>NC_064269.1:5340000-7840000 GCF_003254725.2 Canis lupus dingo
GAGGTGCCCTGTTATATTCGTGAGCATGCTTTTGTCAGGAAGCAACAGAAGACCCAACTCAAAATGTCCCAAACAGTAAGGGGATTTTAAATCTCATATAAAGAAAAAACAAGAGGCAGAGGAGCTTCACGGCTAGCTACTTCCCATCAAGGATCCAGGTTCCTTTCCCCTTTCTGCTCTGTCACACTCAGTGTTAGCTTTTGTCCTCTTGTCCGTCCCCTTGTGGTCATAAGATGACTGCAGCACCATCAGGCATCATGTGCTCACACAACAACATCCAAGTACAGCCAAGACAGAAAATCTTTTCCGTGCATTCCTTTTCAAGAGCAAGGAAATTTTCCTAAGAACATCTTCCCCCCAACCCCACACCCAGCAGACATTACCTCACCTCTCATTTCCGTAACTCCATCACGTGCTGGCTCCTGACCCAGTCCCTGGCAAGAGAACTGGCATCACCTTCATCAGCTTGGCCTAAGATTCACCCCGGTGGTGGAGTGGCCCAGGTCCCCTGATGCCCACGGGTGCCCAACACCTGCACACAACCAGGCTGTGTTGGCAGGTAAAACCACCAGCTGGGATGGCTTTGGGGTGGCTGTGCACTGGTGGCTGCCACATGTGATAATCTCTTCAGACATGGGACATGTACTACCTTGAATTAGGGTTGTGTCTATGTGATCTGTCTCCACAGTGCAGGTGGGGTGAGACAAGAAAGCTAAATATAATCCCTCCAGTACCCAGCACAGTGACTTGTACCAATTAGGTTCATTGAAAATACTTAAAAACGGAAATGACTGTTATAACAGTATAATTGGATGTGATTACCTTTGCCAAGGGCATTTTAGTATTAGTTTACTGTCAGGCTAGACATCTCCTGTGAGCCAAACGAGATGTTTGAGAAGAGCAGAGTGTGGGCAGGGGGGTGAAGGGTGACAGCAATGACACTGAATTTACACCCACCTACTCACCCTCGGGGAATTAAACTAATGTGCGAATATAGACAAAACTCTCGTGTCGTGAGGACAGCTTTATAGTCTGTTCTCATTTTAAAAAGAGAATGTAAAAGAAACCTTCTGGTGGTGAGACAGGTGTTTCAAAGCATTCCCTGCGTTCTGGCTCCAGGGGACCTGCCTCTCCCAAGGGCCGCGCCGCTGCTGCGTTCTCTCCGGCTGCAGACTCAGGGGAGCGGTAGAGGAGGGGAAACCGTTTCCCCAGAACCTGCTCAGGACTGACAAACTCAGACACCAGGCTCTTGAATGAATGGGACAGTGGCAGGCTAGTGAGATGTGGCAAAGAGGACTTCCTCCATGGCGGGGAGAGGGGAGGCTTCTTCACCCCAACGCACTGGGTCTAGATTTCCTTCACCTCGTGTGCCCTGTGTCCCCGACGGCTGCCGTGGCTCTGGGTTCCAGGAGCCATCAGCCCGGGTCGTCTCTGCCAGCCTCACCTTGTGGCCTTGGCTGCCAAGAGCTGGCCACCGGGCCCCGGCGCTCTGGGTGGGAGCTGTCCCCTCTGCACGGCGGCTGGTGTCTTGTCAGCAGGAGTCTCGCCAGGGGGTAGCAGCTAGGCTGAAAGGACACTGTATGTCCACGATCTGAGGATGGATTCACTGAGTTCAGAGAGAGGCCTCGACCAAAAAAAGCCCCTTCGCCAGAGAAGCTGTAGCCTGGAGAGTGGGAACGGGCTGGCCTTGGCATTGCGGATAGTCACGCTGCCACTGGGCCCGGGGAACAGGGCTCCTAGAAGGTGATCTGACAATTGAGAGCCGTGGCTCTGTCCAATGCTCCGAGCGAGGGCTGGCCTCTGGTGGGCCTCAGGCCTCACATGACCCAAGATGTGGCCCTGATCCCCCCTGGGAGACTACTCAGCAGAGAAGGCTTTGGAGTCAGGGGGTCAAATTTTAGGTTGGCCACTTGTTCTGTAGCCTTAGGCTAGATACTTTTTTTTTTTTAATTTTTATTTATTTATGATAGTCACAGAATGAGAGAGAGAGAGAGAGAGAGAGAGGCGCAGAGACACAGGCAGAGGGAGAAGCAGGCTCCATGCACCGGGAGCCCGATGTGGGACTCGATCCCGGGTCTCCAGGATCGCACCCTAGGCCAAAGGCAGGCACCAAACCGCTGCGCCACCCAGGGATCCTGGCTAGATACTTAAGCTGAGTTTCAACTGCCTGAGCTGTGGAGACGAGGATAACATCACCACCTGGAAGGGTGCTGTGAAGGTCATGAAACACTCCTACCCCGGCAGGACCTCCCCTGTCTCTCACAGCCCCACTCGGAGTCGCCACACATCTTCCAGAAGGCGGAGGTCTAAGACAGGGTCTCTCTGAGCTCGAACCCACCTGGCTGCCTCTGGACCAACACTGGGCCGTTTGACAGATTCCCACTGGAGCAGAGGCCTTTGCAGCTGCTTCCCAAACACGGAACAAGAAGTAGACAGCCCACACACGTCCCTGCTGGCCATTGTCTCATCACACTAGCACAAAGCAGCCAGGCCTAAGCCCACTACTGGGGCCTCAGTGGCCAGCGGCCTGGCTGGAGCAGGAGCAGATTGCTCCTCTGTTCAGGTCAGATGAGGGCAGCCGAAGCCCTCTGTCCACATAGCCAGAATCTGGGGCCCCAGCCAATCTTGAAGCCTGCATACTCCTAGCCTTTCTCCATTTATCCCCATCAAGCCTCAGCAGCATCAGCCATGGCAGCCGATCCGTCCAGACTTTCCATTTGTGCTCAAGGGCAGATCAGATGATTGTCAGCCACAAAGCAGTGACCTAGACCTTGGGGTATATTTGTTCTTGCTGCAGGCTAACTTCTATTCACTCTCTCACCAACACAGGAGAGGGGGAAAAAAAATCATGCAAGGACAGATCCCTCCCCAGCCCCTAGCCCTTTGCTCTTCCAATTCCCCAGGCTCTGATCCACTGGAATATTTTTTCTCAACTAAATTCTTCTCTCACCTTCTTTCACCTCCACACTATTGTAGCTGCTTAAAGGTTTCCAACATTTTTCACGTCTTGGCACATGTAGAAAATAATTTATCTGTAAAGGTTTACAGAGGTCATTGGAGGGGTCATTCCTGGCCAGGGGTGATTGGCCCCAGGGGCTTCAGGCTGTCTTTCAGGTTTCACCAGGCTGTTTTGAAGACTGAGGGATTATACTTGGCAACCCCTAAACCCCATTCTCGGGCACTGTGCTTGGAACATGCTGGTTTAGAGAACGGACCTCTCAGGTACCATGAGGGGTCACGCTCAGCTGAAGCTGGATGATGTATCTGCTTCTTCTCGCATATGAGCATCCAGTTTCCTCCAGGGCTCCAACTGTGGTGATTGGCAGATCTTTCAAATTGGGAAAATCTCCAGGTGCCTCTCCGTGGCTGGGCTGCCTGGCCTTTCCAAGGTTCATTTTCATCCCAGACCCCCCCCCCCCCCCCCCCACAGTCTGGCAGGAGGAATCTGGCCCATCTGATAAGTAGCAATTGCTGCCTTGGTGCTCAAGGACGGGTCAGGGCTGGGCCTTGCCCTGAAGGGCTTTTAAAACCTTGGCTGCTCTAATGATGAAAGCTAAAGCTGAAGACCCTCTGGGAGCACGAAATTGAAATATCTTGGGCAGGAAGCAATGCTGTGCTCCCAGATGGAACATGCATGTTTTTTTAGATGATTTCCTCAGAGTCAGGGGTGAAAATACCAGTGGGAAAAGAAAGAAGGGAACTGAGCCTCAGTGGAATACAGTCAGTCATGGAGCAAAGGTGAACACATCTGCAACTCTGTACCGGTCGGTCCCCATCTCCTGCCGCCTGTTTGGCATTCCCTCTCAGGCTGGTACCCAGGCACTGAAATTGGTTCCTCCCTTCTGCCTGAGGCTCAGCCCTTTCCCTTTGCTTTATTCATCCTTATGGGCCACACAACTGGTACCTGAGTACCCATCACCACGCTGTGCAGCCACTGATGCATGCCTCTTCCCCCACCCTCCACTCCCTCCTGCTCTCAACAACCACACTTCTTCTAACATGTACTTGGAAGAGGGTCTAAATTAGGGGATCTTCCCTCTCCAATCTTTCCTACACATACATCATTCAATGTTCCTTTTTCCTACTACAGATATTCCCCATGACCTAAACTGGGTCAGGTACCAATACCGTAACTTGTGACTACTGTAATTTTGCGTCTCAGCCAGCTCCACTTTCTCCAAGCAGTAATGTCTTAAAGTACAGTCTTATTTGCCATTGTAGGTTTTGTCTAAGTATGGAATAGATCAGCACAATTCCAACCCCTTCCCACGTGACTAACATTATTAAATCCCGACGGCAAGTTTTGCTAGTCTGGCTGGTTCCTTGAATCTTGGCTCCACCATCTACTAGCTGCGTTACCTAACCTCTTGCTACTTCACATGTAGTCCCAGCAGACCAAGAGCACGAGCTGGAAGTTTGCTAAAAAATGCAGGATCTAAGCTCCACTTCAGACCTACAGATTTGGATCTACATCTTACTATCTACATGTGATTCATGTCCACACTTAAGTCTGAGAAGCAGGAGCCCAATCTCAGCTTGCTGCCTCACTTATGATAGGATTTTATCACCACTCATCAATCCAGGAATTAAGTGAAACAGCCAAACCACTTAGCACAGTGCATGGCACAAAGAAGCCACTTGAAGTGTTGATCAAATGATTGGGTGATCCCCTGCCAGCCTCCTCCATCCCCAGTTGGCCTTAAATAAGCAGACTAGTATTTACTGTGATACAGAAGCCAGCCTGACATTTAAAATAGAAACATCACTTTTATTGACAAGTTAGGACCACAACAGACAGCTTCCACAACAGAAATAAGACAGTCCCAAGACAACGGAGTGTAAAATTGTAGCGGACAGGTTAATACTCTTCACCCTCATCCTCTCCCTCAGCACTATCCGCTCCAACCTCCTCATAATCCTTCTCCAGGGCAGCCATGTCCTCACGGGCCTCAGAAAACTCTCCTTCCTCCATGCCCTCACCCACATACCAGTGAACAAAGGCACGCTTGGCATACATCAGGTCAAACTTGTGGTCCAGGCGAGCCCAGGCCTCAGCAATGGCTGTGGTGTTGCTCAGCATGCACACAGCTCGCTGTACTTTGGCCAGGTCTCCACCGGGTACCACAGTGGGAGGCTGGTAGTTAATGCCCACTTTGAAGCCAGTGGGGCACCAGTCCACAAACTGGATGCTGCGCTTGGTCTTGATGGTGGCAATGGCAGCATTGACATCTTTGGGAACCACATCACCACGGTACAACAGGCAGCAAGCCATGTATTTACCATGGCGAGGGTCACATTTCACCATCTGGTTGGCTGGCTCAAAGCATGCATTGGTGATCTCTGCTACGGTAAGCTGTTCATGGTAGGCTTTCTCAGCAGAGATGACAGGGGCATATGTGGCCAGAGGGAAGTGGATGCGGGGATAGGGCACCAGGTTGGTCTGGAACTCCGTCAGATCCACATTCAGGGCTCCATCAAATCTGAGGGAAGCCGTGATGGAGGACACAATCTGGCTAATAAGGCGGTTAAGGTTAGTGTAAGTTGGGCGCTCAATATCGAGGTTTCTACGACAGATGTCATAGATGGCCTCATTGTCTACCATGAAGGCACAATCAGAGTGCTCCAGGGTGGTGTGGGTGGTGAGGATGGAGTTGTAGGGCTCTACGACAGCTGTGGACACCTGGGGGGCAGGGTAGATGGAGAACTCTAGCTTGGACTTCTTGCCATAATCGACAGAGAGACGTTCCATCAGCAGGGAGGTGAACCCAGAACCGGTTCCCCCGCCAAAGCTGTGGAAAACCAAGAAGCCCTGAAGACCCGTGCACTGGTCAGCCTGCAAAAAGAAAAGTTAATTTTAGCCTTGGTGAAAGCTGCAAGGACCTCTCTGAACCCGTAATTATATTGGTAGAGATTTTTTTTTTTAATTTTAGGTTTTTTATTTATCTAAGTAATCTCAACACCCAATGTAAGGCTCAAACTCAGGACTTTGAGGATCAAGCGTCACATGTTCTGACCGAACCAGCCAGGTGCCCGATGGAGATCTTTTTTAATCTTCCAAACAAGACTGAACAATATTTGCCAAGAAAGCGATAGTAGTGAGCTTCTAAGTGCTAAAATTCAGAGAAACTTCACAATTCCTAGGGGTGAAAATCTGCTATATCAGCTATTTGAAAATGAACTATTTTCATTTCTGCAGACAAAGGAATCGTGAGGTCTGGGATGGATGCAAGGCCAAAGTTTTAGTTAACTAGAAAGGCAACCTCTGGTGCCCTTGCTGTGACTGCAGAACAAGGGTAACTTCTCACAGTTGGAGAGCCACCAAGGGCAGGCCCGAGACCACCAGCCCCACACAATAAAGGTCTTATAAAACTCTGGCGGCTACTTTTTGAGCTGGAATAGGAGAACAGCCGAGTTCCAATGCCCTGGTGTTGGAGGCTGGCTGGGTCTGGATCCGGCTCCACCAGTTCCTTGCTGTGTGACTTTGACCAAGTTTAGTTCTCAATCTCAGTTTTCGCATTTATTAATTAGAATAGTAACCTACCTCAGGTTGTCGAGAACGATGGGAGTCAGCAGAAAGCCTATTGACTGATTCTGCAAAAGGTAACGTGCAGTCCTGCGAGACCTAGTGTCCCTGGGGCTTTCCACCACTTAACTGAGCCATTCTGATAAGCGAACTGCTGTTCTAAGAAAGGATAATCTTGACTTTTCTGCTGACAATCGTCACTTCTCGAAAGTGCTGAGATTTGTGGAATTCTCTACCAATCGCTCAGTTACTTCTCCTGTGGGTCCACACTCTGAATGGGATCAATGTACAGGGCAGACTCCAGTCTACCAATTAAATCCACTAAGCGTCCTATGGACACAGTAACAACACCAAGGACAAATACAATTGTTTTGGTAATCAGCTTTACTCCAGAACCCTTCATGGGTTTTACTCAGTTTATTTGTCCCTAAAGGCAGGTCCTGATTTCCAAGTCAGTGCTCGTAGCTGAAGCTTGATTTGTACACATAGGAACCATTACCCCAATTTTGCTAGGACAACTATGATAAACATCTGGAAAAGTCTCAAGTTGTGAATGATGCAAGGCCATTCTTTTCAGACTAGACCAGTTGTGGCTAGGCTTAGAATGTGACTTTCCTGACAAGCTACTCTACCCAAGCCTTTATTCTTAATTTTTGGTTAATTACTTACAAGCTGCCCACATGCCTGAGGAGCAAAGAGCCATCTGATTGCCAGACTTAATTAAAATGATCCAAACAAAACACTTATCAACTTTACTGATGTGAATACTGTGGCCCAAGATTTTTCTGACACGGTGCCAGTCCACATGGCCCTGAGCTCTAGTGGAAAAGCAAGTCGACTGTTTTCTGTGATTATATTTCAATACTTTCCAAGTTTCAATGATTGACACTAGCCTCTAATAGGGGAGCTCTCTTGATTCCACTTTCATTGTGGTTGGAAGTTTCCAGCATGTGCCATTTCTAGTCAGCATTATACTAGCTTCTTGTGCTCTGAACTTTCTGTATTAATGTAAGGCACCAAATGTAACGTAATCCGTTTTTTTGGAGTCTGATCGATTAGTTACATGTCAGTCTGCCACCTATTCAATGTGACTAAGAGGACCTAACAGGGGCATCTGAACTTGAAGCAGGGAAGTTAATTATTATGAACAAAGATGTTTAATAGTCTTAAATATCAATACAACTGTTAAAAGGCTCTCTGGTTCTCACCTTGACTTTAGGTAAATTGCCCCAACTTCCTTGAGCAATTGCCAAGTCTGCCTTATAAGACATAGAAATAGGCAAGGGAGCACTTAACTCTGCCCCAAATACTTATCCCATAACCCAGGACCATCTGGTTTAAAATCTCGTAAGCACTCAAAGGGTCATTTTAGTGTGCGAAAGGAGGACTCCTCTGGTGTGGTCTCTCTTAAAGCTGTAAGAGAAAACTCTCATCCCACTCTAAATAAAACAATGTTTACCAGCTTCCGAATTCGGTCCAAGACAAGGTCAATGATCTCCTTGCCAATGGTGTAGTGCCCTCGGGCATAGTTATTGGCAGCATCTTCCTTGCCTGTGATGAGCTGCTCAGGGTGGAAGAGCTGGCGGTAGGTGCCAGTGCGAACTTCATCTGGAAAAGGAAAACAAGGTGGCCACCCATCACTAACAACCTGCATGACCCTGCTCACCCCCAGGCTGTCTGTCAATGGAGCCTCAGACAGACCTCCTGCCCCAGTGCCCCGGGAGCTCACTTGGGTTACTGAGGCCAACTCACCAATGACTGTGGGCTCCAGGTCTACAAACACTGCCCTGGGCACATGCTTGCCAGCGCCCGTCTCACTGAAGAAGGTGTTGAAGGAGTCATCTCCTCCCCCAATGGTCTTGTCACTTGGCATCTGGCCATCGGGCTGAATGCCGTGTTCCAGGCAATAGAGCTCCCAGCAGGCATTGCCGATCTGGACACCTGCCTGGCCAACGTGGATGGAGATGCACTCACGCTGTGGCAAGAAGAAAGGAAAATGTCAGAATATGACAGATCAGATGGGACATTCAGGAATGATTCATACCTAAGTGACTAATTAACCTTCAGGATAGATCATCACCTTTCTGGAAGTCACTCCTGCCCAAGGTTTATTTCACAAGCAACAGCCATTGCTGACTAATTCAGAGAAAATGCTTTGCAAAACCAAAGATATGTTAATGAACTACTAGGCAAGACCAGAGATCAGACCCTTGCTTTGTAGTCACATTAGATATTCAAGGTCAGGTTTCTCCCATTTTAGAAAGACTTAAGCCAGTTCTATAGCAATGCATTTCCCCCAGCTCCTGGGAAATATGCCTGCTGATTCCTTAAAGTCATGCAAAATTCCCCCTTTCCAGCTCTGATTCATTCTGTGTGATTGTGCAACCGTTGAGCTCATTCTGGTCCCTCTTTAATCCTATTCTTTAAAAGACAAGAGCTTCTCCCTCTCCCTCTAAAACCAGCTTAAACCAGCAAACTACAGCCATATGACTCATGGAGAAAATGCCAGATAAGCAGCAGTTAGCTGTATTTTAAAAACTGTGGTCAGAGGCAGCTTTTTTAGCCCCGTGGAAGAACTCAACCTTAAGGAAGAACATTCTTCCTTCACTATCAACACCTCTTGATTAGGCAAGGTTGGAGACAGATGGTAATAAAAGCCAGAAGACCTGAGTAATAGCTTAAGAAATTAGTTTTCCTACCCAAACATACATACGTAGATCTCTAGCACTGTGGGAAGAATTCTGTGGTGTCAAGAACTTAATGATATTGGGAAAATGTTTGTTTTCCTTTACTTGATGAGCAAGATCATTTATAAGTTACCAAACTCATTCCTGCCTAGTAAAATAAGGCCACGAAGACAGAATCTATGCCCCCAGATTTAAGAGGAAAATGAAAAATGGGAGTTTATTGTATCTCATTGTAAGTAGCTTTGGAGACCAACAGAGGACTTTCAAAATATTAACACCAAATATCTCCCTTCACATTTTCCCAATAAGAGGGCTTCAAAGTTTTTTTAAAGCTGCTAACAGGAAACTAGAGAAAACTCAACACCACTCAAAGATCTCAAAGGGCCTAGTTTAATAACCTGAGATAATAAAAATCCCAATCACCCACAACCTTTGACTTCTCATCCCCTCCTTCCCGCCTACACTCCTCATAAAACACCCATGGTCTCCTGACCACATCACCTGGCTCATTACCTGCATCTGCTCGCCCAGCTCTAGGGCTGTGGGAGAAAGGGGAGTTGTTTGTTCTAATGAACCTATGACTATTTACCATTGCATCATATTTACCTTTAAGTGGACTTTGTAAATTCTACAGCCCAGGAGAGATATGCCCATGACAGCTCCAGGTCCAAGGAGATAAAGTATTTGAGAAGAGCCTTTCATTCTAATGAAGTGTTTCTTCTACTGACTTTTGAGCCCAAAAAATTTTCTTTCATTGTGTGTAACTACTTTCTCGTTTAGACCATGGCCACTGCTTGCCCTCCACTCTCCCCTGGCCACTCAGGAGGCGAGGTGAGACACAGGTGAGAGTCACTTAGTCTAGCTTTCCCTGGTTAAGCAGCCACTGTCTCTTGTAAAGAGAGGTTCACCTGGGTGGTTCAGTGGTTGAGTCTGCTTTTGGCTCAGGTGGTGAACCGGGGTCCTGGGATGGGAGTCCTGCATCCGGCTCCCTGCAGGGAGCCTAGGTCTCCCTCTGCCTAGGTCTTTGCCTCTCTAGGTCTCTCATATATTAACCTAGCCAGTGTTTGCCGAAATGGGTCCCCTGCTGTTGCCCTCCCGCCCTACTCTAAACAGGCCCACTACTTTCTGAATCACACTTTTACCACGATCTTTTGGTCTCCCTTGCTGAAAAGCACTTAAGCCAATTTGTTACAGTCAGATTTAGTTTTGAGAACTGTAGTGGCCTCTGAAGAGGGTGGCTGGTCTGTTCACTGTATCCCCTTCTCTTTACGGAGAAATATTTTTGAAACATTTGATACACATATAGTAACTTAAAAACCTGGTTTACTTGAGATAGACCTCTAACAGACCTTCTAAGAACACATTGTTAGTACCTGTTTACTCGCGGTTTTATAAGAAAATATCTGTTCTAAGGAGTTTTTAGAAACCTGGCCCAAGTGCAAAGCTTCAGCTATAAACATCCCACGTTAACACTAGAATTGCAAAATTCGACAACGTGACGGTCAATATAATTCCCTTAAAAGGAGCAGCCTGCCTACACCCTGCAGGTGGACTGATGCAACTGGAAGCTCTCCCCGGGGACCAGCCACAGGTGACTCAGCAGGGAGTCACCGGGCGCTGGACAGGGGGCGCCAGGGAGCGGACGCACCTTCGGTGCCGGCGCGCACCCAGGGCTCCAGGGCTCCAGGGCTCCGGTGCGTAAGGGGCTGGCACGGTGAGGTCACTCGGGGGAACGGAGGGGAGGGAGTGCAGGTGTCGGCAAGTCCTTGGGGGCCATCGGGAGGGCTCACCCTGGTGCGCCCGGGGCTGTGACGGGCCTTGGGGCGACGCCCTCGCACCAGCATCGCGAGGGCCCTCCGCTGCCCCCAACAGGGTCCTAGCCGCGTTTCCGGGCCTGGAGAAGTTTGCCGGTGAGCTCGGCTCTCCCGGCCCCGCCATCAGAAGCCAGTTTACTTGGCGGCGTCCGGGACGCGGCCCCACGTGCACCCGGGCTCCAGCGCCCCTTCCGACTGCTCTCACCCCCGCCACGTCCCGGGGACCCCACTCACCATGACTGAGACTTCAAGGGCTCCTTGGGGCCGGAGGCGGCGAGGGGACGGCGACAAGTTTCTCCCACTAACAGACTTCCAAGGAGTCCGGGGGAGAAGTGGTCAGAGGCGGGACGGCCCCGAGGGACCCTATATACCCTCCCCGGCCACGTGGCCAGGGGGCGGGCACCGGACCCCGCCCGGCTCCGCGGCGCCGCCTCCAGCCCCAGCCCGGAGGCCCCCGCAGGCCCCCGCCCCGCTCTGCGGGCCGCCCCCAAGCCCCGGGGCCTCCGGCAGGCCCCGCCCCGCAGGCCCCCGCCCGGCTCTGCGGCACCGCCTCCAGCCCCCCGAGGCCTCCGCAGGCCCCGCCTCTCTGCAGCACCACCTGCAAGCCCCCGGCCCCCGCCCCGCCCCCAAGCCCCCGGCCCCCCGGCAGGCCCCGCCCCCAAGCCCCTGGCCCCCCGGCAGGCCCCGCCCCCAAGCCCCGCTGGCCCCGCCCCTCCCGCGGCCCCGCCCCCAAGCCCCGCGGCGTCCGCCCGCGCACACAGGAGAGGCGCGCGGCGCTGATTGGTGGGTTCAAAAGTTCAAACCAAACTTTCGGAAGGAGCCAGACCTAGGAAGGGAGAGCACGTCCCGGGGCCGGGGCGGGCGGGTGAGGCGGGGAAGAGGACGGAGACGGCGATTGGAAGGAAAAGGAAGGCGAAGCCTGTGCCCTGCCCTCAGTGGGTTCCGGGGCGCGGTGTCAGGCGGGCGAGGCCACGGCCGGGAGAGGGGTCTCGACCCCGGAGCGGCGGCCGGCGGGACCTGCAGCCATCCCCGCCGCCCCGGGCCTGCGAGGCCGCCGCTCCCGCCTTGCCGGGCCCTGGCGCGGCTCCTCGCGCAGCTGAGGGATTCCGGAGAGAGCAGGCCTCGCTCCCCCTTCCAGCTCTTCATTACCACCAGCTGACCTGAAGCCGATATTCTCCACTTTACTCGTTTTCCTACTTTCTTTTATTTATTTTTTTAAGATCTTATTTATTCATGAGAGATAACAGACAGGCAGAGAGACAGGCCGAGGGAGCAGCAGGCTCCACGCAGGGAGCCCCATGTGGGACCACCTCCTGGGCCAAAGGCAGACGCTCAACCCCTGAGCCACCCAGGTGCCCTCCTACCTTCTTTTAAATGAACTTTTTGTCTCTAACAACAATCTCCTTCCCCTTGGTGCAAAAGCAGTTTTTTCAGTTTATTAGAATAGCTTCCATTTTTTATTGCTTACAATTCAGAGTAGTTGGTTTTTCACACTCTTGTCAATCACATTTCGTCCTTGCGACAAACCCTGTGAGTTATTCCCATTTTACAGATGAGTAAACTAGGGCTCAGAGGAATTCAACTAGTCGAAGGTCAAATCGCTGGAGTAATGGAGTAATAAGCCCTCATTACCTTGTACTGCCTCCTGCTCAATATACCGCGCTCACCGTCTCCGCAAAGGTTTCCCTCTCTGCAACTTCACCGTGTTATCTTAGCTCTCTACACCGTCTATGGGTGATGGGGTTTATGAAATATTCAGAGAGCAAAAGTGCTCTACAGAATAGAAGTTACAAGGACTTTTTCCCAAAGTAGAAAAAGGCAGAATGAAAAGAAAAATGGGCTTTGGGTACAGAAAAGGTAGAACTCAAGATACACTCCACCTCCTAGACACAAAGTGAATGCTGTGGAAATATGTACAGAGACTCCTTTTCAAACGATAGTACCACAGTTCTATCATCAAATGTTGATTGAACACCTATTGTTTGGCAGGATATTCTGCAAATTGGAATAACTGGCATCATAGTCTGTTGTTAAATATTTCAGTCTTTTTTTTTTTAAGATTTTACTTATTTATTCATGAGAGACACAGAGAGAGAGAGAGAGAGAAAAAGAGGCAGAGACACAGGCAGAGGGAGAAGCAGGCTCCATGCAGGAAGCTCGATGCTGGACTTCATCCTGGGACTCCAGGATCGGGCCCTGGGCCAAAGGCAGGCGCCAAACCGCTGAGCCACCCAGGGATCCCCTGCCCTAAATATTTTAGTCTTAATTGGTAAAGCATGTCAACTTTTTATTCGTTCCACAAATACATTCAGCACAGTTTTAGGGTTCCTGGGTATATGTATGTGAACAAAATGGACAGATCTCTGCCTCATAGAGCTTATGTTCTAGGAGGGATAGGAGGAAAGAAGCAATGAACACAGTAAATAAGCAAATCGTAAAAGTCATTAGAAGGTGAAAGTGCATAAGACGGCTATAGGAAAATACTGAGCAAAGTGGAATGAGAGCGCTGAGAGGGTGGAGTGAGGGGAGGGGTTGCAATATAAACAAGACGGTGGGGGTTAGCCCTTAAGGATACCTGAGATTTGAAAAAAGACTTGAAGGTCATGAGGGATTAGCCAAGTGGCTAACAATGAGCAGCTGGAACATAGGATCCTCTAACTCCACCTTCCCAAGCAAGAGTGACCCTTTAGTGTTCCTGGAAGGAAGAGCTGGGAGGCCAGCTTGGCTGGAAAAGATGAATAGTAGAGGATGAGGCTGGAGAGGAAACAGGAGCCAGATCTTATGGCTTCTTGTAAGCAGCTGCAAGTCCTGTGACTTTTACTCTGATATGGGGAGCTAACAGGGTTGAAAACATAGAACCGGCATGACCTAATTGCCTTTTCTTAAAAGATCACTTTGGTTCTTTCGTTGTTGTGTTGAGAACAGATTATAGGAAAGGACAGGTAGAAGCAGGAAGCTATCTTAAGATGATAACTCATTGCCATAATCCTTTTTGAGAGATGACTAGAGTGCTGCTGACCAGAGTTGAAGCAGAGGAATTAGTGAAAAGTGGTTAGAGTTGGCTACATTCGATAGATAAAGCCAGAGGCTCACATGGAGGGAAAGAGCAGCCAAGGATTAGTCTAGTTTACAGCCTGAATGAGTAAGAGATGGATTTGCCATCAACAGAGGCAAAAGAAAAAAAAAAAAAAAACAGGGGCAAAAGGCTGAGAATGGGCCAGGCTTGGAAGGTGTAGATATCAAGGGTTATTTGGGGTCATGTTAAGTCAAGATGTTGATGTCTTGGAGTCATGGAGGTGGAGATGCCCAAGACCCAGCTGGATATGAGTCTGGATCTCAAAGGAGAGAGATCTGGGTAGAGACAGACATCTAAATGCCATCCTCAGTCATGACGTTGTGTGAGATGTGATCAGAGTGACTACAGAAACACAAGAGAAAAAAAAAAAAAAAAAGAAACACAAGAGAAGAGGACCAAGTATTGAGCTCTGGGAAAAGACAAAGAACCAGTAAAGGACACCAAAAAGGAGCAGCCAGTGAGTTAGGAGGAAACCCAAGAGTGTGAGGTCCTGGAAACAAGGGAAAAGAGATGATTAGCAGAGTCAAATGCCACTGATAAGTCAAGAAAGCAAAGAACTCCAAAATGACTATTAGATTTAGTCACATGGGGATCCCTGGGTGGCGCAGTGGTTTGGCGCCTGCCTTTGGCCCAGGGCGCGATCCTGGAGACCCGGGATCGAATCCCACATCGGGCTCCCGGTGCATGGAGCCTGCTTCTCCCTCTGCCTATGTCTCTGCCTCTCTCTCTCTCTCTCTCTGTGACTATCATAAATAAAAAAAAATAAAAATAAAAAATAAATTAAAAAAAATATTTAGTCACATGGAGGTCATTCGTAACCCTAATGAGAATAGTTCACTATGGCAATTTAAAAACAATAGGCAGGGCAGCCCGGGTGGCTCAGCAGTTTGGTGCCACCTTTAGTCCAAGGCCTGATCCTGGAGCCCTGGCATCAAGTCCTGTGTCCGGCTCCCTGCATGGAGCCTGCTTCTCCCTCTGCCTGTGTCTCTGCCTCTCTCTCTCTCTCTCTGTCTCTCATGAATAAATAAAATCTTAAAAATAAAATAAAAACAATAGGCATTTTATTTTTAGATTGTTTCTCATATGATTCATTAACAAAATACCTTCATTTTTCTTTTCACTCTTGACTACCTCATATTTAAGCAGATAGCCTTTGAGGAACTTCACTATGTTTAAGGACTTTGCAGTCCTGATTACCTTGATTTGGATTCTGGTTTTTGTTTTTGTTTTCTAGCTGTGGGTCCTCAAGCAAATTTCATAATCTAAATCTCCTCCCATATAAAATGGCAATAATGCATAACTTAAAGGTAGATACACTGTTGGGAGGACTAAATGAGATAAATAATACATAGCATATATGCATAGTAAAGCAATAAATCTGTAGCTGTTATTGTTGGAGGTGATGGTGGTATGGAGGACAAAATTAGAGATGAAGATGCATCCTCTTGCATTTGAAAATCATTTTCAGCATTGGGATCCATATTTAAGTTTGTTGCCCCCTGCTGGATTGTTTTGGAGGAAAAAAGAATCTCTTCCCTGAGTGGACAGTTAAAAATTTAACCTTTATGTAAACAGGTCTTTATGGGTCTAAAAATTACTGAATGAGAAGAGGCAGAAGCAAGTCTTACTTTCTAGTTGAAATTTTCTAGAATTCACCATAAAGATGTTGAATTATTAACAGAGAGCCAGGGGATGCCTGGGTGGCTCAGCAATTGAGCGTCTGCCTTCAGCTCAGGGCGTGATCGAGTCCCGGAATTGAGTTCTGTATCGGGCTCCCTGCACGGAGCCTGCTTCTCCCTCTGCCTGTGTCTCTGTGTCTCTTATGAATAGATAAATAAATTCTTAAAAACAAAAACAAAAACAGAGAGCCAGTGCTCTGCTACTTTAGGCAATATAACTTTGGACGGGGATTTCTCCTCTGTTGGGCCCCAGAATCCCATGTAGGATATGAGGGGATTGGACAGGTTCATCTCTAAGGCCTCTTCCAGCCCTGACATTCCGTGATACTGTGACCTAAGCTTCTGCTGTACATATGAACTGTTCCAAAATGAGCCAAGTTGAAAAAAAAAGTTTCATTCAAGTCAGGTCCTTCTAACAACCACCAGTACATTAGATCAATACTTACAGATGGGGCTTTTGCTGGAGTCTTACACTGCATTAGAGAAATAGTGGCATACCTCCTCTGGCTCACCGTCCTACAACATGTCCACAAGATATTAGTAAAGCGGAAAGAATTCAGAGAAAACTGAACCTTATCTTTTTTCAGTCTAACTCCCACTTTCCAAGCTAGGATACTACTAATGCTAAATAATTTGTGTTCAGTTACAAATGACAGATTACAATAATAATGGTATGTGAATATTCTGTACCCTATAGCAATTTATTTATTTATTTTCCCTATAGCAATTTATAATAAAATATTTTCCACTCCAATAGTGCCTTGGAGTTTTCAAAGATAAGTTTTAACAAAAGGTATCTATTACAGAACTGTGGGAAATAAGATCCTGAGATTGAAATAATTTACCTTAAACCACAAGAACTTGGAATAAATGCTTCAAATGACAGTTGCCTCTTTTATTTCTAGGCCTCTGTCAGCCTGTTACTGGCACTAGTTCACAAGGAAAGGAAGTCCTAGAAAAGTCACTTATTGAATTTATTGTCTTAAGACAACGCTACTACTAAAATAGCAAGAAAAAGGAGAATTTGTCCTACTTTTAAGATCTCCAAAGGACGGGGTGCCTGGGTGGTTCAGTTGGTTAAGCGTCTGCCCTGCATGAGCCCCACATTGGGGCTCAGCAGGGAATCTACTCTCCACCCTCCCACCCCGGGTTATGCTCATGTACCCGCTCTCTCAAATAAATAACATCTTAAAAAAAAAGAAAAGAAAAGAAAACGAAAAGGCCTTCAGAGGCATCTGGGTGGCTCAGCGGCTGAATGTCTGTCTTGGGGGAATCCCTGGGTGGCTCAGCGGTTTGGCGCCTGCCTTCAGCCCAGGGCGTGAATCCTGGAGTCCCAGGATCAAGTCCCTCGTCGGGCTCCTTGCATGGAGTCTGCTTCTCCCTCTGCCTGTGTCTCCACCTCTCTCTCTCTCTCTCTCTCTCTCTCTCTCTGTGTATGTCTCTCATGAATAAATAAATAAAATCTTTAAAAAAAGAAAAAAAAAAAAGAATGTCTTGGGCTCAGGTCATGATCCCGGGGTCCTGGGATGGAGTCCTACATTGGGCTCCCAGCAGGGAGCCTGCTTCTCCCTCTGCCTATGTCTCTGCCTCTCTCTCTTTCAATGTCTTTCATGAATAAATAAATAAAATCAAAAGAAGACCTCGAAAGGAGAGCTAGGACTCCATGCAGTTAGGTTCAACTACCTTCTTTACAAGCATGTTTTATCTTAAAAAAAAAAATCTCTGTACTTTGAGATTTTTTTTTTGCACCCTTTTGTAAATACAGAAGAGCAGATTATCTTCTAGGGAATACCTTTTTTTTTTTTTTAAGATTGTATTTATTTATTCATGAGAGACACAGAGAGAGAGGCAGAGAGACACAGGCACAGAGAGAAGCAGGCCCCATGCAGGGAGCCCGACGTGGGTCTCCATCCCAGGACTCCAGGATCATGCCTGGGCCAAAGTCAGACGCTTACCTGCTGAGCCACCCAGGCATCCCTCTAGGCAATACGTTATTTTCTTTCATGGGGAAAATAATTCTTAGATTTTTAGGCTGCACTTCCTATTCTTTATTCTGAAAATATTTGCAACCTTTATAATTTTCTTACACGTGCTTTCAAAGCTTTCCTGCCCTGTGGTCACAGCAGTGTTTTGCACCTCTTCCCCTTTATCAGGACTCTATGCTCATTCCATTCCAGAGATTACCAGGGAAGACTGGCTTTCATTTCTGAAATTTCACATCTTATTTCCACAGACATGTCATTGGGCTTATTCTAATCTGCTTTACATTCCCTAAAAATACAGTACTTCACACTGTCTCCTCACTGTGACTAACTGAAACAACCCAGTAGGTTGTACCTCCCCAATATTTCCACTCTGTGGACAACAGCCAAGCTTTCTTACCTCAAGCTCTGTAATCTTTCCTGTAATTAGTAACCATTCCTCTGTTCCCTGCCCTGCCCCCATCCCTTTAGGACAGACAGGTTAAATTCTCCTGCAGAAGATTAAAAGGAGCTACCATACTCAAATTCAATTATTGACATTATTATTCTAAGTGGACCATATGCTGGAGTCTGGAAATCTTCCCTATTTATAGCAATGTTTATTTAATAACTGTATTTATTCATGTACCTAAAAAGCACCCAGGCAGCCCAAAGTGGAAGGCCCCTGAGAGTTTTCTTTCCTTGTGAATGTAACTTCTTGCCAGCAGCTGAGAAAGTAGGGGATTTACTTAGAGACTGTGACTCTCAGGATAATCTTTCCCCTTTTACTTCTCCAAGTATCTCTCCACCTGCCCCCTCCCACTACCGCACCACCCCAGGACACAAAGCCAACCATTGTTAGGTACACTAATTATTTGTCCCCCGCCCCCCCCCCGCATAATTGGTATAGTAGTACCTCAATACTAGGGAATATCAGTGCATCAAGTATACATAGTTGGAAAATTTAAAGCTGAATCAGTCTCGTGTTATCCCATGTTATCCAGGTAGTTAATTTAACTTGGCTGAAAGCATTTGGCCTCTTAAAGTCAGAGAGCTCCTCCCTAATCTGAAACCCTTATGCTTTTGTGCTAGTCCCCCTACTCATTGGTCTGCTAGAGACCATCATTGGTCTGCTAGAGCCAATCATTAAGCCAATCATCAGGACTTTTTTTTTTTTAAGATTTATTTATTTATTTATGATAGACACAGAGAGAGAGAGAGGCAGAGACACAGGAGGAGGGAGAAGCAGGCTCCATGCCGGGAGCCCAATGTGGGACTTGATCCCAGGACTCCAGGATCACGCACTGGGCCTAAGGCAGGCGCTAAACCGCTGAGCCGCCCAGGGATCCCCAGTCATCAGGACTTTTGTGAACCAGTTGGACATCATGTGGGAAGCCTGAAATCAGCAATGGTGGCTATATTTACACCACAGAAATAAACCAGTGAATACTACAAATTAGGCTCTCACCCCACTCTCAGCCAATTGTTAAACATGTACCAGCACACCACTTGTACCACCAATGCCCCTCCCGAAGCCACTTCTCTTAGTTCTTTTACTCCTGGCAAAAAAAAAAAAAAAAAAAAGCCTTTTCTTTTTACGTTTTGTTTGTTTGGTTTGGTTTGGTTTTGGTCTCCTAGCTGGGTTCATTCTCTTGCTTTAGGCTGAACCCTCTCTCCACAGCCAACCAAAGCCCAAAAGCCCAGCCTGGCTTCTCTTCCCAATTCAGCCTTTCAGGGTTATCTCCTAGCCCTCCAATCCCAATCTATTCATTCTTTCACAATCCTTTTATTTCTTGGCTTATAAAAGTCCCCAGCTCCTTTACCATCCCCCTCTCCCAGCATCTCCACCACTGGTACCAGTGTCACTATTCTGTGCTTTCATCTCCAGATGGAGAAGTTTACAGCTTTACTTTGTTCTTCACAACACTCCTGTGAGGTAGGAGTGCTTGGTACCTCCATTTTACAGAAGAAGACATTGAGATTCATGGGGTTAAATAACTTATCTAAAATCACACCTTGGGGGATCCCTGGGTGACTCAGCGGTTTGGTGCCTGTCTTCGGCTCAGGGCGTGATCCTGGAGTCCCGGGATTGGGTCCCACGTTGGGCTCCCTGCGTGGAGCCTGCTTCTCCCTCTGCCTGTGTCTCTGCCTCTCTCTCTGTGTGTGTCTCTCATGCATAAATAAAATCTTTAGAAAATAAAATAAAGTCACACATTGGCCCATGCTGCCTCTAGTCCAGCCTTCCTCTCTGGGATCCTCACTTCTTTCCTCAGGTTTTAAGACCCTCATTTCTGATCCACTGTTTTCTCCCCAAAAAACATTAATAAAGAACCACTTTTATATCTACAACTTTAATTACATGTTGAAATCCCCAAACCTTTCAATTATAAGACACCAAGGAAGGCTGGTGCAGAGTTCTAACATATGCGGCCCTGTACTCACGGGCACTTTGCTATTTTGACCCTCTAGTCCATGTACTTTTTTCCTTACCCTCCAGCATATTTTGTTCCAATAGAGTCAGGAATATAAGCTATTTTAGAAACCCCAAAAGGTTTTTTTGCTTCTTTCTTACAGATCAAGAGTTCCTCATTTTAGATTACATACTTCTTTGTTTTGGTAAGTTGTGGTCTCTGCTGACCTTGTAAATGGATTATGTGGAACAGCCTGTAACTACAAAAATCAACTTGCTTACCCTGTTCCTTCAGCAGCTTGGTTTATTTGTACCAAACCCAAGGGACAGAGCCCAGTTCCTGTATTGTGGGAAAAGAAAAAGAGAAGGAAGGAATCCTTTGTGCTCAAAACAAAGACATTTTACATTCAGAATGCCCTTCTGCTTTACTATGCCTGAAATGACTGATAGTAAATCAAAGTTGCTCCAAAGGAAAAAAAAAAAAAACTAACCTGGAATGTAGGTCACCTAACAAGCTATGAAACTTGTTTCCTTGATGCTAGTTCAGTCATTGGATTGGGGGTTCAGTGGGTGGTCAAGGCCTTTTGAAGACCCAGACTGCCTGCAGTGGATTTAATGCGTGCCCCCAAATTCATATACTGAAATTCCAACCTCCACTATGATAGAAATAGGAGGTGGGGCTTCTAAAGGTAATTAGGTCATGAGGTGGAGTCCTCGTGAATGGGATTAGTGCCCTTATCAAAGGACCCTTGAGAGCTCTCTTATGTGAGGATATAATAAAATGATAGTCTGCACCCTAGAAAAGGGTCCTCACTGGAACTCAGCCATGCTGACATGGAGAACTCAGACTTTCGGTCTCAGGAGCTGTGAAATAAATTTCTGTTGTTAGCCATTCAGTTTATGGTTTTGTTTGTTTGTTTGTTTGTTTTAGTTTATGGTATTTTGCTATAGCAGCCTGAGCAAAGACGCAGCCTAACCCCAAGCGCATTGTTAAGGAAGCCAAAGAAGACGAAGTCCAGATGTCAGGAAAAGTAGTGGTTGGTTATTTACTTAGTAAGCAAAAAGAGTCGGAGACGAGGACAGAATAAAACACACAAGGAAAGACGTGGTTGGGGGTGAGGAGTGGTTAGGGAAAGTAAAGATTAGGAATCACAAATATTGAAGTTAAGACTTTATTGACTCCTCAATGACAAGAGTGTAAACTCTCAGAGCCATTATAACTACTAGGAACTGGGAATTCTGGTTTCTAGTGTGATTAAGCAGCACAACCTTTGGCAAGGTCCCTAGCTGTATAGTGTCTGACTTTCCCCATCAGCAGTGTGAGGACAATACCTGCTTTAAAACAGCCCTCTAAATAGATCACTGGATTGGGATTTGGGAGATCTGGATACTAGTTATAGCACAACTGACTGAGTGGATGGCCTCTAAAGTTTCCTTATTGTAATGCATTAATTTTATATAGTGCTCTGAAAACATAAAGATCATCTAGAAACGCAAAATTACATTCTTCTTTTTCTTTTTTTTTTTTTTTAAAGATCTTGGGACACCTGGGTGGCTCCCAGGGTGGTTAAGCATCTGCCTTTGTTTTGGCTCAGGGTGTGATCCTGGGGTCCTGCATTGGGCTCCCCACAGGGAGCCTGCTTCTCCCTCTGCCTATGTCTCTGCCTCTCCCTCTGTGTCTCTTGTGAATAAATTTAAAAAATATTTTTTAAAAAATTAAAAAAATAAAACAAGGCTCTGAGTATTAATGTGGGACCACAGGTTGTGCTACTGCATAAACTGGAACTGGAGCCCAGGAGCCCAGCAGAGCTTAGTCATCCAGGAGCATGTGTGAATTTGACCTGGGAGAGAGCTGGTTCCCTCTATGCTGGGAGTGGGAAGTGACCACTCTGCCTCACTCTCCCACGTCTCAGTTTGGAATCTGTAAATCTCCTAAGATTTTGGACAGTTGCAAGCAAACCTAATAGGAGGAGGAGCAAGCTTTGAGGGTTGTTCACAGTGTAGAAATTGGTGTCTAATTGGATCGGGGAATGAGGGACATGAAAAGGCTTTGAGTTTTCTATCTCTGGAGTCTAGGCTGGTAATCATGATAGGAAATAGAGGAGATGGGGAGGGTTACTTCTGTTTATTTTTTTGAGGTAAGGTTGAAGTAAGATTGTTTTTGGCTTTCCCTTAGAGAGTTCTGGATACCTTCAGAACACACAAATAGCAAGGGCTAGTTGAGTAAGGAGTAAGTAGTAAGTATGGGGTTCCAGAGCTCAAGACGAATTTACAGGCACCATTGTTGTAGTGCTTGCCGTGGCAAACACTGGTAAAATTTCAACCTTGTAATCCATGTAAATTATATACATTAACCCATATAAGTAGCATACTGTGTTTTCCACATTTACAGAGACATAGGAGATTAAGATAATCTCTCAACTTCCTCAAGGACTTCAACTTCTCACATCCTTCTCTGCCCCACATGCTGTATGATTTCTTTGACTCATCTCTTTTACTCATTTCCCAAGGCATGGCATACCAGCTGCTCCCAATCTCTTCTATATCATTTAAACCCCTAATCTACTCTTACCCGTTCACTCATAGCAGATAACCTAGATTCCTAATTTAGTGATAGGATTAAGGGATCTAACCTGAGCTCCAACAGCTTTATCCCATCCTTCAACAAATGTCTCTATTTCTTTCTTGTTCCTGATATTATCCTCCCTCTTATCTCATTAGGGCCCCCTCCAATTTTATTAATACTAATCCCATGCACTTGTGCCCTAGTTTTTATTCTTGCTCACAGTCCCCTAGATCTTGGTTTACAAATTACCCCCTTTTCTTGACCCTTCACTCTTTATTTACACAAATTAGCACTAAACCACCATAGTGTCATTTCCTGCTTGAGTTACTACCGTAAATCTCCTTTTATTCACACTCGTACTTTTCTTTCCATCCTCCCACTCACTTCTTAGTTCTAATAAGGATCCCCACCCCATCCAGTGCCCCCCCATCACAATTTCAATTTTAAGCATCCCAGTATCCAACCACCACCTCCACTTTTCCAGCAAGAGAAAGCCAATTCCACCAATGCTTCTTTAGCAGGACTGACAAGCAAGCCATTGACCCTTCCACCTTTTTACTGTCCTTTACCCCCTTGTGTCTTCCTGTCCTTCTTTTCATAGTCCATCACTATAATTGTACTCTTGCTTACACCTGCAACTCCCTTACTCCAGTTTCTTTGTTGTGCTCACTTAGCAAAACCTCAAACCTGATTAAATCTAACCTGCCTACCCCATGCCTGCAGGCATGGCTGTGGCATCCTGACAGCCATTTAAAATTCATGACTAGGAACCAGTGGGCCTTACATTGCTCAGCAGTCATAGTGTAATTTCCTTAGTCTCTACACCTTCCCACTCTCCTAAAAGTCTTTTTTTTTTCCTAAAAGTCTTGATATCTTCTTCACAACACTCAACCCCCCCAAATTTTCTCTCCATTTCCACTCCCAGTTCATATCTTTGCATCCTGCGAAAATAGATGCAATCAGAAGAGATTGTCCACAAGCCCCCACCAATTGTTAAAATCTAATTTTCAAAAAGTTAAAATTAGACTCATACAAATATAGAATAAGCATATAGTTATGATTTGTTAACTAAGGAAAAAGACAAAGTGGTACAAAGAACACTTGAACAGGAGCGATATTTCATCAGGATATGTATTTATAAATATTAGAATAAGACTGCTAGGTTAGATTAAAAAATGCCCTACGAGGCGAAAACCAAACTCCCATACCCTGTGAGGTTCCTTTTTCCTACAGGATAGGAGTAATTTGCATTTCTGTCACACAAGAACAGTTTGCATTGCTGTAAGTTTTCTATAGAAATAGAATTGCAAAATATCCTCAAAAATAGTAAATAGAAAGTGAAGCAAAGATACCTGCCCCAGGAAAATCAGGTAATCCCCAGAGGGCCTGCTGGCCAGAGCACAGCTCCTCACTAAAAAGAGACCTTCTGATCCTGTTCGCCTATTTCCAAATTTGGGATGACTTTTCTTAACAATCTACCTATTTGTGACTTAACCCATGTCTTCTTGCCTGTCTTCTAGCTGCTCACCTGTCCATGCTCTTATTCAAGGCCAACCTTTCCACTTGGATTATATCCCACCTTTGCTTACTCAAGGATATTAGTCTAGTGATTCTCTTTTCTGTTTCCTACATCAATTTTCCCCCTCTATTCAATGGTTTTTCTTTAAGAAAATTTTTATTTATTTATTCATGAGAGACACACACAGAGAGAGAGGCAGAGACACAGGCAAAGGGAGAAGCAGGCTCCCTGTGGGGAGCCTGATGCGGGATTCGATCCCAGGATCCCGGGATGACAACCTGAGCTGAAGGCTGACAACTACTGAGCCACCCAGGTGCCCCTCAATGTTTTCTTTTAGTATAAAGACATATTCCTCCATCTCCAAAACAGCCTTCCTTGATTTTACTTCTGCCCGTGGCTACTATCTCATTTTTCTCATCTTCAAAGCAAAGAAATGTCTACAATCCCTGCCATCCCTGCCTCTAGATTCTCTCCCCCGTTCCTCGAACCCACTGGAAACAGCCTGCAGCCCCCACCCCTTCTGCAACACTGCTCTTGGCAGGGTTGTCCACGATCTCCACATCATCAAATCCAATGGTCAAGTCTCAATTCTCAGCTTATTTAACCTATCAGCATCATTTGACACTACTGACCACTGTGAAGCACTTCAGTTGAAGCACTTTCTTCACTAGGTTTCCAGGATTCTTCTGGTTTTCTTCCTGGTGGCCCTTTCTCAGTCTCCATTGTTGTTTCCTCTCGGTTCTCCTAAATTTTTAACGTCAAGGGCTGAAGGCCTCATTCCTACTCACCCTCCTTTGTTGATCTCGTCCAGACTCTTAGCTTTTATATTCTCCATAAACTGATACATACATATGTCTTCAACTTGGAATGCTTTCTAGAATTTCAGACCTGTATATCCAATTCCCTGTGGGACTCCTCTGCTTCCATATCTAATAGATTCCTAAACCTAAGCTCTTAATCTTTCTGCCTAAACATACTCCTCCCCTTTCCCATCTCAGTTAATGGCAACTCCATTCTTCCAGCAACCTGGGAGTTGTCATTGGCTCTTGTTTTTTTTTCTATCATTCCCATCGGTCTATCAGCAAATCCTAACTGCTCTACCTTTAAAATATATCTATGGAATGACCACTTTTCACTACCTCTATTATAGCCACTCTGGGCTAATGCCACTGTCCCTGCCTCTTCTATTCCTCCTGCCTATTTGCTGTCTTTTCCTGGCACAGCAGCCAGAATGAACCTGTTAAAAAGTCAGATCATAACGCTTCTCTACTTAAAGCCTTCTAATGGCTTCCCATCTGTGGTTGGTAGCTGTCTCCAGGATGGCTGCCGTCATTTCCTTCATCAACAGCCAGCGCATCATGCACATACAGCCTAGTCAAGCTTGCTCTCTACCCAATGTAACCACTGATCTGTTTTCCATCTCTATAAATTTTCCTTTTCTGGATATTTCATATCAAAAGAATCATTATTTATATATATAAATAATAATTATAACAATTACAATTATTATATAATTATTATAATTATATGATTATTATAATAATATATAAATTATATATATAGCATCTGGCTTCTTTCCCTTAGCATGTATTTGAGGTTAATTCATGTTGCAGATGTATCAGAATTATATTCTTTCTTATGCTGAACAATATTCCACTATATGAATATAGTATATTTTGTTTAGCCATGCATCAGCTGATGGACACAGGATATTAACTGTGGGTTTTTGGTAGATGTCCTTTATCAAGTTGAGGAAGCTCCCTTCTATTCCTCATTTGTTGAGAGTTTTTGTCATGAATGAGTTGGATTTTGTCAAATATTTTTTCTTCATTTATTAAGATGATCATGTGGGTTTTGTCCTTTATCCTATTAATATGATGTATTACTTTAATTGATTTTAGGATTTTATTTTTTTTAATTTTATTTATTTTTTAAAAGATTTTATTCATTTATTCATGAGAGACACAGAGAGAGAGAGGCAGACACAGGCAGAGGGAGAAGCAGTCCCCATGCAGGGAGCCCGACGTAGGACTCGATCCCCAGACTCCAGGATCACGCCCTGGGCCAAAGGCAGGCGCCAAACCGCTGAGCCACCCCGGGCTGCCCTCTAATTTAATTCTATTGTAGTCAGAGAACATAGTTTGCATGATTTGAATTCTTTTTTTAATTTGAATTATTTTAAATTTATTTTCAATTTATTGAACACATATTTTATGTCCTAACATATGAGCTACTCTGGAGAATGTTCCATATGTGCTTGAAAAGGATATCTATTCTGCAGTTGTCGATCAGAGTTCTATAGATAACAATTTGGCCAAGTTTGTTGATAATTCTGTTCAATTCTCCTAGACCTTCAGTGATTTTCTATATAGCTGTTCCATCCATTATTGAGAGTGGGGTATTGAAGTCCCCTGTTTTTCTTTCATATATTTTGTAGATCTGTTATTGTGTACATATGTGTAATTATTATGTCTTCCTGATGAGTTGATGTCTTAATCATTACTAAATGTCCCTTTTTGTCTTTAGTACCAGTTTTTTGGGGAGGGTCTCAAGTCTATTTTGTCTGATTTTAATATAGTCACCCTGGCTTTCCTATGGTTATTATATCCATAGTAATATTTTTTCAACCTTTTACTTTTAATTTATTAATATCATGGAATCTAGGGTGTCTCTTGTAGACATCTTACAGTTGGATTTTACTTTTTTATTCAGTCAGCCAATTTCTACTTTTGATTAGGATGTTTACACCTTTCACAATTAATGTAATTATTGATCTGACTTGATTTATATTTACTGTTTTAGTATTCATTTTCTAGATGTTTCTTTTTGGTTCCCCTCTTCCTCCTTGACTGTCACTTTTTGTGTTAAATAAGTATTTTTAATGTGCCACTTAATTCTTATGTAGACTTTTTAACATATTTTTAAGCTATTTTCTTAATAGTTAATATAGCGATTATACTATACCTCTTAATATTATCTACTACAGATTAATACAAACTTAATTTCAGTAAAATATAAGCTGTCCCAATATAACTCTCTCTCTCCCCTCCTTTGTGCTATTATATATCTCACATATGTCTTTTAATAACTAATATCATTATATTTATATTATATAAAATGTTCATCATTATCATATATATCACATGCATATGTTATAACCCATCAATATAGTGTTCTAATTATTGCTTTATACAATTTCATATGTTTAAAAGAAGTGTTGTGAATAAGAAAATATATATTTATAGAGTCCTATTCTAACCCAGAAATTTACCATTTCCAGTGCTTTTCATTTCCTCCTGTGGATTTAAGTTACTATCTGGTGTCCTTTCCTATCACCCTGAAGGACCCCTTTAGCATTTCTTGTAGGACAGCTCTACTAGGGACAAACTCCCTCAGATTTGTTTATCTGGGAACGTTTTAATTTCTCCTTCATTTTTAAAGAATAGTTTTGTGAGATACTGAGTTCTTGGGTGATAGCTTTTTCTTCACACTTTGATTATGCAATTCCACTGCCTTCCAGTCTCCATTGTTTCAAACAAGAAATTATATCTCTATATCTATCTATCTATCTATCTATCTATCTATCTATCTATCTATCCATCATCTATCATCCATTGTACATGATGGTGGTTTTTCTCTTGATGCTTTTTAAGATTTTCATTTTGTTTTGGCTTTCAACAGTTTGTATATTGTATTTAGGTGTGGATCTCTTTGTAGTTTTCCTGGTTGGGTGTGTTGAGCTACTTGGATATGTAGATAAATGTTAATCTGTCCTTGACAGATTAATTTGTCCTTGACAAATTTGAGGACATGATTTCTTCAAAATTTTTTCTGACCTCTTCTCTCTTCTCCCATTACACCTGTTGTTTTCTTTTAAATGATTTATTTATTTATGAGAGAGAGAGAGAGAAAGAGAGAGCTTGCATGTGTGAGGGGGAGGGGCAAAAAGAAAAGGAGAGAGAGTCTTAAGCAAACTCCCCATTGAGGGCAGAGCCCAAGGTGGGCTCAGTTTCACAACCCTGAGATCACAACCTGAGCCAAAACCAAGAGGTAGACACTTAACTGACTGTGCCCCCTAGATGTTCCTCAATACATATGTTAGTATGCAAGATGTCCCACACGTCTCTGAGGCTCTGTTCATTTTTCTTCAGTTTTTATTTTCTCTATTCTTCAATGGATAATTTCTGTTGATCTCCCTCCTAGTTTACTAATTCTTTTCTTCTGCCATCTTGAATTTGCTTTTGAGCCCCTCTAGTGAATTTTTCACTTCAGTTATTGCTTATTTTCTCTTCTAGAAATTACATTTTAAAAATTCTTAATACTTTCTTTTTTAAAAAATATTTTATTTATTCATGAGAGACACCCAGAGATGCAGAGAGAGAGAGGCAGAGACACAGGTAGAGGGAGAAGCAGGCTCCCTGCATGGAGCCCGACTTGGGACTGGATCCTAGGTCTCCAGGATCAGGCCCTGGGCTGAAGGTGGCGCTAAACCACTGAGCCACCCGGGCTGCCCAATACTTTCCTTTCTAAGCATCTTTATTGATTCATTATTGTCCTATTTCTTTTGATTCTTTAAATATGACATTTTAGTTCTTTGAGCATATTTATAATAACTGCTTTGATGTCTTTGCCTGCTAATTGCAACTTCTGGGGACACTCAGAGATGGTTTCTATTGACTTTTGCTTTTTCGGAGAATGAGTCATACTTCCCTATCTCTATGCATATTTTATTGATAACTGGATTTTTATTTATTTTTAAAATTATTTTATTTGAGATAGAGAAAGAGCAAGTAGAAGTTGGGTGCAGTGGCAGAGGGAGAAGCAGGTTCTGTCCTGCACAGGGAGCCCAATGCAGAGCTCCAACCAGGACCCTGGAATCATGACCTGAGCCGAAGGCAGACCCTTAACCAACTGAACAACCCAGGAGCCCTGAAAACTTGATTTTTAAAATAATATATTGTAGCAACTCTGGATTCTGATTTTCTCTCTTAAGGCTGTCTTTTGTGTCATACATTTAGAAATTTGCCTAAGTTCAGCCTATGCAATATGTCTCTCCGAAGTGTGTGGCTGCTCCTATCTCTGCTTTTTCATTTAATTTAATTTTATTTATTTATTTATTTATTTATTTATTTATTTAGTCTGGCTTTATAGGGTCACTCCTGTCCCTGTACCTAATTAGCCCCATGGTAAGCCAATCATGGGATGGAAATTATGCTCACACACCTCAAGCCAATAAGGCTTCTGTCCTCTGAATTTGTGTGGGGGCACAGGAGCACATTCAAAGTTTAGGCTTTTACTTTTACTTTCCATTGGGCCTTTTCATAGCTTCTCTATGCATGAATCCTCCAGGTCAGCTAGGAGTCCATAGTGATCTTAAGCCCTCTGTTCTCAGCTGTAAATGTGTACATTCATCCCACCACTACAGTAACCTCAGGTTAGTAGAATCACTGGCCTGCTCCTGCTCCAAATCAAGTGAGCCCTCTTTGGCTGTGGCAGCAAAGATGCTGGTCCTATGGCATCTCCCCATCTTGGTAAAATTTCCACATGAGTGGGCTGGAGGGAAGAGGGCTGGAAAATGGGAGCATCCCCAGGCAAGAGGGCCACAGATTCCTGCTGTTAGTACAGAATTTTAGCAGTTGTTCAAGCATAAACACTCCTCATATTGTTATATACCTTTGAACTATCTCCAGAGTGCTAAAAATTGTCGTTTTCATCAATTTTTTCCAGCTCTGTAATGGCTTTTTAAGGGAGAGGATTTGCTCACCTGTTCACTCTGCCATAACTGGAAGTCCCACCCTTCTCAACAAAAATTTCATGAATAATAAGTGACTAAACGCTGCGCAATCCACTTTCTAACTCTACCCCTCTACTGAAACTGTCTCATCTGAAATGATCAGTTGCCTTCCAGGCACTAAAACAGGTTCTGAGTAAGACAGACCTGGGTTGAATTCCAGTTCTGCCACATAGTAATTGTGTACTTGGCAAGTTGTAGTTACGTTCTCAAAGGTTTGTTTTTTCTTTTGCTCAATGGCTAAAACAATGCCTATGGTGTTATTGGGAGGAGAGTGGGGTCTGAGTAAGCATCTAGGTGGACGCTTCAGGATTCTTTCCAAAAGTGTTTGTCAGGAACCCTGAGCTCCTGTGAAGAGGTGAGTCTGGGATGCTTCTTGACCATTTCATAGCCCTTACACTCAATGGGAATGCAAGGATAAGATCATGAAAATCCTTGGAGACTGGATCTATTAGACACAACTATAAGGTATTATTATGTCTTATTATGATGTTCTTCGGGAACTTTTTAAAATCCCTCTCTCTGGGAAATTCTGGGTATAGGAAAATTTCTAAAAAAAATAGGGAAGCTACTGAAATTACTTCTCTGACTTCTTTTATCCTGGACATTTTCACCATTATATTGTTGATATTTTCTGAAAGATCAGGACTACAGATGTAATCCTTCTTAATAAGAAACTCTCACATTTTTAGGTGTTTATTCTTCTAAGAACTGAAGGATATGGCCCCCCAAATCAAAATAAAACATCAGTTTGGTGGTTAAAGATGAAGAAGGAGGAACATGACCAAATAGAATGCTTGGAATTTGAAATAAAAATAGTGTAGTGAGGCCATCACCATTTAGGGCTTTGTTGAAAGTTCAGTTCTTTCTGCAGGAAATGCATGTTTAAAAACAGAATAAAAAACAATTTCTCTTTTCATATTCTTTAAAATTTCATCCTTATTTGCCTCCCTTTAATTAGCGATGCACTATTTATTATTCACTATTGTTATTTGTTTTTTCACTTGTCAGTCAGGCTGTCGGTTCTTCAACAAAGGCAGGGATGGTCCTTTTGTGTATCTTCCTCCATGCTTGGTACTGTCTCTTACTGTCACCTACAACCAATGATTATGCTCATTTCAACTCCTTTAATCAGAAACCTTCAGTGACTTTCCACTTTACCTAAGAGTGCTTCTCAGATTTTTTTTGATTGCATGTGCTTATCAGTAAACTAATGCTTACATATCCTCTGACAGACTCATGTAATTTACTTTAAAACTGCACGTCTATCGTATATAAATTATAAACATCTACCAATATAAGAAGTTTAAGAGGAGGACATTTTTAAAAAGTATAAATAGGGGCACCTGGGTGGCTCAGTTGGTTAAGCATCTGCCTTCAGCTCAGGTCATGGTCTTCAGGGTTCTGGGATCGAGCCTCATGTTGGGTTTCCTACTCAGTAGGGAGTCAGCTTCTCCCTCTCCCTCTGTAGCTCCTCTTGCTCGTGTTCTGTCAAATAAATTTTAAAAACCTTTAAAAGATTATAAATAAATTTTTAATAAATTTTTATTTATTTATTTATTCATGAGAGACACAGAGAGAGACAGAGACATAGGCAGAGGGAGAAGCAGGCTCCATGCAAGGAGCCTGATGCAGGACTCGATCCTGGAACCCCAGGGCCGAAGGCACACGCTCAACCGCTGAGCCACCCAAGCACCCCTATAAATAAAATTTGTATGCAGGGAGCCTGACATGGGACTCGATCCCAGGTCTCCCAGGATCCCACCCTGGGCTGAAGGTGGCATTAAACCGCTGGGCCACCAGAGCTGCCCTAAATATAGGTTCTTGAAAACCACACCTTTCAAACTGGGGTTTGTTGATCCTTGAATAACACGGGTTTAAATTGCACAGATCAACTTATACGGTAATTTTGTCTCAGTACAGTACTGTAAATGCATTTATTCTCCCTTCTTTATGGTTTTCTTAATAACTCTTTTCTCTATTCATCGTAAGAATAATTCATATAACATGTAAAATATATGTCAATCGATGCTTTACATTATTAGTGAGGCTTCTGGTCAACAGTAGGCTATAAGTAAAGTTTGGGGGAAGCTAAAAATTATACATGGATTTTCAATGGCATAGGGTTGTTGGTGCTCATATCCCTGCCTTGTTCAAGGGCCAGCTGTTTATACTGTACATAGCATAGTTTTAGGGGGCTCAATTTCGATTCTTAACTACAAAATGCACCCTCTCCTGAAAGCGACTTGCCTGGGAATGGCTGGCATTGAGCTCATTTCTTTTCTCTACCTACCCTTTGCCAACTGCTCTGGCTCTTTACAACAGAAAACCATCCCTGAGCCATCTGAACTGTGCTTTGTCCCCAAACGAAGGGATAATCTGAGAATGCACTAGACTTGACGAGGAATTTCTTGAGAGCCAAGTAAGACACACTGACAGGGCAGCGCTTTATCTCATTCCCTGGAAAATACTGGCAAGCCTCTGTGCTGTGGACAACAGCTTTCTTAGAAGTCACATATGAGGTGGTGGATGACCTTGTAGGAATATAGTGGTTTTTTTTTTTTAATTTTTTTGGTAAGATTTATTTATGTATGGGGAGTGGGGAAGAAGGGGAGGGAGAGAGAATCCCAAGCCAACTCCGTGCTGAGTGCAAAGCCTGATACAAGGCTCGATCCCACAAACCCGAATCACAATCTGAGCCGAAACCAAGAGTCGGCTGCTGAACCAACTACACCACCCAGGCGCCCTGGGATATAGTGTTTTTAATTAGAAAATGAAGCTAAACTTTTTATGACAGAAAGTAAGTCTGTTTAACTGACTGGTTTAGCCATGTAGGTTGGTCTTGCCAATTAAGTGATATTCCACGAGTGGAATGGGCGAGATCTATGGCTCCATGTTTTTGATGAAAATATATGCAGACACTTATCCAATACAGAATACATCAGAAATTACAACATGTGTAACTCTTTCAACTTTGGTGACCACTGCCTTGAACTAACATTCACAATTTCCACAACCACCCAGATGCTTTCCTGTCTTCTCTCCTGTTAGTCCCCCTAAGCTTTAGCCAAACCACATCCATGCTCCCATATAGGCACTCTTCCGGGCCTATACCTGTGTATGTGTTCATATCGGTTCCTCCCTTGGGAAGACCCTTCCCTCCCATCTCCATGTGTTGCATTCCTACCTAACAGCTGCTTGGTCTGAGGCACTGATTAGGTATTGAGGATGGAAAATTAACATAATGATAATGATGGCCCTGTTTTCACAGGAGGTAAGAGATTAGTATGGGAGACAGAGAGAAGCAGTGACAAGTTTTATAGAGCCATGATGGGGAACTGTGAGGTTCTGGGAACTCAGCAGGGGTATCCTCTCTTCACCTGGGGAGTCAAGGAAGTCTCAGAGGAAGTGACTAGAAAGCCAAGGCCCACTGGTTGAGGAGTGGGCTCCTGGTCAGGAGTTAGCCTGACATTTTGCAGGAATGGGAGAGAAGAGAACTGATCTATGTTGAGAGAACGAAAGAGAGCTTAATTGACAGTGTCAGGCAACTCCTCTGTGAAGTTAGGATTTTGACCAGGAGAGACACACTTACCTAACTGTAGGGTCCAGACAGAAATTTCTACCAAGCTCAATCTGTTTCTATTCAATTCTAGAGAGATTGGTCACAGTCTCTCAAAAGCCCAATTTAGAATAGGCTGTAAGTCAAGGGAGAGGTCATCTCTATAAAAATTTTCCCTTGCTTTTTTCCAAAAAAGCAAAATATTTGAACCCGGCCTCAATTGCTAGGGGAATGGGCAGCCTTTTTATATTAGGTCCACCAGAAATAGTGCTAAATGAATACTCTTGGGAAGTCTGGCTCTGTTCTAAGGGTGGAGGCACCCTCTAAACAAATTCATTAAAAAAATAAGGAGAAGCACAGAAGATAAAACATTCAGTTTTCAGGGATTGCCTTGTGCCACAACAGAGGAAAGACTGTGAAGGCTTAAGATATCTGGCTCTTCACTGTTCTACCTCTGCTCCTCTCCTTCACGGTCCTGGGACAGAGGCCATGAGATGATCTTCACTGAGGAATGTTCAAGTCTCCGTTTCATGCCACCATTCACAGTGTTGGTTTGTTATCAGCAATTTATGTCTATGAAAGACTCTCCTCTACAAATACATTAGTAGAAGAGAGGTATGATAGATGTAGCCATCAACCATCAAATCTTTCCTATACTGGTCACAGTTTGGTACCCAATAACTCTTTGTTCATTCAAAACAGAAAATATATTAAAAAAAAAAAAACAGAAAATATTTTTTTAAAAAAAGAAAAAAAAAACCAGAAAATATACTCAGCCTTCTAGTTCTCTGACACAGACCACCCACACATCATTGCAATGGATTTTTACTTAATTTCTCATCTGTTTTCTTAGTTGCGTACCTTCCTCAAGCGCCCATGTGGAGGGTTAACATTTTCTCTATGAAAATATTCACTGTGGCTGTAGAATCAGGTAAGCCTCAACCAGGAGGATGTAGTTATTGAAGCACCAAAGGACATCATTATAAAACACTGACTGTATGTGGAAGTCACATGACGTGGACCCCAAGGACTACACAACCAGTTACATTCCTATAGATTGTATTGTTGGTAAAGCTACTTCATCTTTAAGCTGTAAACTAAACTATAACTGTAAACTGTAACTGTAAACTGTAAACTCATCCCAGAACACAAAAATTCATTTTTGCTAGAAAGCTATTATCAAGCTCTGGAGGGTCAAAACTACGTTTGCTAACATTTTCCCATTAGAAATGTTTCCTATCAGTGATACCATATTTTTCCAGATGGGTGGGCCCACTGTAATCCTGCTCTAAAACTCTGCTTTCTATCAGTCCCCAAAGCATTTTCTGATTATGGCTTTTAATAAAGTTTGCAAAGATGTTGAATGCAGGTTTGTGCTGCGGTACGTATACAGATGCATTTGCAAATGGATTTAGACCTCTGTGTGAAAAGAGCCTGAAGTCTCCCAAATAGAAAAATCTTCAAGTAAATCAGAACTGACTCAAGAGTTTGGAAAAAGGCACCGGGCTTAGTGACCTTACATCAAACCACAGCCAAGGCCGCATTTTAACACGTCCCCACTCTCAGATTAATTTTATGTCTGTCACCCCTTTAAACCTTTGAAATTCCTTCCATCCAGCAAAATTCAGGAGAACAAATACATTCTGACTTCTGCCCCTGATACGTCCCTGTGTGCCTTGATGAAAAACCCAGTTTCAGTTTTCAGCCCTGCCCCTGAGAGAGGCGCAGGTGTAATGAAATGAATCATGCCTCCTCTTTTCCCTCGAAGCCCCAGGTTTTCTGAGAACACCTGCAGAGCGCTTGCCAGTACATTTAGGCCTGAGGGCTCCTCCAAACCGAGCCCATTTTCTTGCAGAGGTTCAATTTACTCTCTCTTTAGATAAGTAGAGCTGCATGCGAAGCGAGCTGGGCGCCAGAGCCTCTGCTGGGCCAAGGCCCGGCCTCCCCCTGCAGCCCACACCTGTCCCTGCCGGGTGGGGCCTGCAGCGGCGCGGCGCGGCCAGCAGATGGCGCCGCAGCTGAATGTTCGCGAGCCGCTCTCTACCCTGCAGAAGAGTCTGGAATAAACAGGAAGGGGAATTTTTTTGTTTGTTTGTTTAAGCATTCTAATTTTTTTTTAAACATATATCGCCTTCTTTGTCGGGTCAGAGGCTCTTTTTATTTAAGTCGACATGCATTTGAAGTTTAAAAAAAAAAATGAGCACGCAGTCCCAAATACATGGTTGTTGTTGTTGTTTAGTATTTCCATTCTTTCAAGGGACCCAAGAAGTAACTTTTTAAAGTAGCAGGAACGGTCACAAGGGCATCGTGGTTCAGGGACGTTAGCGGGCAGCGCTGGATAAAGACCAAAACACCACAAAACACAACCCCGGGCAGAGGGCAAGGACGCCAGCGGGGCAGCCTCCCCAGGCCGCGGCGGAAGTGACCTCAGCGAGGGGCGGGGCGGGGCGGGGCGGGGCGGGGCGGGGGCCGCGAGAGACAGCGCCGCCTGCTGGCGGGAAGGGGGAAAGCGCGGATCTCGCCCGAGGCTGCGGCGTCGCCTCCCGGGACCGCTGGGGCTGAGCCCACGTTCCAAAGTCGCCTGCGCTCGGGATGCTGCACGATATGCCCCACGACCGCGCGGGCCCGAAAGCGAGGGGCACAACCCGAGCAGCCCTTCTGTCCAGAAGGGAAACCTTATGGTTTGGAAACCCAATGCTCCAAAGGGCTTGACTGTTTTTAAAGCTTCCTAAAGCTAAAAAAAGGATCATTGTTATTTGAGACGATCCTAAAGCAGAGGGAAGATAGAACCCGATAGGAACTCTCTTTCATTTATCTTATCCTGCTGTAAGTTATTTACAAAATATCATGAGTGCTTATCATAATTGGGGGGGAAAAAAAAAACAATGGGCAAGGGACTGAGTTTCGCGGTGATCGCGCTTATCATTTCCCATAACGGCCCCTCATTTTTATTCCAGGATTGTTGCAGTGGGGTTTCTTGAGTCCCTCCTCCTCTCCCCACTTCCTCTTTCTCTTCACTCATTTGACAGGAGCCTCCGCAATCATCTGCCTAGAACACGTCATCATCATCCACTGGGAGAGAGTGTGGCACCACCTTTCTCCCCCTATGGCTGAGGCCCACAGAAAGAAGACGAGGGGTTTGCGCTTCTGCTCCTGAGCCGGCGTGGTTGCCGGGAATTGTAACCTGCAAGATGATGCCAGACAGCAGCTTCCACGTTAAAAAAAAAGGAAGGAACTTTATGTTGCCCTTCATTAGCTGATGCTTTCTCCGGTAGAGCCCTGTCCTTCAAGTGCCCAAATGATGCTCTATGTCCCTCCCGCTTGCAGAGCTTCAGTGCATTTAAGTGTAAAAATCGCACATCTCTGTTTTTCTTCTAGTAAGGGAGTAAAGACGTGGCGGACGTTTTCGTTTGGATTAGTCATGCTGATCAGCTCCCTGTTCTCTGAAATGAAAATCCCCATCTCCCATCAGGGTATAGCTGTAGGCATAAATTACAGGCTCTGGTTCAGAACAGGGGCCTCTCTTTTGTCTAGTAGCACCAGAAACACACTAATTAGGGATCTAACTGGAACACAAGGCTTCTTGAGGGTCCTGGAGGAGGAAGGTTGGGCCTCCCAAGTCCTGTACTGATTTTTTTTTTTTTAAGATTTTATTTATTTATTCGTGAGAGACATAGAGACAGAGAGAGAGGCAGAGACACAACACAGGCAGAGGGAGAAGCAGGCTCCATGCAGGAAGCCTGACGTGGGACTTGATCCCAGGTCTCCAGGATCACACCCTGGGAGGAAGGCAGGAGCTAAACCGCTGAGCCACCGGGGCTGCCCTGTACTGATTATTTGGGCTGTAGCCTCACAATCTGGATCCATCCAGATGAGCCCTGAGAGCTCAGTGTTTGGAACATGAAGAAGAGCAATAAATATATAGTAACTTAGAGAATCAGGAACATGATCCAAAAGGAAGCTTGGCATTTGCTTTATCAGCAGAGAAACAGAGGTAAAGGAGGGAGTGTCTCCCTAAGGGTTACTCTGTTATAAGAGTGTCCTCCAGGGAGAGGATACATGAACAGGGCAGTTGATAACATTAATACAGTGCAAGTAGGCTCACGTTTCCCTGCATCTCAGGACTGCTGGACCTAGTGTTACTAAATTAATGGACAAGGACACACCTCTGAGCCTTTCCTGCAGTGATCCTCAGAGGGAGTCGGCTCAGACAAAGCAAAGCAGCTTCTCTCTCCATTCTCTTTGTTCTCCCTTGGAAAATGGCCTCTCTGTAAAGTCTCATACACTGGCTGCTTTCACCTCTTGTACGAGGGCAAAATAATCACCAATAATGATTTGGAGGCATATTTTTGGAGCCCTGAATTCTGCAAAATGTGGGATCAAATTATTTTTAGAATTCTAATACACTGTAAATTTTTATTCTGGGTGTCTAGGCAAAAATTTCAGGGAGGTGCCCCGCTTTAACAAATAAAAATAAGAATATCATCTCCAGAAAGGGGTAATGGAGACAGAGTGTTTTGAATCCCACTTAACCTAATAATGACATGCCCTGTACCTTATGCTTTCTCACAGGGGTTATGATTTAATGACCACATTCTTTGTCTGCTGAGAAATCCCTTCAGCAGTAAAACGGTTCTCTGAGAAATCACACTTTTTTATACTATATGTGACTTTTTTTCTAATAAGAATGATCTAACACAGCTCCTTTAAAAGTAAGGACATTCAAATTTTCTATCCCAGATTTTAAGTGTGGAATTAAGACAAAGGGTGCTTGTTCTTGTATCAGGAAGAGGCATGCCACTCTCCGAGCACTCAGAGCATCTGCTGCCTGGACTGATTCTTAAACCAAAAGCCACACATGGCTTCTGTGCTTGACAGCTGAGGTGGCTTTTTATGGCCAGTATGAGCCAGCTGGAATGGGTTCACATGCACAACAGAAGATGGGCTCTGTGGGTCAAGAGAAAGCTTACTAGGCTGAGAAGGACGAGGGTGACAGTTGAGAAATACTCTAGGTTTACTCCTTGGGAATGCTCCCTCCCCCAAAGTAAGGACTTTCAGTTCCTTTATGGGGCATCCTCAGGCTCTTTATGACAGTTCTTCCTTTGGGGGGATTTTATCTGCTTACTAGATATTGGCTATTTTGTCCAGAATAATGGAACATCTGCATGTTTTTATTCAATCAAGCCTAAGGCTGAACAGAGAGCCGCTCCTTTGCGCCAGCTCCTGGTGACTTCATTCTTTCTAGCACTCTCTGGAGAGGGAATGAGAGCAGCCCCCAGCCAGAAAACCAGCCCCGGTTAGCAGCTAATTTAATGGCTCAAGTTCCACAACTGAGGCCCAGATAAGCTTCTAAAATAATTCTGAGGCTGATATAAGGAACGCATAAGCAGGTGTTAAGGGAATATATATATATATATAATCTTTGTAATTAACAGAAAATTTTTTGATAAAGTAGCCACTGGACATGTATATTCATACTACTGTGCTGTGTTTATGTTACTATGTTACCCCGATGGCATAGTACAGAATGCCTTTAACCCACAGGTTCTTTCCTGTGTTAATGTGGTATATCAAGGCACTTCAATTTAATAGCCATAGCATTTGGAGGGCAAGAGCCCTGTCGTGCACTTTCTTTATGTTTCACACAGTAGCCTGCAGAATATTAGATGTGCAGTAGGTGATCAGGAAAGAAGTGCTTAAAAAAAATAAATAAATATATATATATATATATATATATATATGGACTAAAGGAACAAGGAGTGACTGTGCTTTAATCCTGAGATTAGGCCTGCCTTTATTGTCATGCCTGAGGAAACTGGACAGTGATGCTTCAAAGCAGAAAACCGGAGTGGAGACATCGCAGCTTCTCCGGCTGACAGCAGCTGGCTTGCCTATATGCCAGAAACCGTATAAGTACTTTACACACATGATCTCAGGTATACTTCACCCCAGACTAAGTTAAGCATTATTTTACATATGACAAAACATTCCCTAAGCCACACAACTAATAAATAGCCTATTCGGGACTGGAGTCCAGAGCTAAGTCAGTCTCTAAAATGCATGCCTGTAGGCACATTCATGCTCCAGGATATCTAATAACAATGTCTGTAGCTCCATTTGCTAACTACCCTTCTCTGCAGAACTGCCTCAAGACCTAATATCTGGGGTGAGAGGGAAAGAGAGGAAAGAGGACAATAAGCAAACACAATTCATAACTTACGAGGCTTGGGTCTTCACGGTTGTGATGTTCTTTCCTGTGTGTTATTTCATCCTCACAGCACTCTGTCGGGTATGTTACTGTGATCTCTTAAAAATAAGGAATATATCTCTGGAGAACAGGTGCAATTAAAACAACAACAACAACGTGCTAAAATTCAGAGGCCGGGAGGTAACAAATCTGCTGACAGGTGACACCACACCTGCCTCAGCCTCTCACCTCAACCCAGAGGGCTGGGGTCGGTGCTTCCCACACTCCCTTCCTTTCTTATTAATGCTCAACGAGCCATAAAGCTTATGCCTGTCTCTACCCGCACCATAAATTCAAATATATTAGTGTTGGCTTGATGTGCCCTTAAGTCATTTCAAAAGCGGAGGAGAGGTAGAGAGGAAGCAGTAAAAGTGACAATGCATGGAATGCTCTGTAATGATTAAAAAGAATGAATTCCATTTAAATGTACTGCCGTGAAGTGATGTTCATGGGCATAGCAAGCTGACTAAAACAGTAAGAACAAATTGCAGAATAAAAAATAGCATGTTACTATGTGTGTTTTTTAAAGACACAAAACTGTGTGATACACACAGCTGTGCAAACACACACAGAAAACAGTTGGGTTATACCCCAAATTGATAACTGATTTCCCTGGGGAGAGGACGAGGTCTGGGGTGAGGTGGGTAACATTGGCCTACTTTATCTTTTCACAAGATCGTTTTTTCAAATAACGTGCGTGTAAAAGAAAAAAAGGAAGGAAAGAGCAGAAAAGAAACGAGTGGTGCTGCTGGAAAAGAAAAGATGAGTAACACGCAGCACAGTACCATAAGCAGTATGATATATGCCAGATGAAAATCCACTGCCTCATTCATGTCCATAAGGGACCAGTGGATTAGCAGAGAGTTCTCATTTTGGCATTGTTACTATGAATTGGGCGATTTTTAAACTATAATGTCTCCTAACTTTAGCAGAAATACAGTGCTGAGAAGTACATTGGACCTGAAACCAGACAGCCTAAGTTCAAGGCCTTACTTTGCAGTTCTCTAATCTTGCACAAAATTCTCAGGGCCTTAGTTTCCTTATCTGCAGAGTGAAGATAACAGTAACATACTTCATAGGGTGCTTCAAGGATTAAGTGAGATAACACACAGGAAAGAATAGCAAAATCATGCAGACTGAGACTTGGAACTTATAAATTATGATTGTGTTTACTGTCTTCCCACTCTTCCTCTCCCACTTTAAAGAATTACGTTTTCTCACACCTTCAAGATGTCTCACATCTTCACGTATGTCCCCCACACCGAGGCAGAGCTAAATGAACAAACCATCAGTCTTCAGTATAACATTTGCTGATCACAGGCCTCCATTATTTGAGGCTTTAGGCTTTAGATTATGAACATGCATAGCTTTTAAGCTTCAATCACCTGCATTCATGTATTTTAAAGAATGTATTCATTTGATTCATTTATAAATACACTCTTTTCCTATGAAAACTACTTTTGATGCAAGAACTAAAATATCCAAATCAGAGAGGCCATTTAAAGTACAAGCCAAAAATATAATTTAAAAAGATTTTTTTTTTTTGCATCTTAAATGTGCCTTATTTGTGGTCCTACTAAAATTTCAAGCTGTTCTGAAATTTCCAGAATTGCAAGCCTTATAATAAAAAGGATTTCAAAAATAATAAAAGAAACACTAATACCAGCAATATAACCAGACACAAAGGAGAAACATGAGAAGAGTAATAAATATCAGTTGCATGCACACAGCACCATGCCGACACCGCATGATGTAACTATGGTCAGTTACAGCCTCACCTCTGAAACACAGCCAGGTTCTCTACTTTTGCTGGTTGTGCCTGTGTTAAAAAGCGCAGGGACCTGAAGGTTTCTGGTGAAGTAAAGAAGAATCCAGTTTAAGTGGTTTTGCAGTTTGGGTTCGGAAAGGATCCATTTGAAGGAACCAATTCCAAGCGCGCAAAGCACACATCCCTCCCAAGCTCCTCCACCCATTAAACTGGGCTGTCAATTTAGAGCTGGGCGCCCATTGTTCACTTTGTTCTACTCTAATTAGACTTGACAGATTGCTCGTTCTAGCTACACTGGCTATCGCCAAGAACAGAGACAAGAGGCGAGGCTGACCTTGTCACTCTGTCCTTGGAATCTCCCCCGCCCACCCCATCCTAGTCCACCAACACCGAAATGTATCCCCAGCAGCTCAGATCCGTTCCCCATCTCCCCCAGCCCCCCTGGCAGTCTCTGTGCCACGGGCTAGTCTTTCAGTTCTGTGAGATTTCAACCCTCATTGTCTGTGGGAGCAGAATAAGTGTGCTCTAATATTTTTCGTATTAATAGTCTGGCCCTTGGTTTTTGTTTTTTTTGTTGTTGTTGTTTTTTCCTTCAAGCCTGGTGGGAAAAAACAGACCAGCTTTTTTGAAGGGAAAGATACTGCAGTTCCGCCCAGGAGCCAGGAAATATTGATTGCTTAATGAAACAGAGCTCCGGAAGGATTCAGGCCCTGACCTGCATGCATCTGAAGCAAATCCCTGGCCCCACTGCCCTCAGAGTCCTTATCTGTAAAATGATATCAAACTTCTTGAATGTTCATCATGCCAAAAACATGTTACACTGGTGTTACATAAAAATTAGATCATAAAATGGTAGAGCTGGAAATTATCTTAGAGATCATCTAGTCCAATATCTTCATTTGGAAGATTAAAACACAGAGGCCAACAGAGGGAGGTGACATGCACAGGGTCATGAAATTAGTTCTTAAACTTTAAACACCTGGCACTGAACAACAGCTTGCTAATTAGCTTTGTCACTAATCTGCCATTTCCCAGTTTATCCTATGCTTGATAATAAATCATATTGGCCAGGAAAGCAACTTTCTTTCTCTGAGGAAGGAATTCTCCTCACCCAAGGACTATGTTTTCAGAAATGCATCTCTTTGCTGAGAATCCGATGGTCTTGTAATAAATAGATCCTGACTCACCCAATGCCACATGCCTCTTACAGGGGCACAGGATGGAACTCAATGGACTTCAGGCCTGGGACCCTACTCTCAAATAGGAATGACCCTGTCCTTGACCTAAGTCTGGCTCTGCCCATTGCCTCAAGAGCTGTGAGCAGGAGAAACTGTTAGAAATTTCTCCTTGGGGGCTCCAGAGTGGCTCAGTGGTTGAGCCTCTGCCTTTGGCTCAGGGTGTGATCCCGGGGTCCTAGGATCGAGTCCCATATCAGACTCCCTGTGAGAGCCTGCTTCTCCCTCTGCCTATGTCTCTGCCTCTCTCTGTGTCTTTCATGAATAAATAAATAAATCCTTAAAAAAAAAATAAAAAGCCTGTCCTTTAGTACAATCTAACTTACCTGAGACTTCAACAGGCCCTTTCAGAAGAAATAAGTTCTATGTGCTATCTATATGGCTAAGCCTCAACTGTAAAGAGAAAATGTGGAAAACAAATAGAGTCTTAGATAATATTCAGGGGGATCCCTGGGTGGCGCAGCGATTTGGCGCCTGCCTTTGGCCCAGGGCGCGATCCTGGAGACCCTGGATCGAATCCCACATCGGCCTCCCGGTGCATGAAGCCTGCTTCTCCCTCTGCCTATGTCTCTGCCTCTCTCTCTGTGTGTGTGTGACTATCATAAATAAATAAAAATTTAAAAAAAGATAATATTCAGGTATTCTTGTGCATTTTGTTACGTGTGATACTGTTACTTTGGCATAATAAAGCAGTGTACCGAAGAGTTTAATGGGTGAGATGTCATGATGTCTAGATTTGCTCTAAAACACTGTAGAAATAATAGATGAAGTAACTCTGACCGAAAGTTAATAATTATTGAATCCAGATGATATATCAGGGTTCATTATACTCTATGTATATTTGAAAATTATCAAAATGAAAAGCTAATATGTTAGGCAAAGGAAAATGAAATTTCAAATTAGAGAAATTAGAGTGAAAATGGAGAGGAGAGAGGTATAAGAGATAACAAAAAGAATTAACAATGCTCAGTGACTAGTTAAAAAGTGGTTATTGAAATTGAAGGGTTGACATGATTTTCAGGCTTTTGCTTGGGTGCCAGGAAAGAACCTACTCTTTTAGGCATGCGGAATTGGAGTTTCAGGGGAACACTGAGTTAGTGATGTCCAACTGCCTGCCTGTTGGACACACAGATTTAAAGGTCAGGAGAGAGCCTGGTGGTGTGGATCTGTGAGTTGTCAGGTCACTGACACATGGGTGGTAGTGATTCAAATCATTGGGAGAGCAAGGCAGACAAGAAGGTAAGATGGCTGAGGAAGAAGCCCAAGGCATATTCATATTTAAAAAGTGGGGAGAGGAAGAACTTTCAAGAAAGAATGGCCAGACAGGTATGAGAAGACACAGGAAAAAATAATTTCTGGAGAATCTGTCAAGAAACAAGGGGTCAACAGAATCCCCCAAGTTAAAATAGGAAACCTATTGAATTTAGCATCTAAGTGACAATTGCCAAAGAACTTTCAGTAGTAATGTGTTGCAAAGTGAATCAGGGGAGAGTAAGGACGTTAAAAAGATGGGGGAGAGCTAGATAGCATGGTCCTCAGAGGAGGGGGGATTCCTAGAAATGATTTGCAAATTGGTGAGCTCTGGGTCCAATCAATAACTTCTGCTCAAGGGGGCTCAGTAGAAGTGGATTCCTGGGAGAAAAAAAAAAGTTTCAGTTAAAGCAAGGAGGAGGAGGGTGCATTCTATAAAGAGACTAAGAATATAGGGGACAGTTCAATGAAACAAAGACCCCAGAGGGCACTGTGAAGAAAGTTTATGAGGTCAGCAGTGTATGAGAGTCAGGAGGGCAGAAGCAGATTCTTTTGACCTCTGGATGGCGTGTCTTAGCAACCTCTTCAATGATTCCCCAAATACAATTCTCTCCACTCAACATCATCTTGCAGGTATTAAATTTGGAAAATGTTTATAAAGCATGACCTTGATCATGTCAAATCCTTGTCCCCAAACTTTTATTAGCTCCAATATCTACTGCATTAGGTATTAGGTATAATACAGCCCTTCCATAATCTGATTCCAACCTGTTTTTTCAGCTTGATCTTTTTGGGTTTGCTTATTTTTATTTGCTTTGTTTTGTGTTCCTTTTCATGAACGTTTCTTCCAGAATGCCAAGCTATTATTCACTATTCTCTGAACATATTAATTACATAAAATATTATAGAAAAAGGGCTGAGAGGTGTCTAGCATATAATAGCATTCAACAGACATTAGTTTTGGTATACTAAACTATTTATAACTCCCCTTTAACTATTTCATGCAGTTCTCTTTTCCCTAAAGTGTCTTTCTACCTTCCCTTATGTTACAGAGCAAGATTCAGCTCAGGTGTCATCTCTTCTAGGAAACCTTTCCTGGGTCTGCAGCATACCACTTCTTTACCTCTCTTGACACTCAGCCTATTAGATCTGCGTATATATCTATTTCCCTCATTAAAATGTTTCCAGAAGGCCAAAGCCAGTACATGGCACTAAACATACTAAAAAAAAGTGGGGGGATCCCTGGGTGGCTCAAGTTTAGCGCTTGCCTTCGGCCCAGGGTGTAATCCTGGAGTCCTGGGATCGAGTCCCATGTCAGGCTCCCTGCATGGAGCCTGCTTCTCCCTCTGCCTGTGTCTCTGCCTCTCTCTCACTCTGTGTCTCTCATGAATAAATAAATAAAATCTTTTTAAAATTTTTGGAAAAAACTTTGCTCCCTTTCCTCTTTTTTTTTCCTTTCCTCTTTTTTTTAAACTGCATTTTTACATGCTATATGGCATGCTTTCTTATATGATACCCTCACTCTATTTCTGAATGGCCGTGGACATTGTTTTTGTCACCCCAGTGTCCCTTCCAGTTCTTTGGGCAACAAGGTTGATTTTCTTTGTGGCTTCTCTGCTTTTGGTCTTTGTGATTCAAATGGGGTTCCTCTAACCCCTGGGATCAGGGTGGAGGATGTGTCAAAGATCTAAATTAGCCAGTTAATTGTCCCATTCCTATAGCCTTCCTGATTGGTTTGAGTGAGCATATGCTCTAAACCTTCCAGTCAAAGTAGATCTCAGGACTTTAATCTTTAGAGTTACTAGAAGAGGAGTTCTTTCGCTCTCTCTGCTGGACATAGAGTCAATAGGGTGCTCGGCTGCTGTAGTCATTTTGATACCACAAAGGACAAGCCTGTTTGAAAATGAAGATATGGAAAGAACATAACCAAGAGAAAGACAGAGAGAAAGTGAGTCCTGGTGACAGAAGCAGAACTGATTTCAGCCATGCTTGGAAAAAAAACTATTGCTTGTCAGTTGGTGTTGGGTTTTGTTATTTGCAACAAAACCATATTTTTAAAAAAGATTTTATTTATTTATTTGATAGAGAGCAAGTGAGCATGGCAGGGAGAGGGGGAGAGGAGGAAGGAGAAGCAGACTTCCCGCTGAGCAGGGAGCCTTATGTGGCACTGGATCCCAGGACCTTGGGATCATGACCAAAGTGGAAGGCAGATGCTTAGCTGACTGAGCCACCCAGGCGCCCTGCAACAAAACCATCTTAACTGATATAATATTTATGAGTATCTAGTACATTGCCTGACACACGGGACTATTCAATAAATGAGTGTTTAACAGATAAATAAGTTGTTGTGAGGTACTGTAGTTACTTATTTCTATAGGGCAACTCGGTAATATGTATTTACAACCTTAGAAAAGATCATCCTTTTGAAGATGGATAGTGTTGATAGATGCACAACAATGTGAATATACTTAATGCCACTGAACTGTACACTTAAAGATGGTTAAAATGGCAAACTTTATGTTATATATTTTACCACAACAAAAAATAAACAAAAGACAAAAAAAAAAATCATTAAACTAGAAATAAAGGCTTATAGACCTGTGAAAACAGGGACAGGAAAGCTTGTTGTATTGTACTAGTAAAACTAGTAATTATTCTCTACTTTTAGAAAATGTATCATAGGGAAATACATAAGTATATAAAGTTGGTTTATATGAGCATTACTGATAACACCAATAGGGACTGGGTAATAAAATCATGATATATTCAAATAACGGAATATTACACAGTCATTAAATTGATAAAGGAGATTCATGTGCCCCTTAGGAACATATATATATCAGAATGCTAGAAATATTGGAATTATATTAATATCAAGTAGTTTCTCAAAAATAAGGCAAGACTTTTTTTTTTTTAATAGATTTTATTTATTTATTCATGAGAGACACACAGAGAGAGAGTCAGAGACAGAAGCAGGCTCCATCAGGGAGCCTGACGTGGGACTCGATCCCTGGACTCCAGGATCAGGCCCTGGGCTGAAGGTGGCGCTAAACGGCTGAGCCCACCGGGGCTGCCCAAGGCAAGACTTCTTATAAGATTTATGAATTCGAGCCAAAGGATTGATGGAAGAACATCATTCAGTATGTTGTGGGAGGTAAACTGTTCACTCAGAAAGAACTTACTGTACTTCACTGAATTTCAGATACCATTAGTCATAACATTCCTGACTTCAGAGATGTTAAAATGTGAAAAAGTATGGATCTAGAATTGACCAAACATAATATGCTTAGGGGCAGAAAATCGTACCTGTTGATGACTGGGATGAGGGGAAATGGGATATGAAAATCATTAGATAAAGTGAACTAAAAAGGGGAAGTGTTTTCAAGTTTATAGAATAAAATTATTCTACACCTAGTGAAAAGAAGTGAGTGAAAGGCTTTGCGGAGACGTATAAGATGGCTACAAAAGCATGCACTGAAGATTAATGTTGTAACTAAACTAAAGGAAGCAAGCAAGTAGCCCTGCTAATTTAGACACTGTACAGTAATAGGTAACAATGTGTGTTAACTCATTTATATTTGTGAGGTTTCTTTCTCTACTTTGCCTTAGGTAGAGGCCAGACTTGAACTTTTTTTTTCAGATTTTATTTTGGGAGCGCCTGGGTGGCTCAGTTGGTTAAATGTCCGACTCTTAGTTTGGCTTCAGGTCCTGATCTCATGGGATTGAGCTCCTTGTGGGGATTCTGTCTAAAGATTTTCTCTCTCTTCCCCTCCCTCAACTCGCTCCTGCACATGTGCGCTCTGTCTCTCTCTCTCAAATAAATAAATCTTTTTTAAAAAATATTTTATTTTTAAGTAATCCCTACACCCAACATGGGGCTTAAACTCAAGAGTCACACGTTTGACCTACTGAGCCAGCCAGGCGCCCCCGCCAGGCTTGCAATTTTAGCTTCCCATTCCCCTGTTTAAGAAGGGGTTTGGCAGCTGAAGAGAGAGAAAAAGGCATGGAAATAAAGAAATGCTAGCACTTGAGGAGAAGGATCAAAAGTCTACATTTTTTTTTATATAAACAGAAGATAAGGAAATCAAGACTTCCCCTAAAGGGTGTTCTAGATCTCTTCCCATGTTGTTAAAAACCTTTGGTAAGCATTATTCTGTCATTAAACTCAACTACTTCTATCCAAGCAGCCTCACAAGTTAGGAATTTGACCAGCTGTCCATGGGGAAGTGGATTTAAAAAAATGTCAAGCATCTTCTCTCTCTCTCTCTCTCTCTCTCTCTCACACACACACACACACACGCATGCACGCACGCACACACACACACTCCACACACATTTATAGTAGCAATACACCACATATATACCATTTACTCACATAGCTTGTTCCTTATTTTCAGTTATTTCTGTCCTCTGTAAAGTGGGAAGCACTGGGGACGGCAAATTATTAGTTTTACTGTGAGTCACATTGAGTTCAAGTGGCACCCAGGATCACTGCCACGAGCAACTGCTGCATCCTTAGCCTCATCATAGAGTTGCCCAATTTGATGTAATTACTTACTTACTTGTAATCATAATACTTTCTAAAGGTGAGTTGTATGGTGTCTGAATTGTTTCTCAACAATGCTATTTAAAATCTAGCTCTAACTTCTCACTGAATTCTGAAAACAAAATTTTTTACTTATTTCATTCATCAACATTTCTCTAAAATTACAAGCAGTCTCCAGATGGGTTTTTTTCCCCTTAAATTTGAGTTATCTCAACTTAGGTCCATTTCCCAGCGTGCGGTAACTCCAACAACGGACTAATCTGCTTAAAGCTTGTACGGTATTCAAGATCCTTGTCCTTCAAACTGTCAGACTCTGTGCCTTTGCCAAGATCATTCCCTCCACTGAGAAGGTCAATTTGTGTGTTCAAGGCCTAGCTCGCTAATATGTCACCTCCTCAAGGGTCTTCCACCCATCCCCCTGGAGGTGGTCGGCCTTTAAGGGTATAAAATTCTGACTAAATGTTCTGAGATCATGTAACAAAGCTCAGCTTTTCAGCCTGGACTCTGGACCCTCACCACCTGCTGGTGGCCCTTCACTAAGTCAATGCCACATTTCGTTTTCCTTACTGTAGCACCCCAGGTTTAGCGCCAAATTATGTGTCAGTTGTCCTGTTGCTTTCTTTTTAATTTAAATTCAATTTGCTAACATATATTATAACACCCAGTGCTCATCATATCACATACTCTCTCTTTTTTTATTTTTAAGATTTTATTTATTTATACATGAGAGACACACAGAGAGAGGGAGAGGCAGACATAGGCAGAAGAAGATATAGGAGAAGCAGACTCCACGCAGGGAGTGTGATGTGGGACTCTATCCTGGGACTCAATCCAGGGACTCAATCCGGGGACTCCAGGATTATGCCCTGGGCTGAAGGGAGGCTCTAAACTGCTGAGCCACCCAGGCATCCCCATCGTGTACTCTCCTTAATGCTGGTCACGCAGTTACCCCATCCTCCCACCAACCTCCCCTTCTACAACCCTTTGTTTGCTTCCCAGCGTTGAGAGTCTCTTATGGTTTGTTTTCCTCTCTCATTTTTCCCCACTCAGTTTCCCCCCTTTCCCTTATGGTCCCTAGCACTATTTCTCGTATTCCACATGTTTGTTGCTTTCTTCTACCCATTATGCTATCTTTCCCCTGATCTTTTTCCTACCTCCTCATTCCCACCCCTTTTCTACCTCTGTTCTCATTCCTAGCTAACTCTTATCAAATATTCAGGACTCTGGAAACATGTCTTCTCTTCCAGAAAGGCCTCTGACACCTCCCCTCCCCCTTAGGATGGTGGCCAAACTAAAGTAATGGCAAGGAAATGTAGGAAAATGGACAAATTTGAAAAGTATTAAGGAGGTAGAACTTGCTAATGTAAAAGAAATGCAAAAATAAATGAGAAAGATCAAACAGAAGGAATGCCTGGGTGGCTCAGCAGTTGAGCATCTGCCTTTGGCTCAGGGTGTGATCCCAGGGCCCTGGGATCGAGTTCTGCATCAGGCTCCCCACAGGGAGCCTGCTTCTCCCTCTGCCTATGTCTCTGCCTCTTTCTGTGTGTCTCTCATGAATAAATAAATAAAATCTTAAAAAAAAAATAAAGATCAAACCAGAATCAAAGATTCTGAATTGGAGAATAGAGACTGGTAACAATTTAGAGTAATTTCATATATGTTTTTCCAAGCTTTATGCCATCTGCAGTTTTAATGAGACAGCTTCTCTCTGCCCTGCCAACCATATCTTTCTTTTAAACATCTCTTTTCTAATATTGGTTTATTGATTCAGAGCCTTTAATGACTCTCTCCTTGCTAATGCACCAAGCCTAAACTCTGCTTGCTTTAAAGGTTTCATGGCCGATCCAGCCCCCCTCATCAGCTCCACCCAGCTGTGGTCAGGCTGGCTGTCTCATCCTCCCGCACAGGTTGCTTACTCCTGCTTTTAGCACTTCAGCCACCTTCTTGCCTGAGGCAGTTCTTTCCCTATGCTCATCTCAGGGACAATTCAATGCTCAGCTTCATGAAATCCTGCCTGCCTGGTCCATGCCTCCCTGTGCCCTCTGATCTCCTGAAGCAGTCATAGTTAATAGCATCAAATATAGCATTTAATTATATATGCGCACCTAACATAATTTACTATTGTTTTAATGTGTGTTAGTCATGTTTCCCCCCAACTAGATTATAAACCTATTGGGGGTAGGAGCCATGATTCATACTACTTTAAAATCATAAGTTCCGGAAGTAAACTATGCTCAAATCCTGGCTCTCCTGCTTGCCAGTTATGGGATATCAGACATATGGCTTAACTTCTCTCTGCCTTAGCTATTAATACTTAAAATGGAGCTAATAAAAATACCTATTTCACAGGAGTGGCTATACTGCTAGATGCAACAATTCATATACAGTGCTCAGCGGATACCCGGCATGTTATAAGAACTCAATAAACATTAGCTAATACTATTATCCCCATGTTGCTTAGCATATCATTGAACACTGAGTAGATGCCCCCAAATTAATTTTTGCTGATTTAATAAGTTGCATATGAATCTCTTTTAGATGCTTATGAGATTCAGAATCTCTTGTCTTGAGACAAAAGGTGTGTATCTGTACAGACAATAATCATTTTTAAACATTTATCAAGATAATTTTATCTCCCCAATTTAAGGCAGCATCTCACCATTGCCCAGCATGTATTATTCCCTCGCGTTGGGGTCCTGGTGTCCAGGTGAGGAAATCAGGAGCATAATCTCCCTCGTCTCCTAAAGAAAAAGGGGATGAATATTAGATAGCAAAACAGAACTCAGATGCCTAGAGTATTCTGGGTACCAAGTACCAGCCACCTGCTAAAAATCCATACTAGAGTCTCCATTTGTATAGTTTTCTGGGTTTGGTTGTGTACACCTCAAGGAAACAAACAGAAATTTCTGTATTGGCCTGTTGGCAGTTGAGGCGTCAGCATGTCTAGTGGAGTCCAAGACAGTGATAAAGGTGAGAAGAAGGTAATTAAAGACCCAAGGCTGAGCTCTAGACACACACTGTTATTATATTTTATATTATACCAATTACCATGCATGCCCTCCCCCCAAATACTCTACAAACTAAATAGCTTCAACCAGCTTATTTGGAAGAGCCAAAGGCCCATGGGCTTCACCCTGGTGAAATCCTTGGGACTCACAGTACTATGGAGAAAACAAAGTATTGCTGTAGGGGAGGAATAGGAGATTACGGCAGCTGATAATACCTGGATGGTCGTGGGACATGTGTAGGATTCATATCATAAAAGATAATAGGCTGTAAATGGCATTGTAAAGCAATTCTTTGGGGTTATTTTTCCTCTTTTACATGTAAGTGTCATATTTTCCAAATGAAAGATTTGAGACTCTTCAAATGAAAGATCTTCCGAATGAAAAATGAGTTGGCTGAAAAAACAAATTGATTTCTTTATTTTAAGATGTGAAGATACAAGACACAGGCTAGAAGGCAGTTGCACTGAATTCCAACCCCAACAGCTGACTACTCCCTTTGTCCAAAGCTCTTAAAGTGATGAATGAGGGGTCACAGCTATCAGGCAAAGTGGGAATCAGATGCGGATGTGGTGGGAGGCCAGGGGTGTCATGAGAACAATGAGTACACCTTGTTTCCAGCCTGGTTCTGTCACCACCTGGCTCTGCCTCCTTGGACAGGTCACTTTTCTGGTCCAAGATTCCTCATCAGTAAGATAACCAGTGAGGGACAGGGAAATCATCTCTAAAGCTCTTTCCAGCCCTGACATTTTATGGTTCTGTTGAGTCTAAGAAAAATCTATGAATTATTCTGCATTTTGGATTACTATTTCCCTAAAAGATTCATCTTTCCTCTCCCCTGCTCCTTCCCTCTTCCTTCCTTTCAAACCATCCCAGCATGCACATCCTGTCCCTTTCTCTCTCTGACTTTCACTTCGGAATCTGAAAAATATTCCCAAGCTTAAAGCTATTGGTTACAATGATGTGTTCCTTAGATTTTTTTCCCCCTCTGGAGGTATCTAGGAGATATTTGCTGAAAGCTTGAATTTAAATGTGTAGTTTCAAAGGAAGAGGAAGGAGGATGATACTGAACGCCTGGCCATGCAGAGCTGTCTCAAGGCAGTTTTCCTATAGGAGCCGAAAGGTAGTTCCACATAAAGCTAATGAATATATGGCTTCTCTATTTCCCTTCAAATGGTTCCTTAGAATTAAGATTGCTCTAAAGTCTCCATAATCCAAATCACACTGGGTCTTTCAATACCGTTTTCTGATATAATTTCTGAGCAAGCAGTCAGCATAAAAAAAGACTAGGTCAGCTGTGTGTCAGTGCTTGGCAGCACAACTCCTATGGGATGTGTCTCCTGGCATCCACCCAGCCTAGCCATCAACAATAAAAGCTTCTCTTTGTGCTTCCAGTAAGTCATAAATAAATCTCCTCAATCCCACCTGTTTTCTGAGAAGAGCTTCAACCGTGTCCTTTACCTTAGGTTAAAAAAAAAAAAAAAAAGACTCAGTTGCTGCTTTGTGCAAAGAGTTTTTAAATGTCCACTTAAGCAGTTGTCCATTTTCATGGTTCCATACTCCCAAACATTTAGATGTGTAATTTAAGTCCCAGTCCCTTCAGTTGTCAGGTTTTGGGACTAGACTGCTTTCCCACCTGATGCTATCTGCTTTTCCTGAGGTAGCTCAGCCCTAAGCAATCCTCCTGTGTAGGGCAAGTGTTCGCTGCAGAAGGGCTCATTACCTGAGCGGCAGGGAAGGTGTGCCCTCCAGTAGGGCAGCACCACACAAAGGAGCAGGGCAATGGTTTACCTGGTTGTGGCTTCAGAAACCCTAAAACTTTCCCTGAAAGGTGAGAGGGCCAGGTCTGTTGGCCTCTGAAGGTATATCAAGCACCAGGCCCATACAAAAGGAAGACTAAAATAGAATTTCTGTTTAGCTAAACAAGAAAACAGCCAATCGCTTACAACCCAAACAGGCTAGATTCTTTTTTCTTTTAAGATTTTTATTTATTTATTCATGAGAGATACAGAGAGAGAGAGAGAGAGAGAGAAGCAGAGACACAGGCAGAGGCAGAAGCAGGCTCCATGAAGGGAGCCTGATGTGGGACTTGATCCCGGGACTCCAGGATCACTCCCCGGGCCAAAGGCAGGAGCTAAACCACTGAGCCACCCAGGGATCCCCAGGCTAGATTCCTTAAACACCTCTCAACCAAAACCTTCACTGAAACATTAAGCCTCATACTACTGTTCTGCGGTAAACATTACTCCTATTTTCCAGCAAGATGTAGAATGAGTTCAAGCACATTATTTCCTACTGCAGTCAATGTTGGAATTAAGGAAATCTGCTGACTCCATTCTCAAAACTACATAAATTAGTCACTTCAGCTGATTCATTGTTGAATTCAAATGAACACGTTTCTGGGGCATGAAAAATGGAAGTAGAGGGGGGTTTTTTGGTTTGTTTTTTGTTTTTTCCCTTCTGTCACATTCCACTGGCCATGAAAGAGGTCCAGAAGGACCAGAAGTGAATATTACCAAAGAAGTCTCATATCCACTTTGAAGAGAAACAGATTCTGTGTTTGTCCCTACTTCCTTTTCTTATAATGCCAAACTCTGCAAGAGAACTTTGCACATGTTCCCATAATTGAGATTGGTTTTTTATGACTTTTTTTTAAAGTTATGAAATGTTTTATATAAACATAAGGATTTATTTTAGAGCATAATAATAAAATGAGCATTCATGAGGTGTGCCTGGCTGGCTCAGTCTGTGAAACATGTGACTCTTGATTTGGGGGTTGTGAGTTCAAGCCCCACATTGGGTATGGAGCCCACTAAAAAAAAAAAAAATACAAAAACCAACCAACCAGTATTTATGTAACCACTAGCATCTCAAGAAGCAGAAGATCACAAACCAATGAAGCTCCCTGTTTCCCCCACATGGCATCCCGACTCCTCCACAGAAGACTGTGCTTCTTATTCTCTTGCTTTCTTGGATAGTTTTCCTACATATATACACATTTCTAGGCAAAAGCATTTAGTTCTGCTTGCTGTCTATATTCTTTGCTAGGACTGTCATAACAAAGTAGCAGAAATTGGGTGCCTTAAACAATAGTAATTTATCTCACAGTTCTGGAAGCTAGAAGACTGAGATCAAGGTGTTAACAGAGTTGGTTTCTTCTTCTTTTTTTTTTTTTTTTTTCAGAGTTGGAGAGTTGGTTTCTTCTGAGGGCTGGGAGGGAAGGAGCTCTTTCAGGCTCTCTCCTTGGCTCTAGATAGCCATCTTCTCTGTGAATCTATTTGCATCATCTTCCTTCTATGTGTTTCTATATCTGTGTCCACATTTTCCCTTTTTATAAGGATACCAGTCTTAGGGACACCTAGGTGGCATCTGCCTTTGGCTCAAGTCATGATCCTGGAGTCCTGGAATCGAGTCGTGCATCAGGCTTCCTGCGGGGAGCTTGCTTCTCCCTCTGCATGTGTCTCTGCCTCTCTCTGTGTGTCTCTCATGAATTATAAAAAAAAGGGGGGGTGGTCAGGGAGCCTGGTTGGTTCAGTTGGTGAAGGGTGTGACTCTTGATCTCAGGGTTGTGAGTTCAAGTTCCCATGTTGGGTGTAGTGATTAATCAAAAATAAAATCTTAAAAAAAAAAAAAGAAAAAGAAACACAAGATTAGGGGTTGCCTGGCTTGCTCAGTCAGTAGAGCATGTGACTTTCGATCTCAGAGTCATGAGTTCAAGTCCCACATTGGAGGTAGAGTTTACTTAAAAAAAAAGAAACACAAGATAGGCATGCTGTTGCTGTTGGGGTGTCATTGCTTCTACACATTTTCACCTGGCAGAGAAAACAAATATATGTATGTATACTAGCTTGTGTATATACACATCTATTTATTCATATTTTATATGTAACTATTATATGTATATTAAGCTAAAGATGGGTTCTTACTGAGGCTTCCAACTTTAATCCATTATCACATTACAACTTCTCCTCTTGCTTGTCTGTAACCTGCAACTCTAACAGTAAGAAAGAAACTTGGCTCCCATCAACAACCATCCACATATTAATTGTTTAGTTCCAGTATAGATATATAATGGTTTCAGAATAGTTAACTCATACCCTCAGGGGAAACAACTTTATTGTCTAGAGTATAGGACTTATCTACAGTTCCTTTTGCCTCTAGATTTATGTATTCCATTCATTTCCAAAGTTACTTGGATCACACTTTGTCTCCCTATCCTCTTTAGTGAGGTTGTTTCATACATTTGTAATGCAGTTAGATTTTTTTTTTTTTTTTTTGCAGTTAGATTCTTTTATCACATTCTATTCTGAGATCCCCTAACCTCCTAAATGACTTGGGAATGGTTTTGATTACTCATTATCTTGGTGCTAAGGGAGCTCTTTGCTACCAGGGTATCATTATTTCTATTCAGTGAACAGACCAGGCAATAATTCTTTTCATGGCCATAATCTTTTTTTTAAGAAGCTTTATTTAAATATAATTAATGTACCATATGATTCACCTAGTTAAAATGTCCAAGTTAATGGTTATTAAGTATATTCATAGAGTTGTGCAACCATCGCCATAATCAATTTTAGATGACTTTCATCACTTTCCTAAGAAATCCTGTAAACATTAGCAGTCACTCCCTATTTTCTGCTTCTTTCCACATACTATCTCCCCACAGGAGAGCCCTAGGCAACCACTAATTTACTTTATGTCTCTATGAATTTGCCTATTCTGGACATTTTACATAAATGAAATCATACCATATGTGGCCTTTTATGTCCAGCTTCTTTCACTTAACAACATATTTTCAAAGTTCATCTCTAGAGACAAACCAAGAAACAGACTCTTAACTATAGAGAACAAACTGATGGTTACCAGAGGGGTGGTGGATAAGGGGATGGGTGAAACAGACGATAAGGATTAAGAGTATACTTATGATGAACACCCAATAATTCATAGAATTGTTGAATCACTATATTATATACCTGAAACCAATATAACACTGTATGTTAACTATACTAGAATTAAAATAAAAAACAATAAAAGCCCACTATATTCTAATGGAGTCACAAACTAAATGTAGATAGAGATAGATAGATGATAGATAGATAGATAGATAGATAGATAGATAGATAGATAGATAAGCTTCAGATAGCTACAAACACTATACAAGAATATGAATGAGGGGTGCCTGGGTGGCTCAGGGGTACCTGGGTGGTTGAGTTGGTTAAGTGTCTGCCTTTGGTTCAGGTTATGATCCCGGGGTCCTGGGATTGAGCCCCAGGTTGGGCTCTCCGATCAGCAGGGAGCCTGCTTCTCCCTCTGCCTCTGCCTGCCACTCCCCCTGCTTGTGCTTTCTCTCTCTATATATAAAATAAATAAATAAAATCTTTTTACAAAGGGGGGTTGTGCCTGGGTGGCTCAGTCAATCACATCTCTGACTCTTGGTTTTGGCTCATATCATGATCTCAGGGTTGTGAGATTAAGCCCCTCGTCCAGCTGTGTGCTCAGCACAGAGTCTCCTTAAGATTTTCTCCCTCTGCCCCTCCTCCAACTCACTATCTCTCTCAAATAAATACATAAATAAATTTTTTAAAAAAGAATATGAATAAGGGCTGAGAGGGGAGGGTAATGTGTGGAAATGGTTCAAGACACTTGTTGAGTAAATAAATCAGTGTTGACAAGGACATCTGGGTGGCTCAGTGGTTGAGCGTCTGCCTTCAACTCAGGGCATGATCCTGGAGTCCCAGGATCGAGTCCCACTTTGGGCTCCCTGAATGGAACCTGCAGAGAGAGAACCTCTGCCTGTGTCTCTGCCTCTCTCTCTCTCTCTCATGAATAAATAAATAAAATCTTAGAAAAAAAATCAGTGTTGACAGACTTAAAAAAAGGTTCATTTCTCTTGTAGTACATATATCATTGCTTTTTATTGTTGAGTAATATTCCTTTGTAAGAATATACCATAATTTATTTGTCCATTCATCAGTTGCTGAACACTTGGGTTGTTTCCACTTTCTGACTGTTACGGATAATGCTGTTATGAACATTTGTCTACCACCTTTTATGTGGGCATATGTTTTTTCTTTTCTTGGCAATATAACTAGGAGTAGAATTGCCGAGTCATATGCTAACTCTGTATTTAACATTTTGAGGAATGGCCAAACTCTTTTCCAAAGTGGCTGCACCATTTTACAGTCCCATCAGCAGTGTATGGGGGTTCCAATTTCTCCACATCCTCAGCAACACTTGTTATTAAATATGTTTTTATTATAGCCATCCTCGTGGGTGTAATAGGGTTTCAGACATTTGTTTTTAATCGTTAATTCTTCTTATTTTTATGCTTTTTTCCCAGAACATCTTCTACAGAAGGAAAGTTTATCAAGTAAATTTCATTTCATAGTGACAGTTTATTTTTGATAAAGAGCTCTTAAATGGTGGAAAGAGAATGAAACCTAAATGTAGATATACTTGATGGGGGGCTGCCCAGCTGGCTCAGTCACAAGAGCATGTAACTCTTGTTCTTGGGGTCATGAGTTCAAGCCCCATGTTGGGTATAGAGATTACATTTATTTATTTATTTATTTATTTATTTATTTATTTATTTATTTATAAATTTTTATTTATTTATGATAGTCACAGAGAGAGAGAGAGAGAGAGAGGCAGAGACATAGGCAGAGGGAGAAGCAGGCTCCATGCACTGGGGAGCCCGATGTGGGATTCGATCCCGGGTCTCCAGGATCGCACCCTGGGCCAAAGGCAGGAGCTAAACTGCTGCGCCACCCAGGGATCCCTAGAGATTACTTTTAAAAAGTAATTAAACTTTTAAAAAAGGAGTGGGGTGGGGTGCCTGGCTGGCTTAGTCAGAAGAGCATGTGGCTCTTGATCTTGGGTTTGTGAGTTTGAGCCTAACATTGCATACAGAGATTACTTCAATACATAAAACTTTTAAAATATATATATAAATCTAGGCATACTTAAGCTCAAGACCTCAGTTTTTCTCTTATTATGAGTACAAAATGAAAACAGTATCTGTCCCACATGGTTGATGAATGGATTAAATGAGATAACAGATGTGAAAGCTCTCTGTAAATGATAAGGCACTATACAAATATCATTGCTAGCTGTGCAGGGGGGTGAAAAAAATAAAAGCTTTTCTTTAGTGATGCTCCTTCATATGATGCTGCATTAGATTTTCAGCTTCTAAAGGAATGAAGCCATATAACCTCTGCATTTCCAGTAGCATCCCACATGCTTGTACCTACCACCATCTCCTTTACTTAACTTAAACTCTCAGGGAACACTCAGACCCATAGACAGGAATCATTTGCTTGATTTTTCCTCAAGATTCACCTTACTACTGCCTTCTCAGATCATTAGAACTACTGTAGGCAGGAACTCTCTTGGGTCTCTAACTTGCTTGCTTCATGCCTAATCTTCCTTTCTTGTTTCAACCATTTGAATTTAGCAATTCAGCTTTAGAATTTGATGACCTGAGCACCACTAGCCTGAAAACTTGATATGCCATTACATCTGGCTGTTGTCCTATGGCTCCATACTCATCTCACCTCTGCCCGGCCTGGACACTTAGGGCATTCCTAATTGTATCATCTGGGGAGGGACACTAATCATCATACCCTGTCAAATACTGAAAAGTCTTTATCTAAAACTGTCATGTTATAGTCTTCCTTTCCATTTTCCAGCCTGGCTCAGACTTCCATCGTCTCTTGCATCTTTTTAAATCATATGTCCATCTTCAAGTGAATTTGCCACTAGACCACAGGGTAATTGGAAAGGAAATAGAATACTGTAAATTCTGCTCTAAAATAGGATACCAGAGGGCACCTGGGTGGTGAAGTTGGATAAGCATCTGACTGTTGGTTTCAGTTCAGGTCATGATCTCAGCATTGTGAGATCAAGCCCTGCAGGAGGTTCCTCACTCAGCACAGGGTCTGCTTGGGATTCTCTCTCCTTCTTCCTATGCTCCTCCCCACCCCATAAATAAGTAAATAAGTAAGTAAATAAATAAATAAATCTTTTTAAAAATTTTAAGTAAAATAGGATACCAGTAGTAGATAACCAAACCATGACATGGGGCCACATATAAAAATCTACTACATTGGAAGGGGAGGTGGGCGGGGGGTGGGGGTGACTGGTGACGGGCACTGAGGTGGGCACTTGATGGGATGAGCACTGGGTGTTATTCTATATGTTGGCAAATTGAACACCAATAAAAAATAAATTTATAAAAATAAAAAAATCTACTAAAGTGAATTTTTTTTTTAGATTTTATTTATTTGTTCATGAGAGACACACAGAGAGAGGCAGAAATATAGGCAGAGGGAGAGGCAGGTTCTCTGTGGGGAGCCTGACATGGGACTCAATCCCAGGACCCCGGGATCATGACCTGAGCCAAAGGCAGATGCTCAACCACTGAGCCACACAGGCATTCCTACTACAGTAAATTTCAAACATTAGTTTACCATTCAGTAGTATGTCAAGAAATCAACTTAGTGAATTGTGACCAGCATTTAAAAAGTGAAATAGAATCAGATAGAAAAGATCAGAAAATATTATGCATAGTAAGAGCATTATTTTGTTTGGGGTATATAATATGAATGCAAAGTGTATTTTTTACAATGGGTTAATGAGGTTGGAAAAAAACTGATTGGTATTGTATATGTTCTGTTAAAAATCATTAGAAATATCCTAAATGTTTAGCTTGATTTATATTTAGTATGAAAAGGTATACTGGAAAACCCTACAAAGGATTAGAATTCAGACTTCTTGGGTTTGAACTGACTCTGTTACTTACTTGGTGACCTTCAGCAACTTGCTTAAACATTTTGTGCCTTGATTTTATCATCTGTATAGTACCTATCTCTGTGAGTTATAATGAGGAAATAAAGTAAATGACTAGTATAAGTAAAATGGCTAGAACAGATCCTGGTACATAGCAGTAAATTAAGAAATGTTAGCTATTATTATAAATATTCTCAAATCATTTGGCAATAGAAATTATATCTTTAGATTCCATTTTTCTAACAATTACCATTCCAAGTCAGGTCATAAGGCTCCTTACACATAAAGAGTAGGCCTATCATCTATAGCTTTCAATAAAGACTATTTGGAAAAAAAAAAAAAAGACTATTTGGGTGATCACCTCAGAATCCAAAAGCCCCCTCTAGGTGCTATTATGAGAAAACTATTCTGTCCCTGCAACTTGCTCTGTACCTCTACCTAGATATAGGCTACATATAGATTAGATACAGCCAATGTTCTGAGAAGTTGTAGATCATACAAGAGCTTGTCCTGTGTCAAATGGTGAATACAATTTCTACCAAGTCTTGTGTTTGAGAGCTTTCATTTAATAAAACTTGTATTAGTAGATATCACTGAGAAGATGACTTCCTTCATTTGTATAAGAATCCATCAACATGATGCCTGGTGACATAAGGATGGGCTATGTTTTACTGAAGTTACGCTGCTGGTACATTGCTCTTTGGGAACTTCTCTCCTAGTGGTTTAACAACTGGCTCTGAGAGACAGAGGTAAAAAAAAAAAAAAAAAAAAAAAAAAAAGCCCTGATTTATAGCATTGGCCAATTTTTTATGGTATAAATGCTCCCATTGTGACAATTTCACACTACCAACACGATGTCACTGAATACAGAGTTGGAAAGAAGTGCCTACAATTGGTTTGCATGAGGCCTAACAAGCAGGCCCAGCACATCATCTACTTGTAACTATTTCATGTTTTCTGCCCAGTGCCTTTGTAAGAATAAAGGGTTTTTAACTGTCAAATGTTATCTTTGTTCTGGAAATACCGATTCAATGGACTTTTTGGTTATGCAAAGGAAAAGGAAAGATTTTACTCTAAAATAAAGTGTTTGAGACAATGTGACTCCAAGGCAGTGTTCGAAGCTCTGGATAATGTAAAATGTGACAGCTTTCCAAACTGTTCTTCTGAAAAGACATTCTTTTCTAAATTAGAATTCAGATCTCACAGTCCCTAAAAATGATCTCTTGTTCTTATTAGATAAGGAAATGAGAAGAGCAGATCAGATAAATGCAGAAAGGCTTTACAGGCAAGTCTTTGCCTCACATTGAAAAAGGACTACTAAAAAACAAACAAACAAACAAACAAAATAAATAAATAAAATAAAAATTAAAAAAAAAAAAAAAGAAAAAGGACTACCAAGTTGGCTGAGCTGGTATTGCAGAGCCCAATCTGAACCATTTATCTAAAGACCCCATGGAGCATTATTACATACTGAATAACACAGATTTAGGGAAATGCAAGGATGGGGCATTGCAGGGTTCTGGCAGATTGTCTTGGTAGGGTCTTTATGGAAAAGCCAACCCGTGAGGAAGCAGACATTCTGAGTCTCAACTACCCCATAAGTAGACAGAGAGACCCCAGAACACATATTCTTCACCTTGACACAGGTGTGATGTACTACACAATTTGTTCCCATATAAAAAGCATTCTCTATTAACTGTATACATAGAGTGGTTGTTTAAAGTCAAACGCTGGAGACAGACTGGTCCTGGTTTGAATTTTCATATCACTCATTAGTTATGAGAGACCTTGGGCCTATTATTTAACTTCTCTGCACCTCAATTTCTTCAACAGAGGAATAAAGCAAATATAATTGCACCTACCCTCAAGAATTATTTTGAAGATTAGATAACATACTAGTTAGCCTTGATAAGTTGCTCAAAAATTAGTTATAATCACAACAATAAATATCTCTTCAGACTCACTTTTTTTAAAGGATTTTATTTATTTTTTCATGAGCGACACAGAGAGGCAGAGACATAAGCAGAGGGAGAAGCAGGCTCCCTGCAGGGAGCCCGATGCAGAATTCCATCCCAGGACTCCAGGATCATGACATGAGCCCAAGGCTGACACTCAACCACTGAGCCATCCAGGTGCCCCTCTTCAGACCCACTTTTGGAAGCTAGATGCTTGATAGAAGGAGATATTTATGTCATCTCAGCATCAATCTTTTCTAAATCTCAGCCTGGATTTGCAATTGTTTCCAGATAAGTTCAGAGCTCTGTCTACATCTGGGTAGAATATACACCAGAGCCAAATTTAAAGTCCATATTTGCACAGGATGGCTTGAGTAAATGGGTTGTACTGGTCTGTGAAGCTCACCTAAGGGCCAATGTGTAATTTCAAGAGATGATGTAGGTTATTTCTGGGGATGATCCTGACATGGATCTTTTTTTTTTTTTTTTTTTTCTGACATGGATCTTTATCAGAATCTCTGGACTCCTATTTGAAATGGTACCACCATTTGTACCATGGCTTATGTAGTCACTAAGGTCATCTCAAGTTGTCAAACAAATGTTGATGGGACCTCAGAACTGGAAGTGATCTAAATCTGAGGAAATCTTTCTTGTCTGTGTTTCTCTCTGACTGTTATGCTTTTTAGTTAAGCCAGTGACACCAGAATAGAAATTTTATTTTAATCAAGCCATTCTCCAATGTTGTCTTGGTGCCCTGTGCTCAAAGAACAGGCATTCACAGGGAGGATATTGAGGATGAACTCTTGGTGTGAAGTCTCCATTTTACACTGATTTTCACCGAACACAAGATGGACTGTTTGCAGCAGGACCACTGGGGATAATAGGTGCTGGATTTTGTGCCATGATTTTTATCTCTGGTGTTTCTGGCAGTGATTAAGGTTTCAGGCCAACAGAGGCCCTGAGGACCTAGCAACAATTGCTAGGGAGCTTCCCGGTTGCCAGCAACAGTAAATGCCACAGGGACACAAAGACTCAACCTTTCACATACACACAATGAAACCCAGAGCCTAGTCTCTTATTTCAGATAAAACAGAGTCTTCCAGGTAGAGCACAACAGCTTCTTCTTTCCTCCTTTTAGATCAGACTTTTAAAATTTTGTAGAGAACTGCCCAGGAGGTTTTATGACAATTTTGCTTCTAAATTTGTTCAAGAACACTTATATTCAAACTTCTCTCAGTGCTGTCCGTTTTTACTATTTGGGAGAGAAATAGAGTGAAGTAGTATTGCAGATTTGATTTGGAATTTTAAATAAGGTGTGAGTTGTTTAATCTGTTTCTAATTGGCAATCTTCTACAAAGTTACAATTGATTTCTATCCTTCTGACAAGATTTAGTAACACCATCTGAAAGATGGTCTTCTCTCCGTTTCTAATTTGTTTTTAGAAAAGGTAGAAGCATACAGAATATGAAATAGAGCTGTGGCAATTTAAGGTTTTTCCATGACTCATTCAAGGAAATTGCGTAATAGCCTTCCTCTGCCAACCTCACACACTCTTCTCAAATACCTTGTTCTTTCCCTAATTCCATTTCCCAACCGCTGTCACTTGTTCTATCCTTTCTATATGCTATTAACTTTTTTCTTTTGTCTCTAAGGCTGTAAAACTCTCTAGGGTACAGTCATGTGTTATGCAAGGTGATAAGGGAACTGAAGTGCCCCCAAGCTTGCTAGTCTGTTTCCTAGCAACTGTATGACATGTTGCTTAGTAACATGAGGGGTGAGAGTGAAGTCTCTCTCACATATCTAAAAATACTGAAATCATTAAAAAAAATAGTGGGCTTATTAAATATACTAAATCCAGAGACAACCTTACCACAGAGGGAACTTATTTCAAGCCATGCTATCTTCATTAAACCTCTATATCTCTTATAATCTGTATACTAAAATAACAGATAACTTTTCTTACAAGCAGGTACAGGAAAAAAAAAACACAGCCTTTTCTAATCCTTTCTCTTTCACACATGCAACATCAGTGTTTAAGCAGAATGAAGAAATGTTTCCTAAATGATGTTAGACTGCACAGATGAAGAAAAACACAGCCTTTCCTCTTTTCTGCACGTGCATAATAGATTTTTTTAAATGATTTATTTACTTATTTAGCGGGGAGGGGCAGAGTGAGAGGGCAAGAGAATCCTCAAGCAGACCCCTGCTGAGTGCAGAGCCTGACACCAGGCTCAGTCCCAGGACACTGAGATCATGACCTGAACTGAAATCAAGAGTCAGCTGCTTAACCAACTGAGCGACCCAGGCGCCCCTATTATTGATTTTTAAATCTAATTGAAGACTGAGAAATGTTTCCCAAAACACCTTTTTAGGCTGGGTGTCATTTGGGAGCTGTGCCTTTCAAGATTAAAACCATCTGGAGAGTAATTCTCTGTCAACTTATCCAGTGGTTATCAGAATTCAGAAATAACTGAATCATACCACCCAAAACCATTAAACTGTTTAGCTACAAAATGGTAAATACAAATTCTAAGAGAATACTATTCACTGAATTAGACCTACTAAATCAGACTCTGGTACAGGAACTGAAAATCAGTAATTTTTTTTTAAGATTTATTTATTTATTCATAAGAGATACAGAGAGAGGCAGAGACACAGGCAGTGGGAGAAGCAGGCTTCCTGTGGGGAGCCTGATGGGGGACTCGATCTCAGGACCCTGGAATCATGATGTGAGCTGAAGGCAGATGCTTGACCAGGTATCCCAGAGAATCAGTATTTTTTTTAAAAGATTTTATTAAAAAAAAGATTTTATTTATTTATTCATGAGAGACACACAGAAAGAGAGAGAGGCAGAGACACAGGCAGAGGGAGAAGCAGGCTCCATGCAGGGAGCCTGATGTGGGACTCGATCTGGGGTCTCCAGGATCACGCCCTGGGCTGAAGGTGACACCAAACCGCTGAACCACCCAGGGTGCCCCCCCCTTTTTAAAGATTTTGGTTATTTATTCATGAGAGACACACAGAAAAAGAGAGAGAAAATCAGTATTTTTAACTAGCATCCTAGTTACTTCGGCACACTTAGGAAACACTAGTATAGAGGATGATTCTAGTATGTTACAAAAGGGTTATCTTCTACTATTTTGGCTCTTAAATTTATATATGCAATACTTAAAGAAGAAGCTTCAAAGACCAAGTCCTAAATATTCCGCCCCACTTCCCCTTGAACTAGCCCCTTTTGGACTAATAAAATTGGTCAAGCTTTAGAAAATTAGTCCCAGGACCCCGGGATCACAATCTGAGCCAAAGGCAGATGCTCAACCACTGAGCCACCCAGGCTTCCCTGTATAAGACATTTTAAAAATGAATTCTAACTTTTTGTGTGGCTAGTGCTACATAAAAATGGACCAGTTATAATTCCTGAGTATTTTACTTCTTACAACATCAATGCATCTATTCTGTTGTCCACTAGTACATCAATCTCACCCTGATTTATCTATAATATGAATTATAGACAAGAATTTGAAAGAAAAGAGAGAAGCGCACATTTGGATGGTTGGGGGAGGGGACTCAGGAGCTTCCTTTGACTAATATCAAATCCCTGTAGCCAGTGCACCATGGCAACCTTCCCAGTCTGCCACCTAATTTCCATCTGCTTTAAGGGGAAGGAGGGGAAAGACGGAAGCAAAACAGTTCAATGTGCATTCTTGTGAGTGTGTGTAATTTGAGTTAATGAAGTGCAATCATATTATAAATTGCATTTTATGGAAAACAGAGATTATCTACTGTCTTCTCCAATTCTTTATCTTTCTTCTCTTCCCAGGATGCCTTTGAGCCTCTTCAGATTTTGTACCCTTTTTCCAAAAGTCAGATTTCATCAATACGCTTAGGCGAACCACCTTCCCAACATGTCAGAGCAAAATTACAAATTAAAATATGCATCTCAGGACATAAATATGTTGTTCAAAAGAGTGGTTCTGTAAGTGACTGAACATCAATGACTAACCTCAAAGCCTTGTATCACAATACCAGAGATAGGTTTCTAATGTTACAGAGTACAGGTGTTTGTGTTATATCGTAAGTCTTACTTCTGGAATAGAAATTTATTAATAGGGGATCCCTGGGTGGTGCAGCGGTTTGGCGCCTGCCTTTGGCCCAGGGCGTGATCCTGGAGACCCGGGATCGAGTCCCACGTCGGGCTCCTAGTGCATGGAGCCTGCTTCTCCCTCTCCCTCTGCCTATGTCTCTGCCTCTCTCTCTCTCTCTCTCTGTGTGACTATCATAAATAAATAAAAATTTTTTAAAAATTCCTAGTTTTAAAAAAATTATTAATATTTCTCTCTGCTATACACACAAAAGTCCTTCCCAAAATAAACTTTTTTTTTAAAATTTTTATTTATTTATGATAGTCACAGAGAGAGAGAGAGAGGCAGAGACACAGGCAGAGGGAGAAGCAGGCTCCATGCACCGGGAGCCCGACGTGGGATTCAATCCCGGGTCTCCAGGATCGCGCCCTGGGCCAAAGGCAGGCGCCAAACCGCTGCGCCACCCAGGGATCCCGTCCTTCCCAAAATAGATGAAACTCAGTTACCAGAATCACTGATAATTCTTACCATTGTTATCCAGAAAAAAAAAAAAAAAAAACATTATTTAGTAATACTCCAGTGTGTTGACCAGAGTTTGAGAAAGATGATGTTAAGCCTTCAATAAAATTCTGAATTCAGAGGTGGGTCATATTCTTACCTAAACTGTTAATAGAATTTGGCCAAAGTGAATACAGCAGATAGTCTTTAAAGGTCATACATAGTGAGAACCAAATCACTCAATACTTTGATCAGTACTGAGCCCTAAAGTAAAGACAACTTGGGGATCCCTGGGTGGCTCAGCGGTTTGGCACCTGCCTTTGGCCCAGGGCGGGATCCTGGAGTCCTGGGATTGAGTCCCGCATCGGGCTCTGGGCATGGAGCCTGCTTCTCCCTCCTCCTGTGTCTCTGCCTCTCTCTCTCTCTATGTCTATCATAAAATAAATAAATAAATCTTAAAAAAAAATAAAGACAACTGCAAATTCACCACGTCATCATAATCTTGTCCGTCTCCTTGTTTAAATTTAGAGTTTGAGATGTGTTTTTTTAGAGAATTTAAGAGAAACCTACTGCTTGAATTTATCCTTTTACACTCAAATGTGCATGAGGAAGGGCAGTGTGAGACAGATAGGCATGATCATTTCACAAAGAATATAGAGGCAATGGTGTGGCGTGAGACAGTGAACACTAAACTGGGAAGAAGTTGGGAAATGTAACACATTTTTTTGTGTTGGCAGCTCCTGCACTGTCTTCTCTCTCATAGCACTTGACATAATGTATTGTAGTAACAGTTTCAATCATTGGATTGGACCTTGAACTCCTCTGGGCCCAGAAACATGTTTTATGTATTCTGTGCCAAGTCTTACTTATTATATACTTATTTCCTTGTTGCTAAATCCAATGAACATTCCTCTGTCCTTACTAACAACTCCTCTGCAGTATTTGATATTACTCAGCACTCTACTTGATACTGCCCTTCCTTTCTGTAACATCAATATCTTCTGCTTTTCTCTCTCTTTTGGCCAGTCCTTCTTTATCTTTTTTTCTTCTTTTTTTAAGATTTTATTTATTCATTCATGAGACACACACACGCACACACAGAGGTAGAGACATAGGCAGAGGGAGAAGCAGGCTCCCTATGGGGAGCCCGATCCAGGACTCAATCCTCGGACCCCAGGATCACAACCTGAGCCAAAGGCAGATGCTCAACCACTGAACCACCCAGGTGCCCCTCATTTTTTTCTTTTTCTGACACTTCTTCTTTTTTTTCTTTTTAATCCTTTTCTGTTTTAAGATTTCATTTTTTTTGAAATCATTTGTTCATTTATTCATTAATATGTTGTCAAATTCAGTTTTCTATACACTATGGTGTTTATTCCATTTTCTATACTATTAGATATACATATTTAAAAATATTTAACTTATTTTTAAGAAGAATAAGAATTTTTAAGAATTTTCTGAAAAAGAATAATTTTATTATTGTTCTCTAGCAACAAACCTGAAATAAGCCTCATCCAACTCAACTAACTCATTTAAATACCTTTGCTCCATAGCTAAGATTTCATTTTTAAGTAATTTCTACACCCAACATGGGGCTCAAACCCACAACCCTGAAATCAAATGTCACATACTTGGGGCACCTCGGTGGCTCTTGGTTAGGCAACTTAATCTTGGTTTCAGCTCTGGTCATGATCACAGGGTCCAGGGATCAAGCCTCACATGGGGCTCCCCACTTAATGTTAGGTCTGCTGGAGGTTCTTTCCCCCTCCCTCTCCCTTCTCTTCTGCTCCTCCTCCATCCCTTGTGTGCAGGCATGTCTCTCAAACAAACAAACGAATAAATAAACAAATACATTTTTTTTTTTAAGTTGCATGCTTTACCTACTGAGCCAGCCAGGCACCCCCCTTTGCTGTTTTTAAGTCTGCTCTCAATCTGGTAAATCTACCTCCCAAATATTCCTCAATCCATTTCTCTCCTTTCAATCCATCTCTTTCCTTCTGTCCCTGTAGCTTTAGTCTTAGTCAAGCCTTTATCATAAAGCCTAGATGATTGTAATAGCCTCCTACTTAGTCTCCTTGCTTTCAGTCTCAAACTCTTCCAATACATTCTTTAAAGCCAGAAGGTCTTTCCAACCTTGCTAAATTGTGACAGAAAGGAGAATTGAAACCAGTTCTGCCTAACTCTGGAGCCAGCTGCCCCATCCTTCACTGCTCATTGCTCCTGATTCCTAGACATCACCAGCTCTAGACTCAATCTTCCACATATTTCCCAAATATGTCTACTTCTTTCTATTTCCTTGAGTCTGTCTTACCATCTACTAATCAGCAATTTTCTAACCAGTCTTCCTGCATTATAACCCCTGATCCTCAACACTGTTCTATCTTTTCTTTCTGCACATAGCTGCAGTCAGAAGTATCTTTTTGAAATGCAAAGTTCATTATTCCTATTTCCTTTAATGGCTATCATTGAGTTTGAAACAAAGTCCCTCACAATCAGTTCTTCATCTAATCTTCCAGCCTCCCCAATCCCCTTTCCTTACACTTTACGTAACAAACCATAACAAACCACTTCCACTTTAGTTTCTGAAACTAATCCAGTTGTCTTGTATTTGCACGTGCACTCTTTTCTCCATTTGTACCTGCTACTTCTATTTATTTTTCAAGACAACCTCAAGAATTGCCTCTTCCAGGAAGACTTCCTGCATTCTCCATACCACACCATCCTCCAAAGATCTAGAGGTTATAGGTAATAGGTATCTCCTTGCAGAGGATCATGCCTTGCTTCTTTCTTGGGACTTACCAGAATGCATTTTATCTAATTAAATCTTAGTTGAATAAACATCTAATTACACTGCACTATGCCTGGTCCAATACATGCAACTTAGTAGACAACCAATATTTGTTTCCAAAAAGAAGAAACAAATGAATAAATGTTTGAAACATATAGGGCTGATCATCCATATGAGTTAATTACTTGGGTTAAAAAAGATTATAATAATTTAGAAAATAATAAAGTTGAAATATATGAGCTAGTGAGAGGAAGCTTCCCATAAATACATATGGTGCCTTAAATCATGAAGAAAATGTCACTGCAGTCCTGTGGGGGCGGAAATAGTCTTATAAATAAACAGTGCTGGATCAGTTGGATATCCATATGGGGGAAAAATAGATCTGATCTCTACATCACATCAAACACACACACAAATATCAGTTCCCATATGTATTGTGAAACTAAAGTAAAAGCTTAAGCAATAAATCCTTTAGAAGAATATATTCGTGACCTGTCGATAGGCAAAGATTTCTTAAATGCAACCAAAAAAATGATAACAATAGGGGTGATTGGCTGGCTTAGTTGGTAGAGCTTGCTACTCTTTATCTCAGAGTTGTATGTTCAAGCCTCACGTTGAATGCAGAGATCACTGAAAAATAAAATCTTTTAAAAAACGTTAACAATAAAGAAAAAATGGATAAACAACTACTTAAAATCAAGAACTTCCATTCATCAAATCACAACATTAAGAGAATGAAAAGGCAAGTTGCAGAATGGAAAAAAAAATTTTTATATTATAATCTTCAAATCCAACAAAGGATTCTTATTCATAATAAAAATGCACTCCAACCAAATACTAAGATAATGACAGCCAATCCATGAAAAAATATGAAAAAGCCTTGAACAGCCATTTCACCAAAGAGGATATTCAAATGGACAATAAACACATGAAAAGGTGTCAACCTCAATAGTCACAATGTGATGGATATCACACTATGAACTCTCCTAAATGGCTACAATGAAGGAGGATGAGAAACAGAACTCTCCTGCACTGCTAGTGGGAGTGTACAACTTTGGGAAAATTTGCAGTTTTTCTATTAAAGCTGAACATATACATGCCCTATTACCCCACAGTTCTACTACTCCTAGGTATATAGCAGCAGAAATATATATAGCAGAAGTCTGTAAGTATATTCATCCAAACACAGGTATAAGAACGCTTATAGCAATGTCATTGGTATTAGCCAAAAACTAGAAATAATGCAAATATCCTCTAACACTAGGAAATGGATAAATAAATTATGGCGTATTCATACAATAAAAGACTATACAGCAATGAAAACAATTTACAATTACATTCAATGGTATGCTTAAATTTCATAAACATAATATTTGTGTGTCATCCTTGCGAAGTTCTCTGTATTGTTCCAATTTTAGTATATGCGCTGCTGAAGTAAGCACCACAAACATAATAGTAAGTGAAATAAGCCATATATAAAAGAATCCATTACATTTTTATAAAGTTCAAAAACAGGCAAAACAAATCTATTGTGCTATAAATCACTGAGTATCACCTTTTTTAAAAAAAATTTTATTTATGATAGTCACACAGAGAGAGAGAGAGAGAGAGGCAGAGACATAGGCAGAGGGAGAAGCAGGCTCCATGCACCGGGAGCCCGACGTGGGACTCGATCCCGGGTCTCCAAGATTGCGCCCTAGGCCAAAGGCAGGTGCCAAACCGCTGTGCCACCCAGGGATCCCTGAGTATCACCTTTTTAAAAAAGATTTATTTATTTATTTGAGAGACAGTGGGTCGTGAGTGGAGGGAGGGGCAGGGAGAGAGGGATAGAAAATCTCAAGCAGACTTCTCACAGCAGTGGAGCCAAACATAGGGCTCTATCCCAGGACCCTGATATCATGACCTGAGTGGAAATCAAGACTCAGCCACTTTACCAAATGAGCCACCCAGGCACCCCATTGGGTATTACTTTCTACAGCAGATTGTGAGTGGGTAGAGGTACCAGGAGGAGGCTTCTCAGATAGTGATAATGTTCTGTTTCTTCATCTGCATGCTAGTTACACTAGTAATAATGTTAAGTTTGCAAAAATTCATCAAATTGTACATTTATGATTGGTAAACATTTATGTGTGTATGATATCCTTCAACAAAAAGTTCTCAAAATAAAGAAGAAAAAAGACAGAAAGGCTTTTCATGTGCTGAACATAACAACATGCACATCAATGGTGTTTCCCATTCAGCAGCATAACTTAAAATTCTGGGTTATACTTGGAGAATCTGACAAAGGTAAGGAATAGAGAGGTGGAGATGCATAAGCAGATGCTTAACCAACTGAGCTACCCAGGCACCCCCACCAAGTTCAAAACTTTAAGGGTTAATTTCTACTCTCTCCTTTTTGCTTCATGTTCAGCCAGTCACCACTGAGATTCTTCCTTTGGATAGTCCCTTCTGTTATCCCTTTCTAACCATCTCCACAAATTATGAAGTCTGAGAACTTCTGTTTAGATTATTGCGATCACTTCCTTATTGGTGCCATTATCTCCAGTCTCTTTTCCTACTCCACTTAGCTGTCAGATTAATTTTATAAATTGATTTTATAGGGGGGGACTGGGTGGCTCAGCCGGTTAAGCATCTGCCTTTGGCTCAGGTCATGACCCCAGGGTCCTGGGATGGAGCCCCACATTGGGCTCCCTGCTTGGCAAGGAGCCTGCTTCTCCCTCTCTCTCTGCCTGTTGCTCCCCTCTTCTTGTGCTCTCTCTCTGTGTCAAATAAATAAATATTTTATAAAAATTAGTGTTAATTTTATTAAAATGTTGTCTACTCTTTTTTAGAATACAAAAGCTTCACACTGCCTATAGACTCAAGCCCAAACTCGTTCTTCAGATCAGAGTTCAAAATGCTTCATTAACTAGCTCCCCATCCCACATATAACACACCACCCACAACTCATTTGCATGCCCAAATTGAGACAACATATTTGCTCTCCCTTGTACAGGCACCAGATCATCATCATACTATGTCTTTGTTAATATTATGCTCCCTGTTCAAAGTACTCTACTCCTGTCCCATTTGGTTATAAGCTGCCTTTCGGAGTGAAGGCTTCCATGATAAGCCATAAGTCTTAATAAAAGGACCTTTTCCTTCTCTTGAAATTTCCTTCTCTTGAAATGCACTTATTCAAGGTAGCAGGATAAAATTTGTCTTCAGCAACCACGATTTCCTCCTTTTAGTACTTATTTTATTAAGAAATTTTCAAACATACACAAAAATAGAGAAGAGTATAATGAACCCCACATACATATCATTAAAATTTAACAATTATCAAGAGTCTTGTCACAATCTTTATCTATTGTTTTTGCCTTTTTTCTTTCCTGAAGGGAAAGAGAAAATCTTAGGCAGTCTCCACTCCCAGCATGGAGCCCTACTCAAGGGCTCGATCTCATGATGCTGAAGTCATAATCTGAGTCAAAATCAAGAGTCTGACTCTTAACTGACTGAGCCATTTAACTGACTGAGCCATTCAGGCATCCCTCAAATCTTTATTAGATTGCCAATGTGTAGAGTATGGAGTTGGTGCCATAGTTATTTCCAGTGGTACAATGGTATCAGATGATTATTTTTTTTAAGATTTTATTTATTTATTCATGAGAGACATAGAGAGACAGAGAGACAGAGACACAGGCAGAGGGAGAAGCAGGCTTCATGCGGGAGCCCAACGTGGGACTTGATCCTGGGTCTCCATGATCACGCCCTGGGCTGAAGGTGGTGCTAAACTGCTGAGCCACCCGGGCTGCCCAGATTATTATTTTAATTCATTTTTTTTCTATTTTTATTTTCCTTTGTGGGGTATCTTTATGAACTCATGGGTTTATATTGTTAATTTTTTTCTTTTTTTTTTTTTTTATGATAGTCACACAGAGAGAGAGAGAGAGAGGCAGAGACACAGGCAGAGGGAGAAGCAGGCTCCATGCACCAGGAGCCCGATGTGGGATTCGATCCCGGGTCTCCAGAATCGCGCCCGGGGCCAAAGGCAGGTGCCAAACTGCTGCGCCACCCAGGGATCCCTGTTAAATTTTTTATTATAAGAATTGAATAAATACAAAAATGAATAAAACATAATTTTATAGCATAACAAGTAATTATAAAGTGACTAGCTTTTATAACCCCTTTGCTTCCCTCCTCCCTATCAAAATCAACTCTCAGGAAATGACCTGAATTTTAACACAATTTTAAATCAATATATCTTTTTACAGATTTTTAAGTATACGACTTACTTCCGTTATGGAATTAAAGCAGCCATATTAAGGATTTGAGATCTTCATCTTAAAACTAACAGGCAGCCATTGATCTGCTTTAAGCAGTGGAGTGACATGATCTGTGAGATGTATTTTTTTTAAGATTTTATTTATTCATGAGAGACACAAAGGGAGAGGCAGAGACATAGGCAGAGGGAGAAGCAGGGTCCCCAAGGGGAGCCTGATGCAGGACTTGGCCCAGGACCCTAGGATCAGGACCCTGAGCCGAAGGCAGACGCTTAACCACTGAGCCACCTAAGTGCCCCTGTGAGATGTATCATAAGATCACTTTGGCTGTGTGAAGACTGAAATGAATAAGGGTAAGAAAGAGTAAATGTATAGAAAATCTAGGAGGGCACTGACATCCAGGTAAAAGATGATGTACTTACTAGAATGGAGGCAGTTGAGATAGAAAAGAACAAGATTTGAGATTCAGGAGGTAGACCTGACAGGACTCAGAGACTGATTTTATGGTGGTTAGAAAAGGAGAGGAAGATATCAAAAGTAATTCTCATTTCTGATTTGAGAAACCAAATGTGTGCTACTCCATTTGCTGAGCAAGAGAACCTTGTAAGAGGTGCATATTTATGAGAAGATAACTAGTTCAATTTGGGATACCTGTGGGAAACTGCCAGAGACAGGAAGTTTACTACACAATCTGGAACTAAAAGGAGTTGTTAATAATTGATGGGCATATAAAAAGGATTTGAAGCCTTGGGAACGAATGCACTTACCATCTACTAGGAGTGACTAAGATCATATGGAATAAAATGAGGAAAGAATCTAGGACTGAACCTTGAGAAATGCCAACATTTAAAAATTGGGAGAGGAGGAGGAACCAGCAGTGACAGAGAAGAAACAAAAAAATGTAAGGGGGAAACCCAGAAAATGTAGAGTTTCTGAGGACAAGGGAAGAAAGTGTCCCAAGAAAGAGATATCAACTGTGACAAAGCTAATCACAGGTCAACAAGAACTGAAAAGTATCCAGTGGATTTACAACAACAATGGAGGGCATTTGGTTCGAAGGAGTGGTAAGAGCAGAATCCAGATTGAATGGATTTAGGGATAAATAGGAGATGAAGAATTAAGAAGAAAAAAAGTGTTATACAACTTTTTTGTTTCCTACGTAAGTTATAATACATGCAATGGATTCTACAAAGCTCCTCTCCCTATACACACAAACACATGCTGTTCTCCTATATACATGTGCTTGTTTTACTTCTTCAATTAGATTGAAAGACTCTAGAGAAAAGAGATCACGCTACTACCTCTGAATTACTCACATTATCCAGGATGGTCAAGAGCTCACTGTAGACACTCAGTAAATGCTTTTTGAATAAAAAAGGCAAAATACTGGGGATCCCTGGGTGGCTCAGTGGTTTAGCAGCCTGCTTTCTGCCCTGGGCATGATCCTGGGGTCCCGGGATTCAGCCCACATCAGGCTCCCTGCATGGAGCCTGCTTCTCCCTCTGCCTGTGTCTGCCTCTCTCTGTGTCTCTCATGAATAAATAAATAAAATCTTTTTTTAAAAAAAACAAAATACTGGTTAAATGCCCTTAAATTACTAGGCGTTAGAGTAGTTAGTGAAAATATGCACAGAGAGAAACCGTTCATTTAAATCAACAAACATATATATAATGTCTAGTGTATGCTTGGCACTTTGCCAGGGACTAGGATTCACATTTTAATGGAGAAGGGGTGTAGATACACAAATAAATAATTTAAATTCTACAAATATTATAAAAGAAAGGATGTTTTATGCTAATCTTACAGTGGACACGAATGAATTATTAGTAGAATACTTAGAGATATATATTTATGTAAGCTAAAGAGATTGGTAGGAAAAAATAAGAGGTGAACTAGAAAAAAAAAATTTTAATAGTCCACATGCTAGTAAGTCAGATAATGAGGGAAAAAAGAATAGATTAGTTATTTCCCCCCTGCTCTCCCATTTATACTTTTAAGATTATCAGTGCTCAAATAATCTATTTCTGACCTAGATCTTATTGTTACTTATGCTCAAGAGGAGAAGAAAAATCCTCATTTGCATAAGGAACAGAATAGCTCTGAGATAGAATTACAAAGAATCAATTGCATGAACACGCCTCTCTTTTATTTAATCCTCTGTAACTGCATAAAGAACTGAGACTATTGGGGAAATGACATATTTCTTTTATATTGTAAAGAAAATAAAATTCAAGACTGTCTCTCATTCCATAAGGAAAGATTTGTACACTTTACCATGGTCCAGTAGTGTTTCATTTATTTGACTTATTACAATTTTATAAGAAGTATTTTCAATGAGCTACTTATAAATCCTTATACTCCCCAATGCCATTTAATTCTTATTTTAATTAAATGTACTTCTAGGTGAGGAAATATTTGAGTTGTCCTTAATTCTCCTGTCTTTTTACTGAAATATATTTATTTGCTAAAAGGATGGAGATAAGATGATGTTGAAGATTATCTTTCCTATAAAATATGCAAGAAGTAGATAAATATGATATGTGTGCCGGGTTTTATTTTTTCTAGGGAGACTACTGCAGCAAATTTGAACAAGTAAAGCACAGCTATGGATAGCAGACTAGAAAAATCCACGGCAGCCATTGTCACACCACAACCTGCAGCAGCTGTTTCAAGTCCCTCCCTCCCACGCCTGCTCTGCCTGCCAGCCCAGCAGGAATGAATGGGCTCTGCAGAGCACTGTAAATGGTGCTGCAGACCCTGAAAATCTGTTGCTGAAAACTGAACATAAAAATCATCTGCCAAAATATAATTTTCAGCTTCGGTGGTCATAACGAACTTCTTTACCTCCGAAATTCCATTAGCAACGTCAGGTGGTAATCAGTCCAGAGTCTTATTCTGCAGAGCCCATCTTTGTTGATAATAGAGCCTTTCTAAATAGCAAAAGAATGTTACTGCAATCCATTTCCTAGGGCTGAAAGCAAAGCCTTTTTGTCCCAAGAGGCAATTGAGCAACCACCACAGTCTCTAGTTGAATAGCAACGGTGTGAGGCTGTCTACAATTCCCACAGTTAGAAGTCCAATCTCTGAGATTTACTGAATTCACACAAGAACTACATAAAAAAAGAAATGCAGTTATCGAGCTGACAAACTTGTCTGTGGATGGAGACAAAATTATAAAATGTCTTCTTTCTTACATTATACAGCTCTCCTTTTAAATTTGATGTCTTAGTTATTCTCTTCCTTTCCAGAAAAAGGGCGGGGGGCGGGGAGAACAATGCCGAGAATAACTGCATGCACAGGTACTAGAACTAGTTTCTGAACTCCTTGTATTTTCTCAATTCTGTTATCAGGAAAGATGATTCATCTTAAGGAATAATACACTACATAAAATATAGTAATCACACAGACTTCTGGTAAAAGAGTATTTCTAGTAGACTATTTAACTACAGTAGGTTTCTTAGATCTTAATTATCACCGTGTTAGAACTACTTGTGTGCTTCCATATTTAGTATGGTTTTCTTCCATCCTCCCTTTTGTTTAGCTATTTGGGGGAGGGGTGCAAAAGAAGGTCTGAAGATAAATTACTTGAACCTCAAAAGCCATTTTGGATGGCTCTATTACTGAACCTTCTTTTTATATTAAAAAAAAAAATCACATGCACCCAAGCCTTTTTAAGCATCATTCCCATCTTTTCTCCTACTTTATCTATAAAGCAATTAGAGACGTTGAAGCCTCACCGAATGTGGTAGAACTTAGTATATTTTGAGAGAGGAGCTGGGAGTAATTTTCCATCAAATATTTCATGTGAACACAAATTCTGCGATCTAAGTGTTGGAGAAAAAAAAACAAACCTACACTGGTGATTTTAACTGTAAGTGTGAGGTTTAAGCAATAGCAAAATCATCCAATTCAAGTTTTCTTTCTTCTTTTCTCCACCCGCCCCCCAACCCCACCCCATCATGGATGCTCGGCTGACTGTTTTTGCACAGTCTCTTTGTCTGGAGGATGCAAACAGTCTATGGATGCTAGGGAAAAAGGGGTGGGGGAGAGATTACCTCATCCCATGTTGCTTGCACCAATCACCACTCTCCTGTCGTGACTTCTCCGGGCAGATTGAGGGGGTCTGGACCAACAGGAAAAGGCCCCAGCCCATCCCCATGGTGACCGAGTTGTATATAGGGAGCCGCATCCGCCCATGTGCCGCAGGTTCTCTTACATCGACCGCCTAAGAGTCGCGCTGTAAGAAGCAACAACCTCTCCTCTTCTCCGCCATCCGCCCGGCAGCCGCCAAGCAGCAACCATGGTAAGAATCTTCCTTCTCTGGCTCTTTGTGGCCCTTGGGTGGGGTCAGTCCCCCAAGATCTGCTGGGAAAACCTGAAGCCCTCTTTCCTTCTTTCCTTTACAGCTTCTTTGGGTAAGGGTCAGCCTTTATGCTTTGTTTGCGAGGTGTAGCTTCGCTGCCCCAAATCCTCGAGCCCGGCCACCGCCGCAGCGCGGGGTGCGGGTGCGGGTGCGGGTGCGGGAGCGCAGCCAGGACTGCGCCCGGGGCGCAGCAGAACCGTGGGGAAGAACAAAGGCGGCGCCGAGCGAGTCCTTGTTATCTGAGCCCTTCCGAGCCGCGAGCAGCCCGTCTGTCGGTGACGACAGGATCTGGGGCAGGGAAAGGCGGCCCCGGTGTATGTGTGGCTCGGACAGGCTTTTCTTCCTGGCGCTGGTCCCAGGGGGAGGGCGAGAAGAGGTCCCCCAGCCCCGGGCGCGGCGGGTGCAGTTGGGCAGGGGGAGGGGGAGAGGAGCGGGACAAAGCGCAGCCCCGGGCTAGAGGAAGAAGATCGCTCCGGGGTCGGTGGCGTTCTAGGGAGATACCCGCGTCTGCACGGGGGAAAATGGCTAGTTTCTGCTGGAACCCCGGGCAGCCGGCGTCGGGGCGGCGCAGGGGCGGAGTTGTTTGTTTCTGGCTTCTCCGGCCTTGGAGCCGCGGGGCGGGGTTCGCTCGTCCTCTCTAAGCCTCCTCTGTCGGAGACTTTTATTAAAAGCCTTTCATCGTTGTGGAACTGTAGGCGTTAAAAGGTTTTTCATTCATTGTTAAAACGTAGATGAAATATTTCTTTCTTGAGATGCAAAATCACAGTTCTCTTCACAAGCCCTTTAAAGTCTGGTCTGGGGCGACCCCGCCCTGACTGGAGTGAGTGTGTGTGTGTGTGTGTGTGTGTGTGTATGTGTCTGTCTGTCTGTCTGTGTGCTAGCCGCACGGCACGTCCAGCAAGAGAAAAAGCTCACTTTGAGAGCCAGGGTACCCTACTGCCCAGGACCCAGGGAAACGCCCTTCCCCACCCCACCCCCCCGCCCCCAACCCCCGCCCAAATGTCAGTGAATAGACAATGGCTAGACAATGGAAGCTGTAGCCATAAAGACTATAGGGAAGAAAATCTCTTATTCAACGTGATGAGTAGAAATATTCTGTGGTGAGTAGAGAATCTCAGAATGAAAATACTATTTTATTATTTTAAATAAATATTTCATTATCCTTGCACTGAGCTTTTATTCTTAGGTAGGTCCTCTGATACTTTTCTAATTTAGGAACTATTGTTTTAAAGATTCTAATAATTTTTCAGGGTTTTTTTTTTTATTTTGCAGTGGAGAAGATTCTGGAAGGACATCTTTTTAAGTAATGAAAATGCTGCAGACAAAGAACTATGTACTCTCTGTTCAGCTGTCTTTTGTTCTAGTGAATCTACATTAATTCATTTCAGTTTAGGCATATGGTCCCAGCCCGGGTCACAGAAGGAAAACTGGCTAATAGCACAATGAGATCATGTAGGCAGTTTCTGGAAATAGAACTTACTCTGTTAAATAATGTAGCAGACAGAATAGGCTAGTACCAGGCACAGCAAATGCAGCAATGCAGCAGTGCAGGAGGCAGACCTTGTTAGCTTCCAATCCCCTAGTACTAATGGATTCTGCAGATACACTGCAAAGGGGTGTGGCATCTAGCTTCAGCTGCAGCACAGATGTCCATGTTAAAATACCAAGTCATATGTAGAAGAAACTCTTATTTAAAGGGGCAAGAATAGTAATATTGATTCCAACTAATTAATGATTAAATTTAATTTGCTTCATTTTACAAAATCCGTGCTTTAAATATTTTTAAATAAAAAAATTATATTTAAGCATGACTGGAAACAATGGGCTTGCACATGTGCGAAACAGTGCAACATTATTATTCAGACCACACCCATCTGCAGCATTTGTAGCAGGTGCTTTCCTTAATCATTTCTATTGAATTAGGGATAATCTCAACTAAACCTGAAGAATACCTGTATATTATTAGAAATATTTTCAAAAATTAACTAAAAATTCAAAATGCTACCACAACCTAATTTACAATTTTCCTCTTTTCCTTCCCATAGCGTGAGTGTATCTCGATCCACGTTGGCCAGGCAGGTGTCCAGATCGGCAATGCCTGCTGGGAGCTCTATTGCCTGGAACACGGCATTCAGCCCGATGGCCAGATGCCAAGTGACAAGACCATTGGGGGAGGAGATGACTCCTTCAACACCTTCTTCAGTGAGACGGGCGCTGGCAAGCATGTGCCCAGGGCAGTGTTTGTAGACCTGGAGCCCACAGTCATTGGTGAGTTGGCCTCAGTAACCCAAGTGAGCTCCCGGGGCACTGGGACAGGAGGTCTGTCTGAGGCTCCACTGACAGCCTGGGGCTGAGCAGGGTCATGCAGGTTGTTAGTGATGGGTGGCCACCTTGTTTTCCTTTTCCAGATGAAGTTCGCACTGGCACCTACCGCCAGCTCTTCCACCCTGAGCAGCTCATCACAGGCAAGGAAGATGCTGCCAATAACTATGCCCGAGGGCACTACACCATTGGCAAGGAGATCATTGACCTTGTCTTGGACCGAATTCGGAAACTGGTATGTTTATTCTCAAGAATAAAGTAAATAAGGATCTGAAGGAAGACATTTGAGATACGATGTTTTGTTTTGTTTTGTTTTTCATTTCAAATGCAAAATTGAAATGTAATAGAGTGAGGTGAACTACTCCTTTACAGTTTTTTTTTTAATTCAATTGAAACATGAACTACTTGGGTATTGTTTTATAAATGTTAATGCAGATATTTTTAATTAAGATGCTTAGGAAGTCTAGGAAGGTCTACATGTATTTAAAAGCATTTCTTAAAAAAAAAATAAAAGCATTTCTTAAAAAATAAAAATAAAAATAAATAAAAAAATTAAAAACATTTCTTGTCAAAATAAGATCTATATTGTTGGAGTTGTATGAAAAGTGGAAATCTGTGTACTTATGATGATATAGCAAAGAGCAGTAATAGGTTTTCTCTATTCCTTTTTTCTAACAGGCTGACCAGTGCACGGGTCTTCAGGGCTTCTTGGTTTTCCACAGCTTTGGAGGGGGAACCGGTTCTGGGTTCACCTCCCTGCTGATGGAACGTCTCTCTGTCGATTATGGCAAGAAGTCCAAGCTAGAGTTCTCCATCTACCCTGCCCCCCAGGTGTCCACAGCTGTAGTAGAGCCCTACAACTCCATCCTCACCACCCACACCACCCTGGAGCACTCTGATTGTGCCTTCATGGTAGACAATGAGGCCATCTATGACATCTGTCGTAGAAACCTCGATATTGAGCGCCCAACCTACACTAATCTAAACAGGTTGATAGGTCAAATTGTGTCCTCCATCACTGCTTCCCTCAGATTTGATGGAGCCCTGAATGTGGATCTGACGGAGTTCCAGACCAACCTGGTGCCCTATCCCCGCATCCACTTCCCTCTGGCCACATATGCCCCTGTCATCTCTGCTGAGAAAGCCTACCATGAACAGCTTTCTGTAGCAGAGATCACCAATGCATGCTTTGAGCCAGCCAACCAGATGGTGAAATGTGACCCTCGCCATGGTAAATACATGGCTTGCTGCCTGTTGTACCGTGGTGATGTGGTTCCCAAAGATGTCAATGCTGCCATTGCCACCATCAAGACCAAGCGTACCATCCAGTTTGTGGACTGGTGCCCCACTGGCTTCAAAGTGGGCATTAACTACCAGCCTCCCACTGTGGTACCCGGTGGAGACCTGGCCAAAGTACAGCGAGCTGTGTGCATGCTGAGCAACACCACAGCCATTGCTGAGGCCTGGGCTCGCCTGGACCACAAGTTTGACCTGATGTATGCCAAGCGTGCCTTTGTTCACTGGTATGTGGGTGAGGGCATGGAGGAAGGAGAGTTTTCTGAGGCCCGTGAGGACATGGCTGCCCTGGAGAAGGATTATGAGGAGGTTGGTGTGGATTCTGTTGAAGGAGAGGGTGAAGAAGAAGGAGAGGAATACTAAAGTTAAAAATGTCACAAAGGTGCTGCTTTTACAGGGAAGCTTATTCTGTTTTGAACATTGAAAAGTTGTGCTCTGATCAGTTAATTTGTATGTAGCAGTGTATACTCTCATATATAATTACTGACCTATGCTTTAAAACACGACGCTTTGTTACAGACTCAAGCTGTCCATTTCTCTGATGGGTTTGAATAAAGTATTCCCTGTCTTAAATGAATTTAGTTTTGTGTTTTCTATTTGGGTGTCTGAAATTCATGTACTTAGTTCTGAGAAAAAAGAATAACCGTTCACTCTATCTTATACATGTACTACGACTTATTTTAAAATTTACTATATTATAAAACTTAATCATAAAATACAAAATAGCGACAAATTACCACTAGATAACATCCATGCTCTTCTTAAATTTTAACTCCATTATATGCTAATACTTTTTAGAATTGATATCCACTAATACACAAAGGTCTGGTTGCTTTGTTAGTCTCATGACTAACAAAACGGTGAATACACAGGACACCTGGGTGGCTCAGCGGTTAAGCGCATTTGCCTTCAGCTCAGAGCATGGTCTTGGAGTACTGGGATCGAGTCCCACATCGGGTTCCCTGAATGGAGTCTGCTTCTCCCTCTGCCTACATCTCTGTGTTTCATGAATAAATAAATAAAATAGTTTTAAAAACGGTGAATATTCCAAACGCATTTATCAGGTCTTAAGCATATTTTTATGCATTCTCATCTTGGCATGTGTCTAGTGCTATAATGTTTCCTCTACCCTGGGTTCTCGAAGTCTGCTCTTCAAGCAATTGCTCCCTAGTTCTTTACTTTCCAAATTATTTTCAGTTAAATGTCATAATAGAAACCCTGATAAATTTACTCATTCAAATGTGTTATATACCTGAATTTTAACTCTCCAAATATATTATTTTAATATGGGCCAATAACTTCAAAGAACAAAACTAATAGTGCAGTTGTTGGCATCAGCACCAACATAGTGAGAGGAACAGTTCTAGGCCAATGGTTTCTTCAACAACATAGTTCAGCTGCCAGTCCAACTGACCAAAAGGTTAAGGACCCAAGGATAGCAAACTTTCTTGTGCTATCACACTATCTTCTAGGATAATATCCAGTTGTGGTGAAGTTTTTTTTTTTTTTTTTTGGTACTTATAGCCTATTTAATCTACTTTTCCTTTGACACTGCCAACAAAGGGGTGTGATACTATTATAGTTACTGGAATCTGAGTTTAAGTTAATGGAAACAATGAAAAATAAGAAATAAGCCAAGATCAACTAGTTTTGTTTTTTTTTATTTAAGCCAATCCAATACTGCTCAGCAGTTTTAACTAGAAGCCAATGCAAATAGATTTGCGGGGGCATGGGGGAGTAAAAAACAATGCGGAAACTAGATCAAATATAAGTTTTTAACGTACATTCTCAGCAACTGGCAAAATATAAGGAATATGGTAGATGTATGTATAATGATTATTGGTTGAATGAGTAAAGCGTAGGATAAAAGAGATATAATTTTATTTTATTTATTTATTTTTTTAAGAGACATAATTTTAATTGTAAATAACATATGCATTTGGGCAGCCCGGGTGGCTCAGCGGTTTAGTGCTGCCTTCAGCTCAGGGTGTGATCCTGGAGTCCCAGGATCGAGTCCCACGTCAGGCTCTCTGCTTATCCCTCTGCCTGTGTCTCTGTCTCTGTCTCTCATGAATAAATAAATAAAATCTTTAAAAAAATAAAAATAACATATGCATTTGTTATATATTTTCTATTATGAAAAAAAATTCTATAATTTTGCCCACTGAAAAGGCCTAGGACCAATATAGGAATGAGTACCCCTGCTACTCAGATGGTGGTCTTTAAATACTATTTTCTACTAAAAGGAATCAGATGTTTTAGAGATGTTCAAGCCTGGAGCAGAAAATATACAGGTTCAGCCCCAAATATTATCGCATTCCAGAAAGCAAAGAAGATAATCAAAGAGTAAAGATTATATCAAAAGGATATAGAAGTCAAAAGGAAAAAAAAAGGATGCAGAAGTCAAGTAGAAGTGGCTCTCACTAATGGTACAAGGTGAACATTGAAAATAATAGTGACTGTAGTGGGTTCAACCATATAAAAGATATTAAAACCCATGAGCTCATAATATTTTTGCATGTGATTTGAAAAACAATTGAAAACAGCATGGCAGGGCTCCTGGGTGGTTTAGTCAGTTAATCATCTGCCTTCAGCTCAGGTCATGATCTCAGGGTCCCTGCTCAGCAGGGGAGCCTGCTTCTCCCTCTTCTCCCCACTCAAGCTTTCTCTCACTGTCTCTGTCACTATCTCTGTCTCTTTCCCAAATAAAATCTTAAAAAAATACAAAAAATAAATGATGTATCTTAAAAAAAAGAAAACAGTACAGCAGTTCCTCAAAAATATTAAACATAGAATATGTGATCTAAGATTTCCACCTCTGGGTATATACCGAAAATAATTTTTTAAAGATTTTATTTATTTATTTGAGAGAGTGAGCGAGAGCAAGCGAGAGCATGAGCAAGGGAAGGGGCAGAGGGAGAGGAAAAAGCAGGTTCTCCACAAATGTGGGGCTCCATCCCAGGACTTATGACCTGAGCCAAAGGCAGACACTTAACCAACTGAGCCACCCATGCCCTAAAGAATTTAAACCAGTGACAGATATTCGTGTACCTATGTCACCGCAGCTTTATTCACAATCACCAAAAGGTGGAAGCAACCCTAATGTCCATTGACAGATGAATGGATAAACAAAATATAGTATGTGCATACAATATAATATTATTCAGCCTTAAAAAGAAATATAATTCTGACACATACAACAACATGGATAAACTCTGAAAATATTAAGCTAAGTGAAATAAGCCAGATACAAAAGGACAAATATTGTGTGATTCTATTTACACGAGGTACCTACAATAGTCAAATTCAGGGAGAATAGTGGTTACCAGGAGCTAGGGGGAAGGATATAATAGGAAGTAACTGTAAAACAGATACAGAATTTTAGTTTGCAATAATGAGAAAGGTTTCTGGGTGCCAAACTGGCTCAATCAGAAGAGCATGTGACTATTCTTGATCTTGGGGTCATAAATTCAAGCCCCATGTTGGGTACAGAGATTACTAAAAGAGGTAAGTAAATTTAAAAAAAAATTTTTTTTTTTGGAGATGAATAGTGACGATTGTTGTACAACAATGAAAATGTAATTCAATGACACTAAATTTTACTTTAAAGAGGCTAAATTAGGGGTGCCTAGCTGGCTCAGTCTTTAGAGCATGCAGCTCCTGATCTTGGAGTTATAAATTCAAACCCGAGGGATGCCTGGGTGGCTCAGCGGTTAAGTGCCTGCATTGGCCCGGGGTGTGATCCTGAGGTCCCAGGATTGAGTCCCATATGAGGCTCCCTGCGTGGAGCCTGCTTCTCCCTCTGCCTGTGTCTCTGCCTCTCTCCCTCTCTGTGTCTCTCATGAATAAATAATTAAGATCTTAAAAAAAAAAAAAAAGATTTCTGATCTGTGAAGACAGAATGTCTTTCTAAATCAATCAATCAATCAATCAATCCAAGCCCTACATTGGGTGTAGAGATTACTTTAAAAAATAAGGGATCCCTGGGTGGTGCAGCGGTTTGGCGCCTGCCTTTGGCCCAGGGCGCCATCCTGGAGACCCGGGATCGAATCCCACGTCGGGCTCCCGGTGCATGGAGCCTGCTTCTCCCTCTGCCTGTGTCTCTGCCTCTCTCTCTCTCTCTCTATGTGACTATCATAAATAAATAAAATTAAAAAAAATAAATAAATAAAATAAAATATTTGGGGCGGTCTGGGTGGCTCAGCAGTTTAGTGCCACCTTCAGTCCAGGGTGATCCTGGGGACCTGGGATATTGGGCTTCTCCCTCTGCTTCTGGGATCCTGGGGACCTGGGATATGAAGGCTTCTCCCTCTGCCTCTGTCTGTGCCTCTGTCTGTCTGTGTTTCTCATGAATAAATAAATGAAAATCTTTAAAGATTTAAAAAATCTTTAAAAAATTTTTTTAATAGTAAATAAATAAATGAAAGGGTTAAGATGGTAAAATTTATGTTATATATATTTCACCACAATTTTAAAAAGTATAACTAAAAAATATGGTTACTTGCAGGGAAGGGAACATGGTCAAACAAACTTTGGATGTATTTGTTGTATCATTTGACTATAGAAACATGTCATTGTATTACATTTTATAATAAAGAATTAAATCAAGGTGGAAAAATGTATAAAAATTAAAAGCAAAATGAAACAAATGAATTTAACCAAGTATCAAGTTGTAGCTTAACTACAGAGTTAATTCAGAATTATTTCACCTGACTTTAACACATAGTAATTTGATTTCATATCCATGGAAAGATCTATCCTATAAAAGTAAATCTAAAAAACTTAGCTGTTTTCAGTAATCATATTAGTAATATCATTTATAGTTTTGAAATTACTTATATTAGAATAAATAAAAGATTAATTAATGTATCAATATACAAAACCTTAGAAGCTACAATTGTATTACATATATTCAAGAAAGTGGATGAGTTTAAATAGAGATATGGGAAAAAAATCCAAATAAAAATTCTAGAGATGAAAAATATATCTGAGATAAAAAATATACCAAATGGGCCTAACAATAAATTAGACACCATAGAAGAAAATAATAATATATTGGAGACAAACAATAAAACTTATCCAAAATTAAACATAGAACAAAAATGTAAACAGGAAAAAAATGAATAAATGGAAATAGAACATAAATAGAAGCTGACTGAAAATGACTCAGCATTTTTAAACAGTTTGTCAAGCTTCAGGAATGAAATCTTAAACTTTTTGGTATTATAGTTTCTCAATTACAAACTGCTTTCAACAGAAAATACAGTGCTACAAATACATTTTTTTTTTTTTTAATTTATGATAGTCACACAGAGAGAGAGAGAGAGAGGCAGAGACATAGGCAGAGGGAGAAGCAGGCTCCATGCACCGGGAGCCCGACATGGGACTCGATCCTGGGTCTCCAGGATTGTGCCCTGGGCCAAAGGCAGGGGCCAAACCGCTGCGCCACCCAGGGATCCCCTACAAATACATTTAAAATAAATTTTATAAATCTATAAAGAGATCTTTTTAAGATTAGCATTACATATTAAAATTTTGTTTTGTTTATTTTTATATATTCATTTTACTTTTAGTTGTGGTAAAATACTCATAGCATAAAATTTGCCGTCTTAACCATATTTTAAATATTTGTCTTTTTGTGACTACCTTATTTCACTTAGCATAATGTCCTCAAGGTTCATGCATGTTATAGCATTGTTATAATTTCTTTTTAAGTCTGAATATTCCATTCTATGTATATGCCACATTTTGTTAATCAATTCATCCATCTGTGGACATTAGGGTTACTTCTACCTTCTGACTATTGTGAATAATGCTTTATGAACATCTCTTCCAGACCCTGCTGCTAATTCATTTGTTTATATATGCAGAAGTGCTATTGCTGGATCATATGGTAATTCTATGTTCAAATTTTTTAGGAACTCCCATACTCTTTTCTATAGAGTCTATACCATGTTAAATTCCAACAGTGTACAGGATTCCAGTTTCTTCATATCTTTGCCAATACTTGTTAATTTCTGTTATTTTTTCTTTTATTCATGAGAGACACAGAGAGAGGCAGAGAGAGAAGCAGGCTCCATGCAGGGAGCCCGATGTGGGACTTGATCCCGGGACCTCAGGATCATGCCCTGGGCCAAAGGCAGGCGCCAAACCGCTGAGCCACCCAGGGATTCCCATGTTATTTTGTCTTTTAATGATAGTCATTTCAATCAGTATGAGGTAGTATCTTATTGTGGTTTTGATTTGCATTTCTCTAATTGATGTTCAGTATATTTTACTTTGTATTTATTTTTATTTATTTGAGAGAAAGATAGAGCAAGAGTCAGGGGAGGGAGAAGAACAAGCAGGCTCCACACTAAGCACAGAGCCCAACAGGTGGCTTGATCCCACAACCCCAAGATCATGACCCAAGCCCAAATCAAGAGTCAGAGGCTCAACCAACTGAGCCATCCAGGCACCTCATGTTCAGTATCTTTTAATGTGCTAATTAGTCATTTGTATATCTTCCTTGGAGAAATGTCTATTCAAGTCCTTTGTTTACTTTTTTAATATAGTAATTTTTTATTGACCTATAATTAACATATAATATTATATTAGTTTTGGGTGTACAACATAATGATTTGATATTTGTATATATTACAGAGAGATCACCACAATAAGTCTAGTTAAATTCCATTACCATACATATTTAAACATTTTTTCTTGTCATGCAGACTTTGAGACCACTCTCCTAGCAATTTCAAATATGTAATATAGTATCATTAACTATAGTCACCATGCTGCATATTATATCCCCATGGGTTATTTATATTAGAGCTGAAAATTTGTACCTTTTGGCCACTTTCACTCATTTTAACCACCTATGACCCATCTCCCCACCTCTGGCAACCACTAATCTGTTATCTATGCCTAAGATTTGCTCACTTTTTAATTTAATTTAATTTTTTAAAAATTTTTATTTATTTATGATAGTCACAGAGAGAGAGAGAGAGAGGGAGGCAGAGACACAGGCAGAGGGAGAAGCAGGCTCCATGCACCGGGAGCCCGACATGGGACTCGATCCTGGGTCTCCAGGATCACGCCCTGGGCCAAAGGCAGGCGCTAAACCGCTGCGCCACCCAGGGATCCCCTCACTTTTTAATTTTAATTGGTTTGTTAATATTAAAACATTTTTATCTTGCTATTTAATCTATGAGATTTTAAGAATCTTGAGATAGTTAAAATGTAAAAAATTAAAAATTAACAACAAAATAAATATTTTCTTTTTTTTAAATAAATATTTTCTTGAGACCATCCTATAAATTTCATAATTCTCTCCTGTGTTAATTCCTTCATGTTAAAAAATAAAATATAACAATGGTGGCTAGGCAGGTACTCAACCGCTGAGCCACCCAGGTGTCCCTCAAGAACTAATTCTTGTGTTTACTGTCAAACAACATATGATAGAAAAACATGATAGAAAAAACAAGGAATTAAAGAAAAGAAACAGCCAGTAAATACCAATCACATTATCTTTTTTTTTTTTTAATTTTTTTAATTTTTATTTATTTATGATAGTCACAGAGAGAGAGAGAGGCGCAGAGACACAGGCAGAGGGAGAAGCAGGCTCCATGCACCAGGAGCCCGACGTGGGACTCGATCCCGGGTCTCCAGGATCGCGCCCTGGGCCAAAGGCAGGCGCCAAACCGCTGCGCCACCCAGGGATCCCCCAATCACATTATCTAACATCATTGTACATAGTTATTAAACTTGGTAACTCAGAATAGCAATTATGTTGGGTCAATAGTAAAGAATGCTGATTTTTACCTCTGGTGTTTTTTTTTTTTTTTTTTTTTTTTTTACCTCTGGTGTTTTGAAGGGAGGGCAAGCTATTAAAAATGGATGAGAGGCTGGTAATTTTGAAATATTCATTGAAGTTAAATTATCATTAATAAAAATTTAAAACGATATGGTTTATATATGAAGGAAGAGAACCATGACTCGAGCTAAAATCAAGAGTTTGGTCACTTAACTGACCAAGCCACCCAGGTGCCCTGAAAGGATGCTAAATTTTATTAAAATGTATTCAGTAATATTTGGAGATTGACATGATTTTTCTTCTTCAACATATGATGAATTATTTATTATTTTTTTAAGAGGGGGCGGCAGTGGGAGAGAGAAAGAGAGAGTTAGAGAATCTTCAGCAGGCTCCATGCTGGGCATGGAACCTTAAGGGGGCTCAATTGCACAACCCTGAGATCATGAGATGAGCCAAAATCAAGAGTCGGATATTTAGCCAACTGAGCCACTAAGGTGCTCCTATGATGAATTATTTTTAAAAAATTTTTAAAAGCTTTCCTAATGTTGATCATCATTGTATTTCCAATACAAAAAATTTAGTTATGCTGAATATTCTAATATGCTGCCAGACTCTATTTGATAATGCGAATTTTCAGTTCCACCGGCAGTTTATGTTAGCAATACTGCTGGGTCTTATATTATTTTTTAATAAAGACTTTGGCATCACATCAGAGTACATACCAGCCAAAAAAAAAAGAGAGAGAGAAAGATTCCACCAGAAGTTATATAGCGCAGTCCAGGCAAGTAGACCTTTGATGATCTAGCTTAATTCAGAGATAGAATTTAGAGTATCAAAAGCAGGAGTTCATTCTTGATGACTAGAGGTGATAAGAGCAGATACTTTGTCTTGTTTCCAATCTTCAGGAGTGTTTACTATTTTACCATTGAGTATGATGCTGGCTGTAAGTTTTTCACTGATGTTCTCTATTGGATTGAGGAAGTTTCCTTCTATTCTTAGTTGCTGAACATTGTTTGTTTGTTTGTTTGTTTGTTTGTTTGTTTGTTTTTAATAAATGGATGTTGGATTTTGCCAAATTCTTTTTCCGCATGCATCTAATGAGATAATCATGTGGGTTTTTAAAATTCTAATATGGTGAATTAGATTCATTGCCTTTTGAATATGAAACCAAAGAAAAATCTACCATGAGCATTTTCAAATTGCTAACCATTTCTCTCATTCCTTCAGGTACATGGTATTTCTCCTATTAAGAAATAAAGTCTACTCCTCTCTCCTTAAATCTTCATTGGCCTTATGATTGCTTTGATTAACAGAATGTGACAGAAGAAAGCTGTGCCAGATCCAGGTCAATCTCTTAAGAAGCCTGGTAGCTTGTTTTCACTCAGAGAGGTCATGTGGAAAACAACTAGGACACTCTACCCAAGAGCCACCACAAAGACCCCAGACATGTGAATGTGACTATCCTAGACATTCTAGCCCCAGCTAAGATTCTAGCTGAATGAAACTACGTGACTGAACCAGATGACACAACATGAAACAGAGGAATCGTGAGAAAAAATAAATAGTTGTTGTTTTAAGTCACTAAGTTTCGGGGTGATATGATATACAGCAACAGATAACTGAAACAAGGCTTATACCACATCTGGAGAAAAAATACACAACTTTCATCAGATTCTTTAAAATGATTAAAACCACTAGAGAAATTAAGCTCTGAAGATTACCTAGGAAATACCTCATAAATATTCCTTTTTTCGGTGTTTTTGATATTAACAGCAGTGTGCTCAAGCTCATAATCTTTTGACCTGCAAAAGTAAAGGTATTGAATTTGGCAATTAATTGAAAAGTCTTGGGCAGCCCGGTGGCTCAGCAGTTTAGCGCTGCCTTCAGTCCAGGGCCTGATCCTGGAGACCCAGGATCGAGTCCCATGTCAGGTTCCCTGCATGGAGCCTCTTTCTCCCTCTGCTTGTGTCTCTGCCTCTCTCTGTGTGTCTCTCATGAATAAATAAAATCTTAAAAAAATAAAATAAAATAAATGAAAAGTCTTAGAAATCTAAAGGGACTGACAACCTAAGGTGAAAAATGAGAAAACTTACTGGACCCTCCCACCTCCACTCTGAAGTAAGTTTAGGTAGTATTTTAGGGCTAGACCAAAACTTCACAAAAAAATACACACATGAACATGTGAAAATATACAACTAAAAATTCTACAAAGAGGAATGAACAAAAGTAGACCCAAAATTCTATACCATAAAATATGGTAAAAATGTAGTTGCATACATGAACCAGCTGGATGTATTCAACTACTATCACAACTAGCACAGCTATCATGGTAAACAAGTGTGATATGAAACTGAGTTAGAGCCTATCCCCATAGAGTCTGGATAAAAAATAACTGAGACATAGAGATTGCTTCCATCTGGTGAATAGAGTAGGGTAAGGCAGGGGGTCTGAAGGAAAATGACAATACTATAGAACATTAATTCTAATCTAGTAAAAGATGAAATGGATCAGAAGGATACAAGATAATATGGCAAAGAGAAGTTAGCCCTGGAAAAAAGAGCTTTAAGAGATCAGGCCAGGTACTCAGAAATAGTTCAAAGAGAATGTATCAGGTACCTAGGCAGAGGCCCACTAGGCAGATTGTCTGACTTCCATGTTCCCATATTTAGGAAAGCAACACCTCTTCAAGTGTCCAAAATATTGAAGGTCAAGATATACAAAAGTCTGACCTGGAGAAGGAGGCAAAACCAAGGATTCTGGGTGGCATTCATAGGAATCCATGCTACAACATATCACAGAAAGGCCCAGCCCAGTGACAGTTTCCAGGAAAGCAGACCAAATAAGTTAAATGCCAGAACTCATATGGAAACCATGAGGTGAGGAACTAAGGTGAGCTGAGAACTAAGAAAGCTGCTCAGTTGGAATGCTACACTGGAAAGACTAGAGCAACAAGCATTTGTAGAGAGGAAGTGAGGGTCAGAAATATGGGTGCTGGTAACCTGGGTCTCTCTGGCTTAAGATCTCTCATAAAGATTTTAGTCATACTAATGGCTACAGTTAATCTGAAGGCACAACTGAGGGAGGATTCACTTCCCAGTGCACTCCTGTGGTTGTTGGTAGAATTCAGTATCTATTTTGAGAGTCTCGGTTTCTTGCTGTTCAACTGAAGGCCTCATTTCTTTGCTGCCTGGCTGGAGTCCTGCAGTTCCTTAACACATGGGCCTCTTCAAAGGGCTGTACACAACCTGGCAACTAGATTCCCTTAGCGAGAAGCGAGAGAGAAAGAAAGAGAGAGCCCCCCCAAAACAGAAGCCAGTTTTTTTTATATAACCTAACCTCAGAAGTAACATCTTATTATTTTTGCTATAGTCTATTAGAAAAAATCACCAGATACAGCTTACACTTAAGGAGAAAGCATTATATAAGGACATGAATGCTAGGAGATGGGGAACAATGGGGGCCATCTTAGAGGCTGTGTATCATAATTACTCAGCTCTAAAACTTCCATCTCTGTATTTAATTGTTGCAAATGTCAGTTTCCTGGGAGTAATGATCTCACTGGCCCAGTCTCGGTTGTTTCTCCTGTGGGTTGATCAGCCTTGACTAGACGGAGCAGGATAACGTAATATAGGTCATTTCTAGGGAATAAGAAATTGTTGTAAGCTTGCTAGCCACATGAAAACCTGTTACAAAGATATACTATCAAGATATTATTAGAACTGTGTAAAAACTATAAAGATTAACTTGAGACTGAGTATTGGGAAATAAAACTATGGCATGTTTTCAGACAGTTTCATTGATGATTGCCTTATTCTCTAGAGCTAAAGGGAGGGAGGAAGCATCATTTTATCGCCTGCAGGTACAATTTAACAGGATGATTTTAAATATGTCTTGTCTAAGCAAAATTAGAAGACTCAGAATTATGAAGGAGATGGTGGGGGAAAGAATAAAGAAAATAATGGATATAGTAAAAATAAGATCATAAAAAGAGAAAGTTTACATGAAAAATTCACTTGATGCCCTTGAAACTCAAGGCATCTCAAAGGTAAATAGAAGTCATCTTTGAAAAAAAAAAGAAAAAAAGAAAGTCATCTTTGGGGCACCTGGCCGACTCAGTCAATAGAGCATGTGACTCTTGATCTTGGGGTTGTGAGTTCAAGCCACACATTGAAGGTAGAGATTACTTAAACAAATAACCTTAAAAAAAAAGAAAAGAAAATCATCTGTTGACATAGACACAATATTTACACAAAGGCAAATAAGGTAGACTCTGAATATCACGGATTTTCTTCAATTATTGTTTTATTTTTATTCTGCAGGACATTCTGCTCTCAATAATGGCAGAGTATTTTGTTGTAGGCCAAATATGCAGTAAAAAAAAGCTGGAAAATATGGACAAAATTAAAAATTTAGAAATCTAGGAACGTCTGGCTGGCTCCATCAGAAGGGCGCATGTGACTCTTGATCTCAGGTTCATGAGTTCAAGCCCCACATGGGGTGCAGAAATTACTGAAATAAATTTAAAAACTAAAAAATAAATAAATAAATAAAACTTAAAACTCTATTTATAGGACTCAGAGAGCTACCAAGGCAGCTGGGAAGCTAAAATCTCAGACAGAAAAGAAGTACAAAAAGGTAAACCTACATTTGATGCCTCTTGTCCCTTTGAGGTATTACTGTGTCAAAAGTACTAATAATAGGTTGAGAAGCTGAGCAGAAAGCAGTAGCTAAAGGTTGAGATCTGGTCTGCCTATAGTCTTACAGACAGTAGGGGGAAAACTGGAGGCTCAGGACCCATGAAGATAAAGGAATTCTGGTAACCCCCTTTACTTTTAGTTTGGACCCCCAAAGGCCTATACCTTAGAGGAGACCAGCCCTTGTAAATACTAAAGTTCAGCTTCTTATCAACTCAATCCCTCGTTTGATTAAAATGATCTAATCTTACCCTGACTGCCAGAAGTAAAAGTAAACTCCTGCTAGGATAACATCACCCAGGGCCTAAAATTATCTCTTTAGTTTTTCATAAACCACTTTCAGTATTAAACAAAAAATTACCAGTTTTCCATAGATAAGATAAAATGACAAAAACTGGGATGCCTGGGTGGCTCAGAGGTTAAGTGTCTGCCTTCAGCCCAGGGCATGATCCTGGAGTCCTGGAATCAAGTCCCACATTGGGCTCCCTGTGTGGAGCTTACTTCTCTCTCTATGTCTCTGCCTCTCTTTCTCGATGTCTCTCATGAAAGAAAAAAAAAAAAAAAAAAAAGAAAGACAAAAACTGAAACAATATCAAAGAATAGAAACAGATCCATAGAAGAGTCAGGTATTGGAATTACCAGACATAGACATTAAAATAACCATAATGAGGGATGCCTGGCTGGCTCAGTCAATAGAGCATGTGACTCTTGATCTCTGGGTCAGGAGTTCAAGTCCCACATTGACTGTAAAGGATTACTTACAAAATAAAAAATAAAATAACCATAATGAATAAGCTTAGGAAGCTAAGTGACAAGATAAAGAAATTTAGCAGAGGAAATTGTATGAAATATAAAATTTAAACTCTAGAACTGAAAAAACAATCACATTTAAAAATTCAGTAGGGGGGATCCCTGGGTGGCGCAGCCGTTTAGCGCCTGCCTTTGGCCCAGGGCGCGATCCTGGAGACCCAGGATTGAATCCCACGTCGGGCTCCCGGTGCATGGAGCCTGCTTCTCCCTTTGCCTATGTCTCTGCCTCTCTCTCTCTCTGTGTGTGACTATCATAAATAAATAAAAAATTTTTAAAAATTCAATAGGGTTAACAGCACATTAGACACATATAAGAGGTAACTAGTGAGGTTAGAAGAAATTATCCAGACTGAAGCTCAAAGAGAAAAAAAAATAGAAAAAATACAGAAAAGAATATAATATAGGAGACACTGTAAAAAAAAAAACACTTTAATACATACCTAGTTAGAGATCCAGAAGACAAGAGACAAATAATGGGATATAAATAATATCTGAAGAAAAATAGCCAATGGGATATAAATAATATCTGAAGAAAAATAGCCAAAATTTTTCCAAAAGTAGTGAAATAACCAGAGTCACAAAGACAAGAGATTCTATGAAATCAAGCAGAACAAATGCAAAGAAAGCATACTTTAGGCATGTCATAGTGAAGTTGCTAAAAACCAAAGTTAAAGACAAAATCTTAAACTCATATTCTTTTTCTTTTCAATAGGCTCCGCAACCAGCATGGAGCCCAACACAGGGCTTGAACTCACTACCCTGAGATCAAAACCTGAGCGGAGATCAAGAGTCAGATGCTTAACCACTAATTAACTGAGCCACCCATAAAGATAAAATCTTAAAAGAAGACGTGGGGAAGGGTGTTGGTAGAAGGACATATCTTCAAAGAAACATAAGGCGGGGATCCCTGGGTGGCTCAGCAGTTTGGTGCCTGCCTTCGGCCGGGGGTGTGATCCTGGAGTCCCAGGATCGAGTCCCGCATCGGGCTCCCTGCATGGAGCCTGCTTCTCCCTCTGCTTGTGTCTCTGCCTCTCTCTCTTGCTGTGTCTCTCATGAATAAATAAATAAATAAATAAAATCTTAAAAAAAAAAAAAGAAAGAAACATAAGGCTAATAATAAGAAGATGGAAGCCATCTACCTATTATTATTAAATTGATGGAAGCCAAAAAATTGAATGACATGTTCAATGCATTGTAAGATAATAACTGCCAAACTAGAATTCTATACTCAGTAAAAAATGTTCTTCAGAAATGAAGACAATTCATACATTTTCAGACAAATAAAAACAGAAAACTTGCCACCAGCAAGAAACACCAAAGGGAGTTCTATCAAAGGGAAAAAGATTCCAAATGGAAGTACAAGTGTGCAGAAAGAAATTGAGAGCAATAATAAGGTAAATATGAAGGTAAATCCTGATGAATAATAAGAGCTTACATTCAAGGATATATAAGAGCAGCTAAAAACAGAATATCTGGAATGAAAACTATGATGTCTCAGGGAAAAAAGCTGCAGATGAATTGAAGAAGTGAATATTTACTATCAATATATGAATTAGTGACTGAAAAGTTGAGGAGAACTATTTCAAAGTAAAGAGCTGAAATAAAAACAGAAATTATGATTGTAAATATAAGACTCAGAGAGAAGATCCAGGAGACCTAGTATGCAAGTAACAGCAGTTCCAGAGGACAAGAGGACAGATGGAGAAAAGGCAATATTTTATAAAATAATATAGATTGCTGGATATAAAAATATAAAAAATCAGCTGCATTTTATATACAAAAACAACTGGAAATTTTAATTTAAAGAGGATAAATAAATAAATAAATAAATAAAAAGGATACCATTCATAATAGTATTAAAAACATATAAGGGCGCATGGGTAGCTCAGTTGGTTGAGGTCCAACTAAATCTCAGCTCAGGTCTTGATCTCACAGTTGTAAGTTCAAGCCTCATGTTGGGCTCTGCACTGGGTGTGAAGCCTATTTTTTTAAAAAATGCATATGAATAAAATTACCCAAATAATTCAAGACATATTTTAATTACACTTTATTGAAAAACACTACAGAATACCTAAATAAATGGAATCATATACTTAGTCTGTGGATTGGAAGAGCCATCTCATAAAAATGTCAGCTCTTCTCAAACTGACCTATAGATTCAATGCAATTTCAATCAAAATCACAAAAGACTATGTGCATGCATGTGCACACGTTATCTGAATATGCACTTGACAAAGAACATATATATACGGTACCATACTAGAGAATTTTTTAAATACAGAACGAACAAAAGTTCCTGATGACCACTTTATGCAACACAGGGAATAGTGGCAGCAGGGAACAAAAAAAGCGCTTGAGGAGTCTGCTTCTAGAGAGCAGGCTTCTTCATCCTTCTAAGGCTTGGGTAGGTATCGCTAACGTACACACTTTGTTTACCTAGATATTATGCTATAGACTGCCTTTCTCTGTACTTATAAGAAACCTGAAGGATGAGAATATTTATTACTCAGGAAGCTAGGTACAGATCATTTTTTATCTGGCTACTCAGGCTAAGGCGGACTTAAGTAAGATTAAATTTGATTAGGGACGCCTGGGTGGCTCAACAGTTGAACGTCAGCCTTTGGCTCAGGGCATGATCCCATGGTCCCGGTATCGAGTCCAGCATCAGGCTCCCTGCATGGAGCCTGTTTCTCCCTCTGTCTCTGCCTCCCTCTCTCTCTTTGTCTCTCATGAATAAATAAATAAAATCTTTTATTTTTTTATTTTTTTAAATCTTTTTAAAAAATTGGTTATATTCTGTTCTTCATGGTAAGTTTCATATTTTCCCTGTTTTTTTGACAGATCATGTAAAGAGATAAGGATTTTTTTTTTTTTTTGTCAAACTGTTATGCTATAGAGTCTGTCTTTACCATTCTGGAATATGACCCCTTAACTCCAAGGCTTAGGCTAACTACAAAATCTGTATATAATATGATTTAGAGAATTAAACAGAGTCATAAACATGTCTATTAATGCATTTTTATTCATAAATTGGGCCTGCATTAATCAAATAAGCAATTAAGATAATCTCACTAGGGGGACCCAGGCAGCTCAGTAGTTGAATGTCTACCTTTGGCTCAGGTGGTGATCCCGAGGTCCTGGAATCAAGTCCCATATCAGGTTCCCTGCAGGGAGTCTGCTTCTTCCTCTGCCTGTGTCTCTGCCTTTCTCTCTGTGTCTCTCATGAATTAATAAATAAAATCTTTTTTTAAAAAAAGATAATCTTACTAGCCTTATATTATTTTTACCAACAACTATATATACTGTAGAAATTCTATAGTTGGTTGGAAAAATCATAGATCTTGGATCTAGTTTTATCTTGGCAGGTTTGCAAATTATAAATAAATGCCTCTAACAGATTCATAACCAAATATACTGCCAAATCTTGTTTTTACACAATATATAGTACAAGTCTATTTCATAAAATAATATTTAGTATTTATTTTTGAAAAACATTTTATTTTTTTATTCATAAGAGACACAGAGAGAAAGAGGCAGAGACAGAAGCAGAAGGAGAAGTAGGCTCCCTGCAGAGATCCTGATGGGGGACTCAATCCCAGACTCCAGGATCATGACTTGAGCTAAAGGCAGATGCTCAGGGCAGCCTGGGTGGCTCAGTGGTTGAGCGTCTGCCTTTGGCGCAGGGCGTGGTCCCGGAGTCCAGGGATCAAGTCCCACATCAGGCTCCTTACATGGAGCCTGCTTCTCCCTCTGCCTGTGTCTCTACCTCTCTCTGTGTGTCTCTCATGAATAAATAAATAAAATCTTCAAAAAAAAAAAAAAGGCAGATGCTCAACCACTGTGGCACCCAGACATCCCTAGTATTTACTATTTAGAATATATTTATACTAAATAGAGAGATGTCTTGGGGCACCTGGATTGTTCAGTCAGTTAAGCTTCACACTCTTAATTTTGGCTGGGGTCATGATCTCAAGATCATGAGATCAAGCCCCAAGATTGACTCTGCTCCAGTAGAGTATGCTGACATTTTGGGTAGCTATTTTAAATATCCTGTACTGTGAAAATCAGAGTACTCAGTGATAGACTAATGGCGACTCTTCCTTCTCCAAGGCAAACTCTGCCTCTTATACTTTATCCTTTGGGTTTTTTCCCCCTGATATAGCATTTTTATTGAAATGTAATTCACATATTATACAATTCCCCTATTTAAAGTGTACAGATCAGGGGCACCTGGCTGGCTCAGTCAGTAGAGAATGTGATCCTTGATCTCAGGGATGTTAAGTTTGAGTCCCATGTTGGATACAGAGATTACTTAAAAATAAAAAATATTTTTTTTAAAGATTTACTTATTTAATTTATTTGAGATAGAGAGCACAAGCAGGGAGAGCAGCAAGCACAGGGAGAAGAAGCGGACTTCCCATCAAACAAGGAACATGATTTGGGACTCCATCCAAGGACCCTGGGATAATGTCCTGAGCCGAAGGCAGACACACAACAGAAGAGCCACCCAAGTGCCCCTAAAAATAAAATCTTAAAAATAAAAAAAATCAAGTGTACAAATCAATGGTATTTAGTATATTCAGAGCTGTGTGACCAATAAAACAATCAATTTTAGAAGATTTTCATCACCCTTTCCCCAAAAGGAACTCTGTAACCTAGGCAACCACTAATCTACTGTCTGTCTCTCTATATTTTCCTATTCTAGACACTTTATATAAATGGCATCATACAGCATGTAGGCATTTGTAACTGGCTTCTTTATTTTTTAAAAAATCAACTTAAGCAGATATATTTTGGCAGTATTTCCATTTCACTGATCCAAATTGTCTTTGGAAATACCAGTAAGGCATGAAATTTTAGAATATAGCAACTTCCTTGTATTGTTCATTGATATATAATTCATATACCATAAAATTCATCCTTTAGTGTACAATTTAAGTTTTTAGTATAGTTACCAGGTTGTGCGATTACCACTATCTAATTCCAAACATGTCCATCATTCATCATTCTACAAAACAAAAACAAAAACAAAAACCCAAAACCTCTGTACCCATTAGCAGTCATTCCTTATTCAAATACCCCCTACCTCCAGCCAATGGCAAATACTAATCCGTGTTTTTCTGTTTCTACAGATTTGCTTATTCTGGAAATTTCATGTAAATGGAATCATACAATGTGCAGCTTTCACTTAGCATGTTTTCAAGGTTCATTTATATCATAACATGTATCAGTACTTCATTTCTTTTTATTGCCAAATAATATTCCATTGTATAGATAGATATACAACATTCTCTATCCATTCATCAGCTGATAGACATTTGGGTTGTTTCCACTTTTTGGCTGCTATGAATAATGCTGTAAAGGATAGCAGAATTTGCTACCCCAAAATATGCCACTTTGACCCAATGATTGTTTTAAACTGAAGGCAACTGAAAAGAAGCTACCCACATGTGCCGTCTCTCTCTCTCTCTAAAAAAAAAAAAAAAAAAAAAAAAGTTTATCCTCCCCTATTTGCCTTTGTCTGGTCACTTCTCTAAAGATTTATTGTTTCCAGGGATCCCTGGGTGGCTCAGTGGCCTGGGGCGTAATCCTGGAGCCCCAGGATCGAGTCCCTTTGGGCTCCCTGCATGGAGCCTGCTTTTCCCTCTGCCTGCTTCCTCTGCCTCGCTCTTTCTGTGTCTCTCATGAATAAATAAATAAAATCTTAAAAAAAAAAAAAAGATTTATTGTTTCCTTGCTGTGATGCTATATGAGCCCAAGTTTTAGCCAAACCTTTGAGTTACCATCCCTGAGTTTCTCCCATGTATGTATGAGATATACATGTTAATAAACTTCTATTTTTTTCTCTTGTTAATCTGTATTTTGTTACAGAGTCCCAGCCAAGAACCTAGAAGGGTAGAAGAAAAATATTTTCCCCCATACAGATTCTATGAACATTTGTGTATAAGTTTTCATGTGGCTATGTGTTTTCATTTCTCTTGGGTATATAACTTGAAGTGAAATTTTTGGGTCATAGGATAGCTCTGTGCTTAGTATTTTGTGGAACTGACAAACTGTTTTCCAAAGTGGTCACACCATTTACATTCCTATCAGTAGTGTATGAGTTTCCAAGTTTTCTAAATCCTCTCCAAAACTTGATTACCTGTCTTTTTTATTGTAGTCATCCTAATGGATGTGATGTGGTATCTCATTGGTATCTCATTGGGGTTTTGATTTGCATTTTCCTGATTGCTAATGATGTTGAACACCTTTTCATGTGCTTACTGGTCATCTGTATATCTTCTTTGGAAAACTGTATGTTCAGATTCTTTGCTCATTTTTTTTGCCCATTTTTAAACTAGATTGCCTTTTATTTATTTATTTTTTAAAGATTTTATTTATTTATTCACAAGAGACAGAGAGAGGCAGAGACACAGGCAGAGGGAGAAGCAGGCTCCATGTTGGGAGCCCAACTCGGAACTCGATCCCGAGACTCCAGGATCACAACCTGGGCTGAAGGCAGGCGCTAAACCACTGAGCCACCCAAGGATCCCCCTAGCACAGATGTTTTTAATTTCGATGAAGTCTATCTACTTTTTTTTTCTTTTGTTGCTTATACTTTGGGTGTTAATACCTCTCTTAAGAAGGCTCTGCCTAACCGAAGGTCATTAAGATTTACTTCTCCGTTTTTCTTTTAAGAGTTTTGACGTTTATTCATTTCATTAGGTCTATAATCCATTTTGAGCTAGTTTTTGTGTACATGTGAGGAAAGGATCCAACTTTATTTTTTTGCATATGAATATTCAGTTGTTTCCACACTCTGTGTTGAAAAGACTCTTCTTTCCTAATTGATTTGTCTTGGCACCCTTGTCAAAAAGTTAATTGACTGTAAATGTTAAAATTTATTTCCAGACTCTCAATTCCATTCCATTAATATATTATATCTATTGTCACATCAGCACTGCACAGTCATGATTACTGTAACTTTTCAGAACGTTTTGAAATCAGGAAGTGTGAGTCCTCTATGTTTTCTTTTTCAAGAGTGTTTTGGCTACTCTAGCTTTCTTGAATTTTCAAATGAATTTTAGGATCAGTTTGTTAATTTCTTTCTTTTTTTTTAAGATTTTATTTATTTGACATAGAGAGAATACAAGCAGGGGGAGCAACTGAGAGAGAGAGAGAGAGAGAGAGAGAAAGAAAGAAGCAGGTTCTCTGGCAAACAAGCAGGGAGCCTGACTCAGGGCTCCATCCCAGGACCCTGGGATCATGACTTGAGCTGAAGGCAGATGCTTAACCAACTGAGCCACCCAAGCACCCACAGTTTGTTAATTTCTGTAAAGAAGCCAGCTGAGGATTATGATAGGAATTACAATGCATCTATTTATGAACTTGGGGAATACTGCCATCTTAATAATATTTAGTCTTCCAATCCTTAAACATGAAATACCTATTTATTTACATTGTCTTTAATTTCTTTCAACAATGTTTTGTAGTTATTCCATGATTTTAACTGCAATATTATCTATTATTAGAAAAAAGGAGTAATTATAATTCAAGTCTCTCAGTTCTTTTTCAAGATTTTGAAGAGAGATTTGTCATATAGAAACAAAAACTTGCAAAAAAAAAAAAAGAAACAAAAGCTTTTAAATCCTTAGTATAGGGATCCCTGGGTGGCGCAGCGGTTTGGCGCCTGCCTTTGTCCCAGGGCGCGATCCTGGAGACCCGGGATCGAATCCCACATCGGGCTCCCGGTGCATGGAGCCTGCTTCTCCCTCTGCCTGTGTCTCTGCCTCTCTCTCTCTCTCTCTGTGTGACTATCATAAATAAATAAAAATTAAAAATAAATAAATAAATCCTTAGTATATATTTTATTTATTTATTTATTTATTTATTTATTTATTTATTTAATTATAAAGATTTTATTTATTTATTCATGAGAGACACAGAGAGGCAGAGGGAGAAACAGGCTCCATGCAGGGAGCCTGACGCGGGACTCGATTCAGGGTCCCCAGGATCACGCCCTGGGCTGAAGGCGGCGCTAAACCGCTGAACTACCTGGGCTGCCCAGTGGATCTCCAGTTTAAATTTTCTGCCTCAATAAATAAATAAATAAATAAATAAATAAATAAATAAATAAATAAATAAATAAATATATTTTCTGCCTCATCCCCATATGTTTTCATTTCAAGACCACTAAATTTCTTTTTCTTTTCTTCTTCTTCCTTTTTTTTTAGATTTTATTTATTTATTCATGAGAGACACACACAGAGAGGCAGAGGAATCAGCAGAAGGAGAAGCAGGCTGGGGTGGGGAGCCAGATGGGGGACTCAATCCCGGGACTCCGGGGTCAAGCTCTGCTAAGGCAGACACTCAACCACTGAGCCACCCAGGCATCCCAGGACCACTAAATTTCTATCCCATGTTGGTAGGCAAGGTTTCTTACTTTTGTTTGGTCTTAGCTTCCCTGAAGAAACATGAGAATGCTGCATACAACATATTCTCTATATTCACTAGAGATCCAATGAGCTTGTTCCACTGGAATGGCTTTTTACATCTGTGATAGGATGCAAGGACTTTTCTCCCCTTGGGTTTATTATTAAGTAGAACATTTTATTTTGCAGCTGCAATGGAGAAGAACATTAAGACATCTTCTGTAGAATGAATTAAGTGGGGCAAGATATGTTTCTAATTTAAGAAAGAGAGTTAACTTAAAGAATCCTTATTTAATATTCTGAAACTTAAGTTCTGCCAGATGGGAAATTTAAACACAACATAATTTTCTTCCATATATATATAGAGAGAGAGCAGCAGAATATCTGCCTGCTTCTCCTACAGAATCATATGTTGGTTGGTTGAATATATGCCACCATTATTCATAACTTACATGGCTTCAGTGGTACATATTTTAATACTCCTAATTTATGTTTTTAGGGGTATTAGAGATAGTACAGTCAGGGAATTACAAATTTCATTAGTTTTAAAGAAAAAGTTTCTCAGAGACACCTGACTGGCCCAGTCAGTAGAACATGAGGCTCTTAATCTTGGGGTTGTGAATTCAAGCTCCAAGTTGGGCATAGAGCCCACATAAACAAACAAACAAACAAACAAACAAAAAATTTAATTAAAAAAAAAAAGGAAAGAAAAACCTTAGATAATTTTCCCAAAAAACTATACAGAACTAGGGGCACCTGGGTGGCTCAGCGGTTAAACATCTGATTCTTGGTGTGGGATCAGGTCATGATCTCATGGGTTATGGATCGAGCCCCACATGGGGCTCTATGCTCAGTGCAGGGTTGGCCTGGAATTCTCTCTCTCTCTCTGCCCTTTCTCATGCTCCTGCATGTACACACATGCTCTCTGTCTCTAAAATAAATAAAATCCTTTAAAAAAAAAAACCTGTAGAGAACTAAACATTGGTTCTCTTCCTTCATATATAAACCATATCGTTTTAAACTTTTATTAATGATAATTTAGCTTCAATGAATATTTCAAAATTACCAGCCTCTCATCCATTTTTAATAGCTTGCTCTCCCTTCAAAACACCAGAGGTAAAAATCAGCATTCTTTACTATTGACCCAACATAATTGCTATTCTGAGTTACCAAGTTTAATACCTATGTACAATGATGTTAGATAATGTGATTGGTATTTACTGGTTGTTTCTTTTCTTTAATTCCTTGTTTTTTCTATCATGTTTTTCTATCATATGTTGTTTGACAGTAAACACAAGAATTAATTCTTGAGGAACGCCTGGGTGGCTCAGCAGTTGAGCACCTGCTCAACCCAGTGCATGATCCTGGGATGTCAGGAGTCCCACATCGGGGACAGCCGGAGTAGCTCAGTGGTTTAGCGCCGCCTTCAGTCCAAGGGCCTGATCCTGGAGACCGGGGATCGAGTCCCACATCGGGCTCCCTGCAAGGAGCCTGCTTCTCCCTCTGCCTGTGTCTCTGTCAATCTCTCTCTCTCTCTTTCTCTCTCTCTCTCATGAATAAATAAAATCTTAAAAAAAAAAAAAAGAGTCCCACATCAGGCTCCTCCCTTCATGGAGCCTCCTTCTCTCTCTGCCTATGTTTCTGCCTATCTCTGTGTCTCTCATGAATAAATAAAAAAACCTTAAAAAAAACAAAAAAGAATTCTTGAACCTGGATTGTGCTAAAATGGCAAGTCATTATTTTTCACAAGATGAAATCATCTTATAATATTTTCTGTAGGACCAAAATGTTTGTAGTAGAGGCAAGAAAGGTGGCCTAAGGGCATCTGAATTCATTTGGAAGGCAAAAACAAAGCAAAACAAAATCCCACACTTTGAAAATCTAAGTAATTTATCTGCCCTTTAAATTTTTCACTGGGAAGGCTTTCTCTGGAGCTATTCTCATTGTTAGAAATTAGAGGATGTAAAAAAAAAGAAATTAGAGGATAGAGATATTAGAGAGTCATTTGAGGTGTCAAGATTAGGACTGATCACCTGGTGGGGCACTTGGCTGGCTCAGCTGGAAGAGCATGTGACTCTTGATCTCAAGGTCTTAAGTCTGAGCCTCACATTGGATGCACAGAGTCCTAAAAAATAAATAAATAAATAGATAGATAGATAGGTAAATAAATAAATAAATGAATAAATGCAAAATATTGATAACCTGGGTTATTATTTCAAAATTCAACAAAGTGAAAAGGAACTAGTCCTTACATGATGCCAAATGTAATCTTCCCATACAAAAGGTAACGATAAAGTATACAAGTGATACTATATCCATTCATCCATTTAGTATCTTTTCTTTTTCTTTTTTTTTAAAGATTTTATTTAATTTATTCATAAGAGACACAGAGAGAGAGAGGCAGAGACATAGACAGAGGGAGAAGCAGGCTCCTCGCAGGGAAACTGATGCAGGACTCAAACCCTGGACCCAGGATCACACTCTGAGCCAAAGGCAGACGCTCAACCACCGAGCCACCCAGGTGTCGCAAACTTTGACATTTTAAAGTAAAACATATACCATTCTGTTACATCTAATGGAATCTAAAAACATAGTAATTTTTAAAAATATTTTATTTATTTGAGAGAGAGAAAGAGAGCATGAGCAGGGGGAGAGGCAGAGGGAGAGGAACAAGCAGACTCCCCGCTGAGCAGGGAGCCTGACATGGAGTTTAATCCCCAGACCCTGAGCTCAGTCTCAGGACCCCAAGATCATGACCTGAGCCAAAGACAGATGCTTAGTCAACTGAGCCACACAGGCACCCCTAAAACACAGTGATTTAATACCTGCCATCATCTGTTTTTAAAAGATAAAACTGGGTTTCCAGCAATATGGTGGACTAGATATTCTGATGTGCCTCCCTCCCAACAAAAACTAAAAATTCTGGATAAAATGATAAAACCATTTTCTTAATAGTTTCAAAGAGCTGGTATGATAGTAAGAAATCTTTAAGCCAGAGGGAAATGGAACACTGGTGCCATTTTTTCTAAGGCCTTTTAAGTGCTAGAATGGAACATAAAGCCTAGGGTCACCCAAAAGGAGAAGTACAATAAGTGAAGTACCTGCTCAAAAAGTTGGAACTCCAAAGGGCTTAACCTTCAGTGTAAGGGTGAGCCAGAACTAAATCTACCCTAACTCCATCTTCTAGAGTTGCAATGAAAATTGCCTTGGTGTAAGCAGGATAAAGGGAAAAAACAAACAAACAAGAATACCTGAGGTATGTCCAAAACAACCAGTTCTTACATGAATTTGCAACTGTAATCCACAGAACTTGAATGTTCCAAAAGTCCTAAAGCCATAATTTTAGTTCAAAGTTATCTTAGATAGATAGTGTCCTCAGGCATCTGGCAGAAGAAAAAGCAAATCCTTATCTTAGGCATCAAAACATTTCACCCTCAAAATCTTATATCCCATAGTATGGAGGTTCCTCAAAGAGTTAAAAATAGAGCTACCCTACGACCCAGCAATTGCACTACTGGGGATTTACCCCAAAGATACAGCAATGAAAAGCCAAGACACCTGTACCCCAATGTGTATAGCAGCAGTGTCCACAATAGCCAAACTGTGGAAGGAGCCTTGGTATCCATTGAAAAATGAATGGATAAAGAAGATGTGGTATATAAACATATATATATAGACACTGGAATATTACTCAGCCATTAGAAACAACGAATACCCACCATTTGCTTTGATGTGGATGGAACTGGAGGGTATTATGCTGAGTGAAGTAAGTCAGAGAAGGATAATCATTATATGATGTCACTCATACAGGGAATATGAGAAATAGTGAAAGGGATTATAGGGAAAAGGAGAGAAAATGAGAGGGAAAATTAGAAAAGGTGACAAAACATGAGACTCCTAACTCTGGGAAACGAACAAGGGGTAGTGGAAGGGGAAGTGGGTGGGGGGTTGGGTGACTGGGTGATGGCACTGAGGGGGGCACTTGATGGAATGAGCACTGGGTGTTATACTATATGTTGGCAAGTCGAACTCCAATTAAAAAAAAATATATATATATATATAATAAAAAAAGTTAAAAATAGGTGTGCTTGGGTGGCACAGTCAGTTATGAGATCAACTCTTGGTTTTAACTCAGGTCATGATCTCAGGGTTGCAAGTTCAAGCCCTGTTGGGGGCTCCACACTCAGTGTAGAGTCTGCTTGATATTCTCTCTCCCTCTCCCCCTGTTCCTCTTGCCTACTCTCTGTTTCTCAAATAAATAAATAAATCTTTTTCTTAAAAGTTTAAAAATAGTGGGATGCCTGGGTGGCTCAGTGGTTTAGTGCCCGCCTTCGGCCCAGGGTATGATCCTGGAGTCCCAGGATTGAGTCCCATATTGGGCTCCCTGCATGGAGCCTGCTTCTCCTTCTGCCTATGTCTCTGCCACCCCCACCCCCTTGTGTGTCTCTCATGAATAAATAAAATATTTTATTAAAAAGTTTAAAAATAGAACTACGCTATGGTCCAGTAATCAGACTACTGGCTATTTACCCAAAAGCTACAAAAATACAAATTCAAAGGAATACATGCACCCCTCTGTTTATTGCACCATTATTTACAATAGCCAAATTATGGAAGCAGACCAAGTGTCTACCGACAGATGAATGGATAAAGAAAAATATGGCATATAAATACAGTGGAATATTACCCAGCCATAAAAAGAATAAAATCTTACCATTTGCAATGACATGGATAAGAGTATAATGCTAAGTGAAATGAGTCAGTCAGAGAAAGACAAATACCATATGTCACTCATGTGTAATTTAAGAAACAAAACAAATGAGCAAAAGAAAAACAGAGACAGAGAGAGACAAACCAAGAAACAGACTCTTAACTACAGAGAACGGGGGCGCTGGGTGGCTCAGTTGGTTAAGTATTTCCCTTCAGCTCAGTCATGATCCCAAAGGCCTGGGATTGAGCCCCATGTAGGCTCCCTGTTCAGTGGGGAGTATGCTTCTCCTTCTCACCCTGCTCTGTCAAATAAATAAATAAAATCTTAGTATATAAGGTTTTTTTTTGCGTGTGTGTGTAAGCACACACACAGAGATTACAGTGTTAAATGTATATATCAGGGGATCCCTGGGTGGCGCAGCAGTTTAGCGCCTGCCTTTGGCCCAGGGCGCGATCCTGGAGACCCGGGATCGAATCCCACGTCGGGCTCCTGGTGCATGGAGCCTGCTTCTCCCTCTGCCTGTGTCTCTGCCTCTCCCTCTCTCTCTCTCTCTCTCTCTCTCTGTGACTATCATAAAAAAAAAAAAATGTATATATCAGAAAAGAATAAAAGCTAAACAGCAAGGAGCTAAGTATGCATCTTAAAACATTAGAGGGGTGCTTGGCTGGCTCAGTCAGTAGAGCATAAGACTCTGGATCCTGGAGGTAGAGATTACTAAAAAAAATAATAATAATAAATAAAAGAAATAAAAGATTAAAAGAAAATAATCAAGTTAAAAGTTGAATTTATAAGGCAAAACAACAAATCTACATAAAGATTATCAATAAAGCCAAAAGTTGGTCCTTTCATTTTTTTTTTTTTTAAGTTGGTCCTTTCAAAACAATAGTGCATTTGACAAAACCTATGACAAACTGGTTATAAAAAAAAAAAAAAAAGCAGTTGGGGCACCTGGGTGGCTCAGTGGTTGAGCATCTGTCTTCAGCTCAGGGTGTGATCCCAGGGTCCCACATTCAGTCTCGCATCAAGTCCCAAGGGCATGAGTCCCAAGTCCCAATCCCTGCATTGGACTCCTGGCAGGGAGCCTGCTCTCCTTCTGCCTATATCTCTGCCTCAATCTCTCTGTGTCTCTCATGAATAAATAAATAAAATCAAGAAAGAAAGGAAAGAAAGAAAGAAAGAAAGAAAGAAAGAAAGAAAGAAAGAAAGAAAGAAAGAAAGAAAGAAAACAGTTGGTGCAAATAATCAATATAAGGAATAATGAAAAAGGAGCCATTACCACAGAAGTCATACGCATTAAAAGAATAAACTAGAATATTATAAGTTTTTTTTTTTTTAAGATTTTATTTATTTATTCATGAGAGACACACAGAGAGAAAGAGGCAGAGAGAGACACAGGCAGAGGGAGAAGCAGGCTCCCTGCAGGAAGCCCGACGCGGGACTTGATCCCAGGTCTCCAGGATCAGGCCCTGGTCTGAAGGCGGCGCTAAACTGCTGAGCCTCCCGGGCTGCCCAAATAATTTAATTCCAATAAATTTGTAAACAAAGATGAACTGAGAAAAGAACTTCAAGAAGAAATAAAAAATCTGATACTCCTATAACCATTAGAGAAACTGATCAGAAGTAAACAAACAAACAAAATTTCCTATAGGGGCAGCCCGGGTGGCTTAGCGGTTTAGCGCCGCCTTCAGCCCAGGGCCTGATCCTGGAGACCTGGGATTGAGTCCCGCATCCGGCTCCTTGCATGGAGCCTGCTTCTCCTCTGCCTGTGTCTCTGCCTCTCTTTCTCTCTGTGTCTCTCATGAATAAATAAATAAATAAAATCTTAAAAAAAAAAAAAAAAAAAGGAGGAAGCCACTCTACTTAAAAGCAAAACAAAACAAAACAAAAACCAAACCAAAAAGTTCCTATAATAACACCAGCACAACCAGGTAGGCTTAGATTGCTCTATCAAGTTCCATCAAATTTCAAGGGGAAAAAAAATTCAACATAGAATAGAAAAAGATTGTGCATTCTGTTATGAAGCCATCAAACACTCATACCAAAATCTGAAGGAAAAAGTACAAGAAAGGAAAATTATAGGGATCCCTGGGTGGCTCAGCGGTTTAGCACCTGCCTTCCGCCCAGGGCATGATCCTGGAGTCCTGGGATAGAGTCCCACATCGGGCTCCCTGCATGGAGCCTGCTTCTCCCTCTGCCTGCGCCTCTGCCTCTCTCTCAGTCTGTGTCTCTCATGAATAAATAAATAAAATCTTTAAAAAAAAAAAAAAAAAAGAAAGGAAAATTATAGACCAATTTCACACATAAATATTGATGCAGATATCCATGAAAATATTAACACACTGACTCTAGTAATGTATTCAAAAATATGATAGATTGTGATCTAATTTGATTTATCCCAGAAATTCGAGGTCATTTTCAGTTTAGGAAACAAATCAGCATAACTCCCCACATTAACAGAATAAAAGAAAAATCAAAGGAGGATCTCAACAGACACAGAAAAAGAACTTGCTAAACTTCAACATTGATTCATGATAAAACTTTTACCAAACTAGGGAAACCTTAATCTGATAAAAGACATCTATAAGAAAAACTATATCAAACATCATATTTAAAGTTGAAACATTAAAACCATTCCTTTTGAGAGTAGAAGCATGGAAGAATGCTCATTATCACCATTTCTTTTATATTCTAATGAAGTCCCAGTCGGTAAATACAGAAAGCAAATAGAAGGAATAAGGATTGCAAAAGAATAAATGTAAATGCAAATTATGTGGTTGTGGTATAATAAAAAATAAATATTTGGTCTTTGTCTCCCAGAACCTGGCACAGAGCCACTAAAATCCTTGGAATATCTTGAGTAAGAAGAGTGTTCTTTGTATGTTAAAGAGATTATTAGTGGGGGGTAGGGGTGGGCAGATAGCTTCAGTATGGAGGCTGGTTTACTGAAAGACCTAGCCAAGATTAGAGGACTGGAATTTTTGGCCCCACTCCACATCCCACTCCCTGGGAGGGGAGAAGGTCTAGGGACTGAGTTCAATGACCAATGGACAATGATTTAATCAACCATGACATGTAATAAAATCTCTATAAAAGTTAAATGACAGGATTTGGAGAGCTTCTGGGTTGGTGAATACGTCAAAGTGCTGGGAGGTAGTGCACTAGGAGACGGCATGGCAGTTTCGTGCTCCCTCCATACCTTGCCCTACGCATCTCTTCTGTCTGGCTGTTCCTGAGTTGTATCCTTTATAATAATAATGGCAAGTGTAAATAAAGTGTTTTCCGAGTTTCACTGAGTCCTTCTAACAAATTATTGAACCTGAGAGAAAGGGCCGTGGGAACCCCTGAATTTATAGCCAGTGAGTCAAAAATATAGGTGACAAACTGGGACTTGCAACTGGCACCTGAAGTGGGGATAGTCTTGTGTGATTGAGCCCTTAACTGATAGAGTCTTCTCTTAATTCCATACAGTTAGTGTCAGAATTGAATTGAATGCTAAACACCCAAGTGGTGTCAGAGAATTAAAAGTTGGAGTGGAAAACGTCATACATTTGGTGTCAGAAAGAACCTTACAGGATGACTATGTATACAAAAATTCCAAAAATAAAATTTACATATGAATTATTGAATTTAAGAGTTCCAGAGCAGCCCAGGTGGCTCAGCGGTTTAGCGCTGCCTTCAGCCCAGGGCCTGATCCTGGAAACCCCAGAGTCCCACATCAGGCTCCCTGCATGGAGCCTGCTTCTCCCTCTGCCTGTGTCTCTGCCTCTCTCTCTCTCTCTCTCTCTCTTTCTCTCTGTCATGAATAAATAAATAAAGTCTTTAAAAAAAAAAGAATTTAAGAGTTCAGCAAGGTTGTTAGGTAAAAAATTAATATACAAAAATCAATTTTATTGTATACATTCGCTACAAACATAAAATGAAAAGTTTTCAAAGATACCATTTACAATAAATCAGAAAGTATTAAGTACTTATGATTAATTCTAACAAAAAAATGAACAAGACAGCTAAGGGAAAAATTCTAAAATTTTGAGAGATATGAAGATACTATAATATGCTGAGAGATAGTATCACATTCATAATTTGGAAGTATCGAGTTACAAAGATGTAAATTCCATCTAAATCTGATCTATAAATCCAATGCATTAGAAAAGTAGAATAGACATATTTCCCTATTCCTTTCTCTAACTAAAAAGCCTAGACATTACATATAAAACAAATATAAGTCTCTAAAAGATGGAGAAGGAGCAAACTGGCTAGAGAACTTGGGTCCAAGGAACAACAGGATGTGAATTCCCTAGGTTTTCTTTCTGCCTTGATTTCCTTGGAGCTGAAGAAGCTGACAATCCAGAAATGCCAACCAAAGAGTACAGATAAAACAACAACCACAAAACCTGCTCTCCCAAGCCAAAGGATCAGGGAAAGAGCAGTTTAGCAAAACAGAAAACTTTTAGAAAAGAAGCGCTCTTCTCCAGGCAAGCACCACAGAAAAATCTGTGGTCCCATCCCCACCCATGCCAACAAGGCTGACTGGCACCTGGACGTTCACCCTTGCCAGGCTGTAACAAGGCGCCCCAAAGAATATGCTTTTCTGAAATAGTGCTGGGACAACTGGCTATCCACATGCAAATGAATGAAACTTCCTGTATTGTGTTGAATTGTGTCCCCCCAAAATTCAGTCTACCTACAACCTCAGAATGTGACCTTATTTGAAAATAAGGTATTTGCAGATGTAATTAGGTAAGATCAAGTATTACTGGATTAGAGTGGGCCCTATACTCAGTGACAAGTATCTTAATAAGAAGATAATAGACACACAGGGAGAATGCCACATAGTGTGGAAGGCATAAATTGTAGTGATATGTTACAAGAAAAGGAAAGCCAATGATTGCTGGCAACCACCAAAAGCTAGGAGAAAAACATGTAACAGATTCTCCTTCTGAGCCGCGAGAAGAAACCAACCTGTCAATACCTTGATTTCAGACGTCCAGCCTACAGAACCATGAAAGAACAAATTTCTGTTGTTTTTAGTGACCCAGGCTGCGGTACCTTGTTGTAGAGCCCTAGGAAACTAATACAAACTCCTATCTCACACCATATACAAAATAAACTCAAAATGGATCAAAGTTCTAGATATAAGAGCTATAACTATAAAGCTTAGAAGAAAACATCAGAGTAAATATGATTTTGGATTAGGTAATGGTTTCTTAGATATGAACCAAAAGCACAGGCAGCAAAAGAAAAAAAATAGGTATATCAGGCTTCATTAAAATTTAAAATTTTTGGATGTCTGAGTGGTTCAGTAGGTTAAGCAACTGCCTTTGACTCAGGTCATGATCCTAGGATCCTGGGATTGAGCTCTGAGTCAGGCGGGGACTCTCTCTGCTCAGCAGGGAGCATGCTTCTCTCTCTCTCTGCCTGCCACTCTGCCTACTTCTGCTATCAACTAACTAAATAAAATCTTTTTAAAAAATTAAAACTTTTGTGCTTCAAAAAAACACCATCAAAAAAGTGAAAGGAAAGACTTAATGGGAGGAAATATACAAATCAAATATCAGAGATAGGACTTATATCCAAACTATATAAAGAAATATAACTCGGGACGCCAAAGTGGCTCAGCGGATGAGCGTCTGCCTTTGGCTCAGGGCGTGATCCTGGAGTCCCAGGATCTAGTCCCACATCAGGCTTCCTGCATGGAGCCTGCTTCTCCCTCTGCCTATGTCTCTGCCTCTCTGTCTTTGTCTCTCATGAATAAATAAATAAAATCTTAAAAAAAAAAAAGAACTATAACTCAATATAAAAATAAAAATTCGGAGATCCCTGGGTGGCTCAGCGGTTTGGCGCCTGCCTTTGGCCCAGGGTGTGATCCTGGAGTCCTGGGATCGAGTTCCTCATTGGGCTCTCTGCGTGGAGCCTGCTTCTCTCTCTCTCTGTGTCTCTCATGAATAAATAAATAAAATCATTAATTAATTAATTAAAATTCAGGAGACACCTGGCTGGCTCAGAAGAGTGTTCAACTCTAGATCTGAAAGTCTCAAGGTCATGAGTTTGAGCTCCACATTAGGCATAGAGCTTATTTAAAAATAATAATAAAAAATAAAATAAAAATGCAAAAATGAGCAAAGGATTTGAATAAATATTTCTCCAAAGAAAATATACAAATGGCCAAAAAGCACATGAAAAGATGCTCAACATCATTAGCCATCAGGGAAATGCAAATCAAAATACAAAGAGATACCACCCCATATTCAGTAGGATGTCCGTAATTAAAAAGACAGACAAAAGCAAGGATGTGGAAAAATTGAAACATTCATACATTGCTCATGGGACTGTAAAATGGTCCAGCCACTTTGGAAAATAGCTTAATGGTTCCTCAAAATACTAAATGTGAAATTATGATATGACCCAGAAATTCTACTCTTAGACATATAGCAAAGAAAAAAAAAAAAAAAGACATATAGCAAAGAGAAACAAAAATATACAGCCACTCAAAAACTTGTGCATAAATGTTCATAACAGTGCAGCCCAGGTGGCTCAGTGGTTTAGCACGGCCTTCAGCCCAGGGCCTGATCCTGGAGACTGGGGATCGAGTCCTACGTCGGGCTTCCTGCATGGAGTCTGCTTCTCCCTCTGCCTGTGTCTCTGCCTCCATCTCTCTCTCTCTCTCTCTCTCTCTCATGAATAAAAAAATAAAATCTTTAAAAATAAATAAGTAAATGTTCATAACAGCATTATTTATAATAGCCAAAAGTAGAAACAAACCAAATGTCCATCAACTGATAAATGTATCATTGTATTTCCATACAATGGAATATTATTTGGCAATAAAAAGAAATTAAGTACTTATACATGTTATGACATAGAGGAACCTTGAAAACATTATGCCAAGTAAAAGAATCTATATATTGTATAATTTATTTATATGAAATGTCCAGAAAAAGCAAATCCAGAGAAACAGAAAGTAGATTAGTGGATGTCGGGGGCTGGAAGGAGGGGTGAATGACGAATGACCACTAATGGGTACCAAGTTTCTTCCGGAGTGATAAAAATGTTCTGAAATTAGAGAGTGGTGATGGCTGCACAACTCTATGAATATGTTTTAAAAAACACTGAATTGTACTCCAGCCCTTAAGGGCATATTTTATGGAATGTGAATTATCTCAATAAAGCTGTTACTATTTTACAAAGTAGGTAAGGGATAAAAACAAATATTTCTACCTCTTCAGTGAGTCTTAATCTCTTTTACTTTTTTTAAAAGATTTTTAAATTTTATTTATTCATGACAGACACAGAGAGAGAGGCAGAGACATAGGCAGAGGGATAAGCAGGCTCCATTTGGGGATCCTGACATGGGACTCGATCCCAGGACTCCAGGACCATGCCCTGGGCCAAAGGCAGGCGCTAAACTGCTGGGCCACCCAGGAGTCCCTCCCCAACATAGTTTTAATTTAAATCAATTACTTTAATTAATTAAATCAATTAATTTAATTAATTAAATTTAATTTAAATCATAGTTTGTATTATTCATTGCCAAAGCAAATAGTCCACTGTAATCATACTTTTCTCATACAAACTTTTATTTTTCCTGAATCTCTTAACAGCCTCAATCTTTGCTTGATTTTTTTTTTAAAGATTTTATTTAGGGCAGCCCCAGTGGCTCAGCGGTTTAGCGCAGCCTTCAGCCCGGGTCGTGATCCTGGAGACCCGGGATCGAGTCCCATGTCGGGCTCCCTGCATGGAGCCTGCTTCTCCCTCTGCCTGTGTCTCTGCCTCTCTCTCTCTCTCTCTCTCTGTGTCTCTATGAATGAATAAATAAAATCTTAAAAAAAAAAGATTTTATTTATTCATGAGAGACACAGAGAGAAAGAAGCAGAGACACAGGCAGAGGGAGGAGCAGGCTCCATACAAAGAACCCAACGTGGGACTCGATCCCAGAACTCCAGGATCATGCCCTGAACCCAAGGCAGACGCTCAACTGCTGAGCTACCCAAGCATCCCTTGATTTTCCATATAAAATGTTCCAAATGTTCCCACCTCTCTGCCAAAAGCCCATTAGTAGTATTTTTTTCCATTAGTAGTATTAATTACATTTTTGTCGCTATTATTTGGATTTCCCTTCTCAATAACTGGAATTCATGATCTCACAAACCCTCAGCAAAGACAGAAGCACTACTTTTTTTAAAAGATTTTAAAGACTTTATTAATTTATTTGACATAAAGAGAGGGAGTAAATGAGTGAAAGAGAGCACAAGCAGGAAGAGTAGCAGAGGGAGAGAGAGAAGCAGGCTCCCCACTGAGCAGGACCCTAAGATCATGACCTGAGCTGAAGGCAGACACTTAACTGAGCTACTCAGGTGCCCCCTAGAAACACTACTTCAAGGTAAATCAGTTACTTCTTGTTTAAAATGGTCTCATTTGAGTAAATATTTAGTCTAAATCAAGATTTAAACTTTCTCCTCCTATCTTCTCTGAAGTGATCTAAGTTCCTGGAGGGGCTTAGTTATTATTCTTGAATGGAAGAAGGGAATCTGATCCCTATATTCTCTTCCATCCTTGAAGGCCTCTGATGAGTTGTTCACCCCATCTGTCTTCAGGCTTCTTGTGCTGGTATTTAGGTTCCTGCCTTGGTCCCTAGTCAGAGTCCTTACTCTAATTCTAAGTCTCGTTTAGTTTGCTGGCCTTCTCAGTAGTTCTACATTTCACTGGGTACTTGGGGGCTCTCAGCTACTTTGCCCATCATCATGGTAGAGTGCAGGGAAAATTTTTGTATGGTTGCTTTTAGTCCCAGCTACCTAGGCACCCCCCTAAGCCATGTCTATTCAACTACTCAGGCACTATGTTAGATGTTGGGCTTCTTTAAGAACCTTGTAGTTCTCCACCCTATACCATAGAAAGTGAAACACAAGATTACTTTACTTAGACTAACTCCTCAACTGGCTAATCTACTCTAACCTCAACTGCCAGGACCAAGGCCCAGTGGAGTAAAATATGAAAATCTTAAGATAGGAGAATCTGGATCTGGTTTCAGGAACCCACAAGGAGCTAAACTATAATTACTCTACTTTAGATTCACCACTTCCTGTCTGTTGGTTGAATCCTTACTTCTTTTTAGAGGATAATGATTTTTTTTTCATCATCATGCATTCTTCCTAATTCTGTGGATCCTGGTGTGAACTTTATTTATTTTTAAGATTTTATTTATTTATTCATTAGGGACACAAAGAGAAAGAGAGAGGCAGAGACAGGCAGAGGGAGAAGCAGGCTCCATGCAGGGACTGGCATGAACTTTTATTTTATTTTATTTTATTTTATTTTATTTTATTTTATTTATTTTATTTTTGGCATGAACTTTAAACATGAAGTTCTGCTGACTCCTTGGAACCCACAAAGCCTTTAAAAAAATCTACTTCTTTCAAAGAAAGGTCTTGCTTTCAAAATATTCATTAAATAAATAATGATACATCCATAACAACAGAATACTTTTTTAAAAAAAGATTTTATTTATTTACTCATGAGAGACGCAGAGAGAGAGGAAGAGACACAGGCAGAGGAAGAAGCAGGTTCCCTGTGGGGAGCCCAACTTGGACTTGATCCCAGGACCCCTGGATCACGACCTGAGCCAAAGGCAGATGCTGAACCACTGAGCCACCCAGGTGCTCCTAGAATACTCTTGATGAGAGAAGACTCTCTAAAGGCCTAATACAGAAGAGAAGTCATTTTACATTTCTTCTAAGTCAGCATGACTGTACAGAAGCTTTGTTCAAATCAAAAGCCTGATGTATGACCTGCCACGTATGCATTATACTTCTGCTTTGTGCACAAGTCGCCTAAAGGAAAACCACCTTGTCCTTGAGATATCCATCAATGCTCCTACTCCCTGCATTCTTTTAAGATAAAACTTGTGATTCCTGACTATATGCTAATCTATAATCCTTTGAGCTTTCATAAGTATAAAAATGTATATAACCTTGTAAAAATTGTTCATTCTCAGACTACTTTCGTTGCTGTGAAGATCATGTTTCCCAGGCAGCTGTCCTCATGGGCTCAAATAACACTCTTCCTTGGGTTTAGAGATTCTAAAAAGCATGTTCATTTTACATCGATACTCTGTAGATGAAATATAAAAATAAAAATAATGAAGATACTCTTTAGGAATTGATATGGAAAGATATCCAGAATATATTGGAAAGTGAAAAAAGCAGGGTGTAAAACAGCATGCACTACAGTTTGCTACACTTTTGTATATAAGAAAAGGGTGAAATAAGAATAAAGAGATCAATCATTATTTGTTTATATTATCATAAAGAAACATTGAAAGAATTCACAACAAATTAATACAAATGCTTATTTGTAGGGCCAGTAGGGAGAAATGGAATGAATGAGCACAGAGGTATGTATTAGCCAAAGCTATCCAGAGAAAGAGAACCAATAGGATCTATCTATCTATCTATCTATCTATCTATCTATCTATCTATCTATCTATCTATCTTAGATTATAAAGTATTGGCTCACATGATTATTGAGGTTGAGAAGTCCCATTATCTGAGATCTACAAACTAGAGACCTAGGAAAGCTAGTCATGCAGTTCAACAGCTGGAGAGTTAATGGTGTAGATTCCTGTCTGGATCTGAAGCCTGAAAACCAGGAGCACTGAGGACACTGAAGATTGATGTCTCAGCTCAAATAGGCAGAGAATAAATTCAACCTTTTTTTGCCCTATTCAGGACCTCAATGGTTTTTCCGGGGGGGGGGGGGCACGTTAAGTAAATTCTATGCTCAAGTGGGGTTTGAGCTCACACCCCCGAGATCAAGAGTTCATGCTCTACTGACTGAGCCACCAGTGTCCCAGGCCCTCAAAGTTTGATTTCCACTCCCACTGGAGAGGGCTAACTGCTTTACTCAGTCCACCAAATTCAAATGCTAATCTCTTTTGGAAACATCTTCACAGATACACCCCAAAATAATATTTAATCAGCTATCTGAGCATCCCTTGGCCCAGTCAGGTTGACACATAAAATTAACTATCACAAGGTAGAAGCAAAACTTCTCAATGTATATATGCTTATCTCTTCAACTTTTGAACCATGAGAGTTTTTAACTATTCAAAAAATGTGTTTCCATTTTGCTTTCAAGTCTGTTGTTTTTACCACATTTTTTTTTTTTTTTAAATCCATTGCAGGGGCAGGGGCAGCCTGGTGGCTCGGCAGTATAGTGCTGCCTTAAGCCCAGGGCGTGATCCTGGAGACCTGGGATCGAGTCCCATGTCGGGCTCCCTGCATGCAACCTGCTTCTCCCTCTGCCTTTCTCTCTCTCTCTCTCTTTCTCTGTCTCTCATGAATAAATAAATAAAATATTAATAAAAATTAATTAATATTAATAAATTAATATTAATAAAATATTAATAAATAAATAATAAATATTTATTAATATAAATAAATATTAATAAATAACAAATATTAATATTAATAAATGATGAATGAATCAATGAATAAAATCCATTCCACACAGGGAATGCCTGTGTGGCTCAGCTGATTAGGCATCAGTCTTTAACTCAGGTCATGATCCCAGGGTCCTGGGATCAAGTCCCACATCAGGCTCCTTGCTCAGTGGGGAGCCTGCCTCTCCTTCTGCCTGCCATTCCCCCTGCCTGTGCTCTCTCTGACAAATAAATAAAATCTTTTTTAAAAAATAAAAAAATAAAATCCATTCAGATATTCAATTATCTTCTCAGTTACTAACATCTATTTTATATTCTATTTTATAGTGGTGATCTAGCAGTTTCAGCAAAACACCAATCCTGGATAAACCCAACTCTCTACCTATTTCATGCCTTACCTGAGCATCTGAACATAACTAGAGAAAGACATAACCAGGATGACTATATCATTTTATATATACAGCCACAAATGTCAGAAAAACCTACTATGCCTTCAACAATACTTGTAAATTCTAATACATTTCGGGGGATCCCTGGGTGGCACAGCGGTTTGGAGCCTGCCTTGGCCCAGGGCGCGATCCTGGAGACCCAGGATCGAATCCCACGTCGGGCTCCCTGCATGGAGCCTGCTTCTCCCTCTGCCTGTGTCTCTGCCTCTCTCTCTCTCTCTTTCTGTGACTATCATGAATAAATAAATAAAATCTTAAAAAAAAAATTCTAATACATTTCCCCAGTTAATTTACTCTCCCATTCTCAGAGATGACTATTTAATACACTTACTCTCCCACACTCCCTCCCCAATTCTCACATTTAGCCAATGATCCTCTCTTCACCATTTCACTGAAGAAAAGAAAAAAATAAATAAAAATGAAAAATTCCACCACATCAGTTGTAAATTCAGTCAGCTGCAAATAATAGTCATACATATCTTAGAAAAAGAAAAAAATGGGGAAAAGATCAGTTTGACTTAAACAAATTGTTTTATTTTTCTCTCATAATGAGAAGTCCAGAGGTAGGCAATCCTGGACTTGTATGGCAGCTCCACAATGTTATCAGGGACCTAGACTCTACCTTCTTCCATACTTACTAATGGTTTAAGTTCACTTTATTGTCATAAGATGGTTGAACTTCAGTTATCATGTCCACATTCTAAGCAAGAAAAAGAGAAGGGCCAAAAACATATACCAGTTCAGAAGCCCCACAAAACAACTTCCACTAACAACTCACTAAAATTTAGTCACATAGACATCCCTTGTGTAGTTGGAACAGAAGATTGGCATCCTGACCCCAATGAAATCAGGGTTCTGTTGTTATTAACAAACAGGGAGAGAGGGCAGCCCCGGTGGCGCAGCGGTTTAGCGCCGCCTGCAGCCCGGGGCGTGATCCTGGAGACCCTGGATAGAGTCCCACATCAGGCTCTCTGTATGATGCCTGCTTCTCCCTCTGCCTCCCTCTCTGTGTCTCTATGAATAAATAAATAAAATCTTAAAAAAAAAAAAAAAGAAAGAAAAGAAAGAAACAGGGAGAGAGGTACCTGGGTGGCTCAGTCTGTTAAGCCTCCAATTCTTGGGGCATCTGGGTGGCTCAGTTGGTTAGGTGTCTGCCTTCAGCTTAGGTCATGATCCTGGAGTCCTGGCTGGGATGTAGACCCATGTTGGGCTCCCTGCTCAGTGGGGAGTCTGCTTCTCCCTCTGCCCCTCACCCTGTTCATGCTCTCTTTTCTCTCTCACTCTCTCTCAAATAAATACAATCTTAAAAACAAACAAACAAATACTTCCAACTCTTGATTTTGGCTCAGGTCATGACCTCAGGGTTGGGAGATTAAAGGAGTCCCACGTTGGGCTCTGCACTAGGTGTGGAGCCTGCTTAAGATTCTCTCTCTCCCTCACCCTCTCTCTTTACCCGTCCCCACCCCTCTCTTTTTCTAAAAAGAAGAAAAGAAAAAGGAAACAAGGAGAGAATAAGGAGAAAGTACCTATTTTCCTATTTTACTGGGGTGGGCAAGAGAAAAGAAGAAACCAGAAGAGCAAATGTTCCCATAACCGAATCTGACTGCCAACCTGAATCTGTACTCATACTCTGGCTTCCTCCTAGTGGATAGTGGATAAACTATCATGCTCCTCTCCAAGGTTAACTGCTCCAGTGGCATGCTGAGTCCTTTCCATTTCACTACTCTAAAACTTTACTCCTGAATTTATCCCCTCTTTTCCTCACATCATCAGTTTTCCCCTCCTTTTGTTTATTCTCACTAGCAAACATACTAAAATATCTCCCATTTTTAAAAGAACTTCCCTTTTTTTGAACATCTCTATCCAGCTCTCCTAGCTATCACCCTTTACTCTCTTGAAGCAAAATTCCTCAAAGGAGGTTTTTATCCCATTTTCCTCCACTTTCTCACCTTGCATTCTCTCTCAAACCCACCCCAATCAGGCCCTTCATTCATCTTTACTGCTCCACTGAAGCTATTTTTTTTAAGATTTTATTTACTATACGAGAGAGAGAGAAAGTGTGTGCATGCACAAGCAGTGAGGAAGGGTAGAGGGAGAAGCAGACTGCCTTCTTAGCAGGTACCTGATATGAGACTCCATCCCAGGACCCTAGGATCATGACCTGAGTGGAAGGTAGGTGCTTAACTGACTGAGCCACCCAGGCACCCCACTGAAGCCCCTCCTGCCCAAGTCACCAGTGACATCACACTGCCAAATCTACTAGTCAACTCTCATACCTCATCTCACCTAATTTCCCAAAAGAATTTGACACAGTTATCACTCTCCTGCTTGAAACACTTTCTCCATTTGGTTTCCAGGACACTCTTCATGTTTTTCTTCTTATACCACTGGCTAGTGCTTCTCACTTTGACCATAGGATCTGCTTCCTAATTTTTAAAAGCTGGAGTGCTCCAGGGTTCAATCTTTAGTTCTGTTTCCATCTACATTTTCTTTCTAGGTGATATTACCCAGTTTTTATGCTGATGACTCTTAAATTTAACTCCAGTATGACTTCTTTTCTACACTTTAGCCTACTGCCTAATCATCATTCTACTTTGATGACTAATACTCTACATCTTAAAATTAACATGTCCAAAACTGAACTTCTGATTCCCTTCATTTCCTTATATCTTCCTCCTTCAGTATTCACCATTGCTGCTCAAGCCAAAAACCTTAGGATCATGTTTGACTCCTCTCTTTCTTTCTCACTCTACATTTAATGTACTGGTAGGCCAGTACTACCTTCAAAATGTATCCACACACTGACCAGCTTTTACCACCTCTACCACTGGCCCACCCTGGTCCAAGTAACTATCATTTCTTATCTGCATTACTAAAATTCCCTTCCTATTCATACTCTTTATTCCACTCTTAACCTCCTGTAGTTTTTCTTTTCTTTTTTTTTTTTTTAAGATTTTATTCATCTATTCATGAGAGACACACAGAGAGAGGCAGAGACACAGGCAGACGTAGAGGGAAAAGCAGGCCCCACACAGGGAGCCCAAAGCGGGACTCAATCCTGGGTCCCCAGGATCATGCCCTGGGCTGAAGGCCGCTAAGCCACCCAGGTGTCCCTGTATTTTATTTTATTAAAGCCAGAACAATCCTTTTAAAATCTAAAATAGAACATGTCGCATCTTTGCTCAAAATTATGTAATGGTTTCCCTGATTTTAGAACAAAACACAGTCTTTCCATGTAATAAAGACACTTACATGATCTAGACACTGGTACTTCTCTGATTTCATTTCATGATACTTTCTCCCTCACTTCCTCTGCTCTTATCTCACTGACTTTAGTAATATTGCTTTAAAACAGATATACACCCTCAACTGCAGGCTTTTACACCTGATGTTCCTCTGCTTGAAATGCCCACTCTACCACCTACTTCAGGTCCTTGTTCAAATAATTATCTCCTATTTTCACCATTTCACTCAGATCACTTTATCTAAAATAGCATTCCTCTGTAACTTTAATCTGTTTTCCACACTTTATTTTCCTTCATAAGCACCAAAAAGCACCTGACATTATATTTCACATCTCTTCGCTATATATTCATTTTCTTTCTCCTTCACTAAAATATAAATTTAGTGAGGGAAAGGACATATTTTGTTTATTGTTATACCTACCCAACATCTAAAAGGAGTACTTGCATGGTAAGCTCTCAATAAATATTTGCTCTTGGGGTGCCTGGGTGACTAGGTGGTTGAGCGTCTGCCTTTGACTCAGGGCATGATCCCAGGATCAAGTCCCGCATTGGGTTCCCTGTGGGGAGCCTGCTTCTCTCTCTGCCTGTGTCTCTGTCTCTCTGTGTCTCTCAGGAATAAATAAAAATCTTTTTTTTTTTTAGATTTTTTTTTTAATTTATTTATGATAGTCACAGAGAGAGAGAGGGAGGCAGAGACACAGGCAGAGGGAGAAGCAGGCTCCATGCACCAGGAGCCCGATGTGGGATTCGATCCCAGGTCTCCAGGATCACGCCCTGGGCCAAAGGCAGGCACCAAACCACTGTGCCACCCAGGGATCCCTAAAAATCTTTAAATAAATAAATAAATAAATAAATAAATAAATAAATAAATAAATAAATAAATATTTGTCCAATAAATAAATAAAAACAGAAGTCATATTCTTTTCTATATACATATAATGAACACTTTCCAGTCTTTACGCTGCTTAACTTCTCTGCAATATTTGGCATTTACCACTTCTCCTTCTGGAAATTCTCTCTTTCCTTGGACTGTGATACTAACAGTTCTTCTCTGATCATTCCTTCTCAGACTCCTTTTATAGGTTCCTTTTCTCTACTTTAAATATGATAATTCTTCAGATTCCCTACTAAGGCCAGGTTCTCTACTAAAGCTATCATTCTCCAAGCTATATGCATTCCTCCTGAGTGGTCTTAACCATCTTCATGATTTAATTATCATCTTAAAGCCAATGTTGAAGACTCTCAAATCTGTATCATTCTCCTCTCTCCGTATCTGCATATATGAATGACTAATGGACATCTTCAGGTATATGTACCACAGACATTTAAACCTCAAAACATGTCAAAAGCTGAATTTTTAGCTTCAGTGTCCCTTCTTCAGTTTCTATCCCCTTCTTCCTTCAGTATTCTGATATCAGTGAAAAACACCATGATTCAATCAGTTATTTAAACTCAAAAACTAAAAATTACCTCCATTGCTCAGTTTCCTTCAAATCCTGTACCCAATCAATCATCAAATCTGGGACGCCTAGGTGGCTCAGTGGTTGAGCATCTGCCTTTGGCTCAGGGTGTGACCCCCGGGTCCCAGAATCGAGTCCTACATTGGGCTCCCTGCATGAAGCCTGCTTCTCCTCCCTCTGCCTATGTCTCTGCCTCTCTCTCTGTATCTCTTATGAATAAATAAATAAAATCTTAAAAAAAAAATCATTGGGATGCCTGGGTGGCTCAGCAGTTGAGCATCTGCCTTACGCTCAGGGCGTGATCCTGGAGTCCTGCATTGGGCTCCCCACAGGGAGCCTGCTTCTCTCCCTCTGTCTGTGTCTCTGCCTCTCTATGTGTCTCTCATGAGTCAAATAAATAAAAAATCTTTTAAAAAAATCATCAAGTGTGACATTCAACAACAAATGACATATTAGGCACTTACTGTAAGAATAAATCTAGGGGCCCCTGGGTGGCTCAGTCCATTGAGTGACCGAATCTTGACTCTTGGTTTCAGCTCAGGTCATGGTCTCAGGGTCATAGGATCCAGCCCTGCATATGGGGGGGGCGGGGGTAGGAGGGGTGGCTGGTGGTTGGTTCTACATGAGATTCTTTCCCCTTCCTTTCCCTCCTCTGTTCCTCCCCCTATCTTATGCACACGCACGTGTGCACGCTCTCAAGATAGATAGATAGATAGATAGATAGATAGATAGATAGATAGATAGATAGATATGCATGCCTGGGTGGCTTAGTGGTTGAGCTTCTGCCTTTGGCTCAGGGTATAATCCCAGGGTCCTGGGATTGAGTCCCACATTGGGCTCCCTGTGGCAAGCCTGTTTCTCCCTCTGCCTGTGTCTCTGCCTCTTTCTCTGTGTGTCTCTCATGAACAAATAAATAAAATCTTTAAAAATATAAATAAATAAATAAATAAATAAATAATAAAATATTTAAATAAATAAATATGGAAGTAGCTGGTTTTAAGGGTTGGCTCAGCAGTTTCAGTGTCAGAGCACTGAATTGTTCTGTCTTTGATTCTCTTTATATTAAGACCTGGAATATCTTAAATCAGCTATAGGCATCACACCTTCACAGAACATTTCCAAAACAGAAAGGAAGGGGGAGGAATGTAAAAAAGGTCCTCAAGGGTGCAATCTCTTTTTATCAGAGACGAAAACTATAGCTGGGGTACAGAGGTGCAAGAGCACCCTGTTCTGGGTGTACCAAACAGATCAGACTCAACCACTCACCACTGACAAAATCCAAAGGCAGAGAAGAGAGTGGTGGTAAAACAAGAAAGGAATTTATTTCAGTGAGGCCAACACCAGGAAAACAGCAGACCAACATTTCAAAGACTGACTCCAAAGTACTGAAAATACTTCCAGGTATATATGAGGAAAATGTGGAGCAAAGGGTTGGTGGGCACATACAGATAGGTGGGGAAGGTTAAATTGATCATTGTCTTAGGATCAGTCAGGAGGGATCTTTCTGGCTAAGGGCAGTCCTTATTTTTCAAGGGGGTAGCTTAGGTTCCCATCAGGGGATGCTTTGCCCAAAGGGTCTTTTGACTGAGTTAAGAGGTAAGTTTGGTGTGGGGTGCCTGGCTGATTGTGACTCTTGATCTTAGGTTTGTAAATTTGAGCCCCATGTTGGGTGTAGAGATTACTCAAAAATAAAATCTTTAAAAAAAGAAAGATAAGTTTAGAAAAAAGAAGTTAATCACTTAGAAAGTAGAGACTGAGGTCAAAATGGAGGTAGTTGAAGTTCTCTTTCAAAACCATTTGCAGAAATACTCTAGCCAACTTCCCTTTATGTTCTATTGGCCAGAACTGGGCCAATTATGAAGGAAACTGAAAAAGTAAGTAAATATCTTGTAAAGAGAAATAGGGTTCCTTCTCTTTATCCCCTGGGATAGAGCACATAAATATCCTTTAAAAAGACGAGGGAGAGGGAGAAGGAGAGATTATCTTGGCAAAGAAGAATGAAATAAGGTGTTTTTTGGAGGGGCAACCAAGATTGACTTCCACAAAAATAGACATAGAGCTTGCATGTAATTAGGGAGAATTTTTAAACAAGTAAATAAATATACAAACAAGCTAATTTCAGGTTCTATAAATACTTTGAAATAAGGGGATGTGATAAAAAGTGACGGGCATATTTTGAAGATAAAACTGAAAATTTAGGGGATCCCTGGGTGGCTCAGCGGTTTAGCGCCTGCCTTTGGCCCAGGGCGCGGTCCCGGAGTCTCGGGATCGAGTCCCGCGTTGGTCTCCGGGCATGGAGCCTGCTTCTCCCTCTGCCTGTGTCTCTGTCTCTGCCTCTCTCTCTCTCTCTCTGTCTATCATAAATAAATAAATCTTTAAAAAAAATAAAAAATAAATAAAACTGAAAATTTACTAATGGGTTTGAATGTGACAGTATGAGAAAAAAGTTTCAAACTCATACTGATTCCCATTCATAAATGAAGCTGGAGAAAGACAATTAGGGGTCTAAAGTCATACCGCTATTAACCGACAAAGTTAAAATTGCATCTAGTACTATCTGAAACCAAAACCCATTTTCTTTCCCACATACCATCCACTGGGGGTGGGGGGGGGAGGGGGGAGGAGAGAGACAGAACACAACACAAAACAGCATATGTAAATTTTATAACACTGCAATAAATAAGAATAAAAGGTCAAATATTTAAAAATAGTTGATGTTTGTTAAGTTATTGTGACTTATTTTTTACTTTCCCTGTAAAGCTGGTTAAAGGAACAAAATATATTGTGAACTATTGTGTCTAAACCACAATATGGAACCATCAGAAATGTTGATGACTGTGTAGAACAGTAGCAAATGGCGGTGATATTAAGTAGCAAAAATGGGAGTGGCTCGAGTAGCAACACAGGGTTTCCCATTACACCAAAGACTTAAAGCAAATAGTTACAGGCCCTGATGCAGTCCAACAAAACAAAGATCTAATAATCAGTTAAAATGTTAAAAGACAGTGGATAATACTGTGTTTACATTCCAGCAATAGACAACTACTATTTAGTTGTTAAATATATACAAAGTATATGCATCTATATATAATATAAGCAAACAAACCTATGTAAGTTTAATATGTTTAATATAAGTTTAATATAAAAAAAGAAGAAAAAAGTCAGCCTTTCCTCTCAGATAAACTTATCATTATTCAATATTTTTCTGGCATAAAGATACCAGACTAGATTATATTTAAATGTCCCTTTTGTATCTACATTACTCTGAAAACTAAGGTGTCATCAGGGACCTGAAAAAACCCTCAAATACTTCCTCATTCACAACAAGGGAATTCACAGAAACAAGGCTAGCAAAGCTAATGATTTTAGGAAAGTATCTGGGGAGACATACAGGCCCACAGGAGCAAATCTCTGCAGTGAAAGCTCTAAGGTACTGCAGAGAGCTAGAAGGGAGGTGCCTGCTTCCAAATGGCTTTCATCCAGAGCAGACAGCAAAATGGAGTTAAGCAGGGTGGTTCCCTAACATTCCCTAACATTCATTTTCTGGTCCAGGCAAACTAATCATTTTCTATCTCCTTTAAGAATAAGTGAGACAATATTTAAACATATTCCTGTCCCCAGGAATCTAGTTTGGAAAATACGCACAAATTTGGATCTTGAGTTGAAGACTTTTCAACAGGATTACAAAAAAATATTTATTAGAAATAAAAGAAAACCTCTTGTTTGTATTCCAGATTCATATGAGTGGAAAATTTACATATATATAAGAAGTAAAAATATTTCTGTATCTGTGTATGTGTGTATATCTTTATATATATATATACATACATATATCCTTATATATCCATATATGTATATATATCCCTATATATGTGTATGTATATATATATATATCTCCTTATAAACTACAGACATATTAACAGTGTAAATCTGTTATTTGTCTGATATGAAGGGTGAAGTTTTTACCAAGTCTAAGTAAGGTAATAACTGAATGTAAACTGTAAATTATTACTGTTTTATATTTACTTTTTCTTTACTAACATACTATCACTGGGAGGAGATTTTGAGGAGCAGCGTAACAGCAATAGGTTTCTGCTAGGCCCATTTTAAAGCCCCATTTTAACCCTAACTAACCACTTTATGCATTTCTAAGGGTTTATATACTTTATGGTCATGGAATAGTCTCCTCAAAGGCAGAGCTGGGAGGGAGTGGATATCCACTATAATCTGGGCCTCCTAGATGGACGCTATAATCAACTGATCTATCTTGACCAGCAGAAAGCAGTTATTACATACAGTTTTTGCAAAGCTCTAAATAACACGAGGTTTCCCTACTTCCTAACATCCTTCAGTGTCAATTTCCTCACTATCCAAGTTTCTGCCCTCACTTCTACAATTCAGCTCTCCTATTTGAAATGTATCTTTGGATTTCCCTTTTGAAAGCCCCTGGAACTGTTCCATAAAATTGTTGGTTATGCCTAAACACGGGGCCTAGGAAGCCCTTTTAACGGCTGCGATGTTCAAACTTAGGTATTACTCTCTGAATGACTCAAATGCTTTTGCATCCAACGTCTGCCACCTTAGTTTAACGAGCAAGTCATTAAGCAAATAAAACTAGTCTGTTTTCTAAACCTTGCATCCTCCACATTATCAGGTTAAGTAAAGACTGCACCGCCTTTAAAGGAGCTGAGAAAAGGGGGAAAAAAAAAAAAAAGGCGAGACTCACTGACAAATTGTAGCAACCTGAAAATAATCAGCTGAGCTATCCGGACCAGAAATTTCTGCATTTCATGGTGCTTCAGCTTTAACGCTGTACGGACTTCTTAAGTCTTAGGGTTCGTCCAAATTGAGGCAGGCCTCCTCTCCCGTCCCCGTGCTGGTTCGCGAACCCGCGCCCGCCCCCCGCCCCCCGCCCGGGCCCCGGCAGCCATGCGCCGCAGACTGCAGCACCCGAGCTCGCTGTCCGCAGGCGCGGCGGACCCCGCCCCGCACGGCCGGCGCGCGGGGGGGGGGCGGGGGGAGGGGGCGCCCTGGGCCAGGAGCCCGCCTCTGCGGCGGCCGAGCCGGGCGCCGAGTGGGCGCGCCGGGCGGGAGGAGGGGCCCGCGGCCGTGGCACCGCCCGGGCCCGCCCGCCCTCCCGGACCGCTACTTAAGAGGCTCCGGCGGCGCCCCCGCCTCAGTGCGTTACTTACCTCGACTCTTAGCTTGTCGGGGACGGTAACCGGGACCCGGTGTCTGCTCCTGTCGCCTGCGCCTGCTACCCCGCAGCCACCATGGTGAGTGGGCCGCTCGGGGCGCCGCCCTTGCCCTGGAAGACCGGGGGAAGCGAGCCTGGCGGTCTCGGGGCGGGGGCGGGGGCGGGGGTGGGTGAGGGGGCGCCAGCCGGAGATGAGCGCCCTGATTTGGGAAGGCGAGAGGCGAGGCGAGGGCGGGAGCAGTGAGAACAGCTGGGGCCAGGACGGGGGGCCGCCGCGTTTTCGTCTCGGACTGTGGGAGAGGATGGCCGGGCGCCGGCTCCCGAGACCGTGGTCGGGGTTCTCCATTCGCCCTTACCTCTTGGGGCGCGGCGGCGGCCCGAGACCCTACAGCCTTTTTCCCGCGCGTTCCCATCCCCCCCTTTCCTTCCCCCGCTTTTGGCGGGCGCGCGCGCGGGCTCTGCACGCCCTCACTTCCTCCTCTGCCAGGAGCGCGGAGGCGGGAAGGAGCCGGACACAAAAGCGCACGCGCGACCGTTACCTTCCCGCCACAGGGAGAGGCGGGAGACCGCCCCTGCAGTCTGCGCGTGCGCGCCGGGTCGCTGCGGGCCTGCCGCTGTAGGGCGTGGCTCCTGGTAGCCTGAGTTTTCCTTTTTTATTTATTTTTTTCTTTCTTTCAACGACAGCCGTAAGATGAATGTGGAGGAGAACAGCTCCTTGTCAGTGTGCTGCGTTACGTCAGGGTATCGGGACAATTAGCTCCCAGCAGCTTCTAGAGACCATCTGTCCTTAACTCGGTATGAGTTAGGAATGCGTGTAGGAGCAGGTGGTGGCGGTGAGGCGTTCCGAGGGGACGGAAATCGGATCTTGCTCCAGATCTGGGCCGCCGATAATCCCCTGCCCTGCCCAGACAGATGTGGAGGTGCTGGGCTGAGCCCAACGCCTGGGGAAGCGGAAGAGGGTTGGCGGAGGCAGACCTTCTGCAGACGTGGCTGCGGCGTGTCTCTGCAGCTGCGCGGCCCCGCCGGCCGCAGAGGGGCGCGGGCGCGCGCACTCCCTGAATTGCTCATTCATCCTGTGCCGCAAAGCCCCGCCCTTTGTCCCTGCAGCCAGACGTTTCCTCCGCACTGCTCTGGCCACGTGCTTCCTGTGATGGGAGCTGCCCGGAAATCTGGCTGCCCAGTCTAAAATGGCATTCAGAGGCCCGAGCCCTGGATGAATGGCTATCTATCTTCATCCTCCAAAGGAGGAAGCTGTGACTAAGCTCTCTCGCTCTGGAAAAAAGGGCCTTCCCAATAGAGGTGGGGAACAGAAATTCGTTAAAAGCGATGCAGAGCAAAAAGCAAAGGGATTCTCCCCCCTAGAGATCTAAAAGTATTGTGTTTTAACTAGTTTTAGAAGGGGAAGTTTGTAGAAATGACATGAATTTTGTTCTGCTTTGCCGTCATTACTAGATTAGTTTAAGACTGACTTTTATTTTTATCTGTTTTTCCGCAGCGTGAGTGTATCTCGATCCACGTTGGCCAGGCAGGTGTCCAGATCGGCAATGCCTGCTGGGAGCTCTATTGCCTGGAACACGGCATTCAGCCCGATGGCCAGATGCCAAGTGACAAGACCATTGGGGGAGGAGATGACTCCTTCAACACCTTCTTCAGTGAGACGGGCGCTGGCAAGCATGTGCCCAGGGCAGTGTTTGTAGACCTGGAGCCCACAGTCATTGGTGAGTTGGCCTCAGTAACCCAAGTGAGCTCCCGGGGCACTGGGGCAGGAGGTCTGTCTGAGGCTCCACTGACAGCCTGGGGCTGAGCAGGGTCATGCAGGTTGTTAGTGATGGGTGGCCACCTTGTTTTCCTTTTCCAGATGAAGTTCGCACTGGCACCTACCGCCAGCTCTTCCACCCTGAGCAGCTCATCACAGGCAAGGAAGATGCTGCCAATAACTATGCCCGAGGGCACTACACCATTGGCAAGGAGATCATTGACCTTGTCTTGGACCGAATTCGGAAACTGGTATGTTTATTCTCAAGAATAAAGTAAATAAGGATCCGAAGGAAGACATTTGAGATACGATGTTTTGTTTTGTTTTTTTCATTTCAAATGCAGAATTGAAATGTAATGGAGTGAGGTGAACTACTCCTTTACAGTTTTTTGTTTTTTTTTTAATTCAATTGAAACCTGAACTACTTGGGTGCTGTTTTACAAATACTAATGAAGATATTTTTAATTAAGAAATGCTTAGAAAGTCTAGGAAGGCCTACATGTATTTAAAAGCATTTCTTGTCAAAATAAGATCTATATTCTTGGAGCTGTATGAAAAGTGGAAATCTGTGTACTTATGATGATATAGCAAAGAGCAGTAATAGGTTTTCTCTATTCCTTTTTTCTAACAGGCTGACCAGTGCACGGGTCTTCAGGGCTTCTTGGTTTTCCACAGCTTTGGCGGGGGAACTGGTTCTGGGTTCACCTCCCTGCTGATGGAACGTCTCTCTGTCGATTATGGCAAGAAGTCCAAGCTAGAGTTCTCCATCTACCCTGCCCCCCAGGTGTCCACAGCTGTAGTAGAGCCCTACAACTCCATCCTCACCACCCACACCACCCTGGAGCACTCTGATTGTGCCTTCATGGTAGACAATGAGGCCATCTATGACATCTGTCGTAGAAACCTCGATATTGAGCGCCCAACCTACACTAACCTCAACCGCCTTATTAGCCAGATTGTGTCCTCCATCACTGCTTCCCTCAGATTTGATGGAGCCCTGAATGTGGATCTGACGGAGTTCCAGACCAACCTGGTGCCCTATCCCCGCATCCACTTCCCTCTGGCCACATATGCCCCTGTCATCTCTGCTGAGAAAGCCTACCATGAACAGCTTTCTGTAGCAGAGATCACCAATGCATGCTTTGAGCCAGCCAACCAGATGGTGAAATGTGACCCTCGCCATGGTAAATACATGGCTTGCTGCCTGTTGTACCGTGGTGACGTGGTTCCCAAAGATGTCAATGCTGCCATTGCCACCATCAAGACCAAGCGCAGCATCCAGTTTGTAGACTGGTGCCCCACTGGCTTCAAAGTGGGCATTAATTACCAGCCTCCCACTGTGGTACCCGGTGGAGACCTGGCCAAAGTACAGCGAGCTGTGTGCATGCTGAGCAACACCACAGCCATTGCTGAGGCCTGGGCTCGCCTGGACCACAAGTTTGACCTGATGTATGCCAAGCGTGCCTTTGTTCACTGGTATGTGGGTGAGGGCATGGAGGAAGGAGAGTTTTCTGAGGCCCGTGAGGACATGGCTGCCCTGGAGAAGGATTATGAGGAGGTTGGTGTGGATTCTGTTGAAGGAGAGGGTGAAGAAGAAGGAGAGGAATACTAAATACCATTCCTTTCAGCCCTGCAGCATGTCACACTCAGACCTTTAGCTTTCAATGTTAGCTGACAGGCATTAAAGCTTTCTGATTAGATTGTCTTCAGTTTTAACTGTGATCATGTCTTCTCCATGTGTACCTGTCACTTATTCCATCATGTCTCAAAGTAAAGGCTTTAAGAAAGAAAGTTGAACGTCTGCTTTTTTTCTAAATTACTTTCTCCAATTCAAGATGTACTACCACTCATCTACATCTGGAAGATATGGTGATAATGCCAAGGATCCTGGTTTTCTGCGTAGCCACCTCTGGGAAGAAAAGGGAGCACACTGAACTGGAAAATAAAAGCTGTATTCTCAAACTGATCACCTCAACCAGTGTTAGCCTCTAGCTCATAAAGGCCTTAGAAAATGTATTTTAAAAGTCCTGTTAGTCCAGAGCTAAACTAGCTTTTGAAATGACGGGTTAATTAATGATGACTTAGGTATAAAAAGTTTTAAATGTCCTACAAGTCCATGACTCCTGTTTTGTATTTTTTTTTTTCATGACTCCTGTTTTAAGGGAGTTTCCTAACCTACCAACGTACTTAAGTTTAAAAATAACCCTATTACAGAAAAATGGCTAGAGGAACATTTGAGCATGATGAGGTTGTGGGGTTGTAATTCCTGCTAATGAACAAAAATTCTAGTAGGAGGGGTTCCTGGGTGGCTCGGTTAAATCTCTGCCTTTAGCCCAGGTCATGGTCCTAGTCTACAGGGAGAAACCCCTCTGCAGGCTCCCTGCTCAACCGGGAGTCTACTTCTTCCCTCTGCTCTCTCAAAATCTTAAAAAATCCTAAGAGGAGAAAACCAAATAAGCTGTGGGTTTAAAAAGATAGGACATGAATGTGGAAAAGCGCTGCTTGACAGGGTAAAGTGGCAACATTTGTAGTTTAGGGTAAAAATACAATTTAGGGCACCTGGCATAGTTTACCTTCTTCCAAGTGTTTTAGTTTGGCTACATCTAAAGGATTAGGAGATGGGCAGACAGGATGCAAATAGAAAGTTTAACCTTAAAAAAATGCACATTTGAAATTCAGAAAGTAGGGACTATTAAGGTCTGCTGAGGATGTTGATCCTAGGTTTAAAAAGAGTACCAAAGTTTCCCAGGTTTTTTTCCCCCTAAAAATTTACAGAATAGTTTTCAGCTCCTGAAAAATGATTTTCCTAGGTATTTCAGAGAAAGCTCTGTTGGGTAGCACTGCAGGCCGAGCACAACAAAACAAATGCAGCCACCACACGTCCCAGGGGAAGGCAGATGCCAGGGCTGTAAAGTACTATGGGGAACCCTTTGAAATGGTGACGAAATGGGGGTTGAAGGTTTTGAGTTAATGCTGAACTCAAAGGAAGTCGATCTTGAGAGATGTCTGAAGACCCTCCGAAGTGTCCCTTGTTTTGCAATGTCTTCTGCAAAACAAGGGAGAAAGGTAGCTAGACTAGAGCCCCAGAAATAGCAAAGTAATCCAAAAAGCTTGGTTTTCAGGGAGTTGTCCTGGATGACCTAAAATAAGGAACGTACATATTCAGTGTACAGTGTGCCATGATACTTTTTCAGAGTTCTGAGGCATAAAAGGCAGAGACAGGATAAAGAAGCCAGCATTTCAACTGCAACTGATTTTTTTTTGGGGGGGGGGGCTGTGTGTGTGTGTGTGTGTTGGGGTGGGGTTGTATTTTTTTTGTGGGGTTGTATTTCTAAGAAAATTAAAAATCTAGTAAAACATTGAGATGACAAGCTGATGCTAGGAACATAGTTGTTTGCAAATTTATTACCTATTGCCATCATAACAAATTGTCCCCAAGACTCTGTGGTTGAAGACAATAGATGTATATTACCTCATGCATTTTCTGAGGGTCAGAAATTCAGGAGTGGTTTAGCTGGCTAGTTCTGTTTCAGGATTTCTTTCTTTTCTTTCTTTCTTTCTTTTTTCTTTCTTTCTTTCTTTCTTTCTTTCTTTCTTTCTTTCTTTCTTCTTTCTTTTTTAGCTGGCTAGTTCTGTTTCAGGATTTCTTTTCTTTCTTCTTTCTTCTTTCTTTCTTTTTTTTTGTTTCAGAATTTCTCATAAGTTTTCAGTCAAGATGTTGACAGAGGCTACGGTTCCCTGAGTGCTTCATTGGGACTGGAGGATTCACTTCCAAGGTGGTTCACCCACCTGCCTTGCAAGTTAGTGCTGGTTGTTGGCAGGTGGCCTTAGTTCACACATGGACCTCTCTCCAGTAGTGTACTTGAGCATCTTCAGAACATGGGGGCAGGCTTCCCCCAGAGTAAGTGATCCAAGAGAGGGCAAGTTGGAAACTGTTGCGTTATGACTTGACCTTGCAAGTCATACTCTCTCATTTCTACAGTATCCCATTTGTTACATGTCAGTCCTGTTTAATCTAGGAGAAAACTACACACTAACAGGAAGCAAGAATCAGTCGGAGTTATGTACAAACCCCTAAGGTTTAATGTTTCCATAGGATAGAACAATATCGGTTATATTATCCTTTTTTCCCCCAGTATGTTTGATGTATTTCATTTTTTAAAAAGGAGGAAACCTGGATGCCTGGCTGGCTCAGAGGAGCATGTGACTCTTGATCTCAGGGTTGTGAGTTTGAGCCCCATGTTGGGTATAGAGATTACTTAAAATCTTAAAAAAAAAAAAATACAAGAAATCTGTAGTTTAGGAAGGTTTTCGATTTTCTACAGTTCAAATTTTAGCATTTGTCTTAATTTAAGCTAGCCTTTAGAATAGACACCTCCTATCCTCTTCCTGAAGTATCCAATCCTCTTTATATTCTAATTATTTGGTTATTGATCCAACTGGCTGCTTGAATTCAGTATTCCCTCTGTCTCTCTGCTCCCAATCATCTTTTATGCAACATGATGATTAGTAATTACTAAATACCAAGCGTGGGACTAAGCTGCGGGGCGGGGGGCTGCCTATAATGAAATGCCAGGGCAGCCAGGAAATGCCATCAAGCATTCCTTTGGGGGGTACTGGGGTCTGATTATTTTTCTGCCCTGGCACCAAACACAATTCCTGGTAACGATTATAACCCACAGACTGATCTAATGGAAGTAAAAATAAAGATTATTTCCCTCTTAGGACAGATTATTCATTATTCTATTCAATATAAACATTAAACCCAAGGGTTTTATAAAACATTCACTGTCTTTTCAAGCCTAGTCTCTTTAAGCACCTTCTGAGTTGAATTTCAGGGTAGAAAAGTCTAGGAAACAGATTGAGACACTTTTTATTCTGTCATTAGTCAGGCTCTCTTAACCCCCTAGGCCTATTTTCCCTTTTGCACTACAGATTCCCATTCTGCCTTTCTTGGAAGAGGGTGGTGAATAGGGCAGTCAACTATGGAAGGACTTGAAGCTTAGAGATGTGCATCTAAGCTTAGGAAATGAGGGGCAGGACACCCTAGGACTTGACAGCTCTACTCAGTGAGACACCAAAGCCATTGCCAAGAGAAAATGAGCCATTTATTTAGAAAAGAAATAGAAATAAGTAAAACCCAAGAAGGATTTACTTAGAGACGGCAACGATGATGATGATGATGATAACAGTAACTAACCTTAGTACATCAAGACTTTCAATTTACACCAACCCAGCTTTTTTTCTAACACCGGGATGCTTAAATGCCTTTACAATGTATCACTCTTACCCTCCTTGAGCTGACCTTAAAATGAGAGAAGCCCAGTGCCTCTTATTTTAAAAATGACAGATTTTTAAAAGATTTTATTTGAGACAGAGAGTGCTGGAGCAGGGGGAGGGGCAGAGGGAAAAGCAGATTCCCTGGTTCAATGGGGAGCCTGATGTGGGACTCTATCGGGGACTCGATCAGGGACTTGATCCCGGAATTCAGGATCATGACCTGAGCCAAAGGCTGACGCTTAACCGACTGAGCCACCTGGGCGCCCCTAAATGATATATTTAATTGGCAGGGAAGAAGGGAAGTGATACTACAGCTCTGTGTCCTGCCTTGTAGGACCAGGAGCCTAAAATATTGCCTGCCAAAAGCTCAGAAGGAATAGGAGTCTTTCAGTCCGTGGAGGACTATGTACATGCTCAGATTAATAGGCTTGAATGAGAGAGAAGAGAGATGGTATTTTCCCCTCCCAGTCCCATCCAATTCCTGGCAAATTCCATAATGCCCTGCAGATGGCACCACTGACAACAAGTTCTCTGCCCAGGAGAGCTGAGCTCAGATTTGTGAACTCTGCCCTGCCACCTTGGAGCTGAGCCTAAAAGATATATAACAAACAGGAAGTGACTGACTTGGCATCTCTGGCGTGTCATTTTTTGTTCTGTCCGTTCCTAGAGGCAGCCGGCCTCATGTGAGGCCATTATGAACCAGGCAGTCACAGGATTTAGGAACTCCCCTACCCAAGCTCTTAACTTCAGCTCCTGCCTCTAGGGTACTCCCCAGGGTGGGATGGGTACAAAAACATAGTCTTGGGGTCAACATGTAGTGAGATTGCCAGATCAGCCTGAACTCATTATTGACACAAAGTCAATAGCCACATGATGATGTGGAAATTATCATGTAGATACTGATAACGTTGTGTTGTGAGGCCCAATTACTTCCTCTCTGCCATTTGGCCCATATACCAAAATAAATGCCCTTCCCCACCCATCCCTCAACCGACCAACCCATCTCCCAAATAACAGCTTGCTGTATGTTACTGTGTCTAACTGTGATGGAATCAAGCTCATCAACTCATTCCTCCCTGAGGCCTTCACTCTTCCCTCCACCTATATCATCTTTTCCAACCATAACTTGCCCCCGCCTTCTTTGCCCACTTAACTCTTCCTTTGATGACAGAAACTGAAGTGTTACCTGTTCAAGGACTTAAAGATTAGGTGAGACTAGGTCAGATTCCCCATTAAATATTTGCATAGAACTTTCTACTTTTCTCAAAGCATTGATCATATTTTGGAATTATATACTTATTTGTATGATTAATTAATGTATTTCCCCCTATCAAATTTTCTAGGCTTTACTGTAAGTCTATCGTGCTTACCATTGTATTGTCAGTACCTAGCTTGGTGCTTAGTGCATGACTGCCACTCAATAAATATTCCAAGAATTAATTTGCGGCAAGAACAAAGATTCAAACTTTTTAACTCTGAAAGCTAGAGATGACTGCCCCTCCACTAGCTTCCCATTTTTCCCCCTTTTCCCAGGCCCAAAGATCTAAGATGCCTCAGCAAGACACCGCAGGGTAGACAGTGGTATCAAATGAAGGTGGAAGTGAGAGTTGTTCTAAACATTCTTCATAAATAATATCTATCCTAAGGATTCTTCATAAATAAGATGTCTCAACCTCTCTCTGGCCTAGCTCAAGTGTCTTATGATACCAGCATGCAGGAACTTCTGCTGGCTCACACTGACCAAATGAATGTGTGCCAAGGGCCAAAGTGTGACCCAGCTGTCAGAACAGGCAGGTGTCACGTTGACATTCCATCTATACATCAGTATGCGAAGCTAAGGAGCTGAGCATTCCCACCATTCTCTTCACTGGTTGCCCTGCTATGCAAACTGTTTATCCAGTTCTGGGCACCTCAAAGAGGATACAGACAGGCAAGAGAGTGCCCTCCAATGGGTAAGTAGAATGCTAAAGAGTCTTAGGTAGAGGAACTCAGAGAACAGAGGATGTTTAGATTAGAAAAGAGAAACCCAATGAAATCTGCTGTCCACAGGGAATCCCTGGGTGGCTTGGCGGTTTAGCGCCTGCCTTTGGCTCAGGGCGTGATCCTAGGGCTCTGGGATCGTGTCCCACATCGGGCTCCCTGCATGGGGCCTGCTTCTCCCTCTGCCTGTGTCTCTGCCTCTCTCTCTCTCTCTCTCTCTCTCTCTCTGTGTCTCTCATGAATAAATAAATTAAATCTTAAAAAAAGAGAGAGAGAGAGAGAGATCTGCTGTCCAGAAATGGCAGCAGCCTCATTCCTCAAAACCCCAGAGGGCATAGAAAAGGATGGGGAAATACATTGCAGCTCACTTTCTAATAATCAGCTAGGATCAACAATGGGCTACTATGCCATCCATGCTGTAAATGGCAAACAGGGAGAACTGAGGATTTCTAAAATCCATCTTTATTCCCAGAGTCCAGGATTTCACAAAATTTTCTGCTATCTCAAACCATTATTTCGTTATGATTATCCTTTCAAATATTTTTGGAAAGGTCAGAGATAGGTAGGGTCAAAGGAACAGAATCTCTCAAAGCAGGTTTCTTAAGAACCCTTCTCCCAGCCCCTGCCAACAACAAGTTCTCAGACCCAGACAGGTCTTACCTAAAAGGAACCTCTAATTTTCTGGCTTCCCTGGCACCCTATATACGAGGGAAATCCTAAAGTTGCTGGTCCATTTTTAGGAACGGGAAGAATTTCCATCAGAGAGAAAGGAAGAGGATTACAACCTTAGATTGGGCTACTACAACAAAATACCATAGACTAGATTGCTTAACCAACAAATTTTTATTTTTCACAGTTCTGGAGGCTGGGAAGTGCAGAATCAGTGTCTGGCGAGAGTGCTCTTCCTGGCTTGCCTTCTTGCTATGTCCTCACATGGCAGAGAGAAAAAACTCTAGTCATTCTCTTCTTATAAGGCTACTAATCCCATCACGGGAGCTGTACTTTATCTAAACATAATTACCTGGGCACCTGGGTGGCTCAGTGGTCGAGTGTCTGCCTTTGGTTCAGTTCGTGATCCCAGGGTCCTGGGATTGTGTCCCATATCAGGCTTCCCACAGGGAGCCTGCTTCTCCCTCTGCCTATGTCGCTACCTCTCTCTCTGTGTCTCTCTTGAATATATAAATAAAATCTCAAAAAAAAATTACCTCTCAAAAAGTCCCCACCTCTAATACCATCACTTGGAGGGTCATATAAAAATATGAATTTTTTTGAGGTATAATTTGACTACCATTAATTTGGGACACCTGGAACAAAATTCACACAAAATAACAGCTTATAGCATTTTCCCCTCAGAGCTGGATGAATTCTTTCTGAAGACCCAGGAAGTCCTGAGAATAAAATGACCTGAACGTAGTCAAAGTAAGCAGGATTTCTTCTGTACCTATTGTATTTTCTGTAGAAAAATTAGGACATGTAGGTAAGCAAAGAGAAAATGAAGATAACCCATAATTTGGAAAGTTTCTGAAATTTTTAACAAGAGAAGGACAGCTTTTCCTAATCCTCCTCTCTGTCCCTCTCCTGTCCCAGCCACCTTGGGGAGTGGATGCCTTATGTTTGCTCTTCTTGAGCGGCTGTTCAGCGATAAGTTGCCACCATTTGGAAGCTCAAGAGTGGTCTCACAGTTACAGATGGAAGGATTCCAGGGCTTTTGAGGGTATTGAAGTTCAAGTTTTATTTCTCTTTTTGCTTTCTATTACACTGAATATCTAAGCAATATCGTAATGAGAATACAGAAGTGGGGGATATGTCCACTAAGAGGCAACAGCAGAATATCAGGAAAAGGGGAGGCTTTGGAATCAGGCCACATTCAAATCCTAGCTCCACCTCTTAGGGTCCTTGGCCTTGTAAATGTACTGAATCTCTTTGAACTGATTCCTCATCTCTAAACAAATAAAGTCTATTTTCTAGGGTCCTTTTGACACTGAACAAATTAATCTATGTAAAGTATCTGTTGGGGCGCCTGCGTGGCTCGGTTGGTTAAGCATCTGCCTTCAGCTCAGGTCACATTCTTGGGGTTCTGGTATTGAGCCTCAAGTCAGGCTCCCTGCTCAGCAGGGAGTCTGCTTCTCCCTCTTCCTCTGTGATCTCTCTAGCTCTCTCTCGTGATCATGGTATCTCCCCTGCCAGGTAAGTATCTCTAGCTCTCTCTCAAATTAAGTAAAATCTTTAAAAATAAACAAAGTATCTATTAATGTTTAGTACTTAGTGAAGGCTTAATCTGGATTAGTTCCCCTGTGTTGCTTGAAGAAGTTAAAATTAACTCTCCATAATCAACGTGGCCCCTTCCCTACCAAGAATGGGTGACTAATCTCATAGGCAGATCAAATCTACAAACATTGAGTGTTTACTATGAGAACTGCACTGAGGTTGGAAGGAAAGGGATGAATTAGAAGCCAAATACAGGTTTCCAATCTTGAGGGAGAGGGGAAAGGAGAAAATATATAAATGTAGGTACACTGAAACAAAAGATTTAAACAGCTCAAGATAATGTTATGAAACAGTACATATATGCCTAATTGCTCACTGAACTATATAGTTGAAACTAGAGAGGCAGAAATCCCAGGAAAGAATGGAAGAAGAAAAGACATTATTGGTGTTGAGTCTTGGAGGTATATAGGATTTGGATGGGGGCACCCGGGTGGCTCAGTGGTTGAGCATCTGCCTTTGGCTCAGGTTGTGATCCCAGGGTCCGGGGTGAATCTCACATTGGGCCCCCCACAGGGAGCCTCCCTCTCTCTGTGGGTTTTTCATGAATAAATAAATAAAATCTTAAAAAAGAAAAAGACAGGATTTGGACAAAGTGAGATTTGTAAAGTTTAAAAATATACTATGGAGTGTCTTTTCGTATAGTTTTCTGAGTGGTAACTCATTAATCAGAGAATCTCTTAATTCTAAACATAGCCATTGAAAAGAAAGTCATTGTGCTTCCAATGGATTTGTAAACAAGGGTGCAAGGACTTGTCAGCAAATAAATCAGATTGCCCCTGGACTTGAAACTACTTTCTCTAGGAAGTATTCTAGATTCTTTTTCTCTGTTCTGAGTTTGACCTTGTATTCTATTATGCAGTTCCAAGTTCATATGTTCATTGATATTTTGCCTTTTAAAACTCACTTCAGTTGTACATAACTGTACATTCTGGATGATGACAAGTCTCTGAACAGAATCTATGCTAACCAGTTATTGTAGGAATAGGATTTAATAGTCTGTGGCTCTGGTGATGTCACAGCACTTTGTAACATGCAAGACTGCGAACATTGGATTTTTAGATTTTTTTTTTTAAGATTTATTTATTTATTCCTGAGAGGCACAGAGAGAGAAGGAGAGGCAGAGTCACAGGCAGAGGGAGAAGCAAGCTCCATGCAGGGAGCCTGACATGGGACTTGATCCCAGGTCTCCAGGATCAGGCCCTGGGCTGAAGGCGGCACTAAACCGCTGAGCCACCCTGGCTGCCCTGGATTTTTAGATTTAAAAGCAACCTGAAGAGTGTTCAAAGAGTTTTGCAAATGCCATTAAGTGAAGTCCAGGATGACAGTGCTAGAACCAGAACCCAGCTCTTCTGATTATCAGCAATGCATCCCATCTTTTCTCACTATATTGGTAAATATTTGAGTGTCTACATGTATTATTCAGCAGACTAAGGGCTAAGGAAGTAACCACATTCAAGACATACACATGGCTCAATTGGTTAAACATCTAACTCTTGATTTCAGCTTCAGGTCTTAATCTTAGAGTCCTGAGTTTAAGCTCTGTGTTGTGCTCCATGCTGGGTGTGGAGCCTAGTTTATTTACTTATTTTTTTAAAAATATTTTATTTATTTATTCATGGAAGACACACACACAGAGAGGCAGAGATACAGGCAGAGGGAGAAACAGGCTCCTGACAAGGGGCCCAACATGAGACTCGATCCTGGGTCTCCAGGATCACATTCCGGGCTGAAGGTGGTGCTAAACTGCTGAGCCACCCAGGCTACCCTGGAACTTGTTTAAAAAAAAAAAAAAAAAGACAAATATGATTCTTTCCCTTTACAAGTCTATGTGGAGGAGGCAGACAAACAGATGCAAGCATATTAAGTTATGGCAACTTGCTATAAATAATACAAAAATTGGTTGCTTTAGATAAGGTAGTGGGGGAAGACTCTGAACAGGTATCATTTAAGCTTAAACCTGAGATTGAAATCAGCCAAAACTGAATTGGGAAGGGGGAGGGGAAAAGTAAATATCAAGTACAGAGCCTTAAGGAAGTAAAGAGATTGGTAGGGTCCACCAGGAACTGACCAAAGGCTGGGGTGAAGATGGTATGAAGTTGAAGCAGTAAGAGGGGTTAGCTCATAGGTCACAACCTCAAATGGACACCTGGGCTGACAATGTCAACGGGAAAACTGGTGGAGTCTAAGTGCTTACCCAAGTGATAGAGACTATGGAAGATTGAAACGCATCCTGCCATGTGTCCTCATGGCCCAGTTCTGCTGGATCTTCTATTTAAGAGATGGAAATCTGAATTTTTAAGGTATCCTGTGTTTTAAATGTTTGTTCAGATTTGTTAAAAACACTGTGAGCCGGGCAGCCCCGGTGGCCCAGCGGTTTAGCACCGCCTTCGGCTGGGGGCGTCATCCCGGAGACCAAGGATGGAGTCCTGTGTCGGGCCCCTTGTGGGGAGCCTGCTTCTCCCTCTGCCTGTGTCCCTGCCTCTCTCTCTCTCTCTGTATCTGTCATGAATAAATAAAATCTTAAAAAAAAAAAAAAAAAAACACTGTGAGCCAAACAAAACAATGTGTTTATTCCTAAAACACAATAGGTCCAAGCCACCTCCCTATGCTCTCCTTTTCTCCCAAGGAGCAGCAGATCCCAGGACCCAGCCCATTAGCTTCTTCTCTTTGTTAACTGCCCACTCTTCCCACTGGAGTTCTGTGCACCCCAAACTTGGTTGCTAAGGGGGTGGAAATCAGTCCTTTAGCTCCTCTCGTCTTGCGATCACCAAAGACAAATGTGTGTATAGACACATATATATGTGTGTACATATACATATACATATATATAAGTATATGCTTTTTATTTCCCAAGGTTCTGTTGCAAATCAGTGGGGAAACAAAAAAGGGACAAAAATAACTTGCCTGGAAAAAGTTACCAGGGTACAGAATTTAGCAGTTAATTCAGGCCTCTGATTCTTGCTTAGATAATAGCTGGATGCATAGGCCCTTACAATTGGGCTCTTATTCTTCAGTGGGGAAGCTTTGCAAAACTCAGCCTTTCTTTTGAGTCTCCCTTACTTCTCCAATTTAGAGGAAGGATTCAAGTCCACGGAGGGAAGGTGGAACTTCCCAAACAGTACATACTCCAAGGTCGCAGGAAGCATTCCTTAATTGTGTGACCTTGGCATGTGACAACTTGTCACCCACTTTCTAATCTCTAAAATGCTAATCATACCTTCCTCTGTAGGGCTGTCCTGATGTAAAAAGGAGATAAAAGTCTATAAAGTGAGGGGCACAGAGTAGGTGGTCAGCTAACATTGGACTCAGCCCCATTAAGCAATGATCCCCGTGGGTATTTCCTTACAAAGTGTCAGAGAGGTATTTCTGTGGTTGTCTATCCACTTCTCTCCAGTATTTGCTCCCCCACACACTAGGCCTCCCACAAGAGTGACTGAATGAAAACTCCTAGCACTGGAGCACGCCTCCCCCCCCCCCCCCCCCCATAGAAACACACTTTCAGAAAATGCTGCTACAGGCCTTGGATTACTGGGCAGCGGTACCTTCCAGAACCCCCTTGGTGCCCTCACATCCTGCTTGGCTGCCCTGGTCCAGATGGTTCATTTAACCACGGTCAAATTAAAATCTCAGTTGCTGGGAAAACGCAGGAACCGTCCTCTCTCAACCGCAGGGGCTGAAGCGAGCGAGCACCCTCAGACCCCAGAGATCCCGCCTCCCTCCACGGAGCGAGCCTATCAGCGTCCCTCTAGCGATGAGCGGCAGCTCCCTGGGAGCCAATGAACTCCGCTCGTTGGCAGAAACCCGCCCACCCTCGTGTCGTCAGTTGGTCTCCCGTAGATAGAACCAGCACCTGCGCTTCCTCGTAGCCAGCTTGTTGCAGGGTGTTTGCGTTGAAGTTGACTGAGACCGGACCTTAAAGGGGAGGGAGCAGGACGCGGGGCCGCGGCCCTTTAAATCGAGGCGCGTGGTGCCTGCCCCTTTAAGGCGTCCGGACGGCTGAATCTGAGCTCCCGATTACCCCGAGTTTCCGTCGCAGGCAGCGGGGAAAGGCTCCTCGGCTGGGTCCGGGTGCTTGGCGGCGGCGGCTTCCTCCGCGCTCGTCCTCCCCGGGCCCGGAGACACCCCCGCCCCAGTCATGCTGAGCAGAGTATGGAAGCAGCTGACTACGAAGTGCTGTCCGTGCGGGAGCAGCTATTCCACGAGAGGGTTCGCGAGTGCATTGTGAGTACGGACCCGGGCAGCAAGGGTGATACGGGGGCGAGCGGGGCCGAAGCCCGGGGGTCGCGGGCGGGGGGGTCGGGTCGGAGCGCGGGGGGCCGGGGCTCAGGGCCTGCGGGGGCCGGGGGCGAGCGGCGGAGGACGGCGCCGGGATCGGTTGGGCAGCTGCGCGGTAAACAAAGCCGCGGGTCGGTTTCCGTTCCTCCCCCGGCCCCGCCGCCCCGCCCCGCCCCGCCCCTCCCCCCCAGGCCCCCACCCCTCGCGGGGGGTTCGCGGCGCGGCTCCGCGAGTCCGCTGATTTCGACCGTCCTCCGAGAGCCTGAGACGGATGGGTCTGGTTGGGGGAGACCCCGCAAACTCCGCTGATGTTTGACGAAAGGGAGATGCCAGGAAAGACCTGGGAGGTGTAGGGGCGGCGTGCCAGAGGTACGGGGCACGCTGGTGGGCCTCCCACTTCGGAAGAAAGGACTCTTGTGGGATGGATTCTACTGCGTAGAGATGGAGAACAACTAAGTTGCCCCCCCTTCTTTTCCCCTCGTTGGTGCTTGTCGGACGCCCCCCCTCCGCCCCCCTCCCCCTCAAGCCGAGGTTCTAGCTCCCCAGCCATTCAGGGATTTCCCCTGTGAGTGGTTCCCCCCCCCCAGTGCCCCAAAGGCAGCAGGCTGTGCCTTACGCCCTCACTGCCTCCTAGGGCAACAGCTGAACCTGCCACACAGAGATGGACTCCTCTCTTCTGGGCCCCTGGGGAACCTTGGGGAACTTAGCTGCATCTGCCTCAGGGCTGCTTTCAATTCTCATCCCCCCCCCCCCCCCGTCTTTCCTCGGAGTTCCCCCCCCTCCCCAGAGTAGCCCTCACCCCCCAAATGCTAAAAAAGGCAAAAAAAGGAAAGGTTTGAAAGAATAGAAGTATTAATGAGGAGGGGGACCCACTGATGGAGTCATCCTTTGTTTTTCTCAGTCTGCCCTGGGCCGCTTCCAGGCCGGAGGGAGGGATAAAGTGAGCCATGACATAACTAGGTCTGCTCTTCTGTGTGAGGACTGAAAAGCAGGGACTGTATCAGTCCACGTGTGGAACTCCAGACCAACTTTCCTTGTGTGATTCTTAGTGGATAGTCCCACATGGTGAGGCTGGGTGTGTTGTGGAGAACACGCCCAGGCCTTGAGACAGTGTAGGGACAGAGCCCACATTCCTAGAGAACAGGGAGGGATGAGACCTTGGACAGAGAAGCAGCCTCCTAGATGTCTCCCCCACTCTTACTCCTATTAGCTGAGGACACCAGTGCCCGCCAAGGGCAGCCTGAAGCCTTCTGCTGCCTCCCCCACCTGGCTCTAGAGAATGACCTAGCCTCTGCTGGAACTGCGTGGAACTCCAGCCTGACCTTTTGAGCCCTCCCACCTTCCTGGCTATTACGCAATCCCAAGGACAGAGGGAGCACTAGGCAATTAGAAATCTTCAGTACAATCTGAGTAACTCATTCTACTCGGTTTCCCTAGTGTTAAAAGCTAAAACTTTGTTCTGGACCCATCACTCTTCTTGGGTCTCTTTGACTTCTTCCTTCCATGTGTAGATAACTGTGTGCAGATTGCCTGTGGGATCAGCTTCTTTTGGGGACTGGAGGACCCACGAGACTGATCCTGCTCTCTTGGCTTACTTATTTAAATGCAATAACATCTTGGGGTGTCTGGCTGGCTCAGTCGGAAGAGTGTACAACTCTTTAATCTCGTAGTTGTGAGTTTGAGCCCCACGTTGGGTGTAGAGATTACTTAAATAATTTAAAAAAATAATAAATGCGGGAACCCTGGGTGGCGCAGTGGTTTAGCGCCTGCCTTTGGCCTAGGGTGTGATCCTGGAGACCCGGGATCGAATCCCACGTCGGGCTCCCGGTGCGTAGAGCCTGCTTCTCCCTCTGCCTATGTCTCTGCCTCTCTCTCTCTGTGTGACTATCATAAATAAATAAAAAATTAAAAAATAATAATAATAAATGCAATAGCATCTCCTCAAGAACCTCTGGCTCTGATTGTAGAGCCAGGCCCACCAGTGCCTCCTCTCTTGGGCAACAGCAGCTTACTTGGGGTAGCGTAGGGATACATACATATGCAGAGTAACTTGGCCAAGTCCTGCCACAACTATGGAGTGGAGGGCTAGTTGCCCAGAGGGCATGGGACAGCCTGACTCTGGAGTTGGAAGTAGCTTGAATAGGGACAAGGAGTTGGTAGCCTTTATTTTTTTTTTATTTTATTTTTTTTTTAATTTTTTTTAACTTTTATTTATTTATGATAGTCACAGAGAGAGAGAGAGGCAGAGACACAGGCAGAGGGAGAAGCAGGCTCCATGCACTGGGAGCCCGACGTGGGATTCGATCCCGGGTCTCCAGGATCGTGCCCCGGGCCAAAGGCAGGCGCCAAACCGCTGCGCCACCCAGGGATCCCCAGTTGGTAGCCTTTAAAGAGGCTGATGTGGCTCTAGAAACGTTGTGGATTTTATTTATTTATTCATGAGAGACACCGAGAGAGGCAGAGACACAGGCAGAGGGAGAAGCAGGCTCCATGCAGGGAGCCCGACGTGGGACTCGATCCTGGGACTCCAGGATCACTCCCTGGGCCGAAGGCAGGGGCTAAACTGCTGAGCCACCCAGGGATCCCAGCATTGTGGATTTTAGATGTTGGGCCCCAACTAAGGTCTACTCTCAGGGCAGGGGATTAAATGAGACTCTGCTTTGGCCAAGAACAGACCTGATCTTTCAGGTCCCTGAATAAACACAGAGTAGACATTCTGACTTAGTCTAAGAACATGATTCCTACTTATTCTCTCCTGGAGCTTGGGTCAAAGTGGCAGCAGGGGCAAGGGGGGAACGGAGGAGACGAGTGTCAGGACAATGTAAACATCCCCTTCTTCCTGGAACCTGCTTCCCTTTTCAATAACACTAGGAGTAAAGTCCCTTTGGTTCTATGGCCTGTTTCAGGTATGTGTGCATATGTGTCTCTAGTTTTCTCGGCCTCTTTACCAATCAGTGTTCAGCTGAAGCTATTTTCTCCCAGAAAAACCTTCATAGGGCTAGACATAATGCTGTCTGGTCCTTCTTAAGGGGCCCTTGAGGCCCTGACTAGAAGAAAATCCTGGGGAAAAACATGGAACTCCTGGAAGTATGGAGCCTTGTTTTGGGACAGTGACCCCATAGAATTAATAGAGAGGCCACTGGGGCTGTGGAATGTGCTGGTTATTAGAGCTTCTCATCCTAGCTCACACTCTGCCACAGATCTCAACACTTCTGTTTGCGACACTCTACATCCTCTGCCACATTGCCCTGACGCACTTCAAGAAGCCTGCTGAGTTCACCACAGGTACCTGTGACTTCCCTCCCTTTTCCCTGCCCTCTGCCAGTGTTCCTGTTGCCATGGGGCCAGCCTCAGGGGAGTGGGCCCTTGGCGCCTGCTGGGAAAGGAAAAACTGGAGTCTTTGCCTCTTCTGCTTCCCTTTTTCCACAGGCAGGGGCAGGTGGTATAGTGGAAAGCCTAGACAGAAGGGTCTGCAACTAATAAAGCCACTGGGAAAGTCATATAACTTTCCTGAGCCTCAGTTCCATCCTCTGGAAAATGGGCCTAAGGGTTCTAACCAGTTCGTTGACATTGTGTGGACCAAAGGAGATGGTTCATGTGAAAGCCCTCTGTGAATCTAAAATGGACAGCTACAGGGTGAATGTTACCATGGGCACAAGCTCTGTCCTCTCCTCAACAAGGACACTCACACCGACCTGACCTAGGAGCAGAGGAACAGAAGACTTGCCTGACCACTGGGCCCCCCAGGACCGGGTGATGGTGGCCTTTCTCTTTATAAAGACCTAAGTGTCCTCAGATTGGAACTTTCCTACCTGTAGGCATTGTGTGATTTGGGGGGACACATTTCCCCCAATTCCTAGCCCCAGCCTGTCCAGATCATCCTGTCCTGGTCCTAGTCTTTACTCCCCTCCAGAAGGCTTCATGAACCCAAGAAGGGGTATAATTCTCCCAAGGACTTTCTCTGTGAGTCTCCTCACCACCCCACCCCCTTGCTTCATTTCCCTTTGCTGCACCCAGCCACTGATGTAACCAACCTCCCAGACCAGCTGTTTTTTTTTTATATTTTCAGCTTGCAAAGAGGAACCTGCAATGAGAGAGATCGTGGGGAGGGGGGAAGTAAGAGAATTTCTGGCTCGTACTCTTTCCACCTGGGACCACAGATCTTTAAGCTGCCACCTCAGCCAGAGAATAGGTTTGGGACTCATAGCATTTAACTCTCCCAGGGCCTCCTTTCCAGCTCTGCCTCTGTGGCCTAGGCCCTTCTTTCACGGGGCAAGGAAGGGGAAGTAGGGCACACTGCAGCACAGATGGCTCCCAGAGCTGCCCACTGATCTCTTGCCTCTTCCCCGTGCCTCTCTCTCGTAGTGGATGATGAAGATGCTACAGTCAACAAGATTGCGTAAGTGTTGCCGTCCCAGCTCCTGGCACTAGAACCCTTTAGAAGCTGGGATCTAGTGAGACTCCTAGAGCTCAGGGGAGAGCGGAGTGTCATGCAGTGAAGAGAGGGTTTCTGCTTCCACCCCATTTCTGGCTTGTTCCGGCTTCACCTCACTCTGGGGACGCTTGGAAAAGTTGTTGTTCCTGTATCCCTGGTTAGGCCAGGAGTTTCTGGGAGCCTCTTGGCCAGGAACTGTGTGTGAGCTGGGGCCTGAGTCACCGGAAATGATTCCAGCTTGGCTTCACCTCCCAGTGGCCATCAGGGAAGGAGTGGGGCAGCAATGTAGACCGATGGAATAGAGCAGGGGATGTGGAAAGTGGAACCCTTAAGGGCAGGGTGTGCTTGGTTTTGAGAGAAGGCTTTGCTCCAGGCTGTTATTATGCATTAGCACATATAGGGAAAATATAGAGATGGCCCCTCTGATCAACAGATTAAAAGAAGGCAAACTTACCCCCCTTGGTGGACCAACTAGCTAAAAATGTCTCTTCTTTTCACCTGAGGCAGCTCTGGACACAGGCCTCAGCTATGAAGCTGGGTTTCAGGTCCTTCTTCTCCCCCTTTGCCTAGTGCCTTCATGCAGGGCCTAGCTATATGGGGTGACTTTCCTCTTATTTGGGCTAGAGAAGGCAAGCTCAGAAATCCATATCTCTGAGCAGAGAAGACAAGTCCCTTAGCTTGGCATGCCTGATATACCTGGCAGGCATGTGTAGGAGGACCACATTCCTGGGGATAGTCTGGGCAAGTGTCACGGCCTATGACATGAATGCCTAAGGTGTGTCCATCCCTTGTGCCAAGGCTTCCCTGGAGGGGGAGTTTAGGGGACAATGGGTAGAGCCCTGGCTGGATGGCTCCTCCCATGGGTCTGTCACTGCTACAAGTAGTTCTAGGAGAAGCCATCGGTGCCCAGGGGGATGAGGAGGGCTTCTTGGGCCAAGGGAAGTGAGTGTCTAAGCAAGGGTACTACCCATTCTCTCTGCCCAGGCTTGAGCTCTGTACCTTTACCCTGGCTGTCGCCCTGGGTGCTGTCCTGCTCCTGCCCTTCTCCATTATCAGCAACGAGGTGCTGCTCTCACTGCCCCGGAACTACTATATCCAGTGGCTCAATGGCTCCCTCATCCATGGTATGTGGCTTCTGGTTCCAACCTGGGGTGGTGAGAGGGAATAGACTAGGTTCATGCAGACATAGACAGCCTCGGCTAATTAGTTGTGTATCACCCCATCCTTGCCCCCTCTCTGCCACCACATGGTCAGTCCCTAGTAGGTTGTTCCCCGCCTCCCGCCAATCACCTCTGCTTTTCCTTTTTTGCTCTAGGCCTCTGGAACCTTGTGTTTCTCTTCTCCAACCTGTCCCTCATCTTCCTCATGCCCTTTGCATACTTCTTCACTGAGTCCGAGGGCTTTGCTGGCTCCAGAAAGGTGAGTGGGGGATATATCAATCATCTAGGCAGGAAACAGAATTCCACTCAGGTGGTTCAACTGAAGAGATTTCATTTTACTTTATTGTGTTTTTATTTATTTAATTTTAATTTAATTTAATTTTTTTTGGAGAAGGGAAGGGCAGAGGGAGAGAGACAATCTTAAGCAGCCTCCATGCCCACACACAGCCCAACATGGGGCTTAGTCTCACAACACTGAGGTCATGACCTGAGCCGAAATCCAGTTGGCTGCTTAACTGACTGAGCCATCCAGGTGCCCCACTGGAAAGATTTTAACAAAGACTATTTGCAGAGGTTTAGTCAGAGTTAAGAGGATCAACAAAGAATTTGAGGTGCTACTGTCAGCAGGAAGTCATTACCACCCCTAGGCCTGTGGGAGCAAAAGGAAGAAATAGTTTCTGGAACCCATTGGTAGTTGAAGCTGGGAGGTGCTTCACAGCTACTGCTAAAACCATAGTGCCAAAGGTTGAAGGAAACTGAGGAAATACCTTGATCCCTCTCTCTTCCTGCCTTCCACCCTCTTGCCTGTCCTTCCCATTGGGCAAACCAAACCAGAGGGCAAAGAACTTGTGTGATGAAGCCCTTGGGGACCAGCCTCCCATGGCAGGGCAGGATGAGGAAGGGAACTGGGGAGGGGATTTGCAAATGAAAACTATTGGTATGGTATAAGAAATGGCCCTAGATGTAGGGTGGGAGGACAGGGTGATTTAGCGGAATAAGAGGGAGACGCCCTTCCCTGTCTCCTGAATCCAGTCCTTTCTGCTTTCCCAGCCAGGCTGCCATCCCATGTCTCCTTCCTTCCCCTGATGTTGATCCTGCCCCTTTCCTGTTGCCTCCTCCTATAGGGTGTCCTGGGCCGGGTCTATGAGACGGTGGTGATGTTGATGCTGCTCACCCTGCTGGTGCTGGGCATGGTATGGGTGGCATCAGCCATTGTGGACAACAACAAGGCCAGCCGGGAGTCACTCTATGGTGAGAAGGCCAGCTTCCTCCCTCCCCCTCCACCCAGGCTGAATGGCTCTGCAGTTGGCTGATATTCTCCTGCATGGAACAACTGTATCCCTCTAAGGTGGAGAAGATTGGGACCATGTTTCTTAGACTGAAATTTCAAACTGATGGATGTCAAGCCAAGTCCAACTTGCAGAAATGATCCATTGGGCCCATGCAATGATTAAAAATATAAATGAGTCAGTTGCTGACATGCAAAAGTTGAGAGATGTCACATTAATATCCAGATTTGTCGCTTTGCCTGACAAGATTGAGGATCCAACCACATCAGATTGCAGGGACTAGGCCTAATAACAGTTGTATTCTTTTTTTTTTTTCCATTTTATTTTTTAAAGATTTTGTTTATTTACTTGAGAGAGAGAACGAGAGAGAGAGCATGAGCCTGGAGGGAGGAGCAAAAGGAGAGGGACAAGCAGGCTCCCCGCTGAATAGGTAGCCCAATGTGGTCCTCGATCCCAGGCCTCCAGGATCATGACCTGAGCTGAAGGCAGACACTTAACCAACTGGGCCACCCAAGCACCCGAGCAGTTGTGTTCTTTAGATACGGCATAGGGCCTCCAGTTTGCTGTAGCCCCCACTGCTCCCTCTTCTGCTGACACTGGGCCAGCTTTCCTTATTTGCATTACTTGCCTAACCCCTGTAGGCTTATGTGTGGTGTCCTTGCTAGTCTCTGAGGCCCATCAACCCCCGGGAAGCTAGATGAAAGACCAGCTGACATACGTCTTTTTTACCCTTAGATTTCTGGGAGTACTACCTCCCCTACCTCTACTCCTGTATCTCCTTTCTTGGGGTCCTGCTGCTCCTGGGTGAGTGTTGAGGGTCTTGGAGGGAATGGGTGAGGTCTGTGGATCAAAGTAACCAGGGTGGAAGGAGAGAGGATGGAAGGACGGGTAGGGGAAGTGGTAGAGAAAAGGGCTGGCAGGTAACTGGCTCCTGTCCCTACAGTGTGTACTCCACTAGGTCTGGCCCGCATGTTCTCAGTCACCGGGAAGCTACTGGTCAAGCCTCGGGTACGTAGTGCTCCTTGCCCTTTGACTTCTGCAAAGCTGGAGCCAAACAGTGAAGCAACCCTATAGTTGTGCAGCACACGCCTTGCAAAAAGCCACAGCCTTTGTTGGCTCCTGTATCCTTCAACCTCATCATTTGGAGCTGGTCACCAGACATGCAAGGCAGAACAAAGGGCAATTGGGAGGGACTAGACAAAGCTTCTGGCCACAGGGTGGTGAATGAGAGTTGGGGGAAAGAATGAGACTGGAGACTGGGATGAGCAGGGGTCTCCTGGGGCCCTTGGGATCAGGGAGCCTCTGACAGTCAGTCCTTCCCTTTCCCCTGTCCCAGTTGCTAGAAGACCTGGAGGAGCAGTTGTATTGCTCAGCCTTTGAGGAGGCAGCTTTAACCCGCAGGATTTGCAGTAAGTCATGGTTCTCCTCAGCTGGGATGGTGGGTGTGGCTTGGGCAGGGGCCACAGGACTGAGAGGCAGCACCATCTTCTCTGCCCTCAGATCCCACCTCTTGCTGGCTGCATTTGGATATGGAGCTGCTGCACAGACAGGTCCTGGCTCTGCAGACACAGAGAGTCCTGCTGGGTATGTAGGTTGGTAGGGAATGGGATATCTGTGTTTCCCCAAGGAGAGTAGCCCTTCATTCTAGGTCCTTGCTAACAGCTTCCATTCCCGTACAGAGAAACGACGGAAGGCTTCAGCCTGGCAGCGGAACCTGGGCTACCCCCTGGCCATGTTGTGCTTGCTGGTACTGACGGTAGGTGTTCCGTTCCTGGTGGGGGTGAGGAATAACAGGCTCTTGACTGCTTTAGGTCTTCTCAGGGAAGAGAGAAGAGATGCAGGGACCCGATTATCATCAATAACCGTAGTTGCCCCTCACTGATTGCCCGCTCTGTGTCCTGCCCTGTACTGAGCATATCGATCCCCATTTTGTAGATGAAGAAACTGAGGAGTGAAGGAGTTTGCCTAAGGTCATACATGGCTGCTGAGTAGTTAATAGGCTTGCTCTGTGGTGAAAATAAGGCTTGAAATCAGTCCCTCCCCGCAACTTGCCATGCTCTAGACTTGGAAATAAGTTGTATTGGTCTAGGGGAAGAGGCACATTTTTTTTTCTTTTTTTTTTTTTTTTAAGATCTTATGTGTTTATTCATGAGAGTCACAGAGAGAAAGGCAGAGACATAGGCAGGAGAAGCAGACTCCCTGCGGGGAGCCCAATATGGAACTCAATCCCGGGACCCTGGGATCACAGGATCACACCCTGAGCCAAAGGCAGACGCTCAACCACTGATCCACCCAGGCACCCCAAGGCACATTTTTCTAGTCGAATTTTTTACAGTCCTTCCACCCTGAAAGGGTGTGTTTTATCGTACCCTCAAAGGTGCTCTGTTGCTAGCAGTGGCCTTGAACAGGTCCCACACAGCTAATGGAAAACTGAAAATGTTGGACCAGAGTATCTGTTCTTAACATTCAACTCCAAATACAACTGTGGGCTGGGGCAGGAATGGGAGTCCATGATCTTGCTTCACACAGGGCCTCTCTGTGCTCATTGTGGCCATCCACATCCTGGAGCTGCTCATCGATGAGGCTGCCATGCCGCGGGGCATGCAGGTACCAGGCAGCGTATTCTTGGGGGAGGGCTTAAGAAAGCCTGGGGTGAGAGACCGAAGCCGAGGCCAGAGGGAAGTCTGGGTGTGGGTGCTGGGTGGTGCTCCTGGTAGGGAGTACTCCAGAGCGACACTACTCTTTCTCTCAGGATGCCTCCCTGGGCCAAGTCTCCTTCTCCAAGCTGGGTTCCTTTGGTGCCGTCATTCAGGTTGTACTCATCTTGTATCCTTCTGGACACTCACCATTGCCTCACTGGACACCCACCAGTTCGCTGACCCTGTCTCCTGGGACTGTGGTGGGGACGATGGGGAAGGGGGCAAGACTTTACCAACCTAGGATTCAGAAAGAAGGAAATTACTTTATTTGAAAGGAGGGTCAAGGGAGAGGTCCATTCCCTTTGAGATGAGGCATTAATCCTTCCTTGGGGGCTAGCCAGTTCTTCCTTAACCCAGTGGCAGTTACCTGATGATATCCTCAGTTGTGGGATTCTACAGCTCTCCATTCTTCCGGAGCCTGCGGCCCAGATGGCATGACACAGCTATGACACAGGTAGCTGGGCAGGAATAGAGGAAGCCTCTGGGGGCATGCATGGGCTCTAGGTGCTGGTAGCTTTGCTACCCTCACCTTTCCTTTCCTTACTTCCACCTAGATAATTGGGAACTGTGTCTGTCTCCTGGTCCTAAGCTCAGCACTTCCGGTCTTTTCTCGAACCCTGGGTAAGTAGCAAAAGGAGGTAAGGGAATTGGCTTTTTCTGAGTACCTACTGGTGCTAAGCATATACTTTATATATGTGCTCTAATTCCCACAGCAAACCTACAAGAAGGTATTACCCCCATTATACAGATGGAGAAATTGAGGCTCTGTAAAATGCCTGTGCTGAGCTTCAAAATAGTGTTACTTCAAAGCTCACACTTTTCCATTAGCTACATCCCACGGCTTCCCTATTTACTTCCATTTTTTGGTGGAGAAGCACCACATTCCCCCAAATCTTCCAATGGGCTGGATCCTCTAATACATATTCTCATTTTATAAAGACAAGAAGCAAAGAAGCTAATTGATTTACGTAGTTATATAACTAGCTTGAAGCAAGGCCAAGTTAGACTAGAACACCTTGTCTCTTAAACACCAGTCCAGTGCTTTTTCCACACATTGGGACATCAAATAATACACTCTGTCCTTCTCCCATAGTTAGAGCTCTCATCTAGAATTGCCTGCTAAAAGCATGCAAAAGTGTAATAGTTCCCCCCAAGGGTAGTATGGGAGTTGCAGAGATCATCACCCCTCCACCACATCATCAACCATATATCCTAAATGATTTAGTATTCGCATCAGTTCTGTTTGGTTCTTTACTTCATATTGTCTCCACTATAGCATTCTACTTAATTCCAGGGATTCAGTAGAAAACTAGGCTTGTGGGTCTACTGGTTAGTTCCTTTAGGTTGTATGTAGGTAAGAATATTATTTTAAGTGGGAGATAGCCCTAAAACTTGGACTTGGGATGACATTATGATGATTAAGGGCTCAGGCACTGTTAGAATAGTGCTTGACGCATATAGTACTTGATGTGTGTTGTCTCATTTAATTCTCACAGTCCCATTATTTTCTCTATAGTTAAGGAAACTGAGGCACAAATTTAAGGAATCTGCTGCAGATCACAGTTAGGGGTGGGGTTTGGATCTGAACCCAGGCAGCCTCATTAGAGTCGGAGTCTTAGGCTCCACACTGGAGGAGAAGATGCCAAACTCTGGAAGGGAAGGTGGAGCAAGCCTCGCTGCTGACACTTTCTTCAACAGCCATAACTCCCTCTGAGACAGTTGGGAAGAAGGAATAATTAACGCTTAGGAAGAGGCCAACCTATCGACTGCAGTGTTGAGATATGGCCACTAGGAGGCAGCAGAAAGCTGGGCTCTCAGCCAGGAAGGAGCTGGGGAGCCCACTCCCACCCTGGCCTCTGTACTTCAGGGCTCACTGACTTTGACCTGCTGGGTGACTTTGGACGCTTCAACTGGCTGGGCAATTTCTACATCGTGTTCCTCTACAACGCAGCCTTCGCGGGCCTCACCACTCTCTGTCTGGTGAAGACTTTTACCGCGGCTGTGCGGGCAGAGCTGATCCGGGCCTTTGGTGAGAGGAGTGGGGGTGTGGGCTAATGGGGTGGCTGTGAGGCGGGGCCCTCTGGAACCATGGTCATCCAGGCAGGAGGGATGGTATGCTCTCTGCTTTGTTTGTAAGGCATCTCATATACCCATACTGTGGCTTGGTTGCCTTATCCCCAAGACTAGACCTGTACCCTGCTTTTGACTGCCCTCCGTCTTCTCCAGGGCTGGACAGATTGCCGTTGCCTGTCTCCGGTTTTCCCCGGGCATCTCGGAAGACCCAGCACCAGTGACTTCCAGCTGGGAGTGGGAGGGAGAAAACTGGACACTGCCATCTGCTGCCCAGGCCTGGAGGGGCGCCCGGGGGTGGGTGGACCTCAGGACCTGGAATCTGAGAGGGTGGTAGAGGGGAGCTGAGCTGTCTGCACTGTTGCATAATCTGAGCCAGAGTTTGGGACCAGGCTCCCCCGCTTTTCCAGATATAACTGTGGGCCTCAGTATGGGGCAGGGCTGAGTGACTGGGTCTGGCTCCTGGTCCCAAATCTGTTTACACATCAATCTGCCTCACTGCTGTTCAGGGCCATGCCCGTAGCCATGTTTACATGATTTGATGTGCAATAGGGTGGGGTGGGGACAGGGGAGAGACTGAGCTGGGAGCAGACTTGGGAGGCAGATTGTCTCCCTTGCCTCTGGCCCAGCAGAACCTAAGCACTGTGCTATCCTGGAGGGGCTTTGGACCATCAGAGGGACAAGGGCATAGGGAAGAAGCGACCACAACCATGAGCAATAAAGTTGATCCCAGGGTTTGTTTTGGTTTTTTAAAGGGCCTGTCTTTGTGTCTGTTGAACAATTCCCACCAATTCTGAGTCTACCAACTGAGAAAAATGAGAGATCCTACCTACCATCCTTTCCCTTCTCCATCTGCATTCTGAGTATCTTTTAGGGACTTGGGTTTAGTGTTAGTTAGGTCATACAATTAGACAGTAAAAGCTCCTCCTCCCTTAGCCTTGCTTAAAGCTGACTGGTCCCCTGATTCTTCCTTATACTCCTGCCTTGTTTTTGTGCCTTGGTTATTGGGAGTAGGTGGGCATGGGTGTAGGAGTAGGATAACTTCCCCCTCTATGCACACAACATCCTCAGCCCTGTCCTCCCTGACGTGGCTTGCATGTAAAATGAAAGAAGACTGACTGACAAGGGTTTGTGGTTTGCAGAGAAGAAGGTAACTGTCTTCCCAGAGGCTATCAGTGCCTAGAACACTAGGCAAGCCCCCCTCTGTGTGTGGGGGAGGTGGGGACAAAGTCTGCTCCAGGTGACACAGATTGTGCACTGTGCAATTTCAAGGGGCCACCATTCACCTCATGGTCTTACATATGGTTACTAGGACTATTTTCTTGCAAATGGCACCTATCTTAAGGAAGGACCACTTTTTTCTAGTATACACGAAGTTGCTGTAAGTGCTAGCCATGGAGCTGAGAGAGCAGTAGTATAGATTACCAAAAAAGTGTAGTTGCCACAGATACTTGCTGGGTGGCCTACTGTAGGCCAGGCAGTTAGCCTTGGGGATTCAGTTTTGTATTTAAGAATTGCTTTGTCTAGAAGGGTGATACAATTCTAATACTACAATGGTTGGCAGTTAATTACTGGTTCTCAGGCAAACAGGTGGGCAGTGTCAGGACATCAGGGAGGCCTTCTTAGAGAAAGTGATTTCTAAATGATAATAGATTGGTGGGTGAAGTGTTGCAGGCTCAAAGCCTCTCAGATGAGACTTGAGTGATCCGAAGTAGAGCCAGCCCCAGGGGGTCCAGAGAGGGAGCAAGCTAAAGAGGTGCCTAGATGGAAGGGAAAGGGAAAAGACCATTAGTCGGTTAGAGACTATGACTTGAAGTACCGACTGCCCTCCAGTAGCTTCTAATTGACAAGTTATGCATTTGAAAAGAAGCAGCCCTTGGGTGTCTGGCAAGGACAAGATGGGACAGAAGCTTGAAGTCCAGAACCAGATTATAACTGATTCTGAGGGAAGCTCTCAGCAGAAAGCTGCAAAGTCACCGGAGAAAATGGTCCCCTGGCACCTACCCCTTCCAGTCCTGGTTAGTACTGCCACAAGGAGGAGAGATGAAAGTGGAGGAGGTTTGGGGAGGACCATGGAGAAGAACGTCTCTGGTTGTATGCCCAAAGAGCTTGGCTGGCCTTGGGCAGAAACTGGAGCCCATACTTCCTGGATGATAGCAGAGGACAATGGGCTGCCAGGATAGGCTTTGGGAGAGTAAAGATCCGATTCAAGTACCAGAGGAGGGTGTTCTGGTGCCAAGCTTAGGCTTGGGAGTAGGATGCTTATCCAGGCAGCTAAGGACTGAAAAGCTACTAGGATTTCTTAAACAGGTGCCTGCCTGGTTTCCAGGATGGGACACGCTTCAGTCGTGAAATGGACCAGCGGTGACCGGCTAGAGCCCCCGCCCCGGTGGGAGGGGGCGGGACGGTCCTGGGAGAAGGGCGGGGGGCGGGGCCAGGGGCCACTTAAGGCGGAGCAGGGCGTTCTGGCAGCGCCGGAGCCGGGCAGCGGAGCCAGGCTGGGCTGGCACTCACCCACGACCCCCCTTCCCTGCTATGATGGCCCGTCAGTAGCAGGTTCCAGACCCCCCGGGGGCATGCGGGCAGCGCCGGCGGCGGCCAGGTGCGCAGAGCCACAGGAGCTCTAGGGCACTCGGGGCAGCTCTGCCTGCTGCGCTCTCTGGTGCCGGGGGAGATGCCCAACTGAGGGGCGAGCTGTAGGACAAGAACGTTCCCTCTGGCCAGAGTCCTCTGCATCCATGGCGCTGCCGGCCAGGCTGGTGCCCCTGTGCTGCTTGGCACTCCTGGCGCTGCCCGCCCAGAGCTGCGGGCCGGGCCGGGGGCCGGTGGGCCGGCGCCGCTACGTGCGCAAGCAGCTCGTGCCGCTGCTCTACAAGCAATTTGTGCCCAGCGTGCCCGAGCGGACCCTGGGCGCCAGTGGGCCTGCCGAGGGGAGAGTGGCGAGGGGCTCTGAGCGCTTCCGGGACCTGGTGCCCAACTACAACCCGGACATCATCTTCAAGGATGAGGAGAACAGTGGTGCAGACCGCCTGATGACCGAGGTAAGCTGGACCTCGCCCCACCTGTGCCAGGGCACTGCCAGCTCGTGCGCAGCCCGGGAGGGTGGTGAGCTGGGCTTCATCCACGGGGACCTTAACCTCAAAGGTTGCCTCTCCCTACCCTTCCACCGCTCCCCACCCCTTCCCCCCCAAAACCCCAAAGCCGTGCTTACTGGGCTCAGTGATCAGAAGGGATCCCAACCGGGGAGGCTGGAATGGGGAGGGGAGGAGGGACTAGTGAGAGTGAAGCCCGGAGAGACGGCGAGGGCGGGGAAAAGAGGATGGCGGCCGGCGAGACGGGAAATGGCTGAGGCGTGGACCGGGGGTCAGCTACCGAGCCAGGCAGGAAGGGCTGGGGTGAGCTGGGGGCCAGGAGCTGGCCAGGCCGCAGCAGAAAGCTCTACCCTTAGCCTGGCTCCTGACCGGATTGTGGAAAAGCTCTGTGGGCTACAGAGACTGAAGGAGCCAAGTGGAAAGGGGGTGGCCAAGGGTTAGGTCACCAGGCCATCTACCTGAGAAGGGACTGGGCGGGAATCGTCTTCAGCACGGGGGAGGCATCCTAGAACCAAGGCAAGACTATTCTAGAGCCTAAACGACTGTCTTGGGTGAAGATAGTCCTCAATGGGAAGAACAGATGGGCCCACCTGAGAATCAAAGTGCTCCGGCATCCGTCAAGCTCAGGGGGGTTTACCTCCTGGGGGGTTACCTCAAGGGGTTTCCTTGGGATTAGAGAATTAAATTCAACTAGCATGTATCGAGCCTCTGCTGCAGGTTGGAACCTAAGCGACCTAGGATGGGAGGTGAGCGATGCCCTGCGAGTGAAGGGCCACCCTCTGGCCAATGATCTCAAATATCAGACCTGGAAGGAAACTTGGAAGTCATTCTTCCACCTCCTCGCTTCAATTTTGCAGCTGAGAGCTGGGCCCCAAGAGGAAAAGCGATTTAATCAAAGTCTTAAAACTAATTAGTGGCATGGCTGGGACTAGAATTCAGCACTCCTGATTCTAAGTCTATACACTTTCCATTACACCACCTAATTGTGTATGGAGTGGGGAGCTGGAGGGAGAGGGAGTGGCGCGGATTTCCTCCGATTAATTGCCATAGTTTTCCAGGTTACTTTGTTAGGAAAACCTGTCCAGGGGAGAAAGAATTCCTTCTACTACTACTCGGAGATTAGGAAAGGGACACTCCTTCCCTCCTTGGTCATGGAATAGTGTGGCCCTGTCGCCTGGCTGCCACCTGCAGCAGAGGGTCCAGAACAAGGGACAGGCCCAGGAGGGGCTCTGACGAGGCCTGGGAACCCCTCGGTCCTGCTTATCTCCCACACCCTGGCTGCAAAAGGCCTCCATTGAGTTGGCTTTGCACTGGGCTGCTGCCCCCGCAGGTCAAGGCCCCAGGGCCTCCTTGGGGGACAAAACGACAAAAAGTTGGAAGGAGTTACCACTTTTCCTGTCTTCCCCTCCCCTGCTCTCCAACCCTGCGGAGGTGTAGAAAACTCGGGAAGAAGGGAAGGAGGAAAGTGCCCCTTTGGCACTTAGGAGAAAACCAAGTCTGAGGTGAGAGGTCGGAGCGGGGAGAAGAAAAGGAAACTGTCCTCTCTGCGCCTCCTCCCGCCGTCGGTGCCGTGGTGCGCGCCAAGGTCTCCGGCTCCCAGACGAGAGCCGCCCAGATAACCGCGGTCTCACTCCCCCGGGCGCAGGCTTCCAGCCACCGCGGCTCTGCCTCCTCTCCACTCCCACCCTGCAGGGGGCCCCCCAGTTCCGCGCAAGGGCAGCTCCCGCTAATCTCAGGTGCTGCTCCCACGCCTTTCGCGGCTGCATCTGGAGCAGGGATGGAGAGCCGGGGCTCGCGGCTGGCAGGGCCGGAGCTGGAATTGGGAGGGCCGGTCGCGCTGGGGGAGGGGGCCCGGCGGGCGGGAGCAGGGATGGGGGGCGCGGCTTTCTGCCCTTTCCTCTCCCGGAGCCGGGGCGGCTCAAAAGCGCCTTTGTGGATGGAGCTGCTGAGTCCGCTTCTCCCGGCGCGTCCCCGGCCTCGGCCCGGGATTCTCGCTCGGTTAAGTCATCCGGGAGAATGGCCATTGTACTTCGCGCGGCCCCCGCCACCCAAACCCTTTTTCCAGCAGCCTTGGTCCCGCACGGCTCGGCTCGGGCACCTCTGTGGGGGGCACTCGCACCACGAAGGGGTTAATGCTAGGGGCCGAAAGGAGGAGGAGGAAGGAAGGAAGGAAGCGATGCCCGGTGCCAGGGAAGGCAACGAAACAAAAGATGAATCAGGCGGAGGGAGGGCAGCCGGGGCTTGGGGCGGGGGCCAGCCTCAAACAGGGGCTCCTCTCGGGGCTCCGGGCTGCCCAGCCCCTCCCTGCCCGAGCTGCCACCCGCCCGCTCAGCTCCTGCCCTCTCCCAGGTTGAGCCGAGGTCCCTTAATGAGTGAGCGGCGGGCGTCGAAAGTGGGCATGGATAGGCACCCCCTCTCGATCCCTGGGGCGACCCCACCGTCCTCCCACAAACGCTCCGGGAAGGAAGTGCATATTGGCCACTACACCTCTTCGGGTTCTCGCTTCCCCAGGACACTCAGAAGCTGGGAGGAAGTGGTGTGGGGCCAGGAAAACAAGGAACCGACCCCCTTCCGTCCAGGTCCCTTCTTGCCCCGGCGGTGGCAGCGAGGAGACTGACTCCTTTATTCCCCGCCAGCGCTGTAAGGAGCGCGTGAACGCCTTGGCCATTGCGGTGATGAACATGTGGCCCGGAGTGCGCCTCCGGGTGACCGAGGGCTGGGACGAGGACGGCCACCACGCGCAGGACTCGCTCCACTACGAGGGTCGTGCCTTGGACATCACCACGTCGGATCGCGACCGCAATAAGTATGGGCTGCTGGCGCGCCTGGCGGTGGAGGCCGGCTTCGACTGGGTCTACTACGAGTCCCGCAACCACGTCCACGTGTCGGTCAAAGCCGGTACAGTAGGGGGTGGGTGGTGAGGTCCGCCCAAAGACCGCTCCTTCCGGGAAACTGAGGCTGCGCAGCTCTGGGGCGACGCTAGGGGAGACCAAGCGGGCGTTAGTGTTGTAACACCCCCCCCCCCCCCGCAAGGTTGGGGCCAGATCCGTGGGAAATTACACGTCCCGGGACTGGCGAGGTCTGCCCCGGGCTTGACCCGCATCTCTCAGAATCTGGAACCGCTGGTCTCGATTCAGTCCTCGCTGTGCTTGTTCCCTGCAGATAACTCGCTGGCGGTCAGGGCCGGCGGCTGCTTTCCGGGAAATGCCACCGTGCGCCTGCGGAGCGGCGAGCGGAAGGGGCTGCGGGAACTGCATCGCGGAGACTGGGTGTTGGCGGCCGACGCGGCCGGCCGGGTGGTGCCCACGCCCGTTCTGCTCTTCCTGGACCGGGACTTGCAGCGCCGGGCCTCCTTCGTGGCTGTGGAGACCGAGCGACCCCCGCGCAAGCTGTTGCTCACGCCCTGGCACCTGGTGTTCGCGGCTCGGGGGCCCGCGCCCGCGCCCGGCGACTTTGCCCCGGTGTTCGCGCGCCGGCTGCGCGCGGGGGACTCGGTGCTGGCGCCCGGCGGGGACGCGCTGCGGCCGGCGCGCGTGGCCCGGGTGGCAAGGGAGGAAGCCGTGGGCGTGTTCGCGCCGCTCACGGCCCACGGGACGCTGCTGGTCAACGACGTGCTGGCCTCGTGTTACGCGGTTCTGGAGAGTCACCAGTGGGCGCACCGCGCCTTCGCCCCGTTGCGCCTGCTGCACGCGCTCGGGGCGCTGCTTCCGGGCGGGGCGGTGCAGCCCACGGGCATGCACTGGTACTCTCGGTTCCTCTACCGCTTGGCGGAGGAGCTACTGGGCTGAGCGCGACGGACACGGAAGCCTCGAGGCGCCTGCTCAAACCCCGGCGTGCGGGCGGAGAGCTGGGGGAGTGGGCAGCAGAGGATGCTGACTCGGGGGTGGGGGAGGAGGGGAGGCGGAGAACCAGAGGCAAGCCTGGACCGCTTGGTGTGGGGGCAGCCTCCACCCGAGAGGAGATCCTGGGTCCTAGGTAGATGGTGGGTACTCCTTGACGAGGACTGTTTCGCCTCTTCCTCCTCAGTGCCTCAGCCCCACCCGATTATTTTATTTTATTTTCTATTTATAAATTGTAATATAATGACCTGCTTGCCCCGCCTGGCAAGGTGAGGGGCCAGGGCACGGCGTTAACACTGTTTGACACAGCCAGCCAATCTGATGTCTGACATTTTCCTACAGGTGGGCTAATAAAGGGAAGGCTTGCAGGAGCTTATTGGAAAATCTCTGTATTCAGGGGGTGATTCACCTCAGGAGGAGGGGAGAAGGGGACCAACCCTGAGTCACTACCCTACATCTGACTCCTCCTTCCTTACCCAGCAGCTCTTCCTGCCTGCTTCCTCCCCTCAGAGGGGGCATCCCAGTCCATCAGCAACTGGAGACCAGAAGAATCCTCCTCTTTTCTAGGCTGTTGGCCCCTTCTCCCACCCAGAGAGGACCAGAATTCTACCTGCATGACGCATACCGAACAGAGGGGCCAGGGATGTTGAAGGAGCAAGAGGGTCCACGCATGTCCTCTCTGGTTCATAGTGGCTCCAGCAAGGTCTCAGGCCGTTACATTACTGCTACTCGGAGAATTCTGGTCCCTGATTGTTAGGCTGCAGTCCTAGTCCCTCCCTGAAGGCTGCAAAGAATCAGCCTAGCTCCCATCCTACCCTGGTGTCAGAGTCTGGATAGGGATGATGTTTTATTCTGGGATGTCACTGGACCAACTGATGGTCCTTGGGAATCCCTAGCTAATTTATAACTGATAGTCCCCATGCACTCTTGATCAAGAGAAAGAACGAGAACAGAGGGCTGGAACCTATCTCTCCTGAAGGAGAGAGAACAGCTTCAAGCCCTGGCGTATGTGTGTTTAGGGGGAGGAGGGAAGGCTCTCCATGCAAGGGCCTATAGGTATTACAACCTGAGTGCTCTTCTTGATCGCCTCTCCTAGTTGTTTCTCTTGGCTTCCTCCACCATCCCCCTCTTCCTCCTCCCCTTCTCCAGGCTCTGCCTCCCCCACCTGAGTGTTCCTGGAACCTGCAGGTTCCAAGGCAGCCAGAGAGGCAGGAACTCAGACAGGTGCCCCGAGTTAGGAATGGAAGCTCAGAGGAAGTTGGACTTCAGTGGAAGGGGAATGAATGTCTGTGCTGGAGGGGATGGAGGGGTTTGGTCATACCACCGGGGAGCCAGCACTTGCCTGTAGGGAGCAGTGCAACTTCAGTCCACGGGGTCCCTGCTATCTACCGCCCTCTGGTGGCTGTCGGGACCAGTTCTCTTCCAGACCAAAGGAAAGAGATACCTACTTCCTGCGGGGATGGGTAGACTGGACCTGTGCGGAGGAGCCTTATCTCAGGAGGTGAGAGACGGTGGGTGGGGCTGGGTAAGATGCCAGGGCTGAGCCACAGGTATCACGCCTCTCCTTGTGAAAACCCTTCTAAGTCTGGCATTTTTGCATCCCCCGTGCCTGGTTTAGCTCTGTGGCTCCCAGAAGCTGGAGGTATAGTTGTAGCCAGATTCCGTGCATGTTCAAGTTGCCACCTCATCTCTCTTACCCTGTGACCCTTGAGTTCAATGTCTGGAGGTAAAAAGCATACTTAGGGTTCCAGGAAGTGATCGATAAAGGCAACCTTTGGAAGCAGAATAATTTTTACCTTTAGTGTCCTTCCCCACACCATTTCTTTCAATCCATACCTGTTACCTGTTAATCAGGTACCTGTTACCACTCCCTCTCCCTTTCCGGATTTCACAATCCAAGCTGTGGATCTTGCCCAGAGCATGGCCTGGAAGTCATGCAGACCTGCAGATACTCATACCACCCCAAGAAGATTGTTGAGAAGATCAGTGTGTGTGCCCAATGTGGAATAGACACTCTATTTTCTATGCTCTGCTCCCATTTCTCACTGCCTTTGCTGCCTTCTGCTGTTGGTCTGCTTTTCTCCTCACCACTCCACTAAAAGCAGGATTTATCCATGGGTCCCAAGTATTTTGGGGGGTCGTGTTGCTCCCATAATTGTTTGACTTCACTACACTCCTTCAGAAGGTGCTGTGTGAAAGATTTGGGCTTGCTTTAGAACTAAAGTATAATTAAAAGTGATCTTGTTTTGAGAATATACAGAGTATTTTGTAATAATCTTGCTTGCCAAGACCTCTCTGCATGCTGGGAAACCAGAGTTGAGAACCACTGCTTCGAGTTTCAGTTGACCTTTTTAAACTCCCCTAGTCCAGACTTTTTTCCCCCTTCCTTTCTTCAGGTGGGGTTTACTGAACATCTACAGTGTAGCACTGTATTAGGCATGAAAAATATATAAAATATTAAGAAGCAGCTTCCTCTATGAAGGAGTAGACTTAAGGGTGTAAGATGGTTACCTGCCAAAACAACATTGTTACTTAATCAGGATGAGTTGAATGGGTGAAAAATGTCATATTGGTGCAGAGAGCCTTGTGAAGAAAGTAGGGCCTGAATAGGGTATGGAAGCATGTAGATGGAGGAGACCAGATAGGGCATTCCAGGCAGAGGTAGCAACATGAGCAGGGACTTGAAATCTGGAATGAAAATGTGCAGACTGGCTAGAGTGGGAGATGGAGGACTGTAACTATATGTAGCTAATGTTTCTTGAGAGCTTGCTATATGTCAGGCCCTCTTCTAGCTCTTTACATGCATTCTCATTTCATGCATATGACAACCCTGTGGGATTGTATTACTGCTGAGGAAACCAAGGCAAGGACAGGTTTAAGTCACTGGGTCAAGTTTTTGCAGCTAGTAAATGGTAGACCTGGAGCAGAAACAACAAGAAGACTACCTTGATGGACGGGGCTATGTCCTTAAAGGCCTTAAGAAGTTTTTGACTCAGTGCCCCTGGGTGGCTCAATCAGTTAAGCATCGAACACTTGGTTTGGAGGCTCAGGTCAGGATCCCACGGTTGTGGGATTGGGCCCTGTGTCAGGATCGGAGCTCAGCGGGTTGTCTGCTGGAGATTCTCTCTTTTCCTCTCCCTCTGCCTCTCACTCTCAAATAAATAAACAAACAAACAAACAAACAAAAAGTTTTTGCTTCTTCTTCACTGAGTCACTAGTAAGTCCTAGCTTTTTGATAGTCATTTCTCTCTCATTTTCAGTGGCTCTTCTTTCTCCTGCCTGGATTGCTGGCTTCCTTAACTAACGTTACCCATACAGTAAAGGATCATAGATATATATATATATTCACACACAGAGTAGAAGTGAGTCTGAGCTTTATCATAGACTGAATATATGTGTCCCCACTCCAAATTAATAGGCTCAAACCCTAAGACCTGTGTGTCTGTTTTTGGAGGTGGGGCCTCTAAGGCTGTAATGAAGGTCAAAGGAAATCATAGGAGTAGGGCTCTGATCTGATAGGATTTCTGTCTTTCTAAGAAGAGGTGCCAGAAAGTTGCTTTCTCTCTCTTTGCATGTACCGAGGAAAGGCCATGTAAAGACATAGCAAGGGATCCCTGGGTGGCACAGCGGTTTGGCGCCTGCCTTTGGCCCAGGGCGCGATCCTGGAGACCCAGGATCGAATCCCACGTCAGGCTCCCGGTGCATGGAGCCTGCTTCTCCCTCTGCCTATGTCTCTGCCTCTCTCTCCCTCTCTCTCTGTATGACTATCATAAATAAATTTTTAAAAAAAATTAAAAAAAAAAAAAAAAAAAAAAAAGACATAGCAAGAAGGCAGCCATCTGCAGGCCAGGAAGAGAATTCTCACCAGGAACCAAATTGGCCAGAACCTTGATCTTGAAATTCCCCAACCTCCCAAGTAGTGAGAACATAAATGTTTGATGTCTAAGCCACCCAGTCTATGGTATTTTGTTATGGCAGCCCTAGCAGACTAATACGATCTTCCAGAAACACATGAAGTAAGAAGCCGGTGCTAAGATGGAGTGTTTACTTAGTGAAAAGAATGAATTCTGGAGAGTGAGCATTTCTGACCTAGAGCTTTCACATGTTTATCCCAGACAGAGCCTCTAGGTCTCTACTATATTGGAGGAAGTGTTCTTCTCTGGCTGGAAGACAGAAGAAGCTGTCTATGGGAAGAAGGGTATAGCTGGTCAGGCTATTTCCCTGTGGGGGTTGTATGGCCATTTAGCACATTCACACTCCTCTCGCTATATATGAATTGGTTGATGTACACACGTGAACATCTCCCATGGGGGGGGGATATCTTCAGGTTTTACTGAGTGTCTCCCTTGTGCCAGATACCATGCTGTGCCATGGGGAGAGGACAATAAGTCAGGGCTGGCTCTTACAGCTCACTTGGTCAGAGAGCTGGGGAGGAAGAGTAAATTGAGCCCAAGGAGCATTAGTAAGTTCAGTTTAGTCAAAGGGAGGTGTGATAGACTTTAAAGATTGTAAATTTTATCCTGAAGGTGAAAAACAACTATAGGATTTGAGGCAGATGAAAGGAGAAATCAAACCTGTATTTTAAAAAAGGAATTGGGGGATGCCTGGGTGGCTCAGAGGTTGGGCTCCTGCCTTCAACCCAGGGCATGATCCTGGAATCCCAGGATCCCTGCTTGGAGCCTGCTTCTCCCTCTGCCTCTCTCTCTCTCTCTCTCTCTCTCTCTTTCTCTCTCTCTGTGTCTCATGAATAAATAAATAAAATCTTAAAAAAATAAAAAAGGAATTGGCAATTGGATGGGCTTTTTGGGTCATCTTTAATCTCTAAGTAGGTTGGTCCTCCTCTGCCTGTGTGAGCGTTGCTAGTTTTGATTGCAAGGAGCAAATGCTCCTGTCCACACACAGAGTGTGTTATGGGAGCAGATGGTGGGGGGTTGTGTACGGATATTGGAGCAGGGTAGGATAGGATAGGGACAGACCTGAAGGTGATACCTCCAGCCCTGGCTTTCCTTCTCTCTGAAACCGAAGTCCAAACTGTCTCTTAACCTCTCTCCTTGGGACCACAGAACCTAAGAACACAGCTATTTGACTCCAAACCACATGATGTTCAAACAGGAGTCCTTGGAACTGGCAACTCCTTTTTTTTTTCTCTATTCTCTTTTGCTGTCCAGCCATTCTTTCAGCAGAGGCAGAGTTTGGCTTAGTGAGTTGCTGATGGCCCTAAACTGAGACAGAGCTGCCACCCGGAGAGCTAGGTCTGGACTGAACATTGCAGCTGCCCAGGGAACAGCTGGCTAAGCCCTCAGCAGCTGCAGCAGCTGGGATTCCACCCAACATTTGAGCTGGGATTAATCCCATTTCCTCCACGCACGTCCCTTCCCAGTTCTAGTCCCTGACTAGTCTATAGTACCCCTAGAATTTTTGAGACTAAATGTCACAAGTCTCGCCCTGAACTAAGCTGGAGCCAAAGTCCTCCACCTTCTTCTTAGAGGCAGCTGACCCAAAGCACCTTAGGGCCATCACAGGAAAGAGGGTGTGGGTCTCTCTCCTACACAATCTCCTTTCTCTCATCGTCTCTATCCTTTGATAAACTGGCTAGGATGGATTATTCTTTGAAATGTCCGACTTTCCATAACCGTTAGAATTGTCTCAAGAAGGGGCTTCTTGGGTGGGATGAGGAGGTAAATTTCCTTTATCTTTGAAAAATTGTATACCAAGGCCTGGAAACTTGGTGGGAGTGCTACAGAAGGATCAAGCATCATATGGATGCTTGTCAGTTTTCAGCCATGATTGCTTCCCACTTAACTGTGATTCTATGGTTGTGAACAATAGGGCAGTATATTCTATTTGGTGCTTAGGCACCAGCTGTGTGACCTTGAGAAAATCACCTTGTAAGAGGTGCCAGAGGCTATAAGGAGGTGCTTCCAAGAAGCTGGAAAGAAGGAGGTACCCTGAGATTTGAACAAGGCAAATTAACACACAAAAGGACAAGACCCTTCCTCCCAGGCTCAGAGATTTGACTCCCTTCCTTCAACAAATGTTTATTAGGCCCCTGCAAGTACTAATAAGCATTTTGCTCTGCTACGGATTTTTAATATTTTTCTAGAGAAACAGGCAGTCATTGGAATAGATTAGATTAATTTTATTTTATTTTATTTTTTTTTTTTTTTTTTTTTTCAAACTTCTTTTGGACTCCAAGTGCACTTTTATTTATTTCTAATTTTTTTAATGATAGTCACAGAGAGAGAGAGAGAGAGAGAGAGAGAGGTAGAGATACAGGCAGAGGGAGAAGCAGGCTCCATGCACCGGGAGACCGATGTGGGATTCGATCCCGGGTCTCCAGGATCGCGCCCTGGGCCAAAGGCAGGCGCCAAACCACTGCGCCACCCAGGGATCCCGATTAGATTAATTTTAATTAGGTTTTAGCTTGGGAGAGTGGCCTGATCAAATTTGGATTTTAAAAAGATCATTCTAAAAAAAATAAAAAGATCATTCTAGTTGCTGAGTGGGGAATGGGTTAGAAGGGAATTAGTGAGTCTAGGGAGAAGAGCACAAGAAAAAATAGGGTAGTGCTTGGTGCAGATGAGAGATGATGCTGTTGAGATAAAGAGGTGGCAATGGAGATGAAGAGAAAGGACAGCTGCAGGCAGTATTTATATTTGTGGGATTGATAGGACTTAGTGGTTGATAGGATGAAGTAGGGAGTGAAGAATAAGTAGGAGGAGAAAAGGATCTCCTTTGGGGCCGCCTGGGTGGCTCAGCGGTTGAGCATCTGGCTTTGGCTCAGGGCATGATCCTGGAGTCCCAGGATCAAGTCCCATGTCAGGCTCCCCACAGGGAGCCTGCTTCTCCCTCTGCCTGTGTCTCTGCTCCTCTCTTTGTCTCTCATAAATAAATGAAATCTCTTTTTTAAAAAAATATTTCTCTCAATTTCAGCTGCAGGATATAATGTATCTAAAATGAAAGAGAAAGGGGTGCCTGGGTGGCTCAGTTGGCTGAATGTCTAACTCTTGATTTTGGCTCAGGTCAAGATCTTAGAGTCATGAGAATGAGCCCCGTCTGTGATTCTACGCATAGCATGAAGCCTGCTTGAGATTCTCTTCCTCTGCCCCTCCTCCTCTTCTCTCTCTCTCTCTCATTCTCTCTCAAAATAAATAAATCTTAAAAATAAAATGAACTGAAAGAGAAAGAATAATTGATCAGCCAATATCATTCTATTCTTTTTTTTTAATTTTTTTTTAATTTTTATTTATTTATGACAGTCACAGAGAGAGAGAGAGAAGCAGAGACACAGGCAGAGGGAGAAGCAGGCTCCATGCACCGGGAGCCCGACGTGGGATTCGATCCCCGGTCTCCAGGATCGCGCCCTGGGCCAAAGGCAGGCGCCAAACTGCTGCACCACCCAGGGATCCCTATCATTCTATTCTTTAAAAGATTTTACTTATTTATTTGAGAGACAGCACAAGCAGAGAGGAAGGGCAGAGGGAGAGGGAGGAGCAGACTCCCTGCTGAGCAGAGAGCCCCGTTGCAGAACTTGATCCCAAGACCCTGGGATCATGACCTGAGCTAAAGGCAGACTCTCAACTGATTGAGCCACCCAGGCTCCCCCAATATCTATTAATCCAAAATGGAATGTGGCAAAAGGGACAACTCGGTCAATAAGAATTGTTACTTATGCCGAGATTGATCTTGGTGAGAGAGGTGCCCAGTGTTATTAGTGGAGCAGGAAGGGTTCTTTAGGCCTCCAGATGACTGGTTGAAATACCCCATAGAGAGAGTCCTAATGTTCTGCTCATCAGGCAGCAATCGGGTACCTCCCTGGAAAGGGGAGTTCCCTAGATAGAGGATACAGGCATCCTGGGCAGTGGAAAGGGAGTGTGCTGGATACATTAGCATGCATGGTAGGACCCAGACCAGGCACTGAGGAATTACTGCAAGGCTTCCCTAGCATTTAAATATTTGGAGGTGTCCTAAGCAAGTCCAGTTCCCAAATTGGCTAGACTGAGTGTTCTTCCCAGGATCATCTTTCTCAGTGGTGTCCGGGGAAGAAGCCAGACCATCTGCCTTCCTCTGGGCATACCTCTAGGCAAACTGTGAATTCACTCTCAAACTAATGATGATAATGATTACGATGGCTTTAATTCAGTGAGTACCAGCTCTTTCCTAATAGAGTACTCTATTAAGAAATGTATATCACATTCATTATCGCATTTACTTCTCACAACAGTTTGCAAAAATAAGTGTTTGAGGGATCCCTGGGTGGCGCAGCGGTTTGGCGCCTGCCTTTGGCCCAGGGCGCGATCCTGGAGACCCGGATCGAATCCCACATCGGGCTCCTGGTGCATGGAGCCTGCTTCTCCCTCTGCCTATGTCTCTGCCTCTCTCTCTCTCTCTCTCTGTGTGTGTGACTATCATAAATATCATAAATAAATAAAAATAAAAAAAAGAGAACAGTAACAATGAAATCCTACTACAGCTGCTTTGTAATAGGATGTTCTCCCTCCATTCCCACTTCTCTAAAAAAAAAAAAAAAAAAGTATTTGATTCCAGAAGGATTTAAGCAGGTCATAGGGACCACTGGAGACTTGGGTTCTGAGGCTATGCAGCCAGAAACAATGCCTCAGAATCACAGATCCAAGCCAGTGGGGGCACTGTGGCAACTGCCAGTAAACACTCTAAACACTAGACGCTGCAATTTGCAGACCAATGCTGACACTGACATGGATGCTGGAAGGTACTGCTGACCCCACTGCCACGGGCCATCCTGGAACTCGATCTTTCTGCCAGCAACCAGAAAGAATGTCAGACATCTGCTACCATGCTGTTCCAACCATTTTATAGAAGAGAAACTGAGGCTCAGAGCAGTGAAGTAAACTGCTTAGATCACATAGGGAGTAAACTAGGATTTGACACCAGGTCTGGTTGACTGCAAAGTCTATGTTCTTTCCACTATGTTTAGCCACTGTGACTCATTTTACTTCTCCAGGCTGCTGCTTCTCAGCCTATAGTCTGGAGACATTGTGATACCAGGTGATCACCAAGGTCCTCTAGCTCTCATAGGTTATAATTAAATTATTTTGCATATTGCTGGTTATGGTCTCTTGATTGAGAGACCATTTTTTAAAAATGCATTAATTCAGTACTCTCCCCTTACCCTCACTAGAAAATTTCTGTTCTTCCTCCCTTGTCCCTTTTTTTTTTTTTTTTAAGATTTTATTTACTTATTCGTGAGAGACACAGAGAGAGGCAGAGACACAGGCAGAGGGAGAAGCAGGCTCCCTCTGGGGAGCCTGACATGGGACTCAATCCCAGGACCCCAGGATCATGACCTGAGCCAAAGGCAAACACTCAACCACTGAGCCACCCAGGTGCTCCCCTCCCATGTCTTCTAATCCTATTCATGGAATTGCCATCTTCCTTCCCTTTGCTTTATTAAGGCCATCAACTTCACAACTTCTACCTGGAGTGCCCTCTCTCTGAGTTTCGCTATCCTTTGCCTTGTTACCTGGTCCTGGCCATCATCTCCCTTCTGGGTATTGGCCTCCTAATATGACTTCCACCTCCAGCTCCAACCTTTCTTGGTACTATGTCCTCTACGGGGCTGCCAGTGTGACCTCCTAAAGCAGAGCTCTCCTTGTGGTACTGCCTCTCCCCATCACCCCACCAAATTAACGGCAAAGACTCCATTGCTTACTGCAGCGCTACCTAAGCCTTGTACTGTTTTCATGACAATGTCTATAGTGTCTTTCCACCCATATAAATGTTTAACATTCTTCTCAAATTCTATTGGCTTTTCTTACTACCTACTTTAGCTTCTGTGAAAGAATATTTGTGAAGTCATAGTTTTAGCGTTATAGCTATTGTTTTTCCCAGCACACATTAAAAATTACATAACAAAACAAAATTTTAAAGTGTGTGTGCTATCTGAATCATCTAACATACCACTAGTGGTATATTTTGAGAACCTTGGATACCGAATAAAGGTCAAATTCTTTTTGGTAAACTCTACCCCCAACGTGGGGCTTGAGCTCATGATTCCAAGATCAAGAGTTGCACACTCTACCAACTGAGCCAGCCAAGCAACCCAAATCAAATTCTTTTTTTTTTTTTTTTTTTTTGAGGGGAAGGGCAGACGGAGAGGGAGAGGGAGCTCTTTCTTTCTTTCTTTCTTTCTTTCTTCTTTCTTTCTTTCTTTCTTTCTTTATGAGAGACACAGACTGAGAGAGAGAGGCAGAGACACAGACAGAGGGAGAAGCAGGCTCCTCCCAGGGAGCCCAATGCAGGACTCGATCCTGGATCTCGGGATCACAACACGAGCCGAAGGCAGGTGCCCAACCACTGAACCACCCAGCGTCCCGAGAGACAGCATTTTAAGCAGACTCCATGCCCAGCACAGAGCCCCATGTGGGGCTCAATCTCACAACCCTGAGATCACAACCTGAGCAGAAATCAGGAGTCAGATGCTTAACCAACTGAGCCACCCAAGTACCCGCCAAATCAAATTCTTAACACTGGCATTCAAAACCCTCCCTGATTTGATTGCAGTCTAATTTCCAGCTTTGATTTCCCGACAGCCCACATGCATAGAATGCTGCAGATATAGGGTCCACTCTATATTTCCAGAAATACCGTCTTCCCTGAACTTTTTGCCTTTTTGCCTTTTTCCCTAGGGCCTTTTTGAGATTTAAGTCTAGGCTCAATTATCAAGTACCATGTGAAATCTCTGATCCTTTCAGACAGAATCAACCCCCTCCCTTCCATTCTCCCTTCCTTCTTTCCCTCTTCCTTCCTTCCTTCATTTCTTCCTTCCCTACTTCCTTTTCTTCCTTCCTTCTTCTCTTCCTTATTTTCTTTTTCTTTAGAATGGTTTCTTCCTCTATGCTTCTAGCTATTCATACTGTGATGTGAGACTTAATATAATTTTGCCTCTAATTTTTTACTTGATAATCTTCCCTCTATAGCATTCAGAGGTATATCATTCAGAGTCCTTGGGGAAAACAGATTGCATCTTTAAATATAATGCAATATAACGTTAAGAAATGTAACGAAAGAGCTGTTCATACTTCCATAAAGTGTGGATAGGGTTAAAGAATATCAGCAAGAGAGGTGAAACATTGAGTCTGGCCTCAGTGAGGAACACTAGAAGTAGTAACCCCTAGGCCTGAAGGGGCCAGGGAGGAAGGAAGGGTTACAAGAACCCAGAGAGATCTGTAAGTTGCTGTCGTTTAAGGAAAGGGCCACCCAACAGGGTCTGTGGCCTCTGGCAACCACATGAGTGAGTCCAGGAGACACAACAGAAGAGTTGCCAGTTCAACCCACGGAGTGAGGAGAAATAATATATATATTTAAACCATCAAGGTTTTGTCATCGTTGTTGTTGTTTTTAAGTACTCTCTATGCCCGGCATGGGGCTTAAACTCATGATCCTGAGGTCCAAAGTTGCATGCTCTACAGATTGAGCCAGCCAAGTGTCCCTGGAAGCCATACTTTAAAAAATATATAAAATAAATAAATAAATATATTAAAAATATATAAATAAATAAATACATAATTTGAGGGAGAGAGTGAGAGAGAGACAGAGAGAGAGAGAGAGAGAGAGAGCATGCATGATAAGAGGGAGGGGCAGAGGGAGACAAAAAGAGAGAAAGAATCTCCAGCAGACTCCCCACTGAGTGTGGAGCCTGACATGGGGTTTGATCCCAGGACCTTAAGATCACGACCTGAGGTGATCGTGGGTCCCTTTCTGAGGTCAGAGTAAGTGGCTCTTTGAAACAACTTTTGTAGATCTGGACTTTTTAAAGTATTAGGTAGTTCCACAGTATACAAGAGTTGGTCACTTAACTGACTGAGCCACGCAGGCGCCCCAGAACCCATACTTTTGATACAAACATAGTAAAAATGTTTTCACTTCTCAAGGAGATACTTAAAACAGTTTTCTGGGAGTATTTAATCTTTATTTTGTCTCAGTTGTTTGAGACATAGCAAAATATATGATGCCATCCCTAGAAATTTTATTCCAAGCCCATTTACCTGCCATTAGGATAGTTTACTTTCCTTAGTTGATTCTATATTCATGACCTGTGTATATCTGTGATCTTTACAAAGTAACCAATGATGCATTACTCTTTAAGGTGATTGATATTTAATAAACACATATCTTGGTCCTGAGGTGTGCAGGTCTTGTAGATTGGCTCCCTGAACATTTATTCCTAATCACCTTCTCTTAACCTTCCTTTATTATAGAGGGTAGAAAAGAAAACGTTAAAATTTCCAGGCTCTCAGGGATCCCTGGGTGGCTCAGCGGTTAAGTGCCTGCCTTCAGCCTGGGGCATGATCCTGGGGACCTAGGACCTAGGATCGAGTCCCATGTCGGGCTCCCTGTATGGAGCCTGCTTCTCCCTCTGCCTCTCTCTCCATGTTTCTCATGAATAAATAAATAAAATCTTAAAAAAAATTTTTTTCCAGGCTCTCTTGCAGCTTGAGATGGCCATATAATAGTTCGGTTTAAGGAAATGTAGGTGAAAATCTGCTGTGAGATCTTCTCTCCTGTATAAAAAGAAAAAGCCACGAGAGGAGGAAGCCCTTTGTCTTAGTCCGATTCCTTTCTTCCTGATTGAAAGCAAGAGAATTTGAGGATGATTTAATAAAGAGAATATTTACAAAGGTGCGAACAGGGTGTAGGAAAACCACAGGGGTAAAGTAACACCCTAGGGTGAGTATCAGAGCAGCTGTTACCCATGTAGGCCTGAAGGGGAGGGAGCAACTAGAAAACAGAACAAGAGGGAGTGTGTATGGGTGTGTGTGTATGGGGGGTGATGTGAGGGTGCTAGGACCTTCAGTGGGGGTTACAGATACTCTCCCCACTCCATCTGAGCTTCTGTGAGGGTTTCCCTTAGACTGAATTCTGCTGGGATGCAGGCAGCAAGGTCTGCCTCCTGGAAACCAATCTGGGTGGAAAAGAATAGAGAGTTAATCTGGAAAGACAAACAGCATAAAAGGCATCTCATTTATCTTTATACCCATACTGTGCTAACACGTGGTGAGAGTATCTGGTACAAAGTAGGAGATGAACAAATTTTTGTTGAATTTATTAAATCCAGTTCTTTGTTCTACCCTGTAGTGCTTAAGACTCAATCTGAAATCTCCACCAAGCTCACTCAAGCCAAATAATTCAACATAAAATTGCTAATCTGCAAGGAACTTCCTTTACCCAGTTGAAAAGGCATTTGGGTCCCTTTCAGAGGCCAGAGTAAGTGGCTCTTTGAAACAATTTTTGTAGATTTGACTTTGTAAAGCATTAGATAGTTCCACAGTTATACAAAGCCTGTTCTCTTGGGATGCCTGGGTGGCTCAGTGGTTGAGTGTCTGCCTTGGGCTCAGGGCCTGATCCCAGGATCCAGGATCCAGTCCCACATTGGGCTCCCTGCATGGAGCCTGCTTCTCCTTCTGCCTATGTCTCGGCCTCACTCTCTCTGTGTCTCTTATGAATAAATAAATAAATCTTAAAAAAAAAAAGCACTTCTCCTCTAGTACAATCTAACTTACCTGAGACTTCAACAGGCCCTTTCAGAAGAAATAACTTCTGTGTGCTATCTATATGGCTAAGCCTCAGCTTTCACATCTGTAAAATTAGAGTAGTAATAGCTACCCATCATCAAGTCTCAGGTACAAATGTCACTCCTCAAGATATCATATAAACGGAGTACCATACCCCATCACTCTCTAGCCCATTAATACCTTGTTATTCCCCCCTTGCAGTGATTACTTTTATTTTTTATTATAGCTTATTTATTATTTGTAGATTATTGGTCTTCTCCCAAAAGAATATTTGCTCCTTATGAGCAAAGACCTTGTCTGTGTTGTTTATTGCTCTATTTCCAGCATCTAGAATGGACATGATTGTTGTTTGATAAATATTTGTTGATGAATGGATAAATAATACCAATTATCAACTTTAGGGCTGTTATGAATATTAAATAACATAATAATGCAATGCACCTGGCACAAAGTAGAACACCATAAATCTAGCTGTTGTTTTCTTTCTTCTTTTTCCCTCCCTCACCTCCTATATTCAGTCCTTTAGCAAGTCATTTTGACCTCAGCCTCAAAACATACCTGGAATTCTCTATCTACTTCATTCATCTCTACCAGCCTACTCCAGCCCCCTTTCCCTCTCACCTGGACTACAAGTAAGGCTCTTAGCTGATCTCCCAGCTTTTCCTCTTGCTCCCGTCAGCTTCATTCTTCACAGAGAGGTTGTTTTTTCTTTTTTTTTTTTTTTAACCAGGGAAATCCTTTATTTTTTAAAAGATTTTATTTATTTATTCATGAGAGACACACAGAGAGGGCAGAGACATAGGCCAATGGAGAAGCAGGCTCCCCATGAGAAGCTGGATGTGGGACTCGATCCCCAGACCTGGGATACCACTGAACCACCCAGGAGCCCATAAACCAGGGAAACCTTTCAGAAACACAATTCAGATATTCAAATCATCCGCTGCTTTTTGGATACCCAAACTTTGCAAGGCCTGGCCCTCTGCCATCATCTTAGACTTGATCTGCTTTAGGCTGACATAAACTCTTCTCTCCCTCTCTTTCTCCTAGAATTTAACGAATTTATTTTCATCGCAGCACGCACAGCCCTGATGGATTCTTCTGCCAGAATTTAGTTCTAGCTAGCTCCTTTCTGTCTTTCAGACCTCAGTTTAAATAGGGATTCCTTTGAGAGGAAGTATTACTCAATCTAATGCGGTCATCTCTTATTTTACCACATTTTATAGCGCTCAATACCATCTAATATTTCCTTGTTTATATGTTTGTCTCTTCTAACTACGTTTTAAGCTTTGTGAGCACAGAGACCTTGTCTGTCGCGTTCGTTGCTCTATCCCCTAAGCTGGAACAATGCCTGCAGCATACAGTACCTGCATGATAAATATTTGTTGAATAAATGAATGCATTGATTATGATGATGGTAACCAAACTTCAGACGACCTGGCCAAACATTCTGACGACTTCCTCACGAATAACAATCGCATTTCCGAAAATCCTGGTAGACTGTGGAAATCTGTGGAAACAATAAAAAATCCTGGTAGACTGTGAAATCTGTGGAAACAATAAAAAAGATCTGGGGCCGAAATCTGGGGGAAGCAGAGGTAATAGAGCGGAACTTGGGCCTTTTCTTCCCTCTCCAAGGACTGCAGAGACCTCGCAAAAGGGCAGCCTAGAATCTTCTGACCAGAAATTCCCGCCCCGCCACAACGGGTATTTTTCCATGCATGATTCTTCGCAGCCACTTCTGCGAGGTTGAAAATGCGCAAACACCTCTAGGACCCCGAGTTCCTTTCTGTTTCTTTATGAATGAACCGGCTCTAGTCTGCGCAGGCGCAGCTCCGCGTTCTCCGGCTCCACGTGAGGCCCACCCTTCCCTCCCGCGGGCGGCCCCGCCCTCGTCCTTTCTAACGAGCCAATGGCGAGCGGCCTGGGGGGCGGAGCCCGGAGCGCGCGGCACTGTAGATCCCCCGGCGCCCGGCTCCCTCGCGTTAGTCTTGCTGTGTTGTGATCACGTGGCCAGCTCCGGGCGCGGCGCTTGTTTTGGTTTCCCTCTAGCAGGTCCCTGGCAGCTCCGGAGTGAGCGACTTTCCTGGGCCGGTTGCTGCGCCTGCCTCACCCCCTGATCTCCTCCTCCTGGGGCTCCTGCAGCCCGCAGCTCGGCAAGCCCCTCGGGGCCGGCTCCTGCCATGCCGCTAGTTCGCTACAGGAAGGTGGTCATCCTCGGGTACCGCTCTGTAGGTGAGTCTCCGCCTCGGGGAGAGCGCGGACGCACCGCGGCTTTGTGGCCAGAGGAGGCGCGCTGTCGCGGGAACGCGACCCAGAGAGGAATGGTGGCATCGTTAGAACGGGGTTGTAGGGCGAGGACTGAAAGGATGGAGGAGGAAAGGCTGGGGTGGTGGCGGCGTGTGGAGGGCTGAAGGAAGTAGGAGCGTGCAAGGGTTAACGCGGGCTTGGTTGCAGGAACACAGAGTGACCCCCAGCGTTACCCTGGGAGGGGTGGGGATGGGGTCAGGATTTGATGCTGAGCGGGGCGGGCGGGGGGGGGGGGGCGCGGTCTGTGCGGGGCCCGTCTCAGGTGTCCGGGTGCGGGGCAGACTTGATCCTAGGGGAATCCCGGATCTTCCCGGGGGTGGGGTGGGGAAAGGCGGCAGGAAAGGCTTCCTGCGGCGCTGCTGAATGCATCCGGTGGCTAGGGTGCAGAGACCCAAGGCGAAGAGAGAGTGAGGGTGGGCTAAGGAAAAACATTGCATGGCACCCGCAGGCTGGGCTGCTCGTGTGGTCCTCTTTAGTCCTGGGCCACAGCCCGAAAGGACAGAGGATGTGAATGTGGTTGGATGATTTGGCTACAACTACCGCTGCTTCCCACAGGGAAGACATCTTTGGCACATCAGTTTGTGGAGGGCGAGTTCCTGGAAGGCTATGATCCTACAGTGGAGAACAGTGAGTAGATTTCTCCCCTAGGGGTGGGGCAGGGAGGTCTTTGTTGCCCCACCCAATTCCATAATTTGGGATTTTTCTGGTCCCAAGGGGCTGATTTAATTAGCCATTAGATCTAATCTCTTCTGTAGCAATCCTGTTAGTGGAGCTAGAGTATGGGTTTTGCAGGATACTGCATCCAGGATGGTGTCGACTAGACAAAAAGAACCTGAAGGTTGTCTCTCCAGCTGCCTGGAGAGCCGCCTAGAGCTGGTCCATCAGAGTTATCCCTAGGGTTCAGAACATATCGGGGCACACATTGCTAGCCCTACAAGGCAACTCATAGTCAAGTTTTCTTTTTCTTTTCAGCTTACAGCAAGATAGTGACTCTTGGCAAAGATGAGTTTCACCTACACCTGGTGGATACAGCAGGGCAGGTACCAGTTTGGGGTAGGGTATCTAAACTTGGGGTAGAGTATCTAAACGCGGCAGTCCAGTCGGGGGAGAGGAAGTCTGGTTGCCTCTGTGGCTCATCTGTAAAGTAGTATTAAAAGGAAAGCATCTTAGCAGCTGGTAACGTGCCGTGCACATGGGAGCTACTCTGTACGTACTTGGTCAAACGGAAATGACTGCAGGAGGAAGTGCCCCAGAGAGGGTCCCCAGGACGCAGCCCACCAGCCTTTTGGCATCTGAGCGCTGCGTGGTTAGTGTTGATGTTTGTGTTTCTCGTCAGGACGAGTACAGCATCCTGCCCTATTCCTTCATCATTGGGGTCCACGGTTATGTGCTTGTGTACTCTGTTACCTCTCTGCACAGGTAAGTGACCAACATTGAGGTGGGGACTTGGGAGGATCTGAGGGCTGTCCCAGAATAAATTTATGGTTCTATTCCTTGTGTTTAAAGCTTCCAAGTCATCGCGAGCCTGTACCAAAAGCTACACGAAGGCCATGGGAAAACACGGTAAGTGGCCCTGGGAAGCAGACACACAGTGTGGACATGACGGGACGGAAGAGAGGGGAGGGTCCAAGTTACAGAGGAGGCCAGCTCAGAGCCTATCCGGCCTGCTGGGAGAATTGTCCAGCCCTGATGCGAGGGGAGTTGGGTTCCATGTGGAGCGGAGGGTATCCTGTAGTAACTCGTATTTCTTCACAGGCTGCCAGTGGTGCTAGTGGGGAATAAGGCCGATCTCTCTCCAGACAGGTAAGGAGATCTCTATGGCTCAAGGCAAAGGGAAGTGAGATGGACTAGCAGCCAGTCGGGTTCTAGTCCTGGCTCTGCCGCGGACTTGAACAAATTGTCTCACCTCCTTTCGCTTCTAACTTGAAGGTTAAGACAAGATAACCCTTCTATTGCAAAAGCTATACTTTCATATTTAGCCTCAGTCTGAGACTTCTGGGTTCTCTTTTATTTTCTCCTTCCCCAACCCACCTCCCAAACCTTGGAAGTGGGTTGGGTCAGAAGAAGTCTAGATTCTATATAACGATTTTGTAGAGAACATGGGGACATTGCTATCCTCCATCTTCATATCCCCAATTTGCTTCTAGGGAGGTGCAGGCAGTTGAAGGGAAGAAGCTGGCAGAGTCCTGGGGTGCAACGTTTATGGAGTCATCTGCTCGAGAGAATCAGGTGCTTGGGCTGAAGATTAGGGGCAAGATCAGGGTAGTAGTGTTTTTCTTATGGCACTGCTTGGTGGTGGGGATGGTGGGGGAGTGGGGTTTACACCTCTGAGCTGGGTCGTATTGGCAATGAACTGACTTTTTTGCCCGAATCTTTGTCCTTGCAGCTTACCCGAGGCATCTTCACCAAAGTCATACAGGAGATTGCTCGGGTAGAGAATTCCTATGGGCAAGAGCGCCGCTGCCGGCTCATGTGAGCCCTCAGGCATTGGGTAGCTGCCTTGATTCTGCCCCTGGCACTTGCCAGGCTCCAGCGGGTGTAGGCCCTTAGGACTTCACGGGTATGGTTGCCAGCTGTGTCCCCAGTCCTCTGGTCGCACAGTGTGGTACCCTCATGTTTGCACACTATTCCAGGCTCCAGTGGCCTGGTTGTCAATGTTTACAATGGGGCAAGGATGTCTCATGGGCACTGGCCTCTAGTCCTCTGTTTTTGCTAAATGAATTGTTATAACTTGCAAGATTGGCATATGAGTCCTAAGCATTGCTTATTTAGGACTCAGTCTTCTGTGCAGGTTTTGGGTGTTGGCTGGGTGAAGGGAGCTGGGGACTCCTGAAGTGGAGCTGGCTCCCTAGTGTGACAATGTATATATGCAAATAAACTGAGAAATCTTTTTGTGGTTGACTTCTGTATGTGGGGAATGCTTGGGGCCAGTATCTATTTTTCCAAGGAGTGGTGACTATGACTTTTGGTGGGGAATCAGGGCTCTTGCATTCTACCTTATTCCTATTCCTTACTCCTCACTCATTCAGGAGGACCATTATCTGAAGACTTACTACTTACTTTTTCCCACCTTTTTGCTAGGCTCTCCTATGCAGGTACCAGTTGGCTGCCACTCCCATCCAAGATTGTAGACTCAAGATCCCCTTAACTACAGAAACACCACCCTCTAGTGGCCAGCTTCCACATGCTGACCCAGCTTCCCTCCTGGGGCTTTGGCATTCCCTGGCTGGCGCTCAGAGAGGCTAAGGTTTGGGGAGGAAGGAAACTCCTCATCATAGGGATGTAATAACTGAGAAGGAGTGTAGAGGCAGGGACTAAAGTGTTGGTGAGGATTTTGGCTTTCGAAGAGAGTTGAGTAAAATAAGAAATAATGCCCCTGGTGTATATCAATCCTGCTCCCCATGTCCTCAGAGCCTTTCATTAAATGGATATTTGGTCTTTTCCTACCATTGGTGACCTCTTCATACCCTTTACATCTTTGGAATTGTGCCACTTTTTTAGATGTCAAAGGGTAATGCTTCTCTTTTTTTTAAAGATTTATATTAGAGAGGATGAGAGTATGCCTGAGCCCAGGGAAGGGAGGGGCAGAGAAAGAAACTCAAGTAGATTCTGGGAGCTCTATCTCATGACCTTGAGGTCATGGCTAAAGCCAAAATTAAGAGCCGGCTGCTCAACTGACTGAGCCACCCAGGCACCCCTACTTCTATTCTTTCTTATTGACCAGCCATCCCAGTAGGAGCAGACATTTCAGCTAGGTAGGGTTGGTCCTATCTGCCTCCGCTTTTCCTGCTCACCCTCCACCCCTACCAGACCTAGGGCCTAACTGGCCAATACCTCCTCTAAGGACCTATAAGGGTTGCTGGAATAGTGTATCCTTCATAGGGAGACACAGACTTCTCTTGCTACCTGAGGGAGCCTGAGGTGGGAGGATGGGGAGGATGGGCAAAGTCTTAGCTGTGACCTTGCCAGTGCCTGACTCTAGGCTAGTTGGGCTTACAGTTGGGGAGATTGTCCTGCCGGTCTTCAAAAGTGCTGCCAGCTGCTTTTGCATATCTAACTAGAATCTAAAAAATAAGAGCTGTTGGAAGGGGCATTATCCAAACAGCAATCTCAGTAGTTTGGGATTCTCTTTAGGGTTGTCACCACCCTCTTTTTTCTTACATTAAGATCGGGTCCTTTTCCACATCTTACCTGAAATACTCATCACAGGCTATCTATTGCCCTGCTGCCATTTCCATGAGGTCTAAGACAAGTCTTGTTTGAAATTTTCTAAAAGTGTATCAAACAATCTTAAAGGCCTGATAGAAGAATGAATATTAGTTAATGGCTAGGTTGGAATACTTTTCCACTTAGCTGTGTGACCTTGTATAGTCCCTTACCCTCTCTAAGCCTCAGTTTCTTATTTATGAAGTATAGTTCAACCTTCACAGAGTTGAGGTGAGAATTAAATTGAGGTGATATATGAAATGCTTAGAACAGTCATAATAAACTCTTAAATGGTGGCTATAGTGCTATTGGAGGTCTTTTTGGTGAAGGTCAGCCTCCTCATTTCTGGATGTAGAAGGTAGGGAGAGACCTAACATTTTCCAACTTTGTAAAAAGGTTTATTTTTAAAGATTTTATTTTAAGTAATACCTATACCCAACATGGGACTCAAACTTAACAATCCTGAGATAAACAATCACATGCTCTGACTGAGCCAAGCCAGGTATCCCTATTTTCCAACTCTTGTCTTGGTTAATTAATTAAAATATTTATTCATTCATGAGACACACACAGAGGCAGGGACACAGGCAGAGGGAGAAGCAGGCTCCTCACAGGGAGCTTGATGCGGGACTTGATCCCAGATCCTGGGATCACGCCCTGAGCTGAAGGCAGATGCTCAACCGCTGAGCCACCCAGGTGTCCCTTGTCTTGGTTATTTAGTATAGCTGAGACAGGTGTGGGGTCACTGCTGGACTTTTTGTTGAAATAAACCTGAATGGTCAGTGCAGGCAGGGTACGTGATGCTAGCATGGGCTAGCACAGGCTATTGCCTATTTCTGATCCCTCCTATGAACCTGGCTGGTAGGGATTTAGGTTTTCTGCACTGTCCAATATGGAGGCCACATATGGCTACTTAAGTTTTAGTATTAACGTTAAAAAGTTCCTCAGTTGCACCATCTACATTTCAAAGTGTTCAACAGCTACATGCAGCTAAGCCAAATTAGACAGTGTAGCTGTAGTGCATTTCCATTATTGCAGAAAATTCTATCGGACAACATTGTAAACCCTTTCCCACAAAGCCAGCCCCCGTCCCTGATTTGCCTCTTTCTCCACATCCTCCTTAAAATAACGTTATTTTATATATATATATCTATCTTAGGAAAAACATGGCCATTGGTTTGAATCATGGATGTCACTCGATGTGGTTCACTGGGAAATTTTACCTATTTCATTTTGCCTCGATCTCACCATCACAGACTTAATTCCACATAGTTCATAAAGAGGGTGAGGAATAACTAAGAATGTATAAAGTATCTAGCACATAGTTAATTTGTCTCCTCCTGTTCGTCCGCGGTTACAGCTGATGCAGAAAAGGCATTCCAGTCCCTTCTCACCCAGACTTTATGGGGGTCGATGGGGGAACGCCTGTAAGTAGTGTTTTGGGATGTTGGCTAGAGTAACAGCACTCCGGCCAGGTAGCAGGAGGGCTCCAAGGTACGTCCTCTCTGTTTACTAAAAAAGGGGACACAGGCCCTGGAGGTCCCGAGAGAAAGACTGAGGGTGGGGGGGGGGAGCGGGAGCACCCGGGAAAGGAAGGAAACTCCACATTTATGTTTTGATGGGGGAGGTGCGTGTGGCGACTGTGGGGGCACTGACTCTTCTTTCCCCACGAGGGGGTTGCAGAGCCAGAAGGAACGGCTGGGGACTCGTCCCGCTCTCCTCTGGGCCCCCGAACGTGGCAAGAACCCACCCATTGCAGCGCCAGGCGCCGTGCCTCACTTTCTCCATTTGCGGACTCCAGTTCCCAGGATGCAGAGCAGCGGCCAATCTCCTGGCTCTTCTTCCATCCCCCTCCCGCGAAAGGCTGCCCCTGGCCAAGGCAAGGGGGCAGGTGGTTCCAGGGGCCGAGAACCGCGAGGGAACGGCACTAGAAAGTGGCCGGAGTCCTAGTTCCCGCAGCCGCGCGGAGAGGGAGGCAGGTCCAGGGCCGGGGCGCGGAGGAGGGGGGCTTCGTTCCCACGTGTCTGCCCCGCGGCCGGCCCGGCGCAGTCGGGGTTAACCCGGGGCGGAGGGATCCCGCAGCGTGTGCGTAGAACTGCAGAGTCACAACCTTTCCTCCGAGAGGGCCGTATCCCTCCGCCGCTCCGCTCCAACACAAAATAGGGCCGCGTCTTCTCCTTTCTCCGCTTCTCGAGTGGGGTTCCCCAGGCAAAAGGGCCCCCCGGATCTGGCGCCGGAGGCTTCCTGAATCTCCACGACCGCTGCCGAGCTCTTGGGCCAGGAAATAGCCCCTTCGCAGGAACCACCCTACCGGCCGAACAGGAGGCGGAGGGGGGGAGGCGGAGCGGCGCCGCGCTGCACTACTTTCCTCTCCGGTTGCAAATGGCTGCCTCGTTCCCCACTTTCCGCTCAGTTTCCTGACCCCCCGGTGCCGGGAGCCGGGGTTGGGCCATGCACCTCTAGGCCCCCCGCGATCACAGCCAGCCGGGGGTCGAGAGGGTGCCGCCGATCACAGCCGGCCAGGCCGGGGGCGGGGCAGCTCCCGAGGCCAGAGGGGAAGGGAGGCGAGCGCAGGGCCTGGAGCGGCCGGAGGGGAGCGGGCAGAGGGCTCGCACCGCCCGCCCCTTCCTCTTCCTCGCCCACCTACCCTCCTCCCTTCCCCGGGGGGGAGCAGAAGGTGGGGGGCTCGAAGCCTCAGAGGGCGAGCGCTCGGGGCCGAGGAGCCCGGCGTTGGGTGTGTGTCAGGTTCAGCCCCGCGGCCCCGCCGGCTCCGCGTCGCCGTAGCTCGCGCGGCCCCGGGGCGCCGGCCCGGGCGGGGAGAGGGGCTCGGCGCTCCAGCGAGGGTCTCACGTTCCATCCGGGCCCGGCGCGGGGCGGCGCGGCATTCCTTCCGGGCTGCTGGGGAGGCGCCTCGACGTTCCATCTGGAGAGCCTCGACGTTCCGCCCGAGCCCAGCGCGGGCGGCCGGGGCGCTGGCCCGGCCCTAGGACTGAGAGGCCGCCGGGCGACGCGGATGCGGAGCCTGCTTGCCCAAGATCAAAGCCACCGGTGCTCTCTTTGTGTCCGCTCGGGATTCGCCGCCCTCGGGCTGTCCATGGAAACCTAAACTGCTGGAACCCGAGGCAGAGAACCCTTCTTTGGCTTCTTGCTTTTTTTCGGGGGGAGGAGGGTGGCCACTCCGACCTGGATTTACCGTTCTTGGCCCCCTTAAGCCCCCCCGTGCGGGGGGCGGCTGTGATCGCTCTGGCGGTTGGAGGTCGGGGAGCGGCCCGGGCTCTGGCCATGTTCTCGGATGAGGATTTCTGGATCGCCCTGTGAAGAGGTGAGTGAAGTCTGCCCGGCCAGGGCCCAGAAAGGGTTGGACTGGGGGCATAGCCAGATGGACTATCTTGGCCGGAGCTGGCCTTTAGGTTGGAGAAAGGGGTGCCAGAGCTGAGGAGGGTTCCTTTGGCAGGGTCTGTCAAGGGAACCTGAGCCAGTCGCCGGGGCAGAACTGAGGCCTGGTGTCTGGGGTGTGCCTCTTTAAAGACTAGGGGTTCAGGGAACCACGGGAGTTTGGGAACCTGGCCAGATCGCCTTTCTGCCTGTTTATTTTTGTGTTGGGGGGAAGCTCTGCTAAACTAGGACCCAGGCCCCGATGCCAGCACCAATCCCAGTTGGCCGCTTCTCCCTCAGGGTTCCTTGTGGGCCTTGGGAACAGAACAACTTTGGGAGGGACGGTAGAGTGCCACTGCCAGGTCAGACTTACTGCCAGGTTGGACTTTAAGGTTGTTCTGGCCCATCCGGGCACCCAGAGCAGTCACTGGGAGACTCCAGGAACCCTGGATCTTTCACCAGGCCTTGTTTCACTGTGCAAAGGGGGAGAGTGTGTGGAAATTGCCTAGTGTGATGAACTGGGTGGCTGGGGCAAGAAGGAGGCGGGGCTGGGGGCAGCTCTGGCCTTGCTGTTCAACTTTAAACTGCCCCTGCCTGGCAAAGTGACCCCAGCGAGGCCTAGTGCTGTCTTAGCCTGCTTTGCCTCCCCTCCTCTGGGGATGGACATAATCTCTAGGGGATTATAGAGGAGGCCGTTGAGATTTGCTCCCTGCGAATGTGGGCTGCAAAAAATGGCTTTTGTCTCCCGCTTTCTCTGGGCCTAGTGTGGAGAGCTGGTTGCCCATAAGTCCCCAGCCAATCCCACAGGCTCCTCCCAGACCTCTCCAACCCTTTTCAATCAGGGAATGTTAACTGGTCCTCTGATCCTGCCCCGAGCCTGCAGAATAGGGTGGCCTGTTCCTCTTTGGAGGAGAAATGACCTGATCAGAGCTGTTTCTCCTGAAGCCTGTGTTTCCAACCCTGGCAGGAGGTGTTAGGGAGAAGGGGTGTGTGTATGAGTGCATGAAAGGTGCAGCATGAGCCTCATGCCTCTGGGCCTTGGGCTGGGACAGCCCCTCTCAACAGCTGTCATGCTGCCCAGCAGGGATTTGGCTGGTGTGTTTCGCTCCCTCACTCCACCCCCTCCAACATACATAGGCTAGATCTCTTCGAGCCTGGTCTTGGAAAGGATAAAATCGGGATTTTGCTCTTGAACGATTTCTGGGTGGTAACCCTGAGGTGAGAGGTGCTACAGGGGTGGTGGAGTGAGGCTAGCTGTCACCCCCCCCACTCTCTGCCCCTGCTTCTTCAGGAGGATGACTCCTGTTGTGTGTCCCCAAAGAACTTCCTTAGGAGAAACCTCTCCTTGTTAGCTGTGGCTAACCCCAGGATGACCCAGAGACAGTCCGCAGGGTCGGGAGGCCAGTGTTACCATTTGGATTCTTCCTGGAGGGCCGGCCCAAAATGGGGGTGGGGAGAGGTGTGGTTTGATTCTCAGGCTGGGAACCAGGAAGTCCTGAGTCCTGAAGAAGAGCTGTTCACTCAGGGGCCTGTTTCAGCCTTTCACCTCTCCAAGCCTCCATTTCCCCTTTGGCTGGGAAAATAGAGTTAAACTATTGGTCTGGGATGGAGGCAGCAGGGAGATTGGGTTGAGATGAATCCATGTCTTCTTCCTTGCTGTTTTGGGCCTGTTAGGCCCAGGACTGAGGGAAGCCAGTGCAGTTTTACTCTCTAGATCTATACTTCTCTGGGATCTCTAGTTCCCCAGAGGAAGCCTGGCTAGGCATTAACCCAGTTTAGATCTAGGGAAAAAGCCCTTGGTGTGTGTGTGTGTGTGTGTGTGTGTGTGTGTGTGTGTGTGTGTGGTTTCTGGCTGTGAAAGATGGGACAGGGGAACCTATGGTCTTTATTTGTTTAGATCTGTTCAGGGACCTGGGAACTGGGACTCAGCATTAGGGTGCAGTTGCTAGACTGCAGGGGTAGAGAAGAGCCCAGGCTTCTTGGAGGTACCCCTAGATTCTTTCTGGTACAGCTTGGAGGATGCTACTCTTTGCTTCTTGGGTCTGTCTTCCATGGCCCCATGAATTGGCTCTGGCTTTGGAGGATGTTGGTACTCTGTCTTCCAAGGCTGGACGAAGGTGGTTTCTGTACCTCCCTGAGCACTGCCAGCCCTACCAGCTTGAGAGGGCTGCGCTCGGGGGAGGGCAGAGGAATTTGTCCCTCTGGCCTTGTGTGAGGCAGTCCTCCTCCCACCTACTGTATTATCACTGTTGCTTTTTATTTCTTACTGTTTGTGACTCTTTTGGCCTTAACTCTGAGAGCACAGCTGTGGAGGACCTTTGGGGGCATGTAGTGGTAAGATACAGTAGGATGTACACATTTAGGCAACTTTGAAGTCTCTGGGTGTGGTCAGGCCTTGAATGACTGACTAGGAAGAGGGGACTGCCTGGTGCCCTGACTTCTAACCCCTCCAATTCCCAACTGTGGCTGCTAAGGGCCCCTTGAAGTTCCAGAGCAACTTTTCTATGGGCTGGCCAGATGACCACCCTGCTTTCCTTTCAGGTGTGATTGTGTGGCAGGTTTGGGAAAGAGATGACCTGGGAATGGAGGTAACATTGTGTCTTTCCCAGTCTAGTGGATTCTGATAACTTGAGGGGGGAGAAAAAGTAAAACAAATTTTGTTTTCCTGTGATATGTCACAGAGAGTGCGTTGCCCATCTCTGGAGATGGGAGTGTGAATGCATGGAAAGAAGACTGATAATTGTGGTTCTTAGCTAATTGATTCGCCAATCCTGGACCTTTGAGTGTTCCCCATCTCATCTGCCCCATTCACTGAACCCCAGTGGCCAACCACTGGGGTATTCGGTTTGGCAAGAGATAGTTGTCTAAGGTTGATGTGGTCCCTGTGGTTAAATGAGAGGAGTGGAAAAGGTGGGAGAGATAAATATCTCAAACTTTTATTTAGAGTTCTGTTTTAGGGATTCCCTCCTTCCCATGTATACCTTCCCCCCATCCTTACCAACACTATACTTCTTTTCTCTACTTAAGTCCTTACCCTTCCTATTAAGAGCTGCTGGCACCTCTTTCTCCTGTAAGATGTCTTTCTTCTTCCTCACCTCTGTAACTCTTCACTTCTCTCTTTTTTTGTACTGTGCTTAGTTCCCTCTAAGGTTTAGGAAAATATGCCCAAAGAGTGTGTCTAAACCCTCTTAGGTATAACTTTAATGTGTTTCTTTTGGCTGTGGTATAGGCAGGCAGATTGTAGAAGAGGGGACCGTTACCCCCTGCCCCCCACCCCCATAGTGTGTGTGGAAACCCTGCTTGGCGGAAGAGGAAGGAAGCTACTCTGCTCTGCTGTGTCCTCCCTGGTTTAGAACTCCTCCAAGTGGCAGTGTGCTTCCTGAGACTACAACTCCCAGCATGCCTAGCTTCAAGCCTGGCTACACATGCTCAGTAACTCTTAAGGCCCACTTCTGTTAACTACTAGGGACATCTGAGGAGGAAGGGCAGTTGGCGTTGCTAAGGGCAACGACCTGAGGCCTTCAGGCTGGGTGAGATCCTGAGCTCAGTCTCAGCAGGGGCCAGAGCTGGATTTGGATGGGCAATGGGGGGAAATTGGGAAATTGGGGAGTTTCTTCTGTTATGATTGGGATCTGAAACCAGTGGAAGTAGGAGCGAGATCCATCCATAACTGGGCTTTAGTTTCAGTAATGTATTCTCTATCCTGCAAGACCTCAGACTCTGACTCTGGGAGAGGGATTTTGACTGTACTCAGACTTCTTGAGTTTTAACTACCCTTGGGTTGGCACTGACATACCTCTAGGATGGTAGCTGACTTGAAATCTGAAGAAAAAGGCCAGGGAATAGGGCCCACCAAGAACCAAGAACTCAGCCATGGGGCAAAGGGTGGTACTAGATATAGATTGGATGTGCTTCTAGTTGGATGCTATTGCCTTGGGAACTCTTACGCAGGAGGTAGGAAGGGGGAAAGAGGAGTGGATCCCCTGGGAATCCAGAGTGGGACAATAGGGTATGTGTTTATCTGGGGAGGGAGTAGGCAGTGGGATAAGGGTTAGGGAGAAAGACTTTCCATGTCATTAGAACAGGAGTTTGTAGGTATGGCTTTGCTTGGCTTTCTGTAAAGTCTAGTTAGCAATAGCTATTTTATACCTCCTAGGATTCTGGGAAAAGTGTTTAGTTGGGGAGACTTACTAGACATATAGATCTTTCTTTTTGGCCCTGACAGGTCTCCCCGAGAGGGCCCTGCCCAGTCGGAGAGAGGGATGGACAGCCAGAAGCCGCCTGGTGAGGATAAAGATTCAGAACCGGCAGGTGAGTAGGGCAAATTCTGGGTTTGCTGGCAGCCTTCTGCCCTTCCCAGGCAACCTTAGATTTCTGGCACTGGCACAAGGACTGGAGCTAAGTCTGTCTGATAGACAGGTAATTGAAGGACTTTGTTCTTTGGAACAAAAGTCAAATTGCCATCACTGTGAGGGTTTTGGTTAATCTCATGGGTCTGATGAGTGGACTAGTGTTATATAGAGGATGATGGCTGATACATGCTTCTCTGTCTGTTCATTCAGCTGATGGACCTGCAGCCTCTGAGGAGTCAGGCACCACTGAGCCAGACCTTCCCAACCCATATGTGGGGGAGGTCTCTGTGCCCAGTTCTGGAGGTCCTAGGCTTCAGGAGCCTCCCCGGGACTGCAGGTAACTAGTTTGGGGGAAATGAGGATATAAAGGCACACAAAGATTTGATTTGAGAGTCTGGGCTTTCGAGGAGGAAGATGAGTGTTTGGCAATCATAGGCATATTATGGGGATGTTAGGCTTGTCTTTGGGCAGGGGCCTGGCATGGTGCTGATGCTTGTATGTCCACAGTGGGGGTCCAGTGCGGCGTTGTGCTCTCTGTAACTGCGGGGAGCCTAGTCTACATGGGCAGCGGGAACTACGGCGCTTTGAGTTGCCATTTGACTGGCCCCAGTGTCCAGTGGTGTCCCCTGGGGGGAACCCAGGGCCCAACGAGGCAGTGCTGCCCAGTGAGGACCTGTCACAGATTGGTTTCCCTGAGGGCCTGACACCTGCCCACCTAGGAGAACCTGGAGGTAAGTGAGGGGAGGTGGGGTAGCTGACTTGGGCAGGAAATGGGGTAAGGGCTGCGTGGTCCTGAGCCAGTAGTTACCTTTTTGCTAACTGCATTCTGTTTACCCCTCTCCATTTTAAAGGGTCCTGCTGGGCTCACCATTGGTGTGCTGCGTGGTCGGCAGGTGTATGGGGGCAGGAGGGCCCAGAACTATGTGGTGTGGACAAGGCCATCTTCTCAGGGATCTCACAGGTGGGGCTGGGGCCAAGGGATTGCATAGGTAAAGGGCAGAGCGAGCAGAGCTGGTGGGCTTCTGAGGGGTAGAATGGAAGGGCAGTGGGTAGACAGAGGCGGAGCTAGTGCCTGACCTATTGCTCTGGAGAGAGTGGCTGGTACTGACCCTTTGTCTCTACCCTGGCAGCGCTGCTCCCACTGCACCAGGCTCGGTGCCTCCATCCCTTGCCGCTCACCCGGATGTCCACGGCTTTACCACTTCCCTTGTGCGACTGCCAGCGGTTCCTTCTTATCCATGAAAACACTGCAGCTGCTATGCCCGGAGCACAGTGAGGGGGCTGCACATCTGGGTAAGAAGTCCTCTGGCCAAGTGTGCCCAGGGGGTTTTGTGCTCTGCAGAGCAGTGTGTGTATGCGCCACTAAAATAGACGTGAACTTTGTGAGCACAGGGACTTTGCCTGTGTTGTTTACCATGGTATCTGCAGTGCCTAGAACAGTGCCTGGCATATATTAGGCAGATTCTCAGTAACTATTGTTTGTTCATTCTGTGTCTATGGAATGCCTGTTATGTAGAGAGCACTGTGCTGAGTCCTGCGAGGAATCCGTAGCTGACCCGCGTTCTCTGTCTCTTCCCACCATAGAGGAGGCTCGTTGTGCAGTATGCGAGGGGCCAGGGGAGTTGTGTGACCTGTTCTTCTGTACCAGTTGTGGGCATCACTATCACGGGGCCTGCCTGGACACTGCTCTTACCGCCCGCAAGCGTGCTGGCTGGCAGTGCCCTGAATGCAAAGTGTGCCAAGCCTGCAGGTAAGAATAAGGGGCAGGAGAGAAGCCTTAGGTGAAGTGCAGGTTCGGGTTGAAAATGAGGGGAGGAATGACCCTGTTCTGTGCCCTGTGTCCCTGCAGGAAACCTGGGAATGACTCTAAGATGTTGGTCTGTGAGACGTGTGACAAAGGATACCATACCTTCTGCCTCAAGCCACCAATGGAGGAATTGCCAGCTCACTCTTGGAAGTGCAAGGTGAACGTCCTCCGGGTCTGCCTTCTTCTCCTTCATTCTGCCTCTTATAACATCTTCTCAGTTGTGGGGAGTCTTTTGCGCTCCTCTGGTCTGTTCTCTGACCAGTGCCTCTTTTGCCCACTTACTTCCCCTAGGCATGCCGGGTATGCCGGGCCTGTGGGGCAGGCTCAGCGGAGCTGAATCCCAACTCTGAGTGGTTTGAAAACTACTCACTCTGTCACCGCTGTCACAAGGCCCAGGGAGGACAGCTTATTGGTTCTGTGGCTGAGCAGCATCCCCCTGTCTGCAGCAGGTAAGTAGCATGGCCCGGGAGAGAGAGGGATGGGGGTTCGGAAGTACTGAGACTGGCAGGAGATGTGTTAAAGCAAGTTGACTTTGAGAGGAGAGCCCCAAGGTGGGCAGTAGGATCCATAGTATTCATGCCTCGCCCCAGGGTGCTCTCTGGGGGGTTGATAGTTGACGAGAGCCACGGTGCCTGCTTCCCTCTACCCTCTGCAGGTTCTCACCCCTAGAGCCTGGCGATACCCCCACTGACGAGCCCAAAGCTCTGTACGTTGCATGCCAAGGGCAGCCAAAGGGTGGGCACGTGACCTCCATGCAACCCAAGGAACCGGGGCCCCTGCAATGTGAAGCCAAACCACTAGGTGAGTGGGGTTTGAGGGTCCCTGAAAGTAATTCCTGCCGGTTTGCGGCAAGAGACAGTTTCCGCTTTGCCCCAGGCCCTGTACTTTGTATGGAGTAGAGCTGGGCTAGGTGGGAGCCTAGTGTGTTATGTCTGCAGGGAGAGCAGGGGCCCAACTTGAGCCCCGGTTGGAGGTCCCCCTAAACGAGGAGATGCCACTGCTGCCCCCACCTGAGGAGTCGCCCCTCTCCCCACCACCTGAGGAATCGCCCACATCCCCACCACCTGAGGCATCGCGTCTGTCCCCACCACCGGAGGAATCACCCCTCTCTCCGCCGCCTGAGGAGTCTCCTCTGTCTCCTCCACCTGAATCATCACCTTTTTCTCCACTGGAGGAGTCGCCGTTCTCTCCACCAGAGGAGTCACCCCCATCTCCCCCACTTGAGACGCCCCTGTCTCCACCGCCTGAAGCATCACCCCTCTCCCCACCATTTGAAGAGTCTCCCTTATCCCCCCCACCTGAGGAGTTGCCCACTTCCCCGCCACCTGAAGCATCTCGCCTGTCTCCACCACCTGAGGAGTCACCCATGTCCCCGCCACCTGAAGAGTCACCCATGTCTCCGCCACCTGAAGCATCTCGTCTGTTCCCACCATTTGAAGAATCGCCCCTGTCCCCTCCACCAGAGGAGTCTCCCCTCTCCCCACCACCTGAGGCATCCCGTCTGTCCCCACCTCCTGAGGACTCGCCTATGTCCCCACCACCTGAAGACTCGCCTGTGTCCCCCCCACCTGAGGTATCCTGCCTGTCCTCCCTGCCTGAGGTGTCACGCCTGTCCCCACCACCTGAGGAATCTCCCCTGTCCCCACCACCCGAAGAGTCCCCCACATCCCCTCCACCTGAGGCTTCCCGCCTGTTCCCACCACCTGAGGACTCCCCGACTTCCCCGCCGCCTGAAGACTCACCTGCTTCTCCGCCACCGGAGGACTTACTCATGACCCTACCGCTAGAGGAGTCATCCCTGTTGCCACTGCCCGAGGAGCCACGACTCTGCCCCCTGCCCGAGGAGCCGCGCCTGCCCCCTCAGCCCGAGGAGCCGCGCCTGTCCCCTCGGCCTGAGGAGCCGCGCCTGTCCCCTCAGCCCGAGGAGCCACGCCTGTCCCCTCGGCCCGAGGAGCCGCGCCTGTCCCCTCAGCCTGAGGAGCCGCGCCTGTCCCCCGCACTTGAGGAACCATGCCTGTCCCCCGCGCCTGAGGAGCTGCGCCTGCCCCTTTGGCTTGAGGAGCCACGTCTGTCCCCCCGGCCTGAGAAGCCATGCCTGTCCCCTGCCCCTGAGGAGCTGCACCTGTCCCCCCGGCCTGAGGAGCCCTGTCTGTCCCCCCGGCCTGAGGAACCGCGCCTGTCCCCCCGGCCTGAGGAACCGCGCCTGTCCCCCCGGCCTGAGGAGCCGCGCCTGTCCCCCCGGTCTGAGGAGCCGTGCCTGTCCCCACGGCCTGAGGAGCCACGCCTGTCCCCCATGCCTGAGGAGCCGCAGTTGTCTCCCCGGCCTGAGGAGCCGCCCCTGTCCCCCATGCCTGAGGAGCCGCCCCTGTCCCCCGGGCCTGAGGAGCCGCGCCTGTCCCCCGGGCCTGAGGAGCCGCGCCTGTCCCCCCGGCCTGAGGAGCCACGCCCGTCCCCTCAACCTGAGGAACCGCGCCTGTCCCTTGGACCTGAGGAACCGCGCCTGTCCCCTCGACCTGAGGAACCGTGCCTGTCCCCTCGACCTGAGGAACCGCGCCTGTCCCCTCGACCTGAAGAGCCCCCTGAGGAGCCAGGCCTATGCCCTGCACCTGAGGAATTGCCCTTGTTCCTCCCACCTGGGGAGCCATCTTTATCCCCCTTGCTTGGAGAGCCGGCCCTGTCTGAGCCTGGGGAACCACCTCTGTCCCCTCTACCAGAGGAGTTGCCGTTGTCCCCATCCGGGGAGCCATCCTTGTCACCTCAGCTGATGCCACCAGGTAAGGGGATATTAATACCCTCTTACCTGGGACAGTCTTAATTCTTTATGGCACATCTAATCTAAGAGCCTCCCTTTTTCTCTTTCTCTCCAGATCCTCTTCCTCCTCCGCTCTCACCCATTATCACAACTGTGGCCCCGCCGGCTCTGTCTCCTTTGGGGGAGTTAGAATACCCCTTTGGTGCCAAAGGGGACAGTGACCCTGAGTCGCCGTTGGCTGCCCCCATCCTTGAGACGCCCATCAGCCCTCCACCAGAAGCTAACTGCACTGACCCTGAGCCTGTGCCCCCTATGATCCTCCCCCCATCTCCAGGCTCCCCAATGGGACCAGCCTCTCCCATCCTGATGGAGCCCCTTCCCTCTCGGTGTTCTCCACTCCTGCAACCTTCCCTTCCTCCCCAAAACTCTCCTCCTTCCCAATGTTCTCTTCCTGCTCTGCCATTGTCCGTTCCCTCCCCACTGAGTCCCATGGAGAAGGCAGTGGAGGTCTCAGATGAGGCTGAGCCGCATGAGATGGAGACTGAGAAAGTCCCAGAACCTGAGTGTCCAGCCTTGGAACCCAGCCCCACTAGTCCTCTCCCCTCGCCCATGGGGAACCTTTCCTGCCCCGCACCCAGCCCTGCCCCAGCTCTGGATGACTTCTCTGGTCTGGGGGAAGACACAGCCCCTCTGGATGGGACTGACACTCCTGGTTCACAGCCAGAGGCTGGACAGACCCCTGGCAGTTTGGCTAGTGAACTTAAGGGTTCCCCTGTGCTCCTGGACCCCGAGGAGCTGGCCCCCGTGACCCCTATGGAGGTCTATGGCCCAGAAGGCAAGCAGGCAGGGCAGGGTTCACCCTGTGAAGAGCAAGAGGAGCCACGTGTACCGGTGGCCCCTACCCCACCCACTCTCATCAAATCCGACATCGTTAATGAGATCTCTAATCTGAGCCAGGGTGATGCCAGTGCCAGTTTTCCTGGCTCAGAGCCCCTGCTAGGCTCTCCCGACCCCGAGGGGGGCGGCTCCTTGTCCATGGAGCTGGGGGTATCTACAGACGTTAGTCCAGCCCGGGATGAGGGCTCCCTGCGGCTCTGTACTGACTCGCTGCCAGAGACTGACGACTCGCTACTATGTGATGCTGGGACAGCAATTGGCGGAGGCAAAGCCGAGGGGGACAAGGGGAGGCGGCGCAGCTCCCCGGCTCGTTCCCGCATCAAACAGGTGAGAAACTATCCAGCCACTGGTTGTGGTCATGATGCCACCCTTGAGGATATTGACCTGTGTCACTGTCTACCTGGCTTTGTTGAATCCTAGACTCGCAGAGATTCTTCAGTTCATCCTCTTACTTCATTAAGGGGAATACTGATACATTAGAGGGGGAAGTGAATTGCACGGGTTCGTGGTCACTCAGTAAGAGTACAGACTGGAAATTCAAGTCTTTCTGGCCAGTGTTTTTCTCATTGTGCCATGTTGGTCACTCTTTCTCCTTGGGACAGGGGAATGGTTTGAACTGGAGCTACCTGCCTGTTGCTGTCCGAGAGCTTGGCTTTTCCCCTGTCCTGGCTGGGACTCCTGGACCTTAGCACCTATCATGTTCTGTCCGTTCGTTTCTTCTCTCCCCCTACGCTGTAGGATCGCAAGCTCCCGACTTGCTCCTGTAACCATCCTCTTCCCTCACTCAGGGTCGCAGCAGTAGTTTCCCAGGAAGACGCCGGCCACGTGGAGGAGCCCATGGAGGACGTGGGAGAGGACGGGCCCGGCTAAAATCAACTACTTCTTCCATTGAGACTCTGGTAGTAAGGAGAGGCTTCCCATTTCCCAAACATGCTTCAGCTGGTCCCTTCAAGATTAAACACCCTTTAAATCCTGCCAGTCCCCTGCACGCTCACCTACCTACCTACCTGCCTGCTAGCCTAGGGCCTGTCCAGCAATGTCTGTGCTCCTTCTGTCCACCTGGCCCCCAGGCTTCTCTGAAATCTCTGCTGTCGGGCTGAGGCCCAGTTTGGGAGCTGGGGTGTTCTTCTGCTTCTTAGTCCTGGCTCCTGGCCTTCATCTTAGCCAGGGGTTCACTCCTCCTTCCCCCAACACCAAAGAGGAGAGCAGCTTAGTGGGGGCAGATTTAGCTGCCTCACTTGCCACAACTCTCTGCCTGTAAGGTTGCTGATATCGATAGCTCTCCCAGCAAAGAGGAAGAAGACGACGATGACGACACCATGCAAAATACTGTGGTTCTCTTCTCCAACACAGACAAGTTTGTCCTAATGCAGGTACCGTACTTGACTGGTGTAGTCCCATCCTCAGCACTGAGACCTGCCAAACCCAGCATTGGGTGTGCGTATTTTGGTGGGACGGTAAATGGGGAAAACCAAGGACCTACTTCTGGGGATATTCGGCTAATGAGAAAACAGACAGTGAACCAGGATCACGTTTCGTTCGTTTGTCCATCCGTCAAATTTCTGTTTAGACTCAGAGGAGTCTGAGCTTGGCACTGAGCTAGGAGCAAGGGGTATAGCAATGAAAAAGGCAAGAAATGCCCTCTGCCGCATTGGAGCTTATGGCCTAGGGAAATTAATGTACATTCTCACCCGAATAATCTCAAAGCTGATAGAATTTTGTCAGATACATTCCTCTCTCATCCTGACCAGTCTTTAACTTTCTTCCCTTCCTTTGACTTCTCTTTCTTTTACCCAGTCGGGATGTACCAGTTCAGATCCCTGGTCAGATGAGCAAGGCACGCTAGGAAGGACCAGGCCTGTGATGGCTAAGTGTCCTGATGATGGGGGGTGGTTTTTGGTTCCCTGACTCCCTCCTTTCAGATTAGTGTTAGTTGGTCGCTGGGACTGAGTGAGATGAAGAGACCAGGTTGGATATTTAGGTTTCTGTATTTCTCTAGGACATGTGCGTGGTTTGTGGCAGCTTTGGCCGGGGGGCAGAGGGCCACCTCCTTGCCTGTTCCCAGTGTTCCCAGTGCTATCACCCTTACTGTGTCAACAGCAAGGTGAGTTCAAGGCCCAAGAGGCTTGGGCTATGGAATGGGGTCAGTTATTTCTTATCTTAGGCCCTTGTTCTGGTCACTTTTTTTTTTTTTTTTTTAATTTTTAAATTCGAGTATAGTTGACACCTGGTCACACTAGTTAAAATGGCTGTTGGTCATGAAAGTTATTTATTAGTCACTAGTGGTTATCAAACTCATCTTGGAGCAAAGTACTCTGGAAATTATGGTGGTCTTTATTAAGTTTCTTTGTGGTAGACAGTGATTTGTTGGTATAACTTTATCGTATACGCTGGGAAAACCTGACTAATAGAAAACATGATATGGCTTGGAGATAAAGTATGAAATCAAAATTGCAAGCACATGGCTACAAAGAGAAGGCGCTGGTTTTGATCCCCGTGTGATCACTTGTTTTGGGGTTTTCATTAATGTTAATTGAACTTTTTTTTTTTTTTAAAGATTTTATTTATTTATTCATGATAGACATAGAGGGAGAGAGAGGCAGAGACACAGGCAAAAGGAGAAGCAGGCTCCATGCAGGGAGCCTGATGTGGGACTTGATCCCGGGACTCCAAGATTGCGCCCTGGGCCAAAGACAGGCACTAAACCGCTGAGCCACCCAGGGATCCCCATGAACTTGTTCACTGCTAACATTCGTGAACTTTAAGCAGTAGCGGTTTCTAAACATTCAAGAAAAGTTGGGGAAAATGCAACCTAATTCTTCCCATAGTCTTTTTGGGGATTTGGCTAGTGAAAGGTTGTAGTGAGGCAATGGCTGGGTGAGGCTGTTCTCTGACCAGTGGAGATCCCTGAGAGCCTTAGTTTTAGAACCACTGCTTTTGGGGGTGAGGGTGCTCTGTATAGCCTTCCTGTGCTCAGATGGAGGTCTGGCCTGGGCACCAAGGTCCTCCAGCTCTGCCCATTGTAAGGCCCACCCTCCCCTAAGAGATCTTCCCTCTCCTGTACATCACACCCTGAGAAGTTGGCATCTCCCACACCAGATCACCAAGGTGATGCTGCTAAAGGGCTGGCGTTGCGTGGAGTGCATCGTGTGTGAGGTGTGTGGCCAAGCCTCGGACCCCTCACGCCTGCTGCTCTGTGATGACTGTGACATTAGCTACCACACATACTGCCTGGACCCGCCACTGCTCACCGTGCCCAAGGGGGGCTGGAAGTGCAAGTGGTAAGGAGACCGGGATCTTGGGGGGCCTGGGCCAGAAATGTTGGAGAGATGTGATGTTGCTAACATGGCAGAGGCTGGATTTAGGAGGCAGGACTGGTTGCTCGCTTCTCAGTGTGAAGGTGCCTCCAGGTGCCTCTGGAAGGTTAGGTACCAAGGGTCTGTCTTTCTGCTCCTACCAGGTGTGTGTCTTGTATGCAGTGTGGGGCCGCCTCCCCTGGCTTCCACTGTGAATGGCAAAATAGTTACACACACTGCGGCCCCTGCGCCAGCCTGGTGACCTGCCCTATCTGTCACACCCCATACGTGGAAGAGGACCTACTAATCCAGTGCCGCCACTGTGAACGGTGAGGATGGCCCTTTCCGCTATATAGGCCTTTACCCTGTTCTCCTCCTTGCACTATCTGGGTTTATTTCTTATGGTCTCCCTTCTTCCAGGTGGATGCATGCTGGCTGCGAGAGCCTCTTCACGGAGGATGACGTGGAGCAGGCGGCCGATGAGGGCTTTGACTGTGTCTCCTGCCAGCCCTATGTAGTAAAGCCTGCTGGTGAGTGCCAGGTGCTGGGGAGAGTGGTGAGGGATCAGGGCAGGGGGGGTCTTGCTTTGGGACTCAAGCTGCCTTGGTTTGTCTGTCTCTTCCATAGCACCTGTCGCACCTCCAGAGTTGGTGCCTATGAAGGTGAAAGAGCCAGGTGAGTCACAGAAATCCCCAATGCCAAGGCCAGAGGAGACCTAGACACCGTCTAGTCCAGCTCCAGCCCCTGCCCCCCCACAACTTCCTCTACCCATTTTCAGAGGAGGAAACTAAGATCCTTGGAGGTTGAGTGGTCTGCTCAAGGTCATGCCAGTAGGTTAGTGGTAAACCTATGATGAGAACAAAAGCCTCCATCTTCCCAGGCAGAGTTCATTCTGCTAGGCAAGCATGACCTTCGCACTGCCAGATTCTCACCTCAGAGAGCACAGAATAGAACTTTTTCTCCTCAGTGAAGGAGGCTGTGGCCATTGCCTCCTCCAGCAGCATGTGGGCCCTGCTCCTGGCATCTGGGACACTGTTTGGTGGCATTCGGCAGGCCCAGGCAGCTAGAGAGTATATTTGGTGAGCTAGTGTTAGTCATGAGCAAAGTCAGGCTTCTGTAGTAGCCGTCTCCATGAACCCCTCCGGGTCACTGAAAGAGAACTCAGGCCTCAGATAGCACCTGTCAGTGGCCTGTCCTTTCCAACCCTCATGCGCCAGTGTTCACTTTGATCTGTCTTTTGCTGGTTTTGTCCCAGCTGGGGACTTAGGCTGAAACTTAGAGTTCTGGTTTCTCTGGGGCCTCCATCCAGGGGTTACATGCTCTTCCCCTTTGTGCAGAGCCTCAATACTTTCGCTTCGAGGGCGTGTGGCTGACAGAAACGGGCATGGCTGTGCTGCGTAACCTTACCATGTCACCCCTGCACAAGCGGCGCCAGCGGCGAGGACGGCTTGGCCTCCCAGGCGAGGCAGGGCTGGAGGGTTCTGAGCCCTCAGATGCCCTTGGTCCTGATGACAAGAAGGATGGGGACCTGGACACTGATGAGCTGCTCAAGGGTGAAGGTCAGGCGGGGGAATCTCAGGAAGTGCCCATGTAGTGGGAGGGTGTCAGTGAGAGTAGGGCATTGGTTGGGGCAGCATTGCCTCTCCCAGTCCCCCTGGAGCCACTGTTGGTCTTGCCACATGGCTTTGTAGCAAGGCACTGGGCACTCTGTTCTTGGGTGGCTGGATGACAAGGTTAAAAGGGCCCATGTCTCTGATCTTTCTCCCTCTCTCTCTGTGCCCGTACACAGGTGGCGTGGAGCACATGGAATGTGAAATGAAACTGGAGGGCCCTGTCAGCCCTGACGTGGAGCCTGGCAGAGAGGAAACTGAGGAAAGCAAGAAACGCAAACGCAAACCCTATCGGCCTGGTGAGGCCCTGGGATGGGGAGGTGTGTGGCAAGGGATAGCTTACCAGGCCCCCCAGCGGCTTCTCAGTCTCGGCTCTGCCTCCTCGTAGGCATCGGTGGTTTCATGGTGCGACAGCGGAAATCCCACACACGTGTGAAAAAGGGGCCTGCTGCACAGGCGGAGGTGTTGAGTGGGGATGGGCAGCCCGACGAGGGTGAGACGGGTGAGGGCTCCAGTGGGGCCTGGGAGAAGGTGGGGATCACAGGAACTGTGGGGCACTGCCAGGGAGGCCCGGGAGGTGAGGGCTCACTTGTACGGCCAAGAGGGTGGTGGACCCAACTGGCATTGGGGAGAAAGCAGCCCAAAAGCCTCCCTCAGGTGCGTTGGGAGCAGCATGCCTGGTGTTCCCTGAGAGGGGCTGACATCTCCCCTTCTGTCCCCAGTGATGCCTGTGGACCTGCCTGTTGAGGGCCCTGTGGACCAGAGCTTAGCTGATGGGGATGAGAAAAAGAAGCAGCAGAGGCGAGGGCGCAAGAAGAGCAAACTGGAAGACATGTTTCCTGCTTATTTGCAGGTGGGTCTTAGGCTCTGTGGGGTGAGGGAAGGCCTGCCCTGCAGAGCATGAAGAAGCCCAGTTCTCCTCCTCCTCCCTCAGGAAGCCTTCTTTGGGAAGGAGCTGTTGGACCTGAGCCGGAAGGCCCTTTTTGCAGTTGGGATGGGCCGGCCAACTTTTGGCCTAGGAACCCCAAAAGCCAAAGGGGATGGAGGCTCAGATAGGAAGGAGCTCCCCACCTCACAGAAAGGTCAGTCATGTCGGGGTGAGGTGATATGAAGGGATCCAACCTCCCTGTGCTTAGGAGCTGGTGGGGGGATTTGGTAGGGAACAGGCTCGTCTCCTGGAATTGAGGGTGGGCCAAGTCCCTGGCCTGTGGAGCTGGGGACCCATTCTGGGCATGAAGCGTAGGGCATCTCTGACTGGAGCGGGGACTGTTGCTCATAGGAGATGATGGTCCGGATGTTGCAGATGAAGAATCCCGTGGCCCTGAGGGCAAGGCTGATACACCAGGTGAGGGCTGCTGGGAAGAACGCGTCTCCTGTCTTGGTTTTGCCTGTCAACATGTTTTGCCCCTGAGCACAATCCGGGTTGGGGGCTGAAAACTGTTTCATGCTCTCTGTGGTTCAGGGTGGCCAGTGTGGTGCCTCTACGCTGTCTGTGGCTGACAGGTGTCTCCTTGCAATTGCAGGACCTGAGGATGGAGGTGTGAAGGCATCCCCAGTGCCCAGTGACCCCGAGAAGCCTGGCACTCCGGGTGAAGGGATGCTTAGCTCTGACTTAGATAGGATTCCCACGGAAGGTGAGGCTATGGCCCACACTCCTTCGGGTATAAGCATCCTCTGTGGGAGAAGAAGGTCCTACTTGTGGGACTACCATCTGCACAGCTGCTTTGATGGGGAGTCCCGGGCACCTTTCCTGGGGTGTCCCCTCAAATTCCCAGTCTTCCTCAGCGGCATCCTTCATCAACCCCCCACAGAACTGCCCAAGATGGAATCCAAGGACCTGCAGCAGCTCTTCAAGGATGTTCTGGGTTCTGAACGAGAGCAGCACCTGGGTTGCGGAACCCCCGGCCCAGATGGCAGCCGTACACCGCTGCAGAGGCCCTTTCTCCAAGGTGACGTGGCTGGGAGTGGTGTGAAGACTGGGTGGCCAGGTTTGTCCAGGCTTGCCCCCAGGAGGGGTGTCTTGCCCCCTTTCTCTGATCCTCCGCCTCTTGTAGGTGGACTCCCTTTGGGCAATCTCCCCTCCAGCAGCCCAATGGACTCCTACCCAGGCCTCTGCCAGTCCCCATTTCTGGATTCTAGGTTGGTATCTATGCCTAACTTCTGTGGGCAGTCCCTATTGTCCCTTCCCTCCCACTGGGGCCGTGCCAAAGGAGGGGACCTTGGACTCCTGGGTGCTGCTGTAGCAACACTTCCCCCCTGCTCCTTAGTTAGTGACCTGGGGGCTCCAGGCAGTCTGTCTGGGGTGGGGCTTGGCATCCCTGCCCTCTGTGACTCTCTGCCCCTGCGCCCCAGGGAGCGCGGGGGCTTCTTTAGCCCGGAACCCGGTGAGCCAGACAGCCCCTGGACAGGCTCGGGGGGCACCACGCCCTCCACCCCCACCACCCCCACCACGGAGGGTGAGGGCGACGGGCTCTCCTATAACCAGCGGAGCCTTCAGCGCTGGGAGAAGGATGAGGAGTTGGGCCAGCTCTCCACCATCTCGCCTGTGCTCTATGCCAACATTAACTTTCCCAATCTCAAGCAGGATTACCCAGGTACCCATAGGACGGGGGCAAGGGCAACAGCCTGGTAATGTGGTGGCACAGGGTTTGCATGCCAGGTCTCCTCTAATGACATGCTTTTGCCCTCCAGACTGGTCTAGCCGTTGCAAACAAATCATGAAGCTCTGGAGAAAAGTTCCAGCTGCTGACAAAGCCCCCTACCTGGTGAGATGGCAGGGAGCCTGTGTCTGGGTGGAAACTGGGGCTTGAGGATGTCTTTGGGAAATTCACCTCAGTTCTTTCCATTTCCCACTCCTAAAGCGACTGGGCCAGAAGGGATCTGCTCCTGGGTAGGGAGTGAGTGACATGAGGGATGGGGGCTGGGCACGAAACTGAGTCGTAGGCCTAAGGCTGTGTCCTGTATTCCTCAGCAAAAGGCCAAAGATAACCGGGCGGCTCACCGCATCAACAAGGTGCAAAAGGTGAGTGGGGGCCAGGCCGGGCCATGCCACCCAAATCCTGTAGCCTGGGGGCCTCTCTGAGGGTATGGGGGACATAGGGCCTGCCACAGCAGCCTGACTGCTCTGTGCCTGGTCTCCCCCTATAGCAGGCTGAGAGCCAGATCAACAAGCAGACCAAGGTGGGCGACATGGCCCGTAAGACTGACCGACCAGCCCTACATCTCCGCATTCCCCCCCAGCCAGGGGCACTGGGCAGTCCGCCCCCTGCTGCTGCCCCCACCATTTTCATTGGCAGCCCCACAACCCCCGCCGGCTTGTCTACCTCTGCGGACGGGTTCCTGAAGCCGCCAGTGGGCACAGTGCCCGGCCCCGACTCGCCCGGTGAGCTCTTCCTCAAGCTCCCACCCCAGGTGCCCGCCCAAGTGCCTTCGCAGGACCCCTTTGGACTGGCCCCCGCCTACGCTCTGGAGCCTCGCTTCCCCACGGCACCACCTACCTATCCTCCCTATCCTAGTCCGACTGGGGCCCCCGCGCCGCCTCTGACGCTGGGCGCCTCATCTCGTCCTGGGACTGGCCAGCCAGGGGAATTCCACACTACCCCACCTGGCACCCCCCGACACCAGCCCTCCACACCTGACCCCTTTCTCAAACCCCGCTGCCCCTCACTGGACAACCTGGCTGTGCCTGAGAGCCCAGGGATAGGGGGAGGCAAGGCTGCCGAACCCCTGCTGTCACCCCCACCTTTTGGCGAGTCTCGGAAGGCCCTAGAGGTGAAGAAGGAAGAGCTTGGGGCATCCTCTCCGAGCTACGGGCCCCCAAACCTAGGCTTTGTTGACTCACCTTCCTCAGGCCCCCACCTGGGCAGCCTGGAGTTAAAGGCACCCGATGTCTTCAAAGCCCCCCTGACCCCTCGGGCATCTCAGGTAGAGCCCCAGAGCCCGGGCTTGGGCCTAAGGCCCCAGGAGCCACCTCCTGCCCAGGCTTTGGCCCCTTCTTCCCCCAGCCACTCGGACATCTTTCGCCCTGGCCCTTACCCTGATCCCTATGCCCAGCCGCCATTGACCCCTCGGCCCCAACCCCCACCTCCTGAGAGCTGCTGTGCCCTGCCTCCTCGCTCATTGCCCTCAGACCCTTTCTCCCGAGTGCCCGCGAGTCCCCAGTCCCAGTCCAGCTCCCAGTCTCCGTTAACACCCCGTCCTTTGTCTGCCGAGGCTTTTTGCCCATCCCCTGTTACCCCTCGCTTCCAGTCCCCTGACCCCTATTCCCGTCCTCCCTCACGCCCTCAGTCCCGTGACCCATTTGCCCCCTTGCATAAGCCACCCCGACCCCAGCCCCCTGAAGTTGCCTTCAAGGCTGGGCCTCTAGCCCACACTCCACTGGGGGCTGGCGGCTTCCCAGCAGCCCTGCCCTCAGGGCCAACAGGTGAGCTCCATGCTAAGGTCCCAAGTGGACAGCCCCCAAATTTCGCCCGGTCCCCTGGGACGGGTGCTTTTGTGGGCACCCCCTCTCCCATGCGTTTCACTTTCCCTCAGGCGGTAGGGGAGCCTTCCCTAAAGCCCCCTGTCCCTCAGCCTGGTCTCCCTCCACCCCATGGGATCAACAGCCATTTTGGGCCTGGCCCTACCTTGGGCAAGCCTCAAAGCACAAACTACGCAGTAGCCACAGGGAATTTCCACCCATCGGGCAGCCCCCTGGGATCCAGCAGCGGGTCCACAGGAGAGGGCTTTGGGCTGTCCCCGCTACGCCCCCCGTCAGTCCTACCCACACCTGCACCCGATGGATCCCTCCCCTACCTGTCCCATGGAGCCTCACAGCGGGCAGGCATCACCTCTCCGGTCGATAAGCGAGAAGACCCAGGGGCTGGAATGGGCGGCTCTTTGGTGGCACCTGAACTTCCAGGTACCCAGGACCCAAGCCTGTCCAGTCTCAGCCAAACAGAACTGGAGAAGCAGCGCCAGGTGGGTAGACATCCTGGAGCAAACCTCCCCCACCCCCCACAATACCTTTACTGTCTCTGTGCCAGCCCCGTGGTTAGAGTAGAATGGACTTACTCCACTTTTCTGTTCTCTGCACAGCGCCAGCGACTCCGGGAGTTGCTGATTCGGCAGCAGATCCAGCGCAACACCCTGCGGCAGGAGAAGGAGACAGCTGCAGCAGCTGCAGGAGCTGTGGGGCCCCCGGGCAGCTGGGGTGCTGAGCCCAGCAGCCCTGCCTTTGAGCAGCTGAGTCGAGGCCAGACCCCCTTCGCCGGGACCCAGGTAGGTAGAGTGGCAAGGGGTGAGGGGCTCAGGGTCCTGAAGATGGCCCCCCTCATCTATCTCTGTCTCTCCTAGGACAAGAGTAGCCTTGTGGGGCTGCCCCCAAGCAAGTTGGGGGGCCCCATCCTGGGGCCAGGGGCTTTTCCTGGTGATGACCGACTCTCCCGGCCACCTCCACCAGCCACCCCTTCTTCTCTGGATGTGAATAGCCGGTGAGGCTCCAAGGGGTTCCCTTGGAGTAAAGCAAGGGAACAGACCTCCCCACCTGTGTGTGCTCCCCCTGGTTTTCCCATGGCTGATCCTTGTCCCCGTGTCACTTAACTCTTCCCCATTCCCTCTGACTGCAGCAACTCCATCCTTCCCTGCTGCCCTAAGCCTATTTTCTAGCTCTCCATCCTGATTTCGTCGTACTGACTATTGCATGTTTTTCCAGGCAACTGGTGGGAGGCTCCCAAGCCTTCTATCAGCGAGCGCCCTACCCTGGGTCCCTGCCCTTACAGCAGCAGCAGCAGCAGCAGCAACTGTGGCAGCAGCAGCAGCAGCAACAGCAGCAGGCAACGGCAGCCACTTCCATGCGACTTGCCATGTCTACTCGCTTTCCGTCAACTCCTGGGCCTGAACTGGGCCGCCCAGCCCTGGGTTCCCCCTTGGCGGGACTTCCCACTCGCCTGCCTGGCCCCGGAGAGCCAGTGCCTGGTCCAGCTGGTCCTGCCCAGTTCATTGAGTTGCGGCACAATGTCCAGAAGGGACTAGGACCTGGGGGGGCTCCATTTCCTGGTCAGGGCCCCCCTCAGAGACCCCGTTTTTACCCAGTAAGTGAGGACTCCCACCGAATGGCTCCTGAAGGGCTTCGAGGCCTCGCGGTATCAGGCCTTCCCCCACAGAAACCCTCAGCACCCCCGGCCCCTGAATTGAACAACAGCGTCCATCCAATACCCCACACCAAAGGTCCCTCCCTGCCCACCAGCTTGGAGCTGGTTAGCCGGCCCCCCTCAAGCACTGAGCTTGGCCGTCCTCCTCCTCTGGCCCTGGAAGCTGGGAAGTTACCCTGCGAGGATCCTGAGCTGGACGATGAGTTTGATGCCCACAAGGCCCTAGAGGATGATGAGGAGCTTGCTCACCTAGGCCTGGGTGTGGATGTGGCCAAGGGAGATGATGAGCTGGGCACCTTGGAAAACCTGGAGACCAATGATCCCCACCTGGATGACCTGCTCAACGGGGATGAGTTTGATCTACTGGCCTACACTGATCCTGAGCTGGACACTGGGGACAAAAAGGACATCTTCAATGAGCACCTAAGGCTGGTGGAATCGGCCAATGAAAAGGCAGAGCGGGAGGCCCTTCTGCGGGGGGTGGAGCCAGTATCCTTGGGCCCTGAGGAACGCCCTCCACCTGCTGCTGATGCCTCTGAGCCCCGTCTGGCATCAGTGCTTCCAGAGGTGAAGCCCAAGGTGGAGGAAGGTGGGCGCCACCCTTCCCCTTGCCAATTTGCCATTACCACCCCCAAGGTAGAGCCGGCACCTGCTACCACTTCCCTAAGCCTGGGGCTGAAGCCAGGTCAGAGCGTTATGGGCAGCCGGGACACCCGGATGGGCACAGGACCCTTTTCCAGCAGTGGGCACACAACTGAGAAGGGCCCCTTTGGGGCCACGGGAGGACCACCAGCTCACCTGTTGACCCCCAGCCCGCTGAGTGGCCCAGGAGGGTCCTCTCTGCTGGAAAAGTTTGAGCTGGAGAGTGAGGCCCTGACCTTGCCCGGTGGCCATACTGCATCTGGGGATGAGCTGGACAAGATGGAGAGCTCGCTGGTAGCCAGTGAGTTGCCCTTACTTATCGAGGACCTGTTGGAGCATGAGAAGAAGGAGCTCCAGAAGAAGCAGCAGCTTTCCGCACAGCTGCAGCCTGTTCAGCAGCAGCAGCAGCAGCAACAGCAACAACAGCAACATTCCTTGCTGTCTGCACCAGGCCCTGCCCAGGCCATGTCTTTGCCACACGAGGGCTCTTCTCCCAGTTTGTCTGGACCCCAACAGCAGCTTGCCCTAGGACTTGGAGGTTCGCGACAGCCAGGCTTGGCGCAACCACTGATGCCCACCCAGCCACCAGCACATGCCCTGCAGCAACGTCTGGCCCCATCCATGGCCATGGTATCCAATCAAGGGCATATGCTAAGTGGGCAGCATGGAGGGCAGGCAGGCTTGGTGCCCCAGCAGAGCTCCCAGCCAGTGCTGGCACAGAAGCCCATGGGTACCATGCCACCTTCTATGTGTATGAAACCTCAGCAGCTGGCCATGCAGCAGCAACTGGCTAACAGCTTCTTCCCGGATACAGGTAACTTCAGCCAGGGGCACTAGCTTAGTTATTTAGGGGTGATCACTGCTACCACCAAGTGGACACTAGTGCTATGGGACCTATAATCATCCCCAGCTAAGGGAAGTGGGATTCAAAGAGCATGGGCTAAATGCCATACTAGCAGTGCAGGCAGAAGTGTTGGAGCTTTTGTGAAGGGAGGAATAGCGCCTGGCATATAGCAGGCATTCAGATGTTGGAATGAATGGAATGAATGCATGAAGCCTGATTAGCAAAGGCTCTGGAGCCGAGGCGAGACCAGCAGATGGGGAGTTGGGAGAGAAGTGGTGCAGGACAAAGCAGTCCGGGTAGGGGCGAGGACTTGAGTGAGACTGCTGGTGGGAAGCCAGCGAGTACGTTTGGAGACAGCAGTGAAGTGGTTAGGCAGGAGTGGACTCTGTGTGGAGGGAGGTGAGTGGGTACTACCCTAATTTTGGACATGGAAGAAGTGGGGCCAGGTTAAGAAAGATCTTCAATTATAGTAGCATTTATTAAATTGTAATTTGCTAAGCAGCCTGCCATGCACTTTGTGCTCGTCATCTGATTGAATCACAAATTTATTAAATAGGTACTGCTGTTATCTTCAATTATAGAAAGGGAAGCAGGCTTGGAGGTTAAGTATCTTGCCCAGTTCATACAACTGACAGAGCTAGAGTTTGAATCCTGGCCTTCTGATCCTCTTACCTATTCTTTCAGAGTATGAGGAGAGGGAGTTTGGTTAGTCCTTTAAAAAATTGAGAGTTAACTTTTGTGAGCAGTAGAGAAATACACAATGTGCGAGATTTTAGGAAGATTTTAAGTTTTGGTTGGTTGCTTATTTCTCCTTTTTTACCCAGGACCCTGAGCAGGCAAGAAAGTGGGCTATAGGTGATGCATGTCGCGCCCAAAACAGCTCTGGCATCTAAGACTTTGGCACAGTGCCCACATCTTGGGTTCTTGGGCTGTACTAGTTGCCCTAAGAATATTTTCTTTGAAGAATGTTCTCTGGGTCATACAGTGTACTCATAGTCTGTGTCACATTTGATCCTCTCAGTAGTTCCATGAGATAGGCAGAGTAGGGAATCATGAGCTGTGTCAGATAGAGGAAGAAACTGAGGCTCAGAGAAGTCAAATGACAGTGATGTATTGGCCCCACGAATCCTTACTTAATATCTCTTCTTAGCGCTGTGCAAGTGAAAACAGGACCACGTTCCTATGAATTATAAAGCTGAGTCACCCAGGCTGCCTGGCTTCTAGTTCAGTGGTCTTTCTACCCTTATTTTGCCATTCCGTTGTCCTACTTGGTTCAGCGGAGGCCAAGGTGTTGGGTGTTGGAAGGCACAGCAGACATAGAGGGGATTATTGACTCCAATGTCCAGCTTACCCGGCTCTCCCCTCTCCAGATCTGGACAAATTTGCGGCAGAAGATATCATTGATCCCATTGCAAAGGCCAAGATGGTGGCTTTGAAAGGCATCAAGAAGGTGATGGCTCAGGGCAGCATTGGAGTGGCACCTGGTATGAACAGGTAAGACTTGGGAGGTGGGGGGTGATCAGCTCTTTTCCTTTCCTAGTCCTTCCCCTCTCCTTCCTTGTCCCCCTCCCTACTTGTCCTACCTCTCTGCCTTTCAACTTTCTCCATGACCTACACATCCCCTTTGTTGTGGCGGACTCTAGGCAGCAAGTGTCCCTGCTAGCCCAGAGGCTCTCAGGGGGGCCCGGCAGTGATCTGCAGAACCATGTGGCAGCTGGAAGTGGCCAGGTAAGTGATCAGGTGGGATTAGGAACGTGTGTCCTCTCCAGTCAGGCCACGCTTAGGGCCTGCTATGGAACAATGACCCTTCAGCAAGTTTCTCTCACCACAGGAGCGGAGTGCTGGTGACCCCTCCCAGCCTCGTCCCAACCCGCCCACCTTTGCCCAGGGAGTGATCAGTGAGTATAGGGATGGGGAGGAGTGTGCAAGGGAGTGGCTGGGGGCAGATGGTTGAGGAAGAGGGATTCCGAGCTCCCTTTGGCAGGTCCCGACACCCTGTTTCTTTTCTCAGATGAGGCTGACCAGCGGCAGTATGAGGAATGGCTGTTTCATACCCAACAGCTCCTACAGATGCAGCTGAAGGTGCTAGAGGAGCAGATTGGTGTGCACCGCAAGTCTCGGAAGGCTCTGTGCGCCAAGCAGCGCACTGCCAAAAAGGCTGGTCGTGAGTTCCCGGAGGCTGATGCCGAGAAGCTCAAGCTGGTGACGGAGCAGCAGAGCAAGATCCAGAAACAGCTGGATCAGGTACGGAAAGCAGACTTCAGCCTGGCAACCAGGAGCCCAACAAGAGGGAGGGCACGGTTGGGCTGGCTCCAGGCTGACTTCCCAATTCTCCTGTGCTAGGTCCGGAAGCAGCAGAAGGAGCACACCAATCTCATGGCAGAGTATCGGAATAAGCAGCAGCAGCAGCAGCAGCAGCAACAACAGCAGCAGCAGCAACACTCAGCTGTGCTGGCCCTTAGCCCTTCCCAGAGTCCCCGGCTACTCACCAAGCTCCCTGGTCAGCTGCTCCCGGGCCATGGGCTGCAGCCACCACAGGGGCCTCCGGGTGGGCAAGCTACAGGTCTTCGCCTGCCCCCAGGAGGCATGACACTCCCTGGACAGCCTGGTGGCCCTTTCCTCAACACCTCCCTGGCCCAACAGCAGCAACAGCAACACTCTGGTGGAGCTGGGGCCTTGGGGGGCCCCTCAGGGGGCTTTTTCCCAGGCAACCTGGCTCTTCGAGGCCTAGGACCCGATTCAAGACTTTTACAGGAAAGGCAGCTGCAGCTCCAGCAGCAGCGCATGCAACTAGCCCAGAAACTGCAACAGCAGCAGCAACAGCACCTCTTAGGACAGGTGGCAGTCCAGCAGCAACAGCAGCAGAGCCTGGGTGTACAGGCAAACCAGGCTCTGGGTCCCAAACCCCAGGGGCTTCTGCCTCCCAGCAGCCGTCAGGGCCTCTTGGTCCAACAGCTGTCCCCACAACCACCCCAGGGGCCCCAGGGCATGCTGGGCCCTGCCCAGGTAGCAGTGTTGCAGCAACAGCAGCAGCAGCAACACCCTGGAGCCTTGGGCCCCCAGGGTCCTCACAGACAGGTGCTTCTGACCCAGTCCCGGGTGCTGAGTTCCCCCCAGCTGGCACAGCAGGGTCAGGGCCTCATGGGACACCGGCTGGTCACAGCCCAGCAGCAGCAGCAGCAGCAACAGCAGCAACAGCAGCAACAGCACCAACAGCAGGGATCCATGGCAGGCCTTTCCCATCTGCAGCAGGGCCTGATGCCACACGGCGGGCAGCCCAAACTCAGCACTCAGCCCATGGCCGCCTTGCAGCAGCAGCAGCTCCAGCAGCAGCAGCAGCAGCAGCAGCAGCAGCTCCAACAGCAACAGCAGCAGCAGCAGCAACTCCAACAGCAACAGCAGCAGCAGCTCCAACAGCAACAGCAGCAGCAACTGCAACAGCAGCAATTACAGCAGCAGCAGCAGTTTCAGCAGCAGCAGCAGCAACTACAGCAACAGCAGCAGCAGCAATTTCAGCAGCAGCAGCAACAGCAGCAGCAGCAGCAGCAACAGCAGCAACAGCAGATGGGCCTCTTGAACCAGAGTCGAACTTTACTGTCTCCACAGCAGCAGCAGCCGCAGCAGCCACAGCAGCAGGTGCCCCTTGGCCCCGGCATGCCCGCCAAGCCCTCACAACACTTTTCTAGCCCTGGAGCCCTGGGTACCACTGTCCTGCTGACAGGCAAGGAGCAGAGCATGGTAGAGACAGCTCTTCCTCCAGAGGCCACGGAGGGGCCATCCACACATCAGGGGGCACCGCTAGCCCTAGGGACTGTTCCTGAGTCGGCAGCCACTGAACCTGGGGAGGTGAAGCCCTCACTCTCCGGGGACTCACAGCTCCTGCTTGTCCAGCCGCAGACCCAGCCACAACCCAGCTCTGCGCAGCTGCAGCCACCTCTGAGGCTCCCGGGGCCACAGCAGCAGCAAGTTAACTTGCTCCACACAGCCACTGTGGGAAGCCATGGGCAAGCAGGCAGCGGCTCATCCTCGGAGGCCTCACCCATGCCCCACCTGCTGGCCCAATCCTCTGTTCCTTTAGGGGAGCAGCCTGGGACCATGACCCAGAACCTTCTGGGCTCCCAACAGCCCCTTGGACTAGAGCGGCCGGTGCAGAATAATGCCGGGCCGCAGCCTGCCAAAGCAGGATCTGTCCCCCAGTCTGGACCGGGCCTGCCTGGGCCTGGAGTCATGCCGACAGTGGGTCAGCTTCGAGCGCAGCTCCAAGGAGTCCTGGCCAAAAACCCCCAGTTGCGGCACTTGAGCCCGCAGCAGCAGCAGCAGCTACAGGCACTCCTCATGCAGCGGCAACTGCAGCAGAGTCAGGCAGTGCGCCAGGCCCCACCCTACCAGGAACCCGGAGCCCAGCCCTCTCCCCTCCAGGGCCTCCTGGGCCGCCAGCCCCAACTTGGGGGCTTCCCTGGATCCCAAACAGGCCCCCTCCAGGAGCTAGGGGTGGGGCTTCGACCTCAGGGCCCACCCCGGCTCCCCGCCCCACAAGGAGCCTTAGCCACAGGACCGGTCCTCGGCCCTGTCCATCCCACTCCTCCACCATCCAGCCCCCAAGAGCCAAAGAGACCTTCCTCACAGCCCCCCGGAGCCAGCCCCCTGGTCCCATCCCAGCTCCCTTCTGAGGCCCAGCTCCCTCCCACCCAGCCAGGGACCCCAAAACCCCAGGGGCCATCCTTGGAGCTGCCTCCTGGGAGGGTCTCACCTGCTGCTGCCCAGCTTGCGGATACGTTCTTCGGCAAGGGGCTGGGACCTTGGGACCCTCCAGACAGCCTAGTAGAAGCCCAGAAGCCAGAGCAGAGCAGCCTGGTACCTGGGCATCTGGAGCAGGTGAATGGGCAGGCAGTGCCTGAGCCACCCCATCTCAGCATCAAGCAGGAGCCTCGGGAAGAGCCATGTGCCCTGGGAGCCCAGGCGGTGAAGAGGGAGGCCAACGGGGAGCCAATAGGGGCACCAGGTACCAGCAACCACCTCCTGCTGGCAGGCCCCCGTTCAGAGGCCGGGCATCTGCTCTTGCAGAAGCTTCTACGGGCAAAGAATGTGCAACTCAGCACTGGGCGGGGGCCCGAGGGGCTGCGAGCTGAGATCAACGGGCACATTGACAGCAAGCTGGCTGGGCTGGAGCAGAAACTACAGGGTACCCCCAGCAACAAGGAGGTGAGTGCTCTAGATAGATTGAGCAGATAGAGTGGGGACTGCAACCCGGGGCAGCGTGAGCAGGTCTGGTTCACCCAGGAGAGGTGAGGGCTCTGAGGAAGACAGTAGCCTTCACTGTGGGTTTATCCGGCTTAGGATACAGCAGCAAGGAAGCCTGTGACACCGAAGCCCAAGCGGGTACAGAAGGCAAGCGACAGGTTGGTGAGCTCCCGAAAGAAGCTGCGGAAGGAGGACGGGGTCAGGGCCAGCGAGGCCTTGCTGAAACAGCTGAAACAGGTGACCCCCAGGAGCCAGCCCCCTGGTCCCATCCCAGGATAGGGGGCACCCTGGCCCCCAGCTGTGCAGTGGCAGAGATGTACACGCTGCAGGTGTCCAACCTTGTCGTCTTGCCCCTCCTAGGAGCTGTCCCTGCTGCCCCTAACGGAGCCTACCATCACCGCCAATTTTAGCCTCTTTGCTCCCTTCGGCAGTGGCTGCCCAGTCAACGGGCAGTGCCAGCTGAGGGGGGCCTTTGGAAGTGGGGCACTGCCCACTGGCCCTGACTACTATTCCCAGCTGCTTACCAAGGTCAGAAAAACGGCAATACCTTTGGGGGATGACAAGGTTCTTGGGGAGGTGGAGGTGGGAGTGAGAAAAGAGGAAATCGCTGATGTCGTGCGGGGCCAGGAGATTACGTCATTCTCCCTCTGCCATCTTGCACACAACACCCCACCCCACCCCCAGAATAACCTGAGTAACCCGCCGACACCACCCTCGTCGCTGCCCCCCACCCCACCCCCATCGGTGCAGCAGAAGATGGTGAATGGCGTCACTCCATCCGAAGAGCTGGGGGAGCACCCCAAGGATGCTGCCTCTGCCCGGGATACTGAAGGGACGCTGAGGGGTAAGTCAGGAGCAGAGTGGGCCTCTCCTTCTCCGGTGGGACTTGGTGGCCGGGGCAGTGTGCCCTCTCGTAGGGTTTGAGACAGGAATGATTGCACGTTGTCCTGTGTGTGCGCGTGACCATGTACCTGAAATAAGGAAGGGCCTTCTCAGTGCTGATTTGTTGGAAATAAGGAGTCCAGAGCACACGCAACCGAGGAGGCGGTTGGCAGGAAGAGTGTTGATGAGGCCTTTGTCTATGAGGTGCAGCCTTGCTTTAGTGGGTATAGAACTAAAATCTAGATTTGAATTCTCCAATTCCTATATTCATTTAGCTGTTAGCACGGCTAAGTAACATGAACGACTTGTGTGGGCCCCGATTTCCTTACTGTAAATAGGTCTTATAATATTCCTCTGCTGGAGTTGTTAAAGGCTGATAAACAAAGCCCAGTGCCTGGCACATAGGAAAGGCTCGATAAATACAGCTCACCTGCCCGAGACTGGTATGTAGGTGGGTGGGCAGGCAGCAGTCATGAGAGCTAAGTTAGATCTTACACTAGTTAGGCCTGAAATATGGGGGAGAAGGCCCCATCAGCTCTGGCCACCAGCCTGACTTTTCTTCTCCCTTCCTACCCTTCAGATGCTTCAGAGGTGAAGAGTCTAGACCTGCTGGCCGCCTTGCCTACACCCCCTCACAATCAGACTGAGGATGTCAGGTGGGGGTGGCTGCAAATGGGGATAAAGAATGGGATGGGGGGCAGGGTGCCTCACTTTTTCTTTTGGCCAATGGCAGATTTCAGATAAGGCTATGACATCTACTAATTTCTAGATTCGGGAGAGGGAGTCCGAAGGGCTGTACCAACAAATGTCTCTTTTTGGCCCCTAGGATGGAAAGTGACGAGGACAGCGATTCTCCTGATAGCATTGTGCCAGCTTCGTCCCCCGAAAGCATCCTAGGGGAGGAGGCACCTCGTTTCCCTCAGCTGGGCTCAGGCCGGTGGGAGCAGGAAGACCGGGCTCTCTCCCCTGTTATCCCCATAATTCCTCGGGCCAGTATCCCAGGTAGAGGCTGCTCTGAGCAGGAGCCTGGTGTGGCTGGGTTGTCAGGGCCCAGGGGAGAGAGGCAGCTGGAGCCTACACAGGTCCCTCTCTCGTTCAGTCTTCCCAGATACCAAACCTTATGGGGCCCTGGACCTGGAGACCTCTGGAAAGCTGCCTGCCACAACTTGGGAAAAGGGCAAAGGAAGTGAGGTGTCGGTCATGCTGACGGTCTCTGCTGCTGCGGCCAAGGTGTGTCCTGGGGGTACCTTGGAGGCCAAAGGGACCCTGGTCAGAAGGCAGTCCCTGGAGCTTGTGTGGATAAATTCAGTCGCTCAGAACTGTGTACTAGGGCCTACTGTGCGTGAACGCCTGGGCTGGAGGCTGCAGGATTAGGGTAGATAAGGCAGGAGGGGTCGCCGCCCTCAAGGGGCTCACAGTCAAGTGATAGACCCAAGTCCGCAAATAAGGAGAGTGCACATAATGCGACATGCTGCAAGACAGCGTGTCCCCAGTCACGTTTGGTGGAACTCTGTTATTTTTTAATGTTGACAGGGTTTTGTGGTCAGAAAATTGGAAACCCCAGTTGAAACCACAAAACAAGTTTCTTTAGTACAAGACTCCTCAGATCCTGTAAATTGCTAATGTGTATCATGAGTCTCCGAGTTGTGAATATAGTGTGTGTCCGTCTGAAACTTGGTGGGCATGGGTCCCTTCTTGGGGAGCGCCCACTAATGACCACAGCAGTCTGGGAGAGGTGCTGTGAAAGAAATGTGTGAAAGGGCAGGACTGAGTGGCCGCTTGGGGAGTGCGGTTCTGGGTGTTCTTGTCCCCACCACACTGGTGGCAGCGCCCGCTCCACACTGCCGACATGGTCCTCCCGTCCCCTTCCCTGCCCTGGCAGAACCTGAATGGTGTGATGGTGGCAGTGGCAGAGCTGCTAAGCATGAAGATCCCCAACTCCTATGAGGTGCTGTTCCCAGAGAGCCCTGCCCGGGCAGGCATTGAGCCTAAGAAGGGGGAAGCTGAGGGCCCTGGTGAGTTTGGCAGGAAATCTCCTTGGGACCTGCAGGGAGTGATTCTGGTGGGAGGTTCTGACCCCTTCCTTCCTGCAGGAGGGAAAGAAAAGGGTCTGGGAGGCAAGAGCCCGGAAGCTGGCCCTGATTGGCTGAAACAGTTTGATGCAGTGTTGCCTGGCTATACCCTCAAGAGCCAGCTAGACATCCTGAGCCTCCTGAAACAGGTGGGTCTGGGGGAGAAAAGAGGGTGGGTGTCGCTAGGGCAAGAAGGCAGAGGGCTTCTGGGAGAGTGGAATGTGGATGAGAGGAGGGAGGCGGGCTAGTGGAGTGAGGAGCTGGCACTAACGATACCGGGCACATGCCCTCCCTTAGGAGAGCCCTGCCCCAGAGCCCCCCACCCAACACAGCTACACCTACAACGTCTCCAATCTGGATGTGCGACAGCTCTCGGCCCCACCTCCTGAGGAACCCTCCCCGCCCCCGTCCCCCTTGGCACCCTCTCCTGCCAGCCCCCCTGCTGAGCCCCTGGTTGAACTCCCGGCTGAACCCTCAGCTGAGCCACCAGTCCCATCGCCTCTGCCACTGGCCTCGTCCCCTGAGTCAGCCCGACCCAAGCCTCGAGCCCGGCCCCCTGAAGAAGGTGAAGATTCCCGGCCCCCTCGCCTCAAGAAGTGGAAAGGGGTGCGCTGGAAGCGGCTGCGGCTGCTGCTGACCATCCAGAAGGGCAGTGGGCGGCAGGAGGACGAGCGGGAAGTGGCGGAGTTTATGGAACAGCTCGGCACAGCCCTGCGACCCGACAAGGTGCCTCGTGATATGCGGCGCTGCTGCTTCTGTCATGAGGAGGGTGACGGGGCCACTGATGGGCCGGCGCGCCTGCTGAACCTGGACCTGGACCTGTGGGTGCACCTCAACTGTGCCCTGTGGTCCACAGAGGTGTACGAGACCCAGGGTGGGGCGCTGATGAACGTTGAGGTCGCCCTGCACCGAGGGCTGCTCACCAAGTGCTCCCTGTGCCAGCGCACCGGCGCCACCAGCAGCTGCAATCGAATGCGTTGCCCCAACGTCTACCATTTTGCCTGCGCCATCCGCGCCAAGTGCATGTTCTTCAAGGACAAGACCATGCTGTGTCCAATGCATAAGATCAAGGGGCCCTGTGAACAGGAGCTGAGCTCTTTTGCTGTCTTCCGGCGGGTCTACATTGAGCGGGATGAGGTGAAGCAAATCGCCAGCATCATCCAGCGGGGAGAGCGGCTACACATGTTCCGCGTGGGGGGCCTTGTGTTCCACGCCATCGGACAGCTGCTCCCTCATCAGATGGCTGACTTCCACAGTGCCACTGCCCTCTATCCCGTTGGCTATGAGGCCACGCGCATCTATTGGAGCCTCCGCACCAACAACCGCCGCTGCTGCTACCGCTGCTCCATCGGCGAGAACAACGGAAGGCCAGAGTTCGTCATCAAAGTCATGGAGCAGGGCCTGGAGGACCTGGTCTTCACGGATGCCTCCCCCCAGGGTGAGCACTGGGCCCTCAAAATGCTAATGTGTTAGTGGAAGGGATCCACAGGGTCCTTGTGAGGGATCTTCTTCCCCTGGCTTCGGGCAGGTGGGGGTTCTTTTAAAGATCCCCAGAGAAAGCATTTCAGCTTCTGTTAGTCACCCTAAATTCCCTTGTGATTGAAGATACTTTGCTTGTCTACTTCACGTATTTTAGCTCCTTTTCCTATCCTCAGTGGAACTAAAGAATACGATTCTGAGACCGCGTCAGCTGGATCACTCACCCTATTCCTAACCATGAGTTCCTTACGGTTGCTTTTCCCCCATCAAAATTCTTTTTTTTTTTTTTTCATCATCAAAATTCTTTTGCCCTGAGTTTTAGCGTTAAGGATAGAAATAAGTGAGCAAGGACTGTGTGCCACAAACTAAAGTAAGTGATTGACATAGGTTGTTTTGTCCGTGGCAGCCCTGTGAGGTAAGTACTCTTGTTTTGCCCAGTGTACACGTATAGAAAAAGAGCCTTCGAGAGATTGGAGTATTGGCATAAAGGCCCATGGCTGATACTAGAACCTGAACCCACATCTTCCCAACTCCAAAGCATGCCTGTTGCGGCTCTTGGTCAGGCACTGAGGCCTGTGATGGGTCTCCTGGGCCCTGGGGTCACCCGTCTCCTTGTTAGAGGGCTCTCTGCTGCCCCTACAGGGTACGAAGCCTTCTGGCATATTGAGGGAAAAGGGGACTGGGAGGCCAGCTCGGGGCCTTGAAGAACCACACAGCCTCATGGCGGGAGGTAGGCAGGCTCCAGAAAACAACCATGGCTCTGGCTCAGGGTCAGGCTGAGGTCAGGCAATAGAAGTTGCCTCTGAGGGCTACTCTCTTTCCTTGCTCCTTAGCTGTGTGGAACCGCATCATCGAGCCTGTGGCCGCCATGAGAAAAGAGGCCGACATGCTGCGGCTCTTCCCCGAGTACCTGAAGGGCGAGGAGCTCTTCGGGCTGACGGTGCACGCCGTGCTGCGCATAGCTGAATCAGTAAGGAGGGTGCTGGGGGCCACGTGGGCACCGGGAACTCTGGTTCCTGCCCCTGAAACTCTCAGGCTAAGGCAAGCACAACCTGTGTCCACAGCTGCCTGGAGTGGAGAGCTGTCAAAACTATTTATTCCGCTACGGACGCCACCCCCTGATGGAGCTGCCACTCATGATCAATCCCACTGGTTGTGCCCGATCGGAGCCTAAAATCCTCACACACTACAAACGGTGAGCTTGTGGGATGGGGGCCGTGGGATCCGGGAGTGGGGGTTGGTAGGAGCCCTCCGGCCGATTATGAAGGTCTAGGGGTTCACCCTAGGCCTCCTGATTAGAGGGGATGCAGGTGTCACTTAGGTTATCCCTTTCCTCTTCCTCCACCCTGCTCAGGTGTCCTGGGTTGACCTGGGGTCTGAGGCAGACTCATCTTGGGCCCCCTGGGAATGGCTGCTGGGGAGGTTCTGGGTAGACAGTGGTGAAATTTTATGAAGTTGATAAGGGAGCCAGTCACCTCCTTCCTCTCTTATTTTGCTTCCAGGGGGCCTGTGATTCTCCCAAACCTGAGACGCCCCATAAAGGCTAGGGTCACCTTCCCTTCCCCAGGCTGAGTTGGTGTCAAAAATAATTAGAAATATAATAGAAAAATAATAAAACCTTACGTTTGTATAGCACTTTATACTTTTTTTTTCAAAGCGTTTTCACATCCATTATCTCATTTGATCCTCACAACAACCTTATGAGGTAGGTAGGGCAGGTGGTATGACCCCCATTTTACAGCTGAGAAAACTGCAACCCAGAAAGGTTAAGTGACTAGACAAAGGTCACACAGCTGGGACCAGAACTTTACCTCTCAACTCGTGGTGCACTGCTCTTTCTGTGTGCCACAGTAGCCTGACTTTGGTCCCTGGGTAGAGGGAGGCACAATCCTTATAGCAGGGTTTTCTCGAAGGCCTCTTGTTGCCTCTTGGGCTGTCGTGGAGCGTCAGGCTCTACTACCCCAGTCATTCCTAGTCCTTGATGCTCTACAACAGTGGTTTTCAAACTGTGTGTGTTTCAGAAAGTCCTGGAACACATAAACTGAATAAGCAGAACTTGGCCCTCCCCGTGCAGAACTCCCCCTTCCCCAAATTGGATTCAACCGGAGGCATCCTCTTAACATCTACTTCATGTATTGGAATGCCAGTAACATTTTATTAAAGAAAAAAAAGATCTCTACTAAATAAAAAAGAATCAAAAACGTTTGAAAACCACTGCTCTGGGACGGGCAGGATTTTGGCTGGTGCCCTAGGGTGGTGAAAAGGCATCGTGCCAGGCAGCAGTCATTCCCCTGCACTGAGCCCAACGTTATATGTCAGAGAAGGGGACAGTCTGAAGAAAGGAAAGGATACCACCTTTCGGCTATGAATTCAGAGCCACTTTTAATTCAAATCCAGCCCAGTGTGGTAGACACGGCCCCCAATTTCAGGGCTTCTGGTATGTGCAGGAGGTAGAAATCAGATGTTTGAGCAAATCATGAGCTTAAATGCCAGGCCTGGGCTGCTTGGGGAAGACCCCCAGAAGAGTGTGGCCTTGTGTAATGCTCGGTAGGAGGGTGGTATAAGGCAGGGAGATGGGAGAGTGGGCTCAGTGTACGGGAATTGGTGCCCCCTCATCTCCCATCCTGGCTCTCTGTGCCACTCAGGGTGTTGGAAGGGTCCCCACAATCAGTGGCTGTCTCATCAAAGCCAAGACCCACATGCCTCCACTCCCATTTCCAAGATAGCACATGCCCCTAACTGGCATGTTGCACATCCCAGGGAGGAGGCGGGTGGTGTGTGCCTGGTCTGAGGGAGAGCTGTCTTGTCATGGCCTGTGTCACCTCCCAGGCCTCACACCCTGAACAGCACCAGCATGTCCAAGGCATATCAGAGCACCTTCACAGGCGAGACCAACACCCCATACAGTAAGCAGTTTGTGCACTCCAAGTCATCACAGTACCGGCGCCTGCGCACTGAGTGGAAGAACAACGTGTACCTGGCTCGCTCCCGTATCCAGGGCCTGGGGCTCTATGCCGCCAAGGACCTAGAAAAGCACACAATGGTCATCGAATATATTGGCACCATCATTCGCAATGAGGTGGCCAACCGGCGGGAGAAAATCTATGAGGAGCAGGTAAGGGCTGGCAGAGGGGCTGTCTTGGCTCGTGGTCCGTGCTCCTTCGAGGACCAAGGGGCAGAATGGGATCAGGGGAGCAGGTGGAAAGCTGTGGGAGGGGAGGGGAGAGATGGGATAAAGGCAGAATAAGAAATGAAGACAAGCCCATGGCCCGAGTCCGCTACGGGATCCCCCCCACCAGCACTGCTGCCATGCCCTGATACCCTTCCCACTTCTGCTACTTCTTCCCTTCTAGAATCGCGGCATCTACATGTTCCGAATAAACAACGAACATGTAATTGATGCTACGTTGACCGGAGGCCCTGCCAGGTGAGAGAGGAATGAGAAAGGAGGAATTCAGGGGTCGCTGGGGGTGACGTTCGGGGTGGGCCAAGAAGGAACCAAAACCATCCCGACTCAGTTGCCTGGCATCCTCAATTCTGGCCCGCTGCTTAGGTACATTAACCATTCCTGTGCCCCTAACTGTGTGGCGGAAGTTGTGACATTTGACAAGGAGGATAAAATCATCATCATCTCCAGCCGGCGAATCCCCAAAGGAGAGGAGGTGAGGAAGTGTCCTATGTGGGTGACAAAGCAGCCCCCTCTTTGCTATTCCCCAGAGCCAAGTTCCAAGGCCACTGCCGTCAGAGGAGATCTCTGGCCTCCCCCCACTCCCTCTGTGGGGCTGGCATCGATTCTACCCTCTTCTCTTTCCAGCTGACCTATGACTATCAGTTTGACTTTGAGGACGATCAGCACAAGATTCCCTGCCACTGTGGAGCCTGGAACTGTCGGAAATGGATGAACTAAGAAGCTTAGAGGCTACCAGGCAGGGGAGTCCCCCCACCCCCAACCTCTTCCCTGAAAGGGATGAGGGGGAAGAGAGGTAGCAGCCAGAGCCAGGACCCAGGGCTGGGGCTGCCGGCTGACCGGAGCCCCTGGAGCAGGAGGCTGGGGCAGAGGGCCCTAGGCCAAGCCCACCCTGGGCACCAGGGACAACCCTCTTCCCCGCCACCGGCCCCCAGGCTGGCATATCTGCCCCCAGCTCCAGGAGGGGCCAGACAGAAGCAGCCATTGGGCATCTCAGGTTTGAGGGGGATATGGGCCGGGAACTACCCAGAAGCAACTGGGAGGCAGCAGGGAGGGGGGAGGAGGATGTGTGGCCGGGCCTCACAAGCCCTGCTGCTCCCACCGACCTCTCCGGCCCAACTCAAGGCTGCAAAGAGACTTGACTAAGCTTGACAATCCCAAAGGCCGGGTCCCACACCTGGCCCTGCCTGCCGGGTCCTGCCCCCACCCTCACTCCCATCCCTTCCCTCTCAATCTGTCTCTGTCTCCCTCTTTTCCTCTGTGTTTCTGTCTCTCTATGGGTTGTGTTTCCTTGTTTCCACTCTGACAAATGCAACATGAACGGGAAAGAGGCGCCCAGCTGCCCAGGAGGGCAAGCCAGGCAAGCCGGGCAAGGAGACCCCGCACCCACACCTACCTCATTTAAGTGTTGGATTTTTTGCTGTTTTGAAATGTGAGACCCTCTCCAAGCCCCCTACTGCCCCGACCCTCTCTTCCGCCTCACTGCCCTCTTCTGAGTGGGTGGAAGGGGGGTAGGAAGAGGAAGAAAAACAACAACAAAAAATCCATCTTTGTTTTTAATTATGGGCATGGGATGGTGGTTGAGGCTAATGATGATGAAGATTGGGGATAACTGGCCCCTAGTTGCTCTAGAACTTCCTTCTCCATCTGGACATGGGGGCAGGAGGGGTGTGCTAAACCTAGGACCAGGATATCTCCCTCCTGTTTTCCCAACCCCATCATGAGCCCATTTGCCCTCCAGCCCCTGGATGGGGTGGGTGGGTGGTAGGGTGAGGGCTATCCCTGAGTGGCATGCCCATACCCAGTGAGGCAGGGTGTGGCCCGGAGCTCCCACTTTCCCTCAGTCACCAAACTGCTGCTGGTCTGGTGGGAAGGGGTGGTGATGTGGGGGTGGGGAGCTTAGTGTCAGCGCGGGGAGGGTGGGGGGTATTTATCTATTTATACATGGGATTGTACATAGTCTTGTGGGGAATGGGGGAGCCGGCTGGAGGTGAGAACCCTCCCCTCTCCCCCCACCCCCGGGGAGAGCAAATGTAAAACTACTAATTTTTGTGCTTTATATATTCTATATAAATATATCTATTTTCTTTTTACAAAACCAGTTTATAAATGGTAGGGGGGTGTGGGGCGGACACATGGAGCTCCCCTTGTGGGGGGGCCCCCTCCATTACCCAACCTACCGCCCTTTTCCTCACCCCCTCCTCCCCACCCCCTGGCTATGACTGCTGTAAGGTGGGGGTATAGAGGCTGGGCAATTCTCACCCCCGTTGTATAGTTGGACTATGTTATAACGCACAAAAGTGAGCTGGCCCCAGGGGGAGCCAGAGGGTGATGGGTTCCCTGCCTCCCTTTCCTTCCCCTTTCTGCCCAAGCTTGTGCTGCAGTTGAACCTCTTCCTGGGGGGGTAGGGGTAGGTCGGGGGTGGGTGAGGCCCCAGACCCCTCTCTAGTAGGGAGCGTGGGGATGAAGATGAAGCTTATATGCAGTTCTCTCCTAGGGGCTGTGGGCAAAGGGCATTTTGTAATTAATATTTTCAAGAATCAAATGTCTGGAGTGTAGGGGTGGGCTTGGTGGCGGTGGATGGGCGGGCCTGCTGGAGGGGGAGCAAGGTCGCTGTTGTGATTTTAGGTTTTTTGTTTTGTTTTGTTTTTGAATTTGGGGGGTTGCGGATTGATGGGGGTAGGGAGATTTTTTTTTTTAAGCTGCTTCCTCAACTGTTTCAAGCTGCAAATGTTTAAGAGAATAACACCCCCCCACCCCCACAGAAACCGCTGTCATTAAATCAGACAGTGGGAGACTGGGCTGCTGTCCCCAAAGCCATTGGATATTCCTTTTCCAAGAGCAAAAGGTCTAGGCTACAGGGAGGGGGAGATTGGCTCCTGTGAGCCAGGCTCTGGTTGGGGCTTGGGCCCTGGGATTGGGAAAAGGGGATGGGGCAGACTTTGTAAGCATATGCTAGGTATCCGATAGTCCTGTAGAATTTAGTGAAGAAACCTTATACAGTTTTTAATTTTTATATAAACTAACTCAGACCCAAGCTACAAGGTTGGAATTTTGGTTGTTGGTTTTTTTTTTTTTTTTTAAAGTACCCCGCCTGTATAATTGCATCTGAATTCCCTCCTCCTCCCCGCCCGCCCCCCTCCCCCCGTGTTTGTATTTTGGGTTGGTTTACACTTGCACATATTCAATTTTCAGTTTTTCCCTTTTACAGTCTTCTCCCCTCACCTCCAGGACCCTCCCCCCTTTTTAAAAAATAAATCGCTGACAAGTGTGAATCCCGTGAAGACTTTATTTTGTGTTGTGTGTATCCTGTACAGCAAGGTTGGTCCTTCGTAACAACGGATGAAATGATTCCCTTTTTTAAAGCGCCCTCTCTCCCTCCACCCCCAGCGCCCTGTCCTTGGCATGTTTTGTATCGGCGATCATTCTGAACTGTACATAATTTATGTTGCAAGAGGCAAAGGGCAAGTTTTGGATTTTGCTTCTTCCAAGTTTGTTTTTAAACGACAAATAAAAAAAGAACATTTTAAATACAAGCGGCTCCGTCCAGTCACCCTCGCCGTCGGCGGATGTGTAAGGTCCGAGGGGACCCGGGGAGGGCGGTTACTCACGCCAGGCCTGGCCGGAAGAGCGAAGTCCCCGCCTTCCGCCCTTGGCCGGCGTGTGCGTGACGTAGGCGGAAGTGGTGTCGCGGTACCGGATGCGGGGCGGGGCCTGCGCTCCCCCCACCCCCCGCCCCTCCCGCGCGGCTCCCAGAGAGCTTCCTAAAGCGAGCGAACCCTGTCAGCGCCTCTTGAAATGGAGACGGTGAGGAGCGCGGGAGGGCGGCGGGGGGCGCTGTGGAGCCCGAGACCCCCCGTTAGGGGCCTGGAGGCTGGGCGGGGGCCGGCGCTGCTGCCCAGTGAAGGGGAAGCCGGCGTCTGTCCCATCCCGTGACGCTGCCCCTCCGCGCCTTCGCCGGGCGCATCTCCGAGGGCTGGGCCGCGCGGTGCCTGCCTCGCGTCCGCGGCCCCCCCGGCCCGAGCCGGCGGGGACTCCTTCCTCTCCGATGGCAACCCGAGCACAGCCTGGCGGCCTCGGGCCTCCTTTCCCCTCAGCACCGCAGGCCTTCAGAGGTTTGGCAGAGAGAGCGGGGTCGTGACCCGGCTTTCCCGGGGGGCTTCCGAGGGGCTCCGGCGGACACGACCCCACTGGCCCCGGGTGGCCTGTGAGCCCCGCAGCGCCGTGGCTGGCAGGCGGGAGAGGAGGAGGACTTCGATACTGCTTCAAGGTGTCGAGCCAAGTCACCCCGCCTTAATAAGACCGCAAAGTGGGCTTTCCCCGGAGGAAGGACTCTTTCCGCGCTAGAGGCCGCGGAGTCCTGGGCAAGTTTAGGTTATGCCCTGCCCTGCGATCTTGAGTCCTCCTTGGCCAGCAGGCCTTGACCGATTGCGGCACGTCCCGGTCAGCCTCCCAGAGATGCTGCAGGTAGCCTGCTACAATGTTTGGATCCCCCCTCACTCTCAGGAGCCCTTTGCAAGCACCCTGGAACCCTATATCCTCTGTCCGGCAGAGTGACTCCTCCGCGTCTTGGTTTTTAATCATGTTACTGGCAGGCTCCTCTTTCTCTGGGCCAGTCTCATGCCCGTAGCAATTCCTTTACCACACCCTTTCTCTGCCTGCAGAGCAGTCATGTCCCTCAACTTATAAAGGAGAAAACAGACGGAAGTGGCAAAGTGACTTGCAGCTGGTCACCCAGGCAAGGGGGTCAGCTCTCACAGACGAAGAGAATTTTGAACAAGAATAAAAGGTCTGGGGCACCAGGCTGGCTCAGTCAGTAGAGCGTGTGACTCTTGATCTCAGGGTCGCAAGTTCTGACCCCATACTGGGCATAGAGCCTACTTAAAAATAATCATAATGATGATAAGTGAAAAATAAAAGGTCTGATCCTGTTAAATTCAAAATAACATTATCAATTCATATTTTACTTACTCATAAAATGTATGAGTAAGGTTTACAAAACACTTTCAAATAGGTTTCTCTCATTTAGCACTCATGCTTTATGTATTAGGTTCTTGGGATAGAAATTGTTTTATTTTTTCTTTAAGATTTTATTTATTCATGAGAGACAGAGAGAGAAAGAGGAGACACAGGCAGAGGGAGAAGCAGGCTCCATGCAGGAAGCCCGATGTGGGACTCGACCCCAGGACTCTGGGATCACGCCCTGAGCCAAAGGCAGACGCTCAAACACTGAGCCACCCACGTGTCCCTAGAAATTGCTTTAAAAAAAGAAGAAAAGTCTTGCTTTGAAAATGCTCAGCCTGTCTGGAGTGGGGGTGAGGGCATGGCAATGACAGCTGTTACCGAAGGTAGACTGTAATAAATGCTATCATCAAGATGCAGACACGGGACTGTGGAAGCATAGGGGAGGGAGAAATTGTTATGAACCCAGGAAAGGGCATTGCAGGTTGAGAGAACAGTGTAAGCACAGGCATAGAAATTGGGGTGTGTAGAGACTAATTGGGGGTGGGCCAGTGGCGTGATGTCGCTGGAGCTTTGGATTTTGTTTGCAGTGAGAGAAAAGACTGGAAAAGTAGGCTGAGGTCAGGTTGAAGGTATTGCATACCACACTAAGTTTGAGCTTTGTTTTGTAATAAAGGGAGCCACAGAGGCTCCATATGCCAGGCAGCGAGTGTGCTTTACGAATGTTCTTAACAGCTCCTGCAAATGGGTGGAACTACTTCAGAAAGTAGTGGGCTCCTAGTTGTTGGAGATAACTTTTACAAACCTGAGATGCTTAAAAACTTGGAGACAACATGAAAGATGAAAAAGGAGATAGATTTAGGGCAGGAAGACCCAATTTAGAGAATGTTGTAGAAGTGACAGGTCAAAGCCTAAATTAAAACTATGAAAGTGGAGGATCCCTGGGTGGCTCAGCGGTTTAGCGCCTGCCTTTGGCCCAGAGCGCGATCCTGGACTCCCGGGATGGAGTCCAGCGTCAGGCTCCCGGCACGGAGCCTGCTTCTCCCTTTGCCTGTGTCTCTGCGTCTCTCTCTCTCTCTCTCTCTCTCTCTCATAAATAAATAAATAAATCTTAAAAAAAAAACTATGAAAGTGGAAAGGAGAGACATGGATTTGAGACATTTCTAACATATCAGCTTAGTTAACAGATGTTAAAGACAAATTTAGGTTATGCCCTGCCCTGCGATTCCAAGCAGACATATTGGCATAGCTCATTCTTGGAGGCACCTCTAAGGAGAACAATGCAAAAAACAGATGGGAACCCGAGTAAGACTAATAGGATGAAAGGACAGATGCTGTTTTGTATTGAAGCATCTGAAGAGTCTTCGTGACATCTGTGGTTGTCCAGCAAACAATTAGAAATGTGGACCAGTGGGCGCCTGGATGGCACAGTCAGTTAAGCATCCAGCTTGACTCGATTACAGCTCAGGTCATAAACTCAGGGTTGTGAGATCGAGCCCTACGTCCACTCTGTGCTCGGTGCCAAGTCTGCTTGAGTTTTTCTCTCCCTCTCCCCCAAGTGTGCTTGTGCTCTCTCTCAAATAAATAAATAAATCTTTAAAAAAATATGGATCACGAGTTCAGATGAAACTGTGAATCCATGTTTCAGGTCTAGTCTGTGTCTCTATAATAATATTTTGTACTCATGCATTACAGTGGTACTTTCTCAGGTTTCCTATGTTATTAAAAGCAGGGAGAAGTGAACATAATTATCCTCCTGTGTGGAAAAATAGGCAGAAAGGTAAAGTCATATTCAGTTGTGCCTGACTCTTGTGTAGGTTTCTGTATCTTTAGCTGTACATCACTTTTCTCTCTGTAACTTAAACCTAGGTCTCTCTGTTCACAGGAGTGTTCATTGTTGTCATTATCATTTTGAGAGTTAAAAAACAAAACAGGGCAGCCCCCGTGGCCCAGCGGTTTAGCGCCGCCTTCAGCCCGGGGTGTGATCCTGGAGACCTGGGATTGAGTTCCACATCGGGCTCCCTGCATGGAGCCTGGTTCTCCCTCTGCCTGTGTCTCTGCCTCTCTCCCTATCTCCCTCTCTCCCTCTCTCTCTCTGTCTCTCTGTCTCTCATGAATAAGTAAAGAAAATCTTTAAAAAAAATAAAAACAATTGAGATTTATGTGCAGAACCCCATGCTAGAAGGTATGGGTGATAGAAAGAAATATAAAATAGTTCTAGTCTTTCAGGAATTTAAAACCTGTTTGGATAGATAATGAACAAAAAAAACTGTAGCACAGTGCTCTATGTAAGTATTACATGTCAGGTACAAATAAACAGCTACACAAGTAGCTGTTTCCATGTCTTTGTATAGATCTTTGTGAGACTGTGTTATCCCCATGTGTGTATCTTTACCACTGAATAGCCCTCTCTATCCCACTTATAAGTGATGAGGCTGTTGTTCCAATAGCTCTGCCAAAATGCCAGGCCAAGCTGATAGTCTTATGCAGCCCAGAGAGAAGAGAGGGAGATTATTCCCCTTCTCTCCTACCACTGCCCTGGCCCATTAGGGGAGGGAAATTTAGAGCTGTCCTGCCAACTTGACCCTGTTTACCACCATCCTACCAGGTTCAAGCCAAGGCCTTTAACTTCATGTTACACCATAGTAGCTATGTAGGTGATGTATGACTTTAACTTAGTTTTGGTATGTTACCCAGAACAAAGGAGGCCAAAACTGTTGATTCCAGTGGATTAAAATTATTGCCCCTCCTGGATTCCTAGATAACAATGAAATTTCCAAGTGTTCCCACTTGAGGGAGCCCAGTGATAGTTCTGAAAGTGTCTCTGTATTCAGAGCACTCAAATGTCAGACTGTTATGGTCAAAGAAACTTGGAAAACTAGGAGCCTTTGACTTATAAGGATGCTAAGAGGAGTCAGGTTCCCAGTTTCAAAACACTTACTGTCCTCACCCACCCCTCAGTCATTCAAGCTTTAACTCTGTGACAGTCAGCTGCTGGGATCCTCCCCAGATATCGTCCTGTCTCTGTCTTTCTCTCTTTTTTTAGAGAGAGAAAGTGTGTGTGCGTGCATGAAGGTGGGGTGGTGAGGGAGGGAATCTTAAGCAGGTTCTATGCCCAGCACAGAGCCTGATGTAGGGCTCAGTCTCATGACTCTGAGATCATGACCTGAGCTGAAATCAGGAGTCGGATGGTTAACCCACTGAGCTACCCAGGCACCCCTAATATGGTCCTCTCTTAAAGGGGTATGTCTTTGATTCTAGTGTCGACAAGTAGGTTTAGTATTTGGGGGAAAACAGTATTGCCTCTCTGGCTTCCATGTTTTTATAAAGTAGATCTGTGAGAACCTTGTGGGTTCTCAGGTTTTCTAGTCTCAGCTTTTAAGATCTAATGTTTTATTAGGCAGTGTAATATATAAGGACATAGGCTTTGGAACCACACAGATATGTGTTCAAACTCCTGTTCTACCCCTTACCCGCCATGTGACCTTGGGCAGGCTGTTTAATATTTCTTGAACTTCGGTTTCCTAATCTGTGAAAATAAGGCTAATAATAGTGTTTACCTCAGGGTTCTTATGATTAAATGAGATACTATTTTAAGAGGGCCTTATGGTACTTTAAATGAAGTCATTAGTCCACCAGCCCTTCTGTTCATGCTAGGCTAAAATGGATGGAGCATAGGATAGGCTGAATCTTTGTTCCTCTTGTCTCTCCAGGTCACTTCTTCAGATAGCTCCTCAGCTCTGGAAAATGAGCATCCTCAAGGTAAGTTTACTGAAGAAAGGAAACCTGCTCTAAAAGCAATAGTCCAATCCTAACTTGTCCTCAGCAATGCTTTTGAATCTCTCTCAGATTTTTCTCAGGATGCCCCTGGGAAAATTCAAAACTGGGCCAGATAATGTGTCAAACCATAAACAGGAATAATAATTTGGCAGGATCATCCAGGAATAAGTCTTGGGCAGGGTGGGAGTGATTAATACATTCAGTTACCAAACCATTTAAGGGAAATTTTTGAGGAAAAACTTCCATAGGCAACTCTGGGCTGGCTAACCATGTATTAAGGTGCCTGGTATTTTCTGATTATCCCAGAAACAGTGCCACTAGGATTTTATCATCCAGTGAGCTCACTAAAGCCACTGAGTATACACAAGAAACGATAGAAAGGCCTTGAAAGCCCTTAAAAGTAATCTAGAAATAGAGGTACTAAACCCTAAAATCCAGGGCACAGAAGAAGGCAATTGTAGCACCTGCCCAAATAACTGGTTAGAAAGGAATGGTCCAACCCTAGACTATCTAGAAAGAAGCAGAACTTACAGACACCACCTTTAAAGGATTTTACCAGGAAAACTCCTGCGTCTTCTCAGGACATATTTATGGCATTAGGAGTACACACTTTCTTAGAGAATTGAAATATGGGCTGAGATCTTAGGACATATTATCAAGGGTCTCTGAGTTCTCCAAAACAATTTTTAAATGTTCTGTTTTCACTTTGTTGGTATCCTAAAAAGTTAATATAGTCATATTTGAATTATCTGGGTGATATTCATAATTGAGTACTGCCACATGATATCAGTGCCTATTTTATGTTTCTGAGTACATTTGTAGTAGCTCCAAGGCAAGGGTCAGAAACTCTAATTATGAACCAAGCAGTGCTGTAAGCTGCATAGTACTATAGATTTCATCACATCTAAAAGGAGATAGCCACTATCCAAGTCTTGTTAATTGTCTCTCTTCAGAAATTCCAGCCTAGTTTGGTCAGATCTGATTTTGAAAGAAATTGAGAATTTGGATTTTTGCGTAAATTTCCAGATTTTTACAACTGGGGAACTGGTTTAAATTATTTTTAAAATACTGAGAAAGCCAAATCAAAGATGTTTATAATTCTGTGGCCTAAAATGATAGTATTTAACTATCAGCGTTGCATGTCTTAAATTGGCATCCAACAGCATGTTCTCTTGGGAACTCCTTAGCCTAGCCACCTTGGGCAAGGCAGGGGAGTTCCCAGATCAGGGACACTTGGAACACTGGAATCCCACAGAGGCCAGCAGCACCAGGCCACAAGAGCTTTCCCTTGAAAAACAATAGTGGGCTTTAGTTAAAGATGATGGATTGAATATATGCATCTACTTTTGTTTCTTCACAAAAAAAAAAAAAAAACACTAAACACACCAAAAGAATTTTTTTAAAAGGTACAAACCCAGCAGAATAGAGAGAATAAGAGAGCAGACAATAGCAATTAGAAGCTGGAAAATGGACCCAAGAGTGGTAAATCACTTAGTAGATCCGAGAAAACTGAATTACAAGCTAGCAGTGAGGAAAGCCAAAAGAAGCACTGAAGATCTAAGAAGCAGTTGGATTCAGAGACTCCTACTCCACTGAGTGCAGCTAGGAAACTCCCCCTCCCAACTTTGGCAGACTGGAGGTCTGGAGAGGGGCTCAGGCTCAGTTGAGGGCTGAAGTACTATACTAAACATGGGAGCATGAAGTGAACTACACTGGATGCCAAGATCCCAGTCCTTTCCCCCAGTCTAATTTCCAGAATGCTGACAGAAAGACTTCACCCTCCAACCGCAAAATTGAATAAATAATCCTCTCCAGAATCCCCTTGAAGGGAAAGCCCTAAAAATATAAGTATTGAATGTTCCCCATCTGAACATCTCACAGTAACCATGACTCACATATAAACCTGGGCTGCCAATCAGCTTTAAAGACTGCACTCTTAGAATATGGTTTGAATATTCCTTTAAGCCAAGGATTACCAGACATCTAAAGAGAACCTCTAAAAGAAAAAGGGCAGCCTGGGTGGCTCAGTGGTTTAGCACCGCCTTCCGCCCAGGGCCTGGTCCTGGAGATCCCGGATCGAGTCCCACGTTGGGCTCCCTGCATGGGGCCTGCTTCTCGCTCTGCCTGTGTCTCTGCCTCTCTCTCTCTCTCTCTCTTTCTCTCTCTCTCTCTCTCTCTCTTCTCTCAGGAATAAATAAGTAAAATCTTTTAAAAAATAAATAAATAAATAAAATTTTAAAAAGTGATCCAAATTGCTCCCTCTCAAAAGAAACAAAGAGGGGGAAAAAAGCAACAGAAGGGAAAAATCAAAGCATAAAGAAGAAAACTTTAGAAATTAACATTAAGGGGTGCCTGGGTGGCTCAGTCAGTTAAGCATCTGCCTTTGACTCCAGTCAGGATTTCTGGGTCCCTGGATCGAGCCCCACATTGGGCTCCTTGCTCTCCAGGGGAATCTGCCTCTCCCTCTTACTCTCCCTCTGTGGTTGCCCTCTCTCTCTCTGTGTCTCTCAGATGAATATATTGTTTAAAAAATCTGTTTTAAAAAATTTAAAAATCTTTAAAGAATTAACATTAATATATACTCAGATAAAGAACCTATTTCCACTGTGCAACAAATACAGGATGTCATGTTTTTTTTTTAAGATTTTATTTATTTATTCATGAGAGACACAGAGAGTAGAGAGAGAGAGAGAGAGACAGGCAGAGGGAGAAGCAGGCTCCATGCAAGGAGCCCAACATGGGACTCGATCCCGGGTCTCCAAAATCACGCCCTGGGCTGAAGGCGGCGCTAAACCACTGTGCCACCTGGGCTGCCCACAGGATGTCATGTTTTTTTAAAGGAATTTTCAGAAAACAAAGAGGAACTCTGGGACATTAAAAAAGCATAGCAAAAATTTTAAACTAAGTAGAAAGTTTGGAAAATTAAGTTGAGGAAGACTCTGAAAAAGTAGAATTAAAAATCAAAGAAGTAGGGTGCCTGGGTGCCTAGTCGGTTAAGCATTCAACTCTTGATTTCAGCTCAGGTCAGGATCTCAGGTCATGAGATGGAGCCCCACACCGGGCTCTGCATTAGGTATGAAGCCTACTTAAGATTCTCTCTTCCTCTTCCTCTGCCCCTGCTGCCCCTTCAAAAAGAAAAGGGGGGTGGTGGTGCCTGACTGGCTCAGTTGGTGGACTGTGTGATTCTTGATCTTAGGGGTTATGGACTTAAGCCCCATGTTGAGTGTAGAGATTGTTAAAAAAATAAAATCTTCTTAGAAACCCACAAAATCGGGATCCCTGGGTGGCGCAGCGGTTTGGCGCCTGCCTTTGGCCCAGGGCGCGATCCTGGAGACCCGGGATCGAATCCCATATCAGGCTCCCGGTGCATGGAGCCTGCTTCTCCCTCTGCCTGTGTCTCTGCCTCTCTCTCTCTCTCTGTGACTATCATAAGTAAATAAATAAAAATTAAAAAAAAAAAAATAAATAGAAACCCACAAAATCAAAGAAGTGAAGAAAGAAAAAGAAGCATAACTAGGAGAGATATGATATTTTAACAATAATAACAACAAATACAACTCACCAAACAAAACAAAAACAACCTTAAAGGGTCAGTCTAGAAAGTCTGGTACCTAAATAATAGGAATTACAGAAAGAGAAAAAGAACAAACCAGAGGGAAGGAAATGATCAAGGAAATAATTCAAAAACATTTCCTGGAACTAAAGGACATTAGTTTTCATATTGAAAAGACTTATTGAGGGGCACCTGGGTGGCTTAGTGGTTGAACCTCTGCCTTTGGCTCAGGTCATGATCCTCAGGTTCTGGGATTGAGTCCCACATCAGGCTCCCCGGAGGGAAGTCTGCAACTCCCTCTGCCTATGTTCCTGCCTTTCTCTCTGTGTCTCTCATGAATAAATGAATAAAATCTTAAAAAAAGAAAGAAGAAAGAAAAGAAAAGAAAAGAAAAGAAAAGAAAAGAAAAGAAAAGGAAAAGAAAAAAAAAGAAGAAAGAAAGAAAGAAAGAAAGAAAGAAAGAAAGAAAGAAAGAAAGAAAGAAAGAAGAAGAAGAAAGGAAGGAAGGAAGGAAGGAAGGAAGGAAGGAAGGAAGGAAGGAAAAGAAAAAAAGAAAAAAGAAAAGAGAAGAAAGAAGAAAAGACTTACTGAGTATTTAGCACAGTGGATGAAAGCAGAACCCAAAGCACAATCATCATAAATTTCAAAGCACTGGAAATGAAGAGAAGATCCTAAGTTTCCAAAGAGAAAAAAAAAAAAAGTTGCATAAAAAGAATCAGAATTATGGGGCATCTGGCTGGCTCAGTTGGTTAATAAGCGTGTGCCTTCCATGCAGGTCATGATCTCAGAGTCCTACTCAGTGGAGGAGTCTGCCTGTCCCTCTTACTCCCCCTCTGTGGTTGCCTTCTTTCTTTCTCCTCCCCACCTCTCTCAAATAAATAAAATCTTAAAAAATAAAAAAAGAATCAGAATTACCTTGGACTCTCAACACACCAGAAACTAAGAGGTGATGGGGCAGTGCCCTCAACATTCTGCAGGAAAATAAATTCAAACCTAGAATTCTATATCCAGCCAAATTCTACATCAAAGATGAGGGTAAAATAAAGATATCTGCCAGCTGCAAGTCTCAAAAAATTTACCTCCCATGCGTTTCTCAAGAAGCTACAGGAAGATCTATACAATCAAAACAAGGAAGTAATCACAGAAGAAGAAGGAGAAGGAAGGAAGGAAGGAAGGAAGGAAGGAAGGAAGGAAGGAAGGAAGGAAGGAAGGAAGGAAAGGGAAGAGAAGGAAGGAAGGGAGGGAGGGAGGGAGGGAGGGAAAGAGAAGAGAAGAGAAAAGAAGAAAAGAAAAAAGAAAAGAAAAGAGTACAGGAAACAGGAGTAGGAGTGACAATACAAGAGAGACATCAAAGGGACCTCCGGAGGGTGAAGAAGGAAGATCTCAGGAGGACAGCTGTGCACACCAGCAAACCAGCCTACATTTGAGCAGGTCAGAAGACTACCAAAAGACTTCTTTGGATGGTTTAAATTGATAGACTATCTAAGTGCTTCTGAATTTCTTGAAAGGAGATTTAAATAACTGGTGAAGAGTTTGGGATTGAATTAGTTATAAAAACAAAAAAGACAGTTATTAACTCCAGGGAATAATAATCAGAGGTCCCATCTCAGGGGAGGGTTAGTACAATAGGTACCAGGGACTGCAGTTTTTCTTATCAAAATTTGTAGAACTGGTTGACTTTTATTTTTTAATTAAAAAAATTTTTTTTCTGCTTGACTTTTTAAATTATATACCTGTATAACTGGCAAAAAATTAAAAATTAAAAACAACTGGCATAGAATTTAAGATCATGAACTTTGGAAGCAGGTCTGTGTTTAAGTCTTTCTTGTCACTTACTAATGGTGTGACCTTGAGCAGTTTATTTATCTACTTCCTGTTTTCTCATCTGAAAAATGAGGACAATATTTGCTTTAAAGATTTGTTGTAAGGATTAAATTAAATGATGTGATATTTTTAAAGTCCACATAGCATAGTATATAGCACATTCAGGTTATTATTTTCTGGGTTGGTTGCTTCTCCAAATTAGAGCAAGCAATTAAAATCAGAGGATAGAAAGGTAAACACAGCCAGGTTCTTCCATTTGTCTAGAGTAGGTGGGATGATTTCTGATTCAGAGGGTCATCCCAAGATGGACTCTCAGGGTGTTAGGGCCAGGTTAATTGAGCACTGGGCTCCAACTGAGTGGTGATCTGAAATGGCCCATTTTGGACCATGACTTTTTCATCTGCAGATCTTAGAAGAGCTTTAAGAAGCTTACTTGAATTTTAAGAAGCTTAATTATCTTAATTGAGAAAAGAGAACAAGTGAAAATGTGCTTAAATCTATGAAAAGGAAATTTGAGTTAAAGATGAGAAAAAACTTTTAGATTAGAACAGGATAATGAAAGATATTAATAGGTTTTTCTCTTTTAGTAGCTATCTTTTGCCTAAAGGAGCCAGTAGATAGAGTCCTATCTGGATATGGAGGTTGGATGAAATAGTTTCTGAGGGGCTTATCTAGATTTTCTGGGAATAATAGGAACAAATCAGAAAAGGGGCCTTACAAAAAATCAGGTTCTAAATATTTGAACAACTACACTTTTATTTTCTGCCTCTTTTGATTGTGAGTCGTTGCATGGAAGGAAGCTTCTAACTATCCCACCCTGTGCAGAGACCCCAGAATCCAACAATAGTGTGTATACTTCCTTCATGAAGTCTCATCGCTGCTATGACCTGATTCCCACAAGCTCCAAATTGGTTGTATTTGATACTTCCCTGCAGGTGGGTGAAATCCTCTTCTCCCATCCCCCCTTCCTAGGAGCCTCTGGTTCAAAAACTCTCATCCTATCTCATCCCAAGGGTAATATCATTGTCCTCATATGGGTTTAGTCTCATGTTTTCCCCAACATACCCAGCCCCTCTTCTTTTAAAGTCTTGCACCCTGTGAATTTTCCTTTGTGATGATTACTCTTTTGGCTACAGGTGAAGAAAGCGTTCTTTGCTTTGGTGACTAATGGTGTACGAGCTGCCCCTTTGTGGGATAGTAAGAAGCAAAGTTTTGTGGGTAGGCAAAAGTTTCTGGAACACAGTATTACTGGCATCACGTGTGGGCAGGGAGAGAAGCTTTGAGCAGTGCTGAGGGATCTTGTCTTGGCTTCTAGGCATGCTGACCATCACCGATTTCATCAATATCCTGCATCGTTATTATAAATCAGCCTTGGTAAGACACCGTAGCCCAACGACCAAAACTACTTTGCCCATCCAAAGTCCCTCATTCTTAGTTCCTTTCTTCTAAGCAGACTGTGAGGGGTTAATGAAGCAGAGAGATGAAGGCTCAAGTTCTGTGCTTCTGCTTCCAGGTACAGATCTATGAGCTGGAAGAACACAAAATAGAAACTTGGAGAGGTATGTAGACAATGGGGAGCGGGTCATAAAAGGAAAAAGAAACGGAGAGTTTCCTAGGAAATGGTTTTCCATAGCGGTATTTTGTGAACCTCCCTTTTCCCTTCAGAGGTGTACCTACAAGACTCCTTCAAACCACTTGTCTGCATTTCTCCTAATGCCAGGTGAGTTCCAGCTGCCCGTTCATCCAGAAGGGGGAGAGCCTTGGCACCAGCACAGCTAAAGTCCAAATACCCAGAGATCCAGGGGCAGAAGAGAGACAAGGCTCTCCTTCCAAACACACACACGCGCACTCTGACACACTCTGTAGGTGTGGTTTGAACACTGCTCCCTTCTCCCAACCACCAGTTTTCCCTACTTATAGGTACATTCCAAGAAGCTCTTTAACCAGCTCAGGCTCAGCACTGTGGGACTTATCATTATCCCCACCTTCCCACAGCTTGTTTGATGCTGTCTCTTCATTAATTCGAAACAAGATCCACAGGCTGCCAGTTATTGACCCGGAATCGGGCAACACCTTGTACATCCTCACCCACAAGCGCATCCTCAAGTTCCTCAAATTGTTTGTAAGTGTCCTCAGCCTGGTTTTTACTACTACTTCTTTTTTTTTTTTTTAAAGAGAAACAGAGAGCAGGGGTATGAGGGGCAGATGAAAGGGAGAGAGAAAATCTTAAGCATGCTCCACACCCAGCGCAGAGCCTGATGCAGGGCTCAATCTCATGACCTGGGCTGAAATCAAGAGTTGGATGCAACTGGCTGAGCCACCCAGGCGCCGCTAGTTTTTACTTCTTATATACTGGGTTGGAGGGGTGTCCAAGGATGATGCGGGGGGTATTGAAGATCAAGCTGATGGTTCTCTCCTCAGATCACTGAGTTCCCCAAGCCAGAGTTCATGTCTAAGTCTCTGGAAGAATTACAGATTGGCACCTATGCCAACATTGCTATGGTCCGTACCACCACTCCTGTCTACGTGGCTCTGGGCATCTTTGTACAACACCGAGTCTCAGCACTACCAGTAGTAGACGAGAAAGGTGAGAGATTGCACAGAAAGAGAGGGAGGGCTCCAGGGAAGCCAGGGTGGTTCTGGGAAAATCTGCTGTCCCTCAGCTCAGCCTGGAGGGCGATGCTACAGGCAAGGGGAGCCTCTGATGCCAGACCCTCCTTGCTGAGCTGCCTCTGCCCCCCTAGGGCGCGTGGTGGACATCTACTCCAAGTTTGATGTTATCGTGAGTGATTGCGGAGGGCCTGGGAGGGAGGGAAAGGGGCGGGCTGTTGAATGTGGAGAGGGAGAAGAGAGTCTCTTCTAATTGGAAAAGGAATTGAACGAGTTGGGTGTGGCTTGTGGGCATGGCTAACAACTGCCCTAAATCCCTCTGGTGCAACTGGGTGGGCTCAGGGTTTGGGGGCTGGCTCCTTTGCTTCCCTGCAAGCACCTTCCTCTCTCTCCCCAGAATCTGGCAGCAGAAAAGACCTACAACAACCTAGATGTGTCTGTGACCAAAGCCCTGCAACATAGATCACATTACTTTGAGGGTGTCCTTAAGTGCTACCTGCATGAGACTCTGGAGACCATCATCAACAGGCTGGTGGAAGCAGAGGTAGGGAGGCCAGTGACCCAGAAGGAGCTAGGGAGAGCAGCTTTGAGTGTGGGATTTGGCACGGAGGGTGGGGGTTGAAGGACTCCTCCTAACTGAGGGCGTCACTAAACATCCCTTTTCTCCCTTGTTGCTCCACACAGGTTCACCGACTTGTAGTGGTAGATGAGAATGATGTGGTCAAGGGGATTGTATCACTGTCTGACATCCTGCAGGCCCTGGTGCTCACAGGAGGAGAGAAGCTCTGAGCTGGGGAAGGGGTCAGGCAGCACAAGGGGATATGCCCCCACTCATTGCCTGACCAAAGTTCTAGGAATCACAGATGAACCCTTGAGAAAATTGTGACTCTGTTCCCCGCTTGGGAGCTGGGGAGGGTGTGGGGGGAGGAAGGAGAATGGATTTTTAGCAGTCCTTATCCTCACACATACAGCCTAGCCCAGCCTAGCCCCTGCCATCTTAGACGTAGCCCCCTTTCTGGGTGAATGATGGGCCGTGTGCCCCTCAGGCAAATTCTGATCTCTAAGAGATCCCCAGACCTCACCCAGCCTTTGCCTCTATCTCTGCCCCTGACTCCACCCTAAGATAACAGCACAACAAAACTCTTCCTAAAGATATTTTTATTCATCCTGTTTCATGCTGTACGGAGGAGGCTGAGTCCATTTAGTGACATTTCTTCCCATAATGGGAGTGGGGAGGATTGTGGGGAGGAGGGCCTTTGGATTCTTGTGCTGTGTGCATATGAAGGCAGATGGGGGTTAGGTGGAGGAGGAGGGCAGAGTGATTAGCTGAGGTTATTGCTTTTCATGGCAAACCTAATTAAAATGACAGGAACCTCTTCATGGTATTGCAGTGTTTGATTCTTGTAGTTGACAGACACTATTGCTCCAACCGTCCTACTTCCTATGGCTTCTTCAACTCACTACTAACAACAACAGGAATAGTGGCACATACATTTACCCACACATATATGTAAAACTGTGTCAGGCACCATTCCCGGTGCTTTATGCATATTAATTAGTTCTCAGAACCATAGTAGATATGATTCCAGTTTTACAGATTAAAAAACAAAACAAAACTAAGGGACAGAGAGGCTAAGTAACCAGCCCAACATCACACAGCTAGTAAAATGTAGAGCTAGGATTTGTGCCCAGAGTCTGGCCCCAGACTCCTGCTCTTTACCACTAACACTAGACTTACTGCCTTTCCATTTCTCCATTCATGACTGTTTCCTACCCTGTTCCCTGCTGTTCTCTTTATTACTCACTTTCCCCTCTGCCTGAACCGTAGCTGGGACCCCAGGAGAATCTCCTAACAGCATTAGGTCTCCAGAGAATAGAGAGACTGAGGGTCTCCTTTAGGCAGAGAGACATGCTACGGCCATCAGCTTTTCTTCATCAGGGAAGGTTTGACTCTGAATTTTGCTGAGCCGGCACTGTCTTTGAACCTACAAAATGGCTCACCATTCTTCCAAGGTGAGAATGAGCTGGGGGCTGAGGAAACAGACTCTACCTGTGCTGAAACCAAATAAGCCAAAACAGGTCAACACCAAACACCATAAGGACCGCTAGACTGTCGGGCCTGAGCCAAATTTTGGGTACCATTTCACCACTGACTTGCAGGTTTAATATCATTTCCTGTCCAAGACCAGAAGCAATGTCAGAGTACCTCCTTGCCCCTCCCCACACTATACCAAGTACTCTGGTGAACCCTGCCCTACCATACCGGTTCCTCCAAAGTAGGCTTCCTCATGGCGCATGGAGAAACATTTCAAGGCAGCTGTCAGGGCTGCCATCCTGACTTTGGAGAAAGCCCTTGCTTCTGCATTCACCTCTCCACAGCTCACAGCACGTTCTCAGACTTGGGGGAGGGAGGCTTCCAAGTTAATAGAATTAGGGTATGTTTATGTGTGTGGGGGTGAATGCATGGTGGAAAGGACAGATGTCTCCTTATGTCACATTCCATCATGGAGAATTTGTCTAGGGAGGAGGCAAGGGCTTTAAAAAGCCCTAGGACTCTGGTGGGACCTGGGTAGAAGGAAGCACCTTCAAGCAAAGAGCCACCAGAGTGCAGCTGGTAGGTGTGTAAAGCGGGGGAGGGGGGTTATCAAATGGATGGAGTAGGGGCTGTTTGGGTTATCTCTAAATCTCTAAAGGTCCATATTAGGGAGCAGGGGGCCTGGGTTTGGTTGCTCTGGTTCTCATTAAGTCAGTCTCTTACTAACAACAACCCTTCTGGCCCCACCTTCTTAAAAGGAAGGGCCTGTACCCAAAGGGCTGCATGATCTTTTGCCTCTCCCATTCTCCCCTAAAACCTAATCAGTCAGTCTCAGAATCTGAGAATGGAGCAGAAGGAAAGACAAGGAACAAAATTAAGGAGCCTCATAGCCTATTCTTACCTATTCCTCTCAGAAGAGGCAAATTATCCCTTTTCTTCAGGAACCATTGCCATACACACTCTTCTCCCACCTCTCTGCACCCCTCCCCTCCACTGGAGCTGCTGCCATGGTTGCCAGGCATGGTTGCTAAGTCTCTGCATGGAAGGGTTGGCGTGGGCTGTGCTGCCACTAACATTACCATGGTGAATCAGGGGACACCTGGTATAGGCTTGGGGGGGAGGGATCACGTGGATGTAAGCAACACCCCCTGCCCCTGGGACAGAATGAGCGTAAAAGGTGAGCATCTTGAGCACCACTTCAGGTTGGGGGGGCTAAGTGAGCTAGGCATTGTTGTAGTGGTGGTGATGGGGAGCTCCACACTGGGAAATCGGGGCCACTTTTAGCATTTCAGTTGCTAGGGGACTGGTTTTGCCAAGGGAACACACCATTCCTCCTCCATCCCTTCTGAAAGGGTGCAAATGCATAAGTACCTTAGTCTGTCCTCCATAAGGCTGAGCAGAGCTGTGTGGGCACAGAACAGTATGACCCCCAAATCCTGGCTTTTGGATTGCGGGAGAGAGCCTGCTGCGAGGAGAGGGCTCCATGGGTGCCCAAGGACAAACAGCTAGCATAGGAACGTGGGACAGTTTGGATGGCCAAGACAGACTCCTGTGTCCGACCAGCAGCGCTGGGCTGCAACACTGAGAGGGTAAGGAGTTAAGGGTGTGGGGGTCACCCTTTCTGAGCTTGGGGGAGGCAGCTCTCCCCCAGAGCCACATAAAAGCTGTGTGAAAGCCACCGCCTCCTCCCTCCACCGCATGGAAGCTGGTTACTCATCTCTCTGCACCCGAACAGCCACTGCCGCTAAAAATAGACCCCCTGCACCCCAACCCCATGGAAACCAGCAGAGAGTGGCAGGCAGAGACCTTGAGTTCCATTCCCCTCACCTCCCTGTCGGGGAAACTGAAGTCCGAGGCAGGAAGTCGGTGGCAGAACCCTGGTGGTGGGGCACCCCGACCAGCAGAAGAGCTAAGGGTTAAAACGGCAGGAAGGTTGGAGCAACGGGGGTGGGGGAAGGGCACCGTCAGCTTGGCAAGAATAAGAGGTCCCCTGCCCACTGGCGCAGGTCCCAACAGGCTTGGGGGCCATGAGCGGTGGGAAGGGGCGCCCAATCCCGGGCCCCAGGGGGCGGCCGTGCACATGGGGGAGGTAGCAGCGCGGTGCCGTCCGCGCCGCACCGTGTCACATGCGCGCGCACACACACACAGACAGGCACACACGTGTGCCGGGGTATATATAGTCCCCAGTCTCTGGGCCCGTCGCTCTGCAGTGGGCGCCGGCTCCTCGGGCTGGGAGGGGGCTCTCGGGGCGGGTGGGAGGGTGGGGGGCCGGGGTGGGGTGGGGCAGGATGCTGGATGGCCAGCTATTCTCCGAGGGGCCCGACAGCCCCCGGGAGCCCCAGGATGAGGAGTCTGGCAGCTGCCTCTGGGTGCAGAAATCCAAGCTGCTGGTGATCGAAGTGAAGACTATTTCCTGTCATTATAGTCGCCGCGCCCCTCCTCGACAGCCCATGGACTTCCAAGCCAGCCACTGGGCCCGCGGGCCCCAGAGCCGCACGTGAGTGAAGGAGGGGTGACGGGAAGAGAGTGGTGGGGCGGGGAGTGGGGTCCGGACCTCCCCGCAGGCACCAGCCAGTGCTGCTGGACCCCGTTCTCTTTCCCACGCCTCCCCCTACCCCATCCCGAGGGCTGGGGCCTGACTCTTCCCCGCATTGTTTGGGGGGGCAGGAGTGGGTGTGAGAAAGGGCAGGAGGTGAGATGGGGCAGACGCTGTTAAAGTGTGCATGGAGAGATGGCGCGGAGTCCGGCTTCGACTTCAGCCCTAACATATACGCACGTGCACACACGCACACACTCACACACACCCCTCCACATGGCTGCCCCAAATGGCCTCCAGTGCTCCCAGCTCCCCGGACCTCGGCTCCCTTCCCCCACAAACTGCTCACCTGGGTTCCTGCTCATTGTCCCAGGTGTGGGCCGCGCCCGGGATCCCCTGAGCCGCCGCCCCGCCGTCCCTGGGCCTCCAGGGTGCTGCAGGAGGCGACCAACTGGCGGGCGGGGCCCCCGGCCGAGGCCCGAGCCCGGGAGCAAGAGAAAAGGAAAGCAGCGTCGCAGGAGCGGGAGGCCAAGGAGACCGAGCGAAAAAGGCGCAAGGCTGGTGGGGCCCGAAGGAGCCCCCCCGGTCGGCCCCGCCCGGAACCTCGGAGCGGCCCTCGGGTGGCCCAGCCAGTAGGGCCCCCAGCTCCTTCTCGACCCGAGCGCCTGGGGCCGGCGGGGCGACCGCCCCGTCCATCCGCGCAGCCGCAGAGCGACCCAGGGGCGGCGTGGGCGGGGCCCTGGGGAGGTAGGCGGCCAGGGCCCCCCAGCTACGAGGCTCACCTGCTGCTGAGAGGCGCAGCCGGGACAGCCCTGCGACGACGCTGGGACCGCCCGCCACCCTACGTGGCTCCACCTTCTTACGAAGGCCCCCACAGGACCTTGGGGTCCAAGCGAGGCCCCGAGCCCCCCCAGGCGCCGGCCCCCGCCGCCTCTGCTCCGACTCCGGCCAGGACAGAGGGAGGGTGCGCCAAGAAGAGGCTGGACCCTCGGATCTACCGGGACGTCCTCGGGGCTTGGGGGCTCCGGCAGGGGCGGGGTCTCCTGGGGGGATCCCCGGGCTGTGGAACGGCCGCGCCGAGGCCGGAGGCCCGCAAGGGCGCCGCCGAGAGAAGCCTGGGGCCGGCGGCCGCTGGCCTGAGTGCTGGGAGCGACGGCCGTCCCCAAGCCAGAGCTGCCGGGAGCCCGAGCGCCCAGACGGCTCCCGCGGGGTCGGCCCCCGCCGCGCGCAGCCCCCCGCGGCCCGCCCCCAGGGCCAGGCCCCGGCTCAAGGGCTCCGAGGAAGGGAAAGAAAACAGGGAACAGAGCTGGCTCCCCAAATGCTGGGTTCCCTCCCGTAAAAGGCAGCCGCCCCGACAGAGCCAGACCCTCCCCAGACCCTGGGCTCCAGGAGGCACGGGCTGGAGCGAATCCCCGGGTCTCAGAGCGGGGGCAGGACCCTCAGAGGGTGGGAAGGGGACCCGCCGCGCCCACACCCTGCCCCGCAGCGCCCGCGGCCCTGCGCGCGGAGAAGGCGTCTTTGTCATTGACGCCACGTGCGTGGTGATCCGGTCGCAGTATGTTCCGACCCCTCGAACCCAGCACGTACAGCTCTTGCCCGCCGGGGTGCCGCGCGCCGCGGGGGATGCCCCCAGTCCTCCGGGGCCCAGCCAGGAGGAGGGCGAGGGAGCCGCGGCCCTGCCCTCGCCTTGCCAAAAACTGCTCCCGAGCAGTCGCCCGTCACACCAGCTCGGTGGGGGGCGCGGGTTCGAAGCCGAGGGCGGGAAGCCGGCGGACTCCTCCTTGGAGGAGCGCGCCTCCCGCATCTTGGGGCTCCCGGTGGGCGAAGTAAACCTCCGGGACGCCCCCGCGCAGCCCGGTAGCCCGGAGCGCTCGGCCCTGGGCCCGGCGGCTTCGGGAGGCGCGGCCCCCGCCGAGGGCCCGGAGGGAGTGGCGGCGGCTCCCCGGCGCGCGGGCCGGGGCTGGGCGCGGACCCCGGGGCCGTACGCGGGGGCCCTGCGGGAAGCCGTGTCCCGCATCCGCCGCCACACCGCCCCGGACTCGGACTCGGACGAAGCTGCGGAGCTCAGCGTCCAGAGCGGCTCCTCCGATGGAAGCGACACAGAAGCCTCGGGCGCCTCCTGGCGAAAGGAGCCGCCCCGGCCCGGCGATGGCGGGAAGACCGCTGAGCTGAGCGACAGTGTCCGAGATATCCTAGATGTCATCAGCCGAACCGAGGAGGCCCTCTTCGGGACGAGGGACACTAAGGGGGTCCCACAGGGAAACAGGGAGCGGCAGTGACAGGCCCTTTCTTGTATTTGTGTTCCCCACCTTTCCATCCTTGGGGCCACCGGTCCTCTTTCTTCCTCACTTCCTTGTAATCCTTACACCATAGTCATTCCCATTCTTGAAATAGAAGCCGCCCAAATGAAAGGAAAGGGAGCATATGCCAGTCCATGATTTATTTCTCTTTTCTTGTGTCTTCTTTTCTTTCTTCCTTTCTTTTTCAGGAGGGTGAGGATGAGCAGTAGACTTTAATAATGCCTGTCCATTCAGGGCACTGGGGTAAGGTCTTCAGCAGAGGCCGGTGCACTAGGCGTGGAGCGGAGCAGAGTGGCCTCGCCGGGTTGAGGCAGGAGGGCCGTGATGGTGTAGTCATAGGGCAACTTTAGGGCAGGGTCTTGGGGCTGGAGGGAGACAGGCTTCTGACTCAGGTGACCAGGTGACATAGAGGCCTCTTCTTGGCAGAAGAGGAAGGGATCCAGAGGCAACCAGCAAAACAGGAAGAGGGCTCACTTTGGTGTTACAAGTCTTGGGTTCCGATCCCAATGCTGACCCTGACTTGCTGGGTGACCTTAGGCAAGTCACTTCCCTCCTCCAGGCCTCCTAGTATGTAGGGAGGGTTAAGTTCATCCCTGATGTTTTAGATCCTTGGCGGAGGCTCTCATCTCACCCTCTCCTCCACAGGCCAAGAAAGAAAATTAGGAATAAGTGAACAGACTCTGAGGGTCCCTCAGATGGCTTCACTGTCACCTGCACTCATTCTCAGTATTCAAGAGACTGTCCAGGGTTTGCAGAAGATCTGAGCAAGTGGGTAAGGGCTTCTATCCCAATCTCTTTAGGTTTAGGTGAGGGCTCCTCGAGGCAGAGAAGGATGGTGGCCTTGTCACTGTCCCTGGCCTGTGGTGGTCCAAGCTGGGGAGGGAAGGCAGCCAGTGAATCAGCTTGGGACCTCCATGGCCTTCCTCCTTTCCCTCCTCCCCAGTGTTCCTTAGTGATCCTCTGAATCGTACCACGATTTCTCACCCCGGTGGTATCACTCATCTGAAAGAACCCCGAGAATTTCTTGCATCTCTGCCTCTTCCAGAAACCTTGGCCAGGGAAGGAAGGCGGAGATTGGGCCCCCAAAGCCTGTAGGGGTGGGATGTGATACTCGCTGTAGCCACTACGGGGCGCGCGCAGGTCGCGGATTTCCCCGGTAGCTCCTTCCCGAGTCCCCCCCCTACCCGGGCACCGCTAGTTAACCAGATACCCAGTTACTGCGCGCGGGTCCCCCGCCTTGCCACCTACTGCCGTGCGAGGTCGGGGGCAGGCCTCTGGCCTCCTGGACCTCTGCAGCGCGCGGAGCCCCTCTTCGTACTCACCCACGCCACCCGGCTTGGGACCCGGACGCTGGAGTCTCTCTTTCTCTCCGGATCTTGGACAGTTCTGTCTCTATTTACTAGCCATGTGAATTTGGCCAAATCACTTCACCTCCCTGAGCCTCAGTTTCCTCATCTGTCAAATGGGGGTTTATAAACACCTACCTCGCAGGGTTGTTGTGAGGATTTTATGCGATAATGTATGTAAAGCGCCTTGTACAGTGCCTGGCACACAGTAGGCGCTCAATAAATCTAAGCTTCCCTTTGTCCAACCCTGGCATCTTTTTCCTCTCGCCGACCCTCTCCCTCCCCCCAGGGCTCCGCTGTCCCCACCCGGCCGGGCTGGGGCTGGGGGGGGGACTCACTTCTCTGATGGAAACTCCCAGCTCACTCTGTCACCCCCAGTCGGTCTCTTCCTTCTTTGCCCCCCACCCCACCCCCGCTGGCTCTTCCCACTGCCCCGGCGCACTCCCCCCACCCCCCATTCCGGGCAAGGGCTGAGTCAGCCTGGGTAAATTTAGCCGCCAGTCGGCGGGGGCTTCGCCCAGACTCAGTCGCCAGGCCCCGCCTCTGCCCCCATCCCTAGGAGTCACTCCAGCTCTGGCTCAGCGTCCAGCCCCGATCTCAAGCCACTTAGGAGTTTGGTCTTCAGGTATCTCAGTGTCACTCCCTCCCCGCCCCCGAGAGACCAGGCGGGGCAGGACCGGGTAGGAGAGCAGGGCAGTTTGGGAGGTCGCTGGGCTGGCCCCTGCACTGGGGCAGGGTGACCTCGGTTCAGTGTGTGTGTGTGGGGGGGTCTCTTTGGACGTCTGAACCTGAGGGGAGAGCACTGATCAGAATTACCCTGGAGAGTCCATCCCAGAACCTGCAGGGGACTCCCAATGGTTTCAAGTTAGCTCTTGCTGGAGGGAGGAGGTCGGAGACCAAAGTTCCCTGAGGTCTGTCTTTCGCCTGCAAGTCTAACTGTGACCGTTCTAACTACTGAGCATTTATTGACCCCCGAAGAGGAAGCAGGCATCGGGCTGGGCTCCAGGAAAGAGATGAGTGAGGCCTGCCTGCAGTGGGGTGAAAACGAAAGCACACACATAGGGATGCCCGGGTGGCTCAATGGTTGAGCCTCTGCCTTTGGCTCAGGGCGGGATCCCCACATCGGGCTCCCCGCAGGGAGCCTGCTTCTCCCTCTGCCTATGTCTCTGCCTCTATGTGTCTCTCATGAATAAATAAAATCTTTAAAAGGAAAGAAGAAGAAAGAAAAAAAAGAAGAAAGAAAGAAAGAAAGAAGAAAGAAAGAAAGAAGAAAGAAAGAAAGAAAGAAAGAAAGAACACGCATAATGCCAAGAGTGAGCAGCCAGCAGTATTATAAGGAGTCAAGCAAGGGAGACTGTATAGATTTTACAAGATCAGGAAATGCACCATGAAGAAGGTGGCATCTGCGATAGAATTTGGGGAAAGGAGTTCCAAGTAGAGGGACGAGCCAAAATAGAGGTATGGATGTGGGGAGACAGGGTATGTGTAGGAAATTGCCAACCGGTCTGGTGAGACAAGAGTTGAGGGCACATTGGGAGGAGTTGTGGACAATAAAGGCAGGAGTGAAACCCGGGGGGCAGGCTGGGGTGAGCCCAGCCCCCAAAGGACCGTGTGCCTCGGGCCTCTGGGCTTGGGAAGAGAATGGACTTCAGGCCAGGAGGGACTTCGCTCCTGCCCGGGGGCTCCAGGCTTGGGGCTGGTAGACGGGGTGAGCCCGTGGGACAGCAGAGGGGCCGGCCCTTGAAGGTAGACTCCACCCCACTGCCAAAGCCTCTTTGAGGCTGAATACACAGGAGGTCAGTTTCTAAGAGCTCGCCCACACTCCCACACTCCTGCCACTATCGGAGAAATAGGGTCGCGTTGTGTTTGCAGCATGGACTCTGGGGCCTGGCAGCATGGGTGGAGATCTCGCTCTGCCTCACACTAGCTGTGTGACCTCCGGCAAGTTACTCAATCTCTCTGTGTCCTGGTGTCCTCAGAGGATGGGTTTGGTTTTTTTAAGATTTTATTTATTTATTCATGAGAGACACACAGAGAGAGAAAGAGAGAGAGAGAGAGAGAGAGGCAGAGACACAGGCAGAGGGAGAAGCAGGCTCCATGCAAGGAGCCCGACGTGACTCGATCCTAGGACTCCAGGATCATGCCCTGGGCCGAAGGCAGGCACTAAACTGCTGAGCCACCCAGGGATCCCCTGGGATGGAGTTTTTAATAATGCTTTTCTTCTTCTTCTTTTTTAAAGATTTTATTTATTTGTTCATGAGAGACAGAGAGAGGCAGAGACAGGCAGGAGAAGCAGGCTCCCTGTGGGGAGCCTGATGTGGGACCTCATCCCAGGACCCCGGGATCATACCCTGAGCCAAAGGCAGACAGACACTCAACGACTGAGCCACCCGGGTAACCCCAAGAGTGCTTTCTTTAGAGGCTTGTTGGGAGGATTAAATGATTCAATATGAAAAGCACTTAGAACAATGCCTGGTACATAATAAGTGATATATGAGTAGTAGAGTCTGATTATTATTTCCCTCTAGAGCTATCTCCTTAGTATTGGGGGTATAAGAACAGGAGGGGGGTAAGAGAGAAGTAGGCATTGGGGAAGAGGAGGAACACGCAGCTCAGGCCAGGTCAAGAGGAGAAGGGAGCCTTAGGGCGGAGACACAGTCCCTTGAGTGGGTGAAAGATGTACAGGGAGCGTTTGGGTGATTAGGGTCGCAAGACAACACACCCTGCTTCCCCAGGACTTCCTTCATCTTTGCCTAAGGGTGGAGTCGGCACTGGGTGTTAAAGATCTGGGGAGAAAGACAGAGAGAAGGGAGGAGGGACTGCAGGTCTGGGGGCCAGCCCTTTGGGGAGCCATATCTCAGACTGGCCCCGCATGGCACTGTGGGTGGGAGGCTGGAAGCTCCCTGCTGTGAAAATGACTTCTAAATCTGGCTGTGTCTGCCAGCTGGCCAGCCTCAAGACGGAGGCCACAACCACCCCCAACCCTGGGACAGCCTCACAGGTCAGGTGTAGGGACAGCAGACGCATGAGGGCGTGGTCAGGTTGGGGCAGCAGCCCTCAGGTTAGCACAGGCGATTACCCTCCCAACAGCCAGGTTCTTCCCAGGGAGGCCCTTTTCTGTCCCAAGTGGGGCCCAGTTAATATGGCCTTAGAAGACCTAAGGGCCCCCTCTCCTTTCATACTCTCAGGACCTCCCTGGGACTTCCCTAGATCTGCTACAAATGGGTAACAAAGAACCAGGCCATAACTCTGGGACTTTAGGGGATTCAGGGTCAAGAGTGTATATATGGGATGTGAGGGGTAGAGGACCAGAAGAGATGGCTGGGCATGAGTACCTAGGGAGTGTGCAAAGTGTGTCTGCAGAGAAGGGTGAGCATTTACTCAGTTATTCATTTGTTCATTCCTTCATTAAACTTGTATGCCAGGCCCTACAGGGAGACTCAGGAGACTTGGGCAGGGTTCCTGTTTTCAGGGAGCTTCCAACCTAGGGTGTGTGTGAGACAGGGCAAGGGGTATAGGAAAGGAAACCCACAAAATCATTCAGTGCAGGCTGTAGAACATAGTATATGTTAATGAAGGCATTCCTAAGGATCCAAGCAAGCAAGAAAGAAGGAGCAGTCCCTGGCTGTGACTTCCGGGGAGCAGGAGATGAGTCACTGAGGGTGCACTGGTCAGTGAAGAAAGGCTCAGTCTGGATATGCTCTCCCCTCACCTGCATGTCTTGGCATGGAGTGGACTTCCTCCCCTGAAGCCCCTGACACTACATAGCTTTTGATGAATCCTTCTAAAGAAGAGTTGCTTCATCCATCCATTCCAGATGGGTGTCAAGAGGGGGAGATGGGGAAAGGGTGCGTTCCATCTATCCATCCATGCACCCATCCTTTTGTTCATCCATGCATGCCTGCATCCACCTATACATCTCACCTGTCCATTTATCCATCCATCTACCAATCCCTCTGTCATGCATCTGTCCATCTATCCGTCCATTCGTTCATCCATTTAAAAAAAGGTTTTATTTATTTATTCGTGAGAGACACCAAGAGGCAGAGACACAGGCAGAGGGAGAAGCAGACTCTCTGCAGGGAGCCTAATGTGGGACTCCATCCCAGGACCCCGGGATCACGACCCGAGCCAAAGGCAGACACTCAACCACTGAGCCACCGAGGTGCCCTCGTCCATCCATTTATTCATCCATCCACCTCTTTCCTCTCTCAATAATGACACAGGATGTGCCTAGCTCGGTGTTGCAAGGAATGCCGAGATGGACACAGCCCAGAGCCCGTGTCCTCAGGAAGGTAGAAGCCTAGTAGGAAGGTAAGTCATGTTCGCAGATAACCCTCCGCGGGACAGCCCGCCTGTGCTGTTAAGGAAAGCCCTGCCAAGGAGCTGCTTCAGGAAGCAAGGCCCCTTTGCCAAGGGAAATTAGAAGAGCTTAAGGGAGGGAGGGACATTCCAGATGGGTGTCAAGAGGGAGAGATGGGGAAAGGGTGCGTTCCAGGGCGTGGGCAAAGTTAGAGAGGTGGGAAAGCACAAAGCCTTCACAGGGAACAGAGGGCCCGGGAAACCAGAGGTGCAGGGATCCTGGAATGATGTGTGTGAGCCAGATCATGAAGTGGCTCTGGAAAGTGAGGATAAACGCCTGAGCTTTAAAGAAAGGAATTGAGGAGGAGGAGAGGAGCAGAGTTTTTGAGCTGTGAATGTCCCACTTGCCTCCTCAACACCTATATCATCTTTTTCTCTGCTGCTTGGCTGTGACCTTCGGTGGCCTTCTTGGAAGGAACAACAAGGCCACCGTCGTGGAATCCTTTGCTGGACCACGAGCTCTTCAAGGGTAGCGCCTTGGGTTTAGCTGCGTATCCCCTACGAGCTTGGCCTGGAGCAGGCTCCCAGGGAATGCTGGCAGAAGGTAGGAGCAAGTGGTAAAGCCGTGGAACAGGAACACTGGCACAGCAGTTCAGCCCCAAACACATAGGAGGAGAGGGGGTGCTGCCTCGTGCTCTCCCCCGCCCCCCCAACATGGGGAATAACCCCCGCTTTCTTCCCTGGAGCCTCTCCAGGAGCTCTTCCAAGACGCACCACAAGGTGGCGCTGTTCCAACTGCAGCGCTGCGTTCTGCCAAGGTCCTTAAAATGTTTGCAGTTGGAGGAGTGCCCGTTCAAGAACTGTCCCTGGATGGTCTAGACAGTTCCTTCCAGCAAGTGCTGAGACAGAATAAAAAGGCTAAGGGCAGCTATGAAAAAGAAGAGCCGACAGACCCCCAGCTCCAGTGTGGGAACTGGCCTCACCTATGCATCCACTCCCTCAGTTGTACCTACTGTGTGTCAGGTACAGTGTTAGTCTCTTGGAAAAACAACAGTCACCAAGATATGGTCCCTGTCCTCCAGGAGCTCAACATCTAGTCTTAATCAAAAACCAAATCTTCTTTTGTTATCTTTCTCTCTTTTTCTTTTACACACACACACACACACACACACACAGGTCCTCCAGGCCAATCCCCTTGACCTGGGAAGCCAGCTCCACATGAAACCTACTCTTTGATGCCGCTTATCCCTCCAAGTCCAAGTTTCTTCTTGGAGGCTGGGGCATGGCCACATTAGTGTGACCCCTGGATGTTCCTTTCCGGGAGGACACCCTCGCCCTTTCTGAGCTCCCTCCCAACCTTCCGCATCATATCCATAGCCACCCACCAGCTCTGGAGGCTCTAGGGACCTCCTGAGAGTACACCTGGTATGGATGAGGGCTTCCCAATACTCTAGAACTCTGGAGACTACAGGAACATGAAGGTGGATCCACAGAAGGGCCCTATGAGACCCTGGTGTCACCATCCCAGAGATGAGGAATTGGAGAGTCCAGAAAACCAAAATCTCAGAAACATGGCCCTCTGTGGCCTGGGGGCCCTGCCGGCCAAACCTGTCCCCAGACAGGCTACCTTCCTTTTCTCATCTACCAGGCTTCTCCCTAGCTGCAACTCCATAGTGGTGGCTGTGGGAGCCACTGGTCGGGAGGTGAAGCATCGTGGGACATTGTCCACTTTCCCAACATGCTCTAGGGCCCAACTTAGCCCTTGGCGGGTTTGGGAGAAGAGAGGAGGGAGGGTTGGTGCTGAGAGTGGGAGCCAGGCCCATCGAGGTCCCGGGAGTGAATGCCGCATTGTTGGCCAGGCCAGAGTCACAGATAATTACCTCAATTAGTGACAATGGGAGAGTAATAAATACAGGCTTAGTGTCTCCTACCCCACCAGGGCTCCGAAGATTAATCCAGGCTGACGGGCGGGCCCTGAAAGGCGTGATGGACAATTCATTAAACTCCCCAAATGCCGCACAACCTGGGCGTGAAGGCTGAGTTAGCCCCCTGGGGGCTGCGCCTTTGTCCTGATTGTGTGTCTCCGCCGCAGCAGAGCCGGGCAGCCCCCAGAGAGCGGGGAGGTGAGTGGGGCTCCCCCAGCCGGGCCAGGCGGCGGGAGGATTAGGCCTCGGTCCGGCCCTGGTTGCCCTGGCACAGCAGCCCGGCCGGGCTGGAATGTCCGTGGGGGGGAGCAGGCCGAGCGGAGGGGCGGGGCCGACAAGGTGGGGTAAGGGGGGCACACAAAACCGGGGGCAGGAGGAGTTAATTAGACGCCAGCCGAGGAGGGCGAGGGGCCACAATAGGGCCGAGGGGCCGCCAGGGACGGCCCCTTCACTTCCGAGGATTAATAGGGAGGAGGGAGAGGGGAGGGGTTCAGCCCTGGGGGAGGAGAGCTGGAAGCTTCCCAGGGTGGCACTGCCCCCTTTGGCCCAGCTTGGCACCTACTTGGCAAGTGGCTGGGAGGCAGGAGGCTCCGGCAGCCTGGGCAGGTGCCCCCCAGCATCCCGCAGAGTGGCTCGGTCTTTCTGGCTCGGTGCCTGTTTGGGGAGCTGATTGGGCGGGGAGGAGGAAAAGGACCCTTCATTTATCTGGGGCATAGCGGGAGCAGGAATGTCCAAGGGCCCTCCCTGTTCTCCACGTCCCCCACCTCCGCCAACCTACTCGGAGGCAGAGCCAGGGGGCTGAAGCTCTACCCTTCCTGATGAGGCTGCCAGGTGAAAGCCAAGAGGTCTGTAGCGGGGCTGGTGCTGATGGGAACACAGGGGATCAGGGGCTGCTGGGTGTGCACACGCGTACATGTGCAGACACTCGTGAGGGCAGGTGTGCTTCTGCCCGGGGCCTGGTGCTCAGCAGGCCCTCAGCAAACACCTGTTGAATGAATGAATGAACTTTGACTTTGCTCAGGATACGGGAGCGTGAGAGAGAGAAGTGGTGCTGAGCCCACCATGACCCGGGGGCCTTGGGCCCTTTCCTTCTGAGACCCCTGCCGTGGCCCCGGGAAGGATGGAACCCCATCTCTGAGCAGAGGAGCCAATGTCCAGGGAAAATGAAGTGGTGGTGGTTCCTTCCCTTTGAAAAGGGCAAAAAAAGTGCAGTGGCCTCTTGGAAGCCCCACTTCCTCCTGGGCCCCAGGAGCAGGGCAGCCCTGGCTCCTCCCTAGGAGCCACCCCACCCTATCCCCTCCCAGGGAATGACAAGGGAGCGAGTTGGCGGCAGTTCCCCGGGCATATTTATAACCTGCTGCTCGCTCACCAGCGTCTGCTTTTAGCCCAGACGGGGGAGGGGGCAGGGGGGTGGTCTGTCTCATGCTGGGCGCCCCGGCTGGGTGTGGAAAGAGTGAGTAAGGGTGAGTGGTGGGCAGCTCTGTATGGATATTCCTGCTCACACCACAGCCAAACAGCTTATTTTCTCCTCATTTTGTTATTTTTCTCCCTCTGGCCTGGAGAGGAGGACTGAGCCAGCCTGAGGTGGGGGGTGGGGGGTGCTAGACCCTGGGGTATTTGCAGCCCCACTGACGGGGTTTTTCCAGGGTGCGTGTGGCAGGGTGTGTGTGGTGCTGGCTCGCTGACCCCCTGGGGACTATGCAGGCCTGCCATCTCGGTCCTCTCAGCTTTTCCGCTCCCCCCCAGGATATTTCAGGACCAGTGCCTCCCTCACTCGCTGAGGCCAACCCTGTGTCCGGGGTCCCTGGCAGCCTCAGATCCCCCTGGGTGTGTGGCACCTGGCACCTAAAGATCAGAGGTGGGCGGAAGGATAACCTGGGAGGATGGGGCAAAGCTGGGGCATCAGGCCCATTCCCGACAACGCTGTCCTGTGGCGACCCCTCTAGGCACAGCCCTTCATCAGGACGTTACATCCAGTTACATCCAAGAATTAGTTTCGGGGCGCCAGGGTGGCTCAGACGGTTAAGCCTCAGCCTTTGGCTCAGGTCATGATCCCAATGTCCTGGGATGGAGCCCCATGGAGCCCCGAGTCAAGCTCTCTGCTCAGCAGGAAGTTTGCTTCTCCCTCTCCTTTTGCTTCTCCCCCCCGCTCATGTTCCTGCACTCTAAATAAATAAATAAATAAATAAATAAAATTTTTGAAAAAGAACTAGCTTCTATGTAATGCTTTGCAGATCCTATATCCCTTTTCTGCCCCTCCCCTTTTGTTAGCACCTCGTCCCTTGAGGGCCCAGCCTTGTTCTGTACCTCCCTACACACTTTGCAGTCCCAGCCCCTGGAAATGAAGGGCCGCCACGCAGAGGATTTGAGTATGGGAGTCTGTCCTTAAACCTCATGGGTGTGCAGAGGGCTTTACACTCTCCCTCGGTGCAGAGGGAGCCTTCACCGCACTCCCCTATTATTCTGACAATACGTGTTGACGTGCTCGATGTCCTGGCCACACCATGAATTCCTCCAAGTAGGCGCTAGGGCTCGTACATCACTGCATCCTCGGCATTTGGCATCGGCCTGGCACAGAAGAGGTGACAGCAAGTATTCAAATGACCTGAGTTTTCATGTACACGATCTCCTCTGAACCTCATCACCTTCCAGAAGGAGAGGACTAAGTACTGACAACCATCCCTGTTTAATAGGGTAACTGGGGCTGAGAAAACAACAGGTTTGTTGAAAGTCTAATAGCGGCCAGAATGGGATTCATTGCTTCCCTTTACCCTCTCTCAGCTCCTATGTGTCAGCTCAGCTCAGAGGCCCCAGCTTCTGGGCCTGAAAGTTGATACCAATTCCAGCTCTTGGAGTTAGGAGTTAGGTGAGAGTGGTTGGGGACAGCTGCCAACCCTTCAGCTCCCCAACCGCTGCTTCTCCCCGACTCTGGGCATTGTCCAGCAGGGCCCCAAGCCCCCTCTCCTGCCTCTGGCAGCCCATTAACTTCTTGCTTTGGGAGCTGGGGGTATATAATAATTCATTGGATTATAGACTGGACATTCTCTGCAGGGGGTTCTTTACTGGAAACCCAAGGCTTATGAGGTGCCTTACACTCTGGATCAATATGTTTTCTATTCCTCCCCCTCCACCGCCCATCAGCGCTGAGCTGATGCTGGCTGGGCAGATGGAGAAGAAGGGAAAGGGATGTTGTTGCCGGGTTGAGCAGTCCGTGGCTCCATTCCCCTACCCCCACACATACCCCAAAGGCCAACAGGGGTCAGAGTTCACATATCCAGGGAGAGGTGGGAGGCAGCAACAAGAGCAAAAGAGTCCTGGGGAGAGTGGGAAATTCTCTAGTCGTCTGGGATGTTGTTGCCTTTGGGGGGTGGGGTGCTTCATAGCTTCCCCCTGGCCCTTAGGTCCCCCCTGGGGGGAAGTGTTAGGATTAGGGATAGGTATTAGAGTTAAGGAAGGGGTTAGAGTTTGTCTGAAGTTAGGGTTAAGGCTAAGGTTAGATCTAGACCTAGGGACGGGGAGAGGATTAGGGTTAGAGATAGGTTTAGGGTGTGGGCAGGATTCGTAGTCCTGCCCACTCCCAGGAATGTGCACGTGGAGATATCTGTGTTGTTCATAACAGTCCTCATTCGGGCTCTTAATGGTTTGGATATGGACCAACTTGGGTTTCTTTTTGGTTACATCGGTTTAAGCTGTAGCCTCTATTTGGATTCTGGCCCTCCTGCTCCCTTCCCCCCCCCCCCATCTCTGAGCTTTTGGGTCCAGGACTAGAGCCCATCATGTCGCGTGGATCCTCCTGAGCCCAAGGTTGGGAGCTGGGGTCCTAAGGAGGTGTTTTCTTCTCCTGGGGAGGGAAGTGCCTTTCCCACTGCCCCGTGCCTTGACCACAGCTGAGGTTGATAGGCTTCCAGGACCAAAAGCTCTACAGCAGCACCTTCTCTGCTTGGATTTCTCTTTCTTCTTTGGTTTCTTTTCAGAACACAGTCATGGCTATCACTCAGCTATGGCTATTTTCACAACTCCAGATAGGAGAGGTAGGCTCAGAGTTTGTTTGTTTAATCCCTGTTCAACAAGGGAAGAAACTGAGGCAGTTAAGGACTTGCCCAATATCACATAGCCAGTTGGTGTTAGAACAGGAAGAAGAATCCTGCAGGGTCTCTTGGCTCCGGACCAGGTTCTTCTGGAGCCCTGGAGCCCCAGTGGCCTCATTAAGGTCATTCAAGGGTCAGAATCTCAGGGTCCTCTTGCAGGGCCAGGAAACCAGTCCCCCAACAACGCATCCTATTTGTTTAAGAGAGGTAAGCAATGGTGCGTTCTGGATTCAAGGAAAAGCCACCAAGTCATTGATAAAAATAGAGATTTTATTCTGCAGAGGAAGATACTACATTGGTGGGGGCGAGGAGCCACTAATAGCTACACTGGAAGGAAATACTGATTCCGGTAGGCAACAGCATCTTTGAGAAATTGGGGAGAGGAGAAGAGAGATCAAAAAACGCTGGAGAGCAAAAGGAGAAAAGAAGGGAGAGGGATTGGGTTGGGGTGGAAGTGGTCTCTGCAAGCCAGGCTGGAACCCAGCACAATAAATAGTTTTATTTACAACAACCAGACTCGTGGCTTTGTATCCACGATTCAGTGCAAATTATTTACACACTGATGAGGAGGCAGGACAGGAAGGGGTAGGAGGTGGCCGAGGGAGGCATGGCTCACAGCTGTTCAATGGTTCCATGACAGAGGCTGGGAGAATGGGGGTACTTCTGCTGGGTCCCCCAACCTCCTCTTCCACATCACCACAGCTGCCCTTTCACCCTGGAACCTCCCGGTTCAGCTGGAGGGTGGGAGAGGGGGAGAAAAAGGCCCTGGTGCCCAGGTGTGTGTTCAGGGTCTGTGCCCTGGCAGGAGAATGGGAAGAGCGGGAGGAGAGCTGACCATAAAGGGGAGGGAGAGGGGCGAGGAGGTCACTGGCGGGTAGAGCCACGCTGTCAGAAGCTGACCCCACGAGGTTGGGGGTGGGGGGGGCGGCGAATCCTTCTCTCACCTCCTGGCCAAGCAGGGGGCAGTGCAACAAGGGGTCTCCCGGGAGAGGGAGGGAGGTAGGTCCGGGGCAGGTCCGTCAGGATGGCAAGAGGGTTCATGCCGGCCCAGGCGAGTGGTTTCAGGAGTCCCCAGGTAGGAGGAGGTGGGAGAAACGATCGCGGAGGCAGGAATCCCGGGGAGTGTGGCCGCAGGGACTGGCTGGGGGCGCAGAGGGGTCTGTTGGGAGGTGCGCGAGAGGAGAACGCTCCCGGGGGCGAGTCCGCGCAGCGTGTCACAGACACTCGTGCAGTACGCGCGTGTGCGTGCAGTTGCGGCAGCTGACGTGGCAGCACCAGTGGAAGGTGCAGTTGCAGCGCTCGGTGACGCGCTGTGTGCGCGTGCGGTGGCCCCGGCCGCAGCAGAGCAGCTCGCAGCCGTCCAGCGCGGGCGACGAGCTGTTGCAGGCGCGCCCCGCCGTGCCCGCCGTCCCCAGGCGTCCGCTGTAGGTGCAGAAATTGGGCGATTTCTCAAAGTAGACGAGGTCGTGGGGGGAGGGCGGCTTGTGCGCGGGGTCTTCGGGCTCCAGGCGCAGCAGCTCCGCCCGGGAGGCGCGGTTGCTGCCGCGGTTGCCATAGAGGACGCGCGAGGCGCCATCGAAGCGGTCGCGCAGCACGTCGCCCACCGCGCGCAGCGTGGGCAGCCGCATCCAGCACGTGCGCACCGTGCACGAGCCCGACATCCCGTGGCACTTGCACTCCTGGCGCATCTCGGAGAACACCGTCTGGGAGGAAGGGGGAAGAAGGGGTGTCCGGGGCACCGTCGGAGCCGGAGCCACCACCCCCGATCCCGCCCCCTCCCGGACCCTGCCAGGACCTCAGCCAAGGCGGAAGGGAGGAAGGGGACGGGAGGCGCGAGATGTCGCGCCGGGATTCGGACACCACCAGGCCCAACTGTGCTCCACGCCCGACGGTGGTCCCGGGCCTGCCAGCCTGGAGGGGCTGCAGGCCATACATTCCAGGGGTGCAGGACTTTAGCCTCTTCCGTTCACCTGCCCGCGGCCGCTCTCTTCATTCTCGGCCTTCCCTTCCAAATCTCCTGCACCCTCCGGACGTCCTCTCCTACTTCCCGACCCTGACGCCTGGCCTCATCACCGGCCGCTTCTCCCCGGAGGCCCCTGCCACTCCGCTTCCAGGAGGAACCCCCGACGCCCGCTCACCGTGCGGCCCGCCTCGTTGTTGTGAAGGTTCATGAGGAAGCGCAGGTCCCGCCCCTTCTCCCCGGAGTCCACAAACTCCCTGCCGAAGAGGCGGCCGAAGTCGATGTTGTCGCTGCAGCCCCCCCAGTGCCAGTCGGGGCCCCCGGGGCCGCGCCGCCGGTAGTCGCACGTGCAGGACTCGATGGAGCCCTCTGAGCAGGAGCGTGCCACTGAATGGGTAACCCCGGCGGAGGTGATGGCGAAGATAAAGGCGGTTTCCCGACAGCCTGTGGGGGAAGGGAGCGGGGGTGAGCGAGGAGGTGTCGCGGGGTGCGGCCAGCAACCTCAACGGAGGGCTCGGGACCCTGGCGTCCGGCGCCCCGACTCCGCCCTTAGCGACCTGAGAGCCCGCGGAGGGTCGCGTCGGGAAGCGGGTCTCCTGGAGAAAGCACGTGCGTGGGCATGCAACCCGGTCCGCGCTGGCAATCGGGGCGCACTTGGCTCCTCGGTGGGAGCGGGGCGGCCCCAGAGAGAAAGACCGAAAAGAGGGGAGCGGAGAACTCGCGCTGCCAGGACCTCTCCGTAGCCCCAACTTTCGGCCGGTGCCTGCGATGCGAGCCTTGCCGGGCCGGAGGCAAGACGCTGTCGCAGAGACCGGCTTCCCAGGCGCCTTCGGGAGAGGCCGGGGAAGCGGTGGCGGCCAGCGGCCCCGAGCAGGAACTCGCCTGTGCTCGGGCAGTGGCGCAGGAAAGTTCAGCTTCGCGCCCGAGGTGCGCGGCTGCAAAACGCCCGGTAGGACGAGTCCGGCCCGGAGCCGGCGCTGGGCATGAGACTCTGGGCGGCTCGACCGTGTGACCCTGCGGGCGCCCGGGACCTCTTCCCTGCACTCGCCCGCCCCTGCCCTGCGGGTGACCCTGCGTTGCCCTGGTCCCGGAAGCGTCGCCTTCCTGGGTACCCACCTCGGTTGACGATCTTGCCGAAGAGGTGGGGCCCCGAAGCCGTGGGGCAGTTCCAGCGGCGGTTGCGGAACTGCCACTTGCACTCTCGCACCGCGCTCTGCAGCCCCCCGCTCACGCTGTGCAGGATCCCCGGGTTCTGACGGATCAGCCTCCGCTGTTTGCGGCTCAGCAGCTGAAGACTGGGCTCGAGCACCAGTTGCAGACTCTTGGAGTCGGTCAGCAGGTTCGTGGAGGAGGCGACGTTCACGATGCCCCTGGTGAGATGCATGATAGGGGCTCAGGCTCTGGAAGGGGACCTGCACTCTAAAGCAGAAAGGTCGTGTCTACCCTGTCCTCTTCTTGGCGTTATTTGCCCGAGAAAGCTAAAGGAGATCAGTTATGAGGCAAAGACTCTGCGCTCCCTGGCTCAGTGGTCTGGAAGGGATGGGCGTGCAGAGTTTTGTGGGGACCGGACAGGGGAGGCATGGGAAACCTGCAGGCGAGATGTCCACCTTGGCCCTGGGAGACTGCTTCCGGGCAGCTTGGGCGAGGAAATCCCGGCCTGGAGTGCATGCCCACCCAAGGCGTGAAATGCTCAGGAGTCCCACCCTCTTCTTGCCTCCTTTCTGGGCGCTGGCCTGGCCCTTGGCTTCCCGAGGCAGGGAAACCTGTGGTGTGGCTACCAGCGTGAGGCTGGGTTTGGGGCTCAGCGAGGAAGGGCGGTGCTAGACGGGAGTGGGCTCCCCGCCTGCAGAATCGTGGGCCGCGCGGCGGGCGGACCATTCACCCCACCTCGTCGGAACTAGATTTCCCGGGAGCGGCTCCGCTCCAGAGCGCCCCTCGGTGTCTCGGAGGGAAGTCCTTGCGGTGGAGGGAGCCTGTCTGCGGACGGATCCCGGAGCGTGGGAGCTGGCTGGGGCTGGCCGCTGGCTCTGCGCCCCGGCCCCGGCCCCGGCACCGGCCCCGGCACCGGCGGCGACCCCGCACCAGCTCACTTACCACCATCGGCCGCTGCTGTTGGCGGCCAGGGCTGCGGGCAGAGCGGCCAGCGCCAGCAAGAGCGCAGCAGAAACCCCGCCGGGCAGCAGCGCCCAGTGCCCCATGGCCTGCCCGGCCTCGCCCGCTCTGCGCTGGAGTGGGGCGGCCTTGGCGGCTGCCCGCGACGTGGGACGGGACGCGGCGGTGGCGGCGGTGGCGAGAGTCCGCAGTCTGGCTCTACCAGCCCCGGGGGCGGGCGGCGGGCAGCATGGCTCGCGGTCCCAGCTGGTGGGCTGAGGCAGCCACGGCGGGCGGCACCGCCTCTTATAGTTGCGGCGCTGGCTGAAGTGACGCGGGGAGGCCGCCCCGCCGGGCCGCACTGTGGCACCAGGGCGCACCGGTCGGGGGCGCAGACAATGGGCAGCGAGCGGGGCCGTGGCTCCCGCCCGTCTGAGGCGCGAGCTGACGGGCTGGCCGTCGGGGCTCACCCCCGCCCCCTGCCCGGTGGCTCCCGCCTCCGGGCCTGCACTGGCCGCCGACCCCTCCCCTTGGGACGCCCTCCCACGCGCGCCCGCCTCACTCCTCCTCGCGTCCCGAGCCCGTCGGGGACCAGCGTCGTCCGCCAGGGGGCGCGGCGACCGTGTGCCACGGGGAGAGTCGCCGCGAGCCCAGCCGCCTCGCCTGGCCACCAGCGGCTGTGGGGCTGCCCCTCGACGTCACCCGGGGCCCCGCCGGCGTCCCCTCTCCCCCTACTCCTGAGTGGGGGAGGGAAGCCGCCTGTTCTGGGCAGCGACTCCGGGGAGACGCCTCCTGCCCAGGAACCCCCCCACCCCCGACGGCTGGACGGCCCAAGGGTGCGAGTGGGGTCATGAACACCCCCCCCCACCGGGGTCTGCCCTGGGGAGAAACCGGGAGCAGCGGAAGGCTGTGTTTGTGGGCTGGAAGGAGCGCACGAGTGACTGTGTGTGTGTGTGTGTGTGTGTGTGTGTGCATGTGTGTGTACAAGTGGGACAATGCAAATGTGAATGCATATGAGAAGTGGGAGTGTGTTGTGAGGGTGCACATTCAGGTGTGTCCTCAGGTAGGGGAGCTCCGTGTTTTGAGGAGGAATGCTAGGAACCTTTCCAAAGAATCTTGGAATGCGCTCAGGTCAGAAGGGATCCATCCAGTCATCCTGTCGCAGCCACCACCCAGGACAGTGCATCATCTATGTGTGGGGAAGGGGGTGGCAGCTACCGTCAGGAAAGACCCAGAAGATTGAGGGATAGAGTGTCTGGAACTGTGTGTGGAGGCGGGTGGATGGGTGGATGAGTATGTGTGCGTGGGGAGATTAAATATGCATATATGTGTCACTCTCCCCGTGTATACCTTGTGTCATCCTATGGTGCATCACCCGTGGGATGTGTCAACCTGTGCCTGTCCCTAGGGGAAGGGCCTGAGTCTGCAACCAAGGCAGCATCAAGATGGACAAGGCCTGGAGTGGGTGAATCTCTGAGGATTAGGCTCAGGAAGGGCAGTGGAGTAGATGACAGGTGTGTGTTTGGGTGCAGGAGGGCTGGGAAGAGAAGAGCTCCTGGCTGACCTGAACCCGGAACAGAGAGCTTGTCCCTCCACATGTCTGCTCCTTTTTGGACTTTTCTGTCGAGTTTCTTTCTTTCTCCAAAATTCTGGCTCTTTCCACTCTTACCGCATTGAGACACCCAAAATGCTTGCAAGCATCGCCTCCATTGTACGGTTTTCTCTTTTCTCCCAGGGACTCCAGCTCAGCCTCAAGGCTACCCTGACCTCCCATTGAAGATGTGGCTGCTGTTCCCCATATGGGGCATAGGGAGCCCTGCCAGCCTGGTCATAGTGCCCCACCACCACACACAGATGGCCCCTGGAAGGAGAGATCTCCTCTTTAACATCTCTGCGCTCCCTCTGTCTCTCTCTGTCTCTGTCTCTCTCTCTCTCTCATTTTACAGAGGAAAAAGTAGATTAGGAAGCTGTCAGAGGTCCACACGGCTAATACATGAATAAATGGGGGCATCTAGCTGGCTCAATCAGTGGAGCATGCTGACTCTTGATCTTGGGGTTGTAAGTTGGAACCCCACATTAGGGTAGAGATAACTTAAAAATAAAATCTTTAGAAAACGAATAAATGGGGAGGGGCACCTGGGTGGCTCAGTTAGTTAAGCATCCAACTCTTGATCTCAGCTCAGGTCATGATCTCAGTGAGATTGTGAGATAGAGCCCTCCATCAGGCTAAACTGTGCAGTGGAGTGTCTGTTTCTCTCCCTCTCTTTCTCCCTCCCCTTCTGGTCTCTCTCCCTGAGTGCGCGCTCTCTCTCTTTGTCAAATAAATAATAATTTTTTTAAGATAGAGAAAGAGCACAAGAGAGAGCAGAAGCAGGGAGGGGAGGGGAGGGGAGAGGCAGAGGGAGAGGGTGAAGCAGACTCCTCACTGAATAGGGAGATCCAGGGCTCTATCCTGGGACCCCGAGACCCTGAGACCATGACCTGGGCTAAAGGCAGACACTCAACTGACTGAGCCACCCAGGTGCCCCCAATGAATCTTAAAAACAAAACAAAACAAAACAAAACTGAATAAATGGTAGATCCAGATTAAAACTCAGATCCTTGTGACTCAAAGCCCATGCTCTTTCTACCTTATGAGCTCTTTCTGAGTATGCGGCAGTAGCAGGCTATAGGCCCTTGTCAAACTGACAGATAAATAAAAATGATCTTTAGATCTTTCTGTCTCCCTCTCTTTTTCATCTCCTCTGCCTTCAGGGTACCTTCTGAGTATGTACACAGGTCTGATTCTAAAGAATTCCAAGTCTCAGAAATGACCAAGTATCCTCTTCAAGATGGGAAAATCACTCTAAGGAACACCTGTCTGAAAAAAAAAAAAAAAAAAAAAAAAGGAATACCTGTCTGGTAAGCTTAGTCTTCCTGGGGCACTTCCATTTTAAATGAGATGCTGATTAACCCAAATGAAGCCAGATGGAGGTTATTTTTGAGGGCAGCATCCTTCCCAGGCCTATTACCCCATCCACTGTACCTGGCCCCTCCAGGGCTTCGACCCTGAGGGACAAGGTTATACTGGCCCAGCATCCTCCCCAGCTCCAGAAGCCAGCAATCTCTCCAGAGGGCACCCAGTACACATGGCTCAAGTAAATAGACAATGATGGGCAGCTTGTCCTTCTTCCCTTCGGGGTTTATTCCCCCCTGGGGCCTGGGTCATGTCTTTTGGCCTGTGGACTGATAAAACCCCATGGAGGTTGGAGATGCACTGGAAGACAGGAAGCCCTGTCTGTGGCCATTGGTGACAAGCAGAGGTGGAAAGAAAGAAAAGAAGGAGCCGGTATCTTTTGTTTCACCATTCCACCCACCAGGAGTAGTGGGGAAGAGTGGGAGGGGAGGTCTCTAAGTCTGGGTCACACTGCGCGTGACTGGTCCAAATTTCTACTTAGATCAGATCATCAGTCTGTCTGTTGTCCTGTTTCTTTCCTGCATCTTCAGTACTGGATCATAGCCATTGGCATGCAAAATGCTGTAATATTTCCCATCTAAAATCGCCAAAGCTTCATTTGACCCCACATTACCTCCCAAGATTGCCCCATTTCTCTACTGTCTTTGATGGCAAAGCTCAAAAAGGTTGCTTTAATCACTAGCACCAATATCTTTTCTTTATTCTCTCTTTCCACTCAGATCACATCTTTGAATCTGCTACACATCCTCATCAAGATCATCCATGACCTCTGGGGTGTTCTGTAGTCAATTCTTGGTTCTCATCTTAATCCACCATCAAGGAACAGCAGACAGAATTGAACACTTTCTCCTTCTTGAAATACTTTCTCATTTGGTTTATAGAACCCCATTCCTACCTCCCTAGCTGCTCTCCTTCTCATTCTCCTTATCTGGCTCCACGCTGTGTACCCAACTTCTAAGCTTCAGAGTGGACCCCAATTCAATCTAGAGTTTCTTCTCAGTCTACATTCAGTCTCTTGGTAAACTATGTAGTCTCACATTCCTGAATTCATACCTCTGGCCCTGAACTCTGACACTAGAACAAGCATCTCCAAATGTACATGTTCAAAACAATGCCGCATTCTTCCCCATTTTAACCTGCTCTTTCTTTGGTCATCCCATCTCAGTAAAGGGCACCTCCATCCTTTCAGTTTCTAAGGACAAGAATTTTAGAGTCACCCTTGATCCATCTGTCCTCTTGTACTCTGTGACAAGTCCATCAACAAATCCTGTCCTTCTGTCTTTAAAATATATGCAGACCCAGACCCATTCTTACCCTACTGCTGCTACAGTGTTGGTCATAGCCACCATCCTCTCTCTCTTACTCTCTCTCTCTCTCAATACTGCCAGCTCTCCCTACTCCTACCTTTGCCCCCAACAATCTCTTCTCCACATGGCAGCCAGAGCCATGCTTTCTATTTTTTTTTAAGATTTTATTTATTTATTCATGAGAGACACAGATAGAGGCATAGACACAGGCAGAGGGAGAAGCAGGCTCCTTGCAGGGAGCCCCATGTGGGATTTGATCCCGGACCCAGGATCACGCCTTGTACTGAAAGCAGATGCTCAACCACTGAGCCACCCAGGTGTCCCCAGAACCATGCTTTCTAGAACAGAAGTCAGATCATTTTATTCCTCTGCTCCAAGTTTTCCAGTGATTGCCTATCTCACTTCAAGAAAAAGGCAACATCTTTACAGTGGCCTACATGGCCCTGTATGATCAGACCCTGCTCCTTCTTCATCCCCTAACTTCATTGTCTACCACTCATTCCCCTGTGAGTTCCTCCCTTTGACTACACTGGCCTGTTTGCTAATTTTCTGAACCAAGCAAGTTCCTGTCTCAATATCCTTGCACCTGCTTTTCTGTGTTCTGGAATGCCCTTCCTTAGATATCTCCATGGGTTTGCTCTCTCACCTTCTTTTTTCATCTCCTTATATAAAATAGAACCCTGCTACCTATGTCCTTTACCTTGCTCTATTTTTCTTTTTCAAAAAATGTTATTTATTCATGAGAGACACACACAGAGAGAGGCAGGGATATAGGCAGAGGGAGAAGAAGGCTCCCTGGAGGAGCCCCATGCAGGACTCAATCCCAGGACCCGAGGATCACGATCCGAGCCAAAGGCAGACACTCGACCACTAAACCATCCAGGTGCCCCTTTCTTTTTCTATTTTTCTATCATTTTTGACCACGGATAACTTTAAAGGCTTGGAGTAGAAAATCAGTAGCAAATCACCTCTCTGAAATAGGGACAGGAGAGAGACGTCGGAGGGGAAAGGGGCTTTACCTTGTCATTGGGGTGTGGGGAGAAGGCAGGGGACCAGGGCTGAGAGTTTGTAGGCAGAGGAACCTACCATCCTTTGAAGCACCAGCAGGCGGCACTGCCTCCTTGTGCTGGGAAGGCATCAGCCTCTGGTAGAGAGGGGGGCAAAGTTCTGTCTATGATAATTCCACAAATTTGTTGGTGCTAACAGCTCAACCTTTGGGGGTTTCCCCTGAGAGTCCAGTGCACTGGGGCGGTGGACCCTTTGGTGCCTCCGGGTGGTGGCCTACGGTGCTGCAGCAGAAGGCGTGAGAGGCGGAGGGTGGGCAGCACAGCTGAGCTCACCGCTGAGGGCGCATCCATCCCTCTTGGGCCTATAATTTGGGTTCCCCGAGCTTGGCCGCCCCTATCAGCGGCTCAGCAATAGATGAGTCACCCGGGACCCCGGGCCAAGGCAAACATGAGGGGAGGAGGAGGAGGTGGTTCCCGAGGCTTTGCTCTGCTTTAGCCACCGCCTCAGTTGCTCGATCCCCCAATCTCCCGGGGCCCCCACTCTTTTCTTTGACCCCCGCCCTCCAGGGCCCCAGTGCTCTTCCCAGATTGTTCATGCTACACCCTCTGTCCCCATGGTGGGAAGGCAGCCCTCCAGTCTTCTCATCGAGGGGCAGGGGGACCAGCTTGCTCCCACTCCCTCCCCAAAGTAATGACAGCCCCTCACTTTCCCCCTCCAGTCATGGCCCCAACCCCTGTCAAGGTCTCTCTGGTTCCCGCCCCTCCTCTTTCCTGGAGCTGGCCGCGTGCTTGGGGTATTAGGCAATGGGTGTGTACCCACAGCCCTCTCCAGACCCCGCCTGCTCCACCACCCTCCAGCCGCCTGCGGGTCAGTGCTCAGGCCAGCCGGTCGGGCCAAGGGCACTGGGGGCCAGTTCAGGCCACCCAGTCTGCCTGCCTGTGGCCTCCCTTCCCAGAGCCGGGCTTCTGCATGGAGAGGGAACAGGACTGTGGGTCCTTGGACTTGGGACAGACCAGCTTGGGGAGCCCTGGATTCACTGAGAAGTTGGAGTCTATGGTAGTAGTTCTGACCCTGGTCCTCCTTGGCACCTGACTGTTCTATAGCTTGACAAGGGTAGAATCGGAAGTAACAATCGGAACCCCGAGGGAGACCCAGAGACATAGGGAGAGATACAAATGCCTGTGGGAGAAGAGGGGCATAGGAAACCTCATCCCCTTCCTCCAGGACCTGAGTGGAGTCCCAGGCTGACATGCAGGAAGAAGGGCAAGGACGCTGGCAACGATCACTGAATCCAGGTGTAAGGATGAAAACTCCTGAGATACAGCTTACAGATCCCGGTGGCCTCAAAAGCCACACATGGTTTGGATCTTGGCGTCTAAACAGGAAGGAGAGACAGGAGTCTGAGGGCTATTTCTCTTCCTCCTCTGCCCCCAGAGGTGAGAAAGCAAGGGAAAGCAACCCTCTCTGGTCAGAGCTGTCCAGTGTCGGGAACCATGGCACTTTTACCTCTCCGGCCTGCTAAAGACCTGGTACACAAGGGTGGCCAATAAATAACATGCTGGCGGAAGAAAGTCACTGATATCTCTCAGCCTGCTCTGCCCCCTAGACAGCAGTGCCCCCTGCAGCACAGGGCAGCCCCTGCAGCAGCACAGGCTGGAGGCTGACTGCCCAGAAGAGCTGCATAGCCACCACCAAGGAAGAGATGACTGTGGCTGTGGGTTTCGCCCCATGGCTCTGCTTCCCCAGGGGGCCTGTCTCTGAGTCAACGTGCCAGCCTCGGGCGCGCGGGGCCAGTCGTGCCTTGGGCTGCGGTCTGGCAGGGGCGGGGGGCGGCTGGGAAGCCTGGGGCCCCTCTCTGGCAAAAATAGCCCGCAGTGGTTAGAGCTGGGTGGGTGAGTCAGGCAGGAGCGCAGTGGCGCCTAACCCCTTCAGTGCCACTGGAGCTCCCTAAGGTGGCTTGCCCTGGTGTGTGCACCCCAAGATCAGGCTCTTTCCTTGGCTATCCCTAGGCTGAGCTTGGTTGGGGATCCCAAGGCCCTCCTTATTCCATGTAAAGCAAGTCTGAAAGCCTGGAGCAGGAATATGGGCCACTCCAAGTGCAGACCTGGGGTTCCCAGGAAGGGCAGGAGAACTCTGCGGGCAAGGATGCCCTATCAGCCAAGGGAAGCATAGAAGGCTGGAGATCTTTGGGGCTACCGGAGCCTCTGCTAGGACCAAGCTCTGAGGCCAAGTCTGACCCCTCCCAAGGGGCAGGCGCAGAGCTTAGAGGTGGGTGGAAGCCAAGCCACCCAGAAGGGAGCTTTGCCTGCTGGCTCTGCGTGCCCTGCGGCGCGCTCTCGCAGAGGGCTCTGCACAACACTGTCCAAGGAGGAAAGTTGCCCCGCAGCTCCGTCTTCATCTTGTCAAAGGCATTCTCCTGCCATTCAGCTCTCGGCGGGGAAACTGAGGCAAAGAGAAATGACCACGTGGGACCAGGGTCCCGTTTCCCTGGTCGGGGTCACCGCACCCGCCTTGCGGACTTGGCTACCCGGAGCAGGTGAGAGGCGCTCTGGTCACCACCCCCTTCAGTGGGGCCGAGCGCGAACCCAGGCGTCGGGGGAGAGGGTGTGTGTGTAGGCTGGGAGGAGGGGGAGCGCCTGCGCTCCCCGGGTCAAGGCGGGGGGTGCGCGGAGCGGGGTGGGGATGCCCGGGGCTCGGGGAGGGGCCGCAGCTCTGTCAGCCGCCGCAGAGCCAAGGGGGAGCTCGGCGCGAGGCGAGCGGAGCCGGAGCCCCCAGGTCCTTGCGAGACCGCTCGCTGGCTTTCTCGATCGCTCCCTCCCTCCCTCGCTCCCTCCCTTCCTCCCGGAGGCTGCGGCGGCGCTGGGGAAGCGGCGGAGAGGAGTGGCCCTGCCCTGGAAGAATGCGGCTCTGCCGAGGGGGCAGGACCCAGCGCCGTCTCCCCACCGTTTGAGACGCCCGAGCCCCGGCGACCCATCCCTCCGGTGGCGACCTCGCGCCAGAGCAGCTGGAGGTAATCGGAGCCGGGAAAGCGGGGAGGGCAGGGACGCGCACGCGGGGCCGCGAGAGGCACACGGGTAGGCGGACGGACAGACACGCACCCGCCCACCGGGGCTCGGAGACGCGGGGCTGCTGCCAGAGAGAGGGACAGCACATAAAGGAGTACCCCACATCCGAGGGGCAGTGGACCTGAGAGCAAAGGGGTGGGGACCGAGGCTGGCACCTTGAGGGGACCAGACGGGCAGCGCTGGTTAGGAAAGGTGGCCGAGGAGGAAGAGGACTCAGCCTGCGCCGCGTCCCTTTCAGGCGGGAAGCAGGTCCCCTCCCTGTCTGGCGCACCTGGAGCCTCCCCTCTCTCCCGACTGCGGAAAAAGTGGGTAGAGCAGGGTCGGGAGCCCATTCCCCCACCCCTCTGGCGGAGGCTCCTGCCCTCGACGGCACCTGGAGGTGACCCCCCCCCATCGCTCCAGCTGTAGGTGGTGCAGAACCCCCTTCCCACCCGGCCCCCAGTCCCGCCCCCCGGCCCCCAGAGGAGGCTCTGCTGGGCGAGGGAAGCCAGTCGTGGGGCCCTCCAAGGGGGAGCAGGGGCAAGATGGTGGAGTGGCGTTTGTGAGTCAGTCTGTCTGAGTTTGCACGTGAGTGTGTCTGTGTGCCCGGCATTGTGTCTGGCGGGGTCCAGCCCCAGGGGCTCTTGCATAAGCCGCAGCTACACACCGAGTCTCTTCCTCCAGGGTCCAGGCACAAGGATGATTCTTACTGTTTCGCTCAGGGAGGGAGCGATGAGAAGGGTCCCTGGGGTGGCACTGGTGAGATAGGATCCTTGGTTGCCCCGGGCCAGTCCCCCGCCCATGCCGAAGCCCCCAAGTCTCCCTGTCCCGCAGGCCCTGATCCATCCGCCCACCGGGGCCTCCGGGCCTGGGCTTCGACATGCCGGAGGAGCCCCGGCCGCGGCCTCCGCCCTCGGGCTTCGCGGGTCTCCTGCTCCTGGCGCTGTGCAGTCGGTGAGCAGCTCCCCCGTCACCCAGCCTGCGAGGGAGCCCTAGGCTGAAAGCACAGACCCAGGACGGGAGGCGCGGAGGGGGCGCGAGGCCGGGACCACACCCCCCAACCGCCCTCTGCGTTCCCAGGGCCCTCAGCAATGAGATCCTGGGCCTGAAGCTGCCCGGGGAGCCGCCGCTGACCGCCAACACCGTGTGCCTGACGCTGTCGGGCCTGAGCAAGCGGCAGCTGGGCCTCTGCCTGCGCAGCCCCGACGTGACGGCATCCGCGCTTCAGGGCCTGCACATCGCGGTCCACGAGTGTCAGCACCAGCTGCGCGACCAGCGCTGGAACTGCTCGGCGCTCGAGGGCGGCGGCCGCCTGCCGCACCACAGCGCCATCCTCAAGCGCGGTGAGCGCCGCCGGGGCCGGGGTGCGGGGCAGGCCGAGGCGAGCGGAGGCGGGAAGGGGCCGGTTCACGACTCCGGGCGGGGCCTCCCCGGGAATTCCCCCCCGGGAGCCGCCGAGCTGGGCTCGGCCACCCGTCTGGGCCCCCGCGCCTCACTTCCACCTGCGTGCTGCCGGCAAGGCAGCTGGGTCGCTGCTCTCCTACCCTAGGCCCCCCTTTCCTGCCTCCACCAGGCTCGATCTGGGTTGCACCTGCGAGTAAGAGATGCCCCCAGCCCTGGAAGCTTCAAAAGTACCCCCCATTCCCTCCCCCAATTTCCTCCCCCCTCCCTCTTCTGGACAAGCCCAGGCTGGTGTCCCCAGAGCCTCCGCGGGGGTGGGGTGACGCCCCCAACCGTTTAAGGGTTAAACCTACTCCCCTAATTGCTGGGGTTCCCAGGAGCAGAGGCTGGGAACAAAGACCCTGATGGCTTTGAAGCCGGGGAGCAGCCCCCTCCTCTGTGCTGTGGGGGCCCCAGGTGGCTCTCACCTGAGCAGGTGAGGAACGGCTGGAGGGGCGAAGAACAGGTCACTGCTGGTCTGGTCTGGGAGGTATGGTCTGGAAGGCATCCTTGCCTCTTGCCAGGCCATGCCCAAGTTTCCTCCCTGGAGGAGTAAAGATCCAGTCTGGGCTCAGCTCAAGGGTGGGGGCATTACTTCAGGGACTACGGGGTTAATAGGCAGCTGCCATCTGCGGGGGAATTCCCAAGACGTGTGCAAACAGCTTCACCCCTGGAGGGTTGAGGTTGGGGGGGATTGGGAGGCTGGGCCAGAAGCCCTGCATCCTGGGGTGGGAGAGGCCTGGCCCCTAAAGAGGTGTGTCTCTCATCCTCTCAGGGCTCCAGGAGAACCCCTACCCAAAAGGAAGTGAGGGACCCCCTCCTTCTCTATAGGGCCTGGTGCAGGGAAAGGCTTTGATACCTACACAAGAAGCATGGGAAAGTCTTCTCATCTTGAGGCTCTGTGACCCCCAAAATGTAACAAAGAAGCCAACATTTTAGAAGGGGCTTAGGGAAAAATCACCCCCACTCCTCTCCCCCTCCCAGCATTTTAGAGAGTAATAGCAGGTTAGGATAACCATAAAGGGCAGTCTTAAAGGGCAAATATAAAACTAGAAGCTGGAAAGGAGGAGGACAGCTCCATGGCTCTAGTGCTCTGGGGGTGTTGGTGGTAGAGGAAGGTTGGTTAAAAGTACCGAAAAGAACCCGCCCCCCCCCACCCACGTCTCTGCTTCCACCCCACCACCCAAGCTCCCTGCTGGGCTGGGGAATTTCTAAGGCTTTCAGATGTAGAACTCTGAACACTTCTTCAAAGACCTCGGGGACTCCCTCTCAGGCACCTGCCAACCCCAGGGGTCTTGCCCTCCAGCTAACTCTTTCATCTGCACCCGAAAATCCCAGACTTATGGAATGGAGGATGGGCCTCAGAGATCATCTTAGTCCAGCCCCTCCCTTAATAAATGAGGAAACTGAGGCTCCAGTGCTTCCATTCCCTTCCATCTCTGTGACTTTCTCCCAAATTACGCAGCTGGTAAATGGCAGGGTCAGGATTCAGTTAGGAATTCCTGGAATTGGAGGGTGGCTTCTTATTTCCTTCCACCTCCCTCCTCTCAGCTGCCTGTCAACCTTATCCCCCGTCACACCCTTTTTATTCCCAGGTTTCCGTGAGAGTGCTTTTTCCTTCTCCATGCTGGCGGCAGGGGTCATGCACGCGGTCGCCACGGCCTGCAGCCTGGGCAGGCTAGTGAGCTGCGGCTGCGGCTGGAAGGGCAGTGGTGAGCAGGACCGGCTGAGGGCCAAGCTGCTGCAGCTGCAGGCTCTGTCCCGGGGCAAGAGTTTCCCCCACTCCCTGCCCAGCCCTGGCCCCGGCTCAGGTCCCAGCCCTGGCCCCCAGGACACATGGGAATGGGGTGGCTGTAACCATGACATGGACTTTGGAGAGAAGTTCTCTCGGGATTTCTTGGATTCCAGGGAAGCTCCCCGGGACATCCAGGCAAGAATGCGAATCCACAACAACAGGGTGGGGCGACAGGTATGTGTGTGCAACTTGTCCTGGGTCTCCTTAGCTTTTGAGGCCTGGTTAGAGTTGAAGAGGCACAGCAGAGTAAAGAGGATGAGATGTGGTGGGGGATTGCCGCTCACCGTCTGGATGACCTCAAGCAAGTCACTTAACCTCAGTTTTGCATCTGTAAAAAGAGTCTAATGGTATCTAGCTTACAGTGTCATTAAGAGTGAGCTAGTAAATAGGGCGCTCGGCAGAGTGCCTAGTCCTTGGCAGGTGCTCATTGCGTGGTAGCTATTATCACAGCTGCCTTCCCCCAGAAGGAGTGCTCATCTCAGTGCTCACTCTGGAAAGAGCACTGGACTGGGAGTCAGGACAGCTGGAGTTGACTTCTGCTACCAGCTAGTTGCCTGAGCTGAGTCTCTGTTACCAGCTAGTGCTTAAAGATGGGCGAATCACTCTGTTCTGGCTTCAGTTCTCCAACCAGAAGATGAGACAGTTGAGCTATTAGGCAGCCCCGCGGTGCCCTTTCTTTCCTGATACTCCGTGGTCATTCTTGCCTATGTTTGTCGCTCCCTGTGCTCTCTCCTGTGCCTCTGTGCTCTGCCCCTTTGCTGCCACCCCCTTCACCTCTCCCCCCTCTGATGCTCTAGGTGGTAACTGAAAACCTGAAGCGGAAATGCAAGTGCCACGGCACGTCGGGCAGCTGCCAGTTCAAGACGTGCTGGAGGGCGGCCCCAGAGTTCCGGGCAGTGGGGGCAGCCCTGAGGGAGCGGCTGGGTCGGGCCATCTTCATCGATACCCACAACCGCAACTCCGGAGCCTTCCAGCCCCGCCTGCGTCCCCGCCGCCTCTCAGGAGAGCTGGTTTACTTCGAGAAGTCTCCGGACTTCTGCGAGCGAGACCCTACCGTGGGCTCCCCCGGCACTCGGGGCCGGGCCTGCAACAAGACCAGCCGGCTGCTCGATGGCTGTGGCAGCCTGTGCTGCGGCCGTGGGCACAACATGCTCCGGCAGACACGAGTTGAGCGCTGTCACTGCCGCTTCCACTGGTGCTGCTATGTGCTGTGCGAGGAGTGCAAGGTCACGGAGTGGGTCAACGTGTGTAAGTGAGGCCCGCTTCACCACAGGGCTGGCCGAGGGGAGGAGCGCCTTTCAGCTCTTTGCTCCGATTTCTGTCCAGGGTCAATCTTGGCTCCTAGAAGCTCAAAGTATCTACCTGGAAGCAGCTTTGGGGGTGGTGGGGGTCAGGCAGGCAGAGTCTGTGGTGTGCAGCCTTCTCCCCTCCCCGCAGTAGGAGGGCCTTGGAGGGAAAACTGTCACTCGTGTTCTGCTCCTTAAGCACCAGAAATGAACTAAGATGAAATGCACTGTATTGCCCCCCTCTCTCCAACCCTGAGGTCCCCTTAGCTCTGGTTCATGCTCCTTCTGGGTGGGGCGTCCCCATAGTTTGACCACTCTTCTCCTTGGAGGCACAGCCCCAGGCGTTGTGGGGGAGCCATAAGGCCTGTATCCAGGGAGACCACTCATTCCTACCTGCTGTTCCCAGACGCCTCTACAGAAGCCTGGGCCCCGTCTTGTGGGGTAATAGGAGACAGTGATAGAGAGGTTTTTCTTTGGGAAGGGACAGAGTACTGGGGGTAGGGGGAGCTCTCCCCTGAGTCCTCAAGAGTTGTTTGTCTAGGCCTTTAGGGAAACTGTCCCAGGCCCTCATTCAGATGGAACCCTCCAGAGGAAGAGTTTTACCTAAGACTCTCTGAGCCTCTTATTGGTTTGTTAGCAGGAGGGATGGGAATGGATAATTTATTGTACTGAGACTTGCTCTTGGTTTCTGTTTGTAACTAAAATAAATTAAACTACTGGACCAGTGGATGCAGGTGGTTATATTTCTGCCCACAGTTGGAATCTTAGACCATCACTTCTTTTACAGGTGAATTCTACTCTCATACACCCAATGACTTTATTTATGTCTATCCTGCCTGTTTCCACAAAGGATCTGAAGTGGTCCTCAGTGATTTTGTTGGCAACTTTCAATGTGAAAAACCAGAAGATACTTCTAGGTGTGAGGGGCTAGATATCCAAACATAGGCCCAATTTACTTTTTATGTGCCTCAACTCCAAAATTTACCTTGGTCCTTATCCTAGAACAAGGGTTGGCATTTTTTTTTCCTGCAAAGGGATTGATAGTATATATCTGACCCTTGAACAACATCAGGGGGTTGGGGCGCTTCCCTCCCCATATAGTCAAAAATCTGTGTATAACTTTCAACTTCTCTGGAACTTAACTACTTCTAGCCTACTGTTGCCTAGAAGCCTTACTGATAATATGAACAGTCGATTAACACATAATTTGTATGCTATGTGTTTTATGTACTGTATTCTTACAATAAAATAAGCCAGGGAAAAGAAAATGTTATTATGAAAATCATAAGGTAAAATACATTTACGGTAGTGTTCCTTTAAAAATGTGCATATTAAGTGGACCTGCACAGTTCAAACCTGGGTTGTTCATGGGTCAACCGTAGTAGGCTTGTGGGTTTTGTTGCAACTACTCAACTCGGCCATGATTACTCAACTCTGTTATTTTTTTAAATAATTTATTTATTTATTCATGAGAGACACACACAGACTAAGAGAGAGAATCAGAGACACAGGCAGAAGGAGAAACAGGGTCCTCGCAGGGAGCCCGATGTGGGACTCGATCCCGGATTCTGGGATCACGACCCCAGCTGAAGGCAGGCGCCCAATCACTGAGCCACCCAGGCGTCCCTCAACTCTGTTGTTATAAATCAAAAATAGTCATAGACCACACATAGACGAATGGGTGTGACTATGTCCAAGAAGGCTCAATTCACAAAAATGGACTGCAGGTGAGATTAGGTTCTCTGGCTATACTCTGTTGACCCCTGAACTATACCACGTGGCCACCTCTGTTCTGGAGATTTCAAATCCTGAAGGTATCTCAACATTAAGCCTGGACCTAAAAGAGCAGGTGTTTTTTTCTTTATGACTCCAAGTCAGAGAACTCAGGAAGTAGATATAAGACTAATGGGAAATATATAGAAGAGATGCCAGGGGCACTTGGGTGGCTCAGTGGTTGAGCATTTACCTTTGGCTCAGGTCATGATCCCAGAGTCCTGGGATCGAGTTCCACATCAGGCTCCCTGCAAGGGAGCCTATCCCTATGTCTCCTTCTGCCTATGTCTCTGCCTCTCTCTGTGTCTCTCTGTGTCTCTATTATTATTCATAATAAACAAAATCTTAAAAAAAAAGTGAAGAGAGCATAGATGCTAATGCTCAAAAAGGAAAAGTTTTGCTCTTGAAACCAGCAAAACCAGCATGTTTTCCTATTGAATTATTTGCATGTGTATTTTGTCCTTTCTTATTCAGAACTCTTTTGCATTTAATCTTAGTAAAATAATTCCTTCATCTTTTAGGAGATAACCAAAACTACAGAAAACAGATTTTTAAAAATTACAATCTATTAATAGCTCAGTGTCTTTGAAAACAAACCATTATCATTCAATTCAGAAAAGGGATAGACATGATACACTCAGAACTATACAAGTGATTGTTTGTGGGGTTGCAAGATGCTGCCTCTAACAGGTCATCTCCTTGGCCAGGGAATGTAGAAATGGTTGTTTCTATTTTTCTAGGTAATAGATATATCTGCTACCCAAAGTACCCTCAAAATCGGTGATTTTGCTACTCAGGTAGCAAGGACATTTTGAGGAATGTTGGGTTAGGGCAGTACTATATGGGAAAATTTTATGTCCTGAATTTCCACTTGAGAATTCTGGGCTTGGAAATTTGATGGAAGCAGGAAGAAATATCATCTTTACTTAAGTCACTGACTGAGCCTGAGGTGTATGGGGGTGGGAGGGCAGAGAAGGGATGCAGCTAGAACGGACATAGAATATGAGAAAGAATAACGATAAGGAACATCCAGAATAAGAATTTCTCACACTCAGAAAGAGGGGGGAGAATCTCCAATGGTATAATAGCAAGAATATTTCAGCTTTTTCCTGTTTCCTTCCTCTGTATTCCCTTTGGCTCTCTCTCTTTCTAGCTTTCTCTTTCGTCAGACACACTCTGTGGCAAACTTAAGCCCCAAACCACAACCTTGAGAAATTCCAAATGGATTTTGTCAGCAAGGCCAACACCCCCCCCCACCTCCCCACCCCTGCTCCCGGCACACGCGCTGGGCTCAGACCCAGGCCTGGGGTCAGTGACGAGAGTGGGAGTGTGCAACCCACAGAGCGGGTGGCTACAATTTCAGCTTTTACTTAGCTCCACTGGCAGGCAGAGGGAGGGAGAAAGACTGATGAGGCCTCTTGGCCTCCATCAGCTCTGGATGAGCTCTTTTCCTTTAGCCTTTCAAGTGGTTGGGAAGTTGGGGAGTGGCAGTGACTGAATAATTGGCTACGCAGCACCCCTCCTATCTCTGCTCCTGTTTGCTCTGTGGGAAGCACTCAGTGTGCTGTAGCAGACTCCAGACCCCACACAGGTGAAGGATAGAAAGCCTGGGAGATTCTCCAGTCCCATTCATCCAGTTATTTTATTTTATTTATTTGAGAGAGAGAGAGAGAGAGAGCGAGCGCACAACTCCCTGCTGAGCAGGGAGCCTGATGCAGGGCTCAATTCCAGACCCCTAGATATCACGACCAGAGCTGAAGGCAGATGCTTAACAGACTGAGCCATCCAGGCATCCCCCGTTCATCCATTCTGACTCAAATGCCATGGTACTTGCTGCTAACCCTATTAGGCTGTCACCATTTCCATCCTTGGTAACACCTAGGACCCAACCTCGAGAGGATCTGAAATTCAGGAATACTGAATTTCGACCTCCTGTAGAATCTTACAAGGCATGCTGGTATGGTTGGGGGTGCTAGTGAAGGTAGGAGTGCAAAGCATAATTTTAGTGGTCAAAGTGGGGTCAAGTGGGGCCATGACTTGGTGAAGTGAAAATTTTAGGAAAAGAAAGGGAAATAGTCATGTGGAAGTATCACAGGGCCTGATCTAAGAATCTTCAATAGAACTGAAGGAGTCTCCTGCCATTTCCAACACAGCTTAACAGAGCAAAGACCCTTAATAGCAACAGCCCAGGACATATACGACTCTCTTTGCTATAAATATGCTCCTTGTTATTCAGCTCATTCCTCACCATCTTTAAATAGGGTCCTCTTGGCTTCACATTATATGGTCATGTTTATTCTCCACACTAAAATAAGAGAGAAAATAGACTGGGATAAGAGGAAGAGAGTGGTGAATATATATACACCAGGGATTGATGGGGACAAGGGACAGAGACACGGCGTGGCTATCCACTAGCCTAGTTCTTTCTGAAAGACCCAAGAAGTAAGGCCAAGAAATCCAGAAAAGCAATAATTTTGGCTCAGGTCTTAGGGAAGAGCTATGTGTTCTCTTACACTGAGGACAGAGGCCACTTAAAAGAATCTTCTTCTGTTCGCAGTATTACTAGTGCTCCTCTTCTATCACAGCAGACTGTTCCAAGGCAGCTTTGCAGGTCCGGATCAGGTGTCGAAATGGGTGCAAGGGAAGTGGGGGTGGGCAGGAGGGGAGAAACATGGGTGTGAAGTCTCTCACTTTCCTTGGGATAATAAATTCATAGTCAGCTAGGTACACTTCCTCAAACCACACCTCTTGAATAGTAGGCTCCCACCGTTTGTCTTTCACTTTCCAACTTCCTAACTGGACCAGAGTCCAGCTGTTTCCTGCAGTCTCTTAAAGGCATTACTCTCTCTCCCCTTCTCCACGGAAAAGGAGCTCCTGATTCAGACCCTTGAGTAACCTAGCCTTAGGTCGGGAGTGCTGAGTAGCAGCAGTGATGCAGCGAGGGCTCTCAGGGGGATGCAGCTGGCCATGGTCAAGAAATAAAAGATGCGGTCCGGGAGAAGAGGGTGGGCCACCACAAGGGCTGTTCACTCCGACCAGCTTCTGGCTTTGCCTCTCCGCCCAGCCCCCTTGCAGGGCGGCCAGCACGCAGCTCCAGTCCTTAAATTCCAGGCATGGCCCCGGGGCTCGGGATTCCCACCTCAGTCCCCACGGCCGCATCCCCACTTCCCGCCGCCTGCAGCCCCCACGCCGGCCCCCGCCCCGCTCGGGCTCCGACACCCGGCTGCCTCTGCTGCAGCCGCTGCCATGGTGACGGCCCTCTCGCGAGAGCTGCCGCTCGCCACCACGCAGCTCTCGCGCGATCGGGGAGGTGGGAAGTATCCCGGTCTGGGGGTGGGGGTGCGCCGCACAGCTCCTGTCGCCGTCGCGGCTTCCGGTGCTAGGTGGAGGGAAGGAAGGAGGGAGCCGGGGAGCGCGGCCAGGGGAGCAGCCGTGCCGGAATCGGCCGGGGGGAGTCGGAGGGAACGGAACCAGCGCCGAGCGGAACCTGCGGGGGCGGAGGCGGCGGCTGCGGCGGCGGAGCTGGGAGCAGGAACAGGTGAGGGCCTGGGGAGAGGAAGGCGGGTCCCCGCGGAGGAGAGGCTCGGGGTGGGGGCCGGGGAGGCAGACCCCCGCCCCCCGGCCTGCCGGGCCTGAGGCGGCGTGGTGCTTCCCACCCGGGAGCTCGGGGAGGGGGCGCCGGGCCGGTCTCTCGCCTGCCCCCACATTTGAAGGACGCGGAGCTGGGGCGGGGGTGGGGGTGGGGGGCGCACGCGAATGGGTGCTCCGCCTGGCAGGCCGGGGGCGACCCGGGCTGCAGTTAGGTCCCCCTCGCCTGTAGGAGGTGGGCTCCCGAGAGGGGTCGGGGTCGGGGTCGCGGTGGAGGAAAACAGTCCGGAGAGGTGGTGCGGGGGCGGTGATGACTGTTCTGTATCCTTTTCCTGTTAAAGGGCTAGAGAACGCCGCTTTTTCGTCCCCTCCCTCCTGCTCCACCTTAGTACTAGAAGACCAGAGCCTTGCTGCGGTGACACCCTGTACTCCCTTCGTGGGGCAGAAGTGCGTAAGGGGTTTAGGGATCAGTTGGCCGGGGGAAGCTAGTGGGCCACCCCCCACCCTCCACCCCCACCCCCACCCCCACCCCCACCCCCAGGGGCGCTGTTCCCGTAGAGGTTGCGCTTTGGGTCTTGGGAACCGCACGTTGAGAAGAGGGCAGCAGGTGGGGAGCTGGAGGAGCAGCAGCAGCAGAAGGGGGTGGGGGGGGGATCAGATCTCGCCGGGAGAGAAGCGGTGGTGCCTTCCTCCCCCAGGCAAAGCGGGGGCGGTCTCCCAGGAGGAGGGTGCAGCTTGTCGCTTGGCTTTGAGTTTGTGTCTTCCAATCCGCTCTCTTTCTTTAGGAAGTACCAGGATTCCCGGAACAGAAAATGGAGCCATTGCTTTACACCAGTGGTTGAGGGAAGGAGGGGGAGGTGGAGTTCCCTTATTAAACCCGGCCGCTTGAATAGCAAAGTGGTAGCTCCTGTTTTTTGGGGGAGTTCCCTTCTTTCTGGGTTGCATTACTGCCTGTCTCCCTCTGGCCAGGCCAGGAGGAGTGTGGTATGTGGTCAGGAGTGAGAAGAAATAGTGAGGTCATCCAGTGGAGGGAGAAGCGTAACTCAAAACCTGCCTCTGATGCTGTTGGATTGGGTCACCCCTGGTCTGTGGCATGAAAGTTTTATGAGTAGGAGATCTGCTGCAGGAGTCTGATTGCTTGGGTCAGTGCAACAGGACAGAATCTAGTCTCTGCATACTTTTCTCTCCTGTCCTGAATCAGGTGGTGACCATCTTTGCTGCCATTTTGTCTTGAGCTTCTTGGGGTAAGTGTCTCCACTAAATGTGACTGGAGTGGAGCATTGAATTGGTTGTTGCACATTAGGCCTGAGTTTGAATAACGTGTCTCTGAAAGCTCATTTTAAGAAAGAAGCTGATCCAAGGAGGTCACCTTTTCCCAGAATGAATCACTGACCTTGGGTTTAGCTGGGCAGGGCCCCAGTGTATCACGTATTTACATGCCTCCTGCCTCCCGGCATAGAATTACTACCTTGCATCGTCAAAATTTTTACGTGTAGATCTTGTCTTTCCAAAGAGATGAAACATTTTGATTGCAGGGATTGGATTTCATGATCTGTCTCCCACAGTGTCTCTGCAAACAGTAGGCACTCAGGATGAATAGAGGATGTGAATGGATAGAAGTCCACAAGCTTTCTGACTACAGTTTAAGGAAAGAAATGGGTTGGCTGTCAGGGAGAGTGCTTGGAGATAGCTGAGTGAGGGTACAGAGCCCCTTGGGCATTGTAATTAAGAAGTCTTGGTCTCTCCACCTTCCTGAGAAGTACAAAACAGGCCCGGATAATGGAAACTAAGACCCAAAAAGAAAGGTATTACTAGAACACAAAGTCATTATTTATCTGAAATCCCAGATCTCCTGCTTCCCCATTGTGGGCAAAGGGGTCTCCATTAGACGTTAAGTCCTTCACAGTATTGTCAAAATTGGAATTCTGGAGATTATAGAGGAGAGCGCCAATGTATGTATGTGGTGCCTGGCACAGAAATGGTGCCAGGGTATGGTAGCTGCTATTATTAAACTGAATGCAAGTATAAAAGGAGGGGTGACGGCAGGCTGGAAAGAGTGGAAATGAAGTCTCAAGTGCACAGAGGATCATATTGTGTGTGCTCATCTCTGCTGCTCTCTTTTCCACCGGAGTCATGATAAGAGGAAATGGACTCAGAGGATAGTGGGTGGGATCTGTTGCTTAGAAGGAGGAACTTCTTTAAAACCAGGTTTGTTAAAGCTGAGTAAATAACAGGGAAATTGTGGAAATTTGCTTCCCCATAAACCTTTAGAAATGGATGCCAAGCAGCCCGAGACTCAAAGCATATCACCGTGTTTAGCTCTCCTCACCATTTCTGTTGCAGGTCAATTTAGAGGCAGTATGGTATGGTGTGGACCTTGGAATCAGACAAAATTGGGTTCAAATCCTTCCTCTACTAGTTGTACTAATTGTATACTAGTTGTATAATTTTGGTGAAATTACTTGTCCTTCCTTAGCTTCATTTTCCTCATCAGTAAAGAGCATGATAATGCCTACTTCATAGTACAGGCATGAGAATTAAATGAGATGATATGTAAAGTACTTACTACAGTACAAAGCACATAGTAAGCCCCAAGTAAATGTTAGTTGCTATTAATAATCATCATCATAATAGTAATAATAACATGAACGCTCAGGGCTGCCTTCAAAGAGAGGAGGTTGACAAAAGAATAACTTGCCGCCTGTGTAGAGGGACAATTGTTCCCATGACTTTCTTTGCTGGTCGTAGGCTTATGAGCAATGAAATCTTTTTTCAGCACAGCTTCACAGAGGCAGCTCCTGCTGCCTGAGTGGGAGGTGAAGCGGGAGCGAGGCAGGGGCCCTGAACCATCAACTTGGATGCAGGGTGAGGATGTGGGGGCTCAAGAAGAGTGTTCATGTTAGAAAAAATCAGCATTATTGAGGTAACAGTTGACTCTATTATACAAGAGCACTCTCATTGACCCGGGTCAGGGATTTAGATTCCTGGGTCCCTTTATTTTAGGTCTCAATCAGTATTTCAGCATCCTCCATTTCCTAGGCCACTCTTCTCATTTAGTCATAGCTCCTTTAAATGTCTGCCTCTGAGTATGCTTCAGAACGTACTGTATTAAGGTCCGGAGTTGTGATATCTGTGTAATTCTCTCTGCTAGACCTTTTCAACATCTGTTGAAATAAGTAGAGTGCTAGTAAAGCTTTTTAATAATAAAAAAACATGGGGAGCATTTGGAAGTTCCACACAGATGTTTGAAGCCTCATGTTATAGACTAGGAAGGAAAGAGCTGAGGTAGGGATTCTATGAACATTTTAGAGCTTTGCATTGGACTTCTACAAAGGACCTGCTGTGCCATATGGACCAGAAGGGACATGGCTCGGGATTTCATGGATCCATCATTATCACCATATTCCTGAAGAAAGGTGAGATGATTGGGTATAGCAGATCTCATTGTACCTTTTAGCTCTTCCATTACTGTTGAGAGCCTAGTATAACCCTTCCTTTATGAACTTTTGCATTAGAGCATCAGACATGGATGTTTAGACTTCAGCATGATTTAGGATGTAGGAGAACGTTTGCTCTCTGTTGCAGTGATTTTTGACCCCCTCCTCCTCTTCCTCCTCCTCCTCCTCTTCTTTTTTTTTTTTTTTTTTTTTTTTAAGATTTTATTTATTTATTCATGAGAGACACACAGAGAGGCAGAGACATGGGCAGAGGGAGAAGCAGGCTCCTCACAGGGAGCCTGACATGGGACTTGATCCCAGGACTCGGGGATCATGCCCTGAGCTGAAGGCAGACATCAACCACTGAGCCACCCAGTCATCCCTGCTTGTCTTCTGTTAAAAGCAATTAAATGTTACTTATATAAAATCTTATTTGAAGTCTAATAATACATTAAATGGATAAAAATGGAGCTGTTCTGGTGGTGGTGTATAGGGGAGGAGCATAATGAGTGCCTTTCACATGGTCCCCCCTTCCACCCTCACCCAAGCCTTTGAATCTGATCCAAGGAACTGAACCGTAGGGTTCTGAAAACAGCAACCATTTCTCGAGTTTGTCAGGCATAGGAAAAGGATCAGGGATCACCTATAGAATACTGTCTTCCTCAACCCCTGAAATGTTTTGCCACCATCAGTAGAACCATACTCCTCAAAAATAAGCATGTTAGTCACTAATTATAGAGTAGCCATGGTGCTGGGGATGTGAAACATGAATAAGGTATGGTCCCTCCTGACAAGGGTCTTAGAGTTTAGTGAAGTACTCCTCCAACTTTTTGTCATCATGGCAGACACAGGAAATAGTAATGGACAGACATAGTACTTACAACCTGAGGATGACTGGCCCTTGGGCTCCAGCTGCCTTAAGCCCTGCCTAGCCATCCAGTATGTCAGACTTATAATGTGTTAAAGTCACAGTTCTGGAAAGCAAAACAGACAAATGTGAATAAAACATTCCATGGTAAGTCCTAGAGTAGGAGAGCATTTGAGGTACTAAGGGATGACAGATAACTCTTATTCCACAGGCTAGGTAGTTCCCTGTTTTCTGTACCCTTAGACTGCTCTGTAATGGTGGGCCTTGTCTACACAGTAGCTTCCTGTGTCATCTGTTCACCAGCAGCTCCATTTTTTTTTTAAGATTTTATTTATTTATTCATGAGAGACATAGAGAAAGGCAGAGACACAAGCAGAGGGAGAAGCAGGCTCCCTGCAAGGAGCCTGATGCCGGGATCACACCCTGAGCTGAAGACAGACGCTCAACTGCTGTGCCACCCAGGTGTCCCAGCAGCTCCATTTTGACCTGTGAAGTGGGACCAAATTGGGGCAAAGGTTTATTAGGGCTTTAGGCTCCTTGTGGAATTTTAGTGATTTTGTAATTAAGAAAGTGTAGTGTTGGGGTACATGTGTGGCTCAAGTCAGTTAAGTGTCTGCCTTTGGCTTAGGTCATGATCCTGGGGTCCTGAGATTGAGCCCTGTGTTGGGCTCCATGCTCAGCGAGGAGCCTGCCTCTCCCTCTCCCTCTGCCCCCCGCTTGCTCTTTCTCTTGCTCTGTCTGTTCTCTGTCAAATAAGTAAATAAAATCTTAAAAAAAAAAAAAAAACAGCATAGTGTTCTGAATATCCAAGCCTGTAGATGTAGGCATTGGAGCAACCATGGGACATTAGGAGATGGAATAGTTGTAAGCTGGTCAGATTCTATGATAGGGCAAGCTGAAAGCTTTGGTTAGAGGACAGTGCTGTGGAATGTTCCAAAGAAACAAATGAGTCTAGTTTTTATCTTGTCACTTTTTTATCTGGCCATGTATTCTGAAACAGACCTGATTCTCTGTTCTGACTCACTTGTTGGTTGGTCATGGAAAAGCCAGGCTCTTCCCAGGTGTGTTTAGGTCTCTAATCAGACAGGGCAAGTTAGGATCTTTCTTTGCTTAATAATGTGGCCTTCTTTCAGGTTCTTCTGTACTGGAGTCCTCTTGTCAGACTAGAAGGGAAACTGGCTTAATGATTCTGGTCTGAGCCTAAACACTGTTATAATTGAGTTAAGTGGAACCTAATCTTATATATGTTTTAATTTGTAAGAATATCATCATTGATTGCCTAGTAGGTATCTTTCAGACCTTTTTTTTTTTTTTAAGATTTTATTTAAGAGAGAGTACAGGGGGATCCCTGGGTGGCGCAGCGGTTTGGCGCCTGCCTTTGGCCCAGGGCGCGATCCTGGAGACCCGGGATCGAATCCCACATCGGGCTCCCTGTGCATGGAGCCTGCTTCTCCCTCTGCCTGTGTCTCTGTGCCTCTCTCTCTCTCTCTGTGACTATCATAAATAAATAAAAATTAAAAAAAAAAATTAAAAAAAAAAAAAAAAAGAGAGAGTACAGGAGGGGCATAAGGAGGCGATGGGAGCAGAGGGAGAGGAAAGGGAAAAGAATCTCAGACTCCACACTGAGCGCAGAACCACAGCAGAGCTCAGTCTCACAACCTTGAGATCATGACCCAGAGATCATGACCTGAGCTGGAAATGAGAGTCGGACTTAACCGACTGAGCCACCCAGGCGTCCTTTTAGGCCTTTTTAATTTTATATTTATTTTTAAAAGATTTTATTTATTTGAGAGAGAGAGCATGAGCAGAGGAGAGGGGCAGAAGGAGAGGGAGAAGTAGACTCCCCACTGAGCTGGTGGGACCTGAGCTGAAAGGCAGCTGCTTAACTGACGTAGCCTCAGGCCTTATTTTAATTTGCCCTTCCTTCCTTCCTTCCTTCCTTCCTTCCTTCCTTCCTTCCTTCCTTCCTTCCTTCCTTCCTTCCAGCTTATATTTATTCATGATAGACTAGAGAGAGAGAGAGAGGCAGAGACACAGGCAGAGGGAGAAGTAGGCTCCATGCCGGGAGCCTGACGTGGGACTCGATCCCAGGACTCCAGGATCTCACCCCTGGGCCAAAGGCAGGCGCTAAACCGCTGAGCCACCCAGGGATCCCCTAATTTGCCCTTTCTACAGCCTTTGACCCGCCTGCCTTTTTTTTTTTTTTTTTAAGATTTTATTTATGTTTCATGAGAGAGACACAGAGAGAGGCAGAGACCCAGGCAGAGGGAGAAGCAGGCTCCATGCAGGGAGCCCGATGTGGGACTCGATCTGGGGACTCTGGGATCACGCCCTGAGCCAAATGCAGACACTCAACCACTGAGCCACCCAGGCGTCCCCTCCTGACTTTTTTAAAAATGTTTTTTCCTCATTGGTGTCTGTGATGTCTTACTGTCTTGATGTCCTTTCAGCCCCTCTGGTTGCTTCTTACTCTCTTTCCTGGCCTCTGTTTTTGCCCTCTGCTTTAAATGTCCACGTGCCCCAAGTTTCTGCCTTTGGCCTTTCTCTTATCCCACTGTATGCACTCTCCCTAGATATATCAGTTAGAGTGTACCATCAGTTGCAAAAGATAGAAAACACATCTGTGGCTTAAATGACAAATAGATTTATTTTATCTTTTTTTAAAAAGATTTTATTTATTTATTCATGAGAGACACACACAGAGAGAGAGAGAGAGTGAGGCAGAGATCCAGGCAGAGGGAGAAGCAGGCTCCATGCAGGGAGCCTGAAACGGGACTCGATCCCAGAACTCCCAGATCACACCCTGAGCTGAACGCAGGTGCTCAACTGCTGAGCCAGCCAGGTGTCCCAGACAAATAGATTTATTAAAGCATATAGCTTGAAGTCTAGGTAAAATAAGTCTGACACCAAAGGACAAAAACTATGATTCCACGTATATGAAGCACCTAGAATAGTCAGATTCATAGAGACATACGTAGAATGATGGTTGCCGGGTGCTGGAGGTAGGGGAAATGCAGTTATAGGTTAACAGTTACAGAATTTCAGTTTGGGAAGATTAAAAAGTTCTGGAGATGGATGGTGGTGATGGTTGCACAACAGTGTGAATGTACTTTTCTTTTCTTTTCTTTTTTTTAAATATTTATTTATTCCGAGAGAGCGAAAGAGAGGCAGAGACACAGCAGAGGGAGAAGCAGGCTCCATGCAGGAAGCCCGACGCGGGACTCGATCCTGGGTCTCCAGGATCACACCCCAGGCTGCGGGCGGCGCTAAATCGCTGCGCCACCAGGGCTGCCCAGTGTGAATGTACTTAATGCCACTGAACTGTGCACTTAAAAATGGTCAAAACGGTGAATTGTGTTATGTATATTCCCCTGTACACACACACACACACACACACACACACACACACACACACACACAGAAATCTAGAGCTAGAACACTTGTTTTTTTAATCCACCATCTCTACATTATTAAGGACCCAAACTTTCTTCATTTTTCTGCTCTGACCTCCTAGAGCTCTTAGGTTTGTCTCTTCATGTTCTCAGAATTACTCCAGCAGCTCATTCTTTGACATTAACATGGAAAGGCTGGATAAGAGAATGTTACTATATGTCTTCTTCTTCTTCTTCTTCTTTTTTTTTTTTTTTTTAAGATTGAGGAAAACTTTCCCAGATACTCCCAGCAGACGTTCTCCATATCTTATTGACTAGAATTAGTACATGACCACTCGTGACTCGGTCACTGGCAAGGGAAATGGCATGCCTACATCCCTTAGGCTGCAGTTTTCGTACCGTAGGACTGGGAAAGGGTATCTTTATACCCCCGACCCCAGCATCTGGACAGATTAAGGGTTCTGTTAGAAGAAAGAGGGGGAAGAATGGCTCTTTGGGTAGATAGCCAGTAACTGCTGTCATCCTAGATCTTGGTTTCTCTTATGGCTTCAGTTACTGTCTCTGCAGATGATTTCCACATATCTAGCCCAGACTTTATTCTGAGCTTCATACCCTAGCATCTCAAAATCAAAGTTAAATCTAAAAAAATATCTTCAATCTCAGTTCTGTTCCTCTTGTATTTCTTGGCTGAAGAAATGCCACTAGATCACACAGGCCAGAAACCTGGGAATCATGTTTGACTCTTGGACTCTTCCTTCCTATATTTAATCAGTTGTCAAATCGTGTGTATTTTACTATTTTGATGTTTCAAACCTGATTTTTCCCTTTTATTGCCACCTCTAGTTAAGAACTTTAGATTTCTTAGCTGTATTACTGTACCTACCATATGATCTCTCTACCTCAAGTCTTTTTTTTTTTTTTTTTTTTTATTTATGATAGGCACACAGTGAGAGAGAGAGAGAGGCAGAGACACAGGCAGAGGGAGAAGCAGGCTCCATGCACCGGGAGCCCGACGTGGGACTCGATCCCGGGTCTCCAGGATCGCGCCCTGGGCCAAAGGCAGGCGCCAAACCGCTGCGCCACCCAGGGATCCCCCCTCAAGTCTTTTCCACCTTTTAATTTACCCTACATGACTGCCAGAATGATTTATTTATTTATTTGTTTATTTATTTATTCGAGAGAGAGAGAGAGATAGGCAGAGGGAGAAGCAAGTTTCCTGTGGGGAGCCCCATGTGGGACTCCATCCCAGGACCCTGGGATCGTGCCCTGAGCTGAAGGCAGATGCTCAACCACTGAGCCACCCAGGTAAAGAAGGTCCTTCTAAAGCACATACTTGATCATGTTACTCAGTATGGCCTTTAAGGCCCTTCATGATCTAGTCCCTGCTTATCCCTCATGTGTTGTCATTTCCTTTTACTCACTGTGTGGCATTCAAATATGCTGACTCCCAGATGCACTGGGCTTTGGCTAGTGAAAAGTGCTGTCTCTGACTCAGGTCTTTATGCTTTTGACACTCTGTTCCCTCTCCCCGACCCCCTCTTCTTTATTGTTTGATTACTTCCTCCTCTTCCTTTGCAAGTCGCTCAGGGGTGATCTGAGAATCCTGTGTGGGAATTGCCCTTTAGACCTCAGTTTTGTTCTGTTTTTTGTTTTTTTAAGATTTTATTCATTTATTTATGAGAGACACACAGAGGCAGAAGCGGGCTCCTTGCAGGGAGCCCAATGGGGGACTCGATCCCTGGACGCGGGATCATGCCCTGAGCCTGCCCTGAGCCGAAGGCAGATGCTCAACCCCTGAGCCACCCAGGTGTCCCTTGCCCTTAAGTCTTGATTAACTACACCAGCTTTCTGTCCCTGTAATACTAGGTGCTTATCCCACCCTTACCCTTGCACTGTTTTGTAATTCTCTCCTTGCTAGTCTCTTTGCCTCCCATTGTCTGAGTGTCGTGAAGACAGAAGTTGTCTTCCTCTCTGTATCCCTAGTTCTGTATACCCAATAAGTGCTTAGTGAATGGATGGAAGCTGACATCAGAAGCTATTTCTTGGCTATGGGAAATCTCTGAGTCCAGCAGAAGTCATTGAGATATTTATCTAGGAGTTTGTGTGCTTGTGATTACAGTGCTCTTGAGACAAAAACTTGGAAAGTTTAGAGAGGTCACAAGCCAGCTGTGCTAAGGAAACTAAATACAGGCAGACCCTGCTTTTGTTTCCTTAGATTTTATTGGTCTGCTCCATTGGCTGTGCTAAAAATAGCATCTCTATTAGTGATAACTCAATGTGAAAATTATCTGGGAACAAAGCTGCTTTTAGTGCACCCTGCCTAGCAGCAGAGGGTTTGGGAGACCTTGGTCTTCCTTTCCCTAGACCCATGCAGCCTGAAGAGGAGGAGGTGGTCCGATCAGAAGTGTCTCCTCAGAGGTAGGTGTCCTAGAATGCAAGCCTGAGTCAGCCACCAGAGTCAGGTGCGGGGAGTTGTGTGTGGCAGACTGAGCTGTGACTCTCAGAATCATTGGAGTGAGGCAGGCATTTTCCTACAATACACACAAGTCAGGATGGCTGAGCAGTCAGTTATAGCAACAGCCTGCTTCTCCTGGGGGGGTGGGAGGATGGGGGGTAGTAAGTAGTCCTCAGCAAGGATATCCTCAGATGATGCTTAAATCGGGCAGTGTGCTCCTGCAGGGTTCCACACAGATTGTACTGGAACACACTTAAAGAGCTTTTCTTGTTATTTGTACCACTGATAACAAAGTTTATGACTGTAAAATAGGATATTGAGATATACTTGTTTAATAATAGGGATATTGTTGCTGTCCATTTTTCATCCTAAGCCACTCACCTTCAGTTTTAACTGCTGATTCCTGGTTTTTAACAGCCCATGGAACCCTGGCATTTTGCCCTGTCGACACAGGAGTGCCATCTGTGGTAAAAGAGAGTAACTATAGGCTGTACGGTTCATAGGGAAACAATCCAGGGTTTATGTATTTTTTGCCATTCTGCTTCCCAGAGCTTTTTCTAGGAATACATTATGGGTGAAAGTGAAAATCAGCTATATAGCCCAAGGTTTGTGTTCATGGCACAAAGCTGAAAGTTGCTACCATCCTCCAGGTAGAGGCAGCATGTTCTCTAGTAATAGGGGCAGAGAAAGCCAGGACAAGAAAACCAACACCCACTTTGGAATGCTCATCTGAGTCCAGCTCCTGATTATATTAGAGGAGTCACAGTGTGCACTAATTTCAAGGTGCTGTGCTGCCCCAAGAGGACGTGCAGTGACTACATGGACATTTCATCATTTATCCATCAGCCCCATTGTATATTAAACAGCAAGAGAAAATTCCACCGATTTTAGTCTTCTAGTCATTTGACGGTGTTTCCAAACCAGTCTTGGGGCCAGATATGGTGTGGGAAATGGCCAAGAATTGACAGGATATCTAAGAAACCATCTGTGCATTACACAGAGCTACCAAGTAGTGCTAGAGTAGAAGAAATGATAAAAGGATATCCTCAGAGACTTAAATCAGCCCGTGTGCTTGGTTGAACTCCTATAGTGGGCTTGTCACTGGGAGTGGGGACAGATCCAAAATAAATAAAAGGCATAGTTCTTGCCCATGGAAAATATAGTTAAACTGGAGAGACGGTAAATGTATAGACATCTAAAACAGGCAAAAAGCTCCACAAGGTAGTAAGTGCCACATGAGTAGTTCAGATAATTCAGGGGCATGCCAGTAAAATAAGTGTAACACTGGGATCAGCTTTTTTTTGCGGGGGGGGATCAGCTTTTGAACCAAGACGTTAGCATGCTAGGTTGGCAAAGAAGCAAACTAAAGGACAGTGTATGCGTGTTTTGGGGTGAGGGGTATTTTTCAGCCACTGCTGTACTCACGGTTGGTGATCCTTTAATCAGCAATCACTTCATTCATGAAGGACAACCAGGTAAACGTGTGGTATAAATTCATTTCAGAACCTGGGCCAAAGCCTTAAAGCAAAGTATCATTTGGAGCTGGAGAAGAGGAGACCTGACTAGGAAACAAGATAAAGACTAGGAAGACTTGGGAAAGGTTTATATTTCTGGAGGAGAAGGTAGCAGAACCAGAAGTCTGATTACCACGGATTGTCAGGGTTGATGGAATTTGATCTTAGTAGCTGGGCAGATGTCCCTTCCTGCCTAGGGATCCTCCGGGACCTGTCTGCTTGGGTGGGTTGAGGCAGGATGGGCAGGGAGGATGGCTAGTGGGCGACTTGGCTCAATTTGAGCCCTAAGGTTGAGCCAGGTCCTCTCCCTGGGGTGTGAGCCCTCTGGGTCAGGGGCAGGGCTCATCCGAGGAGCCTACCAGGAGCACCACGCCTGGCTCATTAGTGGATGTCTGGGAAGGCCTTTGAAGATGAAACACTCCATAAGCACTCATTGTTTCTGTTTTTTGGACAAACTAGTACTTTGGTCTCCAGGGGCTGTCGATCTAGCTCTTTTGTACTAGTCTGGAATTTGCTGCAAACTGAGGAGAGTAGGAAATAAACAAAACTGAAATATTTTTTGAGAAAACAGCTAAACTCCCACTAAACCTCCATGCTTTAGCTTGTAAATCTGATTCCTCCCCATCCACCTTTCACATTCTTGGGTTTGGATGCACTCTGTCTTGACCTGTTCCTTCCTTTGCCTGCTGTTTTTTTTTTTTTTTTGGGGGGGGGTGTTCTGGTTCCCAGACTATATAGAGGATGCCAGCAGCTGGCATATGGTGATTGCTGAATAAGCTGCCCGCTGACACATGTCTCCTGCAGGCACAGAGAGCTGGCTGGCATGGGCGATTCTGAACCCCTATTTCATTGTCTCAGAGGTGCATTTCTGTGGCTGTCCTATGCCATCAAAAAGGGAGGGAAGAAGAGAGGGAATGAGTGACTCTAGGATTCCGTCTTTTGGAGGCAGTGGGTGGTAAGAAGTTAGGGATTTTATACTTTTCTAATGCTTCTTACTGCTGTCTTCGTTTTCTTAGCAGATAGTTAAGATCCTAGTAGGTGCCAGGCATAAGTCTAAGTGAGCTGCTTAGTAAGGTCAGTATCAGACCCTGGGAGTTTTAGTTATTCAGCTGCTACATACCAGGCGCTACGCAAGGTACCAGAAACATGGCAGTGAACAAAATAGATAAGGAGCTGACATTGTAGTAGGAGGAAACCAGTACAGTGAGAAACAAATGTGCAGGGTGTCCGATGGTGAGAAATGCTATGAAGAAAAATGAAGTGGGGTAAATGGGGTAAAGAGCAACATGCGTGTATTAGATGTGGTTGTGGAAGGCCTCTTTGATAAGGTGACATTCACGTGATACCTGAAGGAAGTGAGGGACTACTCCATGAAGGTTATCTGAGAGAGGGGCATTCAGGGCAGAGCCAATAGCAAGTACAAAAGCTTTGAGGCAGGAAAGTGTTGGGGAATTGAAGTGTAGGATAAGGTAAGGGGAGAATAGTAGAGAAACAGGAATGCGAATCATGCAGAACCTTGTAAGCCACGGTATGGCATGAGTTTTACTGAAAGGGAGATAGGAAGCCAAGAGAGGGTTTTGAACCGAGAGGCAGCATGACCTGATTTTGGTTTTATTTTTATTTTTTATTTTTTTTATATTTTTCTGATTTTGGTTTTAAAAGCAGTCTGGCTGCTATGTGGAGGATAAACCGAAGGGGGTTAGGGAGGAGGCAGAGAATGAGGTGACTGCCTCATTGCAGGTAGAGAATGTGGAGAAGCTGTCCTTAGATGGGCCACTGCGAGCCTAGGAATGAGGGATAACCTAGGTGCCCCGTTGTATGAATAGCGCACACCTCCAGCTTATTTCTTCCTGATGGATTTTGGAGTGCAGAAGGGAGGTGGAATTGGAGAAATATAGAAGAAGTAGGGGAGTCTCTTGATTTGAACATGGACCTTGGGAACCTGGCAAGCCTGAATCTTGTTAGGAGTCACGAAGAGCCACTCCTCATTCCACTCCCTCCTTTCCCAGCCTTTCCAGGAGTCTCAGGGTAAGGTTGGGAGAGGGAGGGGTACTCATGGTTTTACAAGGCCTTGTGCAGTATGAGGGGACTGCCGAAGCCATCTAATTCAATTCCCTCTATTTATAGGGGCAGATAGGGACAGTGGAATAACTCGTCCAAAGTCACACAGGTACATTATGGCAGAGCAGGTGTCTTGAATGTTCACTGCTCTGTTTCTGCTCCCAAAGACTCAGGATGTGTCTGAGTGGGACATGATCTTTATAGTGCCCTCAGGCTCTCAGCATGTAATGAACTCCAGCTATGACTTTGGCAAATCCCATTTACATGAAATCCTGACGAGCAGATGGTGGTAATGAGTTTATGTTTCTTTGCCTAGGATCAAGTTCTCCATACCCGGGACCAAGCCAAAACCAGACTCCCACTGCCCCCACTTGAGCCCTCCTATCCTCAGAAAGTGGTTGCTGGTGATCATGGGTAATATCTTTGGAAACCTTCTGAAAAGCCTGATTGGGAAGAAGGAGATGCGCATCCTGATGGTGGGCCTGGATGCTGCAGGAAAGACCACCATCCTGTATAAGCTGAAACTGGGGGAGATCGTTACCACCATCCCTACCATTGGTAAGGGCACAGCTTAGATGTCCGCTTTCACGCCGACTGCTGGGCCAGGCAAAGGGCCTATTCCTAGATCCCCCACCTGGCCACCAGGCAAGTCCATGCAACTTGAGGGGATTCAGGGAAGGATGGTTATTTAGCTTACTAGCAGGTGCTGGGGCTGCCGTTTGCCCACCTACTTGGGCCTTCTCTGATGCGGGAACTTCCGCAGCCTGGCACTGAACAGTTGCCTCAGGCACTGAGCTGGTTTGTTCTCTGTGTTGTTTGGAAAGCGGGTGAAAGGCTTTGATGTTCCTGCCAGAGGCCAGGAGTTGTTTCAGTTTAGATCCTCAGTGGCCCTGATCCTGGTTAAGACCTGCCTGTGGGAGGGAGAACATTTGGGGCTCCAGATCATCATTGTCCACTGGTTCTGCATTTGGGGCTCCAGGACTACAGCTCGCTTTTTCTCCACTGTGTTTCCTAGGCCCTACTTCTTAGCGGCAGCAGACTGCTGCTGAGGTACAGGAATGGGGCTGAGTCATTTCTTTGCAGGAGGGAGAGGCAGAGAATGAGCGGAGAAGGTTAGCTCATGTTACCAAGGGGGTTGAGAACCTTCTGACTGGCCCTCCTCATTCGCTTCCACTCTTTCTCTAAGGTTTTCTTTTTGGCCTTTAGACTGTTAGACCAGGGAATACCAGGCCTGAGAAAGCCTTAGCTTTCTTTCCTATGCTAGACTCAGAGCCAGGCTGGGGGAGACAGAAGCAAACCAGTGGGGTATTGTTTGCAGGCCTAGTGTTTGAGGCCAAGTGGCCATTGTCTGTTTTTTCCAAAGGGTTCAACGTGGAGACAGTGGAATACAAGAATATCAGCTTCACAGTTTGGGATGTGGGTGGCCAGGACAAGATTCGACCTCTCTGGAGACACTACTTCCAGAACACCCAAGGTATGGCATATGAATCGCCCAGCTTGACATGGGTTGGTTGGGTGTGAGCAGGTGGTGTGGCTGTCATCTTCAGTTGTGGGCAGTCTTTGCCCTGCAGCTCCTAGAGGTGGGAGAAAAGGAGGAAAGGGAGCAAATATTTGGGGAGTATATGGCAGGTGTTGTCTTTCAGTGGGGGCTATGGAGGGGGGGAGTTCAGCTGCTGTCTTATGCACCCCATGCTCTGCCTCCCTAGGGTTGATATTTGTGGTCGACAGCAATGATCGGGAGCGAGTAAATGAGGCCCGGGAGGAGCTGATGAGGATGCTGGCAGAGGATGAGCTCCGGGATGCAGTGCTCCTTGTCTTTGCAAACAAACAGGTGAGACTTCTCACCCATGGATTTGAGAGAGGTCAGCCTGGCCGTGGAAATCATAGGTGTTGGGGCTCATTGTAGGGGGGAAGCCCTGTGACTGTATTCTCAATTTTTTTTTTTAAAGATTTTATTTATTCATGAGAGACACACAGAGAGAGGCAGAGACACAGGCAGAAGGAGAAGGAAAAGCAGGCTCCACGCAGGGAGCCCGATGTGGGACTCGATCCCAGGACCCCAGGATCATGCCCTGGGCCGAAGGCAGGCGCTAAACCCCTGAGCCACCTGGGCGTCCCTGTGTTCTCAATTTTGGAACGATGGGAAGTATGATTAGCTGGCTCCTTTATGCTCCTCCTCCTGTCCCCCTGCCCTGCTTTAATTAGCAACATTTCTGTCCTCCAGGATTGGTGTGGTAAATACCCCAAACTCATTCCTTCGTTCTCCCCTGTTGTCTGCTCTAGTGGAACTGCCCTCACTCCTACAGTCAGACCTGATTCTGTGCCCGGTCAGAATCACCTCTTCACTTCCCTACCAACCCTATATTTGGTTTGCGATTCTCCAGTGGAATGACCCTTAGCAACTTGGGTCTCTAGCTCTAGGATAAAAAATCCAAAGCAACTCTTTAGAACCTTGTTTGGGTTCCTACAGTGAAGGAAGAGGAGAGGGTGCTGGGACACATCTCTTTGGTAGATGGGTGCTGTAGAAGCTTTTGAAAGATCCTGAGCCTCCTTTTTGTGTGTCTCCTTCGTGCTCCAGGATTTGCCTAATGCTATGAACGCTGCTGAGATCACAGACAAGTTGGGCCTGCATTCCCTGCGTCACCGCAACTGGTACATTCAGGCCACCTGTGCCACCAGCGGGGACGGGCTGTACGAAGGCCTGGACTGGCTGGCCAATCAGCTCAAAAACAAGAAGTGAGAGCCAGGCAGCCCTTTCCGACCACCCTACCCACCCCTGACATACCTACTGTCTCCCTGCCCCAGCCCTGCCCCAACCCTGCCCCTTCCTTCCCGTTGCCAGTGTGGCCAGGGCCCTGGGTATCATGTCCGCATGCCCAACAAGAGCCTTGCCTCTCCTGCTTCCCCTCTGCTCCCCTGTCCATGACCAGTCCCCAGTTGCTGTTCTGATGATGAATCATTCCAATTTATCAGATTTAAAACAAAAAACAAGGTTGTTATGGTTTCATGGGTGACCCCCCCCCTCACCCTTTGGGGTTTGGGAGGTGGGGTGGGGTATTCTCTCCGTTCGCTTCGTTTGGCTCTGGTTGCTGTGCTCTTGGCATCTCAGTCCCTTCCCTTTCCCCACAGGTCCCTCTCCCACTCCCCGTCTTCCTTTCCTTTGCCACTCTCTCCCTGTTCTACATGGAAATTGCACGGGCCTCTCTGTGTGTGCGTGCATGTGTGCGCGTGTATATACATGTATAGAGAGATATATATGCGGGGGCCAGGGAGAAGGGTGGGGGTGGAGTGCAGCTGGGGCTGGGGCCAGGTCACTGCCCACTCCAGCCTCCCATCTGCCCCTCCCGCGTTGGTGAGATAAAGGGAAGAAGATAGAGGGAAGGCTGCCCCAGTCTTGCACTGGTTCCTCTCCGCGCTGCAGGTAGGTTTTTCTGGATGATAGGAAGGATGACGGATTTTCCACCACCATCTTCCTTGTGCCCCTCTCTCCACCCCATTCAGGGCAGGGGGTGGTGTTTATCTCTAGATGACTGTTCCCGAGGAGATGCCATTTTGCCCTGCCTCGTTAGTGGGAGGGAGAGAAGAGCCCACTCACTCTTACCGGCCCAGTGTTCAGCTGATCCTCCTCCTTAGATCTGTTCCTCAGGAGCTTGTGACGAAGGTGGGGAGAGCGAGACCATGGGGGTATGTTTGGGATCCAGAGCACTGGGGGGTGGGCCTCAGGACTTCCATCCTCATCCTCTTGTGTTGTTAGGAGAAAGTGAGGCACGGGTCAGTCTATCCCCGCTTTCCCATACTCCCCCTCGTCTTCTGATCTCGAGGACTGGGTGGTTCATCTGTTCTTTGTCAGAAGTTTCCCCACCCTAGTAGTCCTGCTGGCCTGACCAGGGCTGGCTGGGTGGTTTCATGGGGAGCAAGGGGAGTGGGGGTGACATAGCAGACCTCAGTTTCAATTCCCTTATTCTCCACTTCTCTTTTTCTAGTCCAGGATGTGCTGAAGGCTGAAAATTTTCTATTCTGTTTCTAGACCCTCAGACTATCCTGCTGTCCCTCCCCACTCCGTCCCAACAGTTTTCCCCTGCCCGTCTCACCCACTTCCCATAAATCAATTTGAGGGTTGGAGTGGAGGAAATTGAACTCTGAAGTAGTTGTTGGTGCTGGTGGGATGTGGTGGTCTTCAGGGTCCTCCCACCATTATTATGTAGTTGTTCAGAAGCTGCTGCTACTGCGTCTCCCTGTTTACAGGGAGCACTTGTCCCTGAGGTCCTGGCCCGGGTCCTGACTTTGCGGTTTCTGTGAAGCCGTGGCTTTTCGGTGGGCTCCTGTGTGTGCTGGCTGCGCCCTGAGCTCCAAAACGGCCGCCCATAACCTTTCTGCTAAGATCAGGGCCCAGGCTCCCCACAGCATGGCTGAGGGACCCCTTCCCAGAAGGACTGTCCCAAGCCCCACCCCATGGGGCCAGGCTTCCTGCCACTCTTGTCTACAACAAGCAGATCAGTACCCCCACCCTACCCCAGGTTGAACTGTGAAAGAGAGGTTCCAGGGGTGTCTCCCTCAGTGCCAGTTCCTTAGTGATGTACTATTTACACAAGATGCAGTGGGAGTGTGCAGGTCTCCTGACCTCTAGGCCTGTGTGTGTGTGTGTGTGTGTGTGTGTGTGTGTGTGTGTGGCAGGGGTGAGGGGAGAGGTGTGCTGGAGCTTCTGTTTCATTTTAACATGTATTTACTCCCCTGACCCCACATTTGCTTCCCTCCACCACTTTCGTTTGCCTCTGCCTGTTTCCTCATTTTTTTTGCTTCTGCTCCTGTTGCCTCCCTTTCCTGAACCCTCTCCTTTGCCTTCTCAGCTCATTCACTGCTGTTGCCTGTCTCCCCTTTTCTTGTTTCCTTCTTACTTAGGGATTCCCCACACTCGGTCTTTGCAGTAGCTGAGGATTTTGCCTTTTCTCCTGCCTCCCAGTCTGACCCTCCCTAGTCAGATGGCAATCCCAATTAGGTTTCTTATTTTAGGCCCACCCCTACCTTGTTTTGGGGGGCTCCAGAGACCAGGGGGCCTGCGGTGTTAGGAAGCAGCCTTGGAGGTTGCCTTGGTGCTGCTCAAGGATCCATCCAGCAGGGGGCAGTAAGTGATGTTGGGAGTATCCCTGGCTGCTAGGCCCTTGGCAGGGGTGGTCCTTTCTACATTCCCATTCACCTGAAAGCTCTTTTTGGATTGGGTTTCTCATTCCATTGTTGCCTGCTCCCTCCCACACTCTCCTCTGGTAGATTTAATTTTACGCTTTCCTTTGTTACAGCCCTTTTCTTCCCCCTCTAGAGATTCCCCTCTGCCACTCTCCCCTCCAGAGTTTGTTTTGTGGTGTTACAGTGGTAACTGCAGTTCTGAACTGGTTTTTCTCTTCTTTTTGTTCTCCTCTGGAATGTAGACTGTACATGTTTAATAACTCACCTTCTCTCTCCTTGCTCAAAATGTGGGATACGCGATGACTGTGACCCTGGTTGGAAATTAAACTTGTTTTATGCAGCTTTGGAGCAGACCTTCATCTTTGATGTGCAGCAGCCATGGGACAGTATTTTAATGGTGAGGGTACTTCTGTCTCTGGTCCCTCTCTCTAGACTGCTCCTTCTCTCAGCAGAGGGGTGAAGGGTACACTTGACAGAGGGAGAGGGAGGCTATGGAGAAACTTAGGATTACCTCTACACTGCTTACTACTTTCCATCATACTCTGGAGGGGAGCCTAAGTGAATTGGGCACCAGAGTATAAGGGCTTCCTGGCTTTGCTTTTAGTTGTAAAGGATTTCATCCTCCACTTAGCCTTATGTATCACCTGTTGGTAGGCATTAGAGACTTTAGTGACTAGAGGGCCCTGAATGTGGAGTGACCCATACTCCCTCCATCCTCAGATCTCCCCAGCCTGTGCAGTCAGGTGCTTCATCTGTAGATTGGAGTCTCGTCTAGTTCTGGACCTTGGCAGTGAGTAAACACAGAAGATAAAGGTCTGTATAGTATAGTGAACTTGATCCTCCTTACAGCTGTAGCCCTATATCACCTCTGCTTCAGGCATATGGTTCCCTGTTGTCAGGAAGCCAGGCCTCATCCGGAGAGATTCCACAATGTTTTGAGGGAAAGGACAAGCCTCTGCCCTGCCCCAGCCCTCCCCTGCCACTACTCTTTTCCTCTCTTGCTACTACTGTCTGGCTCCAGGCAAAGAAAGAGATGGTGCTCCCCCTTTCTTTGGTGGAGGAGGTCTGGGTGAGCTACGCAGACCTTCCCCACTCTTAGCACTTTCTTAAGCTTTGGGGACAGAGACCTTCCTATCCTGATGTGGGAAAGGGGCAGGATTTAGGCATACAAGAAGTTTGAAAGCCCCAAGTACCAGTGTGAAGTAAGTCATTTGTATTCAGTTACCTCCATGCTCCTCAAAAGTCCTGCTTGGTGACCAACGTTACTGATAAGAGCACCTTTCCCAAGTGTTCTGTTTGTACATTTATAAGCATAATCCTTCTAGAACTATAGCCCTCATAAGATAATGATAATGGAGAGGACTTTAGCTGGATGCAGGCCAGTGGGTGTCCTTTGATCCCTGAAGAGGGATCAAAGTCCCTCTGGTCCCTCAGTACTCCATTTAATATGCCAGGAAAGAGGTGGGGGGAGCCCTCTTGTGGCAGTTGCTTAAACTTTCCAGCTGCTTTTGGTGGGACGGGGGACTTAACCTGGTAGATAAATGTTCGGCATCCAGCTCTTAGAACAAATAGCAGCCTAATCTGTCTATAATGTAAATAGCTCTTCAGTCATAGTTTGGCAGAACACTTGGGCCCAGGATCTACTTCAGAATAATTTGGGCAAGGGAGTTTCTGACAGGAGCCTGGAAAGGCCATTGGAAGGCCTTGGATTGATCTGGGTAGGATGGAGGACAGACCTGCTCCCTTCATTCCAGAGTTTAGGGACAGTGATGGGGAAAATGAGTGTGGTATGTAGGAGTTTCCAGACTAGAGATACAAGGTCTGAAGGCTCTGAGGAGTCACTGTACCACTTCCAGTCCAAGTGCCTAGATTGGTCAGAGCAGAACATTGACAGGTATCTACTTGGTACCTTTTATGTTTCCAGACGTGTGCTAAGAAGGAAGTCAAACCACTGTCCTGTTGGAGAAACTTGGAAATCCTTGTCTGGGATGCTCTGATATCCTTTGGGATACCCATAGTGCAGCACATGGGGTAGTGAGAGTTGTGTAAGGGATACCCCTTTGCTGCTGAATTGTGTAACTGTGTAGGGGATACCCCTTTGCTGCTGCTTGGTGCACAGAATGGTGTCTTTGGGCAGGCAGGCATACTACTAAGAACGCTGCTTTTCCAGTTCTGAAGGGCATGGAGAGAGGAGGGCCAAAGTCCAGCCCTCTACTTTCCAACCTGGTAACTGGAGGGATAGAGTATTTTGCTGGCACACTGGGGAGTGATAGGATCCAGAGGCCTTCCTTCCTCTACAGATTTTTCAATCTAATTGGGTTTCCTGGCCGTGGTTGCTGGGATTAGGTAAGAATGACCCCCAAGTTCCTGAGCAAAGGGAAGAGGAGGTTAACTCTGAGGAAATCCAAACTTTGGAAAAGGGAGCAATGCAGTGGCTGAAGGTCTGGAAGTGAGGAACTTGGGTCAGGACCGTTCACCATCACGGCTTGAAGGTGAGTGTCTGCTTGTGTGTGTCACTTTGGCCATGAGCTGCAGAAGGGGGTATCTGGGCTCTAGGTTAGGAACAAATCTGGTGGAATAGAGGATAACATTCCAGCCAGAATTCTGGCTATCTAGACCTAGAGCTGACCGGTGTTACCCATGCACCCTTCCTCCTATCACCCTTCCTCCTAACCAGACACGTTGAAAGCTGTCTCTGAGGAGGTCCAGTCAGTCACTCTGGGCCAGGCAGAAGGTTTGAGAATGAACTTGTCCACTGTCCCCACCCCCCAACTTCCACCCCTTCATCACTCGTTGTCCTAGGAGAGAATTGAATACAAGGCCTTATAAGGGTTAGAGGGGTTACCTTAGGGTGCTGAGCCACAGGGACTTAGATGTTAGCTTCTTTCTGAGTTCTGAATATAGGAAAGAGAGGTGCTCTTTATTTTTTTTAAGGTTTTTTATTTATTTATTCATAGAGACACAGAGAGAGAGAAAGAGAGGCAGAGACACAGGCAGAGGGAGAAGCAGGCACCACGCAGAGAGCCTGATGTGATGTGGGACCCAATCCAGGGTCTCCAGGATCATGCCCTGGGCTGAAGGCGGCGCTAAACCTCTGCGCCACCAGGGCTGCCCGAGAGGTGCTCTTTAGGTAGTAGGTAAGAGATCAGTTTTTGCCTATGCCAGATCTTCTATTGATGGGATGATACCTCCCCAGCTAGAACAGCCTTGAAGGAAGTGGGGGAGGGGGGCACTGCTTTGGTTTTCGATGAGTGTATAACCACACCTAAAAAGAAAACATTTTGTCATCCTAGATATACATGCCCTTGAAAATATGGCATTAGATTTTGAATCCAGATTTATATATGCTGACTCAGAGGCTTTTTGTTTATTAACAGTCTGTTAAAAATAAACATATTAAAAATATTTAAAAAGCAGTGCCCTGCTTACTGTCTGGCACATAATAGGCACTGAGCCTTGATAAATGAATAAACATCATTGTCCTTAACCAAACCGGATCCTGTGGGTACCCCATGAGTCCAGGGGGCCATGGTAGTTTCTTCTACTTGCTGACAGAGACACCTGTGAAGGTGGAGGCCTTTCCAGGAGTGGCCCTCTGATTTCTTTTTTTTTTTTTTAAGATTTTATTTATTTATTCATTAGAGACACAGAGAGAGGCAGAGACACAGGCAGAGAGAGAAGCAGGCTCCATGCAGGGAGCCCGACGTGGGACTCCATCCCAAATCTCCAGGATCACGCCCTGGACTGAAGGTGGCGCTAAACCACTGAGCCACCGGGGTTGCCCGGCCCTCTGATTTCAAAGTTGTGACTCCAGTCAGGATTGTGCCCGCTTCCCTACCTTTCCCAGAACCATCTCACCTTTCTCTGTCCTTCAGGTTCCTAACTTTGATCCAAGGAGAAAGCTCCTTCCTTCCTGTTCCTTTCTGGGTCCTGGTGGGCTTGTGCTGCCCTCTGTGGGTGATAGTGTTGTCTTAGTTTTGCCCCATTCCCACTATTCTCCCCCCGCCAAACTCCACCCCCACTCCCCTTTCCCATTCTGATCCCCGACAAAGCTTCAGACCTGGACTGGTGGGCAGTAGCCTTCCACCTTCATGCCACTGTTCCGATCAGCGCACGCATCAGCGCAGTGTACACTGTCATTGCTTTGCTCAGATACCCTCAGTGGGTTCCCCCCCTTCGTTTGACATTCAAGCTCTCCACAACCAGCTTTTGCTTCCCTCTCTAACTACCTCTCTCTACTCCTCTGCCTGAATCCATTATTTTAGCCAAACCAGTCCACTCATTTTTCCCAAATATCCAGCCTGCTGCCTTTATCCTCTTTCTCCATTTTTTAAAAATACCACTTTAAGATCTACAAGGCTGCCGATGACCTCTCTAATCACAAGGACTCTTGTTTTTTGTTTTTGTTTTTTTCTCCCTGGCTGGCTCCTTTCATTTCATTAGCACAAGTCATCCAACACCTCCCACACATTCCCTTGTATGTTATATGTTGTATTCATTCATTTAATATTTCATTTTAAAATTTATTTTTGTAACCAAAGTAATTTTCATTGCAAAATATCCAAAAATACATAAATATGCAGAGCAACATGTGGAACCTGTTCCCCTCTACTTTTCTCAGTCCCATTCCCAAAGTAACGACTCTTGGCTATTTGGTGTGCCTCCTTCTGTTAGTTTCTTTCCTAATTATGAATACCTCCACATATTTGGGAAGAGGTTAAAATATAAATGTACTCATTTCACATCTATTATTCTTGCTTTTTTTTAACATAAGGATATATATATTTGTCTTGGATATTTTCCAAGTTAGTATAGTTATATATATTTTTTACAGATGTATTTTTATTTTAGAGAGAAGCAGGAAGGGCAAAGAGAGAATCTCAAGCAGACTCCATGCTGAGCACAGAGCCTGACTCAGAGTTTGATCTCACAACTCAAGATTGTGACCCGAGTTGAAACCAAGAGTTGAATCCTTTACCAACTGTGCACCCCAATATAGTTATTTTTAATTATATTGAAAGCATTGCATAGCATAATATTCAACATGAAACATATTTGTCTCAAATCTGCTATATGGGGCATATTGTGCAGCTAGTACCTAGGGAACTCCAGGCATGATCATAACCTTGTCCTTGCCATCAGTCAGCTGGCTCTGCAGAGATCAGGAGAAGTGGGGCATACACAAATAATTGCAACACAAGGGAAAATATAATAGCGGCCCCCAGTGTATGCTGGAAGTTCAGAAATAAGAGAAGTGACTTCTAATTAAGGGAATCAGGACTTTACAGAGGAAGTGATATTTAAGCTTGGTTTGGAGGAAGCTTGACAGGTGAAGGAAGAGCATGAGCCAGGGCACAGAGATGGAAACACATGATGCAGGTTCATCTGATGCCAGATCAGTCTATGATGAGCAGGAAGGAGATTTGGTTCAATTCATAAATGTTTATTGACCCATCTATGTATCAAACACCATACTAAGCAATGAAAATATAGAAATGAGAAAGATGAGGTTGCTGTCATTAAAAGGCTTTCAGTTTAATAGAATAAAAGCCAAGTTTGGAAAGGCAGATTAGGACCAGATGGTGAAAGCTTTCAGCTGGCATGTCATTCATGGAGTCTGAATTTTATTCACTGGGCAATGTGGGGCTGTAGGCTCCATGATGGAAGTTGAGCAGATAGCAGCAGTGTACAGAATGGGCTAAAACAGGGAGAGCCTGGAGATGAGGGGCTTAGAGTGCTCTTTCTCTACTTTAAAAAAAAAATTGATTTCTACCTCAGAAAGTGTCTGGTGGTCAGCAGGGCTTAGATGACTTTTTGCTTCACGGCCTTCACACATAGTTTCATCCTCATGGCCACCTCATGGTCTGATGTGGCTGCTAGAGTGTAATTCATCTCATCTACATTCCAGGCAGTAGAAAGAAGGAAGGGAAGGAGCCTGGGGAGAAGAGTGAGCACACAATGACACATTTCTAAGCTGAATTAATTCCCTTTAAGGAGCCTTGCTGGAAGACCGGACAATATTTCCAATACTCCTGTTTATGTTTTACTGGCCTGAACTTAGTCACATGGACTTACCCAGCTTTAAGGAAGACTTGGAAACGTAGTTTTGTGTTTCTTATTTTTAAATTTGAGGTATAATTTGCATGCAGTGCTATGTGCAGATCTTCTCATATAGTTTGATAAGTTCTGACACATGCATACACCCATGTAACCCACATGGATATCAAGATATAGAGCATTCCGCCATCCCTAGAAACTCCCTCCTGCTGAGAGGACTTTTTCCTTAACTCCAAAGAGAGAGGTAATGAGGGCTTAGTTAGGGTAGTAGCCTTGGGAATGGAAAGAAAGCTTGGAGAGGTGGTGGAAGGAGAATCCAAAGGACACTGGTTAATGTGGGGGATGAGCAGAGAATCTAGGAGAATGCTAACAGCAGAACCACTAACTGAAACAAAATTGGGAGGGAAGTCTAGATTCTTACAGATGGGATGGATGAGAAAAAGGAGAGTACACATTGGGTGTATTGTTTTGAGGTGCCGGTCAAACATTCAAGTGGAGATACTCAGGCAGTTGTATCCAGAGTTGGGAGGGCATTCAGAGCTCAATGGTATCAAATACCAGAGAGATGCTAAAAAGGACAAGGGACCAAGAAATGACCCAAGAATTTGGTGACTGAGCTCACTGATGACTTTTGGAGGGAGCAGAATTCAGTTGCCATGGCCTGAGTGGCCAGTGAGGGTTTAAATCATGCAGAAGGGGACTGGTTGTATTGCCTGAAATAATTTAAAACCCCTTGGGATATCTGACTGGCTCAATCTGTGGAGCATGAAACTGGATTGGGGTTGTGAGATCAAGCCCCACATTGGGCAAAATAAATAAAAATAAAAACTAGATCCTTGCACATACATAAAAGGGTTATAGGTAGTTGCCCTTTTGACAAGCTTGCTGGTAAGGGGGGAGGGATACATTGGTGTCAGGAAAAGATCAGGGATTCCCCCATCCTTACAGAAAAACAGCTCCTGGCTCTTAGAAATTAGCTTTCCAAAGAACAGGGAGACAGGACAGCTCCCTGCCTCCTTTTGGGCATATGACCTCCAGAAATTCAAGGTGAAGGGCTGGAGGTGGGAGAGAGATGCCATCTTTAAAACTGTGGGGTCTTGGGCAGCCCCCGGGGCTCAGCGGTTTAGCGCTGCCTTGGCCCAGGGCGTGATCCTGGAGACCCGGGATCGGGTCCCACGTCGGGCTCTCTGCATGGAGCCTGCCTCTCCCTCTGCCTGTGTCTCTGCCTCTCTCTGTTTCTCGAATAAATAAAATCTTAACAACAACAACAACTGTGGGGTCTTAAAACTGGGTGGGATGAGCCATCCGGACACTGCCAGGACAGGTGTGAAGAGACGATCTAAATAGGAAAGAGCAGAAAGCAAACAGCCTGGACTCGGGCAATCCTGAATGTTGTCTGTCGTCACCCGGCTAGGAGACCTTGGGCCGGTTACGTGACCCGAGCACCCAGCTCCTCATCTGTAAAATGGAAACAATTGCGCCTACCTGTCGGGTGGTTTTGAGGATCCCACACAAGTGACTGGCACACAGTAGGTAACCGTAGGTGGGTGCACTTAAGTGACGCAGCGCCTCGCTCTGGGGCCGACCGGCCAACAGCGGGGCTCAGAGGGCAGGGAGGGCTCCCGCGCCTCCTCCCTCCAGGAGGTGGGGACAGGGTGGAGGAAGGGCGGCTGGAGGAGGAGCTGGCGCGCCGCGGCCCGCCCCGTCCCGTCCAGTCCCGCCTGGGCGCCGAGGGCACCGCCGTCCCGGCCGCCGCCCGCGCAGCCCGAGCCGGCCCCCCGCGCAGTCATGAGCCCGCGCCCCTCGGCCCCCCGGCGCCGGCGGCTGCTGCTGCTGCTGCTGCTGCTGCTGCTCGGCGGCGCGGTCGGCCGGGCCGAGGCGGAGTTTGAAACCGAAAGTCCCGTCCGGACCCTGCAAGTGGAGACCCTGGTGAGGAGCGAGCCCGGGGCTGCGGCCGCTGGGCCTCGGGAGGGAGCGGCGGGGGCCGGCGAACCCCGAGCGGGGCCGGGGCGGGGGCCGGGGTCCCCGGAGGCGCCTGCGTGACGCCGAGGTCCCGCCCCAGGTGCAGCCCCCCGAGCCCTGCGCGGAGCCCGCTGCTTTCGGAGACACGCTGCACATACACTACACGGTGAGGGGCCCGGGCGGGGCGGGCCGCGAGGGGGCGGCGCCCCGCGGGCACACGTCAGCCTTGGCGGGGACACGTGGCGGGGGGCGGGGCGGGGGCCCGGGTCGCGGAGCACGTGGCGGGGGGAGGGGCTGCCGCTGCTCCGCCGGTTCGGCCGCGGCCCGGCGGGGGCAGAGCCGGCCCGCTAGGTGCGCGTCCCGCTGCTCTCTCCCCACAGGGCAGCCTGGTGGACGGACGCATTATTGACACTTCCCTGACCAGGGACCCTCTGGTTATAGAACTTGGCCAGAAGCAGGTGATCCCAGGTGTGTGACCCGCGCCTCCCACTCTCTCTTCCCAGCCCAAGCCCCTAGCCTCTTCAGTCCCTAAGCCACCTTGGAAGTGCCCCCCCAGGCCTCCACCGGCCACCTCCTGAGGTTCGAACCCCACTTCTGACACTCCTTTTGCCCCACACCCCACTGGCAACCAAGGATCTGAGAAGTGGGGTGCTCAGTTGAGGGTCGTGGGGAGACTTTGATCCGCCTGTCCTGGGATTTGGGGAATGTAGGGAGCTTCCTGTTCAGTTGTATCTTCTTTCTCAAGGTCTGGAGCAGAGCCTTCTAGACATGTGTGTGGGGTGAGTATCTGGGCAGGGGTGGGCCTGGGTACCCCCTTTGCATGGCTGGAGGCTTACTTTGCTATCCTTGCTCCTAGAGGAGGGAGGAGAATGTTATGATAAAGGCTTGGCACTGAGCAGGTCCAGGTCATTGGGACCCCTAAGGGCATCCAAAACTGCTGGGCCCGTCTGGCTGTGGGTTTTGTTGGAGGCGTTGAGGCATGTACGGGGACAGAGGCCTTTCCTGGTCGTCCTGTCTGGTGCTCAGGTGGGAAAGTGCGTGTATTAGGGTGAATATGTGGGGAATGGGCTTCAGATGGACTGAGGCCACTGGCCCACCTGGTCCCACCTCTAGCTGTGATGTGCATTCCCTCCCTCAGAGAGAAGCGAAGGGCAATCATTCCTTCTCACTTGGCCTATGGAAAACGGGGATTTCCACCATCTATCCCAGGTAATCTGACTAGGACTCTCTGAGGCAATCAAAATACCCGGTCCCTAAGAGCTACCAGACACTACACACTTTGGAGCTTGAGAAAGTCCAAACCCAGTTTGCTGAAAAGGACAGGGGTGGCTGGGGCCTCCTGCATGGCTGCTTCTTTCCTCTTCAGCTCACCAACAGAGACTAGAGACATACAACCTGATAAGGCTACCTGGCTTGCCCTCTGGCAGAGAGCGGCTTTTGAGGGAGAAGACACCTGCTTGAACCACTTGGGTCTGTTGCCTATGCTCCTTCTCAGAACTCTAGACTTTTCCTGCCTTTTCTCCACAACTCCAACCTGTGTCATTTGTGCAGTTGGCACGGCTTCTCACCACATCCCCACCCCTTCTTTCAGTCTCCACCAGGGAAGAGGCAGTAAAAATAATCGCAGACAAGTAATTCACACCAAAGCCAAACAAAAAAACAACTGTTTATAGAGCCCACTCTATAACTCTATAACTTTAAAAGCTGTCAACAGGTCATTGGACAGATTTCCTAAGATGCATATCTCTTTGCTCTGGGTTATAACAAATGTTCTGTTAGCTAAAATGTTTTGTACTTCAGAGCAATAGGATAAAAGATCTTATCTTAGTTCCAGCTTAGAAGAAGAACCCGAAAGAGGGTCATGGGACTAAAGAAAAACTCTTTTTACCCAAAGCACTGTTATCTCCCCATTTCCAGTGTTTGCATTTCTCCGCTGACTCACTCCTGTTCATTCACCCGCTCCTTAAGCCACGTCCTTCTTCCTCTCCAGCTCTTATGTTGAAACATCTGTGTTTTCTAACAGTCACACTGCATATGCTCGTTAGTTGGTGTAGTTGGTGACATTTTAAATTGTCTAGGTTAAATCCAGTTAATTTCAGCCCTGCAAAGATTCTATCAATGTGGCTATTTGGATTGGATTTGAATTGCGTAGAAATTCTCTCACTTTTAAATGGAGAGCAGCCTGTATGTATCCACAGAAAGTTTCCCTGTCCTGTCAAAGACTTGCAGCTGAACGCAAGCCACACTTGTAGACATGGGGCAAACATAACTATTATCCATGGACTATGCTCATAACCTTTCTCTGCTTCTGTCTAAAGGAACTCAACACGCTTAAATCTAGCCAGCTTCACAGTTGTTGCTGTAGTGTGGCCTGCCCTCCTTTCATTTAGATTCTGAGCCCTGGATAAAATACAGAGATTCTAACTCTCCCCTCCTCTCTGCCTCCAGCGGATGCAGTGCTGCAGTTTGATGTGGAGCTGATTGCACTGATCCGAGCCAACTACTGGCAAAAGCTGGTGAAGGGCATTTTGCCTCTGGTAGGCATGGCCATGGTGCCAGCCCTGCTGGGCCTCATTGGGTATCACCTATACAAAAAGGCCAGCAGACCTAAAGTCTCCAAAAAGAAGCTCAAGGAAGAGAAACGAAACAAGAGCAAAAAAAAATAATAAATAATTTTTTTAAATGTCTTTGCATTCTTCACCTGATACTTTCTGAGGCTACTTCTGTAAGTGGGAATGAGGCAAAGGGCTGGGGAAAAAGGCATTCTGAGTTGGATGCTGCCTGACATTGGGGTGGTTGGAGGCTTTGGATCACCCCTTCCCCTGCCTCTTCTTGTCCTTATTGCCAAGGACCTGCTCTTGAATCTTCCCATAGGGACTCTTATGTCCTGAAGTTATGGGTTTTGATCTTCATAATGCCCAGACTCTAGGAAGCAGTGCTTCATTGAACAGTGAGCCTCCTGATAATTGCCTAGCCATTGTCTCCACTCTGGGGCCACTGTGTTCCTAGTATCTTCCAAGTAGACTGCCATATGGCAAACATAGAAGGAGCTCACGATCCTCATGGAAATTTTTAATAGTCCTCGGGTCTCTCAAGAAATTGGGGTTTGAAAAGATTCTCCTATCACAGGATGTGGGAGATCACATGGGCTGCTTCAATGATATTGTAAGTGGTTGGAGGTGGTTTATCACCTGGCTGGGTGGTAGGTGTCGACAAAGGCTGGGGTAAGTTACTTCGATGGTTGATGATAAAGAGTGGGTTGAGCTGGCTCAGCACTTTGTCACTCACTGAGATGCCATCCAAGTACTGCTTCAGCATCTCCCGCAACTTCCCATTGATTTCTAACAACTGGGCATGTCTATATTGGAGGCTCAGCTGCTCCAGTTTCACTTTGTTGTACCTTTTCCAGAAATTCTCCATCCCTGTGTAGTTCACTATCACCTGGGAGTTGAGGTAAAGGGAGAAGGTATGTATTGAGGCTTAGCAAACGCAGCCCTGTTCCCCGTCTTCCCCAGCCTTGGGTGATAGACTCTGGGCCCTGGGAACTTTACCTTTGCGAGCTCCTCAGTAAGCTCCTCTGGGTAGATTTCTTCTATCTTCTCCTGCTCCTCAGGAGTCAATACTGATGAATAGAAAGGCAGCACTTTTTCTTCCTCTGTTTCAAATTTCCTACATATTTCAGCAAGTTTCAGGATCTTTTCACCCTATCAGAAGCAGGAAGAGACCTTTTATTAGGAAAGGGGGTACGGAGGGGAAATAGTGGAGTTGGTTCCCCTGCTTAAACCCAGGGAACCTATTCATCCAAATGTGAGATAAGAATAATGAATACATTTAACACAGAGTGCTTACTAGGCTCCAAGCACTAGTCCTAAGTATTTTACATTCTTAGCAAATTCATTATTAATTCATTTCATTTAAAATGTGAGAGAGGAGGGAACATGGAATGAAAAAGGTAGTCTGGGTATCCACGGAGGCGGGAAGCAGGAGAAAGGCCCTCTACCTCTCTCAAACCCCTTTCACATCGCAGGGAGCCAAGTTCCTTGGTTTTGTTTTGACTGCCTTCTCCCCTGTTACCTTATCAACGATCTTTCTCAGGGCCTTGAGGGCGGCATTACTTTCCACGGTGAGTTTGACTAAGTTTTCCTGCGATAGTTCCCGGGCCTGGGTCCTTTGGGCCTTAAGTTTTCGCAGTTGAGCAAGGATCAATTCCTTGTCCTTACGAATGTACTGGTTTTGGTCTTCACTCTCACGGCTGTGCACCAGAATCTTATTTTTTAAAATAATTATGGCGTCCTGGAGGAACAGAGTAGATTATTATTATTATTATAAAGATTTTAGGGCAGCCCCCATGGCACAGCGGTTTAGCGCCGCCTGCAGCCTGGGGTGTGATCCTGGAGACCCGGGATCGAGTCCCACATCGGGCTTCCTGCATGGAGCCTGCTTCTCCCTCTGCCTGTGTCTCTGCCTCTCTCTCTCTCTCTGTGTGTGTCTCTATGAATAAATAAAAAATCTTTAAAAAAATAGAGGAAAAAAAAAGATTTGATTTTATTTATTCATGAGAGACAGAGAGGCAGAGACACAGGCAGAGGGAGAAGCAGGCTCCATGCAGGGAGCCCCATGTGGGACTCGATCCCGGGACTCCAGGATCACACCCTGGGCTGAAGGTGGTACTAAACCGCTGAGCCACTCGGGCTGCCCAGGAACAGAGTAGATTAGAGGAAACATTTGACTGACTAGCTGCCAGTCTTCAGTGAGACAGGTAAAAGGACAATATGGGGACTGAAATCCAAGGATATTGTCTTTCCCCAGCCACTGACAGGGTCCAGTAGAAATTGGGAGAAGATGACCAAGAGATAATGGAACAGTTAAAGCAGAGTATTTCCAATTGGCTGGACTAACCTGTAGTCTCTGAATTTTTTTCATCTGTGCTTCAATCTCTTTGGAGCTCTTCTCATCTTTTACCTTCAGAGTCTCAAAGGCAATCTTTTGGTCTTCTGTGGCATCAGTGTAATTCTTGAGTGCTTCCTGGAACCTTCTCCACAGATCTACTATATTCTCCAGTTGCAGTCTGAGAAAATGCTTCTTTTCTAAATTCTAGGAAGTGGCCCCAAAATAGCCAGTGCTTAGAATTACTGTATTAGGACCCTTTTACTGCCTCTAGCAACCTCATGCTCTTGAACTGTTTACAACCTAGTACAGGGCAGAGGTCACCAATGAAAATATCTGCAAAGACCAGGTGGATAATGTAAGTGCTGTAAGCTAGAGGGAGCCTGTGGTAAACCAGAGAAGAAATGCTCCACAGGTGTTTGGGGTAGAGGGTTTTTTTTTCTTTTTTTTTTCAAAAGAAGCTAAAATTTTGGATTTTTATGTGAAATCTCCCCATTTTAATTTTTATTTAAAAAACATTTTAAAAATTAATTAGGCTCCATGTGGGGCTTGAACTCATGACCCTGGGATCAGAGTTGCATGCTCTACAGACTGAGCCATCCAAGCACCACCCCTGAAATCTCCCAATTTTTAAATGTAAGAAGCTTATTTTAAAAACTTACAAAAAGGAAAAAATAAAAAAAAATTTTTTAAATTAAAAAACATAAAAATTTACAAAAAGGACACCTGGGTGGCTCAGTGGTTGGGCATCTGCCTTTGGCTCAGGGTGTGATCCCAGAGTCCTGGGATCGAGTCCCACATTGGGCTCCTTGCACATAGCTTGCTTCTCCTCCCTGTGCCTCTCTCTGTGTCTCATGAATAAATAAATAAAATCTTTAAAAAATAAAATAAAAATAAATAAAATTTTACAGAACACTGTGGAGAAAAAAAGAAAAAGAGCCCCATGCCCAAACCTAGGTCTGCAGGAAAGCTAAGTTTGTAGCCTCCAGGATGGTGGAAATCACTCTGGGCTAAGGACAGACCTGGATTCTCCTGGTTCTACCCCAAAGCAGCAGCATAACTTTGGCAGTTCATTTTACTCCTTTGGGCCTTAGTTTCTTCATCTACAAATCACAGGGGTGAAGCCAAATGAGCTCCGTGGTGCCTTTTAACTCTAAAATGCATTTTCTTGGCATTTCAGAATGGTTCTTTCCCGACCAGTTTCTACAAAATTACAAAATGCATTAGGGGCATAGGCATTTTCTTGGTTGTGCTCATTAGGTGTCTCTAGGACTTCCAGCGGCCTTGACCATTTTTCTCTCCCTCTCTCCCAGCTCTTGCCCAGCTACTCTCCCTTCATACCTTGTTTTTGAGATCATCCCACATGCTCTGGAACTCCAGCTTACTTTCATACTCAGAATCTATATAGTTCTGCTCCATGGCCATGAAGACATCTTGTAGGTAGTGAATCTCTTTTTCATGTTGGTCAATGATTGTCTTCCTGTGGGAGATAAGACACTGTCCCTGCTCTGAGGGATAAAGTGTACGGACCAACAATGACAACTCCAAGCAGTGCATAATAACAAATGATATGAGTGGTACAGACTCCAAGGTACTGAAGGATCAGAGAGAGAGCATAGACTCTATTCTTTTTAGGGTCAGAAAGAGGGAATAAGATTAATAGGTATTGCATTCACATGTACAAAAGGCTGAAAAGTGCAAAAGGTTTCAGTAAGAAGTCTCCCTCTCCTCCCTGTCCCCTGGCAGATGGGTTAGATTTTGAGACCTGAAGGTAGGTGGTGAGGGTGTTACAGACAGAGAGCTGGCGTGGGCACAGGGAGGCTAAAGCCACAAGCTTCAGCCTGCATTAATTTAGAAGAAACTCTGGATGTTCTCTGCTGGGGGTCATGTCATGAACAAGGTGGGATGCTCCAGGTTGCTGGCCACCTGTTCAGAGGTAGCTCCTTGACACGGGCTCTGGGTACTCGCCTGGACTCAATCCCTCATCTCCTCTTAGGCCCCCATACCTTTCTGTCTCAAACTCTTTGGTTAAGGCTTCCAGCTCTGTGTTGTAACTTTCCTCTAGGAGGTTGAGGCGGCATCTCTGCAGGGCTAAGAGCTGGTCAATGCTGTGCAGGTGGCTGCGCAGGGCATGGGCGTACTGCTCCTCTGCTTCTGACAGGTCCCTGGCTAAAGACTGGGTAGGAAACAGAGAGTTACCATTTTGGCTGAATGGCATCAGTGTGAGAAAATACAGACGTGTTCAGCTGGATGGCATGAAAGGCATTTTCCCCTAGTTCCTGATGCCAGCTCTTTGGCTCCAGGAGTGCTGGTTCTCCCACTCATGACTGGAAAGTAAGAGTGGCATCAGAGAACCCCATGTAGCCAGGCAGGATCCTATGGACAACAGACATTTACACTGATGAGGCTGCCACTAAAAGGAATCGGGGATTCTTGGGGAAATGGCTGCTCCAAGTCTAAGGCAGAAAATAAACAAGTAGAACCTAGGGTATCTTGTACTAGATGGCAAAGCAGCTATGAAGGACCAATAGGGTCATGCCAAAAGAACTCAGGAACCAAGAAAAGTGTCTCACTGTGGCAGATTATACCTTCCAAAGAGGGGCATAACCATATCTGCTGTCCTACAATCTTCTGCAATGTGACTCTTGATCTCAGCGTTGTGAGTTTGAACCCCACATTGTTTTGGAGATAACTTGAAAATAAAATCTTTTAAAAAAAAGTGAATGAAACAAAAAGGATTTAGTGAATGCCTACATGATCCAGGGACCTTGAGCCACTCACTGTAAACTACCACAACCTCTAGGCAGAGCTAGCTTTTACCTTGTATGTTTGGTATGAAACAGGATCTTTGGAAATAGGTGCTGATAATGGAAACCTCTTCATTCACTCAGCCAATGTTTACTAAACCTGTCATGTCCCAGCACTGTGCTGACTGCCAAGGATCCAGGGATGAAAAGACATGCTCATTGCCCCCAAAGGAGTTTGCAGTCCTGGATGCCTGGCTGGCTCAGTGGTTGAACATCTGTCTTTGGCTCAGGGCGTGATCCCGGAGTCCCGGAATCGAGTCCCACTTCAGGCTCCCTGCATGGAGCCTGCTTCTCCCTCTGCCTATGTCTCTGCTTCTCTCTCTCTCTCTCTCTCTCTCTCTCTGGCTCTCATGAATAAATAAATAAAATCTTAAAAAAAAAAGGAGCTTGCAGTCTTGCAGTAGGAAAGGAGTTATATAAACAGAAAATTACAGTATAACATGGAAATTGCTATGAGATTAATGATTTACCAGTGACAATAGGATATGAAAGACTGAGTGCCTCTCTCTGCCTAAGAGCACTGGGAAAAGCTTCACAGGACAGATGTCATTTGTAGCACTCCTGAAGCAGTGAGAGTTTGCCAAGAAGACTGAAGAGATGGGGAAAAGAGAATTCCAGATAGAGGGAACAGCATATGCAAAAACACAGGTAAGAAACAAGGCTGGCTGCGTGAACCATCTTGACCATCTTTGACCGTCTTTCCCTGGGGTTTGCTTTTTTTTTTCCCGTGGAAGAAGGGAGCCACTAAAATTTAAGCAGTGAAATAACAGGATCAGCTTTTTGTTTCTTTTTTTTTTTTTTTTCAGCTTTTTGTTTCAAAAAGATAATCCTGGCAGTTGTATTGACGGTCATCTCAAGGTAGCTGGGCATGAAGGCTGGAAGACAGGAGACTCTTGGAGCAGTCCATATGAGAAAAGATGCCCAGGTCTCAGCTGCAGCAGGACAGTGGGGAAGGAGAGCAGGGTATGGCTTTGAGAAACACATAGGCAGAAGATTTATACAAAGCTTAGTAACAGAAGGCAAGGATGGAGGCAAAACCTAGGAAAATTCCCAGATTTCTGTGTTGGGTGGTTTGGTGAATGGCACTGGCCACCTGATTTTAGTATTTGTGCTGCTGAAGCGAGCACTGGCCACCCGAATACAGAGTAAGGAAGACCAGAGTGTGGAAGAATTGGTTTGGGTCTGACCTGGGAAGGGGGAACTCCTGAGTTTGGTTGGGGGGACAATGCAACAGCCAGGAACAGATATCTAGGAATCTTAAATAGAATGACATGGAACTCATGAAAGAAATCCAGGCTGGTATTTTTTTTTTTATAAAAGACTCTTTTTAAAAAAACTTTTTATTTATTTACGATAGTCACAGAGAGACAGAGAGGCAGAGACATAGGCAGAGGGAGAAGCAGACTCCATGCACCGGGAGCCTGACGTGGGATTCGATCCCGGGTCTCCAGGATTGTGCCCTGGGCCAAAGGCAGGCGCTAAACCGCTGCGCCACCAGGGATCCCAAATCCAGGCTGGTATTATAGACCTGGACGTCATTAATATAAAACTGGTATTTAAAGTCAGGACAATGAGGGGCTCCTGGGTGGCTCAGTCAGTTGAGCAGCTGACTCTTGGTTTCAGCTGGGGTCGTGATCTCAGGGTCATGGGATTGAGCCCTCCATCGGGCTCTATTGGGCTCCATCGGAGCAGGAGGCTGCTTGAGATTCTCTCCCTCTCTTCCCAATTCATGCTCGCTTGCTCTAAATAAATAAATAAAATCTTAAAAAAAAAAAAAAAAAGTCAAGGGCACCTGAGTGGCTCAGTGGTTGAGCATCTGCCTTTGGCTCAGGTTGTGAATCAAGTTCCCGGAGTCCTGGAATCAAGTCCCGCATCAGGCTCCCCTTGGAGAGCCTGCTTCTCCCTCTGCCTGTGTCTCTGCCTCTCTCTCTCTTTCTGTGTCTCTCATGAAAAAATAAATAAAAGAGAGAGAGAATCTTAAGCCGGCTCTATGCAGGGAGCCTGATGTGGGACTCGATCCCAGGACTCTAGGATCATGCCCTGTGCCGAAGGCAGGCACTAAACCACTGAGCTACCAGGGATCCTCAAATAAAAATCTTTAAAAAAGTAAAGTCAGGGTAGTGAGCACGATTGTTTAGGCCCTCACCACCTGGTTAAAGGGTGAGATGGCCAGATTCAGAAACGTTGCAAATGCTAAAGTTCAGGTGATGGAAAGAAGAAGATAAATTCACCAAGGGGATTGGATATATATCCCAGAGGCAGGAGAAAAGCCAGGAAAGAATGGTGTCATGGAAACCAAAGGGGAGTTTCAAGGAAGGGATGACCAAGAATGTTAGGGCCCCAGGGGCACTGGGTGGCTCAGTTGGCTGAGCATCTGACTTCCGTTTGGGTCGATCTTGGGGTCCTGGAATTGGTTCCCACATCACACTCTGTACTCAGCAGGGAGTCTGCTTGGTCCTCTCCCTCTGCCCCTCTCTGCCTTTGTGTTCTCTCTCTCTCTCTCTCAAATAAATAAATAAAATCTTTAAAAAATGCCAGTGCCACATAGCAGTCGGGTTAGATGAAGACTAAATAATGAAAAGTATCCATGATTCGGGCCTGGTAGTCTTTACCAGAACAACTTCCTAGGGAAGAGTGGAAATCAGATGTGGGATACAGGATAAATAGGAAGTGAAGAAGTGGAGATAGCAAGTGAAGACCACTAACATTTGCACATTTAATACATTTCAGTTGTTCAGGAGCGCCCCTGAAGGTGCTTAATTAGCAGTGTGTGATTTACCTAAGGCACCGACTGTAATCATTAGCTACAAAGCTGGAAGCTGATTGGTCAGGGTGAGCCTGACCACTGCTCAGCATCCCTAAATGAACACTGCGGGTTCTCTTCTCGGCAAGTGTTTGATAACTGCCAATAAGGGTGTGCAGAAGTCACTTAAAAAGCCATAAGACAGGGCAGCCCCAGTGGCGAAGCGGTTTAGCGCCGCCTGCAGCCCGGGGCCTGGTCCTGGAGACCTAGGATCATGTCCCACGTGGGGCTCCCTGCATGGAGCCTGCTTCTCCCTCCTCCAGTGTCTCTGCCTCTCTCTCTTTGTCTATCATAAATAAATAAATAAATAAATCTTAAAAAAAAATAAATCATTCTTTCAAAAAAATAAAATAAAAATGACTTGTTAAAAAAAAAAAAGCCATAAGACAGGGGATCCCTGGGTTGCTCAGCAGTTTAGGGCCAAGGCCCAGGGCGCGATCCTGGAGTCCCGGGATTGAGTCCCACATCAAGCTCCCGGCATGGAGCCTGCTTCTCCCTCCTCCTGTGTCTCTGCCTCTCTGTCTCTGTCTATGATAAATAAATAAATAAATCTTTTTAAAAAAAGCCATAAGACATAACTGGTAGGGTGAGGAATTCTACTGTATAGTGGTTTTCACAAATCTGGGGACTCTTAATATGTATCACTTGACACTTGGCCATCTACTGAATTTTTCCTCCCATGAGTTAGGCTGTAGAGGAGAGATGTGAATTTTCAAGAGGGGGCATGCCAGGCTGACAATGTATATTCTGCTGTTACTATGGGATTTCTGCTGTTGTTTTATGATAGAAAAGACTAAGGGGGAGTCAGTAAACAGAGGTTGAAAGGAGGATAAAAGAAGGGATATAGCAAAATACCTTAGAAAAAAAAGTGGTGTGGACTCAATCTCCCAAGAGCATAAGGATGGCTGATTGAGTGGGTTAGAGATCCAGAACTGCTCTTACCCATGGAGACCTGACTCATCCAAGGCCACTGAACTTGAACCAAAGGGGCCAACCGGAGTTTGGTTAAATAAAGCACTGGAGTCGGAATCAAGAAACTCATGCTCTGGTTCCAGCTCTCTTGCTGACTGGCTGTGTGACGTTGGGCAAGCCAGTACCTTCTCTGGAACTGAGTTCTCTCACATTGCAATGAAGACGTGAGACTAAGTTCAGGTCATTGGGTGATGTCTGCTGTGCCTTACAACTCTAATATTGTGTAGTGCTGGTTTCAAGCAGTAGATGACCAAGGAAAATGGTTACACTGAGGCGGGGGAGAGGGAGAACAGCCCAGTAGTCCATTTTTCATTTCAGTGAAAACTGGTATTACTAATGCCTGCTTCATTACAGCCTGCATCTTGTAAGGGCTTTAAGATTAAAAAATTCTGGGTGCCTGGGTGGCTCAGTTGGTTAAGTGTCTGCCTCTTGATTTTGGCTCAGGTCATGGTCTCAGGGTTGTGAGATCAAGTCCCACCAGGTTCCACCCCACTCTGGGCATGGAGCCTGCTTAAGTTTCTCTCTCTCCCTTTCCTTCTGCCCCTCCCTCCCTCTCTAAAAAAAAAAAAAAAAGAAAAGGCAGCCAGGTTCAAGTGTTTCCTTGGCAGGAGTGCGTACCTTGATGACACTGTCTTTGCAGTCCACCACTCGTTCAAATGTTTGGCTGAGGATCTCGATGTCCTTGTGAAGCTCTCTGGTCTTGACTTCTCTAAGGACCGTTCTCCACTGTGTGTTAATCTTGTTAAGGTTCAGAACACTGTTGTGCTCCTCCTTGGCCAGCTTGTCCTGTGTGAAGGAATAAATACACCCCAGGAGGTCAGGGCCTCCTAAAGCCTTGTTATGGTAAAAGAAACAAGATCACACGTTGCCACTGACCCCTTACCCTTTGTCTTTTCAGAAAGACCAAAGTTCCCGATGACTAACACTCAGGGAGTTCCTGTTCTTGTTTTTTGGGAGGGTCTGAAGTGAGACAGGAACAGCCTGATGGCACTTCAGGGAGGGCAGGGGTGAATTTCCTTCAGGTGAAGACATCAGAGCAGGATGTTGTTTGTAATGACCTGTCTCCAGGGAGTGTACCAGAATTTCAGAGAGCTTGGACAGCTGACAACACCTGCTATCCCCTCTGGGGCTCAGTTGGGACCCTCAACCTCTAGACCACTTTCCCCCCTACGTGCTTCACAAAGACCTGCCTCCTCCCCCAAACAATCTTGCCAGAAATCTAAGCATACTTGGGTCTCAAGATTTCCGGAGGAGGGGAGGCCAGCGTGGAAACAGGCTGCCACAATGAGAGGGTCAAGGCGACAGGACCAGTGCAGGGAGTGGGGTGGGGTTGGGCAGAGAGTAATGCAGAAAGCCATCACCTTCAAGAACTGGCTCAGGAGCCTCTCTTTCTTCTTGGCCATCTCCTCCTCTGCCAGCATCTTCTGCTGAAACAGAAGGAGCTGCTCCTCGTCGGACAGGGGCATCTTGGCCTTTTTCCCTTTCTTAGGCATAGCTGAGTGGGGGGGGTGGATCTAGGCGGGGATGCTCGGTCGGCTTTGGCCAGCTTTAGAGCAAGTAAGAGGAAAACAACCCCAGCCCAGAAAAGGGCCTCCTGGAAGTGCCTCTGGATGGCAGTGGGACCTTAGATCCTTGTCCTCGCACGACAGAGAGCGCCTGAGATAGCGACGAGGCTGGGGTCTGGAGCCAAAAGACGCGTCTACGTCTCCTAGCAACGGGGATGTCGCTAAGCTAGCGCTGTGGCCGGCTGGGAGGAGAGACCCTGGCTTGGGGCGCCCTCTGCTGCCCGGAGGACCGCACTCAGTTTTGGAGAGAGCGTGGGGTTTTTGTTTGTTTTTTAAGGGTTTTATTTATTTATTCACGAGAGACACAGAAAGAAAGAGAGAGACACAGACAGAGGGAGAAGCAGGCTCCATGCAGGAAGCCCGATGCGGGACTCGATCCCAGGACTCTGGGATCGTACCCTGGGCCCAAGGCAGGCACTCAACCGCTGAGCCACCCAGGGATCCCAAGAGCATGGTTTCACCTCTCAAAAGCCTCCTCCCTGAACATTTTTAAGCCTTCTTGGGGGATTTATTTTTCACAGAACGTCCATATTTTAGCATACAGATAATGAGAAGTTTTGGAGAGAATGTGAAGAAATGGGACCCCTTACACATTGCTGGTGGGAAGGTAAAATGGTGCGGCCTCTTTGGAAAACAGTTTGGCAGTTTCTTAAAATGTCGAACATAATGTACTGTGTGAGCCATCAATTTCACCCTTACCTGTCAATCTAAGAAATATGAAAACGAATGCCCATGCTGGGCATAAAGTCTGCTTAAGATTCTCTCCCTCTCTCTCTCCCCCCCCAACACTGTCTCTTATATATACATAAATAAATAAATAAATAAATAAATAAATAAATAAATAAATAAAATTGATTTATGTTGGACAACTTAATCTGGTTTTAAAATCACTTAATTGTATACTTGAAAGGGGTGAATTATATGATATGCAAAATGTGCCACCATAATGTTGTTTTAAATGTGAGATATAATGCTTGTACTAGGGTTCTCCAGAGAAACAAAACCCTGTTGGGTTATGTACACACATCTGATATTTCAGTCTGAGTCCAAAGGCCAGAAAAGATCAGTGTTCTAGCTCAGCAGTCAAGCAGAAAGAATTCGCTCTTGCTCAGCCTTTTTTCCCCTATTGAGGCCTTTAACTAATTGGTTGAAACCCAGCCACAGTAGAGAGGGCAATCTTTATTCAGTGTATGGATTCAAATGTTAATTTCATCCAGAAATATCTTCAAGACATACCCAGAACAATATTTGACCAAATGTCTGGACCCTTGTGGCTCAGTCAAGTTAACACATAAAATTAAGCATCACAAGTCTACCTCTTCTCAATTCACATCTTCTTAAACCATATTTAATCTCTAAATAAAGACAATAACAAGATATAATACTTAAATACTATGATATAAAGTCATAGGATACTAAGGATGATAAGGAAATAAGAGGAAAGAAAACAAAGATATTTTTATATACACACATATTCATAGCAAAAGAAGGAGGAACTGCTATGACAATTATAGTTCTGTGATTACAGAAATTACATTCTGGGAGTGCCTGAGTGGCTCAATTGGTTAAGTATCTGCCTTTGGCTCAGGTCATGATCCCGGACTTTTGGGATTGGACTCTTGGGATTGGACTCTTGGGATCAAGCTCAGAGGGGAATCGGAATCTGCTTCTCCCTCTGACTCTCTCCACTCTGGTGCTCTTTTTCTCTCACTCTCTCTCTCAAATAAATAAGATCTTTATTTTTTTTTAAGATTTATTTATTCATGAGAGACATAGAGAGAGAGAGAGAGAGAGAGAGAGAGGCAGAGATACAGGCAGAGGGAGAAGCAGGCTCCATGCAGGGAGCCCGACGTGGGACTCGATCCCAGGTCTCTAGGATCAGGCCCTGGGCCAAAGGCAGGCGCTAAACCGCTGAGCCACCCAGGGATCCCCAATTAAGATCTTTTTAAAAAAAGAAATTACATTTCTGTAACTGGTCACGTAGTTGTAGCTGACAACTTATAACTACCTTCTTCCACTATCCATTCTGTATTCTTTGCCTTCAGCAAGCACCTCTGCTGGTCATTGTTCTCAGACCCATTCCTAAAGGAGCTGGGCCATTAGTAATATTAAGAGACAATGTGAGGGATCTCCTATATCCCAGACATTCTTTTTTTTTGAGATTTTATTTATTTATTCATGAGAGACACACAGAGAGAGGTAGAGACACAGGCAGAGGGAGAAGCAAGCTCCACCCAGGGAGTCTGACGTGGGACTCGTCCCAGGACTCAATCTCAGGACTCCAGGATCACGCCCTGGGCTGAAGGTGGTGCTAAACCTCTGAGCCACCCGGGGATCCCCTATCCCAGACATTCTTTTCCTTACCTCCACTGTGGAGCAGTAGTCCAATTTCCCCTTGGTAGTCAGGATCAGTCCCAGCCAGCACAGTGACTCACTTTGCTTGTTGACTCAGAGGCATGAGGAGCCCTAAGTGGCTAGGTAACAGTCTTAACTTCCGGTTCAATGGACTCATTGTGTCACCTGGTGGAAGTATTCCTCCTTTGGAGCTAAGACCTCTAGGCCGGCAGAGCATAAGGTTATAGGGACACAGGCAAAAAAAAATTCTGTTAGTGGATCACTAGGGATAATAGTTATTGGTCCCATCCACTCCCCCGTTGATTCCTAGACCTATGAATCCTGACTATCAGAAAAATAGTACCATATATTGGACTCTGATCCAGAGCACTTACAGCCTTCTGGATAATTGCCCCAGCTCTACAGGGCATAGCAACCTAGCTGGTACTATAACTGAGTCTTCTACTATTCTTCAAACCAGCTGTTTCAGGATGGTAGGGACATGATAAGAACAGAGAAGCCCATGAGCATGGGCCCACTGCCACACTTCGTTTGCTATGAAGTGACTTCCTTGATCAAAAGCAATGCTGAAAAAAAAAAAAAAAAAGCAATGCTGTATGGAATACGATGAGAGTGGATAAAGCATTCTGTAAGTCTGTGAATGGTAGTTTTGGTAAGCAGCATTATAGGCAGAGAAGGCAAATCTGTATCCAGAGTAAATATCTATTCTGGTAAGAACAAAACCTCCACTGTTGCAGTGGTTCAGTGCGATCAACCTGTTCAGCCAAGAGAATGACACTGCATCAGAGGCCCAGTGTTGATCTCTGCTGCTGGCCGACCAAGCGCTCAGTGATTGCCATAGCCAGGTCAGCCTTGGTGAGTGAAAGTCTGTGTTGCTGAGCTTATGCATACCCTCCATCCTTGCCACCAAGTCCGCTTTGTTCATTAGCCCATTGGGTGATGACAGGAGTGGCTGGGTGAAAAGGCTCGCTGGTATCCACAGTATGGATTATCCTATCCACTTGATTATTAGAATCTTCTGCTGAGATTGCCCTTTGTAAACATTCACAGAAGACCCAATATCCTCATGGATTTGTTTATTTTTGCTCATTCAGAGAGATCTATCTACATACCCTCTCAAATTTCCTTTTCACCAATTTTCCAATCGTGTTTCTTCCAAGTCCCTGACCATCCAGCTAAACCTTGGCCACAGCCCATGAATTGGTACATAATTTCGCATCTGGCCATTTCTCCTTCCAAGCGAAGTGAACAACAGGTGCACTGCTCAGAGGTCTGCCCACTGGGAGAATTTCCCTTCACCACTGTCCTTCAGGGATGTCCCTAAAAGGGGCTGTAGTACTACAGCTGTTCGCTTTTGGGTGGTGCCTGCATATTATGCAGTATAATCTGTAAGCCAGGCCTGAGTTTTTTCTTCTTTCATTTCCTGATAGGATGCTGTTTTGCAAGCCCAACTTCCATGGGTTTGTGGGTCACATAACACCCAGTTCACAATAGACAGCTCAGGCCATAAAGTAATTTGGTGGTCCATTGTTAAGCACTCAGTCTCTAGTAAGGCCCAGTAGCAAGCCAAGAGATGTTTTGAAAAAGAGTCGTTATCTGTGGAGAATGCCAAGGCTTTGCTCCAAAACCCTAAGGGCCTGCGCTGCGATTCCCCTTCTAGGGGAAATCTTCAAACAGCACCCCTGTCTGACATGCTACTTCCAGCACCCTACTAGATCAAGTGGTGCAAGTGGCGAGCAGCTTGCATAGCAGCCTGACATGTTGCAGAGCCTTCTCCTGCTCTGGGTCCCATTCAAAACTAGCAGCTTTGGGATGCCTGGGTGGCTCAGGGGCTAAGCGTCTGCTTTCAAATCGGGGCGTGATCCTGGAGTCCCAGGATCGAGTCCCACATCGGGCTCCCTGCATGGAGCCTGCTTCTCCCTCTGCCTGTGACTCTGCCTCTCTCTCCCTGTCTCTCTCTCTCTCTGTGTCTCTCATAAATAAATAAAATCTTAAAAAAAAACTAGCAGTTGTAAATGGCCCAGAATAACAGAACCAAATGAGGACTATGTTGCCTCCAACATCCAAAGTGGCTCAGTAAGGTGTTGTGCTTCTTTTTGGTTATAAAAGGGGCTAGATCCAGAGTTATCCTTTACCTGAGAAGGGATATCTTGACATACCCCACACCACTAGATCTCTGGAAATTTCACTGAGCTAGAAGGCCTCAGAACTGTGGTCAGATTTATTTAGCACCCCAGACATACAAATGTCTTACCAATAAGTCTAGAGTGGTTGCTACTTCTTGCTCACTAGATCCAATCAGTATAATGTCATCAATGTAACGGACAAGTGTGGTATCTTGTGGAAGGGAAGGGTGTTAAGCAGAACATTATGCACTTGTTACCAGTGTCAGGGGAAGGCTCCAACTACATGGAGGAGAGCAAAGATCATCACAATGCCGGTCACCAGAAATAGAAGGTCAAACACTTCTGCCCACAGCATCTGGATGTCAGAGTTACCAAGGAAAATACAGTGCAGTCAAGCACTCGATGAAGCAATGCTTTCTCTGCATAGAGAAGAGATAGAACAGGATCAACTTCAATCATGGACATTGGTCCCCCATGGCCAGCAGGTGCTTCCTGGAAGCCAATAGACAGGGCAGTTGATCAACATGCACCCCTCTTGTACCACAGTAGAAGGATCTCTCCCCCTTACCCGTGGAGTCTGACATAGCCGGGGGCATGTCTGAGGGCTACTGTTGCTCACGTTTAAGCAGAACAAAGGAGCACCCATTGAGCCTGAAACAAGCAAAGATATTCCCACACAAAGTAGTAAATCCAGCACAGGCTGTGTGGGCACTTTATCTCTTGGTAAGAAAGTTTTCTAGGGGACACCTGAGTGGCTCAGTGAGTGAAGCATCTGCCTTTGGCTCAGGTCATGATACCAGGGTCCTGAGATTGAGCCCAGCATTGGGGTCTCTGCTCACTGGGGAGCTGCTTCGCCTTCTCTCTCTGCCTGCTGCTCCCCCTATACTTGTGCTCTTTCGCTTTCTCTGCCACATAAATAAAATCTTAAAAAAATAAAAAGTGTTCCAGGCCCACAGTCCATTCTTACGTAGCTGAGCAGAGGTGGAAAGACTACAGGTGTCAGATTGTCTTTCTCGACAAAAGATGATCAAGATTCTTGTGAACTAAATTATGACATAGGGCTGGAAAGTTGATACACCCTGGAGGTAAGAGAGTGAAGGTGTATTGCTGGCCTTGCCAGCTGAAAGCAACTGGTAGTCCTTATTGCCAGGGATGGAGAAAAACGCATTTGCTGGATCAGCAGATGTATACCAGGTACCAGAGGACATGTTAATTTGTTCAAGCAATGAAACCACATCTGGTACAACAGCTGCACTTGGAGTGGCCACCTGGTAAAGTTTATAATAATCCACTGTCATTCTCCAAGACCCATCTGTCTTCTGCACAGACCAAAAGTTGAGTAGGAACATGGTAGGAATCACCACCCCTGCTTCTTTCAAATCCTGGATGGCAGTAATTTCTGCAATCCCTCCAGGAGTGTGGTATTGCTTTTATTTTACTATTTTCCTAAGAAAAGGTAGTTCTAGTCACTTCCACTTGGTCTTTCCCTATAATCCATAGGTCAGAGAACCAACGTGGGGATGCTGGCAGCTGCTGAGTGCATCTATTCCAGTTACATATCCAGAGCTGGGAAGTGAACCAAAGATGGGTTTAAGGACTCATTGTCCCACTGCGAGATGGACTTGAGCTAAAACTCCATGGTCACCTGACCTTCATAAGCCCCTACTCTGACTGGTGGCCTGCAGTGACATTTGGGTCTTCTGGAATTTGTGTCTGTTCACAGCCAATGTCCAGTAGTCCCCCAAAAGTCTGATGATTTCTGTTCCACCAGTGTACAGTTAACCCTGATAAAAGGCCATTGTTTTTTTTGGAGGGGGGGACGGGGTGAGGGGCTAGGAGAAAGATTAATAGTATGAATCTTTGGCAATGTACTGGGATCCTCAAGAGGATCCAACCTCCCCTTCATTCAGGGGGTGCTGGTCTATAAACTGGCTCAAGTCTGGAAACCCTGTTTTTATGATTCAGGGTAGAATCTTGTTCACTTGACCTAGAACTTTTCTGTTTGTCTAGATCAAGTGAGAATTTAGTAGGCTTCTTATCTATCTCATTTCTATCTCACCATGATCAACTAGCCAATGTCGTAAGTCTTTGTAAGTCACACTGTTGTGGGTTTTTTATTTTTTTAAGTTTGTTTATTTATTTATTTAATCACTATACCCAACACAGGGCTCAAACTCACCACCCTGAGATCAAGAGTCACATGCTCTTCTGACTGAGCTCACGAGGTGCCCCACATCAGACTATTCTAATTTCTGCTTTGACTCTGCTGTCCATTATGGTAACTACTCCCACCTTGCCTTTCGTGGTTGAGTCTACCACCTGGGATCCAATTACTTCCATTGCATTCAGTTTTACCAATTCAGTGACTGCAGTTCCCACTGCATATAGAGAAGAGCAATAACAAAGTTCTATAAAGATGCTGAAACTCCCCTCATACCACCCGCCCCCCAGTCATGTTGTCTGAATCCTCCTCCCAGTGTGTGTGAGTAGATCTTATGACAAATCCACTCTAACATTCCAGTTCCCCTAATCCTTTGAACCTCTTTCTCCACATGAAACCAAGTCAGGTCTGGCATTTCCAGCTTGCTCAATGTGGGTCACCTTTTGGTCCATGTTTCGGCCAACCAATCAAACTGTTAAAGTCCTTTCTAACCCCCCAGGATGCAATATTAATTGTAGAATCTGTGCTTAATGAGTTCATATCAATAAATTCAGCTAGATTCAACTTTATATTTCTTCCATCATTACCCACACCATTAATATTCTCTTTTTTTACACATATTCTCTAAATTTCTGTCAATATAAATTAGAATACTCAAATAGTTCTTTTTTAAATATTGTATTTATCTATTTTTAAAAATTGTATTTATTTATTCATGAGAAACACAGAGAGAGAGAGAGAGGCAGAGACACAGGCAGAGGGAGAAGCAAGCTCCATACAGGGAGCCCAACGTGGGACTCGATCCCCGGTCTCCAGGTCACACCCTAGGCCGAAGGCAGCGCTAAACCATTGAGCCACCCTGGCTGCCCTAGAATACTCAAATAGTTCTTTTGGAGTGTAGTACACCTCCTCACAGTTCACGTTTTGCACTTCACCTTTAAGGGTCTGCTGGGACTTGAGTCTAGTTATAAGTCTAAAACAAAGATGGGGGCACCTGGGTGGCTCAGTGGTTAAACACCTGCCTTTGGCTCAGGTTGAGATCCTGGGGTCCTGGAATCAAGTCCCGCATCAGACTTCTTGCAGGGAGCCTGCTTCTCTCTTCCTATGTCTCTGCCTCTCTCCGCATCTCTTACGAATAAATAAATAAAATCTTAAAAAATAATAATAAAGCAAAGAGGGGTGGTGGGTGTGGGTCCCGAGGAGAATAGGCCTTGTCTTGCATGGCAACTGCCTCGGGGAAGGCTAATACTGTTTACTCAGGCAATGCAAAATTAATTCCCTTAGAGGGAAGTAGAGGGATGGGGGATTAGGGGGTGGGTAGGAAGCCAATACCACAGGGAGTAGAGAGGTCTTTTCTTTTCTTTTTTAAAGATTATGCTTCTTATAAGTGGTTGATTAGGAACATCCAGTAGTAGTATTTTGCACGCCTCTATTGCCAGATCATGCCATGGACAATCAGTGCTCTCTTTATCACTGGAAATAGAATCATTAATGTCTTTATATCTAATTAGATTAGAGAGTCAACTACAGAAACCCCTGAACCAATTCAGAAAACTCATCTTTAAAGTTCTGCCTATCTAGAACCACTCCTAGTACCAACTAAACCTGTAGTAGTCAGGGTTCTCCAGAGAAACAGAACAAATAAAAGATGGGTAAGATAGATAAATAGATGATAGATAGATAGATAGATCTATTATAAGAAATTGACTCCTGTGTTTATGGGGACCGAGAAGTCCCAAGATCTGTAGTCAACAAACTGTGGTTTGGTATTGCCTTTTATTGAAGCAAATATGAATAAAATCAACAAGCTTGTATTACTTGTATGTTACTTCTATTCTACTGTCAGTGGACCTTTGGATAGTTTCCAGTTTGAAATTCAAGTTTCGAATAATGAGACTGTGAATATTCTTATACGTGTTCTTTGGGGGCACATGTGCATGTATTTCTATGGGTATATACAAGTACCGGTTCACAGATTATGCAAATATCAAACTTTATCAGAATAGACTGAGCTATTTTCCAAAGTGGTTGTGTCAGTTTATACACCCACCAGCAGCGTATGAGAGTTCTCGTTGTTTCACATCCTCCCCACACTTGATATTTTCAACCTTTTTAATTTGAGTGTTTCTGGTGGGTGTATATTTTCTTAATGATTAATGAAGTCAAACACCCTTTCCAATGTTTATTTGCCATTTGGGCAACCTATTTTGTGATGCATCCATTCAAATTTCTTGCTCATTTTTATATTAGGTTTTATGTCTTTGTCTTATTGATTTGTAATATTGTATTTTATATGCTGGAAGTAGGTCCTTTATCAGTCTGTGGGTTCCAAATTTGTTCTACTTTGTGGATTAACTTTTCACTTTCTTTTCCTTTTTTATTCAAATATAGTTAACTCACAGTGTTATATTAGGTTCAGGTGTATAATATTGTGATTCAAGAATTTTATACATTTCTCAGTGCACTTTCTTCTCTTTTTTACCATATTTAATTCACATACCATATTATTAATCCTTTTCCTTTTCACATTTTAATTATGTTTTGCTTGGTTTTTAAATTATTTTTTAAAGGTTTTATTTATTTATTCATGAGAGACACACAGAGAGAGAGGCAGAGACCGAGGCAGAGGGGGAAGCAGGCTCCGTGCAGGGAGCCCAACGTGGGACTCGATCCCGGGTCTCTAGGATCACACCCTGGACCGAAGGCAGGCGCTAATCTGCTGAGCCACCTGGGCTGCCCTGTTTTGCTTGTTTTTAACCAAGAGAATGTTTTAAAAATTGAATGTAAGCAAATGCATCAGTCTTTTTCTATAAGCTTAACTTTTCCTTTTGTATACTGTTTAAGATGGCTTTCCTGGGGTGCTTGGATGGCTCAGATGGTTAAGCATCTGCCTTCTGCTTGGGTCATGATCCAATGTGCACCCAGGATCAAGCCCAGGATTGAGCCTGGATTGGGATCAAGCCAGCTATAGCTTCTACCTGAGATCAAGCCCTGCTCAGCGGGGAGTCTGCTTCTCCCTCTCTTCTGCCCCTCTCCCTGTTTGTGCGCTTTCTCTCTCTCTCTCACTCTCGCTCTTGCTCTCTCGCTCACTCTCTCATGTAAATAAATAAAACCCTAAAAAAAAGATGTCTTTCCCTATCTTAAGATTGTCAAGATAGTTTCCTGCCTTATTTTCTAGAGGCTTTATTGTTCTGCCTTTTACATTAATGTCTATAATTCACCTGGAGTTGATTTTTGTATATTGTAATTTTCTATATGCCTTGGGGATAGTTCCTCACTACTCTGCACTGTCTCCTTTGTCATAAATCAAATGTCCATATACATGTGGGTTTGTGTTTCAGTTATTTATTCTATTTTGTTGGCCTGTTTATTTCTGTACCAATACTGCATTGTCTTAATCTTACAGTCTTGTTATAAGTCTTTGTATATGTTAGACCAAGAACTCACATCTTCTTCTTCTTCTTGAAGAGTGTCTTGGTTATTCGTGGCCCTTTGCGTCTCTATATAAATTTATAAATCAGCTTGTCAGTTTCCATTTAAAAACTCTGTTGGGATTTTATGGGGGATTGCAGTGAATCTCTAGATAAGTATCTAGATAATAAAGATAATTTCCATCTTTATAATATTGAATCTTCCAATTCATGGACATGATATATCCCTTTATTTCTTTAGGTCTTTTTAAATTTCTTTTTTTTTAAATTTCTTTTAATATTATTATATGGGTTTCCTGTTAGAGGTCATGAACACATTTTGTTAGAGTTATTCTTAGGTATTTGATATTACTAATTCAAATGTAAATGATATCATTTATAACTTCTTCTGTTTGTTGCTGACATATTGACATATATGAAACATTAATTTTTGGAAATTGATCTTGTATTCAGCAATATTGCTAAACCAACCTCTTAATTCTTATCAGTTATTTGTAGGTTTCCCTAGATTTCCTAGATCACAATTATATTATTTGTGAATAATGACAAGTTTATTTCTTATTTTCTTCAAATATTTTATTCCTTTTTCTTGCCTTCCTGCATTGGTTAAGACCCCCAGGACAACATCAAGCAAAATTGAATAGAAAAATGGTAGGGGGCATTTTGTTGTAGATTTCCAAGGGAAAACTTCCAACATTTCAGTGCTAAGTGTGTGATGTTTGGTCATGGGATTTTGAAATTATTCTGTATCAAATAAAGAAACTTTTCATTTATTCCTTACTTTATTAGATTTGACTGTTTTATTTTTTTTAAGATTTTATTTATTTATTTATGAGAGACACACACAGAGAGGGTCAGAGATATAGGCAGAGGGAGAGGCAGGCTCCCTGAAAAGGATCCCGATGTGGGACTTGATCCCAGGACCCCAGGATCACTCCTTGAGCTGCAGGCAGATGTTCAACCACTGAGCCAGGTGCCCCAGATTTGACTGTTTTATTTTATTTATTTTATTTTTTTTAATTTTTATTTATTTATGATAGTCACAGAGAGAGAGAGAGAGGCAGAGACATAGGCAGAGGGAGAAGCAGGCTCCATGCACCGGGAGCCCGATGTGGGATTCGATCCGGGGTCTCCAGAATCGCGCCCTGGGCCAAAGGCAGGTGCCAAACCGCTGTGCCACCCAGGGATCCCCAATTTGACTGTTTTAAATCATGAATGGATGTTGAATTTTACCACACTTTTTCTGCATCTATTGCTCTACATAAATTAAGTGTCTATATATGTGGACATGATTATTTCATTTTTTTAAAGATTTGTTTATTTATTCATTAGAGACACACAGAGAGAGGCAGAGACACAGGCAGAGGGAGAAGCAGGCTCCACGCAGGGAGTCCGATGTGGGACTCGATCCTGGGACTTCAGGATCACACCCTGGGCTGAAGGCGGCGCCAAACCGCTGAGCCACTGGGGCTGCCCTATTTCATTTTTCTCAATGTTTGGTTCATACAGTGAATTACACTGATTTTCAAATATTAAAATAACTTCATTTTTGACTGAGGTGAACATAATCATGAATATTATTTTTTTATAAATGGCTAGCATAAATGTTTAAACTATAAATAAATAGAAGACTCTGCTTATAGGACATTCCATCTATGATCATGAGTCTAATTTCCCTTTCTTAAGATGTCTTTATCAGTTTTGATATCAAAGCCATGCTTGCCTTATAAGAGGAATTGGGGAGAGTAGCCTTTCTCTCTATTATTTGGAAGAATTTGTGTTCAATTGGCATTTTTCCCTTAAATATTTGGTGGAATTCACTGGTGCCACTTGAGGGGCTGGTATTTGATTTGTGGGAATTTTAAAAATAAGAGCTTTATTATTGAGATGTAGTTCACATACAGAACAATTCACCCACTTAGAATTTGCGATTTAGTGGTTTTTAGCACGTTCACAGAGTTGTGCAGTCATCACCACAATCAATTTTGGAACAGTTTCACCACCTCTAAAAGAACCCCAAACCATTAGCAGCCACTCCCCTTTTGTGGGAATGCTTTAAATTATGGATTCAGGGGTGTCTGGATGGCTCAGTGGTTGAGCGTCTGCCTTTGGCTCACGACATGATCCCAGGTCGAGTCCCACATCGGGCTCCCCTGTCTTTCCCTCTCCCTATGTCTCTGCCTCTCTCTCTGTGTCTCTCATGAATAAATAAATAAAATATTTTTAAAAAGTAAATTGCGGATTCAATTAAGAGTTTTCTGCTTCCTTCATGGTCAAACCCACTGCCTACATTTCAGAATTAGCTCTTCCCTGAGACTCCTGCTCTGGGATGAGTGAGGAACCAACTCTCCGTGGCACTGTGCTGGGCACAGAGATGCAGAAAGGCAATGAGTGAATAAGGCGATGAACTCAGGCTCTCTAGAACCCTGAGTGACAGCATCAGGTTAGAGCTGAGCCTCAAGACAAGTTTAAACTCTGAATTTGCATCTTTGTCAAGCGGGAGTAATAATCTCTTTTTTTCAGGATCGAGGTGGGACAAATGAGAGAATGTGTATCAAAGCACTTTGAAAATTGTCAAGTATTAAAGTTTATTATTGAAGGGCTGCCCGTTGAGCTAGAGAGATGAGAGACACAAATGATAAATATACGTGCACAACAATAACCATATTTTTGGGTACTCGCTATGTGCTGAGCACTATTTCCAGTGTTGTATCACCTCCTTGGATTCTTGCAATAACCCTGTGAAGTAAGTGTTGCTATTATTTTAATTTTACATTTGCAGATGAGAAATATGATGCTTAGGAGGTTAAGTAAGTCAAGTTCACCACTACAATGGACACTCCCCACCCCCCACACCTTGTGGGAAGGGGTTGGTCAGTTTGGACTGACCAGTAGCCCTGGAGGGGACTGCATTTATGGCCTGTCAAGGAAGCTCCCTCTCTTCACAAGCTACAAGTTATTCTAATAACCCTCCTTGTCAAGCAATCCTTCCCCCACCCTAATGTCTCTCCCTGTGGCCACCGTTCCTGTGAACGTTATCTCTTTGGCCTTCCTATGCACCCCCCACCCCCCACCCCAATCCGGATTCTTCTCGTAGTTTCACAAATCAGCTCTGGGATGGACGCAGAAGCTCCTGTTGCCATGGTGATGTGGGGAGGCTGGTACACCACACGCCAAGTGTAGGCAGGCGATGCAGAGAATTGGCTCAGGATCCTGTCGGCAGTAGCCAGGCTCGGGGAGAAGGGCTGGATCCTGGAGAAAGCCGAGTGACTGGAGTGACTGGACCTCCCATGAGCTCTAGAAGAACCTGCACCCCCACCGCGCCCCCGCCCTTCCTAAACTCCTAATTTGGGAGAAGATAGGACCTTTGGGAAGGGAAGCGGTGTGGGCTCCAAAGCAGAAGCTACTGCCCGTATTCCATGGAAAATAAAGCCTGGTCTTGCTGGGAAAGACTGCCCAGTGGGGGGCACCCCCTGCCCTAGCCCCCCTGCTTTACCTGGCTCCCCTCTTTCCTGCTCTGACCTCATTCTTTGAGCCCGCGCTGACTGCCAGCAGGGGGCAGAGTCTCCCCAATTCAAAGCTTCTGCAGGACTCCTGCCTCTGCTCGGCCACCCCTGCTCTCACCAGGATTATTTTCAGCTGACAGGCTGCAAAGGCGCAGTAGGTGGATCTCAGGACTGGAGATGGGTTCCGGCAGGGGATGTGAGCCACAGGGACTTTGGTCTAAACCGTGGGCCTCACTGGGGGAGGAGTGTTTAAGGCCACAGAGTTAGGGGGCTGAACTGGCAAAGGTTTCTGCTGAGGTTGTACCTGATCCGTTGAAAATATTAAAGACCCCCTAACCCTGAGGTGGAGCCAAAGTCGCCCATTCAATAACTGTTCGTTGAGTACCAACGACTATATTCATGGATGGATGAATTCAATCAAAGGCAAGTGTTTACTGACGCCTACACTGTGGTTCTTAACCTTTGGGGGTAGGGAGGGGACAGGGGTGTTACATGTCCTTTGAGATTATGATAAAAAGTACAGACTCTCTCCCAGGAAGAACGTACTACAAATCTACAAACATTTTCATATGATTTGAGGAGATTTGTGAACCCTTGGAAGCTCATCCATGGGCCCCAGGGCATAAACTTGTGTCTATAATGGGCGCTGTGCTGGGCACTGAGGATCCAATAGCAAATTAGTTAAATATGATCTCTACCCTGGCTGAGTTTGACAGGCTAGCGGAAACATAGGTAAGTAAAGAGATGCTTAAACTGTAGCAGGAAAGGGCACCTGGGTGGCTCTGTGGTTGAACATCTGCCTTCGGCTCAGGGGGTGATCCTGGGGTCCTGGGATCAAGTCCCACATTGGGCCCTCCGCAGGGATCTGCTTCTCCCTCTGCCTCTCTCTCTCTGTGTCTCTCATGAATAAATAAATAAAACTAATATATATATATCTGGGAAATCCAGGTGCTGGGAGACCCCACTGGCCTAGACCAGGGGCCTTATGGAAGGATTCCTGGAGGAAGTGATGGGTGAGCTGAGACCTGAAGGAGTAGGAGCTGGCCAGCAAAGACTGGAGGAGGAAGACTTTGGGCAGGGAGATAGGAAGGAGAGGGAGGAAGAACAGCCATCCCGAGGAGCTGACAGCAGGCCCATGTGGCTGGCCCAGAGATGCCAAGAAGGGGAGAGAAATGGGGCTGGAGGGAGAAGTGCCAGTTTAGGTGGGCCCTGGGGAGCAACAGAGAAGTGGGGGCAGTTGCTGCCCTCAAAGACACACACAAGAAAGCCGGCAGTGATGATGTGGAAGTGTCAGTTCCACACTGGGAATGAACTGAAGGTTATAGGGGAGCAGGGAGGAAGAGCTTTAAATTCAATCTTGGCGGGGGCGGGGTGGCGGGGTGGTGGGTGGCGTCTGGATGGCTCAGTCGGTTAAGCACCTGCCTCCAGCTCAGGCTCAGGTCATGATCCCAGGATCCCAGGATTGAGCCCTGAATGGGGCTCCCTGCTCAGCGGGGAGTCTGCTTCTCCCTCTCCCCCCACTTGTACTCTCTCACTTGCACATTCTCTCTCTCAAATGAATAAAGGCTTTTAAAAATAGAATAAAATAGGGGCACCTGGGTGGCTCAGTCAGCTAAACATCTGCCTACGGCTCAGGTCATGATTCCAGGGTCCTGGAATTGAGGCCCCATGTCCGGCTCCCTGCTTGGCTTCTCCCTCTCCCTCACCCCCACTCATGCTCTCTCTGTCTCTCTCTGCTCTGTCTCACATAAATAAAATCTTAAAAAAATAAAATAAATTCAGTGTTGGGGATCAGGCCCAGGGCCCAGGAAATGGGGCTCAGTGATATATTCAGTGTACCCAGAATACCCTCAGCTTCTGAAAACAGCTGGATGGGGAAAGGCAAGGAGGCGTCAGGAGTGCACCTTGATTTGCCTGTGGCCTACCATTAGGAACACCTTTTATTCTTCACGTGACCAGAGCTGGGCGGAACTGAACTGAGCTTTGCCTTCTGTTTAAAGTACCAAAGCTGTGGCCAGAGGCAGCTATGGCTAGAAAAGCAGAGGAGGAGAGAGAGCAGTAGGCTTGTCCCCTGGCTGTTGGAAGTCTGGCGTGGGGCTGGGTGGGGGCAGTGGGGGGCACACTGAGAGAACATGGGATGAGACAGGGAAGCAGATGTTGCAATGATATATTACCAGTGATTTTTTAAATTTATTTTAAAAATATTTTATTTATTCATGAGAGACACAGGGAGGGAGGCAGAGACACAGGCAGAGGGAGAAGCAGACTCCCTGCAGGGAGCCCAATGCAGGACTCCATCCCAGGACCTGCGGGATCACCACCTGAACCAAAGACAGACGCTCAACCACTGAGCCTCCCAGGTGCCCCAACAGTGATTTATTTTATTTAACAAACTCTCATATTGTGCTTTTTACATGCCAGGCACTGTCCGAAACACTTAATAAATAATAACTCATAACAGGCCTAGGAGATAGGCATGAGCATCATCCTCATTTCACACATGGAGAAACTGAGGCACAGAGCAGTTAAGTAACTTGGCAAGATCAAATAAGTGACAGAGAGCCACCGTCTGAATCAGCAAGGCTGGCTCCAGAGTCTGTGCTCCTCATCATTAAACTGTTGCTACCTCTTGAGAAGAAAGGCAATTGCAAGGGTTAAGCATTGAGCCTGGGCTTCCACCTAAGACAGGTGAGAATGCCACCGTTGCAGCTCCAGCTCCAAGGACACCTAGAAATTACAAGGAGCGCCCACTGTGGGGGAGGGCCAAGGGCAGTGGGGGGCGCTATGGGGAACGGTGGGGCTTTGCCCCTGGGGAGAGCTGCAGGAGACCAAGGCCTAGGGACCCAGGACTGGAGAGGGAGGGGTGACAAGTTAAGAGATAAGGCCAGGGGACACCTGAGTGGCTCAGTGGTTGAGCTTCTGCCTTTGGCTCAGGGTGTGATCCCGGGGTCCTGGGATGGAGTCCAGCACTGGGTTCCCCATGGGGAGCCTGCTTCTCCCTCTGCCTATGTCTCTGCCTCTCTCTGTGCGTCTCTCATGAATAAATAAATAAAATCTTAAAAAAGAGAAAGAAAGAGAGAGGTAAGGTCGAGGGACTGGGCCAAATGGAGACTCCTACTGTGGCCTAGGCGATGGAGCTCGCTTCTCTCGTCAACTTCCTCTCTTTCCTTCTCCCCTCACTCACAACTTTCTCACCACACTGTTCTTTCTGCCCCAGGGCCTTCTTACTTGTTCTTGCCCTGAACAACCCCCCCCAAAAGCACACACAAACACCACCCCCTCGAGGGCAAGGACCCCATCTTATTCTCCACTGTAAACCTTGTTCCTGGCACAGCGCTGGGCACATAGAGCTACTCCATAACGTTTTGCTTAATGAGTTTATGAACTTAGAGAGATCTCAGAGATCCTCTTGCCTGATGCTTCTCGCCCTCTACCTTACGCCCAGTAGGTGGTCATCTACCTTCTTCTTGAATACTCCCAGTGACAGAGAACTCACTATTTTACCCAGAGGCCAATTCCACTTTTGAAGAGATTTCTTCGTTATCAAAGAAAAATTGGACTTCCTGTTACTTCTCAGTTCTAGTTTGGCCCTTTGGAGCCATATGAAATTAAAGTAGTCTTCTACACAGTTGCAGAGAGCCACATGCTCACCTCCTCTGCCCTCAATCCTTCTCTGTAGCCTAAACAGTTCTTTCAGTTTTGGTAGACTTGGTTTCTTAGCCCTTCTCTACCCTGGTAGAAACACCCCCTTGGTCAGCACACAGGATGTAGCCTCATTTATTATCATCCTCCCCAGCCACCCCCAACTGGAATACAAGTCCAGCAGGATAAGGGAGAGAACAGGGGGAGAAAGTGAGAAAAGAGAACTGTTTCTTTTTCACCAATGTAACTGGGGATGTATTTCTCCAGGAAACAATGCTATTAGTGATGGTTGGGGCCCCAGGCTAGTCCTGAACTAGATGTACCATTGTCAGCTCCATTCTGGGTCAAACGGTCTTTCTGGACCCATTTAGTACTTTTTCTCTGGGAAAAAAAATGTGTTTGGGTTCCAAACAGCCAAGTTATATATAAACCCTTTAGATAACCAGCTTACGGTTTGGAAACTGCTTCTGTAGAAGTATTTAGGTAACACCGAGTGGGAGAGTGAAGGGATGAGAACAGAGTGGGCTTGCTCAGAGAAGTTTCCAAGAGGTTTTTGGAGCAAAGATGGGGTAAGTGGTAAAAGGCACACAGCACAGGCTTTAGTCAAACCTGGGTTTCAGTTTCAGCTCTACATTTAATGGTTGTGAGACCTGCTGCTTTATTGAACTTCCCCCTCAGGTTCCTCTCTCTAAGGAAGACACTAGTTTTTGGTGTGTGTGTGTGTGTGTGTGTGTGTGTGTGTGTGTTAAGATTTTATTTATTTATTTATTCATGAGAGACACAGAGAGGCAGAAACATAGGCAGAGGGAGAAGCAGGCTCCCTGAGGGGAGCCTGATGTGGGACTCGAACCCAGGACCCCGGAATCACGCCCTGAGCCGAAGGCAGACACTCAACCGCTGAGCCACCCAGGCTCCCAGAAGAGACTAGTTTTTACCCAACAGAGTTGGAGGAGGCATTAGAGAGAGAGTGTTGGTTGGCTTCAGCACAGTGCCCGGCACATGAATGCTGATGAGGGGTAGGTATGTAATGTTTTCAAAATGGGGGTCTTTCCCCTCCACTGAGGTGACAAGCTAAAGTCCCTGAAGCCAACATGCCCCTTCCCATATGTGGGAGTCCAAGCTGATTACAGTGTAGACAATCCTCTGCCTGCCCTAAAGAGACATCCCAAAGGACGGCTTGGAAAGGGGGATCTGGAGAAGAGTTAGGGGGGACAAAGGAGTTGAGGGGGTCTGTGTGTCACCAGAGACCCAGGCTCCAGCAACACACCGTTTCTGGAGAGTGTGTCTCTTTGTGGGTCCCACATGGCTCTACTGACTGTGTCAGGGTGACAACTTGTGCTTCCACTGGTCAGCGGGACTCGAGATCCCCCTCCCTCTGTCGGGCTCCCTTACTCAGCTTTTTGCGGTTCCAGGCCTTATCACTTAGCTGTCTGCCCTCTGGCCTCTTCCCTTTGTTTACCAACTTGGCTGGCTCCCTCCTCTGGGAACAAAGGAGGTGTTCAGTTCTGGGCAGTGCCTGCTCGGGCTGCCCCACCCCCACTGCCTTCCCTTTCCAGGAGCCTTGGCCCTCCCAGTCCTGGTCCTGGGCAGACCCCTTGGTTCTGAGAGGCCCCTTCCCACAGTCCCAGGGAGAGGAGAGACTGAGCTCCTGGCTGGCACCCCCTTTTCTCACCCCCTGGTCCCCATTCTTGTCCCCAGCAAGGCCCCTAAAGCCTCACTTGTCTAGGCTGGAGGCAGCTCCTCTCCCCATTGTCTGGCCAGGATTTGGAAGCTCTGGTTTCCATAGCAACCCCTGGGCATTTAATTAAGGGAGGAGGCCTTCATCTCTTCTAGTCCAGGCAGTTCCAAATCTCTACCCGAAAAGGATACCCTGAGGGGGTGAGGAGAAGCATTGTCCTCCGGTGTAGCACAATCCTGGCATCTGGCAAGCCTGTTATAGCTTTCCCAGCCCGCCCCCTCCCACCTGCCACCCCTGTCCCCACCCCACACCGGAGCAGGCTGGGGAGACCTCTTGAGCCAGCGAGGGCAAACCCCAAGTCCCAGGATAACAGGGGGCTTTGGGGGGGGTGGGCACCCTCACCCATATATCCTATAGCTTTGTTTACTGGTTGGGGATGGGGTGGGTGATACTTCAACATTGGCCCTACTATCCAATCGCTTTGCCGTGGGATGAGTTTGAGGGCTCTTTGAACTCCCCGAAATTGAATGTAAAAGGCTGTAAAGGCTGTACTAAGTTCACTGCAAGCTTTTCCTTGGGTACTGGGTCCACAGCTTCCATCAGATCCACAGAAGAGATCTGAGCTCAGAGTGGTCCCTAGCTCTGCCATTTGCCAGCTGTGCGACGGGGGCAAGTTACTTAACCTCTCTGTGCCCCCCAAGTCCTCATCTGAAAGGGGGGACAATAATGCTTTATGAGATTGTTGGCACCTGGTGAGCGCTTAGTGAGGGGCTGTTGTTTAGAGTTGTTCTTACTATGAGGGTGAAATGGAAGACCCCGTAGCTCATCCACTCCACACTCAGATCCCCTTCAAGGTGACGGGTCTCTAACCCAGGAGGCATTAACCACCCCCACCCCCCCCACCCCACCCCCCCGCCCGCTCCCCTCCCCGCTCCACCCCACCCCAGGCTGCTGGAAAGTGCTCAGGACTCTGATGGGAAACTGGCAGCTTTCAGGAGCCTCGTCACCGGGTGGAATTTCCATGCTCCGGTCACTCAGATCCCAGTTCCTGAAATTCCTGCCTTTGGCTTCTCAGCTGTGGCCATGACCACTTTTCCCCATTTCTGGTTAGTTTAGTTTGTGTGTGTGTGCTTCCTTTTCACTGTATTTTTAGACTTAGGAAAAAATAAACACAGTTCACACACTAGCACCTTCCTGATCAGTTGGGTCCCTCACAGGCCTGAGGGCGGGCCCTTCTTTCCCTTGACCGCTCTGGACTCGGCCTCCCCCCCCCCCCCCCCCCCCCCCCCCCCCCGCTGCTACATCCCTACCTTCTGCTGAAAATTCCCAGCCTTACCCCACCCCTGCCTCGTCCCTCGGCCTCTCCCATCCAGCACCGATAGGTGCAGATTGTAACACAATTCTGAACCCTCCGTGTCTCTGGGGCTTTTATCCTTGTTATATTTTTATCTTGTTTCCCTCCTGGAAACTTCCCCCACTGTTACATTTTTTTTTTCTCCTTTCGAAAGCGGCAACTCTATCCAGGCAGCCCTTGGCTTGTCCCACTGTGTGTCCCGCTGGGTTCAGAGGAGGAGCTGGGGACGCAGAGGAGCAGGCCTGGCATCCCCTCCCCCCAGTTATGTTGAGGCTTCATCATCACGAAGACAGTGCCAGCCTCGTCCAGCCCGGGGGAGGTCTCGGTGCAGAAGTGCCAGGAGAGCCCTGACCACGGGGCCCTGCAGGGGCAAAGGCCTCGGCCTTGGAGCTCTTACTCCCTGGACCTGAGGGACCCCCGGGACGCAGGGCTATTTTGCAGCCCTATTTCCCCTCAATTCGATTCCCCTGGCAGCCAGAGCCAGGACGTGGACTCGGCGCCGCCGGTGTCAGAAGACGCAGGTGACACAGGGAGGTGCCAAGGAGAGATGTGAGAAGGGCTGAGGAGTAGCCTGGGGAGACAGAGGAAGGGACTTTCTCAGCCTGCAGGAAACCAAAGCCGAAGGCTTCCTAGGAACAGCGTTCAGGGCTCTCAGACAATTCTGACTCTCCCTCGGGGAAGAGGAAGTGGGAGGGTTGGGGAGACTGAGGCTGGCCAGCAGAAGAATGTCCTAGCTGTCATGAAACTGCCGGCCCAGGAAATCCGAAGTCCTGGCTGAGAAAGCTGAGGCTCCCAGAGGTCAAGGCTTGTCCAAGGTTGTGGGTCAGCGGGTGCAAGGCTGAGGCTCCCAGAGGTCAAGGCTTGTTCAGGGTCACGAGTTAGCAAGAAGCCAGGCCCTGGATACAGGACCTCAACCTCCCGAGTGCAGAGGCCGGGCTCTCAGCCTGCAAGCTGTGCCCCGGAGGCTGGCAGCAGCATGAGAGCAGGTGGGCGGCGGGCTGAGTGGAGATTCCCACTTTGCTTAAGATGTGTACCCCCTAGGAAGGGCTGGGAAATCCATGCGGTGAGGCCAGCAATGCCTTGCAACACTCAGAAAGCTCAGTGAGAGGTTGGGTAACCTGTCCGAGGTCACACGGCTAGTGAGTGATTATGAGGGTCAGGACTCAGATCCAGGCAGGCCATGTGGCCATGCAGTCGCCACCTGTGCTTATCCTGGGAGTGTTGGAATGAGCCTTTGGATCTGGCCTGGCTGACTCCCGAGCCAGAATGCTAAGGATCCTCTGTACCACCTCTTCTACCCTCGAGGACTGAGGGCTGAGGGAGACGATGCGGGGGGGGGGGGGGGGGGGGAGGAGGGGGGCAGAGCACAGCAGCCAACGAGGCTGTTCTCATTTAGTCTGGCTGCCTCCAGCTCTGCCTTCCTGTCATTTGCTCAGTGCCAGGGCTTCTACCCTTGACTTTCGCCAGCCCAGAAGGAGGTCCTCAGTGGGACACAGGACTGCGGGGAAACAGGTGACTGCCTGACTGTGTCTGGGCCGCCTGCTGCTGGACTCTGGCTGTCTAGAGTGCATTCTCTGGTGTATCCCTGAAAACTGACTGTGGGGACAACCAGAAGGGCTCTCAGAGGGCAGGCCCAACCTCGAATGTTGTAGATGACAATACTGGCACCCAAAGGGAGAATGAACCTTGGTTAGAGTCATTCCTTCAGGTCTACAGTTACTGAGCACTGGCTGGGCTCCAGGCAATGTTCTAGGCTCCAGGCAAACAGCAGGGAACCACACCGGAAAGGCCCGGCCCCCACGGGGTCCACTTTATCAGAGCGGAGGAGAAAGACTATCAGTAAAAGAAATATCGGGGCGCCTGGGTGGCTCAGTCGGCTAAGCGGTTAAGCATCTGCCTTTAGCTCAGGTCATGGTCTCAGGGTCCTGGGATGGAGCCCCGTGTTGGGTTCCCTGCACAATGGGGAGCCTGCTTCTCCCTCTCCCTCTGCCCCTCCCCTCTGGTTGTGCTCCCCTCCCAAATAAATTTTAAAAAGTCTTAAAAAATATCTGGAAAACAAACAAGGGGTGGTGGAAAGGGAGGTGGGCGGGGGGTTGAGGTGACTGGGTGATGGGCACTGAGGGGGGCACTTGATGGGATGACCACTGGGTGTTTTACTGTATGTTGGCAGATCAAATTCCAATAAAATATATATATATATTATAAAAAAAATATCGGTCAACAAAGAACATCAACCAGAAAATGTCATAGTGACAAAAGCCAGAGAACATGGAAGAGAATGATTGGGTGGCTACTTTAGCCAAGTGACTTCTCTGGGCAGATGACCCTAAACCTGAGATCTAGGGGATGAAGAGGTGCCAGTTGGGACAGTCAAGAAGAAGGGCATTCCTGGCAGAGGGAGAACAGTAATAGGCCTGAACTTAATCGTACTTAGTAAAAGTAAATGCTTTGGAAAACTTTAATTTCGACGTAAATGGAAGCGCGTACGTGTGCCTGTGTGCCATCTGTCCGTATATGTAAGTACACGTGTATGTATGCAAAGCGTGTATATAGGTTTTGGGTTGTGATTAACATGTTATTTCTGACCGTGACTTGACAGAGTTGGAAAGCCATTTTTGGAGGAATCAAAGCAAGTTCAGTGTGGCTGGAGCACAGTGGGAGAGAGCAAGACAGACGGCAGGGGACGAGGCCAGCTGGGGGCAAGGGCAGGTCAAGGGCAGGTCATGTATGGCTCTAGAAGCCAGGATAAGAACTTGGATTTTATTAAAAGTGGATCTGATCTCCTAGGAAGACTTAAGCAGAGGATGGACATGGTCTATGTAGTTTCTTGTGTTTGTTTTCAATCTAGTCATTTAGAAACAGAGAAACCGTTTCCTTATAGCCATTGTCCTGCCAAAACACATTTGCCTCACTTTCACAGGCAAGAGATGTGGGGCGAGGTAGGGGGGAGTTATGTCCATCTTTGCCTGATCAAGAACAACCAGGAGAGGCTCCCCAGGGAGGCTGTAAGAAGGAGGACCAGGGAAGGCAGAGGAGGGGGAAGGAATTGCCACCTAAGAGGATGAACAAGTGGCTGGACTTGGAAGTAGCTCTGGCTTGGGGTCCACATCCTTGTCCCGCTCACTCCCATGTTTCTGAGGTGTTTTCTTCTCTTAGGATTTGCCCCCACACAAGGCCTCCCTCCCACTCACCCAGCAAGGAGCCACCTGGTCCTGCCCAAGCCCCGGTGGTGGCAAGAGAAGGCAGGCAGACCTGCAGACTGGTCTCACCAGTCTCCTGCCCCAAATATCTGCTCCAGGTGTGACTGTGCTGAACTTCCTCCGGCTACATCCTGCTCTCGTGTTCAGACGGAACACAGGCTTCTTCCCCTGTTTTCCCTGCTGCCCTACCCTCTGCCATTGCCATACTTTCCTCCTCAATCTCAGTCCAGCTCACAGAGCTGTGTGTGTGTGTGTGTGTGTGTGTGTGAGCACGCGTGTCTCTTCTCCTCCTGTGTATATCTTTACTCACACACACATACACCTGCATTCACAGGTCCTCTTTCCAGGCCTCCATCTCTTGCTTCCAATCCATTCCATTCCCCTAGAACATTCCCTATCCCCTGGCCTCCTCTCAGCATCCTCTTCTTGTTTTACATCATGACTCGGTGCTAGTTCCTCCAGGAAGTTTTCTCGGGAAATTCTCTTTACTTTTGTTTCTCCATCTACTGTCTCAGCAGATTCCTGTAACAACATGCAGCTCCCAGGAAGGGGAGTAGAGAGCATGAGAAGGAGAAAAGCCCCAGGAATGGGCCTGGCACGCACTGCTAGGCTTTGGTTTTCTCCTGTGGAACTCAAACAATTTCACAGAATACCAACATCAAGCCAGGCCACTCTCTGACCATGATGGATCAAGAACAAGACTTCCCTGCAGTTACATTCAAACCCAGACAAAAACAAGAACGTTGTCCAAGCCACAAATATGAACAAACACCCCTCATCCTAGCCAGTGGCAGTGGTTGCGTTCTCTCCCACCCATCCCACTCTTGGCCCAGTTGTACCCCTCCCATCTCGTAAGATTTATTAAGTTTCCCAATCACAGAATTCCCCAGCCTTCTGACAACAGACTCTCACTCACTTCCTTGATCTCTCCCTCCATCAGTAAATGTAAGTCCAAATACCAAGTCCTTTCTATCACCCTTTCCCTGCATGCCCACAGCTCCACCTCGGTGTGTGTTCTTCTTGTTGAAAGGAATCCTTGCACCAAATTTTGTTCCACTAACACTGTTGCTGGTCTTTGGCTGGAGGTCGTTGACAATCAAGAGCAACATGTAGGTTCACACTTTATGTAATATTTATTTATTTTTTTTTTTAAAGACTTTTTTTTTTTTTTTTTTTAGATTCTATTTATTTATTCATGAAAGACACAGAGAGAGAGACACAGAGACATAGGCAGAGGGAGAAGCAGGCTCCATGCAGGGAGCCTGATATGGGACTCGATCCCAGGACCCCAGGATCATGACCTGAGCAAAAGGCAAATGCTCAACCACTGAGCCACCCAGGCACCCCGCACCTGAGTCCTATTAAGGGAAGGGGAGAAAGGGCCTTGTCTTGCCAGACTCGTAGGGGATGCAGGGAGCAGGTTGCCTGAGAGCTCTTTGTAACAATCCCTAGAGCAGAGAAAGATTGGGCTTGTGTACCCTCTGGTAGGGATCTGAGTGAATTTGAATTTGTCATCACCCTAAACACCTTTGTGTATTATGTCACTGTCCCAGATAAAGAATTTATCAGAGTAATCAGAGCCAAAAAAAGATAGGGCAGTTCCGAGCTTTCAACACGGTGTACACACACACACACACACACACACACACACACACACACACTATCCAGGCTAGTGGTTTTAAAACTGTGTTCCCTGTAGTTTGCTCCTGGGAAATACTCCAAGAGGGGTGGGGAGGCTGACTGAGCCCTACTCCAAGTCCTTCATTCTGATTCAACCAGAGCACTTTGAATTTTCGTCTTTTTTGTGTGTTTTGGGATTCTACGTAAGATTTAATTTGTAAAGGAGCTTTTACTACATGTAAACAGCATGAAGATGCAGTCAGCAAAATCCAAAATATGGAAGACACTGTTGAATAAACAACTTGGTTTGGGGCACCTGGGTGGCTCAGTGATTGAGCGTCTGCCTCCAGTGCAGGTCCTGATCCTGGGGTCCTGGGATCGAGTTCCACACCAGGTTCCCCACAGGGAGCCTGCTTCTCTGTCTGTGTCTCTGCCTCTCTGTGTGTGTCTCTTGGGTATAAATAAATAAAATCTGGGGATTCCTGGGTGGCGCAGCGGTTTAGCGCCTGCCTTTGGCCCAGGGCATGATCCTGGAGACCCGGGATCGAATCCCACGTCGGGCTCCTGGTGCATGGAGCCTGCTTCTCCCTCTGCCTATGTCTCTGCCTCTCTCTCTCTCTGTGTGTGACTATCATAAATAAATAAAAATAAAAATTAAAAAAAAATAAAATCTTAAAAAAAAAACTTGGTTTCTTCAACAAATAAGTCACAAGAAAAAAAGGAGGATGAACCTATGAAATAAAAGACATTTAAGAGCCATATCAACCAAATTCAACATGTGGACCTTGTTTTAGATTATATCAATGTATGACGCAGTTGGGAAAATGTTAACACTGGCTGGATATTTGATGATACTAAGGAGTTATTATTTATTTTTGGTTGTGATCATGGTATTATGGTTATGTTAATACACTCCCTTTAGAGGTGAGTACTGAATTAAATGATACAATGTCTAACATGTTTGAAAATCATCCAGTACAAGAGGTGTACGGAACGGGAGTGGGTAGGGAGGCATAGATGGAGCAAGAGTATGTTGATAATTATTGATGCTGGGTGACAGGTGCGTAGAGGTTCATTGTATTATCCTTTCTCCCTTTTTAAGTGTTTGAACATTTCCACAGACACAAAAAAAAGTTAAAAAAAAATAAGCTAAATGGGACTATAGAAATAAGATTTGGAATTATAACCTATTTCTTTCTTTCTTTATTTATTTTAAAGATTTTATTTTTTTATTTTTTTAAAGATTTTATTTATTCAAAAAATATATTTTATTTACTCATGGGAGACACAGAGAGAGAGGCAGAGACAGGCAGAGGGAGAAGTAGACTCCCTGCGGGGAGCCCGATGTAGGACTCGATCCTAGAACCTGGGGATCCCGCCCTGAGTCAAAGGCAGATGCTCAATCATTGAGCCACCCAGGAGTCCCACTTTATTTTTTTAAAGTAACAGATTTATCGAGATATGATTCACATGCCATATAATTCGCCAAGTTAAACTATACAATTCAGTGGGTTTTAGTATATTCACAGAATTGTACAACCGTCACCTGATCAGATTTAGAAGATTTTCATCACCTCTCAAAGAAACCTGGAATCCATTGGCGATCACTCCCCATTCCCCCGGTCCTGACAGCCCCAGGCAGCCACTTACCTACTTTCTGATTCTTCAGTCCATCCATTCGGAACATTTCACACAAATGGAATCAGACAATATGCGGTCCTTTGTGCCTGGCTTCTTCCACCTTAAGATAAAGTTTTCAAATATAAGCTTGTCTTAAACTTTTCTGGCCCGGATAAGAAAGAGCTGCCTTGTAAGTTTATTATTCTGTCTATGGATTTTTAAATACAGACCCTTGGAAGAGGTTTAAACAAACTTAGTGCAGGGAATCTGACAGAAAGAAAGAAAGAAAGAAAGAAAGAAAGAAAGAAAGAAAGAAAGAAAGAAAGGAAGAAAGAAAGAAAGATAAAGGCTAAGAACCCCTCCTCTAGTCCAGACTCCTCACATTGCATTCAAGGAATGATCCAGGAGAGGGAAGTGACTTATACAAATGGTCCTAGCAGCTTGTTAAGGGCAGAGCAGGGTCCAACATCCACACCTGCTGAACTTTGGCTCCATCCTCTGTTCAGGTTGCCACGCTGCCTTCTGACCTAACACTCACACACATCACTTTCTCCACCACAACTCCTAATCACATGACCCATAAAATCTCTTTGGGCACATCTTGAGCATCAGCCATGATGGGGGCTGCTTTGTCTCCCAGCTAGGGTTTCTGCTGCCCTGTCCTGAGATGCAGCCACCCAGGGAAGAAGAGCCAGTGTTAGCACCTGCTCCCAGAACTTCTATCTCAGAGGAGCTCAAGAATAGCAATCTTGTTAGAAGCCAAAGGAAGCTGTTGGAATAGCAGGACCAGTTTCTTTGGGGTGGCTGGTGGAGAGAGTTTATGGGGGGGAGGCTGGTGGGAACATGGGAGAGAGAGAGGGCTAAAGCCTTTGGGGCTGCCATTGGAGGGAACCAAGTTAAAGGTTAAAAGGATGTATAGGAACCCCACGGAGCCCTCCAGAACGGAGTCCAGATAAGACTGAAGGTGAAGAAGAGGAGGAAAAGGTCAGGCTGAGGGAAAGGACTCCAGGTTGAGGCAGTCTATGATCATACAGCTGTTCCTGGAACTCTCCCAAACCATGCGTATGGACAGTTTGGAGAGGCTGTCAGCCTGCTGACAAAGGACAAGAAGAGGACAAACTCTACAGAGAGAATATCATCTGAAGGCTGAGCATGAGGCCTCAGGGATGAAGTGGGAAAAAAAGTTCCAGAGAGCCTGGGAGTAGAGTCTATGATAGCACCTGGATAACTCTTAACTACTCTGGAGGTTCGCTTAGGTGATCCTTGATCCCTGAAAGGGGCACCTCAGGAGATGGGTAGAGGACCGTGCACTTAGTCCCAGAGCCCTCAGCCAAGTAACTTGGACTTGGAGGCCACAGGATTTGACCAGAAGCACATGGGCTGGGCGATAGTCTCAAAATACCTTCCATTGTCCTGTCTATAGTGAGCATTGGGAATCTCATTCTTAGAGGCCTGTCCCTTTGGGTCTGGGAAAGGTTTTTTAATTAATATTAATTAATTAATTAGTTTGTTTAGAGCACAGGCAGGGGGAACTGCAGTGGAAGAAGGAGGAGCAGGCTCCCCACTGAGCAGGGAGCCTGATGTGGGGCTCAATCCCAGAATTCCGAGATCATGACCTGAGCTGAAGGCAGACGCCCAACCCATTGAACCACCCAGGCATCCCCTGGGAAAGGTTTTTAAACATCCTTTATATCAAGGGAAATATCCCTGGCTGGGGCAGCAATGAAGGTAAAGCTCGGATGGGAGAAGACCCAGGGCATGCTCCAGACGTGTGGAGTTTGACAAGGAGAAGAGACCTAAAGATAAACTCTGGGGTGCTCTCATGCCCCAAATCAGCTTTACTCCAATCCCTGATCCCCAGGAAGCCTGATTTAGACTGTCTTCATTTCTGAACAATCAGTGGGCTATTCAAGCTGTGTATATCCCATGGCTCTGTCTACTGGAGAGGCTCCTTAACATGCAAGGGCTCTGAGGGACAGGGCTGGGAGGCAGTTACGTAGCTCCTCTCAACCTTGGGTTGCCCTCCAGCCTGCTAGTCCCAAAAGTCCCAGGCCCAGTCTTCCAGTCTGGACTTTAACCAGGTGACACACAGAGTGTGTTGGTATTAGTAGGTATCGGCCTGGAGCTGGACCTGTGCCTGATTCACCCAGGAAGCTGAACCCAGGCAGCAGAACAAACACCCTTAAGCAGCTCCTGCCAGGCATGGGGTGAGAAGTTATCTGGCCAAACAGACAGGGACTTTGTTTGCTCTGTTCTCCTTTTTCTCTCAACCCCAGTTGCCAACTCACTCGTTCCTTTCTCTCTGCCCATCTCTGGGTCAGGAACTCTGTGGGTTTTTTCCAGATGATGCAAGAAGACTCTATCTATCTATCTATCTATCTATCTATCTATCTATCTATCTATCTATCTATCTATCATCAATCTATCTATCTAGGTGAAGGTGATTCCAGACTTGGGTGTTAAAAGAGGCACATCAGGGACTGATAAGGGGGTACCTCAGGAGTCTCTGGGAGAGGAAGCCAGAGTGGTTTGGATGAAGATTAGATGGAACAAAGGGGTCAGAGATCTAGGGGGCCACCCTGCCATCCCACCCCGGGTGCCACCTGTCTATGGTTGAGGCAGGGCCTGCTTTTCTCTTGGGACAACGCCAGCTTGACCTCATTTTCTGCCTTCGTGGCCAGTTTGCTTTTGACACTAATTGATGGACACTCGAGACCATTAATTTTGCTTCACGTCCCCTCCCCCCTTCCTCATACAAATGCAAACAGCGTGGGAATCCCCTTGCAGAGGAAGCAACGGTGCGGCTTTAAGAGAAAGGGAAGGGAGGACGAGGGCACTGACTCAGATTCTCCTCCCATTGGCTGCTGGAGGGGATCCCACCTCGGGGATTGGCCGCAGCAGAGCCCGCCTCCTCTTGTGATTGGCTCAGCCGGGGCTATATAAGGCGGCCGTGCCGGCCCCGTTTTCATTTGGAGGGAGGCGAGGCGGCCGGCTGGCTCTCCGCGCCGAGACGCGCCTGGCGCAGCCCTCTCGTCCCTGAACCCGAGTGCGAGTCGTGCGGAGGCGACAGCCATGAAGGAGAGACGGGCCCCGCAACCAGTCGTGGCCAGATGTAAGCTCGTCCTGGTGGGGGATGTGCAGTGCGGGAAGACGGCGATGTTGCAGGTGTTAGCGAAGGACTGCTACCCCGAGGTGAGCCGCCCGCCCTCCGGCCCCCGGCCCCCGGCCCCCGGCCCCCGCCGGCCGGCCGCCTGCGTCCTCCCCGGGGCCAGACCCCCACCCGCCCAGGGGCGCGACCCCGACCCCCGGCCCGCCGCCCCCCAGCCGCCCCGCCCCCCGCCGCCCGCTGCGGGACCGCCCTGCCTCCGCCTCCCCTGAGACCTGTTCCACTTGTGCCGCCCCGCCGGCTCCTCGGCTCCTCGTCACCTCTTCACCCGTAGGCCCCGATCACATGCCCCCCCCCCCCCGAGTCCGCTCCCGGGAGAGGGACCTGGAGGCACTTGAGAGTCTGGGGTGTCTTCTTGACGTAATACCTGCCGGTCTCCTCATCGCATCCTCAGAGGTTCTGCAGGCGGGCTTCTGCCCTGCGGGGCCGGGCGGCGGGAGGACGTGCGGAGCTAGAATTGGCTTGTGGCTCTAAAACTGGGGGGAGTCTGGGGACGACAGAAATCTGTGTGTTTGCCTCCCTGACCACCCACCTAGGGATCTGGGGGCTGGGGGGCTTGCCCCCCGCACCCTGGCTGGAAGTCGCTCAGATTTCTTTTTGCCTTGGAGCAAAGTGTCTATGCCTCTCCTCTCCCCTCCTTCCCATGTGGCCCCTCCTGCCCCCAGGTATCACCCCCCTTCCCTGCCCCTTAGCTCCTTGCACTTCGGGGCCTCACTAGGGTGGGTGGCTCCTGGTGCAGCCGGCACTAACCAGAGGGTTAGGGGAGTAGGTTTGCTCAGAGAGTGACTAGCCCCTCTCTCTTCACAGACGTATGTGCCCACCGTGTTTGAGAATTACACTGCCTGCTTGGAGACAGAGGAACAAAGGGTGGAGCTCAGTCTCTGGGACACCTCAGGTAAGGCTCCTGGCCCCAGATGCCCCCTTCCCGCCCCCACTGATCTGCTCCAGCTGCTGTCTTTAAGAGATTGTTTCCCTCTTTGATGGGGAGCAGCGTGTATGGTGCTGGCCAGGTAACCGACAGAAGGGGACCTGAAGATTCCTTGGTTGGCAGGTCCGGGGGTGCAGAGCAGATGAGCCCCAAGATGCCACTTCTCTGGCTCTGGCCCCTTCTTTCAGAGGGCTGGGGTGGTGAGGTGTATGGACCCATGAATACAACTGGGGGACGGGCTTCTCTGTTTCCACTCCCTGCCTCTGTATCCCCCCCACCCCACCCACCCCGCCTTTACTGCCCCAGAGCAAAGCTAAATTAAGAGGCAGGAGTCGGTGCTGCTGGAGGCAGTTGTGGTTAAGGCCCCGAGACAAGCCTGCTTTGGGGAAATACTGCTCCTGCCTCAGTTTTCTCTCCTGCATTCCATCTTGGGTCACTGCTGTCCGCCTGCCGCAGCTCCGTTCCACTTGTCATACCGCTGCGGCTCAGGGATGAAGCGATGCATCATCGATGTTTTGGAGGGTGGGGGAGATGGCTTTAATATGGGGCACAGTCTCATTGTAGATAGTGGCGGGGGAGGTGGTGGTGGTGACAGTCACCCCCACCCCCACCCCACCCCACCATACCGGGCTGAGGTAGGAGATGCATGGTCTTTCTGGAATGTAGAAAGCAATATTTTCCCTCTCAATCCTAAACCCTCAGTGCAAGGCTGTCCTTTGCTTTGATTCTGATCCCTTCCCATGATCTCTTTTACCCCAGTTCTTTTTTAGTAGACTGGGCTCAGAGTCATAATTAAGGACTAGGATCCAGGCATAACAGAAAGAAAAGAAAATCCACCCTCCAAAAATGCAATATTCAGGCTGAGTTTAAAGAGGAACTGTGTAAATCACTAGGGGCTTCCTGTTACATATAATAAATATGCCATCCTATTCCTCCAAGAGCTGTTGCTCCCGTGATCTAATTTTTGAGGTCTGAAAAGATTAGGGGTAAGGGGTAAACAGAAAATAAGACTTCCCCTTGCTTTCCCCCCTCCCCCAAACAAAGCAAAACAAAAATTCCTCCACCTGGTGCGCCTTCCTCTGTTGCAGTTCCAGGGCTTGGAGGCAGGGTTCTGGCTATCCTGGACTGTGCTATGCTGGCTGGATCCAACTGGAATGCAGCTTGGCTGCATGATGTATGGGATTTTGTCTGCCCTCACCCTGCCCACCTCTCAGTCTTCCCAGAATCTTACTGCAGCTCATCTCTTTTTACTACCACTGCCCCAAAGTGCCCCCCAGCCACCCCCGCATCAGACTGCAGCCCTAGAATCCCCTTCCAGATAATGGAAAGTCAGCAAAGTGGTGTCTGTTCCCTGCATCACATCCCCACCCCCCCAATTTCAGAAAGGATGCAGGTTACCAGTCATCCTCAAACTCCTTTCAAATTAGGTGCCCACAAAGAAGGAAGGAGTGGTAGGGGTGTGTGGGATGGGGCTTCCCGACACTGGGGCCAGGGTTGAACCTGTTCCCATTATTCACTTGCTGGTCTTAGGGGAGGGGGATCGCCTGAAGCCAGAATGGAGGCCTCTTGCCCTCCCCACCTCTCCCCTCCCGTCTCCTCTCCTCCCTTCTCCTCCCCTCCCCTCCCCTCCCCCTTCCTCAGTACTGCAGTGCTCCCTTCCCTCAGTGCTCAGTGCTGCCTTGCTAAGACCCCACCTCAGAGAGGGGATGGGGGTGGATTGCCTAAGGGGCAGACAGTTATCACAACTCCTCTTTACTCTTTTTTTTTTTTTTACAACCAACCCCCCACCCCATCTTGGATTCCCCCCAGTTTCCATGGCGATTGCGGTGCAGGGAGAGGGGCTGCTTGCTATTCTGAGCACGGATTGTCTGGGTTCCAAATCTGCTACTGTTCCTTCCCCAGGGTGGAGGGGGGGAGGCTGAACCCCTAGCATTCTCCCATACTGGACCACCTGGGTCTGCATTGCCTGCTGCCCTCCTAGCGGAAGGACCCTTGCCCGAGCCTCCAAATCCCTAGCTATTGGTGCTGCTCTCTTTGAAACTGCCTCCCTGAGATCTTGGGGGATAGGGGCTGCAGCTTTTTGTGGGGAGAAAGAGTAAGGCACTGGATCCATGATGTTCCTCCTCCCCTCCGCCAGCCTCCTAGAGTTCTGACCCCATGGCAAAGAAGCAGGGCAGCCAGTTATGTAACAGGCAGGTTTGTTTCTTCTTGGAGAGACCCTGGAGCAGAAGCAGGGAACAGAGGTTGGGCAGCAGGCAGACTCTAGAAAAGAGACCTGAAACAAGCCCTGGTCTCTCTGCAGGGGTGGGAGCTTCCTCCTCTGGGACTCAGAAAACTGGTAGACCTTAAATTAAGTGCACCGTAGGAGACCCAGACAGGGCCAAATGATATTCTACTCCCCCCTCCCCCGCCTTTTATTTCCCCTTTCCCTTTTTCAGGACTAAGGAAGATGGTATTTTTGTTCTGCTTTCTGGCAGGTGGTCAGGTCCCAAGCTTCTAGGCTGCAGCATGTTCCCCTGGGAGATGGGTGCGGCCAACTCACCTAAGGACCGAGAGTGGTATTCCCAGGGCTCTGTGGGCTTAGGCCCATAGCGAAGGGCAAATGCCATGACTCACCATCAGCTCTTTCTCCCACATACCAGGATCTCCCTACTATGACAATGTCCGTCCACTCTGCTACAGCGACTCAGATGCAGTATTGCTATGCTTTGATATCAGCCGACCGGAGACCGTGGATAGTGCACTCAAGAAGGTCAGTGTGGATAACTGTGCCATCTCTAGCTCAGCTTGAGAACAAAAAAGGAATCTCGGGGGCCTTGTTGCCTAATCCCCTCATCTGTAACATGAGGAAACTGAGGCCAGGGAAGGAAGAGATTTGCCTGAGACCATACTGTTAGCTACAGCTCTGGGATGAGAACCCAGATCGTGCCCCCCATGCCTCCTGCCCTCTCCCTATCCTGCTCTGCCAGAGGCCCAGCAAGGAAGGGTGGTATTGAAGACTCAGGAAGTGAAGGATCGAGAGGGAGAACCTTTCAGTGACAGAGTTTGAAGGTTGGAGATGGGGTCTTGTGAAGGCAGCTTCTCTGGAACTTGATCCCAGGCCCATCAGGACTGGGCAAGCCAGGCAGACCCTTGCAGAAATGCTGAGAGGAAATGCCTGGTTTGGGTGGCAAAGTCTGCCCGTACAGAAGAGTCTCAGAATACCTTGTGGAAGTAGTTTCCTAGAAGACTTTGGGATTATCTCCTTTTCTTGGGAAGAGACTGGTTGGCTTCCTCCCTATTCCTCCTGGCTTCCTGGAAGCTTTTTCACTGGGTGGAGGGGGCAGATCCACGTCCCACATGCTTGGCAGAGAGAGGGGAGGAGATTTTGCTCCTGGGCTTCCTTTGGTCAACTGGGCTGTTGAATAAGGGGACAGGCTCTCAGGTCAGTACTCCTGTGGCCCCAAAGGCCTCATGGGCAGGAAGATGATGTAATTCATGCGTCGGTGACGCCATGTGACTCAGGGAGGGCTGGGCTGGTGATAAGCTGGATGGCGTGTATGATGTTGCCAGCTGGGCTTCTCCAGGTACCTGTTAGCCACTGACTCTTCTTCCTTCTTCCTTCCCTTTTACATGGCTCTTCAGTGGAGGACAGAAATCCTAGATTATTGTCCTAGCACACGTGTTTTGCTTATTGGCTGTAAGACAGACCTGCGGACAGACCTGAGCACGCTAATGGAGCTGTCCCACCAGAAACAGGCACCTATCTCCTATGAGCAGGTGTGTGTGTGTGTGTGTGTGTGTGTGTGTGTGTGTGTGTGTAGACACATATGTGTATTAAGGGTAGGGTGGGGAATGGTATAGACAAAGGACTGGACATGTGGCCCTTGCTCAAACTCTCACTATGGCAAGGGAGAATTGGTATTCTGGGGGGCTATCTCTAGTCAGCAAACCAGGCATCTCGATAGGGGCGGGAGGCAACTGTTTACCCAGTTTATACTGTAGGTTGGCAGGTGAGCCATTCCTGTGTGCACCAGGATTTCTCAGATTGTTTTTTGTTGACCACTGGCATTAGAATCACTAGAGGTACTTGTTAGAATTCCTGACTCCATACCTAGAGAGTCACTTGGGAGAAAAATACAGAAATTGTGTTTTTAATGAAATTCTGGGATAATCTCTTTTGCACATGGGAACGTATGGATTTCTTTTTTTTTTTTTTAAGATTTTATTTATTTATTCATGAGAGATACAGAGAGAGAGAGGCAGGGACACAGGCAGAGAGAGAAGCAGGCTCCATGCAGGGAGCCCGATGTGGGACTCGATCCCGGAACTCCAGGATCATGCTCTGAGCCGAAGGCAGATGCTCAACCACTGAGCCCCCCAGGCATTCCCGTATGGGTCATTTCTTTTAAGCCAGTGGTTCATGTTAGAAGCATCCGAGTAGCTCTTAAAAATATGAATGCCTCCCCACAGAAAGGCTGATTTACTTGGTCTGGCATCAGTATTGTTTTAAAAGTGCTACAGGTGATACTAAGGTGCATGTGGGCTTCACCTTCAGCAAATTGTCAGCAGAGGGGGTGGTGGGAGACTGGGCCACGGGTCCCATCTGGAGTAGCCCTGGGGAGTGCCACTGGGCATAGAAGGCAGTGTCTCAGAGCCACCAGGGACAACCACATTGATGACTTCACTCCCTCTGCAGGGCTGTGCCATAGCCAAGCAGCTGGGTGCAGAAATCTACCTGGAAGGCTCGGCTTTCACCTCAGAAAAGAGTATCCACAGCATCTTCCGGACGGCATCGATGGTGTGTCTGAACAAGCCCAGCCCAGTGCCCCCAAAGAGTCCTGTCCGAAGCCTCTCCAAGAGATTGCTTCACCTCCCCAGTCGCTCCGAACTCATCTCTTCTACCTTCAAGAAGGAAAAGGCCAAAAGCTGTTCCATTATGTGAAGTGGGGGTTAGAGAAGGGAGGCAACCTCCCACTTCCTCCCTTGGGTTGCAGAGGCACAGGGAGAGGGAGGATGGGACAATTTAGGACACTGGACATGTGTTTTTCAGATGGCCATGGTGAGGGCTTGGAAGGAGACAGGAATGGGACGAGGAAAGAGCCAGGCCCGGCTTGAGGACCTGACACTGAGAAAGAACCATCACACCCCAAGCCAGGCACTAGGTTGTGGTGAGGGCGGCTGCCCCAGTGTCTCCCCCCCTGCCCCCGCTCCAGAGGAAGGAAAGGTGTGGGGGTGTGGGGGGCATGCTGGCCTCATGGGCTTGGGGGCCTACGGGAGCCTCACCTTCAGCATCATGCCTCTTCCACACAGCGCTTCCATGTGGGCCAGGGGATGGGAGGGGTCCCCGAGCCCTTCCCTTCCCTTCTGAGGAAGCCGCAGAGCAGTGGAGTGGGGAAGCCAAGAGGCAGCTCCCTTGGGAGCAGAGCCCAGGTGCTTCATAACTGAAATCAGAAGGGCAGGAGCTGGTCAGAGCCCATGAGAAGGAAACCTCATCTTCGCATAGCCCATGCCTCATGGAGAGGTGACATCATACATCCATATGCTTCTCACCTAAGTCCCCAGGGTCCGAGGGAGAAGCCTCCAGACCCCCTTCTCTTGCAGTGTGGGGGTGGTGGTGCTGCAGGGGGCAGGGCTGGGTGGGGGTCACCAGACTTTTTCTGCCCTTAGGGCAGTATAGCTGGCATTTGTTTTATAGACTCTTGTCTTTGGAATTGGGGGGAGGGGGGAGCGTTTCAATCTGTTATATGTTCTGTGTTTAAAGAAGAAAAACCTATTTATTAATGAAAAATATAACACATATAAAGGAGTTGGCTCTGTTTTCTTAGTTTCTTTCTCGATTTCCTTTGTCTGGTCTTTGATAATGAGGAAGAAGCTATCCTGGGGCCCTTTCTGTGTGGGAGAAGTCAGAGATGCAGAGTGGCTGCCTCCACTGTTCCCTCACGTCTCTAACAAGGGTCTCCCTTTCCCCCGACCTACTACATCCCCCAAATCCTACCCAAGTCCAATAAGCCAATGAAGAGCTCGTTAGCCCCAGGGCAGGGTTCTTCAACCTTGGAACTAATGACATTTTACACTAGATGATGCTTTGTTGCTGGGGCTATCTTGTGCATTGGAGGATGTTTAGGAACATTCTTGACCTCCACCTGCTAGATGACAGTAGCCTCCCACCTCCCTCCCTATTCTCACAACCAAAATGTCTCCAGATATTGCTAAATGTCCTCAGGGGCAAAATCACTCTTAGTTGAGAACCATTGCCTAGATAGTCTAGAGGAGTGAGAGAGACAAGGTTTGGCAAAATCATCGGTAGAGGATCCAAGCCACTGAGATTCTAAACCCTGCAGAAGGTGGGATAGACTGAAGCCAAGGTTGGGGGGAGGTTCCTGGGGTCCTGGTTTCCTCTGACTTCAAGGAGAGGTAAGGTCTTTCACTTTCTTGATGCCCCTCCCCCCCTGCCAGTTCCATTGCCTGTTGATGGCAGCTCAGGGGCCTTAACATCACTTCCTTTCAGTGACTTACAGCTCTTTTTTCCGAGTTTCATAGTGTGCTGGAAATAAAGTTACTTTGTATGTTTTGAGCACTTACTGTGTGCTCAGCCCCTTGCTGAGAGCTTTCCCTACATTCTCATATTTAACCTTATAATAGCTAACATTTGTTATATGTTTACTATGTATGGGTCAGGGGGCACTTACGAGTTCTTTCTATATTACTTAATCCTGTGATAACCCTATGAGGTACTCTACCTCCTTTTACAGACAAGGAAACTGAGGTTCAGAGAAGTTAGTTAATGTGCCCAAGGCCACACAGTTAGAAAGTGATAGAACCTGGAGACAAATCCACCAACCAGACTCCAGAATATGCACTTCTTTTTTTTTTTGTATTGCTCTCCTATTCTGTGAGGCAAGAAATGTCATTATCCCTATTTTATAAATGAAGAAATAGAGAAGTCAGAGATGCTATATAACTTGCCCAAGATCATACTGCTAGTAAGTAATGGAGTCATAGTTCAACTGGGTCTGGTCTCAATGTTGCTAGCCATGTTGTAAAAGTTGAATAGGAGACTCTACCTACAGTCCTTACTAGAATGTAGTTCCTCTGTCTCCGTCTCCAAAGATGCATGTTTGTGAAAGAACTCGCAGGGTAGGACAAAGCGTATGAGTGTCCTTTAAGCACAACGTCTTACGTGTGTCATGAGAAAGCTGTGCACAGAGTAAGGGTGTCTACCACTGTGAACTTGAACAAACTTCATCACCTTCCTGGGTCTCAATGGACTTATCTGTAAAGAAGAGTTGTAGCCTGGAAATAGGGGGAAAGCATGGATGCCCAATTTAAATGAACCTAGAGTTGAATTCTGGTTTCATCCTTTTAACTATATTGCCACTGAAGGCATAATCAATAAAACGGTGATAATACCCACCTCATTTGAGTGTTCTAAGAAATAAGTAAGTAGGGGATCCCTGGGTGGCTCAGCGGTTTGGTGCCTGCCTTCGGCCCAGGGCATGGTCCTGGAGTCCTGGGATGGAGTCCCACATTGGGTTCCTTGCATGGAGCCTGCTTCTCCCTCTGCCTGTCTCTCTCTCTCTCTCTCTCTCTCATGAATAAGTAAATAACAAGTAAATAAAATCTTAAAAAAAAAGAGAAAGAAGTAAGTAGGGATGCCTGGGTGGCTCAGCGACTGAGCACCTGCCTTCAGTCCAGGATGTGATCCTGGAGTTCTGGGATCAAGTCCCACGTCGGGCTCCTTGCATGGAACCTGCTTCTCTCTCTGCCTATGTCTCTGCCTCTTTCTCTTTGTGTCTCTCATGAATGCATAAATATTATCTTTTAAAAAAGAAGCAAGCAAGTCATAGAAGTTAAGTGTTCAGCACAGAGTTGGGCACTTGGATTCTCAGTAAATACCACTGCGGCTGCTCTTCCTGTGTACGCCTTTGGTCTGATCGTTGAAGTTGCATTCTGTGAGTGCAGAGCCCTCTAGTGTTCACTGCGTGAGTTACATCTCGTAGATCTCAGATCTCCTTCCCCTTCAGATCTTTCTAATAAAATAAAACATTTAAAAAAAAAAAATAAAATAAAATAAAACATTTAGTTAAATCATAACAGTATAGGAGATAGAAATTCTAATTGGAGCTATCTAGGGTAAATGTGGGCAAGTCGAAGGCTGTAGTGTTCTAAGAGCAGAAGCCCATCTCTCCTGGGGTTACTTTGGGCTATTGTGTGTGATGTTCAGGATTAAATTTTTGGTCTATCCTCAGGCTCTGTTTGAAGAGAACTGAACATACATTCAGAGAGAGAAGCCAGCCCTACAGCCACGTGGTATTGAAACCCAAAAGCTGCCAATGGGAAGATGACAAGGGAGAGGGCGTTTAGACACTTCCTGGTATCTACCTAAACCTTGCAAAGTTTAGGGTCTGTTTGTTAAGATTTTCTTTATGAGGGCAGCCCTGGTGGCTCATTGGTTTAGCGCCGCCTTCAGCCCAGGGCCTGATCCTGGAGACCCAGGATGAGTCCCACATGGGGCTCCCTGCATGGAGTCTGCTTCTGTCTCTGCCTGTGTCTCTGCCTCTCTCTCAATCTCTGTCTCTCATGAATAAATAAGTAAAATCTTAAAAAAAAAAAAGATTTTATTTATGAGACACACACACACACACACACACATAGAGGCAGAGACACAGGCAGAGGGAGAAGCAGGCTCCATGCAGGGAGCCCCATGTGGGACTCCATCCTGGGCCTCCAGGATCACACCCTGGGCTGCAAAGTGGCGCTAAACCGCTGAGCCATTGGGGCTGCCCCAGGTCTGGGGTTTTTTGGGGTCTGGGGTGGGGCTGGTGAATGATGAACCATAAGATCAAAGAGAAACCAAGTAAACATACAATTTGGGGTAGAGAAGGCTCGGTGGATGACAAGGAGGTTGGGGGGGGGGGGGGCTAGGAGGAGGAAAGAAGCAAAATTAGGAAGGTAGCCCAATACCTGGCCAAAATCCCAAGGGCAAGAAAATAAGGAAGCCAGGATCCTATTTGGAATGTCGAGAAAACAGGTGCCACAGCCCAGGTGATACCACCTTGCAGGAAGAACTCTGTAACCCGCTTATGGGCTCATTTTGAGTTGGCCCAGTAACTGGGGGTTGTTCCTGCGGGACCAACGTTGCTAAAACGTCCTCCTGAATCTGGGATAGTCCCACACAATGCATTGTCCCACCCTCATTGTGAAATACTAGGCTACTCCTGTAACCGAGCCTTTAGTTTGCCTACCTGTAAAATGGACTTAATGTATCTCGGATTTTTTTTTTTTTTTTTTTTTTGCAAAAGTCCTTTTCCACAAACGGCACAGTATGTGTTGTTATTGCAGTTGTTAGTTACAATTAAGCGCTCTCGATATCTAAGGAAGCCCCTGAATTCCTTCGGCGGAAGCCCCAGGCCATGGCAGCCTAGGAGCACCGCGCGGCGAGAGCACCTTGGGCTTGGAAGCACACCCACAGAAAACGGAGTCCCGCAGGCTCAGATGTTTGGCGGACCACATTGCCCAGCAGACCCCTCGTCCCGGGGCCGGCGCTCGCGCGGTGCATTATGGCATTCGTAGTCCTCAGGCCTTCGATGTCGGCCCGCCGTCTCGCACCAGGAACTCGCCTTCCCAGCTTGCCGCGCGCGGCCGGGGATGCAGCTCGGCGACCAGGAAACGGGAAAGATGGCGGCTGCTCGGCGACGTTGAGGCCGCGTTGGGCGGTTCAGACTCAGAGTGGTGAGTCCCGAGCGTTGGAGGCGGTCCCCGCGAGCTTGCAGAGAGGGCGAGAGTGGGGGCACGGCGGTGGCCCCTGCCTCCGGGACGAGGCGGGGAAGAACGCTTCAGGGTAGAGGGGGGAGCCCGGAGAGCTCTGGCGGGCTGGAGCGAAGGGGCGCGGGCCCCGGGGCGGAGTATTGGCTCCTGGGGACACAGGCCAGGTCCCTGGACGATGTTACGGGCCAGACCTCTGCCCATGAGCGCGGCCCCTATGATACCCTCTATCCGAGCTTATCCTTCATGTTTCGAGTAGCCCTTGCTCCAGCCAGACCGGAACTTTGGCTTTTCTCCCAGAATCAGTCATGCTTTCCCGCCTCTGCGCTTCCGTATTATTTCTTTTGCTGGGAATGACTTTTCCGCGCCCTCAATTACACATCTTCCAATTCTACCTGCACTGAAATGCTCAAGAGCCACTTCCTCCACAGATCTTTCCAAATCCCCTTTTGTAAATGAAAGGAAACTTCTTTGAATTCCTATAACACTTCATCTGAGCCTTCGTCTTGGTAAGTACCTGGTACCCTCTATTGTTCTGTAACCTTCCTTTGGACGGGATCTTCCTGATTTATTTCCTTTTGTAACTCAACACGACATCCAGCACAGTGCCTTGCATATAGTAGATGCTTGTTAACTACCTAATTGGGTAAGAGAAAGAATCTGCCCCCTTTATCCTACAAGACCTGAGGAACCCAGAGACCGGGAGGTTTGCAAGGAAGGCTGCTGGGAAGGGATGACCCCGGCGGGCCTGCTTATCAGGCCCTTGTGAGAAGTGTAGCCTATAATAAAAGTTGCCTATATTTACTGTTTCTTTTATTCTCACTTCTCATTCTCTTCTAAACTCACTGCACTCAGGCTTCTACTTTCTCCAGGCCATCAAAACAGCTCTCGTCAAGGTCACCAACAATCTTAATTTTTCCAAATGCAGGGATCACTCCTCTTTCTCCTAGTCTTTTTCTGCTTGGAAAAGTTGATCACTACCCCCCCGCCAGCCAACACACTTTTGGCTTCTGTGATGTCACACTTACTTTTTTCCTGCTTTCTTAACAGCTTTTGCTTCTTCTTCTTTTTTTTTTTTAAGATTTTTTATTTATTTATTCATGAGATTTGGGGGTGGGGGGCTGTAGAGACACAGGCAGAGGGAGAAGCAGGCTGCATGCAGGGAGCCCGACTTAGGACTCGATCCCAGGTCTCCAGGATCAGACCTGGGCTGAAGGCGGCGCTAAACCACTGAGCCACCCAGGCTGCTCTGGCTTTTGCTTCTTTACAGTCTTTTTTTTCTGGTTCCTCCTTTGCCTGACCTCTAAATGTTACAGTGTTCCAGAGCTTAATCCTGGTTCTCTCCTGTTTCCTTCCTTTAACTGGACTGTCTACTCTGGTAATGTTATTTAGTGTTCCATGGCTTTGAGAAGTTATCTATATATCGGTGACTCAAATTTTTGTCTCCAGGTTCTCCTGAGTTCTAGAATTGCATTTTCAAAACGAAACTTTTGATTTCCTCCTAAATCTGTTCCTTCTCCAGTTATTTCTGGTCGTTAATGACTCCGTGAACCGTTAGTTTGGTCAAGCTGTAAATTTGGGACGTATTTCTGTGTCTCCTCTTTCCCTTTCTCCTTTCATCAGTAAGTCCTATTAGCTCTGTTTCCAAGTATTTCCTGAAGCTTTCTACTTCTTCCCGTCTCCGTTGCCACTTTCCTAGAACAAGCTACTGTCACCTCTTGCCTAGACTACTAAATGGCATTCTCAGTGATTTTGTTTCTACTCTTGCCTCACTATTCTGTACTTTCTTGCCAGTCACCAAATTCTTTAAAAGTGTAAAATTAGATCACATCACTTCCTGTTGAACACCCCTTAAGGTTCCCATTGCTGTTAGATTGAAATTCGAGTTCCTTCCCCCTGGCCTAAAACACATTTCCATGATCTGACTCTGGACTATCTCCCTAAACTCATGTTGAATCATCTTCCCCTTGGTTCACTGTCACTCAACCACACAATTTTTAAGGCAAACATGCTGAGCTAGTTCTTGCCCCAGTGTCTTAATACTTGCTGTCTCTTCTACCCAACAAGATCTTTTCCCTAATCTTCATAGTCTCTTTTCCAGCATTCAAATCTCAGTTTACACGGCATCTAAAAAATTCTTTCCTGAGCCCTCGCTCATTCCTACTTTGCCCCATCATATCCACTCTGTTTTGTTCTGTTTATTAACTGTCATTACTATTTGAAATTCTCTTATTCTGCTTGTTATCTGCTTCATTGGAACTTAAGCGTTATGAGATTAGAGATTGTTTACTGCCATTATCTCCAGTAGGTAAAACAGTTTCTGGTGCCTACCAGGTGCTCAGTGAATATTTGTTGGAAGAGTGAGTGATGTCCAGGATGCTTTATAGAGAAGAGACCTTTCTTCTGGATTGTTTTCTTAGGGTTCTAAGTAGAAGAGATATAAGTATAATTGCATGATGTACTGCTGTAGAACACTCAGTCGTTTCTCAGACAGTTGTGAAACAAAATGGGTTGTCTTCACCTTTTGAAAGTACTACTTGTTCATTTTTCTCTTCTTTATACGTTATCCTTTCTTAAAGGTATATGGCAGGAAATTAAATGAGGAAAGGAGATTGTAAGCAAAAGCCTAGGGAGCTGATATTCCAACTGAACCGCTAGAAGATAAAATAAGTTCTGGGTCTTAGGGATGGTGGTGATGGTGATGAAGTAGAGGTAGATTCAGACTTGGTGTCATTTTGGCTCCTGGCTGAAGCAGATTTTGTAGTCTGAAGGACAAGTGACAGTGGGACATGATGTTCAGTGTCCCCCAGGCAGGAGGGGAAAGGAACAAATTCCTGCTGAAATCTTTCATGGGACGGGGTAATGGTCAGGGCTGTGAGAATCTGCGTAGACTGTCAGGATGTTTGTGACCTTTAGTTTTTGGTAACTTTTTTTCTTTCTATTCTGAAATAAAGATTCAAAAAAAAAAAAAAAGAAAAGAAAAGGAAGAAAGATTCACAGTAAGTTGCAAAAAAAAAAAAAAATAATGCATACCCTTCACAAAGTTTTCCCGTTGCGAAATGAGAAGTACATTTCTCATTAATCTGGGTGAAAGTAAGTTTGTATCTCCATTTAAATTTAGGTATTCTTTGAGGTGCTGATGATAACCCCAAATCTCAAAGCTAAACTCTTTTTCTTTCCTCTTTTGAGCTTTCTTTACGAGCTCAAGAGAACTTACCTCCCTTAGTCGTGTATGTGTTGACTGATCCCAGTGGACTGGCAGACCGACTAGACTCCTAAAGCAAAGACTAGACTCTAGGAGCAAAATGGGATGCTTCTAGAGGTAGCTGGTATACTGTTCACTCACTAGCATTTCTTTTAATGCTCTTGCCGTTTAATTATAAAAATAAGATATATTCATTGTATATTTATATTTAATTTTTATTTATTTTAAAGATTTTGGTTATTTACTTGACAGCGCGAGAGATCACAAGCAGGAGGAGCAGCAGGACTAGCGGCAGAGGGAGAAGCAGGCTCCCCTCTGAGCAGGGAGCCCAGTGTGGGGCTCAAACCCAGGACCTGGGACAATGACCTGAGCCAAAGGCAGACACTTAATCAACTGAGCCCCAGTATACCTTTAAAAATGAATATATAGGGGGATGCCTGGGTGGTGCAGTCTGTTAAGCATCTGATTCTTGCTTTCAGTTCAAGTCCTGATATCAGAGTTGTGAGATCGAGCCTTACATCGGGCTCCCTGCTGAGCACAAAGTTGGCTGAAGTTTCTTCCTCTCCTTCTCCCTTTGCCCTTCCCCCCATGCTGGCATATGCATACTCTCGCTCTTTCAAATAAATAAATCTTTAAGAAGAAAACCAGACGTGAATATATACAAAAAGGAATCACAGAGGGACAGTGTAGTATAATGAATGAGTCTCTGAAGCCAGACCACCTAGCACTCTGTCACTTACCACCTGTGTGTCCTCAGGCAAGTTACTTTATATACCTGAGCTTCCATTTCCTCATCTGTTAAGTAGGCATTCTAGTATATCTACCTCATAGGGTTGTTTTGAGATTAATCAGATTATATATAAGCATTATATATATCGATTATACATGGGGCACCTGGGTGGCTCAGTCAGTTAATCTATAGCCTTCGGCTCAGATCGTGATCCCAGGGTCCTGGGATCAAGCCCAATGTGAGCTCCATATGAGCCCACATCAGGCTTCCTGCTCAGCGGGGAGTCTGCTTCTCCCTCTGCTCCTTCCCTCTGCTCATGCTGTCGCTCGCTCTCTCTCTCTTTCTCTCTCTCTCTCAAATAAAATCTTAAAAAAAAAAAAAAAGATTATACATACACAGTTTAGAATAGTACCTAGTACATAGTAAGTATTCCTCTTATCCATGACAGATGGCAGGAGAGCTGGCTGACAAAAAGGACCGGGATGCATCACCTTCCAAGGAGGAAAGGAAGCGATCTCGGACTCCTGAGAGAGAGCGAGATAGAGACCGGGACCGGAAGTCTTCCCCATCTAAAGACAGGAAGCGGCATCGTTCAAGGGATAGGCGTCGGGGAGGCAGCCGTTCTCGCTCCCGTTCCCGTTCTAAGTCTACGGAAAGGTAAAGTGTAACTTTGTATGTCTTATATGGGAAGGGAGAGTACATTTCAAACGTCTTCATTCTTGGTTCTTCTGATGCCTCCAGTATTAGGATGTTAGTCTTTCATATTTCTCTACCTCTAGTGATCTAGTAGCTCTTAAAAGTTAAGAGGGAGGGGCTCCTGGGTGGCCCAGTGGTTGAGTGTCTGCCTTTGGTTTAGATCATGGGTGCTGCATCGGGCTTCTCGCAGGGAGCCCACTTCTCTCTCTACCTGTGTCTCTGCCTCTCTGGGTGTCTCTCATGAATAAATAAAATCTTTAAAAAAATGGTAAGAGGAAACTTGTAAGATGAAGGTCCAGGTGGTCGAGGAAGATTGTTCCTCTCTTCACATGGGTGATGGCCTATCGTTACCATTAATGCTTAGCAGTACAACCCTGATCTAGAAGACTTTCTTCGAATTCCCTCATAGCTTCTCCTGGACACACTCCAATTTGTAAAATATTACTTTGTGTAGAAAAGAGCATGAGAACCTCTTTAGGGCTGCAGTGAAGCTGGATACTTTTAAAATAACACATGATTTCTTAAACTTGCTGTCTTTAGAGAGCGAAGGCATAAAGAACGAGAACGGGATAAGGAGCGTGATCGGAATAAGAAGGACCGAGACCGGGACAAGGATGGGCATAGACGGGACAAGGACCGTAAACGATCCAGGTACCTGAGGGAATGGGGGTAGGCTTTAGGAGAATGCTCCCATCTCTTCCTCTCTGCCTTGGAGCTGGCTCAGTGTCATAGGAAAGAAAGTTCTTAGTGACTCCTACCGGTAGTGATAACAGCTGGCTTTTTTAGAAGGCATGTATCCTTCGCTGCTATAACCAGTTACTGAAGTCACAACTATTTGAGGGTCACCTTGTTCTTAAAGGTTAGAAATTAGTTGAAGAGGCTTACCAGCCTACGAAACATTCTCTTAGCTCCGTTGGACCATTCATTCAGGTTTCTATACAAGATAGCATATATTTGTTAGGATAGCATAATGCCCCAGTACCTTGATCTGTTTCCCTTGGAAACTTTGTATGCAAAGTTTTTATTAGGCTCTGAGTGCGTAAGTTAGAATTCAGGGCAAAGGACACAATTCCCATAACAAATACAGGGGCTTGTTGAAGATCTCTTGTAGATTGGGCTTGTAGCAGTTGTGGGGGAAGGATCACTGGGACTGGTAGGAAGGAAGCATGGGGAGGGAACCTACAGAGCAGTATTGGGGAAGGGTGGATGGTTGGAGGGGACCTTGTAGACTAAATTTATTGTGTATTATAAAATTGAGCAAGATTTTTTTTTCAATGTGTATGTGCTATTTGGAAGAGAGATTTTTGCCCTCAGTAGTGAAGACCCACTTGTGAGAAGAGATTAGTCTTGGAAAAGGAGATTCAGTAGAATGGGGCCAAGCAAGGCCATCATTAGATTTCAGAGCGGACAGAGTGACCATGCCTGCAAAGGGAGCTTCAGGGCATGATGGGTGGCCATGGGCCAGTCTTGTTGAGTCATGGAAAAACTTCATCCTCTTTGGGGCTCAGCCTGACCCTCTTCAAGGAGCGGGGGTAAGACAGTGATATGGACCTCTCCTGTTCCTTTTCTTTAAAGTTTATCTCCTGGGCGAGGAAAAGATTTTAAATCTCGGAAAGACAGAGACTCTAAGAAGGATGAAGATGATGAACATGGTGATAAGAAGCCTAAGGTAATGGGCAGCCCGGGTAGCTCAGCGGTTTAGCGCCGTCTTCGGCCCAGGGTGTGATCCTGGAGACCCGGGATCGAGTCCCACGTCAGGCTCGCTGCGTGGAGCCTGCTTCTCCTTCTGCCTGTGTCTCTGCTTCTCTCTCTCTCTCTCTCTCTCTCTCTGTCTCATGAATAAATAAAAAAAAATCTTTTAAAAAAAGAAAATCCTAAGGTAAAGGAGAGGAAAGATTTCTCTCATCTTCCTCTTCAGTTTGTTCTCCATTACTGATCCTTTATGTACTGAAGTCCTGTGTTTCATCTTCAGGCTCAGCCGTTATCCCTGGAAGAACTTCTGGCCAAGAAAAAGGCTGAGGAAGAAGCTGAGGCAAAGGTGAGAATGTGGAGGTCTCTGTTAGTTGGCAGAGCTGCTAAAGCATCACAGACTGAGGCACATAAACAGTTCTGGAGGCTAGAAGCTAAGATCATGGTATCCGTAGGGTTGTTTCTTTGAGGCCTTTCTCATTGGCTTGTAGGTGGATGTCTTCTCTGCCCTCACACGATCTTCCCTCCGTGTGGGCGTGCCCCCAGTGTCTCTGTCCACTTAGGAGGACACCCGTCACATTGGTTTAGTGTCCACCCGAAGAGCCTCATTTTACCTTAAGCACTTCTTAAAGGTTCTGTCTCCAAATATAGTAATATTCTAAGGTCCTAGGGGTTAGGGTTTTGACATACAAATTTTGAAGGGGACAGGCCATAGTGGGGTCCTAGACCTATGTGTGTTTTCCATAACAGGTGTAATGCCTGAGCAGATATTGTTGGGCTCCCTGCCAATTCTGCAACAGTGGTGCGATTATACCCTGCTCCTGTGTCCTTTGTTTACAGTTCCAATCTATTTTGTAGCCCAAGTTCCTCTCCAAAGCAGAACGAGAGGCTGAAGCCCTAAAGCGACGGCAGCAGGAGGTGGAGGAGCGGCAGAGGATGCTTGAAGAAGAGCGGAAGAAAAGGAAACAATTCCAAGACTTGGGCAGGAAAATGTTGGGTTCGTTTTCCTCCCCGTGTAGCCCTTGGATGGGTTAGGAGAGGGTGGGAGGGGATTGTCACTCTTGAGAGCCAGAAACCAGTTTGCTCTGGAGTTTGGAAAAGGGAGGGTGTGGGAGTTGATGAGAAAAAGACCTTTGTGTCAGGTCTCCATTTCCCTTGTATTGTAAATCTCCCACTTCTCGTTTGGTGTCTGTTGTCTGGATCCTCTCCATGCCCTCTCTTTTCTTGCACTGAGCTCTTCTGCAGCTTTGCTTTCCTTGATCTGCAGAAGACCCTCAGGAACGGGAGCGTCGGGAACGCAGGGAGAGGATGGAGCGGGAAACCAATGGAAATGAGGATGAGGAAGGGCGGCAGAAGATCCGGGAGGAGAAGGATAAGAGCAAGGAACTGCATGCCATCAAGGTGCGGGCCTTGCTTCGGTATTCACTTCCCGCGCCACGCACACAGAAGTTTGGTCTTGTTATTTGGCCATTCTGCTCTCTGCATGTGAGGTCGGGGTGGGCCTCCAGCTTTGCCTTCTGTCCCTGGGCAGGAGCGTTACCTTGGTGGCATCAAGAAGCGGCGCCGAACGAGGCATCTCAATGACCGCAAGTTTGTCTTCGAGTGGGATGCATCCGAGGACACATCCATCGACTACAACCCCCTGTGAGTGGCTTTGGGGCCTGAGCACTAAGTCTTTTACACTAGGCGGTTCCCGGAGAGAACTAACTGGTGACCACAGAAAGAGAAGTAAGATTCTGGGACGGGGACAATGGTAGGCGCGTAGCTGGCCAGCTCTCCAGGCGAGGGAAGACTGGCTGGAAAGGTGTTGGTATCGGCACCTGTCCGTAGTCCGCCCTTCCCTCCTGCTGCCCCAACAGCTTCTCTCTTTTTTTTCTTCCTTTGTCTCAATCTCAGATACAAAGAACGACACCAGGTGCAGTTGTTGGGGCGAGGCTTCATTGCAGGCATTGACCTGAAGCAGCAGAAACGAGAGCAGTCTCGTTTCTATGGAGACCTAATGGAGAAGAGGCGGACACTGGAAGAAAAGGAGCAGGAGGAGTGAGTGGGAAGGCTAGGGGCGGTTGGGCAGAGCCCAGAGCCTACAAAAAGGAGCTGGAGGTTACTGATCCCACTCGCTCCTCACGTCCTGCTCCAGGGCCAGACTCCGCAAGCTCCGTAAGAAGGAAGCAAAGCAGCGCTGGGATGATCGGCACTGGTCCCAGAAGAAGTTAGATGAGATGACGGACAGGGACTGGCGGATCTTCAGAGAGGACTACAGCATCACCACCAAAGGTGGCAAGATCCCCAATCCCATCCGGTCCTGGAAAGACTCTTCTCTGCCCCCGCACATCTTGGAGGTCATCGATAAGTGTGGCTATAAGGTAAAGAGAGGCAGACTGGCCCAGAAGATCTGACTTGTTCCTATATTCTAGGGGAATCATACTTACTTTGGGAACAGGAAGCTTTGTTCCTTTGTTCCTCTGTTTCGTGCCTTCTCTGCCGGGGAGCACTAACGTGATGCTGTCACTTTCTGGTGGGAGTATTAGCCTTTGTTGACTGTGTTTCCTTGCTGTGAACTGGTGTCCTCCTCCTGTGCTGGCTCATGTGCCCACTCTGTCAGCAGTAGCTTGGGTAGCAGAACTCCATCTGTACCTATTACTCCCTCTGGGTCACTGCAGGAACCAACACCTATCCAGCGTCAGGCAATCCCCATTGGGCTACAGAATCGCGACATCATTGGTGTAGCTGAGACTGGCAGCGGCAAGACAGCGGCCTTCCTCATCCCACTGCTGGTCTGGATCACCACTCTCCCCAAAATCGACAGGTGAAGTCAGCTGGCACCAGCTGGAGTAGATTTGGCTAGGTGGGAAGGGTCACAGTGGCAAATAAGCATTTGGTTTTCTTTCTTTCTTTCTTTTCTTTCTTTTCCTTCCTTCCTTCCTTCCTTCCTTCCTTCCTTCCTTCCTTCCTTCCTTCCTTCCTTCCTTCCTTCCTTCCTTTCTTTCTTTCCTTTCTTTCTTTCCTTTCTTTCTTTCCTTCTTTCTTTCCTTCTTTCTTTCTTTTTTCTTTTCTTTCTTTTCTTTTCTTTCTTTTCTTTCTTTCTTTTTTTTAATGAGTTTTATCTACCTCTGTATTTATGTATTTTAAGTAGGCTCTATGTCCAGCATGGAGCCTAGCATAGGGCTTGAACTCACAACTCTGAGATCAAGACCTGAGCTGAAATCAAGAGTTAGATGCTTAACTGAGTGAGCCACCCAGATGCCCCTATTTTTAAGTAATTTCTACACTCAGCATGGGGCTTGAGCTCACAACTCCACAGTCCGGAGTCACATGCTCTTCCAACTGAGCCAGCCTGGTGCCCCCATTTGTTTTGCTTTTTAAGTTATAATCAGAATCCCGGTTCTTTAGTCTGGGTCAGATATTAGGGAATAATTAGATCATGGTATCAAAGAAGTGTGTGATTTGGTTGGCAAGGACCACTCCCTGAAGAACATGGCTGTCCTGGAGTCTGTGACTTTTAAGTGAGATCTTTGCATCCTTTTCCCACCACCTTTCCCATCTCCATAGCTACCCTTAAGAGTTGACTTTGTCTTGCTCCTGTTTGTGGTTGGATGAGAACCAAAGCTCATGGAACTAAGGGATGCCCCATTTACCACAGGATCGAAGAGTCAGACCAGGGCCCTTACGCCATCATTCTGGCCCCCACTCGTGAGTTGGCTCAGCAGATTGAGGAAGAGACCATCAAGTTTGGGAAGCCACTGGGCATCCGCACTGTGGCCGTCATTGGCGGCATCTCCAGAGAAGACCAGGGCTTCAGGCTGCGCATGGGCTGTGAGGTTCGTTCACCTAGCCGGCAGCCAGCCTGCTGTGTGAGGGCTCTGACTTTGGGGGCTGTGTTTCTAGTTTCTGCCACGGATGGGCTGTGTAATGAAGAAAAGGACTGGCTTATATGTATGTGCTGTTACTTAGAACTTATGCACAGATAGGTAACGTGCACATTAATTCTACCAGCGACCGTATGAGAATAGGTAGGTTACCTCCATTGTACAGATGAGGCTGAGGCTCAGGTCACAGCTGGCGAGGAGAAGAGCTGAGATCCATATCCAAAGCCCGCCAGATCATGCCTTCTCGGGGTGAGGGGAAGATAACTTTTTATAAGAATTCTGATGCAGGAATTGAGTCTTTGCAGACTTTTTGGTATAATCCCTTTATGTAACCTTCTCCGTAGTTGCCCTTGGTTCCTCTTCTGTGTAAGAAAGTTCCTTCTGATTTTGCTCTTCTGTCTAACCTTCTGTACTTTACTCAGAAAACCTATTTATCCCTAAAAAAAATCCAAGGTAACAACAAGGGATTTCATGCCAGTTCTTATGAACCTTTGCTGCCAATCCTAACTGGAGGTTGGGGTCCAAGTTCCTTAGCATTGGAGGACTGTTGCCCAAGGGGATGGATAGTTCACAGGAGGGAGGAGAAAGAGATACATGCTAGGGCTGCATGTGTTTCCACTGTGCCCTCCAGATTGTCATCGCTACCCCAGGACGTTTGATTGATGTGCTGGAGAACCGTTACCTTGTACTGAGCCGCTGTACCTATGTGGTTCTGGATGAGGCAGATAGGATGATTGACATGGGCTTTGAGCCAGATGTCCAGAAGATCCTGGAGCACATGCCTGTCAGCAACCAGAAGCCAGACACAGATGAGGCTGAGGACCCTGAGAAGATGTTGGCCAACTTTGAGTCGGGAAAACATAAGTACCGCCAAGTAAGGCTGCTTCGCTAGGCTGGGAAATGGGGGCGAGTTGCCAAAACTGCTCTGAGGCCCTTCTTGCCCTGGATGGGCCCAGAGTACATTTACCAGCATGTCAGTCCTCCGACAGTCCTAGCTGTGTAGCCATGGGCTGTGCCCTGGAAAATCATTCCAAGGCATTATGCTGCTCCTTACCATGGGTGCCAGCAGATGCTCTCAGCCCTTCCTGTCATCATAGGATGTAAAGGACCTTGGTGAACAGGTACTGAGGAAAGAAGGGGGAAGGCAGAGGACACCGTTTCCTACGGTGGGGTTGTCAAAGCCTACTCAATGGCTCGCTGTAGGTTCTTTAGCCCAGGCTACGCTGGCTGTGCTGATGGGGGATATGTGGTGGTGTCCGCCGGGGCCCAGGGCTGAGCTTCCTGTTTTCATAGACCGTCATGTTCACGGCCACCATGCCCCCGGCGGTGGAGCGTCTGGCCCGGAGCTATCTTCGGCGACCGGCTGTGGTGTACATTGGCTCTGCGGGCAAGCCCCACGAACGTGTGGAACAGAAGGTCTTCCTCATGTCAGAGTCAGAAAAGAGGTACGGGGGCAGCTGAACCAAGAAAAATGTGATGGAGAAGGAGCTTTTTTCAGTACGGGGGATGGAGGGTAAATGTTCTGTCGTGTTGGAGAACGGCTGTTTTCTTGTTCGGGGTGCCATGGGTTTAAGGTCCTGGAATTGGTGTTGGTAGATCCAGGTGGGCATCCCACTCAGAGGTACGCCTCTAATGTTTCTCCTCTTACTCTTCTCCCCAGGAAAAAGCTGCTGGCAATCTTGGAACAAGGCTTTGATCCACCCATTATCATTTTTGTCAACCAGAAGAAAGGCTGTGATGTTTTGGCTAAATCCCTGGAGAAGATGGGGGTGTGTCTGGCAGGGGAGAACCAAATCTGCTCTCTTTGGTGGGGCATTCTAAAGATAGAGGGGCCCTCGAAGCCTCTTCCTTTCAGTTCTGTCCCACTCTTTGACCTCTTTAATATTCAAGTCAGGGCCAGAGGGAAAAGGGCAGTTTGATGGGGATGAGGGATGGGGTCTGTTGCTGTGATTCCCTGTCCGGACCAGCAGTGCCAGTCAGAGCTGTCTTGGGTCTTCCTCCAACGGGGCTGAGCCAGGGACAGGTTTTGAGCCACACATCCTGAGGCTGTGGAATAGTGGATCAAAATTCTTTGTGTTGATCTGTGTTTGGGAAAGGGGGTGGCATGGTCAGGAGGGAGATGTGGGTGATCGGTGTCCTTTACTCCTGCCGCTGGTGTCTGAAGGCAAGGGTGTGTCCTCTTAAGTGTCTTGGTCCCCGCTTGCCACCCTCAGCCTCATTCTCTTTGATGACTGCCCATCTCTCTGGCTTCACCTCCACCCGCCCCACAAGCTGCTTTACCTTTGAGCTGACTGACTGCCCCTGTCACCCCACACCCCGCCGTCCCCCTTTCCTTCCCCCAGCCTGCCTATCCTCTTGCTTTCCGTTGCCCTCATTCTCTCTCCTTCCTTCCCCTTCTACCCTACTGCTCTGCAGCCCTCCCTCTGTGTCTTCACTCCCTTAACTTCTGTGTCTTTCTGTGAGCCCTCTGCTCTTTCCTCACCTCCTCCTTCTTCCAACAGTACAACGCTTGCACGCTGCATGGTGGAAAAGGCCAGGAGCAGCGAGAGTTTGCACTGTCCAACCTCAAGGCAGGGGCCAAGGATATTTTGGTGGCTACGGACGTGGCAGGTCGTGGTATTGACATCCAAGATGTGTCTATGGTTGTCAACTATGATATGGCCAAAAACATTGAAGGTCAGTGCAGGGGAAGCAGCTTCCATCCGGGTAAAGGGAGGCTACTTGTTGGGTGCTCATTCCTCACAGCTCCGAGCCTGGGATTGCTTGTTCCAGTGAGACAAGCTCTGCTCTCTAGCTCTCATGGGTTTGTTGTCCCAGTACCTGGGACAGGTCTGTCCTAGAGGCGGGGGGCTGCTCTCAGCCTGGGTGTGGTGGGACAAGTGCCGTCGGTGGTGGGGAGAGCACTGTGGGTGCTGCAGGGTCAGGTGGCACAAGTGATATCAACCCCGGGGTGGCGTGGGGTGGGTGGGTGATGCCTTCAGAAGGGAGGCCTGGTAGCCTCAGTGGCATTCCTCCCCCTCCCCAGATTACATCCACCGCATTGGCCGCACGGGCCGAGCTGGCAAGAGTGGTGTGGCCATCACCTTCCTCACCAAAGAGGATTCTGCTGTGTTCTATGAGCTGAAGCAAGCCATCCTGGAGAGCCCAGTGTCCTCCTGCCCCCCAGAGCTAGCCAACCACCCAGATGCCCAGCACAAGCCAGGCACCATCCTCACCAAGAAGCGCCGGGAAGAAACTATCTTTGCCTGACACAGCACTCTTCCCATCAGTTTAAGGGCATGTGCTGAAGCCCGTTCGTTCTTCAGGACCCTCACATCTCTCTTTCCAGGTCCTCACTCTTTCGGTCTTAGGAAACAATCAGATACCTTGGCCCACACCCTCAGGTCTGAAGGCCTGAGCATGGGGCAGCAGAAAGAGAGGAAACTGCTGGAGGGGCAGGGAGAACGAAGCAGCACAGGTGCTGGCCCAGCTCTGCCCCTCCTGAGGGCCTTGGGATTGCATTGGACCATCAGCTCTTGCCAGTCATGGGAGCCGCCAGGTGGCATTGCCTCACAGATTTGAACAAAAACCTGGCTGCCAGGCTGGTACCTCTTCGGCACGGACCTGACTGCAGAAGTGGCAGCAGTGTCGTTGCCCTCGGTGACCCCGGGGTGGGGGGGCGTCTGGCACCGTGAGCGTTAAGAACCTTGGACTATGTCATTTCGACAGCTCTTTGTCCTTTCGGATTATAAAAAAACAAGTTGAGAGCCTTGTTTAGAGCTTGCACGGCCCCTGTGCCAGGGGGTGCTGTGCACTCTAGGCATCCCTCACCCAGGGAATTTTTTTAGTAGATGTGGGGACAGGGTGAGCTGGCTGTGCCCATCTTGAAGTCACTGAGTGAAATTTTGTTTTTTATTCTCTGAGAAGATGAGTTTGTATGTTCTGCGAATAAACACATGAAGACGAAGGCCGTGTTGAATTCTAGCTACACTCCATCTCCCAGGTTCTCTCCGCTGCCACAGGAGATAGGAGGACAGCCCTTGCCTCGGTGGGTTGACTTGGGAGATGAAAGAAAACCAAGTCCAGAAAAGAGCCTAGGGCCTCAGTTGATGGTCTGAATCGATAGGAGGCCGCTTGAGGGCAGATGGAAAAGCCACTGGCCACAGGATCAGAATGCACCCTCCCTGCCTGCCCTAGCCTCACCTAACTTGTAGCTCTGCCTGCCGGGGCACCCTCTCTTTGCACACGGGTGGGAATGGAGAGCAGCCATGAAACCGGCACGTGAGGCATCGGTGGAGCCCGCTGGAGTGTGCCGGATGCCCAGACCTCGGTACCTTTGCTTGTGGCTCCCTGATGGCTCAGCCCACTGCTCACGGGAGGGGCAGAGCTGGGGACCGAGAGCTTTAAGGAGTGGTGAGCTGGGGCCCGCTGAGCTCGGTTGTGGGGAGAAGGCTGCAGAGCCGGCAAGTACATGGAGTTCAAGTTACAAGGGCTCTTGGGCAGACTCTTGGGCTTTTTTGTCCCGAGGCAGGGACGGTGTAAGGCTGTGCCTCAGCCTCCTCCTCCCCACCTTCAGAGCAGGTCCTTTCTGAGATGCTGAATGTCTTCCGGCACCTGGGTGGGAGGAAGCACCTGGAGCATAGTGCCTCCCCCAGCTCTGTCCTTGTTCCCATCCCAGTCAGTGACTCCTCCATGAGAGAGAGGGCCAGGATACTTGTTTCCTTCAGGCTTGGACTGCCCGGTGACACACTTGGCCACCTGAGCCAGCACACACAGAACAGGAGCCTGCAGGACTGTGCATGGTGTTTATTAGTGATGACAGTGAGGTGGGGGTCTTGTGGAACATGCTCTGTAGGTCACACGCTAGAGCCATAAGGCAAGGGTAGTCGGGTAGACAGGGCCTCTGGGGGCTGTCCACTGCATCCTCTCTCTCCCCATCTAACCCTAACTTAACAAGCAGCAGTTTATGAATCAGCAAATAAAGTTGGGCCCATGTGCCCCGGGAGGCATGAGGGCCAAGAACAGATATGACCGGATGCAAGAGCGAAAGAATGAGGGGGGCAAGGAGGCCCCCGAAGCTGTTCCATATGTTCTCTGCTATATACGCCCTCCCTTCCCAAACACCCAATCCAGGTTGGCTCCTGTCCGCCGTTTGGCTTGACCATGCTCCCGTCTCTGGCGCTGTCAGGTGTTAAGAAGCTTCCCCAGTAGGTGAAGAGAACCGTTTGGGAGCTTCGGCTGCGAGGCCTTTGGCCCCAGCCTAGCCTGCCTGCTGCTCCAGCCTCGTGTGCGGATGCCCCACCCCAGCTGATGGACAGGAGTGTCACCCTGTTGGGCTTTGATTGTCTCATTTCTAACGTGTGGCAGTGAGGTGAGTGGCGGACCTCGAACCCCAAAGCACAACCCCCAAATCCCTTGACTGTTAGGACTTGTGCCTGCTCGGTAACCTTGCTTCTTCCTCGTGCCATGCTGCCCGCACCCCCACCCTCTTGTCACTCTGAGGGGGCATCCCTTCCCTGAGTCTGGTGGGAAGGCCCCTGGCGAAGGGGTTCCTGGCCTGAGGGCACTGCCCGGTGGGGCAGCTTCTTGTGCAGGAGAGGAAGGTGCCAGGGGTGCAGCACACACAGCTAGTACCTGGAATGGGAGCCTAGGGGGGTCACTGTGCCCAGGAGGTAAGGGGGCTCCCTGCTTCTCCCAGAACCTTGGGACCACAGGCAGCCCTGGAGCTGGGGCTGGGCAGGGGTTGTGGGGGCTGAGCCTAGTGCCAGCCTAATGCCAGTCTAACTCCAACCTGCCTGGAGTGGGCACCCCAGCCAGCTGTGCCTGCGCCTGCCAGGGTAGGGTAGCAGGAGGCCGTCAGTAGCTATCCTTGGGCCAGGGCCGGTTGCGCTGCCAGTTCCGGTCATTGTGGTTGTGCTCCGAGTCCTGGGCTAGGAGCCGGTCTTGGGGGTCGTGCCCGTTAGCACTAGGCAGCCCCGAGGTGTGTTGGCGGTGAGGCTGGTACAGATCCTGGTAGGCGTCTGCATAGTCCTCCTCCAGGTGGCGGGAGCTACGCTGTGAAGACCCTGTCCAGGCTTGGCGGGAGCTCTCGCTGGCCTCATCTGAGGGCATCAGGCTGTCCCGCTCCAGGGGTGAGTGCTCCTCGCCACGTTCCCCCAGCAGCTGCTGGTTCTGGGGACAACACAACAGCTCTAAGTAGACAGGGCCAACCTCACCTTGGCCTCCTTCCCCTCTCTGGTGTGTGTGTGTTGGGGTGGGGGCAATTCTTCCCCCCTCATCTCTCAGTTCCTGGATACAGGAGATGGTGCAAGGAGGGAGAAGCATCTTCCACTTGAGACATGGAAAACTGGAGCTTTGGACTCCTGCAAAATTCAGGCTCTGCCTTCAAGACAGACTAAAAGAAAGAGTGAGCCTAGAAAAGTAACCTGAGATTACCCATCTCATTGATTTCCTCCCCCTCTCATCAGGAAGTTCTATGCCCATCTGCCCTAGCTCTGTACAGCACAGCTGAGATCTGCAATCCTTCGGCCTTCGAGCCGGAGGCCAAGGGCAGTCCCCTGGGCCAGGAGGGGGCAGTGCTTTGGCTGGTTTAGCCTGAGAACTGGAGATGGGTACCTGAAGTCCAGGGATGGCGCTGGGAGGGCCCAGAAGTCCAGGGCCAGGGGCTGGGTGGTGGGTGGCCCTCCAGTAAACCTCTAGGTACTCAGCCAGGTGCTCACAGGCATCCTCCAGCTGATTCTCATCCAGAATCACATCAAATGACTCCTAGGGAGGAAAGGAAAAGGGGAAAGATTGGCTTCCTCTCAGTAGCAGCATCCCCTCCATCTCCATCACTCCCCCAGCCCTGGAAAAGCAAGAGCGGGCACAGCAGTAGCTGATCCAGGCACTCACCGGTGGGCACTGAACCAGCTTATCATATGCCATCATCTGTACAGTCAGGTGCTTCATCTGTGACTTCCCCCGGGAGCGGATGAGGCGCTGGAGGACCTGAGGGGAAAGGGCAGAGCTGGGCCTAGAAAGAACCGGGCATGTCCCCCGCTTGGGATATGGTGTCAGTAGCCGGTGAGGATGACGGAGGGGCAGCAGGAAAAGGGAACTCGGGAGCCCTGGGGCAGGGACCAAGTAGAGTTGTACCGCCTCGTGGGAGGGCAGCCCTGTGATGTACCTTTGGTGAGGATACTTTGACAAAGACGATGATGGGGGCCAGCGAGGTCTTGGCCAGCTGTGCCGGGTGGTTGATGGTGTCAGCATCTAGCACTACCAGCTGCAGGGATTTGGCCAGCTCGAATATGCGCTCAATCTCACTCTGTACTTCCGCTGTGGAGGGGGCAAGTGAGCCGTGATGCTCACCTTGGGGCTCCTCCTACTTCTTACTCCAGCGGGGCTGTGGGCACTCCCAGATGGTAGATGGGAAGGAATTGGAGGGAGAGGGTATTCCTCAAGGCCCGGGAAAGCAGAGAGACCGGGAGCCGGGGTGGCTGCGGTGGTTCTTGCTGGTGCTGGGGCAGGTAGAGGAGCTGGACAGGACTGCAAGGTGCCAGGGAAGAGAAAGGTAGGAGGAAGGGTCTCACTAACGCTTGAGTGGGCCGAGAAGCAGGAGACCGGGACTTCTCACCAATGCTGGAGCGAGCGGAGGAGCGCTCAATGATGGTCCTCTTGCCGGGGTTGTTGAGCACAGATCGCTTTGCCAACGAGAGGTCAGCGGTGACTCGGGTGATGGAGATCCTAGGGTGGGGGCGGGAATCACAGCCCACCTCTAAATGTCAAGACTTAGGCCTCTCCTTACCCAGGTCCAGCTTTCTCTTTGGAAAAGTCCTCGCTACAGGCATCTGAAGGGAGATGGTGATCTTCTCCCTGGTTCTCATGCCACCTGGGGCCAGAGCCGCTTACCTGCCATCAAACCTATGTTTGAGGAAGTCGAAGAGAGCCTTCTGCATCATGTCTGTGACCTGGGGAGGTGGAAGGGAGGAGGGCGGGTTAGGGCTAAGGCATGGGACTGACCAAGCATCCCTAGGCACAGCCCTGAAGCCTGCCCCCTCCGCGCCCAGAACTCCTGTGGGGAGAACCCCCTCCCACTGCCCCTGCCCCAGTTAGAAGCAACTCTTTGAGGTCAGGGACCTTCTCTCACCTCGTAACCTTTCAGAGAGGGTCCCACCAGCACCACAGGCCGCATGGAGGGCACCACATCATAGGGGGGAACATGCTCTGCCTGCAGAATTGACCTGAGGTCAGGCAAAGCCATGGGGCCCTGTCACCTGTCCTATGCCTGACTGGTGTGGGGCAGATTCAGAAGTTCTGGGCTCCCTCCCTTCTCTGTTCTCCTGCCTTTCCAACAGTGATGGCCCAGAAGCCTGTCCCCACAGCAGTGAGCCATGAGCCATGAGCCCCCCCCAGCCCAGGTCCCTTCCTTGACTCACCTGCTTTTGCTTCTGCTTGGCTTTTTGGAAAAGGAAATAAAAGATTAAAGTTGGTGAAGGGGGAAAAGCCCTGGGCGCACGGTATTCCCTTCCCCAGGGGAGACACTGGGTTTCTCGGAGCTCTTTTGGTCCCTCCGCCAACCCCTTCCCACACGGCTCACCTCACGGGAACAAGCCCTCGCCCCCTGTGTCTTAGTTACCCACCTCCCCAAGACGGGCGGGGCGGGGGGGGGGGGCTACCTAGCGATGGAGGGGGGGAGCGGCGGTTGCCAATGTCAGTCAGGCTGGAGGGGTTCCCAGATCTCCTGAGGGCAGAAAGGGAGGTCAGTCGGCTTGTGTGTGTGTGCACATCCTGCACACCATTTAATAGTCGTAGATGTTTCCTTACATCTTAGCTAGTGAGGGAAGGGTGTGTGTGACATACATGTACTTGCGTGTGCTGGCTCCCGGTTTGCACGGCGCTAATGTGTGCGGCTGGGTCTGAGTGTGCTTGTGGTGACTCGTACTCAGGGGGAAGTGCACGTGTTTGGGGGGTATGTTTACTGTGTCACAAACCCTGCTCTCACCTGGCCTTCTGCTCCTGCTTGAGCCGGATGCTCTCCAGGCGCTGGGGGCTGGGGATGAAGGCGATGTCCCCACCCTCTTTCACTAGCCTCCCGATCCACCAGTCATTGCTGTACTTCTGGGGGAAGGGGTGGTGAGAGGAGGCGCCCAGGCCTCAGTCCCGGCTCCTCAATGTGAAGGAGCCAGGGAGGCATTCAGAGACCTGGTCTGAGGAAGGGAGCACAAAAGGAAGGGGGCAGGAGAAGGCGCCAGCGGGAAGGGCAGTCGGGGCGGAGCCACCCAAGATTTCAGTGTGAGGCATCACTATTGTCAGGGGGAACCTAAGAGGCAACTCATCTGACTGCTCACTTTACACATATGGAGACTGAGGCCCAAGCCAGGTCTCAGAAGGATGGAGGCCCTGCCGATCGGGTTTTAGATAAGGGGTGTACGGGTATGTGTTCTGGGTAAGAACTGAGGAGTCTGGGGACTTGTTTATAGACTAACACGAAGAAAGAGGCACATGAGCTCGGGCAGGAGCATTAGGTCAGGGATATCGGTGGCTTCTCTTTGGGGTTGGGGTTGGTCACCTCTTTAATATGCAGAAAATCTTTGGCCTCAAAGTTGACTCCAGATCCCTGGACTGGGCACTCCTCGTCCAGTACGCCACAGTAGCTGACATTGGTCCTCACAGCAAATGCCACAGGTTTGTGCTAGGGAATTTGGCCGTCAGCACAAATGAGGGGGGCCTCCCAGCATCCTTTCTGACTTCAGTGCCCCATTAGTAGAGGGCGGAGGCCCCAACAGAACACCCAGGACACACATACTCTTGCACAATCATGAGCATCCTGCCCACTGACCCTTGGGGACTTAGGACCGACCACAAGTTTCCACCCCAGCCTGGCCTGGCCTGGCCACCCAAGTTGATACCTTGGCCCTTTCAAGCTGCTGCTGAGCCTGGCTCTCCACTTCCCGCCGGGCACTCTCCCGGTCCTCCTCCAGGGAGACGTCTGAGTCCAGGGATGGGCGGCTGGTATAGGAGTCGGCTGAACCCTGGCATGGGGGAGAGGCTGTGACCCCTGGGCTCAGGTGTGAGGGGCACCACAGAGACCCCATACCTCCGACAGCCGTGCCTCCACTAACCCTAGCCTGTCCACGTCCACATGGGCGGCTGGGCCCCAGTGGTCCCTTCCATCTCCCTGAGAAGGGCCCAGTGCCTCTGGGCCTGCAGGAAAGCCAGCCCAATCCATATGTGCTAGGATCTGGGCCCCTCCCCCCAAGCCTATTAATACTGCGGCTTTGAATAGAGCTTTCACTTTCCTCCTTCCTTTCCTCCCCTCTACCCTGGCCTCTGGGGCAGAGTGAAGGGAGATGTGCTGAAGATGATATATTGGAGATGATTCTGAATCTAAAAGACCCAGCCCTCTTGTTCCCATCAGCCTGCAAAGCAGCCTGGTCCTTATCCCTTTAAGATGCGTGGCAGGAGTACAGTCAGCTGGGAACAGTCAAGAGACGCTGGTTGGCATGGCACTGGTCCTGGGTGTCAGAGCCATCCACCCCCTTAGATCTCCTCTCCCCCAGTGCCTACCCTTGCAGGGTGAAGAGGAGGACAGAGAGCTGCCAACTCCTGGAAGTCACTTCCTCTCCACTCTCCCCACCCCCACTTTCTTTGCTCTCACACCTGCTGGGGCAACTGGCCAGGTGTGGGCAGCAAACAAGACACAGACTGAGAAGGCAACACAAAGCTGTCTCCCTGGGCCCCAGTGAGGCTCGGCCACGCCTACCATCTGGCCTACATCTCCCCAGCCCTTCCCCAAAGGGATATCAGCCCTAGAGAAAGGACCTGTCAGTTCCAGGCAACCCAGCCGAGGACCCTGGGGATGTAGGGACAGGGTCTTTGGCAACCTGAGCCAGGAGAGTCTCCGAGTCCTGCCCACAGGACGGGTCTTTGGGCAGGGGGGGACATTTGGAGGGCTGCGGAGCTCACCGTGAGGAGACTCTGCGGGAGACGCACAAATGAGCAAGGGAAGCTGGACCTCAGGACGGGAGGGTAGAAGTCAGGATGCCTTGGGGAAAGGGAATCTTTTGTTTTCTGCCTCAGTTTCCCCCTTATGATCAGAAGCCTGAAGAGGTACCTCCATCAGTTCTGAGGTGCAGGCGGCAGAGAGAAGATCGGAGTCTAGATGAGGGGTCCACGTGGGAGTGTGTTGTGCGTGTAGGGAAGGGGTTTTAGAATATCCTCCGACTGAGGAACATTCCTTCCAGCTCACCGTGCATGACCACTCACAGAAGGCAGCTGAAGCCAGACTCGCAGTAGGGAACACAAGCTCACGTATCCCAGGCCCTCTGCCCCAGCCCCACCGTCAGCAGGAGCGCTGGTCAGCTTGATGCTAACCCTGGGGCCTGGAGCCTAAGCTAAAGACAGTGTCTGTGGTAGATGGAAGGCATGAAGGTAGCACAAAGGGGGGAAAGTCTTTCGTTTTACAGAGGAGTAGAGTCAGCCCGCTAGTCCCCATCTCTCCTGAGAACAAAGTAAGGCTGGCTTGACAGCAGGGTCAAGAGCCGCTGAGCCCTGGGAAGAACCTCTGGACTGTCAGTGGAGCGGGGGACCTCCTTTCAGGGGTCGGAGCCATGGCAGATGGCTGTCTGAAGTGAACAGGGGCCAAGGGGAAGGAGGCAAGAGAAGACGGGATGACCACTCAAGTTGATAAATACCTACCAGATGCCTCCTAGATGTCCAGGCCTATGCCTGAGGAGGGGTCTGACCTTCACCCTCTGCTCCACGGGCTCTCCGTCTAATTTAGTAATCTTAATGTCCCTGCCTGGGGCGTCTGGGTCACCTGGCCTCTCACCTCAGGACGGAAATGACAGGATCTCCCCCTAAAGGTTTAATGGGTTGTGCTCGGAATGGAACCCCCTCTCCATTATCCCCAAGTCCCCAGAGCTCAGCCATCTCTCATGCTCTGGTATCACCTGGGAGGCCAGGGCTGCCCTGCCAAGTGCGCTCTGGGGTCTTGCCTCCCTCACCCCCTGTTATGCCAAAACAGCCAGAGGCTCAGTACTTCTGGAGCTGCCAGGAGTTGGCACAGTGCCCTGGTGGTGCCCCCCTTGCCTGGTGAGTGTGTGGGCAGGCTGCAGCTCCACTCTTGCCTGGCACGGGGGAAGGAGAGGAGGGAGATGAGCCGGTGGATTTATTTAGAGCCTGATCTCCCTCCTACTGCTTCAGAGGGGGCCTCAGGGAGAGCAAGGAGCCAGGCAAGAGAAAGGGAAGTGGGGGAGGGTGATCCAGGAACCAGTGAGGGGTCGGGAGCCGAGGAGGGGGCAGCAGGCTGCCCCGGCACCATCCCCATGTCAGTCTTTACCTTGCAACAGCCCTCGCCTTCTCACCGGGGATGGGAAGAACATTCTAGGGCCCTCCCATCCCCTCAGAGAGGCTCATTCTCAAGCTCACCTTGGCACCCTGGGCCGTGCCAGCTGTCCCTTCAACTGTCAGAAAGAGGTGTCCACCAGAGCCTTGCAAATCATCTGCTCTAGCTGCAATGTAATTAGCCCCAGAGGCCCAATGGGGAATTGGGCCCAGCAGGAGCCCAGTCCCAGAAAAGGACGGAGAGCCGCCCACTCGGAACCCCAGAACTCCTGTACCCTGGGCTTGGCAAGAGTCTGAAGAAAACGCAAATACTCCCCTTTTGACCAGAGCGCTCTACCCTCCACACCTATCAGGGAGCCTTCCAGGCCACCTAGTGGTCCTCTCCAGAGGAGGCCTTCATGCAGGATGTTTGAGACAAGGGACGGAGAAGCTGCTCCCCATCCTTGCCCCATCTTTCCAGGCACTTTCCCTGCTCTCTGAGCTCCGGGAATCACTGCCTAATGAGCTGATTTGTCTCAGTGGGTCAGGAGATAAAAGCAAAGAGGAGAATTAAATATTTATCAGTTGCCTGGTTCTGGGAGGCAGCGCTTCCTCTCCATCCCCAGGCCCTGGGCCCTCCATGCTGAGCAGGAGCTCGAGCCCACTGCTCTGAGGATGCCTGGGCAGGAGGCGTGGAACGCATGGGGCTTAGTCAGCTGGCCCATGTGCTGGGTGCCCAGCTTCCAGCCTGCCAGAGGAGCTGGGCCAGGCAGGGCGAGGACGCGAGGCAGTGCTCGGGCAACCGAGGGAATAATGGAGGTCCCCAAGTTTATGATCCTCCTGGGGCTGGTTCCTGACTGAATTGTCCTTTACTTGAAGCACAGGAGGTCTGAGCTGTCGCCCCCCTGGAGAGAGACAGAGAGCCCGGCCTCTCGGTAGCTGCTGGGTTCGGCCCGGCCAGCCCCCTTGGGGACCTCGGGGCGCTGCGCCGGCCTCCCGCGGCCTCCCGCCCTCAGTCCTCCCTCCACCCCTCGGTCCTGGGCGCCCGAGCCACCTGCTTGCGCCTTGCCCCCCTCGCTCCCCCCGCCGGGCACACTCCCCGTGCCCCTTGCTCTCGGACTGGGGCCCTGGCAAGCCCTCGGCAGGAAGATCGCCCCCCCACTCTCCTAGGAGCGCCCCCCTGCACGCCCTGCCCCTGCACTGGGGCGTTTTTCGGAGTCCTGACCCGGGGAAGGGTCCGAGGCAGAAGAGGAGTCACCCCAACTCCCCCCCCCCCGACCGTGGGCACTCACCGCCTCCGAGTCCTCAAACCCGGGCACGTAGGAGTCGTCATACATGGGGGAGTCCGGGCGGGGGGAGCGCGCGGCGCCGGGGCGGGAGCAGCCCGAGCAGGGGCGAGGACAGCGGGCCGCGCCCGAGGTGCCACCGAGCCCCGCAGCCCTGCGGGCGGCGGCGGAGCGAGAGCGCGAAGGAGGGAGCGAGCGGCGAAGACCAGCTGCTCGGAGCTCCGCTCGCCGCTCCCCTCCCCACCCCCCGAGCCCTGCCGGTCCCACCCCGAGCGCGGCTGAGGAATCTGGCTCCGGCTCCCACAACAATAGTGCCCGCCCACCTGACCCCTCCCCGGAGCGCGCGGCGGGGGCGCGGGGGCCGCGGGGGGCGCCGCGGAGCCCGCGGCCGGCGGGGCGAGGGGCCGGCGGCGGCCGGGGGAGGTGGGTCCCCGGGCACCTACGGGGCACCGGGGCGGCGGGGAGGAAGGGGAGGAGAGACTGCGGGCGGGGCGGACCCAGGCTCGGAGGAGGCGGGGCGAGGAGGGATGCGGAGACGGGGACGCTCGGCAACCCAGGAAATACTCCGCCGGGAAACAAAGGGCTGGCGCGGGGGAGGGGAGCAGGGGAGGGGGCGCCCGCGCCGGGGACGCGGGGGGCGCAGGTGGCGGGAGGCGGCGGGCGGAGGAGGACGGGTCGAGGCCGGGGGAGGGAGGGGGAGACAGGAAACCGGGGAGACCGGGGGAGCGCGGGGGCGGGGGACGGGCGGCGGACTGGGGAGGGGCCCCAGGTGACCGGGCGGCCGGCCTGGGCCCTGGCGGCCCCGAGACTCCGAGGGCACACCCCGCGATGGCACTGGGGACGGACGGGCTTGGCGACCCCAGGCCACTGCCGTGAAAGTGGCCCCGGCCCGGACAGGTGCTCGGCCCCCTCCTTGCTGGGACCCTGCAGCCAAGGACCAGGTCGCCCACCCCGCGCAAAGGGCGAGGCTTTGGGTCCCGCCGCCCCACACCTGTTGCGCGAGCAGATTCCCTCCTAGTCTGGCCAGGATGGGGGTTCCCTTCCTCCCTTCCTCGCCAAGGACTGTGCCAGGCATTGCCAAGGCATCCGTGGGAACTGGGGGAGGGAGGGGCTGTTTTAGGGGAGCCTGAAGGAGGAGGGAAGAACCCGGAGGGTGGAGGTAGGGGGACTGTGGGAGCCGTGACAGAAGGTGGGACCCCGGCCGCCCTGGGGTTAGGAGGGGGAAGGAAGGGCAAGACGACCCAATCACTAGTGTCAGGCCAGATTCCCTCCTTAGAGAAAGGATGGGGGTGGGGTGCCCGGATCCTGGTTGGAGCCTCAGTACCGCGCTGTACCAGTCAGTCTCCTTCCAGGGAGCACTGAGATGTGGGGTTAGAGACCGAGCAGCAGCCCTTATCTGGAATAAACTTCCCCAAAGATCCACCCATTTGAGCTCCCTCCTTTCTTCCATCTCCTGAGCAACACTGTTCCTTTGAATGTTGATTACCCACCTGCCGCACTCCCCCGCCAGAGGAGGAGGTGAGACAGAAAGAGGGTTCCACTTGGAGCCCCTCTGAGCTCAGGCCTTCCCCACTCCCAGTTTCTCACACCCAGGAGAGTGAATCGGGAATCTGCTCCTCATCGCTTTACCTTCCTGACTACAGGGGGGAGTCAGAAGACCAAAGTGCACGCGGTTGGAGGGGCTCTATGGGAGAAGCCCAGCGCTCGGGAGAGAGGAAGACCACCCAACCCAGCTGGCGTCCCCCTTTATGGCACGTTCATGTTCCATTGACAAGAGAGAAAGAGAGAAGGGGCCTAACCTTAAGACCGGCTTTAGTCTGTCTACCCCTGTGAGTGGTGCAGCCCAGCTCTGCTTATCATCTTCCTCCTGCTGCATTTGGCACAACTTTGTGGGAGCCCTAGGCCGGGCAGGCGCCTGGCAAGCGCCTGGCAAGCAGGGCCGAGGGAGGCGGTCGGCTTTCACGGTGCCCTCTCCTGAGTCCCGCACCTTTGGGGGGTGGTTACACACTGGCTTCCTTGGTAGCCTTGGCTCCCAGACACTGTTCTCTTCACTTTCGTGCCCTCTTCCAGTTCCTTAGGATTCCTCCAATCCTCCTCTGTTATTCCCTGCCACTTCGGGTCCTTCTGTTTTTCCAGAAGGGCAGAAAAGAGGCATGAGGTGTGAAAGAATAAGGCCTTCAGGGCGCTCTCTCCTGGAAGATGATTCCAGGGAAGACAGCTGCCGAGGCATCTGCTTCTCTTCCCATCTCTGGATCTACTCTCCTGGTCTCTCCTTTGGGGACTCTTTCCACCACCGCGGGGGCCTAAGGATGGTAGCGACACGGTGGCCCTGCCATCAGCTTCACTCCTTCCTCACACACCTTGTTGTCTTCGTCCCCGTCTGGGACAGTAGTGTCCTAGTCTGCTTCTGAAGCCTGAGTTGCCATGCCAACCGCCCCCAGAGGATGGGTTCAAGTTTTTCAACCCTGGATCCATCCCTTGGGTCTTGCAGGAGCCTCAGAGCTGCTGTATTTCCCTTATCTCAGTGTCGCTACTCAGTGCCCCCTTCCATTTCTCATCTCACCCACACCTGCCTGCTCCAGTTCCCCTGCCAACTTCCTGTCCTGAAACCAGCCACACGCCCGGCAACATCCGTGCGGCCCCAACCCCTTTTCTTTTCCATGGCTGAGCATAAGGTGAGAGAGCGAGTGCACAAAAAGGATTCGGGGAGAGGACTCCTGCTCTCCTCGTTCTGGGTGTTAGACTGGCAGCTGGCCGGTACCCAAGGCATGGAAGCAGGACATGGGGGGCGCAGAGAGGGGAGGAGCCTGAATAACCAACCAGGTTTGGGAGTTGGAGTTCTTGGGAGCCTCCAGAAGACATTCCAGCTTCTCCTAGAAGTGCACAGGAAGCTGGACAGATCCTAATCCCTCTACAGTGAATGGGGAAACTGAGTCAGGAGCCAGTCCTGAGAAGTCCTTTTCCCCAGCAGTCTTTAAGATCAGCACCAGGCCAACCACCCGCAGCACTCCAGCTGCTAGGCTGCCCTCAGGGAGCCTAGAGAGGAGCACCGGGGGGGTTAGTGGAGGCCTCTCCTCTCCGTCTTTTCATCTAAGCCCCTTACCTGGCTCCCCAGGCAGTCCTCCCCTCCCCTCCCCTCCCCTCCCAATCCCAGTGCTCCGAAGCCGCCAGCTCTGGTCGCTCCCTCCCTTCTTGCCCACCCCGTCCACCCTCGGCCTCACCTCCTGCATCTTCCCCCCTCCCCATCACTGCAGTCTCCCCCAGATGCGGGCCCTCTTCCTAGCTTGGAGCGGGGCTCCCCTCCCACCCACTGGGGAGGGGTCCCCCCGCGTTTACCTCATTCAGCAGGAAGGTTGCACTGGAGTCAGAAAAAGACATAGACCGGGCTGGCGGCCGGCCCCCCTCCCCCGGGCCCGGGGCTCCGAGGCGGGAGCAGGACCGGCCGCCGCTCGGCACGCGGGCTCCCGCCTGCGCGCCCGGCCTCGCCCCACGCCCGCCCGGCTCGCCGCCGGCTCGCGTCCCTCTCCCGGGCTCCCTCCCCCTTCCCTCCCCCTTCCCTCCCTCTCCCCTCCCTCTCCCTCCCTCTCCCTCCCTCTCCCTCCCTCTCCCTCCCTCTCCCTCCCTTCCTCGCCGCCTCTGTCACTGCCTCTCCCGTCGCCTTTCAGCCCCGCTCTCTCCGTTTCCGCCTCGTCTTCCTCCTGTCCAGGTCCGCGTCCTCTGTCTGTCTGCGCGCCTCCCACTGTCCTTCATCCGCACGTCTCGCCTCCCCTCCCTCCTCAAGCCCCCCCCCCCAAGAGGCGGGGACCCCGAGCTCCCACCGCCGCGGCCACGAGGGCCGCCCGGGCTCCGGGGCTCTAGGCGGAGGCTCTGGTCCGCGCGGGCCCCTGCGCCGTGCGCCCCGGGAGCCGGGCGGCCGCGCTCGACCCCGAGCCCCGCAGGGAGAAGGATCGGGGGGAGCAGCGCCCGTGCGCGCCTCTCTAGCCTCCGCGGCGAGGCGCCCCCTCCGTCCCGGGGAAACCGCGCGGCCGCCGACCCCCACCCGGGCCCCGTGGCCGCAGCGCGCGCGGTGTCTCCTGCGTCCCGGCTGTGGCGCCGCGGGGTCCGACCGGCTGCAGCGCCCCCTAGGCTCCCTCCAGGCGGCGGCGCCCGCGGGGGTCCGGGCCGGGGGCGGGCGGGGGCCGGGGCCGGGGCCGGGCGGCCAGCAGGAGGCGCTGCCCTGGCCGGAGCCGCGGGCGCCGCGGGGAGCCAGCCCCCCACGGACGCCGGGGCGGACCCCGCTGCTCTCCTGGCCCAGCACTGCGGTCCCCCCTCCGCCCCGCCGTGCGGGGCTCCAGCCTGGACTCGGTCTCCACCCCCTTGGGGTTCCTTTGAGACACTCGGCTCCCCTGGGGCCTTAGCTCCTACCTCCATGCGGGTCTCCAGGGGCGCCCCCGGCGAGCCTGGCCTGGGCCGCGGGGAGTACAGCTGCTCCGGTCGGTACCCCCTCCGTCCCCTCGGCGGGCACGTCAAACAGGACAGGCCCAAGTTCTGGCGGGGGAAGGGGGTGCGGGGGTGTAGCCCCAGCCAGCTCTCTCCCTGCACCCGTCTAAGCGGATCAGCCTCTCATTGGTCCCTCCACACCCCCAATGCCCCCAGGCTGGACTCTTCTGTACCAAAGGCCGGCTCGAAAGGGGAGGGGGCGGCGAACCCCTGGAGGAGACCCACGCACCCTGAGGCTGAGTGGCGGGCGTCCCTAACTTCCCCTCACACCAGTTAGAACTCGTCCCCTTCGGATGGAGGGCGCTCTACCTGCCTCCTCAGTCCTTTTGACTCTCTTCCCCTGGGGGCTCCTGGAAGCCTTCCCCCAATCCTCCCATCCCCCCAGGGATCTTGGAAGAGTTCTTCCCTCTCTGTTCAGCTGACCGTCCACCTGCCCCCATTCCAGAGGGAGCTAAACTGGGGAGAACCAATTTCTCCTCTCTCCGCCCCTAGCTCCTCCTCAGGCTGGACTTAACCTGGAAAGTGCTTTGCAGGGCGCCGCCTCCCCTCCCTCTGTGGTCTAGTCCAGTGGGTGCAAGGATCTCGGACCCCCCACCTACCCCCAAGTTACTCAGCTTCAGCTATTCAGAGGAGATAAAGAGGTTGTGTGTGTGTGTTATTAAAATGTGCATGGAGGTTTTTATAGGTTTTGTTTTGGGGCTTTAATAGAGGGAGCAGAGAGCTTTGCTTTTCATTTGGCAGTGAGACCCGGAGGGAGAGCGAGCCCCCAGCACACACACACCCCTGCTGACCACAGCTAATGGACTGGCTCCTCTGGGCCTTGGGGCATCTTAAGTTTCCATATGGGGAGGAGGGGTGGGGGTGCTGGCCAAGGCAAGCAATTGTCCCTGGCTTCCCCATTCCCCCCCCCCCTCTCCACCCTCCCAGAACCTACTGCCTAGAACACCATCTCTCTCTCCACCCCTTATTTTAAAATAGAAATATCAATGGCTTCTCTCTGAGCCTATCAGAGGGACTCTGGGGTGCATCGGGCCAGCTCTGTGCTCTTCACTTTTTCTTGTTTTCATTCCAGCTGCCCGACCACACCCCTCTCCCTTCTGCCACAGGGAGAAGGTAGGAACCTCAGAGCTAGAGCTGGGAGCCCAGCCTGCAGGCCCCCAGAACTGTCCTCTCCCCACCCGTCTGTGTGAGATGACTGGCAGGATCATCGGGGCCGTACTGGCCTGGCCGCACAGCCTCTTGCTCCTCCATCTCTGGCTCTGACCTCACAGCGTCTGGCACCTTGCTAAAGGGGGACCCTAGACCGGATGCACTTCTGGGAGCAACCCCTGAGTTGGGCCCTTCAGGTCCTCAGCTCCCACATACGGCCCCTCGGGGCTTCACAGGCAGCCTTGACCCCTTCTCTCTGGGCTTAGCTCACCGTATTCTGTGACCTCCAGACTCCCAGGGCCTCAGGACCTCAAGATACCTGGCAGGGCCTCCATTTATTTATTTATTCATTCATGAGAGACACAGAGAGAGAGGCAGAGACACAGGCAGAGGGAGAAGCAGGCTCCATGCAGGGAGCCCAATGCGGGATCCTGGGCCCAATGCGATCCTGGGACTCCAGGATCATGCCCTGGGCTGAAGGCAGGCGCTAAACCACTGAGCCACTCAGGGATCCCCTCCATTAACCCTTTTGGCTAGTTTTTGTGCAGATACCTTCTGTGCCAGGGGCTCGCCCTCCTGATCTAGAGTTGGATTTCAGTTACCGCTTGCCTCCCCAGCAAGGCATAACCTGCACAACTAGACTTGGTGGCTCTGGCATTTGAAAATCTGTGTATCATGGGGATAGCAAACAAATATCACCATCTCCATCCCTTTATATCTATTCTATTGAGACCAAAAAGGGTCTCCCCAGCTCTTCTGAGAAAGCTCTGTGGAGGTAGCTGCCACAGGGAATCCCCACTGCCAATTCTGTGTATTACCCTGGGGAAGTTCTTCCAACATGCAACCTCAATCCCTTTTGCTGCAACCTCTGTCTTCTTTTCTGGGTTCCATCTCTAGGTCCATGGTGATATTCGATGCGTCTAGGCACTTCTAGTCTCCAGCCCCTGACGCAGCATTTGCTATAAATATGTCTCAAGAGTTTCTTGCTGACAGTGCCCGGCAAGATTGCACCTTCTTTCCCACACTGGGCCTCTCTGGAGGGACCGAGCTCTCAGCTATGGCTTAAAGACCCAACTCTTGCCAGCTCTGGCACAGGCAGTGTGACTGCTCTGTGCATTTGGGGGTTCCTTCTGGCACCCGGGAAGGAGGGAAAGTGAGAGTGCTGAGAAGCTGGGCTCTCATTCTCTTGCTGCCCAGGCTCAGCCTGGCACGTAGTAGGTGCTTGATATGTGTTTATTTTAGTCTTCGGTCTCAGTTTCCCCTCACACTGCATGTGATTGGTGATTCCAATTTCCCAGGATGAACTGGAGTGGGGGAAGAGGAGGGGACAGGAGCAGAACTGTAGGGCTGCCCCAGGTGGAGGAAGGGGTATTAGCAGCAGGATCCCTAGGGTGGCCTGGAAAGGGGGGGCCTGGCCTCCACTACACGGGCCTTCTCTCCTTCTCTTGCCAAACCCTAAATACTTTAGGACTCTGAATCACGGCACTGCTCAAGGGGCCAGCGCAAGTCCTTCCTTCACTCCCATGTGTTTACAAGCTTTGTAAACATCAGAGGTTGGCCAGGGAAGCTGGGGCTGAAGAGAGCTGGGTGGGGGTGGGAATCCCTGGGAGGTGTTCCGAGATGTTTGAGTCAGATTACTGGCCTAAGTGGTCAGGGCTCTTTGCTGGGGCGGGTGGGGGGGACTGGGGAGGAGTCCCCAAGCAGGGGCCGCTGAAACCTCCCAGGGCTTCCAAAAGTCTGGGACAAAGGGGACTCGGGGCGTCGTTTAGGAGGTGGGGCTGCTGGCGAGAGGCCTGGGAGGGCTCTGCAGGTACCCTCCTGCTTACCCGGTTTAAGCATCTGAGTGGGGAAGCCGTGGCCGCCCCGAAGCAGGGCCTGGTGCCTGCAGGCGCCCCGGGAATGAATTATTGACGAGAGCCGCCGTGAGAGCTGTGCGCAGCTGCTGCCCGCGCCCACCGTGGCCTCGGCCGGCTCCTCCCTGCTGCTTCCCGGCTCGGCTCGGGGCTGCGGAAGGGGCTCAGGGAGCCGCAGGGACTGGGGGGAGGAGAGCAAGGCCTGGGGACTCAGGCCCCGGGGAGAAGCCCCTGGGCAGGGGGGAGCCGGCCATGGCCTGATCCGCCAGGAATCGGGTGGGCAGAGCCAGGAGCGACGGCCACCTGGGGCTGGCTTGGGAAGTGACACTGGGAGACTGTCCCCCGAAGCGACTGCGGTCGTTGGAGGGCAGGAGTGCATCTGGGTAACCCCGAGCCAGAGGGAGTCTGGGGCCTTCTTTGACCTGGAGTCAGCACCAGTGAGGGTATTGGGTCACTGGGGGATGCTGGGGCCCAGCCCTCCGTCCCTCCCTGGGAAGTGACATCCTGCTGCGAATGGAGAATCCAGAGCTGGCGGGGGAAGGGGGGGCGGGTGTCAGGTGCCGGGTCGGGGGTGGGCTGGCTGGGGCCATGCAAAGAGCACGGGACTTGGAGTCTGAAAACCAGAGGGACATCCTAATTCCATCCCTCACTAGTTGTGGGCGAGCCACTTATCTCTGAAACAGAGGGAGGGGGCTTTGTTTTTTGTTTTTTGTTTTCTACCTCTACAGCGGGAAAGGACAGTGCTCACTTAACCTGGGGTGCTGTGAGAATGGACAGGAACAACTGTTTCATAAATGAAAATTGCTACATAAATGTTAGCTGTGGGGCTCCTGGGTGGCTCAGCGGTTGAGCGTCTGCCTTGGGCCCAGGGCATGATCCCAGGATCCTGGTTCGAGTCCCGCATCGGGCTCCTTGCAGGGAGCCTGCTTCTCTCTCTGCCTCTCTCTCTGTGTCTCTCATGAATAAATAAATAAAATCTTTAAAAAAAATGTTAGTTGTTCTTGTCAGGCGGTGGACAGAACCCGTACAGAGTCATGGCCTGGGTTTTGGTCCATGCCCTGTGACCCACTCTTAGCTTTTCCACTTCTGAGGGCCAATGACTTCCCAGAGGTTACAATCAGTCCATGGTTGAGTGAGATTCAGACCCAGATCTTTCAGATTCTACATCCTGGGTTCTTTCCGTTACACTGTGTGGGCTGGATGCTTGGTTCCACTCTGACCCGTCCCTGGCTCAGCGCTGCGGGCTTCCCTTGAGCAGTACGCCCCCCCCCGCCCCCCCCCCCCCCCCCCCCCCCCCCCCGCCCTGGATGCCACAGTGATTAGGACTTCATTCCTTTGTAAGTTGTGTGGCCACACCCCTCTCTCCTTTAGGAATAATGCAGCCAGTACATCTCATGACCCCCCCCAACCTCCTCACCGGACAGCATGAATAATATTATCGTCTATTTGGAATGCAGTTTAAGAAATAGTATTACAGAAGGAGTTCTTATGTGTTGTAGAAAATAAATTCTTTTAAAAAAAAGAAAAAGAAAATAAAATTACAAAGGAACAACAAGATAAAATAAATCCAAACACTATTCCCCCCACCTAGAAATTACCACCATGAATACTTTTTATGTAATCCTTCTGGATTTTTTTTCTTAAATTTTTAAAAAAGATTTTATTTATTTATGTATTTATTCATGAGAGACAAAGAGAGAGAGAGAGAGAGAAGCAGAGACATAGGCAGAGGGAGAAGCGGGCTCCCTGCAGGGAGCCCAACGTGGGAAGGGATCCCAGGACCCTGGGATCACGCCTTGAGCCAAAAGCAGATGCTCAACCACTGAGCCCCCCAGGTGCCCGTCTTTAACTTTTTTTTTTTAATTGAGATATAACAATTGTGTAAAATGCACAAGTATTAAATGATAACTCAATGATATTTTTGGCCTATGTATCTCTATCTGTGTAAGCACATTCAAGTCAAGGTTTACGACGTCATGCCCACCCCAGGGGTTTTCCTCAGGCCCTATCATAGTATCCAGCCTCCGTGGATAGTGGCAATTACTGTTCAGTCTCTTATCACCATAAATTGGATTTGCCTGTTCTTGAATTTCATATCAAAAGGATCATACAGTGTGTACTCTTTTGTATCTGGCTTCTTGCCTACAACATTATGTTTTTGAGATTCATCCTTGTTGCCTTTATCAGCAGTTTGCCCTTTTTTATTGCTGTGTAGTATTCCATGGTTAGTTTATATCATAATTTATTTATCCATTCTCCTGTTGGTGGACATTTAGGATGAATCCAATTTTGTCTGCAATGAATAAAATTGCTATGGACATTCTTTTTTAAAAAAAGATTTTTATTTATTTATTTATTCATAAGAAATACAGAGAGAGACAGAGATATAGGCAAAGGGAGAAGCAGGTTTCACATGGGGAGCCCGATGCGGAACTCGATCCCAGGACCCCTGGATCAGGCCTTTAGCCGAAGGCAGATGCTCAACCACTGAGCCACACCCAGGTGCCCCTCTCGTCTGTCTTCTTAACTTACTAATGTATCCTCAGTCCCTATAAACGTGCCATTAATGCCAACTAGGCATTAATGAACATTTGTGGAAAGGATGAGTATGTCTTGAGATTTGGCCAAGTCACATTCTAACCTATTGGCATCCAGGTCTCTGTGGCTTCACGCAATCCACCACACCGGGAAGGAAAAAGGTGGTGGTGGGGTGAGACAGAGAAGGGAAAGGCCAGGAGGAGCGAAGGGAAGAGAGGAGGATTTGGACAAATTTTTGACAAAACACACTGGCTAAGGGGGCAGCTCAGGAAGGCTCTCTTTTCCCCTTAGAGCTTCGTCCCAGAGGGAGCATAATTCCCTTGTCCTGGATCTTCTCAACATGGTTGAGAGAGGCTCACATTGGTTTTAAGCAAACAAAAACCTTTACCTAATGTTAAGGAAGAACAAAAAGAAAATAAACAGTGACAATGCATGAACCATAAAACAGTCCGGGGTAGACTGGAGTATAAAGTTTCCATTCACATTGCAGCTAGCTTTATCCCCGGATTCCCAGACTCGGGCTCTCTGCCTACCTTGCTACCCAGCTCCAAAGGGCTTTATACAATTTTTCAGTCCCCTTGAATGCCTGCCTGCCTTCCTGGTTCCCCTGCCTCCCAGCTCCCAGGCTGTTTGCCTTGGTGGGTGTGTGGGCATTAAGATGCCCTACGCATGAAAAAGATTATGACGATCTTGGCCAGTGAGAAACAATTCAACTGTAACAAAATTTAAGTCTGACAAAATTCTGAAAATTTCCATGACAAATCTCATGTGTAGAGGAAAATGACAAATATCAAATTCTTTCTTTTTTTATTTTATTTATTTATGAGAGAGAGAGAGAGAGAGAGAGCACAAGCAGGGGGAGGGGTAGAGGGGGAGGGAGAAGCAGGATCCCTGTTGAGCAGGTGTGTGTGTTGGGGGTGGGGGTGGGGGGGAGGACCCGAGATCATAACCTGAACCGAAATCAAGAATTGGCCTCTTACCTGACTGAGCGACCCAGTTGCCCCTCAAATTATTTCTAAATAAATATTTTCAGTGCGTATGCTGGGCCGCACCTAGCATTCAGTGAGCCTCTTGAGTGAATACTCACTGTTGCACACCCCCTCACCCCACCTCTGTGGGAAACATGAAATTTAGAGGAACCACGGTACATTGTCACTTTCCTCATTTGGAGTGTTTTCCTGCTGGCATTAAAACTCTGAACTGGGATTTTCCCAAATGGTTATTTTATTTTTAAAGTTTTACTTATTTAAGTAATCTTTATAACCAATGTGAGGCTCAAACTCATGACCCCAGGACCAAGAGTAGTATGCTCTTCTCACTGAGCCAGCCAGGTGCCCTTCCCTAAATTGTTATCTTGAAATTTTTTTTAACCTTCCTGTAGGTTTAAAGTTGCAAGAGTAGTCCAATTTCACCTAGATTCACTGGTTGTTAATACTTTCCCATATTTGTGAGGTGTTTTTGCTGAACAATTTGAAAGTTGATTGCAGACATCAACTTCATTCCTAAATACTTCATCATGTGCTTACCAGGAACAGACATTTCTACATAACCAAACATTATCACATCACACTCAGGAAATTGAACATTGTTACGGTATTATCTAGTATAGAGTCCATTTCAAATTTTCCCAGTTGTCCCAACAACTTTCTGATGATTAAAAAAAAAAAAAATCTGGGATCCAGGTTAGTTATGTCTCTCTAGTTTCCTTAAAACTGGAGCAGTTTCCCAGCTGGGTTTTTTTCTTCTATAACATTGATATTTTTGAGTAGAACAGGCCAGTTGTTTTAGAACTATACCTCAGTTTGTTCCTTGTGGTCAGATTCAGTTTAAACATTTTTGGCAAGAATACTACATTGGGTGACATTGTGTCCCTCCCCAGCACATCCCACTGGGAGCATATAATGTCAGTTTGTCCCATTTTCGGCGGTGTTAAATTTGATCACTGGGTTAAGGTGGTGTCCGTGGCATTTTTCTTACTCAGGGAGGATGTTCCCTTAGAGAGGAGGAGAGAAACGAGGGGAAGGAGACCAGAAAAGAGACCTGAAAACGAAGGGCCATGGTTGTTCATCATTTTGCCCTGGGGACGAGGCTGCATCAAGTGACGAGCTGCTTGCTGCTCCCTGTTGCAGAGGTTGTGAGCCAAGGATCCAGCCCGAGCCAGACAGCATCTTCCTTCCCTCCCTTCCCCTGAGCTAAGGGCTGAGATCCACTGGGTCAAAACCGAATCAAGAGAGTCCTGAGTGTCTGCCTTCCATATCTGTGTGATGGTGCTGGCAATGAGCAAGGTGATAACTAACTTCTGGGAGCTGGTTCTCCACCCTGGGCTTTCTCCAGGATCCTTTCTCTTCCCAATGTGATGGATCAGGAGCAAAGCAGAAGGCCAAGTTCCGTAAGCTGAATACAGCTTTTTAATTGATGACAATATCAATTGACAATATCAATGACAACCATCTCCACTCTGCATTCTTTTGTTCAAGATGATGGAAGAATTTTAGTAAGTTTATAGATCTATATCTATATCTATATCTATCTATATCTATATCTATCTATGAGTGTATATTCACTGTCCTAACATGAGAGCCCTTTGGGGCTTGTGAGATGAGCAAGTTTGATAATATTCCTTTATTTTTTTTTTTTTTGATAATATTCCTTTAAAAGACTGTATTACCAAATATCTTCTCACCTCTTACACACACATAGAAAACTGGCTTCCTGGACCATTTTTGGCATGAGCTAAAGTAGCTTTTTCCATGGTAACTGCTTAGTCAGGGAGATTGGGAAACAAAGGAAGAATGACCTTCTGACTCTCTCCTTACTACTCTAAATTTTCTTAAGGAAAAGCGTGGGCATTATGATATGCTATTTCCAAATACTTTAGTAGTCTTTCTCAAGAAGAACATTTTTCTTACACCAGCACCAAAATCACATTATCCCTCCTAACACAATTAAAAATAATTCCATCAAATACCTGGTATACCTTCAAGCTTCTCCATTTGTAATGGGAGTGTTTGGATTCATCTGTGGTGAGTTTGGGCTGAGGAGGGTCTTGAAAAGCCCTCGAGAAGGAAGTGGGATTTTGAGCAAGGCCTTGGATGATGACCAACAGCTACCCATTGTGGCAGGACAACTCCAAGGTGGCCCCTCAAAGGATCCCCATCTTCTGGTATTCATGTCCTTTGGTAATCCCCTCCCCTTGGGTGTGAGCCGGCCTAGTGATTTGCTTCTAGTTTGTAGAACACAGCAAAAGTGATGGGATGGCACCTCTGTGATTAGGCTACCAGAGGTTATGACTTCCATCTTGCTAGCAGGCTCTCCTTTGCTGGCTCTGATGAAGCAAGCTGTCACGTCGGAGAGGCTTTGTGGCCCATCCAACAACCTGAAAGAACTGAGTCCTGTCAACAAACCATCTGAACTGGAGGTGGATTCTTTCTTGCTCGAGCCTCAGATGAGACTGCAGCTCCTGGCTGACACTTTGACTGCATCTTTGTGAAAATCCTGAAGCCTAGAGCATCCAGCTAAGCCATGCCCAGACTCCTGATCTATGGAAACCAGGAGATAATAAATGTGTGTCGTTTAAAGGAGCCAAATGCATGGTAATTTGTTATGTAGCAATAGGTAACTAATACACTAATTTAATAAAATAAACTTGCATGTGGAAGTAATTGTTATCATCTCTTTTTACTGAGGAGGAAACCCAGGCTCAGAAAGGGTTGTCAAAAAAAAAAAAAAAAAAAAAAAAAAAAAAAAAAAGAAAGGGTTGTCTAAAGTACCAGTCATCTTCTTGGTTGCAAAGACAGAAACAGACTCCAAGTAATGTGAGCAGAAAAGACATTTATTAGAAGGGAATAACTTGCTCACAGATTTGATGGAAAAGTCAGAGTACTAGCCAGGCTTTAAAAACAAACAGGAACAGGGCACCTGGGTGGCTCAGTGGTTGAGCATCTGCCTTTGGCTCAGGTCGTGATCCCAGGGTCATGGGATTGAGTTACCACATTGGGCTCCCCTCAGGCAGCCTGACTCTCCCTCTGCCTGTGCCTCTGCCTCTTTCTGTGTGTCTCTCATGAATAAATAAATAAAATCTTAAAAAAAAAAAACCCACCAAAAAAAAAAAAAAAAAAAAAAAAAAAAGCCCCAGGCAGTAACAAAGGGAAACTAGGCAGCAGGAACCATGGAAGGATCTGGTTTGGGAGGCTCTTGCCACTGTCACTGGACAGCAGAATAAATTTTAAACTGCTCTAGCCTCTTCACATCATCAGCTCCAGACTCAAAGTCCTTAGTGGAAATGCCTGATCCTTTGAGCTGGGGTCAGCTTTGCACATGTCGGTGCCTGGGATCAGCTCACTGTAGGGAGTCAAAAATAGTTCATTCAGCTTATAAACAAAAGACAAATCTGGCCCTGGATGAAAGGCTGGTTCATGCCTCTGAGGCTCAGAAACTGGTATGACCCCGTGCTTTAATGCAATGACATTCCCAGCCCTTCCCAGGATTTCCGAATTTCCCATACTGCTCCCCAGGGAGCAGGTAACCAGGGAAGACTGCAGATGGAGTAGTGAAAAACTGAGAAGAGGAACTATGGGCTTCAGTGTCAGAAATCTGCCACCAGAGGGAACTGGAGACTCGGAAATCTAGCAGGGAGCCCGAGGTTACTGGGGCGGCTGAATCTTATGGAATGGTGGGGAAGGCTGAGGAAGTCAGCCTGGACTGGGGCTCCCTGCAGGCTGGGCTCTGGGGGCCCAGAGAAGGAGGAGAAGTGCTGTGGGCGCCAGTAGGTTTCTCTTGCCCTCGTGGCCCTGGCTGCACCCTCTCCCCATTGTTGGGGCTTTGGGCTCCCCTGGTCTTTGCTCTGAGATCTTGGGAGAACTTTGGACTCTTTTTTATGGCATCAATTCTCCAACCGTAAACACTCCCCCCCACCTCATTAACCCCAGCTCAGCGTTGGAGTTGAGTGCAGGGGTGGGGTGAGGGGTGTGCCTCTGGCCCTGAAAATGGGGCAGGGTTGGGATGGGTGTAGCTTCCCCAACCTAGAGCTTTCTATGGCAATAGGGCAGGAGGAGGTGGGTTAGTCTTCTCTGGACTGTAACTTCCAGTTGCTAGCACCGTGCCTGGCATGCAATAGGTGCTCCATAAATATTTGTTGGTCTTGATAATTATTTGGTATGAATGAACCATGCAGAGGGAACCAAGGCAGGCTATGAGGGTACTCCAACTCCAAAACATCTCCTGAGTCCTTTAGCTTCTCAACAGCCCACTATTGCCATCCTTGTCCAAGCCACTGCTTTCTCCCATACCGCTGTGATAGCTTCTTAAGTGGTTTCCCTTCCCTTGATTTATTCTGTACCCAGCAGCCAACAATCTCTGAAAACCGTAAATGGGATCATGCCATTTCCGAGTTTAACGATCTTCCAAAGGCTTCTCATTACACTTCGAATGAAATCCAAACCCCTTACGCTGGCCTGTGAGCTTCCCTGCTAGCCAGGGCCCGCCTCCCTCTCTGACCTCACCTTGTACTCTCTTCCTCCAGCATACTGGCCTTCCATATGGTGAGCTTGCTATTGCCTTAGGACTCTCGCATGAGGTCCCTCTCCCTGGAATGCTCTTCTCTCAGATTCTCGGCATGGCTGATTCCTTGTCATTCAGGTCCCCCTGTGAAAGTCACTTCATCAGAGAGGTCCCTGACAATCCAGCCTATATTTCTCCTCCAGTCACTTCCCACCCATCCCCATTCCTAATTGTTATCATGGCACTTATCACCTTCAACGACCTTTTCATCTGCTCATTGGTTTCCTCCCACAAGAAGGCAAATCTGTGAGAATTGGGAGCCAGCTGGCTAACTGTATCCTCAGCACCTACTGCTAGAGTGGGACCTGGCCAGAGTAGGCACTCAGTAAATATTTGCACAAAGAATGTTCCGAATGAACGAATGGTGGGGAGCCAAGGGATGGGCAAGGGAAGTCTGTATCCCTCTGGAGTCTACAGTCAATCATTTTATTCCTATGGGTGTTCATGGTTGTGGAACTGGTGGTGGCCAAGGCCTCCTCCAACCGTGAGACCCAGAGGAAGGCTAAGTCTTCAGGGTGCTAGTGGTAGCAGCAGTCATTCTAGCGGTGGTGAAGTGGGCAAGTCTATTTACTGAGTTGAATGGACGGGGGCTTTCTTTACACATCTTTCTTACTTTCGGAAAATGTAACGTGCAGAAATCTGAGCTTTAAGACAGAGAAGTCAGGGAATGGTTATTTGCACTCTAGAGGGAATCCATGCTTTGTAAAAGGGAGTAGGTGGAGGCTCGCTTAGCTGTTCCCCAAATAGCCCAGGGAAGGCTCAGGGGACTCAAGCCCATCCATTAGTTTTGTTATAGGGTGTTTGCAACACTGGCTATTTATAGAGTGTCGTCCAGATACACTTATGGCTATATGAAACTTGCATTTACATGTAATACACTCTCCTTGTAGGAATTTCTTCTTCCTGAAAATGAGAGGTTGCAACACCACTGTGACTGTGGTCTGTATTAGAAAAACCAAGGTCGGGGCGCCTGAGTGGCTCAGTGGTTTAGCATCTGCCTTTGGCTCAAGTCATGATCCCAGGGTCCTGGGATCCTGGGATCAAGTCCCAGAAGTCCTGGATCAGGCTCCCTGCAGGGATCCTGCCTCTCCCTCTGCCTATCCTCTCTGTGTCTCTCATGAATAAATAAATAAAACCCTAAAAAAGAAAGAAAGAAGAAAGAAAAACCAAGGTCATTGAGACAGAGCTAGACTTGGAGAAACAGAAACAGTGCATGCCAGCTGCCTGGCTCGGCTCTCGTCACAGGGAAGTCCTTTCTGAATATTTTCCTTATTGTAGAAAACGAGGCTCAACAGGGCTGGTGCTCTGCAAGTTGGATCAAGGTGTTCTGTCGTGAAAGTTCAGTAATAGCCGTCTTGTCCCAGTTCAAAGAAAAATACATTGGTAGGATTTTCTCACTGTTAAGGGTTTTCCCCCTCAATCTTTGGTGCCTGCGATTCTAGACTATCAGATCTGTCAGAGCACAAATTGTGTAGTTATTTTAGTACGTGCTGGTGCTAAGAGTATTATTTCTTCTAGGGGCTTGGAGTAAGTCTGAGAACCACTGTCTTGGAGACTCCATTACTGGACCTCTCTGTGCCTCGATTTTTCCCATGTCTAAGGTGAGCATGATAATAATAGCATCAGGGAGGTTTATGAGGATTGATGAGTTATTTTATGGTAAGGGCTTTGAAGAGAACTTGGCACATAGTAAGTGCTGTATAAATGCCTGCTGTTAAAATTACTAAAAGGGTAGCAGCTGACTTAGATCATCTTTATGACCCCTTCCTACTCTCTTAAAAGTTTAAAAATTCAGTGATTGAGTATTTTCCATGTGCTTAGCAGTAGCTCGTGTTTCCTAATGATAAGAGACTGGAATCATTTTTAAGAACCAAACAGTCTTGGGGACGCCTGGGTGGCTCATCGGTTGAGCCTCTGCCTTCAGCCCAGGGCATGATCCTGGAGTCCTGGGATCGAGTGTCTGCTGGGAGCCTGCTTCTCCCTCTGCCTGTGTCTCTGCCTCTCACTCTCTGTGTCTCTCATGAATAAATAAATAAAATCTTAAAAAAAAAAATAACCAAACAGTCTCTAGTGCTAGAAGAGATCTTTTGTGTAAGGTGCTGATGTTGAGGAACAAAAAAAAAGGGTGGGGGCTGATGGTGGCTCTGCCTTCCAGCAAGGGACTGGAATTCAGGAGCTCAGACTAACACAAAGGCCATACTTGAGGGTGGAGGAAGCCTGCAGGACTGAATGCACCCAGACATGGAGCCTTAGCGTATCTCTCCCGCGTACTTGGTTGGTGTCCAAGTTTGTTTTCATTTCAAAATAAAACGAAGGACAAAATATGAAAATTTATAATGCACACACATGTGTACAAATTTCAACATTTATTTATTTTTAATTTTTTAAAAAAAATTCAAAATTTTATAATCTCTCTCTTTTTTTTTTAAAGATTTTATTTATTTATTCATGAGAGAGAAAGACAGAGAGAGGCAGAGACACAGGCAGAGGGAGAAGCAGGCTCCATGCAGGGAGCCTGATGCGGGACTGGATCCGGGGACCCCAGGATCAGGACCTGGGCTGAAGGTGGCGCCTGCTGAGCCACCCGGGCTGCCCTAATCTCTTTTTCTCAGTTGTGTTTTGTATTTCCCCCCTTGGCCCTTGAACACATTATCCTAATAGTTAAGTGGCAGATCCTGGCTTCGGGTTGGAGAGGAAATTTTGACAGCAGTGAGAACACTGGCAACTTGATGGGAGAAGTTAGGTGAAGAGCCCCCAAAGGTCAAATAATAGGCCAGGCTGGCATAACCGAAAATTGTACATAGCAAAATAAACTACAATTATTTCCCATTGTTGAAGATTTTTCTATCTAAGCCTTAAAATCCTATAAGAAAGGGAAAGCAGATCATTTTATCCCTATTTAATTTTATTTTTTATATTTTAATTTTATTTTAGTACAGTCTTTTAACATTCCCATTTTGGGGGCACCTGGCTGGCTCAGTGGGTAGGGAGGGCAATTCTTGATCTCAGGGTTGTGGGTTCAAGACCCACTTTGGGTATAGAGATTACTTAAAGAATAAAATTTTTTTTTAAAGATTTTATTTATCTATTCATGAGAAACACAGAGAGAGGCAGAGACACTGGCAGAGGAAGAAGCAGGCTCCCTGTGGGAAGCCCAGTGTGCCATCCTGAGATTCTTGAGACTCCGGGGTCACTCCCTGAGCCAAAGCCAGCTGCTCAATGGCTGAGCCACCCAGGGGTCCCTAAAGAATAAAATCTTAAAGGGGCACCTGGCTGGCTCAATGGTTGAGCAGCCAGCTTGATGTGGGTTAAGCTCATGATCTCAGTGTCCTAGGATAGAGCCCCACGTGGGCTCCACTTGAAGATTCTCTCTCCTTCTGCCCCTCCCTCACTGGCCCACCCAAGGGTGTGCTCTCTTCCAGATAAGTAAATCTTAAACCTCCTCACCTTTTTTTTTTTTTTTTTTAAGATTTTATTTATTTGAGAGTGAGAGAGTGGGCAAGTGAGCACCAGCACAAGATGGAAGGTGGGTGGGGAGGGCCGGAGGGAGAGAAAGCAGACTCCCCGCGGAACAGGGACCCAAACACCGGGCTCAAGTCCCTGATCAGGACCTGGGCCAAAGGCAGACGCTTAACGAACTGAGCCACCCAGGTGCCCCTTAAAAAAAAAAAAAAAAAAAAAAAAAAACAAACTTAAAAAAAATTGCCATTTTATAAATGAGGCTCCAAGAGAGTAATGATTTACTAAAGTATATAGTTTGCAATCGGATATGGCTGATAAGTGATGGAAACCGACTTTCCTAATTCCTCCCCTCTCCGCGAGGGGCTGGAAGGCAGGAGGCGCCAGGTGGGCCCCGGCGTGCGGAAGAGGCAGCCGGAGAAGGAGGAGCCACAGGTGTGGCCGCGGGAAGGCGGCGGGGCCTGGGGAGGCCGGGCTCTGGAGCGGCGCCCTCGCCCCAGGTCCGACTCCCCGCGCTCTGGGAACCAACCCTCTCCCCGGTCCGCCTACAGCATGTTCCAAACCCTTAAAGGGTTAAAGCAGCTTCCACGTGATTTTCCCATCACCCAGGTAACTCCGAGCGCTGCTTTGTGCGAGAAAACGTGGGAAGTAAAGTCCCAAACCATTTCAGAAGGGGCAGCTAGCGAGGCACCCCTTCACCCCCACCCTCAACGGGGAAGCGCAGCCCTTTGGGTGAAAGGTGCCCCGGGGGAGGGGCTCTGCGCGCGGCAGGTGCGGGGAGCGGCCGCGGGAGGCAGCGGGGCCGGGGCGCGGGCCGAGGGCGCCCCTCGCTTCAGGCCCCCGCGGGGCTCGGGGCGCAGCAGGTTCGCGTCGGGCCGGTGCCCCGGGGGCTGGGGAGGAGGAAACCCGCGGCGAGCGGGGAAGCAGGCCGCACACACCTGGCGCCCGGTGGAATGAAACCTTAATTAATTATTAAACTGAGTTCCCGCGGGAGGGCGCGGGGCCGCGGCGGCGGGGCGGGAACGGCGGGGGGGGGGGGGCGGGGGGGCAGGGGGGAGGCGGGAGGGGGGGAGGAGGGGGGCGCGGGGCGCCGGCTCGCCCCGGGGGACCCCGGCCGGAGGGAAGCCGCCCCCCGCTGCTCCGGGCGGGGGCGAGGCGCGGGCCCCGAGTGCGGGCGCGGGCGCGGGCGCGCGGGGACCCCCGGCCGGGGGCGGGCGCAGGGCGGCGGGAGGCGGCAGGGGGTGGAGGGAAGGGGCGCGCGGGACGGGCGGTCCCCGGGGTCCGGCTCCCAGAACAGAAGCCGCTTGTTTGCCCAGGACGGGGGAGGGGGCGCGCGGAGGGGGCGCCCGGGCTCCCGCACCCCTGCGCGGCTCCGGGGGCAGTGGGCCCCGCGCGGGGCGCGGCGGGCGGAGGGGGAGGGGAGGGGGAGGGGGCGCCAGACAATGGGCGCTTGTGCCTTTAAGGCGGGGAGTCCGGGAGCCGGCGGGGAGGGGACTTCTGGATCCGGGGTAGAGGGCGGCTGCGCTGGCCGGCAGGGAGGGGGCGCGGGCCGGGCGGGCTGCGGGCGGCGAGGCTCGCCGGGGCGCGGGCGGCGGGGGGCGCGGGGCGGCCGGCCGGCCGGCCGGAGCCCGCGGGGGCGGCGGGGCGGGGTCCGGGGCGGCGCGGAGCGGGGCCGGCAGGTGAGCGGCGCCGGGCGCGCGGGGTCGGGGGGCGTGGGGCGTGGGGCCCCCGCGCGGCTCCCGGGGGGCGGCTGGGGGCGCGGAAGCGCGCGTCGGGGGGGCTGGAGGGAGGGCGCCGGGGGCAGCGGGGGGCTCCGGGCTCCCATCCTCGCCCCGTTCCTCCAGCCGAAGCGAGCGCCCGGCCGGCGGGCCCGGGGACGGGCTGCTCCTAGGGGAGGGGCTGGCTGCGGTTTCTGGGGCGGAGGGTGGCTGTGATCGAGGGGGGATGCCCTCCGCCTGCAGGGGTGCCCTCCACTCCCCGCGCCCCGACCCGGCGGTGCAAGCGGTGCTGTGGGGCCCGCGGCAGGGCGCCACGGGGGGAGCCGGCTGTATTGCAAACGAGGCCTGGCTGCAAACCTAGACGTGGAAGCCTGCGGTGGGGACCGGCTCCCCGTACCCTCCCTTTACCAGAACCCCCCTGTGAGGTGGAAAAACCTGGTGGGGCTTGTGTGGCTGGGCGTGGAAGTGGGAGCCGCCTGCAGTCTTCGGGGAGACCAGAGACTGGGGAAGCTGGGAGAAGGCAATCCTGGACTTTCAGATACAGGCCCTGGGGGAGGCTCCTCTACATCTGGAAAGGCCTGGAATTGAGGCCCACTTCCCAGCATGGTGGGCGGTGCTGGCACTGAAGGGCCCTGCCTGGGCAGCGCCTTCTACCATGAACTTTCTGAAGTCGTCTTAAATCCCCTGGAGCCTCCTTCTGCCAAGGAGGGCAGGGGCAGGGGCAGATCGGGGTGGCCAGGGAGAGAGTTTGGACAGCGAGAAGCAGTGGGCAGAGCTATCCTTGGGGCTGGGCCTTGGCCTGCTTCGGACTCTGGGTCTCAGGCTGGAGAATCCGGACTGGGTGGGACTTGAGGTCTGGGAGGCACTGGGCCTCCAGCTGCCAGGCTGAATGAGTATGGCTCCGGCTGTGGGAGCCAGTGGTGCCTGGAGCAGCCGATCTGTGAGAGAGAGCAAGGGACCAGGACCCCGGGGAGGAGAAGGTCAGAGGCACAGGCTCAGGAGCCTGTCTCTGGGGAAAAGGGAGGTGGTCTGTGGTTCAGAGTGATGCGCTGTTTCTGGACAGTGAGGGTTGGGGGACCATATAGGGAAGTCCTGTGGCTTTGAACAGTGCCCTCCCCTGTTCCTTGTCGTATCAGCCTAGTCTGGGGTGCCAGGAGCGCTGGGAGCCTGGTGAGTTCTCCAGGGTGGGCAGTGCCTGGAGTGAAGCCGCAGGTAGGATGGGTGCAGTTAGTTGGACAACTACACAGCTCCGAAGCCATCCCCTTGGCGGAGGTGGGGGGGTGCTCAGGGTGTTCTGGGGATGGTCATGCGTTCTCCTGGACGGTGTCTGCCCCTTCCTCTGTGGGTATGAGCCAGATGCTAGGATGTGCTTCCAGGAGGCCGGGAACACAGCCAGAAACAGGTCCTTTGGGAACAGAGATCTGGCCATTTCGGGGAGGGGGGAGGGCCGTAAATATAGGGCAGGGGACAAGCAAGCGGGAGGAGGCTGAATGAAGCACAATGTCACGGTAGGGGTGGTGGGAAACCTGCCTGCTCTGGGCTCTGTCTCCAGCAGCTCTGGGGACTCACAGCCAAGGGCACAAGGTCTGATGGAACCAGATGTCTGATGGGCTGGGGAGGTGTGTGTTCTTGCTAATGGCTTTTCTGTCTTTTCATTTCTTTGACAGTGGCAGAGTTTGGGGCTTAGAGTGGCGTTGGGGGGCGGGGGGAGAAGAACTGCTTATCAGGTGTGGACTCCGTGGCAGATAGTCTTGGATTCTCTCCTCACGACTGTTACTATTCCCATTTTACAGATGAAAAAACGGGTGCAGGGAGGTAGTAACTTGTTCAAGGCTGTGCAGCTAGCGCACGGTTACTCTCAGGTCTGAGGCCTGGTCTTGCTCCAAAGCTCCTGCTTCTAATGAAGTATCTTGGGGAGCCAGGCTTCCTTTGGTAACTTTTCCCCAAATTCTTGGATTTCCCATCTGTCCCTCCAGAGGGTGCTGTTGGTGGTGGTAGAGGTTGAAGGGCAAGCTGCTCAGTGGGACTAGGGAGAAGGGATGCTGAGAGGAGTTGGCCGAGGGTGAAGTAGGGATGGGGGTCCTGCCTGCAGAGTGGTCCCTGGTCTGCCTTCTGTTTGTGGGCCTCTGGGTGTCTGAAGTGCTGCTTGTCTGTCTAGAGCGCCTGATCCTGAGGCCACCTGGGGCAAGTGCTAGGCACCCCCCCGCCCCCACCGTGTCCCCCAGTGAGTACAAATGTCAAGGCTGCTAGCTTTGCCTAAGAACAAGGAGCCCCGGGGTGCCCTGTGGGCAGGGAGGAGTATATGGCACAGGCATCCAAGGATAACTGTGCTGTCATCCTCACTTTCTCTTGAGCCCAGCTTGGCTAGGAGGCACCCGGAGGGTGTTGTCCTGGAGTCCTCCCCACCCTGCTTCAAGGCACTACCCTCCCGGAGACCCGAGATCTGGAGCTGACCTGGCGGCCCAGGCAGGATCTCTGTAACCAGCCAGATAAAAGTGCCGTGGGTGGACCTGGTCTTCCTGTCAAATCTGTGCTCCAGGTGGCCACAGGAGCAGCTCCACAGGGTTCTGGTGAAGATCAGGTGGGATTGGGCATGCGGAAGGACCCGGGAAAGGTACAGCACAGAGAAGGCATGTCATACCCAGCCATTCTAGGAGCATTTATGTAGTCTCTATTAGGTGTGGCAGGTAGGGCGGTGAGCAGAATGGGCCCAAATCCCTGCCTTCATGGAGCTGACATTCTGGGGAGGAGACACAATGAGCAAATAAGGCAAATATATAGAATGGCTGTTGCTGATAAAGAGCAATGGAGAAAAATAAAGCATAAAGCTGGGAAGAGAGATAGGGAGCTCCAGGAAAGGGGGTTGCTATTTTAATAGAACGGTCAGGGAGAGACTCACTGATAAGGGGACATTTGAGCTGTGACCAGGACGAGCTCTTGTCGAAGGCAGAGGACACAGCGGGCACCGCAGTCCCAGGCCGGCCAGTGCACGGTGTGTTGGGGAACAGCAAGGAGGCTCATAGGACCGGGTGCAGTGAGAGAGAGGGACAGTCACGGGATTATCACTATTTGTTGTTATTTCACATTAGCTGCTCAGTGCCAATGCCCTTGAGCTAATTTTCTTTTAAAATTTTTAAAAAAGATTTTATTTATTTATTTTAGAGAAAGAGAGAGAGAGCGTGTGCTTGGGGTGGGGAGGAGGAAGGGGAGAGAGGGAAAGGGAGAAAATCCCAAGCAGACACTGTGCTGAGGGTGGAGCTAACACGGGGACTCGATCTCCCAACCCCGAGATCATGACCTGAGCCGGAACCAAGCGTCAGACACTTAACTGACTGAGCCACCCAGGCACCCCATCCTGAGCTCTCTTTTTGTCTTTTCAACATATTTCTTGAGTCCTTACCATGTGCTGGGCTCAGTACTTGGTGCTGAGGGATAAAGGGCTGAGCAAAATAGTTACAATCCCTCCCCAAAGTTTACAGTCAGCGGGGTGGTGAAACAAGGAGCAATTTATTTTTTTTAATTGTTTTTTTTATTTTAAAGATTGTTATTTATTTAATCATGAGAAACAGAGAGAGGGGCAGAGACACAGGTAGAGGGAGAAGCAGGCCCCATGCAGGGAGCCCGACTGGGATTTGATCCTGGGCCTCCAGGATCACGCCCGGAGCTGAAGGCAGCGCTAAACCGCTGAGCCACCCGGGCTGCCCAGGGCAATTTAGCTATAATTGTGGTAAGTACAATAGAGGAAACGTACAGAAGGTAAAGGAGACCAAACGCAGTTTGCAGTCTGCGTGGGGGAGCTGGGACACCTTCCCCGAGGAAGTTCCATCTAAGCTGTGACCCGGGGGAGAAGTTGAGCCTGACTCGGCGAAGTGTGCGTGGTGTGAGTGTGATGGGGACCGACATGGAAGGAGATTGCCTTTTGTATAGAGGTCACCGATTGGCAGCTCACAGGCTGAATTCATTCCATAGATGTGATTTATTTGGCTTGCAGTATTGAAAAATGTGAATTACTTGCCAACATTTAAAAATCAGGAGCTGTCACATTAAAATGTACATTTTTTTCAGCAGCTGTTGAAAAATCCGATCAGGCTCCACTGGGATGCCAGTGGCAGCTACCTACTGGTGTGGGGTGGTACGTGCCCCTGCTGTGCTCAGGGGGTGCACTCTTTCGTTCCTCCCAGATCCCCTAAGCCATGGGTGCCTTTGCTCATTGACATAGGCACTTGAGTTTGTCACCACCAACAAATCAGTGCTGTTTAGGGAAGAGGTGAACGTGTAAGTGTGCTGCTTTGGAGTCAGGCGGATCAGGGGTCAAATCCTGGTTCCTACACCTCTGGGGCTACTTGAGCTAGGGCAGGGCAGTTACCTCCCTCCCTCTGCCTCCAATCCCTCGCCTGTTGCCTATGGAAGGGGGATACCATTGCCTTGCTCCAGAATTTTAGGGGGGTGAGGCGTCTGAAGGGCTTCGCTTGGCCGGGAGGTGCTGTCTACGATGATAGCTCCCGGCGGCGGTCGGCTGTCATGGTGTTAAAACCAACTCCTCCCTTTCTCTCAGCAGCATGTCGTGGTTTAGTGGCCTCCTGGTCCCCAAAGTGGATGAACGGAAGACAGCCTGGGGTGAACGCAATGGGCAGAAGCGTCCACGCCGCGGGACTCGGACCAGTGGCTTCTGCACGCCCCGCTATATGAGCTGCCTCCGGGATGCGCAGCCCCCCAGTCCCACCCCTGCGGCTCCCCCTCGGTGCCCCTGGCAGGATGAGGCCTTCATCCGGAGAGGCGGCCCGGGCAAGGGCACGGAGCTGGGGCTGCGGGCGGTGGCCCTGGGCTTCGAGGACACTGAGGCCATGTCAGCGGTTGGGGCAGCTGAGGTGGCCCCTGACGTGACCCCCGGGAGTAGGCGATCCTGCTGGCGCCGTCTGGCCCAGGTGTTCCAGTCGAAGCAGTTCCGCTCGGCCAAGCTGGAGCGCCTGTACCAGCGGTACTTCTTTCAGATGAACCAGAGCAGCCTGACGCTGCTGATGGCGGTGCTGGTGCTGCTGACAGCGGTGCTGCTAGCCTTCCATGCTGCACCTGCCCGCCCTCAGCCTGCCTACGTGGCCCTGCTGGCCTGTGCCGCCACCCTCTTCGTGGCGCTCATGGTGGTGTGTAACCGGCACAGCTTTCGCCAGGACTCCATGTGGGTGGTGAGCTACGTGGTGCTGGGCATCCTGGCAGCCGTTCAGGTTGGGGGTGCCCTGGCAGCCAACCCCCGCAGCCCCTCTGTGGGCCTCTGGTGCCCTGTGTTTTTTGTCTACATCACCTACACGCTCCTACCCATCCGCATGCGGGCAGCTGTCTTCAGTGGCCTGGGCCTGTCCACCCTGCATTTGATCTTGGCCTGGCAACTCAACCGCGGTGACGCCTTCCTCTGGAAGCAGGTGGGATGTCAGGGAGGTAGGCTTTGGGGCGCCAGGCGGGGAATGAGAAGGGGTTTAGTAATGGTTGGGTGGGTGGATACTGCGCGCAGGGATGTCTGGCTGTGTCCTGGGGAGGGGGCGGGAAATAGTGAGAGGCCAAGTTTCAGGGTCCGCTCCATCCTGGATCTGGAGCAGAGGGCACTGGCCGGGAGAGGCAGCACCCCAGGACCCAAGCCTGTGCTCTGTTTGCATGGGCTTTGGCCCGATGCCCTTGAACAGCAAGGCTGGTAGATGTGAGGTAGCCCTGGAGGTGGGAACATGACGGTTCACCCCGGGGCGGGGGAGGGCGGGGAGGACAGCTCTGGCCTCGAGTTGCCTTCCCTGGAAAGCAGCTCCAGGTGGTGACCTGGAGGGATCAAGCAGGGTTTGGATGGACTTCGCAAGGGAGGACTTGCTTCTCTCCTGGACCAAGGCCATCTCTGAGAGGACCGGGAGGGGGATGAGTGGGATCAGTTTTCCCTGGGGCTGGGAGCGGTTTGAGTGGAGTTGGATGTGGAAAAGAGGGGCCTCAGGGTCGGATCTCTTCCCCCTGTCTTCCCACTGAGCACCAGGGGTCCGGCAGCCCTGCGGGGGGTTCTGGGCCCACGCCAGCCAGTGTGTCCGGGTTCTGTGTGGCTTGTGGGGTGGGGTGCGACAGCACCATGCTGAGTGAGAAATGAAGGCTTGGCTGCTTGTCCGATGGGCTGTGTTCTTCTCTGTTAGATCCTAGACAACTGACTGACCTCCCTTCGCCCAGCCTTGATTTCCCGGTCTGTAAAACTGGGATAAAAATAGTATCTACCTCATATGAGAGGTTGCTGTTAGGGCCCCACCCTCCCAGAGGGGAGTAGAAGCCAACAGGGCAGGGTTCTCACCTGGGGGCAGGGAGGTGTGGGAGTGCCGGAGGGGATGGGACTCAGGGAAGGGCCTTCCCGGAAGTCCCCTTCGGCTCCATGTGGCTGCCACCGTCTCAGGTCACTCCCCTGACCGGGGAGCAGAGACCGGGCCATCTTGCCTGGCTGATCCTTCAGGGCACAGCCCCTAACCAACATACCTCATGATCCCTCTGTCGGCACTCGGATTTCGGGGGTGCTGCCCTCTGTCTTGCTCCAGTTTTGAGGGACTCAGCCTCTGCTTTGCTGAGGGCCCGTGGTCGGTGTAGCCCACCCTACCCTGCCCGCAAAGAGGAAGTTGCCCGGGGCTCCCAGGGTGAGAAGCTGGGTGCTCTGGCATGATGCCCTTCTCCGCCCAGCTTGTGCTCCAGAACAGAATGTACCTTTTTAAAAGAAACTTTATAGCCCATTTGTTTGTGGAGCAGCACCCACAGGGCAGTCAGACCTCTTAAAGGGCCAGGGTCTTTCTGCCTCTGCTAGCCCCCCACTTCTCCCTGGGGTGGCTGCTGCCCTGGGCTTTGGAGCTGGACTGCCCTCCTGGGAAGGGAGGAGCTTGGAGGTGGTGCCTCCCTTCCTCTCTACCTCCTCTCCGGCTGGCCAGGGGTAGGTGGCTGTCTCTTCTTTGCTCTCAGCTGGCATGGTGCCCAGAACCGGGCCCAGGGCCTGACTGGGGAGGCACAGCCCCATGGAGACTGGGACTTTGCAGCCTCCTGCCTCCCCAGGGGCACCCAGCTGCAGCCTTATCCTCTGTAGGTCTCAGCGGGCACATTCTTAGGGTGAGGAGAGGAAGTCACCCCTGCCCCTGCGCCTGTCTGTGGAGCCAGGGTTGCTCATACCTGGACCCCTTCTCCGAACTGAGGAGGATTGATTCCCCGTGTCCAGTTGGCCTATGCATGCCGGGGTGGCCTGGGGCTGTGGCCTCCTTTCCAGGCTCCTTGGACAGTCCCTGACCAGACCTAGGCCTGCTCACACTCGTGGGAAGGAGCCTTCACTCCTCCCTGACCCACTCATTCACCCAGTGACCCCGGCCCCGCCTGGAGTCTCCTGGAGCGCCCCGGCATCCATTTTTTCTCACAGTCGGATAGGGGTCCTAGGGGTCCGGTACTGATCCTGATCTATTTCAGTCTCTCGTCCCCCTTCCCCTTCCCTCCACCATGACTCACTTTTTCCTCTTAGGCTCCTGGGGCCAGGAAGGGAAGTTGCCTGGTTAACCCCTCCTCCTTCTCCCCCACTGGGGGCTATTCTTAGAAACCCCTCAGGGAGATAGTGTGCCCCCCTCTTCACCCCTGCTGCTGGGAGGGGGGCCTTGTGAACTGGACTGGGAAGGAAAGCTAGGCGGCCAGTCCTTGAGGGTCAGAGCTGGAAATGACTTGGGGGTTTGCTGAGCGTACCCCTCTGCTTTACCTAAGAAAAATGAAACTGAGGTCCCAGAGATTAAGTGACCTGCCCAGGTTTGCAGGACTAGTTCTGGTTCTGGGCAAAGCCCAGAACTCCTGGCTTCCAGTTGGTGCTCTTTCCCTCCCTTCTCCCCAAACCGGAGCCCCGCCCCAGCCAACTCTGGGGTGGATCCACAAGTGCCAGGTTAACCCCTGAACTTCTGGAAACACTGAGGCCAGTTCTCCTTAGACTTGCCGTCCCGTGAGTGCTATTGATGCTGAGGAGGGCTGACCACCCTGAGATCGGGGTCCTCGGGCATGGGGCCTGGCTGTGCCAAGTACTGGCGGCACCTGGGCGTGGTGGAAGAGAAGGTCCCATGTTAGTAGAATTGATGACTCCCAAGCCTGGGCTCTGAGGCTGGGCCTCAAGAGCTTGTATAAGTGGAGTGAGTAGGAATCTTGGAAATCTGGAATGTACCACGCAGTAGGGTTTGGACACAGGCTTTGGAGACTGTCCTGGATTCAAGTCCCACACCAGCCACTATTAGCTGTGTGATCTTGGGCAAGTGACTTAGCTTCTCTGTGTTTGAGTGCTCACCTTTAAAAGGAGATACTGTTACCTGTTTCATAGAGAATAAGAGATCCGCTAGTTACCGTATAGGAAGCAGCTATGGAAGCCACGCATATTAAACAGGCAGCCAACAGATTAGCTCCAATAATAATAATAATGATAATTATCATATCACATTATGTCAGAGCAGGGAGGGACCTTAGAAATCTTGTCCCTCTCCAGGTTCTAGGTGAGCCTACAGAGGCCCAGAGAAACGAGATGATTTGTCCTAGGCATTCACAGGACGATATAGAGCTCAAGTCTCCTGGGTGTTGTCCTGTGAGGAGAACCACATGCAGAAGGAGCAGCATTTGTCTTTATTTGGGCTGATTGTGGGGCAGGAAATCATAGTGTCCTGGGCTCAGGCCCCATGACCCGCCTTGCCCTGGTTGGTGCCTCTGCTCCCAGGAGTCGTGAAAAGGTCCCATTTCTAGCTGTGGAGCGATCCAGGCAGGGGGCCGGAGTCCTGTGGGAGGAGAGGGAGCTGTATTACAGGGGTGGGGACAGACAGGGCACAAGATCCTGGCTTTCTCCCCACAGAGAGCCTAGCAAGTTGCACCTGTGTGTTGTGGGGGCGGGGGGGGGGCGTCACCAGTCTGCCTCTGCCACCCTCTTGCAGCTCGGTGCCAACATGCTGCTGTTCCTCTGCACCAACGTCATTGGCATCTGCACACACTACCCAGCTGAGGTCTCTCAGCGCCAGGCCTTTCAGGAGACCCGCGGTTACATTCAGGCCCGGCTGCACCTGCAGCATGAGAACCGGCAGCAGGTGTGGCTGCCCTCCCTGTCCAAGCCCCCCCCCCCCCCCCCCGCCCCCAATAACCAGCAAACTGGTTCCACCGCCTTGTAGCATTCCATGGAGTAAGTGTGGGTGGTCCCCCTGAGTGTTCCCCGGCAGCACACAGGCCCTGTGACACTGGGGTTCCTGTCCTGTCTGAGGGTGGGAGAGGATAGATGGGAGCGCAAGTGAGGGGGTGCATGGCTGGGGGGGGGGAGGTCCGAAAGGGAAGCTCAGGTCTCCAGAGGGGCCTGGGAGGGCTCTGGGGTGGTGGAGGCATCAGGAGGGATCAGGAGCCTCAGCGTGAGGCTGAGAAGATAGTGGTGCCCTGTTGCAACCACTGGTCTAGGAACGGCTGCTGCTGTCCGTGTTGCCCCAGCATGTTGCCATGGAGATGAAAGAAGATATCAACACAAAGAAAGAAGACATGATGTTCCACAAGATCTACATCCAGAAGCATGACAATGTCAGGTAGGGCGGGGGTGGGAGGGTACCCGGAGGGATGGGGGCCCTGGGAGTCCCTGAGGGCCATGGGGTCCTTCCATCTTCTGCCGTTGTCCACAGCATCCTGTTTGCAGACATTGAAGGCTTCACCAGCCTGGCGTCCCAGTGCACCGCGCAGGAGCTGGTCATGACCCTGAACGAGCTCTTCGCCCGGTTTGACAAGCTGGCTGCGGTGAGGGGGCTGGGCCACACGTGGTGTGAGCATAGCTTTAAACTGGGGCGGCCTGGCACGGTGGGGACAGATGGCGACTCGGTGAGGGTGCTGGGCGGGCAGGAGAGTGAGAGCGACTCTCCCCAAATCTCCCCTTTAGGAAAATCACTGCCTGAGGATCAAGATCTTAGGGGACTGTTACTACTGTGTGTCGGGGCTGCCGGAGGCCCGGGCAGACCATGCCCACTGCTGTGTGGAGATGGGGGTGGACATGATCGAGGCCATCTCGTAAGCGGTGCCCCTCCTAGGTCCCTGGAACTGAGGGTGCCCCGGCCGGCCTCTGCCCTTGGCTTTGTCCTCAGGAATTGTCTCGTTTTGGCTAATCCTCTGTCTTGGAGCCTCTGCACCTTAGACCCCAGCCAACAGGCCGGGGGGGGGGGGTGCGGGGGGGAGCCCCAGGTGAGGGAATGGGGCTGGCCTGGCGAGGATGCTAGCTGCGCAGGCCTGCGGGGAGAGCAGTGACCCCTCCCTTCGTAGCTCCGTTCCACCGGATGCCGCAGGGCCACCACTGGTGAACTCGCTTCACAAACGTTTGTCCTTGGGATCCATGCAGCCTTTTGCCCGTGTCCAGCCAGGGCTGTGCTGCTGTGGCCTGCGTCTGGCTCTGTCCCTGTCTACTTGGCTCCGAGGGGGAGTGAAGGGCCCGAGCTCGGGGCTGGGAGTGGGGAAGGTAGTGCCGGGAGCCGAGCCAGAGCCGCCTCTTCCCAGGCTGGTGCGTGAGGTGACAGGTGTGAACGTGAACATGCGCGTGGGCATCCACAGCGGGCGTGTGCACTGTGGTGTCCTTGGCCTGCGGAAATGGCAGTTCGACGTGTGGTCCAATGACGTGACTCTGGCCAACCATATGGAGGCGGGCGGCCGGGCCGGGTGAGTGTGGGGTGCAGCAGGTGAGGGGTGGGAGCGAGGTGGGCGAGGCCAGGTCTCACCCTCCTGTCGGCTCACAGCCGCATCCACATCACCCGGGCCACGCTGCAGTACCTGAACGGGGACTACGAGGTGGAGCCGGGCCGCGGTGGCGAGCGGAACGCGTACCTCAAGGAGCAGCACATCGAGACCTTCCTCATCCTGGGAGCCAGCCAGAAACGGGTCAGGCCGGCGGGGTGGGGGGTGGGCGGTGGGCGGTGCAGGGCGATGGAAGGGCGGACGTGGGCAGCAGAGACATCTTCTCTGGGCCCCTTTCCTGATCCCGTACCCCTGCTGCCTCCACAGAAAGAGGAGAAGGCCATGCTGGCCAAGCTGCAGCGGACGCGGGCCAACTCCATGGAAGGCCTGATGCCACGCTGGGTGCCCGACCGCGCCTTCTCCCGGACCAAGGACTCCAAGGCTTTCCGCCAGATGGTGAGGGGCCCGCAGCACGGGGACCCGAGGCCTCATTGTCCTGACACTCTGTGCGCCCTTCCCTCTTCTGCCTTGTGGTAGGGTGAGGCGGGAGGGTTGACTTCACCCCCAGGGTCCCAAGCCTCGCCAGGTCAGCAGTGCTGGGGACGGGGAGGGGGTCATGGGGGTGAAGGCGGTCCGTCCTTCCCCTCACTTGCACACTTTGTCCCTTTCTCCAGGGCATTGATGATTCCAGCAAAGACAAGTAAGTCAGGTTATTGAGGAGGGAGGAAGAGGAGGGAGGAGGCACTTGCACCCTGGGACAGGGCTGCGGGGAGCCGAGACCCCCTCTTTCCTGGACCTTAGGTGTGTCATGTGGGAGCAGGTGTCACACAGCCAGCTCACTCTGTCTTTTGGGTGCCGCCCGTGCCCTCCCCTTCTCATTGCCTCTCCTGCGGCAATGCTCATGCCCCCAGTGAAGCCATGTCCCCTGCCCTCAGCCGGGGTGCCCAAGATGCCCTGAACCCCGAGGATGAGGTCGATGAGTTCCTGGGCCGTGCCATCGATGCCCGCAGCATCGATCAGCTACGGAAGGACCATGTGCGCCGCTTCCTGCTCACCTTCCAGAGAGAGGATCTTGAAAAGAAGGTTTGGGGGATTTGAGGGCAGAGGGATGAGGGCGGGATGAGGGCTGGATGAGGAGGGGCTGGGAAGGCTGAGCACAACTGAGGCAGCAGCAGAGGTTATTTCGGGAATGGCGAGGGGGCGACTACAGGGCGCAGTGGGGATCCCTATCCGCGGGGCCACTGCTGCTCCTCTCTGAGGCCCTGGTAGGGCCCTGCCTCCCCCAGGCCAGAGCCCAGCACCCAGCTCAGCCTCCTCTCCCTCAGTACTCAAGGAAGGTGGACCCCCGCTTCGGAGCCTACGTGGCCTGTGCGCTGTTGGTCTTCTGCTTCATCTGCTTTATCCAGCTCCTCGTCTTCCCACAGTGAGAGCCCTGCCCCTCCTCCCTCTGCTCCTCTTCCCCACCACTTCCCAGAACCTTCCCAGACACCCGTGCAAGCTCACGGTCTGTGGAGCCTGGGCCCTGCCCATCTGGGGAGTGGGATGAGGATGCTCAGACATTCCAGAGTAACATCTTCCCTGGCCCTTTTGTGCCCCAGCTCAACCGTGATGCTTGGGATCTACGCCAGTATCTTTGTGCTGTTGCTGATCACCGTGCTGACCTGTGCCGTGTACTCCTGTGGCTCTGTACGTCGGGGGTTCCTCGTGGGCTGGTTGGGGAGGGCAGGCCGCGCCACCGTGGTGAGAGGTCACACGGGGAGAGGGAGGAGAAGGCCAGGCCTCCTGCCCGGGGCCCCATCCCTGGTTGGCCTTACCCTTGGCTGACGCGGTCTCTAATTCTTGGTCTCTCGCCTGTCTGCAGCTCTTCCCCAAGGCCCTGCGACGTCTTTCCCGCAGCATCGTCCGCTCTCGGGCACACAGCACTGTGGTTGGCATTTTTTCAGTCTTGCTAGTGTTCACCTCTGCCATCGCCAACATGGTAAAGGCCCAGTGGGGATTCTTCTACCCTTTGTCTGTGCCAAGCACTGCTCTGGGCCCTGGGGGTAGGTAGAGGAATAAGACCCATTTCCTGCCCTCCGAGAGCGAGAGCGTGTTATCTCAAAGGAGGGGGTTAGGTTAACTCTTTTCTCCTTGCTCCCCCTACCTCCTGTCATCCTTCAGTGAGCACTTTGACCCCCAGGGTATGAGGCACGGGGCATGGCTGTTGCAACCACTCTCTTGTGTGCTGACCCTGATATGTCTCCCCCAACTTTTGCAGTTCACCTGTAACCACACCCCCATCCGGACCTGTGCAGCCCGGATGCTGAATGTAACACCCGCTGACATCACTGCCTGCCACCTGCAGCAGCTCAATTACTCTCTGGGCCTGGATGCTCCGCTGTGTGAGGGCACCGCACCCACTTGCAGCTTCCCTGAGGTGTCCAAGCCGTGCTCAGGCGGGATGGGGGGCTGTCCCGATCAGTCCTAGCTGTTGACCCCTCTGTGTCAGGCCTGGTGATGGGCACCAGAGTCCCTGCCGGAGGAGCAGCCGGGGGCTCTAGTGTGGTGTGGGGCGGCGTGTGGAGGCTGAAGGACCTTTGGGTTTGAGGTTGAGGAGGGGTGTGCAGGGCTCCTCCTTCATGGGGTAGGGGGTGCCATGGCTCCTGCCTTCGTCTAACACCACCTCTGCCATCACCCCCCAGTACTTCGTTGGGAACATGCTGCTGAGTCTCTTGGCCAGCTCTGTTTTCCTGCACATCAGTAGCATCGGGAAGTTGGCCATGATCTTTGTCCTGGGGCTCATTTATTTGGTGCTGCTTCTGCTGGGCCCCCCAGCCACCATCTTTGACAACTATGACCTGCTGCTTGGTGTCCATGGCTTGTGAGTTTATCCTTAGCCCTTTTAACCCCCAAAACGCTTCCTGACCCTGCTGGTCACTGTGAGCCTCTCTGGTGCTCAGGCCTCTTGTGCCCTTGTAATGCCATCACTCACCCCTCACCTGTGGGGGGAAAGGAGGCAGTGGGAGGAGCTCCCAGCATAGGACTCCACAATCACCCCAAGGAAACCCCAGTCCTGGGAAGTCCCTGTGTCTTCAGGCCAGACATTTAAAAAATTCCCTTTCTTGTTCACATGGTTCTTTCATACCCATTCTCTTAACCACCTGTAGGTCACACAGCTGCTTGGCAGCAGAGCCCTGGCTAGGAACCAAAACTTCTGACTCCTACTTAGGGGCTTGGCCTGGGACACCACACTGGCTTTCCCTCTGCAAACCCCATCCCTTGTGATACGGGGCTATAGGTTGGTGTGGTAGGAAAAGCCTCTGGAGTCCACTTGGGTTTGAATCCTGCTCTGCTGCTCGTTAGCTGTGTGACCTTGGACAGGTGAGTTAACTTCTCTGAGCCTCAGTTTCCTCATCTGTAAAATGGCAGTGGCACCTGTATCCTAGGTGATTGTAAAGACTATGGTCACTAACGTTTGTCGAAGCCTTACTGCACGCCAGGGGCCGTGCTAGACCGTTTGCATGTGTTATTTAGATCTCGTCCCTCTTTTACTGATGAGGAAACAGGCCTAGACTTAAGCAACTTGTTCCGAGTCTCAGGACAGGTAGGTAGAAGAGCTAAGAGTGAAACCTTCTCTCAACCTCTGCTCTTACTGAGTTACTGTAAGCACAAGCCCTGGCCCTGTGCCTGATTTTGTGCTATGTGCTTGGTAAATGCAGTTTCTGTCTCCCCTTCCCTGTCCCAACTCAGCAACTTAAGAAGAACCGATGACTTTGTCTCTTGTATCTTCCTGCCAGGGCTTCTTCCAATGACACCTTTGATGGGCTGGACTGGTGAGTGAGGGCTCCGGGGCAGGGAAGGGTAGGGCTGCCACATGCCTCTTTCAGGCACTGAGCTTGCCTCTGCTTACCCTCAGCCCAGCTGCGGGGAGGGTGGCACTGAAATACATGACCCCTGTGATTCTGCTGGTGTTTGCCCTGGCGCTGTATCTGCACGCCCAGCAGGTGGAATCAACTGCACGTCTGGACTTCCTCTGGAAACTGCAGGTGACTGAGTGGGGACAGAACCTGGGACAAACCAGAAATGCATCTCGTTGGCTGGCCAAGGCTCGGGCCGCTCAAGCCCACTCTGGCTCCAACCTGCTCCGTGCCCGTCCCCTAACCCCTGCTTCATCTTGTCCCTGCCTCTCTCATCCCTTTGAGTCTCCGCTGTCCATGCCTTTCTTCTTCCCCGTGGTTCCCTCTGATGACCGTCTCCAGGCACTGGCTCCCACTTCTTGTGAATGTTGGGCAGTGGGTGATGGGTGTGGTGTCCACAGGCAACGGGGGAGAAGGAGGAGATGGAGGAGCTCCAGGCCTACAACCGAAGGCTGCTGCATAACATTCTGCCTAAGGACGTGGCTGCCCACTTCCTGGCCCGGGAGCGCCGGAACGATGAGCTCTACTACCAGTCGTGTGAGTGTGTGGCCGTCATGTTTGCCTCCATTGCCAACTTTTCTGAGTTCTATGTGGAGCTGGAGGCAAACAATGAGGGTGTCGAGTGCCTGCGGCTGCTCAACGAAATCATCGCCGACTTTGATGAGGTACTTGTCTGTTTGGCTGCTGCTGGCAGAGCACCTGGGGGGGACGAGGGCAGTGGGAAGAACTTTGGGTGGGAAGGCCAGGATTGGGGGGCTGGCTGGATTGGGAGGGGGAAGGAAGGGTTGATGGGACCCAGAGATACTGGGATAGTAGTCAGGGTAGGTACAGTGGGGACAAGACCAAGGACCCACTGTGGTGTCCGAGGCAGCAGGGAGGTCCGCCCCAGTGGGGCAGGGTCATCACTGCTGGGGAGCAAAGGACATGAGGATCTGTGGAGAGGACAGGAGGGTACCAGGTGGATGTTACTGAAAAAGGCGGCAGTAATCTGTGGACAGAACCCCATGAGCCCAAGTAAGCAAGATGGGCTCCTGAATAGAGAAAATGGAAGCAAACACGAGGAAGTGTCCAGAATATCCAGCTCAGGAATGGGCCATTTACGGTCTTGGAGCCAAGTCACTCCTTCACTCTGGCACTCGGTTTCCCAAAAAGTGATGGTTAGAATAATTGATGGCTAATATCCCTTGTGTGGTTTTGGATTCTGTGAGGGAGCATTTGAAGTTGACCTGAAGCTGTGTGCCAAAGTTCTGGCCTGGGGCTCTGATGCCTGCCTGGTGAAGGCGGCCTTTTTTCCTGGCTCCTCAGTCCCGCCTTGAGAACACCGGCTGGAAGGCGGGGCTCGCTCACTAAAAGGAGGGGAGCTGTTGCAACAGGGAAGGGGGAAGAGGCCGAGGCCTGGCCCGAGTGAGCACTGGGCAGGGCGCGTTCGGCCTCTCCGCCTTGACAGCCAGGTCTCCCTGTGCCGTCCAGATCATCAGCGAGGAGCGGTTCCGGCAGCTGGAGAAAATCAAGACGATCGGTAGCACGTACATGGCTGCGTCGGGGCTGAACGCCAGCACCTACGATCAGGCCGGCCGCTCCCACATCACTGCCCTGGCCGACTATGCCATGCGGCTCATGGAGCAGATGAAACACATCAACGAGCACTCCTTCAACAACTTCCAGATGAAGATTGGTGAGATGGCCTGGTCGCCTGGCAGCTTTGCCTAGGCTGTTTCTGGGTGAGGCAAGGAGGCAGGTTAGGGGTTCCCCATCAGGAATCCTTTGGGATGTCCTTTCTCCCGCCTCCTACCTCGTCTTGTATTAAGAACAGAGGTCATTGACCGAGGGCCTGCTGTGTGCCGGGCGCTGTCCTGGACATTTTAGTCTTCACATTATCATCCCCTTCTACAGAGAGAGACTGACTCTCAGATTAAAGAACTTGGCCGAGGTCAAACAGCCAGGAGGTGGCTGGACTGGGATTCAAAACCAGGGTTATTGAAGCTCCAGGACCCATTGTCCTCTGAGGCCAGTCTGATGAGCTGGGAGCTGGTGAGCGGGAGGGGTGGCTAACGTTAGGGGTTCTGGAGTCACTCTGGTTTGAATTCTGGGTGTTCCACTCACTGGCTTATTTAGCACATCACCCAACTCCTCTCAGTTCCCTGAGGTTATCTGCAAAATGGGGATGATCCCTTTTAGGGCCGCTGAGGGGATGAAATGATGGAACGCTAAATGCTTATGAGAGGGGTTGCACAGAGTGAGCATTCAGGGGGTTAGCCAGTGTTAGGGCAACAGCTGCCTTAACTCCGGGGAGCTCCACAGGCCTAGATCTTCCATTCTTTACAACCAAGACACTTGTCACTTTGCCACTTTCTCCTCTGGGTCCTTCTAAAGGTTCCAGGAGGGGGGATGACTCCCTGGGCTGACCCTGGCATGTCCACTGGTCTCAGTTTTTTGCTGCTGTCCCCATTGCAGGGCTGAACATGGGCCCAGTTGTGGCAGGCGTCATTGGGGCTCGGAAGCCACAGTATGACATCTGGGGGAACACGGTGAATGTCTCTAGCCGTATGGACAGCACGGGGGTTCCTGACCGAATCCAGGTGAGGAGGATGGGTCCAGAGGGCTTCTGCGGGTCCCTCTCTGCAGTCAGCTAGGACAGGGGTAGGGTGGCAGTGTTCTGTGGTTGGGGGGGCGGAGGGCCGGCGGGGGGTGGCTAGCATGATTAGAGAACCCCTGGACCCCTGCAAATGCAGCAGGAAGGATCCCAGGCTAAGTGGGTTCCCCTCCCATCCCCCAGGTGACCACGGACTTGTACCAGGTTCTAGCTGCCAAAGGCTACCAGCTGGAGTGTCGAGGGGTGGTCAAGGTGAAGGGCAAGGGGGAGATGACCACCTACTTCCTCAATGGGGGCCCCCCCAGTTAGCAGAGCCCAGCTACAAGTTCAGCTGTCAGGACCAAGGTGGGCATTTAAGTGGACTCTGTGCTCGCTGGATGGAGCTGTGGCCGGGGGCACCAAGCCTCCAGACCCTGCTGACCACAAAAGGGAATACCTCAGCAGGCTGTGCTTGGACCATGCTCGTCTGCCCTCAGGCTGGTGAACAAGGGATACCAAGAGGATTATGCAAGTGACTTTTACTTTTCTAATTGGGGTAGGGCTGGCTGTTCCCTCTTTCTTCCTGCTTTTGGGAGCAGGGGAGGCAGCTGCAGCAGAGGCAGCAGGAGCCCTCCTGCCTGAGGGTTTAAAATGGCAGCTTGCCATGCCTACCCTTTCCCCTGTCTGTCTGGGCAACAGACTCGGGGCTGGGCCCTTCCTTTCCCTCTTTTTCCTGGGAATATTTTGTACAAAGACTGGGGCAGGCATGAGGAGTACCTATTCCGTGCTTGCCTCTGCTATGCCTGCATCCCCAGCACTGGCCTTGGGTACCCCACCCCAGTCTGGTCTCCCTTCTAGGCACAGGGCAGAGGAGGGAGACACTCTGGGGACCCAGCTCTGTCCGTATTTCAGGGGAGTATTTCCATTTGCCAAATCTTAGTCCCATGATCTGTCCCCAAAGGGGAACAAAGGGACTTTTGACAGCTTAGATTTAGCCCCAGTTCCTGCGCAACTCCAGGGAAAGGGGCATCTGGCCTCATTGGTACTGTGAAAATGGCCAGCCAGAGAGCAAGCACGTATGTGGGGATGTCAGAAGATCAGGAGCTGGAAGTACACCTGCAGGTGCCAAAGTGAGCAGGCCGGCCAGGGAGTGGGGTGGTACCAGACTCTTGATCTGAGGGCCCCACTGGGGTCGGGATCAGGTCACTCTGCCCCCATGCTCTCTTGCTGTCTGCCGGCAAAGGGGCACAGAGCATCTCTACCCCCTCTGTTGCCAAATAGAAAAGGGTCAGGGCATGGAGGAGGATGACCCTGGTCCAAACCTGTCCTCCCAAGTCTTTGGCACTGGGGAGGGCCTGTGTGTCTGTGTCATGTGTGTGCATGTTGGCTTTGGTGTGTGTATCTGTTTCCCAGGTTTGTGTGTGTCCTTGTGCTCCTCCTCAGCTCCCTACCTGGGGCTGCCTCTCTCCTGTGGGCCTCTGTCTTCTGGGAATAAGGCAGAGTTTCGGATTTCAAGGGATGGAGAAAGATGCCTTGGTTGCACAGGAGTGGCATGGGGTATGGTAGTAAGAGGAGGGGGTCCCTGGGGAGAAGAGTCCTTTTTGTGCCAAATCCCTAAGTGCCATTTGGGGGCTGTGTGCGTAGCATGACTGTGTCCCTGCCTGGGGCGGGGACCCAGGTGCCTGCTTGAGCCTCAGTGCTCCAGGCACTTGAACCGTCTGGGGTTTGGTGGCCAGAGGCTCAGGAACTTCCTGGGTTCCCCAGCTGGTGGTATACTTTGGGACTGGGGTAGCATGGGATCTCTCTGAAGACCCAGATACTGGTACTTAGGGGATGGGGCAGGGAACCTGAAACTTGGCGTTCTCCAGCCTTCAGTCTCAGTTTAGCATGTTCCTGGCTCCTCAATCCCCATGAAGCCTGCAAGGACTAGAAGAAGGGTTGGGAGGTTGGACTCTAGATACCCTTCCTATCTCTGCCTTCCTTTCACCGCTTTCTCTGCAACCTCCTTGCTTCAGGCCTGAATTAATTGGTGCCTTGGTTTCTCTGTATCTATTTATAGAGTCAGAGGCATTAGCCTGAATTTTGCTTGAAGATCATTTTGTCTTGGAGGTGATTAGAAAGACCGAGGAGAGAGGGTCCCAGAGTTGCTGGGACCTCTTGCGGAGGCCTGGTTCTGGCTCATATTGCCTCCCTTGGGGGATCTTCATGCATCAACCAAATGGGCTATCAGGCACTTCATTAGCCATGGCAGGAGGAGGGGAAAAGACTAATTGGTCCAGACAGAAAATCAGCTTCCTTTCCCCAGCCATACCCCTGGATAGGAAAGGACTGCTTGGAGCCCTTGGGTGGGAGTGAGGATATAAGGAGACCAGAGGGGAAAGACCTCAGTCTTGGGTGACTTGTCTTTGCTTCTTGCCAAGTGGGTCCTGTCCACACCCTGACTCCCCATACCACAGTGCCAGCCATGCCCTTCTCCTGGGCTCCCATTGCCCCCTTTTTCTCACCAGGTGATGGGGGAGTCAGTGGATGGGAGGCCCATGGACTTTGGTTTTATAATGTAACCACTGTGGCGGGGGGAGGGTAGTGTATCATGTATTTCAGTGAAATATTTAATATATTTAAATATCAATAAAATCAAATTCTTTGTAAAATTCCCAGCTCTCTGAAGATGTTCTGGGCCCTGGGTTGGGTCAGCAGTGGCAGAGCTGGGCATAGGAGGCAGCCTCCTGCCAGAGTGCTGTGAACCTCTTTCCTCTGTGCTTAATGGGCTTCCTCTGGCTGTCTTGCTGCCAAGGTGAAGCTGCAGTGTCTTCAGAGATCATGACTACTCTAGGCCCTTCAGCATCATGAGGACCAGTGTGTGTCTTCCCAGACTTGTTACTCTGACACCTGCCATTCGTGAGGCCAAGCCCTTCCCACACCAAACACCAAATTCTGGCCCACACACATCTGATCTCACAGGAATTTGGGCATTGGAATAATCCCCCCTCCTTCCGGTACATACAAGTGACTTCTAGTCCAATCTGTTTACTCTGCTTTTGGGATCCCCTCCTCCCATTAGTCCTTCAGTGGAACCAGGACACCTTCTCCCACTTTCTCCTTCTTTGCCCTGCTTCCACAGTCCATCTTGGCCCTTCTGCAAACACATCCTGCTCAGTACAGACTGAAGTGCCTGTCACTAAGAACAGAGTGATCCATAAACCTGGAAAAGAGAGAGAAGGTCTCAGATTCAGCCAGACCGGCCTGGTGTGTGTGTGGCAGTGTCTTTAAATGTCTCCCCTGACTGCCTCAGGGTAGAAAGGGCAGGGGCAGTAATGAGGAAATATGGCATCGGACAGTGAATGGTGGTTGGAGGATGGGAAGCAGCAATGAAGGAAGCAAAAACGTCCCTGGACTCCCCTAGGAAAGCTACAGACACTTGTCTTGTGCTTGTCCAGGAGTCCTATCCACAAGACAAAACACAAAGATTCAAACACATCTTTAACTCTTTTAAATGCCAGATTCTAGGGCCAGCTCTCCCTGGTAAGACAACTTTGTCTTCTATTCCCTGAGAAGAGATGAAATAGCCTCTAAGGAATTAAGTGAAGGGAGGGAGTACTTCCCTTATTCTTCCCACCTCCTCCATCCCAGACTAACCTGGTCATTGGGCTTTTAATGAGACAGTGGCGGGGGCTTCGGATCCATGGCATGGTTTCCTCTGGACGCACTCCTGGACCATGGGACCGCCAGAAGCTGAAGTTCTGAGCATCCGTTAAGGGGACTCTGAAGACCTGATTGGGAACTGAATAGTTGGGGAAGGGCAGGTTATCCAGTGTCTTCAAGTTCTCTCTTCCTGTTGTGCCTCATGGCAGCACAAGCCCAGCCTAGCAAATGGGCCTGACCAGGTGCTGAAAAGTCCTGGGAATCTGGCCACCACACCCAGCTTCATTTCCGGATTCCAGCATCTCACACCCTTCGTGGTCAGTTGAATCAGTCTTGGTTTCTCCTGCTGCCCCTAAGCCCATCTCCAAGAGAGCTTTCCCCAAATGCTAAGACGGTGGAAAAACATGTGGGCAGCTCACTTGGGAAATATGCAAGATGGGTCTCCTGGCTCCCCTCACTCCACTTCTGCCCCCCTGGCTTAATCATCCTCTTTCCCTTCCCTCCTCTCTGAAAAAATTCCTTCCTTTGCTCATTCCAGGTAATTCTCCGAAACTAAATAATGATACCATCTCATGTTTAGATACTGCTAGTAGATTCTTTTATCAAGTACCTATCATGTTCTAGGTGTATTAGATGTTCTTAAGATTTTGAAATAGTATCAGACTTACCTAGTTCTTTTTAATAATTTTATCCTTTATGTGGATAAATCTAATTCTACCACTGTATAAAATTTGTACATTCTTTATTTTTATTTTTTATTTAAGATTTTATTTATTCATGAGAGCCACAGAAAGAGAGGCAGAGACATAGGCAGAGGGAGAAGCAGGCTCCATGCAGGGAGCCTGATGTGGGACTTGATCCCAGCAATCCGGGATCACGCCCTGAGCCAAAGGCAGACGCTTAACTGCTAAGCCACTCAGGCGTCCCTGATTATAAACTCTTAAAAGAATTTGCAGGCAGCCCGGGTGGCTCAGTGGCTTAGCGGCCGCCTTCGGCCCAGGGTGTGGTCCTGGAGACCCGGGATCAAGTCCCATGTCAGGCTCCCTGCATGGAGCCTGCTTCTCCCTCTGCCTGTGTCTCTGCCACTGTCTCTCTTTGTGTCTCATGAATAAATAAATAAAATCTTAAAAAAAGAATTTGCTACTAGGAATAACTCTTAAATACTGCATCTATATGTCTTTTTAAATTTCTGAAAGTATCTTAGTTTTTTAAATTAAACTTTAATTTTGAGATAATTATGGATTCACATATAGTTGTAAGAAATAATACACACGGATCCTGTGTACCCTTTATTACCCGATTTCCCCCAATAGGGAAAGGGAGTTACCCTTTTATAGCCATGTCCTCCTAGTCCCCTTGGTGTTCTTCATTTCTGTAATTTTGTCATTTTAAGAATGTTATATAAACATTCTTGGCAATGTTTGGCATCACTGACAATATGTGATCTTTTGGGGGCTGGCTTCCTTTATATAGCATAACTCCCTGAAGAATCCTAGAAGTTCTCGCATGTATCACTAGTTTGTCCTAGATGCTTTTTTATTTTTAAATTCTTTTTTTTTTTTTTTTGAGATTTTATTTGAGAGAGAGAGAGACAGAGATAGCAAGAGAGCAAGAGCTGGGAGGGAGAAGCAGACTCCCCACTGAGCAGGGAGCCAGATGCAGGGCTCCATCCCAGGACCCTGGGATCATGACCTGAGCTGAAGGCGGGCACTTAACTGGCTGAGCCACCCAGGCACACCCTAGAAGCTTTTGAAGAATGTTTATTTATTTTTTAAAAAGATTTTATTTATTCATGAGAGAGCGAGAGAGACAGAGGCAGGGACATAGGCAGAGGGAGAAGCAGGCTCCCTATGGGGGAGCCTGATGCGGGGCTCGATCCCAGGATCCTGGGATCACGACCTGAGCCTACCTGAACCCAAGGCAGATTCTCAACCACTGATCGACCCAGGTGCCCCTAGAAACTTCTTTAAATGTACATTTTCTCTAACTTTCACAACAATGCTAGAATATGATTCCCATCTTCAGATGGGTCAGAGAGGTTAAGTGGTTAAAGGAACTTGCCCAAGGTCATACAACTTGTTTGGAGTTTAAACTCCGTTCAAATTCCAAAGCCAAAGTTTGGTCTACCACTCCTCACAGGCATAGCACATAATATACAAAGTACTCTCCTAAACTGTCTCATTTTGTTGTGATCTTCACAATTCTGTAAGATTGATAGAGCAGGCATTTTCTTTTCTTTTTCTTAGTGAGAAAGCACATTAATAGAAGATAAGTGGGTATCCAAAGACAGACACTTAAAAGAAGCAGAACTAGGAGATGCCAATATGGAGCTTCTGCTTCCAAGTCTGATTCAATTTTTGTTTTATCTTGCTCATTCCACCATTCAAGTCTAATTTCTGCCCGCTTTTCTCAGTTTCCCTTCGCTGTTTTTTTTTTTTCCTCCCTGTTCTATAACCATGCCCCACCACAGCCCAGCCATTCTTTACAAACTCAGGCATATCTATTCAGCCTCTAGCATGGGGCCCACTCTAAGATAATTTCATGTCTTTGTGGGGTTTTTTTTCAAGATTTCATTTATTTGAGAAAGAGCAAGAGAGCACTCCCCCCCCCCCCACTTGCCTCTGAGAAAGTAGCCCAACCCTGGGCCAAAGGCAGAAGCTTAACCAACTGAGCCACCCAGGTGCCCCAATACTTACACGTCTTTAACAGCACCTTCTTTACAGCTTCATGGTACTTTGTATGGCTATTCTGGTGCACGGAATAATTCCCATCTTCTGAGATAATAGGTGGAAGCCTAGTGGACACTGGTTCCTTCTGGTCTGAAATGAGCAGACTTGTTATGAGTATTTAGGAAATGGGGCTATTTGATTTTCTGAGTCTCTGGTCTCCATGCCAACCAGGCACATGGCAGGGATCTCTCCTAACCACTCAAATCTGATCTCAGGGTCTCAGATGTCAAATTATAATGCCTGTGTCAGAAGGGAAGGAGGGAGAACCCCAGTGATCCCTCACCATTCTCTTGCTCCTCTCTGACTCCTGGGTTTTGAGTAGCCTCCTGCTAGAATCAGGATATTGACAGATACTTAGTGCCGGTGAAAAAGGCTCTTTATCTGAAGGGACACTTATTACCTGGGATTGGCATATTTGCAGAACTTTAATTGGTCTAATAGAGGAAATTATGTTTGAGCTAAGTCTTGGAGGATAAGAAGGAGTCCATGGGACATAGTGGTATCAGGAAGAGCCTTTCAGGCAACAGGATAGCAAGTGCGTAGAAGATGGAAGCATTAGAGAGGTTTCAGCTTGTTATTGATTTGGAGCCTGATTAGTGCTAGGTAAAGTGGAAAGGGGAGGGAAAGCGCTGGAAAAGTAATGTAGAGTAGGGTAAGGTAAGGTAGGGTAGAGTAGAGCAGTGTAGACCTAGCATTCTTATGGGGGTTTGGGAATCCCCTCTGAAGCAAAACTGGAATCTCACCACGGGGCCTGAAAAGACCAGAGCATCTTTGCCCAGGTCTGAATGTCTGAATTCATATGTTGAAAATTCAATTCTAACATGGTAGTATTTGGAGGTGGGGCCTTTAGGGGGTGATTGGGTCATAAGGGTAGGGCTCTTATGAATAGAATTAGTGCCCTTATAAAAGAGGCTTCAGAGAGCTCCCTCACCCTTTCCACCACATGAGGACATAATGAAAAGTCTGCAAACTAAAAGAGGGCCCTTATCTGACCATGCTGGCACGCTCATGTCACACTTCCAGCCTCCAGGACTCTGAGAAGTAAATTTCTGTTGCTTATAAGCTACCCAGTCGATGGCATTCTTTGACAGCAGCCCAAGTGGACTAAGATGCCAGACTCTCTTGCAGCTAGGGCACGGGCAAAGAGTTTTGGCTAGGCCAAACACATCTGCTTCAGATTCTGAATCATAGAGGAATGTTGCAAAGAAGCAGGGGGTAGAGTCTATGCTATGTAGTCCTTTTTCTACTAATGGGAAGTTAGCAGATCCTAACTACTTAGGATAGTTAAGTAGTGCAGCTACATCTTCTAGTAGCATGTCCAGAGCCCAGGGTCCTTGGTACCAACAGTGCCTGCAACAGTACTGAACACAGCAGTGTCTGTGCCCAGCATGATTCTGGTTGTTATCCACCAAACTTGGTTTTCTATTCCTTTTACAGCTTTTATGTACTTCCCAATATTATTTTTAAAAAATTGTATGTAAAATTGACATACAAGTAGTTGGATGTATTTAATATGTACAGCTTAATGAGTTTGGAGGTAAGTATACAACTGTGAAACCATCACCACAATGTATGCCATAAACATATCCGTCCCCTCCAAAAATTTCCTCCTACCCTATTTACCCTATTTATTGTTATTTTGTGATAAGAACAAATAAAAGAGCTATGCTTGTAGGAAATTTTTAAGTATATAATATGGTATTAACTACAGGTTCTATGATGTACAGATCTCTAGGATTTATTAATCTAATATAGTTGAGACTTTGTACCCTTTGACTACTGTCTCTCCATTTCTCCTTCCCTCTAGCCTCTGGCAACTAACATTCTATTCTCTGTTTCTTCAAGTTTATTTTAGATTCTTCATATAGTATTTGTCTTTGTCTGGCTTATTTCACCTAGCAGGTCTTCCAGGTTCACCATGTTGTAGCAAATGGTAAGACTTCTTAATTTTGAGGATGAACAATATTCTATTGTGTGTGTGTGTGTGTGTGTGTACTATATTTTCTTTATCCATTTGTGCATTGATGGACATTTATGTTGCTTTCATGTCGTGGCTATTGTGAATAATGCCACAATGAACAGAGAAGCATAGATATGTCTTTGAGATCCTAATTTCTTTTTCTTTAAAAGATTATTTATTCATGAGACACACACACACACACGCACACACAGACATAGGCAGAGGGAGAAGCAGGCTCCCTGCAGAGAGCCCGATGTGGGACTCGATCCTGGATCCTGGGATCACGCCCTGAGCTGAAGGCAGACACTCAACTGCTGAGCCACCCAGGTGTCCCGAGATCCTAATTTCAATTCCTTTGGGTACATACCCAGAAATAGGATTTAATTTTACTTTTTTGAGGAACTTCCATACTGTTTTCCATCATGGCTGCACCAATTTTCTTTTCCATTAGTAGTATACAAAGGTTTTCCCTTTTCTCCCCATCCTCACCAACATGTTATCTTTTTAAATATATAATAGCCACTTTTACAGGTGTGGGGTGATATCTCATTGTGGTTTTAATTTCCCAGAAGATTGGTGATATTGAGCATCTTTCAATACACCTGTTGGCCATATATATGTGTGTCGTCTTTGGACAAATGTCTCCTCATCTTATGCCAACTTTTCTATCAAGTTATAGGAGTTTCTCATGTATTTTGGCTGTTGGCCCTTTATCAAATATATGGTCTGCAACAATTTTCTCCCATTCTGTAGGCTCTTTTCATTTTGTTGATGGTTTCCTTTGCCGTGAAGTTGTTTAGTTTGATGTTATCTCACCAATATTCTTTTAATAAACTCATGTTCTGCTTAAATAGGCTAGGTTTGGCTTGCATCTCAGAAACCTGAGCTTGTCAGAAACTGGATCAAAGTTTGCCAATCTCTCTGGAAATTGTTGCAATCTCTGACTCACCTCTGGTGGAGAATGGGGATGCCACTTCTCTGCGGTTTTCCCTTAGCTCCTGCTTTTCCCCGTCATTGTGGTTTGACCCCACTCATTCATTTCTGTCCCTCCTTCCCCACTTTTGCACTCTAGTGGAAATCTCCTTTCACACTCTTTTGAGAATGATCCCGCCAAAGTGGAGCACTGTTTGAAACCCCTCCTTTGACAGTAGAGGATTTGGATAGGTGACAATATAGAATTCTGGAAGCCTGAACTGAACAAGGGGGCTGATTTGGACTTCATCACAGGTTACGGTAATGAGAAGCCAGTTCCTCGAAGCAGTGTCATTTGAGTTTGGGCAAGGTGGGGGTGCCAGAATGTCTGTGGCCAAGTAGATATGTTCTGAGGAGAAAGAGTAAGAGTATACTCCTAGTGGACAATGGGACCTTGACTGCGAGTAATTACTGGTTTGGGTGCAGGTAATTGTATGAGCTCTTTGTCTGGTCCTGAGACCTCAGACAGATTGTCCGTAAGGGTATAGCCAGGTGATGTTCTCTATTATCTCAGTTTCTAAGTAGTAGGTTCCCAGATTCCCATATAAAAGGCTACTGTGTACTTGGAGGTGTGCTGGACAGTATCACCCATTTGGATGCCTTCCTCCTGAATCAAGCACCAGTTGGCATACTCTTTGATTTCTGGCAAGCTGGAAGATATTTTTGGTAACCCATAGTTTCCCACAGCTGCCAAGTTTTTGAAGCCACCTAGGGTGAAGGGCGGTGAGCTGTAGGTAAAAATCATGCTATAGCTACTGTGAATGGGCAGATTATGGGTAGGGAGAGCCAATGAGCTCTTTATAAGCAAACTACAATGTGGCAAGATAGATGAACTCATCATTTCTTTTCAAAGATTTTATTTTTATTTATTTGAGAGACACACAGAGAGAGGCAGAGACATAGGCAGAGGGAGAAGCAGGCTCCCTGCAGGGAGCCCGATGTGGGACTCGATCCCAGGCCTCCGGGATCATACCCTGGGCCAAAGGCAGCCGCTCAACCACTGAGCCACCCAGCATTCCTGAACTCATCATTTTATTGGTAGATAGTGTAACAGAGGTTCTTCATCTGCCCAGTTAGTACTATGCTCCATATAGTTTTTGGTGGTAAGTAGATACGAAGGGCCCTGACAGGTTTCTTTTAGAATTGGGCCATAAATTGAGAGTTGCTATAACACTATATCTAATACTTTGAATATACTATGAAGGACTTTGGGGGTGGTGCAAAAGTACTTGGGTAAATCTTCCTTTTATTCAAATTAATGTTGCTGATTTTTTCAATACTACAGGCTTCCTAGGCCTCTGAGTGGTCACAAAATCTTACTTACCCACTACTTGCCTACTGCCTCTGATTAGTTCCAAGTGGGACCGATTGGCCACAATGTTTTCAGGTCGAAGAATTTTTAGATTGGGTCCCAGAATTCTGACTTCTAGGTTAGGACACTTGCTTGTTTCAAATGCTTAGTACGTAGTGGTGATAATATCTAACACACATTACTTGCGAGCTGGTGTTGCTGCAAGCAGAGTAATACTACCCTGACTAAAGATTCACACGAGATCAGTTTGAGAGAAAATGTGGTGTATTGTACATAAAAAATGATTCCTATCTAGGATTTCCTATCAGATGCCGGGCATTAATCCCTTGACGTTGGCTGGAGGGATAACATAGAGTGAAATTGACTGAAATGTGTTTGGAAGGTTATCTTGCACATATTGTCTTCCCTGATACAAGGGACTTGTCAGTGCATTGGGAGGAAGTGGACAGAAACATGAGCCCAGGGAACTAGGGCACATTTTACCTATGGGGACAGTTTCTTGATCTCCATGTCCAAAAATATCTTTCTCCAAGCGGAATACTTGTTCAGGATTCTTTTTTTTTTTTTAAATTTTTATTTATTTATGATAGTTACACACACACAGAGAGAGAGAGAGAGAGAGAGGCAGAGACACAGGCAGAAGACGAAGCAGGCTCCATGCACCGGGAGCCCGATGTGGGATTTGATCCCAGGTCTCCAGGATCGTGCCCTGGGCCAAAGGCAGGCACCAAACCGCTGCGCCACCTAGGGATCCCCTTGTTCAGGATTCTGAACACAGGGGAAGTAGATGGGACATGGGATAACAGAGGCTTAGTGCTGGCTGCAGACTGCTGATGTAAAACAGACTACATGGATCTTCTAGAGATGATAATGATAAACCAAGCTAATATTTAGTGAATGCACTCAACTATAAAAGTTAGGTACTATTATTATCTTATTTTACAAATAAGGAAACAGAGTCCCAGAGAAGTTTAGTAATTTGCCCAAGTTCACTAAACTAGCACATGGCAGAGGCATGAATTTAACTCAAGTCATTTGGCTCCAGAGCTCATGCTCTTAACTACCACACTAACCTGTTCTTAAAGTCATCTCATAGGGCTTCCAGGCAGGACAAAGGACTGTGGGAAAACAAAAACTGATACAACTAGCCTCTTGCTGAAATCCTTTGAGTACAGCTCAATGGGGGGGGGGGGGGGGTCCTGTCAAAGGTGTCTGCTCATCCTGGAAGCAGCCCTGAGTTGGGTGGGGCACATGATATCTATACCTTGTTCCAGAGGCAGATCCCTGATACCCCACTGAAATGTGGAGTATCATTCCTATATCCAGCATTGGGGGAACAGAGAAGACTGAACTGCAGTGGGCCGCTCTGCAGTAGACTGGGCTAGTCCCAGTGGGGAAAACTAGTGGGGAAAGGCTGAGCCTCCTTAGAAAAAGTGGCCTAGGGATCCCTGGGTGGCGCAGTGGTTTGGCGCCTGCCTTTGGCCCAGGGCACGATCCTGGAGACCTGGGATCGAATCCCACGTCGGGCTCCTGGTGCATGGAGCCTGCTTCTCCCTCTGCCTGTGTCTCTGCCTCTCTCTCTCTCTGTGTGACTATCATAAATAAATAAATAAATAAGAAAATTAAAAAAAATTAAAAAACAACAACAACAAAAAAAGTGGCCTCTCTGCTGCTATACATAGTCACCCACCTTGGAGGTGCCCACTCCTTAGACTTTAGCTGATTGAAGCTATGAGTAGCTTGAGTATCTTCTCTCCTCTAGTTTCAGGGGACAGGGGATGATGGTCTGTAGCAACTACAAGACATATATGGGTTGTTTCCAAGATACATTTTTACAATTTCAGTATTTATTTGGAAAGGCAGAGGGGTTTAGAGGCTTTGGCCAGTTCATTCTTGGCTGAATTGTGCCATTCGTTCTCCTGTTTGAAAAGCCAGAACTACAGTGCCCTCTGCTGGAGCCTAAGAAGGGCCTCCCCAGCTGTCTCCTAACAGGTGGGTCACCAAACAGGCAGTTTGGAGAGATCAGAAGACCTAGAAGATTGAGCAAAGAACATTCCAGTCAGGGTGGGAAAAGCCATCTATTACATCGTCTGACAGGATCCAGAAAATGAGGACCAAGTGAGACATGCTCAGCTTTTACCACAATACCATATACTCGAGATTTAGTCTTTCTTGAGGAGCTTCATTTAGAACTGGAAGAGCAACTCTGAGGACTCAGTGAATTCCTCTGGGAAGAGGAACGATAAAAGTAGCAGTGGAAGAAGATGTGTGGAGCTTGGACGTCATTGTGTCTGTGACTAGAGGGCAGTTGCTAAAGAGTCTGGCAGGGAAACGTCATTTGTCTCGAGACAAAAACAAGCATAATCTCTTCTCACCACCACCCCCATCAACTTGCCTCTGAGATTCCTATCAGTGGGAAATGTCCTGTGTGTTTATTTGTGTTATGATGAGGTTTAGTCTGACCTATGGTTTTCATATAACAGGGCAATGGTGTTGTCTCAGCAGAGGGCCAAATAAGAGTTAATTTGTCTGAAATCAAGACCATGACACTCTGGACTAAGACGACTGCCTAGGTATGAAGCTTAAACAGGAGAGCAGAGTTCAGAACAGGTGGTAAGACAGAGTCTGCAAAGGAAAGGACAGATATAGGGCCAAGTTCCCCAGGGGAGGACAGGGAAGGGAAAGCTTAGGCATTCAAGAGACCAGGGCAAAAGGTGAACAGACTCTGGAAGCTGGGTTGAACCTGCAGGGGCCATCAGTATTAAGATCAGGAAGGGTGAGTCTGGGAGGGCAGGAATCTATGATTGGTGGACATGTGAGTTCTGGTCACTGGTCAAAGGTGCTTTTTTGTGGATAGCTGTAACGATGAAAAGTCCTTTGAAGTTAGGCAGGTTTTTTGTTTGTTTGTTTGTTTGTTTGTTTTGCTTCCCAGGGAAACTTAATAGTTAAAAATATTGCTTTCCAGGTATCCTATCCTGGCAAGTATGTCTTTGAAACATGTCAATGATATTTCAGTCATAGTAAAGGTATGTAGTAACTTATATGTTATGGTTTATAAATTTCCTGCAATTATCTTATTGTGCAGTTTTATGTGCTAGGTCTTAGGTATATTACGTACATAATTTCACTTAATCTCCACAACAAACCTATAAGGCATTATTATCTCCATTTACAGGCAAGGAGACTGAGGTACTCTGAATTTGCTTAGTGTGAGTTAGCCCCCTGAATCTGAACAACTTTGGGTACTTGATAAAACTGAATTTACGAAGTCAAGAATAGACCAAAGTATGCTCTCCACACCTGTTTTCCTCTTTGGTTTTTCTATTTGGGTTCTTTATCAGGAGGAAAAGAAAGGAAGGAGGCAGAGACTTGCAGAATATTTGGTTATGTGTGTTGACTCACCTCTATGAGTTTTCATTATGATGATAATAAGGAAAGCTTGAGTGGGCCCTTTTGAGTAGAATGTTAATACACTCACACCTACTAGGAGAAAAAAAAAAAAGCCCTATCTTTCTTCAAAGGAAAATTCGGAATGACTTAAAAATATCATTATAGTAAGAATGTTAAGGATGAAGACGTGTTAATATTAATAGGTTCATTTTTATAGTTGCTGTTAAAGCCCTAGCTGAAGGGTGAGGTTAAGAGTGGCTAATTTGAGCATGGAGAACAGGCCGAAGTGCTAGTGCAGATGGACAGAAAAGGATCAAGCCACTTGAGGGAATGTGTTGATGAGGTGAAATCAGCCAGAGAATCATTCTCAAGACAAGTGTGGATTACAAATCAGAGTCCTGCAAGATTTGGATTGTGGGACTAATGTGAGTTGAGTCAGAACTGTAGGTTCCTTGAATTAATGGATGCAGCAGTTGGGATTAGGAAGACTCAGCCAAGCAAGGCAGATATGGGCTTGCTAGGAGCCATACAGAATGCTGTATTTTACCCATACTTCTTCCACCCCCCTCTGTTAATTTCCCAAACCAGTTCTGAAATAATAGACATGTCTGAGGCAAGTTCCCCATTATGGTGGTCCACAGGCCCAAGACTCTCCTAGCTGACCATATATTGCAAGCAACCTCAGCAGTACCAGGAGTGAGAACAATCTGAGCTCTGTTGATCTGCTGAACAAGAGGAGAGCTAAGAGTTTAGCAACATGGTAAGTGGATATGAGCACTGGCGCCTAGATATAAGTAGTTTCAGAGGAGTGACTGAGGCAAGAGCCTGACAGGAATAAGTTCATGAGACTGAAGGAGAAGAAATGGAGACAACAACTTTGTCTTTTGAGGAATTTTTCTGTATGTGGGGGCAAAGAAATAGGAAATAGAGGGCTTTAAGATGGAAGAAATTGTAGCATGTATGTGTCCAGATAGGAATGGTCAGAGATGGAAAACTTGATGCAATGGAGTGCAAATAACATTGGAGTAGCGTGGGGATGCCTGGGTGGCTCAGCGGTTGAGCATCTACTTTTGGCTCAAGGTGTGATCCCAGGGTCCAGGATTGAGTCCCACATTGGGCTCCCTTCGAGGAGCCTGCTTCTCCCATCTGCCTATTTCTCTGCCTCTGCCTCTCATGAATAAATAAGTAAAATCTTTAAAAAAACAAAAAAACAAAAAAACCCATTGTAGTGTCCTTGAATAAACAAAAAGATGGGACCTGATGCACAGTTGGAGGGGTTGGTTTTAATAGCTGTTTGGACTGTTCATTTAATAAGACACGTGGGCAAAGATGCAGATAGATGGGTAAATGTGGTTTGCGGGAGGTTATAGAAATAATCTTCTAACTGCTTCTGTTTTCACAATTGAAAACTATGAAGTAAAAGGTGAGTTGGGGCATCTGGGTGACTCAGTTGGTTAAGCATCTGCCTTCAGCTCTATTTCCAGTGCTTAACACATACTTGGCATAATCAGTTCCTAATAAATAAATATCTGATGTTGGATGAGAAGGGGAGTCTGGACTGCTGCCTTACTGGAGAGCTTTTTATCCTGAATATTATTATATATAATAATTATATATATATGTATTAATATACACACATCTATATATGGCTAATATTTTCTATCAGTCTCTTTCTTGTCTTTCAACTTTATAATGTCTTTTGCTACACAATTTATAATTTTTATTTAGTACAAGTTGCCATCTTTTGAGGCTTCCTGGTTGTATGTCCAATAAAAAAGGTTTTCCAAAACCACTCTAAGATTAAAAATATTGTTTTCCTCTATTTCTATAGCTTTGTTTTATATATTTAGCTTTTTAATCCATCTGCAATTTATTTTTGTGTATGATGTGAAGTGGGAGGTCCTTACAATTTTATTCTTAATTTACAAAGTTTGTTTTCTTTTTCTTTAAAGATTTTATTTATTCATGAGAGATACAGAGAGAGGCAGAGACATAGGCAGAGGGAAAAGCAGGCTCCATGCAGAGAGCCCAATGTGGGACTTGATCCCGGAATTCCGAGATCACGCCCTGAGCTGAAGGCAGATGCTCAAAGTGTTTTTAAAAAATAGCAAGTGTAGGGGTGCCGGGTGACTCAGTTGGTTGTCTCTTGATTTTGGCTCAAGTCCCTGCCACCACTGTCCCCCTGGCTTGTGTGCTCTCTTTAAAAAGAACCCCATGGAGTGCCTGGGTGGCTCAGTGGTTGAGTGTTTGCCTTTGGCTCAGGTCCTCAAGTCATGATCCTGGGGTCCTGGGATCGAGTCTTGCATTGGGCTCCCTGCAGGGAGCTTGCTTCTCCCTCTGCCTATGTCTCTGCCTCTCTTTCTGTGTCTCTCATGAATAAATAAAATCATAAAAAAAAACACAACAAACCCCCCCCAAACCCAAATGCCTTTCTAGTTTTTAGTGATAGTTGTACACATCTTTTTAATTTGACATAGGTGTTATGTATCATATTAATCTCTTCTAATATTAAGTCATCATGGTATTCCTGGAATAATTCCTACTTGACAGTAGATGATTATCTTTAATATATTCTTGAATTTGATCTGATAGTGGGATTTGTCCATTTGTCCATTTATACTTACATTGATCTATGGGTTCCTCTTTTGTACTATATTCTATAGTATGTTTTATGGCATTAGTTTTGTGTATTATAGAATTATTTTCATTGCTTTTTGTGCTTTTGAAAATGAAATTATGTCTTAACATTATGTCTCAAAATTTTGAAAAAATTCCCTATGAAAATCGTACGCACAGCCTTTTTTCAAAGCAACTGTTTGGCAAGTTTTCCTCTGGTGATCATTGATTTAATTTGGGTTTATACTTATTTATTTTTTAAAAAGATTTATTTATTTTAGAGGAGAGGGCAGGGAAAGAAAGAGAGAGAGCATCTCAGATCTCAAGCAGATTCCTTGCTGAGTGCAGAGCCCAATGTGGGGCTTGAGGCAGGGCTTGATCTCATAACCCTGATATCATGACTGGAGTCAAAATCAAGAGGCGCTGAACTGAATGAGTCACCTAGGTGCCCCTATACTTGTTTATTTTAAATGTCTTATAATCTAAACGTTTGCCAGAAAAAAAAAAAAACTTCCACAAACCTTTCACTTTCTTGATGGTGTCCTTTGAAGCACAAAGTTTGTAATTTTGATGAAATCCAATTTATTTGCCTTTCTGTCACTTATGCTTTCGGTGTCATTTCTTAGAAACCACTGCCTAATCTAAGGTCATGAAGATTTTTCTTCTAACAGTTTTAAAGTTTTAGCTCTTACACTTGTGTCTATGATTCATCTTAACTTTTGTATATGGTGTGATGTGGGGTCCAATTTCATATTCTTTGCATGTGAATTTCCAGTTTTTGTAGCACTGTTTGTTGAAAAATGATTCTTTTCAATTAAATGGTCTTGCTTTTTTTTTTTTTTTTTTTGGTCTTGCATTCTTGTTGAAAGTCTATCGACCATAAGTGTAAGGGTATATTTCTAGACTCTCAATTCTATTCCATTGATCTATCTATACACATCAATCCTTGTGGCCAGTACCACACTGTCTTGATTACTGTAGCTTTGTAGAAGATTTGAAATTGGGAAATGTGCTCTCCAACACTGTTGTTCTTCAAGATTGCTTTGATTATTCTGGGTCTGGTGCGTTTTCATATCAATTTCAGGATATCTTGTCAATTTTTGCCAGGAACCATTATCTTTGGATGATATGTCAGCACAAAGAATTCTAAGAATCTAAATTGCATCTAGAAAGGGCTCTTAAATCTATCCCTCTCCTACATCCTAACTCACATCTTGAATTTGGCAAACATTCAGGAATCTCCAACTTGGATAAGTTTAAGTTTCTATTAATAATTAATTCTTTAAGATGCTTTAATTTCTTGATGTATTTTAGGACATTAAATGTGAATAGCTCAATATTATAACTAGTAGAAGCTCCACTGAATAGGTTTGCTAGGTTAATTAACGTTCTTCATTTCCTCTGAAAAACATTAAAAGATGCCTGCAACATTTCAGTTGCAGCTGAGAGCTACTCTTCAGTGTATCTGTATACTTCTGCTCTCACAAATTAAACTGTATGGTTACCAAGAGTCAGTAGTGTTGTGTTTGATTTTTTTTGTTTCCCAATTTATGCTGGGTTACTTTGTAATTATAATTTTGCAGTGTTAAAAAAGAGCAGTGATTTGTATAAACTAAGTTGAATGTATTAGAAAAAATTAAAACTTAACAAATTACCGTAAACATTGAATTAAAATAGATTTGAGTTAGAAAATTACCATTTTGCAGCTCTCATAGAAATAATATCACTCAGAACCATCAACAGATACAAAAACAAAAACTAGTGGGTAAAAATTTGATGAAGAATATTTACATGTTTTTCAAATATCTTCCTGGAAATTATTACAAATTACAAGACAAAAATAATAACTTGGTAAATTACAATACAAAAATAATTTGACAGTGGAGAAAACTGGCAAACACCATCTTAATGACAAGGCCAAATTTAACATTATCAGTGAAACAAAAGGACACTGAGCCTCACGATGTGACCTACTGAAGACATGCTGCCGCCTATTCCTGTAGAAAATATTTATTTATTTATTTATTTACTTATTTATTTATTTATTTATTAGATTTTATTTATTCATTCATGAGAGAGAGAGAGAGGCAGAGACACAGGCAGAGGGAGAAGCAGGCTCCATGCAGGGAGCCCGACATGGGACTTGATCCCAGGTCTCCAGGATCCCACCCTGGGCTGAAGGCGGCGCTAAACCGCTGAGCCACCAGGGCTGCCCTGTAGAAAATATTTATACCCAATGTAACTATGAGAAACATCAGACAAACCCATATTAAAGAAAATTTTATAAAATGTATGCACTATTAAAAAAGTGTCAATATCATGAAACACAAAAGAACATGGGAATTGTTCCAGATTAAAGGAGACTAAAGAGCCATGCCAACTAAATGCAATGCTGATCCTTAATCAGATCCTGGAAGGAAAAGTTTTGCTCTAAAGGACATTAATGGGACAACTGGCAAAACTGTAATATAGACTACAGATAATTAGATAATAGTTTTGTATCAATGTTAAAATTTGATGAGTTTAGGAGATGCCTGGGTGGCTCAGTGACTGAACGTCTGCCTTTGGCTCAGGGAGTGATCCCGGAGTCCCAGGATCAAGTTCCGCATTGGGCTTCCTGCATGGGACCTGCTTCTCCCGCTGTCTGTGTCTCTGCCTCTCTCTCTCTGTGTCTCTCATGAATAAATAAAATCTTTTAAAAATGTTGATGAGTTTAATACCTGTATTGTGGGTTGTTATCTAAGAAAATGTTCTTATTCTTAAGAAATACAAACTGAAATATTTGGTGGTAAAGGAATATAATATAAGCACTTTATTCTCAACTAGATGAGAAATATATATCAGCTGATAACTAGAAGTCATATATTTGGAAAGAAAGAGTATGAGAGGGAGAAGTAAAGCAAATGTGGCCAAATATAATTGGCTAATTTGGGTAAACAGTGTAGGGAATTTCTTTGTACTAATCTTACAACTTTTCTATAATTTTGAATTATATCACCAAGGAAAGTTTTTAAAAATAATTGACCATATAAGTTTCCTTTCTCTCTCAAATTTGTTAAAATGACATAAAAATAACAAGGGCATTAACCTGCAAGGCAAAGAGAGAGACAGCAAGGATATAAGGGCAGATGAAACATTTCAGGAGAAGTATCTTTTGCAGAAAATAGAAAGTGGACAGAAGGGTGGTAACTAACCTTTCAGAATGGAAAAAGTTCTAACTTAATTTTCTGCAGTGGAGGACAGAACTAGAATTGGGCTAATCCATCTGAGAGGTTCAAATCTTATAACAGGTATCATAGAAGGCAGGAGTTAAGAAATAGGTCTGAGCACAGGAAGGTGGATACAGAGACTGTCTACAGAACATGCAGCATGAGCACACAAACCACCTTCCCCAACAGCCCCAACAAGGATATGAAAGATTTCTCTGTCCAGCAATTCCACTTCTGGGTATATATCCAAAGGAAATGAAAACAAGAGCTCAAAGAATTATCTTCATTCTCATTTTCTTTCTTTCTTTCTTTTTTAAAAAAGATTTTATTTATTTGTTCATGAGAAACACAGAGACACAGGCGGAGGGAGAAGCAGGCTCCACGCAGGGGGCCCAATGTGGGACCCGATCATGTGACTATATGATCACGCCCTGGGCGGAAGGCAGACTCCCAACTGCTGAGCCACCCAGGGATCCCTTCATTCTCATTTTCATTCCAGCATTATTCACAAATAGCCAAGATGTAGAAATCTAAGTGTCTGTGAATGGATTAATGACTAAAAAAGATGTGGTATATATACACAGTGAAATATTATTTAGCCATTAAGAAGGAAATCCTGCCATTTGCAATAACATGAACAGATCCTGAGGGCATTATGCTAAGTCAGGTAAGTTGGACAGAGAAAGGCAAATACTGTATGATCTCATATGTGGAATCTAAAAAAGCTGAACTCAGGAACAGAGAGTAGAATGGTGGTTACTAAGGGCCATTGGGTGGGGGAAATGTTGGTCAAAAGTTACACATTTCCAGTTTTAAGATGAATAAGTTCTGGGGACCTAAAGTACAGCATAGTGATTATAGTTAATAATATTGTTTTTATATATTTGAAAGGTGCTAAGAGAGTAGATCTTAAATGTTCTTACCACAAAAAAGAAAAGATAATTATGTGATGAGATGGAAGTGTTAGCTAGTACTATGGTGGTAATCATTTTGCAATATATAAGCGTATCAAATCAATATGTTAAATTTACATGTTTTATGTGAATTACATCTCAATAAAACTGAAAATAGTTTCTTTGGAGGAACTGAATCTAACAGGCATTGCACTCCTAGCCAAGATTCACCATGAGGGGTGGCATATGGTGCAGGACTAAAAAATGTGAAAATCAAGATCCTCAAATGTGTGACTCTTAATACCCCCTTCTCCTGTCCTGGTCCTAGTAGGCTGGCAGACAAGCACATAACCAATCCCCAGAGAAACAATTATCAGATCCTTCCCTGGAAAAATTGTAGATATACAAAGGAAAGCTCCCAGTGAAGCCCACAATGGACTCCCCCACACATAGGCTTTTAGTTCATCACTCCTTTTTTTTTTTTTTTTAAAGATTTTATTTATTCATGAGAGAGACGCAGAGGGAGAAGCAGGCTCCATGCAGGGAGCCCGATGTCGGACTTGATCCTGGGACTCCAGGATCATGCCCTGGGCCGAAGGCGGCACTAAACCACTGAGCCACCCAGGGATCCCCTTAGTTTTTCACTCCTCAATTATAATGGAAAGCCACGGATCACCAGTTGTTTGACAACAGTCATCAGAGAAAGACAGAGACAAAATAAACTCATTGGAAAAAGAGCACAGAGGAGACAGAGCTAATGCAGGACCAGAACTTCAAATAAAGCAGAATATCTGTGAAGAAAAGAGAGACAATATGGACAAGGAAAGTCAGAGGACCAAAAATGGCCCTTGGAACTTAAACATAGTAACAAACAAACAAAAGTTCTGATACAAAGGTGTGTTCATGTATGTCTGCAACTTCTTCCATATTTTTTTTTTTAAGATTTTATTTATTCATGAAAGACACAGAGGAGAGAGAGAGACAGAGACACAGGCAGAGGGAGAAGCAGGCTCCATGCAGGGAGCCTGATGTGGGACTTGATCCTGGGGCTCCAGGATCACACCCTGGGCCGAAGGCAGGTGCTAAACCACTGAGCCACCCAGGGATTCCCTTCTTCCATACTTCTTGAAGAAGTAGAACTTGTTTCAACTCACCTTGAGTGTGGGCTGCATTTAGTGACCCTCTTTTAACAGAATAAGGTGGAAGTAAGAGTCACTTCTAAGACTAGGTCATAAAAAGGCATTGTGGCTTCCTTCTTTTCTGCATCATCTGCTCTGAAGTTAGCTAACATGTGAGAACACTGAAGCAGCTTATGGAGAGGTCCATGTGGCACGAAACTGAGGTGTCTTGTCAGCAGCCAGGGAGGAACTGAGGCCTCCAACCATCAGATGACTGATGCTCCTGCTGACATCCTGTTTTCAACCACATAAGAAGCCCTGAGCCAGAACTACCTAGCTAAGCTGTTCCTTGGGCTCCTGATTCACAGAAACTGTGAGGTGATAAATGTTCGTTAAGCCTCTGTTTTAGGATACTTTGTTACACATAGACAATTAACAGAAAATGGAAGATAAAGTTGGGCAATCTCCTGAAGAATGTATTTTTAAAAACCCAAAGAAAATAAAGAGAAAGATTAGTAAGTTAGAGGATCATCTCAGCAGGTTTTATAGCTGACAAGACAGAAGTTCCAAAAAGGAGAGAGAAAATAGAGAATAAATAAAAGGAAATTTCTCAGAAATGAAGGGCACAATTTCCAGATTCAAAAAGTTTGTGTAGTGGGATCCCTGGGTGGCGCAGCGGTTTGGCGCCTGCCTTTGGCCCAGGGCGCGATCCTGGAGACCCGGGATCAAATCCCACGTCGGGCTCCCGGTGCATGGAGCCTGCCTCTCCCTCTGCCTGTGTCTCTGCCTCTCTCTCTCTCTGTGTGACTATCATAAATAAATAAAAATTAAAACAAAAAAAAAACAAAAAAAAAAAACAAAAAGTTTGTGTAGTATCTAGTGCAATGAATGAAAAAATCCCTACAGCAAATTCCATCATTACAATGTTTCAGAACACCAAGGAACAACAAAAAATTAGAAGCTTCAGAGAGAAATAAGTCACATATAGAAGAATCCAACTGGAAGTGGAAGATAATAAAGGCATACTTCCAAATTTTCAGAAAATGAAAAATTTCAACCTAGAATTTCACAGCTGGAAAAACTGACAAGTATGAGGGTAAAATAAAAATCATTTTGGCTTCAAAAATATACCTCCTACACATTCTTAGAAAGCTATTCAGGCATATATTCCAGGAAAGGGAGGGAATAAATCAAGAAAGAAAACATGGGATCCAGGAAATAGGGAATAAAACCTGGGAGAGGGATGCCTGGGTGGCTCAGTGATTGAGCATCTGCCTTTGGCTCAGCGCATGATCCCGGGTCTGGGGATGGGTCTTGCAATAGGCTCCCTGCGAGGAGCCTACTTCTCCCTCTGTGTCTCTGCCTCTTTGTCTCTCATGAATAAATAAATTCTTAAAAAAATAAAAAACCTGGGAGAGAGGCAAAAGCAAATTCTATGGACAAGAGCTATGCACCAGGTTTAGAGAGTGAACAGTCCAGATGGAATAGGAGAGAGGCAGTTAGGAAAAAAATCAGAACGGATTTATTGTTTTGAGTGATTGAAAAAATATATATTGGACATTTGACAGAGATGCTGAAATATTAGGGGAAAAATAATAGTTATATGGAGAACCAAGCCAATGAAAAATGGTGGCAATTCTTAACTCTAGGGGTAAGGAAAAGGTTGAACAAAAGAAAGTTATCATAGTGACATTATTTGGCCTAGCAGTGAACAATTGTTATTAAAGATTTTATTTTAGAGGGAGAAGGAGAGGGAGGAGACAATCTCAAGCAGACTCCATACTGAGCATGGAGCCTGATGCAGAGCTTGATCTCATGACCCTGAGATCATGACCTGAGCTGAAACCAAGAATCAGACCCTTAACCAACTGAGCCATCCAGGTACCCCATCAGTGAACAATTTTTACACATTTTTAAGATCACAAGACTTGACTGAAACTTTTTTTTTCTTAAATATTTTATTTATTAATAAGAGACACAGAGAGAGAGAGAGCGGCAGAGACAGGCAGAGGGAGAAACAGGCTCCATGCAAGGAGCCTGACCTGGGACTTGATCCCGGGTCTCCAGGATCATGCCCTGGGCTGAAGGTGGCGCTAAATTTACGCTGAGCCACTGGGGCTGCCCTTGACTGAAACTTTTATTCATGTTTTATTGTTGCATCACAAACTTGGTGGCTTAAAACATCATTCTTTTATTACCTCACAGTTCTGTAAGTCAGAAGTCTGGGCAGGCTTGACTGGATCTTTTGCTTAGTCTCATAAGGCTGAAATTAAGGTATTGACTGGGTTGGGGTCTTTTGTGAGGCTCTAAAGAAGAATCCACCTTCAGTCTTATTCAGGTTGTTGGCAGAATTCAGTTTCTTGGTTAGATGGGTGAGCCCTTGCTGGCGGCCAGCCAGGCCACTCTCAGCTCCTAAATGCCACTCACATTCTTTGGCATGTGGCCCCCTCCATCTTCAAAGCCAACAATGATGTGTCAAATTCCGCTCATGCTTCCAATCTCTGAATTCCTCTTTTGCTGCTGGCTGGAGAAAACACTCTGCTTTTAAAGGGCGTGTGTGATTAGATTAGGTGCACTCAGATAATCTCCCTTTCTCCATATAAAGTAACAATCAAGGAGTGTTATCCATACTATTCAGAGATTCCACCCACACTCAAAAGGGAGGGGATTATATGAAGGCAAAGTTCATTGAGGGTCATTCTTAGAATTTTGCCTTCCACAAACATAAACCTGGTAATATAACTATACTGGAAAAACCAGGGTGGGAGAGGAGAAAAACAGTATGGTAAAAGAAAGCTAAATTGTCAACCGTCATAACAGGAAGGCAATATATAACAGCCAAAATGGATTAATCAATACACATATGAGCATTTTCTTTTTTATAAAAAGATTTTATTTGAGAGAGAGAGTGTGCATGTGCACAAGTGGGATGAGGGGCAGGGGGAGAAGCAGAGTCCCTGCTGAGCAGGGAGCCTGAAGAAGCAAGGCTTGATCCTGAGACTTCAGGATCATGACCTAAATTGAAGGCTGCCACTTAACCAACTGAGCCACCCAGGTGTCCCGATATGAGGATTTCCTTTAGAAGTAGGAAGGTTAAATACCAAAAGAAACTAGAAGAACTGAAAATTTGTCTCTGGAGAGTGGAGGTGAGGGGACTGGGGTACGGAACCCATTTTTCATTATAAGCTTTTTAGCACTATTATGTTTAATATTACTTTGAAAAAGAATTAGATAACTCTTAAAAAAGATTCTATTTTAGAAAAATAGAGGAAGAGCATGTGCATACGTCATGGGGAGGGGCAGAAGGGGAGTGAAAGAGACAAGAAAACTGTGCTGAGTGCAGAGCCCAATGAGGGGCTTGATCCCATGACACCAAGATAACCACCTGAGCCAAAATCAAGAGTTGGATGTATAACCAATTAGTTACCCAGGCGACCCAAGAATTACATAGATAACTTTTAAGTATTTCTGATTAGACACGAGGAAGATACCTAAAAGGTTTGAATATAATAAAAATCATAAGAAAATAAGTTTGCTTTGCATATGTCTGACTCCACTTTAAATAGACCCAAATGGAAATTACAGATGAATTTGTGCAAAAAAAGGGCATGGCACTCATCAACAGACACATTTTCAAAGAAATGGAACTGGCACCATATCAAAAAAATTGGTGAATCTACAATTACATGTATTAAGTGAAACTAAAATATATAAGGTGTACATTTTCTTGATTTCCCAATTTACAATGTAATCTTTAACTGACCAACGATTTGTCTAAGAGTCTACTGTACAACTGACTCTTGAACACTGGTTCGTTTATATGTGGATTTTTTTGAATACACAACAAAAGAAAATTACAGTATTATAAATGTATTTTCTCTTATGATTTTCTTTTTTATTTGAGAGAGAGCGTGCACAAATGGAGGGAGGGGCAGAGGGAGAAACAGACTTGCTGAGTGCAGAGCCTGCTGCAGGGCTCAATCCAAGGACCCTGAGATTACAACCTGAACCAAAGGTAACTACCTAACCTACTGAACCACCCAGGTGCCTCTACCCCATGGTTTTATAAAGTGAAGTCTTTCTCTCTGCCTCGCCTAAAACGAAACTAATTAGAAACAAGACTCAGGCCTCTTTGGATTGGTACTCTTATTTACTGGAATTTAGGTAGCTAACTGGATAGGGAAACCCCAGGCTTAGTGCTTAGTTCTCTCATGATGAGGCGTCCCATCTAGTAGGGGTAGGCAGGGTTGGAGCAGCCAGGAAAAGCCTATTCTTGGAACAAGGAAAATTTATGGGTTAGGCAAAGTGTGTTTCTTTGAGAGAGGGTGAAGAGCTCCTTATTTGGAGACAATAGCAGCCCCATGGCATAATGCTGGGACCCAGGTGGGGGCCAGCAGGGGAGGACTGGTGTAGGGCTATTAAGGGATTTCTAGGGTTCACCAGTGGGCCCCTTTGTACAAACCTTACCTGAAAGCTGGATATATAAAACAGAGCTTCTTTGTTGTCATTAGAAAAAGGACAGAGTGTCTAATAGAGCCCTATACAATAGTGTCTTTCAATCTTAACTTTGTGCTTTATACTTACCAGTTACTCTTCCCTTCACCCCAATAAAACTTTTAGTATCTGTCTACACTTAATTTCCTTCACATGTTCTCCATTCTTCCTGAAATACCCTTTCTCCTGCATTTCTATGCTTTAAATTTATCTTTTAAGATCTTAACCAATTGTCACATCCCCTCCAAAGCCTCCTGTTAACTTCCTGTTTTAGTCATTCAAGTATCACTTAATTTATTTACCTACAAATATTTATTAAGCCTCTATTATGTATTAGCATTGCTAGGCACTCTGGGTATAATATAATCAGATATTTACTCACTGCCTATTAAAAATCCTTCAATGGTTCCCTATAAAATTACAATGCTTAGCATGGCTAACTATCCTAGATTTTCTGGCTCCTGCCAAGCTTTCAAGGCTTACTTCCTGTCTTCTTTATACTTTATCTGGAGTTCAGTGACTATGGCTCTTTCTCTCAACTCTTTGTTCCTTTGTCTGTGCAATATTCCCTTTCTGTCTACTTGGTGAACTCCCACCATCCTTTTACTCTCAATTCTGGCAGCATTTCCTATATGAAGTCTTCTCTAAAGGATTCTCCTGTGCTCATTAAAATCCAATAGTATCAAGTACTTCTTTTGTGGTTCCACAGTATTCCATAATTTATTCATACACTATATTGCAAATTTTTGTTTGCATATTTATCTTTATTCAATAGCCACTTTACAGCAGAGACTATCCTATCCATCTTTGTAACCCCAGTCACCAACATAAAGCCTGGCACAAAATCGTACTTGATAAATGTTAACTAAATGAGCAAATTAATAATAATGCACATTTATTCAGTTGAACAGATTGAACATCTTTTCTTTTAAAAGACTTTTTAATCTATTTATTTGAGAGAAAGCTTGAGAGCGCACACACACAAGCAGGGGGAGTGGCAGAGGGAGAGGGAGAAGCAGACTCCCTGGTGAGCAAGGACCCTAGGATCATGATCTGAGCTAAAGGCAGATGCCTAACCACCTGACCCACCCACGTGCCCCTGGATTGAAAGTCTTAATAAGGATATTAAAGGACAGAAGAGGGAAACTCAATGGATAATCTCCCTACTTTATAATTTTAACTGGTGTAATTGTTAATTGTGGGTGACAAAGCTCGAACTCAAGGTAGAAAAAGAAATGGCAAGAAGCAGCTCTTCTAACCCTCTACCCTATATTCCTCTTACTTGCTTCTTCAGTTGTGTCCCTTTTCTTGTTCCGAAAGGAATTTTGATATCCCAACAGATACAAGTTGAAGAAGGCCATCTCAGCTCCTCCCTGTCTTCTTCTGGAATGTTCAGGCTGGAGCACTGGACTCTGTGTTTGGTAACCATGGCAATGCCCTGAAGAATTACTATGACTGACGCTCCCTTTGTCTAAGGAGACACAGGATTTATGGTTTCACAGTAGAGCTAGAGTGAGAGTGGGCTAAATAACTTCAGAAAAATGCCAGTTACCCTTTTCCTTGCCCCAGTCTTATTTATACCGTAAGTTTCTTGAAGGCAGGGATTAGAAAGAGCACTGAACTGGGCTCAAATATTAGTTTTGCCATATTCTCAGTGTCTGAGTTTGAGTAAGTTAAGCCTCTGTTTATTTTAAAAAACCACAGTGGTACCTATTTCATAGAATTATGAGAATTAAATGAGATCATACAGATTTACTTAGCATAGTGTTCAGCATATGATGGAAACAAACAGTATTCAAATGTGAATATGGTACTTCTCATGAGTCTTTATTTCAAGCAGTGATATGCTGAATCTGTCCATACTGATTTTTGAGCTCCTGTTAAATTTTCAGGAATTTTGCAAGCTGGTTAAAGCCATTATTAAAAATTATCTAAATTTACAATTGAATAAATTATTAAAAAGGTAATAAATACTAAAAACTCATCTCTTCCTAATCATTTTACTATATTTTACTATTACATATGTTCATTAAGTTATTTATATCTAAAAAAAAAAAAGTTATTTATATCTATTGTATCTGGATATTCTATTTTTATTCTTTTTTTGCATTGCTTTTCAGGATGGGAAGTTTCTGTTGACATATCTTCAAACTCTGATTCTTTCCTTGGTTGTGTCCAGTGCACTGATAAGCCCACCAAAGGCATTCATTTCCTTTACAGTGTTTTTTGTTTTTTTAAAAGTAAGCTCTAGGCCCAACATGGGGCTTGAACTCATGACTCCCAAGATCAAGAGTCCCATGCTCTACTGACTGAGCCAACCAGGTATCCCTGTTACAGTGTCTTTTATTTCTAACATTTTCTTTTGATTCTTAGTATTCATCTCCCTGCTTGCATTACTCATATATTCTTGCCTGTTGTCCACTTTTTTTCCAATAGAGTCCTTAGCCTATTCATCAGTTAAATTCCTAGCTTGACAATTCAAACACTTCTGCCATATATGACTCTAGTTCTGATGCTTGCTTTGTCTCTTGAGACTGTATTTTTTATCTTTTATTTTTTAAAAAAGATTTATTCATGAGAAAGAGAGAGAGAGAGAGAGAGAGAAAGAGGCAGAGGGAGAAGTAGGCTCCATGCAGGGAGCCCAATGTGGGATTTGATCCCGGGTCTCCAGGATCATGCCCTGGGCTGAAGGCGGCACTAAACCACTGAGTCACTTGGGCTGTCCTATTTTTTGCCTTTTAGCATGTCTTAAAACTTTTTTGTAAAAAGTTAAATGTGATATATTGGGTAAAAGGAATGGATGTTTTACGTTTATCTGTTTGGGAGTTTGGCTGGTGTTTCCTGTTTGCTATGGCTGTAGGTCTCAGAGGCTAAAATTTCCTGATGTTTGTCTCCCCTGTTGTCTTTGGGTTTCCCTACAGACTCCTTCTTCAATAGGGTCTGAGTTTGTAGTTCTTTCCTTCTTTCTGTTGTAATCTCGTTATTATATAGATCATCTACCAATATGCTGGTAAGGGTGGGCAGATGGGGAAAGTGCTTTATAATCTTATCAGGTCTCAGTATTTTAGTGAGCTTGTGTCCTCTCTGAACTGTGACCTTCACAAATGCTAGAGTTATTTTCCTTTTCCTACATTGGTTAGGCTCTGTTAAGTAGCTTCCATTGAATACAGGCCGTTGTTAAGGAGAACTGAATGCTCTGGGCCTATTTCTTTTTTTTTTTTTCTAAAGATTTTATTTATTTATTCATGAGAGTCAGAGAGAGAGAGAGAGAGAGAGAGAGAGGCAGAGACAAAGGCAGAAGGAAAAGCAGGCTCCATGTAGGGAGCCTGATGTGGGACTCGATCCCAGGTCTCTGGGATCAGGCTCTGGGCTGAAGGCAGCGCTAAACCACTGAGTCACCTGGGCTGCCCTCTGGGCCTATTTCTATGTAGCCCCCTTCCTTGCCAATAATGAAATTTTTCTCCAACCTTCTTAGTAAGACCTATAGGGCTCCTGAAAGTAAAACTCATGAAACTGTGGGGGCCCCCAAGAGTTTTTTTTGTGTTTGTTTTTGGTCTCTCACTCTATGCCAAGTTCAGTCTCCAGCAATTAGTCAATGGCCCTTTTAGTATTCCTATCAGTTGCTGGTTTCAGAAGTAGTTTCTGCTTCCAATAAGCCATGAGTCTTGTTCTGTCTCTTCTGATTCTTTTTTTTAAAGATTTTATTTATGTATTCATGAGAGACAGAGAGAGAGAGAGGCAGAGACACAGGCAGAGGGAGAAGCAGTCTCCATGCAGGGAGCCGGATGTGGGACTCGATCCTGGGTCTCCAGGATCACGCCCTGAGCCGAAGGCAGATGCTCAACCACTGAGTCACCCAGGCATCCCTGCCTCTTCTGATTCTCCAGTTTTTGTGGTGGGGGTTTGCCATGTCCCCTCAAGACTCAATCTAACAAGGGTTGTTGATTTTCAGTTTATTCAGGTTTTTTTGTTGTTTTAACAGGAGCAATGACTTCCAAACTCTTTACATAACAGAAACCAGAAGTCCCTATGTATTGTATCTATATGGAGGAAATACTATGTGTTGGTATGCTCATCTCTTCCCAATTCCATGCTCAGTGATGTCATGTTGGTAGCTTGAAATTGGCCATAATGGGCAGCCCAATGGCTCAGCGGTTTAGTGCCGCCTTCAACCCAGGGCCTGATCCTGGCGTCCCTGGATCGAGTACCACATCGGGCTCCCTGCATGGTGCCTGCCTCTCCCCCTGCATGTGTCTCTATCTCTATCTGTGTCTCTCATAAATAAATAAATCTTTTTTTTTTTTAATTTTTTTTTTAATTTTTATTTATTTATGATAGTCACACACAGAGAGAGAGAGAGAGGCATAGACACAGGCAGAGGGAGAAGCAGGCTCCATGCACCGGGAGCCCGACGTGGGATTCGATCCCGGGTCTCCAGGATCGCGCCCTGGGCCAAAGGCAGGCGCCAAATCGCTGCGCCACCCAGGGTTCCCATAAATAAATAAATCTTAAAAAAAAAAAAAAAAAAAGAAAAGAAATTGGCCATAATGGGAAAATTTATTCTACAGAAATTGGTAAATGTTCAAAGTTTGATTTCTTTTTGACTAGACTTAAGAAAGTGATAGAATATGTAAATAATGTAGATTAAGTTTAAAAGTGTATCATGTCTATGCCCATTACACTGTCAAGAGCACAGGGGCACCTGGGTGGCTCAGTGGTTTAGCGTCTCCCTTTGGCGCAGGTTGTGATCCTGGGGTCCTGGGATTGAGTCCCATATCAGATTCCTTGCAAGGAGCCTGCTTCTCCCTCTGACTATGTCTCTGGCTCTCTCTGTCTCTCATGAATAAATAACTAAAACCTTAAAAAGCATTCATTGTCAAAGAGCACAAAAAATCAAAAGGTTCTTCCAGTTTTCAAAAACTACTATCTAGTTCAGCAAAGATGTTGCTTAACTCACTGATAAATAGGGATGCCTGTGTGACTCAGTGGTTGAGCATCTGCCTTGGGCTCAGGGCTTGATCCTAGAGTTCTGGGATCAAGTCCTCCGACAGGCTCCCTGTGGGGAGGTGCTTCTCCCTCTGCCTGTGTCTCTGCCTCTCTGTGTCTCTCATGAATAAGTAAATAAAATCCTTAAAAAAAAAAGTCACTGATAAATAAGTGAGTTCCAACGTAAGTCTTATTGTTTCATCTTTTTTTTTTGGAGGGGGGGAGAGACAATGGGAGAGGGAGAGACGGAATCTTAAGCAGGCTCTACTGCTTGGCTTTATCTCACGATCTTGAGGTCATGACCTGAACTGAAATCAAGAGTCAGATGCTAACCTGACTCAGCCACCCAAGTGCCCCTTATTGTTTCACTTTTATTTTACTAATGCAAATGAAAATGTCAATGACTAGTCAAAACTTTTTTCATTTGTTGGGGCTCCTGGGTGGCTGAGTCAGTTAAGCATCTGACTCTTTAATTTGATTTCGTCTCAGGTACATGATCTCAGGGTTTTGAGATCAAGCTCCATGTGGGGCTCTCCACTCAGAAGGGAGTCTGCTTGGGATTCTCTACCTCTCTCTCTCTCTCTCTCTCTGACCCTCCCTTCGCTTGTACATGCTCTCCCTCTCTCAAATAAATGTATAAGTCTTTGAAAAAAACCCTATTCTCATTTGTCAAATGCAATCACAGGTTGGTTCTTGAATCAAGAAGTTGGCAAAACTGAGTAAAAGCATTTTTTAAAAAAGATTTTATTTATTTATTCACAAGAGAGAGAAAGAGAGAGAGAGGCAGAGACAGGCAGAGGGAGGAGAAGCAGGCTCCATACAGGGAGCCTGATGATGTAGGACTTGATCCTGGGACTCCAGGATCATGACCTGCCAAAGGCAGAGGCTCAACCACTGAGCCACCCAGGTGTCCTGAGTAAAAGCATTCTGTGAGAAACAACTGGTGATAAGAAATTTATAATAAAATTGTTTATTGTATTTTTTATAAATTGTGTGCTATACATCTTTTTTTTTTAAGATTTTTTATTTATTTATTCATAGAGACACAGAGAGAGAGAGAGGCAGAGACACAGGCAGAGGGAGAAGCAGGCTCCATGCAGGGAGCCCGATGTGGGACTCGATCCCAGGACTCCAGGATCATGCCCTGGGCCAAAGGCAGGCGCTAAACCGCTGAGCCACCCAGGGATCCCACATCCTTTTTTAAAAAAAAAAAAAAAGAAAAAAAAAAAAGATTTTTATTTATTTAAGAGAGAGAGCACGAGCCTGGGGGCGGGGTGAATAGAGGGAGAAGGAGAAGGAGACTCTTTGGTGAGCTTGATCCCAGGACCCTGACATCAAGACCTGAGCAGAAGACAGATGTTCAATGGACTGGGCCATCCAGATGCCCCCATGCTATACATCCTTTATATCAGTAAGGTTTTTTTCTTTTTTAAATTTTATTTATTTGAGAGAGAGAGAGCGCGCGCGCACAAGCCGGTGGAGGGGAAGTGGGAGAAGGAGAAGCAGGCTCCCTGCTCGGCAGGGAGCCCCATGTGGGGCTTGATCTGGGATCATGACCTAAGCTAAAGGCAGCTACTTAACCAACTGAGCCACCTAGGCACCCCTACATCAATAAGTTTACGTTTAAACTTACATATGTATACACACATATGCAATTATTTTCTGGATAGCTGATTATTAATAATTTATCAGTATACCCGCACACCATGGCCAATTTCAAGCTATCAGTATCACATCAACTGAATGTGGAATTGGGAAGAGTTACAAATGGCACACCAACCTTTGTTTTAATTTGGAGGCTATATAAATGTTGGAAAGAAATGATCTTAACAGTAGTAGATGATAATGTTCGACATGACATTCATAAGCACAACACAAAATAAGATCAAACCATGAAATATGGTGTAATACTATATTCAAAACAAGATTAGTCTAGGAAAAGTAGCTTTATAGGTTTCTTTTACAGGAAACAGTGTCCAATTTAAACTTAAAAGAAGAAAAAAAAAGAAAATTCGTCTAGTTTAAGATTTTGTCAATTGTTCTTTAAGGACAATTTACCTGAAGGTTAACATTATTTTGACAACAAACATGTACTGAACACCTACTGTGTGCCAAGATGATGTCCCATCAGGATCCAGAGATGACACCTAAGATCACACAGGTAGTTAAAAGAATAGCTGGGAATTTTAGGGATATTACATTAAATGAAATAAGCCAGTCACAGAGACAAACACTGTATAATTCTACTTAAGAGATCTAAAGCAAAGTAGAAACAAAGTAGAATGGGGGTTGTCAGGGCTGGGAGGAGGGGGAAATGAAGCATATTAGGCAGAAGAGTTTCAGTTTTGCAAAATGAAAAAGTTGTAGAGAGTTGTTCTATTACAATGTGAATATGGCTGACACTATGGTACTGTACGTACAAGAGTTGAGGGTTTAAAAGAAAAAAGAATAGCTGAGATTTGAATCAGGCCTGATTAAAAACTCATGTTTAGCAATGGCTATTCCTGCCTCCTTCTTTCAAGTCTTTATCTTCTCAAAGAATAATTTACAGGTCCCTGTCCTCTGTATGGCAGGATAGCAACCCACTGATTACCACCTGCATTGTCTAGCTTAACAGATCCCTGAAACTTTTTCTCGGAAAATTGTTATACTCAGCCAGGATAGCAAATGCAAAATTGGAATCCTCAATCTAAGAGTTTAAATGGAGGACCAGCTGTGCCTGGATGGGTCAGTGGGTTAAGTGTCTGCCTTCAGTTCAGGTCGTGCTCTCAGGGTCCTGGGCTTGAGTCCTGGGCTTGAGTGGGTAGGGTCCTGGGCTTGAGCCTCCAGGCAGTTCCCTGTTAAGTGGGGAAGTCTGCTTCTCCCTCTCCATCTGTCTCTCCCCCATTCGCGCATGCATACACACACTCTCTCTCAAATAAATAAAATCTTTTTTTAATAATGTAGAACCAGGGATGCCTGGGTGGCTCAGGGGTTGAGCGTCCAGGGGTTGAGCATCTGCCTTCAGCTCAGGGTGTGATCCTGGAGTCCCGGGATCTGGTCCAATGTCGGGCTCCTTGCATGGAGCCTGCTTCTCCCCCTGCCTGTGTCTCAGCCTCTCTCTCTGTGTCTCTCATGAATAAGTAAATAAAATCTTAAAGAAAAAAAAGAATAATGGAGAACCAAACACAGGACAGAAATGGGCAAGAGGATTCTGGAAGAAATAATTTTGGCTGTTTAAAAGACAATATAGGGGATCCCTGGGTGGCTCAGCCGTTTAGCACCTGCCTTCCACCCAGAGTGTAATCCTGGAGACCCGGGATCGAGTCCCACGTCCATGCAGGGAGCATGGAGCCTGCCTCTCTCTCTGTATTATCTCTCATGAATAAATAAAATCTTAAAAAAAAGACAATATAATGACTACATAGTTGAAAAAATGCTTAATCTATTAAAAGAAACAAGTCTGTGATGTTAGAAGTTTGAAATTATACATTTTTAAATGTTATAACCTGAAATAAGTCATTTAAATCTTCCCAAAACTCAATTTTTCTGGAGTAAAATGTAGCTAATGCTAATTATAGGTAGTATATGGCAAAGGAGGGGCTGAAATGGGAGGAAATACTTCTGAGAGTGAATCAGAATCAAACTGAGCAGCAGCAGCATGTCTAAAATGACAAAACTCAAAATATTATAAGAGATAAAAAAATTCTAATACTCTCCCAATTTAATCAAAGTAAACGGTTTCAGAAACGCAAGAATGAAGTCTGTTAAAATGGAAAGAACAATGGAATTAGACTTGATTTAAACACCTACACTTCATAGCAGTGTAGTGTAGGGCAAACTTCTTAATCTCCCCGAGCCCTAAATTTCTTCATTGTAGGGTGCATTTATGTGACATGTACTGACTACCAGGGCCGGGACTGTACTAGGTAGGTGCTATGGATACAACTCACTTTTCATATAACAACAAATACTATGATGACATCTACTGAATGTCAATAGATTTCCTATGTGCCAAGTACTATTATAAAGCCTTTCAACTGGGCAGCCCGAGTGGCTCAGCGGTTTAGCGCCGCTTTCAGCCCAGGGCCTGATCCTGGAGTCCTGGGATCGAGTCCCATGTTGGGCTCCCTGCATGGGGCCTGCTTCTCCCTCTGCCTGTGTCTCTGCCTCTCTCTCTCTCTGTGTCTCTCATGAATAAATAAATAATATATTAAAAAAATAAAGCCTTTCAACTAATTCCATCTTCATTTAATCCTTCTCAACCTAAAACGTAGGTACTGTTGTTGTCATTTACATTTATACAAGAGGTACAAAGAGGTTAAGATATCTAGGCCAGGATCAAACACGCGTTAGGCGTTCAGCGGGGATGTTTCTTGGCGGGGGACAATTCTTACGTGTGCAAGGTGGAGGTGGAAGCTTTCCACAACGAAGGGCCAGTTTTAGTTCACTCGTCCACAGAACAGGGACTGAAATAGTACTACTACCTCTCGGGGTTTGGGCCTGCTATTTATTTATTTGATTTGATTTTTATTTATTTACCTCTTGGGGTTTGGGCCTGCTATTTATTTATTTATTTATTTATTTATTTATTAGATTTTTATTTATTTACCTCTTGGGGTTTGGGCCTATTTATTTATTTATTAGATTTTTATTTATTTACTCATGAGAGACACAGAGGGAGAAGCAGGCTCCCTCCGGGGAGCCCCATGCAGGACTCGATCCCGGGACCCCGGGGTCACAACCTGAGCTAAAGGCAGATGCTCAACCCCGGAGCCACCCAGGTTCCCCGGGGTTGGGCCGCCTTTTAAATGAAAATAGTATATTTAAGAGTAAACAGTGTGTCTGGAGCATGGGAATCCGTAAATCAATACTATTAATTAAATTTGCATTCCGTTATGTGGTATCACTATGGCGAAGCACAGGCAATTCTTTTCAAAGCTCTAGATAATGCTGCAAAGCGCCTTCGCAAAGTTTACACCGCTACCAAGAACCGAAGAGCTTTCTACCTGCTTTCTCTTACGATATATACGGTAGGGCCACTCTCTTTGATTACTCTGTCCAGTTTTGGACAATCTCACCTGTTCCCTCTGTCAAGCTCGCTATCCTCCCCCATTTTACGTCGCCACCTCCGTCACAAACGAAGTTCTCCGAGGAACCGCCGAGGGGCGCGTGGGCGGGCGCCTCCTCCCGCCACAACAGTTGCCTGGCCACCTCGTCCACCACGCGACGACTCAGCGCAGCTCTCGCGGGAGGAGACGCGGTTTCCAACGAGACCTTCTAACCCCACCCAACCCTCTAAGGGTCACGTGACTGGCGCCTGCGTCCTCGACTCGAGGTCTTTCCTGGTCTCCTACTGGCTGTTAACTCGGCTACAGGCCGTCGCGAGGCCCATTCCGGAAGTAGCCCCTTTATCTAGCATTCTTTTGCGGAAGCCTGTTACAACCCAGCCGGCCACCTTTCAGCGGAAGTTCGTCACGTCGCAGTTGCCCCCGCACAGCGGATGTGTGTCGCCGCTTAGGTGACGCTGGGAAGTGCTTGCAGCCTCCGCCGCTGCCTTCTGGTTGAAGCACTATGGAGGGAGAGAGGAAGAACAACAACAAACGGTGGTATTTTAGTCGAGAACAGCTGGAAAATAGCCCATCCCGTCGTTTTGGCCTGGACCCAGATAAAGAACTTTCTTATCGCCAGCAGGCGGCCAATCTGCTCCAGGACATGGGACAACGTCTTAACGTGTATCCTTGCGGCCTAGGCCTCCGGCCTTGGAGTCAGACCCGCCTTGCTCGGGCGTCCGGGCTCCAGGCTCTGTCAGAGACGGTAGAGGAAAGAGGGGGGACGGGGGCTGAATGTCTGGGTGGAGGAGCCCACGGTGGGGCGGGCTGAAAGTCAGTGTTTGCGCCCGAGAAGCGAGGCGGAGTTAATTTCCCGCTCGCTCACCAGGGCCACCAGCCTTGCTGGGAACTCGTATCCTTCGCAGCTTTGTATTTGAACCAGCCCTTCGTAGTTTCCTTTCGTTGTGTTCTGTTCTCTTAGTCTGGTGACTTAAGAGATTTTACTTTCCCGCTATGCCCTAGGGGTTTGGAGGAGGTTTCGCTGTGGATGGCCGCCTCTTGAACTTTAGTGTGTAAAGAGAGTTTGAGAAATTCAAGACCTGGAAAGTCTTCGAAAGACAGAGGGTGGCCCAGAACTAACGCCCCAGCTTTGATTCAAAATCCGTTCCTTCCGCTTAGGAACTGTTTAAGAAACCTGTCGAATTCTTGGTTTTCTCGTCTGTAAAATGGAGTCCTGCCCCCTTGCATCTAGTTTTTAATGCCTAACAAAATGTGTGGCACTCGTGTTCAAACGGTAGTTATTGTTAAAGTTTTAGAATTTCAGAGGAAGGAAGGATGTCAGTTTCTATTTGTAAGGATATAGACCCAGGGATCTAATGTTTTAAAAGACCATTTACAGAATGTGGAGTTTTTAATGTACTCAGTTCTAATGTGTATTTGTTTTTTTTTAATATTCCAAAGATCAAGTTATTAATTTATTTTTAAAGATTTTATTTATTTATTCATGAGACACACACACAGAGGCAGACACACAGGCAGAGGGAGAAGCAGGCTCCATGCAGGGAGCCCGATGCGGGACTCGATCCCGGGTCCCCAGGATCACACCCCGGGCCGAAGGCGGCGCTAAACCGCTGAGCCACCCCGGGCTGCCCAAGATCAAGTAATTTAGTGATTTTTTTTTCCCCCCTCAAGTATTTTTGTCAGAAAATATACTCATTTCCTAGCAGAGAAAGCTTATGTAGTTATAAACTTCTTTGCGCTCGGGAAGTGGGGAATTATTTCTGAGTGCAGCTTCTGTTTAAGTGTGTCGCTGGCTGTAATGTTTGTTGTGTCTTAAAGTGTTTGCTCGCTTCAAAAGAAGTGTTCTCTTTATTGTGGATATCCAGTTTGTTTCCTAAGCATCCGGTTAGTACTGAGTTGAGCTTTTGTTTGAAATTGTTTCAGTATGTCTAGCCCTTTTTTCTGTGTGTGTTATTAAGGTTGTTGACATCTTGGGACCACGGCCTCTTCTGATAACCCGCGTTCTCTTCTGAGGTTTTTAGAAGTAAGACATTTAAAATTTTTTCTTGTTAGTGAATGAGTATATCAAATCTTTCCGCAGTGTTCCTGTTCCCAGGGATCACCGAATGGGAAGGCTTAGTCTCCACAGACAAGTGGGACTGAAAAAGCTCATTTCTGGACCTTAGAAAGTGAGGATATAGTGGAGACATACCTAGGAGCTGGATTAGGGAGGGCATTGTAAGTCATGTGAAGAGATACCCTGAGCTAATGGATCACCACTGCAGGACTTTCAGGAGGCAAATGACAGGTTTAGGTCTACATAATTTTCTTATATTCCTTGATCCACACGTGTTAAGAAGCTTGCTTATCAATTCAGATTTACATATTGAAAACTGGTTGTGTGTAGGGCATTATATTGTGTCAATTGGTGTTTAATAATTGATGAAAGAAAACAGATTTGCTCTTTAATTTGGAAAATTAAGTATGATTTTCATTTAGAAGCACATACTGGGGCAGCCCGGGTGGCTCGGCGGTTTAGCGCCGCCTTCAGCCCAGGGCCTGATCCTGGAGACCCCGGATCGAGTCCTACGTCGGGCTGGAGTCCAACGTCGGGCTCCTTGCATGGAGCCTGCTTCTCCCTTTGCCTGTGTCTCTGCCCCCCCCCCCCCCCCCCCCCCGTCTCATGAATAAATAAATAAAATCTTAAAAAACAAAAAAAGGAAGCACATACTATGTTTGTCTTGCTTGGTCCTTTTGGGAGGATAGGGAGGTTATATATTTGGGGGTTGTACTGCTGTCTGTTTTGGAGCCTTAACTTTAGGATTTTAGCTCACAATTGACTATCAACACTGCTATAGTATACATGCATCGATTCTACATGATTCAGTCCTTTACACAGTTCCATCGAAACGTAAGTATTTTTTTGTATGGTATAATCTTTTTGTAATCAATTGCAACAACTTGTGTGTGTGTGGGGGTGGGGTGGTGAGGGTGGAGTTGATCTTTGTTGCTGAACTGGGATTTGAAGTTTAGAATTTAGGATTGATCACTTTCATTATGTGTCACACTGGATCCAGTTTTCCTGTAAACTGTCCAGGCAGTTATTTAGTAGATTTAGTACATCCTTAGAATAGATGGCTTCTCTGATAAAGAAATAGATTGTTGAACGCTTAAACTTGGCGTTTTCGGGTTGGGAGAGGAGCATTAAAGGGGAAATATTGCTTAATTTAAGTGTAGTTTTTGAAGTGGTAAATAATAAAATAGCCAGAGGAAGACAAGTGAATGTAAGTGATTTAGATTTTCTAAAAGCCTTTGATATAATTGCAATCAATGGTTGGAGAGGGAAGGCACATTATGTGATGACTGGGAGGTGACTTTTAAGATAGGAAAAAGAAAATAATAGTAATAAAGGGATTTTTCTTTTCTGGACAGAATTGTAAATAGTGCTATTTTCAGTTTTGATACCTGAAATGGTCCTATTTAACATTATTATAAATGACTTGGAAGCAAGTGCATAGTGATATCCCAGTTGCAGGTAAGATTTATTTATTTAATAAAATGACAAGGTAATAGGACTAAGCCTGATGAATACTTCATATGGGTTTGTGAGTGAAATTTTTTTTTTTTTTAAGAGAAAGGTTATGTTTTGAGGAAAAGTGTTTAAGACTTCCCTCTAGGATGATAGACTTTGAGCTCTTTTTTGTTTTTTTTTTTGTTTTTTCTTTTTTTGTTTTGCTTTTTTTTTTTTTTTTAGACTTTGAGCTCTTTTTTTAATGCCATGGAAAGAGAATCTATGAAGCTAGATATTGCTCTTATAATGTAAGGAATTGGTGTATTTACTGTTGGGAATAACTGCATAGGAAACCATTTGCATCTGTGGATTAAGTATTCCCACTTATTACTGATTATCCAGTCAGCTTGCCTTTCTCTTACCAGTAGACCTCTTACCTCCAGCCATGTTCTACCTCTGATTGCAAGAGCAATTTTATTAAGATAGAAAAAAGCATTTAATGAGGCTATCTGATAGTTCTAGAATAGAAGGTAGTAGATAAAGAATGAAATTCGAAGAGGAAGTCCATAATCATCTTGCCAGTTCTGAATGTCTTCTACGTCTTACCTTTTATTATTGTAAAGATTTGAAATCCAGGATGTAATACATCTCAAATCAACTTGTCCACTTTATGCATGTATATAGTATATATTTCTATTTTTATCTTTTAAATTATATTTTTCCTTATTTCCTGTGTTTTAAGCTTAGCAAGGGCAGAGACTCACTTTTCTGTGTATCCTCCAAAGCACCGTCAGTAAACTTGAATGAATGAACGATCTAGTAATTATTTAATATGGAGAGATTCTAGTGGATAACATGACCTTTGCCAAAATCCAATGACTTTTTAATTTTGAGACTGTTGATCTCTCTAGAGAATCAATTTTAGGCATCTGGAATTAACAGATCAGAAGCATCACCTTTTAATATCTTAATTTTAAGAGTTAACTTATGATAAATCCAAGTTCAAATTGGAGAATATTTAATACATTGTTGTAGCATTGATATTTATCCTGTCAAGCTCCCATGCATTTTTTCATGTTATTTTTTTCTCATTACAAGGGTAATATGTATGGCAAAAATTAATACAGAAATGTATAATGTAGAAAGTGAAAGCTGTTCTGTAATCCTACCCTTCAGAGGTAACTATTAATAAATGTTTTTTTCATATAGTTCCTTGGACATTTTTGTGTGCATATACTAGTATTTATGTATTTCTAATAAAAAATTTCTTCTTACCATACTACTGTTATGTGAGTTGCCTTTATCAGTTGAATATATATTGGATATCTTGACCTTTGAACAGGGTGGGGTTAGGGGTGCCAACCTTCACATCATTGAAAAACTACATATAACTCTTGACTCCCCAGAAAGTTAACTACTAATAGCCTACTTTGACCAGAAGCCTTACCAATAATCCAACTAACACATATTTTATATATCTATCATATACCATATCCTCACAAAAAAGTATGCTGGAGAAAAAAATATTATGAAAATCATAAGGAAGTGAAAATACAATTGCAGTACTGTACTGTATTTATAGGAAAAATCTGCACATACATGGACTGACACAGTTCAAACCAGTGTTGTTAAAGGGTCAGCTGTATTTTAATTGGCCACATGATTTTTTTTTGTGTAGTTACCATAATTTACTTCACCTATTTCTTTTAGCTACCTATTGGTGCATATTTGAGTTTTTTCTAGTTTAGTAACTATAAATAATGTTACATAAAATTGGTACATATATAATGTATGACTTACATGACCTTTCTAATATAAATTCCTGTAGGTAAAATTACTATGTCCGCAGGGCTGCATTTAAAAAATTTTGTTGTGTCAATTTGCCCTTCTGAAAGATTGTATCAGTATACATTGGTTTGTTGTGTTAATTTGCCCTACTGAAAGATTATATCAGTATACATTGTTTCATTGTGTCAGTTTGCCTTACTGAAAGATTATATCAGCATACATTGTTTCCAGCACTGTAATAAGAGAAAGTCCTCTGCATCCTCACAAATAACATACTCATTACATCAGGAAATATTAAGTTTTAACTAATTGCTGAGCACTTGGGATACAGTGGGGAGCAAGATAGAGGGTGTCCTGAATTATTTTCTTTTCTTTTTTTTTTTTTTTGAATTATTTTCTTAATTTACATTTTTTCAGTTAGTGAAGTTGACCTTATACCTATTATTGGTCATTGTTCTCATGAAATTGAAGAACTGGCTTAAAAATTGACTGTTGATTCTCTTTGCCCCTCTTTTCTGATTTTCTTATGTATACGAGCTCTCATGTATTAGAGCTGTATGTCAAATGTTGTGAATACTTTTCTCATTTTGTTGTATCTCTTTGTTCATAGTGTTTTGGAGCCTAAAAAAGTTTTGCCTTTTAAAATTAAAAAAAATTATTTTTTAAAACTTAAAAGATTTTATTTATTAGAGCGAGAGAGCAAGCACGAGAGAGACAGAGAGCATGAAGCAAGGGGGAAGGGTTGAAGGAGAGAGAGAAGCAGACTCCCCATTGATCAGGGAGCCCAATGTGGGACTTGACCTGAGCCGAAGACAGATGCTTAACTGACTGAGCCACTTAGGTGTCCTAAAATTTTTTTTTGTTGTTGGAGGTTTAACAGTAAAGCATAAAAATTTAAAGTGTGCAACTTGATTACTTTTTGCATTATTATTATCACATGTATATGTAACCATCACTCAGATCAAGATAAGTATATTTCCTACACCCTGGAAGATAAAGAATTTGCCTTTTGATGGAAATAAATTTTATTTCTTTCGTGGACATGATTAAAGGACTGATTTATTTTCACTTAAATTCTGGCATTGCAGTACTCTGAGAAGAAATTTAACCTCGCGAATTGAATTTCTGTATGTACTGTCAAATATTTTCAAATGAGGGAGTGTAAAATTATGGTGAGCAGCCTGGTGTGTGTATTTATGTCATATTTCATACATTATAAAATGTAGGTGTTGTATTTTAATGCCTAACAGATTTGATTGGGTGTATTATATTCTGATTATCCTTAAGGAGTCAAGCTTAGTGGTTAAGAGGATGAGCTCTGGAGTCAGACATGTCTAAGTTTGGATTTTTTTGCACTACTTACTAGTTATATGGCCTGAGTAAGTTACCATAGGCCTAGGTTTTTTCATCTCTTTGGAGTCAGTAATAATAGTGCCTATCTCACAGTGCAGTTAATAAGTTTATTTATTTATTAGAGAGGGAGTGTGAGTGGAGGGAGGGGCAGAGGGAGAGAGAATCTCAGGCAGACTCCCCATTAAGCAGCATGGAGTCCAAAACGGGGCTAGATCCCGAAATGCTGAGATCATGACCTGAGCTTAAATCAAGAGTTGGACACTTAACCAACTGACCCACCTAGGGCACCCCAGTAGTTAATAAGATTTAAATGAATTAATTTACAAAGTGCCTGTACGTAACAAGTAATAGGTAGCATTTTTATTCTTTTAAAATGATGGAGGAAATCTTATATTCTTATCTGGTATAAGAATTCCTCTTAGAAATTGCCTTTGAGGGCAGCCCCCGTGGCGCAGCGGTTTAGCGCCGCCTGCAGCCCAAGGCATGATCTGGAGACCCTGGATCGAGTCCCATGTAAGGCTCTCTGCATGGAGCCTGCTTCTCCCTCTGCCTGTGTCTCTGCCTCTCTCTCTCTCTCTCTCTCTCTCTGCATCTCTATGAATAAATAAATAAAATCTTAAAAAAAAAAAGAAATTGCCTTTGATAGGAAAATGCTGTTGTAAACTGGCTTGGTAAGTGATTCCATAAGGACCAATGAGTATTTACATGGTTGACTGCAAAATTTAGACTGAAATTTATCTTTTGCAGTCTTTCATTTAATGAGTTACTAGCTTGCCTTTTCTTAGCCATTGTTTGTGTATACTGTATTTTAGTTTGTGCCTTTTGAATAAATCTTTAGCTCCTTGAAGGCAAAGTAGTAGGCTTAAAATCTTAGTGTTGTCTTTAGCTAGTTCTTTTCCTTTTCTGTTTTTTTCCAATTAATTATAAAATCCTGTTAATTTTTAGAGTGTTAACTTTTTTCTGTATGTAGTTGTCATAAAACTAAAAGAAGACAATAAAGGAGGAAATGATGATATTCCTGTTCCTAACTGCAGAGATAATCCTATTGACATTTTAGAATTTTTTTTTCTCCACATGCAAATACATAACACATACATTTAGTGAAGCCGTATTAATTTTCTAAAATCATGCTATGGGTTTCTTTTTTTTCTTTTAAGATTTTATTTATTTATTCATGAGAGGTACAGAGAGAGAGAGAGAGGCAGAGACACAGGCAGAGGGAGAAGCAGGCTCCATGCTGGGAACCCCACGTGGGACTCGATCCCGGGTCTCCAGGATCACACCCTGGGCTGAAGGCAGCAGCGCTAAACCACTGAGCCCCCTGGGCTGCCCACCTGTGGGCTTTTTTCCCCTTTATTTCTACTGCTAGTGCCTACTCTAAACTTTATTTCTTAATGCCTGGATTACTAATTTTTTTCTTTTTAAAAATTAACTTTTAATGTGTTTCATTCTTTCCTTTTATTTATTTGAGAAAGTGCATTTATGATTGGGAGGAGGGGCAGAGGGAAAAGCAGACTCCCCACTGAGTCTCTGGACTCCTGGACCATGACCCCAGCCAAAGGCAGATGTTCAACCAAATGAGCCACCCAGGCGCCCCTAGATATTTCTTTCTAAATATTTCTTAAACTTTTTTTTTTTTCTAAAATCTTCACTGTCACTCTCTTGTTAAAGCTCTTTTGTGTTTCACATCCCATTATTTATATCACCTACTCAATTTAGTGTGCATCATGCTCTGATTCCTTACATCTTGTTCATGCCCCATCTTCTGGTTCTGCTTTGCTTATCCTAAGGTCTAGGAATATATATGGAGCTTGCTGCATACAACTGCAATAGATATGAAGGAAGAGAATTGTTACTGTGAATTGGATTTGTGGACAAAAATCTGTTTCAGCAAAGTAGCAGATAGTATCAGGGATACAAATAAATATTAGAATGCTTGTTCTACTCATTAAAGTGAAATAGATATTAAATTGTATAACATTATTTATTATATTTTTTTGACTCCTGGTTCTTGCCATTGCTGTCTTTGATTCACTGAAATATTCTTCTTAAGATTCAGTAGAAATTCTTGGTTTCCCAGGTCATTACCAGGCTACATTTATGTCATATTGCTTTAATCTCTTATATTGTTTAATGACTGAATTTGTTGTTTACTGGTGTGTTGGCTTGAGATTTTTTCCCCCAAAATGCCTTTGTATAACATCTTGAATATAATAAGTTTTGAATTCTCTTTTTTAAGATTTGTGTTCCCCTCAGATATAATTGAGATAATTCACATACAATAAAATTTATCCTTTTAAAGTGTACAACTCACTGGGTTGTTGTTTTTTCTTTTTTTTAAGATTTTATTTATTTTAGAGAGTGAGTGCGTGCTTGAGCAGGTGGAGGAGCAGAGGGGGAGGGGGAAGGAGGGGGAAAGAATATCAAGCCGACTCTGTGCTGAGTGTGGAGCCAGACAAGGGACTCCATCCCATGACCTCGAGATCATGACCTGAGCAGAAACCAAGAGTTGGACGCTTAACTGAGTGAGCCATCCAAGCGCCCCAATTCACTGGTTTTTAGTGTATTCATAAGGTTGTGCAACCATTGCCACGATCTAACTCAACAACATTTACATTCTCCCAGAAAGAAACTTAGGCATTAGTGGTCTCTTCCATTTTCATTTTCTTCCAGCCCCTGGCAACTACTAATCTACTTTCATTTTACTCCTTTAAAAAAAAAAAAAAAAAAGTATATAGAGGGTTATGATATAAACTTAAGAAAGAATCTCATTTTAAATAGCCAACTATTTACATCTAGTAGTTTATCTCAAAGATAGCTTTTAATGAGAGTTCATTGAAGGATTGGTTTTTGGGAGTGGATGTAAATGAATGGGTGGGAGAAGGGAAGACATTTTAAGGAGAAGAAAAGGCATTAACAAGAAGTGAAGTTGAGGCAAGCGAAGAACTTGGTTTGAGACTTAGATTTTTTTAAAGGTCTATCTTGATCTAGGAATAAATAATAAATATGGTTTATTTTCTTTCCTTCCAGTCTGTGGCTCCAGCAGCCTTATTTCTAGCAGCTAAAGTAGAGGAGCAACCAAAAAAATTGGAACATGTCATCAAAGTAGCACATGCTTGTCTCCATCCGCAGGAATCACTTCCTGATACTAGAAGTGAGGTAGGGGATTAATTACACATATCCATTTTTCTTTATTTATTTTGATGATAACTTAGTTTTGTAACTTTGATTTACTGAGGTCTGAATGGGGAGTTAAGCTTTTGGGTTTTGTTTTTTCCTTTACAAAAATGTCAGAAACTTTATGGCAAAAGTTTATTCATTATAGTAAAATTGGAAAATACAGAAAAAGAAGAAAATGTATTACCTAGATATAATTTGGACCACAGTTATGTAAGTGAATCATTATTATTTCTAGCTTCTTTGAATAGCTACACACGTGTGTACCTTGTATGTCTTTTCCACCTATTATATTGCAAATATTTTCCCATTTTCTTTATTTTTTAAGATTTTGTTTATTAGAGAGAGAGCCCACAAGTAGGTTGCAGGACACGGGGACAAACAAACTCCCTGCTGAGCAGGGAGCCCTCACTGAGGCTTGACCCCAGGACCCTGAGATTGTGACCTGAGCCAAAGTCAGATTTTTTTTTTTTTCAAAGTCAGATTTTGATTGAGCCACCCACCCAGGAGCCCCGTGAATAATATTCTTATAAATAAGTTTTTATTATGGACTCTAAAAAGAAAAAGAAAGATCCTGTCATTTTTTTTTTACTTTTAAAGAAATTACAAAAGTTATATATGTTAGTTATAAAGGAACCTGAACATTTAAGAATCGTTTAAAATTAAAACTCCTCTCCCCTCTCCCTAGTAGGATCCTGCTGATTATAATCCCAGTATATGTTCCATCAGACCTTTATCCTAAGCATGTACACATAGGCTTTTTTCCTTCCATCCTTCTTTGACTTTCTTAATGAGGGGAAACTCTGGCTTTGGAAGTCTGTTGTTGGGGAGTGATGAGTTGTGAGAAATTTGGAGATCTGATGTTTTACATGTTTAAACTGTGGATTCCTAAAAAAAAAAAAAAAAAAAACAACAAAACTGTGGATTCCTATTACTAAGATTATTTAAGTCTCTTATGATGGATGTGTGCATTATCCTTTAACAAATAGATAAATAAATTCGCATGTTTTGATCATGCTGGAGAAAGCAGTTCTTATCTAATTTGAGAGGGAGAGAAAGCACAGGGAGGGGCAAGGGATGGAATCTCAAGCAGACTCCCTGCTGTGCGTGATTTCCCACAACCCTGAGGTCCTGACCTGAGCTGAAATCACAAGTTGGATGCTTAACTGAGCCATCCAGACACCCCTTTATTTCGATGATAGCCCTTAGTTACGTGAATTGTTTCACATAGCAGTGTCTTGACTTCCTTTGTTTTTCTGTTGTGGGTACAGCAGTAGGTCTTGTTCAAAATTACTGCCTTGGACTTTTATTTTAGGTTTTAGACTAGCAAATGGCATTGGTCCATAGAACTGACCAAATGAAAAAAAAATTTGTTTTAACAAAGTAAAACAAAAAATAATTCTCACTTTTTTCCCTCTAAAGTATATTTATCAAATTTCTCATCTGAATTTTTATTCCTTGTGAGATGGGGAATCTTAGGGTAAGATATTTTCTTCACTATATGGAGAGAAGTACTAGCATAGCTTAAGTTCTTATTGGACTCACTGAAGATCATAAAGTTAGGTGGAAAGGTCACTGCAATGTAGCTCTAACTCCTGCCTTATGTCTCATTCTCTTAGAGTTCTAGACCAGTGCAGTCCCACTAGAAATCACTACAAAGGGACAAAGGGAGTCATGTGTAATTAAAAATTTTTAACTTTCATTGAATTTCATTTAAAATCTTCATTAGAAATAAAATCTTCATTTAAAAGAAGTGAAAGAACTGTTATATTTTATATTATTTATATAACCTCAAATATTGTCATTTTAGCATAAATCGATATTAAAACATTAATGAGGTCATTTACATTATTAGTTTTTAATTAAAAGTCCTCAAAATTTGGTGTATATTCTATTGCACATTTCAATTTAGACTAGCTACATTTTAGGTGCTCAGTAGCCATGTGTGGATAGTGGCTACAGTATTGGCTGGTACAAATCTGAGAGAATTTGTTGGTTTATTCCCTTTTCCTTTGAACTCTTCTAATTCTTAGAAATATAGCATTACCTCAAATGTGAAGGTTTGTCAGGAGTCAAATGTTTGAGGTTGCCTATAGTACTATAGGAAGGGTCTACAAATGTATTTTGATGGTGTTGAAAAAAAAAGTATATATATTTTTAGTTGTCTTTGTCTACATTACATGACTTTAAAACCTAAAATGTCAGTCTTGAAAATGAACCAAATCTCTGGTGCCTTTTCTGTAGCTAATTATGGATAAAGTGTTACTTCAATGTGCCATTTTTTCCTTCTTTTAAGAGGAGAATTTGTGCTAAATAGAGATAAAGATTGTATTTCAGTTCCTAGGCTGCCTGCTAATTCTACATCCCTGCCGTTTGTTGGTTTGGTTTCCCTGGAAGGAGTTGTTTATACTTTATATATTGTGCCTTCTGGGGGAATAATTTATATGTCTTCTCATCTGCAGGCTTACCTGCAACAAGTTCAAGATCTGGTGATACTAGAAAGCATAATTCTGCAGACTTTAGGTAAATTTATTTTTCTTTAAAACATTAAGAAATGTATATAGAGTTATAAATTTGCAAAATAGGAAACAGGAAGAAAATCTCTAGTGAAGGTTCTTGCAAATTATAGAGGTTGTGGAGTACAGAGTTTAACCCTGACCTATACCATAGAGAGAAGGTAGATATAGCTGTCCTTTGGAATAGCAGTTAGCAGGTTTTTTTTTAATTCTAGGATCATGATTTGCTTTGGAAGGTTTGGCACTTTTTAACTTTATGATAAATGCAGACACTAAAAAACTTTTCTCCTTTCATGGATTTTTTATTCTGTTTTTTTATTCTATTTAGATAACAGTATTTATTTTTAAAATTGGTAATCAGTGGTTTGTTTTTTATTAAAGTTCAATTTGCCAACATATAGTATAACAACCCAGTGCTCATCCTGTCAAGTGCCCTTCTTAGTGCTCGTCACCCAGTCGCCCCATCCCCCCACCCACCTCCACTTCCACTACCTCTTGTTCGTTTCCCAGAGTTGGGAGTCTCTCATGTTTTGTCACTCTCTCTAATGTTTTTTAAAGAGGTCACATAGAGTTCTGTTTTTTAGATTATTTATTTGAGAGAAAGAACATGCATGTGTGTGTGCCTATGTGGACGGGAGGGGCAGAGGGAGAGAATTTTCAGACTCTGCCCCAGATGCCTCTCTAATCAGTTTTTAAAACAGCAGAGTGGAGGTGGAGAAATTCAAGCTCCAGCAGTTGAATGGCTGGGAACCCAGATGTTCCATTATTATTTTTATCAGAGACACTACCTTCAAAAGCTTAGCAAATAAGGAAAATAAAAGAGATTTTCCTAGTTCTTTTGGCCTCTTTTTCTCTTCTCTGGGTAAGGGAGGAGTTCGTGAGTTGTGTTGGAAAGTTACTGGTATGGCTATATTTTAATGCATGTCGGTACACACAATTCTTCAAGGCTTATCTTTTTTTTTTTTTTTTGTAGCATATGTGCTGCCAAAGTGAGCACTAAAAGGTTATTTCAAGTTAATTTCTGTTAATTAGCTTTTTACTTTAAATTATCTTCAAAGTAACTATTTTAGGGGACAATGATATTTTTCTGGTGGAATAAATTTTTATTAATATTTTAATGTGGAAGCCAGTAAGATCTAAGTTGCATAAATCATTTATCCACTTAGAATAATTTTCTGTTTATAGATTATTGGTTCCTCAGGGGTCTTGAGACTGCATTAGCTTTATCATTTAGTTAAAAACATAATTGTCTTTGAAGATAATTTGTGTTAGAGAAGAATATGCTGTATGTGTTGTGTGACCCTCTGAAACAGCAGTGTTGGGAGAGGGCAATGAGGGAGACCTGTGATGATGACTCACATAAAAGAAGTATAAAATGTCTCCAGTATCTTTAGCTTTTTAATTAAAGTGCTTTTTTTTTAGCTTTTTAACTAAAGCTTTTTTTTTTTTTTTTTTTTTTTTTTTTAAAGGCTTTGAACTAACAATTGATCACCCACATACACATGTGGTAAAGTGCACTCAATTGGTTCGAGGTAAGGAATCCCAACTTGAAATTGTTTTACCATTTAATAGCCATGATTTATTTACTGTGACAAATATATAACATTGATGCTTTGCCCAGAAGTTAAATTGAAAGGATTTACTGGGCTTAAATCAAAATGATTATTTCTAATTTGGGATTTTTCTGCAGGGTTCTTAAAGTTTTTAGGTGATCTCCAGTTAAAGAAAATTAGTCTCTTGAGAATATTTGTCAGAGTCTGGAGCAGATTTTATAAAGTCAAATGATTAGTATGTAATGACAATTTAAGGATATTTTGGGAGTGGTGATCTTAATGTGATTCTAGGGTTGATTGTCCTAGGCAGCCTTTTATAGGCCACTCAGAGGATCATCTAGAATTTATTTGACTTATTTCCATGATTGACAAAGTCTTGGTAGGACATAGTTTTTATTCTTTTTTTTTTTTTTTTTTTTAAGATTTTATTTATTTATTCACAGAGAGAGAGAGAGAGAGAGAGGCAGAGACACAGGCAGAGGGAGAAGCAGGCTCCATGCAGGGAGCCTGACATGGGACTTGATCCCCGGTCTCCAGGATCACGCCCCAGGCTGAAGGCGGTGCTAAACCCGCGAGCCACCTGGGCTGCCCCATTTTTTAAATTCTATTTTAACCGTAATAACTGTAATTGTATGAAACCTTGTTCCTCTTCTTTAAGTGTTAATATCAATATCTAGACACTGGTGCAATGAAGTTCATTTTAATTTTGTAGATGAAACTGATAATTGGCCTCATTTTATATTTTGCTAATGTGTGCTTCGTCTGTAAATTCCCAATGTTTTCCCAAGTTGTTTATATTTACAAAGCATTAGAAAGTTTATATTGAGCAAGGATAAGGTTAAATAAAGGTGGATATATGCCCATATTGAAAAGACTTAAGTTTTAAGGAAAATTAAAGTTTACTTTATTACTCAGAGCAGTTTTTTGGGGAAGGGTGAATGTGTTTTGTATTTTGTTTTTTCCTTCATTGTGGTATATCAAGTAATTGTTATTTGATGATTTGGGGTCTGAATGACAGGCTATTCAATTTAAAAAAATTTTAAGCACAAATCACTTTTCTCAAATATATCAGGGTCTTCTAGGTTCTGATCTTGCGTCCAAATTAGTTCATCTTTTAGTTCAGTACTTTTCAGTGAACTCTTGCATCAGAATTTCTGGGTTACTTGTTAGAAATGTTTGTGTCCTCCAAACATATCGAGTCACACTGTAAAGAGGATATCTAGGAATTGCATTTTAAGCAAGTACCCCAAATACTTGGTGTGCAGAGTAAAGCTTGAGTCCCTAGGTCTGGAAGCAGCATAGTTATTATAATTAAAAGTTGCTAATTTATCTCTTTGGTAGAATACTAAACATTGGGTGGTCAGGGACCATGTCTGCTTTATTCATTATTATGTTTCTCTACTTGGATATATTAAATGCTCACTAAATAATTGTTGAGAATGAATGGAACTAATAATTTTTCCCTCCCCCCCCCCTTTTTTTTTTTAGCAAGCAAGGACTTAGCACAGACTTCTTACTTCATGGCAACTAACAGGTTTATATTTTAATATTTTTCCCCTCTATTTTTGGGATAGGACTTTACTGGGGTTAGAATTTTTACTTTTTGAGGGGTATATATCGGGTCTAGCATTTAGTCAACTAGAACCCAAAGACCCAGGATGGATATTTGATACAGTGTATTACAGACAATTCTCTGGTAAATGTTGATTTTTCTGTACAGTTTTCATATTGTAAATTAAATTTCCATGGGGCTTTTTAATTTGCTAAGGTGATGTAATTATGTAGTACTGATTGTTTGAAAGCCTACTTGATTCTGCATGTCTTACATTGCTTTAAAATATCCAAGAGCATGGGCACCTGGCTGCTCAGTTGGAAGAGCGAGTGGCTCTTGATCTCAGGGTCATGAGTTTGAGTTCCATGTTGGGTGTGGAGATTAGTTAAAAATAAAATCTAAAGAAATAAATAATCCAAGAGCATAATTCTGTAAGTTTAGGTAAACTTGTAGTTGATAGTGACTGAGAATCTAATTTGGAGGATTCTGCAATAATTACGGTATTTATTTATTTTCAAGATTTTATCTACTTATTAGCACAAGCAGAGGGACTGGGTGGGGAGTCCAACACCCAGGTTGATCTCAGGACCCTGAGATCATTACCTGAGCCAAAGTCAGATGCTTAACCAAATGAGCCACCCAGGTGCCCCAATAATTATGGTATTTAAAAGACTTCCGTTTTCTTCCCCCATTGCCAGATAAATGTGCATGTATATGTGTAAAGAGTTATAATATTTTTTCTTCCTTCTAACCTTTTTAAAACAAAAATTATTAATATATGACTTGTATTACCAAATTATTTGCTCAGTCTCATCTCCAATTGATTAATCATGGAAAACCAAAGATATTCCTACTGACTGTCAGGACTAAGAAGTTCATTTTTATACCCTGATAGAAGAAAGTTTTGAAGTAAACCATCAATTAAACACATTCACAATTGAGAGAGTGTTCATTTTTTAATTTTATTTTTATTTTTTATTTAAATTCAATTTAGTTAATATGTACTGTATTATTAGTTTTAGGGGTAGAATTTAGTGATTCATCAGTTGGATATAACATCCAGTGCTTATTACATCAAGTGCCCTTCTAAATGCCCATCACCCAATTTCCCCTCTGTACATTATTTTAAATAGACCAGACCTGTGATTGGCACGAGATAAGATGATTTTAAGACAGTTTAAAGTATTTGATTTAGGGATTATATATCAACCAAAAATATTATAATTTTCCTTAAGTTCTAAGTTATTCTCAGGATAATAGATCCTTATTTTAAAAAACTGAGTACCCTATTTGGTTTGGGTCCTGGTCTTTCGTCAGTGGGTGAGATTGAATGAAATCTAGCCAAAAAAATTCAGAAATGTTACCTGAGCAGGTGGGTTAATGGAAAATCATGTTGAGTGCTGGATCAGAGCACTGGATATTTCTTACCCTTCTTACTCTCCAGTGTTTTAATTTTTTTTTTCTTTTTAAATAATGGAGAGTTTTAACTTTGGGTTCAGAATTGAGAGCTCATGACACTCTCTTGTTTCCTTCCCTCTGATGTCAGCCTGCATTTGACCACATTTAGCCTGCAGTACACACCTCCTGTGGTGGCCTGTGTCTGCATTCATCTGGCTTGCAAGTGGTCCAACTGGGAGATCCCAGTCTCAACTGATGGGAAGCACTGGTGGGAGTATGTTGACGCCACTGTGACCTTGGAACTTTTAGATGGTAAGTTTTAGAGTAAGGGACCTTGGAAAGCACTTGCTCTTCATCTGTCACATATCTGGCCCAAAGTGACTTGATTCAGATGAAAATAGTTAGTTGAGGTTATTCTTGTTTTTTACTTCTGTTTCTCTGAGTTTTTCTTAAATGTTCTATTTCATTTGTAGAACTGACACATGAATTTCTACAGATTCTGGAGAAAACTCCTAACCGGCTCAAACGAATTCGGAATTGGAGGGTAAGAATTATTGCTGTCAGCTTGTGGTACAAAACCAGTTTATTTTTCTTTTAACTGCACAGTAAATATACCAAAATTGGATATGTACCCTGGATTTGGAATTTCCCTTTTTCTTAGTTATGTCATAATCATGACTTCAGCTTCATAGCTTGGATACTGGCCCGGAAGTTAATGGTAATAGGTGATAGCAGGATTTGTTTTGTGTTGTGCAACTCTTGTGATAGTCAGCAACATTGGTTGAGTGTTTTCTATGTAGAGACTGTTAGGGGAAAAAATGTAACTTCTCTGAGTCCTAAAGTGTTGGATTCTGGTAGAAGAAAGGTAGAGTTACAAGGTTAGAGCTGGTATCATTCTGTCTTTGACATTACTTGCTTTTAAATGGATTGTAGAATTTTGTTTTTATAGATGGAAGGCAAAAGTTGTATTTCAAATATTTTTCAAAACTTATAATGAGATCATTCTTTTTTTTCCTTGGCATCAGATAGAAAGTTTGTTTAAAAATATTCCTGCCAAAAAAAAAAAAATTCCTGCAGGGCAGCCCCTGTGGTAGTACAGCGGTTTAGCGCCGCCTGCAGCCTGGGGTGTGATCCTGGAGACCCAGGATCGAGTCCCATGTCAGGCTTCCTGTATGGAGCCTGCTTCTCCCTCTGCCTGTGTCTCTGCCTCTCTCTCTCTGTGTCTCTATGAATAAATAAACAAAATCTTAAAAAAATAAAAAGATAAAAATATTCCTGCAATCTCAGAAATTCAGATTGATAAATTTAATCTCATTCTCCCGAGTTTGTGAGTTGTAGAAAATGAGTTTACCTAGATTTTTTTTTTTTTTTTTTTTTTTTAAAATTTTTTTAATTTTTATTTATTTATGATAGTCACAGAGAGAGAGAGAGAGAGAGGCAGAGACACAGGCAGAGGGAGAAGCAGGCTCCATGCACCGGGAGCCCGATGTGGGATTCGATCCCGGGTCTCCAGGATCGCGCCCTGGGCCAAAGGCAGGCACCAAACCGCTGCGCCACCCAGGGATCCCGAGTTTACCTAGATTTTAAAGAATTGACAGTACATAGGTCATCACTGTGGTCATATGACACTTCACCAAAATTTCTGAAATTTGCTTTTGGACTAACTGCTGTCATAAGTCATAAGACATGGATAAATTTTAGATATGCACAAATTATTTTTTTAGTTGGCTTGTAGCATTGGTATAGATTACTATAACTTTTTGGTGGTGTGATAGAATACTTAATATAAGATTTATCCTTTTAGCCAATTTTTTAGTATACAGTACTGTGTTGTTAACTATAGGCATTATACAGTAGGTCTCCAGGACTTATCTTGTAACTGACTTTGTATCCTTTGACTAACAGGTTCTTGTTTTTCCCTACTCTCCAGTCCTCTATTTTACTCTGTCTGAATGAATTTAATTCTCTTAGGTTCTTCATATAAGTGAGATCATATTTTGTCTTTCTGTGTCCGGCTTATTTCACAGCAAAAGGCCTTCATTCATGTTGTGGCAAGTGGCAGGATTTCCATCCTTTTCTTTTTTTTTTTTTTTTTTAATTATGGTAAAATGCATATAGCATAAAGATACCATCTTAACCATTTTTAAATGTATATTTTAGTAGTATTAAATATATTCATATTGTTTAACCGTTATTACCGTTCATCTCCATAATACATTTCATCTTGTTTTTGCTGAGTTCTGAGTTCAGTGTGGGGCTTGATCCCATAACCCTGAGATCATGACCCAAGAGCTGACACCAAGAATTGGATGCTTAGTCAACTGTGCCACCCACGTGCCTCTCATTTCATCTTGTAAAATTGAAACTATACCCATTATTATAAGTCCCCACTCTCCCTCCCTCTCAACCCTTGGCAACCACAATTATACTTTCTATCTTTATGATTTTACTACTTTTAAGTACTTCATATAAGTGGAATCATAAAGTATTTGTCTTTTTGTGGCGTATTTCACTTAGCATAAAGTCCTAAAGTTTCATCCATGTTGTAGCATATTGTAGAATTTTATTTATTTTATTTTATTTATTTATTTATTTTAAAGATTTTATTTATTTATTCATGAGAGACACAGAGAGAGAGGCAGAGACACAGGCAGAGGGAGAAGCAGGCTCCATGCAGGGAGCCCCACGTGGGACTCGATCCCGGGTCTCCAGGATCACACCCCAGGCTGAAGGCGGCACTAAACCACTGAGCCACCGAGGCTGCCCCGAATTTTGTTTATTTTAAAAGCTGAGTGAGGGATCCCTGGGTGGCGCAGCGGTTTAGCGCCTGCCTTTGGCCCAGGGCGCGATCCTGGAGACCCGGGATCGAATCCCACATCGGGCTCCTGGTGCATGGAGCCTGCTTCTCCCTCTGCCTGTGTCTCTGCCTCTCTCTCTCTCTCTCTCTGTATGACTATCATAAATAAATAAATAAAAAAAAAAAAAAAAAAAAAAAAAATAAAAGCTGAGTGATACTCCATTGTATGTACCTAACACATTTTGCCTATCCATTCATCTGTTAATGAACAATTAGGTTGCTTCCATATTTTAGCTGCTGTGAACATGGGTGTATAAGTATCTCTTTAAGACCTTGCTTTTTATTCTGGTTATATATCCAGAATTGGAATTGCTGGATTATATGGTAGTTCTGTTTTTAATATTAACTTTTGAAGTGGTTTTAAAACTTTTTAACTAGAAAAATAAAACAAATTTTTGAAGTCCAGATTGTTCATTTTTTCTTTTGTTACCTATACCATTGATATCATATCCAGAAATTAATTCCTTTTGTTACCTGTATCATTGATTTCATATCCACTGTTAGGAAGCTTTTGTCCTCTTCTAAGAGTTTTATTAAGCCCTTTATCCATTTTTGAGTTAATTTTGTATATAGTACTAGATAAGGGTCCAACTTCATTCTTTTGTATGTGGATATCCAGTTTTCCCAGCACCATTTATTGAAAAGATTATCCTTTCCCTGTTGAATGTTTGGCATCTTTGGTGAAAATCATTTGACCATGTATGCAAGGGCTTATTTCTGAGTTTTCTCTTCTGTTTCATTCATCTGTATGTCTTTATGCCAGTACCACACTTTACAGTGATTATTTTAGCTTTGCAGTAAGTGTTAAAATCAGGAAGTATAAATTCTCCAGTTTTGTTTTTCATTTTCACTTTGATTTGGCTATTTGTGGTCCTCTGAGATCCCATATGAATTTTAGGGTGGCCTTTCTATTTCTGCAAAAAACATCATTGGGATTTTGATAGGGACTGCATTGATTTTGTAGAAGCTTAGGGTAATAATATTCACATTTCAACAATTTTAAGCCTTTGAATCTAGAACATAAATTTTCCATTTAGGTCTTTTTTTTTTTTTAAGATTTTATTTATTTATTCATGAGAGATACAGAGAGAGGGAGGCAGAGACACAAGTAGAGGGAGAAGCAGGCTCCATGTAAGGATCCTGGGAATCCGGGATCACGCCCTGAGCCAAAGGCAGATGCCCAACTGCTAAGCCACCCAGGCGTCCCTCCATTTAGATCTTATGTAATTTCTTTTAGCAATGTTTTGCAGTTTTAATTGTACAAGTCTTTCACCTCCGTGGTTAATTTATAAGGTTTGGTGGTTTTTTTTTTAATACTGTTGTAAATAGGATAGTTTTCATAATTTACTTCATAGATTGTTCATGTATAGAAATGCAGCTGAATTTTATGTGTTGACTTTATATCCTGTTACTTTGTTGAATTCATGTATTAATTCTAACTTTTTGTGTATGTAGACATTTCTATATAAGGTTATATCATCTGCAGACAAATATTTTACTTATTTGCCAATTCTTTTCTTTTCTTTTCTTTTCTTTTCTTTTCTTTTCTTTTCTTTTCTTTTTTTTCTTTTTTTGAGAGAGAGAGGGAGGGAAAACATGTGAGTGGGGAGGGGCAGAGGGAGAGAGAGAGAGAGAATCTTAAGCAGACTCCATGCTCAACACTGAGCCCAGTGTGGGGCTCCATCTCACAACTCTGACATCATGACCTGAGTAAAAATCAAGAGTCAGATGCTTAACTGACTGAGTCACCTGGGTGTCCCTGAATGCTTTTTGTTGCCTGGTTGTTCTGATGTGAAGTGAAAGGGGGCATCCTTCTCTTGTTTTAGATCTTAGCAGAAAACCTTTTCAGTTTTTCACTGTTGAGTGTGATATTTGCTATGAGTGTTTCATATATGGGTTTTATTATGTTGAGGTAGTTTCCTTCTATTCCTAGTTTGTTGCGTGTTTTTTTATCATGAGAAGGTGTTGGATTTTGTCAAATGCTTTCTATATCTAGAAAATCGTGTTTTTTTTTTTCCTTTATTGGGTTTATATGGCATATGGATGATCTTTGTATGTTGAACCATTCTTGTATTCCAGGAATAAATCCCACTTGGTCATAGTGTATAATCCTTTTAATATGCTGCTTAAAAAAGATTGGTGTTACTTCTTTAAAAGATTCACCAATGAAGGCATCAGGTCCAGGGCTGTTCTTTGTTGGGAGATTATTTTTTTATTTTATTTTTTGAGATTATTTTATTATTAATTCAATCTCCTTGCTAGTTATAAATCTACTCAGATTTTCTATTTCTTTATGGGTTATTCTCAGTAGGTTTTGTATTTCTAGGAATTTAATTTGTCCATTTCATCTAGATTATCTAATTTATTGGCATATAATTGTTGAGAGTACTTTTATAATCCTTTTTATTCTGTAGAATTGATAGCAATGTCTCCACTTTTATTTCTGATTTTAGTAGTTTGAATCTTGTTTTTTTCCTAGGCCATCTAGCTAAAGGCTTAATTTTGTTCTCAAAAAGCCAATTTCTAGTTTTATTAATTTTTCTCTATTCTATTTTCTATTTTATTTCTGCTCTAATTGTTATTTCCTTCCTTCTACTTGCTTTGGCTTTCGTTCTTTTTTTTTTTTTTTTTTTAAGATTTTATTTATTTATTCATGAGAGACACCCACACAGAGAGAGGCAGAGACACAGGCAGAGGGAGAAGCAGGCTCCATGCAGGGAGCCCGATGTGGGACTCGATCCCGGGACTCCAGGATCGCGCCCTGGGCCAAAGGCAGGCGCTAAACCGATGAGCCACCCAGGGATTCCCGTTCTTTTTTTTTTTTTTTAAGATTTTATGATTTTTTTTTTTTTTAAGATTTTATTTATTCAAGAGACACACAGAGAGAGGCAGAGACAAAGGCCGAGGGAGAAGCAGGCTCCCCATGGGGAGCCTGATGGGGGTGTTGATCCCACAACCCGGGATCACAACCTGAGCCAAAAGGAGATGCTCGGGATCCCTGGGTGGCGCAGCGGTTTGGCGCCTGCCTTTGGCCCAGGGCGCGATCCTGGAGACCCGGGATCGAATCCCATGTCGGGCTCCCGGTGCATGGAGCCTGCTTCTCCCTCTGCTTATGTCTCTGCCTCTCTCTCTTTCTCTCTCTCTGTGTGTGACTATCATAAATAAATAAAAATTAAAAAAAAAAAAAAAAAAAAAGATTTTATTTATTTATTTTGGGGAGAGGGGAAAGAGAGTGTGAGCCCTTGAGAGTGAGTGCTCACACATGGGAGCAGGGGGAGGGACAGAGGAAGAAGTAGATTTCCCACGGAACATGGAGCCTGACCCTGGCTGGATCCCAGGACCCAGAGATCATGACCTGAGCCAAAGGCAGACGCTTAACTGACTGAGCCACCCAGCAATCACCTTGTTGCTGATTTCTAACTTTGTCTTGTCAGAAAAGCTAATTTGTATCATATTTGTCTTTTTTTTTTTTTTTTTTAAGATTTTATTTATTAATGAGAGAGACAGAGAGAGGCAGGCTCCTCACAGGGAGCCCAATGTGGGCCTTGATCATCCCTGAACTGGGATCACGCCCTGAGCCAAAGGCAGATTCTCAACCTCTGAGCCACCTAGGCGTTCCCATATCTGTCTTTTAAAAATCTAGACTGGGCAGCCCTGGTGGTGCAGCGCTTTGGCGCCGCCTGCAGCCTGGGGTGTGATCCTGGAGACCCGGGATCGAGTCCCACATCGGGCTCCCTGTGTAGAGCCTGCTTCTCCCTCTGCCTGAGTCTCTGCCTCTCTCTCTCTGTGTCTATGACTAAATAAAATCTTAAAAAAAAAAATTCATTAAAAAAATAAAAAAAATAAAAATCTAGACTCACTTTGTGGCTTCATATATGGTGTCTCCTGGTAAAGGTCCATGTGTACTTGAGAAGAATGGTTTATACTGTTGTTGGGTATGTTCTGTTTATGTCTGTTACATCTGGTTGGTTTATATTTTAAGTTCTGTTTCCTTATCTTTTGTCTGGTTTTTCTGTCCAGTGTTGTGGGTGGGTATTGAAGTCTCCAAGTGAAGTCTTCTGTCAGTTTTGATGGTCTTTTATTGGTATATAAATGTTTATAATTGTTATAATTGCTATATTGAGTCTTTTATTAATATATAATGTCCTTTCGTATCTCTTGAAACCTTTTTTGTTTTTTTATTTTTAAAAAAATTTTTAAAGATTTTTATTTATTCATGAGGGACACACAGAGAGAGGCAGAGACATAGGCAGAGGGAGTAGCAGGCTCCATGCTAGGAACCCGATGTGGGACTCAATCCTGGAACCCCAGGATCATGCCCTGAGCCGAAGTCAAATGCTCAACCGCTGAGCCACCCAGGCATCCCACCTTTTTTGTTTTAAAGTATATTTTGTCGCATATCAGTATAGCCATCCTTGCTCTCTCTTGATTACTGTTTGCATGATTTATGTTTTTCCCTCCCATTTTCAGCCTGTTTGGGTCTTAGGATCTCAGTTGCTTGTAGATGGCATATAGCTGGATCATATATTTTTATGCATTTTGACAATCCCAGTCTTTATTGGAGAGTTTAACCTATTTACATTTTTTTTTAAAGATTTTATTTATTCATGACAAAGAGAGAGAGAGGGAGAGAGGCAGAGACACAGGCAGAGGGAGAAGCAGGCTCCATGCTGGGAGCCTGATGTGAGACCCGATCCCGGGTCTCCAGCATCATACCCTGCGCTGAAAGCGGCGCTAAACCGCTGGGCCACCGAGGCTGCCCCCTATTTACATTTAAAATAATTATAGAAAATGTCATTATGCTTACACAGTTTGTTTTCTATATGCCTTGTCTTTTTTTGTCCCTCATTTCCTGCATTACTGTCTTTTAGTTGATTTTTTCATAGTGAAAATTTTAAATTCCTTTCTCATTTTGTGTATATTCTATTGCTGTTTTCTTTTTGGTTACCATGAAGATTACATTACATCATAAAGATATAATAGTTTGAATTTATACTAGTTTAACTTCAGTACATGCAGAACTTTTCTTCTTGCTACCTGCATCTCCATATCTTTTAGTTGTTGATGTCACAAAGTTGTATCTTTTATATACTCTATGTCTCAGAACATTAACTAATAGTCCTTTTAAATGCATTAGGCTCTTAAATTAAATAGAAAATAAGATTTGAGTTACAAACCAAAGTTACAGTAATACTAGGTTTTCCTTTCATTATACTTTGCAGGACTTCTTGAGCACTTGAGCACTTCTTGGATGACTGGTCTAGTAGTCATGAACTCCCTCAGCTTTTACCTATTTGGAAGGTCTTAATTTCTTCCTCATTTTTAAAGGACATTTTTGCTGCATATAGGATTCTTGGTTCACAGGGTTTTTTTTCTTTTAGCACTTGCAGTGTATTGGCCCACTGTCTTCTGGCCTCCAAAGTTGCTGATGAGATACTTGTTCATGATCTTATTGAGGATCCCTTGTACCTGCTGATTCACTTCTCTCGTTGCTTTCAAGATTCTCTGGCTTTGGCTTTTGAAGTTTAGTATGTCTTGTGTGAGCCTCTTTGAGTTCATCTCACTTGGAATTTGTTGAGCTTTTGTTTCTATTCATGTCTTTATCAAAGTTGGGAAGTTAGCAGCCATTTTTTTTCCATATATTCTCTCCGCCCCTTTTTGTCTTTTGTCCTTCTGGAATTTTCATGATGCATGTGTTGGTCCACTCGATGGTGTCTCTTAGACTCTGTTCACTTGCTTCAATCTTTTTTCATTATAATTTTCATTGTCCTGTCCTAACGTTTGCTGATTCTTTCTTCTGCCTGTTCAAATCTGCCTTTGAATCCTTCTGGTGGATTTTTCATTGCAGTTATTGTATTTCTCAGCTCCAGGATTTCTTTTTGGTTTCCTTTTAGGTTTTCTGTCTCTTTATTGATATTTCCATTTTGTTCATATATTGTTTTATTAGCTTTGTCCACAATTCCCCTTATATAGTTATTTGAGTATCTTTAAGGGAGTTATTTTAAAGCCTTTGTGTTGTAGTTCTGCCATTTCAGAGGCAGTTTCTGTTTGTTTATTTTTTTTCTTTTGAATGGGTCGTACTTTCTTGTTTTTTTTTAAATGCTTTGTGATTTTTTTGTTGAACACTGGACATTTGAATCTGATAATGTGGTAATTCTGGACATCAGATTCCCAGGCTTTTCTATTTTTTCTTAACTGTTTTTGGATGGAGGGGTGGATTTGATTTTGTATGGTGTCTTTGCTGAAGGTCACCCTGAGGTATAAACTAAGATATTCTCACTTCTTTTCTGATCCTTTCCCTGAGAATATGTGATCAAAATTTTCTAGTTCTCTCTGTATATGTAGTTTTTATTTTTATTTATTTTAAAAAAGATTTTATTTATTCATGAAAGACAGAGAAGAGAGACATAGAGGGAGAAGCAGACTCCTTGCAGGGAGCCCATTGTGGGACTCAATCCCCCGATTAGGATGACACCCTGAGGAAAGGAGAAAAAAATGAGTGGGAAATATCAGAAAGGGAGACAGAACATGAAAGACTCCTAACTCTGGGAAACGAACTAGGGGTGGTGGAAGGGGCGGGGGGTGGGGGTGACTGGGTGACGGGCACTGAGGTGGGCACTTGACAGGATGAGCACTGGGTGTTATTCTATATGTTGGCAAATGGAACACCAATAAAAAATAAATTTATTAAAAAAAAAAAAGGGATGACACCCTGAGCCCAAGGCAGATTCTCAACCGCTGAGCCACCCAGGCATCCCTGCAGTTGTTTTTTTAATATCCTGCTCTTTAATGTCTGGCTCCCGAAAGGGGAAAAAAAACAATAAATGAAGGGGAGAAAGGGTGCCATCTTTTAAGTCCCCTGGAAGTCACTTTAGCCAGAGGCGCAGGAGGTTGTAACAGTAGAGGTAAGTGCAGCAACAGTGGCTGCCTGCCTTTGGGTCTGTACCTCTGTGATCAGAAGCTGCAATCAGGGATCAGAGCACAGAGCCTGATATTTGCAGGATAGAGTCCTTTTTGTGTACTTGCTCCTCCAGGGTGTGTAAGCTATTCTAGGAACAGGTGCACAGCTGCCTCCATTGTGGCTGGGGTAGGAGATGGGTAGTTACTAATGTGCTGAGAGATGCAAGAGTTGATGTAAGTTAACTCCAGTTTACTGTCCAAGGCTTAACCCAAAAGTTGCAAGCCTTTTTTTTTTTTTAAAGATTTAAAAATTTTTTTATTTATTTGTGAGAGACAGAGACAGAGAGAGAGGCAGAGACACAGGCAGAAGGAGAAACAGGCTCCATGCAGGGAGCCCGATGTGGGACTCGATCCTGGGTCCCCAGGGTCAGGCCCTGGGCTGAAGGCGGCGCTAAACCACGGAGCCACCTGGGCTGCCCAAGTTGCAAGCCTTTAACAGACTCCAGAGTTCCAAAATAGTTACATCAGACAAATTCTGCCAGTGAAATTATTGTCTAGGTGGGGAGACAGATTTCTGGTGCTTCCTTCTCTAACTTTTCCCCAGAATCCTTTTTTAAGGCAAGGTATGATTTCATTGTACTTATATGCCACATTTGCTTATCCATTTACCCATTGATGGACATATAAGTTGCTTCCATCTCTTGGCATGAATAATGCTGCAGTGAACATGCAAGTGCAGAGATCTCCTTGAGATCTTGTTTGTGTTACTCTTGACTTAAGGTTTTTTTTTTTTTTTTTTTTTTTTTTTTTAAATTTTTATTTATTTATGATAGTCACACAGAGAGAGGGAGAGAGAGGCAGAGACACAGGCAGAGGGAGAAGCAGGCTCCATGCACCGGGAGCCTGACGTGGGATTCGATCCTGGGTCTCCAGGATCGTGCCCTGGGCCAAAGGCAGGCGCCAAACCGCTGCGCCACCCAGGGATCCCTTGACTTAAGGTTTTTAAAATCTTACTTCTAATGTTACAATCCCAGAGTAGCCTCCTGCCTGTGGGCTATCCAGGTCTTCCAGTGTTGCAGCAACCACAATCTCCTCAATCCAGGTTTTTTTTTTTTTTTCCATTTTATAAATTACCTGTGGTGAAGAGATGTCATTTGCTTCATTCTAGGCATGCCAGGCTGCCAAGAAAACAAAAGCAGATGATCGAGGAGCAGATGAAAACACTTCGGAGCAGACTATTCTCAATATGATTTCCCAGAGCTCTTCAGACACAACTATTGCAGGTTTAATGAGCATGTCAACTTCTTCTACAAGTGCAGTGCCTTCCCTTCCAGCCACTGAAGAGTCATCCAGCAACCTAAGCAATGTGGAGATGCTGCAGGGCGAGCGTTGGCTTTCCTCCCAACCTCCTTTTAAACTGGAACCTGCTCAGGGTCATCGGACTAGTGAGAATTTAGCACTTATAGGAGTTGATCATTCTTTGCAACAGGATGGTTCTAATGCATTTATTTCCCAGAAGCAGAATAGTAAGAGTGTGCCATCAGCTAAAGTGTCACTGAAAGAATACCGTGCAAAGCATGCAGAAGAGTTGGCTGCCCAGAAGAGGCAATTGGAGAACATGGAGGCCAATGTGAAGTCACAATATGCATATGCTGCCCAGAATCTCCTGTCTCACCATGATAGCCACTCTTCAGTCATTCTGAAAATGCCCATAGAGGGCTCAGAAAACCCCGAGCGGCCTTTTCTGGAAAAGACTGACAAAGCAGCTCTCAAAATGAGAATCCCAGTGGCAAGTGGAGATAAAGCTGCCTCTTCAAAACCAGAGGAGATAAAAATGCGCATTAAAGTCCATGCTGCAGCTGACAAGCACAATTCTGTAGAGGACAGTGTCACAAAGAGCCGAGAGCACAAAGAAAAGCACAAGACTCACCCATCTAATCATCATCATCATCATAATCATCACTCACACAAGCACTCTCACTCACAGCTTCCAGCTGGTACTGGGAACAAACGTCCAGGTGATCCAAAACATAGTAGCCAGACAAGCACCTTAGCACACAAAACCTATAGCTTGTCTAGTTCTTTCTCCTCTTCCAGTTCTACTCGTAAAAGGGGTCCTCCTGAAGAGACTGGAGGCCCAATGTTTGATCATCCAGCCAAGATTGCCAAGAGTACTAAATCCTCTTCTGTAAATTTCACCTTTCCTCCTCTTCCTACAATGGCCCAGTTGCCTGGGCATAGCTCAGACACAAGTGGCCTTTCCTTTTCACAGCCCAGCTGTAAAACTCGAGTTCCTCATATGAAACTGGATAAAGGGCCCACTGGAGCCAATGGTCACAATGTAAGCCAGACAATAGACTATCAAGATACTGTGAATATGCTTCACTCCCTTCTCAGTGCCCAGGGTGTTCAGCCCACTCAGCCCCCTGCATTTGAATTTGTTCATTATGGTGAATATCTGAATCCACGGGCTGGGGGAATGTCCTCCAGATCTGGCAATACAGACAAACCCCGGCTACCACCTCTACCATCAGAACCTCCTCCACCACTTCCACCCCTTCCTAAGTAAAAGAGACAGAGGAGGGAAAAAAATTCCTTAAAAACAACTTTTTTTTTTTTTTTTTTTTTGGTAACTACTGATTCTGAACTAAGGAAATTACTTCCCTTATGAAATATGTCACCCTTCTTGGACTAGGGAATAAATTAATGTCGACATGCAAGTGGGAGGGTGGTAGAGGGGCTTGGTTATTATAGCTACTGCCTCAGAAATTTAACTATTTTATTATAGTTTTTACTGGTATTAGAGAGGTGAGAATGTGTTGAAGCTGTGAAGGATTAAGAATACTTTCTCTGTTCTTGGCCTCTCCACCTCCTAATTAGGTTGATTAGAGTTGATGTCTTCCCTCTTCTTGCCAAGACTGAAATATGGAGGGTTTGTTTTATCAAACAGTTGTGGATCCTTTTGGTGTTTAATATATCAGAAGAGAGGAAGTATTTAAACGTCAAATCTTTTAAGAGACTTTTAAAAAAATAATTTAAAGAAAGTAAGTTATCTGTTTAGTTTTTTTTATATCATTGGGGAGGGGATAGGGATTTTGCTGTGTGTATGAGATACATAGCAGTGACTCCTGGGGGGTGGGATTGAAGGGTGGGGGGTATGGAGGGGGGATGGGGGGGTAGGCTTTTGGCCTTGAGTTCTGATAGGCTCGGCCACTTGAAGTGTTGAGACCTTAAAGTGTGTACGTAAGTGTGGGTGTGTGTTTTTAAGTGTGTGTGTTTAAAAATCATGTTTTATCTTTCCCTCCCTGTCCCTCACCATCTTCACTTCCCAACAGTCTACTAGAGAGAACACAGTGTGGCCTTTAGAACATAAAGGAAGGAAGAGGCATGTGTTTAACATGGTATTTTCCCATTTCTTTATGTTTTAATTGAGTGGTAGCCTTCTAAATTCTAGTTTGGGCAAGTGCAGCCAATAGCCTGATTCTAGACTCCATTATAAAAACTTCCCCTTTAACCCTCCCTTTTCCTTTTGATACAGAACAAAGGTGGGGTTGAGGAAGAAGGATTGGAGAGCAAGGCTGGCTTCTGCCCTACAGAATCGGGTGTGTCTTTTTTTCAAGTTGGGCTTTGGGAAAGTGTTCAAGTGAGAGCAGTCTCAGGGTCTCTGAAGGGAAGGGGGATGTGCTGTATATCCTGCCTATGAAAGCCCAGACCATATATGAGAATAGCTCTGGGAGAAGCCATGGAGCTAGAGGATACTGAAAACAATGAAATTGTGATTGGGTGTTTTTAGGGTATTGTATTTTAAATTGCATTATGAATGTAAGACTTGCTTTTTATCTGTATATCTGAAGGGAAACAGCTGCATCCTTAATTTTTGCAACCTATACGATTCAGAGATTGGAGCTTGTGAATTTAACAGTACTGGTGTCATGAGGGTGAGCAAGCCTAGTCCACAGATCCAGATTGTCCATCTTTGGTGGCTTTAGTTTCTAGGCAGAGGTTTTTCAGAAGATTTCTAAGAGTCCTTTAAAAAAATGGATCAGAAGTTCTATTCTTATGGGTGCTTGATTGTGGTGCAGATTTCAGGATAATTGGTGTTCAAGATCCTAGCACTCAAAACTCATCACTTTTGTTGAGGCAAGAAATCTGTCAAGGGGCTAGAAAGAATTCTAAACCAGGTTGTGTAACTGAAAATGCCACCAAGCCACAGATCATTTGATGTGATATTCTTTGGTCTTCATGGTCTTTTTGGCTATGGAAAAGATGATGCAGTTTGAATTTGTCCTTATTTTTAATGCAGCTTCCTTTACGCCAAATAGTCTGTATAGAAAAATTGAATATTTTTCATTGGAAGGCATGGGGAGACAGGAGTTGTACATGTGCTGCTGCTTGCCAGGAGTAGGTTGGGGAGAAAACTGAGGCAGTTGGAATTGTTGATGCACTGGCCTAATATAGGAAGGAATTTGTACAGTAAACCTTAAGGTGAATTAATGTCCTGCATCTCTGCATATTTGAACTCTCTAGAGTGCCTGCCATTGCTGTGTAAAATGAGCTCTCTGCCGACTTATAAACCAGTATTACTTAGAGTGTTACTTCATTTTTATAGATGACATTTTCCTCTATCTCCCTGATATTTTCTGTGTTGTGCTAGGTAATTGGTAGATGTGTGATGTGTTTACTAAATCTAGGCTTTCTATTTGTTTAGATTTTGTTTGGTGGAGTCTACTTTCCTTCCTGACCTTCCCAAAAGTTTATTTAGTTTGGATCTGTATCTTTGTGGAATCAATCACTGATATGATTATGAAAATGTCTTTTCCAGCATTCAGTTTTTCTCATCAAGTGTCACATTTTTTCTAATCATATGCACTCCTTCACCACAGAGGCAGACATACCCACTTGGCCTCAAGCAATTCTCCGTGGCATCTGTAGTTAGTTCCTTAGACCTCCTGTCTGTAGTGAACTAGACAGTGCTTACTAGAGCCTAAGAGCTGCTTTATGCTCTGCAGTCTGGCCTTTGCACTAGTAGTTCATTGCTGATGTAGGTCAATTTAAAGACTTCTATATTATTGCCTCCTGATACTGTTTTAAGATATTTACAGTGTCTCTTTTTAGATCTCTGTGTATGTCATGAACGTCCTGTGTGCTCTGCATGAAGCTGCTGCATTTGGGTTAGCAGATGTGCCTGTCAGCTAGCATGCCTATTGTTCAAATTACATAAACTTAGGCTTCAAAGGATTGTGTGGTTTCTAAACTCTGTGTTTTCTCTAAGCTCACACCTTCAAAGGGTGAGAAATGGGATTTATACATCCGAAGTTAGTCTAGTTAAACATGGCTTTTTTTCTCCTTTTAACCTAGACTATTAAGGATAAGTGGTGGTAAGCAGGCCTGGAGCCTCAAGTTCTGTAAATCTCATTACTAAAACCTTGCTTGACTCTTAACGTTGGCAAAAACAAACACCTGTGGAATGTCCTGAAGGCTTTTAATCAGATACCTGTGTTGCTGTTGGCTGAACTCTAGTGAAGCATTAATTTAAAGCTAAATTGGTCTTCTGGAATATCAGTTATGCTTTTTGGGTTTAGAAAATATGTAGGAATTAGTCTAAGCTTCTCACTCATGAATCAATGTGTTTCCGAGACTCTCAGCTTCCTCTTTTTTTTTTCTTTAAATGATTTTTTTTGTGTTTTGATTCAATGTATCCTTTTTCATAGTTCTGTATTATTGGCTTCACCAGTGTTGATAGAAAAAGAAATCAAATCTTGAGTTGGAAACAGCAATGGATTAGGATATAGAAATAAAATCATGGTAACATCAGTGCTGGATTTCCTTAAGCTTCTGCTACCTAATTCCCCATGTTGAAAGTGCATACTCCTCATGTTTTGCTTCTGGACAAAGGCAATTAGAGGAGTCTTAGCCCAGTATGATAGGATTTTAAAGATCTTTCCCAACAGAAACACAGGAATTGCGGGAACATGGGGACAGATGAGTTTTTTTAAAGGATTGTTCTTTTGTCAATAAGTTATTTTGATACTAATGCTAGTAAAAGGGATATTCTAGAACATCTTGAAGTTGGAATACAAATGATATTCTCTTGGGTTTAGGAGAATTTAAGCAGTCTATGCAACCCTTCACATTGTGAGAAATAAGCCCTTCGCAGTCCCACTAAGCTTTCGGTGACTTCAATGCCTCCCCAGATTCCCTGTGTTGCTGCTTGTTGACACCCAGCTTTTAACTGAGTGTTTGCTCCTGATGGTTTAAGAGATGTTCATGTTGTATCACACTATCAAGTTTTATTTTGTCTTTTTATCCCTCTGTGGGTGTGTGTTTGAAACAAGCATGGTACTGTAATCCTACCTGATAGAGTGTTCTGGAATGAGAATTCTTTCCTAAGCGGGAGACCCTTCCATTTTAATGTTTCTAAAGTTTTTAATATGGACTTGGCATTGGAAAAGGGAGGGAAAGAAAATGTTTACTAAAAAGCAGTGTCTGATCTTCCCCTTTATGAGTGCATATTTATGGTCGAATGAAAAGAAGAGAAAGACTCTTGGGTTTTCCGTTGCCATGTTAAGTATGGAGAGGGATGCTTGACAGCATGCTAATTGAAGCCAGAACAAGTATGTCTCCATCAGGTTATCAGGAACTCTTCAGTTGAATGCTGAGGACCTAACTGGTTAGTGGTAGATCATATTGGAATTGGTTACAAGATAGAAGTGCTGTCTGGGTTAAGCACCCTAAGAAAAGAATGCAGCAGCCTAACATAGTGTTAAACTAGGTTTCTGGATTTGAAACTGATCCTTCCCTCGCCCCATTCCACACACCTGAAACTGTCCGTTTTCTTATCAGACCAAAGAGCAAAGAAGAAAAAAAAAGTAAAATACTTTACCAATCTATGTCACTCAGGTACAATTTTGTGGTAATATTTTTGTCTGTTTTCTTTGTATTGCTCTTAAGAGTCCTTTCTCAGCACACTCTTCTGCTGTTGCCTCTGTCCTCCTCGGGGCACCTCAGTTCTGGATGCTACCCCTGGGATCTCTACCGCTGTTATGTGACTGATAGGATGTAAGTGACCATTACAGTAAGGGCTCTTTGTAAAAAATTCAAAAAAACATTTTTAAAAAATTTAAAAAAGGATGTTGTATACATTTTATAGTCTGGCTATCAGTTTGATATCTTGCTGTCAAGTATGTTTCTCAATCTGTATTTATCCATCCCATCAATAAATGTTAATGATAAAACACTCATCTGATTGTTGTTTATGTGTCCTAAGTCTTTAAATTAGGCTTTAACTGCCGTTTACTCTTATGATTATAGTTTTTAGTTTTGGTAGTATATACTTTCTGACTACACAAGATTCTGGAGAATTCGAGTCCAGGAAAGACCTAAGATTTGGTTGTCACAGTGAACCTGGTAGTAGTATAAAGTATGATGTAGTCAGAGGGGGAAAAAAACCCACACTCAATATAGCATTCTTGGTGGTGCCTGGAAAAACTGATAGTGAATGCTCACTCTTTTCCTGATACATATAAAACCACACACACACGCACACACACACGGTAAATCTTATAAATTACACATTTAAAGGGAAAGAATACTTGTGCCAAAATATTTCAAAATTATAACAAAGCAGAAACTATGGCTTAAAAACTAAAAGGAAAAAAAGGTCAATTTGACAGAATGATGTACGCATCTGAAAAAAAAATCACTTGAGTTCTCGTCAACCTTCTATTTTCTAAAATAAGACAACTTAAGATTTTTGATTGCTGTATCTCTCCTGAAACTTTTGTGGAAGTTGCTGACATTTTAGACATTCTGGTCTGGTTTGAATGGAAGAAAAGCAAATGAAGAATGTAGGAATGGATGATATTACAAAATCCTAAGTTTTAGTGACTTGCCTTTGTTAAGAGAGTTAATATCAACTGTGTCATCCTTGGCAATAGATGAGGTACATAAATCACAGTATAAAGGTGGATCCCCATGAATAGGGCTTGTTAAACTAATTCATACAGTTAGGCTTCATCTTATGATCAATGCTTGCATGATCCTGGTCTCTATCATTCAATGTTCTGAGGAAAATTTGAAACCCTTTCTGTGTCTTCTGTGGATTTTATTGGCTTGATAGGATGCATGTATTTATTGCAGTCTGGCTCTGGGGCTTATTTCTGAACTGATTTCGTTTATGTCACATGTCTTAACTTGTGCTACCTTTTTTTGTACTGTGGCATATCCGCCCTTTTATTTCATAAACACTCAGGCAAAAACAAGTTAAAATTGAATATTAGGTAGACCTTTTCTGAAGAATAGTTTCAGGTACTTTCCTGCCTTAAATTTATTCATTCATTAGAAAATAGTACCTATCAAGTGCTGTGTACTGTTTACTGATGGAATATGGCAGTAAACGTAACAGACATCCTGCCCTCAAAGAACTTAACACATTTTAGTTGTAGTGGAGATAAGTAAAAGTTAGTATGTTAGATAATAAGTACTTTGGAGAATGTTAAGCGGAGAAAGAATAGAGATTTTTTGTGTGTCTGTGTTTAAGCTAAGTAGGGCTCTTGAAATTGGAAATAAGATGGCTAGGAAGGAAGAAGGCCCCATAAAATTACAATTCAGCAAAGATCTGAACGAGATGAGAGCAAGCCATAACAGTAGCTGGGGTAAGAACATTACAGGCTCTTTTAGGAAACAAGTACAAGGTTCTGAGGTGAGAATATGCTGGTATGTTTGAAAATTGCAGGAAGGCCAGTCTAGCTGGTATGGACACAAGATGAAGAGAGAGTAGTAGGATGTGTGATTAGAGAGGAAATGGAATGCTAGGTACTGTAGGGCCTTGTAAGCCACCATGTAAGATCGTGAAATGCATCAATGGAAAGCTTGGAGCAGAAAAGGGACGTGGTCTAGCTGAGGTTTTTTTTTTTTTGTAGCTGAGGTTTTAAAGTGTTCTTTTAGCCATCTGTATTTGAAATGGCTTTCGTAATAAGGTAAGAGATGAGAGTGGTTTGGGTCAGGTAATGAGAAGTTATATCTTGAATTTGGAGGCAGTAGGATCTGCTGTAAGTTTGGAAGAGAATAGTCATGGGTGATTCCCAGTGTTTGGCCTGACCAACTGGAAAGGTGGAGTTGTCATACTGAGACGGGGGTAACTACAAAAAGAGCAGGAGTTTGGCATCCATTCATATTCATTCTCTGTGTCATGTGCACACACACCCCTTTCTCTAGGATTGGCACTGAGAACTACAAATTCTCAAAAATTCTCTTTCCTTCGAAACTTCATCTTTGCCAATCTATTTACAAGCAGCCTCAGGTCCACTTGAACCTATTCATTAGCTAGCAGAGTGTTCAGTGGATTAAAGACAGATATCTTAAAAAAAAAAAAAAAAAACAAAGAAAACCCAGCCATCTTCTTTGTTAAACAGCACAAAGAATTTGCCAACATGTTGATCCTTTAATAATATCTTCCCTCTTTCCCACTTAAAGGTAGTGGTTGTAAATAGCAATTTTTTGCTTGTTTTAGCAGGTGGATTTTTTTTTTTTCCTGCCTGTGTGGCTCAGCGGTTGAGCGCCTGCTTTCTGCCCAGGGCATGATCCTGGAGTCCTAGGATCGAGTCCCACATCAGGCTTCCTGCACGCAGCCTGCTTCTCCCTCTGCCTATGTCTCTGCCTCTCTCTCTCTCTGTGTCTCATGAATAAATAAATGAAATCTTTAAAGAAAAAAATATTTTTTTCCCAACTAAGACCTATAGTTGACACTAAACAATGAAGGTCTGTTGCATCCCTAGCTAGTTCCTAATGCCTCTTTTCATTGTTCACTGTAGTAGAGTTTTGATATTACCACATCTGGTTTCAGATTCCTATTTTTTAATAAGATTTTATTTATTTATTTACAGAGACAGAGCACAAACGCGGGAGTGGGAGGGAGAGGGAGAAGCAGGCTCCCCGCATAACATCTCTGCTCCATTCTAGCACCCTGGGATCATGACCTGAGACAAAAACAGACAGTTAACCAACTGTACCATCCAGGCACCCCTCCTTTTTTTTTTTTTTAAGGTTTTATTTTTAAGTAATCTCTGCACTCAATATGGGGCTCCAGTTCACGCCACCAAGATCAAGAGTTGCATGCTCTAGCAATTGAGCCAGCCAGGCACCCCTGGTTGCAGATTCTGATTCCCATATTTTCCAGCTAGTTTTGAGTTGTAGAGAGTTTATAACAAATGTCTTCTTTGTATCCCTTCTGAGGGTTGGAGCGTTTGCTTATGTGTATATATCATCTTTTCTGTGGATACTATGTTTGTATTTGCATCCACAATCTGAAACTGCTCTAGAATGTTTACTCAAAAGAACAGGGTCATCTCTCTTGTTCTCTCTGTATCCCTAGTGCCTAGCACTTAGGTTCTCAAGTATTTGTTGAATGAATGAATGAATGTTCAGAAAAGGGCCTTCTGGGGACACCCTAATCTGGAAATGACATCTCTTCTACCTCCCCCTCTACCCCCCTCCTTTGTTTTAATCACTTCGTGTGCCTAAAGTGTAGTTGTCCAGCATTGTAGATTCTCTATGCACACTTGCAGTGTGAATCATACTCATCAGCTCATTGTTGCTGGAGAAACCTCTTAAATGAAACTGACACTAGATAAACGTTGTAAGGCTGGGATGCAGAAAAAAGGTCCAGAAGGGTTACAGGGAGAAATTGTTGGTTCCTTTCTACAACAGGTGGGGTGGAGATGAAAAAAAAGATACTTTTGCTGAAAAATCGTTAAAGTATGATAAGATTGGGATTGTCTGCTGTTTCTCTATACCTGCATTAGTTAGCATGAAATTGTAGAGAATTTTAGAGAAGTAGGGTCAAAACCAGAACTCCTATTTCCTTATTCTCAATCCAATGCTCTATGCTACATGAGAGGCAATTAAGGGATAAGGAATGAGAGCTGGGTTCAAATTCACCTCCCTTTTCCATTTACTAGATAGATAGAGAGGCCCATTCTGTTCCTCGGTTATCTTATCCGTAAGATGGAGATAACAACCTCGGCCTCTCAGGGTTTGCTCTGAAAATCAAGTGTTTAAATATGAAACTTCCCAGACTCCGTAAATACTCGTTTCAATAAATGACCTGCTCACTAAAGAAAATTACAGCCTTTTCCTGTATAAACAGTAGGAATCAACTGTACAGTGACCTTCCGGCCTCTGTATGTCTGAGTTTTTGCAGCCGCGGGGCCGGGGTGGTCGGGGGAGTAGCCGCCTCGGACCACGCAGCGGCCAAGCGCAGCCCGAAAACCAGCAACGCCGCGCTGGCGAGTCCCGCGGTGCGCGCGTGCGCGCACCGGGGGGGCGGAGTCACTGGCTGACGGACAGTTCGTTTTAGCCACCCCGGCCGCGCTGTCTCTAGCGCCCCGCCCCCTCAGGCGTGATAGGTAGCGGGCCTCGACCAATGGTGACGCACAGCCGTGGGCACCGTAACCAATCAGGGGTTGGGAGCCTGGAAAGGAGCGGGGCCGAGTTAGAAGCGGCTGGCGCGGCCAGAGGGCTGAGCGGCGCGGCGCGGCGCGGCGGCAGAGGTAAGATGGCGGCGGGGCTTCCTCTCGCTTCTGCAGTTAGGCAGCCGCTTCGCCCCTCGTGCTGTCTCCGAGCTGCTGCTTTGTTTCAGCCAGCGTCGAGGTTGCTCTCTTCCTATAGGCTCCCAGAAGCCAGATTCTCCCGTGCCTGGAGCCAGAGGACAAAATGGCGCTTGCACGGGCGGCCGGGGACGGGCAGGGCCCAGCCGTGAGCTCTGAGGCGGCCGGGACAAAGGCGGCGTGCGGGGAGGCGGAGGCCGGGCGCGGTGCTGCGGCGTGGCCGGCGCTCCCTCCTCGTGCGGCGGCCGTGCGAGACTGGGAGGCGCGCGACGCGCGGGTGGTCCGGGTGGGGGAGAAGTTGCCGTGAGACTAATGGCTGCGAGGAGGGGGGCGGGGGGCGGGGACCTACGGAGGGAGACTTGGGCCAGCCCTTTGGAAACTACCCGCGCGGGCAGCCCGGATGTTGTGCAGCAGGAATTTTCGGGAGGGCTAAGGGCTTTCTGATCTTTTGTGTGACCCTGCAGGTTTTGGTATGAATAGGATTCGGATCCACGTCTTGCCGACCAATCGGGGGAGGATCACCCCAGTGCCCAGGTCTCAGGAGCCCCTGTCTTGTTCATTCACTCATCGCCCATGCTCGCAGCCTCGTCTGGAAGGGCAGGAGTTTTGCATTAAGCATATCCTAGAAGACAAGAATGCACCCTTCAAGCAGTGCAGTTATATATCGACGAAGAATGGAAAAAGATGTCCCAGTGCTGCTCCAAAGCCCGAGAAGAAAGATGGGTATATATTTATATATATATATATATATATATATGTACAGATCATTTATGTCGTGTGTACTTTGAGTTTTAAAGGGAGGAGGGGGGTGGGTGGGATGAGGTATATCGTGAGGTTGTGAATAGCTGGAGTTTTATTTTTTTTTTATTTTTTATTTTTTAACTTTTTTTTTAATTTTATTTATTTATGATAGTCACAGAGAGAGAGAGAGAGGCAGAGACATAGGCAGAGGGAGAAGCAGACTCCATGCACCGGGAGCCCGACGTGGGATTCGATCCCGGGTCTCCAGGATCGCGCCCTGGGCCAAAGGCAGGCGCTAAACCGCTGCACCACCCAGGGATCCCCATAGCTGGAGTTTTAATGTTGAAAACTGGAAAGAGGGCCACTGACTTCATACCTTTTAGACCTTTTCTTTTGTCTGTAAAATAAGGGGATATTCTAGATTATTCTTACCCACCCACCCCCCCCTCCCCCGGGGTCCCCTGGCTCTTTGGGTCATGACCCTGAGCCTCCTTAAGCTGTGTATACGTGTATTCTTCTGGGAGAGGCTTTGTGGCTTTCATCATAGAAGCAAAAGTATTCACGCAGAAACAGAATTTGGCTAGTTAACTCTGCATGTGTAGTTTGGTTTTGAAATTGTGCCCCACGTCTTATTACCCACAGTGGATTGATAGCTGAAGTAAAATACAGAGTTGCCAGAACCAGTTTTGAGAGATGAAAGTGGATCTCTTTGATTTGTTCTAAGATGATGTCAGCATTTTTTATAGTTGAAATGTTTGGTTTGATGAATGAAGCACCAGGTTATGCTGCCTGCATTTCTGCTTGGTAATATATAATGAGCTGACCTTGGGCCGGTTAAATTGCTCTGCCTCACTGGCCTTTTTAATTTATAAATGAAGGTAATGCTCATTTTAATTTTTTTTAAAAGATTTTCTTTATTCATGAGAGAGAGAGAGGCAGAGACACCGGCAGAGGGAGAAGCAGGCCCCATGGAGGGAGCCTGATGTGGGACTCAATCCTGGGACTTCAGGATCAGGCCCTGGGCTGAAGGCAGGCGCTAAACCACTGAGCCACCTGGGCTGCCCTCATTTTAATTTCCTAAGAATGATCTAAAGATTAGTGACTAAGAAAATGGTTGAACTCTTTGAAGAAGAAGGGACTGGAGTATAAATGTTAATATTTTTGTCTCCTTAGGGTGTCTTTCTGTGCTGAACATGCCCGTAGGAATGCCCTGGCACTTCATGCTCAAATGAAGAAGACCAATTCAGGGCCTATGGGTGAAACACTCTTGTGCCAGCTGAGTTCTTACGCTAAGACAGAGCTGGGGTCTCAGACTCCAGAAAGTAGCCGCAGTGAAGCCAGCCGAATTCTGGGTAAGGATCTTCTCCTAGAATGAAAAAGGAAAAAGTAAGTTAAAGAACTTGTTTTGGGTAGCACAGTGCCTTGTGAATATACATGGCATGTGATAATAATGTAATTCATTGACAGTTTGGTGAGAATTCCAGGATTGCTGTGTTCACCAGTTCTTTTCAGTTTGAAGTAGTGTGTGCTTGGGTTTATTTTTCTGAGTTTTTGATGATTTCCTTCATTGTTGTTTATGCTTGTCTTTGTGAGGCAAGGTAATTTCAGGAAGCAAGAATAATTTTGAGTTGACCTTTCTGCCCTTTTGAGGGCAAGGTTACCTTATTTATGTTTTAAGTAATCTTACCTGGGTTGTATTTTTTCAAGCCAATTTTATTTGTCAGTGCCTTTGTACTAAGTTGTTGGGGCTTTTTTTGTTTGTTTTCTTAAACGTTAAGGTTTGGGTTGATGTGTTAAGTAATCTAGTTTTGTGTGGTGGAGTTACGGAGGTGGGAAGTCTTAATGGCTGCTCTCCCTTCCTTGCCTCAGATGAAGACAGCTGGAGTGATGGGGAGCAGGAACCCATTACTGTGGATCAGACATGGAGAGGTGACCCTGACAGTGAAGCTGATAGCATAGACAGTGATCAAGAAGATCCCCTAAAGTAAGTTGTAACTCCACATAAGGCTTTAAAATTTTTTTGTAGTTAGAATGTGGACTGTAGTAATGCATGCAATTAATAGATTAATAACCTAGGAGGGGTGAAGAGAGTTTAGCTATTTTGTGAGCAGTAATAGCTTCTGTATTTTAAAGTGTCCTGTCCTGGTTCACCACCATCTTGCTGCAGGGCAAGATTTTATTCTGTTTTGGAAGTCTTGTAATTTGGAAAAATTTTTGGATATCAAATTCTACACATGAAAAAGCCTAGGGGAGAAAATAGGAACTGTCTTGGACATAATGGGAGGTTGGTTGAGAAATGCTTAAATCCGTTGGAGAAGAGGAAATTGATATAAATGGATTCCTGGCTTAAGCCTCAGGAACAATAATGTGATTGTATTTGAATAACTACTTTTTTTTTTTTTTTTTTGCAAAGTTACATTTTATGAGGGTTTTTTTTTTCTAGTAGGAAAAAAAAAGATGTTCAAGAGTTTCCTTGGTTTCATGCCTAAGAAAGAGAAACTGATTTAGAAACCTAGAAGTGACTAATCAGTCTAATTATATCTTAACTAAGATTCTGCTCTTCACTTAGTTCATGATCACCTTAAGAGTTGTAGAAAAAAAAAAAAAACCGTTGCTACTCACTGCCTTCTATTTCTGTCTCATGGTTTGGGTTTAGTTTAGTTTTTTCTTTTTTTGTTTTCTTCATTCTTTTTGACTACTGTCTTTTGAGAAACATTTCGCATTGACAGCATACAAGTATAGTAAATAGGTAATGAATTTCTAGTCTTTTTACAAAATCGTTTAGGTTTACATTTGCTAAGTAGAATAATTTCATCTGTTTTTCTTGAGTAATGTCAGTTACTCAGTTCAAACAATGAGTGTCAGTTCAAACAATCTTGTTTGGAAAGTTTCATCTAAGTAGTTTGAAAGTTCATTAACTGGCAGGATTCTTTCTCAGCAGTAATTTTATACCAGACATTCTTTTTTTTTTCCTCTCCCATTGTGGTTCTGAAAGAAAAAAAAAAAAGCCAGACTTGCTGCTTTGAAGAGGTGTATGCTCTGTAGGGTCACAAAGTGACTGTCCTTTGGTGTGGTAAATACTCAGCTTTGAAGGTCCAGAAACTTGATTTTTGTCAGTAGTAATCTACAGTGGATCAGTCTCTGGGGGACACATTTATGCTAGTGTAACTTAAAAATACCAGTTAATTTTATGAGATGTATAAATGTTAAAAGGACTAGATACTTGATGTCAGTGTCTCCTAAAAGGAACATTCAAAGGGGAAAATAAAATAGGCAACTAAATATAAGGCTTTCCTTAATTCCCCTATGAGATCCAAAAAAAATTTTGGCCTTCTAAAATATTTGCATTTTTAGGGATGTCAGTAGAGTTGTTAAATATCTTATAATACTAAAGTTTTTTTTTTTTTTTTTTTTTAAGATTTTATTTATTCATGAGAGAGAGAGAGAGAGGCAGACATAGGCAGAGGGAAAAGCAGGCTCCATGCAGGGAGCCCTATGTGGGACTTGATCCCAGGACTCTGGGATCATGCCCTGAGCCAAAGGCAGATGCTCAACCGCTGAACCACCCAGGCGTCCCTGATACTAAATTTGTTAATATGTTTCCATATTGCTGATGTCTTAAATTTAATAAAAGTTTCTTTATTTAATGAAATTCTTTTAATTTCATTTCTGGTGCCAGTGTTTTGTCACTAGGACCATTTTTTTTGAATCATTAACAATTTAACAGCGTATGTTTTCTTTACTTGCTTGTTTCAGAAGGGTGCTTTTTGTATTATTTATGATGATGTCATTAGATTTTATCCTAACTAGAATTAGTATTAGTGTAGTTTCTTTCCCCTCTTGTAGGTATGTATATGTGATTTTCCTCAAAGTAACCATTTACTTAATTGTTTTTATTTGTTAAAGATTTTATTCATTCATTCATTCATTCATTCATTTATTCATGAGAGATACAGAGAAAGAGGCAGACACACAGGCAGAGGGAGAAGCAGGCTCCCTGCAGAGAGTCTGATGTGGGACTTGATCCTATGATCCCAGGATCATGACCTGAGCCACTCAAGCGTCCCAGAATGTATTTTAAATTAGAAACTGAAATCACTGTCTTTTGTACTTCAACTAAAATAGGTTAAGGTATAAATGCTACTAAGTTGAATACTTTTAAGCTGTTCTGATAGCTTTAATTTCTTCACAATTAAATTATGAAACTGGGATAAGATTGTAGATTAATAAAAACTTTGAGTGTTCCATGTCTTCACTTCTTAAACATAATGCAGGTAACTGGGGAAAATAATGAAACCTCTTGCCTTCATCATGTTGTGAGATCACAAATTAGTATCCATACTTGGGGATTTTATTATTTTGTTTTTTAATAACTTTTTTTTTGTTTTTTAATAACTTGAATGCTGTATGTAAAAACATTCCTATTTAATAAGGTGATGGTCTCTGTGCTGACTTACTGTTAAATAAGAAACTTAAATCTCTTCTCTACCCTTTTCTGCGTTTAAGCTGTGGTTTTATTTTTGTGTTTTCTTATGTTTTTGCTTAACTCTGTTTTATTCCAGACATGCTGGTGTCTACACAGCAGAAGAAGTTGCCCTGATTATGCGTGAAAAGCTAATTCGTTTGCAGTCTTTGTACATTGATCAGTTTAAACGACTTCAGCATCTGCTCAAAGAGAAGAAGCGACGTTACTTACATAATCGCAAAGTGGAACATGAAGCTCTAGGCAAGTGTTCTTTTTTTAAAAAGATTTTATTTATTTATTCATGAGAGACACAGAGAGAGAGAGAGGCAGAAACACAGGCAGAGGGAGAAGCAGGCTCCGTGCAGGGAGTCCGATGTGGGACTCGATTCTGGAACTCCAGGATCACGCCCTAGGCTGAAGGTAGGCACTAAACCACTGAGCCACCCAGGGATCCCATCTAGGCAAGTTTTAATGTTAGTCCCAACAAGCTGTTGTGGCTTCAAAATGTGTATTTGGTAGTAGTTAGATTTATTTCTGTCTTGGTACCTGGAGTGAAGGAGAATTTGCTTTTGAAAGTGGCTATCTTATGGCCAGAGTTTTCTCTGTTTATTTCTTGTTAATTGGGGAAGCCATCCTTTATTGGTTGCTTGGCACGTAAATCTTGACTGTTGTGACTCACCAGGTAGTAGTCTCCTGACTGGCCCAGAGGGACTTTTGGCCAAAGAACGAGAGAACTTAAAGCGTCTAAAATGTCTTCGGCGGTATCGTCAGCGCTATGGAGTGGAAGCCTTATTACATAGGCAGCTGAAGGAGCGCAGAATGCTGGCTACAGATGGTGCTGCCCAACAGGTAATTTGTGTTTATATCTGTAAGGGGTATATATTTGCTTTGTTTACAAGTTAGAGTAATAGTCAAAACATTGTACAGTCTTGGATCGGAAATCTGACTTAATTGCACGTGGGGTAAATTGAAAAGAACACTTACGTGGAAGTCCAGAGACGTGAATTGTAGTCTTAGTTCTCTCTCTTTTTTTTTTTAGTTCTCTTTTGACCAGTTCTGTGTCTGCACTGTTAACTTCTTTGGGCCTCTGTTCTCTGTAAATTTACAGGTTGCCATAGATTTCTAAGTTCTTTGGTTCAGAAATTCTTCAGTTCAGAAATAGGGACTGGTTAAAGCGTAAGTTGCTTGGGAAACTTGTTTTAGAAGATGAGAGGATAGGTAGAATAATAGGAGCAAAGAATGTCAGGAGCTAAGTTGATAGGAAGCAGAGGTGTTTTTTTTTTTTTTTTGTTTTTTTTTTTAAGATTTTATTTATTTACTCATGAGAGAGAGAGTGAGGCAGAAACATAGGCAGAGGGAGAAGCAGGCTCCCCATAGGGAGCCTGATACAGGACTCAATCCTGGGACTCCAGGATCATGCCCTGAGCTGAAGGCAGAAGCTCAACCACTGTGCCACCTAGGCTTCCCAGAAGCAGAGTTAAGTGATCATTCTTAAATTTGTTTTTTTAAGCCCTTGGTCTCTGCTTAATTTTTAAAAATAATTTATTTATTTATTTATTTATCTATCTATCTATCTATCTATCTATCTATCTATCTATTTATTTTAGAGAGTGAGCAGGAGGGTCGGGGAGGGGCAGCAGGAGAGGGAGAGAGAATCTTAAGTAGACTCTGCACCTAGCATAGATCCTGATGCAGGGTTTGATCTCATGGCCCTGAGATCACAACCTGAGCCAAAACCAAGAGTTGGATTCCTAACTAGCTGTACCACCGAGGCACCTGGAATAATTCCATTTTTATCTGTTTTGTTTGTTAGGGCTCCACTTAAAATTGCAATTTACAAAAGGGTTTTGCTAGGGGCACCTGGCTGGTTCAGTCTATAGATCATGCAACTCTTGATCTTGAGGTTTTGAGTTCAAGCCCTAAAAAATTGTCACTAAAAGACAAAATAGTTTGGAAATCATTAAGCTTATCACCCACTTATATGGAGAGGTGTTTTGTATTAGGGTTGACACATTATTTGGACATGAGGTTTTAATTTTTTTCCTTTTGTGTAGTATTGGTGAGTGAACTTGTCAAATGTTGAGTTTTTTAGCCTTTAAGGACATACATTTCTTATTAGTAAATATCACAGGTATTTGGTTGTGTTTTCTTTAAGATTTATTTATTTTAGGGAGCTTGTGTGTAAGTGGGGGAGGGGCAAAGGGAACCTTCAAGCAGACTTCCGCGGAGCAGGGTGCCCAACACATCTGGATCTCACATCCATGAGATTGTGACCTGAGCTGAAACCAAGAGTTGAATGCTTTAATCATCTGAGCCACTTAGGAGTCCCAGTTGGTTGTATTTTCTTTTGAGGGTTTGTTTGATTTATCTATTTTCTCCATTTTAGGCTCATACAACTCGTTCCAGTCAGAGGTGCTTGGCCTTTGTGGATGATGTTCGTTGTTCCAATCAATCTCTTCCAATGACCAGACACTGCCTTACCCGTATCTTTTTTATTCAGTTCAGTTTGCTAGCTAGATTAAAGGCTGGTGGGAATCTCTGCTAGTTTGCTTAATTGAAGGTCTTTGTTTTCCTTTGGCCCTGAATCAAGGCCAGCAGTTTGCTGAAGCTGTTGGTTTCAAGCAGGAGCCAAAAGAAATGTCTTTCTATGGTCTGTTGGCCATTTCAGAACTTTGGAAATGTAATGGTCAATTCGTTAGAAAGAAACATCTGTGTCATTGGAGATAGGAGTGGGCTAATATTTACTCGTAGTAGATGAATACTGAGATTCCAAAATGTAGAGCTCTCTGATAGAACTTGTTCATTGGAAATACAATACTGTTGAATCCAGTTATCACACACAAAAAATTACTTTGGGTTTCCCGCTAAAATACTATAGGTTCTGAACTGACTTTTCTGTGAGAATTATCCTTCTGTATGGTCAGGGCCCTAATTTGTATATTTAGACTTTATTCAAATTGGAAACTTACTATTTCCAAAAACAATGATTCCACTCTCCCAGTTAGTTTGCCTTTAAACCATCATAGCATCTCTTGATTCTGCTATGAGACCACATTTACTACCAGGTTATAAGACTTCTGAGTTGTTTATTGGATTGTGAAAGTACATCTTTATTATGAATATGAAGAAAGTCACTTTGACAGTAAAAGCACTTGTTGAGTATGAAGATCTTTATTATCTGAAAGGCCTAAATCTTGCTGGATATCATTTGCCTGGCAAGAGATAAGAAATATTTGGAAATGAAGTGTATCTTCTTTAATAGGAAAAGAAGGAGAACCTTCTCTTGGTCTTCTGAGAGGAAAAAATTTTTTTCTGTTCTGTTTGTTGAATATTTTACCATTTTACTACTTTTTGTAATAAATGGTAAAAGATTGCTGTCCCTAATATACAAAATACTTGTGTGAGGTAATTAAAAATTAAAAATAAATGCTGAAAATATATAATTGGGCATTGGTAGACAGATTTAAAAGTAGAAGTGGTAATTAAAAGTATTTATCTTTACTTTACATATGTGAAATAGGAAATAAGGAAATTTTTAGTCTATGAGTTTGATACTTGTATATATATATTTAATGAATGAGTAAATTTCAGGTTGGTGAAATTGTAGTGAAATGGTCCTTCCAGCTACTGCCAGTGGGAAGACCAAGTGGTGCAAGCTTTTTAGAAAGCAGGTTGACAGTATTTATATTGTTTGATAATGATCATGTTACCTTGGAATTTAAGAAGATAGTCAAATGTAGACCAATATTTTTATATGAAATTCTTTTAAACGGAGACAGCCTTAAAATTTTCAGAAATGGGGTGGGTATAGAGAAGAAAATTATGATACAATATGGAATATGTTTAGGCAGTAAACATTAGATTTAACAAAATTTATGAATGACAGAAAAATGTATGATAATGACAAAAATAAGGTATGGAATTACATAAAATCAGATACTGAGAGGGAAAGTAAAAGAAGTGGACTACTTTTGGATGGTGGGGTTATTAATGCCCTTTATTCCTCTGCCCTGTACTTTTCAGGTTTTCTTCAGTGAGCTTGATTTACTTTATAAGTCAAAAAATCTCAATTTACAAATATTTTTTTTTCAATTTACAAATATTAAGGAGTATTTTAGATTTATAGTATTATATTCAAATAGTTTATTAGAATATTTTTAAAAGCAAAGTTGAAATGTATTTGAAAAGAGAAGGGAAGTATGATTTTTTTGTTTTATGTTTTTTTTCCTTTCCACTCCATAGTTGCTTAAGTCACTTACCCTTCCTTAAGTCCTTATCCCAGAGAAACATGCGACTGCCATTGGTGACCTGTTAACTCTTTACTCTGGTCTAATGGAGACAGCACTGGACTGAAAGTGAAGGACCCAGACTCTAGTTGTAGGTCAACCATTCCCTTCTCTTTGTCTCTCTTGTTCCCATTGTAAAGGAAAGGGGGTGGAGGAGGATGGGGGGGAGGGTTTTTCCAGAATATTGTATTAAATAAGAGACTTGTTAAAGTCCTTTGAATTCTATGAAAAAAGTTCTGATTAAAACAATTTAATGGAATGATTTTTAAGTATTCATATTGAGTAAGATTGGGCATTGGAGACTTTAGATTTTTTTAAGCACACAGAATGCACATCTGGTTATTCCCGTAGGATTCATGTGTTCATTTGTTCATTTTCATTCAGTAAATACTGTTTAATTTGTACTATTCACTGTTCCTTTAGAGTAGTAGTTCTCATCTGGGGAACCATTTATATCCCCATTTGGCAACGTGAGGAGACAGTTTTGCTTGTTTATAACTTGGGTGAGAGTGCTACTGACATCTAGTGGGTAGAGGCCAGGAATGCCACTAACCATCCTATAATGCACAGGACAGTCAGTAATATCAGTAGTATCATGGTTGTGAAACTCTGCCTTAAGAGTTTAGCAGTTTCCAAGAATTGATTGAGACAAATGGCTTTATTCAAGAAGTTTTATTTGTTTTAAAAATAAGGGCAGCCCGAGTGGCTCAGCGGTTGAGCGCCTGCCTTCAGCCTAGGTCCTGATCCTGGAGACCCGGGATCGAGTCCCACGTCAGGCTCCCTGCGTGGAGCCTGCCTGTGTGTGTGTGTGTGTGTGTGTGTGTGTGTGTGTGTGTGTGTGTTTGTGTCTCTAATGAATAAATAAATAAAATCTTTGGGATCCCTGGGTGGCTCAGCAGTTTAGCGCCTGACTTTGGCCCAGGGCGTGGTCCTGGAGTCCTGGGATCGGGTCCCATGTCGGGCTCCCTGCATGGAGCCTGCTTCTCCCTCTGTCTGTGTCTCTGTCTCTCATGAATAAATAAAATCTCTTAAAAAAAAAATAAAATGTATGCTTGACTTTTCAATTTTTAGAAATTACCTTAAAATTTGGGAGAAAATTACCCATAATTCTATAATCCTGGGTACAGTTTATAGAAAATTGTTGCTTTCTGGTTTAAAAGTAAGCTGACATTTGGGATGCCTGGGTGGGTCAGCAGTTGTGGGTGTCTGCCTTCGGCTCAGGGCATGATCCTGGAGTCCCGGGATCTTTTTTTTTTTTTTTTATGATGGGCACACAGTGAGAGAGAGAGAGAGAGAGAGAGAGGCAGAGACACAGGCAGAGGGAGAAGCAGGCTCCATGCACCAGGAGCCCGACGTGGGATTCGATCCCGGGTCTCCAGGATCGCGCCCTGGGCCAAAGGCAGGCGCCAAACCGCTGCGCCACCCAGGGATCCCATTTTTTTGTTCTTTTTTTTTTTTTTTATTTAGGAGTCCCGGGATCGAGTCCCATATCCGGCTCCCTGCGTGGAGCCTGCTTCTTCCTCTGCCTATGTCTCTGCCTCTCTCTCTGTGTCTATCATGAATAAATAAGTAAAATCTTTAAGAAGAAAAAAATAAATGTAAGCTGATATTTGAAATAACAGTTGTCTGTTAATCTAGGGGGAAAAACAGTTTAGATTACATGGTATCACTTGAATAAAACCCATTTAATGGAGTAACTTGAACCAAATTTTGTGGTTTTATCTAATCATTCTAATTATGATTCATCCTACAGAGAGCTTTTTTGCCATCTTGGAAATTAGCCTTTAACTATTTTACCCTTAATAGAAGTTGTTACTGCTCTTGGAGTGTTCCTGGAGTACTTCCTTTCCAGGGACCTCATAAGCAAAATTATCTTCATCTCTTTCTGTTTGGGGCCAGGACAAATTCCCTGCACTGGTAGTCCTACCCCCCCAAAAAGTAAAGGGACATGGAAATTTATTTATTTATTGTCTGTCTATTACTGGAGCTTTTATTTTCCTGAGTTCTCTGCTGCTTTAAACGTAAATATTTTGGGAACAAGATTCAAAAAGTTTTTGCAGTCTTTTTGCCAATCTACTTACCAGAGTTCTTGGAAGGGTTTGGTAGCACTTCTTTGCCATAGCAGTTTTCTTCTGAGTAGGTATAGTTTCCTAGGATTGTTATTGCTATTTGCTTAGCAGTGTTCTCAAACTCCTAAGTGAGAACAAGATTGGTGTCTCTAGTTTAAATGACTGGGATCCTGAAGCGTAGGTTAGGGACTTGATTTAAATTACTGGTAGAGCTAGAATTAGATGCTAGTGAATGATACTTATTTTGAGAAGAACTTTAAAAATTGCTAACTGTGCTTGCTTGGTTCTGTTTCAAATGTAACCCATTGTCTTCTGTAGTGCAGACCTTGAGTTTTACATGGCCGACAGCCCTTCTATTTTGTGCCTCCAATAGATCCATTTTATTTCCCTTGACCATTTTTCTACAGATATTTGTCAGGACACGAATCAGGTTCTCTTCAAATGCTGCCAGGGGTCTGAAGAGGTACCCTGCAACAAACCAGTTCCTGTAAGCCTCTCTGAGGATCCCTGCTGCCCACTGCATTTCCAGTTGCCTCCTCAGATGTATAAGCCCGAGCAGGTACTGTCTGTGCCAGACGATCTGGAAGCCGGCCCCATGGATCTGTACTTGAGTGCTGCCGAGCTTCAGCCCACTGAGAGTTTACCTCTGGAGTTCAGTGATGTAAGTTAGAGAAGCTCTGCTCTGGTTGGCCCTTCAGGCAAGGCCTTATTTATTAATGGTGAGACTAGGTTAGTCTTTTGTGGCTGGGAGACTTGATACCAAGTTTTTGAAATGATACATGTATGGGTTGTATTTGACGTTAGCATATTGATTTAGAGAGTTAAAATGGCAGGAGTTTATCTGAGGGAATAAAAAGGGAATTAAATTGTAAACTATGGGAAGTTAGAAAATCAAGATTATGGTTGGACTTGGTGTGGCCAGGAAGTCTGGTACCATCCACAAGGTAAGTGATTCGCTAGAATCTTAATAATACAAGTGAATTCTGATACCTACTCTTGACAGTTGTAAGCTTATGTTTTTGCTCTGTAGTAGTAAAGATTTCATTTTCAGGGTAAGGTGCCCACAGGAAATGACTCTAAACTTAACTCTGGCTATTGACTTTTATTTTTGATACATTATTACAGATTCTGTTGTGAATGGACTAGAACAACAGTGATCTCTTTTTAAGTATTTACAGTCTTCTAAGTATGTACACTACTTTTTTAAGCTTGTTCCTCAATTGGTCCCAGCCCATGAACCCATCTCTGATTTTATTGTTCCCCTAATTAGCACTACCCCTACTATGTGACTCAGGGATCAGTTGACTGACTTACCATCTCTATCTTAGCAAGTTACTTAATATTTAGTGTTCTGGATAAAGGTTTTCATTATTTGTTCTGAAGATAAGTCTTCTGAATTTCATAATAAAGGTGTGTTGTATATAACCATGACATGTGTAATGGGACAAATCTAAATGGAAAATTGAATATAGGTTGCAAGATTGTTTGCTAAGGGTAGAAGCAAAGTTTGGGTGACTTCAAAGATATTGCTTGCTAAGAAGGATATATCCGGACAGAGTAATATCTGAAAAAGAAAGGTAGTATTAAGAATAAACTGATTCCATTTTTTTTCATAATCCCCATCCCCTTCTTTGCTTAATGTATGATTTACAGGCTATTTTTGGTTTTTATTACTTCATTTATAATAAAATTATAATTTTTATTATAATCCTGATTTTTTTTTTTTTTTTTTTTTTTATTTATGATAGTCACAGAGAGAGAGAGAGAGAGAGAGGCAGAGACATAGGCAGAGGGAGAAGCAGGCTCCATGCACCGGGAGCCCGACGTGGGATTCGATCCCGGGTCTCCAGGATCGCGCCCTGGGCCAAAGGCAGGCGCCAAACCGCTGCGCCACCCAGGGATCCCTATAATCCTGATTTTAATTGCTTTTTTAAAAATTTCTTTCACACAGATTTTATAGAATGTGAAAACTAGAAAGGGACCTCCTTATATACTTTAGTGCTTCCCAAGTTTTTGCAGTGAGATTTTGTTGAAGAGCGTAAATGAATAGATAGCTCTGGATTGATAAGGACAGAGTTTTGTCCACTTCCCTTCATTTTAAATGTGAAGAATATACAGAGAAGTGCTATCTTCTTTTTTTTTTTTTTTGAACTTTTAATAACATGAGCAACTTTATAAGGTCTAAAAATTAACCTAATAAGCATTACATCACCAGATTCCTTTTGCATATTAATATACATATATGGAAATAGCACGTGTTTATGTAGGCATATTAGGTTAGTAACTTTTATTTCATCTGATAATTTCTTAGAGCCATTTCATTTTTGCTTTTCCCCTTTCACCTGTTTTTTGCCATATTGCTCTTTGGAGAATTTTTACACAAAATTATAGAGATTGTAAGATTCATGATGATAGGTGAAACTGACAGTTAAGGAATCTTAATTTTAAAAATATTTAGGGGGCACCCCGGGTGGCTCAGCAGTTTAGCGCCGCCTTCAGCCCAGGGTGTGATCCTGGAGACCCAGGATCCAGTCCCACATTGGGCTCCCTACATGGAGCCTGCTTCTCCCTCTGCCTGTGTCTCTGTATCCCCCCCCCCATCTCCCATGAATAAATAAGTAAAGTCTTTAAAAATAAATAAATAAATAAATATTTAGGAGCTTCTGGATGGCTCAAGTCAGTTAAGGGTCTGACTCTTGATTTTGGCTGAGGTCATGGTCTCAGTCCTGGGATTCCTCTCCCCATTGGGGCTCCATGCTCAGCCTGTAGCCTGTGTAGCCCTCCCTCACTGCCCATCCTCCCACTCATTCTCTCTCTCTCAAATAAAATCTTTAAGAATATTTAAAAACATTGTCAAATCTGTTCATTCTTGTTGCTTAGATTTGATTTTTTTTTTTTTTTTTTTTTAGGGATATGAGAAGTAGCCTTATTTTGGGGATTCCAGTGGGTTTTTAAGATGGACCTTTGATGTTAGAGGTTTAAAAACTATAAATGATCAATTATTTGTACTTGATCATCTATGTTTATATTAATGTACTTTTGATAAATCACATTGGTTATTATAAGTATAGTTTTTAATCTTTGGAGGTAAAATTTCTCTAGAAAATGTTGAAACAAAATCCAGTTTTTGAAAAGAAATTTTGTCCTATAAATTCTGTGTATATTTATTAGTATAAAATTTTGCTGAAAAAAATGATTTCTTAATTGTATGAATTTCACCAGGCAATCTTAGCTTATAACCTACATTCTGCCTTAGATATATTTTTATAGCTTAATAACTTCTGGTAATTTTATCTATGGGAGGACCAGGTATTAGGTATTAATATAGGTTAAAATTCAGTCTCATTCTGGGTATTATACTTGGCTGTTTTCTGTGCTTTGATCCAGGATGTTTGGCAAGTAACAACCTAATACATTAATCCTATTACATTTTTTGTGTGATTTTTGAAATCAGAACAAAATGTGGATTCTTTATGTCCTGATGGACTTATGTTTCTAAGTATTCTTGTTGTAATAGGCATTTCTGCTGGTTCTTCCTTCCTCTCTTGTTTTAGTTTTAGGTTCCTTTCCCCAATTTTAATTCTTGTAACATACAACATGAGTATGTGAGAAAAGCCTTTTCAATATCTATTTTCTTTAGAAAGCATTTCCATACCATTGTTATCTTGAGATTTGGAAACTTTATGCCTTACCACTTAAATGAGTTCTTTTGAATTCCAAGATAATTATTTGTATAATTGTGTAAAGTAAAAAAATTGGAGAAAACAGTTCACAGGCTTAACCATGTGAAAATACTGGTTTCTGTTTCTTTTTTTTTTTTTTTTTCTTTTCTGGTTTCTGTTTCTAATATAGAAGTTTCTAGGAGTACCTAGGTGACTCAGTCATTTGAGTGTTGGACTCTTGGTTTGGCTCAGGTTGCAATCTCATGGGTTATGAGATAAAGCCCTAAGTCCAGCTCTGTGCTTAGTGGGGAGTCTGCTTAAAGATTTTCTCCCGCTGCCCCTCTCTCACTCGCGCTCTCCCTAAAGTAAATAAAACATCTAAAAAAATAATTTCTAACAGATCTGAAATCGATGTTACATAGATGATCATATCCTTTTTCTGAATTTCTGCTTAAATTGCGCAGCTTTTAAGTGTACTACATTCTTAAATCTTTCTTTTTTTTAAGATTATTTATTTATTTATTCATGAGAACGGGGCCGGGGGGGGGGGGGGGCAGTGGGCAGAGTCACAGAGGGAGAAGCAGGCTTCATGCAGAGAGCCAGACGTGGGACTCGATCCCGGGTCTCCAGGATCGCGCCCTGGGCCGATCCAGTGATCCAGCGTCTCTGCGATCATGTCCTGGGCTGAAGGCAGCACTAAACCGCTGAGCCACCCAGGCTGCCCAGTACATTCTTTTTTTTTTTTTTTTTTAATTTTTTTAACTTTTATTTATTTATGATAGTCACAGAGAGAGAGAGAGAGAGAGAGAGAGAGAGAGAGGCAGAGACATAGGCAGAGGGAGAAGCAGGCTCCATGCACCGGGAGCCTGACGTGGGATTCGATCCCGGGTCTCCAGGATCGCGCCCTGGGCCAAAGGCAGGCGCCGAACCGCTGCGCCACCCAGGGATCCCTACATTCTTTAATTAATCTCTATCTTAATTATTGTGAAATGTGATTCTTAATGTGGTGATTAGCACACCAAAGAAGGGGAGAGGGTTTCAAACTCTTAGACTTAATTTGGAAGCACTACGCCTATGGTGAAGCTAGATTACTGGAAACAGCTTCTATAAAGTTAATTGGGCATGGGGGAGTAGAAACCCGTTGTAATTTTCACTCTTGGGAAGGGAGTTTTGCAGTAGACTCTTGGTAGCATGAAAGTCAGTTTGACACACAGAGGCTTTACAATGCTTTAGGCCCTGAATCAAGACCAGTGGTTTGCTGTAGCTGTTGGTTTCAAACAGGAGCCAAGAGTAATATGTTTCTGTGGTCTGTTAGCCATTCAGCACCCCAATGGGAATGGCTCTTTCAATTAGAAGAACATAGTCTATGGAATATGATGTCCTTTCTTTCCTTTCTCCCTCCCCTCCCTTCCCTCTTTCTTTTTAAAAGAGCAATTGAAGTATGTTTTGTTTAAGAATTAGGAATTTGCTGGGTGGGGATAGGGACTTAAAATAGTATTTCCTTAGCCCACTGTGACTGTTAAGACATTAATCAAGCAATCTCATATTGTCCAATCTTTTTTCAATTTTTTCTTTAGTAAGTTCTGCTCATCGTGGTGCTTGAACTCACAACCCTGAGATCAAGAGTTGCATGCTCTACTGACTGAGCCAGCCAGGCACCCCACATATTGTCCAGTCTTTTAAAGCAGTATTTTATTTTAGCTTGCGATTATGCTGATTGTCCATATTAGATTCACAACTGGCAAACTTAGGTGGTGACTACAGTTAGTTTTAAAAGAAATATACTTTTTTTAATAAAATTTTTTCGTAAAATATTTGTAACATGAAATTTGCTGTTTGAACTGTTTTTAAGTGTACAATTTAGTGGTATTAAGTACATTAACAGTATCGCACAACTGTTACTATTGTCCATCTCTGAAACTTTTGTATCAGCCCTGAGACTCTGCCCATTGAACTATAACTCCGGTTTCTTCTCTCCCTCCAGTCCCTGCTACTATTTTACTTTATGTCTCTGAATTTTTCTATTTGAAAATGCTTTTTCTTTTTTTAAGCTACTATAGTGGTCTGTGTTTTACTCTCAGCAGCAAGAAAAAGTTCTTAGTGCTTTTGGATCTTACCTGATTTGTTGGACATTGTGGGGAAATCTTTTTTTTTGATTGAAAGTAGGCAAGGGGGTAAAGGAAATAAGGGAAAATTGCTTTGAGATTTGTTGAAAAATATGCTAGCTTCAGCTTATTGGTTCCCTTGGTATTGCTGATAGGCTTTTTCTCTTTCTTTTCCTAGGACTTGGATGTCGTGGGTGATGGTATGCAGTGCCCTCCTTCACCCTTACTTTTTGATCCTTCTCTAACCCTTGAAGATCATTCAGTCAAAGAAATTGCTGAAGGCCCAGTGGATATTCTGGCAAGTGAAGGACAGCCCCATCCAGGCACAGGTCTCCCTGCTGGCTATGGCTAGCATGTACTCCCAGTGAGTGAGGTTGTCATCACAAGTAGACTATACAGGTGCCCCAGATGGCAGTTCTTCAGATGGGCTCCTAAAGAGAACACCACTAGTCCCAGACTCTGAGTAGGACACGTGATTTTTTAGTTAACTAGAAGAGGTTAAGATAAAGAATCTACATAAATGGTTCTTTTTAAAGGGAGAGTTTGACACTGGGATTGTTTTCATCATAGAGTAGGGACAAGTAATGTGATTTGGCTTCTTTGAGCCTTGGGTGGGGTACCAGTGGCCCTGACTGAAGACTAGCAGTTGTACTATAGCTGTTGGTTTCAAACAGAGGCCCAAAGGACTATCTTCCTCTGATCTGCTGGCTGTTTTGGAACCTCAGCAGTGAATGGCTGTTTCATTGGAAGAAACAATGCACAGCTCTCCCTCCCACTGGGAGGGCCTCAGGAATGCTACAAATAATGACTGCTGACTCCAAGGGTCAGAGATAGTTAAGTATGGGGAAGAGTGACGTCTCAGAGTTTTTAAAATTTCTGCCTTCTTGATGTTGATTAAGTTAGATTCATGTTTCAGACCATAATGAATGGATTTGTAACCAAAGTGACTTTCTTTTAACAGGGCCAGATGCAGATGGCTGGAGATGGGTGCAGATCACAGGGGTCTCGAAATACTGAGAAAGCCTCTGCACCATTGCCTCACAGTGGAGTGGCTACTGCAAATGGGAAGCCAGAACCCTCTTCTATCAGTTGATAGTTTGTTTTCGGAACCATTTGACTTTGGCGGATTTGAATTTTCCATTCTTTAAACAAGTATTTATGATTGTCTCTCACTGAAGGACAACTGACTACGATGGTTGTTTTTCCTCTGGGTTATTGAGTGCTATAGGTAAACAAACCAAATTTGTAGGGGGAGGGACCAATGGTGTCTACAGATTGTGGATGTCTTCCCACTCTGTGCAAGGAAGAGAGAGATAGGTGATTCCTGTTAGAGCTGCTGGGATTGAGTGTTTGGGATTGTGCCTGAGGGGAGAGACATCTTTGTAATGGGAATACCCAAGTCTTGGAACAAATCCACATAGGTGTTTAGGTAGGAGATGTGTACCCTTGGGATATTAATGGAACCCAGTGTCTGGTTATCTCTATCTAATGGCCTGTGTTTTAGCTTTTCTTTACCTCTCATCTGATTGGTAATCGGAACCTCCCTTCCCCCAGTGAACTCTAACCTATAACCTCTGAGAATAGCCCACATGACTGGACCCTCCTTAACCATCCATCTTGCTTCTAACCTGTGTAAATTTCTGTAGTGGCTCTCTTATGTAAGATACAATAAAAAAATTATTGTATATAATTTCTATTAAATGTTAAAATGTTATGAAAATATAAAGCAATCACTTGAATGCATGTTTTCTTTGTATTTGAATGCGTATATATGTTTTTGGGTTTCTTAGGGAGTTGTTTCTGATGGGAAAGGGAAAAACACAACAGGTAAATTTCCATCCCAAGAAGTAAATACATTTTCAGTAACTTGGTTTGATTAGGAGGATAAGATAAAAACCTGAAAGAAGTAAGAGAAAGGGGTGGAACTACCTTATGAAAGCCTATCGGTTCCAAAAATCCTTTTCATCCTACTTTCTGCCACCTACTCCCACTTCCATTTCTTTCCCCAATTAAATCCGTCTGATTATATCTCAAAATTCTCTAGATCTTGGAACGTATATATGTAAAACTTCCTGAAGTTGGGCCTGATGTTAGATCACAGAGAAGCATAAACTGTCAAGATCATTTTGATGGTGAATCTAAAGATAAGGTTAAAATAGAAGTTCACTTACGATTGAGTTACCTATGTTAGAAGTTGTCTCTAATAGGCATAACTTGGAGATATTGTAGATTAGGTTCCAGACCACTGTAGTAAAAACAAATACCTTGATAAAGCGAGTCAGGTAAATTTTCTGCTTTCCCAGTGCATGTAAAAGTTACATTTTTACTATACTATAGTCTATTAAGTATGGGATAGCGTTATGTCTTTAAAAAGTGCATACATTGTTTAAAATACTTATCATTCAGAAATGCCCATCATCTGAGCTTTTAGCAAGTCAATCACTGTTCATAGGTAACTATAACATATATAATAATGAAATATTGCAAGAATTACAGATGTGACACAGACACAAAGTGAGCAAATGCTTTTGGGAAAATGGTGGCAGTACATTTCCTCAATGCACGGTTCCCACAGACTTTCAATTTGTGAGAAATGCGGTATCTGCAAAGTGTAATAAAGTGAAGCACAGTAAAATGAGGTATGCTTGTAATTGTCCCTTGACCTTGGTCAGTTAAAGTGCTGCCCACTTTTCTTATTTATTAGCCCCATGATCTGTGGCTATTACAAGCTCAATCCTGGCCTGTAGAGAAGGCTCATTGAACTTAGTGGAACTGGTGTCCTTATCTGATGCCTTTGGTGAATAGGAATAATGTCCTCTGGGCCTCAGCATAATGGACCCATTTTGGCATATTTTTCCCCTGCACCTTTTGATTCCTTCATCTGCCTTTTTCGAGGGCAACTCCAGCATTTTCACTTTGCTGAGTGTTCACCTTTTTTTTCCAGATTTCTGAAAGGCACCTTGGAAGCTAAATTACCCCCATTCCCTGGGCTCCTGGCCAAGGTCTTAAATCCTGAGAACTGAGCACGTGCTCCCAAGTCAGTGACTTATCCAATTTTACGTTCCTTTCCCCTTTATTAAGCACCCTCAAAAATCCAGTTTCAGGGATATTCTGCTACCTTCTACCAGTGTCTGCTGGCTAGTTCTTATGGTTCCTTTGAGGTAAATTTTTTTTTTTTTTTTTAAGTATTTTATTTATTCCTGAGACAGAGGCAGAGACACAGGCAGAGGGAGAAGCAGGCTCCATGCAGGGAGCCTGACGTGGGACTCGATCCTGGGTCTCCAGGAGCAGGCCCTGGGCTGAAGGCGGCACTAAACCATTGAGCCAGCAGGACTGCCCGTAAAATTTCTTTACTTCCTTATCAGGCTCGATGCATTTCTAGTTGGGGTATGCTGTGATTTAACCCTAGTACAGGCCTACCAGGAAAGAAATGAGGTGGAGGCAGCTTTGTGGGAGGAAGAGGACACGTTTTGTGAGGATGGCCCTCTTTAAGGGAGTCTTCCTGCCTCCATGGGGGAAATGCTAGCTCTTCCTAGGGAGTGATGGGTCACCTCTGCAAACACGGGTCATGGAAGTCTGCAGAGCTGATATTCTTGAGCTTCCACATAGATGTCTTAATACCATACTTAATACCGTACTTATTTTTTTTTTTAATTTTTTTTTTTTTTTTATTTATGATAGAGAGAGAAAGGCAGAGACACAGAGGGAGAAGCAGACTCCATGCACCGGGAGCCCGACGTGGGATTCGATCCCGGGTCTCCAGGATCGCGCCCTGGGCCAAAGGCAGGCACCAAACCGCTGCGCCACCCAGGGATCCCTAATACCATACTTATACATTAATACAATCCAGGTTGTTGCGGTCACGCTCCTGACCTTGGCATCACAGTACCACTTTGAGCATTTAAGCTTCTCTGGAATTCAACTCATTAAATCCTCAGGCTGCTACTTAGCTGTGAGTGCTTGCTGAGTGTTCAGGTGAAAGAGACCTTTTTAAGAAACCCCACTGGCTCTCCTATTTCCACTTTAGCTTTCTAATTTTTTTTCAGCCTGTAATTACTTCTCCAGAAAGTATTCATCATGTAACGAAGTTTTTCCTTTGACCACCATAACCCATTTCCTCCACCCCCACCCCCAGTCTGTGGCAATCCCCAATCTGCTCTCTGTTTCTGTGAATCTGGTTTTTTAAGATTCCATGTGTAGGTGAGATTATACAGTATTTTTTTAAGATTTTAAATTTTTATTTATTAGAGCAAGCATGGGCTTGTGGTAACGAGAGGAGAGGGAGAGGCACTTCCCACTAAGCAGGGAATCTGACGTGAGGCTTGATCCCAGGACCCAAAGATCTTGACCTGAGGCGAAGGCAGACGCTTAACCGATTTAGCCACCCAGGTGACCTTACTGTATTTGTCTTTGGCTTATTTTACTTACCATAATACCTTCTAGGCACATCCATATTGTCCCAAATGGCAGAATTTCCTTTTTCCAGGAAGCCTTGTGACCAGTACATGGTTGGGATAAAGATAGGTTAATGCCTTCAGACTCCAGCAGCCAGAGATGGTATGTACTGGGCAAGAGGTCATAGTCTCAATCTTTGAGATCTAGCTTCCTCTAAGTGGAAAGAATATTTTCTGGATTCCCTGTTCTTTATATTCCTGACACTTTGATGGTCCCTAACTGGCTCAGCTGCCCAGATTTCACAGCCTGCAATGATTGGCCACTTTGGTTGTAACCATGTCACCAGGACTGTCCCCATCCTGGCATCATCAGATAATACCACCTGGCCTCACTGTTAGCACCCATGGATGGTTCCATTTGATGGATGTATCTGTCCAAATTTTCTGACTTGCCCAGGTATCACTTATGCAGCTAAGCTGAAGATGTGGTGATGGGAGTGGTGGTGGATAGAGAACCGAGTCCTACAGCTTGAAAATGACTTGTCTTCCCAGTTTTATGTACCTTCTGCTGATGAGCTATAGCTGTCGGCTGTCTGAATGTTCCTTAAACCTCTTCTACTTGTATTTCATGGCATACCATCCACCCAGTGACCAAAGTGAAAATCTGGAAGTGATCTATCGTTACCTCTCTCTTATGCCCACACCCAATTGATCACTACCATAATTCTTCCTTCCTAATATCCTTTGAGTTTGTTTCCTTTCTTCATCTCTACTGACATTTTGAGCCACAAGTTGCAAACTGATGACTTTTGTACCAGATTTGGCCCATAATTGGTTGTTTTTTTGTTTTGGCACAATTTTGAAAATGAAAAAATTATATTAAAATTCTCTTGACAATTTGGAAGACCTAGTGATGCTGGGCATTATTCTTGCATGAAAACAATTGACTAGAGCTAAATAGTGGTGGGTATTTTTAGTGACGTGCTTTTTATTTTCTATAGTTCTTGCCTCTGTTATTTTAGAACTGGCCTACTTCACTCATATTGGGTCTGGCTCCTCCAGGCACTGGAAATTGCAACCCCTTGTTCTCTCTTGAGAACTGATCTCCCAGCTTGAAGTCTTACCTCTTTTAAGTCTATACTGCAGCCAAACAAGCTTTATTTAGTCATTCTACTGCTTATGCCAAACTAATTTCAGTGGCACCTCACTGTTTTCAGGAAAACAAGCAACCTCTTTAGCATGGCATTTAAGACCATTTTATGCTCTGACCTTAATTATCTAATGACTTTTGTCTCAAAGAAATGTTCTTTCTCTTAATGTGCTACTTTCCAGCCATATGCAACTTCCTGGGTTTATTTGAAAAGGAAGCATTAAAACGTGGCCAAGAGATGCCTGGGTGGCTCAGCGTTTGAGCGTCTGCCTTTGGCTGAGGGCGTAATCCTGCGACCCGGGGTCGAGTCCCACATCGGGCTCCTCCTGAGGAGCCTGCTTCTCCCTCTGTCTGTGTCTCTGTCTCTCTCTCTCTGTGCCTTTCATGAATAAATAAATCTTTAAAAAATTATGCATCTAGGGCAGCCCCGGTGGCGCAGCAGTTTAGCGCCGCCTGCAGCCGGGGGTGTGATCCTGGGGACCTAGGATCGAGTCCCACATCAGGCTCCTTGCATGGAGACTGCTTCTCCCTCTGCCTGTGTCTCTGCCTCTCTCTCTCTCTCTCTCATGAATAAATAAATAAAATCTTAAAAAAAAAAATTATGCATCTATTGAGATGATTATGATTTTTAAATTTCTAATATATTGAAACATTTATTTCTAATTTTAAACACATTATATTCCTTGTATAAACCCAACTGATCATAATTTATTACTTTTTACATTTGTCTAGGTTCCTAGATTTATTTTTATTTTTTATTTTTTTAAAAATGACTGTTTATTCATGAGACACACAGAGGGAGAGGCAGACAGGCAGAGGGAGAAGCAGGCTCCATACAGGGAGCCCGATGTTGGACTCAACCCCTGGACCTGTGATCACCCTCTGAACTGAAGGCAGACGCTCAACCACTGAGCTACCTAGGTGTCCCTAGGTTCCTAGATTTAGTTTTCATATGTATTGGGATTTTTGCATCTGGATTTATAAATGAAATTGGCCAGTAATTTTCCTTTCTTGTTTTGCTGTCATGGTTTTCTTACCCTCATAAAATGAGTTGGGCTTTTATCCCCTCTTTACATTCTTTGCAATAATTTGTGTAAGTTTAGAATTATTTCTTCATTGAATATTTAACAGATCTTGCCCATGGAGACGTGATTGCAGGGTTTTTGTTGTTTCTATTGCTTTTTGTGGGAAGATACTTATTTTCTGCAATTTATTTAATGGGACATGAATGTTAAATTTACTGTTTCTTCTTGTGTCAGTTTTGGTAAGTTACACTTTTTTTTTAAGGTTGTATTTATTCATGAGAGACACACACACACACACAGAGAGAGAGAGAGAGAGAGAGAGAGAGAGAGAGAGAGAGGCAGAGACATAGGCAGAGAGAGAAGTAGGCTCCCTGCAGGGAGCCCAATATGGGACTCCACCCGGGTCTCCAGGATCACGCCCTGGGCGTGAAGGCAGGCACTCAACCGCTGAGCCATCCAGGCATCCCAGTTACACTTTTTCTAAGAATTTGTCCTCTCTCTCTTTCTGTGTCTCTCATGAATAAATAAATAAAATCTTCTTAAAAAAAATTTCCTTTGTCTTTCCTAAGAACCAACTTTGGGTTAAGTTGTTCTTTTCTATTGGAATTTTTTCTATTTTATTGATCTGCTTTTATCTTCTTTATTATTTCTTCCGACTTTGTTTCTGCCTTAAATTTACTGTTTTATATCTAGTAATGCTTTTCGTTAAAATATATTTTGCCTGATATTAATATATATATAGTGACTTCTTTCAATTAGTGTTTGTATGTATTCTTTTTATTTTATTTTTATTTTATTATTTAAAAAATATTTTATTTATTCATTCATGAGAGACACAGAGAGAGAGAGGCAGAGACACAGGCCGAGGGAGAAGCAGGCTCTATGCAGGGAGCCCAATGTGGGTCTCAATCCCGGGTCTCTTGGGACCACTCCCTGGACTGAAGGCAGACGCTCAACCACTGAGCCACCCAGGCATCCCATTTTATTTTTAATTGCAGTATAATTGACATACCATATCCTATTTCAGATGTACATCATAGTGATTTGATTTTTTTTTTATACTATTCTTTTTTTTTTTAATTTTTATTTATTTATGATAGTCACAGAGAGAGAGAGAGAGAGAGAGGCAGAGACACAGGCAGAGGGAGAAGCAGGCTCCATGCAACGGGAGCCTGACGTGGGATTCGATCCCGGGTCTCCAGAATCGTGCCCTGGGCCAAAGGCAGGCGCTAAACCACTGCGCCACCCAGGGATCCCTGATATTTTTTTTTAGATTTTATTTATATGAAAGCGAGAGAGAGAGAGAGACAGCACAAGCAGGAGAGTAACAGAAGGAGAGAGAGAAGCAGACTGCCTGCTGAGCAGGGAGCCCAACACAGGACTTGGTTTCAGGACCCTGGAGTTATAACCTGAGCCAAAGGCAGATACTTAACTGACTGAGTCACCCAGGCACCTGTGATTTGATATTTTTATATATTATGAAATGATCCCCATGGTAAGCCTAGGATCCATATCATCATTTTAGATTAAACTTTTCTGTATTTTCCTTTTCAGTGTTAGTCTTATAAACAGCATATAGTTGGGATTTACTTTTTCAACTAGTCTTTTTTTTTTTTTTTTTTTTTTAGGATTTTATTTATTCATGAGAGACTCAGAGAGAGAGGTAGAGACATAGCTAGAGGGAGAAGCAGGCTCCCTGCAGGGAAATCATGACCTGAGTCCAAGGCAGATGCTCAACCACTGAGCCACCTAGGTGTCCCGTTTTTAACTAGTCTTAATAATTGTCTTTTTTTTTTTTTTTTTAATAGCTGTCTTTTAGCTGAAACATATAGACAGTTTCACTTTGGGGTGATTTTTTCCTTTATTTTGACTTTATTCTTACAAGAAATTTTGCTGGGTATAGGATTCTAGGCTTGGCAATTGTTTTGTTTCAGGACTGCCTTCTGGCTTCTATTGCTGTTATTCCTTCAGAGGTTATCAGTTTATCTCCACCCATCCCCACTGGGGCTGCATACAAGGTGTAAGATGCCTATCTGTCCTTTGTGAGATCCATTGGGCTCTGTGCGTGTGTGCGCGCGCGCATGTGAGTGCGCGTGTGTGTGTATGTGTATTTATAGGGTGATTGTTTAAATCAGAATCCATATAAAGTGTACATGTTATGATGAGTTGATATGTCCTATAAGCTGCTTTTACTCCATAGGTTACTCCTTTTTTTCTTTCAATTTTGTTGTGAAAGAAAGCATTGTTTCTCTTGTAGAGATTTCAGAGTCTGGATTTAGTTGATTACATTGTTTAACATGTTATTCTGTCATTTGTATTTATTTCCTGCAAATTGGCAGTTGAGTCCAGAGGCTTAATCAGATTTTAGTTCATGATTTTGGGAAATCTGCTTTGGAGATTACGCTGTGTTCTTCCATCAGGAGGCACATAATGTCTGGGTGTCTTTCTTTTTGTGATGGTAGCAGCCATTTGATGCCCAGTGCCTAGATCTGTTGATTCATTGGGAGTCATAAAATTATGATATTCTATCTTCATTTCTTCTTCATTTCTTATCTGGGAAACCTCTATGAAGAGAGAAATTTCTCCTTATCTACTATTTGTTTATCCAGTGGTACAGTTTGCATAGGGAAGGCAGAATAAATGTTTACTTCTTTTTCTCCATTTACTATTTTTAAAAATGAGTTGGTTCATTAGCAGCCTCTAAAAGAAATCAGAATTTTAAAAATTATTATTATAAACTTAAGTATTTAAGCATTTTTGATGTGTTTTAGTCCATTACAATTAAAATGTTTATTAATAATACTAAAATTGCCCTATCTTTGCCCAGAAAGATATTCTTTAAATTGACTTCTGAGTCCTTTTGATGTGACCTCAGTAGTCTTTGATAGTTTCTTTGCTATTTATACGCCAAGATGTTTTATAGGCTTTTTTTTAAAAGATTTTTTAAAATTTTATTCACGAGAGACACAGAGGGAGAGGCAGAGACATAGGCAGAGGCAGAAAGAAGCAGGCGCCATGGAGGGAGCCTGATGTGGGACTCGATCTCGGGTCTCCAGGATCACGCCCTGGGCCGAAGGCGGTGCTAAACCACTGAGCTACTGGGGCTGCACTATAGGCTTATCTTATTAATTTCCAGCTCCAAAACTAGAATCACCCATTTCTACAAGGAGCCCTGGTTCTTTTTTAATAGGACAGGGTGTTTCTCAATCTGAGTGCCAGGGATGCCTGTTGCTACTAGACCGGTCATTGTTTCTAGACAGAATTAAGAAATATTCTTTTTCTCTGTTTTCAAAAAGATACAATGCCTCAGGATTTCATAATGACACTTCTAATTCAAATTCAGGATTAAACAGTTTTAACTTAATCTCTTCTGTTTTACATTTGTACATCTTTTCCCCTCATGTTGACCATCTTGGTTCTCAAGGATATCAAGGATGATAGAGCTAGAATATGACCTAATTGGACATTTGGTTTATTGTACCCTGTAATATAAACATTTCAGAATAACAATATTAACACTATCACCAGAATATGATTAGTGAAAACAGTGAAGACATTTTTGCAGATCTTTTGCCTTTAGGGTAGATCCCACTAGGGATATTCAGTAAAATTTTTAGTATTTTAAGGTCATTTTGGAATAATTCCTTCTTGTGGATAAACACTTAGTGCCTTTATATTTTTAGTGCTTGCTTAAAAATTAGTTATTTTATAATTATATAAAATGTTATAGGATTCTGTGGTCAAAATGATAAAACAGTGTATTTTTAAAAAAGCATATACCTTGCCTATTTCATTTATCTCCTCTTCACCATATAGGTATTTACTCATATAAATTTTATACTTTATTATTCCATTTAAAAAATGTAAGTGTATATATTTGCATTATCTCTTAAAGATTGGACTTAGTGACTACTTGTATTTCCTTCCTTTGAACCCTCACCCCCCCACCTTTCCCTCATTCATGGCTCAGCTTTATGGTTCTCTTTTGATTTGTTGATGATGGATGTGGAGGGAATTTTAAGATGCTGAGACACTGAGTGGACTGTCTTCAGATGCCCAGAGATTACAAGAAATAAGGAAGAACTTTGTCAAGAGACTGTGAATGAAGTGTGAAGGTTGTAATGTCAGGCTTTCTTCCCTGAATGTCATGGTAATAGGACAAGGGTTGAAATGATGTAATAGGAATGGAATTTTATGCAACTGATATGTGTTAAAAATGGGCACTTTGGACCATGTACTATTTTCCATGGTGTCAAGCAGCAATATGATGTCCTAATATTTTGCATGGGAGATGGTCTGTCTCCTATCTGCATTACTCTTAGACTTGAAAAGGCCATGCTAAGGCTGTCAAAAACAAACACAAAATATTAATATCTTCAATAAATATCTATCAAGCTTGGCCTGGACCATTCAGTATTTTTAAAGTAATTTTACATGTGTCTTCTCTAGTCTGTTATAGATCTGTGTTTTTGGTTAAATTCTTTAAGGCTGTCATACCCCCATATACAGGTCTTGGTGGGAGTACCTCATTTTACTTCCAATATTACCTAAAGCCTATATAAATCTTTTTCATGACTTTATTTTCTGTCCTTCACACTTTTACCCTACCATCTGCTTCTCACTTGCTTTATGAGTACTGATTGATAAGTAAATGAACCTAGACCCTAGAACCTTCACTGAGCACCTACTAATGTTCTGGGTGTTGGGCGAGGCTCTTGAGACACTCAGATAGCTAGATTGCTCCTGCCCTTTTTGTGCTCATCTGTAGTGTGAGGGAATTGGTTCCCATCTCTTCTCACACCAGCATTCCAGAGCACTGAGTCTTAAAGCTCCAAGCAATACTTCTTTTTTCCATCACTTCTACTTGATGGCAGCTTCTCTTCCTAACCTGATATCTGCTGCTTGGTGTCAGCGATCCCCTTGAAGGCAAGTGCTAAAATGATCAGCACAAATTCTGTAGTTTAGTGCTCTCTGCTACACCTTTCTCCTCCCTGCCACAACACCATGTTTCACACCAAGCTGTGATTCCTGCAGCTTGCTCCAGCCAGAGGTACTGAGGCAGGCCTATTTCTGAGACGCTCCAGCTCCTCTAATGAATGACTGGCTCATGGACTCCCTACTGACTTTGCCAAATGTGTAGAATTGCATTATGCTTTCGGTTGCCTCCACCCTACCTTCTTTCCTTCCTTCTCTCCTTTACAAGGGTCAGGCATGCTTTTGTAGTTTGATGGCACCCAATTTATTAGCAGTTTGTTACAGCAGCCTTAGGAACCTAATACAGTTGGTGTTACTGGGTAAGTCAATATTTCTGAGTCTTGGTTTCTTCACCTTTTACAAAGGAGGATTATACTAAATTATATACAAAATTCTTTGGGTGATGGGGATCCCTGGGTGGCTCAGTGGTTTAGAGCCTGCCTTTGGCCCGGGGCGTGATCCTGGAGACCTGGGATCGAGTCCCACATCGGGCTCCCTGTATGGAGCCTGCTTCTCCCTCTGCCTGTGTCTCTGCCTCTCTCTCTCTCCCTCTCTCTCTCTGTCTCTTGTGAATAAATAAATAAAATCTCAAACAAAATTCTTTGAGTGAATTAATCTCTTTAAAAAAAAAAGATTCTATTTATTCATGAGAGACACAGAAAGAGAAATAGACATAGGCAGAGGGAGAAGCTGGCTCCCCACAGGGAGCCCAGTGTGGGACTAGATCCCAGGACCTTGGAATCACCACCTGAATCAAAGGGAGATGTTCAACCGCTGAGCTGTCCAGGTGCCCCAAATTAGTTAATTTCTTAAGCTTTAGCTTCCCTTTCTGTGAAGGGAAGATGAATATATAACGATGCCTGGCACATAGAAGTACTAATTAAGTGTAAGCCAGTAAAGCTGGTACTAATAATAGCAGTAGTAATTCTTCTAGTTCTGGCAATCTGTAGTGTATAGCCAGTCCCCCAAAAAATGCTGAGGAAGAGAGCTTAACAGGAGGAGAAATATCCTGTAATTTAGGGGTGAAGACAGAGTAAGGAGTGGAACACACAGAAAGACTTCCTAAATAGCTCAGACCAAGGGTCGGATGCAGGCAGAAGGGCGTTCTTAAAGCAATAGGTTCTCTCCCCTCCCCCAGTAATGCAAGGGCAGAAATTTATTCTCTCATAGTTCTAGAAGCCAGAAGTCTGAAATCAAGATGTTGGCAGGACCGCGCTCCCTCTGAAACCTGTAGGGAAAACTCTTTCCTTGCCTTTTCCTAGCTTCTGGTGTTTTGCAATCAATTTTTGGCATTCTTCAGCTTGCAGCTTCGTAATGCCAATCTCTGTTTTCTTCACACATCGTTTCCCCTGTATTTCTCAGTCTTCACGTGGCTGTCGTCTTAATAAGGACACCAGTCATATTGGATTAGGGGCCTGCCCTACTAATTACATCTGCTATGACCCAAATAAGTTCACATTCCAAGGTACTGGCAGTTAGGACTTTTACATGTCTTTCTTGGGGGTCACAATGTAACCCATAACACCAAGTAATTAGTGTCAGAGCTGGTGTAAGAATCCAAATAGACTCATGAGTAAGATTGTTTCACATGGTGCCCTGTACAAGTCCATATTCTTGTAATGAATTTATCCCAGTTGTGTAGGATATTAACTCTGAAGTTTAATTAATTATTTTTTTAAAAAAGATTTTGTTTATTTATTCATGAGAGACTCCAGCTGAGACAGAGACAGGCTGAGACATAGGCAGAGGGAGAAGCAGGCTCCATGCAGGGAGCCCGATGTGGGACTCGATTTCAGGTTTCCAGGATCACACCCTGGGCTGAAGGCAGCGCTAAACCGCTGAGCCACCTGGGCTGCCCAAGTTCCCCTACTTCTGTCCATACTTGTCAGATAGGGGTTTGTAACCCTGATGTCCACAAACTTTTCTTTCCCTACCTTTGACTGTAGGGTCAATATTACTCAAACAAGGATTTCTAAAAATGTGAACAAACCCAATCTCCTTTTTCTAGAGAAAATGAAGCTTATTGGTGTTGAATAAAATGATACAGTTCAAGATCAAAACATTAATTGTGTGTGGCATGAGTTTTTCCCATCCAGAGAATAACTCTGCTGACTCTGCAGCTGGCTGTTCTCTACCCTGGAATCTCCTCTGCTGTGGGGTGAAATAATTGCTTGCCTTTCTTTCTAGTGCAGCTTCCTTTGGTGTAGCAAAGAAAAAAGAATTAGCTTTTAGGACAGATGTTTTGTTTGATTCTGCAATTCTGAGGCAAACTACTTCAAAGTCCAGTTTGTATCTGGATTTTGGGATGATGAAAAAAGTCTACTATTACCTCTTCTGTTGCTTTCCATTAAATATTTATTAAATGAGCAGAATAGTTCACAGCTGGTTAGAATCAGAGATGTGTATCTGTTCCTGTTCTAGTATTACAGAGATCTCTGAGATGAGTAAAAGATAACAAGACCAGACATGGATAGCCGGTTGATTGGGCACCATTTATTGGAAATGTAATCCTTTCTCCACTGCAATACAGTGCTACTTTGTCTTATCAGTTGGTCAGGTTTGTGAGAGTCACTCTTCTGTTCCACTCACCTATTTGCCTATCTTTGCCCCAATACCAAGCTATCATAATTACTATCGTTTTGTAATAGTTCTTGATACCTGGTAGCATGAGTTTTCTGGTTTTGTTTTTCTTTCTTTCTTTCTTTCTTTCTTTCTTTCTTTCTTTCTTTCTTTCTTTTTTTTTTTAAGATTGTACTTATTTATTTGAGAGAGCATGAGCAGGGGGAGGGGCAGAGAGAGAGGGACACGCAGACTCCCCACTGAGCAGGGAGCCTGACAGAACTGGCCCTGGGGGCTTGATCCCAGGACCCCAAAATCGCAACCTGATGCTTAACCAACTGAGCCACCCAGGTGCCCCTCTGGTTTTGTTTTTCTCTACATTGCCTTTAGTTCTTTAGTTGATGTTTTAGAATTAAAAAGAACAATATTGCTTTTTCAGGGGTGAATAAAAATATCCTGCACCAAAACTTTGTTTAAAGAAGTGACCCCCCCCCAAAAAAAACCTTTTGTTTCATAAATGCCTAACCAACATTTATAAAAACTATGTATACATTCCCTTCATTGGTTTATGTCGGGAGAGGAAAGAAGCTCTTTCGATTTTGATTAAGGGCCCATTTATACTGGTTGGTTACTGGTAGGATTATTTGGGGATTTTAGATTCTCTTCCTAGGTTTACAGTATAATAAAAGGCAAGGCCCTCTTGTAAATCCCTTTTCAAGGCAATTAACCACAAAGTAAAGGCTCAGTAAACATATTTAAACTAAACGTAAAAATAAAAAAATAAACTAAACGTAATGCAAATCCATCAAGGAAGGTACAGAATCTGCATCCTCACAGTGAAGAGTCCTGCTGGTAATCCAACTGGGGACAGGATTTGTGATGGTCAAGTAAAGAGGATGACGCTGAGAAGACACAGGGCTGAGGAAGAGTAAGAGTCAGTTTTTTTTTTTCTTTTTCTTAAACCACCCCAAAACTCAATGGCTTATAACAGCATTTTTTTTCCTACTCTTGGGTCTGGTGTGGTGTAGGGGGGAAGGAGCTCTACTTTAGGAGCCAGGATTTGGACTGGGTTCAAGTCTATTCCACATGTTTCAGTCTGGGGCCCCGGTTGGGGAGAGCGGGTTGGGGACAGTGAGTACCTGGGGCATGCTCTTGCCTGGCAGTCACAGGAGCACAGGAGGCCGAACAAAACCATGCAATCACATTTTTAGTTTCTATTTGTGTCATATCTGCTAACATTCTGTTGGCAAAGCAAACCGCATGTCCGAGTTCAACATCCATGCGTAGGGGACTCTGTCCTTGTAGTGCTCTGGAAGATCACGTGATGGAGGGAGGGGGTAGGGAATAGAGAATAATAATGTACTCTAGCACAGGAAGGGACAGGGTTCTTGGATGGTTGTGAGAACCCACCTTGCTGCCTCCTGGAATATTGAGGTGCAGAGAAATTCCTTCAGAAAAACGGGGAGAGAATTAGCCCTGCTAAAGAGCTGTGTGATATTGGTGCCAGAATATAGACTGGCCTCTATTTCCTTGTCACTTTACCTGCCTGTCCTTCCACTGCTTTCTTTTCCTACCTGGGAACCTTCAGAAGGGGCTAAGCCAAGGTGATGGCAACCAGACAAGGGAGGAGTCTAGCCAGCTACTGTAGCAGCAGCAGCAGGAAAGATGGTGCCCAGAGAGCTAGCTACCCAGAAGTTTCCAGCAGCAGGAACAGCAAGGCAGTGTCGTGGCCATCAGAGAGTGAGCATCAGAGTCTTTCTATAACACATACAGTGTGCTCAATCAGATCTGGTCTCTGAAAGTACTCCATCAACTGTTCAGAGTTATTGTATCAGGAGGTTAAATGGGAAACTTGTCCGGTTTAGGTTCGGCTGTGGCTTCAAGACACTAGAGAGCACATTTCAAAGTGAAATGTAAGACCAAAAATATTTAAAAAGGAGATTGTGGGGGTACCTGTGTGGCTCAGGTACAGGGCTGCCTTGGGCTCAGGTCATGATCCCGGAGTCCTGGGATCAATCCCCCATAAGATGTCAGTCTCCCTGCTGGATGGGGAGTCTGCTTCTCCCTCTGCCCCTGCCCCTGCTCATTCACTGTCTCTTTCTCAAATAAATAAAATCTTTAAAAAAATAAAAAGGAGACTGTGGGGAATATGTTTTGCATCTTTAGTTGATCTTCCACTGGTCAGTCTATAAAAGATGTTGGAGATGCCAAGAAAAGAGCTGGAGAGAGGAGAGGAGACTCCCTTGGACAGAGTTGGTGTGCTCTCATTACCCGAGGGTGACCAGAAAAGTCATGGTACCTGCCTGAGTTTTTATACCAGAGGCAAGAGAAGAACCTACCCCACAGAATAATATTTAAAGGGATAGTGGGGCACAAAATACTATTATATGGAAACATTTACACCATGGGAATGTGATTATGACTTACTTTATTGAATGATTTATTAATTACTGTAGCAGAAACTACTAGTTGTCCACCCAAATCCATTTGCCCATTTTCCCATAATACTAGCACTGTTATCAGGACCTGGGCTGCCCTGCTGGTACCAGGTCTCCCAGGCTCCTTTGCCACCGGGGATGGCTTGTGATTAAATTCTGTCTCTGGAGTGTACATGGAAGTGACATGTGCTTCTTCCAGGCCTGGACCTTAAAACATTGTCTGTGTGTTTCTCCAGACCAACTCCCCTTCCTGCAATTTATTTATTTATGCACTTTTAAAAGATTTTATTTATTTATTAGAGAGAGCAAGCGAGCATGAGCAGAGCAGGGAACAGAAGGAGAGGGAGAAGCAGACTCTCCAGTGAGCAGCGGGAGCCCAACTTGGGGCCGGATCCCAGGAACCCAAGATCATGACCTTAGCTGAAGGCAGATGCCTAACCGACTGAGTCACCCACATGTTCCCCCAACCCCCTTTTCTGCAAAATCTAGCTTGGAGGACAACACCCTAGGGCAGTGCTTCTCTGTGTGTTTTTTAAAGCATAAGAATCACCTGGAGAGCTCATTAAAACAGATTAAAACAAGGATTCAGTAGGTCTGCCAGTGGGCCCAATAATTTGCATTTCTAACAAGCTTCCCATTGATGCTGGTGCTGCTGATCTGTGGACCACACTTTGAGTAGCACTGCTTTTAGAGGATGGTGGAGATGCAAAATGGAAAGAATCTGAGTTTCTGAATGTCTGCGTGGGACAGAGGAGCCTGTCCACCCATCTCGGACTGCTTTGCGAGAACACTATATTTTGGGGACTGTGTTATGGCAGCTGAGTCATTACCCTAGCTGACTATCCTCCTGATATTCTGCTGGTCCTTCTCTACATCTAAACCAAATCTCTCTCATAATTTTTTTCCTGTTTCATCTTGAACTCTCCTTCCTGGTGATGGAGAATAATATTAGCCATCTTTACTAAATGAATTTCATAAGAGCTCGCATCTAGGATTCTGTATCAAACTCCAGCAGGGCCCAGGAAAGGATTGTCCTTAACCATCTTTCCCGAGGAGATAGAAGGAACTCCAGTGATGGGCTTGGAGAGAAGAGGACCTCCAGGTGTCTACATCTGGTAGCAAGCCTCTGTTGTAACCCAGCCCTTAAGCATCATACTGGAGACAGCTGAACTTGAGTAACTTTTATTTTGGAGGCAGGGGAAATTCAGAGCTTCCCAGAACCTTGAGGAATGAGCCTGCCTTCTGGGCCACGTTCTCCAGGAGCCGTATCCGATGACCATCTCACAGGTTACAGCTGGCCAGGTATTTGGACAAATCTTTGCCTTTGCAGTGTTTAACCCAGGCCACCCTAAGAATAGAGAAATAGGGCATAGATCAGAGGCAGGGCCAGGAGTCTAGAGGGGCTTAGCTGAGGTAGGGTCTTCAGGCTGGAGTCAGTTTATGCTGTGGGAGAGTCTCAGACGGGGAGGGTTTGCCGGCGTGAGAAGGCTTGAGTCGGTGTTGCAGGGAGGCCTCGGGTGAGCATGGCACAGTATTGCTCTGCCTCACTTCCGTCAGGAGAACGGTCTCAGCTCCCTACAAAGCCCAGGGAGAGGCCTACAGCAGAGATGCTGCGATTCTATGAGCGTCCCTCATACTGTCTGGGTCTGGGCCCATGCCTGTCAGAGTGGCTGCTCTCTGCCCCTCACGTTCTGCTTACCAGGCAGACATCCCATTAGGATCTTTCACAACCCTCTTGGCACAGGCGATATCATCATCGATGTTGTCATCCAGGAACTCTGAAAGGAAAAGTGGTTGAATGGAGAGGGGAAAAAAAATCCTCTTTTTCTGTTTCATTAATCAATACTTTTTTGATGGGGGAAGTTCCAGAGGAAATTGAGCCTGGGTCAGAGACCCTCTATCTCTGGAGCCCTTTTGTGGATTTGCCTTCCATTTGCCTGGGTTTTCTTGCCTTGCTTTGAATCTGCCTCTGAGCGTCGTTCCCTCCGGAGGGCAGCCAGGACCTGATGGACCAGGGAGAGCCTTTGTGTTCAGGAAACTGCTTAGTGTGTCCAGAGTTCTGTGTGGGGGTATGTGGACTGGTGATGCAGCCATGCGTGTGCCAGGAACGGGATAAAACGGCTTGAGGGATGGGAACCCATGAAGGTGAGGCTTAGTCAGAGGTCAGTGTATCTTCCTTCTTCCTTTTAGGCAGGAGGAATTCTGTGGAATCCTCTTTTAGTGTGAGGACTCTCTGGGGCCCCTTTATTCCCTGTCCTGGGCTTCTCCAGCACAGGCGAGGGGCAGGTGTTAGGGAGTAGGGTGTTCAATCTTGCACCTGTTTTACCTGCCCCACTTCACCCAGCCCTTGGAGGGGATCGAGTCCTTACTGCTGCACATTATGTTGCAGGCATTTGCCGAGGAGTGAGAGTTGCTTTTGCACCACCACTTGCTGTTCAGCTGGAAGATTCCATAGTCACTACTGCCATTGGAATTTCTCCCATTAAAGGCCTGGGTGTTGAAGTTACTCTCATACTCAGCCATGCAGACCCCTGTGTCGAGGGAGCAAAAGTGTGAGTAGAAAAGGGGGATTGTTTCATGATGAGCACACCTCATGCTATACTAGAATGGCCAGAAAGTCCCTTGAGACTGAAATGAAAAGACTATAAAATCCTCAGTGTTAGATTTATGTTTATCATCCATTGTATATTCCTAGTCCCAAGGAATAATTAGCCCATGGGAAGAATGTAATAACAATTTGTTTAATAAATGCATTTGTAATGCCCAATAATCAAGCAAGCACTATCTCCCAGTCTATCTTTCCAGCCTCATCTCCCAGCCAAATAGCCGACTCTTGCCTTGGATACTCACATTGCCTTTTATCCCAAAGTATATGGAAGAGAAGAGATGGAGAAGTAATGGAGGAGGATCCTAGAAAGGAAGCCCCAAAAGCTGTCCTTGGGGAGTGATAGGAAAGAGTATGTTTGACATGAAGAAAAATGAAGATATTTAAGGGAAATTGGAATAGCTTCATGTGTTCTTACTGATGAGATGAGTGACCTTGTCTCTGCCTCACCTTCTGTTCTCACAGTCCTTATCCTACTCCCTTGTGACTTGGATAGAACAGACTTTGGACAAACACAGCAGTTGTAGGGTTTTTTTTGATGGACAGAAGGGCAGGGAAGACAGTGGGAATCAGTGCCAACCATGCTGCAGGGACCAGTATCCAAAAGGATGCAGGTGAAAGCAAAGGTCATGGGAGCAAAACGAAGAGGTTAGGTGAGTCTCTGGGTATTTTTGAGGAAGTATTCTAGGCCACTGGGAGGGAAGGTGATTTTGGGGAACAGCAGAAGAAATTTTACTTGGATAAGATAATCCCTGGTGGAAGAGAGAAAGGAGATCCTGATAGGAATATAAGCAGTGGAGGCAGAGACAAGAAGAGCTGTCAGGGAGTGGAAGAGAGCCCTGATAAATGTGTAAATCAGGAAGTGAAAAGGGAGAAATTGGCTGGGGAAGAAGGTCTTTTCTGGGCAGAGACAGAAAGAAGTTCATACTCACAGTTTGCCAGGCTGTAGCCATGGAAGCCATCCATTCCCATGCTCTTCAGCTTGCGGGCCAGCTCACACTTGGAGAAGATTTTGGCCTCATCTGCTACAAAGAAGTAGCTGAGGATGGTGATGACCAGAATAGACCTCATTTCTGTAGCTGGTGAAACACAAGTCTGCTATGTCCAGGATGTTGTTGTCTCTTATAACCCTCTGGGCACAAAGATATCTCTGATTGGGTAATAGTGCTGGCATCTATGCCAGGAAGGACACGGCTGCCCAAAGATAGTTCCCCCAAACTGGTCCAGCCAGTATAAACTTCAGGGAAGGGGATGTAACCAAGAATAATACCAGGAATAAAGTCTCATTTTGGTGGGGGTGGGTCCTGGATTTGGGCAAATGTGTGGAGGAGGGAAATGGGGAGAGAAGGGAATTGGTAAGAGAAAGAAGTATCATTTTCAACCCTTGTGCTTTTGTTGGAATATCTCCAGAGGGGATTGTCCCTGTGTGTTTTGCTGAACTTTGGCTCATAATCTGTGCTTGGCAGAAGGTATTTTCCTACTCAGTCTAGTAGGAGACCCATGATGAGCATCACTGAGTTTGGAGAAATTGAGGATCTTCTTGCATCTGCAATCAGTAAACCATTGATTGAATAGGAGACCACTAGAGTATAAGTTCATAATATCTCTGTGTCTGCAAGAAGTCATCATATTAAAAACCGCAACTATATTGAATTCTAATATCTGTGTGATCAATGATCATCAAACATCCTATATTAGGGTTCTCCAGAGAAACAGAACTAATAGAGGATGTGTGTGTGTGTGTGTGTGTGTGTGTATAGTTAGTTAGACAAAGTTGATAATTATTAGAGCACAAGGTCTTATTTTTAATTTGGTGGATAGACATTATGGAAGAAGAGTTATCACTAGACCAATACTTTCTTTTTTATTTTTTTTAAATATTTTATTTATTTATTCATGAGAGACACAGAGAAAGAGGCAGAGACATAGGCAGAGGGAAAAGCAGGCCTCCCATGGGGAGCCCAATGCAGAACTCGATCCCAAGACCCGGGGATCAAAACATGAGCTGAAGGCAGATGCTCAACCACTGAGCCACCCAGGCATCCCTAGATCAATACTTTCTAAGAAGACACACAAGAGTAATAATAGTGGTAGTGCTGGAAGGCGGCTTCTGTAGGTCTTCTTGAAGTAACTGGCAAGACTTTGCTGTTAAAGGGCACTGTATGATGTTGACTTGGAAACATACAGGAATGGATACTAGGCATAACTTATTTATAATATTCACTCAGGGTAGCTAATTGGTCTGGCTATCCATCTGCTTATGCTTTCATTGATTAGATTAATTCCATGTCTATGTCCAGAGACATTCAGGAGCTTAAGGAGGTTGATCTTTACTCTAAAGGCACCTATGAAAATATGCATTTGGGTTAGGTTTTTTTTCTCCAGGCAAGTGGAAGGAAAGACAATAAGGAAAGATTATGAAAGATATTGGCAAAGGTGGTGTAGATTTTGGACCATGGAGTCTTATCTGGATGAGGAAGGAAGGGGAGAGAGAAGGAGATTATTACATAGAGGAACAGTAGAAGTCTATCAGTGGACTGGATGTTTCAATGGAATCCAAACAGGAGTAGTGGGAATGAGTGAACAAGTGACCGGAAAGAATAAGAGGTTGGTGAGAAAAGTGCATACCTGAGTTTATGGTATTGGTGGTGAAGCAGTACTGAGTGATGGTGGCAAGATTCAGGATGGGACCAGGAGGATGCGTGACTGAAGTGGATCAAAGGAGATGCTTCTTGGGTTGGAGAGGCTAGGTGTTGGACAGGACATTCATATGGATGTTTGAATCACAGAGTAGGAGGATTTTGAGATGGAGGGAAATTCTGTGAAAGGTCAGTGTTCTCAAGGAATGGGGGAGAACAACCAAAGGGAGGTGATAGGTGTAGGGCCAGAATACATAAACCTCAAAGAAATAGGAGACTTTAAAGCAGATGGGGTTGGTGATGATCTCAAAGTGTCAGGAGTGAGATTGATTACTTCTAGATTCAGCTATACCCAGGTTGGGGAGAATAAATAGTCTCTAATTGAGGAGGTGATTATTACAGACGTAGTGAGGATTCTGAATTTGTGTGTATTCTTTCTTTCTTTCTTTTTTAAGATTTTATTTATTTATTCATGAGAGACACACAGAGAGAGGCAGAGACAGGGGCAGAGGGAGAAGCAGGCTCCCTCCAGGGAGCTTGATGCGGGATTTGATTCCAGAACCCTGGGAACACACTGTGAGCTGAAGGCAGATGCTCAACCACTGAGCCACCCTGGCATCCTTGTGTGTGTTATTTTTATTTGGTTTTCATTTATGTAGGTTTTCATGTCTTCATTACACATGTATGCACCTACAAACAATATATGCATTGTTTTGTGTGGTTTTAAATTTCAAACAAATGGCGTAATACTGTGCGTATTTTTCTGGACTTTGCATTAAAAAAATTTTTTTAAATTTAAATTCAGTTAGTCAACATAAAGTACATTCTTAGTTTCAGATGTAGTGTGCAATGATTCATCAGTTGCATCTAACACCCAGTGCTCTTCACATCACATGCCCTCCTTAATGCTCACTACCAAATTACCCCACCCCCCACCCACCTTTCCTCCAGCAATTTTCAGTTTGTTTCCTAGAGTTGAGTCTCTCATGGTTTTTCTCCCTTTCTGATGGCACCTTGCATTTTTCATTCAACTTGTTTTCGAGGTTTATTCATGCTGTTACTTGCTGTCATATTAACTACTCTACAATATTTCATTGTATTGCCACTATTTTGTAGTCATTCTACTGATGAATATTTAGACTGTTTCCAATTTTTGTTATTCAGAAAATGCTGAACATAATTGTATGTACCTTCTTCTTTACCCATAATATTCTGCAGTTTCACTTTGGTGTGTCCAAGTGCAGATTTGTATTTTATTTTGTTTCGTATTTTAAATATATTCTTTAAAAAAAACTTATTTATTTTTTATTTTAAAAACTTTTTATTTATTCAGAGAGAGAGAGAGAGAGAGAGAGGCAGAGTCACAGGCAGAGGGAGAAGAAGGCTCCATGCAGGAAGCCTGAAGTGGGACTAGAACCCAGGCCTTTCAGGATCACACCCCGGGCTGCAGGCGGCGCTAAACCGCTGCACCACCGGGGCTGCCCCATATTTTAAATATATTCTAATGAGAATTTATATCTCTTTTTAAGTCTGGGAAATTTTCAGTATCTGTTCAAGTTACTCTTCTTTCTGTTTCTCCTTTCTGTTTTTCCTGGAACCCTGTATCAGCAAATGTTGGAGCTTCTCCGTTTAAACTCTAGACCTTTGTACTATATTTGGTATTTTATCTCTTTGCCTCTCTGTACTATACTCTGGGTGAAGTATTTAACATTATCTTGTAATTCGCTAATTCTGTCTTCACCTCTCTTAAGTCTAGAGTTTATTCCACCTATTGAGTCTTGAAATATTTCAATGAAATATATATTTTTCATTTCTAATTTTCAAATTTGTTCTTGTGCATATCTATCTGTGCTTGTTTTTTTTTTAAACCATCCAAGACCTAATGGCCACGTTATTTTTTTTTTAAGATTTTATTTATGAGAGACACAGAGAGGAAGAGAGAGGCAGAGACACAGGCAGAGGAAGAAGCAGGCTCCTGATGTGGGAGGAGGGAGCCTGATGTGGGACTCAACCCCGGGTCTCCAGGATCACACCCTGGGCTGAAGGCAGGTGCTCAACTGCTGAGCCACCCAGGGATCCCTCTGTGCTTGTTTTTAAAAAATATTTTATTTATTTGCGAAAGAGAGAGAGAGAATATGAGCAAAAGTGGCAGGCGCTAGGGGAGGAGCAGAGGGATAAACAGACTTCCCACTGAGCAGGGAGCCCGATGTGAGGCTCCATCTGAGGACCCCGAGATCATGACCTGAATAAAAGGCAGTTACTTGACTGATTGAACCACCCAGGTGCCCCTATCTGTACTTATTATTATTATTTTTTATTTATGATAGTCACACACAGAGAGAGAGAGAGGCAGAGACATAGGCAGAGGGAGAAGCAGGCTCCATGCACCGGGAGCCCGACGTGGGATTTGATCCCAGGTCTCCAGGATTGCGCCCTGGACCAAAGGCAGGCCCTAAACCGCTGCGCCATCCAGGGATCCCCTCTGTACTTGTTTTAATTCTGTCTAGATGTTTCATGATTTTCTCTCTAGTACTATATGTAAATTATTCATATACTATCTTCTTAAGGATCCAAATACTTTAAGGCATTTCCAGACTTTTATTTTTTAATTTTTCATTTTTTTTTCATTTCCAGACTTTTAATGTATTATTTAAAACTTGAAGTATAGCTGACACACACTGTTACATTAGTTTCAGATGTACAACTAGTGATTCCACAAGTTCATACATTAAGCCATGCTCACCACAAATATAGCTACCATCTGTCACCATGCAACACTGTTAGAATACCTGCATTCACTCATATGTGGAATTTACAAAACAAAGCAGATGGATATAGGGGGAACAAAAAGAGAGGCAGACTAGAAAAAGGACTCTTTTTTTTTTTTTTTTTTAAGATTTTATTTATTTCAGAGAGAGAGAGAGAGAGCACGCGAGCAAGCACAAGCAGGAGGTGGGGCAGAAGGAGAGGGAGTAGCAGGCTCCCCTGGAGCAGGGAGCCCAGGGGGCCCAGGGAGCTGCAGGTAGGCCTTGATCCTGAACCCTGGGATCATGATCTGAGCTGAAGGCAGACACTTACCTGACTGAGCCACTCAGGTGTCTCCAGAAAACAGACTAAACTGTAGAAAATAAACGGAGGGTTGCTGGAGGGGAGATGAGTGGGGGGTGGGTGGGTGTTGGGTTCAATGGATGATGGGGATTAAGGAGAGCCCTTGTGATGAGCACCAGTTGTTGTATGTAAGTGACAAATCACTAAATTCTAGTCCTGAAATCAATATTACATTGTATGTTAACTAACTGGAATTTAAATAAAAACTTGGAGAAAACACAAGAACAAAAGCAACAACAAAAACCCCACACCCTTGACTATATTCCCTATGCTGTGATTTTTATCCCCATGACATATTCATTCCGAACTGGAAACCTGTGTCTTCCCCTCCCCTTCATCCACTTTGCCCATCAACCTACTCCTCTCCGGTCACCATCGGTTTGTTTTCTGTATTTATGGGTCTGTTTCTACTCTTTTTGTTCCCTTATTTGTTTTGTTTTTTTAGATTCCACATATAAGTGAAATCATATGGTGTTTGTCTTTCTCTCAGACTCTTAATGTTTTAGTATTCTCTAGCGTAAATTTATCTCCCAATTGTTGATTTTTTGGCTATCTTTTGTAGAGTTAGGTGTTTTCCAAGTGTTTTATAATGTTGGACCTCTGACTCATCTTGAGTGGGAGACCACACGTATGCACTCTCCATGGCTGGTCATGAAGCTCTGTGCTCTCTTGCCTCCTTAGATGTGCTCTGGATAAGCTTTGGCCTCAGACAGTAGCAGGCAGCAGGTTTTTCTCATTTCTCTTTAATGAAAAGACATCCTGTTCCCAGCTCCTCCTTTCTAGAATGACTTTGGCTCTAGTTCCTGCTGTAGGTGGAGAACTTGGAGCCTCCTTTAACCTGCAGGAGCTGAACTCAGAGCTGCCTCTTCTTCCTTAAACCTGGAATCTGGCAGGACTTTAGCTTCAGCCCTACTCACAGCTTTTATTATTAGTTTCCTTACATTTGTGGCCCATGGGGATATTTATTTTGTTTTTGAGCTATTATATGCCTTTCACATTTTTCTTTTCTTTCTTTTTTTTTTTTTTTTTAAGATTTTATTTATTCATGAGAGACAGAGAGAGAGAGAGAGAGAGAGAGAGGCAGAGACACAGGCAGGCAGAGGGAGAAGCAGGTTCCATGCAGGGAGCCCGATGTGGGACTCGATCCCGGGTCTCCAGGATCACGCCCTGGGCTGAAGGCAGGCTCCAAACCACTGAGCCACCCAGGGATCCCCCTTTCACATTTTTTCAATTACTGCTGTGTGCTTGCTGTAGGTAGGGTATCTCAAAGCATGGACTTACCATGCCATATTGAACTGAAGTCCCATTAATAACTGAAACATTTTTTAAAAAGATTTTATTTGAGAGAGAGAGAGAGAAAGTATGAGCAGAGGGAGGAGCAGAGGGGGAGGGAGAGGGAGAAAAATCTCCAGCAGACTCCCCACTGAGCACAGAGGCACCCCCACCCCATCCTTCCCGCTGGATCCCACAACCCTGAGATCATGGCCTGAGCTAAAACCAAGAGGTGGACGCTCAACCAACTGAGCCACCCAGGTGCCCCTAGCTGAAACATTTTAAAAAACCCAATCTGCTTCCTTTTCATTAGGAACGTAACCATGTGTTTCCCAGGGGAGGAATCTGGGAGAAGTTTCTGGAACTCTTCCTTTTTCCTTTGCTTCTCCTACTTATTTCCTTTTTTTAAATTTTATTTTATTTTTATTTTTTTTTACAGATTTTATTTATTCATTTGAGAGAGAGAGAGAGAGAGAGTGCCCAAGAGAGCACGACCTTGGGGGAGGGACAAGCAGACTCCCTGCTGACCCGGGATCCTGACTCATGATCTCGACCTGAGCCCAAGGCAGATGCTTAATGCCAGAGCCACCCAGGTGCCCCTTTCTTTCCTTTCTTACCTCTCCTGCCTGCAGCTTTTACTTTCCCTTCCATGATCTCTCTCCTTCCCCTGTCCTGTCATTTCCCTGTTCCCTGTCCCCCTGCCTCTCCCTCCCCTCCCTTCTCTATTTTTCTTCTCAGACTCTCTCCCCTGGGGTCTCTCCTCTGTTTATGTCCGGTTGTCTTGTGACCCGGCATCCTCCCAGTGTCGTCTCAGTCCTTTAACGCCAGGGGACGAGAAGGAGCAGCTGTGGCTCCTGTTTGTATGTGACCTGGTTCCACTGGGGGAAGGGCTGGCCCCTGCCATGGAGGAGGGACTGGAGGGGTGGTGGCCTCCTGACTTACTGAGAGGAAGGGAGGGTGAGGGAGGTCCCTAATGTGTGTTCAGACGTGCCATGGGCCAATCAGGCACAGAGACAGAGAATATGTATTTTGTTTAATTTCCACAAGGCTCCTGTGAAGTATGTATGTATGTCTTGTGATTCTTCCTTTCATGTCACACAGCAGGAATCTGAGACTCCAGGGGGTTAAGTAATTCCCTTGGGCTAGGCCCTGGGCGGCAGGACGCAGATGCGCTGGCTGGGCCTGGGCTCTCCCCACCACGCGACTGTGGGCATTGGACTACCGATTAAAACATGCACTTTTTATTTATTATTATTATTATTATTATTATTATTATTATTATTATTATTTTAAGTGGTGACACTTTATTTTTTAATTTTTAAATTTTAAAAAATATTTTATTTATTTATTCCTAAGAGTCAGAGAGAGAGGTTAGAGACACAGGCAGAGGGAGAAGCAGGTTCCCTGCAGGGAGCCCAATGCAGGTCCCCAGGATCACGCCCTGGGCCAAAGGTAGATGCTCAATGGCTGAGCCACCCGGGTGCCCCATACAATGGTGACACTTTAGATAAGGACTTCTGGCTTCAGGAGTAGGCATGGGACTGCTTATGGTGGGCTGTCATGTGGTGGTGGTGGTGAGGGGGGTGAGGAGAGGGGCTTGGAACTTTCTCAAAACCCTGGAAATAGTATCATAAAGGCAGCCACCTGCTTTGTGCAGTCCTTGGGACCCGCACCTCCCTGCGTGAGCACGACAATTGTCCCTGACCTGTCTGTAGACTGTTCCCAGTGCTTCTCACACAGACAGTAGGCAAACCCCGCTGGGCACGCTGTGAGGTAAGCCTGGGGGGAGGGGGGAAGACGCTGCTGGGGTCTGCGTTTGGGGGCCCTGATGTGCATCCTGTTCATTCGGTCCTGGCCTTCCCTCCAAGACACTATTACAACACAGGATTTCACTTTTGACTTTAATGCAAAGAGTAACCATCACAGAGACATTGCTAATACTCGTATACAGCCGAGGTTCTGTCCACTTCCTGAGCAACTTTCCAGACAGGGGAAATTTCTTTTTAAAGATTTATTTATTTATTCGAGCAAGAGAGTGGGCAGGGGGAGGGGCAGAGAGAGAGGGAGAGAGAATCCCAAGCAGCAGACTTCCCACTGAGCTTGGAGTCCTCACAAGGGATGGGTGGGGAGTGGAGAGTGGGGTGTGTTTCGATCTCACCACCCTGAGATCATGATTTGAGTTGCAACCAAGAGTTGGATGCTAAACTGGCTGAGCCCCTGAGGGGCTTCCAGACAGGGAAATTTTCTATTTGTTTTTTCTTGCTCTGTATTCCCACCCCACCTAGACAGGGTCAGCTATCCCAGGTTTTCTACAATTATTATTTTTTTAAAGATTTTATTTATTTATTCATGAGAGACACAGAGAAAGAGAGAGAGAGAGAGAGAGAGAGAGAGAGGCAGAGACACAAGCAGAGGGAGAAGCAGGCTCCATGCAGGGAGCCCGACATGGGACTCAATCCCAGGTCTCCAGGATCACGCCCTGGGCTGAAGGTGGCACAAAACCGCTGAGCTACCTGGGCTGCCCTATCCCAGGTTTCCTACTTTCCTCCAGATCCTCTCTCGGGCCCTTTCTGTATTTCTGCCTATCTGTCTGATTCCCATCATTCAGGGTTAAATCTTTACATCCATGAGGCACTGTATACACCCCCCCCCCCCATTTTGGTCAGTTTTCCTATTATCCTTGTAACTCCTAGTAGCCATGCCCTCTCCCTACACTGAGAAGCAACTGTAGCATTTGTTATGTGTTGATCCCTGGGCCCCATTTCTAGAGGTTCTGATTTTGTAGGTCTGGTGAAGAGCCTAGAAATCATTTGTAAACAGCTACTCTAGATCATTCTGGTATAGCTAATCTATATACCATATCTTGAGAAACATGTAGATAGATTTCAAATAAAAAAATTAGAAATGTTTTTGTGTCTTTTTAAAAAAGAATTTTATTTATTTATTTTTAAAGATTTTGGTTTATTTATTCATGAGAGATACAGAGAGAGAGAGAGAGAGAGAGAGAGAGAGAGAGGCAGAGACATAGGCAGAGGAAGAAGCAGGCTCTCTATGGGGAGCCTGATGAGAGATTCAATCCCAGGACCCTGGGATCACGATCTGAGCCAAAGGCAGACCCTCAACCACTGAGCCATCCAGATGCCCCTCCTTGTGTCATTTTTAAAAGACTTTAGGGGTGCCTGAGTGGCTCAGTTCGTTGGGCATCTGACTCTTCGTTTCAGCTCAAGTCATGGTCTCATGGTTGTGAGATCAAGATCCTGGTAGGGCTCCAATACTCAACAGGATGTCTGCTTGGGATTCTCTCCCTCCACCTCTGCCCATCGTCCTTCTCCTCTCTCTCTCAAATGAATAAATAAAATCTAAAAGAAAAAGGCAGGGGGTTTTAAAGATTTCCTGTTAGAGGCAAAATTTCAGAATTCTCTCTTTGGATTTAATTTATTTCCTTATTTTCTCATTTACTCTCCTCCCTTTTCCCTACTTCTTACTTGTCTGACATCAGGAGGACTAATGGGAACTCTCAGGGCAGTGGCCCACTTGGTCTCCTGGGCTACCAGCATGAATGACTGACCCTTTTTCTCTCAAGTAGGGGCCCTGTCTGATAAAGGGGAAGTGGCTCTCATGCCACCACTACCTAAATAACTACTCTACAGATTTTTATGCCCAAGTCTATCTTATTGTTTCTGAGATTTCATTTGAAGCATGTCATAAGATCTTATTTAATTCTGGTCCTTATTGCCATCTCCTTACCCCTCTTTTCTCTATCTGCCAACCTTAATCTTGTCATTTTAGATTAATAATCTGCGAATGGGGATGCCTGGGTGGCTCAGCAGTTAAGCATCTGCCTTCAGCCCAGGGTGTGATCCTGGAGTCCCGGGATCTAGTCCCATGTTGGGCTCCCTGCATGGAGCCTGCTTCTCCCTCTGCCTGTGTCTCTGCCTCTCTCTCTGTGTGTGTCTCTCATGAATGAATAAATAAAATCTTCAATAAAAATCTGCAAATGTTCCCCACTTGAGTTGTGCTCTGCTCCATCTGGCATTCTTTTCCATTTCCATTTCCATTCATTCATTCATTCATTCATTCATTTGTTCCTTTTTTCAACTATTATTTGTGGAGTGTCTATAATATTTAGACTCTGTAGCAGGCATAAGATTTTGTTTTTTTTTTTTTTAAAGATTTTATTACTTATTTATTTATTTATTCATGAGAGACACACAGAGAGAGAGAGGCAGAGACAGATGGAGGGAGAAGCAGGCTCTATGCAGGGAGCCCGATGTGGGACTCGATCCAGGGTCTCCAGGATCACGCCCTGAGCAGAAGGCAGGCGCCCAACCCCTGAGCCACCCAGGGATCCCCTGGGCATAAGATTTTGATCGCTTCCCCATTCCAAATGGAAAAATTAAGTTACCTCATTTTGTCAGACATCTGTTTTCAATCCCACAGTATTTATCTTTTCATCACAGTAGTCTCTAGTCCTCTAGACTTTGAGGAAGGGGCTAAGCTGGAATCCAGGAAGAAGTCAATAGCTGCCCTACCCCCCACAGAGGAGTATGTCTTAGGATAAGCTGTCCCCAGAGTCTATGAAGGGCCCCCTTTACCTCTTGGTTCTTGAGGCTGTAAATGATGGGGTTGACCATAGGAGTGAATACAGTATAGAGGACAGAGAAGGCCTTTCGGAGCAAGGGGGCCATGTGGTCTGTTGGGGCTACATAGACCACAATGAGGGTGCCATAAAACACCCCGACCACGCTGAGGTGGGAGGAACAGGTGGAGAAGGCTTTCTGCCTACCATGGCCTGAAGGTATTTGCAGCACAGTCCTCAAGATGAAGGCATAGGTGCCACAATCAACAGGAAGGGGGCCAATGTCAGAAAGCCTGAGATGCTCACCCCAGCTCCCCACATGACCCCCACATCCCCACAGAACAGCCCTACAACTGGAGCAAAGTCACAGAAGTAGTGGTCGATCTCCCTGCTGCCAGGGCAGAGGGGAAGAGGGGCTGCCAGGGCCAGAGTGAAGGCAGAGAAAGAAAAGCCACTGACCCAGGCTCCAGCAGCGAGGCAGCCACACAACCAGGTGCTCATCAGGGCAGGGTAGCGAAGAGGGTGGCAGATGGCCAAGTAACGGTCATAGGACATAGCAGATAGCAGGAGGCACTCAACAGCAGCCAGGGAGGCAAACACGTAGAACTGGACCAGACAGCTGACCAGTGAGATGGCTTCCCTCCCTTCCAGAAAGCTCCACAGCAGCTGAGGCATGATGTTGGAGGTATAACCAATCTCCAGCAAGGAGAAGTGGCAGAGGAAGAAATACATGGGTGTGTGGAGTGTCCGACTGGAGGCCACAGCCAGCACGATGAGGGCGTTGCCCCCAACTGTTACCACATAAATGGCCAAAAAGAAGGTGAAGGGGAGGAAGCCTAGGTGTTGCAGATCCCCAAAGCCAACCAGGATCAGCCAGGTGGTCTGGTTTTCACTGTCACCACTGGATTGCTTCCTCATCTAGATCTGGGCCGAGGAGAAGAGAGGAAGGTAACTTTAACCAAGATCCTATAAGGACCACACCCTATGCTTGGTTTATTCATTTATTCATCACAGCAAGCATTAGAGATAGGCCTTATTGTCTCCTGTATATAGAGGAGAAACTGAGACCCAGTAAGATTAAGTCAATTATTCAAGGCAATTATGATGTAGTCAAGATGTGAACCCACATTTGCTTGAGTCCAAAGCTTCTGCAATAGTCTACTATCCTACAATTCTTTCCTAAATCCTTCCTGAGTGATAAAAATATTAGTATCAGAGCAGTATAGGACTCTTCCAATCGTCAGTGAGGTATTTACTGACAATCTTGGCTGAGTATCAACGGCAGAATCACACCTGGTGGGGTCCTCTGGAGGGGTGGGGTGGGAGGACTCCATCACTCAGTTGGCAGGTGGTCCTACTCAGAGGTCATGCACATTCCTGAAGCAGCTAATCATCTCGTACTATTTTCCTCTTCTAAGACAATGAGATGGAAATTTTGATGAGCAATCTATATCATTTATTCTGTAAGAGGTGCAATATAGAAAGATCTGAATTAATTCAGATCCCACTTTGCTGGGTATTCATTCCTTTTCCTTGGACAAGTGACCTGGTGACCACTGGTAAGGCAATTCTTACACTGTGCTCAGTCTCTTATCAGTTTATTGGAAGATGAGAATACTTTCTTTTTCTTGGTTCTCCTGCCCTGTATTCTCTATACAGGTCTCATGGTCATTTTATCTCACCTGATGTGGATTATTTAGACATTTCTATCCTGTGACAGGATTCCTTCTCTTAGTTTTTACACTATTATGCTAATGCCAAACACACAGGAAGACCTTGATAAGTACTTGTGGAATGAATGAATGAATGAATGAATAAATAAATAAATAAAATAAGTGAACTAGTTATAGTAATTTTCCAATGGTAAATTGCCACAGAAAAATTGCAGCATCTGACAGTTAATGCTTAGGCTAAGGAAAGAGGCATTTAAATGATTGCTAACATAGACGAGGCATCTCTGAGTCCTCCCCTAACTGAGGGAATATTGGAATATCGTCACTTAGTTTGAGATGGAACCATGATTAAGGCTGGCGATGGAAGTCAAGTAGGTGTGTGTGTATGTTTGTAGTAGGGGGAAGAAACCAGAAAGTCCAACATGATAGAAAGTTTTCTCATTTTTGAAGTTAAGAAAGGTGACATTCCACATTAGTAAATGGCGGCAAGAACACAGGGTTTTTGTGTTCCTTCCAGGGTCCTACCTTTCCCTCTGGTTTTGGGCTTCCATCATGCAGACACACATTTGGTCACATGGGAGATACTGACAGTGGGAACAGAATACTTTCATATGTATTTGATACATATTTTATCTTTTTATATACTAATGGCTTTTTTTTTTTTTGAGAGAGAGTAGGGGGAAGGACAGTTGAGGGACAGGGGGAGAGAGAGACAGAGAGAGAGAGAGAGAGAGAGAGAGAGAAAATCTTCAGCAGGCTCCTTGCCCAGTGCAGAGCCTGACGTGGGGTTCAGTCTTAACGACCCTGAGATCATAACCCGAGCTGAAATCAAGAGTCAGATGCTTAACTGACTGAGCCACCCACGTGCTCCTTTTAGTGGCTTCTTAAAGAGCCAGAGAGGGACTTGAATTGAGAATGAAATAGACCCTGGGTGTAGCAGAAAGATGGAACAAGGGAAGAAGCTAGTAAAACTAACCAAACCAACCAACCAACCAACAAACCAACCAACCAACAAACCAACCAACCAGTTAACTGACCCAAAACTTCCTAAGTCTTCTCAAGTCTCTGAGTCAATGCTTATGATAAAAAAGTTACTGTTGCTCTTGTTAACCAGTGAATTTGACTTTGGCCTCTGGTAAAATTCTTGAATATATTCTTTCTAGAAAACATGCAAGTCTCATAAGGAAACATCACCAGGAGCTATATAACAATAGTTATAATGTCAAACCTTACATAATGTTTCTTATTGATAGTATTAATAATTTAGTAGATCAGGAGAACGGAGTAGAAAAAGGACATAATTAATTTTGGTAAAGCTTCATAGAAAAGATGGTAACTGTGAGCTTAAAGATAACATTTTTAGTTTGGCTACCCTACACCAAAATTATTCATTAATGACTCTGAAAATCTGGAGAAACCTGTGTAGTGAAGAGGAGAAGGCTTTATCTTCTTGTCTTCTTCACCTATTTTGGCAGTGACTTCGATAAAAAGTAAATATGCATGGCCCATCAAGCTACAGATGATATGAAACAAAGAGGGGAAGCCCGTATTATAGGTGATAAAATTATAATCCAAAATAATCTTGTGTTTTGGAATGCTAGACTAAAAACAAGATGAAATTTAACAGGGGCACGTGTAAAATCTGCTTGTAGGCTTTACCTGTCAGCTGAAAAATAGCCATTTATGTGAAAATTATTTGCGATTTTTGTTGATTATTATGAATTAGGACTTCGGAACTGTGAAGCATGAGGAACATATGAAGAATGTGGAGATGTTTACTCTGGAAATGACAAAATAATGGGTGACTATGATAGCTATTTTCAAGTATTGGAAGGATTCCTTCTGCCTCCATCCCCAGGGCTTATTTATTTCATAGCTGGAAGTTTGTACCTTTTGACCATCTTCATTCAATTCCTTCCTCTCTCCCCCTACCTTTCCTCTACCCACCCAGAAGGATTCTTATGAAGAGGGACTATAGTTAGCCCATAGATGCTCAGAGGGCAGAACAAGGACAAAGGGGTGGTGTGGTGGAAAGCCCATACTCTCCTACCTGTGCTGATTTCAAAGAGGTGATTCTTATGGGGCAAATAATCGTGTTATTTATAGCATGATTTTTGGGCATTAAAATAAAGATCATTGGACAGGGTCAGAGGTGGAGGAAATGAACTTTCTTCCTAGAGGCTCCAGAAGTTGGCAAATAATGGGTCCTATTCTTTGAAACCTACTGGAACAAACACAAGACATTTAAAAAATATGGCAAGCTCTCTTCCAAATGTGTTTAGATTGGGTCAGAGGTGGTTCTCTCTGTTGGCAGTGAGTAGTGTTGAGCCGGATGAACCTTAGATAGAGTGGAAAGGGAGTCTGATCTGCTTTGGGCTTTGAGTCAACTCCTTTTCTCCTAGTTGTCTTACCTCCAGATTAAATTCTTCTGCCAGCTGACCGCTCTGTGGACTTTCTGCTTTTCTTTTATGGAGGCTCCATGTTATTGGCTTCTCTCTACTTCAGGGTGCTCACAGAAGACTGTGGTCCTTATCCTGTACATGCTGCTATGGACACTACTGCCTTTTCTAGAGCAGGGCAGCCTCCTTCCCTTGTGGGAGTTGAAGAAGAGCCTCCTTGGGGAGAATATGTAGCTTGGAGCCACCTGGAATGGCTGCATCTGTGTTTTGGTTCTAGGGGAATGTTCTGGTCCACCAGGGACCACATCCAGGTGTTTGACTCAAATCTAATGACCTCTTTCTTACAAGATAGGGAAAGACTTGGAAAGGCCTCAGAATAGTCACAATTAAGAACAAAATTTCTCAATATTTATAAAATATATTTTATATATAATTTATATGTTTTATAATTATAATATTTTATAATTATTTTATAATTCTTATCAGCTTATTTAGTGAATATTTGATGCTCAGAATGAACCCTAAGGTGAAATGTGAATATGCTGTGATTTGTTCTTGCAGCATTGGGATGGATTATCTATCTAACAGCTAGATTAGTAGTCTTTCTGTTGTGGCATGAATTAGGACCTGGGGTCCTGCTTTAATCTCTTAGCAGGGAGGAGGCAGGAAGAAACTGCTATACAATTCTGTAGATACATAACATCAGAGATTAATATAAAACCAGGTCAGGCGCCATTGAGATAGTGGAATAGTAGTGGCAGAAACTAAATGCAGCCAAATGACAAATGTGAAGAAGGAAACCTGTTGCAGAAATATAGCACCAAATTCCTTCCACATGAAGCTAGGAAGAGGACAGCACAGGGTCATGGCAGGGGCTGGGTTTTTCCAGTAACAGTCTAGGATGGCCCTTCCTGGAAGAAACTGGACAAGTATTTTACTTGACAGGTGAAAGGCAGAGTGGAAAAACTTGGATGAGGAAAAGGTGACCTGCAATAAATTAATTAGCATATTCTCTTTGAGAAAGTAGTTGAGAATAAAATATGTCTGCCCAGGTCTTGGGTTGTGTAAGGAGCCTTGGGTTGTATAAAGATATGTCAGGTGTGGGCAGCCCTGGTGGCGCAGTGGTTTAGCACTACCTGCAGCCCAGGGTGTGATCCTGGAGACCCGGGATCAAGTCCCACATCAGGCTCCTTGCATGGAGCCTGCTTCTCCCTCTGCCTGTGTCTCTGCCCCTCTCTCTCTGTGTTTCTCATGAATAAATAAATAAATAATTCTTAAAAAAAAAAGATATGTCAGGTGAGAAGAAGAATAAGAGCCTTTCTTTTTAGAAAGGCTCTGTGTTTATGGATTTAGAATTTATGAAAATTGTAATAAAAATATCCAATGTGTACTTAAAATTTATTTTAATTTCAGATTTATTTATTTATTTATATATATATTTATTTATTTATTTGTTATTTTATTGGAGTTCAATTTGCCAACATATAGCCTAACACCCAGTGCTCATCCTGTCAAGTGCTCCCCCTCAGTGCCCGTCACCCAGTTACCCCCACCCCCTGCCCACTTCCCTTTCCACCACCCCTTGTTCGTTTCCCAGAGTTAGGAGTCTCTCATGTTCTGTCTCTCTTTCTGATATTTCCCACTCATTTTTTCTCCTTTCCCTTTTATACCCTTTCACTATTTTTTATATTTCAAAAAAAAAAAATTTCAGCTCTTTTTCTGAAGTGTTACCTGTGAGTTTAAGGTGGAAATAAAGGATCTATTCGCTGTTTTCTAAGTATTAGATTAAGATTTCATTTAAAAATGTATCACAACATTAATTAATTCAAGAAATAATTACTGAGTACTTATGACCAGTCAGGCACCGTTCTAAATTCTAGGTATACAGCAATGAACAAAACAAAAATTGGTTAATAGAGTTATCTATTTACTACTTTCAATGACCCATGCCTTGATGATGAGTTCATGTTACCCGCATCAGACAGCCCCTTCACCCAGACCCAGCCCCCTGGAATGCAGAAATCCTGCCTGAGAAAAAAATTTATCTTCCTAGGGCAAGATTTTTCTTTTGTTTATTGATTTATTTAAGTAATCTCTATACCCAACACGGGGCTTGAACTCATGACCCAGAGATTACGAGTCACATGTTCCACCAACCAAGCCAGCCAGGTGCCTCTAGGACAAGATTCTTGTATCTTTTATTCCAACTCACTGATATAAGCATCAATTTTGAGTGGAGAGGATATAGAGGGGAGGATGTGGTAAACCAGATAGCAAAGTAACTACCAAAAGAGACTATTTGTTGAATAGTCTGTGCTAGGTACTCTGATCATAGTTTTACAAACTTATCTCACTAAAGCCTCATAAGAATCATGGGAGGTAATTATTATTAATTTTTGTGCATAACACATTTTAAAATTTTATTTAAATTCAATTAATTAACATATAATGTATTATTGGTTACAGAGGTAGAGTTCAGTTATTCATCAGTCTTATATAACACCCAGGGCTCCTTGCATCATATGCCCTCCTTAATGCCCATCACCCAGTTACCCAGCCCCCACCCCCCCTCCCCTCTAGCAACCCTTAGTTTGTTTCCTATGATTAAGAATCTCTTATGGTTTGTCTCCCTCTCTGATTTCATCTTGTTTTATTTTTCCCTCTCTTCCCCTATGATCCTGTTTTGTTTCTTAAATTCCGCATATGAGTGAGATCATATAATAATTGTCTTTCTCTGATTGACTTATTTTGCTTAACATATGGGAGGTAATTATTATCATTATCTATAGTTTATATATATCAGGCAACTACAGTACAGAGAGGTCTTTTTAAAATTTAATTAATTAATTAATTAATTTCAGAGAGGTCTTATACATTGTTCAGGATCATATAGTTAGTAAGTGGCAGAACCAGAATTCAATGCTGACATTTTATAGCTGTGCCTTTGGATAACTGAAGAGAGTGTAAATAGAAGATATTAAGAAAAAGAAGAAAACTGTGATGAGTTAGCCTGGAAATATGATTAAGCTAGTCCATAAAAACTATCTTCAGATGCTTGCTATCTCCTGATTAGAAGTATTGATGTACAGACATACGTAAAATGCATCCTAACTTGGTTTCTGGTTCCTTGGTTCCTGTCAATTGCCCAGATTTCATCCTGGAAAAAACGTAAAGCAAATATTATCAAATATTATCAAACAATGGCCTCAGTCATTAAAACAAAGTTTCAATAAAGCATTCTTAAAATACCTCATTGGGAGCAGTGAAGCTTCCTGGTGAACCCTGCAGGGGATAAACTTGCTGTGAAACGTGCTTGCAGATAACTACATGAACTAGTATTCTCAATAAGGCTGTTAGTTAATTCCATAAAATGTTGAAGGATATTTAACAAAGTTCGGCTTTTGAATAACTGATCATCCTGTGTCACTTCCTGAAAGTAAGTAGGTAGCCAGGCCAATGATCTTTCAAGACTGATTTTTTTTGTATATTTTTTTATTGGGAGTTTGATTTGCCAACATATAGTATAACACCCAGTGCTCATCCTGTCAAATGCCCCCCTCAGTGCCCAGTCACCCCATCCCCCCACCCACCTCCCCTTCCACTATCCCTTGTTTGTTTCCCAGAGTTAGGAGTCTTTTATGTTCTGTCAAGACTGATTTTGGATCATGGCATGAAAAACATGAGCACACACACATTAAAATAACTCTATTATTTAAAAATTTATCTCCTTCTGGTTTTTATATGCATTTTTACATAGTTATCATTATTATATATATAACTTTAATCCTAATATTTCACCTAATATTGTTACTTATTGTAAGTATTGAATATATCCCTCCATTTAAAATATTCATATAGAGGCACCTGGGTGGCTCAGTTGGTTGTGTCCAACTCTTGATTTCAGGTCATAATCTTGGGGTTTAGTAGGATTGAGTCCCACACTGGGCTCTGCATTGGGCATGGAGCCTGCCTAGGATTCTCTCTCCCTGTCCTTCTGCCCCCATCCCCTACTCGCTCACTTTCTCTCTTAAAAAAAAAAAAAAGGTAATATTCATTATATAGATGTAGCACAATCTTGCCTAGCCATTTCTTGACTGAAGCTTTGAGTTGCGAGGGACCCTAGACCAAAAATATTCCAACATTTCACTAAGCAGGAGGGTCATTTATCGAAATATTTCCACGGATAAGAAGAAAATATATTTTGGTGTATCTCATTTATTCAACAACTATATATTTTGAACCCCACAACATGTTATACATTTTTGGATGGTCAAGAAGAGGTTCTTTCTTCCTGCAGGGAACTGTGGTGCAATAGGGATGTGATACCTGCCACAGAAGAGCTATGGATTTTTTTGAACTTGCAGAGGAAGGAGTAAGGGAAGTTAATGGAGTGCAGGGAATGTGAAATAGAATTTAAAGGGGAGCAAAGGGCTTAGAAAATTAAAAAGGAGGCAAAGGGTCTTCAGCTTCCACTTATGAAGGAGTAGTTGGGGATGCCTGGGTAGCTCAGTGGTTGGCCATCTGCCTTTGACTCAGGGCATGATCCCAGGGTTCCAGGATGGAGTCCCACATCAGGCTCCCTGCAAGGAGCCTGACGGGCACTGAGGGGGGCACTTGACAGGATGAGCACTGGGTGTTATTCTGTATGTTGGCAAATTGAACACCAATAAAAAATAAATTTATAAAAAAAAAAAGAAGGAACCTGCTTCTCCCTCTGCCTATGACTCTGCCTCTCTGTGTGTCTCTCATGAGTAAATAAATAAAATCTTACAAAAAAGGAGTAATTGGTACCAGACTAGCTATCCTCATGCAAACAATTACATACTGGACAAATCATAGGAAATACCTGTTTTCAGCTATTGGAAAACATGCAGCACAAAACTATACTTTCAGAGAGAAGGGAAACAATTGAAGTGAGCCCTACCATCACCTTAGCTTTTTTTCCTTCCCACACTTTTGAGATCTGAGATCCAGGAAGGCAGAGCATGGTTGTATTGCTGAGTTAAAGAGACAAAAATAGATTATAGGGAGGCAGAGACTGAATTGTGGAGTAGAAGAGGAGGATGGTATGCAGAGAAAAACTTCTAGAAACCTGTATAAGGATCCCCACAGACTTTAGCTGAATATTGCTAGGAGCTGTACATTGAGTAACTACTGGAATTCATTCAGAGTGGCAGACATTTGAATTCTGATCAGCCAAGGTGGAGGAATTTCACTGAAAACTAGGAGCATTCTTAGACACATCAGAAAGGCCACCCTTTAAGAATAGTATTGAACTAGCTCAAGTATAAAAGCTAATCTAGACCTGTTGTAACAAATTTTAAAAGCAGGGTTTGAAAAGATTAAACTGAACCTGAAGTATCTTTCTTTTTAAAAATGGAAATATAATTAACACACGTTACATTAGTTTCATGTGAATAACAGCAATTCAAGGGGCACCTGGCTGGCTCAGTTGGCAGAGCGTATGACTCTTGATCTCAGGGTTGCAAGTTTGAACCCTGTGTTGGGTGTAGAGATAATTTAAATAAATACAAGCTTAAAACCAACAACAACAACAAACCCACAGAGATTCAACAAGTCTATATATTATTTCAAGCTCACAAGTGTAGCTACCATCTGTCACCATACAATGTTCTTACAATACCATTGACTATATTCCTTACGGTGTACCTTTCATCCCCATGACTTATTCATTCCATAACTGGAAGCCTGTACCTTTCCCTCCCTTTCACCCCTTTTGTCCATTCCCCTACTCCTCTGGCAGCCACCAGTTTTTCTCTGTATTTGAATCTGTTTTGCTTTTTGCTTGTTTGTTTTTGAACCTCATGTATTTTAATTGTCTAGTAATATCAAGCCAAAATTCTTTTTAAAAAAGATTTATTTATTTATTTTAGAGAGAGAGAGAAAGAGAAAGAAAGAGAGAGTGTGAGTAGAGGGAGGGACATGGGCAGAGAATCTCAAGCAGACTCCGTCCTGAGTGTGGAGTCAATGCAGGGCATGATCCCACGAGCCTGAGATCATGGCTTGAGCCGAAATCGAGTCAGATATGTCTAGTTGACTGGGCCACCCAGGTGCCCTCGAAGCCAAAACTCTGTAAAGAAAGACAACAAAATTGAGACACTCAACAACAGAACTCCAGAATATCCAGCATCCAGTAAAACAATTAGTAGAAATGCAGAGGAGCAGGGAAATGTGATCATTAGCTAGAAAAAAAAAAAAGAGGTAATAAAGGATACCGGCAATATTGCAGAATAGGAAACCCAGACTCTCCTTTACCCATGGGGGCAAGGGTTTGACAACAATATACGAACCAATTAATTGTATGTGTGAGAAATCCAGAAACCAGGTAAGAGACGCCCAGATGGGCTTCTTCCTGTTAGATTTTGGGAGTTCTGATTCTCTCCTGCTTCAGCTTCTAAATGGCTGACTTCTTCACCATCAACAAAATGACAAATCTGAAACAGCATAAATAGGGAAAGTCTGCTTACTGCGCTAGAACGGGAGACCCCATGGGGTGGGAGACCCTGCTACCTCCAGGTTCAGTGAGTATGTAAAATATCCTGCTCCAACTCTCCTGCTGGTGACTCCATGAGACTAGCTTGCATCCTCCATTCTGGCTGGAGACAGAGCTGGGAGAGAGTTGCCTCGAGTCTGGGCACAACGACACCAACCAACATGCTTTCTAAATGATTAAGAAGAGGGATCCCTGGGTGGTGCAGCGGTTTGGCTCCTGCCTTTGGCCCAGGGCGTGATCCTGGAGACCCGGGATCGGGTCGCACGTCGGGCTCCTGGTGCATGGAGCCTGCTTCTCCCTCTGCCTGTGTCTCTGCCTCTCTCTCTCTCTCTCTCTCTCTGTGACTATAAAAAAAAAAATGATTAAGAAGAAACATATCTTCTGTTACCCCATTTATTATATTCATTCGAGGAAAAATAGTGGATGTTTGTAGGAAGCAGCATTTGTGCTTTTGTGAAATTTGAAAGCTTATGTTTTTTTTAAAAAAATATTTTATTTACTCATGAGAGAGAGAGAGAGAGAGAGAGAGAGGCGGAGACACGAGCAGAGGGAGAAGCAGGCTCCATGCAGGGAGCCTGATGTGGGACACAATCCTGGGACTCCAGGATCACTCCCTGGGCTGAAGGCAGGTGCTAAACAAACCACTGAGCCACCGAGGGGGCCCCTGAAAGCTTATGTTATTCAAGTGTATTCCTGAAAGTGGACACAAACTGTTAATATCTAATCTTTTGAGACCAGCAACCCCAAACATGGATAAACAAGTAATAGATGTATTTTTGGTTTGAGGGGTGGTGAAGGCTATTTTCTGTAAAAAAAAAAAAAAAAGAAAAAAAAAAAGAAAAAAAAAGAGGATTCAGGAGAGAGAATAGACAATATATCCCAGCCAAACACACTGAAGCTCCAGCAGGAAAATTCTTGCCATTCACTCACCAGAACCCTTCTCAGCATCTCATGGCATGGCTGGTCTGATTGGGAGGAAATCCTCAGTTCCCGACTCCTTCCTCCGGAAGCGAAGGAGTGAAATATATGTCCAATGTGCTGATTTTGTGTGTGTGTGTGTGTTGCAAAGGAACTCGTTTCTGTCTTGCCTTCATTTAAGTATTGATAGGAGTAGGATGTCAGGTTGGGGGCCGTTGAAAACAAAGCCTGGGTGGCTCAGCGGTTGAGCATCTGCCTTGGGCTCAGGGCCTGATCCCAGAATCTTAGATCGAGGCCTGCATCGGGCTCTCTGCATGGATCCTGCTTCTCCTTCTGCCCCTGTCTCTGCCTCTCTGTGTGTCTCTCATGAATAAAGAAATAAACCCTAAAAAAAAAAAAAAAAAAGAAAGAAAGAAAAAGAAAAAAGAAAACAAAGCCAATCAGGTCAGGCACCAGGGTTTGCAGTACCACAGATGGACACCAGGTGGGACTCCAGTACCGCAACTTTCTACTCCCCGAGAGAGGCTGTCTATTGCAAAGGGACAAGCTGATAGATCTCTCCTTTCCCTTTATTCCCTTTCACTAATTTTTATATTCCCCAAATGAATGAGACCATATACTGTTTGTCCTTTTCCGATGGACTTATTTCACTCAGCATAATACCCTCCAGGTCCCCCCACGTCGAAGCAAATAGTGGGTATTTGTCGTTTCTAATGGGGTAATGGAAGGGGAAGTGGGCGGGTGTGTGTGTGTGTTGGGGTGACTGGGTGATGGGCACTGAGGGAGGCACTTGGCGGAATGAGCACTGGGTGTTATGCTATATGTTGGCAAATTGAACTCCAATAAAAAAATAAAAATAAAAATAAAAAAGTAAATTACTTTCAAAAACCAAAAAAAAAAAAAAAAAAAAAAAACTCCAATAGTAACTCAACCGTCTACCAGCAAGTAAATAAATAAATATGTTGTGGTATACTCATATAATAGAAAACTACTAAGTAATAAAACGGAATGAATCATGTAGCATTGATGAATATCAAAAAAACTATACGGGGTGAAGGAAGTCCGGCACAAAACACGATTCCATTAACGTGAATTTCTAGAACAGGCAAAACTCGTTTATAGTTACAGGAAATAAGATCAAAGCTTACCTGGTATCAGGGAGGAGGCACTGACTGCTCAGGGATGTGAGGGAACTTTTTTTTTTGTGTGTGTGCAATATTTATTTATTTATTTATTTATTTATTTATTTATTTATTTATTTATTTATTTATGATAGTCACAGAGAGAGAGAGAGAGGCGCAGAGACACAGGCAGAGGGAGAAGCAGGCTCCATGCACCGGGAGCCCGACGTGGGATTCGATCCCGGGTCTCCAGGATCGCGCCCTGGGCCAAAGGCAGGCGCCAAACCGCTGCGCCACCCAGGGATCCCCCTGTGTGCAATATTTTAAGATATAAAATTACCCATGTTTTTATTTAAAAATTTTTAATTGGAGTTCGATTTGCCAACATATTGCATAACACTCAGTGCTCATCCTGTCAAGTGCCCCCCTCAGTGCCCGTCACCCAGTCACCCCCACCCCCCACCCACCTCCCTTTCCACTACCCCTGTTTATTTCCCAGAGTTAGGAGTCTCTCATGGTCTGTCACTGAGGGAACTTTTTGTAGTGATGGAAATGTTCTAAATCTTGATGGTGGAGGTATAAATTTATCAAAACCTATCAAAATGTACACTTAAAATAGGTGCATTTAATTATATGTGAAATTTCCCTCAACAAAGGTATTTAAAAATCTATGTTAGTTAAAGTCATCTTGAGTAGAGGAAACGTTGAATTGTCAGAGCTCCCACTGCTGTCAACTCAGAAGCGGTAAGAGCCTCTTTTTTTTTTATTATTTTTTTTTTTTAGACAACATAAAAAATAGTTCTGTTTTAATTGGTATTTCTTTTAGTAGCTTGAATATTTATTTCATATTTTATTATTCATTTATATGCCACTTATAATTTTTATATTCATATTATTTGTCCATTTTCAATAAAAGCTTAGGTGTCCTTTTTATGAGTTTGAGTGAGTTTTTAATATATAATTATTTTAATATAGTAATAAATGGGTCATTGTTGATATAAGCATTTTTCTCAGTTTGAATTGTCTTACAATCTTATGGGATTTTGCTCTTTAGTGAGCTTCATATTTTATTTTATTTTATTTTATTTTATTATTATTATTTTTTAAATAAATTAATTTTTTATTGGTGTTCAATTTAAGAGCCTCTTTAAGAGTGAAATAAGTCAATCAGAGAAGGACAAACATTATATGGTCTCATTCATTCATTTGGGGAATATAAAAAATAGTGGAAGGGAATAAAGGGGAAAGGAGAAAAAATGAGTGGGAAATATCAGAAAGGGAGACAGACCATGAGAGACTCCTAATGGGAGTCTGGGAAACGAACAAGGGGTGGTGGAAAGTGAGGTGGGCGGGGGGTGGGGGTGACTGGGTGACGGGCACTGAGGGGGACACTTGATGGGATGAGCACTGGGTGTTATGCTATATGTTGACAAATTGAACTCCAATAATAATAATAAAAAAGGAATAGAAATCCATGTTACTGTTTCCACAGGCTCCCGAATGCAGCCTTGTTGAAAGGTGCACGCCACAGGATTCCTGACCTTTGTATGTCTGCCCTGTTTCCAACTTCCTGAATACTAACCTACTACTACATTCTGTTCAACTTTTGAAATCTCTTTTGGGTTTTGATGTCTCCTTCTTACTCATCGACTTCTCACCCACTTTGAACGTCCTGGTACAGATGTCCCAATGCCTGTCACATACCCTGGAGGTTGTTCTTTTCAGACTGGCCTGGTTTCTCTTCTATCATTCTCATTCTGACAGATATTCAGCGTAGTTTGGTTCTTTGTAACAAAAAACATTTACATGTACACCCCATCCACCCTCAAGGGTTAGATTCTTCTTCTTATTTTTTTAATCTTTTATTTATTTTTAATTTTTTATTTAAATTCAATTTGCCAACATATAGTATAATACCCAGTGCTCATCCCATGAAGTGCCTTCTTTAATGCTGGTCACCCAGTTACCCCATCCCCCAACCCACCTCCCCTTCCACAGCCTTTTGTTAGGAGTTAGGAGTCTCTCATGGTTTGTCTTCTCTAATTTTCCCCCACTCAGTTTAAGGTTTAGTTTCTTCTTGAATAGAGTTGGAAAATGGGAGTTTTATCTTGCATTCCTCTAGAGCTGTATTTTGGGGAATTATTCCTTAGCTGCAGGTACTGATTTCCACTATTTCCATCTTGGTAGATCCTTATCTATCTATCTATCTATCTACCTATCTACCTACCTACCTACCTATTCGTGAGCATATATAGAGAGAGGCAGAGAAGAGGCAGAGGGAGAAGCAGGCTGCTTGCAGGGAGCCTGATGGGGGACTTAATCCCGGGACCCTGAGCAGAAGGCCAATGCTCAACCCCTGAGCCACTCAGGTACCTCCATCCTGTTAGATCCTGGTTGACATCTCTGATGGCCTGGGCCAGGAACTTCCAGGCTACTTCTCTTATTTGGGCTCTACCCTCTTTCCATGGGCATCAGAGTAAAGGCTGATATGGATGAGGAAATTACCTATTACTGCTTGGTTTTTATTCTTCACAACACTGGCCTGTAAGACTGGATGGGTATTTCCAACATTCTTCTCAAAAGACTAGTGTATCAAAGGAATCTTAGGTTATTGATTTGATACTTTTCTTCCTTACTAATACAGATATTTAATGTTAGAATTTCCTTCTAAACACTGCTTTAGCTGCATCCTACTAATTTTAGTTTTTTTTTAAGATTTTATTTATTTATTCATGAGAGACACACACACACACACACACACACACACACACACACACACACACACACAGAGGGGCAGAGACACAGGCAGAGAAGCAGGCTCCACGCAGGGAGCCCAACACGGGACTCGATCCCTGGTCCCCAGGATCAGGCCCTAGACTGAAGGCGGCGCTAAACCGCTGAGCCACCTGGGCTGCCCTACAAATTTTAGTTTTAATATGTTATATTTTAATTTTTATTCAGTTCAAAATATTTCTTAATTTCCCTAAAGATTTCCTCTTTGACCAGTTGGTTATTTAGAATTGTGTTTAATTTCAAAATGTTTGGGGAGCCGTCCACATATCTTTCAGTTACTGTTTTTTAATTTAATTCTGTTATGATATTTTAGGTTTTTTTCCCCCATGTATGTTATTTTCCCATTCTATTTTACTCCTGTCTGAGTTAGAATTTTCATATTTCTATTCTTTTACAAGTTGACCTGAAAATTTTACCAATACATTTTCAATAAAGTTAATTAGTACCTTAACCATTATGTTATACAAAACCTTAGAAAACTTTACTCTGAATATTGCCTGACTTATATTATTTTCAATAATTTTAATTATGAATATCTAACCCCACAAATTAGATATTGTTATTATTCTCTTTGTTACGTGTCATGTCTAGGAAACAGATTGTGAGAGGGAGATTGGTGTGCAAGTAGTTTATTGGAGAGTGCTTTTGGAATCAGCACCTGTATATGTGAGTGTGTGGGGCAGTGGGTAGGAAGCTGAAGTGAGTAGGATTGGTCAGAGGGACAACTTGAACGATAGTGCAGTCACAACAAAGTGCTTCAGCATCTATGTCATGGGCGTGGTCCTGGAGTGGATTAAGAACAGTGGTCGTGCAGCAGCCATGGAGAAGCTCAGCTCCATCAAATCACAAATGATTTATGATATTATTGATAATTCTCAAGGATTCTATGTATGTCCAGTGGAGTCCAAGAACAGGAGCAAGATGAATATTCCATTCCGCACTGGCAATGTCAAAGGAGATGATGCTTTAGAAAAAAGATTTCTTGATAAAGCTCTCGAACTCAATAGGATTTCCTTGAAGGGGCATAGGTCTGTGGGAGGCATCCAGGCCTCTCTGTATAATACTGTCACGATTGAGGATATTTAGAAGCTGGCAGCCTTCATGAAGAACTTTTTGGAGATGCATCAGCTGTGAACACATCTTAATCAACATATGCTCTCCCCTTGAATAGTGTACAAAATTGGAAGTAACTTGGGGATGGCGGTAGAAACTTAGCAAACACGATATTTTTTTCAAGTGAACCTGCTTCTTAGGGACCTCGTTTTTCAAAGAACAATAGCACAACATCCACATTTCTGCAAAGCTGGTTGGTCTTAATGGCCCTCACCTTCATTCTGACTTGAACTGGCAGTGTTTTTTTTTTTTTTTTAATCTTCCTTTAGCTTTTCTAGTGAATTCCAGCTAATTTTGTCTTTGCTGCTACTTTTTCTAGCTAGATCTCAGTATTCAAACTTGCCTGTGGACTTAATAATGCAACTTGAAGTTACTTATTTCTGGGACACACACACACACACACACACACAGCACAGAGGTTGGGTGGGGACCTCTAGATGCTGAATCTTGATCCTTTACAAAATGACACGATGGGGTCTCCTGGGTTTTGCAGCTGTTAATTCAGGACCACACTGACTGTGTGGTGAGTGTTGAGGGATTTCAGGCTAAAGGGCAAGATAAAAGTGACATACTATATGTTCATATAGCAAGGTCTGTTTTTAATACCAAATAGTTTATATGTCTATGCAGTCTGTTTCTAATAATGCGATTCTTGATGATGCACGTAGAGACTTAGAAAATTTGTTAGAATCCTTGTCTTCATGTATTAGGTGTTATAACACTTGCAATGGTGTGTCCCTCCCCTCTCCCTTTAGTCTTCAAAAAAACTACTTTGTAAGATTTCAAATTTCCCTGATTCCCTTTGATGTTCCTTTTAGTGGGTAGAAGAGAAGGTTGGTTGGTTGCTTTGTTCTTTATTTTTCAGTGAGGCTGTTAAATTAGGATTCTCTGTTAAACTCCCTGCTCGTTGGTTTCACTGGACAGTTCTCTTTATAGCATTTGACCAGTGATGCTGTGAAGTTCTGGAAGATCTTTGTGGAAGAGTTTTTTCTCCTATTGTTTATTCACTGTCAGTTATTTTCTCTTGACTATGTGGAGGACATTCAAGTCCTAAAACATGTAAACCTTTATCAATAAATTTCTTTACCTGCTATTAAACAAAACAAAACAAAACAAAATAAAGTGCTCAATCTCATGGGAAGTTGTGAAGTCTCAATGGCCAGGCAAGTGCTGTCCCCTACTGAGGCAAGGGGGCTCATTCCTCTGAGAGTAACTGCTCAGAGAGGGTTTCAGCTGAATGCTATCTGCAGATAATCCTCCTAGCAACTGGGGGAATGAGTGCTTTCATCGTGTAACTGGTAAAAGGAATCAGGTCTGTGCACCATATCATCCATTATAGCGCATCCTTGCCTGGATGTGGACATGTTAACATGAACTACAAACCTGAAGGAGAACAGGCCAATGGTTTTGTGTTCTCAAGAGAGAACTTTAGTATTACTGTTAATTGTTAATTATTTTTTTCCATGAACCATGAGAGGCAGACATATTCCCTGGTAGTTTCTTTTTGCTAAAAGCCAAAAAACTAAAAGAAAGCTTATCACTTTTGGAGATATCAAAGAAATTAGTGAAAAAATGTTAGAATTTATAACCTATTTTGGTGAGGTGGCTGGGTGGAAGATATATTTACAAAAAAGCACTTGTTCTCTGTACTATTGGTAAATACCTAAAAATGGAAAGAGGAAAATACCTCATTCACATTAACAACAAAAAAGTGTCATATACTTAGGAATAAGTTCAATAAAAAAGGCACTGAATATGTAAAAAGAATACTATAAAATCTTACTGAAATATATAAAATAAAATATGAATAAAAGAAACATACTTGTAACCTGAGATTAAAAATTTAACAGTAAAAAGTTACTTTCTAAAAATTATTGTATATATAATACAGTAACAAGAAATTATCTGAAAAGGAATAAAGAAAGCAATCTTATTTACAATAGCATTAAAAACAATAAAATACTTAGGAATTAATTTAACCAAGGAGGTAAAAAATTTGTACATTGAAAACTATAAGACATCAATGGAAGAAAATGAAGAAGATACAAAGAAGGATATCACATGTTCATGATTGGAATAATTAATTTTGTTAAAATATTTATACTATTTATTATGTAAACTATAAAAATAGAAAAAAACAATGTTAAAATTTGTATGGAGCCACAAAAGACCTCAAATAGCCAAAACATTCCTGAGAAAGAAAAAACTGGAGGCATCACACGTCCTTATTTCAAACTATATTACAAGGCTACAGTAATCTAAGTAGTATGGTACTGGCATTAAAAACAAGATACCTAAAGTAATGGAACAGAGAATGCAGATATGAGCCCACACATGTATGGTTAACTAATCCTTGACAGAGAAGTCAATATTCAACAAGGAAAAGATAGTGTCTTTAAGAAGTGGTGTTGGGAAAACCGAATATAAATGTGCAAAAGAATGTGATTGGACTTTTATTTTATACCACTCATGAGAATTAACTGAGAATGGATTAAGGACCTAAATGTAAGTCTTGAAATGATAAAACTCATATAAGAAAGCACAGGGAAAAATCTCCTTGACTTTGGTCTTGGCAATGATTTTTTGATATAACATCAAAAGCACAAGCAACAAAAATAAACAAATGGGATCATGTCAAAGTAAAAAGCAAACGTAGCAGCAAAAGTACAGCAAAAGTAACAATCTACAAAATGAGAAGACAATCTATTGCTAAGAACATTAAGTAAATCTTAAATATTCTTACCACAGGCACACATGTACACAAACTGTCATTACGTGAGGGACTAGGGATGTTAACTAACCTTAATGTGGCAATCATTTCACACTATACATGTGGGTCAAATCATCATGTTGTGCACCTTTATGTCAAATCTTAATTAAATATTTATCTAATGAAGCCTAATAAGAGAAAAAAAGAATGTGAAAGAGAATGTGCAAATGTGGCAAAATTTTGGCAGTGGGTGAATCTACTACACAAAGAGTAAATGTGAGTTGATTATAATATTCTTACAAATTTTATATAAGTTAAAAAAAATTTTGGGACTCCTGGGTGGCTCAGTGGTTGCTTGAGTGTCTCCCTTTAGCTCGGGTCATGATCCTGGAGTCCTGGGATAAGAGTCCTGGATTGAGCTCCCTGTGGGGGGCCTGGCCTGCTTCTCCTTCTGCCTGTGTTTCTGCCTCTCTCATCAATAAATAAATAAAATCTTAAAAAATAAACATAGACATTTTATAAATTAAAATGAGGGCACTTGTGTGGCTCAGTTGGTTAAGCATCTGACTCCTGATTTTGACTTGGGTCATGATATTAGGGTCTTGAGATCAAGCTCCATGTTGGGCTCTGTGTTCAGTGGAGAGTCCCTCTCCTCCCTCTACCTGTCTTTCTGCCCTTCCTTCACTCATGCTCTCTAAATAAATAGGTAAATAAAGAAAATTTATTTTTTTATAAATTTATTTTTTATTGGTGTTCAATTTGCCAACATACAGAATAACACCCAGTGCTCATCCTGTCAAGAGCCCACCTCAGTGCCCGCCACCCAGTCACCCCCACCCCCACCCTCCTCCCCTTCCACCACCCCTAGTTATTTCTTTATAAAGAAATTTATTATAAATTTATTTCTTTCTGCCCTTCCTTCACTCATGCTCTCTAAATAAATAGGTAAATAAAGAAAATTTTTTTAAAAAAATGAAAAATAGGTTAAGATTTGCATTCTTGGTAATTACAGACCTATGAATTTGTTTTAATTAATATTTCATTAAAAAGGTAAAATTCATTTTAGTATGTTTTAAAATAATTTGTATAGTTAGTATATTTTAGAGATTTTGTTCGTTCATTCATTCATTCATTCATGAGAGACACACAGAGAGAGGCAGATACACAGGCAGAGGGAGCAGCAGGCTCCCTATGGGGAGCCCCATGTGGAACTCCATCCTGCACCCCCAGGATCACGCCCTGAGCCCAAGGCAGGTGGTCAACCACTGAGCCACCCAGGCCTCCCTAGTTAGTATATTTTAAAATAATTTGCAAGTTAGGATTTATATATATATATTTTTAAAATTTTTATTTATTTATGATAGTCACACAGAGAGAGAAAGAGAGGCAGAGACACAGGCAGAGGGAGAAGCAGGCTCCATGCACCGGGAACCCGACGTGGGATTCGATCCCGGGTCTCCAGGATCGTGCCCTGGGCCAAAGGCAGGCGCCAAACCGCTGCGCCACCCAGGGATCCCCAAGATTTATATTTGTATATTTGCATTTTTTTGTTGATACTTTTCTCAGTTCACAGAAGTGAATCATTAAGCAGAAGAGCAGTTATAGAAATAGTGGTACAAATACAACAATTCAAAATAAGCTATGTAAATTGAGAAGACTTTGGTGCAGATACAGAATGTGAGTCCATAGTGCTAAGTGACTTCGCAAGGACTTTTGCACAAGCAACCCCAAAAGAAAAGCACCAATAGAAATCACTCCCTTTCCAAATGTTATTTGCTATAAATAACTCTCTAATTCAATTAATAATTTGTCTGAAATTTTTGTGTCAAGTCCAAGATCTAGTCTCATTGTACACCTAGTGATAATTTTCCTGGATTATGGGAGGAAGTAGAACAGGTGAGTGTATTAACCAGAAGAAGTAGTAATCAATATTATTGTGGATTTAGGGTTTGGAAGGTCTTCCTCCAAACAGTAGCCCTGGGCTCTCTCTATAAATTACCACTCATCTGCAAGCTACAGTTTTGGATGGCACCTGCCAACTGCATTTTGAAGCAGATGATTTTGATTCCTTAATCTCTAGAAGTCCTTCAAATAAGTCTGGTTTGGGAAACTTGAGTTTTAGCACAGCATCTGAGAGAATGAACAGCTTCCTAGCATATTCCTGAAAAATCCATGTGTGGTCAATGCCTCCTCACTGCTTTAATTCAGATCTCAGCCTACACACAGAGGACCCTACCTGTCTGGTAGCTGGAGCTTTCCTTCATTAGCTGTGCTGATATCTTTCCACATGCTTCCTCTTTCAGTGCTGTGGTCTTTGTTTGTTGTTCTTCTTTGGTGTATTGCCAAGAATCTGTGTCTTTCTCTGAATGCTTGTAATTGTTCCCTTTAGACATCTCCCATCTTCTTTTTCATATGACCACCAGATATGCTATTTTACAAACATTTCCAGGGAAATAATGGCTCCTCTTGCCTGAGGCACATTTATTTTCTGGGCTTAGCTGTGTAGATTTGAATACTGCTTTTTATTGCTTCAGGGAAGGGCAGAGACACAACCAAATTTTGGGCAAGCAGGCTGCTGCTGTAAGTCTTGACTTGGCTAGAAGCATAGTAAACCCCTGTGATTTCTGATATCTTGGCCCACCATTTTATTCTATCACAAGTACTTAGTCCATAGGTCAGTGCAGGAGGCATTTTACATCAGATTTCACTATTGGAGAGACCAGTCCTCAGGACTAGCTTTTTCTTTCTTTCTTTTTTTTTTAATATTTTATTTATTTATTCATGAGAGACAGACAGAGAGAGGCAGAGACATAGGCAGAAGGAGAAGTAGGCTCCCTGAGGGGAGCCGGATGTGGGACCCAACCCCAAGGACCCCGGGAACACGCCCTGAGCCAAAGGCAGATGGTCAACCACTGAGCCACCTAGGCATCCCAGGACTAGCTTTATTTATCTGTCCCTCTTTTGTATGGTTTAAGATCATCCTCTGCTCCCAGCCATATTTTCAATCATACTTGTTTAGTGTGATAGAATTCCTATTTTTGTTCTTCACGCACCTCTCAATGCCTCTGGGTAGAATGGAAGAGAAAGGCAGTAGTAACATTTCACTGTGTTTCTGAACATGTATCTCTTTGCTATCAGGACTTTCTGTTCATCTCTCTTGGCACCAAGATCCTGTATACTTGTTTCACTCATGCTACTACACATACTGGTTATCCATGATATGGAAGACAGATAAAACTGAGAGGGGTTTGCCCTGATTCTGAAGAGCTGTAGGATATAACAGTTAGGAATACCTTCAATTTGGAAGTCTTAGAATAAAGAGAATGAGCCCTGCCATGAAGGAGGATAATAGTTATTGGCATCATGACGTGAAGCTTGATGCCAGCAGGTTGGAGTAATTATTTAGAACTAGTACTCACAACTCTACTTGCTCAATGGCACCGATCTTAAAAAAGCTCAGATCCAGAATCTTGTTTTATGGACTCTAACTATATCCTAGTCCAATCTTTTTTTTTTTAATTTATTTTTATTTTTTAATTTTTATTTATTTATTTATATTTTTAAAAGATTTTATTTATTTATCCATGAGAGACACAGAGAGAGACAGAGACACAGGCAGAGGGAGAATCAGACTCCATGCAGGGAGCCCCACGTGTGACTAGATCCTGGGTCTCCAGGATCACACCCAGGCTGAAGGCAGCGCGAAACCGCTGAGCCACCCGGGCTGCCCTACAGGTGGTTTTAGGGTTGTCCCCAAAATGCAGCTCCTTTAATGTTGAGAAGTTTTCACTCTCTTACATAGGTGAGGACTGGATAAAAATGAATCTCTTCTACATGTCTCCTACTTTCTCACACATGGAGTTGTTTTCCTTATCGTTATCCAGCAGTCTCGATTCCATGTGGCCGACCTTTTTTTTTTTAATTGTACTTATTTACATTTTTTTAGAGAGAGAGAGAGCACTGTATGAAGGGGGAAAGGGGGAGAGAGAGGGAAGGAGGGGAGAGGAGGGGAGGGGAGGGGAGACGGAGGGAGGGAGGGAGGGAGAGATACAGAGAGACAGAGAGAGAGAGAGAGAGAGAGAGAGAGAGAAAGAGAGAGAGGCAGAGACAGAGGTAGAAGCAGGCTCCCCACAAGGAGCCAGATACGAGAATGTCCTAGTCCAATCTTAAAGTGCTCAAAGTCTTGTCTTTTTAACCTTTTGTGACCAACTCTGAGGCTGTCTATAAGTTTCTATATCCATGACAAATCTTCAAGTTATTACTTTTGGATTTACATAATATCTTAATTAACATAAATGTAGTACCTGGCTATTTAGTGGTAGTGGTGGTTAGGGGTGGAGAGCCTGGTAATAGCTCATAGGATAGCTAGATACTGTCATACATACTTTTCAAATTCTCTATTTTCCTGAAGTAGGAAGTCTCTGGATCCAGGTTATATCTGATTTTTATAGTCTATGTTGCTATAGTTTATCCCTATTCCTGAGCCCCTAGCCATGAACCACCATATCATGGGATTTTTTCTGGGCTTTGCCGAATGCCTGGATTGACTGGACAACTGCCAGCTCTGATCCTGGGACTATGGCATGTAATGACATATACTCCCTTTCCATATTCTGTATGTCTCTAGGGGGCAAGGGGTGTTGGCCATGGGCCCTTATTTTATTTTCTGATTGCCTCACTCATATTAGCCCTGAAGCCTCCTTTGTTCCTGAGGTAGACTGGGGACATCCTGCTTCCTTCAAGAAACAAAGGTACAAACAAAACCAAATGGGAACAGAATCATGCTTGAAACTCTCTCTGGGCAGAAAACAATACCTGGTATGGACTAGAGAGTAGGGGAGGAGAAGGAAAAATGGGGTGAAAGTACAGAAGGAAGCTGGCAGGCTCAGCTGGCATGGCCAGTCTCTCTTTATCCTCTTCCAGGAGGTAGGGCTTTATTCCAGGGCCCCTGAGGCTTTCTCCACAAATAAAAGGAGGTGAAGTTGTGTGGTGCCTCCATTTCAGGCTCTTGGGGGCAGCCAAAATGATGTCCTTTGTCTCTCTGCTCCTGGTTAGCATCTTGTTCCCTGCCATCCAGGCAAAGCAATTTACAAAATGTGAGCTGTCCCAGGTGCTGAAAGACATGGATGGCTTTGGAGGCATTGCTTTGCCTGAATGTGAGTTCCCTGCTGCCTTGCTTCATCTCATTTTTCATCTACCTGTCTCTTCTACCCTCATTTTCTTCTCCATTTTCATACAATTATATAATAATCCTCTTATCTTCTTAACTGTTTACTCTTTTGTTACATCTATTCATGTATCTTCCATTTCTTATCATCTGATCCTTATTGGAACTCTTCTTCTCATTAAGACACTTTGTGCATTGTCATATTTGGAAATTAATTAGAGAGTCTTTCTATGTCTGGTAATACAGGTCCTCATTTATGCTATAAATGCTGTGTTTGGACACCTCTGTAATAGCTCTTTCTCATCTTTCCCTCAGGGATCTGTACTATATTTCATACCAGTGGTTATGATACACAAACCATAGTCAATAACAATGGTGGCACAGACTATGGACTTTTCCAGATCAGCAATAAATTTTGGTGCAAGGACGACCAGAACCTTCAGTCAAGGAACATCTGTGACATCTCCTGTGACAGTGAGTAGTCCCTTTTACCCTGTTCCTCTGTTTTCCTGGAGCCTACCCCTGGGATAATCTCATTTTTGGTATCAAAGACACCTCTGACTTCATTGTCTTCTACTCCACTTTAATTGTGGGACTTGAATAGACAGTAAAAGGGTGTTAGAATTTTCATGTTCACCAAAGCCGCAGGCAGTTCCCTGAAGTAGATGAGCTTAGCGGTTTGGAAATCTTGAAGTCTGATACCCTGCATTTTCAGAGTTGATGAAGCTGATAATTCCTCTGAAGATACCCAAGAGAAGTGAAGGGGGGAATTACCGTATTGGCTTTCTAATATAGGAAGACAAGAGGCATAAGCCTCCATTTCAGAGAAGGACCAGACTTGCTTGATCCAGGGAAGAGGGAACTCACTATCTTTCTGGGTAATACTTAGCTCTCACATTCCTGTCCTTGTAACTCCTGCCAGAGTTCCTGGATGATGACCTTACTGATGACATGATTTGTGCCAAGAAGATCCTGGATAAGGAAGGAATTGACTACTGGTGAATCCTCATTCTATTTTCTACTTTTCCCTTCTCTTCCTTTTTCTCACTTCTTTAGGCCAGCACCACTGCCCTCTCCTTCTATCTCCTGGCTATTTAATGTAGAATGTATTTTCCAAAACAAAACTCATCCAGCAGACTCAGGTTTCCAATTTTCAAGCCTCCTCCATGACACTCTTGTTTGGTAATATTCCTATTAAGCATAGGGAATAGAGGACTGGGACCTAGGTCTCCCTTCACCTGAACATGGACATCTATTTCTGATTGTTTAGTCCTAGACCCTGAAGTAAGCTTTTGATACCATTCATGTCCTTTCCAGCCCTACAATTTTCTTGAAGTTTTAAGTGTATCCTATTCCACTAGGTGGCTCAGTGTCCCTTGTCATTTGGCTAGGAAAGTCTTTCTCTAATTTTCATCCACACTCTACCACCTTGGCCCTCCTGCGGGTAAAGTTAGATGGAAGTTCAAGCTAAAATCCAGTTAGCCAACTTGTGCTGTCTCCTTTTCCATTATCAGGTTGGCCCATAAACCACTCTGCTCTGAGAAGCTGGAGCAGTGGCGCTGTGAGAAGTTGTGAGTGCCTGCTGTCACTGGTGCTTCTGCTTCTGTATGTTCCTGGAATGCCTCTTCCCTAAGGCTACCTCAGTTTGCTTCTTTCTTCTTCCTTGAAGCTGATTTGTCTCTGAATCCTGAGCTCTGTGGTGACACCACTGGACACTTGAGGACTATTCTCCAGCAATGCATGGCTGGTACACTGGACTTTTGACCCTTGTTCAGTGCCCTCTGATGGCACTTTCAGTACAACAATGGATTTCATCTCTGTCTTGAATAAAGGGCCTGATTTTGAATGACTAGCTGTATTTTCTTCCCAGAGGGAGGAGGAGGAAATAGCATGAATGGGTGGACACTGAAGTTGTAGGTCATAGTCACCTCTCATCTCTATTGAAGAGGAAATAGGCTGAACTTATAATAGAAAGATGGAGGTTACTTTCTGTACCAATTCAATTCAACAAGGTTACTGATCATTTGGCATATTCAAAGAACTATCGAGGGAGTCAAAAATAGGCAAGAGGGTCTCTTTCCTCACGGACTAGGAGGAAAGAGAAGATAAGTATTGATAAATAATTATAATACAAGGAATAATGTCATAGCATCATGAGAGAGGTTAGAAATGTTCTTCAAGCATTCATAAGAGAAAAAGGTACTTTATTTAGGGGAGTGCTATGGGAAAAAGAGATCAAAGAAGGATTCATGAAAGGAGTGACAGTTAAGTTGGTTTTGAAGTATGGGTTGGATTTTGACTGGTGGAGATGTGGGATAGGAGAAGAACAGAAAGGACAAGGGCAAGGATGGGGCACCAAGAATCTATAATGTGGGGGACGTGGGTGGCTCAGTGGTTGAGCATCTGCTTCTGGCTCAAGTTGTGATCCCGGAGTCTTGGGATCGAGTTCCACATCGAGCTCCCTGTAGGGAGCCTACTCCTCCCACTGCCTATGTCTCTGCCTTTCTCTTTGTGTCTGTCATGAATAAATAAATAAAAAAATCTTTAAAAAGAAAAGAATCTGAAATGGGTGACTTGAATGGTTTGAGGGACTTCCTTACTCTTGAGGTAAGGAAATATCCTTTTTTTTGGTTTTTGTTTTTGTTTTAGATAAGGAAATATCCTTCACAAAGTGCTGCGAGAGGATCACAGGACCCTTACAGTCAGCTTAGCCATTGAAGAATTTTGACATTTGGGCCTTTTTATTTTTATTTTTTATTTTTTATTTTTTTATTTTTTTATTTTTTAAATAAATTTTAAAAATTTTTATTTATTTATGATAGTCACACACACACAGAGAGAGAGAGAGAGGCAGAGACACAGGCAGAGGGAGAAGCAGGCTCCATGCACCGGGAGCCCGACGTGGGATTCGATCCTGGGTCTCCAGGATCGCGCCCTGGGCCAAAGGCAGGCGCCAAACCTCTGCGCCACCCAGGGATCCCCATTTGGGCCTTTTTATTTGAACTCTGTACTCCATTAGTCTTCCTTGCTGCTTTGCTTTTTTTTTTTAATTTTAAGATTTTTTTGAAATTTTTATTCTTATAAATTTATTTTTTATTGGTGTTTAATTTGCCAACATATAGAATAACATCCAGTGCTCATCCTGTCAAGTGCCCCCCTCAGTACCCGTCACCCAGTCACCCCTAACCCCCGCCCACCTCCTCTTTCACCACCCCTAGTTCGTTTCCCAGAGTTCAGAGTCTTTCATGTTCTGTCTCCCTTTCTGATATTTACCACTCATTTTTTCTCCTTTCCCCTTTATTGCCTTTCACTATTTTTTATATTCCCCAAATGAATGAGACCATATAATGTTTGTCCTTCTCCCATTGACTTATTTCACTCAGCATAATACACTCCAGTTCCATCCACGTCGAAGCAAATGGTGGGTATTTGTCGTTTCTAAAGATTTTTCTTTTTTTTTTTTAAAGATTTTATTTATTTATTCATTAGAGACAGAGAGAGAGAGAGAGAGAGAGAGGCGCAGAGACACAGACAGAGGGAGAAGCAGACTCCTCGCAGGAAGCCCAATGTGGGACTCAATCCTGGGACTGAGATCACACCCTGAGCCAAAGGCAGCTGCTCAACTGCTGAGCCATCCAGGTGTCCCTAAGATTTTACTTTTAAGTAATCTATACACCCAAAGTGGGACTCAAACTCACAACCCCGAGATCAAGAGTAGCATGCTCTACTGATTGAGTCAGCTAGGTGCCCCTGCTTTGCTTATTTTTAAGGGCAATTTATCCCAATGATTATGAGATATGTAAAAGGAGGAGATTTGAGTCCTAAAGTCTGTTTTGGCTACTCATTGATGGTGTGAACCTGGGCATGTCATCTCTGCCCTCTGTGCTTCCAGCATTTCAAACTTCCAATTTAAAGCACCATATTTCTGTACAGATAGCTAACAGAGACATGAAAAGATGCTCAACATCACTTGGCATCATGGAAATACGAATCAAAACTACAATGAGATGCCACCTCACACCTGTCAGAATGGTTAGAATTAACAACACAGGAAACCACGTGTTGGTGAGGATGCAGAGAAGGGGAACCCTCTTACACTGTTGGTAGGAAACCAAAGTGGTTGTATCAGTTTTGAGGTTCTTCAAAAATTAAAAATAGAACTACTCCATGATCCAGCAATTGCACTATTAGGTATTTACCCAAAGGAAACAAAAAAAAAAAACTGATTTGAAGGGATATATGCACCCCTAGGTTATAGCGGCATTATCAACAATAGCCAAATTATGGAAAGAGCTCAAATGCCCTTTGACTGGTGAATGGATAAAGAAGATGTATATACACACACATAATGGAGTATTACTCAGCCTTGCCATTTGCAATGACATGGATGGAGCTAGGGTATTATGCTGAGTGAAATAATTCAGTCAGAGAAAGACAAATACCATATGATTTCTCTCCTATATGGAATTTAAGAAACAAAACATATGAACATATGGGAAAGATGAACATATGGTAAAAAAAAAGAGGCAAACCAAGAAACACTTTTTTAAAAAAAAAAAAAGATTTTATTTATTCATGAGAGACAGAGAGAGAGGCAGAGACATAGGCAGAGGGGGAAGCAGGCTCCCAGCCAGGAACCTGATGTGGGCATTGATATGGGCCTTGCTGAGGGCCTCGATCCCTGGCCTCAATCCTGGGACTTGTTCCCGGGACTCGATCCCGGGACTAGGATCATGCCCTGAGCTGAAGGCAGACGCTCAACCACTGAGCCACCCAGGTGTCCCTCTTTCTCTCTTTCTATCCCAATTTCTCCTCCATGCTACTTTCCTCTGACATCTACATATAATTTTCTTTGGATAAGTACCCCAAATTGGGAATACTGGATCATGTAATAGTTCTTTTTTAGTTTTTTTTGGGATCCTTCATAGGGTTTTTTGTGAGAATTTTCTTGAGTGGTAACTGGGCCTCCTGTGGATAGATATCAGATGCTCCATGGAGGTATCCCCATCTTGCTTCATTAGGGGAGGATTTTGGGGTCAGAGGAACTAATGCTTCTCTTTTGCAAAAGGAAGAATGCTGAGATAGCTGGTAATAGCTCTTCCTGCTTCCTCTTCTGTTGCACAACTCTTTCTCCTGTTACGAGAGGATGCAGTGGAGCTAGGTTACAAGGTAAGCCTGAGCTTCCTGGCCAGCACCCTCCTGAGAGCTGTCTTCACTTCCTGGTTCTTCAGACTGTAGATGAGAGGGTTTAGCAGTGGGGTCACCACACTGTACTGCATGGAGAGTACTTGTTCCAGGGCTGAGCCAGATGCTGGGGTCATGTACCTTGGAGGGAATAGCACAAATGAGTAAACTGAGACCAGAACAATGGTCACAATACTGTTGGCAGCCATGGTCCATCCCATCCCAGAGACTCTGCAAAGAGGGTCCTCAGAGCTGAATGAACTAATGGTGGTAACAGCATCTAGATATGATTGTGTGATTAGGGAGAGCTGAGTCATTTCTACCTTCAATGCCTCCAAACATGTGTTATCTTGTAAGAGCTGCCCCAAGGAAAAGGAAAGTGCTGAAGGTTAGAATAAAACTAACAATTTCATGTGTTTCTGTAGTACTTCAAAGTCTTCAAAGCATATTTTCTTAATAGTTATGATAAAGGTGTGAGGATTTTTTCCTCTTCTTTTCCTTGTATATACAACTATATGTTCTCATCTTGTGAGGATTGCTTCTTACAAAAGTGTATGGTTATTCTAATAATGCTATCATTGTTCCCAACATTTATGGCTCTGGGAATTACCCTCAGTCACGGCACATCATTTTATATAATGCTAGTGGAACAAACATTTGTCCTTTTAGGTGCCTTTTTCTTTGGTTTAGAAAAGAAGCCAAGCTTGGTAAATAAAGTGGAAGATAAAAATGTGTTAAGCACAAGATATGAATCAAAAATAATAAGGTTAAATATTGAGGATCATTTTTTAAAATTTATTTTTTATTGGTGTTCAATTTGCCAACATATGGAATAACACCCAGTGCTCATCCCATCAAGTGCCCCCCTCAGTGCCTGTCACCCAGTCACCCCACCCCCCACCCACCTCCCTTTCTACCACCCCTTGTTCGTTTTCCAGAGTTAGGAGTCTCTCATGTTCTGTCTCCCTTGAGGTTCATTTTGTTGAGGATCACTGAGAGTATTTCCCAAAGAAGCATTATTATTTATTTATTTATTTATTTATTTATTTATTTATTTATTTCAACAGTGCCATCATCATTGGAATGTTATTTGTAGGTTCTGGTGTGCTTGATTTAAAAAGATATTCATTTTACTGTCATTTTTCTTCATCTAATTTATCCCTCCTAATATTTCTGTGGAGTAGGTAGGAGCAATCTTATAGTCTCCTTATGGCATATGAAGAATAGGATACAGAGAAGATAAAGAGATTTGTCCATAGCCTCAAATGAGCTCTTCTGGACTATTCCTTATCATCTTTTTCTTCTCCTTCTTTCTCTCTAAGTAATAGGCAAGTGAGAAAAGTATGGAGCAATTTGTATAAATCCATCTCCAGTTCACCAGTAGACATCATGGACCATTAATTATTCTGCTCCTAGTAAGTGAGGACTTGTCAGCTAGAGCTGTTTATGTTTGAGACAAGCGTGGTAGGAAAGAGCACGAGATTTGGAGTCACTTATATTATGGCTCAATTTCTAACTTGCTCTAGGGACTCTGAGAAATTACTTGGTACTCTTGAAACTTAGGTTCCTTACCTGAAAGTGAGATTAATAATATTTCTCTTATAGTGTGCTACATATTAAAATTGAGCTTGACCACGTAAAATGGCTGGTGTATAGAAGTTGTCTAATAAATACTTATAGCACAAATAAGCTTCAGAGACATCATCTTCCAGTAGGAAAAAAGATATCATCTGTTTCAAGAATGATATGTTTTATTGTTTTGTCTAGCACTGAATAAAAATCTACAAGGGCTTTCTGATTTCCTTTTCCTATTAATCATAAGTTAACAAAAGGAACGATGTCTCTAGTCCTTTTACAAGCTCATCTTTCAGAGTTAGACAATTGAGACCTGAGAAAGAAAATAGATTTTTTATAATTCACACAGCTCGTCTACAGCAGAGCCAGAACTAGAACTCAGGCCTTCTGAATTCCAATCCAGTCATTTTCCTGCTATTTTGCAATGCTCTGTTCTACAGACCAGGACACTTTTGGGCAAGGGATATCCTACATTGACATTTGGGAGGTTATAGTATGACATACCTGATAACTCCTGAACCATAAAAGTTGGTGATCACAAGAAGATGAGAAGAGCAGGTGGAAAAGATCTTTCTCCGACCAGTGGCAGAGTTGATTCCTAGGGCTGTCATGATGATACGGGTGTAGGAGCCCAGCAATAGGACAAAGGCACCAAGGCCCAGGACTGCCATGGTGGTCAGATTGGAGGCAACACTAACATAGGGGTCAGAACAGGTCAGCAGGAGCACTGGGGGAAGCTCACAGGCAAAACTACGGACAAGATTGGGCCCACAGAAGTGCTGCTGAGCCAGAAGGATGCTGTTAACCAGGCTAGTCCCTACTCCTATGGCCCAGGATGCTACCACCAGGCCAGTACATAGCTTCTTGTTCATAGCCACCACATACAACAGTGGGTGGCACACAGCCTGGAACCGGTCATAGGCCATGACTGAAAGGAGGCAAGTTTCAGTGGCCCCAGAAAATATGACCAAGGAGATCTGGGTGAAACATTCAACAGAGGAAACAGTCTTCCACTTGGAAAGGAGGTTCTCTAGCAATTTAGGCACAATGATTGAGGAATAGAAAGCATCCAAGAAGGAGAGGTGACTCAGGAAGAAGTACATGGGTGTGTGGAGGTGAGAATCAGCCCTGGTGACTAGCAGCATCGCCAGGTTCCCCAGAATGGTCAGGAGGTAAATCCCCAGGAAGAGCACAAAGAGCAGAGCCTGGATCTGAGGATTGTTGGATAGTCCTAGGAGGACAAATGTGACTGTGGTTATGTTGCCAACTTCCATGGTGCACTTCAGTTCTCCTTTCAGGACAAGAATGGAAAAGAATGATCTAATGAGTTATCAGTCTTGGGGATGAAGCATTGGAAGTAAAACTTCATGGCTGATCCAGGACAGATTGTGTAGCAGGAACACCCCTGCCACGTCAGACCTCATTAGTCCTTCCTGGCTCAGGGAAGGAAACTATTGGCTAAGGTGGAGAAAGTGGGAAAGAAGAAAGTAGACAAGCAGATATGGAAAGGAAAGAGAAGAGAATAGGGATTATCCGGACTGGAGAAGGAAAGAAAAGCATTTGGGAACAGATTCCAGAGCACTGAGAAGTACTGTTCTCCAGTTCCAAAAGAAACTGAGCTCAAACCACAGGAGGGCTGACTGGCACAGTGAATAAGTGATGACATTTTAACTGATTGGCTGACAGACCATGATGAATGATTGATTGATAGAGGTACTGTGCACCTAATGATGGTGCAAGTCATTTCTCTGCTACAGTAAGTCCAAGAGTAAGTCCCTTGAGTTTCTCATTTTAAAAAATCTGGGAAAACTAGATGGTTCTAAAGCCCATTCCAGCTTAGAAATTCTAAAGATTAAAAAAAAAAAAAAAGAAATTCTAAAGATTAAAAAAAAAAGAAATTCTAAAGATTAAGGGACAATTTAATTTGGGTTTCACTGGTACTAAATAGAAATACTTTCTCCCCTTCTGTGTCAACCCAAGCAGAAGTGGTACATGAGTGTGCTAATTTCACGGAAGCCAGGAAGGAGGAAGCCCTCAAAATGGAGGTGAGGGTTGTGCCCATCGGCTACTCCAAGGTCTTCCCATTCCTGGGTTTCTGTGAATCTATACTATACAGAACTCTTCTGTTCTGTAATCTTAAAACTTTACATGAAAGTCCATGAAGACTGTGCTATCCTCTGAGATGGTACCAGAGGATTTGGATAAAGTCAACTCAAATTTGGACCATTTTCTGTGCATCACAGGGATGGTAAAAGCGGGAGAGAGAGAGAGAAGAGAGAAAAGAGAGAAAAAACCCACCAAGAACACCTGGTAAAATGTAGAGTTATAGGTTTTAGCCTAGATCAGAGCAAGGTAAAATTGTCACCTTTCTCTTTGATGGGTAACTCAGTAGATAAGTGAGATTCTGATCTCTATTGATGGCTTGTGCACTCATGGATTCCCAGAGAAGGTAGTTACAGGAGAAGATGGATATGAATGAGAAGATTTGTCTTCACCTGTGCATCCTAGGCCAACAAGAGATGATCTCAGTGGATGGTAACCAAATGACAGTATTTCCAACCCTGGACCAAAAATCCCAGATGTGGCTGGGGCTTTTGTGGGCTACCCTCAACTTTGTCCTTCCTTTAGAAGACTCAGGGGTGGAACTTCTTAGCAAGGAAATGTCCCTATAGTCTTTCTGTCTAAGGGGAAGACTTCTTGACTCTGCCTCCCATATAACAATGGCCAGAGGGACTTGATCTCAGTTCTAGACCTTGGAGGCTGAGGGAGGTCCCTGGAGATGTCCTTAAGCAGGAGGCCTGCCCTGAATGTGAATGAGGTCTCCAAGGGCCAACTATTCCTTCCCAGAATCACTCTTGTTTCAGTGGGTTGCATCATACAAGGGGAAGGGGGGAACTAGGGTAGCCAATAATGTCTAAAGATAAAAATATAGAATTCTAAAGATTTCTGGTACAAAAACCTGGAATTTCTTTCTTCTTTCTCTCCCTTCATCTTTCCCTTCCTTCTCATTTTGTTATGCTTTTTTTTTTTAAAAAAAGATTTTATTTATTTTTCATGAGAGGCACAGAGAGAGAGAGAGAGAGGCAGAGACACAGGCAGAGGGAGAAGCAGGCTCCATGCAGGGAGCCCGACCTGGGACTCGATCCCGTGTCTCCAGGATCATGCCCTGGGCTGAAGACAGCACTAAACCGCTGGGCTACCACGGCTGTCCAGCATTTTGTTATGTTTATATTTATGATTATGAAAATAATATAGTGATAAAATATAGAAAATTAAAAAGATACTGAAGATACTTTAAAAATGAAAAAAGATATTAGGGTGCCTGGATGGCTCAGTTGTTTTTTTTTTTTTTTTTTTTAACTGGGTAAAACCATTTTATTAACTGACCAAAGCACTTCATTTTGTTTTCTGATTTGAGGTAAAACCATTAAACACGGTTCACAAGAAAATACAAGAACTATTCAACTACAGTTACAAGAGTTTGAAACCTCACTAGTTGTTCATATAATACTTTTACAAATTCATACAACTGTACAGTCTACTTAAGCTAAGTTTATTGTTAACCAAAAGACCAATATCAAAGACCTTGACGCTTGCCCTACTACTCTTGGCAGTGGCTATGGTTTTGTAACAAGGGAAGAATAACTGTTACCTTAAGAAATATACTTTAAAAACCATTTGGCTAGTAATGTGTACTTTCTTCATTCCTCAGGGGTGTGTGTTGTGTGGTGTGCGTGTAGGCTCTCCAGAGGGCAAACGCCTGCTTCTGTTCACCATAATCCCTCTCACGGCAAAAACTGTGTGAAATCACCACTGTCCCACTGTGAACATGGGGATTGGGGAAATAGTTCTACATTTTCTTTGTATATTTAGGTTTTTCGGGAAGCCAGTAGATTTCTTCCGAAGCTTTCTTTTGAACATTCAGATGGTGTCTTTAGAGCCTTATTATACATTGCTGTGTTAGTGGGGGCTTCTAAGTGTCCAGAGGAGGACAAAAAGAATGATGCAGTCTAGAAACACAGTGAATGTATTTTTCCCAACCAAGCTCAGCATTAAGATTTCTTTCTTTCTTTTTTCCTGGGCAGCTCTCTTTAGTCAATACCAAGGCAGGCTTTGGAACACGGCAGATTTGCTTTAGAGGTAGATAAAACAGAAATCATGCAGTTAAGTCAATTGAGGAAGAAGGGCTTTGCACTCTTGAGGACATCAGGACCAGAAAGTGATCCTTTTTTCTTGGGACTAGAAGGACTTTTCTCATTTAACATTTTTACCTGTTTGGGGGAAATACCCAAGTCTTACCTGTCTCTCTCAGGAAAAACGAATTTAAAGGCAGCCTGCACTAACTACAGACAGAGGGAGAGAGTGCCAACATTTGGATTACAGCACTGCAGTTCACGGTCTGGGTCTGTGACACACAAACACGTCATGCACTTGGAGACAGAGGTTAATTGTATCAGTGTCACTAGTGATGTTAATTACAAAAACGTACAGCAAGTTCGAAACTTCTCTAAATATCGAAATCACTATGTTTTAAAGACAGACTGGAATGTTACAAATGATTCTGCAAAATGCAAAAATAGATATGCTTCCACTGGGTGCTTTAATGATTTTTCCGAGCATTCTCATCTTTTGCTTCTTCCTCATCAGAGTACGCAGTGGGCTCCTCCCCCTCCTTCAGCAGTTTGCCCACGATGATACTTGAAAGTGAACTGAGAGTCCCAGTCACTCGGGGTCTCCCTGCTGGGCAGGGGTGAGGTCAGAAAGGTCATCGTACTCGTCCTTCAGTGCTTCCTTATCCAGGCAAAATGTGGCAAGGCCCTGGGATGCATCTCTTCCAGCAAAGACCCCGTATGGCCCCTCGGGCCCGTAGAACTTGCAGCCTTTGGTCACGATGAACACCTTGCAGTTGATGGTCATGAGTATGTGTGGGTCCTGGACGCCGTCGAGTGCCGCAGCTAGACTGGGGTGAAGTCAGGCGGCTTAAGGCGGGGCAGGGGGGCGGCTGGTCCCCGTGCACGATCTTGTACAGCAGGAAGATGCAGAGGCCGAGCAGCAGCAGGTTGAGCGGCGACGTGAAAATCTCGTGCAGCAGTCCGCCACCCTCCAGCTCACTCGGGTCGGTGCTGGTCGCCGCCACATCCTCTGCAGCCAGGATCGCTGGCGCAAAGGTTGGGCCGGGCTAGGGAGGGCTGCGGAGCTGGCTGCTTTCTCCTCCTTCTCAGCAAGCTAGTTGGTTAAGCATCCAACTCTTGATTTCTGCTGAGGTCATGATCTCAGGGTCATGGGATTGAGCCCTGAGTCGGGTTCCTTGCTCAGTATGGAGTCCACTTAAGATTCTCTCTCTCTTCTCCCTCTGCCAGTCCTCAACACCGCCCCCCCCACAACTGCTCACTCTTTCTAAGAAAAAAAAAAAAAAGATATCAAAGATATTTTAATTATGAAAGAAGAAAATAAACATCTAACATGTCACCCACCCCAAATTAATTATTTTATTTATTGCAATTAAATAAAATCCAAATTGATTAAAAAGTTCAAAACAAATTTTTAATCGCGGCAAAAACTTTTTATTGTGAACACGTTTAAACATATACAGAAGTAGAAAGAGTAGTGTATTGACTCTTCTGTATCCATCATTGAGCTTCAACAAATATGAGCTCTTTGACCCGTACCCAGCTTTGACCACATGGAACTGCATTCCATGAGCAGACATGTGTCTAAAACACAGGAAAGTTCTGTTACTGAAAGGTAGAAGGAAAGGGCAGTACTGAGGAAGAATGATCAGTCTATTTTATATATATAAATATACATATACATATAAATATATATATTTATTTATTTATTGAAGTTCGATTTGCCAACATATAGTATAACACCCAGTGCTCATCTGTCAAACGCCTTCCTCAGTGCCTGTCACCCAGTCACCTCATCCCCCCACCTGCCTCCACTTCTACTACGCCTTGTTCAATTCCCAGAGTGCTCATGTTTTGTCTTCCTAATTTTTCCCACTCATTTTCCCTCCTTTCCCCTTTAATCCCTTTCACTATTTTTTTTCCTTTCACTATTTTTATATTCCCCATTTGAGTGAAACAATATGATGTTTGTCCTTCTCCAATTGGCTTACTTCACTCAGCATAATACCCTCCAGTTCCATCCACGTTGAAGCAAATGGTGGGTATTTGTCGTTTCTAATGGCTGAGGAATATCCCATTGTATACATAAACCACATCTTCCTTATTCATTCATCTGTCGATGGACATCGAGGCTCCTTTCACAGTCTGGCTGTTGTGGACATTGCTGCTACAAACATTGGGTGCAGGTGTCCCGGCGTTTCACTGCATCTGTATCTTTGATGTAAATACCTAGTAGTGTAATTGCTGGGTCATATGGTAGCTCTATTTTTAACTTTTTGAGGAACCTCCACACAGTTTCCCAGAGTGGCTGCACCAGTTCACATTCCCACCAACAGTGCAAGATGGTTCCCCTTTCTCCACATCCTCTTCAACATTTGTTGTTTCCTGTCTTGTTAATTTCCCCCATTCTCACTGGTGTGAGGTGGTATCTCATTGTGGTTTTGATTTGTATTTCCTTGATGGCAAATGATGCGGAGCATTTTCTCATCTGCTTGTTGGCCATGTGTAGATCTTCTTTGGTGAAATTTCTGTTCATGTCTTCTGCCCATTTCATGATTGGATTTTTTGTTTCTTGGGTGTTGAGTTTAATAAGCTCTTTATAGATCAGATACTAGCCCTTTATCTGATATGTCGTTTGCAAATATCTTTTCCCATTCTGTAGGTGTCTTTTAGTTTTGTTGACTGTTTCTTTGGCTGTGCAGAAGCTTCTTATCTTGATGAAGCCCCAATAATTCATTTTTGCTCTTGTTTCCCTTGCCTTCATAGATGTGTCTTGCAAGAAGTTGCTGTGGCCAAGTTCAGAAAGGGTGTTGCCTGTGTTCTCTATAGAATTTTGATGGATTCTTGTCTCACGTTTAGATCTTTCATCCATTTTGAGTTTATCTTTGTGTATGGTGTAAGAGAATGATCTAGTTTCATTCTTCTGCATGTGGATGTCCAATGTTCCCAGCACCATTTATTGAAGAGACTGTGCTTTTTTCCAGTGGATAGTCTTTCCTCCTTTATCGAATATTAGTTGATCATAGAGTTAAGGGCCCATTTCTGGGTTCTCTATTCTGTTCCATTGATCTATGTGTCTGTTTTTGTGCCAGTACCACACTGTCTTGATGATCACAGCTTTGTAGTACAACCTGAAATCCAGCATTGTGATGCCCCTGGCTCTGGTTTTCTTTTTCAACAATCCTCTGACTATTTGGGGTCTTTTCTGATTCCACACAAATCTTAAGATTATTTGTTCCAACTCTCTGAAGAAAGTCCATGGTATTTTGATACGGATTGCATTGAATGTGTAAATTGCCCTGGGTAGCATAGACATTTTCACAATATTAATTCTTCCAATCCATGAGCATGGCATATTTTTCCATCTCTTTGTGCCTTCCTCAATTTCTTTCAGAAGTGTTCCGTAGTTTTTAGGGTATAGATCCTTTACATCTTTGGTTAGGTTTATTCCTAGGTATCTTATGCTTTTGGGTGCAATTGTAAATGGGATTGACTCCTTAATTTCTCTTTCTTCAGTCTCATTGTTAGTGTATAGAAATGCCACTGATTTCTGGGCATTGATTTTGTATCCTGCCACACTGCCAAATTGTTGTATGAGTTCTGGCAATCTTGGGGTGGAGTCTTGGGTTTTCTATGTACAATATCATGTCATCTGTGAAGAGGGAGAGCCTGACTTTTTCTTTGCCAATTTGAATGTTGTTTATTTCTTTTTGGTGTCTGAGTACTGAGACTAGGACTTCTAGTACTATGTTGAATAGCACTGGTGAGAGTGGTCATCCCTGTTGTGTTCCTGATCTTAGGGGAAAGGCTCCCAGTTTTTCCACATTGAGAATGACATTTGCTGTGGGCTTTTCATAGATGGATTTTACGATTCTGAGGAATGTTCCCTCTATCCCTACACTCGGAAGTGTTTTGGTCAGGAATGGATGCTGCATTTTGTCGAATGCTTTCTCTGCATCTATTGAGAGGATCATATGGTTCTTGTTTTTTCTCTTGTTGATGTGATCTATCACGTTGATTGTTTTACGAGTGTTGAACCAGCCTTGCATCCCGGGGATAAATCCCACTTGTTCATGGTGAATAATCTTCTGAATGTGCTGTTGGATCCAATTGGCTAGTATCTTGGTCGAATTTTTGCATCTGTGTTCATCAGGGATATTGGTCTTAATTCTCCTTGTTGATGTGGCCTTTGTCTGGTTTTGGAATTAAGGTGATGCTGGCCTCATAAAACGAGTTTGGAAGTATTCCCTCCCTTTCTATCATTTGGAACAGCTTTAGTAGAATAGGTGTTATTTCTTCTTTAAACATTTGATAGAATTCCCCTAGGAAGCCAAGTCTATTTTTTTAAAGATTTTATTTATTTTTAGAGAGAGTGTGTGTGCCCATGAGTGTGAATTGGGGGAGGAGCAGAAAGACAGGGAGAGAATCCCAAGCTGACTCTGTGATGAGCACAGAGCCCCATGCAGGACTTGCTCTCACAACCCTGAGGTCATGACGTGAGCTGAAACCAAGAGTTGGGAGCTTAACTGACTGAGGAGGCATCTAGGTGCTCCAGATGATCAGTCTTTGTAATGGATGAGGATTGAATGGTGATTAAGTATAGAAGATAACAAAGCAACAATATAGAAGGAACTTGGGCTTTTCAGTTGGGACCACCCATATGCATCTCTGAACTTAAAAGAAAAGTAATCTTTTGTTTGAGGCACTGTATTTGGGGATCTTTTCTATAACAGCTTAGCTTTAATCTTTCTAAAATAGATTTTCTGACCTACCCAAATTGTCTCCAATGTCCCATCACCAAAACTAAGGTTGCGATAACCCTCTTTTTTTTCCTTTGCATTCAGGGGCGTATTCATTGTGTTTGAGATAATACCTCAGGTGTTTTCTTAGCTACACAGGGTAAAAGGAAGTTTTCTTATTACAAACTGACAAAGGTAAGAGGTAAAATATTTTTCACAGCAGCCATTTGAAGATTTAGTTCTAGGGGAACCTGAGTGGCTCAGTTGGTTAAGTGTCTGCCTTCGAGCTCAGGTTATGATCCTGGAGCTCTGAGATCAAGCCCTGCATTGGGTTCTCTGCTCAGTGGGGAGTCTGTTTTTCCCTCTGCCCCTCATCTTGCTAGTGTTCTCTCTCTCTCTCTCAAATAAATAAACATCATCTTAAAAAAAATCTAGTTCCACATATTCAGAAATAGGTCTGGGTTTAATATAAATAATTCCTAATCATCCAAGGTTTCTTTTATAACTTAATATAGATAATAAATTAGGCTAAAATGCACTGTAATATCTGGTAGACTTCAGGATTTTTAGTATATCACAAAATATATTTTGATATACCAAAGAAGCAAGACTTGCAAGCAGATGTCTTAGACATAATTAATTTATAGTTATAAGGTTCTACTTTTTTTTTAAAAAAGCTTTTATTTATTCATTTGAGAGAGAGAGAGACAGAGACAGAGACAGTGGCAGAGATAGCAAGAGAGTGAGAGAGAGCACAAGTGGAGAGGGGGAGGGAGAAGCAGGCTCCATGCTGAGCAGGGACCCTGACTTGGGGCTAGATCCCAGGACCCTGAGATCATGTCCTGAGCCGAAGGCAGATGCGCAGTTGACTGAGCCACCCAGGCACGTCTATAAAGTTATACTCTTGAGAGAATTTACTTTTTGGGATGTCTCTTAGTCTCTAGAGGACAAACACAGAGAGTAGAGTCAGTGTAGCAGGCACACAAACTCTGTACTATATATAGAGATGCCTGGCCCAGGGAGAGGACGCACCCTGCTCCCTCACACCGCATATGAATTATGTGAATTATGTTGCATAGCACTGGGTCCATTCTCCGGATATCCTTCATGTTCTCCCCTGTTAGTCAAATACTGAATGGCCATGTTTCCAGGCAGAGGATCTGCAGGGTTGCAATCTGTGAAAAAAGAACAGATTGATAGCAAGACCTTTGAAATATAGACAAGCAGTTATTCCGGTTGTCTTCAATTAGATGGCTTCCTGAACTGTTGATGTCACAGTGATGGATTCTGGTTTGGAAGTTAACCTTTGGTGGCTTAAATGGATCATCAGGTAAAAATGTGATATTCAGAGAGAATAGACCATCATCATATACAGAACCTGGACCATTCATAAAAGTTGTCTCCCTTGGGCTCTGCACTGCAGTTAGGAGGAGGCCAAAGGTTACCTAGCGTTATACCAGCAAGAGCTAAGCAGGCACAGCTCATTGCATACATGTTCTCATGAGAAATAATAAAAGGTCCTTAAGTAAGAGAACCTGACTGCACCATTTGTCACACATGCTTATTCTAGACTCACTTGGTGGTTGAGGTGGTTGTTGGGGTTTGCTGACTTGCTTTATCCAAAGGAAATCAAACTTATCCCACCATTATAATAGGAGATAGTTTTGCAACTTGGAGTGAAGCCCCTCTGGGCTTAGGCTCCTACACTTCCCCAGAAACTGGGAGATAGGGGCACTGTCTTCTCTGATACATTCAGAAGAGCTGGTTCTTAGGTTCTTGAGAAAGACATTACTGGGTAGTAAAGCTGACAAGGGGCTTTTTCTTATTTATTTATTTATTTATTTATTTATTTATTTATTTATTTATTTATAAATATTTTATATATTTATTCATGACACACACACACACACACACAGAGGCAGAGACATAGAGGGAGAAGCAGACTCCCTGCATGGAGCCCCATGTGGGACTCCATCCTGGCAGGATCATACCCTGAGCTGAAGGCAGACACTCAACCACTGAGCCACCTAGGTGTCCCACATTTTTATTTTTTTATTTTTTTGTTATTTTAAAAAATATTTATTTATTTATTTATATTCATGATAGACATGGAGAGAGAGAGAGAGAGAGGCAGAGACACAGGCAGAGGGAGAAGCAGGCTCCATGCCGGGAGCCCAACACGGGACTCGATCCCGGGACTCCAGGATCGCGCCCTGGGCCAAAGGCAGGCGACAAACCACTGAGCCACCCAGGGATCCCCATTTTTATTTTCTTAAAGGGTTTTATTTATTTATTTGAGAGAGAAATAGAATATGAGCAGGAGGAGGACAGAGGCACAGAGGGAGAAGCAGCCCCCCTCCCACTGCCACCAGCAGAAGGCCCATTGTGGGGCTCAATCCCAGGACCCCCAAGATTATGACCTGTGCTGAAGGCAAACGCTTAACCAACTGAGCCACCCAGGCACCCAAGGGGCTTTTTGACTTTTAAAAAGATTTACATACATTTCAAAATGACAGAGAAAGAACTTATACTTACATGTTTTCTCAGGTAAATGCTGTAAGAAAAAGGAAGAGGGAGAGAAGTTAGAAGTTTATTTTCAGTGGGGGAATTAGCCTTTTATTTTTACTTTGCAGCAAGTGCCCTTATGTCGTCCAATTGCTTCTGCCACCCAGTGTTGAAAAGGCTCTTATTTCTCCACTGCGTTTCCTTTGTGCCTTTCAAAAATCAGTTCACTAGATCTGTGTGGACCGATGTCTGGTTTCTCTGCTTTCATTGCTCTCCATGTCTATTCCTTTGCTGTCCTTTTGCAGATACAACACTGTGTTGAATACTGTAACTTTATAGTAAGTCCTGAGGGGGGTACTTGATGGGACGAGCCCTGGGTGTTATACTATATGTTGGCAAATCTAACTCCAATAAAAAAATATACAAAAAAAAAATACTAAGTCCTAAAATCAGATTATGTAAGTCATCTAAATTTGTTCTTTCTCAGATTTGTTTTGGATGGCTTAATACCTTTGCTTTTCTATTTTCACTAGTTTCCACAGGCCAAATAAGGTTTCGAACCCTTCTCTCTGGCTGGAAGGGGGTTGCACTAGCACCCTCACCCTCTGGTGGGCTTCGATGAATTTCCTGCTTCAGGCTGAGCCTTTTGTTTCACAAGGGAGCTGGGGCAGTGGGCCTGGGAGATCTGATGGTGGCTGCTGTTCCCTGCCCCCAGCCAGCCCCTGAGGATGGGGACGGGAGAGCTTTCTTTGATGTCCCCCCACCATCCTCCCTGTGAGAGCCAGGTGGGGTTCCTGGGGGAACAGCCTGCAAGAAGGTGGGAGCTTCTTCTCTTTGACTGTACATCAAGAGCCTCAGCATTTCTAGTTTCATCTCCCTCCCAGTTTGGAGGGCGCCAGGAGCTTCTGTCCTGAGTAAGCAAATGCTTGGGTCTTGCGTCCCCCTGCAGCCACATTCTTACCTCCAGATTTCTGGCCATCTGCCTGAGACAGTTCTCTGATGGTTAAGATAAGTGGTTGACTTTCACTTTGTCCAGCATTTTTCTTATCATAAGAGCAAGAGCGTTAGCTGGCCAGTCCTCTGCATTTCTGAGCCCAAATCAGAAGTCTGAGTTTTTAAAAAGAACATTATAGTTCTTGTTTCCAGGTTGCCTTTTTAAAAATTTTTTTAAATTAAAAAATTTTTTCCAGGTTGCTTTTTATTTTCCCATATTTGAGTCTCTTTACACACCCTCCCGATTTTTTTTCCTCTGTGGGGGCTGTTTTGGTCTATTGCCTCCTTGCACTTTTTTAATGTGGTTTTTCTGATAAGCTACTTGATGTTTGCCTCTCTCTTTATACTGCTTTGTTTGTTCATTGTGGCCAAAGTCTGCCTGGTTGAGTTCCATAAGTGGCGACAGTCTCCTGACAGAAGGGAGCTCCCTGCCCACCCCCCTCAACTGCCCATGTGCCTGTAGCAGCCTGCAAGTTGCCATCCTGCCTCCAGGTCTCCAGGCATGTGTATGTTTGCACTCTGGGCTTCCATGCTTTCCCATCCTCAAGATAGAAGGACTTATCTCTAAGACAACCTACAGAATGGGAGAAAATATTTACAATTGACATACAGATAAAGGACTAGTATCCAAGATCTATAAAGAACTTATTAAACTCAACACCCAAGAAACAAAAAAATCCAATCATGAAATGGGCAGAAGACAGGAACAGACATTTCTCCAAAGAAGACATACACATGGCCAAAAAGCACATGAAAAAATCTCCACATCACTTGCCATCAGGGAAATACAAATCAAAACCACAATGAGATACCACCTCACACCAGTGAGAATGGGGAAAATTAACAAGACAGGAAACAACAAATGTTGGAGAGGATGTGGAGAAAGGGGAACCCTCTTGCACTGTTGGTGGGAATGTGAACTGGTGCAGCCACTCTGGAAAACTGTGTGGAGGTTCCTCAAAGAGTTAAAAATAAAACTACCCTATGACCCAGCAATTGCACTACTGGGTATTTACCCCAAAGATACTAATGTAGTGAAACGCCAGGACACTTGCACCCCAATGTCCATAGCAGCAATGTCCACAGCAGCCAAACTGTGGAAGGACCCATGATGTCCTTTAACAGATGGATGGATAAAGAAGATGTGTACACACACACACACACACACACACACACACACTGGAATATTACTCAGCCATCAGAAAGGATGAATATCTACCATTTGCTTCAACGTGGATGGAACTGGAGGGTATCATGCTGAGTGAAGTAAGTCAATTGGAGAAGGACAATCATCATATGGTTTCACTCATGTGGAATATAAGAAATAGTGAAAGAGACTATAAGGGAAAGATGGGAAACTGAGTGGGAAAAAATTAGAGAGGGAGACAAAGCATGAGAGACTCCTGACCCTGGGAAACAAACAAAGGGTTGCAGAAGGGGAAGAGGGTGGAAGGATAGGGTAACGGGGTGATAGGCAGGCCCTAAGGAGGGCACTTGATGAGATGAGCACTGGGTGTTATACTATATATTGACAAATTGAATTTAAATAAAAAAAAGAAAGATTTATCTTGGTTTTAGTTCTTCCTTAGATGTTTGGTGGTTGGGCAGAAATATATTTGCATGAGGTAATGCCAACCTTTCACCTATAGGCTTATCACCTAAATGCTACTCCTCCTGGAAGCATTTTCAGGTCCTGGAGGGAGTGGCCTGGGCGCATTGGTCCTAGCAGCACTCTCCTGGGGCTGAGTGCACTGGCCCAGCTTCCCCATGGTGACAGCTCAGCTCAGGACAACCAGGAAGTCTGAGTTTGGGAATAGAGTTCCGTGGGACATGTTCCAGCTGTCAACTCTCTACATTTTTGCATATAATAACGTATTGAATATATTCAATATGGTCAACTGTGCCATATCTTCATTTTGCAGATCACTGGTCCAATTCATCGTCACTGCTTAATGCTCAGAGAGAAACCTATTACTTTTGCTTCCAACTTCTTGTGGGAAGTTCCTTCAAGTTCTTGAGTACTTATAATGCATTCTTCCAGAAGATAAAATTTCCCCAAACCTAAATACTTTCTAATTTTCCTATTTCTCAAAAGAGGTTGTGGGTTTTATTATTTATTTATTTTTAAAAAAGATTTTATTTATTTATTCATGAGGGACACACAGAGAGAGGCAGAGACATAGGCAGAGGGAGAAGCAGGATTTCCACAGAGAACTGGTTGTGGGACTCCATCCTGTGACCTGAGATCTCTCCCTGAGCCCAAGGCAGATGCTCAACCACTAAGCCATCAAGATGTTCCTGGTTATGGATTTAGGGCAAAATAATCATAGCTCATTTAGACTTCACTGCAGAGGCCTATATAACCAATTGATCGTTTCTCCCTATGGCTCATGAGAAACCTTCCCTGGCAGCCATGCCAGGCTGCCTGCTGACCCCATACTTACTATTCCTCTCTCATTAAACTGCAAAAGGGCAAGAGGATTTTTTTTTTGTATTAATGGCAAGAGTTAAACATGTTTCCATTGATAAAGAAGACTCCAAGGATCCAAAATGACAAATCTTACAAATCTATGATTTGCAGGAAAAGGATACAATATGACAGCAGTATTAAAATAAAGTATGGGATCCCTGGGTGGTGCAGCGGTTTGACGCCTGCCTTTGGCCCAGGGCGCGATCCTGGAGTCCCGGGATCGAATCCCATGTCGGGCTCCCGGTGCATGGAGCCTGCTTCTCCCTCTGCCTGTATCTCTGCCTCTCTCTCTCTCTCTCTCTGTGACTATCATAAAATAAAAAAAATAAAAAAATAAAAAAATAAAATAAAGTATGAGGATGCCTGGTAGCTCAGCAGTTGAGCTCCTGCCTTTGGCTCAGGGTGTGATCCTGGAGTCCTGGGATCAAGTCCCACATCGGGTTCCCTGCAGGGAGCCTGCTTCTCCCTCTGCCTATGTCTCTGCCTCTCTCTCTATGTCTCTCATGAATAAATAAATAAATCTTAAAAAACATAAAAAAGATATGCATCACAGCCAAAGGCTGTCTCATAACAAGGGGAGAGAACTGGAGGGAGCTCACTTGTTTTCCCTCCACAAAGCCATGAAGCACATGCTTTCTCTCTTAATTAAAAACCATCATCATGTATGTGAAACATACCAGGCCCAGGAGCTCAGATGTAACTGGGCATGTGTGACATGTTGCTTCCTCAAACCAGCCTAGTAAACTAGTGGCGACTGCATGAACCATCTTCACAAAGGTAGCAGCCATTTGAAGATCCAAGGTGAGGCCAGACATTCCCTCGGGAGCTAGCAAACATTCTCCTCCACGTAGCGGTGTTCAAGGAGGGGGACTTTGCTCCTTAACCTAAAATTCTCAGTAGCCATTTCAACAGAGACTCATCAGGGAGCTCCTTTTTAACATGCTGAATATTCCTAAACTTCTAGAAGGCTGAGATACTTTTTATTTTTCATCCTTATCTCTCCTTTCTAATGATCCCAGTCTTCCAGCTGGGTTCTCTGCTATGGTATCTGTCTCTTATCCATGCTACATAGTAGATATCAACCAAGCACTGTTTCTCTATCACACGGGGGAACCAAAGTGTGGTCAAAAGTGTGACCAAAGTGTGGTCATTGACAAAATGTGTACTTAATATTTCCTGGATCCACAATATATTTTGGTGAATATTTACTAAAAATAAATTAGGATTTTGATGGAATCTTGTCTCACATTTAGATCTTTCATCCATTTTGAGTTTATCTTTGTGTATGGTGAAAGAGAATGGTCTAGTTTCATTCTTCTGCATGTGGATGTCCAATTTTCCCAGCACCATTTATTGAAGAGACTGTCTTTCTTCCAGTGGATAGTCTTTCCTGCTTTGTCGAATATTAGTTGACCATAAAGTTGAGGGTCCACTTCTGGGTTCTCTATTCTGTTCCATTGATCTATGTGTCTGTTTTTGTGCCAGTAACACACTGTCTTGATGACCACAGCTTTGTAGTACAACCTGAAATCTGGCATTGTGATGCCCCCAGATATGGTTTTCTTTTTTAAAATTCCCCTGGCTATTCGGGGTCTTTTCTGATTCCACACAAATCTTAAAATAATTTGTTCTAACTCTCTGAAGAAAGTCCATGGTATTTTGATAGGGATTGCATTAAATGGGTAAATTGCCCTAGGTAACATTGACATTTTCACAATATTAATTCTTCCAATCCAAGAGCATGGAATATTTTTCCATCTCTTTGTGTCTTCCTCAATTTCTTTCAGAAGTGTTCTGTAGTTTTTAGAGTATAGATCCTTTACATCTTTGGTTAGGTTTATTCCTAGGTATCTTATGCTTTTGGGTGCAATTGTAAATGGGATTGACTCCTTAATTTCTCTTTCTTCAGCCTCATTGTTAGTGTATAGAAATGCCACTGACTTCTGGGCATTGATTTTGTATCCTGCCATGCTGCCAAATTGCTGTATTCCATCAAAATCCTAGAGGAGAACACAGGCAACACCCTTTTTGAACTCAGCCACAGTAGCTTCTTGCAAGATACATCCACGAAGGCAAGAGAAACAAAAGCAAAAATGAACTATTGGGACTTCATCAAGATGAGAAGCTTTTGCACAGCAAAGGATACAGTCCACAAAACTAAAAGACAACCTACAGAAAGGGAGAAGATATTTGCAAATGACGTATCAGATAAAGGGCTAGTTTCCAAGATCTATAAAGAACTTCTTAAACTCAACACCAAAGAAACAAACAATCCAGTCATGAAATGGGCAAAAGACATGAAGAGAAATCTCACAGAGGAAGACATAGACATGGCCAACATACACATGAGAAACTGCTCTGCATCACTTGCCATCAGGGAAATACAAATCAAAACCACAATGAGATACCACCTCACACCAGTGAGAATGGGGAAAATTAACAAGGCAGGAAACCACAAATGTTGGAGAGGATGCGGAGAAAAGGGAACCCTCTTACACTGTTGGTGGGAATGTGAACTGGTGCAGCCACTCTGGGAAACTGTGTGGAGGTTCCTCAAAGAGTTAAAAATAGACCTGCCCTATGACCCAGCAATTGCACTGCTGGGGATTTACCCCAAAGATACAGATGCAATGAAACGCCAGGACACCTGCACCCCGATGTTTCTAGCAGCAATGTCCACAATAGCCAAACTGTGGAAGGAGCCTCAGTGTCCATCAAAAGATGAATGGATAAAGAAGATGTGGTTTGTGTATACAATGGAATATTACTCAGCCATTAGAAATGACAAATACTCACCATTTGCTTCAACGTGGATGGAACTGGAGGGTATTATGCTGAGTGAAATAAGTCAATCGGAGAAGGACAAACTTCATTTTCTGTCTCTGTCTGTCTTCTGACATGTGCTGTCAAAATGTTCTCATTCATTTGGGGAATATAAATAATAGTGAAAGGGAATAAAAGGGAAGGGAGAAGAAATGGGTAGGAAATATCAGAAAGGGAGACAGAACATAAAGACTCCTAACTCTGGGAAACGAACTAGGGGAGGAGAGTGGAGGGTGGGGGTGAATGGGTTACGGGCACTGAGGGGGGCACTTGACAAGATGAGTACTGGGTGTTATTCTGTATGTTGGCAAATTGAACACCAATAAAAAATAAATTTATTATTAAAAAATAAAAATAAAAAAATAAAAATAAATTTGTCTCAGTGTATCTATATGTTTGGATTATATATAGTTCTAGGAATAATAGATATGTGCTTAGGTCTCTACATAATATCACTGAGTCCTTATAAAATACACAGAAGATAGATATGATTACACTCATTTTAGAGATAAAAGAAACTCACAGAAATTAAATAACTTATTAGAGGTCTCACAGATGTTATATGTTTGAGCAAATAGGGTCTATTTGAGATAAAATTTTGGTTCATTCACATTGCTACCACAGTGTCCCAAGATATTTCAGAAAGCAGGGTGGGTGGCATGCTCCAGCACTAAAGGGAGGGATTCTTCTTTTCTTTAGTTTTGTTTTTGAGAGCTTAGAACGTTCCCTCATGCTGCTTCCTGGTCAATCCATTTCTTATTTTATTCAACCTTTACCTTCTGAAATTTTATAGTGCAGGATAGATATTTAGTTAGATTTAGTCTTATTAGAATATTATTAATTATATCACCCATATTTTCCTTGCCATTGTCTCTGTTTTGACTATTTAGTTTATTAAGGACTCTAAAATCTGTATAAAAGTCTTCCACAATATTATTCAGCCATCAAAAGGAATGGAATCTTGGCATTTGCAATGACATGGATGGAACTAGAGGTATTCTGCTAAGTGAAGTAAATCAGAGAAAGACAAATACCATATGATTTCACTCATATGTGGAATTTAAGAACCAAAACATATGAACATAGGGGAAGGGAAGGAAAAATAAAATGAGATGAAAACAGAAAAGGAGGCAAACCATAAGGGGCTCTTAACTCTAAGAAACATACTGAGGATTGTTGGAAGGGATGGGGGTGGAGATGGGGTAACTGGGTGATGGGCATCAAAGAGGACACTTGTGATGAGCACAGGGTGTATTATATGCAACTGATGAATCACTAAGTTCTAGGTCTGAATCTAATAAAACAGTATATGTTACCTAAATTGAATTTAAGTAAAACATTAAAAAATTATTTCATCTTATCAATGATACATAATAATGTCTCCATTAGGTAGTATGTCTCTGAAAATATTCTTTATTTAATAACATGTTGGTTTAAGACTATTGGATACAGCATAAATATTCACCAAAGGCATTTGATTTTTTCTTTTTCTTTCATGAAAGTGTTAGCATGCCCATTTAGGCCTCATTGATTTGATTAAAAAGTATCCATAAATATGTGGAAAAAAAGAAAAATCTTCCACAATCATTATAAATTTGTTACTTTCCCTTGTTATTTTCTACAGTATTTTATGCTGTGTGACTTGAGCACTTAAGGTTCACAGTCATTTTGTCTTCTTTGTGACTTACAGATATCACTGTGGTTGTACCCTTCTAAATTTGAGAGCAATATTCATTCAGTCAGCACATACTTATTGAGCATTTACTACATGCTTGACTACTGACTACTGTACTAGATTCTTCGACTAATTTTTTTTTTTGCTTCAAATTCAATTCTGACTGACAGTGAGGCCTTGACAACTACTTTCTACTGACAGTGAGGCCTTGACAACTCAAGCAGACTTCCTGTTGAACGTGGAGCCTGACCTGGGCCTCAGTCTGATGGCCCTAAGATCATGACCTGAGCTAAAATCAGGAGATGGATGCTCAACTGACTGAGCTACCCATTATAATGTTAATTTTAATTATAATTTTTTATTGTTTAAGATAATGGGTTTTTTAGCATAGTTGACACACAATATTTACATTTGTTTCAGGTATACAGCATAGTGATTTCACAAGTTTATCCATTATAAATTCTTTATTTAAAAAATTTTTTTTTGCCCATTTCATGATTGGATTGTTTGTTTCTTTGGTGTTGAGTTTAATAAGTTCTTTATAGATCTTGGAAACTAGACATGAACAGAAATCTCACAGAGGAAGACATAGACATGGCCAACACACACATGAGAAAATGCTCCGCATCACTTGCCATCAGGGAAATACAAATCAAAACCATGATGAGATACCACCTCACACCAGTGAGAATGGGGAAAATTAACAAGGCAGGAAACCACAAATGTTGGAGAGGATGCAGAGAAAAGGGAACCCTCTTACACTGTTGGTGGGAATGTGAACTGGTGCAGCCACTCTGGAAAACTGTGTGGAGGTTCCTCAAAGAGTTAAAAATAGACCTGTCCTACGACCCAGCAATTGCACTGTTGGGGATTTACCACAAAGATTCAGATGCAATGAAACGCCGGGACACCTGCATCCCGATGTTTCTAGCAGCAATGTCCACAATAGCCAAACTGTGGAAGGAGCCTCAGTGTCCATCAAAAGATGAATGGATAAAGAAGATGTGGTTTATGTATACGATGGAATATTCCTCAGCCATTAGAAACGACAAATACCCACCATTTGCTTCAACGTAGATGGAACTGGAGGGTAGTATGTTGAGTGAAATGAGTCAATTGGAGAAGGACAAACATTATATGTTCTCATTCGTTTGGAGAATATAAATAATAGTGAAAGGGAATATAAGGGAAGGGAGAAGAAATGTGTGGGAAATATCAGAAAGGGAGACAGAACATAAAGACTCCTAACTCTGGGAAACGAACTAGGGGTGGTGGAAGGGGAGGAGGGTGGGGGGTGGGGGTGAATGGGTGACGGGCACTGAGAGGGGCACTTGACGGGATGAGTACTGGGTGTTATTCTGTATGTTGGCAAATTGAACACCAATAAAAAATAAATTTATTATTAAAATAAATAAATGAAAATAAAATAAACTTAAATAAATCAAAAAAATAAATCTGCTAACAACTTAAAAAAATTTTTTTAAAGATTATTTATTTATTTATTCATGAGAGACACACACAGAGAGAGAGAGAGGCAGAGACACAGGCAGAGGGAGAAGCAGGCTCCATGCAGGGAGCCCGACATGGGACTCGATCCCTGGTCTCCAGGGTCAGGCCCTGAGCCAAAGGCAGTACTAAACCGCTGAGCCACCAGGGCTGCCCTAAAGTCTTTATTTTTGAAGTCTTTGTTTTGTATATAACATATGGCTTTTATAATCCAATCTTTAAGTCTTTCCCTTTCAATTTGACAAGTTTGTATTTCCATTATTGTTATAGTATGTGCTTATTATTGAAGTCTTCTGCAATGTTCTTCAGAAAAACTTTTTTCCTACTGTTTTTGTGCACTCTGTGCTATTTTGTTTCCTATCTTTTGTTTGTGCAAGAATGTCACTCTGTCTTTACATTTCTGATGAACATTAGATACCAGATGACAGTGTGTAAAATGTACAGAGGAAAAAGTGGGGACCCCAAAACTCCGTAACAAGGCAAATTTTCATTCATATGTAGAGTCAAAATAAAGAGACAATCATAATTTTTTTTTTTGGCCGAGAAACAGAATGTATTTGAGCAGAGTAGGGGGGCAGACAGAGAGGGAGAGAGAGAATCCCATGCAGGCTCCACACTGAGTGTGGAGCACTCAGAGCTTTATCTCAAGACCCTGAGATCATGAACTGAGCTGAAAGCAAGAGCCAGACACTTAACTGACTGAGCCACCCAGGTGCCCCTAATATAAAGAGATTTTCAGGTATATAAGGTCTTGGAATATTTTGTAATACCTATTTCTTAAAAGAAATCTAGATAAGTGCATATTACAACAAAATCAAAGCAGAATGGAATGAAGAACTCATGCATTATGATCAGGACATTTAAAGGTGTCTGTTAGTGTTCTAGTGCTCAATCTCTCATTTCATTAATCCTCATGCTAACTATGCAATGTAGATACTATTGTTATCCCAATTTTATATATAGAAAACTGAAGCACAGAGTAGGTTAGCAATTAGACAGGATCATAAAGCTTATGGTATGAACACAGACAACTAGGCTTCTAAGGCTATGAACTTAACCATTATGCTCTGCTGTGCAAAAGGAGGTATATAGGGGAATGTGCTATGAAAGAGAAGTCAGTGAATAGTAAATAAACTTAGATGTAGAATGAAGACTAAAAAACTATAGGCTATGATTGAAATCCAGAATTTAATTGATTCAACAGCACCTAATGTAAAGATAAAAATGTGTTGATAATATCCAGGGAGAAGAATCCCAGAGTGTAAAAAATAAAACAAAATAAAACAACTGGGGAAGGAGGTTGAAATGACAGAGGGAAAAGGGATTGTTAAAGTAAACTTAATTTATAATCTTTGATGGGTGGTGTCAACATCTTTTGTTTTTAGAGTTGAAATTCATATATACTAATTTAAGACTAGTTTAGAATGATAAGAGAAGTAAAAATTGTCCATATGTTATGAAGGACAATCAAATTAATAAAATCCTTAATGAAGAAGATCCATTAGACAAAATTAATAAGGATGACAAGATAAAGTACAGTATGATTAATTCAGGAGATAAAACATCTGTGAGCTATACGAAGGAAATAGTGCTGATGGTGTAAAATATCAGAAGAAAACATAGAACTTTATATCCACAGAGCTAAAGTAGATACAATTTTATTTTTTATTGTCAATATAACCAAAGAGATGATAGTATAGGGCTCTCTTCCAGCTAGCAGTCCAGAATTGTACTTTAAGTTCAAGCAGTTGGCAAAGCAAACTCATCTGCTACATACTCTATCCTTGTCAACTACCTAAGAGTGTAGGTATTTTCCTAGTGTCCTTCTCACAGCTGCCTTCACTTCTTTATTCTTTAGGCTGTAGATGAGGGGATTCAGCAAGGGTGTGACTGCACTGTACTGCAAGGAGGAGAGCAAATCCAGGGAGGAACCGGAGGTGGGCATAAGGTAGCGAATCAAACCTGAGCCAAAGAACAGAGTCACTGCAATGAGGTGGGAAGAGCAGGTGGAGAAGGTCTTGCTTCTGCCTGAGGTAGAGCTGATGCTCAGGATGGTGGAGACAATACGGGCATAGGAGAAGAAGATTGGGAGGAAGGTCCCAAGGCCATGCAGTAAGATGGAGCAGATCAAGATGTCAACATTGATAGAAATATCTGAGCAAGAGAGAGGGAAGAGGGAGGGCAGCTCACAGATGTAATGATGTATGGTTTGGGCCTCACAGAAGTCCAGGTTAATAGCCAAGAACACAATCACAACCGAATTCAGGCAGGCCAGACCCCATGAGATCAACACGAGCTTCACACAGAACTGGGTGCTCATCACCTGGCCATAGAGCAGTGGGTGGCAGATGGCAGCATAGCGGTCATAGGCCATCACTGAGAGCAGAAAGGCTTCGGTCCCTGCAGTGATAAACACAAAGAACACCTGGGTGAGGCAGCCCTCCACTGAGATGGTTCTCTTCTCAGACAGAAGGTCCTTCAGGAGCTTGGGCACAGTGACAGAAGAGAAGCAGAGGTCTAGGAAGGACAGGTTACTCAGGAAGAAGTACATGGGAGTGTGGAGGCGAGAATCAGCCCTGATCACCAGCAGCATCATCAGGTTCCCCATCATAGTCAGGAGGTAGATCCCCAGGAAGAACACAAAGAGCAGAGCTTCGATGTAGGGGTCGTCGGACAGCCCAAGGAGAATGAACTCCGTGATGGTGCTGTGGTTCCTCCAGGCCATTTGTGGAGGGGGTTTCCCTGGAGTAATAGAGAAATAGTGATGAGATCCCTCTCCTTCACGTCATCACTCCTCTTACCATACATGCTTCCCTGCTTCCCTATACTCTGTGCGGACATCTCAAGGCTGCCCTCACTGTCTATCAGGAAGAATTTTTATCTTGTTTGGTTATTACTGATCTGGTTCACAGTGTTTGCATAGTTCAGAGAATCTTCTTCTTCTTCCATAGGCATTTACCTGGAAAAATGAGTCTCGCTGGTTCACCTCCCATCCGTGCATTAAGATTCTATTGCATTCTTCCTAGCGTTTAAAAACCTAAAAATTCTGCATGTATCTGCAGGGATCTTCAAAACCTTCTCTTTTCAATTTCTGAATGATAATTTTGTGTTCAAAAATCATCCAATGTCTCCTTACCAGAGCTGACATCCATTAGGCAAAGTAGGCGCCTATCTTACATGCCTGATTAAAAATAATAAATTTCGGGATCCCTGGGTGGCTCAGCGGTTTGGCGCCTGCCTTTGGCCCAGGGCGCGATCCTGGAGACCCGGGATCGAATCCCACGTCAGGCTCCCGGTGCATGGAGCCTGCTTCTCCCTCTGCCTGTGTCTCTGCCTCTCTCTCTCTCTCTCTCTGTGACTATCATGCATAAATAAATAAAATCTTTAAAAAAATAATAAATTTCTTTTAAGATCAGAAGAAAAAGTGAATATAATACAATCTGTATTGTATCCATTTTTAAAACTGCTGCAATAATATAAATTATAATATTTTTTATGGAAAGGGGTCTATGAAGGCAAAAGTACCTGGGACCATGGAAGTCATAATGTGTCACTGTTCTCTACTTCATAACAAGCATTTAAGTAAAATAAGACTTTATTAAATACACTTTCTTAATGACTATCTCAATTGTTTCAAAGTAGTTCTATAAGATTGGAGAGGGAATTTTTATACCTGTGAGAAGTCTCATATTAAGGGATATTTGCAATGTCATGTTACAATAAGTAGAAGAAGGAAATAAATGCCATTATTTTTTTCTAATTACAATCCAATGTCTAGGCTTAGTCCACATCATGAGGAACACTTTTCTTACCTGGACCTTAAAATTCTTCCTCATCTGCCCTTAAACTTTTGGCCATTTTGGCTGTTTTTGACCAGAAAGGTCTGTTTCTGTGTCTTTGCTCACCTTCTCCTCTATATGTTCTCCTCTTAATTCCAGAGATGCAGACTCTCATGGGCCTTCCAATGTCACCTATAGCCCTGCTCAATTCCTTATAGCCTGACCCCACTTCTCCCTCCTTGAACTCCCAGCTCTCTGTTCAAATCACGGGGCCACCTGCTCTCAGGTGCTTTATGTGATGGTCTGATTCTGTGTCTGGCTTATGGGGGACATCTATCTGGGTTTTCCCCTCCCCATTGTGAGCTCCATGAGAACAGAGCCACAACTGGACAAGCACAGTCACAAACTGGCATATCTCGGGCTCTGTCCCACCCATTAGCTTCTGATGACCTCTCCAATTTCTGTCCAATTGAGGCATCTCCTGTGTATCTCAGAGACCTCTTGACCACACTCAGCACAGTCTCATCACTTCCTCCATGAGCCCTCATGGCACTGGCACCTGGAGGCAGCACTGTGGACATGGCTGTCTGCCCTGTTGCCAGGCCCTCCACTCATGAAGATTGGAAGCCACAGCTGCTGAATTTCAAGGTTGTTATCATCTGCACAGACCTCACCAGCTCATGCTGCTTCCATCCTGTCTCTCCTGCTCTCATACTGATAGAATCCATGGGTGCTGTGGCCACCATTGCAAGAATGTGCTTGTGTTCTTATTGTGGACATGTTATTCCTCTATGGCCCCCTCTAGGGTCAGAGGCAAAGGGATTATAATTTTCTTTTAAACAAAGTTTTTTGGATCCCTTTATCCAGATTTCAGCTGTGTAACCAGGAGGAGTAGATGGTGAGCCATTTAGGTAAATGAGGATACTAAGATTCATTTTGACCCCTAACTTCTTGGACTATATAGGGAGTCACTGTCCTATGAGAAGATTCCCTCCTCACTTGGATGTTTAAAGCTAAGTCATCAGCATTCTTTTTTGTCTGTCAGTCCACAGTCTGATCCCACAGTAGGCTTCTGTCTTCATAGAACTATTTAACCACACTGACCCAGAGAACCCTGCTTCTGACCCTTTGGGCTTTGCCAGCAATGTATGACCAGGTGCTAACTTACATTAAGGAAAGCCTAACTGCTGATCCAATTAACAAATCCACTAGTCCCACCTCAGTCCATCTTAGCCCTGAGTCTAGGTTACCTGTGTGCCAGGACAGATAGTGAGATGTTCACTGTTACGTGCCTGCAGGACATTAGCTTTGTTCCAGTGATGGTGAAGCATAACTGGCTGGAGAAGTTACATTTGAGGATCCTGCATGGATAAAATTGCAGATACTGCTGAGAGCAAACTCTGGGTGAATCTATGCAATCCACACAAAATGATATGATAAATGGAAGCCATTCTCTTCAAAGACTCATGTATTTCAAAATATTTATGGATATGTCTACCTTGAAAATCACTTCCTTTCTTCCATTGACACTCACAAGGGGCACCGGGCTACAGTGCCCATAGGGGGTTCAAGCTGTCATCTGAAGAACACTGTAGTAGTTGTGCAAAATCCTTTTCTGTCCTGACATAGGTCATATTATGTATAAACAAAGACACCAGTTACTTCTCTCATGTGATTTTCAGGTTGCTCACAGAATGGAATCTTCCTCCCCATCACCATTTTTGAACAATACTTCAAATCGATGCCTGAGATTTCTTTAGTGACCAGGGACAATTCTTAGCATTTACATCCTGGATCAATTAAGCATGAAAATAAAACACTTGCAGTCACCCTTCTGAAGGGAAGATATTGGCTTCATTTAATCCTGAGCTTTACCAGACCGATGCCAGATGCAGACCATGGATTGTGAGCAGGAGAGGATTGAGGGAAAGTAGGGAGACTGGTGATGGAGGGTTGGGAGCTGTTAAAGGAGGGGATTTCAGCAGTGTCTTTGATGAACACCTGCATCATTATTTTGCCACCTGGGACACTTCACATTCATCGGACACCTGGATATTTGCTCAATTTCTCTTACAAAGCTATATGGCAGGATATCGGGTATGTATATGATTTTGTGGCTTTCAGGAGGTTAACTAAGATCAGCATCTTCTCCAATGGAGCTGCTAATATAGCAAATCACAGATTCATTTTTCAGACTTAAGGATGAAGCCCAAAGTTGAGAACAACTCTGCTGGAGCTATGATCACCCAATCTTGCCCAAAGAGGAAGCTATTTGACAGCCAGTTTCCATTAAGAGGGAGTGTTTGGTGTGTGGAAAACTTACCTGCGCACTGGCTGTTTAAAGCTGTCTTTGGAATGAAGAAATGTTTGAAAGCTGTGTGCTGAAGGTCAGGCTAGACACGGTGGCTCTAGGATCCTATGAGCTGGTCTGTGGCAAAGAGACCCTAGGTCCTAGGTGCATGAGGTGAAATCTGTGTGGAGGAGAAGCATATCAGCACTGGGAGCAGGTGGGACCTGAGACAAACTGATCCACTGCAGTATTCTCAGAGCTGTCCTCTCCTCTCCTCTCTCACACTATTCACAGTGTCTCATGGTGACTAGTTCTCAGGTGACTTGAATATCAAGGAAAGGAAGTCTACTGTGCTTCTACTGTGTACTGGGCAAGCAGGAAAACAGGTGGCTCTGATAGTGTGATCCGTATTTCTGACTGTCCTCTTTCATTGCAGGCGTCAGTCTTTTTCAATGCTTTGGGATCCTGAAGCATGAGAAGATTGATGCCTAGACTTTAAAGTGTCACTGTCTTCAGGTGAAGCAGGGAGGGAGAGAAAGTGTCCAAGGCAGCTGGGACAAAAGCACCATTTGGACAGAGGGAGATACAGAGTCTCACCCAGGGAGATGGTCTGCCAAGGAGTGGGGTGTTCCCACCTCTAGCTTAGGGACAAGGAATGTGTGGAGCAGGAGCCTGAGGCTTTAGGACCAATGGAAGAGATCCTGAGGTGGAGATGGAGGAGAACAAAACACCAGCAGAATTGAAACATTCAGAGAGCATCCCAGGCAGAAAAATAGGAGGACCACCAGAAACACAGAGAAAATATTACCATTCTCCTGGCTTTTCTTGGAGGAGGCAACTCCACGCGTTCCGTCTTCACCATCAGGACCAGACACTTGGTAGGTAATCCCAATAAGAGAAGTCCTGTCACAAGCATCTCTTTACAGAGCACATAGCCTGTTCCCTTGGCTGTCAGTGAGTGAAGGAAGTTAGAATAGGGGAAGCTCTGGAAGCACTGGATCTATCAGAGCATCAGGATTATTTTCCAGAATACCTAAAGAGAGGGGTGTCATTCTGCAATGGAGGCCACTCTATGGAAGGACAGGGACAACATTTCCAAATAGTTCATATTCTGAACAACAGACACACATTTCATGAATACCTTCTCTCCTGATCTCAGGGGCAGTAGTGTGCTAGGTCTTCCTTTATGCTCTCTGTGCTTCTGAATGCTCTTCTCAGAGTGTCACTTAAAGAAGGAAGAATCGACCAGAACCAATCAAAGGCTGCCTGTACTTCAGCAGCCATGGGGTGGTGTGGGCCCCCAGGGGAAGCTGGGCTGCTGCCCTGTAATCCCTGAAGTCCTAGCCTGAAGCTGAGCTCTGGACTCAGTAACCACAGCTTGCTATAACTAGAAAGGTAAATGTAGTCTGAGGTACAGGAGTTATCTCCAGGGTGATATTTCAATTTTCTGAATTAAGGCAATTATTTAAAGTCTAGGAGAGGACAGCGGGAGGGCAGAATACCTGTGCCTTCCTGCCTGTAGCCCTTTGTTTCTCTTGGGCCCTGTAAATGTCATTCCTTGAGTAAGGTTACATCAGACCTGAAATCCTGACTGCTTAATGTGACAGCGCCTCAGCTAATGAAAATCTCACTTCTAGGAAGCTAGCAGGACTCCTTGTAATAAAGGCCATTTTAGTGTGATTTTTGGTATTTGGAAAGCTTTGATCCTTGGCTGGCACTGCATCTGTAAAATATGAGTGTAAGTAAGGTAAGAGGCAGTTTGGGACTTGACATGAATAGGTGAGCAGTGGAATAGCTGCTGGAGCCCTAGAGCACTTTGGCTCAGCCTGGAAGGGACAGGAAAAGGCGTTGTAAATGAGTGGAGTGCACCTTCTCCAGCCCCCACCCCCCCGCCCCGGGAACCTGGAGGAGGTTTTCTTTTATATATATATATATGTAGTGAATGATCATGCTTTATTGGAGAGATCTGCCGAACAGATGAAGGCAGCCCAGTGGGCATCTTACTTCCCACTTTGGCTTAGAAAGATCAACTGGAGCCAGGTTCCTCTGGGCAACTTTTCATCCTCATCCCTCCAAAGGGTGGGGACTCGGGAGCCTGGGGAGCTGCTCTCATAGCTCCCCCTGGCCCTTGGCCCAGCTGCTCGAGGGGGAGGAGTTACCACCGCTCTTCAGGCATCAGAACTCATCATGATGGCTGTGACCTAAAATCCTCAGGAAGCCCCGGGGTCATGGCCCAGAAGCACCCCGGAGAAAGAGGGTTGTGTGGAGCCCACCACAGTGGTGTTGCCTCCTTCAGGACTTGAGGATCCTCTGTGGACCCTGAAATACTTTCATTCTCAGGACTCAGGGACTCAGCGGGGCCTGCTCCCAGTGGTACCCGCTGCCTCACAGAGCACTCTAGTCCCAAGTACACACAGCCCCCAAACCCAGCCCACTGGTCGGATCCAAGCCATGGCCCCCCAAGGGGTCCTGGACCCCCTAGGGATGGAGAGGACCCCGATCAGAGTGAGGCATCTTCAGAAGAAGAGTCAGGAGTGGACCAGGAACTCTCAAGAGAGAATGAGGCCGGGTACCAGGAGGATGGGAACCCTTCTTTTCTTTCCATTCCGTCTGCTTGCAACTGCCAGGGAACCCCTGGAATCCCTGAAGGGCCTTACTCTGAGGGAGGAGATAGCTCTCCTAGCAACTTTTGCCATCATTGTACCTCTCCAGTTTTGGGGGAAGATGAAGAGTTGGAAGAGGAATATGATGATGAGGAACCTCTCAAGTTCCCCAGTGATTTTTCACGTGTGCCCAGTGGGAAGAAACCTCCACCCCGGAGACAGCGGCACCGCATTCTGGCCAAGGAGGATACTCGGGACGGTGGACGCAGAGATCCCAGGTCCCCTGGCCGACATCGGCTGGGCCGGAAACGAAGTCAGGCAGATAAGCGCAGAGGCCTCGGATTATGGGGAGCAGAGGAACTATGTCAGCTTGGACAGGCAGGCTTCTGGTGGCTGATTGAACTGCTGGTATTGGTGGGAGAGTACGTGGAAACTTGTGGCCATCTCATCTATGCATGCAGGCAGCTGAAAGGCAGTGATCTGGACCTTTTTCGAGTCTGGTTGGGAGTCTGGGCAGGGTGGCTGGGGAGCTGGGCCCAGGTGATGTTCCAATTTCTGAGCCAAGGATGTTGCTATGGAGCAGGGCTGTTCACCTGTTTTCTTAGGCTACAGGGTGCTTTGCTGCTCCTGGCTCTGGCCCTCTTGTTGGGCTGTCTACAGTTGGGCTGGCGGTTTCTGGTGGGACTGGGTGACCGGTTAGGCTGGAGGGGTAAAGCTACTTGGCTCTTTTCTTGGTTGGATTTCCCCACCTTGCAGCGTTGCCTGATTCTGTTAAGAGATAGCAGGCCATGGCAGCAGTTGGTAAAAATGTTTCAGTGGGGTTGGCTGGAGTTGCCTTGGGTCAAGCCAAGGACTAACAGGCAGGGGAATGCACCTGTAGCTGGTGGTCGCTACTGCCAGCCTGAAGAGGAAGTGGCTCGACTCTTGACCATGGCTGGGGTTCCTGAGGATGAGCTAAACCCTTTCCATGTGTTGGGGGTTGAAGCCACAGCATCAGATGTTGAACTGAAGAAGGCCTATAGGCAGCTGGCAGTGATGGTTCATCCTGACAAAAATCATCATCCCCGGGCTGAAGAGGCCTTCAAGGTTTTACGGGCAGCTTGGGACATTGTCAGCAACCCTGAAAGGCAGAAGGAATATGAAATGAAACGAATGGCAGAGAATGAGCTGAGCCGGTCAGTGAATGAGTTTCTTTTTTTTTTTTTTTTTTTTTTCTGTTTTTTTTTTTTTTTTATTGGTGTTCAATTTACTAACATACAGAATAATACCCAGTGCCCGTCACCCATTCACTCCCACCCCCCGCCCTCCTCCCCTTCTACCACCCCTAGTTCGTTTCCCAGAGTTAGCAGTCTTTACGTTCTGTCTCCCTTTCTGATATTTCCCACACATTTCTTCTCCCTTCCCTTATTTTCCCTTTCACTATTATTTATATAGTGAATGAGTTTCTGTCCAAGCTGCAGGATGACCTCAAAGAAGCAATGAATACTATGATGTGCAGCCGATGCCAGGGAAAGCATAGGAGGTTTGAAATGGACCGGGAACCTAAGAGTGCCAGATACTGTGCTGAGTGTAATAAACTGCATCCTGCTGAGGAAGGAGACTTTTGGGCAGAGTCAAGCATGTTGGGCCTCAAGATCACCTATTTTGCACTGATGGATGGAAAGGTGTATGATATCACAGAATGGGCTGGATGCCAGCGTGTGGGAATCTCCCCAGATACCCACAGAGTCCCCTATCACATCTCATTTGGTTCTCGGATTCCAGGCACCAGTGGGCGGCAGAGAACAACCCCAGATGCCCCTCCTGCTGACTTTCAGGATTTCTTGAGCCGGATCTTTCAAGTACCCCCAGGCCAGATGCCCAATGGGAACTTCTTTGCAGCTCCTCAGCCTGGCCCTGGGGCCACTGCAGCCTCTAAGCCCAACAGCACAGTACCCAAGGGAGAAGCCAAACCGAAGCTGCGGAAGAAAGTGAGGAGGCCCTTCCAATGTTGACACCCCTTCTCTTCTTTCCTCAGATCAATGTCAGGGAGTCAAAAGGGCTGTGTATAGCACAGGATGGAGTTTTGATTGTTTATTTTTAAATATTTAAAAAAGGGAAAATTTTAAGCTCAAATTGTTCACTCAGTACTTGTAGGAAGCCCCGGAACCACTTTCCCTCTTCCACCAGCACCTAGGAACTGAATCTTGTCTTCTGACAATACCAAAGAAATAGGGGGTGAGAGCCTGGACCCGGGCTGGACAGTATCTCCCATGGTTGTGTGGGAACTGGGTATTTCCCTGGGGTCTGTATGCCTTTGTCTTTTGCTTCTAGAGCAGATGACACTTTTCCCCCTCTTTTTAAACTACAAGTCTATCTTATTTTTTGGCCCATTTCAGGAGGGAGCCCCCTCCTTTATGCCAACATACTAGTTAAAAGACAGAACAAGAAGCATGTAGCCCTAATTATAGGAGATTATACAGAGTTCAGAGTGGGAACTCTGAATTTTTCCTCTGACATTCACCTTGTGGGTAATCACCCAACTTCATGCTTGTTGCTGCAGGGATGGCCAAAACTAATAATTTTTAAAAAGCAGACTCATAAAAAAAAAAAAAAAAAAAAAAAAAAAGCAGACTCATGTCCTCTGCCCTTGGGTGAGGGGGAAGGATAAAGGGGCTCCCAGAAGCCCCCTTATGATCCAAGGGTTTGTATTTTTTTAAGTTTGTTCATATTTGTATGTATATATCTATTTAAAGCCAGGGGATTATCTTTCTATAAATATATAACTGGCAAAAAAAACAAAACAAAACAAAACAAAAAAAAAAAACAACAAAAAAACCCCACAAAAAACAAAGGGTGGGGACTCTTGCAACCATTTCCTTGAAGGATCAACCTCATTGACTACGATACTGCTACTGTGCAACGTTTGATCCTCTGTTTTGTTTCTTATATTTCACATATGAGTGAAATCATACGATAATTGTCTTTCTCTGATTGACCTATTTTGCTCAGCATAATACCCTCCAGTGCCATCCACCTCGCTGGCAACATAAGATTTCATTTTTTTTTCGATGGCTGAGTAATAGTCCTTTGTACATATGTAGTACATCTTCTTTATCCATTCATTTTGCCAATGGACATCTGGGCTCTTTCCATAGTTTGACCATGCAGACATTGGTGCCATAAACATTGGGGTGCAGGTGCCCCCTTGGATCATTATCTTTGTATCTTTTGGGTAAATACCTAGTAGTGTAAGTCCTGGGTTGTGGGTAGCTCTATTTTTAACTTTTTGAGGAACTTCTGGTGCAAGAGAGCTTGGCTCCTGTCTCAGGGAGTGGAAGAATGAATCTCGTGGACAAAGGAGAATGAGTAAAGTCGATAGAAGTTTGTTATGCAAGGATACAGAAAATGCTATCAGGAGTGAGGGGGTTCCGGACAGAGTTGCCATTGAGGGCTTTTTTGGCTGGCCTTTTATTGAGAGCCTAACCAGGGAGTTTATGGCCTTGAGATTTCTTGTGCTGTCTTGAGTGAATGACATAAGGCTGTCTTTTAGTCTGGAGTCTTTGTGATTACTTTGTAGCTGTCAAAGAAAGATAACATTTTGGAGCCAGGGCGCCAGATTTACTTCCTTTTCTCTGTTTTTGTTGCCTTATCTCTAGTATCCTTGGGATTTATAGGAGCGTCACTCTGGGGCTTCTTGGTATCCTTGGAAATATGGGAGCCTGACTCTGGGCCTTTCCGTTATTTTTCCCTGCCTAGCTCCATCTGCCCTAACTCAACTCCATACTCCAGACTGGTTATACCAGCTTGCATTCCTCCCAGCAGTGTAAGAGTACCAGCAGTGTACCTTTCCCTGCATCTTGAGGTAATTCTTTGTTTGTTTGTTTTTCATCTATCTTGGCTGTTTATTTCCCGTTCTGTGAACAATCTATTCACGTTCTTTGCCATTTTTCTTCTGCAGTGTTTTTGTTGCTGCTCTTTTTTTTTGTTTATGTTTTTATTGGAGTTTGATTTGCCAACATATAGTATAACACCCAGTGCTCATCCTGTCCCCTCAGTGCCCATCACCCAGTCACCTCATCCCCCGCCCACCTCCCCTTCCACTACCGCTTGTTCGTTTCCCAGAGTTAGGAGTCTCTCATGTTCTGTCACCTTCTCTGATTTTTCCCACTCATTTTCTCTCCTTTGCCCTATAATCCTTTCACTATTTTGTATATTCCCCATATGAGTGAAACCATATGATAATTTTCCTTCTTTATTGACTTATGTCACTCAGCATAATACCCTCCAGTTCCACCTACGTGGAAGCAAATGGTGGCTATTTGTTGTGTCTAATGACTGAAAATGGTTCAGTTTTCTTTTTCTTGAGTTACATATTCCTCTAAATTAAACAAAAGCCTGCTTTTCAAATGTATTGAGATGAATTTTAGTATTTCCTTAAGGTTTTTATTCTTTTATCAGAGTTGTATTATTGGTTTCTTTTTTCTTAGATGTATTTATGGAGTTATTTCAAATTTATAGATCTTTTGAAAGTCTTAACTTCTCAACTTTATTTTTCTGCATCTGACTTGTTAATTTGTGCCTTTGAGTTCCTTTTCTTCCTTTCTTATGTTTGTTTTTTTTTTTTCTTGGTAATGATTGGATTTGAGCTTTCGGTAGCATAAATTTTTCCTGGTTATTAGTGAATGCATATAAGATAGATAAAGATAATGGTTGCCCTCGTACTGTTTTGTAACTGTAGTATATAATATTCTTTTGTTCATTAAATTCTTAATACGGTTTTTTTAGTTTCGACACTACTTACTTACATTTACATATCACATTGTCATTTGTCAATCGTAGGCATATACAATTTGATATAGAATATTATTACATTAAATATCAAGTAAGAAATGATTAAAGAGAGGTCTTTAATAGTCACTGCTTTTAGTATGCCTTTCTTTCCTTTTTTTTTTTTTTAAAGATTTTATTTATTTATTCATGAGAGACACACAGAGAGAGAGAGAGAGGCAGAGACAGAGGCAGAGGGAGAAGCAGGCTCCATGAGGGGGCCCAACATGTGACTCGATCCGAGGTCTCTAGGATCAAGTCCTGGACTGAAGACGCTGCTAAACCGCTGAGCCACCCACACTCCCCTAGTCTGCCTGTCTTAATGTAATTTATACTCATTGAAATTCTTTTAGATGGCAGAGTAATGTTCTATATCTATATCTATATATCTATATCTATATATCTCACATCTTTTTTTAAAAGATTTTATTTATTTATTCATGAGATACAAAGAGAGTGAGAGAGAGGCAGAGACACAGGTAGAGGGAGAAGCAGGCTTCATGCAGGAACCTGACGTAGGACTCGATCCTGGGTCTCCAGGATCAGGCCCTGGTCTGAGGGTGTTGCTAAACTGTTGAGCCACCCAGGCTGCCCTAGACCACATTTTCTTTATCCATGCATCAGTCAATTTCCTTGGTGCTCTTTCTATAATTTGACTATTATTGATGCTGCTGCTATAAACATCAGGATGTGAGTGGCCCTTTAAATTGGTATTTTTGTATTGTTTGGGTAAATACCTAGTAGTGCAATTGCTAGAATGTAGGGTAGTTTTATTTTTAACTTTTATTTTGGAAAATGTTTGTTTATTTGAGAGAGAGAGAGAGAGAGAGAGAGAGAGAGCATCCCAAGCAGACTACAGGTGAGTGGGGAATCTGAAGTGGATTTTCATTCATCTCAAGACCCTGAGATCACAACCTGAGCCAAACTGAAGAGTCAGATGCTCAACTGACTGTGCCACCCAGCTGCCCCTATTCTTAAGGTTCAGAGGAACTTCCATACTGTTTTCCAGATGGCTGTACCAGTTTATATCCCCACCAACAGTGCAAGAAGGTTCTCCTTTTTCCCCTCCTTCCCAATACCTGTTGTTTCCTGTGTTAATTTTAGCCATTCTGACAGATGTGAGGACGTATCTCACTGTGGTTTTTGACTTGTGTTGCCCTGATGATGAGTGATGTTGAACAACTTTTCATGTGTCTTTTAGTTATCTGGATGTCTACTTTGAGAAAGGTCTGCTATGTCCTCCACTCATTTCTTAACTGCATTATTTGGGTTTTTTTTTAGTGTTGAGTTTGATAAGCTCATTATAGATTTTGGATACTAATTTATCAGATTAGGTCATTTGCAAATATTTTCTCCCATTGTGAAGGTTGCCTTTTAGTTTGTTGTTTCCCTTGCTGTGCTGAAGCTTTTTATCTTGATGAAGTCCCAATAGTTCATTTTTGCTTTTGTTTCCCTTGCCTCTGGGGACATGTCTAGCAAGAAGTTGCTGTGGCCGTGGTCAGAGAGGTTGCTGCCTGTGTTTTCTTCTAGGATTTTGATGGTTTCCTGTCTCATGCTTAAGTCTTTCATCACTTTTGAATTTATTTTTGTGTATGATGTATTTTTGTGATTTTTGTGTATGATGTACTCAGCAAACAGTAGAGCACAGATTTTCCAAATAAGGAACCACAGTCAAAGTGGTACAGTTTCATTCTTCTGCATGTTACTGTCCAGTTTCCCAACACCATTGGTTGAAGAGACTGTCTTTTTCCCCATTGGATATTCTTTCCTGCTTTGTTGAAGATTAGTTGACCATATAGTTGTAGGTCCATTTCTGGGTTTTTATTCTGCTCCATTGGCCTATGTGTCTGTTTTTGTACCAGTACCAACTGTCTTATGACTACAGCTTTGAAATATAGCTTGATGTCTAGAATTGTGATGCTGCCAGCTTTGCTTTTCTTTTTCAAGATTGCTTTGGCTATGTGCGGTCTTATCTGGTTCCATACAAATTTTAGGATTGCTTGTTCTAGCTCTGTGAGAAATGCTAGGAGTGTTTGGATTGGGATTGCATTAAATGTGTAGATTGTTTTCAGTAGTATGGACATTTTGACAATATTTGTTCTTCCAAACCAAGAGCATGGAATGTTTTTCCATTTCTTTGTGTCCTCTTCAATTTCTTTCATAAGTGTTCAATAGTTTTCAGCGTACAGATCTTTTACTTCTTTGGTTAGGTTTATTCCTAGGTATCCTATGGTATTTAGCACATCAACATAAAGTTTAGCTTGTTTTGTTGACATAGGATTTTTTCTGTTTGCCAATGCTTTATTTAAAAACTTACTAGAAGTTGGGATTTGCAAATGTTAACTTCTGTTTAATAATGTCTCCCTTGTTTTTAGTTCTTTGTGCAACACCTCATCAGATGCTGAATCACCTGAAATGATCATCAAATCTTTTCAACCTAATTATTTTGATGTCTTATCCATCTGTTTTGTGGAAAATTGTCTACATTCCCTTGCAAACAGTGGAGCACAGGCTTTCCAAATAAGGAGCCCTTGTCAAGGACTATCACCTTGGAGTAATAGTCAAGCTCTATTTAGACAAACTCAGGACTCCTTCTTCCAAATTGTGTGTCACTGTGTGTGGGAGAAGGTGGGAACAAAAAAGAAATGCAAAGGAACACGGTCTTTGTAACCATGTGTCTGTCACTACTTAGAGATATTTCCCCAATGTCCTTCTCACAGCTGCCTTCACCTCTTTATTCTTCAGGCTGTAGATGAAAGGATTCAGTAAGGGTGTGACTGCACCGTACTGCAAGGACAGGAGCAAATCCAGGGAAGAATCGGTTGTGGGCATAAGGTAGCGAATCAAACCTGAGCCAAAGAACAGGGTCACTGTAATGAAGTGAGAGGAGCAGGTGGAGAAGGTCTTGCTTCTGCCTGAGGTGGAGCTGATGCTCAGGATGGTGGAGACGATACGGGCATAGGAGAAGGAGATTGGGAGGAAGGTCCCAAGCCCATGCAGTAAAATGGAGCAGATCAAGATGTCAACATTGATGGAAATATCTGAGCAAGAGAGAGGGAAGAGGGAAGGCAGCTCACAGATGTAATGGTGTATGGTTTGGGCCTCACAGAAGTCCAGGTTAATAGCCAAGAGCACAATGATAAATGCATGGAGACAGGCCAGACCCCATGAGATCAACACGAGCTTCACACAGAACTGGGTGCTCATCACCTGGCCATAGAGTAGTGGGTGGCAGATGGCAGCATAGCGGTCATAGGCCATCACTGAGAGCAGACAGGCTTCGGTCCCTGGTGTGATAAACGCAAAGAACACCTGGGTGAGGCAGCCCTCTACTGAGATGGTTCTCTTCTCAGACAGAAGGTCCTTCAGGAGCTTGGGCACAGTGACAGAAGAGAAGCAGAGGTCTAGGAAGGACAGGTTACTCAGGAAGAAGTACATGGGAGTGTGGAGGCGGGAATCAGCCCTGATCACCAGCAGCATCATCAGGTTCCCCATCACAGTCAGGAGGTAGATCCCCAGGAAGAGAACAAAGAGCACAGCTTCGATGTAGGGGTTGTCGGACAGCCCAAGGAGAATGAACTCCGTGATGGTGCTGTGGTTCCTCCAGGCCATTTGTGGAGGGGGTTTCCTTGGAGTAATAGAGAAATAGTGATGAGATCCCTCTCCTTCACGTCATCACTCCTCTTACCATACATGCTTCCCTGCTTCCCTACACTCTGTGCGGACATCTCAAGGCTGCCCTCACTGTCTATCAAGAGAAGTTTTTATCTTGTTTAGTTATTACTGATCTGGGTCTCAGTGTTTGCACAGTTCAGAGAATCTTCTTCTTTTTCCATAGGGATTTACTTGGAAAAATGAGTCTTGCTTGTTCACCTCCACATCCTTGCATTACATTCTATTGCATTCTTCCTAGCTTTTAGAAACCTAAAAATTCTTGCATGTATCTGCAGAGATCTTCTAAACTTTTTCCCTTCAAATTCTGAATGATAGTTTTTTGTTCAAAATCATCCAATATCTCCTTACCAGAGTTGACATCCATTCGGCAAAGTAGGCGCCTATCTTACATGGCTGATGAAAAAAAAATAAATTTCTTTTAAGGTCAGAGGAAAAAGTGAATGTAATATATATATATATATATATATATATATATATATATATATATAGTCTGGATTTTATCCATTTTTTAAACTGCTTCAAAAGTATAAATTATAATAATATCTATGGAAAGGGGTCTATGAAGGCAAAAGTACCTGGGGCCATTAAGTCATAATGTGTCACTGCTCTCTACTTCATTACGGGCATTTAAGTATAATAAGACTTTATTAAATATGCTTTCTTTCTTTCTTTTTAACTTAAAAAAGTTTTTAATTTAAATTTCAATTTATTAACATACATGTACTATTAGTTTCAGGGGTACAATGTAGTGATTCAACAGTTCCATATAATACCCAGTGCTCATCACAGCATGTGCCCTCCTTAATCCCCTCACCTATTTCACCCATCGCCCCACCTACCTCTCCTCTAGTAATCATCAGTTCATTCTCCATAATTAAGAATCTTTCTTGGTTTCTCTCTCTTTCTCTCATTTCCCTTTTGCTCATTTGTTTTGTTTCTAAAATCCATGTGTGATTAAAATCATTTCATATTTGACTTTCTTTGACTTATTTCAGTCACTCCGACTAGAAAGCATTATACTTTCTAGTTCCATCCGTGTTGTTGTAAATGTCAAGATTGTATTCTTTTTGATAGCTGATTAATATTCCATTCATCTGTATCACTTTTTCTTTATCTATTCATCAATTGATGGACACCTCGGCCACTTTCATGTCTTGGCTATTACAAATAATGCTGCTATAAACATAAAGGTGCAAGTATCCCCCTGGATTAGTGCTTTTGCATTCTTAGGGTAAGCAATTAGTAGTGTAATTGCTGGGTCATAGAGTAGTTCTATTTTTAACTTTCTGAAGAACCTCCATACAAATACGCTTTCTTAATGACTATCTCAATTGTTTCAAGGTAGTTCCATAAGATTGGAGAGGGAATTATTAGCCTTGGGATAAGGAAGTTTACCCCATTTTACCTGTGAGCAGTCTCATATTAAGGGATATTTGCAATGTCATATAACAACAAGTAGAAGAAAGAGGAAATACATGCCATTATTTTTCTAATTACAATCCAATGTCTAGGCTTAGTCCACATCATGAGGAACAATTTTCTTACCTGGACCTTAAAATTCTTCCTCATCTGCCCTTAAACTTTTGGCCATTTTGGCTGCTTTTGATACCAGAAAGGTCCGTTTGTTTCTGTCTTTGCTCACCTTCTCCTCTATATGTCCTCCTCTTAATTCCAGAGATGCAGACTCTCATGGGCCTTCCAATGTCACCTATAGCCCTGCTCAATTCCTTATAGCCTGACCCCACTTCTCCCTCCTTGAACTCCCAGCTCTCTGTTCAAATCATGGGACCACTGGCTCTCAGGTGCCTTATGTGATGGTCTGATTCTGTGTCTGGCTCATGGGGGACATCTATCTGGGTTTTCCCCTCCTGATTGTGAGCTCCATGAGAACAGAGCCACAACTGGACAAGCACAGTCACAAACCAGCATATCTCTGGTTCTGTCCCACCCATTAGCTTCTGATTACCTCTCCAATTGTCCAATTGAGGCATCTCCTGTGTTCCTCAGAGACCTCTTGACAGTGCTTAGCACCATTTCATCCCTTCCTCCAGGAGCCCCCAGGTCACAGGCGCCTGGAGGGAGCACGGTGGTCCTTGCTGTCTGCCACTCTTGTCAGGCCTCCCACTCAACAAGATCGGAGGCCACAGCTGCTGATTTTCAAGGTTGTCATCATCTGCACAGACCTCACCAGCTCATGCTGCTGCCATCATGTCTCTCCTGCTCTCATACTGGTAGACTCAAGGGAACTGTGGTCACCATTGCAAGAATGTGCTTGTGTTCTTGTTGTGGACATGTTATTCCTCTATTGCACCCTTAGGGGCAGAGGCAAGAGGGTTATTTTATACAACATTTTGGGATCCTCTTGCTCCAGATTTCAGCTGTGTAACCAGGAGGAGCAGATGGTGAGCCATTTAGGTGAATGAGGATACTAAGATTCATTTTGACCCCTAAGTTCTTGGACTATATAGGGAGTCACTGTCCTATGAGAAGATTCCTTCCTCAGTTGGATGTTTAAAGCTAACGTATCAGTATTCTTTTTTGTTTGTCAGTCCACAGTCTGATTCCACAGTAGGCTTCTGTCCTCAAAGAACTACTTAATCACACCAACCCAGAGAACCCTGCTTCTGACCCTTTGGGCTTTGCTGGCAATGTATGACCAGGTGCTAAGTTATATTAAGGAAAGCCTAACTTCTGATCCTATTAACAAATCCACTAGTCCCACCTCAGTCCATCTTAGCCCTGAGTCTAGGTTACCTGTGTGCCTGGACAGATAGTGAGATGTTCACTGTTACGTGCCTGCAGGACATTAGCTTTGTTCCAGTGATGTGAAGCATAACTGGCTGGAGAAGTTACTTTTGAGAATCCTGCATGGATAAAATTGCAGATACTGCTGAGAGCAAACTCTGGGTGAATCTATGAAATCCACATAACATGATATGATAAATGGAAGCCATTCTTTTTAAAGATTCGTGTATTTCAAATATTTATGGATATGTCTACCTTGAAAATGACTTCCTTTCTTCCACTGACACTCACAAGGGGCACCGGGCTACAGTGCCCACAGGGGGTTCAAGTTGTCATCTGAAGAACACTGTAGTAGTTGTGCAAAATCCTTTTCTGTCCTGACATAGGTCGTATTATGTATAAACAAAGATACCAGTTACTTCTCTCATGTGATTTTCAGGTTGCTCACAGAATGGAATCTTCCTTCCCATCACCATTTTTTGAACAATACTTCAAATCGGTGCCTGAGATTTCTTTAGTGACCAGGGACAATTCTTAGCATTTACATCCTGGATCAATTAAGCATGAAAATAAAACACTTGCAGTCACCCTTCTGAAGGGAAGATATTGGCTTCATTTAATCCTGAGCTATACCAGACCTATGCCAGAGGCAGAACATGGATTGTGAGCAGGAGAGGATTGAGGGAAAGTAGGGAGACTGGTGATGGAAGGGTGGGAGCTGTTAAAGGAGGGGATTTTAGCAGTGTCTTCGATGAACACTTGTGTCATTATTTTGTCACCTGGGACACTTCACATTCATCGGACACCTGGATATTTGCTCAATTTCTCTTACAAAGCTATATGGCAGGATATTGGGTATGATTTTGTGGCTTTCAGGAAGTTAACTAAGGTCAGCATCTTCTCCAATGGAGCTGCTAATATAGCAAATCACAGATTTATTTTTCAGACTTAAGGATGAAGCCCAAATTTGAGAACAACTCTGCTGGAGCATGATCACCCAATCTTGCCCAAAGAGAAAGCTATTTGACAGCCAGTTTCCATTAAGAGGGAGTGTTTGGTGTGTGGAAAACTTACCTGGACACTGGCTGTTCAAAGCTGTCTTTGGAATGAAGAAATGCCTGAAGGTTGTGTGCTGAAGGTCAGGCTAGACAAGGTGGCTCTAGGGAACCTATGAGCTGGTCTGTGGCAAACAGACCCTAAGTGCTAGGTTCATGGGGTGAAATCTGTTTCGGGGAGAAGCGTATCAGCACTGGAGCAGGTGGTACCTTTGACAAACTTGATTCACTTGAAGTGATTATCAGAGCTGTCTTCTCCTCTCGTCTCTCATACTATTCACAGTGTCTCACGGTGACCAGTTCTCAGGTGACTTGAATATCAAGGAAAGGAAGTCTACTGTGCTTCTACTCTGTACTGGGCAAGCAGGAAAACAGGTGGCTCTGATAGTGTGATCCGCATTTCTGATTGTCCTCTTTCATTGCAGGCGTCAGTCTTTTTCAGCCCTTTGGGATCTGATCCCAAAGATTCTCTGAACCCATGAGAAGATTGATGCCTAGACTTTAAAGTGTACTGTCTTCGGTGAGGCAGGGAGGGAGAGAAAGTGGCCAAGGCAGCTGGTACAAAAGCACCAATTGAAACATACAGAGAACATCCCAGGCAGAAAAATTCGAGTACCACCAGAATCACAGAAAAGATATTACCATTCTCCTGGCTTTTCTTGGAGGAGGCAACTCCACGTGTTCTGTCTTCACCATCAGGACCAGACACTTGGTAGGTAATCCCAATAAGGGAAGCCCTGTCACAAGCACCTCTTTACAGAGCACATAGCCTGTTCCCTTGGCTGTCAGTGAGTGAAGGAAGTTAGCATAGGGGAGGCTCTGGAAGCACTGGATCTATCAGAGCATCAGGATTATTTTCCAGAACATCTAAATAGAGAGGTCATTCTGCAATTTGGGCCACTCTATGGAAGGTCAAGGACAATATTTCCAAACAGCTCATATTCTGAACAACAGACACACATTTCATGAATACCTTCTCTCCTGATCTCAGGGGCAGTAGTGTGCTAGGTCTTGCTTTATGCTCTCTGTGCTTCTGAATGCTCTTCTCAGAGTGTCACTTAAAGAAGGAAGAATCCACCAGAACGAATAGAAAGGCTGCCTGGCTTAGGCAGCCATGGGGTGTTGTGGGCCCCAGGGGAAGCTGGGCTGCTGCCCTGTAATCCCTGAAGTCCCAGCCTGAAGCTGAGCTCTGGACTCAGTAACCACAGCTTGCTATAACTAGAAAGGTAAATGTAGTCTGAGGTACAGGAGTTCTCTCCAGGGTGATATTTCAATTATCTGAATTAAAGCAATTATTTATAGTCTAAGAGAGGACAGCTGGAGGCCAGAACACCTGTGCCTTCCTGCCTGTAGCCCTTTGTTTCTCTTGGGCCCTGTAAATTTCATTCCTTGAGTAAGGTTAAATTCAGACCTGAAATCCTGACTGCTTAATATGTGGCAGCCCCTCAGCTAATGAAAATCTCACTTTTAGGAAGCTAGAGGTACTCCTTGTAATAAGGGCCATTTTAGTGTGATTTTTGGTATTTGGAAAGCTTTGATCCTTGGCTGGCACTGCATCCGTAAAATATGAGTGTAAGCAAGGTAAGAGGCTGTTCAGGACTTGACATGAATAGGTGAGCAGTGGAATAGCTGCTGGAGCCCTAGAGCACTTTGGCTCAGCCTGGAAGGGATAGGACAAGGGTCTTATGTGGTGGAGGACATCTTTTGAGCCCCCACTGAACATGGAGGAGGTCCTCTTTAATATATAATATATATATATATATATTATATAATAAATGGCATGATCTTTTTTTATTGGAGAGATCTGCCAAACAGATGAAGGCAGCCCAGTGGTCATCTTACACTTCCTACTTTGGCTAAGAAAGATCAACTGGAACCCAGGTTCCTCCGGGCAACTTTATATTCTCATCCCTCAAAAGGGTGGGGGGGAAACTTCCAACCATTTCCTTCAGGCACTTCTAGTCTGTTAGAGATCAAGCCCCTCAGGTGTAACTTTTTGTTTTCCATAAAGAAAATTTCTTTACATTTTTTGAGGTCTTCATTTGTTACTTGCATTCTAAGTTCTTTCAAGGCCATCAGACCAGCTTCTGTATGGATTGCCTGATGTCAGCCCCACAGAGGTCATCTTCAGCCATGATCAAGTCATCCAGGGTTACATCGTCAGCCAACATCACCCTGCTTGTGGAATCTGACAGATGTACTTCTAGTCCTTTTTGGGGCAAGGGTAGTTCAATTATCCTGTCCATGAAACCTGGTCTGACAAGCACTGGATCCAAAGTTTTTGTTTAGTTTGTGACAGAGACATTTTCTTCTTTTTTTTTTTTTTGTAAAATAAATTTATTTTTTATTGGTGTTCAATTTGCCAACATACAGAATAACACCCAGTGCTCATCCCATCAAGTGCTCCCCTCAGTGCCCATCACCCAGTCACTCCCACATCCTGCCCACCTCTCCTTCCACCACGCCTAGTTCGTTTTCCAGAGTTAGGAGTCTCTCATGTTCTGTCTCCCTTTCTGATATTTCCCACTCATTTTTTCTTCTTTCCCCTTCATTCCCATTCACTATTTTTTATATTCCCCGAATGAATGAGACCATATAATGTTTGTCCTTCTCCGATTGACTTATTTCACTCAGCATAATCCCTCCAGTTTCATCCCCGTCGAAGCAAATGGTGGTATTTGTCGTTTTTAATGGCTGAGGAATATTCCATTGTATACACAGACCACATCTTCTTTTTTTTTTTTAATTTATTTTTTATTGGTGTTCAATTTACTAACATACAGAATAACACCCAGTGCCCGTCACCCATTCACTCCCACCCCCCGCCCTCCTCCCCTTCTACCACCCCTAGTTCGTTTCCCAGAGTTAGCAGTCTTTACGTTCTGTCTCCCTTTCTGATATTTCCCACACATTTCTTCTCCCTTCCCTTATATTCCCTTTCACTATTATTTATATTCCCCAAATGAATGGGAACATATAATGTTTGTCCTTCTCCGACTGACTTACTTCACTCAGCATAATACCCTCCAGTTCCATCCACGTTGAAGCAAATGGTGGGTATTTGTCATTTCTAATAGCTGAGTAATATTCCATTGTATACATAAACCACATCTTCTTTATCCATTCATCTTTCGTTGGACACCGAGGCTCCTTCCACAGTTTGGCTATCGTGGCCATTGCTGCTATAAACATCGGGGTGCAGGTGTCCCGGCGTTTCATTGCATTTGTATCTTTGGGGTAAATCCCCAACAGTGCAATTGCTGGGTCGTAGGGCAGGTATATTTTTAACTGTTTGAGGAACCTCTACACAGTTTTCCAGAGTGGCTGCACCAGTTCACATTCCCACCAACAGTGTCAGAGGGTTCCCTTTTCTCCGCATCCTCTCCAACATTTGTGGTTTCCTGCCTTGTTAATTTTCCCCATTCTCACTGGTGTGAGGTGGTATCTCATTGTGGTTTTGATTTGTATTTCCCTGATGGCAAGTGATGCAGAGCATTTTCTCATGTGCATGTTGGCCATGTCTATGTCTTCCTCTGTGAGATTTCTCTTCATGTCTTTTGCCCATTTCATGATTGGATTGTTTGTTTCTTTGCTGTTGAGTTTAAGAAGTTCTTTATAGATCTTGGAAACTAGCCCTTTATCTGATACGTCATTTGCAAATCTCTTCTCCCATTTTGTAGGCTTTCAGTTTAGTTTTGTTGACTGTATCCTTTGCTGTGCAAAAGCTTCTTATCTTGATGAAGTCCCAATAGTTCATTTTTGCTTTTGTTTCTTTTGCCTTCGTGGATGTATCTTGCAAGAAGTTACTGTGGCTGAGTTCTAAAAGGGTGTTCCCTGTGTTCTCCTCTAGGATTTTGATGGAATCTTGTCTCACATTTAGATCTTTCATCCATTTTGAGTTTATCTTTGTGTATGGTGCAAGAGAGTGGTCTAGTTTCATTCTTCTGCATGTGGATGTCCAATGTTCCCAGCACCATTTATTGAAGAGACTGTCTTTCTTCCAGTGGATCGTCTTTCCTGCTTTGTCGAATATTAGTTGACCATAAATTTGAGGGTCCACTTCTGGGTTCTCTATTCTGTTCCATTGATCTATGTGTCTGTTTTTGTGCCAGTACCACACTGTCTTGATGACCACAGCTTTGTAGTACAACCTGAAATCTGGCATTGTGATGCCCCCAGATATGGTTTTCTTTTTTAAAATTCCCCTGGCTGGGATCCCTGGGTGGCGCAGCGGTTTGGCGCCTGCCTTTGGCCCAGGGCGCGATCCTGGAGACCCGGGATCAAATCCCACATCGGGCTCCCGGTGCATGGAGCCTGCTTCTCCCTCTGCCTGTGTCTCTGCCTCTCTCTCTTTCTCTCTGTGGCTATCATAAAAAAAAAAAAATTCCCCTGGCTATTCGGGGTCTTTTCTGATTCCACACAAATCTTAAAATAATTTGTTCTAACTCTCTGAAGAAAGTCCATGGTATTTTGATAGGGATTGCATTAAACGTGTATATTGCCCTGGGTAGCATTGACATTTTCACAATATTAATTCTTCCAATCCATGAGCATGGAATATTTTTCCATCTCTTTGTGTCTTCCTCAATTTCTTTCAGAAGTGTTCTATAGTTTTGAGGGTATAGATCCTTTACCTCTTTGGTTAGGTTTATTCCTAGGTATCTTATGCTTTTGGGTGCAATTGTAAATGGGATTGACTCCTTAATTTCTCTTTCTTCAGTCTCAGTGTATAGAAATGCCACTGGTTTCTGGGCATTGATTTTGTATCCTGCCACGCTACCAAATTGCTGTATGAGTTCTAACAATCTTGGGGTTGAGTCTTTTGGGTTTTCTATGTAGAGTATCATGTCATCGGCGAAGAGGGAGAGTTTGACTTCTTTGCCAATTTGAATGCCTTTAATGTCTTTTTGTTGTCTGATTGCTGAAGCTAGGACTTCCAGTAGTATGTTGAATAGCAGTGGTGAGAGTGGACATCCCTGTCTTGTTCCTGATCTTAGGGGAAAGACTCCCCGTGCTTCCCCATTGAGAATGATATTTGCTGTGGGCTTTTCATAGATGGCTTTTAAGATGTCAAGGAATGTTCCCTCTATCCCTACACTCTGAAGAGTTTTGATCAGGAATGGATGTTGTATTTTGTCAAATGCTTTCTCGGCATCTAATGAGAGGATCATATGGTTCTTGTTTTTTCTCTTGCTGATATGATGGATCACATTGATTGTTTTAAGAGTGTTGAACCAGCCTTGTGTCCCGGGGATAAATCCTACTTGGTCATAGTGAATAATTTTCTTAATGTATTGTTGTATCCTATTGGCTAGTATCTTGTTGAGAATTTTTGCATCCATGTTCATCAGGGATATTGGTCTGTAATTCTCCTTTTTTGGTTGGGTCTTTGTCTGGTTTTGGAATTAAGGTGATGCTGGCCTCATAGAACAAATTTTTTTTTAAAGATTTTTATTTATTTATGATAGACACACACACACACACACACACACACACACACACACACACACAGGCAGAGACACAGGCAGAGAGAGAAGCAGGCTCCATGCCGGGAGCCCGATGTAGGACTTGATTCCGGGACTCCAGTATCGTGCCCTGGGCCAAAGGCAGGCGTCAAACCACTGAGCCACCCAGGGATCCCTTATAGAATGAATTTGGAAGTACTCCATCTCTTTCTATCTTTCCAAACAGCTTTGCTAGAATCGGTATGGTTTCTTTTTTAAACGTTTGATAGAATTCCCCAGGGAAGCCATCTGGCCCTGGACTCTTGTGTCTTGGGAGGTTTTTGATGACTGCTTCAATTTCCTCCCTGGTTATTGGCCTGTTAAGGTTTTCTATTTCTTCCTTCTCCGGTTTTGGTAGTTTGTGGTTTTCCAGAATTGTGTCAATTTCTTCTAGATTGCCTAATTTATTGGCGTATAGCTGTTCATAATATGTTTTTAAAATCGTTTGTATTTCCTTGGTGTTGGTAGTGATCTCTCCTTTCTCATTCATGATTTTATTAATTTGAGTCTTCTCTCTCTTCTTTTTAATAAGGCTGGCTAATGGTTTATCTATCTTATAATTCTTTCAAAGAACCAACTCCTGGTTTTGTTGATCTGTTCCTCAGTTCTTCTGGTCTCGATTTCATTGAGTTCTGCTCGAATCTTAATGAACTCTCTTCTTCTGCTGGGTGTAGGGTCCATCTCTGTTTTTTCTCTAGCTCCTTTATGTGTAAGGTTAGCTTTTGTATTTGAGTTCTTCCCAGTTTTTGAATGGATGCTTGTATTGCGATGTATTTCCCCCTCAGGACTGCTTTGCTGCATCCCAAAGATTTTGAACGGTTGTATCCTCATTCTCATTAGTTTCCATGAATCTTTTTAATTCTTCCTTAATTTCCTGGTTGACCCTTTCATCTTTTAGCAGGATGGTCCTTAACCTCCACGTGTTTGAGGTCCTTCCAAACTTCTTGTTGTGATTTAGTTCTAATTTCAAGGCATTATGGTCTGAGAATATGCAGGGGACGATCCCAATCTTTTGGTATCGGTTCAGACCCGATTTGTGATCCACTATGTGGTCTATTCTGGAGAAAGTTCCATGTGCACTTGAGAAGAAAGTGTATTCAGTTGAGTTTGGATGTAAAGTTCTGTAGATATCTGTGAAATCCATCTGGTCCAGTGTATCATTTAAAGCTCTTGTTTCTTTGGAGTTGTTGTGCTTAGAAGACCTATTGAGGGTAGAAAGAGCTAGATTGAAGTCACCAAGTATAAGTGTATTATTATCTAAGTATTTCTTCACTTTGGTTATTAATTGATTTGAATATTTGGGAGCTCCCACATTCGGGGCATATATATTGAGGATTAAGTCCTCTTGTTGGATAGATCCTTTAAGTATGATATAGTGTCCCTCTTCATCTCTCACTACAGTTATCGAGGTAAATTTTAGTTTATCTGATATAAGGATGGCTACCCCTGCTTTCTTTTGAGGACCATTTGAATGGTAAATGGTTCTCCAACCTTTTACTTTCAGGCTGTAGGTGTCCTTCTGTCTAAAATGAGTCTCTTGTAGACAGCAAATAGATGGGTCCTGTTTTTTTATCCAGTCTGAAACTCTGCGCCTTTTGATGGGGTCATTAAGCCCGTTCACATTCAGAGTTACTATTGACAGATATGAGTTTAGTGTCATCGTGATATCTATTCAGTCCTTGTTTTTGTGCATTGTTCCACTGAACTTCTTCTTAAAGGGGAATTTTAAGAGTCCCCCTTAAAATTTCTTGTAGAGCTGGTTTGGAGATCACATATTCTTTCAGTTCCTGCCTGTCTTGGAAGCTCTTTATCTCTCCTTCCATTTTGAATGAGAGCCTTGCTGGATAAAGTATTCTTGGTTGCATGTTCTTCTCATTTAGGACCCTGAATATATCCTGCCAGCCCTTTCTCTTTCTGGCCTGCCAGGTCTCTGTGGAGAGGTCTGCTGTTACCCTAATACTCCTCCCCATAAAAGTCAGGGATTTCTTGTCTCTTGCTGCTTTAAGGATCTTCTCTTTATCTTTGGAATTTGCAAGCTTCACTATTAAATGTCGAGGTGTTGAACGGTTTTTATTGATTATAGGGGGGGATCTCTCTATTTCCTGGATCTGAATGCCTGTTTCCCTTCCCAGATTAGGAAAGTTTTCGGCTAGGATTTGTTCAAATACATATTCTGGCCCTCTGTCCCTTTCGGCGCCCTCGGTAACCCCAATTAAACGTAGGTTTTTCTTCCTCAGGCTGTCGTTTATTTCCCTTAATCTATCTTCACGGTCTTTTAATTGTTTGTCTCTTTTTTCCTCAGTTTCCCTCTTTGCCATCAACTTGTCTTCTATGTCACTCACTCGTTCTTCCACCTCGTTAACCCTCGTCGTTAGGACTTCTAGTTTGGATTGCATCTCATTCAATTGATTTTTAATTTCTGCCTGATTGGATCTAAATTCTGAAGTCATGAAGTCTCTTGAGTCCTTTATGCTTTTTTCCAGAGCCACCAGTAGCTGTATAATAGTGCTTCTGAATTGGCTTTCTGACATTGAATTGTAATTCAAATTTTGTAACTCTGTGGGAGAGGGGACTGTTTCTGATTCTTTCTTTTGAGGTGAGGTTTTCCTTCTAGTCATTTTGCTCAGTGTAGAGAGGCCAAAAAAAAGTTGTATTGGGAAAAGGAGCAAAAGAGAGGAGAGAAAGAAGGAAAGAAAAGAGAAAATGAAAAAAGGAAGAAAAAAGGAAAAAGGAGAAGAAAAAGAGAAAGAAAAAGAAAGAAAGGGGAAGAAAAAGGGTAGGGGAATCAATCAGAAATAAAAAAAAAAAAAACACGGGGGAGTATCTTCTGATTCTGTGTACTTTAAGTCCCTTGACTTCCCCTGGAACTTGTCCTTCTAGCTGGTCTTCTGGGGGAGGGGCCTGTTGTGCTGATTTTCAGGTGTTAGCAGTTGGGGGAGCTGCTGTGCCCCTGCCTGGTGCAGGGCTCAGTGGGGGCTGTTTACCCCGTGAAGCCCCAGGCGGAACAACCCCAGTGCCGGGGCCAGCTCTGGAGCCCTGGAGTCAGCCCCCACAGTAACTCCGGAGCTCTCTGTCTGCAGGGCCTGGAGGCTCCGGGTGGGGCCGCTGATCTGCTCAGCTGGGGCAGGAGCGTCCTCGCTGTCCTGGGCCCTCCCGGCCTCTGCCTGTCCCGGGGGAGGCCGGATCCTGGGCTGTGTCCCGGCGCCCTGTGCTCCGGGGCCTACGCTGGTGGATTCGCGCTCCCGCCCCGCAGCCCCCTCCGTGGAGCCGCCCCCGAGGCCCCCGAGCTGCTCCCGCCCCGCAGCCCCCTCCGCGGAGCCGCCGCCCGAGCCCCTCCGAGCTGCTCCGGGTCCCGCCGTGCGCGCTGCAGCCCTTAGGGAGCTCGGCGCACTCTCCCGGGGCGCAGGTGCCGGTTAGTGTCCCCGGGAGCCCGAGGGCATCCCCGCCCTCCTGGGTCCTGCTCCACCTCCCTGCGAGCCCCTTTCCGCCCGGGAAGGTCGGTGCAGCTCCTGCTTCTCCGGGACGGGGCTCTCCTGTCCTGGGGACACTCGCCCCGGCCTCAGCCCGGCTCCTCGCGGGGCCCCTCCCCCTTGGAGGCCTTTTGTTTCTTTATTTCTTTTTCACCGTCTTCCTACCTTGATAGAAGCGCGAACTCTTCTCACTGTAGCATTCCAGCTGGTCTCTCTTTAAATCCCAGGCTGAATTCGTAGATTTTCAGGATGATTTGAAGGTTATCTAGGTAATTTGGTGGGGACAGGTGATTTGGGGACCCTACTCTTCTGCCATCTTGCCCCTCCTCCCACTTAGGCCACATCTTCTTTATTCATTCAGCTTTTGATGGACACTGAGGCTCCTTCCAGAGTTTGGCTATTATGGACACTGCTGCGGTGAACATTGGGATGCAGGTGTCCTGCTGTTTCACTGCATCAGTATCTTTGGGGTAAATCCCCAGCACTGCAATTGCTGGGTCATAGGGCATGTTGAATAGCAGTGGTGAGTGGTCATCCCTGTTGTGTTCCTGATCTTACGGGAAAGGCTCCCAGTGTTTCCACATTGAGAATGATATTTGCTGTGGGCTTTTCATAGATGGATTTTAAGATGCTGAGGAATGTTCCCTCTATCCCTCCACTCTGAAGAGTTTTGATCAGGAATGAATGGATGGATTTGTCAAATGCTTTCTCTGCCTCTATTGAGAGGATCATATGGTTCTTGTTTTTCTCTTGCTTGTATGATCTATCACATCGATTGCTTTATGAGTGTTGAACCAGACTTGCATTCCGGGGATAAATCCCACTTGATCATGGTGAATAATCCTAATGTACTGTTGTATCCTATTGGCTAGTATCTTGTTGAGAATTTTTGCATCCATGTTCATCAGGGATATTGGTCTGTAATTCTCCTTTTTGGTGGGGTCTTTGTCTGGTTTTGGAATTAAGGTGATGCTGGCCTCATAGAACGAGTTTGGAAGTACTCCATCTCTTTCTATCTTTCCGAACAGCTTTAGTAGAATCGGTATGGTTTCTTTTTTAAACGTTTGATAGAATTCCCCAGGGAAGCCATCTGGCCCTGGACTCTGGTGTCTTGGGAGGTTTTTGATGACTGCTTCAATTTCCTCCCTGGTTATTGGCCTGTTCAGGTTTTCTGTTTCTTCCTGTTCCAGTTTTGGTAGTTTGTGGTTTTCCAGAAATGCATCCATTTCTTCTAGATTGCCTAATTTATTGGCGTATAGTTGTTCATAATATGTTTTTAAAATCGTTTGTATTTCCTTGGTATTGGTGGTGATCTCTTTTATTTCATTCATGATTTTATTAATTTGAGTCTTTTTTTTAATAAGGCTGGCTAATGGTTTATCTATCTTATAATTCTTTCAAAGAACCAACTCCTGGTTTTGTTGATCTGTTCCACAGTTCTTCTGGTCTCTATTTCACAGAGTTCTGTTCGAATCTTTATTAACTCTCTTCTTCTGCTGGGTGTAGGTTTTATTTGCTGTTCTTTCTCCAGTTCCTTTAGGTGTAAGGTTAGTATGTGTATTTGAGTTCTTTCCAGTTTTTTAGGGGTGCTTGTATTGCGATGTATTTCCCGTTCAGGACTGCTTTTGCTGTATCCAAAGATTTTGACCAGTTGTATCTTCATTTTCATTAGTTTCCATGAATCTTTTTAATTTTTCTCTAATTTCCTGGTTGACCACTTCATCTTTTAGCAGGGTGGTCTTTAACCTCCAATCCAAATTTGAATTTCTTCCAAATTTCTTCTTGTGATTGCATTCTAGTTTCAAAGCATTGTGGTCTGAAAATATGCAGGGGACAATCCCAGTATTTTGGTATCAGTTAAGACCTGATTTGTGCCCTAGTATGTGGTCTATTCTGGAGAAAGTTCCATGTGCACTTGAGAAGAATGTGTATTCAGTTGTGTTTGAATGTAAAGTTCTGTAAATATCTGTGAAATCCATCTGGTCCAGTGTATCATTTAAAGCTCTTGTTTCTTTGGAGATGTTGTGCTTAGAAGATCTGTCATTTACAGAAAGCACCGTGTTGAAGTCTCCCAGTATAAGTGTATTATTATCTAAGTATGTCTTTACTTTGGTTATTAATTGATTGATATACTTGGCAGCTCCCACATTAGGAGCATAAATATTCATGATTGTTAGTTCTTCTTGTTGGATAGACCCTTTAAGTGTGATATAGTGTCCCTTTTCATTGTTACTACAGTGTTTGGGATAAACTTTAATTTACCTGATATGAGGATGGCTACTCCAGGTTTCTTTTGAGGACCATTTGAATGGTAAATGATTCTGCAACCTTTCATTTTCATGCTGGAGGTGTCCTTAGGTCTAAAATGAGTCTCTTGTAGACAGCAAATAGATGGGTCTTGCTTTTTTATACAGTCCAAAACCGTGCATCTTGTGATAGAATCATTTAGCCCATTCACACTCAGAGTAACTATTGAAAGATATGAATTTAGTGTCGTTGTAATACCTACTCAGTCCCTGTTTTGTGGATTATTTCTTTGGGCTTCCTCTTTCTTTTACAGAATCCTCTTAATATTTCTTGCAGAGCTGGTTTGGTGGTCACATATTCTTTCAGTGTCTGCCTATCTTGCAAGCTATTTATCTCTCCTTCTATTCTGAATGAAAGCCTTGCTGGATAAAATATTCTTGGCTGCATGTTCTTCTCATTTAGGACCCTGAATATATCCTGCCAGCCCTTTCTGCCCTGCCAGGTCTCTGTGGAGAGGGCTGTTGTTAATCTAATATTTCTCCCCATATAAGTTACAGATCTCTTGTCTCTTGCTGCTTTAAGGATTTTCTCTTTATCTTTGGAATTTGCAAGTTTCACTATTAAATGTCGGGGTGTTGAATGGTTTTTATTGATTTCAGGGGGAATCTCTCTATCTCCTGGATCTGAATGCCTATTTCCCTCCTCAAGTTAGGGAAGTTCTCAGCTATGATTTGTTCAAATACACTTTCTGGTCCTCTGTCCCTTTCAGCGCCCTCTGGAACCCCAATTAAATGTAGATTTTTCCTTCTGAGGCTGTCATTTATTTCCCTTAACCTTTCCTCATGATCTTTTAATTGTTTTTCTTTTTCCTCAGCTTCCTTCCTTGCCATCAACTTGTCTTCTATGTCACTTCCTCTTTCTTCTACCTCATTAACCCTCATCATTAGGACATCTAGTTTGGATTGCATCTCCATTAATTGATTTTTAATTTTGGCCTGATTAGATCTAAATTCTGTAGTCATGAAGTCTCTTGAATCTTTTATGCTTTTTTCAGAGCTATCAGTAGATTTATAATTGTGCTTCTGAATTGGCTTTCTGACATTCAATTGTAATCCAAATTCTGTAACTCTGTGGGAGAGAGGACTGTTTCTGATTCTTTCTTTTGTGGTGAGTTCTTCTTTCTAGTCATTTTGCTTCATGCAGAGTGGCTAAAAACGAGTTGTAATGGAAAAAGGATGAAAAAAAAGAGAGAAAAACAAACAAACAAAAAAAAGGAAGGGTATCCTCTGATTCTACATATTGTAAGTCCCTTGACTTCCCTGGAGCTTTCCAGCGTTGCTCGGTCAAGAACTTGCTCTTCCCCTGTCCTTCCAGTTTGTCTTCTGGGGGAGGGGCCTGCTGTGCTGATTCTCAGGTGTGTGCACCTGGAGGAGATGCCCGTCCCCCGCCAGGTGCTGGGCTCAGTGGGGGTTGTTTACCCCGTGAGGCCCCTGCTCCCTGGCAGCCCTGCTCCCTCCCAGGCACAAGGTGACACCAGGAGGAACAACAGTGGCGGTGGCCAGCTCTCCAGCCCTGGAGTCAGCTCCCGTGGGAACTACCACAGCTCCCAGTCCACACTGGCCAGGATGCTCCCAGGCGGGGGCACTGACCTGCACAGCTCAAGGGTGCTCGGTGGCAGGAGCGTCCTTGATGTTCTGTGTCCTCCTGGCCTCCACCTGTCCTAAGGGGAGTGCAGGATTCTGGGCTGAATCTACTGGAACCTTGGGTTCCGGGGCCTGCACTGCTGGAATCATGCTCCCAGGGCGCGCAGCCTCCTCTGCCCGGAGCCGCTGCCCGAGCTGTTCCTGGGCCTGCTGGCACACACTGCAGCCCTTTAGGGAGCTTGGCAGCGTGGTGTGGCGCACTCTCCCCTGGGGATCAGGTCCTCTGTTAGTGCCCCCGGGAGCCTGAGGGCATCCCCGCCCCTCCTGGGATCCTGCCCGAGCTCCCTGCAGGCGCCTTTCCGTTGGGAAGATTGGTAAAGCTCCTTCTTCTCCAGGATTGAGCCTTCCTGCCCTGGAGGCTCCCATTGTCCCCCTTAGCCTGGCTCCTCGTGGGGGGCCTTCCCACACTGGATTCTTTTTTATTTTTTCCGACTTCCTTCCATGTTAGAAGCATGAACTCGTCTCTCTGTAGCATTCCAGCTGTTCTCTCTTTAAAACTCAGGCCGCATTCGTAGGTTTTCAGAATGATTTGAAAATTATCTATGTAAGTGGTGGGGACAGGTAACTTGGGGACCCTACTTTTCCGCCAACTTGCCCCGCCCCCAATAGTCGGCCTTTCTTTTTTTTTTTTGGCCTTTCTTAATGTAATTTATACTCCTTGAAATTCTTTTAGATGGCTGAATAGTATCTTCTTTATCCCTTCATCAGTCAATTGCCTTTTGGCCTCTTTCTATAATTTGGCATATATTGATGCTGCTGCTATAGACATCAGGATGAGTGTGTCCCTTTAAATCAATATTGTGTATTGTTTGTGTAAATACCTGGTAGTGCAATTGCTAGAGTGTAGGGCAGTTTTATTTTTAACTTTTGTTTTGGAAAATGTTTATTTATTTGAGAGGGGGGGGGGCATCCCAAGCAGACTACAGGTGAGTGGGGAATCTGAAGTGGATCTTCATTCATCTCAAGACCCTGAGATCAGGACCTGAGCCAAACTGAAGAGTCAGATGCTCAACTGACTGTGCCACCCAGCTGCCCCATTCTTAACTTTCAGAGGAACTTCCATACTGTTTTCCAGTTGGCTGTACCAGTTTATATCCCCACCAACAGTGCAAGAAGGTTCTCCTTTCTCCCCTCCTTGCCAACACCTGTTGTTTCCTGTGTTAATTTTAGCCATTCTGACAGATGTGAGGACATATCTCACTGTGATTTTTGACTTGTGTTGCCCTGATGATGAGTGATGTTGAACAACTTTCCATGTGTCTTTTAGCTATCTGAATGTTTACTTTGGAAAAGATCTGTTCATGTCCTCTGCTCATTTCTTAACTGGATTATTCGTTTTTTTGGTATTGAGTTTGACAAGTTCATTATAGATTTTGGATACTAATTTATCAGATATAGGTCATTGCAAATATTTTCTCCCATTGTGAAGGTTGCCTTTTAGTTTGTTGATTGTTTCCCTTGCTGTGCTGAAGCTTTTTATCTTGATGACGTCCCAATAGTTCATTTTTGCTTTTGTTTCCCTTGCCTCTGGAGACATGTCTAGCAAGAAGTTGCTGTGGCCGAGGTCAGAGAGGTTGCTGCCTGTGTTTTCTTCTAGGATTTTGATGGTTTCCTGTCTCATGCTTAAGTCTTTCGTCACTTTTGAATTTGTGTATGATGTAGGAAAGTGGTGCAGTTTCATTCTTCTGCATGTTACTGTCCAGTTTTCCCAACACCATTGGTTGAAGATACTGTCTTTTTCCCCATTGGATATTCACCGTTCTTTATTGAAGATTGGTTGACCATATAGTTGTAGGTCCATTAATGGGTTTTATTCTGCTCCATTGGCCTATGTGTCTGTTTTTGTACCAGTACCAACTGTCTTATGACTACAGCTTTGAAATATAGCTTGATGTCTAGAATTGTGATGCGGCCAGCTTTGCTTTTCTTTTTCAAGATTGCTTTGGCTATGTGCAGTCTTATCTGGTTCCATAAAAATTTTAGGATTGCTTGTTCTACCTCTGTGAGATATGCTAGGAGTGTTTGGATAGGGATTGCATTAAATGTGTAGATTGTTTTCAGTAGTACGGACATTTTGACAATATTTGTTCTTCTAATCCAAGAGCATGGAATGTTTTTCCATTTCTTTGTGTCCTCTTCAATTTCTTTCATAAGTGTTCAATAGTTTTCAGAGTACGGATCCTTTACTTCTTTGGTTAGGTTTATTCCTAGGTATCCTATGGTTTTTAACACATCAACATAAAGTTTGGATTGTTTTGTTGACATAGGATTTTTTCTATTTACCAATGCTTTATTTAAAAACATACTAGAAGTTGGGATTTGCAAATGTTAACTTTTTTTTTTTTAAAGATTTTATTTATTTATTCATAGAGGCACAGAGAGAGAATGAGAGGCAGAGACACAGGCAGGAGGAGAAGCAGGCTCCATGCAGAGAGCCGGACGTGGGACTCGATCCAGGGTCTCCAGGACCACGCCTTGGGCTGCAGGCGGTGTCAAACCGCTGTGCCACCGGGGCTGCCCCAAATGTTAACTTTTGTTTAATAATGTCTCCCTCGTTTTTAGTTCTTTGTGCAACACCTCATCAGATGCTGATTCACCTGAAATGATCATCGAATCTTTTCAACCTAATTATTTTGGTGTCTTATCCAAATGTTTTGTGGAAAATTGTCTCCGCATTCCCTTCCAACCAATGGAGCACAGACTTTCCAATAAGGAGCCCTAGTCAAGAACTATCAGCTTGGAGTAATAGTCAAGCTATATTTGAACAAACTCAGGAATATTTCTTCCAAATAGTGTGTCACTGTGTGTGGGAGAAGGTGGGAACAAAAAAAGAAATGCAAAGGAACCCAGTCTTTGTAACCATGTGTCTGTCACTACTTAAGAGATATTTTCCCAGTGTCCTTCTCACAGCTGCCTTCACCTCTTTATTCTTTAGGCTGTAGATGAGGGGATTCAGCAAGGGTGTTACAGCACTGTACTGCAAGGACAGGAGCAAATCCAGGGAGGAACCAGTTGTGGGCATAAGGTAGCGAATCAAACCTGAGCCAAAAAATAGGGTCACTGCAATGAGGTGGGAAGAGCAGGTGGAGAAAGTCTTGCTTCTGCCTGAGGTGGAGCTGATGCTCAGGATGGTGGAGACGATACGGGCATAGGAGAAGAAGATTGGGAGGAAGGTCCCAAGGCCATGCAGTAAGGTGGAGCAGATCAAGATGTCAACATTGATGGAAATATCTGAGCAAGAGAGAGGGAAGAGGGAGGGCAGTTCGCAGGTGTAGTGCTGTATGGTTTGGGCCTCACAGAAGTCCAGGTTAATAGCCAAGAGCACAATGATAAATGCATTGAGACAGGCCAGACCCCATGAGATCAACACCAGCTTCACACAGAACTGGGTGCTCATCACCTGGTCATAGAGCAGTGGGTGGCAGATGGCAGCATAGCGGTCATAGGCCATCACTGAGAGCAGAAAGGCTTCGGTCCCTGGTGTGATAAACACAAAGAACACCTGGGTGAGGCAGCCCTCCACTGAGATGGTTCTCTTCTCAGACAGAAGGTCCTTTAGGAGCTTGGGCACAGTGACAGAAGAGAAGCAGAGGTCTAGGAAGGACAGGTTACTCAGGAAGAAGTACATGGGAGTGTGGAGGCGGGAATCAGCCCTGATCACCAGCAGCATTATCAGGTTCCCCATCACAGTCAGGAGGTAGATCCCCAGGAAGAACACAAAGAGCAGAGCTTCGATGTAGGGGTCGTCGGACAGCCCAATGAGAATGAACTCCGTGATGGTGCTGTGGTTCCTCCAGGCCATTTGTGGAGGGGGTTTCCCTGGAGTAATAGAGAAATAGTGATGAGATCCCTCTCCTTCACGTCATCACTCCTCTTACCATACATGCTTCCCTGCTTCCCTATACTCTGTGCGGACATCTCAAGGCTGCCCTCACTGTCTATCAGGAAGAATTTTTATCTTGTTTGGTTATAACTGATCTGGTTCACAGTGTTTGCACAGTTCAGAGAATCTTCTTCTTCTTCCATAGGGATTTACCTGGAAAAATGAGTCTTGCTGGTTCACCTCCACATCCCTGCATTAAGATTCTATTGCAATCTTCTAGCATTTAGAAACCTAAAAATTCTAGCATGTATCTGCAGGGATCTTCTAAACCTTTCTCTTCAAATTCTGAATGATAATTTTTTTTCAATCATCCAATGTCCCCTTACCAGAGTTGCCATCCATTAGGCAAAGTAAGCGCCTATCTTACATGGCCGATGAAAAAAATACATTTCTTTTAACATCAGAAGAAAAAGTGAACATAGTACAGTCTGGATTGTATCCATTTTAAAAACTGCTTCAATAGTATAAATTATAATAATTTTTATGGAAAGGGGTCTATGAAGGCAAAAGTACCTGGGGCCATGGAAGTCATAATGTGTCACTGCTCTCTACTTCATAACAAGCATTTAAGTAAAATAAAACTCTATTAAATACACTTCTCAATGACCATCTCAATTGTTTCAAAGTAGTTCCATAAGATTGGAGAAGGAATTATTAGCCTCCGGATAAGGAAGTTTATCCCCATTTTACCTGTGAGAAGTCTCATATTAAGGGATATTTGCAACGTCATGTTACAGTAAGTAGAGGAAGAAGGAAATAAACGCCATTATTTTTCTAATTACAATGCAATTTCTAGGCTTAGTCCACATCATGAGGAACACTTTTCTTACCTGGACCTTTAAATTCTTCCTCATCTGCCCTTAAACTTTTGGCCATTATGGCTGCTTTTGATACCAGAAAAGTCTGTTTGTTTCTGTGTATTTGCTCACCTTCTCTTCTATATGTTCTCCTCTTAATTCCAGAGATGCAGACTCTCATGGGCCTTCCAATGTCACCTATAGCCCTGCTCAATTCCTTATAGCCTGACACACTTCACCCTCCTTGAACTCTCAGCTCTCTGTTCAAATCTCGGGGCCATCTGCTCTCAGGTGCCTTATGTGATGGTCTGATTCTGTGTCTGGCTCATGGGGGACACCTATCTGGGTCCCCCCCCACCCCCGATGTGAGCTCCATGAGAACAAGGCCACAATTCAACAAGTAGTCACAAACCAGCATATCTCGGGCTCTGTCCCACCCATTAGCTTCTGATTACCTCTCCAATCTCTGTCCAATTGAGGCATCTCCTGTGTTCCTCAGAGACCTCTTGACCATGCTCAGCACAATCTCATCCCTTCCTCCATGGGCCCCACAGCACTGGCGCCTGGAGGCACACGGTAGACATGGCTGTCTTCCACTGTTGCCTGACACCCCACTCACAAAGATTGGAGGCCAAGCTGCTCAAATTCAAGGTTGTTATCATAAGCACAGAGCTCATCAGGTCATGCTGCTGCTATCCTCTCTCCCCTGCTCTCATACTGATAGAATCCAAGGGCTCTGTGGCCAGCATTGCAAGAGTATGCTTGTGTTCTTATTGTGGACATGTTATTCCTCTATGGCCCCCCTCTAGGGTCAGATGCAAATTTTCTTTTAAACAAAGTTTTTTGGATCCCTTTCTCTAGATTTCAGCTGTGTAACCAGGAGGAGCAGATGGTGAGCCATTTAGTAAAATGAGGATACTAAGATTCATTTTGACCCCTAACTTCTTGGACTATGTAGGGAGTCACTGTCCTATGAGAAGATTCCTTCCTCACTTGGACATTTAAAGCTAACTGATCAGTATTCTTTTTTGTCTGTCAATCCACAGTCTGATCCCACAGTAGGCTTCTGTCCTCATAGAACTATTTATCACACTGACCCAGCGAACCCTGCTTCTGACCCTTTGGGCTTTGATAGCAATGTATGACTAGGTGCTAAGTTATATTAAGGAAAGCCTAACTTCTGATTCAATTAACAAATACACTAGTCCCACCTCAGTCCATCTTAGCCCTGAGTCTAGGTTACCTGTGTGCCAGGACAGATAGTGAGATGTTCACTCTTATGTGCCTGCAGGATATTAGCTTTGTTCCAGTGATGGTGAAGCATAACTGGTTGGAGAAGTTACTTTTGAGGATCCTGCATGGATAAAATTGCAGATACTGCTGAGAGCAAACTCTGGGTGAATCTATGCAATCCACACAAAATGATATGATAAATGGAAGCCATTCTTTTCAAAGACTCATGTATTTCAAAATATTTATGGATATGTCTACCTTGAAAATCACTTCCTTTCTTCCACTGACACTCACAAAGGGTACCGGGCTACAGTACCCACAGGGGGTTCAAGTTGTCATCTGAAGAACACTGTAGTAGTTGTGTAGAATCCTTTTCTGTCCTGATGTAGGTTGTATTATGTATAAACAAAGACACCAGTTACTTCTCTCATGTGATTTTCAGGTTGCTCACAGAATGGAATCTTCCTCCCCATTACCAATTTTGAACAATACTTCATTTTGATGTCTGGGATTTCTTTAGTGAACAGGGACTATTCTTAGTATTTACATCCTGGGTCTATTAAGCTTTAAAATAAAACACTTGCAGTCACCCTTCTGAAGGGAAGATATTGGCTTCATTTAATCCTGAGCTATACCAGACCAATGCCAGATGCAGAACATAGATCATGAGCAAGAGAGGATTGAGGGAAAGTAGGGAGACTGGTGATGGAGGGTTGGGAGTTGTTAAAGGAGGGGATTTTAGCAGTGTCTTCGATGAACACCTGCGTCATTATTTTGCCACCTGGGACACTTCACATTCATCGGACACCTGGATATTTGATCAATTTCTCTTGCAAAGCTATATGGCAGGATATCGGGTATGTATATGATTTTGTGGCTTTCAGGAGGTTAACTAAGATCAGCATCTTCTCCAATGGAGCTGCTAATATAGCAAATCACAGATTTATTTTTCAGACTTAAGGATGAAGCCCAAAGTTGAGAACAACTCTGCTGGAGCTATGATCACAAAATCTTGCCCACAGAGGAAGCCTTTGACAGCCAGTTTCCGTTAAGAGAGAGTGTTTGGCGTGTGGAAAACTTACTTGCATACTGGCTGCTTAAAGCTGTCTTTGGAATGAAGAAATGCCTGAAGGTTGTGTGCAGAAGGTCAGGCTAGACAAGGTGGTTCTAGGAATCCTGTGAGCTGGTCTGTGGCATGCAGACCCTCGGTGCTAGGTGCATGGGATGAAATCTGTTTCTGGGAGAAGCGTATCAGCACTGGAAGCAGGTGGGAATTGAGACAAACTTGATCCACTTGAAGTGATTCTCAGAGCTGTTTTCTGCTCTCCTCTCTCACACTATTCACAGTGTCTCACGGTGACTAGTTCTCAGGTGACTTGAATATCAAGGAAAGGAAGTCTACTGTGCTTCTACTGTTGTACTGAGCAGGCAGGAAAACAGGTGGCTCCAACAGTGTGAGCCCTATCTCTGATACCCTCTTTTCATCCAGCTGTCAGCCTTTTTCAATGCTTTGGGATCCTGAAGCATGAGAGGATTGATGCCTAGACTTTAAGGTGTCACTGTCTTCAGGTGAGGTAGGGATGGAGAGAATGTGTCCAGGCAGCTGGTACAAAAGCACCGTTTGGACAGAGAGAGATATAGAGTCCCACCCGGGGAGATGGTCTGCCAAGGAGTGAGGTGTTCCCACCTGTAGCTTAGGGACAAGGAATGTGTGGAGCAGGAGCCTGAGGCTTTAGGACCAATGGAAGGGATCCTGAGGTGGAGATGGAGGAGAAAAACCCCCCAGCAGAATTGAAACATTCAGAGAGCATCCCAGGCAGAAAAATAGGAGGACCACCAGAGACACAGAGAAGATATTACCATCTCCTGGCTTTTCTTGGAGGAGGCAACTCCACGTGTTCCATCCTTGCCATCAGGACCAGACACTTGGTAGGTAATCCCAATAAGAGAAGCCCTGTCACAAGCACCTCTTTACAGAGCACATAGCCTGTTCCCTTGGCTGTCAGTGAGTGAAGGAAGTTAGAATAGGGGAAGCTCTGGAAGCACTGGATCTATCAGAGCATCAGGATTATTTTCCAGAACCCCTAAATAGAGGGGTGTCATTCTGCAATGGAGGCCACTCTATGGAAGGACAGGGACAACATTTCCAAACAGCTCATATTCTGAACAACAGACACACATTTCATGAATACCTTCTCTCCTGATCTCAGGGGCAGTAGTGTGCTAGGTCTTGCTTTATGCTCGCTGTGCTTCTGAATGCTCTTCTCAGAGTGTCACTTAAGGAAGGAAGAATTGACCCGAACCAATCAAAAGGCTGCCTGTACTTCAGAAGCCATGGGGTGGTGTGGGCCCCCTGGGGAAGCGGGGCTGCTGCCCTGTAATCCCTGAAGTCCCAGCCTGAAGCTGAGCTCTGGACTCAGTAACCACAGCTTGCACTTAACTAGAAAGGTACATGTAGTCTGAGGTACAGGAGTTGTCTCCAGGGTGATATTTCAATTTTCTGAATTAAGGCAATTATTTAAAGTCTAGGAGAGGACAGCGGGAGGCCAGAACACCTGTGCCTTCTTGCCTGTAGCCTTTTGTTTCTCTTGGGCCCTGTAAATGTCATTCCTTGAGTAAGGTTACATCAGACCTGAAATCCTGATTGCTTAATATGTGACAGCGCCTCAGCTAATGAAAATCTCACTTCTAGGAAGCTAGCAGGACTCCTTGTAATAAAGGCCATTTTAGTGTGATTTTTGGTATTTGGATGCTTTGATCCTTGGCTGGCACTGCATCTGTAAAATATGAGTGTAAGTAAGGTAAGAGGCAGTTTGGGACTTGACATGAATAGGTGAGCAGTGGAATAGCTGCTGGAGCCCTAGAGCACTTTGGCTCAGCCTGGAAGGGACAGGAAAAGGGTCTTATGTGGTGGAGGACATCTTTTGAGCCCCCAGAGAACATGGAGGAGGTCCTCTTTTATATATATATTTTATTGTGAATGATTATGCTTTATTGGAGAGACCTGCCCAACAAATGACGGCAGCCCAGTGGGCATCTTACACTTCCTACTTTGGCTAAGAAAGATCAACTGGAACCCAGGTTCCTCTGGGCAACTTTATATTCTCATCCCTCAAAAGGGTGGTGGGGGAAACTTCCAACCATTTCCTTCAGGCACTTCTAGTCTGTTAGAGATCAAGCCCCTCAGATGTAACTTTTTGTTTTCCATAAAGAACATTTCTTTACATTTTTTTGAGGTCTTCATTTGTTACTTGCATTCTAAGTTCTTTCAAGGCCATCAGACCAGCTTCTGTATGGATTGCCTGATGTCAGCCCCACAGAGGTCATCTTTAGCCATGATCAAGTCATCCAGGGTTACATCGTCAGCCAACATCACCCTGCTTGTGGAATCTGACAGATGTACTTCTAGTCCTTTTCGGGGCAAGGATAGTTCAATTATCCTGTCCATGAGACCTGGTCTGACAAGCACTGGATCCAAAGTTTCTGTTTGGTTTGTGACCGTGACATTTTCTTTCTCTCTCTCTCTCTTTTTTTTTTTTTTTGTAAAATAAATTTATTTTTTATTGGTGTTCAATTTGCCAACATATAGAATAATACCTAGTGCTCATCCCGTCAAGTGCCCACCTCAGTGCCTGTCAGTCACCCAGTCACCCCCACCCTCTGTCCACCTCCCCTTCCACCACCCCTAGTTCGTTTTCCAGAGTTAGGAGTCTCTCATGTTCTGTCTCCCTTTCTGATATTTCCCACTCATTTTTTCTCCTTTCCCCTTTATTCCCTTCCACCACTTTTTATATTCCCCAAATGAATGAGACCATATAATGTTTGTCCTTCTCCGATTGACTTATTTCACTCAGCATAATACCCTCCAGTTCCATCCCCGTCGAAGCAAATGGTGGGTATTTGTCGTTTCTAATGGCTGAGTAATATTCCATTGCATACACAAACCACATCTTCTTTATCCATTCATCTTTCGATGGACACCGAGGCTCCTTCCACAGTTTGGCTATTGTGGACATTGCTGCTAGAAACATCGGGGTGCAGGTGTCCTGGTATTTCATTGCATCTGTATCTTTGGGGTAAATCCCCAGCAGTGCAATTGCTGGGTCATAGGGCAGGTCTATTTTTAACTCTGAGGAACCTCCACACAGTTTTCCAGAGTGGCTGCAACAGTTCACATTCCCACCAACAGTGCAGGAGGGTTCCCCTTTCTCCACCTCCTCTCCAACATTTGTGGTTTCCTGCCTTGTTAATTTTCCCCATTCTCACTGGTGTGACGTGCTATCTCATTGTGGTTTTGTTTTGTATTTCCCTGATGGCAAGTGATGCAGAGCATTTTCTCATGTGCGTGTTGGCCATGTCTATGTCTTCCTCTGTGAGATTTCTGTTCATGTCTTTTGCCCATTTCATGATTGGATTGTTTGTTTCTTTGCTGTTGAGTTTAATAAGTTCTTTATAGATCTTGGAAACTAGCCCTTTATCTGATATGTCATTTGCAAATATCTTCTCCCATTCTGTAGGTTGTCTTTTAGTTTTGTGGACTGTATCCTTTGCTGTGCAAAAGCTTCGTATCTTGATGAAGTCCCAATAGTTCATTTTTGCTTTTGTTTCTCTTGCCTTCGTGGATGTATCTTGCAAGAAGTTACCTTGGCCGAGTTCAAAAAGGGTGTTGCCTGTGTTCTCCTCTAGGATTTTGATGGAATCTTGTCTCACATTTAGATCTTTCATCCATTTTGAGTTTATCCTTGTGTATGGTGAAAGAGAGTGGTCTAGTTTCATTCTTCTGCATGTGGATGTCCAATTTTCCCAGCACCATTTATTGAAGAGACTGTCTTTCTTCCAGTGGATAGTCTTTCCTCTTTTATTGAATATTAGTTGACCATAAATTTGAGGGTCCACTTCTGGGTTCTCTATTCTGTTCCATTGATCTATGTGTCTGTTTTTGTGCCAGTACCACACTGTCTTGATGACCACCGCCTTGTAGTACAACCTGAAATCTGGCATTGTGATGCCCACAGCTATAGTTTTCTTTTTTAAAATTCCCCTGGAAAAAAAATAAAATTCCCCTGGCTATTCAAGGTCTTTTCTGATTCCACACAAATCTTAAAATAATTTGTTCCAAATCTCTGAAGAGAGTCCATGGTATTTTGATAGGGATTGCATTAAATGTGTAAATTGCCCTAGGTAGCATAGATATTTTCACAATATTAATTCTTCCAATCCGTGAGCATGGAATATTTTTCCATTTCTTTGTGTCTTCCTCAATCTTTCAGAAGTGTTCTATAGTTTTTAGGGTATAGATCCTTTACCTCTTTGGCTAGGTTTATTCCTAGGTATCTTATGCTTTTGGGTGCAATTGTAAATGGGATTGACTCCTTAATTTCTCTTTCTTCAGTCTCATTGTTAGTGTATAGTAATGCCACTGACTTCTGGGCATTGATTTTGTATCCTGCCACCCTGCCGAATTGCTGTATGAGTTCTAGCATTCTTGGGGTTGAGTCTTTTGGGTTTTCTATGTAAAGTATAATGTCATTGGCGAAGAGGGAGAGTTTAACTTCTTCTTTGCCAATTTGAATGCATTTTATTTCTTTTTATTGTCTGATTGCTGAGGCTAGGACTGACAGTGACATTTTCATGTCACCTCTCAGATCAAATCTATCCAACTGGTTCAAGAGTTCCAACACTGTTCATTGAATTTCTCTCTTACCACTGGCTCCTGAGTCACATATTTTTGTTCCAATAGTGCCAATTTCATCAATAAAGATGATGGATGATGCATGTTCTTCCATATATGGAAAAAATTCCCGAATGAGATTGGGCTGCTCCTCTAGGTACTTCTTTATAACTCCAGAGCCAGCCACTCTCAGGAAAGTGTCTGAAGTTTTGGTTTGCTACTGCTTTAGTTAATAAGGTTTTGCCTGTGCCAGTTGGACTATAGAGAATGACCCTCTTTGGGGACTTTATACCTACCTCTTCATAATACTCAGAATGAGTAAGATGAAGCTCCACAGATGCCCTAATGTCCTCGATTTGGTTGTCCAACTCCCTAATATCAGCATAGGTTTCCTGGGAGTCTTTTTCTACCTTCATCACGGTGACCAAGTCCTTTTCTACCTTCTTCATTATGAGCTCCCATGTGAGAGCATGCACCTTGTGGTTGAGCAGGGTAGAGCATCCTGGTTCCAGCAGATCCTTATCTACATGGCAAAGAATGCTGTGTAGTATTCCAAAATGGAATATCTATAGGAATATGTTTTTACCTGTAAGTATTGTTTATGCCTAGAGAGCAGAAGAAGTTCAGAATGTAGAGTGAAATGGTAAACAATTATGACTGAGGGTCCAGGGAAAGGTGGTCAAAGATCACACAACCCAAACACACACATGTAAGTCCAGGTTCAGAAGTTATCCTTATAGAGTATTTCACGGGAACTAAGAAAAGCATTAAAGTCAAGTCATGTGCATAATTAGAAAGAGTTTTGGGCATGGAAGAAAGGATTAAGTGATTCTCTGTCAAGTGTAAAGGAAGTTCATGGACTACAATCTTCTTGTTAGGTTTAAGGAGAAAGGAGACTTTAGTTGTGAGGGGTCAAGCTATGTTTGAAGCATAAACTAAATTTCTTGGAGGTTAATGTCCTGGGTACAGAAATGGAGAGAGTAGGGAGGGCTTGTGAGTACAATGAAAGAACAAATGACAAGTCTCTGAGGGTGCAGACATGTGAGCTGCTAAAATCAATGCACAGAAATAAATCAAGTGAAGCTTCCGGGGGATTGATGGTGATGGACAGAAGGAAGGGATGGACTGAAGAATTTAGAATTTCTAGAAAGCCATAGCGCAGGTGAAAAATGAAGAGTTAGGAGGATAGAAGATTACCATCAGAGGTTAGAGACAATAGTGGTGGAATCATTCAGATAAGATGAATGTTTGGGTCTCAAGGGTCACCTTGTGAGTACAGGGCTGAAATCAAGTTGAGCAATGGGGGCTTAGGTTAGATCTTACAGGAATTTGAGATCAGGGTATTGGATGACTTACCAACATTAATGCTGAAGTTGGTGGTTAAGACATTGGGAGTGGGATTTACAAAACTCTGTGAACCCAACACCAAAGTGCAGTAGCAGTTGGAGGAGGCTGAGGACAGTGGGTACATCAAAACAATGGGGGCAAACAGAGGGTGTGTTTTAGAGCTGACCTCTCAACCTCTGGGCTTTGCTACACCTGGAGTGTGGTAGCCCAACCTCTGTTCTCTGATAGCCCTGTAACCTGCGTGTAGACCTTCATAATGCTCAAGTCTACCTTGGTCCTGGGTGATTAGTCTAGGAGGGGGGAATGGACTTCATCAGCCTAATACAAAGTGCTTCCTTGGCTCTCACCACCTTTAAGTACAGTCATGTCTTTTTCTCCTTGTTAAAAAACCTTCAAGGACCACATCCCTTCTCGTGACTTTTCTCTTTGATTCTCTAAATCGAAACACCTTAAGAGTGTGGTGTGAAGTAACTGCCTTCTTTTTGTGTTCTTTTACTCAACATATTGAAGTCTGGCTTCCACTGACAACCACTGCCACTGGTACCGATTTTACATGTTTAGGGAAGAGATTATTTCAGAGCACCAATTCTACATTGGGTGTAGAATGCCCAGGTTTAAATTGGTCCAAACCAGTTTTGGATGCTAATCACTAAAAAGCCCATGTATATAAATGTGCACTGGCCTGAAATCTCTACTAACATTTTTCCCTTTTAGCATTTTCAGAGTTTAAGACCCAACACGGCTTTACGTGTTAGATCAGCAAACACTGTAGATTCTTAAAAGCAGCAAGATCAGGGAAATAGACAATTGTCATGCAAAGAGACTCCTTAAGGACATGCTAATAGACAATTGTAAGTAGCAAAGCTAAAGGTGAATTCATCTAGAGAACATTGCTTTGTAAGGTGAGAGACAAAAATGACAGGTCATTTGTAAATATCTTCTCCCATTCTGTAGCTGTGCAGAAGCTTCTTATCTGATGAAGTCACAATAATTCATTTTTGCTTTTGTTTTCTTGCCTTCATGGATGTATCTTGCAAGAAGTTGCTGTGGCCAAGTTCAAAAAGGGTATTGCCTGTGTTCTCCTCTAGGATTTTGATGGAATCTTGTCTCACATTTAGATCTTTCATTCATTTTGAGTTTATCTTTGTGTATGGTCTAAGAGAATGGTCTAGTTTCATTCTTCTGCATGTGGATGTCCAATGTTCCCAGCACTCCTTACTTGTTCTTTTGCCTGAGATGATGAGAGTAAAAAGCAAACACAAGGTAAAGGAGATTGAAGGTTACCATCTCCTCATCAAGACTTGGGAGACTGAGTTTTTAGAGTTTTAGCATTTTCAAATGGTTTCATTTATGTAAAGCTCAAGAACAGGCTAAAGTACCGGTATTTCTTCTATTAGCTTTGGTTTGTGTTTTATAAGACTATGATCCCTAGGAGGAAGCCACCTGGAGAAGTGTTTTGTGCCAGTGTTAGCCTATGGATAGTTCAGCTGTGGGTTGGACATGCCTTGGCCCCATAAACTACCCAGTATTCCTTTCCAAACCAACTTTTTTCCTGGTTGTATGCTTATGGTTTCTTTTATATTTGGAGATGCCCTTCAGTGACAATCATCATGAACTGAAAAAAATAAAAATATTTTTAAAAAAGTTTTTAAAATTTATTCATGATAGACAGGAAGAGAGAGAGCGAGAGAGAGAGAGAGAGAGAGAGAAAGGGAGAGAGAGAGGCAAAGATATAGGCAGAGGGAGGAGTTGGCTCCCCACAAAGAGCCCTATGTGGGACTTGATCCTGGACCCTGGGACAACACCCTGAGCTGAAGGCAGACGTTCAACCACTGATAAACCCAGGCATCCCTGAAAAAACAAAGATTTATTACTTACAAGACCTGGAAATTTCATAGATCACTAGGCCCACCTGGTGAAGTCTTTGGGGGAAGGGAGAGAAGAAAAGAATGCCTCGTTTTCCTTTTATTTGGATCAAGGTTGGGGACCTGGGGTTTCCTGGGCTCCCTTTCTGTTGGTGAATTTTAACACAAGAGTGGGAATTTAAAGTTCGGGAAGACTCCCAGTGCTTCCCCATTGAGAATGATATTTGCTGTGGGCTTTTCATAGATGGCTTTTAAGATGATGAGGAATGTTCCCTCTATCCTTACACTCTGAAGAGTTTTGAGCAGGAATGGATGCTGTATTTTGTCAAATGCTTTCTCTGCATCTATTGAGAGGATCATATGGTTCTTGTTTTTTCTCTTGCTGATATGATGAATCACATTGATTGTTTTACGAGTGTTGAACCAGCCTTGTATCCTGGGGATAAATCCTACTTGGTCATGGTGAATAACCTTCTTAATGTACTGTTGTATCCTATTGGTTAGTATCTTCTTGAGAATTTTTGCATCCAAGTTCATCAGGGATATTGGTCCCTAATTTTCCTTTTTGGTGGGGTCTTTGTCTGGTTTTGGAATTAAGGTGATGCTGGCCTCATAGAACGAGTTTGGAAGTACTCCATCTCTTTCTATCTTTCCGAACAGCTTTAATAGAATCGGTATGGTTTCTTCTTTAAACGTTTGATAGAATTCTCCAGGGAAGCCATCTGGCCCTGGACTTTTGTGTCTTGGGAGACTTTTGTGTCTGTTCCTAAGAACAGGAACAAGACAGGGATGTCCACTCTCACCACTGCTATTCAACATAGTACTAGAAGTCCTAGCCTCAGCAATCAGACAACTAAAAGAAATAAAAGGCATTCAAATTGGCAAAGAAGAAGTTAAACTCTCCCTCTTCACCAATGACATGATACTTTACATAGAAAACCCAAAAGACTCAACCCCAAGATTGCTAGAACTCATACAGCAATTCGGCAGGGTGGCAGGATACAAAATCAATGCCCAGAAACCAGTGGCATTTCTATACACTAACAATGAGACTGAAGAAAGAGAAATTAAGGAGTCAATCCCATTTACAATTGCACCCAAAAGCATAAGATACCTAGGAATAAACCTAACCAAAGAGGTAAAGGATCTATACCCTAAAAACTACAGAACACTTCTGAAAGAAATTGAGGAAGACACAAAGAAATGGAAAAATATGCTATGCTCATGGATTGGAAGAATTAATATTGTGAAAATGTCAATGTTACCCAGGGCAATTTTCCCATTTAATGCAATCCCTATCAAAATACCATGGAATCTCTTCAGAGAGTTGGAACAAATTATTTTAAGATTTGTGTGGAATCAGAAAAGACTCTGAATAGCCAGGGGAATTTTAAAAAAGAAAACTATAGCTGTGGGCATCACAATGCCAGATTTCAGGTTGTACTACAAGGCGGTGGTCATCAAGACAGTGTGGTACTGGCACAAAAACAGACACATAGATCAATGGAACAGAATAGAGAACCCAGAAGTGGACCCTCAAATTTATGGTCAACTAATATTCAATAAAAGAGGAAAGACTATTCACTGGAAGAAAGACAGTCTCTTCAATAAATGGTGCTGGGAAAATTGGACATCCACATGCAGAAGAATGAAACTAGACCACTCTCTTGCACCATACACAAGGATAAACTCAAAATGGATGAAAGATCTAAATGTGAGACAAGATTCCATCAAAATCCTAGAGGAGAACACAGGCAACACCCTTTTTGAACTTGGCCACAGTAACTTCTTGCAAGATACATCCATGAAGGCAAGAGAAACAAAAGCAAAAATGAACTATTGGGACTTCATCAAGATACGAAGCTTTTGCACAGCAAAGGATACAGTCCACAAAACTAAAAGACAACCTACAGAATGGGAGAAGATATTTGCAAATGACGTATCAGATAAAGGGCTAGTTTCCAAGATCTATAAAGAACTTATTAAACTCAACAGCAAAGAAACAAACAATCCAATCATGAAATGGGCAAAAGACATGAAGAGAAATCTCACAGAGGAAGACATAGACATGGCCAACACGCACATGAGAAAATGCTCTGCATCACTTGCCATCAGGGAAATACAAATCAAACGTAATGAGATACCACCTCACACCAGTAAGAATGGGGAAAATTAACAAGGCAGGAAACCACAAATGTTGGAGAGGATATGGAGAAAAGGGAACCCTCTTACACTGTTGGTGGGAATGTGAACTGGTGCAGCCACTCTGGAAAACTGTGTGGAGGTTCCTCAAAGAGTAAAAATAGATCTGCCCTCTGACCCAGCAATTACACTGCTGGGGATTTACCCCAAAGATACAGATGCAATGAAATGCTGGGACACCTGCACCCCAATGTTTCTAGCAGCAATGTCCACAATAGCCAAACTGTGGAAGGAGCCTCGGTGTCCATCGAAAGATGAATGGATAAAGAAGATGTGGTTTGTGTATACAATGGAATATTCCTCAGCCATTAGAAATGACAAATACCCACCATTTGCTTTGACGTGAATGGAACTGGAGGGTATTATGCTGAGTGAAATAAGTCAATCGGAGAAGGACAAACATTATATGGTCTCATTCATTTGGGGAATATAAAAAGTGGTGGAGGGAATAGAGGGGAAAGGAGAAAAAATGAGCGGGAAATATCAGAAAGGGAGACAGAACATGAAAGACTCTTAACTCTGGGAAACGAACTAGGGGTGGTGGAAGGGGAGGTGGGCAGGTGGTGGGGGTGACTTGGTGGTGGGCATTTGACGGGATGAGCACTGGATGTATTCTGTATGCTGACAAATTGAACACCAATAAAAAATAAATTTATTAAAAATAGTAAAGTTCCAGAAGAGAAAAAAATAAAACAAAACAAAACAATATGTAGTTGAAATAGTCAGCTGTGGAAAACAACCAATATCTCTGTATCTGGTGGATTCCACTCCTGGCAGTGGGTTTATTCAAGATGCCTAAGCAACCAAAGCGTAAGTCAGGCCTTTGCATTACAAGAGAGAATACAGCTCTCAAGGCTTACCCTACAGCAAGGAGGAGGATGAAATCTAATGCATGAAGATGGCACAGGAGATGGATGGGAAAAAGCCACTTCATTGATGATTTGATTGAGTTACTCAACTAACTGGAGCTATGTATCTCCAGACCTATTGCTAGTTCAATGATAAATCTTAAGTTTCTGTTATTGTTAATCACATTTTGGTCACTTGAAGATGCCTAATGAATACATACTCTGCTGAGTCAAGCACGTCTTGTGTCATTTTTGTTCAGTTTTGTTGCTTTGGTCTGCTCGTTTGATCTCTGTGTGCTTATGAAGTTTACTCCTGATGTTTTTATATTGATCTTGCTATAGCAAATGGAGTTTTGTATGATATATCTTTTTGGTTCACAATTGCTATCGACTAATAGAAAAACTACTGATTGTAAGAATATTGAACAATTGTTTTCCCTTTCTGAATTCTCCTGGAATGCTAATAAATTCTCATTTCTGATCGAGATTTCTTAGATTTCTGGGTAGATAATCATGATGAACTCTGATATTTGTAGATCCCACTCTTGCAATTGTAAATGTCATCTTCTCATCTTGTCTCACTGCTTTGGAGGGAAATTGCATCATCTTCTCAAGTAATATGAGTAGCAGTGTTGTTTTATTACAGTGTAATTACTTCAGTCTGGTATTATCTGTTATCATGAAGCATGTGGTTGAATATTATTGAATGTTACATATTTTCTATTTGAAGAGTGAATCATCAGAATTTTTTTGTTAAATATTTGAGGTCACAATGTTGAATTTTATATTTATGCCTATTAAGATCCTATAGGGTGGTCATAGTATTCTCATTTAACCTATTGATTTGAGAATTCAAACCCTAATAAAGTTTGTTTGGTCATGGATTACTATTTAGGTAGGTGTTATTCTTCCAGTATACTTTCAGGTTCAGTGGATTAATATATCATTTAGAATTGTTGTCTATAATAACCACCATTTGCTTCAACGTGGATGGTACTGGAGGGTATTATGCTGAGTGAAGTAAGTCAATTGGAGAAGGACAAACATTATATGGTCTCATTCATTTGGGGAATATAAATAATAGTGAAAGGGAATATAAGGGAAGGGAGAAGAAATGTGTGGGAAATGTCAGAAAGGGAGACAGAACATAAAGACTCCTAACTCTGGGAACCGAACTAGGGGTGGTGGAAGGGGAGGAGGGCGGGGGGGGGGTGGGGGTGAATGGGTGACGGGCACTGTGGGGGGGCACTTGACAGGATGAGCACTGGGTGTTATTCTGAATGTTGGTAAATTGAACACCAATAAAAAATAAATTTATTTTTTAAAAAAAGAATTGTTGTCTATATATTCATTAGAGATAAATGGTTTTTTCAGGTTTTGAAACAGAAAAAGCTATGGTTTTACCATAGTTCTGAAAATGCATTGATAGTTTTCCCTATGATTCTGTACTCCAAACAATACATATAACATAGAAGTTTGAACTTACCTGAAAAACTGTCTGTGCTTGTTGCCCTTTTGAGCTACTTCTTTTTTAAGAAAAATTATTTTAGGGGCACCTAGGTGGCTCAGGGGTTGAGTGTCTGCCTTCTGCTTAGGGCATGATCCTGGTCCCAGAATCGAGTTCCACATTGGGCTTCTTGCATGGAGTCTGTTTCTCTCTCTGTCTGTGTCTCTGCCTCTGTCTGTGTCTTTCATGAATAAATAGATAAAATATTAAAAAAAGAAAAATTAACTTAATTTAATTTATTTTCAATTAATTAACACATAGTGTAGTATTAGTTTCAGAGGTAGATTTCACTGATTCGTCATTTGTATGTAACACCCAGTGCTCATTACATATCATGCCCTCCTTAATGTCTATCACCCAGTTACCCCATCCCCCTGCTTTCCTACCCTTAGCAACTGTCATTTGTTTCTTATAGTTAAAAGTCATTTATGGTTTGTCTCCCTTTATGATTTTGTCTTCTTTATTTTTTCCTCCCTTTCCTTATGATCCTCTGTTTTGCTTCTTAATTTCCAGCTCTGTTTTGTTCTTTATTTCCACATATGAGTGAAATCATATGATAATTGTCTTCCTCTGATTGACTTACCCTCCAGGTCCATCCATCTCATTGCCAATGGTAAGATTTCATTTTTTTTTGATGACTGAGTAATAGTCCTCTGTATATATGTACCACATCTTCTTTATCCATTCATTTGCCAATGGACATCTGGGCTCTTTCCATATTTGACCATGTGGACATTGGTGCTATAAACATTGGGGTGCAGTTGCCCCCTTGGATCATTATCTTTGTATCTTTTGGGTAAATACCTAGTAGTGTAATTGCTGGGTTGTGGGTAGCTCTATTTTTAACTTTTTGAGGAACTTCTGCTGCAAGAGAGCTTAGTTCTTGTCTCAGGGAGTGGGAAAATGAATCTCGTGGACAAAGGAGAGTGAGAAAAGATGATAGAAGCTTATTATGCAAGGATACAGAAAATGCTAATATATATATATATATATAATGTGGTATATATATACCACGTCTTCTTTGTCCATTCATCAGTCAATTTCCTCTGGTGCTCTTTCTATAATTTGGCTATTATTGATGCTGCTGCTATAAACATCAGGATGTGTGTGTCCCTTTAAATTGTTATTAAAGGAGTGAGGGGGTTCCCGACAGAGTTGCCATTGAGGGCTTTTTTGGCTGGCCTTTTATTGAGAGCCTAATCAGGCAACTTATGGCCTTGAGATTTCTTGCGCTGTCTTGAGTGAATGACATAAGGCTGTCTTTTAGTCTGGTGAGTCTTTGTGATTACTTTGTAGCTGTCAAGGAAAGATAACATTTTGGAGCCAGGGGGCCAGGGGTACTTCCTTTTCTCTGTTTTTGTTGCTTTATCTCTGTTTTCTTGGGATTTATAGGAGTGTCACTCTGGAGCTTCTCGGTATACTTTCTGTATGAGTGAAACCATATGATGATTGTCCTTCTCTGATTGACTTACTTCACTCAGCATAATACCCTCCAGTTCCATCCACGTCGAAGCTAATGGTGGGTATTCGTCATTTCTAATGGCTGAGTAATTGTTCAATTTTTTTTCTTGGGTTACATATTCCTCTAAATTAAACAAATATATTGAGATGAATCTTAGTATTTCCTTAAAATTTTTATTCTTTTTTTAAAGATTTTATTTATTCATTCATTCATGAGAGACACACAGAGAGAGGCAGAGACACCAGCAGAGGGAGAAGCAGGTTCCCTGCAGGGAGCCTGATGTGGGACTGGATCCTGGGTCTCTAGGATCATGTTGAGCCACCCAGGCTGCCCAATTTTTATTCTTTTATCAGAGTTGTATTATTGATTTCTTTTTCTTTTTTCTTAGATATATTTATGGAGTTATGTCAAATTTATAGATCTTTTTGAATATCTGAACTTACTTCTCAATTATATTTTTCTGTATCTGACTTAATTTGTGCTTTTGAGTTCCTTTATCCTCCTTTTCTTATGTTTGGTTTTGTTATCTTGGTAATGATTGTATTTGAGTTTTCAGAAGCATAAATTATTCTTGATTATTAGTGAATGCATATAAGATAGATAAAGATAATGGTTGCCCTCATACTTTTTTAAAACTATAGTACATAATATTTTCTTGTTCATTAAATTCTTAATATTATTTTTTTAGTTTTGACACTACTTACTACATTTACATATCACATTGTCATTTGTCAACTGGAGGCATATCCAACTTCATATAAAATATTATTACATTAAATATCAAGTAATAAATGATTAAAGAGGGGTCTTTCATAGTCATTGCTTATAGTCTGCCTTTCCTAATGTAATTTATACTCCTTGAAATTCTTTTAGATGGCTGAATAGTATTCTGTGTTTATATATATATATATATATATATATATATATATATATATATATATACCACATCTTCTTTATCCATTCATCAGTCAATTTCCTCTGGTGCTCTTTCTATAATTTGGCTATTATTGATGCTGCTACTATAAACATCAGGATGTGTGTGTCCCTTTAAATTGTTATTAAATTGTTATTTTTGTATCGTTTGGGTAAATACCTAGTAGTGCAATTGCTAAAATGTAGGGTAGTTTTATTTTTAATTTTGTTTCGGAAAATATTTATTTATTTGAGAAAGAGGGAGAGAGAGAGAGAGAGAGAGAAAGAGAGAGAGAGAGAGAGAGAGAGAGAGCATCCCAAGCAGACTACAGGTGAGTGGGGAATCTGAAGTGGATCCTTTTTTTTTAAGATTTTATTTATTTATTCATGAGAGAGAGAGACAGAGAGAGTGAGAGACAGAGAGAGATGCAGATAGAGAGAGAGAGAGAGAGGCAGAGACACAGGTAGAGGGAGAAGCAGGCTCTAGCAGGAAGCCCGATGTGGGACTCGATCCCAGGACTCCAGGATCACGCCCTGGGCTGAAGGCAGGTGCCAAACTGCTGAGCCATCCAGTGATCCCTGAAGTGGATCTTCATTGATCTCAAGACCCTGAGATCATGACCTGAGCACCTGGCTGTGCCACCCAGTGCCCATATTCTTAACTTTCAGAGGAACTACCATACTGTTTTCCAGATGGCTGTACCAGTTTATATCCCCACCAACAGTGCAAGAAGGTTCTCCTTTCTCCCCTCCTTGCCAACACCTGTTGTTTCCTGTGTTAATTTTAGCCATTCTGACAGATGTGAGGACGTATCTCACTGTGGTTTTTGACTTGTGTTGCCCTGATGATGAATGATGTTGAACAACTGTTCATGTGTCCTTTAGCTATCTGCATGTCTACTTTGGAAAAATGTCTATTCATGTCCTCTGCTCATTTCTTAACTGGATTATTCGTTTTTTTGGTATTGAGTTTGATAAGTTCATTATAGATTTTGGATACTAATTTATCAGATATAGGTCATTGCAAATATTTTCTCCCATTGTGAAGGTTGCCTTTTAGTTTGTTGATTGTTTCCCTTGCTGTGCTGAAGCTTTTTATCTTGATGACGTCCCAATAGTTCATTTTTGCTTTTGTTTCCCTTGCCTCTGGAGACATGTCTAGCAAGAAGTTGCTGTGGCCGAGGTCAGAGAGTTTGCTGCCTGTGTTTTCTTCTAGGATTTTGATGGTTTCCTGTCTCATGCTTAAGTCTTTCATAACTTTTGAATTTGTGTATGATGTAGTAAAGTGGCGCAGTTTCATTCTTCTGCATGTTACTGTCCAGTTTTCCCAACACCATTGGTTGAAGACACTGTCTTTTCCCCATAGGATATTCTTCCTGCTTTGTTGAAGATTAGTTGACCATATAGTTGTAGGTCCATTAATGGGTTTTATTCTGCTCCATTGGCCTATGTGTCTGTTTTTGTACCAGTACCAACTGTCTTATGACTACAGCTTTGAAATATAGCTTGATGTCTAGAATTGTGATGCTGCCAGCTTTGCTTTTCTTTTTCAAGATTGCTTTGGCTATGTGCGGTCTTATCTGGTTCCATACAAATTTTAGGATTGCTTGTTCTAGCTCTGTGAGAAATGCTAGGAGTGTTTGGAATGGGATTGCATTAAATGTGTAGATTGTTTTCAGTAGTATGGACATTTTGACAATATTTGTTCTTCCAATCCAAAAGTATGGGATGTTTTTCCATTTCTTTGTGTCCTCTTCAATTTCTTTCATAAGTGTTCCGTAGTTTTTAGAGTACAGATCTTTTACTTCTTTGGTTAGGTTTATTCCTAGGTATCCTATGGTATTTAGCACATCAATATAAAGTTTGGATTGTTTTGTTGACATAGGATTTTTTCTATTTACCAATTTTTTATTTAAAAACTTACAAGGAGTTGGGATTTGCAAATGTTAACTTCTGTTTAAAATGTCTCCCTCGTTTTTAGTTCTTTGTGCAACACCTCATCAGATGCTGAATCACCTGAAATGATCATCGAATCTTTTCAACCTAATTATTTTGGTGTATTATCCAAATGTTTTGTGGAAAATTGTCTCACATTCCCTTGCAAACAGTGGAGCACAGACTTTCCAAATAAGAGCCCTAGTCAAGAACTATCACCTTGGAATAATAGTCAAGCTCTATTTAGACAAGCTCAAGAATATTTCACCAAATAGTGTGTCATTGCGTGTGGGAGAAGGTGGGAACAAAAAAAGACATGCAAAGGAACCCAGGCTTTATAACTGTGTTTCTGCCACTATTTAGAAATATTTCCCCAGTGTCCTTCTCACAGCTGCCTTCACCTCTTTATTCTTTAGGCTGTAGATGAGGGGATTCAGCAAGGGTGTGACTGCACTGTACTGCAAGGACAGGAGCAAAACCAGGGAGGAATCAGTTGTGGGCATAAGGTAGCGAATCACACCAGAGCCAAAGAACAGGGTCACTGCAATGAGGTGGGAGGAGCAGGTGGAGAAAGTCTTGCTTCTGCCTGAGGTGGAGCTGATGCTCAGGATGGTGGAGACGATACGGGCATAGGAGAAGAAGATTGGGAGGAAGGTCCCAAGCCCATGTAGTAAGATGGAGCAGATCAAGATGTCAACACTGATGGAAATATCTGAGCAAGAGAGAGGGAAGAGGGAGGGCAGCTCACAGATGTAATGATGTATGGTTTGGGCCTCACAGAAGTCCAGGTTAATAGCCAAGAACACAATGACAAATGCATTGAGACAGGCCAGACCCCATGAGATCAACACCAGCTTCACACAGAACTGGGGGCTCATCACCTGGCCATAGAGCAGTGGGTGGCAGATGGCAGCATAGCGGTCATAGGCCATCACTGAGAGCAGAAAGGCTTCAGTCCCTGGTGTGATAAACACAAAGAACACCTGGGTGAGGCAGCCCTCCACTGAGATGGTTCTCTTCTCAGACAGAAGGTCCTTCAGGAGCTTGGGCACAGTGACAGAAGAGAAGCAGAGGTCTAGGAAGGACAGGTTACTCAGGAAGAAGTACATGGGAGTGTGGAGGCGGGAATCAGCCCTGATCACCAGCAGCATCATCAGGTTCCCCATCACAGTCAGGAGGTAGATCCCCAGGAAGAACACAAAGAGCAGAGCTTCGATATAGGGGTCGTCGGACAGCCCAATGAGAATGAACTCCGTGATGGTGCTGTGGTTCCTCCAGGCCATTTGTGGAGGGGGTTTCCCTGGAGTAATAGAGAAATAGTGATGAGATCCCTCTCCTTCACGTCATCACTCCTCTTACCATACATGCTTCCCTGCTTCCCTATACTCTGTGCGGACATCTCAAGGCTGCCCTCACTGTCTATCGGGAAGAATTTTTATCTTGTTTGGTTATAACTGATCTGGTTCACAGTGTTTGCATAGTTCAGAGAATATTCTTTTTCTTCCATAAGGGTTTACCTGGAAAAATGAGTCTTGCTGGTTCACCTCCATATCTCTGCATTATGATCCCCCTCCTTTTAAAAAATATTTTGTTTATTTATTCATGAGAGAAACACAGAGAGAGGCAGAGATACAGGAAGAGGGAGAAGCAGGCTCCACACAGGGAGCCCGATGTGGGACTCGATCCAGGGTTCCAGGATCCTGTCCTGTGTTGATGGCCCGGCTAGACCGCTGAGCCATCCAGGTATCCCCGTGCATTATGGTTCTATTGCATTCTTCCTAGCATTTAGAAACCTAAAATTTCTTGCATGTATCTGCAGGGATATTCTAAACTTCTCTTTAATTTCTAAATCATAATTTTTTGTTCAAAATCATCCAATGTCTCCTTACCAGAGTTGATAACCATTAGGGAAAGGAGGTGCGGATCTTAGAAGGCTAATGAAAGAAAATAAATTTTCTTTAAGATCTGAAGAAAAAATGAATACAATATAGGCTGGATTATATTTATAATGGGTGGGACAGAGCCAGAGAAATGCTTGCTTGTTATTGTGCCTCATAATTGCTTCAGTAATATAAATTTTAATAAAATTTTATTAAAAAGGGGCCTATGAAAGCAAAAGTGCCTGGGAGCCATGGAAGTCAAGTCCCTGCTCTTTACTTTGTAAACAAGTCCATACATATTAAGGCTTCATTAAAACGCTTTCTTAATGACTATCTCAATTGTTTCAAGGTAGTTCCATAAGATTGGAGAGGGAATTATTAGCCTCAGGGTAAGGAAGTTTATCCCTATTTTACCTGTGAGAAGTCTCATATTAAGGGATATTTGCAATGTCATATAACAACAAGTAGAAGAAAGAGGAAATACATGCCATTATTTTTCTAATTACAATCCAATGTCTAGGCTTAGTCCACATCATGAGAAACACTTTTCTTACCTGGACCTTAAAATTCTTCCTCATCTGCCCTCAACTTTTGGCCATTTTGGCTGCTTTTGATACCAGAAAGGTCCGTTTGTTTCTGTCTTTGCTCACCTTCTCCTCTATATGTCCTCCTCTTAATTCCAGAGATGCAGACTCTCATGGGCCTTCCAATGTCACCTATAGCCCTGCTCAATTCCTTATAGCCTGACCCCACTTCTCCCTCCTTGAACTCCCAGCTCTCTGTTCAAATCACGGGGCCACCTGCTCTCAGGTGTTTTATGTTATGGTCTGATTCTGTGTCTGGCTCATGGGGGACATCTAACTGGGTTTTCCCCTCCCGATTGTGAGCTCCATGAGAGCAGGGCCACAACTGGACAAGCACAGTCACAAACTGGCATATCTCGGGCTCTGTCCCACCCATTAGCTTCTGATGACCTCTCCAATCTCTGTCCAATTGAGGCATCTCCTGTGTTCCTCAGAGACCTCTTGACAGTGCTTAGCACCATCTCATCCCTTCCTCCATAGGCCCCACAGCACTGGCGCCTGGAGGGAGCACGATGGACATGGCTGTCTGCCCCTGTTGCCAGGCCCCCCACTTACGAAGATCGGAGGCCACAGCTGCTGAATTTAGAGGTTGTTATCATCTGCACAGAGCTCACCATCTCATGCTGCTGCCATCCTGTCTCTTCTGCTCTCATACTGGTAGACTCAAGGGCACTGTGGCCACCATTGCAAGAATCTGCTTGTGTTCTTGTTGTGGACATGTTATTCTTTTTTGCCCCCCTAGGTTCAGAGGCAAAGGGCTTATAATTTTCTTTTTTAAAAATTTTATTTATTTATTCATGAGAGACACACACACACACAGAGAGGCAGAGACACAGGCAGAGGGAGAAGCAGGCTCCCTGTAGGGAGCCTGACATGGGACTTGATCTCGTCTCCAGGATCGCGCTCTGGGCTGAAGGTGGTGCTAAACCGCTGAGCCACCCTATAGGCTGCCCTATAATTTTCTTTTAAACAACGTTCTTGGATCCTCTTTCTCCATATTTCAGCTGTGTAGTCAGGAGGAGCAGATGGTGAGCCATTTAGGTGAATGAGGATACTAAGATTCATTTTGACCCCTTACTTTTGGACTATATAGGGAGTCACTGTCCTACGAGAATATGTCTCTCTCAGTTGGACATTTAAAGCTAACTGATCAGTATTCTTTTTTGTCTGTCAGTCCACAGTCTAATCCCACAGTAGGCTTCTGTCCTCATAGAACTATTTAATCACACCAACGCAGAAAACCCTGCTTCTGACCCTTTGGGCTTTGCCAGCAATGTATGACCAGGTGCTAACTTACATTAAGGAAAGCCTAACTGCTGATCTAATAACAAATCCACTAGTCCCACCTCAGTCCATCTTAGCCCTGAGTCTAGGTTACCTGTGTGCCAGGACAGATAGTGAGATGTTCACTGTTACGTGCCTGCAGGACATTAGCTTTGGTCCAGTGATGGTGAAGCATAACTGGCTGGAGAAGTTACTTTTGAGGATCCTGCATGGATAAAATTGCAGATACTGCTGAGAGCAAACTCTGGGTGAATCTATGCAATCCACACAAAATGATATGATAAATGGAAGCTATTCTTTTCAAAGATTCATGCATTTCAAAATATTTATGGATATGTCTACCTTGAAAATGACTTCCTTTCTTCCACTGACACTCACAAGGGGTACCGGGCTACAGTGCCTACAGGGGGTTCAAGTTCTCATCTGAAGAACAGTGTAGTAGTTGTGCAGAATCCTTTTCTGTCCTGTTGGAGGTCATATTATGTACAAAGACACCAGTTACTTCTCTCATGTGAAATTCAGGTTGTCTCACAGAATGGAATCTTCCTCTCCATCACCATTTTTTTCTTTTTTATATTTTTAAATTATTTTTTTTATTGGAGTTCAATTTGCCAACATATAGCATATTACCCAGTGCTCATCCCGTTAAGTGCCCCCCTCAGTTCCCGTCACCCAGTCACCCCAACCCCCCGTCCACCTCCTCTTCCACTACCTCCTGTTCTTTTCCCAGAGTTAGGAGTCTCTCATGTTTTGTCACCCTCACTGATTTTTCCCACTCATATTCTCTCCTTTCCCCTTTATTCCCTTTCACTATTTTTTATATTCCCCAAATGAATGAGACCATATAATGTTTGTCCTTCTCCGATTGACTTACTTTACTCAGCATAATACCCTCCAGTTCCATTCACGTTGATGCAAATGGTGGGTATTTGTCATTTCTAATGGCTGAGGAATATTCCATTGTATACATAGACCACAGCTTCTTTACCCATGTCTCTTTCAATGGACACCGAGTCTCCTTCCACAGTTTGGCTATTGTCCCATCTCCATTCTTAAAGGATACTTCAAATTGATGCCTGAGATTTCTTTAGTGACCAGGAATGATTCTTTCCATTTACATCCTAGATCAATTAAGCATGAAAATAAAACACTTGCAGGCTTCATTTAATCCTGAGCTATACCAGACTGATGCCAGAGGCAGAACATGGATTGCGAGCAGGAGAGGATTGAGGAAAAGTTGGGAGACTGGTGTCGAGAAGTGGGAACTGTTAAAGGAGAGGATTTCAGTAGTATCTTAGATGAACGTTTGTGTCAGCATTTTACCAACATGGACATTTCACATCTATCAGACACCTGTACATTTGATGTATTTCTTTCTTTCTTTCTTTCTTTCTTTCTTTCTTTCTTTCTTTCTTTCTTTCTTTCTTTCTTTCTCTTTCTTTCTTTCTCTTTCTTTCTTTCTTTCTTCTTTCTTTCTTTCTTTCTTTCTTTCTTTCTTTCTTTTCTTTCTTTCTTTCTTTCTTTCTTTCTTTCTTTCTTTCTTTTTCTTTTTCTTTTTTCTTCTTTCTCTTGACTGCTACGTCAATGGTCAGCTTTATTTTCTTTCTTTTTAAAAATATTTTAGTTAAATTCAATTTGCCATCTTGATCAATTTCTCTTACAAAGAGATGTGGCAGGATAATGTGTATGTTTATGATTTGTGGCTCTCAGGAGGCTAACTAAGATCAGCATCTTTTCCAATTCAGCTGTTAACATAGCAAATCACACATTTATTTTTCGGACTTAAGGATCAAGCCCAAAGTTGAGAACAACTCTGATGGAGCTATGATCACCCAATCTTGCCCACAGAGGAAGCTATTTGACAGCAGGTATCTGTTAAATGAGAGAGTCATTAGTGTGTGTAAACTTACCTGCACACTGGCTGCCATAAAGCTGTCTTTAGAATGAAGAAACGCCTGAAGGTTGTGTGCAGAAGGTCAGACTAGACAAGGTGGCTCTAGGGATCCTGTGAGCTGGTCTGTGGCAAGCAGACCCTAGGTGCTAGGTGCATGGGGTGAAACCTGTGTGGAGGAGAAGCATATCAGCACTGGGAGCAGGTGGGACTTGAGACAAACTTGATCCACCTGAAGTGATTCTCAGAGCTGTCCTCTCCTCTCCTCTCTCACACTATTCACAGTGTCTCATGGTGACTAGTTCTCAGGTGACTTGAATCTCAAGTAATGGAAGTCTACTGTGCTTCTACTGTGTACTGGGCAAGCAGGAAAACAGGTGGCTCCAACAGTGTGAGCCCTATCTCTGATGCCCTCTTTTCATCCAGCTGTCAGCCTTTTTCAATGCTTTGGGATCCTGAAGCATGAGAGGATTGATGCCTAGACTTTAAGGTGTCACTGTCTTCAGGTGAGGCAGGGACGGAGAGAATGTGTCCAAGGCAGCTGGTACAAAAGCACCATTTGGACAGAGAGAGAGATACAGAGTCTCACCCGGGGAGATGGTCTGCCAAGGAGTGAGGTGTTCCCACCTCTAGCTTAGGGACAAGGAATGTGTGGAGCAGGAGCCTGAGGTTTTAGGACAAATGGAAGGGATCCTGAGGTGGAGATGGAGGAGGAAAAAACCCCACCAGAATTAAAACATACAGAGAACATTCCAGGCAGAAAAATAGGAGGACCACCGAAACACAGAGAAAATATTACCATTCTCCTGGCTTTTCTTGGAGGAGGCAACTGCACGTGTTCCGTCTTCACCTTCAGGACCAGACACTTGGTAGGTAATCCCAATAAGAGAAGTCCTGTCACAAGCATCTCTTTACAGAGCACATAGCCTGTTCCCTTGGCTGTCAGTGAGTGAAGGAAGTTAGAATAGGGGAAGCTCTGGAAGCACTGGATCTATCAGAGCATCAGGATTATTTTCCAGAATACCTAAAGAGAGGGGTGTCATTCTGCAATGGAGGCCACTCTATGGAAGGACAGGGACAACATTTCCAAACAGCTCATATTCTGAACAACAGACACACATTTCATGAATACCTTCTCTCCTGATCTCAGGGGCAATAGTGTGCTAGGTCTTCCTTTTTGCTCGCTGTGCTTCTGAATGCTCTTCTCAGAGTGTCACTTAAGGAAGGAAGAATTGACCCGAACCAATCAAAAGGCTGCCTGTACTTCAGCAGCCATGGGGTGGTGTGGACCCCCAGGGGAAGCTGGGCTGTTGCCCTGTAATCCCTGAAGTCCCAGCCTGAAGCTGAGCTCTGGACTCATTAACCTCAGCTTGCACTTAACTAGAAAGGTACATGTAGTAGGAGGCACAGGGGTTCTCTCCAGGGCAGTTTTTCAAGTTTATGAATTAAGGCCATTTTTTAATTTCTAGAAGAGACTATTATTTGGCTGGGGTGGAGATGGGGATGCTGAACAAGTAGAGAATAACATAGAGATTTAAGGGAAAACTTCTGGGAAATGGACATTTTCCTGATGGCATCACAGGTCTGAGAATGCCCTGAGAAATAGTGGATGGAGCACAGCTGGCATATACTATTGACCAATGTCCAAGTCATTTCGAGAAGACATTTGCGTTTTCCTTATTTCTCCAACAGGATCATCATTATACCAATGAGAGGACATGAGATAACTCATTCAGGGGAATATTACTAAGTTAGGTTTGTAGGCTTTCCATGTTAAGCATAGGAGGAATTGTAAGGAGAGTTTATTAAAGAGTAATATTTGAGGTATATAATTAATTGTTTTTAGTAAGTTGAAGAGAGGGTTTTTGAAATGAACAGTGAAAATTTTTTATTATATATATATATATATATATATATATATATATATGTAAAATTTTTGTTTATTTATTTGAGCAGGAGAGGGAGAGAGAATCTCAACCAAACTGGATGCCCAGTGTATTTTGTGAGGTGGGTTCCATCCCAGAACCCAGAGACCATGACCTGAGCTGCACCCCTACCACTCCAATATCCACGTGGCTCTCTGTCCCTCCATTCAGGTCCCTGCTCAAATGTTGCCTCCTCAGAAGGGCCTTTGTTTACCTCCTTTATCAAAGCAGGAACTCCCATCATTCCTTCCTTATCCTGTTTTTCTTCTGGTGCTTGCCATCATATCTCTTCCCGCTGTACTATGTATGTTGTGGTCACAACATATGAGGGCAGAACACAGCCCTGGGGACGAGCGACATTTTCCTCCCTCCCAGGTCAGTGAGGCATGAACAGGGGCCAGGACAGCTAGATGGTGCACATTTCCCAGGGACCCTGAAGAGGTGACCTGGGAGGCCATGTGGAGGCCTGGGGAGGGCATGGTGAAGGAGAACCCCACCCAACCTTACCTCCTGCCTCCCCACCAGAGCTCACTGGTGTAGTGAAGGCTGCCACGGAGTCCATGGTCCAAATGGAGCCGTACTCCACCTGCCAGACTATCTCTAAGGATCCCTTGCTCACCACAGTGTCCTGGGCCAGGGCAGGGCCAGGAGAGGGTTGATGGGTGATGAGGGGCCCTACTCACCCACCTGGTTTATGTCCACAGGACTCCCCTGATTGTCGGGTGGCATGACTGAATTGCTATGGAAGCATAAAGACAGGAGCAAATTAATTGGACACACTATTGCCTTGGCAAGGTTTGACTTTGAACACATTTTTCACTTCCTCATTCTTGAAGTGTCCCATTCCCTTTTCTTGTTTTCCTATAAAATCCTTGGTATTGATGTTGACATCCTGTTGATGTCCATGCAAAGTTACTAATGATCTGGCTGGCTGGTGGCAGGGCTAGTCATGAGGCTACTTTGAAGACATGATGAACATGGCTGGTCCCACCTAACCAGATTAATGTGGAAACTGCTCAGATCCTGCATTTTCCTAGAAACCCCTCAGCCTTTTACTTCAGTCAGGCTTTCAGACTTGGAGGCATTAGCCTGCTATAGCCTTCTTAGCCTGACTAAGTAATAAACTATCTTCCTTCTTTATCACCAGAGTCTGTCTTTGCATTACATATTTCTGCTCTGGAGCACAGAGGTTGGTTTTTGACTGTATGTCCTTACCATGTACAGCTCCCAGATCCCATACATGGCTTCTGCACACCTCTCTAATATAGTGGGTCCATGTGTGGGGGACAGGATAGATGGGCCATGTGGGTGGACCTAGATAGGACAGAGCAGTTGGACACTCATCTCCCTGACTCCAGGAGCTGTACTCCTGCCTAGAGTGATGCCTACAATCCTGCAATCCTAAAGCCATCACAATGAGGGCCAATTACTAGGAGGGCAGGGTTCCCTGACCACTGGGTATGTGTCCCCATATGTGTATGTGTAAGTGATTATGTTGGGTGTCTGGGGTTGGGGGGGACCTGTATATCCCTTCTGAATTCTCTGCTCCCAGCTCCAGGCTGGACAGGTGAAGCAGACATGGCTGGGGCTGGGGGCAAAATAATCTTCTCTCCCACTTGATCTGACCTCAGTAGTGCATTATTGTTAAGCCCTGGGTTTGGAGATAGATTTTTTGACCTTAGTCATGTGACTGGTTGTGTGACTTTGGGCAGGCAACCTTCCATCTCTGCCTTTCTATCCCCTACAGTGTAAATTGGGGCTTCTGGTTAGAGTGCTGTGATGACGAAGCTGCCTGGTCCACCTGGTGTTTATTGTTGTTCTGGACCATTTGCTGCATTGCAGTGATCTTCACAGTCGCTCTCCAGAGGAATGGATATGTAAGTGATGGTGCACACAGGCCTCATCTATAGTGAGGTGATAAGTATGCCTGGGCTGGTGAGTGGCAGGAATGCTCTCCCTTGGGGCCTCCATTTTTGTGATCTCCCACCCCCTTTTTAAAAACTGTCTAACCACATCTTCCAGTACCCGTTTATAGCCAACTTTGGAGGGGATCAGGGAAGGCTTCCTGGAGAAGGAGACACCTGTGCGAGGGCCTCTGAGTAGTGTCCTGGCCGTCTTGTTGCAGGGGTGGTGGAGAGCCATAAGGCTGGAGTGGGCCGAGGCATGAATGACTATTCCAATTAGTGTGCCTGGGTGGCTAGGAGGACATCCTGAGGACAGCACCCCTTAGACCATCTGCCTGTAAATGTTTATCTCTTTTAGCTCCTATAAAGCTTAATATCTGATAGTGCATCAGGAAATAATATCTCAATTCTAGGAAGCAAATGGTACTCTCTGTAATAAAGACCATCTTATTGTGATTTTTGTGGTTTTGGAAAACTTTGATCCTTGATGGTGTTGGAAAGCTTTGATCCATCTATAAAATATGAGTGTAAATAAGGCAAGAGGCAGTTTAGGACTTGACATGACTGGGTGAGCAGTGGAAAGCTGGTGGATTGGTAGTGATTTGGCTCATCCTTGTTGGGAAGTAAGGAAAAGGAGGGCATTGGTGAGTGGGGCTATATCTTCTCGAGTCCCCAGTTAATCCAGAGAAGATCTACTTTGATCCAAGGGGTGACACGAAAGTTGTCATGGCCACAAACCAAAGAGAAACTTTGGATCCAGTGCTTGTCAGACAAAGCCTCACTGATAGAGAAACTGAGCTCCCCTTGCCCCACAAAAAGACTGAGTAGCACATCTTTCAGATCCACACAAGTAGGACACCAACACTTGAGTCACAATTTTTGTCCAACAGTATCAATTTCATCAATAAAATGATGGATGGTGCATGTTCTTCCACATATGGAAACAATTCCCGAATGAGTTTGGGCTGATCCTCTAGGTACTTCTGAATAAGTTCTCAGGAAAGTGGCTGAGGTTTGGTTTGCTACTGCTTTGGTTAATAAGGTTTTCCCTGTGCCAGGTGGACCATAGAGAATGACCCTCTTTGGGGGCTTTATACCCATCTCTTCATAATACTCAGGATGAGTGAGAGGAAGCTCCACAGATACCTTAGTGTCCTGAATTTAGTTGTCCAACTCCCCAGTATCAGCATAGGTTTCCTGGGAATCCTTTTCTACCTTCATCACTGTGGCCAAGGGATCTGTGTCACTCATGAGCACCTGTGCGAGAGCATGCACCTTGTGGTTGAGCAGGGTGGAGCAGCCTGGTTTCAGCAGATCCTTGTCTACATAGGAAAGAATGCTGTGTAGTGTTCTGAACCCACTGATATAGGCGTGATGGTGTGATTTTCATCAATGATCTTTTCCATGTTTCGCACTGACATTGGGGTCCCCTCAGATCATCCACCTTTGTTCTTTCCTCCTTTTGCTTTTCTTCTAAAGGCTTTTTTTGTTCCTGATTTCTAATGAATTCTTCCTCCATGAGAAGATAGTCTTTAATTCTAACTTCAGTAATTTTAAGGGGCACTAAATGTGAGGTGTCACTATTGGTGGCTTAACGGACACCATCTGGTCCCTTTGTTTTCTTCTTTTTCCCCAGTCTAGTTGGTACAGGAGGTTCATATTTCTTTTTCTTGTCCTTGTCATTCTTCATGTCCAGAAACATGACCACCACTCTGTCTTTGACCCATCCTGCTTTGGCCACTGGAACTGCTGCTGTGGGACTAATCACTTTTATTTGTTACTGTTTCTGTGTAGGACTTAAACAATAATATAATCAAAGTAAAGGGGCAGCTGGGTCGTGCAGTCATTGAGCATCTGACTCTTGGTGTCAGCTCAGGTTGTGATCTCAGGGTCATGAGACTGAGCCCTGAGTTGGGCTCCACTGTCAGCATGGAATCTGCTTCAGATTCTTTCTCTCTCTCCCTCTGACCTGCCTGCTTGTGTGCACTCTCTCACAAATAAATAAATAAATAAATCTTTAAAAAATAATAGTATAATCAGAGTTAAAATTGAATTGAAAATGTTTGATCTGGTTTAGCTCTTTATCTAATTTTATTTTTTAAGTTTTTATTTAAATTTCAGCTAGTTAACATATAATGTAATATTAATTTCTGGTACGTAAGAGTGATTTAACACTTACATCACCCAGTGCTCTTCAGGCCAAGTGCTCTCCTTAATCCCTGTCCTCTAGTTATCCCCTCAACCATCTCCCCTCTGGTAACCATCAGTTTGTTCTCTACAGTTAAGAATCTATTTTTTTCCTTTCTCTCTCTCCCCCCACCCATGATTGTTCTGTTTCTTAAATTCAACATATGAATGAAATCATATGGTATTTATTGTTCTCTGATTTATTTCACTTAACATTCTCTCCAGCTCAATCCATGTCCTTGAAAGTGGCAAGATTTCGTCCTTTTTTATGGTACAGTAGTATTCCACTGTACTTATATACCACATCTTCCTTATCCACCCACCAGTCAATGGGCACTTGGGCTATTTCCCTATTTTGGCTATTGTAGATAATGCTGTTATAAATATTTGGGTGCATGGATCCCTTTGAATTAATATATTGGCAGTCTTTATAGCTCTTTATTTTAAATGTCTTTGTAGCTCTTTATTTTAAATGAGAAAATATACAGGTGCCTATGTGGCTCAGTTGATTAAGCATCTGACTTTTGATTTGGGCTAAGGCCATGATCTTGGAGTGATGAGATAAAGCCCCATACTGGGTGCCATTTTCAGTAGGGAGTCTGCTTGTTCATCTCCCTCTGCCCTTCCCCCTGCTTTCTCTCTCTTCTCTCTCTCTAAAAAAAAATAAGTTAAAAAATAAATCTTTTAAAAAAGTCCTCAACCTCTGCACTCCTTTTTACTTTCTTCTTTCTTATTCTAAATCTGAACACCTTGAGAGTGTTGTATGAACTTACTGCCTTCCTTTGTGTATCCTATTTACTCAACATTTTGCAGTCTGGCTTCCAACCACTACCACTGCTACTGTTACTGATTTTATACATTTATGGAAGAGAATATTTCAGGGTGTGAGAAGCCAATCAGTAGGTATATACTGCCCAGGTTTAAATCGGCCCAAACCAGTTCTCAAGTCTAATCACTGAAAAACTCATTTATATAAATGTGCATTTGCCTAAAATTTCTACTAGCAAATTAGATTTCACATATGAAGGGTAGGTTCAATTGCTCTGGGGACTGGACCCATTCTTAACACTGTTTTTATTTTTCATTTTTTTTCCTTTTAGCATTTTCAGGATTTTAAAATCTGATACCTCTAATGCAATAGACCAACAAATATTGTAGATTCTTTAAGCAGCAAGGTCATGCAAATAGATTCCTTAAGAACATGCGAATAGACAACTCTAAGTAGCAAAGCTGAAGATGAATTCATCTGGAGAACATTCTCTTCTAAGTTGGGAGACAAAAATTATAGTTTATCTTGTTTTTTTGGCTGACATAATGGGTGTAAAAAGCAAAACACAGGTGAAAGGAGATTGAAGTTTACCATCTCCTCATCAAGACTTGAAGACTACTGCCTCTAGCTTTGGTTTTCTTTTTCAACATTACTTTGGCTATTCAAGGTCTTTTCTGGTTCCATACACATTTTAGGATTATTTGTTTCAACTCTGTGAGAAATATTGATGGCATTTTGATAGGGATTGCACTGAATGTGTAAATTGCTTTGGGTAGCATAGACATTTTAGCAACATTTGTTCTTCTAATCCATGGGCATGGACTGTTTTTCCATTTCTTTGTGTCTTCCTCAATTTCTTTCATAAGTGTTCTATAGCTTTCAGACAATTACAGATTTCAAGCTGTATTACAGAGCTGTAATCAAAACAGTAGATTGCTGGCACAAAAATAGATACACAGATCAATGGAAAAGAATAGAGAACCCAGAAATGGACCCTCAACTTTATGGTCAAATGATCTTCAACAAAGCAGGAAATAATATCCAGTGAAAAATAGACAGTCTCTTCAACAAATGGTGTTGGGAAAACTGGACAGCCACATGCAGAAGAATGAAACTGAGCCACTCTCTTAAGCCGTACACAAAAAGTAAATTCAAAATGGGTGAAAGACCTAAATGCAACACAGGAATCCATCAAAATCCTAGAAGAAAAACAGGCAGCAAACTCTTTGACCTCAGCCACAGAAATTTCTTGCTAGACATGTCTCAGAGGTGAAGGAAACAAAACCAAAAATGAACTATTGGGAGTTCATCAAGAAAGCAAAGGAAATAATAACAAAACTAAAAGGCAACCTATGGAATGGGAAAGGATATTCCCAAGTGACATATCATAAAGGGCTAGTATCCAACATGTATGAAGAGTTTATCAAGCTCAACACTCAAAAAACAAAAAAAATCCAGTTAAGAAATGGGAAGAAGACATAAACAGACATTTCTCCAAAGAAAACATATAAATGGCCAACAAACACATGAAAAATGCTCAACATCACTCAGCATTAGGGAAATACAAATCAAAACCAAATGAGATACCACCTCATGCTGGTCAAAACACCCAAAATTAACAACTCAGGAAACAGCAGATGCTGGCAAGGACATGGAGAAAGGGGAACCCTTTTACCTTGTTGGTGGGAATGCAAACTGGTGTAGGCCCTTTGAAAAACAGTATGGAGGTTCTCAAAAAGTTAAAAATAGAACTATAATGTAACTCAGCAATTGCATTACTAGGTATGTAAAGAGCAATTCAAAGTGGTACATGTACACCAATGTTTATTGCAGCAATGTCCATGATAGCCAAAATATGGAAAAGAGCCCAGATGTCCACCAACAGATGAATGGATAAAGAACATCTGGTACTCTCTCTCTCTCACACACACACACACACACCCCATACGAATATAACTCAGCCATCAAAAAGAAAGAAATCTTGCCACTTGTAGTGACATGGATGGAACTAGAGGGTATTACAATAAGCAAAATAAGTCAGTCAGAGAAAGACAAATACCATATAATTTCACTCATATGTGGAGTTTAAGAAACAAAACAGATGAACATAGGGGAAGGGAAGGAAAAATAAATGAAGATAAAAACAGAAAGGGAGGCAAACCATAAAAGACTCTTAACTTTAGGACACAAACTGAGGGTTGCCAGAGGGGAGGTGGGTGGGGAGATAGGTAATTGAGTGATGGTATTAAGGAGGGCACTTGATGTAATGAGCATGGGGTATTATATGCAACTGATGAATTGCTAAATTCTATACTTGGAACTAATAATACACTATATGTTAACTAAATTGAATTAAAAAAATTAAAAGACTTGAAGATGGAATATTTTAAGTTTTTGGCATTTTGAATAACTTCATTTATGTAAAGTTCAAGAACAGGCTAAGGTAATAGTTTTCCTTCTTCTAGCTTTGTTTTTTGTTATATAAGACCATGATCCCTAGATCTGAAGGTGCTCGGACAAGTGTTTTGTGCCAGTCTCAGCCTATGGATAGTTTAAACTGTTGGCTAGAAATGTCTAGGCCCCATGAGCTTCCCACAGTCTTCCCTTTCCAAACCAATTTTATGACTGGGTGGCTCCTTGTGGTTCTTATTATGACTGGAGATGCCCTTCAGCAACAGTCATCAGGAAACTTGGGAAAAATAAAGATTTATTACTTACAGGATCTAGAAATTACATAGATCCCTGGGCCCGCATGGTGAGGTGTTAGGGGTATGGAGAGGGAGAGATTGCCTGGTTTCTCTTTTATTTTAGGGTGAAGGGTGGCAGCCTGAAGTTTCTTGGGTTCTCTCTGTGATGGTGAATTTTAACACAAGAGTGGGAATTCATAAGAGATGAATCTTTGTATTTCCTTAAAATATTTATTTATTAAAATATTTTATTTATTTATTTATTCATAAAAGACACAGAGAGAGGCAGAGACACAGGTGTAAGGAGAAGCAGGCTCCCTGTGGGGAGCCTGATGAGGGTCTTGATCCCAGGAAGGGAGGATCATGACCTGAGCCAAAGGCAGATGCTCAACCACTGAGCCACCCGGGTGCCCAAATTTTTTATTTTTTATATCAGTGTTGCATTATTGGTTTTCTTTCTTTTGAATATATTCTACAGAATTATATCATTTTTTCTAGATGTTTTTGAGTGACTACATCTTTCATTTATTTCTCAATTCTGTTTTTTTTTTTTTTTGTTTTTTTGACTTCTTAATTTGTGGTATTAGTTCCTTTATCCCTCTTTTCGTATGTTACCTTTTGTTGTCTTTCTAATGCTTGGATTTGAGCTTTTAGAAACTTAAATTTGTTTCTTGTTTACTAATGAGTAAGGAGAGATCGATTAAGATAATGGTTATACTGGCAATGTTTTGTAACTTTAGTATATAATGTTCTCATGTTTGTAATACTCTATATAGAGTTTTGAATATTTTGTTGACATGGGATTTTTTCTATTTACCAATGTTTTATTTAAAAACTTACCAGAAGTTGGGATTTGCAAAAGTTACCTTCAATTTAATAAATGCCTTTGTTTTTAGTTCTTTCCACAACTCCTCCTAGTCAGATGCTGAATCGCCTGAAATGATCATCGTATCTTTTCAACCTAATTATTTTGTTGTCTTATCCATTTGTCTTGTGGAAAATTGTCTTCACATTCCCTTCCAACCAATGGAGCACAGACTTTCCAAATAAGGAGCCCTAGTCAAGAACTAATGCCTTAGAATAATAGTCAAGCTCTATTTAGACAAGCTCTGGAATCTTTCTTCCAAATGATGTGACACGGTGTGTAGGAGAAGGTGGGAACAAAAAAAGAAATGCAAAGGAACACAGTCTTTGTAACTGTGTCTTTGTTCACTACTTAGAGATATTTCCCCAGTGTCCTTCTCACAGCCGCCTTCACCTCTTTATTCTTTAAGCTGTAGATGAGGGGATTCAGCAGGGGTGTGACTGCACTGTACTGCAAGGAGATGAGAAAATCCAGGGAGGAACCTGAGGGAGGCATGAGATAACAAAGAAAACCTGAGCCAAAGAACAAGGTCACTGCAATGAGGTGGGAGGAGCAGGTGGAGAAGGTCTTGCTTCTGCCTGAGGTGGAGCTGATGCTCAGGATGGTGGAGATGATGCGAGCATAGGAGAAGAAGATTGGGAGGAAGGTCCCAAGCCCATGCAATAAACTGGAGGACAGCAGGATATCGGTAGTGATGGAGATATCCGAACAAGACAGAGGGAAAAGGGCAGGCAGCTCACAGGTGTAGTGGTGTATGGTTTGGGCCTCACAGAAGTCCAGGTTAATAGCCAAGAGCACAATGACAAATGCATTGAGACAGGCCAGACCCCATGAGATCAACACCAGCTTCACACAGAACTGGCCGCTCATCACCTGGCCATAGAGCAGTGGGTGGCAGATGGCAGCATAGCGGTCATAGGCCATCACCGAGAGCAGACAAGCTTCAGTCCCTGAAGAGAAAAACACAAAGAACACCTGGGTGAGGCAGCCCTCCACTGAGATGGTTTTCTTCTCAGACAGAAGGTCCTTCAGGAGCTTGGGCACTGTGACAGAAGAGAAGCAGAGGTCCATGAAGGACAGGTTACTCAGGAAGAAGTACATGGGAGTGTGGAGGCGAGAATCAGCCCTGATCACTAGCAGCAGCATCAGGTTCCCCATCACAGTCAGGAGGTAGATCCCCAGGAAGAACACAAAGAGCAGAGCTTCGATGTAGGGGTCGTCGGACAGCCCAATGAGAATGAACTCCGTGATGGTGCTGTGGTTCCTCCAGGCCATTTGTGGAGGGGGTTTCCTTGGAATAAGATAGAAAAAGGAGTGATATCACTCATGATTGTTCCCACTTTTTAGGGGATAATCATGTCATCTTATATATCCCTCCCCCACTGCTTAGTCTGACCTTGTGCTCAGACCTCTCAAGGCTGCCCTCGCTGTATATCAGGAAGAGTTTTTATCCTTCCTCATTCAGTATTCATGTTCTTTAGAGAATTCTATTCCTGTTTCATAGGAATTTACCTGATAAATAACATTGCTGGCTCACTTACACATTAGTCTTATTGACTTTTCACTTCATGCTCCAAAATTCAGAAATCCTTACAATCATGTGTCCAAAACCATTATATGACATATCCACAGTGAATGTACTAAACCTTTTCTCTTCTTGTCATTCTTCTTATTCAAAATATCAAGTTACTTACTTCCTAAACAGCACTTTAAACTTTAATAGTTTTTATTAGTATATAGAGTGTTTCCAAAAATTTTATTTGTTCTTACAACAATTTTTGGTGTATTTTATGAACAGAAATTTATCCCATTTTACCCCTGAGGAATATGCTACTGAGCTCCATTGAGAACCAGTAGAAAGCCAGGAAATAAACTTTTCCAAATTCTCATCCCAGTGGCTAGGCCTGGTTCCAGGAATAAAGACCACTTTTCTTGCTTTGACATTCAGATTTTTCTCATTTGTCCTTAACCTATTTTTTAGCTTTTTTGGCCCCTTTTGATACTAGAAGGGCCTATTTATTTGTATGTCTTTGATTACATTTTTTTCTCCTTTCAGATGTTCTCCTTCTTTAATCCACTGACCCAAATTTTCATATGCTTTCTAGCTTCCTCTCAAATCCGAGTATTTCCTTGTCAAGTATAGTTAAAAGCCTGATTCTATTAATAACTCTATCATCCCGGGCTCAAGCTCATCTTAGACCCAAGTCTAGGTTACCTGTGTCCCTGTGCAAACAGTGCACTCTGTTCCTTCGGGTGACGTCAGCTAGATCCAGTGGTGGTGAAGTATAAACAGTTGGAGAATTTACTTTTGAGAATCCTGCATGGATAAAAATGTAAACATGGTTGAAAGCACACATTTTACTTGGAATCTACTCAAGTGAAGTGGAATGAAAAGTTTGTTCTGTGCTCTTCAAAGATTAGAGAACACCAAGTATTTGTAGGTAGGACTATATTGAAAATGGTTTCTACTTTTCTACTTTTACTCGTAAGGGGTTATTTGACCACGGGATCTTTGGAGAGTTCAGGGTCTCATCTAAGAAGCCTGTAGCATTTTTGAAAAACTATTTTTCGGTGATGTGCTAACATCTGCATTTTGTGTAGATGAAGGCAGCAGCTGTTTGTATCATATGATCTTGGGATATCATCCTCCTCCTCATCCTAAAGAGAAACTCAAACTGAGTCCAGGCATTTCTTTAATGACCAAGGACAAAGTCTTCCATTTAATTTTACATTACATTACAAGCATGAAAATAAATCAGTTTCAACCAGGAAAATGAACATCAGCTTTCATTTACTATTTAGAATGAAAGACATTGGCTTTATTTCATACTGACATGAGAGAGACTGATGCCAGATTTACATGTAGACAAGAACAAAGGACTAAAATTAAACAAGGGGTAGCTTATTATGTAAATAAGAGGATATCAGAAGTGTTCTAGACACATCCAAAAACCACACTGGTTTTTGGATATATTTGGAAAGAAGTGAATGAAGGGTGGTTTGGAAGGTCAGTTTCCAAGCGACTTGAGGCTTGCTGGGGCTGCATGCCATGTCCTGACCTTATATTCATGAGGAAGAATTTGAAAGGGGAGAAGGATATCAGTGCTGGAAGCGGGAGGAAACCAAATGTCAATTTAATCCACTTGAAACTATTCTCATTGCTGTCCTCTCCAGTATCTCTCACACTATTCACATTGTCATAGTGGTGACTAGATGGAAAGGTTGTTCTAATAATAGAAAAAATACAACTAGAAGTCTGTGCAAGCAAGGAAATAAGTAGCTTCAACAAGTCAACATCTATTTCTGATATTTCATTCCAGGTGTCAGCTTTCTGCAGTCTTTGGGGATCCTGACAAATAAGAGGATTTATGTCTATGCTTGAGATGTCCATGTCACCAATGTTATAAGGGAGTGAAGACAGATCTTTCTAAGATCTTTCCAAAGCATCTGAGACAAATGAACATTAACAGAGACATCAGGGGCCAATCCAGAGAAGGAGGTGGCCTATGAAGGGGTGAGAAGTTTCCATCATAAGCTGGGAAAGAAGAATGGGTTGAACAGGAGTCTCAGGATCTAGTACTAGTAGGATGTATCCGGAAGTTCTGCAGATGGAGTAAAGATGGAGCATGGTGAGCAAAATTAAAACACATATAGAACTTGTTAGGAAAAAATGGGGGATATCCAATACGTTGGAGGGTATTACCATGCTCTTGGCTTTTCCTGGAGGAGGCAGCTCTTGTGTATTCTGGCTTTCCCATTCAAATAGACACATCATAGGTAAAGTCTCCCCATAAGAGAACCTATGTCTGACCCTTGACAGAACAGATAGCGATTTCTTCTTGCTGTCAGTGGATAATAGGCATCAGAATAGTTCAAACTTTAGAAACATTGAGGATGCCAGGATATCAAGATTATTTACTGAATACCTTAGCCTAGAGTAGTGTCATTCTGCAATGCAGGCCACTATATGGAAGGACAAGAATATCTTTAAAGAAGTTCCTATTTCCAACTGGCATATACTTCATTAAAACTTCCTCACATCATCAGATCTAGTAACCTGCCATCTCTTCATTTATTTCCTCTGAAATTCTAAATACTGTCTTAAGAATAATACATAAAGAAAGAACAATCTAACAGAACCAATCAGAGGCCATCTGTGCTTATGCAGCCGTAGGCTGGGTTTGGCACCCAGGGGAAGCTGGGCCAATGCTTTGTATTCTCTGAAGTCTAGTCTGAAACCAAGTTCTGGACTCACTAATTAACACAGTTTTCAGTTAACTAGAAAGGTAAACAGTAAGAGGCACAGGGGACTATTTGAAATTTCTGAATTAAAGTAATTATTTAAAGACTAAAAGAGAATTTTATTAGGCTAGTAGAAACTGGAGAATAAGAAAAGCATTTTTAAATCTCTCTCTCTCTCTGTAGTGTGTGTGTGTGTGTGTATATATATATGTGTGTGTGTGTAGATGAATATATGTACTATTTTTTGGGTAAGATTTGTTGAGGATTTTTGCATCTATATAATTTTATTATAGTGTCTTTATCTGGTTTTAGAATCAGATAATGCTGGCTTTGTAAAATGAATGTGGAAGTATCCCCTCCTTTTCTATTTTTTGGGAAGAGTTTGAAAAGAATTGTCATTAGTTCCTTAAATGTTTGGTAGAATTCACCAGTGAAGCCATCTGGTATTGTATTTTTTTGTTGTTGTTGACTCGTGTTTTTTGTGGCTAGCTTAAACATTTGGAATTTAAACAACATGCCCTTTTTACTTGATATATAATTGACATGAAACATTTTTTTCAGGTGTACAACATAATGATTCAATATTCATATATATTATAACATGATCACCACAATAAGTGTAGTTGACGTCCCACTATATATAGTTACAAAAAATGTTTTTCCTTGAGAACTTACTTTTAAAATCTAGTCTCGATAACTTTTGAATGTATAATACAGTATTCTTTTTTTTTTTTAAGATTTTACTTATTTATTTGAGACAGAGAGAGAATGAGCACTGAGGAGGGGCAGAAGGAGAGAAAGACAGAGAAGCAGACTCCCTACTGAGCAGGAAGCCTGATGCGAGCTGATCCCAGGACCCGGGGATCATGACCTGAGCCAAAGGAAGACGCTTAACTCACTGAGCCACCAAGGCTCCCTTACAATATAGTATTCTTATAGTCACCAGGCTGTACATTACATCCCAAAGACTTATTTATTTTATAACTGGAAATTTGTACCTTTTGACCACCTATACCCATTTTGCCCACCCTCTACCCTCTGGCTTCCAGCAATCACCAATCTGCTCTTTAGGAGTTATTTTTTAATTTTATTTATTTATTTATTTATTTATTTATTTTTTTAGGAGTTATTTTTTAAATTGAAATATATTTGACATATAACATTGTATAAATTTAAAGTGTACAACATATTACTTTGATACATTTATGTAATATTATTGCCATTGTAGTGGTAATTTGCACCTCTGTCATGTTACATTATAGTACCATACTGTTGATTATATTCACTGTACTGTGTATAGATCTCTAGGATTTACTTACTACTTGTTGCAAGGTTGTATCTTTATTTATTTAAAAATATTTTATTTATTCATTTGACAGGAGAGAAAAAAAAAGAAAGAACACAGCAGTGGGGAGGGGCAGAGGGACAAGGAGGGGGAGAAGCAGGCTCTCTGCTGAGCAGGAAGCCTGATGTGGGGCTCAATCCCAGGACCCCAGGACCATGACCTGAGGTGAAGGTAGACTCTTAACCGACTGAAACACTCAGGCGCCCCAAGGTTGTATCTTTAATTTTTTTTTTTTTTTAAGTAGGCTCCGTACTCAACCTGGGGCTTGAACTCATGACCCTGAGATCAAGAGTCACATGTTCTATCAACTGAGCCAGCCAGGTACCCCAGAGGGTTGTATCTTTAAATAACATCTGTCCTATTTCCCAAGCTCCCATCTTCTAGGAACCATCATTTATTCTGTTTTTATGACTTTGGCTTTTTTAGATCCCATATATAAGTGATATACAGTATTTGTCTTTCTCTGTCTGACTTATCTCACTTAACACAAAGTAGTCAAGATTCATTTATGTTGTTACAAATGGCAGGATGCCCCTTTCTTACGGCTGAATAACATTCAATTGTATACATATACCACATCTTCCTTATCAATTTATTTCTTGATGGACACTTAGATTGCCTCCATATCTTAGCTATTATGAATAATGTTGAAGTAAACACAGAATTGCATATATCTCTTTGATATCCTATTTTCATTTCCTTTGGGTATCTATCAAGGAGTGGGATTGCTGGATTATATGGTAGATCTCTTCTTACTTTTTTTTTTCTTTTTTTTTAATTTATTTTTTATTGGTGTTCAATTTACTAACATACAGAATAACCCCCAGTGCCCATCACCCATTCACTCCCACCCCCCGCCCTCCTCCCCTTCTACCACCCCTAGTTCGTTTCCCAGAGTTAGCAGTCTTCTTACTTTTTTTGAGGAACCTCTGTGATGTTTTCCATAGTGTCTGAACAAGTTTATATTCCCACAGCATAAATACCCTACATTTGGTAATATCTACCAATAATGGCATCAGACACCTTTTACAAGGCTTAGTAAGAGATAGCAGAACCTATATTGTTACTACTAGTTATAATAAACCCTCTCCTTCCCTGCTTATATACAAAGTTTGGGATTGGAACAAATTGGAGAGGGTGTTCATTTCATTGGCCTTTCCAGGAAGTTTAGTGTTTTTGTGAGAAGCCATTTCCTTCTTTTCTCATGAGGGAAGGAAGGATTGCTTTTCTTTTGTAGAATCCAAATGAATGGGGTCCTAAGAGAAATGCTCACAAAAACAGATAATGCCTGCAAAGCGGAAGAGACTGAGATCTCAGTCCTGTTAGACATGTTTCAGAAGTAGACTTGCTGATCTTTCCGCTATGCCTCTCTGAGCCAGAGAGAGAAGAATTGGAAAAGCTGACAGATGGGGGTGGGAGTGGGATGGGTGTGAGAGGTGTGAGTGTGTGTGTAGATATACAGCAGCCAGCCTATCCACTGTTTAGCATGGCAAGGATACATGAATTTCCTTGGCAGGGGGAGTCAATTGGTCATCTTGGTAGAAAGCTGATTTTGGACCCTAATTGTCACATCTAGGATGGTTGTTAGGGAGTTTCCCTTGGCAACAAGGAGCTGTGGGGTGCTGCAGGTATAGGAGAAGAGGCAGGAGAGAGGAGAGTGAACAGGAGTCAAATCTTCTGAGTCAGGGAACTTGCAGAGGCGGATCACACTTGATTTTAGCCAAAAGGCCAAGAAGTGAGGCACTGAGAAGGATTAGCAGGATCTTACAAAGAATTCCCATGTGCCTCCACCAAAGCCAGTTTGTATAAAGTCTGTCCTGAGGTTGTTTTTATTTTTTATTTTTTTTTTGGGGGGCGGTCAGCCATTGATAACTAGAAAATAAGTGACAATCAACAGTGAGAAAATAACAATAGGGCAAATTACAGGAATTTTTTTTTTTGTTCCCTCTGCCTTTTTTGTCCTCCAGATTGGGAGAACTGACCTTGAGGAGGTGGTAGAGGGGATGTGTATGGGCCAGATTAAGCCTCTTCAGAATTGTGAGATCCCAGCTCAAACCTGCATTTGGAGAAGGAGAGGAGTGAGACTTTAATGAGATATATGTCTTATATTAGAATGTGCATATATTAAACAAAGTGATCAGAACATTAAGGATCTGCTGATATATCTTTAAATGTAAGGAAATGGAGATTATAGATCCCAGTTGAATTAAGTAACTAGAAAAAAATCAGTTTCATGTGTATTTGCCATGGAGTTGGGACTACTTGGTAAATGGATTACATTAAAATCTTCATGTGCAAAGGACAGTAGAAGAAAGTATACCCAAATATGGGTGATGGAATTATTTTTGATAACTACCATCTTTTCTTTAACCTATCTGCTTCTTTAATATAACTTAAAAAATTGGGGCAGCCCAGGTGGCTCAGCGGTTTAGCGCTGCCTTCAGCCCAGTGTGTGATCCTGGAGACCCGGAATCGAGTCCCACGTCAGGCTCCTTGCATGGCGCCTCTGTCTCTGCCTCTCTCTGTGTCTCTCATGAATAAATAAATTAAATTTTTAAAAAAATTGGAAATGCAGTTGTGTTCTTAATTAGTGCATGATTCAGTACCTGATATGCTTTATGATAACATATGTTTATGAAAAAATGAAGTAAAATAGAACTACTGTATTTTAACCTATTAATCAAAATGATGTGGGGTCATCTAATGCGAGTCAAGGAAGAATTCTTGAGACATCGTATGGTGTAACTTAGTGAGTTTATTTAAGTAGCACTGCGACAGGACCCATGGACAGAAAGAATTGTACTTTTGGTGTGTGAGGCTGGTGGTTATCTATTTAGTAACCAAAGGGAAGAGGGCCTGCAGGGAGTATCAGGTTACAAAAGTTTTTTCAAATTTGTTTAAATTCCTACTCATAAAACTACTTTTGTGACATTCTTCTGATGCTTATCATCAGTTCAATATTAACTATCTGTGAGATATATAAGCAGTAGTGAGACCCTAAAAGAGTGTAGTAACCAGAACATGCCTGATACTTATTGAAACTATGCAGGCTGTAAATCAGCCTTCCTGGCTAAGGGTAAACATTTTCCTGCTCCTGTCCCTCATCAATAACATGTATTATTGGGGGTTTCATTAATTATGTTAATAAATAACATTGAACGAGTATAAGCTACCACATTTTAAAACAATCTATTTTGAGGAAAGTCATAAATGGTATAGAAAATTTTCTCAGAAGATACAGATTTGGTTATATATATATATATATATATATATATATATATATATATATATTGCATATTTCATAAACCCATGCTAGAATATACGAAAAGGAAATTACTTCAAAACAATTGACTCAAAACCCTTGCTTTCCCCAAATGGACTAAATGAACAAAAAAAGCTTGAAGGAGGTGAATTGTTGCAGAAGGCTACATTTTCCTGTATTACCTAGAATGAGCGACGTCTTCCCTCATGTTCCAACTTCCAAGTAACAGAACAATAGAGTTCTTGGTATCACCCAAATCAATGACCTGCTAATTGTGCTGTCCAGAATTTTAGCACTTTTGTCTAACTGCAAAGCTTCCTCTTCAGTTGCCTCCACAGACCTCAAGTCAACTTTCTTTCCTGACATTCAACACTTTTTGGTAAATCTTACAATGTTCAGTGCCTTTCAGTACATTTAATCCTAAAAAATAATCCAATACACACACATTGTTTTACTCAGTATCAATGAAACAACAGAAGAATGAATTATGATTAAAACTTTTAATCAACATGAGTATATATTCCATGATCTGCCTTTGAGCAGGATTTAATCTGAACCACATTCCCCTACCCTGACCCCACGCTCAAGGTACCTATGTGCCTCTTTTCTCTCTTTTTTTAAAGATTTTATTTATTTGACAGAAAGACAGAGAAAGAGGGAGAGAGAGAGAGAGAGAGAGAGAGAACAAGCAGGTGAAGCAGCAGGCAGAGGGGAGGGAGAAGTAGACTCATCACAGAGCAGGAAGCTGGAAGGGGGGCTCAATCTCAGGACCCTGAGATCATGACCTGAGCTGAAGGTAGATGCTTAACTGACTGAGCCACCCGGGTGCCCCTCTGTGCCTCTTTCATAAGCTCTTCTCTGGTATCTTTTAGCATCTAAAACAGTAAACCATCAGGAAGATTGTAGTATCAATTCAACAGATATCCTGAAGCCTGTAGTTGTTTCCTAATTGGTCATCTCTTTGTAGTTTGCTACCTGTGCCATTGCAAACACTTTCCCAAGGTTCTTCTTAGAGCTGCCTTTACTTCTTTGTTTTTCAGGCTGTAAATGAGGGGATTCACTAGGGGAGTGATCACACCATACTGTATGGAGAAGATCAGCTCCAGAGGTGAGCCTGAGGTTGGTATGAGATGACGGAGGAAAGCTGAGCCATAGAAGAAGCTCACTGCAGTGAGGTGGGAGGAGCAGGTGGAGAAGGCCTTGCTTCTGCCCAAGGAGGAGCTGATGCTCAGGATGGTGGAGACAATGCGTGCATAAGAGAAGAATATCAGGAAGAATGTACCAAAGCCATGCAAGAGTGTGGAACAGAGCAGGACAGTGAGGTTGGTAGAGACATCAGAGCAGGACAAAGGGAAGAGGGAGGGCAGCTCACAGCTGTAGTGGGGGATGGTATGGGCCTCACAGAAGTTCAAGTTCATAGCCAGGGGGATGTTGATAACTGCATCCAGGAAACCTAGGCTCCATGAAGCCCATACCAGCCTCACACACAGCTGGTTGCTCATCATGCGGCTGTAGAGCAGAGGGTGGCAGATGGCTGCATAGCGGTCATAGGCCATGGCAGAGAGCAGGAAAATTTCTGTTCCTCCAACGTCAAACACAAAGAAGGCTTGAGTCAGGCATCCTTCTATTGAAATGATTTTCCTTTTAGATAGGAGGTTCTCCAGCATCTTGGGCACAGTGACCGAGGAAAAGCAGAGGTCTAGGAAGGACAGGTTACTCAGGAAGAAGTACATGGGTGTGTGGAGGTGGAAATCAGCACTGATCACCAGCAGCATTGCCAGGTTCCCCATCACAGTCAGGAGATAAATCCCCAGGAAGAGCACAAAGAGCAGAGCCTGGACTTTGGGGTCAGCAGACAGCCCGAGGAGGATGAACTCAGTGCTGGTGCTGTGGTTTCTCAAGGCCATTTAGAGAGCACGTTTCCTAGAAATAAATATAGGATGGACTCAAAACTTGTCTTGATTACACCCAATTACAGAATTAGGGACCTCCTTTTATGTTCCCACTCTTAATTATTTAGGTTTCACATATGCCCTTATCAACTATCTAGAATCCCCTCTTCCCTGTCTAGTATTTGGTTTCAAAGTCTCTATGATATTGCCATATAGTTGTTAATTTTACTTTAAAGACTGCTGAGGAAATTTGTGAATTTGTACAGACCTAGTCCATGACTAATTTATTCTATGTTCTTCAGCTGAGCACTGCTTTGTCGGCAGTGTTCTGGACACGTTTTACACATTGTAGTAGAATTTTTAGGGGGCTCTTTCAGCATTTGTCTTCTCTTCTCCATTTTCCCAACCTATTCTTACCCCATTTCAAAACCCTCCTAAGATTCGTAATTGCTTTAAATAGTATCATTTTGTCTTTCTATAGTTTTTTGTCATTGATACCACACATTAACATATATTATTGACCCTTTGGGACAAGATTGAAAGATGATTGTGTGTGTGTGTGTGTGTGTGTGTGTGTGTGTGAATGTTGAGTGTGGGACAAAAGAATAAGGGAATTATTGCAACTATTTTTTTTTTGCAAATTAAAAAAAGTATTATAAATGATGTAACTCATTCAATGCCATCATTTGTCTACATAGACTATTACAGGATCCTGAGACACCAGGTCTTTCTTACATACAGTGACTTTCATTCAAGGCCTGCCTTAAAATTCTCCATCATACGGCATTTAGATAATGTTATGGTTGTTCTCAGCTCTTTTGGTCTCGTTGCTGTGGGCAGAAAGGTGTACTTGCTCCTGAGCACCCCTTGGGAATAACTTTCTCTCTGCTTTTACTTTAGCATCTGCTCTATTTGAAATGCCCTGCCTTTAGGGTAATTAATTGAAATCTTATTTATTATCTTACCCCATCTTAATTTTGATCTCTTATTGAGATCCTTTTTGATCATTTGCTTCTCTGACTCCCATAGTACATAATGATAATAACAACTAGCTTTTTTTCTTTTTTTTTAAACTGAGGGCCTAATATGTCTTTGGCACTCTTAAAAATTTGACATTTTCTCATTTAATTTCACAAGCCACTCTGGGGAAATCATTCTATCCTAATTTTTCAAATCTAGAATTTTGCCTTGCCAGAGTTAATCCGTGGCTATATCAGGATTTCACCTGCATTTAACTTTTCTTTTTTTTAATTTTAATTTTTTTTATTTTCACCTGCATTTTCACTATTGCTTCTCATCTGGTACTTCTGCCTCCCCTTTTCTTATGTATTTTTCAAGGGTGTTAGCTCTCCTCCTGTCATGTTAGCTCTCCTCCTGTCATCTCCTCCTGTCATGCCCGTCTCCTCCTGTGGCAGCCATGGAGGTGCTTCACTTGGGTCTACCTTAAAGAAAGAACCTAACATTCATCAGTGATGGATCCAGTTAGTGGACAGAATCCAGTTGCAGTACCTTTGAGATTAACCGCAGCTTTAGCAGAGGCCAAACTGTTCCCAGGGAGTCAGTGAACTGAGCACGCCTTCTCTAAGGGGCAGTCTTTGCTCCAGACCTCCCACTGGCTTGTATGAATGTTTCTCATATCTGTATTGCAGTCTGAAGCTCTTAGAGACAATTCTGCTTTCCTTCTGTCTTTCTTGTTGCCAAGGTCACGTCTGGATCATTGTCTGAAGGCTTTTCTGACCCAATACTGATTCCTCCTCTTTATCTCTCACAGGCCCCTCCTCACCAAATTTCATGTAATCCTACATCAACACTCTTCCGGAAGGACCTTACCTGATATACTTCCGCTCTGTGCTAATTCATTAACTCACCATTGGCGACTCTTCATTTTATGCCATTGCTGAATCACCATCTTGTTTTGACAGTTAGTGGTTAGAATATTTATGCCATGTTTCTTTATTTTTCTTTTCTTCCCTCAAGCAATGATATTATAGTTCTTTGATGAAGGTGATTATGCTCTAAATTACTTGGTATCTCTATACCATAACACTTCACCCAATGAGAAGCACATATGGTGGGTCCTTTATCGCTTTTTGTTGGATGAAAAAAGAAAGCAAAGAAGTGAATTGAACAGACTGTTTAGCTAACCTTCTTTAGAAAAGTCTTCAGACTCATAAGCCTGGTAAAGGTTCAGCACTAAGAAGACAACAAAGTAGGAAGCAAAGAAATGGTATGTGTGTTTGCATGTGTGTGTACAGTTTTAAGCAACCAGTGGTGTACTTAACATATATTCCATGCCTACTATCCCATTTCAACCTAGAAAGGCTAAAAACCATGAAATTCCCTGTTCATTCACCCATGTTTCTGAACATTAATTAATTAATTAATCATATTTTATTTTTTGTATATTTTTTTATTGCAGTTCGATTTGCCAGCATACAGAATAACACCCAGTGCTTGGTGTTACACCAATAAAAGATAAATTTATTATTAAAAAAAATAACACCCAGTGCTCATCCGGTTAAGTGCCCCTCAGTGCCCGTCACCCAGTCACATCAACCCCCCGCCCACCTCCCCTTCCACTACCCCTTGTTTGTTTCCCAGAGTTAGGAGTCTCTCATGTTTTGTCTCCCTCTCTGATATTTCCCACTCATTTTCTCTCCTTTCCCATTTAATCCCTTTCACTATTTTTTATATTCCTCGAATGAATGAGACCATATAATGTTTGTCATTCTCTGATTGGTTTACTTCACTCCAGTGAAGTAATACCCTACATAATAATAATACCCTCCGGTTTTATCCGCGTTGAAGCAGATGGTGGGTATTCATCATTTCTGATGGCTGAGTAATATTCCATTGTATATATAGACCACATCTTTTTATCCATTCATTAATTTATTTAGTTTACCTGTTGGTTCTTTAATATATCCTTTCCATGAACTTAGTCTTCTATATATTTATTCTTTGATCATTCTTCCATCTATCCTTCCATAACTCAATCATTCATTCATAAGATGCCAGCTATATGTTGGGGTATGCTGGGCTTAGAGAAGACCACATCACAAATATGTTGAACTCTTATATGCATGCACATTTGTCTCCTAAATTTTTTTAGTTTTTTTATTGGAGTTCAATTTGCCAACATATAGTATAACACCCAGTGCTCATCCCGTCAAGTGCCCCCCTCAGTGCCTGTCACCCAGTCACCCATTTCCCTGCCCACTTCCCCTTCCACTACCCTTTGTTTATTTCCCAGAGTTAGGTGTCTCTCATGTTTAGTCACCCTCACTGATATTTTCACTCCTTTCCCTTTATTCCCTTTCACTAATTTTTATATTCCCCAAATGAATGTGTCTTCTAAATTTTAAGTCAGTCTTGTCCAGGATCCAGGAATGACTTATCTTTCTAGACTAGTTCCTTATGCTTAATTTGAAACTTGATATGGCACTATACATGCAAGTCATGCTTCTTTATGAAACACCCCTTGGTTGGTGACTTCATACAGTCTTCTGACCAGTCCCTTGAACTCTTAGCCTACCTTTTATTCTTTAGCTTTGTTCTGATACCAGAGTCTGATGTTCGTATTGCCCAAAGGACTCACAACAAAAAGTTAAATTCATGAAAAACTAGGCCAACTTTCCAGTCTTTGTCATTTTCTTTACTTGGACAAAAAAGCGGAGAAGTCTTTTCTCCACTATTAATATTAAATATTCACAGAGATCCCCAGACTATTCACAGAGATCTTACTTAGAACTTAGATCTAGATTATGTCTCAGTCTGTCCTGTAGGGGAATCTGTAGTTTAGGATGGCCCAAATTAACTCTGATTCAGTAAACAATGAGAGAAACTTGCAGGAAAAAAAGTCTATTTTAAGGAGCCTGTCTCATCTCTGAGTTTGTCAAGTTCTTTCAAAATGAATATTTTCTCTGCTTATCTTCAATAGCAAAATAACAATCACAACAAACAATCATAATTAATTTCGATCATTCTTTTCTAGAATTTGTAAATTTCTCCAAGTATTTGGAATTTTCTGAATGAATTAGACAGATAATTGCTTCAATTATTCTACACATACTTTTTTTTTTAAGTAGGCTTTACGCCCAGTGTTGGACTTGAACTCACAACCCTGAGAGTAAGAGTTACATGCTCTAATGACCGCTACATGTATTTTTTAAAGTATACCTGACCACCTTGTTTTTATGTGTTTCTGACCATGCACTTAAGAACATACCAGCATCTGCAGAGGATATTGGGAAGTGTCATTTAAGGATCCAAAATCTGAACTTTGGTCCTACAATGAGGGCCCATGTGACTCCACAGTGGGACAGGAAGCAGTCTGTTTATTGTGATTCTATTTGTTAATAAAACATTACTGACACATACCTTTTTTATATATGAGAAACTAGGACACAGAAAAGTTAGGTAAATTTGTCAGGATCATGGAGATAGTATGAGTTAGCCGAAATTTGGGCTCAGGAACTTTGCATATGACATTGTCATATCCTGTCCAAGGGAACAGGTATCTGAGGTCATTCCTTGGAGAAAGGGCCAAAAAACATATAATACAAAGTGCTTAAAGTCTTGGTAGCCTCACTCACATTTAATTTTGTACGTGTTTGTTAATTGAACAAATGATGTGATTGATGAATCTTCTTGAGAATAAGATGAGAGAGAAGTGCAGTGTTTCCTCTATAGACAGAACATGGAGATGTTCTGTATGACCAAATGCAGGGTAGGAATTTGGATACTCAGTGGTAAGTGGTATAAAGACCCTGGATATCTAGACAGGCACCTGGACTGGGGAAGACAGATGAAAATAGGAGAGAACTGAAAAGAAATTTTTGAATCCAGATAGTTTTCCTCAGACCTGTTCAGATCCTGCCCCTCTTTCTGTGTGCTTCACATCATCAGTATTTACTGGGGCCAAGGGGAATTATTATGCAGAAAAATGAACTTTTTAATAGTATATGTGGTTTGGCATTCTAGAAGAAGAGCATTTCCTCAGAATTGCCATTATCTGCTGTCTAGTCCAGTGTACTATCCACTATCCCCATCCACCTTGACATTTATGCTTCCACCTACTGGTCCCAGGTTTCACTGGCTATAACGTAAGCCAGGGCAGAATTTGAGACTAGGATGAAAGATATGCCAGATCCCAGAGCTCAGCATAACTCATTGAGGATAGAGAGTTCTTTCCATGTAGCTTCTTAGGACCAAGGCCCCATTTTATGGAAAATGTGATTCCTAGGTCAGGGACCTCAGTCTCCAGCAGGCAGAAAGTTAATGAGAAGACAGGAAAAGAAGGTTGGATCAGGAGAGAGAGAGAGGTAGGGGCCAGGAAAAAAGAGACAAGAACTTCAGAGCAATCATAGCAGACATTACCAAGTTCCAGGCTTTTTCTGATTCAGAAGATTTCCTGTCGCTTTGGTCTTTTCATGGTGGGATCTCATCTGGACTGGTATGGTCTCGATGCCCATAGGAATCAATACTTCTGTAGCCTAGTTAAAGGAAAAGCAACCAATCCATTTATCTATTTATATCTATCTATCTATCTATCTATCTATCTATCTATCTATCTAATTGGAAGTCATAGTAACAACAGAAAACTGATTACCCCAGACCTAGATACTCTTAAAGGTAGAAGCTTCAAGACAAGCATTTTCTGAGCTCTAGCTTGGTCCTGCCTTTCTCTCCTACTCATTACATGGTAAGACTACGTGTAAGGAACTTCCTTCCAATGGTCATAGGCCCAGCTACACAGGCACCTCTTTATTTAATTTCCTCTCTGATTCTAAATACTGTCATAAAAGAGTCTGGGAATTGAGTGATTCTTACATAAAACTCTTGAGAACTGGGTATATATAGATTAAGCAGTCAGTAATTGGCTGACTGAACATGGCAACTTAGAAGATGAAGGAGCCAATGTTCTTTATTCCCTGAAGTCATAGCTTGAAGCCCAGTTTGAGACTCATTAACTAGATAAGTTGAAATTTGTGAGGGCCTCTGATGATTCTGTTCAGTATGGTCGTATGGAACTTCTGTGTTGAGGTTTTAGCCTAGGATGAGGTCACTCTCTCAAAATAGAGCCCCTTGGAATATTGAATATTTCATGCTAAGGAATTTGAGAAATGGCCGGTGTAGGGAAGCACTTTCTGACCTCCCTCTGAAGCAAATCATAAAACCCTCATGTGAGAGGTGACTTCCCTATACTTGGAGGAAAGGGGCAACCTTATTTCCAAAGATGAAGGGACACAGAGAGGAATCTGAATAGGCCTTGCTAATTACCAGCCCCCATCTCCCCATTTCCATTTACCATATGTATCTCACCTTTGTTTTATTATATATTTCCATGACTTTCCTGTCTTTCCATAAAAATGCTTAGGTTTGTACCCTTTGGTCAACATGTTCTCGTTATGAGGTGTCAGCTAAGTTATGGTGGTAAACAAACTGCAGTATATAAGTGTATCAAATCAATATGTCATACACTTTAAACTTACACAATGTTGTATGTCTATTATATCTCAATAAACCTGGGAAAATATCCCATTCAAGTTTAACTGTTTCTTCTGGCCTTCATTTTCTTTTTTTTTTTGTATATCTTTTTATTGCAGTTTGATTTGCCAGCATATGGTATAACACCTAGTGCTTGCTATTCAACATAGTACTAGAAATCCTAGCCTCAGCAATCAGGCAACAAAAAGAAATAAAAGGCATTCAAATTGGCAAAGAAGAAGTCAAACTCTCCCTCTTCGCAGATGACATGATACTATACATAGAAAACCCAAAAGACTCCACGCCAAGATTGCTAGAACTCATACAGCAGTTCGGCAGGGTGGCAGGACACAAAATCAATGCACAGAAGTCAGTGGCATTTCTATACACTAACAATGAGACTGAAGAAAGAGAAATTAAGGAGTCAATCCCATTTACAATTGCACCCAAAAGCATAAGATACCTAGGAATAAACCTAACCAAAGAGGTAAAGGATCTATACCCTAAAAACTACAGAACACTTCTGAAAGAAATTGAGGAAGACACAAAGAGATGGAAAAATATGCCATGCTCATGGATTGGAAGAATTAATATTGTGAAAATGTCAATGTTACCCAGGGCAATTTACCCGTTTAATGCAATCCCTATCAAAATACCATGGACTTTCTTCAGAGAGTTGGAACAAATCATCTTAAGATTTGTGTGGAATCAGAAAAGACCCCGAATAGCCAGGGGAATATTATAAAAGAAAACCATAGCTGTGGGCATCACAATGCCAGATTTCAGGTTGTACTACAAAGCTGTGGTCATCAAGACAGTGTGGTACTGGCACAAAAGCAGACACATAGATCAATGGAACAGAATAGAGAATCCAGAAGTGGACTCTCAACTTTATGGTGAACTAATATTCGACAAAGCAGGAAAGACGATCCACTGGAAAAAAGACAGTCTCTTCAATAAATGGTGCTGGGAAAATTGGACATTCACATGCAGAAGAATGAAACTAGACCATTCTCTTACACCATACACAAAGATAAACTCAAAATGGATGCAAGATTTTCATGTAAGAGAAGAATACCTAAAAATCCTAGAGGATTTTGGGAACACCTTTTTTGAATTTGGCCACAGCAACTTCTTGCAAGATGCATCTAAGAAGGCAAGGGCAACAAGAGAAAAATGAATTATTGGGACTTCATCAAGATAAAAAGCTTCTGCACAGCCAAAGAAACAGTCAACAAAACTAAAAGACAACCTACAGAATGGGAGAAGATATTTGCCAATGACATATCAGAGAAAGGGCTAGTATCCAAGATCTAGAAAAAACTTATTAAACTCAACAGCAAAGAAACAAAAAAATCCAATCATGAAATTGGCAAAGGACATGAACAGGAATTTCACAGAGGAAGGCATAGACATGGCCAACAAGCACATGAGAAAATGCTCCACATCACTGGCCATCAGGGAAATACAAATCAAAACCACAATGAGATACCACCTCATACCAGTCAGAATGGCTAAAATTAACAAGATAGGAAACAACAAATGTTGGAGAGGATGTGGAGGAGGGGAACCCTCTTGCACTGTTGGTGGGAATGTGAACTGGTGCAGCCACTCTGGAAAACTGTGTGGAGGTTCCTCAAAGAGTTAAAAATAGATCTCCTATGACTCAGCAATTGCAGTGCTGAGGATTTATCCCAAAGATACTGATGTAGTGTAATGCCGGCACCCCTGCACCCCGATGTTTCTAGCAGCAATGTTCACAATAGCCAAACTGTGGAAGGAGCCTCAGTGTCCATCGAAAGATGAATGGATAAAGAAGATGTGGCATATATATACAATGGAATATTACTCAGCTATTAGAAATGAGGAATACCCACCATTTGCTTCAACGTGGATGGTACTGGAGGGTATTATGCTGAGTGAAGTAAGTCAATCAGAGAAGGACAATCATTATATGGTTTCACTCATATGGGGAATATAAAAAATAGTGAAAGGGATTATAGGGGAAAGGAGAGAAAATGAGTGAAAATATCAGTGAGGGTAACAAAACATGAGAGACTCCCTAACTCTGGGAAATGAACAAGGAGTAGTGGAAGGGGAGGTGTGCGGGGAAATGGGTGACTGGGTGATGGACACTGCAGGTGATAGTTGGTGGGATGAGCACTGGGTGTTATAGTATATGTTGGCAAATAGAACTCCAATAAAAAATACATAAAAAAGGGGAAAACAAAAAAATACATGTATATATATTACACAGATATCAAGCATACATTATACATAATACATACCAAAGCACATTAAAGTTATTGAATAAAAACAAATATGGTATCCTGGAGGAGTGTGGCATGGTAGGTTAGAGAAAATGCTTTTGAGTATGCTGATTAGAAAGAGGTAATAAAAAACACTTTCTTTACATTGTATGCATGAGGTAATGAGGTATTTCCTTTTTTTTAGGTTTTTAAAAAAATTTATTTTTTAAAAAGTTAATATGTGCATAAAAGGAAACTGAAAAACACAAGAAGCAAAGAACAAAGTCATCCATAATCACAAGCAGTTTACAGTTTGACTTCTAGGTCCTGTGTGTGTGTCTATCTACACAAGTAAGCATTTTAATGTAAGATCATACAGTTGTGTATCATGCTTTTACACACCATGAATATTTATCATGTCAAAGTCCCCAAACTATGAGTATTTTGATAGCCAAGAATACACTACACCAACTCCATCTGAAAAAAAAATGTAATCCTGCCTTTCTTGGCGACAAAAATATAAAAGACAAAAATGGCAACAGGCCTCTAGATAAAGATATTGGCAGAGTTACAATTAAAATACTGCATTCCCTTAATGTTCAATTAAAACTGAGACATAAAGTAACAGAGTACACACATATAATGCTTCTAAAAGAATTCATCATCCAATCTATAATATTCAATTAGCAAGGAGGTATGTTTCCATTGAATCACTTAATGTATTCCTATAGCACAAAGAGACTAATATACGTTAACAGTTATTAAAATGTAAGTATGAAAACATCCTCATACAACTCTCCCTCTATACTTCCTTCTGCCCCTCTGTTGCCAACCTAGTAAGTTCTGACATTTCTCAGAGACAGCTTAACAATCTCATGTCCAAGATGCTTCTTCCCTATCAATGATAACAAAGAGAAACTTATAAATTGGTTAAATCACTAGCTGTACATTTTAATGAGGTATTTCATGCAAGTGCGTACTCTTCAAAATTTTAACATATTAACTCTTGCTGTGCTTTTGTGAACTGCAAGACAAGAGATAGTCATGAACACCTAAAGTTTCTTAGTTCTATGTTACCTCTGCTGAGGTTGTTATAAAATATTGTTATTTTGGATAATAGTGCAGTCAAAAGTGACTATTTCTAATACTCAAGCAAGAAGCTAAACAGGAAAATAGGTCTAAAATGAAACAGAATGTTTAAATGGGCTGAAACATGTTCACTTTATATGAAAACCTAACATTTGATAATTATAGATCCAAAGAGAACGTTTTGTAGGAAGAATTGATAATTGGCAAAAATGGCTTAGACAAATGTCCTTTAAGTGGAAAATCAGTGGAGTTCTGCAGAAGGGCATTTGAGGGCACCAAGTGAACAAAGGGACATAAGGAAGAGGGAGGCATACAGGCAGAGAAGAAGGACCACAGGGCTTACAGTCCTCCAAAGTGGAAGGAGGTCATCATGGGCCTTTTGTAAGAACATATTTGTGTATTTTGGTTTCATTTAAATCCAGAGCAAAAGTCTTTCTTCATTATCAATCCCAGGGATGGATGCAGCGAATTCCCTGCATCCATCCATATTCTGGGACAAACAGATGTTCTCAGTGATCTTCCTCTCCAGACTGATTTCTTCCCCATCTCTCTGTATCACTATTTGCTGGTACCGAGTCCTCTCCCTTTCCACACTGCTCCTCCCCTCTCCTCCTCATTCTAGCTTTACTGCCCGCTGTACTCTGTTCCTGTAGGAGGAGTGTTATATGTTTACTTGGTTGAAAGGCAGAATTCTAAAGATGGCCTTTCGAGATTTCTGATCCATGGTTCTTCAAACATGAATCTAGAGACTGCTATGAAGGGATTTTGTAGATATAATTACAGTCCCAAATCAATTGGTTTTATTTATTTATTTTTAATTAATTTTTTTTTTTTATGATAGTCACAGAGAGAGAGAGAGAGGCAGAGACACAGGCAGAGGGAGAAGCAGGCTCCATGCACCAGGAGCCCGATGTGGGATTCGATCCCGGGTCTCCAGGATCGCGCCCTGGGCCAAAGGCAGGCGCCAAACCGCTGCACCATCCAGGGAACCCCTCAATTGGCTTTAAAATATGAGATTATGCTGGTGGGCCTAATCTAATCACACCCCTTTAGGAGCAGAGAGTTTTCTCCAGATGTTAGCAGAATGGGACATGAGAGGGATTTGGAATGTGAGAAGTAGGTGATGCACTGTTTTGAAAATGGAGAGGGCCAGGTGAGAAGTGAAGGGGCCCTAACAAGGAGAGAATGGTCCTCAGTTGACAGCCAGCAAGGAAATGGGGATCTAGACCTAGTTTCAAGAGACCGAATTCTGCCAATAATCTGAATCTCTAGAGCCTGTGGAGAAGGGCCCAACCCAGCCAGAACCTTGATTTCAGTGTTGTGAGACCCTAAACAGAGAACCCAGGGAGTCTGCTCAAATTTCTGACCTAGAGACCTATAAGGTAATAACTAGATGTTATTTTAATTTGTTGAATTTTTGATAACTGATTATGGCAATAACGGAAAGCAACAGAGAACTAATATGCCTGGTAAATTGTGACTTCCCTCTGTTGACCACACTTTCTATTTCTGCCTATTTCCAGAGATCTTACCACTACCCATGACCCTTTCCTTCACCCTGTAAAGCCCAAGTCTTTGTTATCCATTTCTCAGAGACCCAGGATCTTTTATTTCTATAAAATCTTTCCCCAGACACAGTAATTCAAATTAAACATTCAGAACATAAAACATTTTAGGATCCACTCTAATTTGAATGCTTTTTTTAAAAATGTGGACCTTGAATTGACACATTATTAACTAAATCCATGAAGCTGAGAAGATTTTCCGACTTATGTGCTCTATGTCTGAATAGGATTGATTCTGAGCCATGCAAGCAAAATACCTTCTAGCACTTTCCTTGATAATTTTTAAAAAGGGAGCATCAGCAATATGCATTACAACATGTGACAAAACAGGAAATCAGGAATTTAATGTCAATCATGAGATTTCTTGCTGCAGTTCTGTTTCTTTCATGTTATATCTCTTCTGTGCTGAGACATCGTAAGTATTTTATCATCATTCTTCTCAGAGCTGCTTTCACCTCCTTGTTCTTCCAGCTGTAGATGAGTGGATTCACCAAGGGAGTGATTACACTGTATTGTATGGAGAGGATCAACTCTAGAGGTGACCCTGAGGTTGGCATGAGATAGCGAAGAAGGGCTGAGCCATAGAACAGGATCACTGCAGTGAGGTGGGAGGAGCAGGTGGAGAAGGCCTTGCTTCTGCCTGTGGTGGAGCTGATGCTCAGGATGGTAGAGACAATGCGCACATAAGAGAAGAAGATCAGGAGGCATGTCCCAATGGCATGCAGGAGGGCAGAGCAGAGTAGCATTGCAGAGTTGGTGGAGACATCAGAGCAGGAGAGAGGGAAGAGGGAAGGCAGCTCACAGGAGTAGTGGTGGATGGTTTGAGCCTCACAGAAGTCCATATTCAAAGCCAGGAGGATGTTCATGAGTGCATCCAGAAAGGCCACGACCCAAGAGCCCCACACCAACCTCTCACATAGCTGTTTACTCATCACCTGGCCATAAAGCAGAGGGTGGCAGATGGCAGCATAGCGGTCATAGGCCATCACCGAAAGCAGGCAGGCTTCAATCCCTGTAGTGGCAAACACAAAGAACACCTGAGCCAGGCAGGCCTCCACTGAGATGGTTTTCCTCTGAGACAGGAGGTTCTCCAGCAGCTTGGGCACAGTGACTGTAGAGTAGAAGAGGTCTTGGAAGGAGAGATGGCCCAGAAAGAAGTACATGGGCATGTGGAGGTTAGCATCTGTATGGATCACAAGTATTATCAGCAGATTCCCCAGTAGAGTCAGAAGGTAAATCATCAGGAACAGAACAAAGAGTAGAGCCTGGACATAGGGGTCAGCAGACAGCCCAAGAAGGATGAACTCCGTGATTCTGCTGTGATTCGCTGAGGCCATTTACGGTCACTGTTCTTTAGAGAAAAATTAGGAAGAAGATATAAATCTCTTCTTTCCATAATAGTTTCCAGAAGGCATCACTCTTTACTATTTATTCCTTATGTCTTTCCCTATATATTCCTTCCTGCCTGGTCTGGTCTCCATTTTCATAGCCCCTTTAATGGTTCCATGGAGTCCCTTCTCCTCCCTGGCTCTCTGCTGTGCTGTCTCTGAGCTCTGGATCAGCCCTACTGGGAACTGGGCTAATAGAGAAGTTTGCCTTGTACAAATAAATTCCTTGCATGTTTTCCACTGTGTGTGTGTGTGTGTGTGTGTGTGTTTGTACAGGGGATGGTGAGATAAGAGACTGAACTCATTTTACAGGTGAAAACATTTAAACCCAGTGATCCTAGAACTTGTCTAGATCTCTACACTGATCAGTTTTTTTTTTTTTAAAGAGCAAGGAAATAAATCTGTTGCATTTGGATGTAGAACAAGAGCTTATCTACTATATGACCTGCTTAGAGAAAAGCCAAACTCCCTAGTTTGGATTTCAAAGCATTAATCACCCAGGATTCTCTAGATGTCCCACTGCTGAGGCCAGATAGCATTGCTTTGTTTGTTCTCCGTCACTCCTGTTTTCTCTGATTTGATTCAGGCTGATATATTTTGTGTACCTATTAATTGATCTACATCTAATAAACCTTGGAATTCCCACCTTATTTACCACCTATTCTATGAGTCCTTTGATCACGCCCTTCTTTGTCCTCACGTAAATTTCTGGGATAATCATCATGAACCACATTTTTTCAGATGATGAAAATAAAGCTAAGTAATCTAATTCAAGATTCTAATTAATCTCTAATCTAAGATCCCAAAACCTTGCCTGCTTCCCTTTTCCATGTAACAATTCATCAACACACTGTAAGTTTTGCCATTTTTGGTATTACTAGTTTGCTTTATCACCTAGCGATATGTGTGAGTATCACTTCTTGTGTCTACAATGACAGTGCAGTTTCATGGAGGGCAGGAATTATTTTCTTATTCACACCGCCCATCAATATTTAATGGATCTTAAATAAATCATTGTTAAGTAAGTAAATACAAAAATTAAGAAAACTGAACAGATCATGTAGTAAAAACTCTTGGAGATTATCTCCAGGTCTAGAAGGTCAACTTCAAGTTGTAGTCAAGGGCAAAGCATCAAGGAGGCCTGGAATTGGAAGAGAAAGGGAAGAAGTGGACTACATATCTCCATTTTGCTGTGGAGGGCTTATTCCTTCTAAAATCACTAATACCTATAGATCTTTGCTTAAGAGAGATCACTTCACACTTTGCTTAAGTGTTCAATATCCATCTATCCACCCACTCATCCATCCATCCATAATGTTACTGAATAAACATTTTTGAGTCTCTGTTCACTAAGGTAAGTGTGTTGTACATACAGCTGAAGACAATTCTCTATTGTTTTTTTGTTGACTCTTGCGTGAATGCACCTACCTGAGCATTTCTAGGTGTGACCACTCCTCCTAACCTGTTTCCTCCTCATCAAAAGCAACCTGTGGTTATACAGTCAGATTCAGCCTTTCCTGGGATCCTCATGAGTGCTTTCCTATCTATCAGAGTGTTCTAATCTGCCCCTTGAACTCCGAATCTTTCCTGAGATCTCCACCTTTTGTGTCTACCACACAAATGTAATCTTGATGTCTCTCATAGGACTTGCAATAAAAGGTATAATATTGCTCAGAAGGTAAATTTCCCAGTCCTTGAACTTCCTCTCTACCCTATTCTACTCCTGCTACTAAGCTTATCAAATACATACTGCTAAACTTTAAGCCTTTATTTAGAATATGTGTCTGAATTACCTATGAGTTCTGTCCAGTGTGTAATCTGTAGTCCAGTGGGTTGGCTCAAACTAATGAAGACTCAGCAGTGAAGAAGGACTACCTGCAAAAGTCAGTTTTATCTTTGAGTGCATAAAACTCTTAAAATATTTTTGATACATTGCTTTTTAAAAATCTCTTATCTAAGTTAATCCTATTCAGCAAAAATGACAATAAATTTTATAAATTGTAGTTTAAGTCTTTTAAAAACCAGGAACCTAATATGCTTTATGATAATCAAAGAACAATACTAAATCTGAGTTGTATGAGCTGTTAACTTGTAATATGTTTTAATGTTTAGCTTAAAAATAAATAAAAACCAACCACATGCTAATATACTGTCACAAAAGTTTCTCAGAGATGTCCTCTTACTGTGTGTCAGTATTTTTCTGTTTCTTCACTGAGGTACAGAATGCAGCCATATCAGGTGTCAAGGTACTCATTCTAAACTGCCTTATCCTACTCATTTTAGGGGTTGTATTGGATAGAAGGCTGATATTTATTATCCCTCAGCTAGTCCATAAAATACTTTTGAAAGTAAACTACTTCTCTGGATTTTTAAAAAAGATTTTATTTATTTATTTGAGAATGAGAGTGAGCACAAGCAGGGGTAGCAGCAAGAAGGAGAGGAGAAGCAGGCTCTCTGCTGAGTGGGGCTTGATCCCAGGACCCTGAGTTCATGACCTGAGCTGAAGGCAGATGCTTAACCAACTGAGCCACCTTGGTGCCCCAATTTCTTTGGATTTTATACTAACAAAATAACACTGTGAACAACATTCATTCTTGTCAAGACTATGAACATTTTTAAGAATTTGGAATTTAATTAATTTCTCATTTAATTAATCCAAATGAGAGAAATCGGTCCAGTTCTTCTATGCTTACTCTCTATTAACCTGGTTATAAGAACTAATTAGCATGAAAATACTCTAGCATCTTCAGAAGATATTAGAGAAGCTGCTTATCATGGATCCAAAGCCTGAAAACTTTTATCCTGGAATGGAAGCACCACAGTCTATCAGGGAGACAGCTACATCATGTGATGCTATGTTCCATCTCACTCCAGGCTCAAAGCATAGATCTTCTGACAAATGATACGTTCTTTCAAAGTAGGACAATGTCTTTATCTTAATATTTAGGAAATGATAAAATGTTAATACAAAATCTTCTCACTTACCTCCAAGAAGGAACACAGTGAATTCAATTCAGGCCGAAGTTTGAGTGGTTCCAGACTTAAAAATGGTGTGAATATAGGGAGTCATGGAGTAGTTCCTGAGAAAGTAGAGGCAGGAAGGGCAGCTTGAGGGATTCTCCCAAGACTGTTTACCAATTTTCCTTGAATTGCACACAGAAGAAAAGCAAACTCAGCTTTCCACATTTTTTTCAAAGACCATCTTAACAACTTTAGAATATAAAGTTGAAATTAAGTAGCATCATAAATAATCACCATCTTCCCTTCTACTGAAATTTCAACATTGGAGATTGTTTATGCCAGAGTGAGTCTGTGTCTAAAGTAAAATTAGACAATTTTGATAAGAGTTGCACATTGAAACAGTCGTCAAGTCGTTAGGTCTAATGAGACCACCAGCGTTTTCCAAGGTGACAAGTAGTTAAGGACTAATAATCAAAATATGAGACTTATTTCAATAAGTGTCTGATACTTGTCCTGGTATAGTTCAACTCAGAGGATGTTGAGGTCCTTAATTAAATAATTGATAAGTGAGGTTAGGAGAAGAGAAAGCTAAAATACTTCAGTACTTATAGAAGGGGCCTGGTGACCAGAATGAATTGTTATAAATAAGTCTCCTATTGTTCTTTACATTAATTCTTCAGCAGGGATCAGAGTGGGAATGGGTAATAATAGCAGAAAAATGAATTCTCTGCACGTATATGTCTGAGGACCTGATAAAGGAGAGTGTACCTTAGGGCATCAATATTTTCTGCCAATATTCAAGGACTCCCCTTCCCTAATGATTAGCATTATTCACTGACCGCCTTATTACCCAATAAGAGAACTGGAGGACAAAACTGAATAAACTGAGAAATACAGACACAGTTTAGGGAGCACTGAGAGGCAAGGTCTCTCTGTTGTGTGGAAGTTGAGGTGAGAAAGTGAAAAGAAGTGTCTCAGAGATCCAGAGAGAGAAGGTCCAGTGAGAGATGTTAATAAAACTATAAAGCAACTGGAAAACATTTGGAAAAAACTTTAAGAAAAATCATAGGAAATATTACCATGCTCCTATATTTTCTGATACAGAAGACATTTTGTAGCTGTTTTCCTACTCGACCTTATCTGAGGTCCTAAGAAGTAATACTTCAATGAAGTAACTTTAGGAAAAACAGCAACTTTTATTTTTCCAGTTGGGAGTCACAAGGAGGGCAGGAAGACAGAATGTCCTAGATTTAGATTGTTCTGAAGTGTTGGTCTTCCATGTCTCAATTGGCCACAGTGAAAAGATGTTCCAATCCTCAGTAAGTGCAGTTTGGTGAGAGATTTCGGGTGGTTTTAGGACTAGTTACTTAGTTTCTCTTAATTGAACATTCTCTGTGACTAAATATGATGTTCAAGAGAGTAAAGCTCAGTTCTAACCTCTCAGAAAAGCAATTATAGTTCCTGCAGTTAGTTTATTGGCTGGTTGAAACTGGGAGATCAAGAGAAAGATGGAGAAATAGCCTTTATTCCCTGGAGTTAGATCCTGAACTACATGAGTTAATTAGGGAAGTTGCAGTTTGTAAGAATTGTAGATTATCTCAGATGTTGACTTCAGAACTTGACTTAGAAATCTTACTGGAAACTCTTGGGTGAGAACTCCTGAGTATCTGGTGTTTTTTCTTTACTTTCCTCCCTCTCTGCCTCACTCTCTTCCTTCCTTCTTGATGTTGAGTTACAATTAAAATATAAAATTTTATATGTTTAAAATGTACGATGTGGTGATCTGACATATGTATGCTTTGTGAAATGATTTCCACCATCAGATTTTTAAAGATATTTTATTTATTTATTTGAAAGAGAGTGTGTGCACGTGTGAGCAGTCAGCTGGTGAACCAGGTAGAGCTAATATTGCAGATGAAGCTTAGATGAAGTCCACTGGAAGAATTCCCTCCTGTTTGTGGGAGGTCAGCCTTTCGTTCTAGTCAGTCCTTCAACTGATTGGACATGGCCCACCCACATTATGGAGGGCAATCTTCTTTGCTCTAAATCTGCCATATCAAACTTATGTTTTTGGTAGTATTCCATTTTGGAAAAGAATTATTTTTTAAATAGATGCCTTACTCTAAATATTTTAAAGGATTTAAAACATCCTCCCAAGCTTTAGAGTAATAATATCTTGCCATCCACCAGAGTAGCCTGGAGAAATATTCAGAATGCCTCAGACTATGTGGTATTTGTCATCAATGAACTGATCCATGCCAGTCACATTGATTACCATGGATGATGAGATTGGAGATGGGAAGGAGAAGATTTTTTTAAAATAAAAATTTAATTTTAGAGTAGTTTTAGATTTACATAAAAGGTGCAGGGGATCCCTGGGTAGCGCAGCAGTTTGGTGCCTGCCTTTTGCCCAGGGCACGATCCTGGAGACCCAGGATCGAATCCCACATCGGGCTCCCGGTGCATGGAGCCTGCTTCTCCCTCTGCCTATGTCTCTGCCTCTCTCTCTCTCTCTCTCTCTCTCTGTGACTATCATAAATAAATAAAAAAAATAAAATAAATAAAAATAAAAGGTGCAAAAATAGTACGGAACATTCCCATATACACCTCCTAGTCTCCATTATTATTAACATTTTACATCAGTGTGGTACATTTATCACAATTAATGAACCATATTGAAAAATTATCACTAAAGTTCATAACGTATCCATATTTCCTTAGTTGTTACCTAACATCCAATTTCTATTCCAAGATTCTATCCAGGACAGCACATTACATTTAATTCATGTATCCTTAGGCTCCCTTGATTGTGACAGTTCTCAGCCTTTGTTTTTGATGACATTGGCAGTTCTAAGGGGTACTGATCAGATATTTTTTACAATGCCCCTCAACTTGGTTTTATTTGATGTTTTTCTCATGATTAGGGCTGTGGGTTTTGGTGATGAGGCCCACACAGGTGAAGTGTCATTCTCATCACATCATATCAGGAGTGTATACTATCAACATGAGTTAACCACTGCTGACATTAATCTTGGTCATCTGTCACAGGTAGTATTTGTCAGGTTTCTCAACTTTTCCCCCATTTTCATACTGTATTCTTTAGAAGAGAATCATTACGTGCAGCTCACCTTTAAGGAGTGGCTAGTTATACTCTACTTCATTGAGAGTGCAGTTTCTATACAAGTTATTTGGGAATTCTTCTGAAAGGGAGATTGTCAACTCTCTTCCATTTATTTAATTATTCAATTATTTTTTTATATAAGTATCATATTATTTTATACTTTGGTTATGATCTAATACTATGCTACTTATTTTGTTGCTCAAATCGGTCCATCCTTAGTCACTGGGGGCTCTTTCATTTGGCTCCCGTGTCCCTTTAACATACCCATATCATTTTGGGGTGGGTTTTTTTGAGTACTTTCTGTTGCTATGAGATGCTTCAGGTTCATATTGTATCTTCTTTGTTTCAGCCTTAGAATCATCCAATTCTCCATGTGGCCTTGGTCTTTTTTGTTGGAGAATGGTGTTAGATATCAAGCTCTGAGTACTCAGTGTGCTCCTTGTTACTGGGATGTTGTTACTTTTAGGTCTTCTCAGCTGATAGAGTAAAGAAATAATGTGCATACCTAGCTGTCTATATGCACATATCTGTAAATATTTCTATATGCATCCAAAGAGGAGAATATTTTTATTTTTACCTTCTTGGAGGCTGAAGAAAGAGCCACAGACAACACTTTGGGATTATGGGTGATACTGGCTTTTTATCCTTTTCAAAAATTTTCGTATTTTCTAAAATAAAAGTGGATTGTTTTGTAATTGGAGAAATGATAGTGTTAAATACTTTTAAAGAATTGACTGATTGCAAGAAAATGGAATTATTTGTCAAAATTGTAGAGGAGTAATTATCATGTAGACATGAAATGTAAAAAATTCCATATATCATGCCTGGCTAATAGTAAAAGCTCAGTAAATATTGATTTCCTTATCTATTTTGCTAATGGCTGAGAAGAAGGCAATGATAAGATGTATGAATAAGAGGTATAAATTTAAAAACCTATCATCTCTTTTCCTCATTGATACCCAAGGAAAGAGAACAACCACTTGTTTCTAATGACTTTATCTTTCCTTACATTCTCATTCTCTTTCCTCACCCTCCACTGATCTTGGAGGTACAGATATGTGGGAACTTCTCTGTTTTTAGGTTGGTCCTGGGTTATCAAGGTGAATCACCCAACAATGGGAGAGAATGGAGTCTACTTACTGAGTGGGGATTGTGTAGGTATGTGAGGTATGCTTTGAGCCTTTTTAAGGTAAGAACATGAACATAGTTTTTATGGAAATTACAGGAAGTGGAGGCCTGACCCTTGTGTGCATCCTGTATTTTTGAAGGAAGTTTCCTTATAATGCCAGTAGATTGTTTATAATGCATTGATATCTGAAGGGGAATATGAAAGATCTCTGTGAGAAATTCTGTTATGAGGGGAATATTCCATTCTGAGAGTCATCTGTACCTACTTAGCACAGAGTATACTAGAGGAGGAAGGAAGATAATCCCCCAAAGGTATTTAAGTTGCAAGAAGAAATCATTGAGACATCAATGGTTAAATGTAGGCAAACTGAAATTACACTAATATAATAAAATTGGTGTCTATTTTGTGGAATTAAAAAAAGACATGTGAAATATTTGGCAATGATACTGTTTAGGAAGGAGAGAAGCCTGTTCATAAATGCATGTTATTAGTAACATTTTAGGTGTTAGGTTAAGTTGTGAGACCATGGAGGGTTTATGTTATCATTAAAAAAAAAAAAGCAAACAAATATGCAACAAAAAGTAAACTAAAAAAAAAAGATGTACATGTTTGGACTAATTATCACACGTTGCAAAGGATTATGATTTTTTTTATTGGAATTCAATTTGCCAACATATAGCATAACACCCAGTGCTCATCCTGCCAAGTGTCCCCCTCAGGGCCCATCACCCAGTCACCCCAACCCCCTGCCCACCTCCCCTTCCACTACCCCTTGTTCATTTCCCAGAGTTAGGTGTCTCTCATGTTTTGTCACCCTCACTGATATTTTCACTCATTTTCTATCCTTTCCCTTTATTCCCTTTCACTAATTTTTATATTCCCTAAATGAATGAGACCATATAATGTTTGTCCTTCTACGATTGACTTATTTTACTCAGCATAATACCCTCCAGTTCCATCCACGTCGAAGCAAATGGTGGGTATTTGTCATTTCTAATGGCTGAGTAATATTCCATTGTATACATATACCACATCTTCTTTAAAGGATTATGATTAATTAAATTCTGCAATATGAATTTTTAAGGCATATAACAAGAAAGAAAGGAGGAAAACCTGGCTTCAAATATTTTTGGAAATATTGCATGACAAAAAAATAGGTTAATATTAGAAACACTAAAAATGTTTTGCCATATCTATTTCATATTTTTCTTACAGTGAGAAATGGGAACAAAACTAAGCACGTGCTAACTTGTTTCATAAATCCTTGCAGTATAAAAGTGAATGGAAAAGAGAAATAATAAAAATAAAACAAGAATCTTCAAAATGTATAAATGATGAATCATATATTAAGGGTTGAATATTTATTAAAGATTAAAAAAAATTACACCATTGCTCTCTGCTCCTCCCCATTCGACAGACAGCCGCATCTTCTGGTGCAGTGCCAGCCATGTCCCCGAGACAAAATGGTGAAGGTCAGAGTGGACGGATTTGGCCATACTGGGCGCCTGGTCACCAGGGCTGCTTTTAACTCTGGCAAAGTGAATATTGTTGCCATCAATGACCCCTTCATCGACCTCAACTACATGGTGTACATGTTCTAGTATGATTCTACCCATGGCAAATTCCATGGCATGGTCAAGACTGAGAATGGGAAACTTGTCATCAATGGGAAGTCCATCTCCATCTTCCAGGAGTGAGAACCTGCCAACATCAAATGGGGTGATGCTAGTGCTGAGTAGGTTGTGAAGTCCACTGGGGTCTTCACCCCATGGAGGAGGCTGGGGCTCACTTGAAGGGCGGGGCCAAGAGGGTCATCATCTCTGCTCCTTCCACTGATGCCCCCATGTTTGTGATGGGCATGAACCACGAGAAGAATGACAACTCCCTCAAGATTGTCAGCAATGCCTCCTGCACCACCACCTGTTTGGCTCCTCTGGCCAAAGTCATCCATGACAACTTTGGCATTGTGGAAGGCCTCATGACCACCGTCCATGCCATCACTGCCACCCAGAAGACCATGGACGGCCCCCCTGGGAAGCTGTGGCATGATGGCCCAGGGGCTGCTCAGAACATCATCCCTGCTTCCACTGGTGCTGCCAAGGCTGTGGGCAAGGTCATCCCTGAGCTGAACAGGAATCTCACTGGTATGACTTTCTGTGTCCCCACCTCCAATGTGTCAGTTGTGGATCTGACCTGCCACGTGGAGAAAGCTGCCATATATGACCACATCAAGAAGGTGGTGAAGCAAGCATCAGAGGGCCCCCTCAAGGGCATCCTGGGCTATACTGAGGACCAGGTTGTCTCCTGCGACTTCAACAGTGACACCCACTCTTCCACCTTCGACGCTGGGACTGGCATTGCCCTCAATGACCACTTTGTCAAGCTCATTTCCTGGTATGACAATGAATTCAGCTACAGCAACCAGGTGGTTGACCTCATTGTCCACATGGCTTCCAAGCAGTAAGAGCCTCCTGGACCACCAGCCCCAGCGAGAATAAGAGGAAGAGAGAGGCTCTCAGCTGCTGGGGAGTCCCTGCCCTGGCTTAATCCCCCAACACACTGAGAATCTCCTGACCTCCAATTTTCATCCCAGACCCCCTGAGGAAGGGGAGCGGCTTGGGAAAATCTACCTTCTCATGCATATCAATAAAGTATAACGTATCCATACTCCCCCAAATTACACCATTAATGGAGAAAGGGAAATTGAAAAGTAAAACTGAAAACTCCTTGAATTATCAAGGAAGATAAAATAGGAAAATAGACATACCAATATGGCAAAATTGTAGGAAAGGCCCGAAATAGGTCTATCATGTATGGCATTTTGAAATTAGGTAAATGCAGGTTTTTCAATTATTGTATCACTAGATTATAGATAATTTTTTTTCAAGCCAAATCATTTGAAAAAAGGACTTAGGTAGACTTCGAGCATCCTCTAACTCTGGGGGATATCTGTCAAGTACTGTGCCTGGGTGGGAACAGAAATCCTGTGAGATGGAAAGGTTACCAACAGGGAAGAAAAATCCCCCAGAGCAAGACAGTCCCTTGAGTTTGAAATTTCAGGGATTCCAGAGTTTGAAAACAGAACTGTTGACTATCTTCAGGCCATGTTTTGCCTGAGCATAGAGTTAGAGGATTCCTTCCTTCTTTCAACTGCTGTGTACATTGGCGCAGTGAATTCCTCACACCACCTGAGGGCGCCAGTGCATCTATAGCCTTGGGTTTCGAATTCCTTTTCTCCCAAGGGTGTCCTCCTGGGGGTACCCTTACTTGTCTGACCCTTACTGAAGTCTTCTTTGTAAATTTCCCCTCATTCCTCCCATTCTCCCTTCTACCATCTGGTCTTCTCTTGTCTAATTTTCTTTTCTTTTTCTTTTCTTTCCCTTTCTCTACCTTGCCTTGCCTTGCCTTGCCTTCCCTTCCTTTCCCTGCCTGAGGAGGCTCATGTTTACCATTATGTGATACACCAGTTTTCTGTTGGCCCTCAGTCCTATGCTTATCCAGTGTACTTGGCTTTATATTACCTGGACTAGATGCCCACAGAGGATATCTCCCAGATTCCCAGGCTGGTGGCTTTTTCTTAGGGTCAACCAATGGAAAGTGTGGGTGAAAACTAAGAGAAGCAGCTAATCTGGTTCTGGGGGAGGCAAGGCAGTATCCCTTCAGCAGCCTCAGCATCCTCATTGATGACTGCCCCCTGGCCTTAGTACCTCCTCAGCATCCCAACAGTGGTGCCCCAATGACAAACTAGGGCTGATGGCTACCCCAGAAAGAGTGGATTCTCTCCCTGTTGCCACCAGGTGAAGGTAACAGGAGAGGCACAAAGTATGGAAAGCGTTTGTGAATCTTCCTTTGGCTCTGCCAGCCATTTTTAGATCCTTCTATCTTTTCTACAAGTCCCTATCTAGTCCAAGCTTATCCCCAACCTCCCTTCCAGCTCCTGAGTCTGGAATTTATGAGTCTTTATTATCAATGGCCTTCTTGGTGCTTTTACTTCTAGCAAAGCTTCCCCTCTAAATATTAGACCCAACAAGAATTCAGTTTCTTGTCAATTTTCTTAGTGCTAATCTCAATGGGAATGTTTCATAATTAAAAGGGAGAATAAATCCATTGTTTTGTCTCTGAATAAATTAAATATGAGCCAACATAAGCAAGTAGCTCTTGGATCTTCCCAGGCATTCCAAAGGAAACTAGCCCTTATAAGATATTTTGTCATTCTGTTATGAACCAAGAAAATTTTCCCTACATCTGTTTTTCAACCATCTGATAAGATTCTTCCCCATCTCCCAGTCATCCACTGCCTGTTCTCTGCTCTCTGAGCTGTTTTAAACCTTTTTGCAGCATTCTTTTCAGAGCTGATTTTACTTCCTTGTTCTTCAAGCTGTAAATAAGGGGATTTATTAGAGGAGTGACCACACTGTACTGTATGGAGAAAATCAGCTCCAGAGGTGAGCCTGAGGTTGGCATGAAATAGCGAAGAAAAGCAGATCCATAGAAAAAGCTCACTGCAGTGAGGTGGGAGGAGCAGGTGGAGAAGGCTTTACTTCTGCCTGAGGTGGAGCTGATGCTCAGGATGGTGGAGACAATGCGAGTATATGAGAAGAAGACCAGAAGCAAGGTTCCAGAGGCATGAATGATGGCAGAGCACACCAGGACTGTAAAGTTGGTGGAGATGTCAGAGCAAGATAGAGAAAATAGAGATGGCAGTTCACAGCTGAAGTGAGGGATGACCTGAACCTCACAGAAGTCCAAATTCCAAGCCATGAGGGTGTTAATGAGAGCATCCAGAAAGCCCAGTGCCCATGAGACCCATACCAGACCCCCACACAACTGTTTACTCATCAGCTGGCCATAGAGCAGGGGGTAGCAGATGGCAGTATAGCGGTCATAGGCCATGGCAGAGAGCACAAAAAGTTCAGTTCCGGCGATGGAAAACACGAAAAATGCCTGAGTGAGGCAGCCTTCTACTGATACTGATTTCTTGTGAGATACGAGATTCTCCAGCATCTTGGGCACAATTACTGAAGTTAAACAAAGATCCAGGAAGGAGAGGTGGCTCAAGAAGAAGTACATGGGGGTGTGGAGATGGGTATCAGTCATAGTCACTATCATTATCATCAGGTTCCCCATGATGGTCAGGAGGTAAATTGCTAGGAAAAGCACAAAGAGCAGAACCTGGATGTGGGGGTCAGCAGACAGTCCAAGGAAGATGAATTCTGTGATGGTGCTGTGGTTTCCTAAGACCATGGTAGAAGATGTTCCACTGGAATGAGGACAAAAAGACACATGAAATATTCACCTTCTTTTTGTGCCACCTTAGGATTACTACTTCCTTCTATGTATGCATGTATCTCTTTTCAGTGTGTTCACCTTTTGCATGGATTTTTAAAAAATCTACTCTTCCTCCCTCTCCAGAATTCTTCCCTCACTTGGTTGCCAGTTGCTTGGCTCCTGAACCAGCCGATTTGTGCTCTTTTCCCTTGTGACTACTCTCCCACAAATAAGCTCTGGTGACCTTTACATAATTTTTCAGTTTAGTTTATGACTGATTGGTTTCATCTCCTTGAACTGTGCTTTGATTTTATCTTGCAACACTACCAGTTAAATTATATCCAATATACCTCTTAGAGAAGTGATTCTAGTCATCTCTGGTTTCTTGAGTTACACAGTCTTTCACTCTCCATTTAAAAGCTCACAATAGACCACTATTACTTAATAATAATAATACTTAATAATAATTACTTATATTTATTATACTTCTAGTTTTCATGTGTCTCTCTCTAGTATATTTGTTTATTTGATTCAAGGGAAAAATTTGAAATGTATTTGTGTGTGAGTATGTATGTGGTGGGGAATGGGGTTAAGCAAGAATAGTGCTAATGTGTATTTTTAACGGTTAACCCTTCCCCCACCTCCAAAACTCAGATCTAGAAGACTCATTTAGTTCCTCAATCTGAACAGATAGGATTTGCATCTACTCTATATGAGCCTATGACCAGAATGTGAATTCTACAATGCTCCTGAATAATGATAAACTTCTCTGGTTGGCATTTAAAGATTAACCACTATTTGAAGTAATTTCTCTACCTGCAGAGAACTTGTTTTACTTGGTCTTTTCTGGATCCTGGTGATCAGTATTTTAAACATTCCCCATGTGGTTCTGGGTGGCTCTGTGCTGCAGAATCTGGTACCAGTTGGTCAGACAAAACTTGCTCTGGTACCCTAATTATTTTCCTATTCTCCACATTGACTTCAGCTGATACTTTTGGATTTTTTTCCTTTAAATCTTGGCCTAAATGCCACCATTTTTTTTTTCCATCTCACTGTAATTTCTATTTCTTCCATCAGACTTCTGTCTTGATTACTTCTTTCTCTGCCTGCACAGATTATGGAAAATAATGACACCCAATATTTAATTGATACCAATTATATGTAGGTATTATCAAACATTCAGCTTTTTCTCTATTTGAAGATCTCAACAAAACTATGGGGGCTACATTATTTCAAATTTTAGAATAAGGGAATTGAATCTGAAAATGTGGTAACTTGTTGGTATCTAGAGGATTAGTGGATAAGCTTTACATGTCTCCCAGGTGTATAAAGCTTCCATATCTGTGATTTTTACACTCTGACTAGCTGACATTTATTTGCTTAAGCACATCTACCTCACTCCATGTTCCCTTTTACCCCTTACCCTCTAACTGTTTTTGGCCTTCACTTGTATATCTATCTTACTCTGGCTTTTACTTTATTTCTTTGTTTCTATGGGTTTTAGTAGGATGTATGTGTAAGTATTTCTTTTTTCTCAGGTGCGTTGCTTGTTTATGGAGAATAGATTTGGTATTTAATCATCTATATTAAGTCCTGATCCTACAGCAGAATGAAAGGCAATATTGGGACCTTGATATTTGTTAAATGTAGAAAGAATGAATGAAGCAAATATGAGATATGTGCTTTGTTAGACGAATATCTCCAGCTTTAATTCTAACTAGAAATAAATGAAACTTGAGGCTGACTGAGAAGTGGTGGAGAGAGAAAAGGCTATGTGGGGTCGAGGGGCTCATTTTGTAGTGGTTGTGAAGGCAGAAGACTTATTTTCTTTTGTAATAACTGGTACCTAAAGATTCCTTCCCCCTGGGGGGCAGCTCAAACTTACTACCTCATTTTTGTCCATGTTGGGAGGGTGGTTTAAAAACATGACATTTAGGTGTGCACTCTATTATCCATCCTGTTGGTCAATTCAGTCATCTATCCATCTATGTTTCCACTCAATCATTTATCCATTAATTCATCAGTTCTCTCATTTATCTAATTATTTGAAATATTATGGATCTACTTTGTGCAAGGCCTCCTACTTGCAATAGATTGGCCAAACAACCTTAATGTTTGTTGAACTGTTGTGTGAATGTACATATTTGTTTTGCTTTTCCAGTCATACGTTAATGGCATTCAGAGCTGAATTCTTGCATTGGTTAATTTTTTTCATACTCAGCTTGAAACCTCAGATGCTGTTCCTTCATAAGTCCTCTTTCCTGGTATGGTAATCTTGACATCTAACCCAGAATTCTGATTTGACTCTGAGTTTCTCAGTTTTCATCTAGGGGATTTCTCTACAACGTCACATTGTTCTTGCCCAGAGAACTCATCAGAACAGATTCTATTCCTGCAGGGTCAGGTAATACCCTGGTTTTTCTTTCTTTTCTTATTCAGACAAGTGCTTATACTCCCATTCCTTATCAGAACCCATATTCAAATTACCTCTTTGTTCTATCTGATGAGTAACTTGCAGTCCAGTTTGATGGCCCAAATTAATTCCGATTCTGCAGTGAAGATGAATGACCAGATGGAAAGGTCAATTCTTCCTGTCTCTGAGTTTGTAAAATCTCATTGAAATAAACAGTTTTGGGGCACCTGGGTGGCTCAGTTGGTTAAGTGTCTGCCTTTGGGTCAGGTCATGATCTCCAGGTCCTGGGATTGAGCTCCGTGATGGGCTCTCTGCCCAGTGGGAACCTGTTTCTCCCTTTCCTTCTGCCTGCCATTCCCTCTGCTTGTACTCTTCTTTCTCTGTCAAATTAATAAATAAGATCTTAAAAGAGGGAAATAAACAGTTTCTTTGTGTTCTTCACACTCAATTCAGTACATTTACTTTAACTAGAAAATTTCTCAAGATTTAGAATCACTGATTTTGGCCACTTTCTTCATATTTACTTTCTAGTTTCTCCATATTTACTCCCATTGTAGACCTGGCTAAAATCTCATTTTTATCTCCAGCACTCAGCCTAAGCCAACTCCAGCATAACCAAAAGATTTTTGGAGCAACTATGAGTTAGAGATCCAATACTTGAAAATCTCTGTGCTATGCGGGGGTCCACACAACCCATCAGGAAGGCAGGTGGAAGCCCAACTTGTGAGATTCCATGATTTGCTTCCCCCATTCCTAATATAGATACTCTGATTGTGACCACCTGAAGACAGGTGGGCTTCATTTCAACCATGCAGTGAAAGGTAAGCACTAACTTCAATTTCTCTGCACTTACCTTGTAAAAAGGAACACAGTGGCTTCAATTCACATGAAACTGAATGCCTATTTTGAAATTTATAAAAGTCAAAGAGAGAGAAGTTTAGGCACTTACCTAGAAAAGAGTGGAAGTAATAGAGCCCAGGGGGATCCTCTTAATAAAACGTGTTATTTACCACATTGCCTTTGTAGCCATTTGAAACTTCTCAGATAGGTCACCTCTTAGTGTCTCGTATATGTTTACATCAGATATCATCTCAAACAGAAGTGGAGCAGGAGATTGCATTTTATGGGTCATTTAAAAAATAATTACAAAGAATTATCATCTTCCATCCTATGATTTTTTTCAAATATTTTTATTTACTTATTCATGAGAGGCACAGAGAGAGAGAGAGAGAGAGAGAGAGAGAGAGAGGCAGAGACACAGGCAGAGGGAGAAGCAGGCTCCATGCATGGAGCCCAACATGGGAGTCGATCCTGGGTCCCCAGGATCACACCCCGGGCGGATGGCGGGCCAAACCGCTGAGCCACCACGGCTGCCCCATCCTATGATTTTTGGCTGAAGTTTACACTACTGCGAATTCATTTTACTTAAAATGAATATTTGCCTAAATTTAAGATTTACTCAATTCTGAGAGGCAAGAAATATCAATATGCCATTTAGATACAATGATCTTCTATCATTCCCAAGGAGACATTCCAAGAAAAAAAAATCTCAAAAGTTATGTACTTGGTGAAATTACACAGAAAATATTAACTACATAAATGACAGGATAGATAGATAAATAAAGATAGGATGAGAAGCAAGTACAGTGCTACAAGGCAGAGATGGTCTGGATAACTATTATTGGAAAAATAAGACTTTGATGTTCTGAGGCCTGAAATGGGAAGACAAACTTCACATACATCATTATTTTCCTTAAAATCTTCTCTGAATTCTGCTTTTCCTATTCCCCTTTAACCACTAATAGCGATGACCAGAGCTGATGGAGTGGTTAATATTATTAGAAAAGTAAACTATTTTTAGCACACACATTTAGGGTCTAATAGAAGAAGGAGGATCTCAGACCACTAAAGTCTATCTATTATGATGTGCTTTTACCCACTCCTCCCTAGACGGGGGACCTCTTAGCTCTTGGTTTCAGCTTCCCAAACCAACGCAGATTCTTAGCCAGGATGCACTCATTACTAGAGAGCACAGAGAGATTTATTTAATAGATGCAAAACAGTTAAGGATAAGAGCCCTAAAGGAGAGAAATATCTACAAAGTTATTAGTCTGTAGCACAAACAAAAGATGATGAGAGAATTCAGTGTAAGAGGAGTTGCCAGAGACAGTTAGGCAGAAGGCTAGATGAAAACAGAGACTGGAAATCACCAGATGGGAATGAAGGGAACCTTTAGAGAAATCATAGAAGTCTGAATTTTTCTGGCACAAAAGTTATCTTTTGGCTCGAGACTTAAAAAAAAAACAATTAATTAACATATAGTGTATTATTAGTTTCGGTTAATACCTATTCTCCTGAAGCTGTTCCAAAAACAGAAATGGAAGGAAAATTTCCAAACTCTTTCTATGAGGCCAGTATTACCTTGATCCCAAAACCAGACAGACCCCACCAAAAAGGAAAATTACAGACCAATATCCCTGATGAATATCACCAAGATACTAATAGGATCCAGCAGTACATTAAAAAGATTATTTACCACAGCCAAGTAGGATTTATTCCTGGGCTGCAAGGGTGGTTAACATCCACAAATCAATCAATGCAATAGGCCACATTAATAAAAGAAAGGACGAGAACTATATTATTCTCTCAATAGATGCAGGAAAAGCACCTGACAAAATACAGCATCCTTTCCTGATAGAAACTCTCTGCAGTGTAGGGATAGAGAGAACATACTTCAATATCATAAAAGCCATATAGGAAAAGCCCACAGCTAATATCATCCTCAATGGGGAAAAACTGAGAGCTTTTCCTCTAAGGTCAGGGACATGACAGGGATGCCCACTCTTACCACTATTGTTCAACATAGTACTAGAAATCCTAGCCTCAGCAATCAGACAACGAAAAGAAATAAAAGTCATCCAAATCAGCAAAGAAGTTGGACTTTCACATTTCACAGGGGACATGAGACTCTATGTTAAAAACCTAAAAGACTCCACCTCAAAATTGCTGGAACTCATACAGAAATTCAGCAAAGTTGCAGGATATAAAATCAACGTACAGAAGTCAGTTGCATTTCTATATGCTAACAATAAGTCAGAAGAAAGAGAAATAAAGGAATCAATCCTGTTTACAACTGCACCAAAAACCACTATACCTAGGAATAAACCTAACCAAGGAAGTGAAGGATCTGTACTCTGAAAACTATAAAACACTTAAGAAAGAAAGTGAGGAAGACACAAAGAAATGGAAAAACTTCCATGCTCATGGATTGGAAGAACAAATATTGCTAAAATGTCTGTGGTTGGGAGGCCTGGGTGGCTCAGTTGGTTAAGCATCTGCCTTTGGGTCAGGTCATAATACCAAAGTCCTGGGATCCAGCCCTGCATCGAGCTCCCTATTCAGCGGGGAGCCTGCTTCTCCCTCCCTCCTGTTTGTGCTCTCTCCCTTTCTTTCTCCGTAAATAAATAAATAAATAAATAAATAAATAAATAAATAAATTCTTTTAAAAAAAGTCTATGCTATCCAAAGCAATGTACATATTCAATACAATCCCTATCAAAATACCGTCTACATTTTTCACAAGGTTGAAACAAACAATCCTAAAATTTTGGCTCTAGTCTTACCATGGTATAAGAAGTCATCTTTGGTCAGGTGATCACTAGGCACAGGAGAACCAATATTTCTATAGCCTAATTTCAGAAAGTGTACATGTTTTTTATTTACAAGTCTCAATGAGCGAAGGAAAACTGCTACTCTCACTCACTAAATACAGTGGGAAACATTCAAATTTTGAAAGGAACACAAGAGAGAATTCTCTCATACCATGCCAGACCAAATCACAGAGGCTACTCCTCACGTATCTTTCTGAGTCTATATACTGGGCAAAGAATATCAGTGAAGCATTATAATCTAGCTGATACAATCTAGGTAGATATAATCTAGCTGAAGGGAACCAGAGAGTTTGGTGGACCTAGCGGAGCTCAGCAGTGCAAGGAAGTTGTATTCCCTGAGGTCGTAGTCTGAAGCCAGACTTTAAGCTCATTAACTAGAAGAATGAAGTTTGTAGAAGTCCTACCAGGTTCTTACAGATACAGGCTATAGAAGTTTAACCACAGACCCTGGAGTCTTATGGGCTCAAAAGTAGGAAAACTGGGAAATATTTTCCTGTTGACCACTTACTGGAGGGATACCTTATTAGGAAAGTATTAAGGGAGATGTGTAGTAAGATATAATTCATATCATAGGAAACTGTATTTGTTTACAAAGATTTATTATTAACTTTAGAGAGAGTGGGGAGAGGTGGGGGAGAGAATCTCACGACCTCGAGATCATGACCTAAGCCAAAATCAAGAGTCAGATGCTTAACCGACTGAGTCACAGGTGCCCCTTAGGGAACAGTATCTTTTTTTCGTTAATTTTTTATTTATTTATGATAGTCACAGAGAGAGAGAGAGAGAGGCAGAGACATAGGCAGAGGGAGAAGCAGGCTCCATGCACCAGGAGCCTGATGTGGGTTTCGATCCCAGGTCTCCAGGATCGCGCCCTGGGCCAAAGGCAGGCGCCAAACCACTGCGCCACCCAGGGATCCCAGGGAACAGTATCTTTAAAGAACCGTGATGAACATTTTTCTGATTCAATCTATTAATTAATAAGAAACAGTTACCTATGCAACTATCTAATTCATTGGATGCATCTGTGAAACCTCATTCTACACAACAGTATGGCAAAGAGCAGTGTATAAACTAGCATAATCACAGGTCCAGCTTCACATTCTTATGGGAGACATCTTTATCTCTGAGGATGAATTGTTGGTCAATAATGAGAATTTACTCAGGTTAAAGGTTTGCTTTAAAACCTTTTTTGTATCTATTAAAATTTTTAAATTTGATATATAATTGACATTGTATAAGTTTAAGGTGTAATTATGTTGATCGATACATTTATATGTTGCCAGAGGAGTGTGTGCCATTAAAGGTTATTATTTTTTAAATTATATATATATATATATTTAGTTTTTATTTATTTGAGAGAGAGACAGAGAGAGAGAAAGAGAGTGCATGTGAGAGAGCACGAGCAGTGGGGAGAAGCAGACTCCCTGCTGAGCAAGTAGCCTGATGCTTGGATCAGGACCTTGGGGTCATGACTTGAGCTTAAGCCAGATGCTTAACTGACTGAACCACTCAGGCGCCCTACAATTTCTTTTTTTATGACGGAATTCAGATCTAGTCTCCTCACAAGTTTGATGTTTGTAATACAGTAATCTTGCCTATAATCACTATGCCAGGTTTTAGATCTTCAGAACTTATTTATCTACTATTTGCATGTTTGTATCCTTAAATAAAATCTGTCCTATTTCCCCATCCCCCCAGCTCCTTGTAATCACCATTCTACTCACTGATTTTGCAAGATTCACTTTCTTAGATTTCACATATAAGTGATATCATACAAGATTTGTTCTTTTCTGCCTGACATATCTCATTTGGCATAATGCCTTCAAAGTGTATCTATGTTGTTGCAAATGGCAGGATTTTCTTCTTTCTTCTGGCTGAATAATATTCTCCCTCTGTGTGTGTGTGTGTGTGTCTATGTGTGTATGTGTATACACCATGTCTTCTTTATATATTCTTCCTCTGATGGATATTTTGTTTGTTTTATGTCCTGGCTGTTGTGAATAATGCTGCAATGAATAAGGGAGTGCAGATATTTCTTCCAGATATTGATTTCATTTCCCCTAGATATATACCCAGAAGTGGAATTGCTAGATCATATGATAGTTCTATTTTAATTTTTTGAAGAACCTCCATACTATTTTCCATAGTTGATGAACCAAATTACATTCCCACCAACAGTGTACATGGGTTTCCTTTCCTCCACATCCTCAAAACACTTGTTATTTAATCTTATTCTAATAGCTGGAAGGTGCTATCCATGGTGTTTCGATTTGCATTTCCCTAGTGATTAGTGGTGTTGAGTGTCTTTCCATGTACCTATTGCCCATTTGTATGTCTTCTTTGGACAAATGTCTATTTGGGTCTTCTGCCCATTTAAAAATCAGATTGTTTTGTTTTTCTTTTTGATGATTGAGCAGTGGGAATTTTAAAAATATATTTCAGTTATTAACTTCTTATCCAATATGTGATTTGCAACAATGTTCTTCCATTCTGTAGGTTACTTTTTCACTTCACAAATGGTTTCTTTGCTATGCAAAGGCTTTTAAGTTTTATGTAGTCCCATTTGTTGATTTTTGTACTTTTGGTGTCACATCTAAAAAATCATTGTCAAGACCGATGTTAAGGAGACTCATCCCTATGTTTACCTCTAGGAGTTTTACAGTATTAGATTTTATGTTTAAATATTTGATCCATTTTTTTTATTGGAGTTCAATTGCCAACATATAGCATATCACCCAGTGCTCATCCCGTCAAGTGTCCCCTAAGTGCCTGTCACGCAGTCACCCCAATTCCCCACCCACCTCCCTTTCCACTACCCCTTGTTCGTTTCCCAGAGTTAGGAGTCTCTCATGTTTTGTCCCCCTCACTGATAAATATTTGATCCATTTGAGTTAATTTTGGTGAGTGATGTAAGATAGGGGTCCAATTTCATTTTTCTGCCTATGAGTATCCAGTTTCCCAGCATCATTTGTTGAAGAGGCTATCTTTTCCCCATTTGGTATTCTTCATTCCCTTGTCAAATATCAGGGGCTTTCTATTCTGTTCTATTGGTCTATGTGGTTTTTTTTTTTATGTCAACACCATACTGTTCCAATTACTATAGCTTTGTAGTATAGTTTGAAATCAGGAAATGTGATGCCTCTGGCTTTGTTCCTTTGTTTCACGATTTCTTTGGCTCTTTGGGGTCTTTTGTGGTTCCACACAAATTTTAGGATTGTTTATCCTATTTCCGTAAAGAGTGCCATTGGGACTTTCAGAGGGATTAAGTTGAAACTACAGGTGCTTTGGGTAGTATAGACATATACAAAAAATAATTCTTCTGATCCATGAACATGAGATATCATTCCATTTGCTTGCGTTTTTTTTGAGTTCCTTCAACAATGTCTTGCAGTTTTCATTGTGCAAATCTTTCACTCCCTTGCTTAAATTTACTCCTAGGTATTTTATTGTTTTTGATGCTCTTGTAAATGGAAGAGTTTTCTTTATTTATTTTTCAGAGGTTTCATTGTTAGTGTATATAACACAACTAATTTGTATATGTTGATTTTTGTATATATTGCAATTTTACTGAATTCATTAAAATTGAAAAAACCAACAGTTTTTTGGTTGAGTCTTTAGGATTCTCAATATATAAGATCATATCATCTGCAAATAATGACAGTTTTACTTCTTCCTTTCTGATTTGGATGCCTTTTATTTCTTTGTCTTATCTAATTGTTCTAGCTAGGACTTCCAGTAGTATATTGAATATGAGTGGTGAGAATGAGCATCTTTGTCTTTTTCCTGATCTTAGAGAAAAAGCTTTCAATTTTTCATGATTGAGTATAATGGTAGCTGTGGATTGTCACATGTGGCCTTTATTACTTTGGGGTATGTTCCTTTTGTACCCAATCTGTTAAGGGTTTCTATCATGAAAGGATGTTGTGTTCTGTCAAATGCTTTTTCAATATCGATTGAGATGTTCATATGATTTTTATCTTTCATTCTATTAATGTGGTGTATCACATTGATTTCTGTATGTTGAGTCATCCTTGCATCAGGAAATGATGTATAAAATCCCACTTGGCCATGGTGTATAGCTCTATTAATGTGTTCTTGAATTCTATTTGTTAATTTTTTTGAGGATTTTGCATCTATATTCATCAGGGAACTTGGTCTGTGGTTTTCCTTGATTGTCGTTGTGTGGCTTTGGTATCAGTGTAATGCTGCCCCATGGGAAGAGTTTGGAAGTGTTCCCTCCTCTTTGATTTTTGGGAAGAGTTCAAGGATTGGCATCAATTCTTTAAATGTTTGTATAATTTGCTAGTGAATTGGTCTGATCCTGGGATTTTCTGTGTTGGAAGATTAAAAAAAAATTTTTTTTAAAACTCAAGTTAGACAACAAATAGTGTGTTATTAGTTTCAGGAGTAGAATTTAGTGATTCATCAACTGCATATAACACCCAGTGCTTATTACATCGAGTGCCCTCCTTAAAGCCCATTGCCCAGTTACCCCATCCTCCCACCCACGTCTGATCCAGCAACCTTCAGTTTGTTCCCTATAGTCAAGAGTTACTTATGGGTTGTCCCTCTCTGTTTTGTTTGTTTGTTTTTTCTCTCTGTTTTTTTTTTTTTTTTTTAGAATTTATTTCTCTTTAGAGAAATATTATTCTTTTTTTTAGAATTTATTTATTTCGCTTCTCTCTAGAGAGACAGAGACAGAGAAAGAGTGGGAGGGGCAGAGGGAGATGGAGAGAGAATCCCTAGGAGATTCTGTGCTAAGTGCAGAGCCCAATGTGGGGCTTCATCTCATGACACTGAGATCATGACCTGAGCCAAAACCAAGAGTTGGATGCTTAACTGGCTGCACCGCCCAGGCACCTGCCCTCTCTCTCTCTGTTTTTATCTTATTTTATTTTTATTTTTCCTTCCCTTCCCCTATATTTATCAGTTTTGTTTCTTAAATTAAACAGAGTGAAATCATATGGTATTTGTCTTTCTCTGGCTGACTTATTTCACTGAGCATAATACACTTTGGTTCCATCAATGTCCTTGCAAATGGCAAGATTTCATTCTTTTTGATGGCTGAGTAATATATATATATTGCCACTATATATATATATATATATATATATATATATATATATATATATATATTGCCCACATCTTCTTTATTCTTTCATCTGTTGATGGATATCTGGGCTCTTTCCATATTTTGGCTGTTGTGGACATTGCCTCTATAAACACTGGGGTGCTTGTGCCTCTCTGAATCCTTATGTTTTGTATCCTCTGGATAAATACGTAATAGTGCAATTGCTGGGTCATAAGGTAGTTCTATTTTTAACTTTTTGAGGAAACTCCATACTGTTTTCCGGAGTGGATGCACCAGTTTGCATTCCTACCAGCAGTGTAAGAAGTCTCTTTACTGGGAGACCTTTGATTACCAATTCAATTGCTTTACTCATTATTAGTCTATTCAGATTTTCTATTTCTTCCTGATTTAGTTTTGTCAGGCTCTTAGTTTCTGGGAATTTATCTATTTCTTCAAGGTTATCCAATTTGTTGTCATTTAATTGTTCACAATAATTTCAATGATCCTGTAGTAATAGTTGTAAATGTATCTTCTTTCATTGCTGATTTTATTTGAATCTTTTTTCTTCTTTTCTTAGTCTAGATAAAGGTTTGTCAATTTTGTTTATCTTTTTGAAAACCAAACTGTTATCTTGATCATTTCAGTTGTTTTTCTGTTTTTTTTTTTTTTTTTTTTTTCCCTCCGATCTTTGTTATTTCCTTCATTCTGTTGACTTTAGGCTTAATTTGTTCTTCTCCTAGTTTCTTGAGGTGTGATGTTAGGGGTTTATTTGATCATTCTAATTTCTTAACATACGCATTTATTGCTATTAATTTCCCTTTCAGAATTGTTTTACAGAATCCCATAGGTTTTGGTATATTGTTTCCATTTTCATTTGTTTCAAGATATTTTTTTATTTCCTTTTTTGAACCACTGGTTTTTTGGTAGTGTGTTTTTTAGTGTCCAGATGCTTGTAAATATTCCGGCTTTCCTCTTGCTCTTGATTTCTAGTTTCATAGCATTGTGGTCAGAAAAGATGATTTCAGGCTTCTTAAATTTTTCAGGACTGGTTTTGTGTCCTATTACTGTGTTCTCTATCCTGGAGAATCCTTTACATGTGCTTGAAAAGAACATGTATTCTGCTGTTATTGGGTAGAATATTCTAAATATTTTGTTAGGTCCATTTTGTCTAAAATATCATTCAAATCTAACTATTCCTTGTTGGTTTTCTGTCTGGATGATCTATCCATTGTTGAAAGTGGAGTACTGAAGTGCCCTAATATTATTGTATTGTTATCTATTTCTCCTGATATTTGCTTAATATATTTAGGTGCTCCAATGTTGGATATGTATATATTTGATATATTATAATATCCTCTTGATGAACTGACTAATTTTTAATTATATAATGACCTTTATATTTTGTTACCATTCTGGCTTAAACTCTATTTTGTTTGATATGAGTAAAACTATTCCTATTTTCTTTGTTCTATTGAGTCTATGTATGTCCTTAAAGCAGAAGTGAGTCTCTTGTAGGCAGCATATAGTTGAGTCATTAAAAAAAATCCATCTAGCCACTATGTGCCTCTTGATTCATGAATTCATCCATTTACATCTACAGTAATTAATGATATGTAAGGACTTACTAATGTCATCTTCCTGACTGCTTTCTGGCTATTTCATATTTCCATTTTCTCTTTTTCCTTATTTATTATTTTTTCTTTTTCCCTATTTCTGTCTACCTTTGTAAATTGGTGGTTTTCCATGGTGGTATACTTTATTTCCACTTTTTAAATATTTTGTGAATAATCTTTTCTAGATTTTTGCTCTGTGGTTACCATAAGGCTTACATAAAACATCTCACAGATCAAATAGTCCATTTTGAGCTTATCTTTGCACCTTATTTTTGCCTACAAAGAATCCATTTTTTCATGCTTCCCTTTTATATATTTGATGTCACATCTTATCTTTAAGTCATGTACTCATTTAAATATTATAGTAGCTATATTGTTTTAACACTTTTCATTTAGCATTTATACTATAGTTAAGTATATAGTACACCATCCTACATAAAATTAGAGTTTTCTAAATCTGACTATATTTTCACCTTACGAGAGTTGTATAGAGTTGTATACTTTATATATTTTCATGTCTCTGATTAGCTTCTTTTCAATTCAGCTTGAAATTTTTCAGCATTTTCTACAAGGCAGGTCTAGTGGGGATGAATTCCCTCAACTTTTGCTTGTTTGGGAAAGTATTTCTATTTCAATCTGAAAGATAATTTTCTATAGGCTTTGTGCACTTAAATATTCATTAATAAGGTAAGGTAGATCTCATGTTAAGTGTTCTTACCAAAACAAAAATCATCAAAAAAACCCCCAAAGGGACACAAGGAAGCTTTTGGGGAGTGATAATGTTTATTACCTTGATTGTGGTGATGACAATATGAATGTATACATACATCCAAAATCACTAAATTGTATACATAATTTTTTTTGTTGTTGTTCAATTTACCAACATACAGAATAACGCCCAGTGCCCGTCACCCAATCACTCCCACCCCCCGCCCTCCTCCCCTTCTACCACCCCTAGTTCGTTTCCCAGAGTTAGCAGTCTTTACGTTCTGTCTCCCTTTCTGATATTTCCCACACATTTCTTCTCCCTTCCCTTATATTCCCTTTCACTATTATTTATATTCCCCACATGAATGAGAACATATAATGTTTGTCCTTCTCCGACTGACTTTCTACACTCAGCATAATACCCTCCACTACCATCCACGTTGAAGCAAATGGTGGGTATTTGTCATTTCTAATAGCTGAGTAATATTCCATTGTATACATAAACCACATCTTCTTTATCCACTCATCTTTCCATGGACACCGAGGCTCCTTCCACAGTTTGGCTATTGTGGCCATTGCTGCTAGAAACATCGGGGTGCAGGTGTCCCGGCGTTTCATTGCATCTGTATCTTTGGGGTAAATCCCCAGCAGTGCAATTGCTGGGTCGTAGGGCAGGTCTATTTTTAACTCTTTGAGGAACCTCCACACAGTTTTCCAGAATGGCTGCACCAGTTCACATTCCCACCAACAGTGTAAGAGGGTTCCCCTTTCTCCACATCCTCTCCAACATTTGTGGTTTCCTGCCTTGTTAATTTTCCCCATTCTCACTGGTGTGAGGTGGTATCTCATTGTGGCTTTGATTTGTATTTCCCTGATGGCAAGTGATGTGGAGCATTTCCTCATGTGCGTGTTGGCCATGTCTATGTCTTCCTCTGTGATATTTCTTTCATGTCTTTTGCCCATTTCATGATTGGATTGTTTGTTTCTTTGGTGTTGAGTTTAATAAGTTCTTTATAGATCTTGGAAACTAGCCCTTTATCTGATACGTCATTTGCAAATATCTTCTCCATTCTGTAGGTTGTCTTTTAGTTTTGTTGACTGTATCCTTTGTTGTGCAAAAGCTTCTTATCTTGATGAAGTCCCAATAGTTCATTTTTGCTTTTGCTTCTTTGTCTTCGTGGATGTATCTTGCAAGAAGTTACTGTGGCCGAGTTCAAAAAGGGTGTTGCCTGTGTTCTTTTCTAGGATTTTGATGGAATCTTGTCTCACATTTAGATCTTTCATCCATTTTGAGTTTATCTTTGTGTATGGTGCAAGAGAGTGGTCTAGTTTCATTCTTCTGCATGTGGATGTCCAATTTTCCCAGCACCATTTATTGAAGAGACTGTCTTTCTTCCAGTGGATAGTCTTTCCTCCTTTATCGAATATTAGTGGACCATAAAGTTCAGGGTCCACTTCTGGGTTCTCTATTCTGTTCCATTGATCTATGTGTCTGTTTTTGTGCCAGTACCACACTGTCTTAATGACCACAGCTTTGTAGTACAACCTGAAATCTGGCATTGTGATGCCCCCAGCTATGGTATTCTTTTTTAAAATTCCCCTGGCTATTCGGGGTCTTTTCTGATTCCACACAAATCTTAATATAATTTGTTCTAACTCTCTGAAGAAAGTCCATGGTATTTTGATAGGGATTGCATTAAACGTGTATATTGCCCTGGGTAACATTGACATTTTCATAATATTAATTCTGCCAATCCATGAGCTGGAATATTCTTCCATCTCTTTGTGTCTTCCTCAATTTCTTTCAGAAGTGTTCTATAGTTTTGAGGGTATAGATCCTTTATCTCTTTGGTTAGGTTTATTCCTAGGTATCTTATGCTTTTGGGTGCAATTGTAAATGGGATTGACTCCTTAATTTCTCTTTCTTCAGTCTCATTGTTAGTGTATAGAAATGCCATTGATTTCTGGGCATTGATTTTGTATCCTGCCACGCTACCGAATTGCTGTATGAGTTCTAGCAATCTTGGGGTGGAGACTTTTAGGTTTTCTATGTAGAGTATCATGTCATCGGCGAAGAGGGAGAGTTTGACTTCTTTGCCAATTTGAATGCCTTTAATGTCTTTTTGTTGTCTGATTGCTGAGGCTAGGACTTCCAGTACTATGTTGAATAGCAGTGGTGAGAGTGGACATCCCTGTCTTGTTCCTGATCTTAGGGGAAAGGCTCCCAGTGCTTCTCCATTGAGAATGATATTTGCTGTGGGCTTTTCGTAGATGACTTTTAAGATGTTGAGGAATGTTCCCTCTATCCCTACACTCTGACGAGTTTTGATCAGAAATGGCTGCTGTATTTTGTCAAATTCTTTCTCTGCATCCAATGAGAGGATCATATGGTTCTTGGTTTTTCTCTTGCTGATATGATGAATCACATTGATTGTTTTACGGGTTGAACCAGCCTTGTGCCCCGGGGATAAATCCTACTTGGTCGTGGTGAATAATTTTCTTAATGTACTCTTGGATCCTATTGGCCAGTATCTTGTTGAGAATTTTTGCATCCATGTTCATCAGGGATATTGGTCTGTAATTCTCCTTTTTGGTGGGGTCTTTGTCTGCTTTTGGAATTAAGGTGATGCTGGCCTCATAGAACGAATTTGGAAGTACTCCATCTCTTTCTATCTTTCCAAACAGCTTTAGGAGAATAGGTATGGTTTCTTCTTTAAACGTTTGATAGAATTCCCCTGGGAAGCCATCTGGCCCTGGACTCTTGTGTCTTGGGAGGTTTTTGATGACTGCTTCAATTTCCTCCCTGGTTATTGACCTGTTCAGGTTTTCTATTTCTTCCTGTTACAGTTTTGTTAGTTTGTGGCTTTCCAGGAATGTGTCCATTTCTTCTAGATTGTCTAATTTATTGGCGTATAGCTGTTCATAATATGTTTTTAAAATCGTTTGTATTTCCTTGGTGTTGGTAGTGATCTCTCCTTTCTCATTCATGATTTTTATATTTGAGTCTTCTCTCTCTTCTTTTTAATAAGGCTGGCTAATGGTTTATCTATCTTATTAATTCTTTCAAAGAACCAACTCCTGGTTCTGTTGATCTGTTCCACAGTTCTTCTGGTCTCGATTTCGTTGAGTTCTGCTCGAATCTTTATTAACTCCCTTCTTCTCTTGGGTGTAGGATCTATTTGCTGTTTTTTCTCTAGCTCCTTTATGTGTAAGGTTAGCTTTTGTATTTGAGTTCTTTCCAGTTTTTGAATGGATGCTTGTATTGCGATGTATTTCCCCCTTAGGACTGCTTTGCTGCATCCCAAAGATTTTGAACGGTTGTATCTTCATTCTCATTAGTTTCCATGAATCTTTTTAATTCTTCCTTAATTTCCTGGTTGACCCTTTCATCTTTTAGCAGGATGGTTCTTAACCTCCACGTGTTTGAGGTCCTTCCAAACTTCTTGTTGTGATTTAGTTCTAATTTCAAGGCATTATGGTCTGAGAATATGCAGGGGACGATCCCAATCTTTTGGTATCGGTTCAGACCTGATTTGTGACCCAGTATGTGGTCTATTCTGGAAAAAGTTCCATGTGCACTTGAGAAGAATGTGTATTCAGTTGAGTTTGGATGTAAAGTTCTGTAGATATCTGTGAAATCCATCTGGTCCAGTGTATGATTTAAAGCTCTCGTTTCCTTGGAGATGTTGTGCTTAGAAGACCTATCAAGTATAGAAAGAGCTAGATTGAAGTCACCAAGTATAAGTGTATTATTATCTAAGTATGTCTTCATTTTGGTTATTAATTGATTTATATATTTGGCAGCTCCCACATTCGGGGCATATATATTGAGGATTGTTAAGTCCTCTTGTTGCATAGATCATTTAAGTATGATATAGTGTCCCTCTTCATCTCTCACTACAGTCTTCGGGGTAAATTTTAGTTTATCTGATATAAGGATGGCTACCCCTGCTTTCTTTTGAGGACCATTCGAATGGTAAATGGTTCTCCAACCTTTTACTTTCAGGCTGTAGGTGTCCTTCTGTCTAAAATGAGTCTCTTGTAGACAGCAAATAGATGGGTCCTGCTTTTTTATCCAGTCTGAAACCCTGCGCCTTTTGATTGGGGTCATTAAGCCCGTTCAAGTTCAGAGTTACTATTGAGAGATATGAGTTTAGTGTCATCATGATATCTATTCAGTCCTTGTTTTTGTGGATTGTTCTATTGGACTTCTTCTTAAAGGGGAATTTTGAGTCCCCCTTAAAATTTCTTGCAGACCTGGTTTGGAGGTCACATATTCTTTCAGCTCCTGCCTGTCTTGGAAGCTCTTTCTTTACCTCTCCTTCCATTTTGAATGAGAGCCTTGCTGGATAAAGTATTCTTGGTTGCATGTTCTTCTCATTTAGGACCCTGAGTATATCTTGCCAGCCCTTTCTGGCCTGCCAGGTCTCTGTGGAGAGGTCTGCTGTTACCCTAATACTCCTCCCCATAAAAGTCAGGGATTTCTTGTCTCTTGCTGCTTTAAGGATCTTCTCTTTATCATTGGAATTTGCAAGCTTCACTATTAAATGTCGAGGTGTTGAATGGTTTTTATTGATTTTAGGGGGGATCTCTCTATTTTCTGGATCTAAATGCCTGTTTCCCTTCCCAGATTAGGAAAGTTTTCAGCTAGGATTTGTTCAAATACATATTCTGGCCCTCTGTCCCTTTTGGCGCCCTCGGGAACACCAATTAAACATAGGTTTTTCTTCCTCAGGCTGTCGTTTATTTCCCTTAATCTATCTTCATGGTCTTTTGATTGTGTCTTTTTTCCTCAGTTTCCCTCTTTGCCATCAACTTGTCTTCTATGTCACTCACTCGTTCTTCCACCTCGTTAACCCTCGTCGTTAGGACTTCTAGTTTGGATTGCATCTCATTCAATTGATTTTTAATTTCTGCCTGATTGGATCTAAATTCTGCAGTCATGAAGTCTCTTGAGTCCTTTATGCTTTTTTCTAGAGCCACCAGTAGCTGTATAATAGTGCTTCTGAATTGGCTTTCTGACATTGAATTGTAATCCAGATTCTGTAACTCTGTGGGAGAGAGGACTGTTTCTGATTCTTTCTTTTGAGGTGAGGTTTTCCTTCTAGTCATTTTGCTCAGTGCAGAGTGGCCAAAAGCAAGTTGTATTTGGAAAAGGAGAAAAAGAGAGGAGAGAAACAAGGAAAGAAAAGAGAAAGAGGAAAAGAAAAGGAAGAAAAAACTAAAAAAAAGAAGAAAAAGAGAAAGAAAAAGAAAGAAAGGAAAAAAAAGGGGTTGGGGAAGGAAACAAATCAAAAGGCAAAACAAAACAAAACAGAACAACAACAACAAAAAAAGATAAGAAAAAAAGAACCACGGGGGAGTATCTTCTGATTCTGTGTACTTTAAGTCCCTTGGCTTCCCTTGGAAATTGTCCGTCTAGCTGGTCTTCTGGGGGAGGGGCCTGTTGTGCTGATTTTCAGGTGTTAGCAGTTGGGGGAGCTGCTGTGCCCCTGCCTGGTGCAGGGCTCAGTGGGGGTTGTTTACCCCGTGAGGCCCCAGGAACAACAGCCCCAGTGGCGGGGCCAGCTCTGGAGCCCTGGATTCAGCTCCCACAGTAACCCCAGAGCTCTTGGTCTGCAGGGCCTGGAGGCTCCGGGGCGGGGCCGCTGATCTGCCCAGCTCGGGGCAGGATCGTCCTCGCTGTCCTGGGCCCTCCAGGCCTCTGCCTGTCCCGGGGGAGGCCGGATCCTGGGTTGTGTCCCCGCGCCTTGTGCTCCGGGGCGTGCGCTGTTGGATTTGCGCTCCCGGGCCGCGCAGCCCCCTCCGCGGAGCCGCCAGCCTGAGCCCCTGCGAGCTGCTCCTGGAACCGCGCAGCCCCCTCCGCACGGAGCCTCTTCCTCCGCCTGAGCCCCTCCGAGCTGGTCCTGGAACCGCGCAGCCGCCTCCGCGGAGCCTCTTCCTCTGCCCGAGCCCCCCCGAGCTGCTCCCGAGGCCCCGCAGCCCCCTCCGCGGAGCCGCCCCCGAGCCCCCCCGAGCTGCTCCGGGTCCCGCCGTGCGCGCTGCAGCCCTTAGGGAGCTCGGCTCACTCTCCTGGGTGTGCAGTTGCTCTGTTACTGTCCCAGGGAACCCGAGGGCATCCTCGCCCTCCTGGGTCCTGCTCCAACTCCCTGCGAGCTCCTTTCCGCCTGGGAAGGTTGGTGCAGCTCCTGCTTCTCCTGGACGGGGCTCTCCTGTCCTGGGGACACTCGCCCCGGCCTCAGCCCGGCTCCTTGCGGGGCCCCTTCCCCTTGGAGGCCTTTGTTTCTTTATTTCTTTTTTCCCGTCTTCCTACCTTGATAGAAGCGCGAACTCTTCTCACTGTAGCATTCCAGGTGTTCTCTCTTTAATTCGCAGGCCGAATTCATAGATTTTCAGGATAATTTGAAGGTTTTCTAGGTAATTTGGTGGAGACAGGTGATTTGGAGACCCTACTCTTCCGCCATCTTGCCCCTCCTCCTGTATACATAATTACATACAGTTTTTTATAATAAAAATAAGTGGAGGAAAGAGATGTAATAGCTAATAATTTTCCAATACTGATTTAAAAAATTAAAAAGCAGCCAGAATATGGTAGTTATGCTTGTGATGAGCAGCACAGCATAATATATAAACTTGTTGAATCATTGGAGAAGAAGGGGAAGACAGTGGTGGAGTAGGAGGACCCTAGGCTTGCTTCATCCCACAGATACAACTAGATAACTATCAAATCATCCTGAATGCCCCAGAAGTCAACGTTGAAGACTGGCAGAACAAGCTTCACAACTAAAGGTAGAGAAGAGGCCACATTTAAGAAGGTAGGAAGTGTGGACATGCACTTTGGGAGAAAAATGGATCATGGTCTCTGTGGTGGGGGGGAGCCACAGTTGTAGAGAAGGGCAAGACACAGACTAACAGGGGATCCCACAGGGGGAAGATGAATCCTTATAGCAATAGACTTGGAAAGCAAAAGAAGCTAAATTTTGTGCATTCTCACAACCAGTGGGTCTTAAAGCCTGGAGTTTTAAAGGTTAGTGGGCTTGGCTTGGGGAGAGCCTGGAGGGCATTGGGGCTGCTCAAGGAGAGAAGGCAGGACAAACAGCCCACGATATATGGTGTGGAAACAGTTATCTAAAGAGTGAGCGACACAGTGGGGAGGCTATTTGCTCACCTCAGAGCATGTTCCAGAGAGGCAGTGTTCATGGAGAGACCCCTACAGGAACAAGGGAATTGGTAGGTAGATATAAGTAACATGCCTGATTGAGAATTTAAAGTAATGACCATTAAGATATTCACCAGACTTGAGAAAAGAGTGGAAGACATCAGTGAGACCCTTAACACAGAGATAAAGAATAACAGCAGACATAAAATGTTTAATAAACACAATGAGAAGCACACTTGATGGAATGAATAGCAGGCTGGAAGAAGCTGAGGATGAACCAATAACCTAGAAGACAGAGTAATGGAAAGTGATCAAGCTGAACAAAAGAGAGAAAAAAAGAATAAAGCAAAATGATAACAGATTTAGGAAACCCAACGATTCAATCAAATGTAATAACATTCGTATTATAAGGATCCCAGAAGAAGAGAGAGAATGAGGGACAGAAAATTTATTTGAAGAAATAATAGCTGAAAACTTCCTTAATCTGGGGGAAGAAACAGATATCTAAATCCAGGAGGCACAGAGAACCCCCCCCCCCCAAAAAAAAGCAGAGACACACCAAGGCATTGGTATAATTGTAATTAAATGGAAGAAAAAATTTTAGAGCAGAAAACCAAAGAAGACAATTACATACAAGGGAAACATCATAAGACTATCAGCTGATTTTTCTGCAGAAACTTTACAACCCAGAAGAGAGAGGCATGATATATATATTCAAAGTGCTGATTAGAAAAATCTGCATCCAATACTCTATCTCCATCCATACTATATCCAGCAAGGCTATAATTCAGAATAGAAGGAGAGATAAAGAATTTCCAAGACAAATAAAAACTAAAGGAATTCATGACCATTAAGCTGCTAGTCCTGCAAGAAATATTAAAGGAGACTCCTTGGGTGGAAAGGAAAAACAAGTGACAGTATGAAAGTAGGAAGTAGAAAAGCAGTAAAAATGATTATTTCTCTAAAAAATCAGTCAAGTAACCCACAAAATAAAAGGTTGTAAAATATGACTCAATATACCTAAAACATGGAGGGGAAAGAAATAAAGAATGGGTTCAAACTTAAACAACCATCAACTTAATATAGATTGCAATATGCAGAAGTTGTTATATACAAACCCAGCGGTAACAACAAATTAAAAACCACTAATATATATGCAAAGGATAAAACTGAAAGGCAATCTATAGAATTGGAGAAGATATTTTCAAATGACATATCTGATAAAGAGTTCGTATCCAAAATATATGAAGAACTTTACAACTCAACACCCCAAAACCAAATAATCCAATTAAAAAATGGGCAGAAAACATGAACAGACATTTCTCCAAAGAAAGAATCCACGTGCAACAGGCACATGAAATGATGCTTAATATCACTCTTCATCATCAGGGAAATGCAAATCAAAACTATAATGAGATTTCACCTCACAATTCTCAGCATGGCTAAAATCAATAACACGAGAAACAACAAATGTTGGCGAGAATATGGAGAAAGGGGAACCCTTGCACTGTTGGTGGGAATGCAAATGTAGCCTTTGTGGAATACAGTATGGAAATTCCTCAAACAGTTAAAAATAGAATTACCCTATGATCCAGGAATTGCACTGCTGGGTATTTACCCAAAGAATACAAGAACACTAATTCAAAGTGATACATATACCCCTATGTTTACAGCAGCGTTACTTCTAATAGCCAAATTATGGAAATAGCCCAAGGATCCATTGGTGGATGAATGGATAAAGAAGATGTGGCATATATGTATATATATACACACACACACATACACACACACACAATGGAATGTTACTCAGCCATAAAAGAGAATGAGATCTTGCCATTTGCAAGGTTGTGGATGGATCTAGAGGGTATTACAGTAAGTGCAATAAGTCAGTCAGAGAACGACAAATACAATATGATTTCACTCACGTGTGGAATTTAAGAAAACAAAAAAAGCAAAAGGAAGATAGAGAGAGAGAAAGTGAAAAAAGATTTTTAATTATAGAGAACAAACTGATGGTTACTAGAGGGGAGGTGGCTGGGGGATGGGTTAAATAGGCAATGGCAATTAAGGAGTACACTTACAGTGATGAACTCAGGGTGATGTATGAAACTATTGAGTTACTGTATTGTATACCTGAAACTAATATTACATTGTATGTTAACTAACTGGAATTAAAATAAAAAAAGAAGAAAAACATGAATATTATAGCTCTACAGTCAGTAAATTTATTATATTTCTGGTAATACTATTTTTTTTTATTTTTTTAATTTATTTTTTTATTGGTGTTCAATTTACTAACATACAGAATAACACCCAGTGCCCGTCACCCATTCACTCCCACCCCCCGCCCTCCTCCCCTTCTACCACCCCTAGTTCGTTTCCCAGAGTTAGCAGTCTTTATGTTCTGTCTCCCTTTCTGATATTTCCCACACATTTCTTCTCCCTTCCCTTATTTTCCCTTTCACTATTATTTATATTCCCCAAATGAATGAGAACATATAATGTTTGTCCTTCTCTGACTGACTTACTTCACTCAGCATAATACCCTCCAGTTCCATCCACGTTGAAGCAAATGGTGGGTATTTGTCATTTCTAATAGCTGAGTAATATTCCATTGTATACATAAACCACATCTTCTTTATCCATTCATCTTTCGTTGGACACCGAGGCTCCTTCCACAGTTTGGCTATCGTGGCCATTGCTGCTAGAAACATCGGGGTGCAGGTGTCCCGGCGTTTCATTGCATTTGTATCTTTGGGGTAAATCCCCAACAGTGCAATTGCTGGGTCGTAGGGCAGGTATATTTTTAACTGTTTGAGGAACCTCCACACAGTTTTCCAGAGTGGCTGCACCAGTTCACATTCCCACCAACAGTGTAAGAGGGTTCCCTTTTCTCCGCATCCTCTCCAACATTTGTTGTTTCCTGCCTTGTTAATTTTCCCCATTCTCACTGGTGTGAGGTGGTATCTCATTGTAGTTTTCATTTGTATTTCCCTGATGGCAAGTGATGCAGAGCATTTTCTCATATGCATGTTGGCCATGTCTATGTCTTCCTCTGTGAGATTTCTGTTCATGTCTTTTGCCCATTTCATGATTGGATTGTTTGTTTCTTTGGTGTTGAGTTTAATAAGTTCTTTATAGATCTTGGAAACTAGCCCTTTATCTATATGTCATTTGCAAATATATTCTCCCATTCTGTAGGTTGTCTTTGAGTTTTGTTGACTGTATCCTTTGCTGTGCAAAAGCTTCTTATCTTGATGAAGTCCCAATAGTTCATTTTTGCTTTTGTTTCTTTTGCCTTCGTGGATGTATCTTGCAAGAAGTTACTATGGCCGAGTTCAAAAAGGGTGTTGCCTGTGTTCTTCTCTAGGATTTTGATGGAATCTTGTCTCACATTTAGATCTTTCATCCATTTTGAGTTTATCTTTGTGTATGGTGAAAGAGAGCGGTCTAGTTTCATTCTTCTGCATGTGGATGTCCAATTTTCCCAGCACCATTTATTGAAGAGACTGTCTTTCTTCCAACGGATAGTCTTTCCTCCTTTATCGAATATTAGTTGCCCATAAAGTTCAGGGTCCACTTCTGGATTCTCTATTCTGTTCCACTGATCTATGTGTCTGTTTTTGTGCCAGTACCACACTGTCTTGATGACCACAGCTTTGTAGTACAACCTGAAATCTGGCATTGTGATGCCCCCAGATATGGTATTCTTTTTTAAAATTCCCCTGGCTATTCGGGGTCTTTTCTGATTCCACACAAATCTTAAAATAATTTGTTCTAACTCTCTGAAGAAAGTCCATGGTATTTTGATAGGGATTGCATTAAATGTGTATATTGCCCTGGGTAACATTGACATTTTCACAATATTAATTCTGCCAATCCATGAGCATGGAATATTTTTCCATCTCTTTGTGTCTTCCTCAATTTCTTTCAGAAGTGTTCTATAGTTTTGAGGGTATAGATCCTTTACATCTTTGGTGAGGTTTATTCCTAGGTATCTTATGCTTTTGGGTGCAATTGTAAATGGGATTGACTCCTTAATTTCTCTTTCTTCAGTCTCATTGTTAGTGTATAGAAATGCCACTGACTTCTGGGCATTGATTTTGTATCCTGCCACGCTACCGAATTGCTGTATGAGTTCTAGCAATCTTGGGGTGGAGACTTTTGGGTTTTCTATGTAGAGTATCATGTCATCGGCGAAGAGGGAGAGTTTGACTTCTTCTTTGCCAATTTGAATGCCTTTAATGTCTTTTTGTTGTCTGATTGCTGAGGCTAGGACTTCCAGTACTATGTTGAATAGCAGTGGTGAGAGTGGACATCCCTGTCTTGTTCCTGATCTTAGGGGAAAGGCTCCCAGTGCTTCCCCATTGAGAATGATATTTGCTGTGGGCTTTTCGTAGATGGCTTTTAAGATGTCGAGGAATGTTCCCTCTATCCCTACACTCTGAAGAGTTTTGATCAGGAATGGATGCTGTATTTTGTCAAATGCTTTCTCTGCATCCAATGAGAGGATCATATGGTTCTTGGTTTTTCTCTTGCTGATATGATGAATCACATTGATTGTTTTACGGGTGTTGAACCAGCCTTGTGTCCCAGGGATAAATCCTACTTGGTCATGGTGAATAATTTTCTTAATGTACTGTTGGATCCTATTGGCCAGTATCTTGTTGAGAATTTTTGCATCCATGTTCATCAGAGATATTGGTCTGTAATTCTCCTTTTTGGCGGGGTCTTTGTCTGGCTTTGGAATTAAGGTGATGCTGGCTTCATAGAACGAATTTGGAAGTACTCCATCTCTTTCTATCTTTCCAAACAGCTTTAGGAGAATAGGTATGATTTCTTCTTTAAACGTTTGATAAAATTCTCCTGGGAAGCCATCTGGCCCTGGACTCTTGTGTCTTGGGAGGTTTTTGATGACTGCTTCAATTTCCTCCCTGGTTATTGGCCTGTTCAGGTTTTCTATTTCTTCCTGTTCCAGTTTTGGTAGTTTGTGGCTTTCCAGGAATGCGTCCATTTCTTCTAGATTGCTTAATTTATTGGCATATAGCTGTTCATAATATGTTTTTAAAATCGTTTGTATTTCCTTGGTGTTGGTAGTGATCTCTCCTTTCTCATTCATGATTTTATTAATTTGAGTCTTCTCTCTCTTCTTTTTAATAAGGCTGGCTAATGGTTTATCTATCTTATTAATTCTTTCAAAGAACCAACTCCTGGTTCTGTTGATCTGTTCCACAGTTCTTCTGGTCTCGATTTCGTTGAGTTCTGCTCGAATCTTTATTAACTCCCTTCTTCTCTTGGGTGTAGGATCTATTTGCTGTTTTTTCTCTAGCTCCTTTATGTGTAAGGTTAGCTTTTGTATTTGAGTTCTTTCCAGTTTTTGAATGGATGCTTGTATTGCGATGTATTTCCCCCTTAGGACTGCTTTTGCTGCATCCCAAAGATTTTGAACGGTTGTATCTTCATTCTCATTAGTTTCCATGAATCTTTTTAATTCTTCCTTAATTTCCTGGTTGACCCTTTTATCTTTTAGCAGGATGGTCCTTAACCTCCATGTGTTTGAGGTCCTTCCAAACTTCTTGTTGTGATTTAGTTCTAATTTCAAGGCATTATGGTCCGAGAATATGCAGGGGACAATCCCAATCTTTTGGTATCGGTTCAGACCCGATTTGTGACCCAATATGTGGTCTATTCTGGAGAAAGTTCCATGTGCGCTTGAGAAGAATGTGTATTCGGTTGAGTTTGGATGTAAAGTTCTGTAGATATCTGTGAAATCCATCTGGTCCAGTGTATCATTTAAAGCTCTCGTTTCTTTGGAGATGTTTTGTTTAGAAGACCTATCGAGTATAGAAAGAGCTAGATTGAAGTCACCAAGTATAAGTGTATTATTATCTAAGTATTTCTTCACTTTGGTTAATAATTGATTTATATATTTGGCAGCTCCCACATTCGGAGCATATATATTGAGGATTGTTAAGTCCTCTTGTTGAATAGATCCTTTAAGTATGAGATAGTGTCCCTCTTCATCTCTCACTACAGTCTTTGGGGTAAATTTTAGTTTATCTGATATAAGGATGGCTACCCCTGCTTTCTTTTGAGGACCATTCGAATGGTAAATGGTTCTCCAACCTTTTATTTTCAGGCTGTAGGTGTCCTTCTGTCTAAAATGAGTCTCTTGTAGACAGCAAATAGATGGGTCCTGCTTTTTTATCCAGTCTGAAACCCTGCGCCTTTTGATGGGGTCATTAAGCCCGTTCACATTCAGAGTTACTATTGAGAGATATGAGTTTAGAGTCATCATGATATCTATTCAGTCTTTGTTTTTGTGGACTGTTCCACTGAACTTCTTCTTAAAGGGGAATTTTAAGAGTCCCCCTTAAAATTTCTTGCAGAGCTGGTTTGGAGGTCACATATTCTTTTAGTTGCTGCCTGTCTTGGAAGCTCTTTATCTCTCCTTCCATTTTGAATGAGAGCCTTGCTGGATAAAGTATTCTTGGTTGCATGTTCTTCTCATTTAGGACCCTGAATATATCCTGCCAGCCCTTTCTGGCCTGCCAGGTCTCTGTGGAGAGGTCTGCTGTTACCCTAATACTCCTCCCCATAAAAGTCAGGGATTTCTTGTCTCTTGCTGCTTTAAGGATCTTCTCCTTATCTTTGGAATTTGCAAGCTTCACAATTAAATGTCGAGGTGTTGAACGGTTTTTTATTGATTTTAGGGGGGGATCTCTCTATTTCCTGGATCTGAATGCCTGTTTCCCTTCCCAGATTAGGAAAGTTTTCAGCTAGAATTTGTTCAAATACATATTCTGGCCCTCTGTCCCTTTCGGCGCCCTCGGGAACCCCAATTAAACGTAGGTTTTTCTTCCTCAGGCTGTCGTTTATTTCCCTTAATCTATCTTCATGGTCTTTTAATTGCTTGTCTCTTTTTTCCTCAGTTTCCCTCTTTGCTATCAACTTGTCTTCTAGGTCACTCACTCGTTCTTCCACCTCGTTAACCCTCGTCGTTAGGACTTCTAGTTTGGATTGCATCTCATTCAATTGATTTTTAATTTCTGCCTGATTAGCTCTAAATTCTGCAGTCATGAAGTCTCTTGAGTCCTTTATACTTTTTTCTAGAGCCACCAGTAGCTGTATAATAGTGCTTCTGAATTGGCTTTCTGACATTGAATTGTAATCCAGATTTTGTAACTCTGTGGGAGAGAGGACTGTTTCTGATTCTTTCTTTTGAGGTGAGGTTTTCCTTCTAGTCATTTTGCTCAGTGCAGAGTGGCCAAAAGCAAATTGTATTGGGAAAAAGAGAAAAAGAGAGGAGAGAAAGAAGGAAAGAAAAGAGAAAGAGAAAAAAAAAGGGAAGAAAAGAAAAAAAAACGAGATAAAAAAAAAAGGAAGAAAAAGAGAAAGAAAAAGAAAGGAGAAAAAAAGGGGGTGGGGGAAGGAAACAAATCAAAAAGCAAAACAAAACAAAACAAAAAAAAAAAAAAAGAACCACAGGGGAGTATCTTCTGATTCTGTGTTCTTTAAGTCCCTTGGCTTCTCCTGGAAGTTGTCAGTCTAGCTGATCTTCTGGGGGAGGGGCCTGTTGTGCTGATTTTCAGGTGTTAGCAGTTGGGGGAGCTGCTGTGCCCCTGCCTGGTGCAGGGCTCAGTGGGGGTTGTTTACCCCGTGAGGCCGCAGGAGGAACAGCCCCAGTGGCGGGGCAGCTCTGGAAACCTGGATTCAGATCCGGAGCTCTCCGTCTGCAGGGCCTGGAGGCTCCGGGGTGGGGCCGCTGATCTGCTCAGCTCGGGGCAGGAGCGTCCTCGCTGTCCTGGGCCCTCCCGGTCTCTGCCTGTCCCGGAGGAGGCCGGATCCTGGGCTGTGTCCCGGCGCCCTGTGCTCCGGAGCCTGCGCTGGTGGATTCGCGCTCCCGGGGCCGCGCAGCCCCCTCCGCGGAGCCGCCGCCCGAGCCCCTCCTGGCTGCTCCGGTCCCGCCGGGTCCCGCCGTGCGCGCTGCAGCCCTTAGGGAGCTCGGCGCACTCTCCTGGGCGCGCAGTTGCTGTTACTGTCCCCCGGAGCCCGAGGGCATCCCCGCCCTCCTGGGTCCTGCTCCAACTCCCCGCGAGCCCCTTTCCGCCCGGGAAGGTCGGTGCAGCTCCTGCTCCTCCGGGACGGGGCTCTCCTGTCCTGGGGACACTCGCTCCGGCCTCAGCCCGGCTCCTCGCGGGGCCCCTCCCCCTTGGAGGCCTTTGTTTCTTTATTTCTTTTTCCCTGTCTTCCTACCTTGATAGAAGCGCGAACTCTTCTCACTGTTGCATTCCAGCTGGTCTCTCTTTAAATCTCAGGCCGAATTCATAGATTTTCAGGATAATTTGAAGGTTTTCTAGGTAGTTTGGTGGAGACAGGTGATTTGGAGACCCTACTCTTCCGCCATCTTGCTCCTCCTCTCTCTGGTAATACTATTAAGAAATTTTTGTTAAATCCTAAAAAAGAAGTCTTTTTTTTGTTTGTCTCTTAAAAATCCACATATGAGTGCAATCATATGATACGGTGTTTGTCTTTCTCTGACTGACTTAGCATTACATAGCATTACAGCTTCTAGATCCATTCATACTGTTGGAAATGGCAGAATTCATTCTTTTTTATGGCTGAGTAATTTTTATCCATTCATCTGTCAATGGACACTTGGATTACTTCCATATCTTTGCTATTATAAATAATGGTGCAAAAAACAGGTGTGCCTGTAGTTTTTCAAAATAGTGTTTTTGTTTTCTCTAGGTAAATACCCAATAGTGGAATTACTGGGTCATATTAGAAATCTATTTTTAATTTTTGAAGAACCTCCATACTGTTTTCCACAGTGGCTACACTACTTTGCATTCCCACTAATGGCGCATGAGGGTTTCCTTTTCTCCACATCCTTATTAACACTTGTTGTTTCTTGTATATTTGATTTTAGCCATTCTGATAGATGTGAGGTGATATCTCATTGCAGTTTTGCTTTCCATTTCCCTGATGATGAGTGATGTTGCACATCTTTTCATGTGTTTGTTGGCTATCTGTATGTTTTCTTTGGAAAAATGTCTTCCATTCATTTTTAATTAGATTATTATTTGTGTATGTGTGTGTTGCAATATGTTTTGGATATTAACCTCTTATTGGACATATGCAAATCATTAATAAAAAGTAGGATATCAATACATATACTATAGATATTGAAAAGATAATAAAGTGAATATTATGAACCAGTTTAATTGCTAATAGATCTAAGAATTTATGTGAGTGGACCAATTTCTCTAAAAACACAATTTTTTCAAGTCCTACAGAAAAAGTAGAAGGTCTGAATTATCTAATAGGTACTAAATAACTTGAATTCATTATTTTAAAAAAGCCCTTGGGGGAAAAACCCCAAATCATATCAATTTAATAATGAATTCTTATGAATATATGAAGAAATACCAATTTTACACAATTCCTCCACAGAATAGAAAAGAGAGAATGAATCTCAAGTCTTTTTATAAGTCTACTAAATCCTAATAATAAAACCTGATGGGAGGGATCCCTGGGTGGCGCAGCGTTTCGGCGCCTGCCTTTGGCCCAGGGCATGATCCTGGAGACCCGGGATCGAATCCCACATCAGGCTCCCAGTGCATGGAGCCTGCTTCTCCCTCTGCCTATGTCTTTGCCTCCCTCTCTCTCTCTCTCTGTGACTATCATAAATAAACAAAAAAATAAATAAAAAAAATAAAAATCAATTAATATAATTTACCTTTAACTACTAAAATCAGAAAAACTATATGATAACTCAATAGGTATAGGAACACCAGTTGATGAAATTTGCCATAATTTATGCATGAAACACTTAGCAAACTAGGAAAAGGAAAGAAACTTTATTAATATGAAAAAGTTAATTTACAAAAACCCCTTAAAATGATGAAATGAAGCTAAGAAGTTCTCTGATACATAAAAAATCAATTGTAATTCTATATCCCAATAAAAATACACATATTATAACATTTATAAATAATACTACTTAAATGGAGTTAAAAACATGAAATGCATAATAATACATTTCACAAAATGTACACAAAAACTCTATAATAAAAGCTGTAAAATATTTTTTAGAGAAATTAAAAATACCTAGTTAAATGGAAGGATATAACTTGGTTAATTGGGTCACTCAGTATTGTAAAGATGCCACAGCTTTTCAATTTGATCTATAGACTCAGACACGATAAAAATCCTAGACAGTTTTGTAATTGATAAGCTGATTCTAAAAATTTATATGAAAATACAAAGAACCAAGTTCTTCATCCTGAAGAACTGAGCTAGAAGGAACACTTATACTTCCAACCTTAGAAATATATTATAAGGTTTACAGTAAAACACAGATTGTTATCGGTACAAAAGCAGAGAAATTAATCATGGAACAAAATGGAGATTTTAGAAACAGATCCACACATATACCTGGCTTATGATGAAAGTAATATGATAGTGCAGTGGGAACACAAACGGTTATGGGCCAATGCATTTCCATATTGAAAAATGAATCTTGACCTTTATCACACATTATGCACAGAAAGCAATTCCAGATGGATTATCATAAAGTGCTAAAGCTTAAAAAAAACCCAGATTATTTTCATAAGCTCAGAGTAAAGGAAAATTTCTTAACCTAGCACAAAAATGGCAAGTTATACAGGAAAAAATGATTACTTGGATTTTTATTAAAATTAAGAATTTCTCTTCATCAAACCAACATTAAAAGAATGAAAGTCAATCCACAAAGCAGAAGAAGAAAAGGTGCTTAACTTTATTAGCTATCAGAGGAGTGCAAAGAAAACCTTAAATGCAATCACAACTCACCCACTAGAGTTATAAAATGAAAGAAACATAAAATATCATGTGTAGTCACCACAGGGAGCAACTGGAATTCTCATAAGCTACTATGGGAATATACAGTTTTACAACCACTTTGGGAAAGTGCTTGGAAGCATGATGCACACCCTACAATCAAACAAAACCACCTGTAAGTATATAATAAAACAAAGCAAAATAAAATTATTTGTGGTCACTAAGAGATGTGTACAAGAATACTGATAGCTACACTATTCAGAATAGTCATAAACCAAAATTACACAAGTATCCTTCAAACGTAAAACAGATCAATAAGTTATGTATTCATACAATGGAAAAGGATGCAACACAGGAAAAACAACATACAAATAAATTATACTTGGAGAGTTAGCTCTCTAAGTATAATATTGAGTGTATTAAGTCAAGTACAGAAGAAATAGATGGTAGATTCCACTTACAAGAACAAGAGAAGGCAAAAGTAATGTATGGCATTAGATTACTTGTGAGTCTGGGATAGTGTTGCAAAGTGGACTTGATCTGGTTGCTGTATCCTTGCATGCTGTGTACTTTTCTATATGTATGTTACATTTTAATAGAAATAAGCCAAAATGCTAAAAAATCTGCTTTAAATTTCTTTAGAAAATAAGTAAGGGTCATTTTATAGTACCCATCTATATTCAATGACAAAAACTAAAAATGATTCATGCTTTCACATTGAGAATGCTCAATAATTTGTTCAATTAAAATCTCTATGTACAGAAAAAATTAGAAGAAAATATACTGAATTTGGGTAGTAAAATTATTTACTAAGGCATCTGTCAGCATTTAACAAGATGCACATTCAAGCATTTTACTTGACATCAACTCAACAGATATTTGCATGCATGTAGTTTGAGCCTAATCCTAATCATCTCTACCCATAGTTTGCTACCTGTACTGTTGCAAAAACTTCCCCAAGGTTCTTCTCAGTGCATTTTTAATCTCCCTGTTTTTCAGGCTGTAGATGAAGGGGTTTACTAGGGGAGTTACCACACTATACTGTATGGAGAAGATCAGCTCCAGAGGTAAGCCTGAGGTTGGCATGAGATGACGCAGGAAAGCTGAGCCATAGAAGAAGCTCACTGCAGTGAGGTGGGAGGAGCAGGTGGAGAAGGCCTTGCTTCTGCCTGAGGAGGAGCTGATGCTCAGGATGGTGGAGACAATGCGTGCATAGGAGAAGAATATCAGGAAGAATGTACCAAAGCCATGCAGGAGTGTGGAACAGAGCAGGACAGTGAGGTTGGTAGAGACATCAGAGCAGGACAAAGGGAAAAGGGAGGGCAGCTCACAGCTATAGTGGGGGATGGTATGGGCCTTACAGAAATCCAGGTTTGTTACTAAGGTGATGTTAATGAGTGCATCTAGAAACCCCAGGCTCCATGAACCCCATACAAGCTGCATATACAGCTGATTATTCATCACCTGGCCATAGAGGAGTGGATGACAGATAGCAGCATAACGATCATAGGCCATTGCTGACAGTAGACAGACTTCTGTTCCTCCAAAGTCAAACAGAAAGAAGACTTGAGCCAGGCAGCCCTCCACTGAGATGGTTTTCCTCTGGGACAGGAGGTTCTCCAGCAACCTGGGCACTATGGCAGTAGAGAAACAAAAGTCCGTGAGAGAGAGGTGACTCAGGAAGAAGTACATAGGTGTGTGGAGGTGGGAATCAGCCTTGATGACCAACAGCATCAATAAATTTCCCAAAATAGTCAAGAGGTAAATCCCAAGGAAAAGCACAAAGAGCAGAACCTGGATGTGAGAGTCAACAGACAGCCCAAGGAGGATGAACTCTGTGATGGTGCTGTGGTTCCTCAAAGCCATTTACAGAGGATATAACCTAGAAATAAAAATAGGCATAAATCTCAAACCTCTGTTGACTGCACTCAATTACCAGAAGAGGAAGGCTTGAGCCCAACTAGCTTATATTTCGTATTTTTCCATATTGATTTTTTTAGAACATTTCTTCCCATACTGATGCTCTGCTTCAATTCTGAATGGGTCAATTTCAGTATGATATTACCCTATAGTTGATATTCTATCTCAGAGATTGCTGAAGGAATTCACAAATTTGTTCAAACATGGACTAGACTAATTTAGTCAATTTCCTTCAGTTAAAACTGCTTAAAAATGTTATCTGTAATTTGCATATTTTAATGGGATGTCTATAGTGGATGTTGCAAAACTTCTAATTTCTTCTCCATCTCTGTTTCTTACTCCCATTTAAAACCAAGCTAAGTTACTCAATGATGTTATTTTACCTTCCTTTAGCTTTTTACAATCACTTTCACATATATTGTCAATATCATCTTTGGGGCAAGACTAAAACATGTAATCGTGAATCTCAGTGCATGTGTGCCTGTGTGTGAGCATGTGTCTTTCTTTGCCTTTGTATGTTGGAGGATGGAGTAGAATGAATAAGGGCAGAGCTTGATGAATCCATTTTACAGAAGGGAAAATTTAGTATCAGAGGTTATGTTACTTGTCCAAATTTTCAATTTGAATAGTTGGTATTTGTTTGTACTATGTAGGACTCAAAGACAAGAGGTATCTCTATCATACCATGTCTTGCAACCAAGGGTTGGCAATGAATGTCCTCCATCATTTGGCATCTATGTACCTATATAATTGTCATATATACTACCTCTTAGCCCTAATTCAGAGGGCAAGCTAGTATATTTTTCTCCAATACCTTATGGACATCCCTTCTTTCCACCTTTGCTTAAGCATTGACTTTATCTGGAATGCCCTCTTTGTAGATCTACATTTTATTTATTTTTTGACACTTAGCTTAATTTCAACTTTCTAAAAAAATCTTCTGAATTCACCATATTTAATAATAGAACTATTATTCTTCTGAATTCACCATATTTAATAATAGAACTATTTTTTATTGAGCACCATTTAAGTTCTAGGTACTCCTACTAAACTCCAGGTGCAAGTTGAAGTAAATCACTTAGTAAAGATTTTTCAAATAAGGAAACAAAAAATGTTTGAGTATCACCCAAATGATTCATACCATGATTCCAACTCTGAACTTTTTATTATAAAGCCTGTATTTTTTCTATACTGAGTCTCAACTTTTCTGAAGAGTTTCTTAAGAATTCTTCTGTTTCTCTACAGTATGATCTAACTCATCAGCTCATAATAAATAACTGTTCCCAGTAGGCTACCACATGAATCCCTGTTTTGCTATTGTAGTCAGTGTTAGTGTGTATGTGTAGTGCATTAAAGTTTTCCATTTCTTGATACTGTAATTTCATGGAGGCAGTGATTGTGCTTGACTGTATTTGGCATCCAGAACACTCAGCCTAGTGAAGGGAAGTACATAGGTGGAACCCCAGTGAGTATTTGTTGAATAAAGAAATAAAAAATAATGAAATGAAGAGTATAGGTTGTATAGGTAACATTTCTGGGAAAGGTTCCAGACCCATAATCTTGATAAAGATTCAACATTAAAGATAAGTGAAAGAGAAAAAAATGCTCTGTGTGTGTGTGTGTGTGTGTGTGTGTGTGTGTGTAGGAAGAGGAGGAGGAGGAAGAGAAGTTAAATTGTTGTAGCTATGGAGGGTCTGGTAGTGGACTTTACCCATTCTATTCACAATCCTTCTTTTCATTTGTTTATGCTTCTACCATATTTCCATAAGCCCGTTATTCAGACAGCAGATATTCATAGGTGGACTGTTATAAACCAGGCTATGCTAGGTAGGCAGAGAAGACAACCTTTTATATACAGCTGCTTAACTATTTTATAGATACTCAGCTTTTTTTTCTCTTTGATTTTATGTCACTTTTGTCTAGCATTCAGGGATTTATTCTAGTATTAGCCTTTGCCTTTGTGCCTAGTTTGAAAAATAATCTGGGGCTACATACTTAGGTTGTGCCTCTTGAAACCTCTTGCCTGGTTTTGTAATGCCACACAAACTCTGGCCTGTCCCCTTGTGCTCAGAATCTAGCCTGTATTCTTGAACTTTGTCCTGACACTGTAAGGTGTGACCTTGATGTTGCCCAAAGGGCTCATAATGAGTTTAATCCTGTAGAACAGCCACCTTCTCAGTGCTGTCCTTTCTGATTCTTCCCCCACGATAAATACTGAATCTTTACATACTTTCTCAGACTATGAGATTTTCTTAAATTCAGTTTCCATCTCAGTTATTTATTTTTTAATGGAGGTCATAAGAAGACCTACCTCTTTTATTTTTTTTTTTAAGATTTTATTTATTTATTTGACAGAGAGAAAGAGAGCACAAGCAGCAGGAGCTGCAGGCAAAGGCAGAGGGAGGAGCAGGCTCCCTGCTGAGAAAGGAGCCCGATGCTGGGTCAATCCCAGGATGCTGGGATCATGACCTGAGCCAAAGGCAGATTCTTAAATGACTGAGCCACCCAGGTGCCCTCATCTCAGTTCTGGCTACTAGACTTATATGCAGCATAGATGGCTGAAATCAACTTAAATTTAGCAGAGAAGGAAAACAAACTGTTGAAAAAAAATTTCAAGGACCTCTTTTATCTCTGCTTTTGTCAAGTTCTGTTAGAAGAAAACAATTTTCCTGTTTTCTACACTAGTAAATAAAACAAAATTGAAAAGTCAGTTGAGACCACTCTCTTAAAAAATATGAGCATTTCAGTGTTTAGAATTTTCTGTATGAATTAGGCATAGTATAGTTTCATTTCTTTCACATTTACTCTTTGTCTACATTGTGTGTACTTACTCATCCAGAAGGGTCACAGTGCCTTCAATTTACAATGAAATTTATAAGATACAGCCTAGATTCAGAGTAGGTAATGAAGGGATGTCCTAGATCCTTAAAGAAAGAAGAGAGAGAGATCAATGCAGAAATTAGAAGTTAGCTGGGGTTTGAATTTGTATAAGAGAGTCATATATGAGCACTTGTCAAACATGTCTGCAACCTTTAGTTCTGTCTTACCTGCTTTACAAATCAGCATGATGTTGATTCTTTAAAAATATCTATCTATCTATCTATCTATCTATGAGAGAGAGAGAGAGAGAGAGCAAAAAAGCATGGGTGTGCAAGCAGGGGGGTGCAGAAAGAGAGGGAAGAAAGAAGCAGACTCCCTGCTGAATGCAGGGAGCCCGATGTGGAGCTCGATCTCAGAAATCAGATTATGACCTGAACTGAAACCAAAAGTCAGATGCCCAACCAACTGAACCACCCAGGCCCCTGACTTTTGTTTGTTTTTTTTAAAGAGTCATCTCATTTTATCTCATTTTATCATTGGATATTTATTCCACTGGAATGACTGAGTTTAAATGTCAAATTAGTCACAGTATTAACCCCCTTAGATTAAGGAATCAGGATAATGATGATGATGGTGATGATTTGAAAAGACAATGCTTGATTCCAAGCACTTTATATATATTAACCTACTTTTTTCTCTAAAAAAATCCCATGATGCAGCCATTTTTATCTTCTTATCCTTTTTCTTTCTTTTAAACAGACGAGGACCTGAGGCAACAGCCAGCATTTAAGAACCCTGTCTAATGACAAAAAGGCACCAATGGAGAACTTGGGATTTGAGCTCAGGCAGTTTGGTAATTTATCACATTCTTTCCAAGGGGACAAGTTGTTGGGAAACCTTCCTAGACAAAGAGAACAAACATAGGTTTCTTAACACTTTGTCAATCTCAAATGTATTTAATTTAAAAATGTTAATTTCACAAATGCTGGGATAGATGGATTAATAAGAAAAAGAAGAGAGAGAGTGTCAGTATTTCCTCTGTTTACTGACCAAAAGTGGGAAAGTTTGTATACTCAGAAACATTATAAATCCCCTGGGAATCTGGGAGTTCCCTGAACTGGAAGAAGGGCTGAAAGTAGGAGGGCATGGAAAAAGAACATCAGCAAAATTTTCTCCTAAATATTTCTTGACTTCTGCCCCTTTTCCTGTGTGCTTCAGCACCTGCATCAGTTTGAACCATTTGGGAGACTGGGGGAGTTATTAATAGCAAAAAATTTAACTTTCTGTGGCACATGTAAGTGGATTCTAGAAAAGGACAAAAACATATACTATCTGCTGTGATGATGTACTCTGTCTAATCCTCCTCTATTATACTCTGAGTTGCTTTACTCTGCTTTAATTATGCATTTAGGGCCTAGACAATACAGAGTTTGTACCCAGAATGCATGAAATCCCATTCCCATTGCCCAACATCAGTCATCAAGGCCAGAGAGTTTTCCCCAAGAAGCTGCTCAGAGTAGGGGAACACATAGACCTCAATGCATTGAGAATATGAATCTGCCTAGATTTGGGGGCTCAGTCTCTAGCAAAAAATGTCTACAAGAAGACCCAGGGTAAAAAGACACATCTCAGAGAGCCAGAATGAATTTATCAGGGGAGAGAGACAGAGAGAGAGAGAGAGAGACATCAGAGGGTCACTGAGACATTACCAAGCTCTGGACTTTTTGTGGCTCAGAAGATTTCCTGCAACCCTGATTTGTACCTCAGTCCACGAGATCTCTATGTTCCTGAAGACCAATTACAGGAACTTCAGATTATTGATTTTTTTTCTAATGGGAAGTTACAGTAAAGCCATGAAAATCAATTACCTAAGAGCTAGATACTCTCAAAGCCTGAAGCTTCAAGGTACATATCCTCTGAGCTCTACCTTGGTCCTGGTTTTTTCTCCTACTGGCTATATGAAGACTCTCAAATCCTCCACAAAAGGTATGGAGGGGTTCTTCTGGTAGTCTTAAGTTCAACCCCTCGGGCATCCCTGATTTTAGTCTTCTCTCTGACTTTAAATACTGTTGTACTAAGAGAATCCATGAGATGAGTGATTCCCAGATAAAACCCTTCAGAAGGGCAGGTGTAGATTAGATAATAATTGGCCAGCAGAGCCTGGCACCCCAGGAGACCAAAAGGCCAATGTCTTTTATTCTCTGGAGTCAGAGCATGAAGCCCAACTTTAGACTCACACAAAACAAACACATTTTTAAAAGCTCAAGGGATTCTATTTAGTGTGGGCTTTTGGAACTTCTATGTTGAAGCTTTAACTTTGATGAAAACTTTCAGGTGTTTAGTGTGTTCCAAAGGAAGCAAGGTAGGTGGCAACACCCTTTGTGTGCTTAGTCTTGGTATGTCACATTTGGGAAAGCAAAGGGAAGCTGTGTATTTATCTCAGGTTATGTTCCTTTGCCCTCATGATTTGAATTCATAAATACCTCTCAGATGAATATGTTGGTGATCAGTCGTGTCAACAATCAGGGAGGCTTTCAGGGAAATAGTTGAATGAAGGTTATGTAAGCCAAGGAGGAGATGGTGATAAATGCAGCAGTTTGGTTCTGAACAATTAGAAATACAAAATACCCACTGGATTTTAGATTTACAGTGTATTGCTGTCTATAAGGAAGAGTGGAAGCACTGGCCAGATGGAAGAATATTTAGATGTGCCTTAATGCTAAAAACTAGTTATGTTTTCAAAGTTTTAGAAGAGAATGAGACCAAAACAAAAACAATGATCAATGTTTATTAATTATTTTTTTAATGTTTATTAATTATGTACCAAATTCCAGGTATTGCCCTACACATTTTAGGCATGATAACTAATTCCCCACAGGAACTCTATGAGCTGGAACCTTTATTACCCTCATTTACCCCATGAGGAACTGAGGCACAGTGGAATATCTGGTCCAAATTTATAAAGTTAAGTGGTAGAGTCAGGGTTAAAATTTATATCATAAGACCTTAAAAACTGCTTTTTGTCATTATGCTAAATAGCCCCAAATGGAGAAATTGAGTTTAATGTTTGTGATTTACGTAAGCTTGTAGACAGAAAAGGAGCTGTAGATACAGCTCTAGTGTTCTGTAAGAAGGCTGTGCCGCCTTCTCTGGAGAATGACATTAGGTAAACAGGTGGGGTGCATTCCACATCAAGATCTCATTCGTGAATTCAAAGGACAATAAACCACTAGATGGGTGTTCCGTTTTCTTTTCTGGTATGTAGATACCTGGATTTGGGCATACCTGGGATTTATACACTAAAACAATTGAATGATTTTCAAAGATATTTGAGAGCAATATCAATGTAAAGTTGTAAGTATAGCTTGTTTTTGATAACAAAATCAGACAATAATAAAATATGAAAGGAAGGTTTTTTAAAAAAAGATTTTATTTATTTATTCATGAGAGACACACAGAGAGAGGCAGAGACATAGGCAGAGGGAGAAGCAGGCTCCCTGTGGGAAGCCTAATGTGGGACTCAATCCCAGGACCCCAGGATCACCACCTGAGTCAAAGGCAGATGCTTGACCACTGAGCCACCTAGGTATCCTGAAAGGAAGTTTATAAACTTATAAAAGAAATTTATAAACACAAAGTTTAAGGGGATGTACAATTTCTCAGATGACAGGATGAGGGAGGAAATCAAAAGTAAATTTAATTACAAATAAGTTTTAGTTATTAGATTAGGAGGTAGGGCATGGTTTGTAATACCTTTAGAAACAAAGGAACAACATAACAAAAAGAAAATAAATGAAATTAAAGTAGTATATGTGTATACTGATTTTATGACAGTGCCTTATAAGCAGGAATTAATAATTCAATCCTATGCTTCTGATTTCCTAAATCAGGAAAAATTAAAAAGGGAAGCAGGAAAGAAAGGAGAAGCCCATGGAAAAAAGGAGGGAGAAAAAGAGGAAAATTCTTTGGAACAATTGCTAGATAATGAAGTATTCAATAGTAGGGGAACTGTTAAAAAAGCTATGGCCTTTTTTGTTCTTTATTTTATTTTTTAAAAGATTTTATTTATTCACTCATGAGAGACACAGAGAGAAAGAGAGAGAGGCAGAGACACAGGCGGAGGCAGAAGCAGGCTCCATGTAAGGAGCCTGACGTGGGGCTCGATCCCTGGGATCACGCCCTGGGCCGAAGGTAGGCGCTAAACCGCTGAGCCACCCAGGGATCCCCTGTTCTTTTTTTATTTTTTATTTTTATTTATTTTTTATTGGAGTTCAATTTGCCAACAGATAGCATAACACCCAGTGCTCATCCCATCAAGTGCCCCCCTCAGTGCCCGAGTTCTTTTTTTTTTTAAGATTTTATTTATTCACTCATGAGAGAAAGAAAGAAAGAGAGAGAGAGAGAGAAAGAGAGAGAGAGAGAGAGAGAGAGAGAGAGACAGGCAGAGGGAGAAGCAGGCTCCATGCAGGGAGCCTGATGTGGTACTCGATCCCGAGTCTCCAGGATCACGCCCTGGGCTGAAGGTGGCGCTAAACCTCTGAGCCACTCGGGCTGCCCAGTGCCCGTGTTCTTTATAAAATATAATAGAGACTAAAATATTTTTGGAAATGGAAAATGTTTAATTTAAGTAAAATGACAGAAACAAAATTGCTTATAAATTATAATCATGGCTGTGAATAAGAATGTACCCTAAAGACATTTCTCATAGAAAAATTGGACTGAGTTATACCTAAGTGTTAATAGTGGTCTTCACTGTGTAGTAGAACTATTTCTCTGTATTTTAATGATTTATATTTTAAAAAATTTTAAAGAAAAATGTTAGTGTTTTACATGAAGCAATAATTCTTTATGATTTCAACATAGTCAAAAGTAAAGTGAAAAATAATTTAAGCTGCACAGTGTCCATGGAACATTTTTAGTCTTGTTGTTTTTAATATGAAGAAAAATAAATATATATTGACTTGCTTCAGAAATACATGTATTGTAAAAATATATGCAGTATGAGAAAAATACCTAAAAGAAATTGAGTCCTTACAAATTGTAACTTTAATCACTCAAATGCTAAGAACTTAATATTTGATAAATAGACCTTTTAAAATGCAATTAAATGAGAAAGGCAAGTTGACTGAAAACTTTTGAAATTTCCAAAGAAGAAAACAGATCTAAAACAGGGAAAAATACATTTGTATCTTTGGATTAAATAACTACTAGTGAATTGCTGGGTCATAGGGTAGCTATTTTTAACTTCTTGAGGAACCTCATACTATTTTCCAGAGGGGCTGTACCAGTTTGCGTTCCTACCAACAGCGTAAGAGGGTTCCCCTTTCTCTGTATCCTCACCAACATTTGTTGTTTCCTGTCTTGTTAATTTTTGTCATTCTGACTAGTGTAAGGTTTTATCTCATTGTGGTTTTGATTTGTATTTCCCTGGTGATGTGGAGCATTTTTTCATGTGTCTGTTGGCCATGTCTATGTCTTCTTTGGAGAAACGTCTGTTCATGTCTCCTGCCCATTTCTTGGTGAGAAGGGGCACCTGCACCCCAATGTTTATAGCAGCAATATCCATAATAGCCAAACTCTGGAAAGAGCCAAAATGTTCATGAACAGAGGAATGGATAAAGAAGATGTGAGATATCTATATCTATCTATATCTATATCTATATCTATATCTATCATCTATATCTATATCTATATCTATAGATATATATCTCCATATATATTCCATATATATATGATGGAATACTACTCAGTCATCAGAAAGGATGAAATCTTATCATTTACATCGATATGGATGGAACTGGAGTACCCAGTATTATGCTGAGTGAAATAAGTCAGAGAAAGACAATTATCATGTGGTTTCACTCACACATGGAATACAAGAAACAGTGCAGAGGATCATAGGGGAAGGGAAGAAAAACTGAATGGGAAGAAATCAGAGAGGGAGACAAGCCATGAGACACTTTTAACTACAGGAAACAAAATGAGGGTTTATGGAAGGGATGTGGGTGGGAGGATGGGGTAAATGAGTGATGGGCATTAAGGAGGGCACTTGATGTGATGAGCACTGGGTGTTATATGGAACTGATGAATAACTGAACTCTACATCTGAAACTAATGATATACTATATGTTGGCTAATTGAATTTAAATAAAAGAAAGAAAAAAACAAAATCTAAGATAAATTTAATGATAAAAAATAAAAATAAAATAGGGCAAAATATTGGAAAGAGCTGGAATAGGTCTATCCTGTGTGAAATTCTGAAATTATATGAGTAGATATTCAGTAAGTGTTTTGTTAGTGGAGGTGATTATTAGGCAAAATTGCTTTAGTTAGATTTCCTTTAGTAAACAAATAAAAAATAAAGAACAAAATTTTAGGTGGATTTGCTGGAACAGTGGAAGAGGTAGGAGAGGCCTGCAGAGGGGACTGCCTAAGTGGCAACAGAGGCACTGTAAAGTGAGTAAGAGGGGTACAGAAAGTAAGAGAGCCTTAAATAGTCTCTTAAAACCCTCTCTTTTTGGAAGGCTGCTTGGGAATTTTCAAAGTTCCCAGGGTTTGGAAAAAAACTCACAAATTACAATATTAGAGCCCTAAATTATAATGTTTTGCCTTGGAGTAGAGTTACAGAAATCACATCTGTCCTTTGTCTACATTTCTATGCATTCACTGAGGGCTGTGAATGCCTGAGATCCATCCTTTAAGCTAAGCAACCAATTGCTTTATAGGGCAGGTACAGACCTAGGTTTCCAACGTCTGGAAGCCTTCTTTTCTGGAGCCAGGAGTGTCACATTTACAAGCTCTACATTCACCCTTATATTCTTGATTTTACAATACTTGGACTAGAAGCTCACATAGGACATTTCCCAGATTCTCTTGCTAATAGGCTTCTGGCTGCATTTAGCCAATTGGAGGCAGTGGTCTGTTTAAGTGTATGAATAAGAATAAAAAGGAGAAGGAGAAGGAGAAAAAGAGGAGGGATAGGAGGAGGAGGCAGAGGAGGCAATGGTGGGGGCAGATTCTGATTCTGTAAGGAGTAGTGAGTGCAGTACTTTTTCAGCAGTCCTAGAACCACTGAGATTCCTCTCCTCAGTGGTCCTGCCCCTGGTGCCCCCAGCAGCATAGCAGCCAATGTAGAAATATCAGTGTCAGCCTAGGGTTGGAATAACTTCTTCGTTCTGTTTTGCTTCTCTAAGACCCCCTCCATCCTTCTCCCTTTTGGCCATCCAGTCATTTCAACAACTTAGTGTTAAATCTACTTTCAAGGTTAACGAGCATCCTACTAAAGAATGAATGAGTCAACCAGGAAATTAAAGAAGAATTTAAAAATTCATGGAAACAAATGAAAATGATATCACAACTTTTCAAAACATTTGGGATGCAGCAAAGGCAGTCCTAAGAGAGAAGTACATAGCAATACAGGTCTTTCTCAAGAAATAAGAAAAGTCGCAAATACACAACCAAACCTTAAACCTAAAAGAGCTAGAAAAAGAACAGCAAATAAAACCTAAATCCATCAGGGGAAGGGAAATAATAGAATAGAGTAGAAATCAATGATATAGAAATAGAAAAAAACAGTAGAACAGATGAATCAAACTGGAAGCTGACTCTTGAAAGAATTAACAAGATTGATAAACCTCCTAGCTAGACTTATCAAAAAGAAAAGAGAAAGGACCCAAATAAATAAAATCATGAATGAAAGAGGAGAGATCAGAACCAACACCAAAGAAATGCAAACAATTATAAGAACATATTATGAGCAACTATATGTCAACAAATTAGGCAATCTGGAAGAAATTGATGCATTCCTAGAAACATATAAACCACCAAAATGGAAACAGGAAGAAATAGAAAATCTGAACAGACCCATAACCCTCAAAGGAATTGAAGCAGTAATCAAAAATCTCTCAACAAACAGGAGTCCAGGGCCAGATGGTTTTCCAGGGGAATTCTACCAAACATTTAAAGAAGAACTAATACCTATTCTTCTGAAGCTGTTTCAAAAAATAGAAATGGGAGGAAAACTTCCAAACTCATTCCATGAGGCCAGCATTACTGTGATCCTAAAACCGAAGACCCCACTAAAATAGAGAATTGCAGACCAATATCCCTGATGAACATGGATGCAAAAATTCTCACCAAGATATTAGCCAATAGGATCCAACAGTACATTAAAAGGATTATTCACCACAACCAAGTGGAATTTATTCCCGGGTTTCAAGGGTGGTTCAATATCTGCAAATCAATCAATGTGATATATCACGTTAATAAAAGAAAGGATAAGAACCATACGATCCTTTCAATATATGCAAAAAAGCATTTGACAGAATGCAACATCATTTTTTGATAAAAACTCTGCAGTGTAGGGATAGAGGCAACATACCTCAATATAATAAAAGCCATATAGGAAAGACCCACAGATAATGTCATCCTCAATGGGGAAATACTGAGAGCTTTTTCCTGAGGTTAGGAACACAAGGATATCCACTCTCACCACTGTTGTTCAACATAGTACTGGAAGTCCTAAGAGCAATCAGACAACAAAAAGAATTAAAAGGCATCCAAGTCAGCAAAGCATTCAAACTTCCACTCTTCACAGATGACATGAACGTTACACAGGAATTCAGCAAAATAGCAGGATATAAAATCAATGTACAGGAGTCAGTTGCATTTCTATATACTAACAATGAGTCAGAAGAAAGAGAAATCAAGGAATTGATCCCATTTACAATTGCACCTAAAACCATGAGATACCTAGGAAAAACCTAACCAAAGAAGTAAAGGATCTGTACTCTGAAAACTATAGAATACTTATTAAAGTAATTAAGGAAGACACGAAGAAATGGAAAAAACATTCCATGCTCATGGATTGGAAGAACAAATATTGTTAAAATGTCTATGCTACCCAAAGCAATCCATACATTCCATGCAATCCCTATGAAAATACCATCAATATTTTTCGCAGAACTGGAACAAACAATCCTAAACCAGAAAATACTTTTTCTGGAAAAAAATTTGTATGGAACCAGAAAATACTCTAAGTAGCCAAAAAATTGTTGAAAAAGAAAACCAAAGCTGGAGGCATCACAATCCCAGACTTCAAGCTGTATTATAAAGCTGTAGTCATCAAGACAGTATGGTACTGGCACAAAAACAGACACATAGATCAATGGGACAGAATAGAGAACCCAGAAATGGACTCTTAACTCAATGGTCAACTGATCTTCAACACTACTAGGTATTTATCCAAAAGGCACAAACATAGTGATTTGAAGGGGCACATGCACCCCAATGTTTATTGCAGCAATGTCCACAATAGCCAAAATACATAAAGAGCCCAAATGTCCATAGATTAATGGATAAAGAAGCCACACACACACACACACACACACACACACAGGAATATTACTCAACCACTAAAAAAGAATGAAATCTTGCCATTTGCAAGGACATGAATGGAACTAGACGGTATTATACTAAGTGAACTAAATCATTCAGAGAAAGATAAATACCATATGGTTTCACTCATATGTGGAATTTAAGAAACAAAACAGATGAACATAGGGGAAGGGAAGGAAAAATAAAATAAGACAAAAACAGAGAGCGAGGCAAACCATAAGAGACTCTTAGCTCTAGGAAACAAACTGAGGGTTGCTAGAGGGGAGTTGGGTGGGGGGACTGGGTGACTGAATGATAAGCATTGAAGAGGGCACTTGAAGTCATGAGCACCGGGTGTTGTATGCAAGTGATGAATCACTGAATTCTACCTCTGAAACTAATAATAATGTTAATTATTATAAACTAATTAATAATGTTAATTAGTTACAATTTAAATAAAATTCTTTTAAAAACTAAATCTACCTTCATTTAAGATATTGTAGAGTAAATCACAGTGTCTGTGTAGCTTTGTATTTCTAAGATTCCTAGGATACTTTAGCAAGTGGTTTTATAGATGTGTCTAGGATGCTTTGGTAAATGATTTTATGCAGTTTTTCTGATTAGTCTTCTCCATGACCGTCCTTTTTTTCTCCCTCAGGAAATTTCTGTGTAAGATTCTCCCTACTTCATGCACTTCTTTTATAAATCCCATCACTTTCTACCAGACCCAAGTCTTCTGGGCCACCAGCCCTGCTATACTACCCTAGAGTGAATGAAATCTCTACCATTTGCCATTTGGCAGATAATGCTTCACAAGGCTTGTGGAAGACTTTTAGCCCAACAACACACCTTCAGCTGCACCTATCTTGCCTTTGAGCCACTGTTCAATCAGACCTCATCTTAAACCCACTTTCCACAAGTCTCAAGCCTATATTTTTCTTCCTTTATAGACCCTGGCTTTTTACCTTGTAGCAAAACTTAATCCCTAGTTTAATACCCACAGAAATCCATGTAAGAATTCAGGACATAATTTCTGAATTATGTCCAAAGCGCTAAGCATTTTGTTAATGTCTTGCAAACAAAAGGAATAATCTATGTCTATAATCAAATTATTTGAATTGAAATAGTTATCTGATGCATGTTTTCTGCTTCTGAGAAAGATAAAATATGAACCAAAGCAAGAAAATACTTTGCTATTTTTCGTGCATTTCTAAACAAAGGAGGCTTTAAAAGATATTTTGTCATATCTGACATTGTGAGCAAACAAAAATTTTCCTTAATGCTTATTATTCAGGTATTTTCCTGTAATTCTGCCCTTCTTCCCAATCATCTTCTGGTTGTTCTCTGCTGTCTAAGACGTTTTAAATGTTTCTGCAACATGTTTTTCAGAGCTGCTTTAACTTCCTTGTTTTTAAGGCTGTAGACAAGGGGATTCACTAGGGGAGTGACCACACTGTACTGCATGGAAAAAACCAACTCCCATGGAGAACCTGAGGTTGGCATGAGATAGCGAAGAAAACCTGAGCCATAAAATAAGCTCACTGTGGTGAGGTGGGAGGAGCAGGTGGAGAAGGCCTTGCGTCTGCCTGAGGTAGAGCTGATGCTTAGGATGGTGGCAACAATGCGTGTATAAGAGAAGAAGACCAGAATGAAGGTCCCAAAGGCATGCAGGAGGGCAGAGCAGAGCAGGACTACAAAGTTAACAGAGCTATTGGAACAGGATAGAGGGAACAGAGAAGGAATCTCACAAATGAAATTCGAGATGACTTGAGTCTCACAGAAGTCCAAATTCCAAGCTAGGAGGGTATTGATGAATGCATCCAAAAAGGCCAGACCCCAAGATCCCCATACCAGTCCCACACACAGCTCATTGTTCATCATCTGACCATAGAGTAGAGGGTAGCAAATGGCAGCATAGCGGTCATATGCCATCACTGCAAGGAGGCAGAGCTCTGTTCCCCCAGAGGCAAGCACAAAGAAGGCCTGCGTCAAACAGTCCTCCACTGAAATGGTTTTCTTCTCAGACAGGAGGTTCTCTAGCATCTTGGGAACAGTGACCGAAGAGTAACAGAGATCCAGGAAGGAGAGGTGATTCAAGAAGAAGTACATGGGTGTGTGAAAGTGTGAGTTAGCTCTGATAACCAAGATCATCAGCAGGTTCCCTGACAGAGTCAGGAGGTAAATTACCAGGAAAAGCACAAAGATTAGGGCCTGGGTATGATGATCAGCAGGCAGTCCAAGAAGGAGGAATTCAGTGATGGTGCTGTGGTTTCCCAAGGCCATTTAAAGATGATAATACTTCGGAAGAAAGCAGAAAGAGAAACAATGTATTAACCACCTCCTCTGGCAAGCCAAACTTTCTACTTATTCTATGTACACACACCTTTTTTCTTCATCTGCTTATTATTGCTATAGTTGTTTAATATCTCTCATGGAGTCCCTTTAAAGCATGTGTTTCATTTTTCTGATTGCTTGGTGTATAAGTCCTGAAACTTCTGTGCTCTTTAAATTTGTTGTCCTTTTCTTACAGACACCTCTAGAGAAATTTACATAATTTTCAGGTCTGACCCTTGAATAAATTTTATCCGTTTAAACTAGAAAATTGATTTTGTTCTATGATATTCTGGTCAAGAACCCATTTTCTGTGGAAGATACTATAATCCTTCCTATTCTCCTCAGTCTTTTTATTTTTTAAAGGTTTTATTTATTTATTCATGAGAGACAGAGAGACACACACAGAGAGAGGCAGAGGCACAGGCAGAGGGAGAAGCAGGCTCCATGCAGGGAGCCTGACGTGGGACTCAATCCTGGGTCTCCAGGATCACGCCCTGGGCTGAAGGCGGCAACAAACCGCTGAGCCACCGGGGCTGCCCCTCACTCTGTCTTTTACTTTCCATTCAAGACATTGCCATAGTTCATTACTAATTAATTATGTACATTTGTGTTATCTTTTTCATCTTCATTATCTTTCATATATTTGGAACTTTTGATCTTAGAGATAATTTTGAAAGCTGTGTGCATGTGTGATGGGGAGTTGAGGTAAGGGAGGAAACTATGAAATATTTTTTAAAGTTAAAAAAAATAAAGCTAAGAAATAATAAAGGTAAAACAGAACTGAGCTGTTCATCATAAGAAACCATTAAAAAAAAGAAGCCACAGCCACATTAATCAGGTAACAAAAAGAAATAAAAGGCATCCAAATCAGCAAGAAGTAAAACTTTGACTATTTGCAGATTACATGATATGCTATACAGAAAACTCTAAAGACTCCACCAAAAAACTTCTATAACTGATAAACAGATTCAGTAAAGTCATAGAACACAAAATCAACATACAACAATCTGTTGCATTTCTATACACCAATAATGAAGCAGCCCAAAGAGAAATTAAGAAAACAATTTCAATTACAATTGTACTCCAAATAATAAGATATCTAAGAATGAATCTAACCAAAGAGATAAAAAGACATACTCTGAAAACTATAAAACACAGATGAAAAAATTGAAGACAACACAAAGAAATGGAAAGATATTTCATGCTCATGGGTTGGAAGAACAAATTTTCTTAAAATATCTATACTACCCAAAGTGACCTAGAGATTTAATGCAGTCCCTATCAAAATACCAGCAGCGTTATTTATAGAACTAGAACAAACAATCCTAAAATTTGTATGAGACCACAAAAGACTCTGACTAGCCAAGGCAATTTTGAAAAAGCAAAGCAAAGCTGGAGGCATCAGAATCCCAAACTTCAAGTTATATTACAAAGCTGCAGTAATCAAACCAGTATGGTACTGGCACAAAAATAGACACATAAATCAATGGAATGGAACCCAGACATACACCCATAATGTATATTCAGTTAACCTTCAACAAAGCAGGAAAGAATATCCAACGGGAAAAGGATAGTCTCTTCAACAAATGGTGTTGGGATAATCTGTCAGGTACATTCAAAAGAAAGTAACTGGACCACTTTCTTACACCATACACAGAAATAAATTCAAAATGGATGAAAGACCTAAATGTGAGACAGGAAACAATCAGAATACTAGAAGAGAGCACAGGCAGTGATTTCTCTGATATCAGCCATAGCAACTTTTTCTAGGTAGATCCCCTGAGGAAAGGAAAATAAAAGCAAAAATAAACTATTGGGACTACATTAAAATAAAAAGTTTCTGCATAGCAAAGGAAACAATCAACAAAACTAAAAGGAAACCAATGGAATGGGAGAAGATATTTGCAAATGACATATCTAATAAAGGGTTAGTATCCAAAATACATAAAAATTTATGCAACTCAAACCCAAGAACCAAATAATCCAATTAAAAAATGGGCAGAAGACATGAGCAGACATTTCTCTAAAGAAGGCATTTGGATGTCCAACAGGTATATGAAAAAGATGCTTAATATCACTCATTATTAGGGAAATGCAAATCAAGACTATAATGAGATTTTACCTCACATTTGTCAGCATGGCTAAGATCAATAACAAGAAACAAGTGTTGATGAGGATGTGGAGAAAGGGGAACCCTCTTGCGCTGTTGGTGGGAATGCAAACTGTTGTAGTCATTGTGGAAAACAATATGGAAATTCCTCAAAAAGTCAAAAATAGAATTACCCCATGATCCAGGAATTGCACTACTGGGTATTTACCCAAAGAACACAAAAACATTAATTAAAAGGGATACATGCACCCCTATGTTTATAGCAGCATTATTTATAATAGCCAAATTATGGGAGCAGCCCAAGCATCCATTGAATGATGAACAGATAAATAAAATGTCGTGTATATATATATATAAAATGGAATATTATTCAGGCACAAAAAGAATGAAATATTACCATTTGCAACAACATGGATGGAGCTAGAGAGTATTATGCTAAGTGCAATAAATCAGTCAGAGAAAGACAAATACCATATGATTTCACTCATGTGTGAAATTTAAGAAATAAAACAAATGAACAAAGGAAAAAGAAAGAAAGAGAGAGAGAGAGACAAACCAAGAATCAAACTCTTTACTATAGAAAACAAACTGATGGTTGCCAGAGGGAAGGTGGGTAGGGGGATGGGTTAAATAGGTGATAGGGGTTAAGGAGGGCACTGTGGTGATGACTATTGGGTGATGTATGGAATTGTTGAATATATATTTTGTATTGTTGAATATATATATATTGTACACCTGAAAACAATATAACCTTGTATAATAACTAACTGGAATTAAAATAAAAACTAAAAAAATCCCCTTTAATTTTGAAAAAGAAAAAAGAAAAGTGAAACTAGCACCTGGGAGAAATATTGAACAAAGTGCCCATATATGTGACAGATACTTATGAATAAAAAATATATATGTGAATTACAATAAATATTAAAATAATAGAAATGACAATCCCATACAAAAACGATCAGAAGAATAGAACAAGACTTTCACAAAGGAATGTATCTGAATGGCCAATAGGCTTATAAAAAGATTCTCAACATTATTAGTCATTAGGACAGTGAAAAATATAACCACAATGCGGATCCAATAAACATTAATCAGAATGACTACAATTGCCAAGTGTTGGCAGCAAGTGTAGAGAAACTGGAACTTTTCTTGTGGGAATGTAAGATAGTATAATCACTTTGGAAAACTAGGGAGTTTCTTATAAAACTAGATATATACCTACTCTATGACTCAGCAATTCTGCTCTCAAAAAAATGAATGCATATATTGATAAAAAAGACTTGTACAAAAATGTTCATAGCACTTCCCCACTAATTCCATAAGCTGGAAAAAAAATCCCAAAATGAACACCAACAGGAGAATGGACAATGGATAAAAATAAGTGGTATATTCATATAATGGAATTATATTTAATGAGAAATGAAGCACTATTGATATATGCAACAACATGGATAAATAATAATAAAAACCATGACAAATGTACACTAATTAAAATGCACAACTTAAAAATGTATATATATTTTTAAATGTTGTAAATTTGAAAGATGTATATACCCTTTTAGCCATTATACTGATGAAGATACAGAGCACTTCCATCATGCCAGAAAGATCTCTTCCTGTTCCTTTTCAGTCATTTCCCCATCAGAGAAAAGTCACCATTCTGATTTTTATTGCTATACATAAGGGTTTTTTTTCTCCAAATCTTTCTTTAAATTCTAGTTAGGGAACATGCACAACACTCTATATAGTACAATCTATAAATATCTGTTGCTTATTGAATGAATGAATTAATGAATAGAGATATGGGTAGATAGATGGATAGATAGATGAATAGATGATTGGATTGAGCAGTAGCCTGGATGATGGAGTTAACAAATAAAATATTAGATTGATAATTAAGTAGTAGGTGTAAGGTTGAATGAGTGAATAGATGAATGAACATTATGGTTTTAAGCAACCTTCCTGATATGAACTAAAATGAGCCAGTATATGTGATCTGTTTCCAGATTAGGGATCTGTAGGCACTGATGAGTTACCAGATAAGTCTTTTTTTTAACCCTTTATGGACACAAAAAGAGCTCCATGCTCCCCTCAATTTATTTTCCTTCCCAGCCTCCTTCACAATTGGCTTGTTTTTGAAACTGAAATCCAAGCTGGGGATATTCCTTAAGGAGAGTCCTACATGTCTGTCTTATTTGCCTCATTCTTCCCGGTCTTTTTACATTGCACAAATCTCAATTAAGGACTTATCTTTTCTCACACTGCAATGTGTGTTGAGATTCCAAAGTAACATTGAGCTCAATCCCTATCCTCAAGGAACATTAGTTTAACTGAAGAAGAAAAGAAAAATACTTATCACTGAATGTCACAGTAAGATAGATATCCATGTGAAGACACAAAATAGTTTAGAGAATATATTGCTGAAATAAGACATACAGTGAGAAATAGGTGTACCTGAGCAAACAGGAGTCAGGTAGCCAAGATGTGTAAAAAAAAAAAAGAAAAAAAAATCACAGTTATTGTAGTTGTACATGGCTGTAAGGCTTATCTACTCATTTACTCTGTCAGTACCATCAAATGTTTATTTGATGTTTATTTATTTGAGGGAGAGAGTGAGTGAGTGAGAGCATGAGCAGAGGTGGGGCGGGGGCAGAGGGAGAAGCAGACTTCCTGTTGAGTAGGGAGCCTGAGTCAGGGCTCAATCCCAAAACCTTGGTATCATGATGAAGCTGAAGACAGATGCTTAACCAAGTCATCCACTCAGGTGCCCCCAGTAGAAAAATTTCTGAGTGCTTACTATTTGCTACCTAACTTTAAGCTGGTAATTGCTTCAATTGTATTACATTCAGATTCGGCATAGATCAAGGTCACACAACCTATCAGCAAGGTAGGTAGAACAACATACTGTGAAATTCCAAATTTTCTCATCCCTGTCCCCAAGATCCTTTGGTGACAAGTTAAGACAAGGTTTATTTTAACTGTAGAGTGAAGGATAAACACAAATTCCAAATTCTACTCACTTACCTTTGAAGAGGGAACACAGTGGATTCAACTCACATGAAGTCTGAACGACTTATTTTTGAAATTCAGAAAAGGGAGAACAAAGAATGGTTTCTTTGCTTATAAAGCCTAGGGCTTTCCTCTTAATATACTTGTTTTACCAGTTTGCCAGGGATAGCTTGGGTACTTCTCAGATGGCTACTTATTAGTATCTTGTCTATACTTTTTCACATTCTATCTTAAAGAGAAGTGGGGTAGGAGGTTGATTTTACTGAGTCACTTTAAGAAAAATATTCATTTTAAGAAAAAAATCAGGTGATTTAAAAAAATCAGGCGATTTATAACTGCAATTTCACTATTGGGAACTCACGTTTCTCAAAATAATTTGTGTCTAAATTTAAAACTCAATCGGCTCTGGGAGACATAGCATTTTTTTTTTTTTTTACTAACGATTAAATTCCTTAGATCTAGTAATTTTATTCTATTATTTCCAAAGATATGGGTAGTTGAGGACTACTCCACATCTAACACTTCATCTGCCCACTGCAATTACACAGAAACTGTTAATAATTGGAAGAAATGTCTAGGAAGATGCAGTAGTGATAGGAAGAAAAACAGCTTAGTGCTGAAAGGCAGAATTTGTCTGCCCCTGGTAACCTGGGAGGCACCTGGAATGGGGAGAAGCAGTGTGCATGCAAGTTAGACTTCAGCTATCTTACTATTTTCCCCTGAAATCCTTTTGTTCATTTTTCCTTTTCCTTTCACCACTTCCATCACTGGAGACTAGAATTGATAGGGAGGTAGATATGGCAACAAAACAAAACAAAAACAAAAACAAAAACAAAAACAACTCTCTTCTCTAGTATATGTGATTCAGCTTTTATAAGAGGAAGAGGATTCTAGGCCTCCAGGAATTCCCTGTCTACTATGATATATTTGCCCCACAGGTCTCTAGAATAGGAACCTGCTTGTTTCAGCTTTCCTCAAACCTGAAATTTCCAGATTAGTTGCAAAATGTGCAGAAAGAATGCAAGAAATCAATGAAAGCCATTTTCAACAATACTCTGAAAGTATAAACAAGCATTATTGAGAAGATAGTAAGACTAGCTGATGACAAAACCCTTGGTGGAGGACAAATTCTTTAGGCCTTGATGTAACTAACTGGTGCTTAGAGTTCAGAGCTCAGGTCAGCACAGGGAAATAGTGATGAGAGGGCACAGATGAGAAGGGTGGCCTCAAGAAGTCAAGAGTAGAAGGCCAGATGAGAAAAGACAAACAATGTGGAAGTCTCCAATGGGGTTGGGGAAGGGGCGGGCAAGGAAGACCATTACAGAAACCAGGGAGGACATTACCCAGCTCCTGGCACTTCCTGGTGCAGAAGACATCTGTTTGCTCTGGTTTTAGGGTAAGGGGTCATCCATTGTCAGGTGTTCTTTTTCACACACAAGAGCCAGTACTTGTAGACCCCAATTACTGAACTAATGGAAAATTTTTTTCTTAGTTAGAAGTCTCAATGATGGCAGGAAAATAGACTATCTCAGATGAAGGAACTTCAAATAACTTACATGTTTAAGTATTTCTTATTAACTATAGGAGAAAAAAACACTCAGATTCCTACTCCTTCCTACATTCCTACAAGTATCTAAGAAACTTCTCTTATGTGATCCAGATGAAATCACATGGGCATCTATTCCTTTAGTTGCCTTTGTGAATCTAAATACTGGGCTAAAGTATCAGTGAAGCAAGCAATTTCCAGATATAACACATTAGAAAGGGAATCAGTAAATTGGCCAATTGAGTTTGGTGGCTCTGGAGACATGAATTTCAGAATTCTCTGAGGTCACTACCAAATGCCAAACTTTAATTAACCAGAAGAGTTGAAACTTCTAAGAACCATAGGGCATTCTATGTTCAGACTTTTTGGGTCAAAGCAAAGACCTTGATCCTTAGGTAGATGTCTAGTGAGCTTTGAAAGGTGGAAGGCTGGGTAGCAGTTTCCTGTGGACCTGTAAGGTGATTCATTTAGGAAATCAAAGGGAAGCTATTCAGGGACACACAGCTTACTTCTGAATTATTTTCCTTCATCCAAATGAGTTGGGGAATATAAATACCAGGGTTACAAATTGTGGTAATCAAAGGACTCAATCAACAATGTATTTTTAGATGTCTAATCAATTTTGTGCATCCTAGATTGATAAATCTATAATGCTTCAGCTGACTTATGGTATGGCTAACTCAGGCCAATGAAGGTTATACCAGTTAACATACTCCCCACCACTGGCATAGGATTCTCATTATTATATAGTCTCAACAACACTTTGTAGTTTCAATTTTTAAATTTTTGCCAATATGTAAAAATATATGACTCTTAACTATAATTTTCACTTGCATTTCCCTGATTACTGAGGTTAAACATGCTTTATAGATTTTAACATTCTGTTTATCTGGTAAGAACACTTAACATGAAATCTGCCTTCTTAACGAATTTCTGGTGTATAACACATTATTGTTGACTGTAGGTACAATGCTGTGCAGCAGATCTCTGGTGTGTATTCATCTTGCTGAACTGAAACTTTATGCCTATTTATTAGTAACTACTTCTTTCCATCTCTTCTTATTCCTTAGAAACAACTATTCCACTTTTAGAGTCTATGAATTTTACTATTTTAGATCAACTCATGTAAGTGGAACCATGTGGTATTTGTCTTTCTGTGACTGGCTTACTTTACATAGCATAATGTCATTAGGATTAATCCATGTTATTGCATATTGAAGAATTTCCTTTTTTTAAAATAAGAATTTCCTTCTTTTTAAATGCTGAATAGTATTCCATTACGGATATATATCACATTTTCTTTATGTGTTCATCCTCTAATAAACATTGAGGTTATTTTCACAACTTGGCAATTGTAAAGAGTGCTACAATGAACATAAGGAGGCTAATATTCTTTGGGATACTGATATCAACACTTTTGGATAAATACCCAAATATGTGATTGCTGGATAGCATTATCATTGTACTTTTAACTTTTTGAGGATTCTCCACATTGTTAGCCATAGTGGTTGCACAATTTTGCATTTCTACCAGTAGTGTGTCGGGGTTAAACTTTCTCTACATCCTCACAATATTTGCCATCATGTTTTGATAGTAGCCACTCTGACAGGTGTGAGGTTATATCACATTGTGTTTTTTTTTAATTGGAAAATGTATTTATTTTTTTAAATAATAAATTTATTTTTTATTGGTGTTCAATTTGCCAACATACACAATAACACCCAGTGCTCATCCCGTCAAGTGCCCCCCTCAGTGCCCGTCACCCATTCACCCCCCCCCCCCCGCCCCCCTCCCCTTCCACCACCACTAAACTAGTTCGTTTCCCAGAGTTAGGAGTCTTCATGTTCTGTCTCCCTTTCTGATATTTCCTACCCATTTCTTCTCCCTTCCCTTCTATTCCCTTTCACTATTATTTATATTCCCCAAATGAATGGGACCATATAATGTTTGTCCTTCTCCGATTGACTTATTTCACTCAGCATAATACCCTCCAGTTCCATTCACGTCGAAGCAAATGGTGGGTATTTTTCATTTCTAATGGCTGAGTAATATTCCATTGTATACATAAACCACATCTTCTTTATCCATTCATCTTTCGATGGACACTGAGGCTCCTTCCACAGTTTGGCTATGGTGGACATTGCTGCTAGAAACATCGGGGTGCAGGTGTCCCGGTGTTTCATTGCATCTGCATCTTTGGGGTAAATCCCCAGCAGTGCAATTGCTGGGTCGTAGGGCAGGTCTATTTTTAACTCTTTGAGGAACCTCCACACAGTTTCCCAGAGTGGTTGCACCATTTCACATTCCCACCAACAGTGTAAGAGGGTTCCCCTTTCTCCGCATCCTCTCCAACATTTGTGGTTTCCTGCCTTGTTAATTTTCCCCATTCTCACTGGTGTGAGGTGGTATCTCATTGTGGTTTTAATTTGTATTTCCCTGATGGCAAGTGATGCAGAGCATTTTCTCATGTGCATGTTGGCCATGTCTATGTCTTCCTCTGTGAGATTTCTCTTCATGTCTTTTGCCCATTTCATGATTGGATTGTTTGTTTCTTTGGTGTTGAGTTTAAGAAGTTCTTTATAGATCTTGGAAACTAGCCCTTTATCTGATACGTCATTTGCAAATATCTTCTTCCATTCTGTAGGTTGTCTTTTAGTTTTGTTGACTGTATCTTTTGCTGTTCAAAAGCTTCTTATCTTGATGAAGTCCCAATAGTTCATTTTTGCTTTTGTTTCTCTTGCATTCGTGGATGTATCTTGCAAGAAGTTACTGTGGCCGAGTTCAAAAAGGGTGTTGCCTGTGTTCTTCTCTAGGATTTTGATGGAATCTTGTCTCACATTTATATCTTTCATCCATTTTGAGTTTATCTTTGTGTATGGTGCAAGAGAGTGGTCTAGTTTCATTCTTCTGCATGTGGATGTCCAATTTTCCCAGCACCATTTATTGAAGAGACTGACTTTCTTCCAGTGGATAGTTTTTCCTCCTTTATTGAATATTAGTTGACCATAAAGTTGAGGGTCCACTTCTGGATTCTCTATTCTGTTCCATTGATCTATGTGTCTGTTTTTGTGCCAGTACCACACTGTCTTGATGACCACAGCTTTGTAGTACAACCTGAAATCTGGCATTATATTGCCCCCAGCTATGGTTACATTGTGGTTTTGATTTGCATTTCCCTGACGATATTAATATTGAGTGAGATAAATCAATTGGAGAAGGACAATCATCATATGGTTTCACTCATATGGGGAATATAAGAAATAGTGAAAGGGATTATAAGGGAGATAAAGGGAACTGAGTGGGAAAAGTTAGAGAGGGAGACAAACCATGAGAGACTCCTAACTCTGGGAAACAAACAAAGTGTTGCAGAAGGGCAGGTAAGTGGGGGGAGGTGGTGATGAGCATTAAGGAGGGCACTTGATAGGATGAGCACTGGGTGTTATACTATATGTTGGCAAATTGAATTTAAACAAAAATAAATAAATAAAAAAATAAAAGAAAAAATATTGAGCAACTATTGGCCATTTGTGAATAAACCATATGTTAGGCCACAAAACAAGTCTCAACAAATTTAAACATATTGAATAATATAAAGTATCTTCTGTTACTACAGTAGAATGAAGCTATAAATTAGCACAGAAGGAACTAAAAAAATTAATGAATATATGGAAATTAAACTACACACTCTTAATCAGCATGTTAAAGAAGAAACAGGGAAATTAGAAAATACTTTGAGAAGAATGAAAATGGGAACACAACATACCAAACTTATGGGATGCAGTAAAAACATTGCTAGAGGGAAATGTGTAGCTGAAATATCTGCATGGAAGGAAAAGAAATTTCTCAAATGAATAATATACATTTTCACTTTAAGGAATGAAATATAGAAGGGCAAGCTGAACCCAAGAAAAAATAAAATAATAAATATTAAGAGTAGAGATATATGAAATAGAAAATACAAAAACAATTGAGTAAATAAAAAAACAAATCTGTCTTTTTGAAAAGATTAACAAAATTGATAACATTTGAGCTATAATGAGCAAGAAAAAAAGACTCAACAAAATCAGATATGAAAGTATGGACATTTCTATCATATTATAGGAACTGAAAAATTTTGAGAGAATACTATGAACAACTGAATGTCAAATTAGATAGCTAACATGAAATGAAGAATTTTATGGATAGCACACAAACTACCAAAACTTACTCAAAAAGAAATAAAAAATCTAAACATACTTATGACAAGCAAAGAGATCATATCAGTATTCAAAAGTCCCAATCAAAAAAATCCCAGAACCAGATAGCTTCACTGGTGAATGCTACCAAATGTCAAAATAATTAATACCAACCATTCTCAAACTCTTCAAAAAGATAAAACAGGATGGAATGCTTCCTACTCATTCTATGAGGCCAGCATCCCCTTGATATCAAAGTCAGACAATGACCTCACAAGAAATGAAGTTTACAGAGCAATATCCCTATAAATGTGTGGAAAGATCCTTAACAAAATACTAGGAAATATGACAAATATAGCAGTTTATCAAAAGAGCCATACAACATGACCAACAGAGATTTATCCCAGGGAAGCAAGTTTTGTTCAAATGCAAAAATTAATCAATATAATTCAACACATCCTAGAATGATGGGGCTGGTGGAGGGAGGACGTGATTATTTCAGTTGATGCAATAAAAACATTCAGAAAGATTCAAGACTCTTTCATGATTAAAAAAAAAACCCAAACACTCAACACTCTAGGAATAGATGGAAACCACCTCAACATAATAAAGTTCCTATATGAAAAGTCCACAGCTAACATCATACTTACTGTTGAAAGACTGAAACTTTTCCTCTAAAATCAGGAAAATACAAGGACATCCACTTTTATTACTTCTATTCAGCATAGTGCTGGAAGTGAATAAATATTTTTGACTTTTCAATATGTATTCCTCTATTAAGTGACCAAAGTCACTGACTCCAGTCTTTTGTATTAATAAACGTGTGTCATCAATAAAATATGATAATTCTACCTGTCACAACAGAGGTAAATAGTATTGTCTATTTTTGGAATAATCTTTAAAATAAAAATTCCACATTGCCTGAATAGATGCTCATTTTGATTAAACAATTTGTTTCCAAAATTGAAGCTGCCTCCCTTTAGCAGGTTCATTAACCTGAGGCAAGAACCACCCATTGTGATTGTGCTGGTCTCTGTATTGCTCTTTGCAACACTTGTTTTTGAGGGTTCACAAATGTGTCAGAGAGAGCATGAGTGGGGGGAAGGGCAGAGAGAGAGAGAATCCTCAAGTGGACTCCCCATTGAGCACAGAGTCTGACCCAGGCTCCATCCCAAGACTCTGAGATCATGATTTGAATGGAAATCAAGAGCTGGCTGCTTAATCCACTGAGCCAACTGTTTCTGATTTTTAAAACTGATTTTATCATCAGGATGTTCAGAGAAAATGTGTTTAAAGAACACAGTTCATGTCAGTATGGGAAATAAAACTGTCTGGTGAACTCTATGTCACTACACATCTCCCTAGATAATTTCCAAATGGAGAAACCCTCCTATATGGACAACAGGGAAATCCTACACATCCTGCCCACTTTAAAGTCCATCAGGCCCTAGGGTTTACAATTAGAGCTTCGACCCTAAAATTGCAAAGCCTATATCTGTGAAAATGCCCTAAAACTCTTATAAACCTCAATTCTTGCAGTTAATGAGTTCAAGTTTGATTTCAGATGATGACCTCAGGGAATACCATTCTCTTCAAAGCTCCATAAACCAAATTACTGGCTTCCCTTCTGCTAGATTATATCTGAACCTCACCTACTTCACTGATATTCTTTATCAAGTACATGGAATTACAAAGGCAGCTAAACAAATAGAGGCCTCTGATCTGAGGTGACATGATAGAAGTCTCTCCTGTGTTCCTTTCAGAATCTGGATGTCTTCCTCTGTATTTAGTGAGTGACAGTGGCAGGACTAAGACAGATTTCAGGTGATAAGTGTTCTTAAGATTTTCTATCTGCAATGGTCTACTTTCTTTCCTTTTTTTTTTAATATTTATTTTTTTTAAATTTTTATTTATCTATGATAGTCACAGAGAGAGAAAGAGAGAGAGGCAGAGACATAGGCAGAGGGAGAGGCAGGCTCCATGCACTGGGAGCCCGACGTGGGATTCGATCCCGGGTCTCCAGGATCGCGCCCTGGGCCAAAGGCAGGCGCCAAACCGCTGCGCCACCCAGGGATCCCTACTTTCCTTCCTTTATTGTGACTTGCCAGCAAGATAAATTAATGTCTGTGCTTTCTGTAGAAAAATTGGTTTTCCTGTGCATAGAGATCCCCAGACCAAAGATGACATCTTATACCATGGTAAGACTGAATTATATAAGCCAGGAAAAGTCAGAGCTCCATGGTTTCTTTAAAGGTTCCTCTTCTTTCCACCTGGAGACTTCTAGGTCTTGATTTCTTCTTGTTATCTAGGCTTTTATGCCTGGCTCTTCTAGGGAACTCCTTTCACCCTGAGTTCCCAAATCATCTTTCCCTTGTGCTAGAGTTTGAGTTCTGGACCCTTAGGGTGTTATGATTTTTTATCTACTGTGAGGCTTTTATTTCTAGCTGCTCTTAGAATCTATTAATAAATCCTCTTTATGTTCTGAAAGAAGTGTTGAGTATACACTGACTATAAAATATGCATTGATTTAGGAAGCTGAGACCAAGAGCTAAGAGGTTCCCAGTCTATAGAGGTATAGATAGTGAGATTTTGTGACTTAGGAGGGTCCTCGTCCTTTTCTAGACCCTAAATACATGAGCTAAAAATATTTTATTTTCTGCTTTTATTATTCACATCATTAGTTCTGGTCAACAAAATTATTGGTGGTAAGAGAGAAGGGAAGAGCACACATCAGGGAGGTGTCTAAGGAAACTATTGAGTTATATGGAGTTTGTTTCCCAGGCACATAGACTGCAAGCATTGTGACCCTTCTCTCCATCCATGTGTCGCTGGGATTCTGGAATCTTTAACTTCTGACTGACTTAATTTCCTCATATTAGTTCCCCAGACTATTTCTGTCTTTTAGCATTAGCCCTATCTTTCATTAATCTATCTATCTATTCATTTATGAAATTAACATTTTCCTACTGCATATAGAATAGGTAAATTGTGAGAGATTTCTCCTTGGAATGTCCTCAGTTACCTATTTCCAGGGAAATTATGTAAGGTTATTAGAGCTAAAGAAGTTAAAAATTTATAATATTATTAAATGTGCTTTGCCATCAGAATTGATTGATTTTGGGTGCATATTATGTTGAATGAATTCACGGTGTGAATTGATGAATTACACACCTTAGTAAGAGGATCTCACTGGATTCTACTTTCTTTTCATCTTTTTCTCAATGTAGGCTCCCAAATTTCCCTTCTCTCTTTACTGAATTTAGAAACAGGCATTTGACTTCAATGTATATTGAAGCAGCAGTATGCCTTCTTGAGAGATAAGTGAGAGAATTTGAAATCTGATTGTCTTTGATTGCAAGTTTGAAATGAAGCCTCTCCCTTGTCTCCAGTCAGAGGATCTGTGCTGAGGGCCTGGCTTAGCAGAGCATGGAATTTCACCTCCTGAGCTTCCAGCTACCTTGCTGATTGGTTGTGCAGGCATTAGCATGGGAAAGAGGTGTTTTTTTCTTTTCTTTTCCTTCAGGAAAGAGGTGTACAAATATTGGATCTTGAATTCACAGCTTCCTCAACATTCTTTGGATATGCTGGAGTTTACTCAGGCTGGGTGTTCAGGAACAAAAATAGGATAATATCCAGGTCTCTACTGAAAGTTAAATATGGAAAAACTGGAGCAACTATCTAGCCCAAACTAAACAGTGTCAGACATTTAAATACAGAGAACAAACTGATGGTTTTGAGAGGGGAATGGGCAAAATGGGTGAAGGGAAGTGGGAGGTACAGACTTCTAGTTATAGAGTGACTAAGTCACGGGGATGAAAGGCACATTACGAGGAATATGTTTAATGATATTGCCATAGTGATGTATTGGGACAGATGGTAGCTACACTTGTGGTGAACATGGCATAATATGTAAACTTGATCAATCAGTATGTTGTATACCTGAAATGAATGTAACATTGTCCACTTAAAAAAAAAAAGATCACTGAGGCTTAATATATAACAGTTTTTTTTTAAACTGAGGCTCATATTAATAAATCTTGTTCAGGTCTCCAATTTGAACAGCCAGAATTTATATCATCTCTACCTGACCCTATGTCCAGAGCTTATTCTATTATTCTACAGTACTGTTTACAGTGTTCCTCCTGAATAATAAAAAATCCCTCCAGTCAGCATTTAAAGACTAAGCAATCTTTGTAGTAACACTTACATGTGCAGATATCATGTTTGACTGGATCTTGTTTGGGTCATGGTGCTGTGCAGTTTAAAAGTTCCCTGGATGGTTCTAGCATTCCTTTAGGCTGCAGAATTCAGGGAATCCACTGGTCTGACCTGACTTCTCCAGATGCTGTCATTACTTGTCTTTTCCCTGGCTTCTTCAGACTTCAGCTGATATTTGGCTAAAATTTTTGCCCTTCAAATCCTGATCCAAATGCAACTTACTTTTCAACCTTCACCTTTATTTCTACCTCCTCCAACATATCTATCTTGATTACTTCCTTCTATGCCTGGGTTATAGAAAATGATGATATAGTACTTCCTGCTTTCCCTAGGTTTCCTTTCTTTGTTTTCAGTTACCTGTGGTAAGCCATGGTGCTATACTACTGTGAATTCACTCACAGATTCCCTTCCCTTCCCTTCCCTTCCCTTCCCTTCCCTTCCCTTCCCTTCCCTTCCCTTCCCTAGCAGGTGTGAGCCAGTAGCACATTTCTGTTCTCACTGAATTGCTTAAGACTATTCATCTACACACATATTCATCTCAGTTTGATAATTTATCTAGCAGTTTGTCCATTTAATTAGTCATCTAATCTTTCATTTTTTCATTTATCTATCCTGTCAGTTCAGTCATCTATTCTTCTATGTCTCCATTTGTTCTTTCATCTATTACTTGACCAATTCTTTATCTAATTATTAAAATATTTATGGACTTACTTTCTGTAGGCTTCCTATTTACATTGGGCAAACAATGTTACTTAACTTTTGTTGAACTGCTGTGTGAATACACTGATTTGCCCTGGTTTTCCAATCATATTTTTCCAACATGTAGGACTAAATTCCCCTACTAATTTTTTTCAAACCCAGTTTGAAACTTGACCATCACTGTACAGTCAGACTTACTCCTCCATGAGCCCTCCTGCCTTACTTGCTTTACAGTAATCTTGACCTGTCCAGTGAACTCAATCTACCCTAGTTCCCCAGAATTTACCTGATGCCATAGTCTGATGATGGTATTACCAGTATCATTCATCACAGCAAATTCTACTTCTGCTGGGCCCATGACTATCTTGGCTCCTGCTCTTCAAGGCTTTCTCCTCTTTCCCTTTTAAGTATTTAGAGAGGTTGCCACACTCCAAATTCTTCTGAGACCCCAAATTCAAATTACTTCTTAGTTTTGTCTGGTGTAAACTGCAATCTAGGATGTTGGCTCCAATTAATTCACATTCTGCAGTGAAGAATAAGCAGATGAAGTCATTTTTTCTTATGTGTAAGTTTGTAAAATTCTGTTGAAATAAACAGTTTATTTGTATTTGCTAGCAAAGAATTTTCTCTGAATTTGGAATTTACTATTTAAATTCTTAAAATTTTTAAAAAGATTTTATTTATTTATTCATGAGAGACACACAGAAAGAGGAGACATAGGCAGAGGGAGAAGCAGGCTCCATCCTAGGATCAAGTCCAGGATCACACCCTGAGCCAAAGGCAGACGTTCAGCTGCTGAGCCACCCAGGCGTCCCAAAATTCTTAAAATTTGAATACAGTAGACACACAATGTTATGTTAGTTCTGGATGTACAACATGGTGATTCAACAAATTTATACATTAGCTATGTTCACTGGAAGTATAGCTACCCTTTGTCCTGTTATATTGCTATTGCATATTGACTATATTCCTTATGCTCTGCCTTTTATTTCCATGACTTACTCACTCTATAACTAGAAGTCTGTATCTCCCTCTTCCCTTCACCCATTTTATCCAAGCCCTTCTGGCATAGCTTTAGCAATCTTAATCTCCTTTTTTATTCCTGTTCCTTAACACACATAATCATTTGCATGCTTGTGCACAACGCCCCTCCCCCTCACATACAAATCCACATTTCAAAATTGTTTTGAATCAAATAATCAAGTGTATCAGAGACATGTGAAATGTAGGAATATAATAAATAGAGGATGTGGTCATTAGGTTGTACTGAACCATTGCAATGAGGAGTGAAAACCTGGCTAAGGAAAACAGAGACCACTTCTCTGGAAATATGATTATACGAAATATACATAATATTTGTGGCATCAAAACAAAGGCCAATTAAAGGAGATGAGACCAATTAGTCATGGACTATTAAGAAAAATTATATGAATTTTTCCAGAGCCATTTGGGTCAGAAGAGTTACATAGGGAAAGAACATAGATGTGCTGATTCAGGGTTCAGAAGTTGTTTGGGAGGCATTGGATGGAAAGGTTCTCACAAGGGATAAGAAATCTATGAAAAAGATGAGCAGGCTGAGGAGAGAGAGACATATACAGAGGATATGATTGAAACTGTAGGAAATCCCAGGACCATCACTGAGCTCATCCTCTTGGGACTGTCTGCTGAACCCCATATCCAGGTGCTGCTGTTTGTGCTGTTCTTGGAGATTTACCTTCTGAACTTCATGGGGACCCTGGTGGTGCTGTTGGTGATCCCCATTTCCCTGCCTCCATGTACTTCTTCCTCAGTCACTTCTCTTTACTGGATCTTTGCTATTCCTTAGTCACCATACCCAAAATGCTGGAGAAACTCTTGTTTCAGAGGAAATCAATCTCAGTAGAGGCTGACTCAGGTTTGTGTATGTGTGTGTGTTGTACTGCAGGGATTGAGGCTTTTCTGCTCTAAGTGATGACTTATAACCACTCTACTGCCTGCCATCTGCCACCTCCTGCTCTGTGGTCAGCCTATGAGTAAACAGTTGTGTAGGTCTCATGGAGACTAGAATTTGGGATGTTCATGGCTTGGAATTTGGACTTCTGTGAGGCTCACGTTATGCCTTACTTCAGTTGTGAGCTGCCTCTTCTATTTCCTCTGTTCTGCTCTGATATCTCCACCAAATTTGCAGTCCTCATGTGCTCTGCCATCATTCATGCCCTTTTGACCATCCTCCTAATCCTCTTCTCTTCCACTTACATTATTACCATCCTCCTGAGCATTAGCTCCATCACAGGCAGAAGCAAGGCCTTCTCCACCTGCTCCTCCCACCTCAATGCAACGACTTTTTCTTAAGGCTCAAGTTTTCTTTACTATCTCAGGCTAACCTCTGGTTCCCCACTGGAGGTGGTTTTTCTCTATATAGTACAGTGTGGTCACTCCCCCAGGGAATCCCTTTCTCTAAAGCCTAAGGAACAGGGAAGTTGGGGCACCTGAGTGGTTCAGTTGGTTAAGCAACTGCCTTTGGTTCAGGTCATGATCCCAGGGTCCTGGGCTCACTGCTCATGGGGAGTCTGCTTCTCCTTCTCCTTCTGCCCCTCCCCCTCTACCCCTCCTCCCCCCTTTACCCCTCCCCCTGCTCTGCCCCTCAGCCTGTCCTTCCTCACACTCTCCTCCTACCCCGTGCTTTCTTGCTCTCAAATAAATAAATAAATAAAATCTTTAAAAAAAGAGAACGAGGAAGTAAAAGCAGCTGTGAAAAGAATGTTGCACCTCAGAGAGCAGAGAAAAGTCAGAGGATGATTGGGAAACAGGGAAGAATTGAATCAATATGGCTGGATAATAATCATCAAGGAAATTTTTTTACTAATGTCAGGCATAACAAAATATCTTGTACAAGCCTCTTTTCTTTCGGATGCTCATGAAAAGGCCAAGAGCTATTTGCCTACTTTGGCTCATATCTAATTTGTTCATGGACAGAACAGTGGATCAGATAATTATTTCATGAAGAAAATTTGTTACACACTTGTTATTCCTTCATCTGTGGAACATTTTGAGTGGATTTACTACTGATAAAAATGCCTATGACCTGAATTTTTATTTAAATCCACAGTGGTTTGAGATTTAGGGGCAAGCTTTGCTAGAAGTAAAAGATCCAGTGCCTCTAATAGTGACATAAACTTGAAACTCAGGAGTTGGGAGTCACCTTGGGGATAAGCATGGACTGGAGAGGCTCTCCTAGAATGATCTGGAGAGGGAGCATCTGATTAGGGCAAAGTCAGATACAGACACTTTCCATACTCTACCTATTCCAACACCTTCACTCAGTGGCAACAGGGAGAGAATCCACTTTCTGGGGTGACCATCAGCCCTAGTGTGTCACTGGGGCACCTCAGGAAGTGCTGAGGCCAGGGAGCAGTCATCAGCAAGGATGCTGGGGCTGCTGAAGGGATATTGCCTTGCCTCCCCCAGAACCAGATTAGCTGATTCTCTTAGTTTCCCTTCACACTTCCCACTGGCTGAGCCTAACTAGAAGCCACCAGCCTGGAAATCCTGGAAACAGCTCTGCAACCAAAGTAATACAAAGCCAAATACACAGGACGAGTGTGGAGGCGAGCATCAACTGAGAACAAACTGGTGTAACAGATAAATTTGTAAACCTGACCCTCCTCAAACAAGAAACAGAAATTAGTGCGGATAAAACCAGGATTGAGAAGAGACGATGGAAGAGAGAATGGGAATAAGAAGGAGAAATTAAAGAAGACTTGGATAAGGGTCAGAAGAATGAGGAAAGGGGGGACGCCCTTGGGAAAACAGTAAATGGAAAACTCATCTATCTGTATGTGCACTGGAGCCCTCAGGTGGCCTGAGGGATTCACTGCACCAGTGAACACAGTTGAAGGGGAGGTAGGGATCCTCTTACTCTGAGCCCATGCAAGATATGCTGTGGTAGTGGCCAGGGGCTTCTTCCCAAATATCTGAAATCCTCAGAAAGTTCCAAGGAAGCTCAAGGAATAGTTTTGCTTTGATGGACTTTTCTTCCCTTCTGTTACCCCTCCCATCTCATGGTATCTCTGTTTCCACCTGGGCACTGCCCTCCGCAGACCTCTTCCAGAATTGGAGTATGCTCCAAATTCATCTAGATCCTTTTCTCTAAAGGGGATTTGGTTTAAAACAATTTTACATAATAATCAAGTGAGATATTAATTGAAAACAGGCATTTATCTAATCTCAGAATTATATATAAAATAGACCTGTTTCAGGTCTTTCCACAGTTTTGCTTTATTGCATATCTATTTTGTCTACTTTAGGAAATTCATGCTTTTTTTTAGCCAATGTCCTTTTCCCCTTCAAGGGCATTACTGTCTTCAAAAGAGCAACAGTTAACTTTTGCAACTGCAAAAATGGAAGACAAAGGACAGAGGAACAGTATCTTCAAACTGCTAACAGAAAGTAATTATCATACTAAAATTTTACACTCAATAAAATAGCTGTAATACATAAGGCAGATTTACAGACATTTCAAACAAAAAATAAGAACACTTGCCACCAGCAGAACTTCATCAAAGGAAAAATTAAACAGTGTTCTACAGGGGGCGTCTGGATGGCTCAGTTAATTGGTTTCAGTTCAGGTCATGATCTCAGGGTTGTGGGATCAAGGCCCGAGTCTGGCTGAGTGCAGAGTCTACTTGAGAATCTTTCCCCCTCCTTCCCTCTCCCTCTGCTCTTCACTCATATGTTCTCTGTCTCTAAAAAACAAACAGACAAATAAAATCTTTAAAAAGTGTTCTCCAGGTAGAAAAACTAAAATCCCAGATGTAATTTTCAAAATGCATGAAAGAATGAAGATAAAAGAAGTTGTACACATGTGGGTAAATCTAAAAGAATATTGACAATAAAACAATTTCTTATATAGGGCTTTATATATATTTGTGCATGAGTGTGACTAAAATTAGTGAAAAATATCCTTTACATCAGGAGGTATTGAATTAAAAGTGGTCTAAGATAGTTTAATTGACCAAATTAAAGTAAAATTATCAGTTACTATTATATATTGATAGGTCAATGAACTGTATTGTAATTTTTAGGGTGGCCAAAAATTAGAGAGAAATACTGTAAAACTTCTAAATGAATGGTGGGTAAAAAATGGAATGAAAAAAAATCATCCACGGAAGGAAAGAAATAAAATGTTAAAGAACTTAACTGACAAAATAGAAAAAATTAGTAGTGATAAGAAAATTGAAACATGATTAGCACATTTGCCTAATTAACATTATTACCCTACTGCACTGTATTTCACAGAAGCAAAATATTGAGTCTTAAAAATTTTCAAATATTTATTTTAATTCTAGTGTAGTTAATATACAGTGTTATATTAGTTTCAGGTGTACAATATAGTGATTCAACAATTCTATACAGTACTCAGTGCTCATCATGATAAGTGTACTCTTAATCCCCTTCACTTATTTCAACTATCCCCCCCCGAACCAGCTCCCCTCTAATAACCATCTGTTTGTTCTCTATAGTTGAGTCTAATTCTTGATTTCTTTTTTTCCCCTTTTGTTCATTTGTTTTGTTTCTTAAATTCCACATACAAGTGAATCATATGGTATCTTTCTCTGACTGACTTATTTTGCTTGACATTATACTTTCTAGTTTCATCTATGTTGTTGCAAATGGCAAGATTTCATTCTTTTTTTTACAGCTGAATAATTTTCCATTGTGTATAGATACCATCTCTTCTATCAGTGGACATTTGGGCTGCTTCCATAATTTGGCTATTGTAACATAATGCTGCAATAAATATAGGGTGCATATACCCTTTTGAATTAGTGCCTTTGTATTTTTTGGGTAAATACCCAGTAGTGCAATTACTGGAGATGAATCACTCTTGATGTCAGTGTTTCTCAGTGGTCAATCAATTACTTTCTTCACAATTACCTCAGCATGCAGAATATAGTGCATATCCTTGAACTATTCAACTGGCACTTTTGCCTTGAGCTTTACTGTGTATGAAATAATGACTCAAAACACAGAAATACAGTCCTTTGCCAGGTTTATGGTACTTTGTCATTTAGGGAGACGCTGATAGAGTTCTGGGACACCCTGTAGTTCAGGTTAAGTATGGAACTACTTTCATCTTCTTCCTTCCTTTCATTCTGCATGTCTCCTACCTCTTGGTGTGTCTCTGCTTACCCAGTGCTTCCAAACTACCCTCTGCAGAACTCCTTTGACTTTTCTTCTACAAGATATTTGCCTAAGAACTATAATCATATGGATTATTTTTTAAATCAATCATAATCATAGTTGATTATTTTTGCCAATATAAATTCTTGTTTTAAAATATTTTCTTAAAATATGTATTTGTAAAATTTTAGAATTTCCTACAAGATTTCAGCATTTAATTTTATTTTTAATCAATTTTCCAGTTCTGATTCTTTGAGGGAATTTTGGCCAGTTTATCGGCATATTTTAACAAGTTTTATGAAATATGCACCACTCATTTGTGATTCATTTTCTTTTTGAGGATTCTTGTCTTTCTTTTGCTATTTAAAAATATTTTCACAATACTTTATATAGTTTTATGAAACAAACTAATTCCTACTCAAGTCTTGTTCCTATATATTAGCTATATAAATATATATTTATTTGTTTTAGAGAGGGAGCATGTGTGGTCCAGGGACAGGCAGAGAGAGGAGGAGAGGATCCTCAAGTAGAGTTCCCCCATGGAGCCCGATGTGGGGTCCATTCCCAGGACCCTGAGATCATGACCTGTGCTGAAATCAAGAGTTGGATGCTTAACTGACTAAAGCACCCAGGTGCCTTACTACATTTTCCCCATTAAATTAAGAACTAAAATATGTGATGGATATGTCAGAGCTAAAATATGTCATTTTAAAATATGTTATTTTAAAATTATGTTGCACTTTATTATCATAAAGGAATTTTTATAGTCAAAGATTGTTAAATCATACAAATTACACTAAATTAAAAAAGTATTTAAATAAATTATTTAATAAGAGCAACCATCTAAATATAACTAGCAACACAGAAATAGTTATATTTGTTTCCTTCTAAATTTGTCTATAGAAAATCTATTTGCAATGCATTCTTAGATGCATTTGTTAACATACTACAGTTAGACCTAAAATTATATCATGAACGTTTTTTCATGACTTCTAATTTTAAAAACCTCATTTTCAATTATCATCCAGTTTCATCAGGCACAGAAGTCAAATTTGATGTAGTAATCCTACTGTCACTAAATGTCTTCAGCCTTTTACCATGATATCAATTTCTTTACTTATGCTAATAATTGCTCCAAATTATATCTCGGGTAGGCTCAATGAAGTGTATAATACTGCATTAAACAATTTTAGCATGAAGTTTTTCCTATTTATGATTATTTCAAGAACTGAATCCTGGGCCAATGTTTATGATCACCATTAAGATATTCAATACTATTCAATTTAAATGAGACATATTAATACACTCTAATAGTAACTCAAATAGATTTGTGAGTTTTTTCCCTTTTTTATTGAAGTATAAAGAACAAACATAATTAGATATATTTAAAGTACATAACGTGATGATTTTTTATATGTGTACATTGTGAAATGATTACCAAAATTAAATTAACATATTCATCCCCTCACACAGTTATAATTTTGTGTGTGTGTGCGTGTGTACAGAATGCTTAAAATCTACTCTAAGCATTTTCATGCATACAATTCCATATTATTTTTAAAAAAGATTTTATCTATTTATTCATGAGAGACACAGAGAGAGAGAGAGAGAGAGAGAGGCAGAGGGAGAAGCAAGCTCCCTGCAGGGAGCCCAATGTGGACTCAACCGTGGGATTACTCCCTGAGCCAAAGGCAGACACACTCACCACTGAGCCACCCAGGCGTCCCACAATTTCATATTACTAACTCTAGTCACCATGCTGTACATTAGATCCTTGGAGCTTATTTGTCTTTGAACTTAAAGTTTATACCCTTTGATCTGCAACTCCCATTTCCTCCTCCTGTTCCATTTCCCTTCTGGCAACCACCACTCTATTCCCTGTTTCTATACAAAAGAGTTTTGCTTTTGTGGATTAGATTCCACATATAAATGATACCATACAGTAGTTTTCTTTCTCTCTGACATTTTTCATCCAACACCGTGCCCTTCAGGCCCACCCATGTTGTTGCAAATGGGAGGATTTCCTTCTTTCTCATGGTTGGATAATATTCCATTTTTCATATATATCATGTCTTTATCCATTAATTGGTAGATAAACAGTTTGTTTCTGTATCTAGGCTATTGTGAATAATGTTGCAATCAACATACAAGTGCAGCTATCTCTTGGATATCCTGATTTCACTTACTTTTTTTTCATTTCTTTTTATTGACGTTCTATTTGCCAACATATAGTATAACACTCAGTGTTCATCCCATCAAGTGCCCTTAGTGCCTGTCATCCAGTTACCCCAATCCCCTGCCCACCTCTCCTTCTGCAACCCTTTATTCATTTCCCAGAGTTAGGAGTCTCTCATGGTTCGTCTCCCTCTCTAATTTTCCCCAATCAGTTCCCTTTCTTTCCCTTATAATCCCTTTCACTATTTCTTATATTCCCCATATGAGTGAAACCATATGATGACTGTCCTTCTCTGATTGACTTACTTCATTCACAGCACAGTACCCTCCAATTCCATCCATGTTGAAGCAACTGGTGGGTATTCGTCCTTTCTGATGGCTGAGTAATATTCCATATATATATATACACACATATATATGTACATATGTATATACACATACACATACATATATATATATATATATATATATATATATATATATATATATAATATCACATCTTCTTTATCCATTCATCTGTCAAAGGACATCGTGGCTCCTTCCACAGTTTGGCTATTGTGGACATTGCTGCCATGAGCATTGGGGTGCAGGTGTACCAGCATTTCACTGCATCTGTATCTTTGGGGTAAATACCCAGTAATGCAGTTGCTGGGTCATAGAGTAGCTCTATTTTTAACTTCTTGAGGAATCTCCCCAGTTTTCCAGAGTAGCTGCACCAGTTTACATTCCCACCAAGAGTGTAAGAGGGATCCCCCTTCTCCACATCCTCTACAACACTTGTTTCCTGTCTTGTTAGTTTTCGCTATTCTCACTGGTGTGAGGTGGTATCTCATTGTGGTTTTGATTTTATTTCCCTGATAGCAAGTGATGTGGAGCATTTTCTCATGTGCTTGTTGGCCATGTGTATGTTTTCTTTGGTGAAATTTCTGTTCATGTCTTTTGCCTATTTCATGATTGGATTTTTTGTTTCTTGGATGTTGAGTTTAATAAGTTCTTTCTAGACCTTGGATACTAGCCCTTTATCTGATATGTCATTTGCAAATATCTTCTCCCATTCTGTAGGTTGTTTTTTAGTTTTGTTGACTGTTCCTTTTGCTGTGCAGAAGCTTTTAATCCTGATAAAGTCCCAATAGTTCCGTTTGTTAAGTGGTAAACTACACTGATTCATTTTTTCTTTTTTTTGTATATATTTTTTTTATTGGAGTTCGACTTGCCAACATACAGCATAACACCCAGCGCTCATCCTGTTAAATGCCCCCCTCAGTGCCCGTCACCCAGTCACCCCATCCCCCCACCCACCTCCCCTTCCACTACCCCTTGTTCGTTTCTCAGAGTTAGGAGTCTCATGTTCTGTCACCCTCACTGATATTTCCCACTCATTTTCTCTCCTTTCCCCTTTATTCCCCTTCACTATTTTTTATATTCCCCAAATGCTGATTCATCTTTCTAACTTTTCTGGTAATAGTTTTAAATTAACAAAAAATTAAAATGATAAGACAGAGTTTCTGTATATCCTTCTTTTCCACCTTCTACCTGGAATTCCCTAATGTTGAAATCTTATATAACCATGGTATATTTCTCAAGAAATTAATATTAGAACAATATTATAACCTAAATTAATGACTTTATTCAGATTTTACCAGTTTTCTCTACTAATGTTCTTTTACTGTTCCAGAATACGGCCCAGGATACCATGTGCATTTAGCCATCATCTTTTTAGCCTTCTTCAATCATGAGAGTTTCTCAGTCTTTCCTTGTTTATCATGGCTTTGATAATGTTTAAGAATACTGTTCAGATATTTTATGGAATGTCCCTTAGTTTTGATTGTCTAATGTTTTCTTATGATCAGACTGAGGTAATGGCTTTGGGAAGCCTCTTGGTTAGTTTATTCCTAGGTACTTCATTGTTTTTCATGTAATTATAAATGGGATAGATACACTTAATTATTAGTGTATAGAAATGTATAAGATTTCTGTATGTTGTTTTTGTATCCTGTGACTTTACTGAATTCATGTATCATTTCTAGCAATTTTTTTTGGTGGAGACTTTAGGGTTTTGTATATAGAGTATCATGTCATCTGCAAATAGTGAAAGTTTGTCCTCTTCTTTGCCAATTTGGATGCCTTTTATTTCTTTTTGTTGTTTGATTGCTGTGGCTAGGACTTCCAGTACTATGTTGAATAACAGTGGTGAGAGTGGACATTCCTGTTGTGTTCCTGACTGTTGAGGAAAAGGTCTCAGTTTTTCCCCATTGAGGATGATATTGGCTCTGGATTTTTCACATATGGCCTTTACTGTATTGACATATGTTCCCTCTAACCATACTTTGCTGATGGATGCTGTACTTCGTCAAATGCTCTTTCTACATCAAGTGAAAAGATCATATGATTTTTATCCTTTCTTTTATTAATGTGGTGCATCACGTTAATTTATTTGTGAATAAAAGCTTCTGCATAACAAAGGAAACAACCAACAAAAATTATTATTATTATTTTTATTTTTTAGCCATTGAGTTTTTTTTTAAATTTTTTTATTGGAGTTCAATTTGCCAACATATAGCATAACACCCAGTGCTCATCCCGCCAAGTGCCCCCCTCATTGCCCATAACCCAGTCACCCCAACCCCCCGCCCACTTCCCCTTCCCCTTCCTCTTGTTCATTTCCCAGAGTTAGGTGTCTCTCATGTTTTCTCACCCTCACTGATATTTTCACTCATTTCCCTTTATTTCCTTTCACTAATTTTTATATTCCCCAAATGAATGAGACCATATAATGTTTGCCTTTTTCCAATTGACTTATTTCACTCAGCATAATACCCTCCAGGTCCCTCCACGTCGAAGCAAATAGTGGGTATTTGTCATTTCTAATGGCTGAGTAATATTCCATTGTATAGATATACCACATCTTCTTTATCCATTCATCTTTCGATGGACACCAAGGCTCCTTCCACAGTTTGGCTATTGTCGACATTGCTGCTATAAACATTGGGGTACAGGTGTCCTGGCATTTCACTGCATCTGTATCTTTGGGGTAAATCCCCAGCAGTGCAATTGCTGGGTCATAGGGTAGTTTTATTTTTAACTCTTTGAGGAACCTCCACACGGTTTTCCAGAGTGGCTGCACTAGTTCACATTCCCACCAACAGTGCAAGAGGACAACCAACAAAATTAAAAGGCAACTTTCAGAATGGAAGAAGATAATTGCAAATGACATATCTGATAAAGGATTAGTATCCAAAATATATAAAGAACTTATAAAACTCAACACCCCTCAAACAAATAATCCAATTAAAAAACAGGAAGAAGATATGAATAGACATTTTTTCCAAAGAAGACATACTGATGGCCACCAGAAACATGAAACGATGCTTAACATTATTCATTATCAGGGAAATATGAATCAAAACTACAGTGAGATATCACTTCACACCTGTCCAAATGACTAAAATCAACAACATAAGAAACAAAAGGTGTTGCTGAGGATGTGGAGAAAGGGGAACCCTCTTATTCTGTTGGTGGGAATGCAAGCTGGTGCAGCGGCTCTGGAAAACAGTATGAAGGCTCTTCAAAACTTTAAAAATTCAGCAATCCACAACTATAGTGCAATTCTACTAAATAAAATATAAAAATACCAATTTGAAGGGCTACATGCTCCCTGGATGTTTATAGCAGCATTATCTACAATGGCCAAATTATGGAAAATCCAAATGTCCACTGACTGATGAATGGATAAAATATGTGATACACACACACTCACTGGAATATTTTTTTTAAAGATTTTATTTATTCATGAGAGACACAGAGAGGCAGAGACACAGGCAGAGGAAGAAGCAGGCTCCATGCAGGGAGCCTGATGTGGGACTCAGTCCCAGGTCCCCAGGGTCAGGCTCTGGGCTGAAGGCGGTGCTAAACCACCAAGCCACCTGGGCTGCCCTGAAGGACAATCTTTATTTTTTTTTCATTTTTAAATTTTTTTATTGGAATTCAATTTGCCAACATATAGCATAACACTCAGTGCTCATCCTGCCAAGTGCTCCCCTCAGTGCCCATCACCCAGTCACCCCAACCCCCCACCCACTTCCCCTTCCACTACCCCTTGTTCATTTCCCAGAGTTAGGCGTGTCTCATGTTTTGTCACCCTCACTGATATTTTTCACTAATTTTTATATTCCCCAAATGAATGAGACCATATAATGTTTGTCCTTTTCCAATGGACTTATTTCACTCAGCACAATACCCTCCAGAACCCTCCACGTCAAAGCAAATAGCACACACTGGAATATTAGTCAGCTATAAAAAGGAATGAAATCTTGCCATTTGCAATAACGTGGATAAAGCTAGAATATATTACACTAAGTGAAATAAGTCACTCAGAGAAGGACAAATACCATATAATTTTACTCATATATGTGGAATTTAAAAAGCAAAATAAATTAGCACAGGGAAAAAAAGAGAGAGAGGCAAACCAAGGAATAGACTTTTAACTATAGAGAACAAACTGATGGTTACCAGAGGGGAACTGGGTGGCAGATGGATTAAATGCCTGATGGGAATTCAGGAGGGCACTTGTGATGAGCAGCAGGTTGGTATGGAAGTGTTGAATTACTAAATTGTACAACTGAAAACTAATATTACACTATATGTTAACTGGAATTTAAATAAAAACTTAAAAAATAAAGTATACAATTCAGTGTCGTTTAGTATATTCACAATGCTGTGTAACCACTACATGTGTGTGTGTTTTTAATATTTCATCCACTTATTCATGACAGAGAGAGAGAGAGAGAGAGAGAGAAGCAGGCTCCATGCAGGGAGCCCGACGTGGGACCCGATGTAGGACCCGATCCCCGGTCTCCGGGAGGACACCTCGAGCTGAAGGTGCGCTAAACTGCCGGGCCACTGGGGCTGCCCATCCACTACCTTTCTCTAGAGCCAAAGCATTTTCAACAGCTCAAAAGAAAACCTCCTACACATTAAGCAACAACTTTCCATTCTTCCCTTCTTTACAATCTCAGGCAACTACCAATCTGCTTTCTGTCTCTGGATGTACTGATTCTGCTACAATATCAGAAGAAAAATAGTTAATTCTTCTAAACTGTTGAAATTTACTGCTGAATTATCTACGTCATCATTTCAGTTCTACACTCCAGTGCAGGTCGTGTCAGAAGGTACATTTGGTCTCTAAACCCCTAACCTGAGGGAAGTGTTGGTTAGGGACCAAATCTGAAAACTTCCATCTTAGGCCATAGTGCATAGAATCCCTTACTAAAGCAAGCAGCAGCCTAAGCTATCAGTTCTAAGACATATCACAGCTGAGTGCTAAAACCAGGGCTCTGATTGATGATAACCTCCTATGGATGAAGAGAGGCAAACCACAACAATACATATATCATAATTCTATTTTTAAAGGTCAGAAGCAGGCAAAACTAAATTATACAAAGAAAACAAAAGAAAATAATCAAATTCAGAGCAGTACTCAGTTTTGGTGAGTGAAGAAGAGATGGTAAAATGAATAATTTCTTTTTTTTTTAAATGAATAATTTCTTAAGCAGAGTAGTGGGTATGTATGTATTCACTTCATAATCATTCTTTAACTGGTATGTATATGTTTTGTACATTTTTCGGTGAGATATTTTTCATAAAGACAAAGTGATAAAAGTTATAGAATAGATTGCAAAGGTTTTAAGTAAAAAAAGTAAAGAACATGATGAAGCTAGGGCAAAACTGAAGAACTTAGCATGAATTGTCACACTGCAAGTCTTCCCCTCTGGAATATTGCTGCTTTTTTTGTTACCTGTCTTATAGGCAGAGACTTCTGGCCTGCTTAAGAAATGGTGTTCCTAGGAAATTAATATTGAGAATTTTCCCATAAATCCAACTTTCAGCAAAAAGCACTCAGGCATATTCTAGGATTGTTACCAGTTATTTATGCCTCTTGGGAAGGCCAATATGCACGATATGCCAATATCCTCGAATTTCTGCAGGGCAGAAGAGCACAAAAGCCCTGAGGGAATGGTTAGAAGAGCTTCTCTAAGGCCTAGAGAGGATCCCTTCACTGATCAGTCAGCAGCGTAACACCATGGGCATCAAAGTTCCAGGGCACTGCCCCTCCAAAAGGGCAATTGCTGAGCCTTTGAGATTTGAAGGGATGTCTCACACAGTTACGATTTCTTATCTTTTGCTTATTCTGAAGGGAATTTCACTGAGTCTGTTGGTATCTTTCTCTCAATCACTGCCATTCTGTGACATCTGTGCACTGACTACAACCAGTCATCATCCCAAGTACCTTTCACTCTCCTTCACCATAGGAAGCTTGACATTAGAGGGTTTGCTCGTGTTTCACCTTAGGTCACAGAATCCAAAGAAGGCCTTGAATATCCTATTGTTTGTGGTGGGAGATAAAGCGTTTAGACTTTTCTGGTATATCACATGAGAAGAGGTCCTGTCTGTGAGTTATCAATGGCCAGATGAGGATGAAAAGCCTTTATAACTGACAGCTGGAACAAGGTGAGTTTGTGAAAGAAGCTTGAGGAAAGTGCAAGCTAATTTTGTTTGTTTTTTTTAGAGAGAGGAAGAGAGAGAGCATGTATGCAGTGGAGGGAGGGGCAAAGGGAGAGGGAGAGAGAATCACATGCTCCCAGCATGGAGCCCAATGCAGGGTTTGATCTCATGCCCTAAGATCATGACCTGAGCCGAAATCAAGAGTAGGGTGCGCTCAAGTGACTGAGCCACCCAGGTGCCCCCAAAGTGCAAGCTAATATTAAGTGAATTAAATGAATAGTTTGTACTTAGTTTTGCCCCTTTTTATTTAACTACAGTGAATTAGATAATAGTAAAATATAGATTGAACAAATCAGAAGCAATGTGAAAATGGGTTTATTTTTTTTTAAGATTTTACTTATTTATTAATGAGAGACACACACAGAGAGGCAGAGACACAGGCAGAGAGAGAAGCAGTCTCCCTGGGGGAGCCTAATGCAGGACTTGATCCCAGGACCCCAGGATCATGACCTGACCCAAAGGCAGATGCTCAACCACTGAGCCATCCATGTACCCTGGATTTATGTTTTATAGGTAAAAATAAATTATGTGGGAGTGATGTAGTGCCTTAAAGCTCACCAACCACTGGCTCATGAGCAGTGACCAGTTGATTGACAGCTGAAAGATGAGAGGCAAGGATGCTTTAGGATTCACTTGTGTTGAGATGAAAACCCGATTAGGGGATCCCTGGGTGGCTCAGTGGTTTAGTGCCTGCCTTTGGCCTAGGGCATGATCCTAGGAGCCTGCATGGAGGCTGCTTCTCCCTCTGCCTGTGTCTCTACCTCTCACTCTCTGTGTCTCTCATGAATAAATAAATAAAATCTTTAAAAAGAAAACCAGATTATTTGCCTAGAGCTCATAGCCTGCAACTCTACAAGAAAAAGAACATGGACAGGTAAACTCAGCTAATTGTAGAAAATACAAGTCTGAGTGAAGACTATGTGAGAAATGAGGTTTTTAGAGATCCAGAGCCCCTTGCAGCCTCTCACACTGGAGATCTGGCCACCACCCCACACATACAGAAAAGTTCTTGAAAATTTTATGAGTCTGAGCTCTGTCTCAATATGTTTATTGTTGACCTGAAGAACTTTCAGCTTTCCATGCCTGTCTTCTATGGTCATCCAGTTGTAATTCTTTATCTTCTTTCTTGCCATTTACCCTATGACTTTTCTCATTTATAGATCCAGGGCCCTACATTCTTCTCAAATGTGTATTCCCAAAAGTCAATAAAAAATGATAGATTGATGAAGCTAATGATTTTACTAAATGAAAGCCTAAGGTGAATGTTTTGGAATGAGAAAAATCAACCAATATGTTCATAACAAAACTTTCTAGATTAAGGTGATTATTTCATAATTTGTTTGCCTTGAAAAGGAACTGAACTATCCTTCCTATGATTACTTTCTGTCATTCTCTCATGGACTTCTAATTTAGGTTGCAGCATCTGATGTTGTAAGCACTCAGGAGCACACTATTGTAAACTCACAAAATGTCCTTTTGCATGCAGATTTATTCTAGTTCTCTACTACCTTTTGTTTTCATTTCAGCACCTGATATGTTGCAAATACTTTTCCATAGTTCGTGTCAGAGCTGCCTTCACCTCCTTGTTCTTCAGGCTGTAGATGAGAGGATTCAGCACAGGAGTGACTACAGTATACTGTACAGAAAAGATCAACTCGAGGGGGGATCCTGAATTTGGCATGAGATGGCGGAGCAAACCTGAGCCATAATAAAGAGTCACTGCAGTGAGGTGTGAGGAGCAGGTGGAGAAGGCCTTGCTTCTGCCTGAGGTGGAGCTGATGCTCAGGATAGTGGCAATAATACAGGCATAGGATAAGAAGACCAAAAGGAAGGTTCCCAGCCCGTGCAGAAGAGTGGAGCAGAGCAAGGCAATGAGGTTTTTGGAGGTATCAGAACAGGACAATGAGAGGAGAGAGGGCATTTCACAGCTGTAGTGGGGGATGATTTGGGCTTTGCAGAAGACCATCTTCATAGCTAGAAAGATGTTGATGAGTGCATCCAGAAAGCTCAGTCCCCATGATCCCCATACAAGCTGCATATACAGCTGTTTATTCATGATCTGTCCATAGAGCAGTGGGTGGCAGATGGCAGCATAGCGGTCATAGGCCATCACTGAGAGCAGACAGGCTTCAGTTCCTGCAGCAACAAACACGAAGAAGACTTGAGTGAGGCAGCACTCTACTGAGATGGTTTTCTTTTGAGAAAGAAGGTTCTCCAGCATCTTGGGCACAGTGACCGAAGAGAAGCAGATATCAACAAAAGAGAGGTGACTCAGGAAGAAGTACATGGGTGTATGGAGGTGGGAATCAGTCCTGATCACCAGCAGCATAATCAGGTTCCCCATCACAGTCAGGAGGTAAATCCCCAGGAAGAGAACAAAGAGTGCAACCTGGATGTGAGGGTCAGCAGAGAGCCCAAGGAGGATAAACTCCGTGATGGTGCTGTGGTTCCCCAAGTCCATTTACAAAGGCTTTTCCCTAGAAATAATACAAAAAGGCATAGGAGCCAAAGGTCTATTATTCCCCCAAGGAATTTTTTAATTGTATTGGTTCTCTCTATTCATATCATTTGCTTTCTATTATGACTTAGGCTTTGTGTCAACCACTTAAAACAAAAAGATGATTAAAATATGGTCCCTGTTCTTAATATTATCCATCGAAGAACATGGATATGAAGACAGAATAATCCTGTAATTAATGCAATGGGAGCTCAAACTGTGATTTAATAACGGTCAATGATAGTACATGGAGCAAATTTGACAAAAATTTTTAAAAAGTATATGATTGCTCTTGGAAATGTGTTTCTGACACATACTTAGTTTGCATCAAAATGGACTCAAAGGCTCAGGACTAAGAAAAATCAGCTCAGTCCATGGGTAGTTAAAATGTGGGTAGTTCTGAAAAACTGATTCATAGGTAATAAGTGGACATCAGAGAGCAGTGGCTAAATATTCGGGCTCTTGCATTAACCTAAGTTTAAATCTTAGGTATCACTAACTAGCTATGACTTTGCCCAAGATACACACAGCTCTTTATCTTAATGTCCTTGCATATTAAAGGCAGATAATAACAGTACCACGGAGAGTTTTTAGGATTAAATATGAAATTATATATAAAGCTCTTCTAACTACTAATACTACTGCTACTCCTACTTCTATTACTTCTCCTCCTCCTCTTTATTCCTATTATTTGGGATTTTAAGTCTAGGAAAAGTCACATATATTCTCACATCAGTGAAGCACTGTCAAAAGCCATAGTTGTTGCTGCTGAGGTTACTGTCATTGTTATTACTTTACATGCCTTTAAAGAGATATGTAAGAAATCACATTGAAACCACTACCAGTGTCTTCCCTCCTCTGCACATCACCTCTGTTGGAAGGCAAATTAGAAGTTTAGAATTATTTTGGTGGTGAGTCTTTCTCTACTTTGCAATTACTATGGTGCCTTCACTCAGAGAGGAGGGCATGTAACTGCCACTAATAGGCATAGCTGCAGGACTTCAGAAGCAATGATACAGGGGAGATAAAGTGGTTGGAACTCAGTGTAGATGCCTGGATCCACATGAAGAGCATTACTAGGATGGATGTATATCCCAGAACAGGCTGGAATCTCTAGAAAACTAAGCAAGAGGAAAGTCTTAAAGGGTTTCCTGCCAGGGAGTACATGAATGGCTATTCTAGCTAGAACACAGACAGAAGACTCTGCCCAGTATATGCATTCTGAATCTCGCTCCCAGGCAGTATAGGTAAGAGAAATTGGGGGAATTCATCCTGTAGGATTAGCTTCTGTTTGAAATACCCACAGCTGCTACTCCCTGCTCTCAGGAGGAAGGTTCTACTCACTAACTTTTCTCTCTTCATACTCAAGGACCTGTTTAAAACAGGAGTAGAGTGGGGAATATCAGAGAGGGTGACAGACCATGAGAGACTCCTAACTCTGGGAAATGAACAAGGGGTAGCGGAAGTGGAGGTGGGAGGGGGTTTGGGGTGACTGGGTGATGGGCACTGAGGGAGGCACTTGACAGGATGAGCACTGGATGTTATGCTATATGTTGGCAAATCGAACTCCAATAAAAAATTTACAAAAAAAATTAAAACAGGAGTAGAATATCTAATCCTTTATATTCGTTAATTAATTAATTAATTAATTAATTAATTAATTGAGAGAAAGAGCAAGAGAGCACAGGCAGGGGAAGGGGCAGAGGGAGAGGGAGAAGCAGGCTCCCTGATGAGCAAGGAGCCCTATGCAGGGCTCTATCCTAGGAGCCTGGGATCATCACCTTAGCTGAAGGCAGATACTTAACCGGCTAAGCCCCCCAGGTGCTCCATAGATATTTAGATTAATGTAAGTTTCATTCTGAGATACTGTCCTCTGTCTTCATACCTCAAACTTCATGGCCAGATGTGCTCACGTCCCTTCTGTTTCTCAAGGTCTCTACTTTAGGATTACAACAATGCTCTATTTGCGAAACACTGAATATTTACCAATGACTTCCAGCTTTGGCCTTATACCCCAAAGTCTGACCTTGGATCACTCATAGGACTTACTAGGGTTGCCCAGCCAGTTTCTTGTCCTGACCATTCCCAGTAAGTCCAGAGGTCAGCCAAGGGAAAGTTCTGATTCCATACTTAGTAACTCCTTAGCCATAAACCCAGCCCAAAATCCTTCCCATACACTAAATGCACGTTACCTGTATATCCTGTTCAATAGGGCAATCTGTTCTCCAACTTGGCTGTAGATTCATTTAGGGAGAAGGAAGATGACCTGGAGAAAGCATTTCTACATCTGGTGTCTTGGCAAAATTTATAAAATCCTATTGATGATAGAAAGCTTTACTGAATCTACACTAATAAATTTATATAGCCACAGGAAAGTTCTTTTTTTCAGAGTCTCACATACTTAGTTTTTCTTGTTTCTAACATCATATCTGTTACACAAAGCATTGTTTGGTTTTAATGAGTCCACAGAGCAGCCATGTTTAGGCAGCTGGAGGGTGTGATTCCCTGACCTTGGCAGGCTAGGCATGGTGAGGGCAACACCTTTTATATTCTATGGTCATAACCTGAAGTCATACTTAGTAGTAAAAATTTTTTTCAACATTGATTTTTATAAAGATGAGTGGGGATCAGTTAGGTGTGGCCTTCGGAACATTGAGGTGATGCAATGACCTTTAATCATTAATTCTAAACTCTTCTGAGTCTCTTGGGAGTTGAAAATAGAAAGAGTGGCCAAAGGGGTATTTGCCTGATTTCATAAGCAGGAAGAATAGTTTTCAATTGATAATCTAAGAGCTCTGTCTTCTCTTTGGGACTTCTCAGGCAAAATCAAGTCTACTCAAATTTGGTGTGTAAAAGTGATTTGTTATCAAAGAAGTAAAAAGGCTAAATAGAACAAGCACAGTTCTCTGCTTAAACTGTCTATCCAAATCCATTTCCTTTAGGTATGCATCTAGAGGCCTATACTTGGTCCTGTTACAGTTTGAATACTCCCATTTAGGAGTATTTAGGGAAGCATTGTGTAAAAGTTTATAATATTCTTAAGTACAAATAGACTGTTACAAAAATCAAAATTTTTATTTATTTATTTATAATTAACTATTAGAATTTTAGTCAAAGTAGACTGTTCTGGTCCCCCATTGTTACTTGTCAAATAAATAACCAAAGGAAACATAATTCAAGGATGTTTGGAATAATTAAGAACACTTTTCTAAAAGAAAGTTTGCTTTCTTTGTTAACCTATATGTATTCTAAAGTATTTTGTTTTTAATTATTGTTATGATCATAACATCCATTCACACATGTAGCTAAGAAATTATACATATATGAAATTATATATACACATATATGAACACACATATACATGTTTAAGGGTTCTATAAAAAGATTATAGCAAGAAACAATAGGGTTTTGGAAGGTTTACTTGAGTCTGTCCTCTGTCTCAGTATATAAACTCACTTTCTTCAGCATCTTCAGTTCTTTTTTACCTACATCCAAGAATCACTCAGCTCAAGTTCATTATTTTCCTGCCACATAGCTGAAGTCTATTACTGTTTTTACTCAATCATCGAGAACCATCACTTAAGAGTAAAATATGGCTTTGCCTTTTCCTAAACTCAATTACTAATGATTGAAGACACTTTTTACATTTATTTTACTAATAAAAAGACTAAGGTAAATATTTGGGGAGTGGTGAGAATAATGAATGAACACTTTTATGACCACATTTTCTGAATTGAGATAGTTATTTAACCCATTGTTTCCTTCTATTTAGACTAAAGTAACACCTTTCTAATACTTCTATGTTCATTTCCTATGCACTGCTTACTTATAACATCTCACATAGTATAGACCTAGAAAGTTTTTTTTATTAAAGTCAGCTCATACAATGTGTGGCTGGTATCATATTATCCTCTAGCTTTCCTTTTGCACCTAGAATATGGCAAATAGGTTGCAATTTCCTTCTCACAGCTGCCTTCACCTCCTTGTTCTTCAGGCTGTAGATGAGAGGATTCAGCATGGGAATGACCACACCATACTGTATAGAGATCAACTCTAGGGGGTATCCAGAATTTGGCATGAGATAGCTGAGAAAAGCAGATCCATAGAAGAAGCTCACCACAATGAGGTGAGAGGGGCAGGTGGAGAAGGCTTTGCTTCTGCCTGAGGAGGAGCTGATGCTCAGGATGGTGGAGACAATGCAGGCATAGGATGAAATGATTGGGAAGAAGGTCCCAACCCCATGAAGCAGAGTGGAGCAGAACAGCACTATGAGGTTGGTGAAGACATCAGAGCAAGACAAAGGGAAGAGAGAGGGCACCTCATAGCTGTAGTGGCTGGTGGTATGGCTCTCACAGAAGTCCAAGTTGGTAGCTCGGAGGATGTTGATGAGCGTATTCAAACCACCCACGACCCATGAGACCCACACAAGCTGTACACACAGCTGTTTCCTCATCATCTGTCCATAGAGCAGAGGATGGCGGATGTCAGCAAAGTGGTCATAGGCCATCACTGAGAGTAGAAAGCCCTCAGTTCCTGCAGGGATAAACACAAAGAAACCTTGAGCCAGGCAGCCCCTTACTGAGATGGTTTTTATCTCTGCTAGGAGGTCTTTCAGCATCTTAGGCACAATAACTGAAGATAAACAAAAGCCCAGGAAAGAGAGATGACAAGGAAAAAGTACACGGGCACGTGGAGGTGAGAGTCAGCTCTGATCACCATCAGCAGCAGCAGGTTCCCCATGATGGTCAGCAGGTAAATGTTCAGGAACAGCACAAAGAGTGCAGCCTGGGCATGGGGGGTCAGTAGATAGCCCAAGGAGAAGGAATTGGGTGATGGTTCTGTGGTTCCACAAGCCCATTTATGAAGGCTTTTTCCTAAAAAGTATATGAAAAATCATGACGGTGAAGTTTTTTCTTTTTCTTATTTTTAAAAATTTTATGTGGGGAATGAACTCAAGACCCTGAGGTCAAAACCTGAGCTGAGATAAGTGAAGTTTCTTCTATCTTCTAATTAGATTTCACATTGGACTGATTCTCTTATATTATCACTATTAATCAGAAAATAAATTTTTAGCTTCTACACTAGGCTATAAGTTTTATGTCAGTCACTTTAAACGTAATGGGGAATAAGGCATGGTCTCTCTCATTTTAAAGGTCCCGTTTCAGTGAGATGTATATGTAAAGACAAGCAATTAGAAACCATGGTGATGGTGCAATGGCAGTTCTAAAAACGAATTTTGGAAGATTCAGTAATGAGTTAATATTGAGGTATTTGAACCAAGATTTTAAAATGTAAGTTTTCTCTAAAGAGACATGTAAATATACAGAAAAGTATGCTCAAAGGACAAGAATTAGGAAACTGGATAGTTCTTTATAGCTGTACCCTAGAGTATGATTGAGCAGCATAGGTCGTCACAGGTGAGTATCAGCCCAGGTTCATCCTAGCTCCACCACTAATTAACTATGAGACCTTATACAAGTGACATAATTGTTCTGTACCTCAGTTTTACTGTCTATAAAGTAAGCTCATAACAGTAACAACCTTATAAGGTTTTGCAATGATAAATAGAATATATGTATTTAGAAACATGCCTACACAGAAAGCTCATGTATTATTTTTATCAGTATCATTACCATGGGCTACAACTGTAGGAAGAAGTCAGATAGCAAATCACTCTCACAAGGTGATGTGCTATCAGGAATTAAGTTTTTGCTGTAATAATCACTGCACTTGTTTCCCAAAGGAGGTGTAAGAAAATCATCTAAAGATCACTAAAGTGGCTTAACATTGACATTTTGAAATCACTCTGGTATTGTTCCCTCCAAAGTTAAACCATTTTACAATTGCAAGGGCAATTTCACTCAGAAGTGGGAGGGTATTGTGACTGCTTTCAAAAGGAAGAGCAGCTGTAAATGAGACAGGAAATATTAGGGACTCTGGGTATAAATTTGGTACTTGCACTTACATTATTCTCTGGGATAGATGCATATGTCAGTTGGGCAGAGAACTCTGGAAAAAGAAGAAACCAAAGTATGTGAATGGAAAATCATGCTAGTGCTTGAAAGAACACCTAGAAAAGGAGACCCTCCCTAGAACAACACTCTCTGAACAATTCCCCTAGACAGAGTAGGACAGAGAGAAGGAGAAGAAGATTGGAGCTTATCCTCTCAATTCTGTGACAGCTTGAGCTTGACAGGGCCCTGTGTTCAGTTGAAATCATCAGTTGCTGCTCACTCCTGCCCCAAAGGATGTAGATTTCACCTTTCTTGTCCAGTCTAGAAGAGCTGCTTATAAACATTCAGTCCGGTATATACCACAGTACCACAGTTGTGTACCTCTTTGATCTTGATCCTTAAACACTTTGTCAGTGTCTAAGTTCCAAGTCCCATTCTCACGCCCAGATTATGTTCCTGTATTTATATTCCACGTTTTTTCTAAGATTCTGTATCTAGTTTATAACTCAGGGAGTGCAGTTAAACAAACATTGCCTGTCCTTTAGGAAACTTTTAGGATTCACCATGGTTCCCCAGCCTGATTCCTGGTTTTAGCTAATATTGAGTTGCTTGGTGGATGATAATGCAAGGTCTAGCCCAGTCTTAATTTTCCAACAAGGGTGACTCAGGAGCCCATACTTATCAATTCTTCATCCATGATCCTAGCTGCAAAGCCCTTCCTAGAGCCCAAATCCTGATTACCTATAAATTCTGTCTAATAAAACAATCTGATGCTCAAGAAGGCTATAGGAGTATGATTTAAATCCAGCTTCTAAGAAGATGAATGAACTCAAAAAGGTAGTTTATGCATCCTGGAACATGGTTAAATTCATAAAGTCCTATTGATAACTAGATGCATTACTAGATTATGAACTAAAAATATGAAATAGTCACAATACAATTGCTTCTTTCAAATGATATTCAAATGCCCTCATCCAGGCATCTCTTCATTTGAATTTCCACATGTTACTTTATAACATGTCTCAGCCACTCATTCAGTTTTCTGGTCTAAGTCTCAGAACAGCTATGGTTAGACAGCCTGAGCATTAACTCCCTGGCTAAGAAGCTCAGGGGAATGACAACTCTGTTATTCCCAATAGTCACAATTTGAAGTCAATTTTATAGTCAAGAACTTTAGCAACTGTACTCAAGAATGTAGGCAAGTTTATCTGCAAATGACATATTTGATAAAGGGTTAGTATCCAAAGTCTATAAAGAACATATCAAACTCAATAAACTCAACACCCCAAAAAACAAATAATCAGGAAATGGGCAGAAGACATGAACAGACATTTTTCCAAAGAAGACACACAAATGGCTAAGAGAAAAGATGCTCAACATCACTCATCATCCGGAAATACAAATCCAAACCATGATGGGATACCACCTCACATCTGTCAGAATGGCTCAAATAAACAATACAAGAAACAACAGGTGTTGGCAAGGATGTGGAGAAAGGGCAACCCTCTTGACTCTTGGTGGGAATGCAAACTGGGGTAGCCACTCTGGCAAGTAGTTTGGAGCTTCCTCAAAAAGTTAAAAATAGAACTACCTTGTGACCCAGCAATTGAACTACCAGGTATTTACCCAAAGGATACAAAAATACAGATTCAAAGGGATATAGGAACCCTGATGTTTATAGCAGCACTATCTACAATAGCTGAATTATAGAGAAAGCCCAAATGTCCATCAACGAATGAATGGATAAAGAAGATGTTGGTGTGCCTGAGTGGCTCGGTTGGTTAAGTGTCCAAATCTTGGTCTTGGCTCAGGTAATGGTTTTGAGCTCTGCATTGGGCTCCATGCCCACCATGAGGCTTACTTAAAAAAAAGATGTGATATCTATATCTATATATCTGTATCTCCATTATATATATTGGAATATTACTCAGACATCAAAAAAATAAATCTTGCCATTTACAACAAACATGGATGGAACTAGAGATTATTATGCTAAGTGAAATAAGTCAGTCAGAGAAAGACAAAGATCACATGATTTCACTCATATGTGGAATTTAAGATGGTAAACAGATGAACATAGGGGAAGGGGGAAAAGAAAAAAAGGAGAGAGGTAAACAAGCCATAAAAAACTCTTAATGATAGAGAATAAAGTGAGGGTTGATGGAGGGAGGTGAGTCGGGGGCTGGAATGATGGGTGATGGGTATTAAAAAGAGCATGTGTTGTTATGAGCATTGGGTGTTGTATATAAGTGATGAATCACTGAATTCTACTCTAGGAAACAATATTGCACTAAATAAGATATGAACCAGCATTATTAGCATCATTTGGAGAGTGTTAGAAATATAGACTATTGGGGACACTTGGGTGGCTCAGAGGTTGAGCGTCTGCATTTGGCTCAGGGCGTGATCCAGGATCGGGTCCCACGTCGGGCTTCCTGTGAGAAGCCTGCTTCTCCCTCTGCCTTTGCCTCTACTTCTCTCTCTGTGTGTCTCTCATGAGAGAATAAATAAAAACTTAAAAAAAAAGATTTTTGAACTTCGCCACAGCAATTTCTTGCAAGATGCATCTACGAAGGCAAGGGAAACAAAAGCAAAAATGAATCATTGGGACTTCATCAAGATAAAAAGCTTCTGCAGAGCAAAAGAAACAGTAAACAAAACTAAAAGACAACCTACAGAATGGGAGAAGATATTTGCAAATGATATATCAGATAAAGGGCTAGTATCCAAGATCTAGAAAGAACTTATTAAACGCAACACCCAAGAAACAAACAATCCAAATCATGAAATGGGCAAAAGACATGAACAGAAATTTCACCAAAGGCATACACATGGCCAACAAGCACATGAGAAAATGCTCCGCATCACTTGCCATCATCAGGGAAATACAAATCAAAACCACAATGAGATACCACCTCACACCAGTGAGAATAGTGAAAATTAACAAGACAGGAAACAACAAATATTGGAGAGAATGTGGAGAAAGGGGAACCCTCTTGCACTGTTGGTGGGAATGTGAAATGGTACAGCCACTCTGGAAAACTATGTGAAGGTTCCTCAAAGAGTTAAAAATAGAACTACCCTATGACCCAGCAATTGCACTGCTGGGGATTTATCCCAAAGATACAGATGCAGTGAAATGGGAGGACACCTGCACCCCAGTGTTTATAGCAGCAATGTCCACAATAGCCAAACTGTGGAAGGAGCCTTGGTGCCCATCGAAAGATGAATGGATAAAGAAGATCTGGTATATATACAATGGAATATTACTCAGCCATTAGAAAAGACGAATACCCATCATTTGCTTCAATGTGGATAGAACTGGAGGGTATTATGCTGAGTGAAATAAGTCAATCGGAGAAGGACAATCATCATATGGTTTCATTCATTCAGGGAATATAAAAAATAGTAAAAGGGAATAAAGGGGAAAGGAAAGAAAATGAGTGGGAAAAATCAGAGAGGGTGACAGAACATGAGAGACTCCTAATTCTGGGAAATGAACAAGGGGTAGTGGAAGGGGAGGTGGGTGGGGGGATGGGATGACTGGGTGATGGGCACTGAGTGGCGCACTTGATGGGATGAGCACTGGGTATTATGCTATATGTTGGCAAATCAAACTCTAATAAAAAATATACAAAAAAAGAAAAGAAATATAGACTTAAGACCTGTGCCTGCCTTACTGAATTAGGATATATATTCAACCATATTTCCATTTGTACATAAAAGTTTGGTAAAGAGTGGATTAAATCCAAATATAGTTTAGTCACATTGTTCTTTTCTTTCTTTCTTCTTCTTCTCCTCCTCCTCCCCCTTCTCCTCCCCCTCCCCTTCTCCTTTCTCGTCTTCTTCTGGACACAGGGTTGGCAGCTCAAGAGGAGTGCTGAATTTTTACTGCACATGCTTAAAAATTCAGAGAGTAATGCTGAACTTAAGGGTTTAGATGTAGATTCTCTGGTCATTGAGCACATCCAGGTGGACAAAGCCCCCAAGATGCAACGTAGAACTTAACAGGGCTCATGGCCGGATTAACCCATACATTAACCTTGCCACATAGAGATGATTCTTACTGAAAAAGAGCAGACTGTTCCTAAACCAGAAAAGGAGGTTGCAAAGAAGAAAAAGAAGAAGAAACTGAAACTGAAGAAACAAAAACTTAGGCCCAGGAGTAAATTCTGCATAGAATAAATTCAAATAAAAATAAAACAATAAAAAATAAAGCATATGATTATACTTACTTTGTTAGATTTTCATCTATATTAAACATTAGTAGTATACTTTACCTTGCACATTTATTGGCTAAAAGTTAGATTTTATTTTATATTCACTAGTGTGAATAAATTTTGAATACTTACTAGACAATTCTATTTCTCCTATTGTGAAGTGCATACTTCATATTTTGCAAACATCTGATTGGTATGTCTGTATTTCTGAATGGTTTGTGAAATTTTCCTCAAAGTTTTCAATCCAAAACCAGAAAGGGCCAAACACAAAAAGGAACCTGAGCTGGAGAAGAGTTAAACATCAACTAAGAGTATTACAAAATAAATAGAAACAAATAGAATTTGAGTAGGTAAAATTAAATAAAAAATTTACTGAAATAAATCACATTTTAGAGTTTTAGAATAAAGTAAAGAATCTTTCTGGCATAGTGAAATTGAACTAGAGATCAATACAAGAAAGATAAATTGAAAAGTTTCCAAATACATTTCTAAATGTGCACAGGTAAAAAGAGACATTGCAAAGGAAATTAGAAAATATTTTGAATTGAAAGAAAATGAAAATAACATATCAAAATTTGTAAGGTGCAGCTACAAAAGTGCTAAAAGGGACAAGAAATCTTTTAATATACCTATTAGAAACAAAAAGATTGGGCAGCCCTGGTGGCTCAGCGGTTTAGTGCTGCCTTCAGCCCAGGGCCTGATCCTGGAGACCTGGGATGGAGTCCCACGTTGGGCTCCCTCCATGGAGCTTGCTTCTCCCTCTGCCTGTGTCTCTGCCTCTCTCTCTTTTTCTCTGTGTGTCTCTCTTGAATAAATAAATAAAATATTTAAAAAAAAAGAAACAAAAATTTTTCAATTTTTTGGAATTCAATTTTCTAAGCTTGCACCCCAAGAAGCTTGGAAATTCAATTCAATATTCTAAGCTTGCACTCCAAGAAGCTTGGAAAAAACTAGCAAATTATGTACAGAGAAAGTGGAAAGAGGAAAATAATCAAGAGCAGTAAACATAAAATAGAAAGCAGATGTACAACAGAGAAAATAAGCAAAGCCAAAGTTGATTTCTTTAAAAGATTAGTTTAAGTGATAAACTTGTAATACTGACACCCCGCCTCCCCGGGGGGCAAATTAGTGATACCTGAAATGAAAAGGAAGAATTACTACATTCTTAAAAGCATTAAAAAGTTATCAGAAGGATATCATACACAAATTTACCAAATACTCTTGAAAATATAAGTAGCAAACACTTATATTAAATATATAAATTCCTTGAGAAATACAACCTAGCAATTCTAACTTAAGAGGAAAATATGATTTGAATACTCCAATATCTATTAAATGGATTAAACATGTAATTACAAAATTTTCCATAAAGCAAACTCCAGCCCACATGGCTTCACTGGTGAAGAAATATTACCAGCTTTACACACAAATTCATTTAGAGAATAGAGATAGTAGGAGGAGTTCTCAACTTGTTTTATGAAGTTAATAATGATTCTGATACTAAAATCTGATGAAAATGTGACGAGAAAATAGTCCAATAATTATTATGAACATAGATGGAAAGATTGCAAACAAAATATAGCGAATATAGTCAAACAATTTATTAAAATATAATATACCATAATGAAGAGAGTTCATTTTGGGAATGCAAAATTAATCTAATGTCAAAAAACAATCAATGGAAAAGACAAGTCTAAATCACAATGAAATAATATTTTACACCCATTAACATAGCTATTATAACAACAGAAACAACTGCAAAAACCCAAAACAGAAAATAACAAGTATTGGTGAAGATGTGGAGAAATTGAAATCCTTGTATGTTGCTGGTAGAAATCTAAAATAGTGTAGCCACAGTGGAAGATAGTATGAATCATGTATGATAGTAACCATCATAGTATGATGGTTACTCAAAAAATTAAACACAGAATTACCATGTGGTCCAGCACTTCCACCTGACTATACCTGAAAAAATTGAAAGCAAGGACTCAAACAAGTGCTTGTACGTTACTATTCAAAGCAGCATTATTATTCACAACAGCCAAAAACTGGCAACAACCCATACCCCACCAAACCAAACAGATGAATGGATGACCAAAACATGGTCTATACCTACAATGAAAGATTATTCAGACTTAAAAAGGAAGGAAATTCTGATACATGCTACATTATGTTAAGTAAAATAAACCAGACACAATTATTATGTGATTCCACTTACATGAGACACCTAGAGTAATAAAATTCATAGGGACAGAAAATAGAATGGTGGTTTCTAGGGGTTTGGGGAAAGGGAAATGGGAGTTAGTGTTTAATAGATACAGAGTTTCAGTTTGGGAAGATGAAGATGTTCTGGAGATGGATGATACTCTAAATATTGTAGTCTCAACTGGTGAAATTCCAGACTGCAAATGGAGTAAGCCACTCCCAAAGGAAGTTCTTGGCAATTATAAAATTCTAGACGGTAAAGAGCTGGCCAAGGGTGAGATGGCTGACAGAGAGCTAAGCTCACTGAGACAGTCACTAGCACCCAAAGATGGCTGACAGAGAGACTCAGAGAGAACCATCCTTACAACCTGAAAATAACTGCCAGTGAGAGCAACACTTTAAACTGGACTTTATTAAAACTCATCCACTATATCCCAGCCTTTGCTGAAGATCTTATTTTGGAAATGCTCTTTTTCTAGAGTGCTATTTCTTTCCTAAATACTGTAAATCATAAAGGCACTTCTGTGGCAGGTTAAAAAAAATCATACTTGCAAATACTGATAAAAGATTAAAATAGCTAGAATTATAACTTCCACGAATAGCTAAGACTAAACACTACTGGAGGGAGTGCCTGGCTGGCTCAGTCAATAGAGCATGGGACTCTCCTCAGGGTGGTGAGTTTGAGCCCTGTGTTGGCTGTAGAAATTACTTAACAAAATCTCCAGTAGCAGAATCAGAATTACTGATCATATGACAGCTCTTTTTATAAAGTTTTGAGGAACTTCCATACTATTTTCCATAGTGGCTGTATCAACTTACATTCCCACCAACCATGCACAGAGATTCCTTTTTCTCCACATTCTTGCAAACACTTGTTTTTCTAGTTCTTTTTTTTTTTTTATTTTTTATTTTAGCCATCCTGACAGGTAAAAAGTGATATGTGGTTGTGGTTTCGGTTTTTGTTTCCCTGATGGTTGGTGATGCTGAGCATCTTTTCATTTGTCTTTTGGGCATCTGTATACCCCCTGTGGAAAAATGTCTATTCAAGTCCACTGCCCATTTTTTAACTGGATTATTTGTTTTTTTTTTTGTGTGTGTGTGTGTGTGTGTGTGTGTGTGTGTGTGTGTATTGAGTTGTGTGGGTCCTTCTCCCATTCTGTAGGTTGCTTTTTTATTTTGTTGATTTCCTATTTATCCATTTATTATTTTTTTATTGGACTTCAATCTGCCAACATATAGCATAACACCCAGTGCTCATCCCGTCAAGTGCTCCCCTCAGTGCCCGTCACCCATTCACCCCCAACCCCCACCCACCTCCCTTTCCACCACCCCTTGTTCGTTTCCCAGAGTTAGGAGTCTCTCATGTTCTGTCTCCTTTTCTGATATTTCCCATTCATTTTTTCTCCTTTCCCCCTGGAATATTTTTTATATTCCCCAAATGAATGAGACCATATAATGTTTGTCCTTCTCCGATTGACTTATTTCACTCAGCATAATACCCTCCAGTTCCATCCACGTTGAAGCAAATGCTGGGTATTTGTCATTTCTAATGGCTGAGTAATATTCCATTGTATACATAAACCACATCTTCTTTATCCATTCATCTTTCGATGGACACTGAGGCTCCTTCCACAGTTTGGCTATTGTGGACATTGCTGCTAGAAACATCGGGGTGCAGGTGTCCCGGCGTTTCATTGCATCTGTATCTTTGGGGTAAATCCCCAGCAGTGCAATTACTGGGTCATAGGGCACATCTATTTTTAAATCTTTGAGGAACCTCCACACAGTTTTCCAGAGTGGCTGCACCAGTTCACATTCCCACCAACAGAGCAAAAGGGTTCCCTTTTCTCCACATCCTCTCCACCATTTGTGGTTTCCTGCCTTGTTAATTTTCCCCATTCTCACTGGTGTGAGGTAGAATCTCATTGTGGTTTTGATTTGTATTTCCCTGATGGCAAGTGATGTGGAGCATTTCCTCATGTGCGTGTTGGCCATGTCTATGTCTTCCTCTGTGAGATTTCTGTTCAAGTCTTTTGCCCATTTCATGATTGGATTGTTTGTTTCTTTGGTGTTGAGTTTAATAAGTTCTTTATAGATCTTGGATACTAGCCCTTTATCTGATATGTCATTTGCAAATATCTTCTCCCATTCTGTAGGTTGTCTTTTAGTTTTGTTGACTGTATCCTTTGCTGTGCAAAAGCTTCTTATCTTGATGAAGTCCCAATAATTCATTTTTGCTTTTGTTTCTCTTGCCTTCATGGATGTATCTTGCAAGAAGTTACTGTGGCCAAGTTCAAAAAGGGTGTTGCAAAAAGGGTGTTGTGTTCTCCTCTAGGATTTTGATGGAATCTTGTCTCACATTTAGATCTTTCATCCATTTTGAGTTTATCACGATTTCCTTTTCTGTGCAAAAACTTTTTAGTTACATAAATTTGAAAAGATATATGCAAAAAACCCCACCCTTCCCATTAGATAAAAAAACTATATCCATCCATTACAAACCAACTTTACCAAATAAGTATTACTCTAGAGACTGAAGAGATGACTTAGTATTGGGAAATAAATTAATAAATATATGTTAATTAGTTAAAACAGAAAACGTGTAACAACAGATGAATAAAAATATTCAATAAAATTTTAAAACCAAAAGAAAATTTGAAAACCATTTCTCACATTGTCTAAGTATCTAAAACTAGAGGGCTACTTCGGTAGCACTTCCAAAATCCTTTCTCAACCACACATGATGTGCTTTATGTTCAAGTCAAGCACCATCAAAATACAGGTGTGATAGCTTAGTCTCAGAGAAATCAGAAAAGGTGTTCCACATCTCTTTGGTCACACAGTCCAAAACAAGCTGCATGACCTGTTCAAGAACAGAAACCAAGATAACAGAAACTATGTGCTGCAGGCCATTAATCCATATATTTTCCATAAACAATGCTGACAAACTGACCCAGGGTTCCCCTAGTATATTCTGAACTTAGCACAGATGGGGATTAAGGAGTGCTCCTCATGATGAGCATAGGGTAATATATGGGAGTGTTGAACTACTATATTATACACCTAAAATTAATATAATGGGGTATGTTAACTAACTGGAATTAAAAACTAAAAAAAAAAAAGAAACATAGGCTGAAAAAAATAACTTGGCACAGAAATACACCAATCATGGGTTAATATATTCCTTTTAGATTTGGTTAAGGGTCAGCACTTTTGCTCCAAGCACCCCTGGAAATAAGCACAGGGATGCAATATTCTAGCCATGATTAACTCTGAACTTATATACTGCATTATTATTTACATATTTGAAAATTCTCCTACACTTGAGGTAATTTACATTTGTGGTAGATATGAGTCATTACTGACAGCTCACCATTTTTTAACATCCTCTCTAAATTTTGATGATTTTTGAGTCTTGCCTTCCCAAATTGTAATATAAAAAACTATATTATCTAACCTCTTTTGAAGCTAGATAGGGATCTAACTTCGACCAATCATTTTGATTCAGAAATGAAGATGATGAAACCTGGGTACAAGTTCTAGCAGAGATAGTGTGTCAGAAATACTGTAAGGTGACCCCCAATAAGTCATTCCCTTGGATAATTTCTCCCCCTGAGTGGAGACAGAATGTACATGACTTCTGGAATATGGTAAAGGTAAGGGGTGTCACTTTCCTGATTTGGTAATGCTATAAAGCACAGTAAAGAGATTTTGCAGAGGTAATAACGGTTCAAAACTACCTGAGTTTGAATTAATCAAAAGGATGGTTATGCTGGGAGAGTCTGACTTAATCAGCCATTAAAAGGGGGGCTTGACCGTTTTGTGCAAAGAGATGATCTTCCACTGACATTGAGAAAGTAAAATGTCATGTTGTGGCAGGTCTCCAAAAGCTGAGTGCAGCCAAAGAAGCTGAGAGTAGCTACCAGTGACTAAAAAATCAGGGCCCTCCATCCTCCTCCTCCTGAAAATTTGAGTGAGCTTGGAAGAGGAATCTCATCCAGTAACCTCCAGATGAGGAGGCAGCCTGGCCAACATCACAAGGGCAGCAGAGGACCAGCTCAATTGTGACTTCACTTTTGACCAACAGAAATTGAGACTTATACAGTGTGGTACAATAAATGTGTATTGTGTTAAGCAGCTAAGTTTGTGGTAATATATCTTACAGCAAGAGAAAACTAAACTAAACGGTGCTGGCAGGAGAGGCAAAGTTGTGGGAATGGCAGTTGGGATGACTGCTTTTTGATGAGGGTAGAGTTGCAGATTAGTCCTAAAAGTTGTTTTGGAAGCTTAACTGTCTTAACCTGATTTTTCCAGTCAAGTGCCAGCTTCTATGAACTGGCTAATGAATGTTAATAGATTTCATTTCTGCTTCAACTAACCAGAGAGAATTCTGTAGTTTTACTAACACATTAACTACCACAGTTTACAAACGGATATCAATTATCCTTACAACCCAACTTCAAAACTCCTCATTGTTTCTAAATCTACAAATGTACTCAAATCCCACAATGATTTCAGCTTGGGGAGTGGGGCATTATAGAGTAAAATATGAAAGAAGAGGGCTTACAGTCAAAGGGAATGGCATGGTTTTGCAAATATACATGAAAGTAGACACTGATGATACAGGACCAGGGAGGGAGGGAGAATGTTAGATTAGGCTATGCTAATTGATATGGCACCTTTACCCAGGATTCTTTATTAAGAAAAAAAAATTTCTTTTCATTTTAACCATATGGCTTAAAAATTTATTTAAATTCAAGTTAGTTAACATACAGTGTATTATTAGTTTCAGTGGTAGAATTTAGGGATTCATCAGTTGCATATTAACACCCTCTCATTCTAACAAATGCCTTCCTTAATGCTTATCACCAGTTACCCCATCCACCCACCCACCTCCTCTCTAGCAACCCTTTTTGTTTGCCATAGTTAAGAAAGTCTTATGATTTGCCTCTCTCTCTGTTTTTATTTTTTCCTCCCTTCCCCTATGTTCATCTGTTCATTAAATTCCACATATGAGAGAAATCCTATAATTGTCTTTCTCTGATTGACTTATTTTGCTTAGCATAAAACCCTCTAGTTCCGCCCACATAGTTGCAAATGGCAAGGTTTCATTCTTTTTTTAAATTTTTTTTTGGATTTCATTCTTTTTTTAATGGCCGAGTAATATTCCACCGTGTGTGGGTATATAACTTCTTCTTTTTCCATTCATCTGTTGATGGATATCTAGGTTTTTTCCATATTTTGGCCATACTGGTTCTTGATGCTATAAATATTGGGGTGCATGTGCCCCTTCAAATCTCTGTATCCTCGAATAAATACCTAGCAGTACAATTGCTGGGTTATAGGGCAGTTCTATTTTTAGCTTTTTGAGGACCTCCCATCTTATTTTCCAGAGTGGCTAAACCAGTTTGAATTTCCACCAAGTGTAAGAGGGTTCCTCTTTTTCCACATTCTCACCAACATCTGTTGATTCCTGAGTTACTAAGTTTAGCCATTCTGACTGGCATGAGGTGGTATCTTATTGTGGTTTTGATTTATATTTCCCTGATGATGAGTGATATTAGCCATTTGTAGGTCTTCCTTAGAAAAATGTTTGTTCATGTCTTCTGTGCATTTCTTGACTGGATTGTTTGTCTTTTTGGGTGTTGAGTTTGATAAGTTCATTATAGATTTTGGATACTAACCCTTTATGTGATAAGACATTTGCAAGTATCTTTCATTCCATAGGTTGCGTTTTAGTTTTGTTGTTTCCTTTGTCGTTTAAAAGCTTTTTATCCTTATCAAGTCCCAATGGTTCATTTTTACTTTTGTTTCCCTTGCCTCTGGAGATGTGTCTAGCAAGAATTTGCTGTGGCTGAGGTCAAAGAGGTTGCTGCCTGTGTTCTCTTCTAGGATTTCGATGGATCTTTGTCTCACATTTAGGTCTTACATCCAATTTGAGTTTATTTTTCTGTATGGTGTAAGAAAGTAGTCCCACTTCATTCTTCTGCACATGGCTGTCCAGTTTTCCCAACACCCTTTCTAAAAAGATTTATTCATTTATTTTTTAGAAAGAGAGAGCAGAGGGTGGAGGGGGAGAGGGAGAGAGAATCCTATGCAGGGCTTGATGTCAGATCACCATCTAAGCCAGAACCAAGAGTCTGATGCTTAACTAATTGAGCCTCCCAGGCACCCCTTGTCTTGGAAACTCTTTATTTCTCTTTCTATTCTGAATGACAGCCTTGCTGGATAAAGTATTCTTGGATTTATATTTTTCCCATTTAGCACATTGAATATATCATGCCAGTCCTTTCTGGCCTGCCAGGTCTCTGTGAGCAGGCCTGCTGCTAGCCTTATGTGTCTACCCTTGTAGTTTAAAGAACTTTTCTTCCTAGCTACTTTAAGAATTCTCTCTTTATCTTTTATTTGGCAAGTTTCACTATGCTATGTTGTGGTATTGACCTATTTTTGTTGATTTTGAGGGGAATTCTCTGTGCCTCTTGGCCTTGAATGCCTGTTTCCTTCTGCAGATTAGGAAAGTTCTCAGCTATAATATATTCAAATAAACCTCCTGCCCCTTTCCCACTCTTCTTCTTCTGGGACTTCTAGGATACAGATTTTTTTTTTCAGACAAATGCCTCTAATTTATTTGCCACACTGTAAGTCAAAGTGACCTTTAGGATACAGATATTAATGCACTTTGTGGAATCGCTGAGTTCCCTAAGTCTATATTCGTGATATAATAGTTTTTTCCCTCTCTTTTCAGCTTCATTGTTTTCTATAATTTTATCTTCTATATAACCTATCCTCTCTCCTGCTTCTTCAGTCCTCATAGTGATTATATCCTGTTTGTTCTGCTTCTCAGTTATAGCATTTTAAAATTTCAGCCTGACTAGTTTTTAGGTCTTTTATTTCTGCAGCAAGGGTTTCCCTGGTGTCTTCTATGTTTTTTTCAAGTCCAGCAAGTAGTCTTCTGTCGATCTAAGTTCTTCTTCAGATGTATTGCTTATATCTGCTTTGAGCTGATATATCCCTAGCTATGATATCTTCCTGGTCTTTCTTTTAGGAAGAATTACTCCATGTTGCCATTTTAACTAAGTTTCTATCTTTTGAGTGTTATGAAAGCTTGTTATGTTTCCTGTACATCAGAGTAATGATGGAATAAGAGATCATATACGGTCCAGGGCCTGGCACTAAGTGTTAATGGTATACGTTGTGTACACTTTTTGCTGCATTTTGGCTGCTCTTTCCCACTGCTCCATCCTCGGCAGACTTTCTCCTTGCATGAAGTGGGGTGTGTTTATAAGTGATCTGACTTTGGTACAGCTGTGTTACAGGGCTGGGGAAAGCCCAGAGTCCCCCTACTACTTTGCCATCTTAACTCCTCCATTAAAACATATGGTTGTTGAAGACAACTTGTCCTGGAAGATCTTATTATAGGCATGGAGAACTTCATTTCTAACCTTTTGGATCTCATCTTTTAGGTTTGTCCATGATTACTCTTACTTTAGTACCATCATAACCTCTACGCTTTTTAACACTGAAGACATTATTTTCCCTAGAGATTCTGGTACATGATGTCTATTATATTTGCAGGGAAATCAGAAAGCAACATTAAGGGGCTAAAAGTAAACCTTGTGGTGGTATGCTGATTCTATGGCAGAAGGTACCAAGATTAGGTAAAACTGTAGATAATCGAAAGAATGAGAGATATCCAGTGGAAGTATCATGTTGTCCCAAATATATATACAGAAGACAGACGATGCATGAATAGAGAGCATTGCTATTACCAGCTTGTAGCCAAATGTTGGGCAAAATCACCCTCTGCCTGGTTCTAATTACATGCTAAATGAGGTCCATTAGTATTGCCTGCACCCTCTTCTTAGTAATTAAGCAGTATCTGAGTACCAGAAGATAGTAAACCTCAACTCTTATTAAGAAAGCAGAATAGAGTGAAAGTATCCTCTAATTCTCTGTATAACATTCTGATATGGCTAATGAAAAAGCTTGCACAGATGACTGTTGACTACTCAATTTTTTTTTTGACTACTCAATTTTAAAAGGACTTCCATTGATAGCCTTTGCTAGGCCAGACATGAAGAAAACATTTCAAGAATTAAGCAAGTTAAAGAGGACCTATTTGCTAAAGTAAAGGTGACTTGGCTTTTGTATCCCATTCTGGAAAGCAGGTCAGGTACAGTTCATCTTCATGTGAGATGGACTCCATTTTGCAATTACTGTTCTTCTGTAAGGGTACCTGAATTCTCTGGCATACTGCCACAACCTGATAGGATGAGATTTAGATACGACCACTTTCAAAATACGTTGATTCATTACATTGATAATATGATAATTTACTCTTTGGAAGAGGAAGCCAAGGGTATTTGTTTGTTTGTTTGTTTTTTCCCCAAGGGTATTTGTAAATTACAATGTGCAGAAGTAGTCAAAGATAGGTGATTTAGGGCAGAGAACAATCAAATATCCAGGAATATCCCAAGTTGAGCCCTCTAGGGACATTTCACAAATAGTAAAGAACAAATTACTATCCTTCTGGGTCCCACTAATGAGAAAAGGACACAAGGTCTTATGGAGCAATACAGATTCTGGTAGATACATATACTGAATTTGGGTATCCTATCCTCTCTAATACAGAGTGACTAGGAAAGAAAAGACTAAATTCAAATGAGCTGGAAACAAAGGAAGTCTCTGAGGATCTGCCAAGGGTAAGAGTATAAGCAGACTATATAATCCTAACAGACCAATGATTTTATATGGGTATATTACTAAAACTCAGACAGACTGGAGTTATTAGTTTTTAGCTGACACCAAAAGGCAGTTACTGGTATTCTGAATTAGAAAACTATGCTATGACTAAGTACAAACCACTTGAGATACAATTACTAAGACACTTTATTTTATTTTGTTTTTATTTTTTTTACTAGTACACTTTTAAGCTCTAGTGGAAACAGCCCATATGACTGGCTGAAAGACAAACAATTACCAATATATATATATTTTGATATGAGTGATGTCAAAAGACATTCAATTAAAGAACTGTGCAGCAAAGTTCTTTGGTAAAATGTAAATGTTATATACTCCGGAATATGCTGAAATGGAGTAAGTGCATTCTATTCATGAGCAGGTAGTCTCTCTCTCTCTACCTGTAGGTTCTAAGATAGAACACTTTCTCTTGTTGGTCTAAATTTTGTGTCTTCCCACTGAAGTAGTCTGCAAGTAGTCTGCTTGCTCCATGAGTAGGAGCTCCTGTATTGAAAAAGGATACTTCATATGGTAGTCTGCTGTTATGTGCCCAGCAGATAGGAAAGGCACAGACAATTTAATAAAATTTATTCTCCTAATCCATAGGTACAGAAGGTCTTTCCATTTCTTTGTTTAGTCTTCAATTTCTTTCATCAATGTTTTATAGTTTTCAGACTACAGGTCTTTTACTTCTTTGGTTAAGTTTATTCCTAGGTACTTTATTACTTTTGGTGTGCTTGTAAATGGAATTGTCTTTTTAATTTCTCTTTCTGCTACTATGTTATTAGTGTATAGGAATGCAATAGATTTCTGTATGTTGATATTGTATCCTGTGACTCTACTGAATTCATTTATTAATTCTAGTATTTTTTGGGAAAGGGTGTCTTTTGGATTTTCTATGTATAGTATCATGTCATCTGCAAATACTGAAAGTTTTACTTCTTTACCAATGTGGATGCTTTTTATTTCTTTTTGTTGTCTGATTGTTGTGGCTAGGACTTCCAATGCTATGCTGAATATAAGTCATAAGAGTGGACATTCCCTGCAATCCAGTAAATGCACTTCTAGTATTTACCCCCAAAATACAAAACACTATTTCAAATGGCTACATGCACCCTTATGTTTATTGCATTATTTATAATAGCCAAAAACTACAGAAGCAGTCCAGTGTTTATCGACAGATGAATGGGCAAAGAAGATGTGATAAATATATCACATCACATATATACTATTCAGCCACAAAAAAGAAGGAAATCTTGTCATTTGCAACAACATGGGTGGAGCTAGAGAGTACAAAGCTAAGCAAAATAAGTCAGTCAAAGAAAGACAAATACCACATGATTTTACTCGTATATGGAATTTAAGAAACAAAACAAAGGAGCAAAACTGAGTGAGTGAGACGTGTGCATAATCCTTAAGACATTATTGTTACTATACAGACCAATATTCTTAAACTCACGTTAAACTTTCAGTTGCTCTTAATTTATCCCTCTATTTCAATGTTTCCATTTAGGAACATATTCCCTCTATATAAGCAAATCCTTCCAGTATTTCTGTTGTGAAAGTATACCGGTGCTAAATGTACTTAGCTGCTGTTTCCCTGAAAATATTTCCCTTTCAATTTTTCTTGAAAAGGTAGACTTTTAACAACGTTTTTTATTACCAGGTTAAGTCATGAAGTTACAAAGTAGTTAGCAATTTCTGAAAGAGTATTATTGTTTTTTTTAAAAAGTCTCATTCATTACATACCTAATGTCTAATATTTCATTGGTATACCACTGTTCAATAGGTCTTGGGCAAAAAAATTGTAAACACTCAATCCAATGTTTTAAGCTCTACTTTGTTATTTAAGCTTTGTGAATTTGGAGCCTCTAAAAGAAAAGGGAGATGGAATAAGGCAGGGCTGGAGACATTGGCAATGCTTAAGCTGTCAGCCAGACTCCAGACACCAAGACCAAATAGTTTTTTCCTGGGTTATTCTACTTGAATTATTGTTCAATTACTTAGTGCAATAGATCCTTAAAGAAATGAAAAATTAACATGATAAGGAGATTATTGCATTATTTGGACTACATGTCATAATTATATTTAGCAAATTCAGATAGCCACAATAAAAATAGTCTCCATCATCTGTAGTTATGAAGATAATGATAATCCATCTGGATTTTTATTTTTGCTGTACAATAATACAGTATGGATGAACTACAAATGATACTATTTTATGTCATAAAATATGAGTTTTTCATTTATGTCTATAAGCACTTACTGCTTGAGTCAAGGTTAGGCTTTTTAAATGACGCAAGGCAATTTTATTACAGCGACATGTACTTCTATCATTCTAAAGGAATGAAATGCATATGAGAAACAGTTTTTATTTTTGTTTGTAATCTGTGAAATTGAGTTATTTTGCTGATATGAAATAACAATAAGTAATTTTAGGACAATACTACCTTCTGAAAATGCCACACATCCACTTCTTAAATTGTATAAAATTTATAGTATATCCAATCTCAGACTTGGCTGGAGCAAAATTATGTAAATGCTGAGCTGAAACAAAAGGTAATCAACATGTTGGGAACAGGCTATGGAGCAAGGAACCATATAGTTAGATGAAAAGACTTTTTATTTAAAGGCAAAATATCCAAAGTGGCCCTCTGGCACAGTCATTTCCACTTTCACACTCATCAACATGTATGTGATGACCCTTAATTTCTTTCTTCTTAAAAGGCTGATTTGGACGGAGTTATTGAGAATGATGTCCATAAAAGAAAAATCTTTCTGTAGTTACGTTTAACTTGTGATAAGTCAAAGGTAAAGAGGATAGTGAAGAAGTCAGCTATGATTCATTTATTTGAAGGTCAAACCAGCCTCACTGTACACATTGAAGACTTTCTCAGTGGTGCTGACACAGGCAGCTGTTCTCAGGTCCAATCTTAGATTATACGTTGTGGCTGTGTACATTATTTCCCTGGCAGAAAACTCTATAGTGTAAGCTAAACCAGAGAGTACACTGCCTTCTGGATATTGTTTTGGAACCCTGCTGTGGATACAATGGGGAAAGTTCGATGGTGTTTTATAAATTTTCTTTCTAAACTACCTTGGACAGACACGAGAAAGCAGTGGTTAGAATCTCTTTCATACTTGAAGATCAAACAGCCATAGATGATATGATTTATATTCTTTAGCCACTCAAAGTAAAATACTATCACTCCTTCAGCATTCAAGTGTAGATGAGGAATAACCATAATGTTCCTCTTCAGAAACAATGAGTATTCCTCAGCCATTAGAAACGACAAATACCCACCATTTGCTTCGATGTGGATGGAACTGAAGGGTATTATGCTGAGTGAAGTAAGCCAATCGGAGAAGGACAATCATTATATGGTCTCATTCATTTGGGGAATATAAAAAATAGTGAAAGGGAATAAAGGGAAAAGGAGAGAAAATGAGTGGGAAATATCAGAGAGGGAGACAGAACATGAGAGACTCCTAACTCTGGGAAACGAACAAGGAGTGGTGGAAAGGGAGGTGGGCGGGGGCGGGGGTGACTGGGTGACGGGCACTGAGGGGGGCACTTGATGGGATGAGCACTGGGTGTTATGCTATATGTTGGCAAACTGAACTCCAATTAAAAAAAAAAAAGAAAAATCTTATCAGTTTCTGGAGTTGTTAGCTTGTTCGCAGCTTCAGCAATAGTCTTGGCTTTGACTGGGTGCACTGGATTTGGTCACCTGCTTTTCTCATTGGCAACAGGGATGAATATTTTGCTCAAGGAAGTTGGCTTGCAGGATGCTTCTTTCCCAGGGTTTAGGCTTGGAGAAACTCAGGACTGACCCATGTTGCAATCTGAATTCCATATGCTCCCATTAGATTCAGCAACACCAACACATTTAGCAAAATTACACTGTAAGCAGAGAGTCCAAAGCTGCCAAATCCCTAAAAAGCAAATATTTTATCTCCAAACCCTGGTGTCATTCCTGAAATGCTCATTAAACAGTCTTCATTAAGGAAGTTTTCAATACCATGCAAAACATTATTGCCAGTAACAGAGGGACGTGGGTGGATGTGACCCAGATTTACCAGGATGGCAGGCATGTGTTTTAATTTACATGCCCTATGGTGCTGGCATAGGTGTCAGCAATCTTAGACACCTCTTGCTCACGTGTGCCCATGTCTGGGGAAGGCACATCAACGCCAGGACCAATAAAACGCCTTTTTGTCAGTTCCCTGATGATCCCCCTTGTGATCTTTTCCAATTCATTACTGGTGTGGTTCTTGGTATAAATCTTAACACCAGCACTCGCACCCCCCAAATGGCACATCAACCACAGCGCATTTAGATGTCACAAGGGAAACCAAAACTTTACTTTATCTTCACATCTTTGCTGTAAAGGGAGCATGCAGTGCTGGCTGTGTTGGGCCCCATAACCTCAGATGACCTCCCCGCCGCTGTTGTCACGTGAGACGGGGAAGCTCAGGCTCAGCAGGGGTTGCAGGACTTGAGGATTCGCAGGATGCCACGCCCCCCCGCTCAGCTTCTGCTCCTCACTCTCTTCGTTCTGGGCGTGTGCCACCAGCTTGTCCTCCAGGATGCTGGCCTCGTGGCGGAAGAAGCTTTCCACCACCTCGAGGATGGGGTTTCCTCCCAGAATACCACGCCGTCCTGCAGCAGCGGCATTTCCTCCCATCAGCACCCGCTCTTCCCCTCCCGCCTTCCCGGCAGTCTTCTCTCCAGGCACCACCCACCACCTGACTGGGAGGAGTCAGCTGCGTCGCGCAATGCCCTCTGGGACCACCGGGCAGGACCAGCATGCCCCGCGCGCCTGCTTCCGGACCACCGGAAGCTCGGGTCCGCTACTTCCGTGGGGCGCTGGGCGCAAGGTGCGGGGCGGCGGCGGAGCTCGCTCCATCATTGAGGTACGTTTTTCTTTCGTTGTGAGGTGCATTTTGCATTCATTTTCATCTGCATTTATTTTCTTTCATTTCCAGAATATCAACCCGTGCGTTGCCTTACGGCTGCCATCGTGTATGTTGGGAAGTTTTCAGTCTACTCGTTGTTCTTTCGAAGGCAGGCGCGTCCCTGCTTCTTTCCTAGGCCCCAACGTGGAGGCCCCTGACCCCAGGCCCCTTCTTGCCCCACCCTTGGGTGGTTCCTAAGAGGAGAGGGTGTCTGCTTGCTTAAGGAATTTGCCCGGCACCACCCCGCTCTGAGCACACTCAGACCTGGGGCGCGCCCTCTGCGGGACAGGGGGCTGTGCGCGGCGCTGGAGGTGGGCCTGAGGCTCTGTGCGCGGGGAATTCGAGGCCCCAGTTTGGAGTCCGAGTTACAGAGTGTGATGCCTGCAGGTGGGCAGATCAGCCAGACTGCAGGACCCGCCCCCCCCCCCCCGTCCCCCCCCCCTCCCCGTCCCCCACCTTGTGGAGAGTGACAGGTGGAAAGTGAAGTCCAGGCCAGAACCACAGCTGCCTGGGCTTAAAGGTGGTGCTGTTTAAAGGTATTTGTCTTTTGCCTCCCTCAGTTTTTAACATTTTCTATATCTTTGGTTTTCAGTCGTTTATTAATGAGGTGTGGTTTCTTTTATTTTCTATTTTTTTTAAAGTATTTATTTATTTATGAGAGAGGCAGAGACACAGGCAGAGGGAGAAGCAGGCTCCCTGCGGAGAGCCCACCATGTGACTCCATCCGGGGTCTCCGGGATCACGCCCTGGACTGAAGGTGGCGCTAAACTGCCGAGCCACACCGGCTGCCCTGGTTTCTTTTTATATTTATCCGGCTGGAGCTGTTAAACATCTCTCATCTTCAAACCCACCATTATGCTTTCTGATGTGCAGGTTCTGGGATACAAACACTGGTTCGAGGGGGCATGTGATTTTATGCTGTATTTCTCATTTTTTGTCTTTGTATTTCAGTGAGAATATTTTTTGTTGACCCCCTTCTAGTTTATTGATTCTTCTGTTCCTAATGTGTTTAATTTTGGTTATTATGCTTTTCAATTTTAGCATTTATGTTTGATTCTAATTCATAGATTCCAGTTCTCTGGAGAGATTCTCCATTTTGCCATCTATTTTCTTGAACACATTTATCAAAATCACTTTAAAATGTATGTCTAAAGAGTTCACAAGTGTTGCAAGAATATGGAGAAAAGAGAACTCTTGTGCACTGTTGGTGGGAATACAAATAAGCACAGTCATTATAGAAAACATTATGAGGATTCATTAAAAAATTAAAAATAGAACTGGCATATGACTCGGCAGTCCCACTTTTGGGTGTGTATTCAAAGGAATGAAATCACTATCTTGAAGAGATATGTGCATCTCATGTTCATTGCAGCATTATTCACAACAGCTAAGACATAGAAACAACCTAAGTGTCCTTCAACAAATGCGTGTGTGTGTACATATTCTCACTTATGTGTGGAACCTAGAAAAGCCAAACTCATAGAAACAGAGCTAGATGATGGTTGCCAGGGGCTAGGGGTTGGGGCAAATGAAGAGATGTTGGTCCAAGGGTACATACTTCCAATTCTAAATGAATAGTTCTGGGGATCTAATGTATAGCATACTAACTATAGATAGCAACGCTGTATGTTTTATATACTTTAAATTTGCTAAGATAGTAGATCTTTAACGTTCTTACCACACACACAAAATGGTAATTATGTGAGGTGATAAATATGTTAACTAGTCTTCTTGTGGTAATTATTTCATAAGATATACATATAACAAATCACCTTGTACATTTAAACTCACACAATTATCACAGTTATCACAAAATTCAATTATATCTTAATAAAGCTAGAGAAAGGCAGGTGTTTGAATAAATGCATGAATGAATGGACATGAGAAAAAAATAAAATGCGTATTTAGTCACTTCAATATGTAGGTCACCCATAAATCTTTCTATGGCCTTTTTTCATCTTTTTTTTGGTCATTTGACATTTTCAGAAATAAAACAGACTCTGGCTGATGTTATCCTACTCTAGAAAAGCATGGCTTTGCTTTGTGTAGGTACTTAGAGGTGAATCATCTTAATCCAATATAGGATTGAGCTGCTTCAAAATTGTGTTTCTGTTGTTGTGAGGACTGGTCTATTTCTTGTTTACTATTCTAGAGTGTAGTGCTTCTGTGACTTTCCATCTCTCTAACTAGAGAGGTCATTATCACTCATCTTTTCTTGACAGTCCCTGAGCTCCGGTTTTGAACTATAGGTCTGCTTGGCTTCTTAGCCTCATAGACACTACTTTCGGCTCAGCTTCTTTCTTTCTTTCTTTCTTTCTTTCTTTCTTTCTTTCTTTCTTTCTTTCTTTTCTTTCTTTCTTTTTTTTTTAAGATTTTTATTTATTTATTCATGAGAGACACAGAGGAGAGAGGCAGAGACATAGGCAGAGAGAGAAGTAGGCTCCATGCAGGGAGCCCGATGTGGGCAGATGCTCAACCACTGAGCCACCCAGGCATCCCTCTGCTCAACATGTACCACTTAGGAAATGGCAAAAATTAATGCAGAATGTTAGTCTCATCTTAAAACATTTTGCTGCTTCTGGGGATGTTGTCCCAACAAATCCTGGCTGCCTTAGTAATCCTGAATTTCATGTTTTGTGTCTATATACCTGTGAACTGCCAAAAGTTCAGTGAAGTTTCTCAGCCTCTTAGCTATCAGTTTCTGCTAGGCTTCTCAGTCCCTTGGCCATACACTACTTACAAATAGACAAATGCCTTGAGGATAGTTTAGGGTAATACAGAATTTCAGGCTCATTTCAGCACACTTCTCTTCCCTCCAAGGTCTTGGTCTCTGACTCTTGACACCCTTGTTAGACATTTCAGATGCTTTTTATGTTTCATTTATCTTCTGGTTCTCAAAAGGAATGTTGGACAAGCCAGTCCTACATGATCAGAAGTGAAGTGTCCATATACTTCATGATTAAGAAAAAGTGAAATTTCTAGAAAGATGGCCTAACATTGAAGGTAAAGCTTTTACTTTCCAAAATGTCTTAGTGTTGGCTGTCTCAAGTATTTATCATTTGGTTCTTTTTTTTTTCCTTTCAGAGAACCAGGTTTCTGCTCTCTTTGGCTCTTATCTGGTTCTCTCTGGTCATGCTCTGGCCTCTAAAGATTTTTTTTTTTTCATTCGTGATAGACATAGAGAGAGAGAGGGAGAGACACAGGCAGAGGGAGAAGCAGGCTCCATGCTGGGAGCCCGATGCGGGACCCGATCCCGGGACTCCAGGACCATGCCCTGGGCCAAAGGCAGGCACCAAACCTCCGAGCCACCCAGGGATCCCCCCCTATCATTTGGTTCTTAATAACCTTTCTCTGGATGCTCCACTTTGATCTCAATGATACTTAGGCATTGTTATTTTTTTTTTAAGATTTATTAATTTGGGAGAGAAAGTGTGTGTGCGTGAGTGGGGGGAGGGGCAGAAGGAGAAAGGAGGATCCTCAAGCAGACTCTCAGCTTACTATGGTATCTGACATGGAGTTCCATTTTAGGACCTTGAGATCATGATGTGACCCAAAATCAAGAGTCAGATGCTTAACCAAATGAGCCACCCAGGTGACCCTAAACATTGTTATTTTAATTTGCAGTTCCCAAATGACATTGATGTTGAGCATCTTTTCATATCCTTATTTGGTACCTGTATATCATCTTTAGTGAGGAATCTCTTACTTTGCCTATTTTTTTTAAAGGTTTTATTTATTCATGAGATTCATGAGAAACACAGAGACATAGGCAGAAGGAGAAGCAGGCTCCCTGCAGGGAGCCCAATGTGGGACTTGATGCTAGGACCCTGGGATCACGCCCTGAGCCAAAGGCAGAGGCTCAACCACTGAGCCACCTGGGCATTCCTGTTTTGCTCATTTTTTACTTTGGTGGTTCATTAACTTATTGTTGATTTTTAAGAGTTCTTTGTATATTTTGGTTTATCTGATGAATCTTTGTAAATATTTTCTCCCAATCCATGACTTGTCTTATTCTCTTGTCTTTGAGAAGTAAAACTTTGAAGATAACTCTATTAATACCTTTTCCTTTTTTTTTAAGTTTTGCCTATTCTGGATGTATCTTACTATTTTGTCAACCTCTATACATTTCTTACTGGAATTTTATATTTAACTGTTTTTGGAACTTGCAAAACCACTGAAAGTTTTGTTTTGTTTTTTGTTTTTTTTTTTTTTTTAATATTTGTGTGAGAGAGAGAGGAGTGGGTAGAGTGGGAGAGGAAGAGGGAAAGGAATCCTCAAGCAGGCTCTCCGCTGAATCCCAGGACCCTGAGATCATGACCTGAGCTGAAAACAAGAGTTGGACGCTTAACCAACTTAGTCACCCAGGCACCCCCCCCCCCCCGCCCCACACTGAAAGTTATTTTAATACCATTGAATTAGCATTAAAATAGAAGACATCCTTGTATAGTTTTGTTTTCAGTACAAGCCCCACATCGGGTGTAGAGCTTACTTAAAAAAAATTAAAATTGGCATTTTAATAAATACCAAGTCAGCATCTAATGATTTAATGTTTTTTAAAAAATGTAGTTTGTTGCTATAATGCATTCTGCTTATTTTACTGGTGTTATGATAAATTTTCACTTCTGGGGTTAAATTTTATGTTGTATAGTTTTTTGTTTTTTTTTTTTTAGATTTTATTTATTCATTCCTGAGAGGCAGAGACATAGGCAGAGGGAGAACAGGCTCCATGCAGGGAGCCCGATGTGGGACTCGATCACTGGACTCATGCCCTGGGCCGAAGACAGACGCTTAACTGCTGAGCCACCTAGGCATCCCTGTTGTATAGTTTTTGTATGTTATATTCAGTTGTTTAGATTTGTTTAGAATGGAAAGAATTTAAAAACCTTACCTTTCCTGTCATGTAATATATGCATTTGTATGTTCAAAGGTCACCATCTTTGATAAAATCCTAAATATTACTTCCTTGTAGGAAATATTTTTGGACAAGATGGCTTTTTTTTGTATATATTTTTTTATTGGAGTTCAATTTGCCAACATATAGCAACCCAGTGCTCATCCCGTCAAGTGCCCCCTTAGTGCCTGTCACCTAGTCACCCCATCCCCCCACCTACCTCCTTCTCCACCACCCCTTGTTCATTTCCCAGAGTTAGGAGTCTCTTATGTTCTGTCACCCTCACTAATATTTCCTACTCATTTTCTCTCCTTTCTCCTTTGTTCTCTTTCACTATTTTTTATATTCCCCAAATGAATGAGATGGTTTTTTCATAGTCTGGAGAAGAGCTATATACTGTGAGACAATTTAGATCACAAGATATTAAAAATGAAAGCTTTCAGTATTTTCCAGTTATGCCTCATTATTTGCAGAGGAGGAAACTGAGGCCCACTAAAGCAGAATAACTTAGACAAAGTCAAAATGGGTTTGTGACCTTATAATCCATATCTTTCCCTAATCTACAGTGTTGTTTTATGAACCAGCCTTGGACATCCAGTGTCTATATTCTATTACCCAGTAAAGATCAATAAAGTAAATTGTCTTTTGTATCACATTTATTTTATCAGTTGTTTGCTGGTTTCTTTGCTTGGTGATTGTGATGTGCTTGGGTTTCATTTGATTTCCAAGTTCCCAGGTGCAGCCATAGATCCTGGAGTCTCTGCCCATGAGTATCACTTTTACTTCTGGGCAGTGGTGATGTCTGCTAATGACTTCTCTTCTTCAGGTAACTAAAGCTGTGCCCTAGATGTCGTAGTCACATGAATGGAAATGAAAGAAATTTGGTTCACTAGGCAGGTGGCACTGCTTTGATGACCCTGTCCCAAGATATCCAACATGAGGCAAGGGATGAAGTATACTGGTTGTATACCATCTTTCTATGTAGTGTTCACTCTTTGCTGTCCTACATTGCTGCCTATGTTTTACTGGAGGAAAAGGAAGCTCCCTGCCTTAATTTCTGAACCAAATTGAATTTTGAATGATGACAGAGTTTTTGTACGTGTATGTGTTCTTTCAGAAAGCTGCATTCTTTTTTGCCAAAATATTGGAAACCTGTGTATTTTGCTGATATATGGGGGATAAATATGAGATAAAGTATTTAAAGGGGACTATTCAAGGAAATACAGTTACTGTATTTAGACACATGCAGATAAGCCCACTTTCTTCGTCACCCATCACTCAGGCTCTTTCTTGAAAGGAATTCCCAACACAGGCCATATAGAGAGTGTGGCTAGCTTAGTATATGCCACAGGTAAGTGTCTGAGAGTCACCTTCTCTAAATGATATTAGGTATCAGATGAAACTAGAGAGTAGGGAACTGTGTCATATGCACAGTATGTGTCATACGTCACTCAAGCAATGCCTTTGAGGGCACACTCAAGTACTTTAGTAATGAAAATCTTGGCAATGTAGTCTATTATGGACCTATTGTGTTTAACTCTTGAGTCTGAATTAAGCCACAGAGGTAATTCAGGATTCCAGAGTACTTTGCAGAAGGGAATAATATGCTGCACATTTCTTAGTAAGTTTTTAAACTTTCTTACCTTTCCATCTCTTTATCCCATACTTGTCTCTCCATGATTTTCCCTATATGGAACCATCCACACCTGACATACTTTGATCAGAGAGACAAGAAATCATGACTTGGCCCTGCCCTCAGCCTTCCACTCTTTTACTCCTTGTCCCTTGTATTGGAGCACACCTGCTTGGTTTGATGCTGCCCTGCCATGTTAGAGTGAAGATCCATGAAGCCTGGTTTCCTGACTATGTAAGAATGGACAGAGTGGAGCTCACGGGAAAGATCATGTGGGTGAAACACCTGGCAGAAGCAGAAGAGGCTTTCCTCTCTTGATTGTAGGGTTAGGGTCCAGGGTAGCAAGCTGATCTATCAGAGAACTATCTTCTTAGGTTGTGGGGGTGGACCCTTGATGGCAGCTCTCCAGTGCTTCTCAAATTTAGGGTCATCCCAGAATTTGGAGGCCCGACACTTCTGTACCAAATAAGAGAAAGTTGTGAATATATGAGAGAGGGAGAGATCCCATCCTTTCCCACCATTCCCCCCTGCCCTGGCCTCCACTGTCCTTAGGGATTTTATTATCACATTTCACAGAAATGGGCATTACTAATGCTCTGGGAGTTGCAATTCTCTGATGATCATGTGTCCCACAGGAAATAGCCCTTGCCAGGTCTTAGAAAATGTAGTGTCATAGCTTATCAGAGCTTGTGTCTTCATCAAGAAAGGACAATTCTTCATGCTTGCCTCAGAGAAATATTAAAATTAAGTAAAAACCTAGGTCAAATATGTTTTTTGAAAGATTTATTTATTTGAGAGAAGGAGAGAGAGAAAGAGAGAGACAGTGCATGGGGAGGGGTAAAGGGAGGGGAAGAGAAGCAGACTCCACTAAGCATGGAGTCTGGCATGGGGCTTGATCTGATGACCCTGAGATCATGACCTGAACCAAAATCAAAAGTTGGATGCCCAATGAACTGAGCCAGCCAGGCACCCTGAATATGGTTATGACCAAACTAAAGTGCCCCTCATATGTAAAGGTTTATAATAATTACATTTAAAATGTATGTGAGTAGAGATTACCTGTCAGTTATTCCTCTCAGGTTTTTAATACTTTTTTTAAAAAAAGATTTTATTTATTTATTTGACACACAGAGAGAGGTAGCTAGAGAGCACAAGCAGAGGGAATAGCAGAGGGAGAAGGAGAATAGTGGGGAGCCTGATACGGGACTTGATCCCAGGACCCTGGGATCATGACCTGAGCTGAAGGCAGACGCTTCACGGACTGAGCCACCCAGGTGCCCCCCATTTCCTGGTTTTAGCACTGATAAGTTTAAAGTATAATGCTCTATCTCTTTAAGAGGAATTGTTTTTATTTCACTATAGCTAACTGAGAAAGGGCCAAAATGGTTCAAACAGAGATCAGGGAGGAAGTTCACCTTCATTTCCTGGTTCATGAAGGACCATATCTGAAACATATCCTACTGACTTTTAAAATAAAAGTGTGTCTGAACTCCTCTGCAAAACATGCTGCCATCTTTTTTGACTATCCAGTCCTCTTTTTTCTTAGTTGTCATTATTGAGAAGCTATTCCTAATGTCTAAATTAAACCTCTGTGTTGTAGCCTGATCTTTCCCTCCCCTAGTCTTTTTTGTCTTATCATCATAATATATATAGTTTTTAGTCCCCATCACCTATTTCATTCATCACCTCTGGTAACCTTCCGTATTTTTCTCTATAGCTAAGAATCAGATTCTTGGTTTGTCTTTCTCTCTCTTAGTCCTTTACTTGTTTGTTTTGTTTCTTAAATTCCATATATGAGCGAAATCATATGTCATTTGTCTTTCTCTGACTTATTTTGCTTAGTATTATAACTCCATCTATGTTCTTTTTTAAAGATTTATTTATTTATTTATTCAGAGAGAGAGAGAGAGAGAGAGGCAGAGACACAGGCAGAGGAAGAAGCAGGCTCCATGCAGGAAGCCGGATGTGGGACTCGATCCCAGGTCTCCAGGATCACACCCCAGGCTGCAGGCGGCGCTAAACCGCTGCGCCACCGGGGCTGCCCTAACTCCATCTATGTTGTTGCAAATACCAAGATTTCATTTTTTGATGCTTAGTAATATTCCATTGTAGGTATATACACCACGTCTTCTTTATCCATTCATCAGTCAGTGGCCTTTTGGGCTCTTTTTGTAATTTGGCTGTTATTGATGATGCCGTTATAAACATCAGGGTGCATGTGCTCCTTTGCATCAGTATTTTTGGTTCTTTGGGTAAATACCTAGTAGTGCAATTGCTGGATCTAGGGCAGTTCTATTTTTAGCTTTTTGCAGAACCTCCATCCTGTTTTCCAAGTGGCTACACCAGTTTGTATTGCCACCAACAGTGTAAGAGGGTTCCCCTTTCTCCACATCTTCACCAACCTGTTGTTTCTCATCTTAGTTTTTAAAAATTTTTATTTAAATTCAATTTAGTTAACATATACTGTATGATTAGTTTCAGGGGTGTAGAATTTAGTGATTCATTAGCTGCATACAGTACCTAGTGCTCATTACTTCAAGTGCCCTCCTGAATGCCCATAACCCAGTTATCCCATCCCCCCACCCTCCTCCCTTCCAGTAACCCTCAGTATGTTTCCTATAGTTAAGAGTCTCTTATGGTTTGCCTCCCTCTCTGTTTTCATCTTCCTTTATTTTTACTTCCCTTCCCCTATGTTCACCTGTTTTGTTTCTTAAATTCCATGTATGAGTGAAATCATATGGTATTTATCTTTCTCTGAATGACTTATTTCACTTAGAGTAATACCCTCTAGTTCCATCCAGGTGTTTGCAAATGGCAATATTTCATTCCTTTCTGATGGTTAAGTAATACTCTATTGGGTGTGCATGCATGCGTGTGTGTGTATACCACATCTTCCTTATTCATCTGTTGATGGACATCTGGGCTCTTTCCATATTTTGGTAATTGTGGACATTTCTGCTATAAATATTGGGGTGCATGTGCCTCTTCAAATCACTCTAGTATGTATCCTTTGGATAAATACCTAGTAGTGCAATTGCTGGATCATAGGTAGTTCTATTTTTAACTTTTTGAGAAGCTTCCATGCTGTTTTCCAGAGTAAACCCACAATTATATGGGCTGAGTAGCTGGTAAGTTTGTATTCCCACGGACAGTGTAGGAGGGTTCCCCTTTTTCTACATCCTTGTTAACATCTGTTGTTTTCTGAATTGTTAATTTTAGAACTTTTCCCCAAAGATCAGGAACATGACAGGGATGTCCACTCTCACCACTGTTGTTCAACATAGTACTGGAAGGCCCAACCTCAGCAATCAGATGACAAAAAGAAATGAAAGGCATCCAGATCAACAAAGAAGAGCTCAAACTTTCACTCGTTGTGGACTACATGATACTCTATGTGGAAAACCCAAAAGACTCCACCCCAGCATTTCTAGAACTGATCCAAGAATTCAGCAAAGTCGCAAGATATAAAATCAATACACAGAAGTCAGTTGCATTGCCTCACTAACAATGAGGCAGAAGAAAGAGTAACCAAGGAATAAATCCCTTAAAATTGCACCAAAAAACACAAGATACTTAGGAATAAACCTAACCAAAGAGATGAAAGATCTGTACTTATTGTAGTTTTGATTTGTATTTTCCTGATGATGAGTGATGTTGAGCTTCTTTTCATGTGTCTGTTAGGCATCTGTATGTCTTCTTTAGAGATATATTTGTTCATGTCTTCTGCCCATTTTTAAATTGCATTATTTGTGTTTTTGGGTGTTGAGTTGTGTAAGTTCTTTATATATTTTATATAGTAACCTTTTGTCAGATGTGTCATTTACAAATATCTTCTCTCATTCCGTATGTTGCCTTTTAGTTTTATTGTTTCCTCCTTTGTGCAGAGCTTTTTATTTTGATGTAGTAACGATTGTTTTTGCTTTTATTTTCCTTGCCTTAGAAGACATATCTAGAAAAACATTGCTGTGGCCGATGTCAGAAGTAACTGCCTTTGCTCTCTTCAAGGACTTTTGTGGTAGATAAACTCAAAATGGTTGAAAGATCTTAATGTGAGACAAGATTCCATCAAAATCCTAGAGGAGAACACAGGCAACACCCTTTTTGAACTTGGCCACAGTAACTTCTTGCAAGATACATCCATGAAGGCAAGGGAAACAAAAGGAAAAATGAACTATTAGGACTTCATCAAGATAAGAAGCTTTTGCACAGTAAAAGATACAGTCAACAAAACTCAAAGACAACCTACAGAATGGGAGAAGATATTTGCAAATGACGTATCAGATAAAGGGCTGGTTTCCAAGATCTATAAAGAACTTATTAAACTCAACAGCAAAGAAACAAACAATCCAATCATGAAATGGGCAAAAGACTTGAACAGAAATCTCACAGAGGAAGACATAGACATGGCTAACAAGCACATGAGAAAATGCTCCACATCACTTGCCATCAGGGAAATACAAATCAAAACCACAATGAGATACCACGTCACACCAGTGAGAATGGGGAAAATTAACAAGGCAGGAAACCACAAATGTTGGAGAGGATGTAGAGAAAGGGGAACCCTCTTACACTGTTGGTGGGAACGTGAACTGGTGCAGCCACTCTGTAAAACGGTTTGGAGGTTCCTCAAAGATTTAAAAATAGATGTGCCCTATGACCCAGCAATTGCACTGCTGGAGATTTACCCCAAAGATACAGATGCAATGAAACACCGGGACACCTGCACCCCAATGTTTCTAGCAGCAATGTCCACAATAGCCAAACTGTGGAAGGAGCCTCGGTGTCCATCGAAAGATGAATGGATAAAGAAGATGTGGTTTATGTATACAATGGAATATTACTCAGCCATTAGAAACGACAAATACCCAGCATTTGCTTCAACGTGGATGGAACTGGAGGGTATTATGCTGAGTGAAATAAGTCAATCGGAGAAGGACAAACATTATATGGTCTCATTCATTTGGGGAATATAAAAAATAGTGAAAGGGAATAAAGGGGAAAGGAGAAAAAATGAGTGGGAAATATCAGAAAGGGAGACAGAACATGAGAGACTCCTAACTCTGGGAAACGAACTAGGGGGGGTGGAAGGGGAGGTGGGCAGGGGGTGGGGGTGACTGGGTGATGGGCACTGAGGGGGGCACTTGACGGGATGAGCACTGGGTGTTATTCTATATATTGGCAAATTGAACACCAATAAAAAATAAATTTATTAAAAAAAAAGGACTTTTGTGGTTTTAAGGCTCACATTTAGGTCTTTAATCCATTTTGTGGGGGTAGGGGCAGAGGGAGAGAGGGAATCTTAAGCAGGCTCCATGCCCAGCATGGAGCTCAAAGTATAGTTTAGTGTCACAACCTTAGATCATGACCTGAGCTGAAATCAAGAGTTGGATGCATAACCGACTGAGCCACCCAAGTGCCCCATAGATCTTCCCCATTTGGAGTCTTTTTTTGTGTGTGCATGGTGAAAGAAAGTGGTCTAGTTTCATTCCTTTAGATGTAGGTGTCCAGTTTTCCCAACACCATTTGTTGAAGAGACTCTTTTTTCCCATTGTATATTTATGCTCCTTTGTTGACGATTAATTGCCCATATAATTGTGGGTTTATTTCTGGGTTTTCTATTCTGTTGATCTATGTGTCTATTTTTGTTCCAGTACTACATTATTTGATAACTACAGCTTTGCAATTTAACTTCAAGTCTGGAATTGTGATGTTCCCAGCATTGCTTTTCTTTTTCAAGATTGCTTTGGCTATTTGGAGTCTTTTGCGGTTCTATACAAATTTTAGGATTGTTTGTTCTAGTTCTGTGAAAAATGCTGTTGGCATTTTGATAGGTGTTGCATTAAATATGTAGATTAAATGTGTAGAATTTTAAGAATATTCTTTTTTCTAACCCATGAACATGTAATGTCTTTCCATTTCTTTATCATCTTGAATTTCTTTTATCAGTGTTCTATAGTTTTCAGAGTGCAGGTTTTTCACCTCTTGTTAAGTTTATTCCTAGATATTTTCTTGTTTTTTGGTGCAATTGTAAAGGGGATTATTTTCTTAATTTCTTTCTGCTGCTTTATTATTAGTGTAGAGAAATGTATCAGATTTCTGTACATTGATTTTGTATCCTGAGACTTTACTGAATTCATGTATCAGTTCTATTTTTTTTTTTTTTTGGTGGAGTCTGTAAGGTTCTTTCTTATATGTCATTTACAAATAGTGAGAATTTTACTTCTTCCTTAGCAATCTGGATGCCTTTTATTTCTTTATGTTGTCTAATTGCTGTAGCTAGGACTTCCAGAACTATGTTGAATGGAAGCAGTGAGAATGGATATTTTTGTCTTGTTTCTGACATTTGGGGAAAAGCTCTCAGTTTTATCACCATAGAGTGAGATGTTGCCGTGGGTTTTTCATATTAGGCGCTTATTATGTTGAGTTATGTTTCCTTTAGACCTGCTTTGCAAAGGGTTTTGGCATGAACGGATGTTATCCTTCATCAAATGATTTTTCTGCATTTGTTAAAATGATAATATGGTTTTTATCCTTTCTTATTGATGTGACATATCACATGGATTGTTTTGTGAATACTGAACCAGCTTTGCATCCGGGAATAAATCCCATTTGATCATGGTGTGTAATTTTTAAAAATTTTTGTTGGATTCAGTTTGCTAATATTTTATTGAGGATTTTTGCATCTATATTCATGAGAGATATTTGCCTGTATTTTTTCTTTTTTTGTGGTGTCTTTATCTGGTTTTGGTATCAGGGTGATATTGACCTCTTGGAATGAATTTGAATTTTTTTTTTTTTTACTCTTCTATTTTTTTTGGAATAGTTGAAGAATAGTTAGCAACTCTTTTTTAAATATTTGGTAGAATTTACCCATGAAGCCATCTGTTCCTAGAATTTTGTTTTTGGGGAATTGATTACTGAATCAGTTTTATTGCTGGTAATTTGTTCAAATTTTCTATTTCTCTCTGCTTTAGTTTTGGTAGTTTGGTAGATTGTGTTTCTAGGAATTTATCCATTTCTTCTAAGTTGCCCATTTTGTTGATATATAGGTTTTCATAATCTGTTGCAATTGTTTGTATTTATGTGGTTGATGGTTGTTAATAGCTCCTCTTTCATTGGTGATTTTGTTTTTGAGTTTTCTTTTTTTCAGGAGCCTCGCTAGAGCTCTATCAATTTTGTTGATCTTTTCTAAGAATTAAGTCCTGGTTTCATTGATACGGTCCCTTTTTTTTTTTTTTTTTTTTTTTTTTTTTTTTTTTTTTTTTTTTTTTTTGATACGGTCCCTTTTTAAAAAAATTTTTTTTTTTTAGTTTCATATCATTTAGTTCTTCTGTAATCTTTTTTATTTCCTTCCTTATGCTGCTCTTAGATTTTATTTGTTGTTCTTGTTCTAGCTTCTTTAGGTGTAAGGTTAGGTTGTTTATTTGAGATTTTTCTTGCTTCTTGAAGTAGTCCTGTCTAAATTGCCCTTCTAGAATCAATTTTGCTGCATCCCAGAGGTTTTGGACTCTTGTGTTTTCATTTGCATTTGTTTCCATTTACTTTTGGATTTCTTGGTTAACCCATTCACTGTTTAGTAGCATGTTGTCTAAAGTCATGCTTTTGTGGTCTCTCAGATGTTTTCATGTGGTTGATATCTAGTTTCAGAGCATTGTAGTCAGAAAAGATGCATGTTATGACTTTGATCTTTTTGAATTTATTGGGACTTGTTTTGTGGCCTAATGTGTGATGTGTGTTTTGGAGAATATTCCATGTGCACTTGAAAAAAATGTATATTCTGCTGTTTTTAAATTTTTTTTTATTGGAGTTCAATTTGCCAACATATAGCATATCGCCCAGTGCTCATCCCGTCAAGTGCTCCCCACAGTGCCCATCACCTATTCTGCTTTTTGGATGGAATGTTCTGAATATGTTAAATCCACCTGGTCCAGTGTGTCATTCAAAGCCACTGTCTTCTTGCTGATACTCTGGATGATCTCTCTGTCAATGTAAATGGGGCGTTAAAGTCCCCTACTATCATTGTATTACTATTATTTCCTTTATCTTTGTTATTAACTGTTTTATATATGTGGATACTCTCATGTTAGGTGCCTAATATTTGCAGTTATTGTATCTTGTTGGATTGTCCCCTTTATTATTATATAGTGTCCTTCTTTGTCTCTTGTTATAGTCTTTGTTTTAAAGTCTAGTTTGTTTGAGGGATCCCTGGGTGGTGCAGCGGTTTGGCGCCTGCCTTTGGCCCAGGGCACGATCCTGGAGACCCGGGATTGAATCCCACGTCAGGCTCCCGGTGCATGGAGCCTGCTTCTCCCTCTGCCTATGTCTCTGCCTCTCTCTCTTTCTTTCTCTGTATGACTATCATAAATAAATTTTAAAAAATTAAAAAAAAAAATTAAAAAAAAGTCTAGTCTGTTTGATACAAGTATTGCTTCCTAGGCTTTCTTTTCATTTCCATTTGCATGGTAAATGTTTCTCCATCGCCCTACTTTCAATCTGTGGGTGTCTTTTAGTCTGAAATGAGCCTCTTGTAGGCAGCATGTAGTTAAGTCTTAATTTCTTTTTACCTACTCTGTCATCCTGTGTCTTTTGATTGGAGCATTTAGTCAATTAACATTCAAAGTAATTATTGATAGATATGTATTTGTTGCCATTTCATTACTTGTTTTGTGTTTGTTTCTATAGATTTACTCTGATCCTTCTTTTGTTTTCTTTCATGGTTTGTTTGCTTTCTTTAGTGATATGCTTGGATGTCTTTCTCTCTATTCTTTGCATATCTATTACTGGTTTTTGATTTGTGGTTAGGTTTGTATATAACATCTTTTGTATATAGCAATCTATATTAAGTTTATGATTACTTAAATTTGAACTATTCTCCACCACCATGTCTTAGGTATATGGTATTATATTTTACATTCTTTTATTTTATGAATCCTTTTTTACAGAAATACTTATTTTGTTGCTTTTGTGTCTTTTCATTCTCTCACATAATTATGTTCTTTCCACTCAAAGAGTCACCTTTAATATTTCTTGTAGGGCTAGTTTAGAGGTTATGAACTCCAGTAGGTTTTGTGTGTCTGAGAAACTCTTTATCTCTGCTTCCATTCTGAATGATATCCTTGCTGGATAGAATATTCTTGACTGCAGACTTTTCCCTTCAGCACTTTGAATATATCATGTTGCTCTCTTCTGGCTTGTAAGGTTTCTGCTGAAAAATCTGCTTATAGCCTTATGGAGCTGTATATAACTGTCTTCTTTGATCTTGCTGCTTTAAAATCTCTTTTCTTTATCACTACTTTTTGCCATTTTAATTACTATTTGTCTTGGTGTGGATGTCTTTGAATTGAATGTTTTAGGGAATCTCTGTGCTTCCTGGACCTGGATATCTGTTTCCTTTCCCAGGTTAGGGAAGTTTTTAGTTGTTTCTTCAAAAAATTTCTGCCCTTTTTCTCCCTTCGTCTGAGATCACTATACTCTGAATGTTACTACACTTGATGGAGTCACTGAGTTCTCTAAGATTATTCCCAATATGCATAATTTTCTTTTCTCTTCTTTGCTTAGCTAGATTACTTTTCATTACTCTGTCTTCCAGGTCATGAATTTGTTCCTGTGATTTATCTAGGTTGCTGTTTATTCTATCAAGTGCTTTTTAAATTTCATTTATTGTGTTCTTGATCTCTGATTGGTTCTTTTTTAAAAATATCAGAAAGGGAGACACAACATGAGAGACACCTAACTCTGGGAAACGAACAAGGGGTGGTGGAAAGGGAGGTAGGCGGGAGGTGGGGGGTGACTGGGTGACGGGCACTGAGGGGGGAACTTGATGGGGTAAGCAGTGGGTGTTATGCTATATGTTGGCAAATTGAACTCCAATAAAAAAAAAGAGAATAGCAAAAAAAAAAAATCTTTGTTAAGTGTCTCATTAATGACTTGCACATTTTTCTCAAATTCAGTGAGTATCTTTATGATCATTACCCTAAATTCTCTATCAGGCATATTACTTATATCTGTTTCCCTTAGGTCTCTTGCTGTGGTTTGGTCCTATTCTTTCATTTGGAACTTATTTCTCAGTCTCCTTTTGTCTCTCTGTATCTGGCGCCAATGCTAGTTCCCATAGATGACTGTTGTTTGTGCAGGGAGGGAGAAGTGGGGGAGGGAAATGGAGCCTGGTAGCTCCTTTGTTTCTGGATAGGTCTCTGTGATCTCTGTCTCTGCAAGCCATGTTGCTCTGAGATGAACAAGTTGCTCTCTTTCCCTTCTGCCCTGGCATTTTTCAAACTGATGGTTCTACACTATATCTGTACAGGCTGTTTGTCATGCTGTCTTTTTAAGAACATGGCTTCCTAACATCCTCTGGACTCTCCCAGAGCTTAGTTGGCTGATTTTTAAAATTCCAGGCTTTAAGTCCTGCTGGTTGTGAGAACTCATGGCATTCAGCCCCTCTTGCTTTCAAAGGCAAATATTATGGGAATTTATCCTCTCCATTCCTGGGCTGCCTTATGTTTTTTTCCCTTCTCAAGCTCCCTTCCCACCTGAACAGCCATGGTCTGTTTCACTTTCCAACTGTGTCTTAATCCTTTCTACCTTCTTTAATGTGGCCTCTTCTCTACCTTTAGTTGTGAAGTTTGTTCTACTAGTCTTCAGATCATTTTCTGGGTTATTTATGCTAATGTGCGTGTTACCTAGTTATATTCATGGGATGAGGTGAGCTTAGGGTTCTTCTACTCTGTTATCTTCCCAATCAATCCTAGTCTTTTTCTTTTGGAAAAGAAATTGACGTCTCCCAATGTTGGGGCATTGGACTTTCTAATTCTTATTGATTTTATTCTTCTAAGTCCTTCTTCTAACTCCTAATTTTTTATTCCTTCTTTAGTGCTTTCTTTTCTTACCTGACATTCTTTCTATATTCCCTTATTCCATCAACTGAATGATGAGACTCTCTCCACATCTATTATGGTGAGGCCAGGACTGTTCCTGAGATTACAGGTATTTCTAATGGGGCTGAGGATGGAGGAAGAAGCCCTGATTCTGTAGTTCACCACTACTTGATAGTGGGGGGCTACCTCCTGCCCCTTTAGGAGAGATGTATATTGTAAGTATAGGCTTCTGAAAGCTTAAGGCTCAGAGGCAGCTATATTCCTAGCCACTATACCCGTATCTTGGTGGTTGCCATCTCCTTTGGGGATTATCAAAAAAGAGCTACTTACCCAGTCCTAGCTGTAGATGACCTGGGTGTCATGGAGAAGTTGCTCATCCCTGAGGTGGACACATGAAGGAGTCATTCTCTTACAGGAGTTTAGAAATGTCTCCCTGAGGGCCCTGAACCCTGCTCACATCCTAACTTTGGACTATAGCCAAAGAAGGAGAAGTTAGAACTTAACTAGAAACTTACAAATCTGTCAGACAGTTGCAGAATGTGGCACCAGTCATCTGGTCACTTGCAAAACATAGTGAATCATAGCCATCAGATCTGTTTAACCAGGGCTGGGCATTAGGAGTTATCAAAATGTCTCAATTCCAGGGCACTTCCACTAGAGCCCAGGTCCTTGATTTCTCACTTCTTGTCTCCTTTTTTGTATGGACAATGTGTACAGTGAGGCTTGAATTCTCATCCTATTCTGAATCCCCTCCTCCCCCACTTTTAGGAAGCAGAAAACTAATAGCAGCAATAGTTAGGATCATAAATCAACATTTTTACATTCTAGGTCATCAGGTGGGTATTCCCAGAACCCTGCAGTGACCTCTTTGGAGGTCACTTGGATAAAGAAGAAGCTGAGGTAAGCTCAGCTCTTTTGACCTGTTGACCCTTAAGGATCAGCAGCCAAGACAAGTTTCCTTTGTATCTCATAATGGATGCTGCCTGGTCATATTTTCTTACATTCTGGAATGAGGTGATTGACTAGGCTTGGAGAAAGATCAGAGGGTTTTTTTCTGGACTGGCTATATTTAAAGATCAAAGAAATTTTGGACTCTTATGAGCTCTGTTTTGGGGAGGAGCTAGAAAAGCATAGGGTAGTTTTAATTCCCAGAGAGACCTCTAGACTAATCAGAAATTTCCTTTTGATTTCCTCCTCTCTCTGATTCCTCCACCCACATCTGAAGACTCCTCAATATTTCCATGGGACTTGGAAATCCCTGAAATAAATCTTATTTTATTCTGACATTGGAGGATATTTTACTGGGCTCAGTTACTTATATCCTCAATACTCAAAGTCTGATTCATGAATCAGCAGTTTTGGAATCACATGGTAGCCTGTTAGAAATATAGGATCTCCGGCCCATGCTAGACCTACAGAATTGGAATCTGCTTTTTAACAAGGTATACAGGTGGTTTGTATACATGTACAAAACAATGAGGTTTGAAAGCCCCGATTTATACATTCTTTCTTGAATGGGTGAAGGAAGGAGCTCCAGATATGGCTTTTATGCTATAATTCTAGGCTTTTGGATGTTTTGGTTATTTTTCTTAAACACTAGAATTTGCATCTGGACATTTGAGAATTTTAATTTGACTACTCTGAGTAAGCATTCTGTTCTGATCTCCCCACTATTTAATCCCAATGCCAGTCCTGCTAAGCCCATATAGCAGAGCTGGGAAGCTGCTTACCTCTATGCTTGCTGTCTCTCCTCTATTGAAAAAAGCCATGTCTTACTGAGGTCTGAGAGTATCCTCAGGTCCTCTGTTGCCATCCCATTGGGGTAAAGGATCCCTCTGAACCTGTCCAGCTAATTGGGTTGGACAGAGGAAAGACTAGCAGTGCTCATGGGAGTTCAAGGAAAGCCAATGTTTCACTTGGCTGAAGGGGGAAAAGAAAAGAACATCTCAACTCCAGCTCTTAGCCAAAGAGAAGATGAGACTTTGGGTTGAACTCCTCCTTATTCCCTCCCACCACTCTTGGCTTATCCAAACCTGGAATACTGCTTTTACCTCGAATCCGAGCATCTTCCTGCAGCTGAAAAATAATGAGAATTCAGAGATAATCAGAGACTTAGAGGCCAGTCTCCTCTGAAAATTTGGTGTAACAGCTATACACTTGGTCAAATGTAGGATGTCTATGTGGGAAATATGGGCTTTTAGGGAATGCAATTAAATTCTAAGTTTCCTAAAAGCAGAATTTGTATTGTTTTTGTATCCCTCATACCAAACCACCTAACATAATGCCCTGCATACAGCATCTGCTCAATAAATGTTTACTGAATAATGAATAAATAAATAAGATGAGGTGTGGCCTCTTTAAGGGTGGGAGACACATGATTCATTACTTGTAGTCATAATTGCTTATTTAGTGATCTCTCCTTTTAAATTTTTTTTTGGCTTTTCTGCTCTCCCTTTCCTGGCTGCATTTTTTTACCGTTTTATCCTCACTGCATCTCCAGTGGTTCTCTAAGGGGAGAACCTTTAAGTATCTGTGAAAGTCATTCAGAAAAATTCATACCCATCCTAGAGTAAACAACTGTTGATGATACACTTTGGGACCCATGAGCAAACAGGAGTCTGGTAGATCATCTTTCTCCATAACAGTGCTCTAGGCATGGGTCCTTATGTTTGTCTAATTAAAAAGAAAGCACGTTCTAATTCTACATCTTCCTACTATCTTTTGCTTGATATTCTTCTCTCAGTATTTAAGTACAAAAATTGTTCTTAACAAGTCTGTGACTAGGGTGTCTGTTTTGCCTACCAGCCTGGGGACCTTTGAAGGAAGGGACTTCTCTGGTGGACCCCATGATGAAGCACGAGAAGAGAGTTTCAGCATAGAGGACATCAGATGAGACTTTTAACTTCATATATAGGCCCTGAGAGGGTGGAAATCAACACACACAAGTCCCACTTATAGACAGGCTTCCTCCTCTTACTAGCTGAAATGTTGTCTGGAGGATACGCAGGCATCAGGGGACTAAAGTTTTAGGAGGGTGGAGACACCCTGACCCTCAGGCAAAACTTGGGTAAAAATATCAAGTTTCTGATCTCTACCCAGTGTCTCCTTTTACTTGCAGCCAGTTGGAGGCAAACACTGCTATAATTTTTCCCTAGAGTAAGTCCCAGACATAGCAGCAGGATACAAAGACATAGCTTCTTGGGACTATAGAAATATTTCATTTCTAAGGCCAAGAGTGGTTCAGATAGTGAATTAGAGGAAGTTTATTTTCAGTGTCCTCTCAATTAATTTATACATCATTTCTTGCCAACTAGGAAGAGAGAATTACTGTTTCTAAGATCATGGGAGGCTCATATTATATTTAGATGCTAATCTTAATGAAACTGTATCTTTACTCAGAGAAACAAAGGAAATCTGTCTAAAATTTTCTCATTTGCCTTGGTTTTATAATGTTAGTACTTGTTCTAAGGTGTGTGTTTACTTATAGAAGTAGCTACTGATAAGAAATTGTATAGATAGATAGTGCCTGTTCTTCACTCTAACAGACAGGAAAAAAAGGTGGGACGGCAGGCTCGGTAGGACCCAGATATATCAACACCTTGAGGAAGCTAATAAAATAACCCAGTGTCTGTGACAGGCCAATAATAATAGTACATGTTTGACTGTATTTTTAAAATATTTGATCATTGCATAGGAAAAAGACTGAAATCTGTATGGAGGAAGAGCAGAGGAAGAGGAATGTTTCTCTTTAGCAAAGACATTTAGCTCTGGCCTCTAATTTGTGCTTCTTTACAGTTAGTAGACATCCTTGCCCAATAAGGAAATTTACTATGTCACTTGGTGACTCCTCTTAACTAAGTTACTTATCAGTGTTTTGTATGACCATACAGAGTATTCTTGCTGAGAGAAGTTCTGATAGATACAGCTTTCTCTGTTATCCTATTTCCACAAGGAGATTGTTAAGCATTTTCTTCCCTAAGCTTCTTGAACTGACAAGTCCATGCTGCTCTTTAGGGAGAAGTCACTAGATAAAGGGATGAAACTAAAACCTTAATCAGGGTCAACATCACAGTAGGGTATAGTAAAATGGGAGCAAAGGAAAATGATATGGTCAGGAAATTTAGAGAATTGAAATTTAATCTCACCTCCTTTTGTATATCCCTAAAAGCCATTCGTACCTGAAAGAAGACACAAAAATTTTGAAAAATTAGTATTATAGGCTTTATTATAAAGGAACTATATATGTGTGTGTGTGTGTGTGTGTGTGTGTGTATAAAATCTTGCAGCTATCAGGCTGTAGTGTGTGTGGCTTCCTAGCTTTAGCAATAAATCCCAGTGACTTCTACTCTACATATAGAGTAGACTTCTGGGCCACCATTTTTCCATGTGATAAATGAGTGAAACACAGGAAGTTATTTAAAGAAGTCTCGAGGATCCCTGGGTGGCGCAGCGGTTTGGCGCCTGCCTTTGGCCCAGGGCGTGATCCTGGAGACCCGGGATCGAATACCACGTCGGGCTCCCGGTGCATGGATCCTGCTTCTCCCTCTCCCTCTGCCTATGTCTCTGCCTCTATCTCTTTCTGTGTGTGACTATCATTAAAAAAAAATAAAGAAGTCTGAGTTGTGAAAAGAATATAAATGAAACCCACTATTATATTTCATTTGTTTAATTGGTCATTGTTCTGAAGCAATAATAGCTGTTAAAATCAACACATATTTGTATTTAGATTATAATACACAGGAGGACAACACCAAATATTGGTAAGTGTACAGAACAGCTAGAGTTCATACGTTGTTGGAAGGAGTATAGAATTGTATAATCACTTTGGAAAAAGATCTGGCAGTCTTGTAAAACTAAATATATATTTCCACTTGCACCTAGCTATGGGTGGATATAATGACTATTGGAAATCTGAGTTGCTTCATTTTGGGGAAGGGATGAGGATTTTGAGATGGATAGTTGTATCTTGTTTGGTGGAAATATAGAATTCAGGAGTTTCAACGTGTGTATTGGTGCACATGGAAGCTGAATAGTCAATGGGATGGACTGTGCCAGTTATCAATTTACTGCCTTTGTTCATTCTTTGTTGTATCACTGTCATCCTTTTTAATGTCATAGGTATCCAATTATGTACTGGTTCCCAACAGTATGGTTTTCTGATGCTTACATAAGCAATTTACTCTATCTAATATGATAATTTTAAGAACATTAAATAGTTATTCTACCCATTTTTAGTTAAGAAGATTGCTTTCTTCTGTAAAATTTATAGAAGAGTCATCGAAAATCATAGAGTAAAAAAGTTGATTACATTATTCATTTCATATAATATTCAATAGGAGCTTGCAGGAGAGACTATGGAGACTTTTACTCATTTAAAAAAATTTTATATTTTAAAATTTTTAATAAAAAAAATCCAGGCATTAATTTAATAGTCTTTTCTTGCTTGGCTCCATAGGGAAACTTATAGATTCAAAGTGATCAATTGTCTTCTAATTCCCATCTCTATCTAAGAATTTAAGTATACATGAATGTATACTTAATGTATACTAGAATGTCAAGAATGGGAAGCTAAAGTAGTTGATATTTTGGGGAAGTCATCAGAAACTCCAAATAATGTCTATGTTCTATAAACATAACAACTTGCTCTGGCTATCTAATGGGCATAGTTAGCTTCTGCACTAATATACCATTCAAATATAAAGTGAAATTTGACATTTTCATGTTTGAGAATTGGCCACTTTGTTATTTTTATATAGCTAGGAAACCAAGGGCATTTTGTGAAAATAGAAAAGACACCAGTTTTTAGAGAATAAAAAGAAGCTACTCTCAAATTCTTTAAATTTAAGTCTGTTATAAAGCAATTTCAAAATCAAGGCTGAATAATCTAGATTCTGAGACTTAGTGCTCATGGCATTGTTTTAGTAAGAAGACTGAAGGCAACAAATTCACACTGGTGACCTAGTGGACCTATTTTTTATTTTCAACTCATAGTTGTCAGATTCTAAAACACACTCGTAATTGGATTCAGCAGTTTCATTTATTATCAAACGTTTGACTTAACGAAGGATTTTTTTTTTTTACTGGATCTCTTTAAATCAGTTTCATGAAATGAGATTTAGCTATCTTTTCCCAACCACAAAAATGGCAATTATTCTTCACATCCAAAGTACAGACTTATATTCTTTTACTTCTCAACACTTTAGAAGTCTTCAACAAAAAGTAGGTCTGAGTCTAATAAATTTTAAGAACAGGAAAGTTCCAGGCATAGTTTTCTATTGTTAGCCATTATTCTCATTTAAACTACTGTCAATAAATTTGGGAATATGTAGGACATTTTGAAGCATAAAAAATTTTTGTTAGCAACCTCTGATCCCATGGAATGAATCTAGTATTCAAGCTCCTCCAGAATCTTTATTAAAATACTCTAAAGAAATTCACAACAGAAATGCCTTACTAAAGCAATTTCCTATTATAAATAATTCAAAGAAGAGTGGGATCCAAATATTAAAATTATGTTGAAATTATATCTGGAGGACAATCCAGTTTTGATGTCCTTTAATGTCTTAATATAGACCTACCAGCCATAACCAGTAGGAGAAAACAATCCTCCTCTGTGCTAATGATAAAATCCCATCATGTTCCAGGCAAGACCTTTAGAAGCAATGGAGATGTTACTCTGAAACTCACTAGCAATTATATGAAAATTAATTTTTTTGTATATTTTTCTGTTGGAGTTCAATTTGCCAACATATAGCATAATACCCAGTGCTCATCTCATTACGTGCCCCCCTCAGTGCCCGTCATTTTTAATGGACTTAGTTTGGCATTCAAATGAATACCTCTACTCTTCAGAGTGAGTCATTTATTTTTTGAGAGATTTATTTTGAAGCTAATTCATTCTGGGGGGGGGCGCGAATGTTTCAGAAAATTATGGTTTATGATATGTGAATCAAGGGCTACAGTCAAGTATTTGTTAGACAATTTGAGTAGCTCTGAAGGTAAAATAACTTCCTTTTGGATCAGCAATAGAATTAAGATATATAATTTTCATAACAAAATGGTAACTTTGCCTTCTTCTCATCCAAGATTTAAAGTATATGGATTTCTCAATAGTTGCCATAAGGTTGTTTGTGGATCAGATTTATTCATTCTATAGTTCTTTTTAAAAGGTTGGCAGAGAAAACATATTTGAGAGGGATTATCTAATGGACAGGTGGATATCTAGAAGGGTGCCAAGGTACACAAACATGAGTTTCTGATGATTTGGGACTGGATGAGTAATAGAACAAGACAAGAGAGGCATAGAGATCCTTCACTATCAATCTGCAATTACTTTTTTTAAAAGGTTTTATTTGTTTATTCATGATAGACACAGAGAGAAAAGGCAGATACATAGGCAGAGGGAGAAGCAGGCTCCATGCAGGAAGCCTAATGTGGGACTCGATCCCGGGACTTAGGAATCATGCCCTGAGCCAAAGGCAGACACTCAACCACTGAGCCACCCAGGCATCCCAGCAATTACTTTCTTAATTCCTCTCTCCTTTCTCCCATGTCTCAACATGCTGTCAAAAGATGACCCCTTTGTACTCACTTGGTCCCAAAGAGCTTCAGTGATTGTTAGCTGTATTTCCTGTTGAAATAAGAGATATATCTTGGGAACATTACCCTAACTCTTCCAGAGTCTGAAAAACATCATGAAACTGATAGAATACAGGGTATTTTTTTTGGAAATTGAGATGGACACTTGAAGTCACCCTATTTTTCAGGCAGTTCAAAGTCCCTTCAGTCTTATGGGGTCATTTTTAGGTGGTATCTCCTGTCATCTCTTGATCTAGCTAGTGGGTGACAGGTAGAAACAGACTCATATTTTATCCTTATAAATACCCAGATAGCCTGCCTGCTCCTAGAGTTATCTAGTGAAGTAGTAGCATTGAAAGTATTACCTAGATTCACTAGCTAGTTAAGAGCACCCTGAATTACAATGCCCAAGTCCTCCAAGCTATGGTCCTTACTAGGCAGCTTTCTTGCCTCCTGGCTGCAGTCCCTTCTGCATTTTCAGCAGGAACCAGGAGTCCCAAAGGAACTTGGAAGTCTTACCCACCTTTGGTCTCATTGTGTCATCAGTGGATTTTCTGGAAAGAAAAAGTGATATAAATCTGATGAGGCACCGAGTGTGTGATGTCAGCAAGATGGCAGAAAAGGAGAGTCCAGTCCTCATACCCCCTACACAAACATGAATTTTGACAACCATCATGGATGTGAATACTTCTGTGGGAAACCAGGAGTCTCACAAAGAGGTTCTAGCACCTCACTGAAACAAAATATCCATAAATAGATGCATTGAAGAGGGTAAGAAAAACAGTTTCACTTTGCCTATGTCATCCTTCCCCAAGGACAGCATAGTTCAGTGTCAGGAGAGACACTCCCAGCTTGTGACTTCTCCCATGGGAACCTTGTGAGACATTGCCCAAGAAGCCAACTTCTGTTTTGTCCCACCGAGGTCACTGAGATGATTGGCACAGCTAAATAGTCTTGGGGGGGATCTGGGAACAGAGAAAGGGAATGGATACTCCTAGAAACTATGATATGGATCTCAAAAATCAGCTACAGATCCTACTACTACCTGGTTTGTGAACTCTACCAAGAGAACTACTCATGAATTCCATGGGACTTCTTATCTGCAGATGTACCCCCTCAACTGGCTGACAGATGCCCCCAGAATTCTATATACACCCTGAGATGATGCATACAAGCCTCTGCAGATGGCAAGTGCAAGCATCTGCACAGTATGTAGATATCAGCAGCTGGCTCAATTAAGTAGGAATGAGAGAAGGAAAACAATCTTGAATGTTCCAGGACACCATCTTGGAGGAAATAAACAGGAGGCTCTCAGTACCTAGACTGACTTTATAGAATCAAGAGAAGACAGAAAATCTTAAATACTCCTGAAGAGGAAATAAAAGGATGGGGTTGAGTGCATCCATAAAAAAAAGTCTGAGGAACCCCTCACATTTTTAACTGGTCCAACTGGTGAAAGTCTTTCATTCCCAAAACCAGTCAGTAAAGATTGGCAGGAAGGACTGCTTCTTTAAATGCAAAGATGGCAATAGAAGAATTCAAAGAACAAAGAATCAAGGAAACCAGTGTCACTAAAGGAAAAAAATAAAACTGCAGCAGTGGGCCCCAAAGAAATAGAAATCTAGGAATTGCCTGGAAAATGGCTCAAAATAATCATACTAAAGAAGCTCAGTGAGCTTCAAGAGGATGCAACTAGTGGAAATCAGGAAAGCAATACATAAAGTTAAAAGATTAACAAAGAGATAAAAACCATTAAAAAAAAGAACCCAATAATTTCAGGAGCTGAAGAATATGATGACTGCACTGAAGGATTCAATAGAGAGCTTCAACAATAGACTCAAGCAGAAGAAAGAATCATTAAGCTTGAAGACAGATAACTTGAAATCCAAACAAACAAAAAGAAAAAGACAATGCAAAAGAGTGTAGAAAATATTTGTAACTTATGGAATACCATCAAATAACACAATATAGACATTTTGAGAACCCCATAAATCACAGGGAAGGAGAAAGGGGCAGAAAACGTATTTAACAAAATAATGCCCCAAAAAATCCCTAAGTCCAGGGAAGGAAATAAACATCCTGATTATGATGCTCAAAAATCACAAAGAGGCTGAATATTGAGAGATCTTCACTGAGACATAATCAAATTGTCTAAAGTCAAAGACAGAATTTGGAAAGCATCAAGAAAAAGTGAATTGCTATGTACAAGGCTACACCCAAAAGATTATCAGCTGACTTCTCAGCAGACACTTTGTGGGCCGGGAAGGAATAAGATGAAGTAGCCAAAGTATTACGAGAAAAAACCCTGCTAACCAAGAATACTTCGCCTGGCAAAACTATCCAGAAATGAATGAGAGGCAAAGACTTTCCCAGACAAACAAAAGCTAAGCAAGTTTATCACCACCAGACTTGGTGTGCAATAAGTGCTAAAGGGAGTTCTTCAAGTTGAAATGAAAAGATGGTGAACAGCAGAATGAAAACATCAAATGTAAATCTCCATAGAGAAGATAAGTATATAGTCTAATTCAGAATACTCCAGTGCTATTATGGTGGTGCTTTAATCATTTTTAATGCTAGCATAAAATTTAAAACCCAAGAGTACTAAGAGTAACTGTAGTTACAATAATTTGTTAATGGATACACATTACAAAAAGATGTAAATATCAGGGCACCTGGCTGGCTGTTAGTAGAGCATATGACTCTTGGTCTTGGGCATCACAATCCCTGATTTCAAGCTATATTACAAAAGTATAGTTATCAAACATTATGGTATTGGCATATAAACAGATACACAAACCACAAGAGAGAGAAATTAACACACACACACACACACACACATATATGTAGTTAATTAATGTTTGACTAGGGAGCCAAGGATACAAAATGGGAAAAATATGGTCTTTTCAAAAAAACTTGAGGAAGCAGGATTTCCACATGAATACGAATGAAATTGAGCCCTTATTTTACAGAATGTACAAAAATCAAGCCAGCATTGATTAAAGACTTAAGACAAACTGTAAAGCTCCTAGAAGAAAACAAATGGAAAAACTCAACATTATTTTTGGCAGTAGTTTTTTGGATATGACACCAAGAGCCCAGGCAACAAAAAGAAAAATAAACAAGTGGGAGTATATCAAACTAATAACTTTCTACACAACAAGGAAATCAACAAAATGAAAAGGCAGCCTCTAGAATGAGGGCCTAATATCCAAAACCTCTGATAAGGGGCTAATATCCAAAATATGTAAGAAACTCCTACAACTCAGTATCAAAAAAGCAAATAACCCAATGGTAAAATGGGCAAAGGATCTGAATAGACATTATTTCAAAGAAGACATACAAATAGCCAACAGGTACATGAAAAGTGCTCAACTTCATTAGTCATCAGGGAAATGCAAATCAAAACCACAGTGAACTGGAGGGTATTATGCTGAGTGAAGTAAGTCAGTCGGAGAAGGACAAACATTATATGTTCTCATTCATTTGGGGAATATAAATAATAGTGAAAGGGAATATAAGGGAAGGGAGAAGAAATGTGTGGGAAATAGCAGAAAGGGAGACAGAACGTAAAGACTGCTAACTCTGGGAAACGAACTAGGGGTGGTAGAAGGGGAGGAGGGCGGGGGGTGGGAGTGAATGGGTGACGGGCACTGGGGGTTATTCTGTATGTTAGTAAATTGAACACCAATAAAAAATAAATAAATAAAAATAAAATAAAAATCACACCCATACTTGAAAAAAAATAAAAAATAAATAAAAAATAAAAAATAAAAACAATAAAAATGCTGTAAAAGGAAAAAAAAACCACAATGAAAATGAAAATGATCATACGAGTTAGAATGATTATCAAAAAGACAAATAAGTGTTGGCAAGGTTGTGGAGAAAAGGGAACACTTGAGCGCTTTTGGTGGAATGTAAATTGGTGCAGCCATGATGGAAAACAGTATGGAGGTTCCTCAAAAAATTAGAAATAGAACCACCATATAAGCTAGCAATTCTGCTTCTTAATATTTACCCAAAGAAAATGAAAACACTAATTAAAAAGATATATGGACCTCCATGTTCATTGTAGCATTATTTAAAGTAGTCAAGATATGAAAACAACCTAAGTATCCATCAATGGGTGAATGGATAATGAAAATGTGATCTATATTGACATGGATATCTATATATAGATCTATACAATGGAGTATTAGTCATAAAAAAGGAAATCTTGTATTTGTGACATGGATGGAACTTGACATTATGATACATGAAATAAGTAAAAAAAAAAAAAAGATACAATATGATCTTATCTGTGAAATATCCCTCCCCCACAAAAAACCCCCAAACTGAACTCATAGATACAGAGAACAGATTGGTGATTGCCAGAGTGGGGGAAGATGGTGGGTGAAATGGATGAAGAGGTCAAAAGGTACAAATTTTCAGTTATAAAGTAAGTCATGGGGCTGTGTGTACATCATAATAACTAGTTAATGATACTGAATTGCATATTTGAAAGCTGCTGAGTAGATCTTAAAAGTTCTCTTTACAAAGAAAAACATTTTGTAACTATGTATGGGGACATATGTTAATTAGATATATTGTGGCAGTTATTTCACAATATATAAAATAACAAATCATTTTGTCCTACACCTGAAACCAATAAAATGTTATGTTGGTTATAACTCAATTTCAAAAAAGGTATCAAGTGTTGGTGAAGATGTAGATAAAAGGGAACCTTGGTACACTGTTGGTGGGAATGTAAATTGGTACAGACATTATGGTTAACAGTGTTAGAAAAAAATTTTTAGTGGAATTACCATGTAAGCCAGCAGTCCCACTATTGTGTATATGTGTGTGTGTGTGTGTGTATATATATGGAATATATATATACATATATGTGTAATATATATATGGAATATATGTATATATATGGATATATACACACACACACACACACATATACACAATGGAACTGAAATTATTTTTCTTTAATAGATACCTGCACTCCTATGTTCATTGCAGCATTATTTATAATAGCTAAGATATGGAAACAACCTATTGTCCATGACGGATGAGTGGTTAAAGAAAATGTGGCATATTCATACAATTGAATACTAAAAACAAGGAATAGGGGATCCCTGGGTGGCTCCACGATTTATCGCCTGCCTTTGGCCCAGGGCGCGATCCTGGAGTCCCAGGATCAAGTCCTGCGTCAGGCTCCCAGCACGGAGCCTGCTTCTCCCTCTGCCTGTGTGTCTCTGCCTCTCTCTCTCTCTCTCTCTCTCTCTCTCTCTCTATGTCTATGAATAAATAATAAATAAAATCTTTAAAAAAAAAAACAAGGAAATCCTGTCATTTATGACAACACAGATGGACCTGGAGGACATTATGCTAAGTGAAATAAGCCAGACAGAGAAAGGCAAGTATTATGTTATCTATATTATATGTGGAATCTAAAATCTAGAGATCTAATGTATAGCCTGCTGACTATAAATAATACTGTATTGTATACTTGAAATTTGCTGAGAGGGTAGTTTGGAGTTGTATTATATGAAGGCCTTTGTAACTATAAAGTTCGTTTTAAATATTATTATTTCTGTTTTTCAGTGTCTTGCTCATTCCCACTGCCAGAACATCTATTGTCAGCTGAGAAGTCAGGTCTCTCATGTTTATGTGCTTTCTCATATAGAACTCTTAGAGACTCCAATATCTACTCATTATTTTCTCCTTATACTCCTGCAGCTGTCTGCAAGAGACATCATATCCTTAGAACAGGTTTCCATCTTCCTACAAGTTTCAGGCTTCTCAGTTTCTCACTGGCTCTCCGAGTTGAGATCCAGTTTACTATTCTGAGCACTTTAATTAAAGATAGCTTGAAGATACATTGACTCTCTTCCTGAATTCCTGCAAACTCTTTATCTCAAAACATCTGCATGCCTCAAAAACCCAAGCCAAGTCCTAATTCTTTGCTGAAGCTTTTGGCCCATAAGCTCACAGTAAGCCTCCTTTCTTTCAACTTTATGGATAACATTGCCGGGTCTCATACTCAGTCTCATGGGGCAGATTCCGGCCCTCCTCTCTACCCTAGTCCAAGGGACACATGGTTTTGGATGGATGGCCTTAATTTATTTATAGATGATATAAGGACTTCTAGCAAAAGTTTACACTGGGATAAATAAATGTCCCTAGGTTATATACCTAAATGACTCTAAGAGGTATTTCAGATTGATGCCCACCCTCTAAATTGGAATGACAAAGATCTACTAATGTTCCTTCCATTGAGGAGGTGGCAAAGAGAGAGGACACATGAAAGTCCCCATCTTTCTCTGTCAGATAATAGGTGCAGCCAGAAGGGGGTTGGGAGACAGGTGACAATGCCAGTTTGTGTCCCATACAGCATATCTAATCTAAAAACTTTTGAAGATCATCATTAGCTCCATTTACCTATTCTGCCCAGATGTCCTTTGCTCTTGATCTTGGAAGATATGCTGTGCCATTTGTCCTTGAACAGAAACCAGAAACTCTGGAGCTGAAGATGGAGATCTCTCTAGGCCCTGGGAAGGCACAAATGATAGAGGGGAGAGACAGGTGTATAGTGAGAAGAGGAGCACTTAGCTACTAGAGAACTGTCAGGGCAGAGGTCTCCGTAATTCCTGAAGCATCTGTGTTTTGAATGGGTCAGTGGGTATATGTGTGCACATATATGTAAAGAAAGATAAGGGTGAGAGTAAGAAAGTGTAACCCCAGGTAAGCCTCTCCCCTTTTTTTTCAGTAAGAACATAAATTCCAGTGAGCAAGTAGGTGAAAACAACCTGACTAAAAAATAAAGCTGGCTGAGATTGGGGCTAAGTTGCTGGCTAGAGACTCCTTGAGGTGAAGGTGGGCTCTAAGGCAAGGATAGGAAGTAGTGCATAATGAATTTAAGATAGGAAAATTCCCTCTCCCCCTACCTCACAGAATCTTCATGGTTAACTAAGGGTAGCTCTACAGGCTGGAAGTCTATCAGCTCTAGCCTTCAAGTGCTTTTGTAGAGGAGGGGAACCTTATAGTTGATGGTGTCAAAAAGACATGAAGCTGAGATGCTAAAGCTGTGACCTAGACAAGAGTTAAACCCTCCTCTGAAAAGTTGCCTCCTAGTTTCCCCCCTCCCATTCTTCTCCACTTCTAAACTCAAGTCAGAACTAGGCCAGTTATGCTCAGAAAGTTACCCAGCTGGGCTTCCCAAGTTGTACTTCACCCCACCCCTTTCCTCCTAGAATTTTTTCTATTTGAGCCCCATCTCACAACACCCTCATCTCATCTATTCCTTATCCATCTTGCCCTTTTCAACTCTCTGTGACTTCAGCTGTGACATCACAAATCTGACAGTTGGTTCTCCCCTCCTCATCTCAGCCCAGGCTCCATTCAATCCAAATGATAATGATAAAATAATGGGATAATATTATGAAATTTGAGTTTTAATTTCTAAGATTTTTTTCTTGCTTCATTGCCTTCCATTCATTGTATTAAACATCCAGTGCTTTTGAGAGACAGTAGGAATGATCTTCAAAAAATCCACCTTTAACTTTGAATTTCAAAAGAGGGTCCAAAAAATTTGGCTTTCAATTTCTTAAAAATTAAAAAAAAATCTAGTATACTTAACATACACTGATTTATATTAGTTTCAGGTGTACAGTATAGTGATTCAACAATTCTGTATATTATTCAGTGCTTGATAAGCAAGAGAAAAGATAAGTGAAGAAGATTAAGTACTCTTAATCTTCACTTATTTCATCCTTCCCTCTGCCATTTCCCCTCAGGCAACTACTAGTTGTTCTCTGTGTTTAAGGTTTCACTCATACATGAAATATAAGAAATAGTGAAAGGGATTATAAGGGAAAGGAGGAGAGCTGAGTGGAAAAAATTAAAGAGGGCGATAAACCATGAGAGACTCCTAACTCTGGGAAGCAAACAAAGGGTTGTAGAAGAGGAGGTAAATGGGGAGATGGGGTAACTGGGTGATGGACACTGAGGAAGGCACTTGATGGGATAAACACTGGGTGTTATACTATATGTTGGCAAATTGAATTTAAATTTTAAAATTCTAAATAAAACGTGGGGTTTTTTTGGTCTCTTTTTTCTTTGTTCATTTGTTTTATTTCCTAAATTATACATATGAGTGAAATCATATGGTGGTTGTCTTTCTCTGACTTATTTTGCATAGCATAATACCCTTTGGTTCCATCCACATGGTTGCAAATGGCAAGATTTCATTCTTCTTTATGATTAATATTCCATTGTATATATGTATACACACCACCTCTTCTTTTATCAATTTATATATCATTGGACATTTTTAATAATAAATTTATTTTTATTGGTGTTCAATTTGCCAACATACAGAATAACACCCAGTGCTCATCCTGTCAAGTGCCCCCCTCAGTGCCCGTCACCCATTCACCCCTACCCCCCGCCCTCCTCCCCTTCCACCCCCCCCAGTTCTTTCCCAGAGTTAGGAGAATTATATTTGCTGTGGGTTTTTCGTAGATGGCTTTTAAGATGTTGAGGATTGTTCCCTCTATCCCTACACTCTGAAGAGTTTTGATCAGGAATGGATGCTGTATTTTGTCAAATGCTTTCTCTGCATCTAATGAGAGGATCATATGGTTCTTGGTTTTTCTCTTGCTGATATGATGAATCACATTGATTGCTTTACGAGTGTTGAACCAGCCTTGTGTCCCAGGGATAAATCCTACTTGGTCATGGTGAATAATTTTCTTAATGTATTGTTGGATCCTATTAGCCAGTATCTTGTTGAGAATTTTTGCATCCATGTTCATCAGGGATATTGGTCTGTAATTCTCCTTTTTAGTGGGGTCTTTGTCTGGTTTTGGAATTAAGGTGATGCTGGCCTCATAGAACGAATTTGGAAGTACTCCATCTCTTTCTATCTTTCCAAACAGCTTTAGTAGAATAGGTATGGTTTCTTCTTTCAACGTTTGATAGAATTCCCCTGGGAAGCCATCTGGCCCTGGACTTTTGTGTCTTGGGAGGTTTTTGATGACTGCTTCAATTTCCTCCCTGGTTATTGGCCTGTTCAGGTTTTCTATTTCTTCCTGCTCCAGTTTTGGTAGTTTGTGGCTTTCCAGAAATGCGTCCATTTCTTCTAGATTGCCTAATTTATTGGCGTATAGCTGTTCATAATATGTTTTTAGAATCGTTTGTTTTCCTTGGTGTTGGTAGTGATCTCTGCTTTCTCATTCATGATTTTATTAATTTGAGCCTTCTCTCTCTTCTTTTTAATAAGGCTGGCTAATGGTTTATCTGTCTTATTAATTCTTTCAAAGAACCAACTCCTGGTTTTGTTGATCTGTTCCACAGTTCTTCTGGTCTCGATTTCGTTGAGTTCTGCTCGAATCTTTATTAACTCTCTTCTTCTGCTGGGTGTAGGATCTCTTTGCTGTTTTTTCTCTAGCTCCTTTAGGTGTAAGGTTAACTTTTGTATTTGAGTTCTTTCCAGTTTTTTGAGGGATGCTTGTATTGCGATGTATTTCCCCCTGAGGACTGCTTTTGCTGCATCCCAAAGATTTTGAACAGTTGTGTCTTCATTTTCATTAGTTTCCATGAATCTTTTTAATTCTTCCTTAATTTCCTGGTTGACCCTTTCATCTTTTAGCAGGATGGTGGTCCTTAACCTCCACGTGTTTGAAGTCCTTCCAAACTTCTTGTTGTGACTTGGTTCTAATTTCAAGGCATTATGGTCTGAGAATATGCAGGGGACAATCCCAATCTTTTGGTATCGGTTCAGACCCGATTTGTGACCCAGTATGTGGTCTAATTTATTTTTTTTTTAATTTTTATTTATTTATGATAGTTACAGAGAGAGAGAGAGGCAGAGACACAGGCAGAGGGAGAAGCAGGCTCCATGCACCGGGAGCCCGATGTGGGATTCGATCCTGGGTCTCCAGGATCGCGCCCTGGGCCAAAGGCAGGCGCCAAACTGCTGCGCCACCCAGGGATCCCGAGTATGTGGTCTATTCTGGAAAAAGTTCCATGTGCACTTGAGAAGAATGTGTATTCAGTTGAGTTTGGATGTAAAGTTCTGTAGATATCTGTGAAATCCATCTGGTCCAGTGTATCATTTAAAGCTCTCGTTTCTTTGGATATGTTGTGTTTAGAAGACCTATCGAGTGTAGAAAGCGCTAGATTGAAGTCACCAAGTATAAGTGTATTATTATCTAAGTATGTCTTAACTTTGGTTATTAATTGATTGATATATTTGGCAGCTCCCACATTCGGGGCATATATATTGAGGATTGTTAAGTCCTCTTGTTGGATAGATCCTTAAGTATGATATAGTGTCCCTCTTCATCTCTCACTACAGTCTTCAGGGTAAATTTTAGTTTATCTGATATAAGGATGGCTACCCCTGCTTTCTTTTGAGGACCATTTGAATGGTAAATGGTTCTCCAACCTTTTACTTTCAGGCTGTAGGTGTCCTTCTGTCTAAAATGAGTCTCTTGTAGACAGCAAATAGATGGGTCCTGCTTTTTTATCCAGTCTGAAACTCTGCGCCTTTTGATGGGGTCATTAAGCCCGTTCACGTTCAGAGTTACTATTGACAGATATGGGTTTAGTGTCATCGTGATATCTATTCAGTCCTTGTTTTTGTGCATTGTTCCACTGAACTTCTTCTTAAAGGGGAATTTTAAGAGTCCCCCTTAAAATTTCTTGTAGAGCTGGTTTGGAGATCACATATTCTTTCAGTTCCTGCCTGTCTTGGAAGCTCTTTATCTCTCCTTCCATTTTGAATGAGAGCCTTGCTGGATAAAGTATTCTTGGTTGCATGTTTTTCTCATTTAGGACCCTGAATATATCCTGCCAGCCCTTTCTGGCCTGCCAGGTCTCTGTGGAGAGGTCTGCTGTTACCCTAATACTCCTCCCCATAAAAGTCAGGGATTTCTTGTCTCTTGCTGCTTTAAGGATCTTCTCTTTATCTTTGGAATTTGCAAGCTTCACTATTAAATGTCGAGGTGTTTATTGATTTTAGGGGGGGATCTCTCTATTTCCTGGATCTGAATGCCTGTTTCCCTTCCCAGATTAGGAAAGTTTTCAGCTGTGATTTGTTCAAATACATATTCTGGCCCTCTGGCCCTTTCAGCGCCCTTGGGAACCCCAATTAAACGTAGGTTTTTCTTCCTCAGGCTGTCGTTTATTTCCCTTAATCTATCTTCATGGTCTTTTAATTGTTTGTGTCTTTTTTCCTCAGTTTCCCTCTTTGCCATCAACTTGTCTTGTATGTCACTCACTCGTTCTTCCACCTCGTTAACCCTCGTCATTAGGACTTCTAGTTTGGATTGCATCTCATTCAATTGATTTTTAATTTCTGCTTGATTAGATCTAAATTCTGCAGTCATGAAGTCTCTTGAGTCCTTATGCTTTTTTCTAGAGCTACCAGTAGCTGTATAATAGTGCTTCTGAATTGGCTTTCTGACATTGAATTGTAATCCAGATTTTGTAACTCTGTGGGAGAGAGGACTGTTTCTTTCTTTTGAGGTGAGGTTTTCCTTCTAGTCATTTTGCTCAGTGCAGAGTGGCCAAAAACAGGTTGTATTGGGAAAAGGAGAAAAAGAGAGGAGAGAAAGAAGGAAAGAAAAGAGAAAAAGAAAAAAGGAAAAAAAGAAGAAAAAGAGAAAGAAAAAAAGGGTGGGGGAAGCAAACAAATCAAAAAGAAAAAAAAACACGGGGGAGGGGGAGTATCTTCATTTAGGTTGCCTGCATATCTTGGCTATTATAAATAATGCTGCAATAAGTATTTGAGTGCATGTGTCATTTAAATTAGTGTTTTCCTTTTGAAGTCATGTGTACTGCTGGTAGGAGTGCAAACTGGTGGTACAGCCACTGTGGAAAACAGTATGGAGGTTACTAAAAAAATTAAAAATAGAATTATCATATGATCCCTTAGTTCTACCATTGGCTTTCGATTTCAGGAATTAGGTCTTTGAGAGAAATGGTTTTGTTTTGAATTCCAAAAGTCTTTGACTTGGAAGATCAGCAAATATTGGTGAATGATCCTGCCTGAACAGCCTTAGTGGGGATGGAAATGATTTTACTGCAGAAAAAAAAGACAAGTGTCAAAAAGAAAAGCAGGAAGTAAATATTAGAGATTTAGCGGTAGGTGTATAACTCTGAAAGGGGCCTGCTGGTTTTTGGTGATGGCACATATAAAATCTCCCAATATGTTTTAAAACTGTAACAACAGAGGCAACCAAAGACCTACTTCCTTCCTATAATTGAAACCCTAGAAGAAGCAGCCTCAGAGAAGATGCTTTGCCAATGTAGGGAGGTTATGGAAATCGTGGTATGGTTTATTTAAGCAGATATGACCTAAGATGGTAACTTCCAGTTCCCCACAACCTGTCCAGGTGATTGTGGGAGAGATCAAAATTATCTGTATGATTCCTCATACAGAAATGTAGAGCAAAGAGGGAAAGTTCTGATCTCTGAAGAGGACTCACAGCATATTCACCTGTGGCAAAAGATAAGGGTAGATAAGGGTATGGACATTTGCTTCACCTGTCTTCAGCAGGGTTTAAGGGAAGACATACTACCCATCTCTGGTTTTGAAGGGAGATTTTAGAGTTCTGGGTGCTGCCAGTGAGTCTACTATGGTCCCTTCCTGAACACTACCTTCTGTTATGAACTCCTTAGATCAGTCACCATAGGAGGTTCTGTTTAGAGCTTCCCCAGGGCCAGTCCCATCATGACCTACCTCCCTATTTGCTTTAGTTCAACAAAAAGTCTAAACTCTTCCCTCCCCATCATCCCTAATCACATTTTTATCCCCCCCACACACACTTTTTTTTTTGAGAGAGAGAGAGCACATTGGAGTCGGGGGAGAGAGCAGAGGGAGAGAGAAAATCTCAAGCAGGCTCTGCATCCAGCCTAGAGACCACACAGGGCTTCAGCCCTGGGATCATGACCTGAGCTGAAATTAAGAGTCAGGCACTTAACTGACTGAGCCATCCAGATGCCCATTTTCATCCTTTTATGGCCAGATACATCCCATAATCCAACTTTAGTCCTGCCTCTCTCTAACCACCCTAATCTTTCACTATCCAAAATTAACTTCTTGATTCTACCCATCTTGAAAGTCTCTTCTTCTCCATCACATTAAATGGTGGCACCAGGTATCCACTTGCCTAGGTCAGAAACCTTGGAAACAATAAGTCTCTCTTTTTCTTAAAAAATCCTACTGGCTATACCTATATTTTTTAAAAGATTTTTATTTATTTATTCATGAGAGAGAGAGAGAGAGAGAGAGGCAGAGACTCCGGCAGAGGGAGAAGCAGGCTCCATGCAGGAAGCCCGATGTGGGACTCGATCCAGGGACTCCAGGATCATGCCCTGAGCTGAAGGCAGCCACCAAACCGCTGAGCCACCCAGGGATCCCTGGCTACACCTTTAAAGTGTACCTCGAATCTGATCATTTTTCATTCAGGCAAGTCCATATCATTTATCTCCTGGACTGTTGCCAAAACCTCCTAATTGTTCCATTCTCATCTTCATGCAGTACCCAAAGTGATCATTGAAAAATGCATATGGATTACATCACTTTCCTGTACCCTGTGTTCCCTTTGCTTCGTGCTTAGAACAAAATACATAGTCTTTCCACGTCCAAGTGTATCCCTCAGACATTGTTCTCTATCCAGCTCCATCCTGATCATTCTGTTCTAGTTGCACTGTCTTTCTTGCCTTTTCCAAAGTGTGCCAAACATGCTTTTGTCCCAGGGTACTCTTCTAAACATTATTTGGCAACCTCAGCCACTTCCTGACTTTGTTCAAATAACATTTCCTAAGAGAAGTCTTTCTGTGTCACCTAAACCAGGGGCTGCCATCACTCTTACTAGCCCTTTATTTTGATTTATGTTTCTTTTCATCACCACTGGCCATTTTAATATAAATACCTGTTAGTTTTGTTTGTCTGTTTCATCTTACAGAATGTAAACTCCATGAGAGCTTTTGTCTTTATTCACTATACATTGTATTTACAGTGCCAAGAATTATGTCTGGAATATATAAGGAACTCAAATGTACATTGAATGAATAAGCCCATCAACAGTACAGATAATTCCCCCAAAGGCGTGGGTGGGAAGCCATTGTATTATTAGGCCAGGACAGTGATGAGGATATAAAAGATTTCTGGTAGAGCAGAGGCACACTGCCATGATATCACTCCCCTGCTGCAAAAAAGTCCCTTAGAGGGAGAAGGAGAGAAAAATCTGTTGTCACACTAAGACTAAATTCATATGACAGTTTTTAAAATTTTATTGAGAACGTGTTTGGTAAGTTTGAGCATTTGTATACACCCATAAAATCATACATCAATGACACAAGATAACATATCCGTGACTCAAAATGTTTTCTTGTGAATTTTTGTAAATTTTTATCTTGTTTTTCTCTGCCTATGTCACCTCCATCCTCAAGCAACCACATATACTTTCAGTTATTATGGTATACATTTTCTAGAATTTCACATAAATGATATATACTTTTTTACATGAACTCTTGCTCAGAATCTTATTTTGAAATTAATTTATGTTATTGTGTATTTCAACAGTTCCTTCTTAGTTGTAACAAGGGAATCCTGCCATTTGTGACAACATGCATGATCCTTGAGGGCATTATGCCACATGAAGTAAGTTAGACAGAAAAAGACATATATTGTATGATTTCACTTACATGTGGAATATAAAAAAAGCCAAACTCATAGAAACAGTAAAATGGTGGTTGCCGGGGGTGGGGTGGTGGTGGTGGTGGTGGTGGTGGGAGGGGAGATGTTAGTCAGCGGGTGCAAAATTCAAGTTAGAAGATGAATTAAGTTCTGGGGATCTAGTGTACAGCATAGTGGCTATAGTTAACAATACTGTATTGTATACTTGAAAATCGCTAAGAGTAGGTTTTAAATGTTAACTATGTGAGGTATATATACACAAAAAGTTAACTATGTGAGATAAAGGTATGTTAACCTTATTGTGGTCTTCATCATTTCATAATATATATGTCTATCAAATCATCATGTCATACACCGTCAGCTTACACGATGTTTTCATTCAATGTTCTCAATGCTGGAAAAAAATTGTTCATTTTTATTGCTGAGTAGTATTCCATCACGTGGTATATTAGTTTCTTAGGACTGCCCTAACAACTTACCACAAACTTTTAAAAAGATTTTATTTATTTATTCATAAGAGACACACAGAGAGAGGCAGAGACATAGACAGAGGGAGAAGCAGGCTCCCTGTAGGGAACCTGATGCGGGACTTAATCGCAGGACCCTGGGATCACAACCTGGGATGATGGCAGATGCTCAACTGCTGAGCCACCGAGGTGTGCCAAATTACCACAGACTTAATGGCTTAAAACAACAGAATGTATTCTCTCACAGTTCTGGAGCCCAGAAGCCTGAAATCAGATCCGCCCTGGGGGCTCTAAAGGAGAATCAGTTTCATGCCTCTCTCAGCTTTTGGTGGCTTCCAGCAGTCCTTGGAGTTCCTGGGCTTATAGATGTATTACTTCAGTCTGCCTCCATCTTCACATCACTTTTCTCCTCTGATGTGTCTGTCTCTCCCTTTCTTTTCTCTTACAAGAATACTCATCATTAGATTCAGGGCCCACCCCAATCTAGGATGATCTCATCCCAGGATCCTTAACCTAATTAATTACATCTGCAAAGACCATTTTCTTAACACATTTACGGGTTCTGAGTGGACATATCTTTTGGAGGGCCACCATACAATCCACTAATACGGATATACTACAGTTTGTCTATACAGTTTACTGGTTGGTGAACATTTGAGTTATTTTCAGTTTGGTTTTATTAATTTCCCTTTGTTTTCTGTTTACATGATGTCCACTATAATCTTTATTATTTCTTTCTCCTACTTACTTTCGATTTTATTTGCTCTTTTTTTACCTAGCTTCTTAAGCTGGAAGCTGATATCATTAATTTTAGGCCTTTTTCTTTTTTTTTTCAAAAAAGATTTTATTTATTTATTCACGACAGACACAGAGAGTGAGAGGCAGAGACATAGGCAGAGGAGGCCCTCCACAAGGAGCCTGATGTGGGACTCAATACCAGACCCTAGGATCATGCCCTGAGCCAAAGGCAGACACTCAACCGCTGAGCCACCCAGGTGTCCCTTTATTCTTATATAGACATTTAATGCTTTACATTTCCTTTTAATTACTGATTTAATTGTATCCCACAAATTTTGAAATATTATTTCCATTTTCATGTAGTTCAAAAAACTTTCTAATTTCTCTTTTCTTTTTTGACTTTTGTCAAAATGTGTGTTAGTTTGTCAGGTCTTTACAAATTTTGGAGCTGTTTCAGATATCTTTTTTTATTATTTATTTAGATACACACACATAAATATGTATATATATATATATATTTTGTTGAAGTTTGATTTGCCAACATAAAGTATAATACCCAGTGCTCATCCTGTCAAGTGCCCTTCTTAGTGCTTGTCACCCAATCACTCCATCCCCCCTGCCCGCCTTCCCTTCCACTACCCCTTGTTTGTTTCCCAGAGTTAGGAGTCTCTCATGGTTTGTTACCCTCTCTAATTTTTCCCACTCATTTTCCTTCCTTTCTCTTATAATCCCTTTCACTATTTCTTATATTCCCTGTATGAGTGAAACCATATAATGATTGTCCTTCTCCAACTGACTTACTTCACTCAGCATAATACCCTCCAGTTCCATCCACGTCGAAGCAAATGGTAGGTATTCATTCTTTCTAATGACTGAGTAATATTCCATTGTCAGACTATCTTTTTTTTGTCAGATTATCTTTTTGTCATTGATTTCTAATTTAATTCCATTATAGTCAGAAAATGCTTTTTCTTTTTTGAAGATTTTATTTATTTATTCATGAGAGACACACAGAGAGAAAGACATAGGCTGAGGGAGAAGCAGGCTTCCCAGAGGGAGCCTGATGCAGTACTTGATCTCAGTACCCCAGAACCACGACCTGAGCTGAAGGCAGATGCTCAGCTGCTGAGCCACCCAGGTGCCCCAGAAAAATGCTTTTATGACTTAAACTTTTTGTTATATTTTTGTTTTTTTCCAGTTTTATTGAAATATAATAGAAATACAATACTGTATGAGTTTAAGGTTTACAGCATAAGGTTTACAATGATTTACATATATTGTGAAATGATTACCACTATGAGGTTAGTATCTATCACCTTATATATATATAAAAAAAAAGAGAAAGCAAAAAAAAAGGAAAAATAATTTTTCCTTGGGATGAGAACTCCTAGGATTTACTTTAAAAAATATTTTCATATATATTTTACAGCAGAGTTAACTATAGTAATCATGCTGTATATCACGTCCATAGTATTTATTTATCTTGTAACTGAATGTTTGTACCTTTTACCACCTTTTTCCCATTCCCTTTTCCTCTCCCACCTTCCCATCTCTGGTAAACACAGATCTTTCATATGAGTTTGTTTTAGATTGCACATATCTTACATTATTTGTCTTTGACTTATTTTACTTAACATGATGCCCTCACAGTCCACCCATGTTGTTGCAAATGGCAGGATTTCCTCACATTTATGACTAAATAAGATTCCATTGGGTATATATACCACATTCTTTATCCATTCACCCACTGATGGGCATGTATATTGTTTCCATGTCTTGGCTATTGTAAATAATATAAGTAATGTAGGTAAATGATATTGTATTAGAACATGGGGATGCAGATATCTTTTTGAGTCAGTATTTTTATTTTCTTTGACTATATTCCTAGAAGTGGAATTTCTGAATCATATGATAGTTCTATTTTAATTATTTGAGGATCTTCCACACTGTTTTCCATAGTGGCTGTATCAGTTTACACTCCCACCAACAGTGCACAATAGTTCCCTTTTCTCCACATCATCACCAGCTTCGTTATCTCTTGTCTTTTTGATGGTGGCCATTCCACTAGGCATGCAATGAGACCTCATTGGGTTTTATTTTGCATTTCCCTGATGATTAGTGATTTTGAGCATCTTTTCATGTACCTGCTGGTCTTTTATTTGTTCTCTTTGAGAAGTGTCTATTCAAATATTTTGCCCATTTTTAATTGGTTTATTTGGGTTTTTGTTTTGTTTTTTGTTTTTTGTTTTTTTGCTTTTTGTTAGTCTGTTATAATGAATTTTATTTTTTATTTTTTGTTTCAACTTTTTATTTAAATTCTAGTTAGTTAACATATAGGGTAATATTGGTTTCAGATGTAAAATTTAGTGATTCATCACTTAATATAACACTCAGTGCCCTCCCTAATCTCCATCTCCCAGTTAGCACATCCCCTGCTGCCTCCCTTCCAGCAATTCTCAGTTTATTCTCTATAGTTAAGAATCATTTGTGGTTTATTTCCCTCTCTTTTTCCTCCCTTCCTTTATGTTCATCTGTTTTGTTTCTTAAATTCCACATGTGAGTGAAATCATATATTTGTGTTTCTCTGACTGATTTCACTTAGCATAGTACAGCCTAGCTCCATCCACGTCATAGCAAAGGGCCAGATTTTGTTCTTTCTGATGGCTGAGTAGTATTCCATTATATATACACCACATCTTTATCTATTCATCAGTCGATGGACATTTGGTTTCTTTCCATAATTTGGCTATTGTTGATAATGCTGCTATAGTAACATCAGGGTGCATGTGCTACTTTGAATCAGTGTTTTTATGTCCATTGGGTAAATACCTAGTAGTGCAATTTCTGGATCATAGGATAGTTCTATTTTTAGTTTTTTGAGGAATCTCCATGCTGTGTTCCAGAGTGGCTGCACCAGTTTGTAATGCCACCAATGGTGTAAGAGGGTTCTCCTTTCTCCACATCCTTACCAATACCTGTTGTGTCTTGTATTGGTAATTTTAGCCATTCTGGCAGGTGTGAGATAGTATCTCATCATAATTTTGATTGTATTTACCTAATGATGAGTGATGTTGAGCATCTTTTCATGTGTCTGTTAGCCATTTGTATATCTTCTTTGGAGAAATGTCTATTCATGTCTTCTGCCCATTTCTTAACTGGATTATTTATCTTTTTCTTTTTTGGATTATCTTTTTTGGATTATTTATCTTTGAAATGTTGAGTTTGGTAAGTTTCTAACCCTTTATCAGATATGTCATTTGCAGCTATTATCTCCCATTGTAAAGGTTGCCTTGTAGTTTATCAAAACTACACTTCACTGTGCAGAAACTTTTATCTTGATGAAGTCCCAAAGGTTCCATTTTTGCCTTTATTTCCCTTGCCTCCCAGAGATGTGTCTAGTAAGCAGTTGCTACAGCTGAGGTCAAAGAGGTTGCTGCTTGTATTCTCTAGGAGTGTATTTTTTTTTTTGGTGTTTTTCTTGCTGTTGAATTCTATAAGTTCTTTATTATTTTGAATATTAACTCATCAGATACCTTGTTTACAAATATTTTTTCACATTTTATAAGTTGTCTTACCATTTTGTTGATTTCTTTTGCTGTGCAAAGACTTTTTAATTTGATGTACCTCCACTTGTTTCTTTTTGACTTTATGCATGTACTTCAGGTGTCATATCCCAAAAATCTTTACCATACAGGACTTGAATTTTAAAAAAATGTATTGAGACATGGCTTATGGCCCAGAGTGTAGACTCTTTTGGAAGAGGTTCCATGTGCACTTGAAAAGAACATGTATATTATACCATTATTGGGGCAGTGTATATAAATTAGTTGGCTCATGTTGAGTCATAGCATATTTCAAATCTTCTATATGCTTACTGATTTTTAGTCTTCTTGTTCTACCAGTATTGAAAGAGGGTAAAGGGTATTTAAATCTCCAACTATAATGATAAATTTGTCTATTTCTCTGTAGTACTCTGTTTTTGTCATGTTATTTTGTAACATGCTCAGATATTTTATTTATGAATTAACCCGTTTATCATTATTAAATAACTTTCGTTAGCCCTAGTAATATTTTTTCTAGTAATATTTTTCCAAAATCTACTTTGTTTAATGTTAAAATGGATACTCCAAATTTTTAAAAAAATTTTTATTGAAGTTTGATTTGCCAAATACAGTATAACACCCAGTGTTAACATCAAGTGCCCTTCTCAGTACCCATCACCCAGATACTCCATCTCCCTGCCCGCCTGCCCTTTTACTACCCTTTGTTCGTTTCCCAGAATTGGAAGGCTCTCATGTTTTGTTACACTCTCTAATTTTTCCCACTCATTTTCCCTCCTTTCCCTTATAATCCCTTTCAGTATTTCTTGTATTCCCTGTATGATTGAAACCATATGATGATTGTCCTTCTCCGATTGACTTACTTCACTCAGCACAATACCCTCCAGTTCCATCCACGTCAAAACAAATGGTGGGTATTTGTCCTTTCTAATGGCTGAGTAGTATTCCATTGTATATATAGACCACATCTTCTTTATCCATTCATTTGTCGATAGACATTGAGGCTCCCTCCACAGTTTGGCTATTGTGGACATTGCTGCTATTAACATTGGGGTACAGGTGTCTCGGTTTCTCACTGCATCTGTATCTTTGGGGTAAATCCCCAGCAGTGCAATTGCTGGGTCATAGAGTAGCTCTATTTTTAACTCTTTGGGGAACCTCCACACAGTTTTCCAGAATGGCTGTACCAGTTCACATTCCCATCAACAGTGCAAGAGGGTCCCCTTTTCTCCACATCCTCTCTAACACTTGTTGTTTCCTGTCTTGTTAATTTTTGCCGTGTGAGGTTGTATCTCATTGTGGTTTTGATTTGTATTTCCCTGATGGCAAGTGATGTGGACCATTTTCTCATATGCTTGTTGGCCATGTGTATGTCTTTGGTGAAATTTCTGTTCGTGTCTTTTGCCCATTTCATGATTGGATTGTTTGTTTCTTTGCTGTTGAGTTTAATAACTTCTTTCTAGATCTTGGATACTAGCTCTTTCTCTGATATGTCATTTGCAGATATCTTCTCCCATTCCGTAGGTTGTCTTTTAGTTTTGTTGACTATTTCTTTTGCTGTGCAGAAGCTTTTTATCCTGATTAAGTCCAGTAGTTCATTTTTGCTGTTGTTTCCTTTGCCTTCATAGCTGTATCTTATAAGAAGTTAACTGTGGCCAAGTTCAAAAAGTATTGCCTATATTCTTCTCTAGGATTTTGATTGATTCTTGTCTGACATTTAGATCTTTCATCCTAAAACGGCTAACTCCAAATTGATTTTGACTCGTGCTAACATGGCACAGCACTTCCTTCACTTTTCTTTTGATATAGTTGTGTTTTTATATTTACAGTGGGATTCCAGGAGGCACGTAGTCAGATCTTGCTTTGTTCTTTAACTAAATTTGGTTATTTCTGCTGTTTGAGAAATTTATTTTACAGTTGATGTTATTCTTTTGTTCATTTTTTAAAAAAGATTTTATTTATTTATCATGGGAGAGGCAGAGAGATAGGCAGAGGGAGAAGCAGGCTCCCTGTAAGGAGCCCAATGCAGGACTTAATCCCAGGACCCTGGGATCATGACCTGAGCTAAAGGCAGACGCTCAACCGTTGAGCCACCCAGGTACCCCTGTTTTGTTTCTTAAATTTTTATTTAAATTCCGGTTAGTTAACATATCATGTAGTATTAGTTTCAGGTGTACAATATAATGATTCAATACTCGTACAACACCTGGTGCTCATTATAACAAGTGCACTCTTTAATCCCCACCACCTATTTATCCATTGCCCCACCTACCTCCCTTCTGGTAACCATCAATTTGTTCTCTGTAGTTAAGAGTCTGTTTCTTGGTTTGCCTCTCTCTTTTATTTTTCACTTTGCTTGCTTATTTTGTTTTGCAAATTCCACATATGAATGCGAAAATATGGTATTTACCTTTCTCTGACTTATTTTGCTTAGCATAATACTCTCTAGCTACATCCATGTTATTGTAAATGGCAAGATTTTGTTCCTTTTTATGGCTGAGTCATATTCCATTGTGTTTGTGTGTGTATGTATATACATACCTACATATATATGTATAGATATACCACCTCTTCTTTATCCATTTATCAATTGATGGACACTTGGGACTGTTTCCATAATTTGGCTATTGTTGATAATGCTGCTATAAATATCAGGGTGTGTGTGTCCCTTTGAATTAGTTTTTTTGTTTTCTTTTAGTAAATACCTAGCAGTGTAATTCCTGGATCATATTTTTAACTTTTTGATGAACCTCCTTACTGCTTTCTAGAGTGGCTCTACCAGTTTGCATTCCCACCAACAGTGCAAGAGGGTTCCCCTTTTTCCACATCCTTGCCAACAGCTGGTGTTTCTTGGGTTACGGATTTTAGCCTTTCTAACAGGTGTGAGGTGATAGCACATTGTAATTTTGATTTACGTTTCCCTGATGATGAGTGATAATGAACATTTTTTCATGTGTCTGTTAGACATCTGTATGTCTTCTTTGCAGAAATGTCTGTTCATGTCTTCTGTCCATTTTTAAATTGTATTATTCATTTTTTGGGTGTTGAATATTATGATATATATATATATATTTTTTTTTGAATACTAACCCTTTATCAGGTATTCCATTTGCAGTTATCTTCTTCCATTCTGTAGGTTGCCATTTAGCCTTGTTTTCTTTGCTGTGCAGAAGCTTTTAATCTTGATGAAGTCCCAATAGTTCATTTTTGCTTTTGTTTTCTTTGCCTCCAGGATGTGTCTAGTAAGAAGTTCCTACAGCTGAGATCAAAGAGATTGCTGCTTGTGTTCTCCTCTGGGATTTTTATAGTTTCAGGTTTCACATTTAGTTTCTTAATTCATTTTGAGTTTATTTTTGTATATTGTATAAGAAAATGGCCCAGTTTTATTCTTCTGCATCTTGCTGTCCTGTTTTCTATTTGATTTGATTTTTGATACATTTGATGTAAGTTTACCATCTTGTTCTTTGTTTCTATTTGTTCTAGCTATTCTTTGTTCCTTTGTTCCTCTTTTTCTGTGTCTTTGTGAATTGAGTATTTTAATGATTTTCTTTGATCTCCTTTGTTGAATTATTAGCGATAGCTCTTTTTGTTCTAGTTTAGAAGCTGCTTTATAATTTATAGTTTATATTTTTAACAAATTAGGGTCTAGTCTCAAGTGATATGATATCACTTTATGTAAAGAATCTTATAACAATATATGTTCATTTATCCCCTGATGCTTTTGTGCTATTGTCTTATGTTATAAATCTCCGAGTACATTATTTATTTTTTACTTTAAATAGTCAATTATTGTTAAAGGAGATGTAAAAAGAATAAACCCATCTTTTAGAATTACCCATGTAAGTATCTAACTTCTTTATGTAGATGCAGATTATGTAGATACATATAATATCATTTCATTCTCCCTGAAGGACTTTTCTTTAAATTTCTTGCAGTGCAGATCTCCTGACAATGAATTCTTTAACTTTTGTACGTCTCAAAGTATTATTTCCAAGGTTTTATTTTACTAAGTATAAATGTTTAAATTATTCTACCTTTCCATAGAGCTCTGTTTGGACGTTTGTTCATTTTTTAGTATAGCCAGTGTTTCAAAAGTGGAAATATTTGGATAATCAGTAGAGGTGGTATGACCTGGCACGTTAACTACCTGGGCAAGAAAGAGTTAATTTGGCAGGCCTGGGTTTCTCATACCCTACATATTCCAAAGAAAGGCCTGTCTTTAGTACTCCTCTTTGTCTGGCTTCTGGGAGATTACCTCTGAACTCTTGGAATATTGTTCTTGACAAGAGCATTTTTGTAGCTTGAGGCTTTGAGCCATGTAGTACTAATTTGACCAATAAGTTTATATTTATGGTAAATTGCCTATTTGTGATCTGGAGGGGATTTGAGTCTGAGTAGCTGAGGCCGGGCACTGCATGTTACTGATACCCAATAAAAACCCTGGATCTCATGGCTCAGGTGGGCTTTTCCTGCTTGGCAACACTTTCCATGTATTGTCACATTTCATTACTGGAAATGTGCCCTCATGCAAATCCACTGGGAGGCAACAGCTGGAAGCTTGTGCTTGGTTTCTCCTGGATTTTGCCACATGTGCTTTTTCCCATTGCTGATTTTGATTTGTATCCTAACCCTATAGTAAACTGTAACCATAATTAGGACAGCTTCTGAGTCCTGTGCATCTTTCTGGTGAATCATTAAGCCTGAGGGTACTCTTGGGAGCAGCTTAAAATTGGAAACTTGTCCTTTTGGGGGGGCGGTGCTTAGGGGAAGGGCTCAGCTCTGTATCATCCTCACTCAGGTAATCAAGCTGAGAGGGTTTCTTCATGTCTCAGCAATTTCTGATGTAGGTAAACAGAAACATTATGAATCATGCCTATTTTAAAAACACGTTCCTTAAACTGACACATAACTTTCACTCATATTTCATTGGCCCAAACAAGACATACAAGCACTCTTAGCTTTGAGATGGCTCAGGAATTTCTTCCCATGATGGGGTCAGACAGAGAACTGGAGTATTGGTGAATGGCATTGCTAATTACCTCAGTGTCTACAAGCTTTGAAAGTCCTGACTTGAGATACCTACCATTTAGAACAAGATCTATTATGCAGAGAAAAAAATTATAAGAAATATAAGGAGGGAGAAAGTACAGTTTCATAACATTCAAGGGACTATGGAAATCAAAGACAGGAGATAGTTAAGATTTGCCAAGAATAAGATTTTGGTATACAAACTGTGAAATTCCTGAAGAGGACAGATGGAAGCCAGTTTACAGGGAAAGTGGAGTTTAAGAAAAGAATTGATGGATAGAAAGTAATGTCAGTATACCTGGACCTGGTGTTGAAAAGCACAGCAGCAGAAATAAGAGAAAAGATTTGATAAGTTCTCCTAAACTAAAATCTATGTTTGAAAACTTAAGTAAAACCTTACATATTTTGGTGAAGACTAAAAATATAGTAGTCTGTTTATCCATGCTGGAACATCTCAATCTTCTTTCTAAAATCAAAAGAGAGGTATCATGGATCTTGGAAACTAGCCCTTTATCTGATACATCATTTGCAAATATCTTCTCCCATTCTGTAGGTTGTCTTTTAGTTTTGTTGACTGTAACCTTTGTTATCTTGATGAAGTCCCAATAGTTCACTTTTGCTTTCCTTCGTGGATGTATCTTGCAAGAAGTTACTGTGGCCGAGTTCAAAAAGGGTGTTGCCTGTGTTCTCCTCTAGAATTTTGATGGAATCCTGTCTCACATTTAGATCTTTCATCCATTTTGAGTTTGTGTATGGTGCAAGAGAGTGGTCTAGTTTCATTCTTCTGCATGTGGATGTCCAATTTTCCCAGCACCATTTATTGAAGAGACTGTCTTTCTTCCAATGGATAGTCTTTCCTCCTTTATCGAATATTAGTTGACCATAAAGTTGAGGGTCCACTTCTGGATTCTCTATTCTGTTCCATTGATCTATGTGTCTGTTTTTGTGCCAGTACCACACTGTTTTGATGACCACAGCTTTGTAGTACAACCTGAAATCTGGCATTGTGATGCCCCCAGATATGGTTTTCTTTTTAAAAATTCCCCACTTATTAAACTCAACACCAAAGAAACAAACAATCCAATCATGAAATGGGCAAAAGACATGAACAGAAATCTCACAGAGGAAGACATAGACATGGCCAACATACACATGAGAAAATGCTCTGCATCACTTGCCATCGGGGAAATACGAATCAAAACCACAATGAGATACCACCTCACACCAGTAAGAATGGGGAAAATTAACAAGGCAAGAAACCACAAATGGTGGAGAGGATGCGGAGAAAAGGGAACCCTCTTACACTGTTGGTGGGAATGTGAAATGGTGCAGCCACTCTGGAAGACTGTGTGGAGGTTCCTCAAAGAGTTAAAAATAGACCTGCCCTATGACCCAGCAATCGCACTGCTGGGGATTTACCCCAAAGATACAGATGCAATGAAACACCAGGACACCTGCACCCCGATGTTTCTAGCAGCAATGGCCACGATAGCCAAACTGTGGAAGGAGCCTCGGTGTCCATCGAAAGATGAATGGATAAAGAAGATGTGGTTTATGTATACAATGGAATATTACTCAGCCATTAGAAATGACAAATACCCAGCATTTGCTTCAACGTGGATGGAACTGGAGGGTATTATGCTGAGTGAAATAAGTCAATCGGAGAAGGACAAACATTATATGGTCCCATTCATTTGGGGAATATAAATAACAGTGAAAGGGAATAGAAGGGAAGGGAGAAGAAATGGGTAGGAAATATCAGGAAGGGAGACAGAACATGGAAGACTCCTAACTCTGGGAAACGAACTAGGGAGGGTGGGAGGGGAGGAGGGCGGGGGGTGGGGGTGAATGGGTGACGGACACTGAGGGGGGCACTTGACGAGATGAGCACTGGGTGTTATTCTGTATGTTGGCAAATTGAACACCAATAAAAAATAAATTATTAAAAAAAGAGAGAGGTATCATCAGGATAGGGGTTTTGTAAAACAAACAATGAGGTATCCTCATGGAAAGGGTATTTCAGGGATGTAATGAAGAGAGATCAGGAATTTGATGTTAACATTATTTTGTGAATGTTTATTAAGCACCTGCTGTGTCCTGAGAACTGGGATGGAAACGAAGTGAAATAGCTGGATGAGATGGTCTCAGTCTTTAAGTGGCCCTTTTGTAATTAAGCAGTCATGTTTGGGTGGAGGCTGCAGTAATTGACGATGTTAATCAGGGAGGAGGTCAACAGAGGTCGCTGTTACAATAACAAAGCAGTAGAAAAGATATGTGAATAATTATGGAAAAGGAGGAGTCTGTTCTGCCCAAACATCCCAATAATAAAATGCCATGAATGTTTAATTATTTGAGTTATGTGTTTTAAATGTGTGTAGTTCAGGATTTTAACTGGTGTCATCGTTCTCCTGTGGCAGTCAACAAATATTTTCTAAATCCAGCTAGCTTTTGAACAATCCCAGTAAGCGAGGCTGAAGACAGTTTATGCTTGCAATAGGCTATAGCAGGTCAGGCTGGAGCTCACTATGAAAGCCTCAAGAGTATCCCCTCTCTTTTTTGCATTCCTGTTACTTTTGCTAAGAAGCTGAAGACAGAGTGGGCGCCTGGCTAATTTCTTCAGAAGTCTTTAGATGAGGGAGACTAAAGTCCTTGCTCAAGCAGTTTTTCCTGAGGTTGGACACTGGGGACCTTCTTCCACAAATTTTCCTCAACTAAGCTTCCTGTGATCTGTCAGAGGAGGCAGAAGCTGCTGGAGCCTGAAGAGACCAGTGTAGTTTACAGTAACAAGACCCCAAGATACCTTGCAGAATCTCACTTCCCATTTATCTCACCCTGTGGCTAATAATGCTCAATGGGATGACAGTTGCTTTTCCCCAGGATAATATTTTAATGTCATTGTGGATGTAGAGAATGCCAAACAAAAAGAAGAGCCAAAACCAGAGAAGGCAGCTTACTGGAGAGGCTCACAGGCTTCTGGGCATTGAGGCCAACTTACCCAACCCACTTAAGAAAAAGTCAGATGAGTCAAGGACCCTTCAGAATAATTGTCCCTGCCTGAGGCTCTGGAGGCTCAATTTCCTCAACCTTTAGTCATTCTCAAAGTGTAGTCTTCAGACCAGATGTATCAGTACTGGCCTACAAAATTTAACAAGTGCTTGGGCTTCACCCCTGAACCTACTGAATCAGAAGCTTTTGGGGGCCAGGCAGCAATCAGGGCTTAAACACGATTCACATGCACTCTAAAGTTTGGCAACCACTGATATAGTTGGGTTTTTTGTTTGTTTTGATTTTTTTTTTTTTTTTTTTTGGTGGGATTACCAAGCACATAATGGGAGGAGGTAAGCTATCATCTATCAGCTATTAGATTCAGGCAAAACTGTGTGTTTTTGCATTTATTTTGTACTGCTCTTACGGCTTATGCCTTTGAGTTCTAGAATGAGATCCTGATGATCACCTCACAGGATGGTCAGGTTCCATTTAATTCCGTATTCTTTGGAATGTCCACTATTTGCTGAGGACATGTTAGAGACCATATGAGACAGAAAGTTAACATTAACATAATGTGCAGTTTAAGAACTACAAACAAAATACCTAGAAATCACCGAGAAGGGAAGGGTTTTAACAATAGGCTCACATCTGAACATTGAAGATAGTATTAAAGATTCTTTGCAGGTCAATTGTCATAATTATGATAATGTATCTTCCTTGATTGAAAGATGCATATTTTTCATATTTTAGTGTTCCTGGAATTCAAATACATCTTTAACATGGTTTATCTACTTGACAAAAATATTAGCAATTAATAAGTGGTTTACCTTTTTCATCAAATGACAACGTAGAGGCCAATATATTAATAATAACTTGGTACTATTGGACTAGACAGTGTGCTAAATGTTATGTGCACATCTCCTTTAATTCTCACAACCAAGCTATGAGAGCACACAATTGTCAAATCCATTTTTTTAAGCAAGGAAACAGGAGAAAGAGAAATATCCTGCCCAGAGTCACAAGTAGGTGAAGAGCAGAGCTGGGATTTGAGTTCATCTGTGTTATTCCTCCTACTTGACTGAGATATAGAGAAAGCTTTTACAGACTTTTAAAATATTAAAATATCATTTATGAGGACACATTGCTGACACAGTATTAACTAAGAGATTTACAGACTTTATAAATGTCTTGAAGAAATAAGATAAACCATTTAAAATAGCCTGTGGCATGTGGTGAAGACTCAATCTTTTTTTTTTTATTATTATTACCATTTTTAACTGCAAAACTCTTAAACTGAGTTGCAGAATCTCGCTGGAGTAGTTAACTGTGATTGTCACTATAGATAAGTAAACTGATAGAGGATTAAGTAACTTATTCACAGACAAATATACAATAAATGGCATATTTTGAACCTGAGTCTTTCTGTAATTATAAAGAAAGACCCAGGTTTTATATATGTATATGTCTTTTCATAATTTTACATAACACATAAAAGAGCAATGCCTGTACTGTAGACTTGATTTCAGTGTCTGTTTTTCTGCACAATCATGCTTTGGCTGCATACTATTCTGGAGCTGCTCAACTCCAGGTTTTCTTATTACTCAAGTCTTTTTTAATCTCTCTACTCTCATTCCTGGGAGATCTGAAAGAAAAACAAAGATAACTTTCTCTGGTTATGTCTCTGTTCAGAATTGTTATCTTTCTCATGTCTCTTTGGGACCTTTAACAACTCTGTCTCTACTCCAAGCCATGGCTTCTGTGACATTCGTTGACTGTCAAAGCTGATTTGAAAACAAGCAAAAACTTCCAATAATCATAACTTATCATCCTGGAATTTTGCCACAAGGAGGCAGTGATGTGTTATTAGGTCTGAACTAGCTGACTTATTTACTCATGCCTCCACAGATTTATAAGCTGAGCTTTGCATATGTCATTTACAAAAAAAATGTAAATCTATTGCAATAGACACCATTTAAAATATATTTGGAATCAATGCTAAAAAGGAATAATTTAGATGTTAAAAAGGAAAATTTTGTACTTTTAACTCAGCTTATTCTAATTAACTTTAATTTTAGGTTTTATTAAAAGAAGAATGAAAGAGGAAAAAGGGTAGGAAGAGAAAAAGTAGTTCACAGGCTTTATTCTCAGCCATCAGACTTGCTCAGCAAAACTCCACATGTCCTACACCTTCCTAATGTGCCTACAGTTTGTGATCATCTCTGTCTTGTTTTGATCTCAGGTAAAAATGGCTATGCCACCTGTAGGATCTGATTAATTTAATTAAAGGAATTGTCTTAATTTTGTTTCCTATAACTTGGAACCCCTGCTTTATTTCTCAGCAATAACAGAAGTTGTCTGACCTGAGGAATGGAGAAATTAACTGAAGCCATTATGCTTCAGGGTTACAGGAGCTTCTTATTCCAATTTATCTAAATCAAAATAAGGGATTTCTCTTTTTCAGTTTGGTGGAGGAGTGAAATATCACCTTCCCCTTTTTTCCCCCCAAGGACAGAGCAAATGAGCTACAAATGGTGTGTGTGTGTGTGTGTGTGTGTATGTGTGTGTGTGTAGATACAAAGATACATGAGAGAAAGATGGATAGAGAGGTATATGATATTTCATTTATATATTTCATATATAATGGTGTGTGTGTTTGAAAAGGGCAACATGAAATGTATTTTAGATTTAAATAAACTTTAATCCTTGTTCTTCACTACCTTTAAATGTCTAGTTGCAAGGTTTGGGCAAATTAATTTATTTGAATCTTGGAATATAAATATATTTAGAAGGAATTGTTTCTTCTCCATTCCTCTAACTTTAAAGTGGTTGGATTTATACCATAAGTGGAAAATTTTCTGATTCAAGCTTTAAAAAATATCTTATTTAAATCCACTAATTGAAATTTAAAATGAAAAAATACCGCTATCTCCACAGATGCAAAAAGACATTCAATCTCTTTGTGTCTTCCTCAATTTCTTTCATACGTGTTCTGTAGTTTTTAAAGTACAGATCCTTTATCTCTTTGGTTGGATTTATGCCTAGAATAGGCATAGAAAATGCCTAGAAAATCTTATGGTTTTTTTGTGCAATTGTAAACAGGACCTTCTCTTCTATTTTACTGTTACTGTATAGAAACACAACTGATTTCTGTGCATTGATTTTTGTATCCTGCCACATTGCTGAGTTGCTATGTGAATTTTAGCAATTTTTGGTTGGAGTCTTTTGGGTTTTCCATATACAGCATCATATCATCTGTAGAGAGTGAGAGTTTGACTACTTCTTTGCCAGTCTGAATGCCTTTTATTGCTGAGGTAGGACTTCTAGTACCATGTTGAACAACAGTGGTTAAGTGTGAGTATGTATCCCTGTCATGTTCCTGACCTCGGGGGAAAAGCTCAATGAGTTTTTTCTCATTGAGGATGATATTCACTGTGGGCATTTTGTAGGTGGTTTTTATGTTATTGAGGTATGTTCCCTCTATCCCTGCACTTTGAAGAGTTTTAATCAAAGAATGTTCTATTTTGTCAAATTTTTTTTCTGTGTTGAGAGGATCATATGGTTCTTGTCTTTTATTAATGTGATCTGTCACATTGATGGATTTGTGAATGTTGAATCACTCTTGCATTCCAGGAATAAATCCCACTTGGTTGTGTGAATAATACTTAAAAAAAATTTTTTTATTGGAGTTCAATTTGCCAAATAATAGCATAACACCCAGTGCTCATCCCACCAAGTGCCCCCCTCAGTGCCCATCACCCAGTCACCCCAACCCCCTGCCCACCTCCCTTTCCACTACCCCTTGTTCATTTCTCAGAGTTAGGTGTCCCTTATGTTTTGTCACCCTCACTGATATTTTCACTCATTATCTCTCCTTTCCCTTTATTCCCTTTCACTAATTCTTATATTCCCCAAATGAATGAGACCATATAATGTTTGTCCTTCTCTGATTGACTTATTTCACTCAGCATAATACCCTCCAGTTCCATCCACGTCGAAGCAAATGGTGGGTATTTGTCGTTTATAATGGCTGAGTAATATTCCATTGTATACATAAACCACTGTGAATAATACTTTTAATGTACTGTTGGATCCTTTTGGCTGGTATCTTGGTGAGTATTTTGACATCCATGTTCATTAGAGATATTGGTCTGTAATTCTTTTTAACAGGGTCTTAATCTGCTTTTGGGATCAAGGTTATGCTGGCCTCATAGAATGAGTATGGAAGTTTTCCTTCCATTTCTATTTTTGAAGCAGCTTCGGTAGAATAGGTATAAATTCTTCTTTAAATGTTTGGTAGAGGGATGCCTCAGTGGCTCAGCAGTTGAGGCGCCTGCCTTTGGCCCAGGGTGTGATCCTGGAGTCCTAGGATTGAGTCCTGCATCAGGCTCCCTGCATGGAGGCGGTTTCTGCCTCTGCCTGTGTCTCTGCTTCTCTCTCTCTCTCTTTCTCTCTGATGAATAAATAAATAAAATCTTTAAAAAATATGTTTGGTATAATTCCCGTGGGAAGCCATCCTGCTCTAGACTTTTGTTTTTGTAAAATTTTTGATTACTGCTTCATTTTCCTTGGTGGCAATTGTTCTGCTCAGGCTTTCTATTTCTTCCTGTTTTAGTTTTGGTAGTTTATAAGTTTCCAGGAATGTACCCATTTCTTCCAAATTGCCTAATTTGTTGGCATATAGTTACTCATAATATATCTTAAAATTGTTTGTATTTCCTTGGTGTTAGTCATGATCTCTCCCCTTTCATTCATGGTTTTATTAATTTGGGTCATTTATCTTTTCTTCTTGAGAAGTCTGGTCATAGGTTGGAAGAATAAATATTGTTAAAATGTCTATGTTATCCAGAGCAATCTATACATTCAATGTAATCCTGTTAAATATACCATCAAGATTTTTCACAGAGTTGAAACAATTCTAGGATTTGTATGGAACTGTAGAAGACCCCGAATAGCAAGAGTAATGTTGGAAAAAAACCTCAAAGCTGGGGCTATCACAATGCCTGACTTCAAGCTATATTACAAAGCTGTGATCATTAAGACAGCATAGTACAGGCAAAAAACAGGCACATGGATCAGTGGAATAGGATAGAGAACCCAGAAATGGACCTTCAACTCCACGGTCAACTAATCTTCAACAAAGCAGGAAAGAATGTCCAGTGGAAAAAGGACAGTCTCTTCAATAAATGGTGCTGGGAAAATTAGACAGCCACATGCAGAAGAATAAAACTAGACCATTCTCTTACACCATACACAAAGATAAAACTCAAAATGGATGAAAAACTTAAATGTGAGACTGGAATCCATCAAATCCTAGAGAACACAGGCAGCAACCTTTTTGAACTCAGCCTCAGCAACTTCTTGCAAGATACATCTCTAAAGGCAAGGGAAACAAAAGCAAAAACGAACTATTTTTAGATAAAAAGCATCTGCATGCAAAGGAAATAGCGAACAAAATTAAAATACAACCTACAGAATGGGAGAAGATATTTGCAAATCATATATCAGATAAAGGGCTAGTTTCCAAAATCTATAAAGAACTTATCAAGATCAACGCCCAAAAAACAAATAGTCAAGTCAAGAAATGGGCAGAAGACATGAACAGACAGTTCTCCAAAGAAGACATGCAAATGGCCGAAAGACTCATGAAAAATTGCTCCACATCACTTGTCACCAAGGAAATACGAATCAGAACCACAATGAGATACCACTTTACACCAGTTAGAATAGCTAAAATTAATAAGACAGAAAACAACAAATGTTGGCAAGGATGTGGAGAAAGGGGGACCCTCTTGCACTGTAGGTGGGAATGCAAGCTGGTACAGCCACCCTGGAAAACAGTATGAAGGTTCCTCAAAAAGTTAAAAATAGAGCTACCCACGACCCAGCAAATGTACTCCTGGGTATTTACCCCAAACATAGAGATGTAGTGAAATGAAGGGGCACCTGCATCCCAGTGTTTATAGCAGCAGTGTTCACAATAGCCAAACTGTGGAAGGGGCCGAGATGCCCTTCAACAGATGAATGGATAAAGACGTGGTACATATATACAATGGAACTTTACTCAGTCATCAGAAAGGATGAATATCTACCATTTACTTCAGTATGGATGGAACTGGAGGGTATTATGCTAAATGAAATAAGTCAGTTGGAGAAAGACAGCTATCATATGGGTTCACTCCTATGCAGAATATAAGAAATAGTGCAAGAGATCATAAGTGAAGGAGGGGAAACTGAATGGGGAAAAATCAGGAAGACAAACCATGAGACACTCTTAACTCTAGGAAACAAACTGAGTGTTGCTGACGGGGTGCTGGGTGGGGGGATGGGGTAACTGGGTGACAAGCATTAAGGAGGCCACATGATAGAATAAACACTGGGTGTTATATGCAACTGATGAATTATTAACTACATCTGAAACTAATGACATACATACTAATGGAAAATGGAATTTAAATACAAAAGTAAATACAAAAAAACCCCAAAAAACCCAAAAAAGATATTCAATAAAATTCATCACGTATTCATTTTTATAAAGGTCTTTGCAAACTGAGGATAATAGGGATCTTTCTAACAGTTCATAGCATCTACCAAACTGAAGGAAGGAGTAAAAACAGTTGGATAAAGAGGTATCTAGTCACAGGTGGGGAAATCGGTGAAAATGTTCTTATATATTGGCTACCAAAAAAAATGCACACAATGAAATATATAAGTTCATAATCTTTAGCAAAGAGCAAGGTAAGGATATCACTGAGATCGCTGGCATACTACAGCAAAGACATTCAAAATTAGGAAGGAGAGAAACATGCCACATGGGTGGACACTGTTGCTTATCTATTTTATTGTTATTTTTACCTTTTTGCTTACTAACAACTCTAATTTTAGTTAGATACCCAGCATCAGGGGATGATTGATTATTGTCTAAACCACACATGAAATTCCAACTCTCCTTGGCTGGACACTTAGTTTTCCAGTCTTCCTTGCCACCAAGGGTAGCCATGTGATACAGAATTAGGCAGTGAGTCTAAAGGGAATCTTTAGGTGGAATAGTCTTTTCTCTCTAATTTAGACATGATGTCTGAGAATGTGATGCTAGAAGCTACAGAAACTGTAATGAGACTGTGAGGGAAAGGGAAAAAAATTATAGTCACATTTAACCAGCAATTGGACTGATCATGGAAATGCTGAACCAAACTCAAAATCTCATATCCTCCTTAGACTTCTTGAGTAACATTAAACATTCTTGTGATTTAAACAATGGCTTTTTAGATTATCCTTTATTTTCATCCAAATGCATCCTAACTGATATACAATGCAAAGATAGGAGAAGGAATCTAGGAGAAAAATAAGTTAAAGAATCTCAAATTCTTTGCATATTGTTCTGCTGATAGTAATATGTAATAAGAACATTCGTTTCCTTAAAAAAGGTAGGGAGCAAATGATAAAAATTGGGCTTAGAGGAAAAGGTAGACAGAAGAGTAAGTAAACCAAAGAAGGACTAAAAAAATGTATTATAAAATATGTAAATTAGCAATACCAAATAATAATAATAGAATATGCATGGACTAAAAATTATCACAGACTTCCACTCTGGTAACTACTAACTAGATGACTTAGACTAACATATTTCCAAAACAAAAAAGCTGAAGAACATATTTTTAAATTTTTTATTTTTTTTTTAAATTTGGGTATAGTTCATATATTACCTTAATTTCAGGTGTACAACTTAGTGATTTTATAAGTTTATACATTATGCTATGTTCACTACAAATTACCTATTATTTGCCATGTTGCATTGCTATTACAATATCATTGACTGTATTCCTCATGCTGTGCCTTTTATTCCCATCACTTATTCATTCCATAACTGGAAGCTTATATCTTCCTCTTTCCTTTATCCATTTTATCTGACCTCCCACACCTCTCCCTTCTGGCAACCATTAGTTTGTTCTCTGTGTTTATAGGTCTGATTCTGCTTTTTGTTCGTTTATTCATTTTTTTAAAGATTCCACTTATGTGTGGACCCATATGTTATTTGTCTTTCTCAGTCTTATTTCATGTAGCATAATACTCTATAGGTCCATCCATATTGTCTCAAATGGCACGATCTCATCCTTTTTTATGGCTGTGTAATATTTCATTATCTGTGTGTATACACACACACACACAGCATCTACTCGATCCATTTGTCTATAGATGGACATGTAGGTTGCTTCCATATCTTGGCTATTGTAAATAATACTGCAATAAACATAGGGTACATATATCTTTTTTTTCATATATCTTTTTGAATTAGTGTTTTGTTTTTGTTTTCTTTGGGTAGAACCCAGTAATAGAATTATTGGAGCCTATGGTATTTCTATTTTTAATTTTATTTCTATTTTTAAGTTTTTTACGGAAACTCCATACTGTTTTCCACAGCAGCTATACCAGTTTATATTCCTACCAACAGTGTAAGAAGGTTCCTTTTTCTCCACATCCTGGCCAACACTTGTTATTTCTTATGTTTTTTATTTTAGCTATTCTGACAGGTGTAAGGTGGTATCTCATTGTGGTTTTTATTTGGACTTCCCTGGTAATTAGTTATGTTGAGCATCTTTTCATATATCTGTTGGCCATCTGTATGTTTTCTTTGGAAAAATGTCTATTCAGATGCCCTGCCCATTTTTTGAATTGAATTGTTTGTTTTTTTAGTGTTGAGTTGTGTAAGTCCTTTATATATTAACCACTTATCATATTTATATAATTTTCAAATATCTTCTCCAAGTTAGTAGACTGTCTTTTTGTTTTGTTGATAGTTTGATGTGCAAAAGCTTTTTATATTGGTGGAGTCCCAATAGTTTATTTTTGCTTTTGTTTACCTTGTCTTGCGAGATATATCTATAAAATTGTTGCTATAGCCAATGTCAGAGAAATTACTGCCTCTGCTGTCTTCTAGGATTGGTAAGCTGGTTTCAGGTCTCACATTTAGATCTTTAATCCATTTTGAATTTATTTTTGTGTATGGTATAAGAAAGTAGTTCAGTTTCATTCTTTTGCAGGTAGCTGTCCAGTGTTCCTAGCACCATTTATTAAAGATACTTTTTCCTGTTATATATTCTTGCCTCCTTATTCATAGATTAATTGACCATATAAGTATGGTTTTATTTCTGGGATCTTTATTTGAAGGGCATATTTTTAATGTATGATTTGAAGATATTTTAAAGCAAAGAAACCAGTGAAGAATTTTGGAGCCATCATCCCAAAGAAAAGAAAATCTAGAAAAGCAAGCTCAGCATTTGGGGATCTGTTTTTCCCATAAGGGCATCTTGAAGAGGTGGTTGAGAATGTGAAAAGTTATTTTGACATAGTCCTAAAGTAAGGGTGAAAAATGGAATTCAGAGACCACCAAGGGGGAGTTGGAGCCTTAAAGGGCAGTACCCTGAAATAAAAGTAGATTGGAAGCATACCAACTTCATAAGGATTGAGGCCCAGCTTCATTTCAGTCCCTGGAATTACATGAGAATGATCCAGGACTGTGAATGCCCATGGCTGTCTGACAGAAGCTAGTGGAAATTTTCTCTAGAGGAAGAGAATACAAGCCAGAGCTGTAAATTATTTCCATAATTTTTATAATAACATACTGTTCTCAATAGAAAAAAATGAAATAATATGGAGAGATAAAAGCTAGAGACAGTAGAAACAGATGCAGACACATCACTTTAAAATAAAATATTTATGGAGATTTAAGACAAGATTGAGAATTTTGGCATAGTTTCTGGAAACTATAAAAAATGTTAAGTGAACATTTTAGAAAACTCAGTAGCCAAAACTAAGATCTTAATGGATAAGTTTGAAGGAGGTTAGACGGTATTGAGAAGTATGCTAATTACTTATAAGATAGGTAAGAAGAAAATATATTCAGAAAGGCACAGAGTAAAGAAAAAAAGTATGAAATAATCCATAGAATGAGAAGGATAAGGTACATGTACATGGAGTTACAGAGAAAGAGAGAATGAGGTAATATATGAGAAACTAGGGCAATGTGTAAGGTAATGGATGAAAATGTTCCAAACTAAAGTTTATATTAACTACAAATGCTAGAAGTCCTATAAATAAATCCCAAGTATGATAAAAAGGAAGTCATACTTTGTCACAAAGTTACTAAAAATCAAAAGAGAAAATATTAAAAGCAGTTAGAGAGAGGGAAAAGAAAGATGGATTAACTCCAGATAATACAGTTAGATTAACAACTGACTTCTCAAGAGAAGCATTAGACTAACAAGAAGATGGAAGACACTGAGATAATATCTTTAAAGTACTGGATAAAAAATAACTTCCCCATTAGGGTTCTGTGTCCAGTAAAACATCATTTAAGAATGAAGGTGACATAAATACATCACTAGAAGACAAGCATTAAATGAAAAATAAAAGGAGTTCTAGGAGAAAGAAAACACTCACAGGTGGAAGTTTTTATTTTCTTCTGTCCTATCTTCTGATTCACTAAAATCTCTTCAGCATTGTCTAATTTGTGTTAAACTCATTCATTGAAATCTTAGCTATTAAGCTTTTTAATTCTAGCTGTAGAAAAAAATTGAATAAATAAAGTCAAATATGTAGGTAAATTTAAATTACCATTGGCCAGGTGGTGGTAGTAGTAGTAGTAAAGATGTCATCTATAATAATTATTAAGTACATGTAATAATTAAGTACATGACAACATTATGGAAGATGATCTAAAAGTAAGCTGTGAATCACTTAACTTTAATGGGAATTCCCAGAGGGATCATTCAGTAACCATTTTTAGCTAATGAGTCAAAGCTTCAGGCTAAGCTTCCCAGCAATCAGGACTGACCCATAATGTCCCTTGGGCTCTCAGGTTGTCATAGTTTGCAATCTCATTGGCCACCTTAACCCACAATCCCTTCTTAATGGCTAGATCTGGGCCTCCTTTGTCAGAATGATACCCATAGCAATATATGAATAGTCATACAAAGGGATATGTGCAGAAATGATGGTGGAATTATGCTAGGGGAAATATGAAAGAGAAGTTGTTTTATTGTTAGAAATTTGAAGTTTTCAAGTTTTCCTTTGTCATTTTCTGGAGTCATTAAGGGATAAGTGTAAAATACTGTTAAAGTTTAGAAGCATTTTCTGATGTCTTCGGTAGCAGAGGCTTTTGAGGACAGAGCTTACGTATTTCTCTTTATGCACAAAAAGTCTTTTAAATAGAAAAAGCAATGTCAGTTCACATGATTGGACACTTGTGACACATTTTCTCTCCAGGATATATTCTGCACCAGGAAAACCTAGAAATATGGTAACATTTTTCTTCTATTCTCTAATGGGTTTCTCTGTTCCTGTGCTTCCTGTGTAGGATCCTTTCTTTCTCAATTCCTGCCACTTCCCCTTATTCCCTCATCAGGCACTTGCTTTCTCTTTCAGTTCTCTCATCTTATCTCTGTTCCCCTGGGTTGGATTTTATGGATTCCCTGTTTCTCTCTGACATGGCATTCATTTCTTGACCTGAAATGTTTGGGTCTACTCCTCAAAATCACCTCTCTTCCTCCTTTTGGGAAAATTAAATACTTGCATTGGATATGAAGAAAATAGAATCTAATGATTCTTCAGAATTCAGGATTCTTAAGTCTTTACAACTTTTCAAGGTAATTATTTTAGCGTTTGTTTTACATATGGGATAACGGGGACAAGATCTTTTCTATATCTCGCTATATTCAGTGTTTCTGGTGCTGAAAGACCACATTATACCAGAAACGTGGAAGTCCAGGAAAGCTAATACCCGAGAGCTGTCTGTAAGATGTGAGAGAGGATAGGACATGAGTGATAGACTTTGGATATCCTGTCATTCAAAAATACCCTCTTCAAGCACTCCAAATGTATAGGGTCCAGAAACTGATTACATCTTTAATTATAGGCGTTCTCTACAATTATGTATCCTGAGGTATGTGGAAGTTCAGAACAGGGCATGAGACACCGCATTTGGGCAAAATTTGGCAAAATTTTTCGGTACCCCTTATACATCTGCTTTCATGCAAGCACCAAGTGTTCAAATCCCTTACTGATTCCTAATCAGATCTGTTCCCTGTGACTAGTAAGCCCTAGGCTACTATTCTCCTGAGTTTCATTCATTCACTTACTCATTCACTCATTCATGTATTCATTTTTATTTGTAAATAATACCTTTTGAACAATTCCTTCGGGCAAGTTATAATGTTAAGTACTCTTATGTGTCTCTCATCTTAAAAGAAGTTCTCTTGGGCAGCTTTTCTTTAGATATTATCTAGTCAGCTAACTCCATCTAATTGTGATAATGACTGAAAAATAGTGGTAATGTTTTCAGAGCTGTTTCTATTCTAAATTTGGACTCACAGCCTGAACAAACAGAGCATTGAGAATAATGAATTGCAGCACCGGGTAAAAATGTAAGTAATGTTATTTATGTGACCCCTCAACTCTAATACAGTAAACCTATACCTTTGAGGAAGTATGGCTCCTGATAGAGTACAGTCTCCAGGTTTGTCTTTCATGAAAATGTTCTTTTATTTCTAAGAGAGAAAATTTCCCCAAAGTTTAAGGAATTCCTAGTGTTAGTAACTGGGGACTCCATTTGAAGAGGAGGGACCTTTCTTTTTGCTGCCCTCAAAAATTAAAATGGGTGGTTCTCTGTCTGAATTTTATGGTTTGATTCCTTGCTTTTCCAGTATCTTCTGCCAATGATACAGTATTCTCAGGATGAATCCAGATTGCTATAGCTAGAGCTACAGTGGTGAACAAAAGAAAAAAATGTACTAGCATAGAAAATATCCCTACATGACTAGAAGTATTTAGGTTTTTAGAAATAATGCACACAATTTAGCCTTTTCTTTCCTCTTTTAGAAATCAAGGGAGAGGTCTGTATCCAACAAATTTTCAAACTCTACCTTAACACTGAATTCTAACCCTGACACTCAAACTTGTCTTCTGGATAATTGGATTTGACATTTTTCTTTAATTCTATGCTAGTTATTGCTCAGCTAGTTGAGAAGGACAGGTAATGTGGACTTGCTTCCTAAGAATAGCTTTAATTCTGGGTGTTGTTTGGATTAATAATGGGAGAGAAATCCTAAGTCCTTTGAGAAATTGAATGTGCCAGTCTTGCAGTATGAATGCAAGAGATAGAGGAGGACATGCAGGGTCAAGATGGTATAGTCATTGGTGTTGAAGAGTTATTCTGAGTATATGGTTATAATCTGGGTTGTCAGCCCAAAGTAGGAACAAAGGGCTAAACTTTGGAAAGTTAGTAGGCAGTCTTTATTTGCAAATGGCATAAGGACACAGACAGGAGCTGAATCTGAATAGATAACACTGACTGGGGATAGAGATGATGACCAGCATATGTCCACAGTTTCTTTTGATCAGTTATATAGCATCTGGGATATCTCTATGCTACCTTTTTTCTAACTCATTTCCTTTCTCCTTATTCTGCAAATGTCTAGCCACGACTCCTCTTCAGTTTCCGTTAATGACCCATTTAAATATTTATTGAAAAAATATGAGCCATTAGATGGGAACTGCTTCCTTCCCAACATCACATCTGTGCGTGTTTGATGGATGAAGTAAACCTGCTCCCATGTAAGGACATGCTATGCTTTTGCTCTGCAACCCAGCTGCTCTCAGAGACACTATTTCTGCAGTTATCTCTTCCTCCTGCAGTTTCTCCCTCTCTACTGCATTATTATCAAGAGTTTACAAAACATCCCCCAGTTGCTTTAATAATAAAACAACAACAACAAATAAATTTGAAGCCATTAAAGAAAGAACAATAAAAGTGGACAGGGAGTTGATTTAAGGTTGTAATTATGTAGAAAAAAATTATTGCAGATTTTAGGAAATCTAGAGACTCAGGGAAGTTTACCATTTCAGAACATAAATTTTTGAGTAGGCATGAAACTGACTGGAGAAGAACATTGAAACCCTTGAACGACATAAGAAGAGGATTTAACTGATTTATTTCTTCTATTCCAAAGAAAATATTGAAGGCAATGAGAAACCACAGTGTTGTTTCTGAGTTCATTCTCCTTGGGCTGTCTGCTGACCCCCAGATCCAGGCTCTGCTCTTTATGCTGTTCCTTGTTATTTACCTCCTGACCCTGATGGGGAACCTGCTACTGCTGCTGGTGATTAGAGCTGATTCTCACCTTCACAGCCCCATGTACTTCTTCCTGGGACAGTTGTCCTTCCTGGATCTCTGCCACTCCTCTGTCACTGTGCCCAAGCTTTTGGAGAACCTTCTGTCTGAGAAGAAAACCATCTCAGTAGAGGGCTGCCTCGCTCAGGTCTTCTTTGTGTTTGCCACTGGGGGCACTGAATCCTGCCTACTTGCTGTCATGGCCTATGACCGCTATGTTGCCATCAGCTCCCCTCTGCTCTATGGCCAGATGATGAACAGACCACTGTGTATGGGGCTGGTTTGGGGCTCATGGAGCTTAGCTTTTCTGGATGCTCTTATCAATATCCTTGTAGCTCTCAATTTAGACTTCTGTGAGGCTCAGAATATACACCACTTCAGCTGTGAGCTGCCATCTCTCTACCCTTTGTCTTGCTCTGATGTGTCTGCAAGTTTTACTGCCCTGCTCTGCTCCAGCCTCCTGCATTTCTTTGGAAATTTCCTCCTGATATTTTTCTCCTATGTTCGCATTTTATCCACCATCCTGAGCATCAGTTCTACCACAGGCAGAAGCAAGGCCTTCTCCACCTGCTCCTCCCACCTCACTGCAGTGATCTTCTTTTATGGCTCAGGGTTACTCCGTTATCTCATGCCAAATTCAGGATCCACTCAAGAGTTAATCTTTTCCTTGCAGTATAGCGTGGTCACTCCTATGCTGAATCCTCTCATCTATAGCCTGAAGAACAAAGAGGTGAAGGCAGCTGTGAGAAGAATTTTGAGAAAATGTGTCTAGTATTATAATTAATAGACTACAAAATCAGAATGATGAGGGGAGAAACTGAATAGAACTGCAATAAGTAGTGCCTGAATATTAAGGAGAATTTTCTGATATCAGGACCTGCAAGATATCTTGCATTTTTTCTTTAAAATGGTTAAGAAAATGTGGAGTTATTTTCCTGGTGTGATAGTAGGTCTGTCCTAGCCAGAGGAAAATGGATGGATGAACCTCTTGTCTTATAGTTTTTCTTACAAAAATCTTTAATTTATTACAGTATGGTAAACAGAATGGTAAACTTTGTTATTGCCTGCTTACATTATCTTTACCATTCTTCCAGTAATTAAATTCCATGTGTTCAGTATAGTTCCAGAGAGACTGTTAAGCATGGTGTCCCTAAATCCTCTTCCCAACCCCACTCCTTATTTGCTCATTCTTCCTGGCACAGTGGCTGATATAGGAATGAGCATATGGTCAGTGCTAGACTATCCACTCCCTTAGGAATTTTAATCTTCAGAATAGATTCAGAGAGGCAGAGGTAAGTCTTTCTGTTTGCAGCACTCTGATAGCCTATCCCAGTGCCCCTGATGATAAGACCACTACTGTTATCCTAGATTCTACACTTTTAAGGCAGATTGATAAACATGAATTATATTAAAAGCACATGATTAGATATTTGCATCGTGTCAGGCACTGTGTTAAGAATTTTACATGCATTATCCCATTTAAATATCACAACAAATGCTTTAGGTAAATACTTCAGTTATCCTTGTTTCAGAGAAGAGGAGGTGGATTCAGAGAGGTAAGTGGTGGGGATGGAATTTGGAACCGAACAGACTCATCCCAAAACCTGTTTTCTTTACCATCTTGACACACTGACTATCCCTTTGGTGCTGTGAGCTACCCCAGACCCAGTTCATGAATTGTCGCTTTAATGCTTTATTATTGTTGTTTTGTTTTATTTCACTTAAGTAAGTCAGAATTAGATTCTGTCATTTGCAAGGAAAAGACCTAAAAGATACACACACACACACACACACACACACACACACACACAGACATATACTGCAATTGAATTGCAGGTATAGACCTCCAAGAACAATTGGGATATTTGAAATTGTTTATTGGACCTAGGTGTGTCCAATAGAGACTATATAACATTTGTTTATCTAGCTTCAAACCATTTACCTAATGGTCAATTAGGTAAGACCTAATTGTGAGAGAAAGACCCTGCTTGACAAGTAGCTCTGCCACTCAGCCCTAATAGTGCTACAGAAATGGTGGAATGTGAGAGAATAAATGCTGCACGGTGCCTATAACAAACTCTAGAAAGAAACCAACAGAATTTCAACAAAGGCCCCTTAGATCTTGAAATGCAATTGTAGAATTACTGGGAAGGAGATTTGGGAGATTAAAACTATCATGTCAAAAATTAATTATTACTTCTTTCTCAAATTACCTTTTAGTTTTTACTTACCCTTCACTTTTTACTCCTCAGTAGCAGCAAATATAAACTCAAAGAGATTAAGGGCATTTTTTGGCAATCTTTGCTACTTTTTCAAGGATGTAAAATAGTTTCAAACATGCATGTTGCACAGTAAATGTATTTTGATTGTGTAAATTATGGGCAGAGAAACAAAATATATAGGATGAATTTTCACGAGAGGTATTCCACTGCCAAAGCAGTTTGAAATAATTATGAATAGAATAGGCTACCATGTGAATGCCAGTCTTTTCCTTCCTGGTGAGCCTAGTTTTGGCCCACAAATTTGCTAACAGTGTGTCCATGGCTGGGCATGGTGGTTATGCAAAGGTTCGGCAACACTTTGATTCACCAAAACTATTCTACTGTTGCCATTGGCGAAACTTATTTTGATAAAGGTCACACACAAATTTTGTTAGATACATTATCAGATACCTTCTCTTTTTTTGTTGTTTTTATTCTGAACTAAAAATTCAATTACATTTACTACTTGGTTATTTCTAGTACATATGAATTTTGTGATATGTTCTATACTAAGCTTGTATTTGTTGACTTTGTTGAACTTCCTAGTTCTAATGGCTTGTTTATAGACATTATTAGATTTTTAAATTACATTTATTAAAATTACATTTTAATTATTTTATCTCAAATAAAAGCAAATAATTTATTTCTTTTACCATTTTCTATTTCTAATTTTTATGTATTTCATTTTTATTTTTATTATTTTTAAATTAAAAATTTTCTTTTTGTATATAGTTGACACAGAATGCTATATTAGTTTCAGGTCTACAACACAGTGATTTAACTTCTTTATGTGTTATGCTATGCTCTTCACAAGTTTAGCTGCCATCTGTCACCATACAGCGCTATTACAAGAACACTGACATATTCCCTATACTGTGCCATTTATTCCCAGAATGTATTCCTTCCATAATTGGAAGTCCATTTGTATCTTCCCCTCTCTTTCACTCATTTTGCCCATCCCCTGGCCCCCCTCCCCTCTGGCAACCACCAGTTTTTTTCTCTGTATTTATAGGTCTGATTCTGCTTTTTGTTATTTGCTTTTTTCTTTTTAGATTCTACTCATGAGTAAATCTAGTGTTTGTTTTTCTCAGTGTGTCAGTTTCACTTAGCATAATACCCACTGGTTTCATCCATGTTGTCCCAAATGAAATGATTTCATCCTTTTTATGGCTGTAACATTTGTATACACACACACACACACACACATCATCATCATCATCATCTTTATCCACTCATCTGTTGATGAACACTTAGGTTGCTTGACTATTATTATAAATAGTGCTGTAATAAATATAGGGGTACATATATCTTTTTGAATTAGTGTTTTTATTTTCCTTGGGTGGATACTCAGTAGTGGAATTATTGAGTCATATGGTATCTCTATTTTTAATTTTTTGGAGGAAATTCTATCCTCCAAAAAGTTTTTCATAGTGGCTGCACCAGTTTATATTCCTATTAACAGTGTGCAAGCGTTCCTTTTTCTCCACATCCTGGACAACACTTGTTATTTCTTGTGTTTTTTATTTTAGTCATTCTGACAGGTGTAAAGTAGTTATCTGCTTGTGGTTTTGATTTGCGTTTCACTGATAATTAGTGATTTTGAGCATCTTTTCATGTGTCTTGGCCATATGTATGTCTTATTTAGAAAAATATCTATTCAGGTCCTCTGCCCATTTTTAATCGGTTTGTTTTTTTGGTGCTGAGTTGTATATATATTTCATTTTTAAAGTTAATTCAGTGGCCAGAATCTCTCCTACAAACATCTTTTTATTGGGATCAGTGAGAAACTTATGTTTGTTCTGTTTTTGATCAATACCTTTAACTTAATTATTTTCTAATTCTATTTTGCTAGGAATTGGTGTAAAATTTTATCAAATGCCTTTTCTGTTTCCATTGAAGACTAGGACTCTTTTGTTTATTTACTAATATATAATGTCTGTCACATAGGCATGCAATAAATACATATTGAATAAAAAATAAATTCATTGCAATAGTCATATGGTTTTATTTTTTTAAGTTTTTATTTAAGTTTTTTATTTTAAAAAAATTTATTTTATTTTTAAGGTTTTATTTTTTTTAAGTTTTTATTTAAGTTTTTATTTAAGTTTTAAGTTTTTTTTTAAGTTTTTATTTAAGGTGTAAAATTTAGTGATTCAACACTTACAGACAACACTTAGTGCTCCTTACAACTTAATCCCCAACAACTATTTCATCCATCTCCCTACCTCCATCCCCACTCTTCTGCTTACCATCAGTTTGTTCTGTTAAGAATTTGTTTCTTGGTTTGCCTCTCTTTTTTCTTTCTTCTTTGCTCATTTGTTTTTTTTTCTTAAACCCTGCATATGAGTGAAATCATATAATATTTGTGTTTCTCTGGTTGACTTATTTTGCTTGGCATTATACTCTCTAGCTCCATCCATTATGTTGCAAATGGCAAGATTTAATTTTTTATGGGTGAATAATATTCCATTGTATGTATATACCATATCTTCTTTATCCATTCATCTGTCACTTGAGCTGCTTCCATAGTTTGGCTATTAGAAACAATGCTGCAATAAACATAGGGGTGCATGTTCCCCTTTGAATTAGTGTTTTTGTATTTTTTGGGTAAATATCCAGTAGTGTGATTACTAGATTGTAGGGGATATCCACTGTCATCACTTATATTCAACATAGCACTAAAAGTCCTAGCCACAGCAATTAGACAACAAAAAGAAAAAAGAAGACATCTAAGTTGGAAAGGAAGAAGTTAACTTTTACTATTTGCAGATGACATGATACTCTATATAGAAAACCCAAAAGACTCCACTCCAAAATTGCTAGAACTGATAACACAAATTCAGTGAAGTTGCAGGATACAAAATAAATGTACAAAAATCTGTTGCCTTTCTATACACTTCTATACAAATCTGTATATTTTCTATACACTATTAAGAAGCAGAAAGAGAAGTCAAGGAATCAATCTCATTTACCATTGCATCAAAAACCATAAGATATTTAGGAATAAACTTAACCAAAGAGGTAAAAGATCTGTACTCTGAAAACTATAAAACACTCATGAAACAAATTGAAGATAGCACAAAGGATAGAAAAACATTCCATGCTCATGGATTGGAAGAATAAATATTGTTAAAATGTTTGTAGTGCCTGAAGTAATCTACACATTTAATGCAATCCCTATCAAAATACCACAGCATTTTTCATAGAGCTAGAACAAACAATCCTAAATTTTATTTTTTAAAATACTAAATTGTATAAGTAGGTGTTCTGGTATTGAATTATTTTTGCATTACTGAAATCTCCCTTTAGGTGGAATTGTAAAGACTGAATTAGCTTTCGCCAATATTTAGGAATCTCCCATTTATGGTCATAAATGAGATAGTATAATTTTTTTCTTACATTCATCTGATCTTGTCTTTTCAGTAGCTTTATTGAGATTATGTTTCACACGTCACAAGGTCACCTATTCAAAGCATACTATTCAGGTTACAGTAGTGGGGTATGGACCAAGTCCCCTACCTCATCCCAGTCATCAGGGGCACCCTCAGGGAAAGGCTGCTGTCAGAGAAGCTCAGGCACTACTGCTGACTTGGAAACTCTCAAACCTGTTTGCTGAGGAGCAAGGCTCTGCTGAGGAGCTGCAGCAGTAGAAGGCTGCTGAGCCCCTGGTGGGGCAGGTGCTAACCCATAGGTGAGGTGGGTCTGCCTTGGAACTTCAAGCCATTGCCCAAGCCCCAGCAAGACTTGGACAGAACCAGTAGACCCACACTCAAGCAGACTACTTCATATCATTTCCAGTCAACTCTTGTTCCCCACTTGTTAATGACTGAACTGCTTTTTCCGCTATAGATTAGTCTTGCCTTTACAAAACATCACATAAACAGAATCATACAGCATGATCACTGTATGAAAGTATTTGTCTTTCTCTCTCTGACTTATTTCACTTAGCATAATGCCCTCAAGGTGCATCCATGTTGTCACCAGTGACACACAAATGACATGACCTTAGATGACACATTAGGCCAGAAATGCATAATCATATCCACAATGAGATATCATCTCCTACCTGTTGGAATGACTAGTATCAAAAAGACAAGAGGAACATGTGGCTGGCTTAGTTGGTAGTATGCAACTGTTGATCTTGGGGATTGTGAGTTCAAGTCCTACTTAAAAATAAAATAAAATAGATAAGTGTTGTCAAGGATGTGGAGAAAAGGGAACCCTTATGCACTGGAGTGTGAAAAAAAATAGTGCAGTCACTATGGCAGATAGTGTGGATGGCAATTGCTCAAAAGAATTAAACAGTTCTCATGATTCAGCAATCCTACTTCTGATTATATACCCCAAAGAATTGAAAGTAGGTGCTTGAACAGATATTTCTATACCCATGTACATAGCAGCATTATTCATAATAGCCAAAAGTTCGAAGCAACCCAATATTTGTCCATAAATGAATAAATAAAATCTGGATGTACATAAAATTGAAAATTCTTCAGCCTTGAAAAAGAAGGAAATTCTAACACATCCAACAACATGAATGTACCTTGAGGACTTTATGCTCAGTGAAATAAACCAGTACATATAAGGTACCTAGAAAAGTCAAATTCATAGGGACAAATGGGATAATGTTAGTTGCCAGAGACAGAGAAAGGGGAGAATCAGGAATTATTGTTTAATGGGTGTACAGTTCCAGTTTGGTAAGATGAAAAAGTTCTGGAGATGAGTGGTGATGATGGTTGCACAACTATGTGAATGTACTTAATGTCACTGAACCATACTTTTAAAAATGATTACAATGTTAAAAAAAAAAAAAGCTTTGATTTCAGAGTCACCAGAATATGCTTTACTATAAATTTATATTTATTTATCCTGCTTGATGTTAATAATACACTTTACAATGAATAGAATATGTCCTTATGGAAAATTCTCCAGTTATTCAAATATTTATTCTCTATCATTCATTTGCCTTTTGGAATTTTTGGACAGCTCATTAGGGCTCTATAATATAAGCAATTTCTCAACCTATTTTTTGTCTCTTAAATGCTCTCTTTTTTATGTTTTATTTTTCTGTGTTATGTTCTGAGGGAATTTCATAGTTCTATCTTCAAAATCACCCATTAATTTATAACCAAAATAGTATACAGATTATTCCATCCATTATAGTTTTAATTTTAATGAGAACAATTTTAAAAATACCTAATAATTTATCTTAATAGCTGTTTGATTTTGTTTCATTTTGCCTTAATTTTTCAGAATTCTTTTTTTTAGATAATAAATTTATTTTTTATTGGTGTTCAATTTGCCAACATACAGAATAACACCCAGGGCTCATCCCGTCAAGTGCTGCCCTCAGTGCCCGCCAACCAGTCACCCCCACCCCTCGCCCTCCTCCCCTTCCACCACCCCTAGTTCGTTTCCCAGAGTTAGGAGTCATTCATTTGGGGAATATAAATAATAGTGAAAGGGAATAGAGGGGAAGGGAGAAGAAATGGGTAGGAAATTTTTCAGAATTCTAATATTTAAACTATTATTCATTTATCCCTTTTTAGTATACTAAAAACATGTATGCTAAAGTCTATGTGATAGGGTTCCAAATAGTGAATTGATTTTGTTGGCTAGATTTTTAGCACTAGCTTTTTTCATAGGTTTTGTAATTTTGGTGGGCAGTTTCACGTAATAAGCAGGATTTGATTCTTTTCTTTTCTTGTCTTGTCATCTGTGCAGTCTCCTCCTTATCAATTTGTGTCTCCTTACCTCTACCCCAACCAGTTCACAAACAGCCTTCATATCCTTTTGGGGTTCTTGGTTGGTCATGATATTAGGTGATGATTAATTGAAACTCCTTCTTGTCAGTGAGTCAGCGAGCAAATTGTCTTACTGCCTCCTAATGAGGTTTTGTTTATGATTTCTTGACATGCTTGTTCCAGAAACTCCTATAAAGTTATTGACTAGAAAGTTGGCAAGTTTCATTGGTTCTTAGCTTTCTCTCAAGAATAAATTAACCCCACCTCATACACTCACTTAAAGCTTGGCTAACTCTCTTGTCCTCCATCTCATACAGAGCACATTTATTTCCCAGTATCCTGTATGATGTTAACCAGAGCTATACCTAGAGATTGGAAGATGTATTGTTTCAGTGCTGTGCAACATTTTGCATTTCTGTTCCATTTGTATTTCAAGGATATTCTCATTATATTTTTATTAGACTATGCCATTTTACCTGCCAGATACTGTATTGGAAGCAGGATAGGCCCATCAAGTCCAAAATTATGGCCTACATAATTTAAGTTCCTTCTCCAGGAGCAGACCTTGAGATGAGGAATCCAAAGGATTCTACAGAGGTACCAGTGAAGCGTATTCATTATACCACTCAGATTTATATACTTCTTACACTAATTTAATTCCATCATGCCAAAACCCTTTAAGAATTATTTGGGTCAGGGCAGCCCCGGTGGCTGCAGCCTGGGGTGTGATCCTGGAGACCCAGGATCGAGTCCCACGCCGGGTTTCCTGCATGGAGCCTGCTTCTCCCTCTGCCTGTGTCTCTGCCTCTCTCTCTCTGTGTCTATGAATGGATAAATTTAAAAAATCTTAAAAAAAAAAAGAATTATTTGGGTCATCATTTCTTGGGAGAAAACTTCTATCACAATTTGAGTTCTCTGGAAGCTAATGCGTTAGAGTTTGAGGGGCAAGGTAGTTTATTGGAGTAAGTCACAATGCCTGTGAAAGTTAGAGGGTAAGCATGACTGGGCAGAAGGAGGAATTAAACTGTGATACAAGTCTGATGAAGGTTTAGACAATCCACAGGAAGCCTGGGAGTATTAACCATCAAATTTGTCCCACAGTAGGCCAAGACAGCCAGTCATATGCTACCGGCTCACTCAAAGTGGTATAGTTTGTCCCTGGAAGGACATGACCTTAGGCAAGGTGGTTCACCCCTGCCCTGCAAGGTGTGTGCTAACTACACTCCTTGACTCTGCACAGTAGGTTTTGTTGAAATGGAATCTGGACAGTTTATCTCTGTGTCTGCCCCAATCTACAAGGATAAGGCTAGTGGGAATTACAGCTCTTGCTGCTGTGCTTAGTCCCTAGACCATAACATATTCATCATTTCCTTTCTCTAACACCCATTAGGGGTTACTTTCATTGGCTTACATTTCTGCAGAGTGAACCAGAACTTCATCCCTAGGCATATCCTTTGTTTGGCATATCCTTATCCTTGATATAGAAACAAAGAATTTCTATATCCTTATCAAGATGTAGCTCCTATAACTGCAGTGTCAAGAGGCATCCCAGAGGATCAGCTCAGTGCCATATATTTTCTCCATTATTATTATGTGGAAACAACTCTACTTCATAATGGTCATTGATAATCATTGTACCATTCCTTCTTGCATCTTACATTTTTCACCTGGGGTTAGTTCCCTATTGCTCCATGCATAGTTTTTAGATAGGACCTTTAGTGAGAAACTAGACTTTAGGTTCTCTCTCTTTTTTTTTTAATTTGTCAGAAATTACCTTTATTTAACTCATTTGAAAGACAGTTGCATTGAGTATAGAATTCTAGATTTTTAAAAAAATATTTTATTTATTCAGGAGAGACACAGAGAGGCAGAGACATAGGCAGAGAGAGAAGCAGGTTCCATGCAGGAAGCCCAGTGTGGAACTCGATCCCTGAACTCTGAGATCATGTCCTGAGCCAAAGGCAGACCGCTCAACGGCTGAGCCACCCAGGGGTCCCAGAATTCTAGATGTTTAATTTCTCTCAGCTCACCATGGCTTTTGCTGTTGTTATAGAGAATGCAAGCTCTAATTTAATTACCATTCTTATGTAGATAATTGGTCATTTATTTTCTGGTTGCTTTGTTGTACTCCATGCATTTGTGTTCTGCAGTTTTATTATTATATGATTATTTTTATTTTTTCTCTCTCTTTTAAACAAATTTTTATTTAAATTCAATTAACATATATGTGTATTGTTAGTTTCACGGGTAACATTTAGTAATTCATCAGTTGCATATAACACCCAGTGCTTATTACATCAAGTTCCCAACACCCAGTTACCTCAACCCCCCATCCACCTATCCTCCAGTAACCATCTGTTTGTTTTTCGTTGTTAACAGACTATTTCTTGACTTGCCTCTCTTTTTTCCCACCTATGTTTATCTGTTTGTTTCTTAAATTCCACACGAGTGAAATCATATGGTATTTGTCTTTCTCTGACTAATTTATTTTGCTTAGCATAATACCGTCTAGTTCTATCCACTTCATTGCAAATGGTAAGATTTCATTTTTTATAAGTGAATAATATTTCTGTGTGTGTGTGTGTGTGTATCACATCTTTGTCCATTCATTTATCCAAAGGATACAAAAATAGTGATTTGAAGGGGCACCTGCACCCCAATGTTTATAGCAGCAATGTCCATAATACCCAAACTATCGAAAGAACTCAGATGTCCATTGACAGACAGATGGATATTATATGACTAGATTTACATTTTATTTTTATTAATCTGTTGATATTACTTCCTGGAAGAGATTTTAAGATATTCCTTCTTCTTCAACCCCTTGTGAACTTATGCGACTCTGATCTAGGCATATTTTATCTTCTCTATCATTCATGTCTCTTACCTTCTTCTTAATATTTTTAATTTATTTGTTCTTAGAACTACAATCTGGACAATTGATTTGATTTAATAATAAAATTTATCAATTTTCTCTAAAACTGGATTAAACAACTGCTTAATCCATTGCTGAAATTCTGAAGGGGTGTGTTTGTTTGTTTGTATGTGACATTTCTGCAATTTTTTTTTCTTTCTCAAATTGATTTTATTGTCCTCTATAAGTCTTACTCTGTTATTACATTGCCAACTTCTCTTATTTCTAAAATGTGTTTAATCCATCTATTCTATATTTGTGACTAAGATTCCAGTATCAAATATCTTGGTATTTCTGATTCTTGATCTTTACTTATAGTGAAATCTCATGTTTGATTTTTTTAATATCTGTGGCTCCTTTTTCTTAGAAATTTATCTGGGAGAATACTTTGAAACTTGAAGTTGTATTCCTCTACTCAGTTTGCATTTGTCTTTGCCACTAATCCCAGAGCACAGCCAACCTGGAGCTATTTTATTTTATTTTATTTTATTTTATTTTATTTATTTTATTTTATTTATTTATTTTATTTTATTTTATTTTATTTTATTTTTTATTTTTTTATTTTATCTATTTTTTTAAAGATTTATTTTTATTTATTTATGATAGACATAGAGAGAGAGAGAGGCAGAGACACAGGCAGAGGGAGAAGCAGGCTCCATGCCTGGAGCCCAACGTGGGACTCGACCCCCGGACTCCAGGATTGCACCCTCGGCCAAAGGCAGGCGGGCGCTAAACCGCTGAGCCACCCAGGGATCCCCCTTTTTATTTTATTTTATTTTATTTTATTTTTTATTTATTATTTTATTTTTTAAATTTTTTTAATTTTTTAAAATTTTTATTTATGATAGTCACAGAGAGAGAGAGAGAGAGAGAGAGAGAGAGAGATAGGCAGAGACATTGGCAGAGGGAGAAGCAGGCTCCATGCACCAGGAGCCCGACGTGGGATTCTATCCCGGGTCTCCAGGATCGCGCCCTGGGCCAAAGGCAGGCGCTAAACTGCTGCGCCACCCAGGGATCCCTATTTATTTTTATTTTTATTTTTATTTATTTTTTTTACTGGAGTTCAGTTTGCCAACATATAGCGTAACACCCACTGCTCATCCCATCAAGTGCCCCCCTCAGTCCCCATCACTCAATCACCCCCACCCCCCGCCCACCTCTCTTTCCAACACCCCTTGTTCATTTCCCAGAGTTAGGAGTCTCTCATGTTCTGTCTCCCTTTCTGATATTTCCCACTTATTAGTTTATTTTAATTTTTAAAAAATTGTGTTTCATTTCAAATTTTTATTTAACATCCAGTTAGTTAACATAGAGTATAATATTAGTTAAGTTTCAGAAGTAGAATTTTGAGATTCATCATTTACATGTAATATCTAGTGCTTATCACAATAAGTACCTTCCTTAAAACCCAACTCCCATTTAACTCATTCCCTTGCCCACCTCCCCTCCAGCAACCCTCAATTTATACTCTATAGTTAAGAGTGTGTTTTATAGTTTGCCTCTCTCTTTTTGCCCCCACTCTGTTTATCTGTTTTGTTTCTTAAATTTCACGAGTGAAATCATACAGTATTTGTCTATTTTGCTTAGCATAATATAATCTAGCTCCATCCGTGTCATTATAAATGGCAAGATTTCATTATTTTTTATGGGTGAGTAATATTCCATCACACACACACACACACACACACACACACACACACCACCTCTTTATCCATTCATTAGCTGATGGGAAATTGAGCTCTTTCCATAATTTGGCTATTGTTGATAATGCTGCTATATACATCAGGGTGCATATGTCCTTTCAAATTAGTATTTTTGTATCCTTTGGTAAATACCTAGTAGTGCAATTGCTGGATCATAGGGTATTCTATTTTTAACTTTTTGAGGAACCTTCAAACTTTTCTGGAGTGACTGCACCAGTTTGCATTCCAACCATCAGTGCTAGCAAGAGGGTTCCTCTTTCCCTGAATCCTTGCCAACATCCTTGCTTTCTATGTTGTTAATATTAGTGATTCTGACAGGTGTGAGGTCATAGCTCATTGCAGTTTTGATTTGCATTTCCCTGATGATGAGTGATGTTGAGCATCTTTTCATGTGTCTGTTGGCTACCTGCATGTCTTTGGAAAAAATGTCTTTTCATGTCTTCTAGCCTTTTCAATTGGATTATTCACTTTTGGAATGTTGAGTTTGATAGGTTCTTTATACATTTTGGATACTAACCCTTTATCAGATCTGTCATTTGTAATTTTCTTCTCCCATTGCAAAGGTTGTGCTTTAGTTTTATTGATTGTTTCCTTCACTGGGCAGAGGCTTTCTACCTTGATGAAGCCCCATAGTTCATTTTTGCTTTTGTTTCCCTTGCCTTCATAGATGTAACTTGCAAGAAGCTGCTGTGGCCAAGTTCAAAAAGGGTGTTGCCTGTGTTCTCCTCTAGGATTTTGATGGATTCTTGTCTCACATGTAGATCTTTCATCCATTTTGAGTTTATCTTTATGTATGGTGTAAGAGAATGGTCTAGTTTCATTCTTCTGCACATGGCTGTCCAATTTTCCCAGCACCATTTATTGAAGAGACTGTCCTTTTTCCAGTGGATCGTTTTTCCTGCTTTGTCGAATATTAGTTGGCCATAGAGTTGAGGGCCCATTTCTGGGTTCTCTATTCTGTTCCATTGATCTATGTGTCTGTTTTTGTGCCAGTACCACACTATCTTGATCACAGCTTTGTAGTACAACTTGAAATCTGGCATTGTGATGCCCACAGCTTTGGTTTCTTTTTCAATATTCCCCTGGCTATTCGGGATCTTTTTTGATTCCACACAAATCTTAAAGATTATTTGTTTCAAGTCTCTGAGGAAAGCCCATGGTATTTTGATAGGGATTGCATTAATTATGTAGATTGCATAGACATTTTCACAATATTAATTCTTGCAATCCATGAGCATGGAATATTTTTCCATCTCTTTGTGTCTTCCTCAATTTCTTTCAGAAGTGTTCTGTAGTTTTTAGGGTCTAGATCCTTTACCTCTTTAGTTAGGTTTATTCCTAGGTATCTTATGCTTTTGGGTGCAATTGTAAATGGGATTGACGCCTTAATTTCTCTTTCTTCAGTCTCATTGTATAGCAATGCCACTGATTTCTGGGCATTGATTTTGTATCTTTTGAGAAGGTCATATGATTCTTATCCTTTCTTTTCTTTTCTTTTTTAAAAGATTTTTATTTATTTATTCATGAGAGAAGAGAGACAAAGACACAGGCAGAGGGAGAAGCAGGCTCCAAGCAGGGAACTCGACGTGGGACTTAATCCCGGAGACCCGGGATCATGCCCTGGGCTGAAGGTGGCGCTAAACCGCTGAGCCATCCAGGTGTCCCATGAATAATCCTTTTAATGTACTATTGGATTCAATTTGCTAGTATTTAGTTGAGAATTTTTGCATCCATGTTCATCGAGCATATTGGCCTATAGTTCTCTTTTTTATAGTGAGGTCCTTGTCTGTTTTGGAATCAAAGTAGTATGGCCTCATAAAATGAGTTTGAAAGTTTTCCTTCCATTTCTATTTTCTGAAACAGTTGAGAAGAATAGGTATTACTTCTTCTCTAAATGTTGGTAGAATTCCCCTGGGAAGCTATCTGGCCCTGGACGTTTGTTTGTTGAGAAATTTTTGATTACTGATTCAATTTCTTTGCTGGTTATCAGTCTGTTAAAGTTTCCTATTTCTTCCTGTTTCAGTTTTGGTAGTTTATATGTTTCTAGGAATGCATCCATTTCTTCTAGATTGCCTAATTTATTGACATAACTTTTTATAATATTCTTTTATAATTGTTTATATTTCTGTTCTATTGGTTGTGATCTATCCTTTCTTATTTGTGATTTTTTTTTTGAGTTCTTTCTCTTTTCTTTTTGATAAGTCTGGCTAGAAAGTTATCAATTTTATTCATTCTTTCAAAGAACCAGCTTCCTGTTTCATTGATCTATTCTACTGGTTTTTGGTTTTGCTTCTATGTCATTTTTCTGCTCTAATCTTTATTATTTCCCTTCTGGTGGCTTTACGTGTCAATTGTTCTTCTTCTAGCTCCTTTAGGTGTAAGGCTAGGTTGTGTATTTGAGATTTTTCTTGTTTCTTGAGGTAGGCCTACATTGCTATATACTACCTTCCTAGGACCACTTTTGCTGTATCTGAAAGGCAGTTTAAATTTTTAACAGCTTTATTGAGGCATAATTTGTATACAAGAGCTATATAATTTAATAAGCTTTGACATATATATGATTGTGTGTGTGTGTGTGTGTGTGTGCACGCGTGCGCCACCACAGTACAAATGTTTCTTTATGCTGCTTTGTGATCCTTAACCTCTTGCACTTGGCCAACATTCCAATAATCTACAAACTCCATTTCTAGGTCAGCTTCGACTGACTGTTTTTTTTTTTTGCTTATTGTGTGTTGTACTTTCCTTTTTCTTTACATGCCTAAGAGTTTTTTATTGTGATATTATGATATCAGATATTAAGAATTTACTCTTCCAGGTTCTTGATATTTTTTGAATTCCTAAAAGTATTATTGAGCTTCATTCTAGAAGCAGTTAGGTTACTTTCAGCTCTTGTTTTAAATTTTGTTAAGTAAAACCAGAGTAGTGTTTAATCAAGTTTCAATTTTCCCTGCCTTTGAGACAATACCCTACTGAGTAACCGATTGGGCAGAAAGTCACAAAGGTCTATATGAAGGCAGTTGAGAAATAGAGAACAGCATTAAGAAATAGAGAAATGGGGAGGGGGAACAAAACAAAGTAACCAAAGCCAAATTCAAATTAGTCTGTGACAGAAATCTGTTGCATTTCTATACATTAATAATGAAACAGCAGAAAGAGAAATTAAGAGAAACAATCCCATATATAGTTGTACCAAAATTAATAAAATGCCTAGGAATAAACATAATCAAAGTTCTGTACTCTGAAAACTATAAAACATTGATGAAACAAGTTGAAGATGACCCAAAGAAATGGAAATGCATTGCTCTCCCATAGGCTGGGAGAGCAAATATTGTTAAAATGTTTATACTACCTCAAATAATCTACAGATTTAAAGCCATTTAGAAATGACGAATACCCACCATTTGCTTCAATGTGGATGGAACTGGAGGGTATTATGCTGAGTGAAGTAAGTCAATCGGAGAAAGACAAACGTTATATGGTTTCATTCATACAGGGAATATAAAAAATAGTGAAAGGGATAAAGGGGAAAGGAGAGAAAATGAGTGGAAAATACAGAGAGGAAGACAGAACATGAGAGACTCCTCACTCTGGAAAACGAACAAGGGGTAGTGGAAGGGGAGGTGGGCGGGGGGATGGGGTGACTGGGTGAAAGGCACTGAGGGGGGGCACTTGACAGGATGAGCACTGGTTATTATACTATATGTTGGCAAATCGAACTCTAATAAAAAAATAAAACAAAAATAAAGCAACCTTTACCAAAATGCCAATGGAATTATTCACAGAACTAGGAAAAAGAATCCTAAAATTTGTATGAAACCTCAAAAGGACATGAATGACCAAAGAAACCTTGAGAAAGAAAAAAACTGGAGGTATCACAATTCCATATTTCAAGTTATATTATAAAGCTATAGTAATCAACCCAGTATGATATTGGCACAAAAAGACACACAGATCAATGGAACAGAATAGAAAATCTAGACATAAAACCACAATTATGTAATCAATCTTTCCCAAAGGAGTAAATAATAAACAATGGAAGAAATACAGTCTCCTCAATAAATGGTGTTTGGAAAATTGAGCAGCTACATGCAAAAGAATGAAACTGGACCAATTTGTTATGTCATACACAAAAGCAAGCTCCAAATGGATTAAAGACTTATATGTGAGACCTGAAGCCATAAAAATCCTTGAAGAGATCATAGGTAGTAATTTCTTTTACATTGGTGGGGCAAAATCTTTGTAGATTTGTCTCCTGAGGAAAGGCAAACAAAAGTAAAAATAAACTATTGGGACTATATCAGAATAAAATCTTCCGCACAGTGAAAGAAAAAATCAACAAAACTAAAAGACAGGGAGAAGATATTTGCAAATGACATATCAGACAGAGGACTAGTATTGAAAATACATAAAGAATTTATCAAACTCAACACCCAAAAACCAAATAGTCCAACTAAAAAATTGGCAGAAGACATGAACAACCATTTCTTAAAAGAAGATATACAAATGGCTAACAGACACATGAAAAAAATGCTCAACATTACTTGGCATCAGGGAAATACAATTCAAAATCACAATGAGATACCACCTCACACCAGTCAGAATGGCTAAAATTAAGTCAGGAAACAACAGATGTTGAGGATGTGAGAAAAGGAACCCTCCTACATTGTTGGTGGAAATGCAAACTGGTGTAGCCACTCTGGAAAACAGTATGGAATTTCCTCAAGAAGTTAAAAATAGAGCTACCCTATGAAACAGCAATTACACTGTTAGGTATTTACTCCAAAGACACAAATGTAATTATCCAAAGAGGCACCTGCACCCCAATGTTTATAGCAACATTATCCACAATAGCCAAACTATGGAAAGAGCCCAGATGTCTATTGACAGATGAATGGATAAAGAAGATGTAGTGTATGCATATACCAATGGAATATTACTTAGCCATCAGAAAGGATGAAATATTACCATTTGCATTGATGTGATGGAACTAGGGGTATTATGATGAATGAAATAAGTCAATCATAGAAAGACTGTTATATGGTTTCACTCATATGAGGAATATAAAAAACAGCATAGAGGATCATAAGGGAAGGGAGGGAGAACTGAATGAGAAGTAATCAGGGAGACTAACTATGAGAGACTGTTAAGTATAGGAAACAAATTGAAGGTTGCTAGAGGGGAGAGGGGTGAAAGGGAGTGGAGGGATAGGGTAATTGGATGATGGGCATTAAGAAGGGCACATGATGTGATGAACACTGGGTGTTATATGCAACTGATGAATTAATGAACTCTACATCTGAAACTAATAATGTACCATATGTTGGCTAGTTGAATTTAAATTTAAAAAAATAGAGTGAAATGGTGGATAATTGATGAAGAGAGAAATTCCCGTTATAGGCCAGAGGTGGAGAGCTGGAAAGAGAACCACTGCTATCACTGTAACAAGAAGATAGCTGGACACACTGTGGATTAACAACTACAATGCCTGAAACTATAAGCAGGTTATAGGGCAAACACTTGCATGAGTAACAAGGTTTAACTAGGATAGATACTATGAAAAATACTAAACTGGTATAAAGAATAAACACAACATTTTAAATGAATTCCTAAAGGGTGAGTGTGGGCTAGTGTGAGAATATGAGGTCTCTGGAGGCTGTGGAGTAGTTCACACTCTCTTGCAGGCTTCTCTTCTGAGAAATGTAACGAAATAGAGTACCCTAAAAAAGCCTCCCTGTGTTAGGGGTAGGGGAGCAACAGTCATTGCAAAAACTCCACCTGGACCCTTCTCCTTTATTTCCATATGGAACCAAAACTTTAATTTGCACAGAGTATATCATTAAAACCTTTAATTTGAGGGTACTGGTAAAATTTCTTTGCACCTTGAGGAAAGGAAAAGAGGGAGAAAATGGAGTAGTACCCATGGGAAAAAGAGCAGGATTTTGTGCTAGACAGAGAAAACATATGTTACCTAGAGAAGTACAAATATAAGAGGTACAATATAAGAATATATATATTATTTTATAGCAGAATTCCCATTAAAACCATGCAACCAAGAAGACAGTAGAGTGAAGTCTTTAAAATGCTGCAAGAAATAAATGGTCAACTGAGAACTGTATACCCAGCAAAGATAATCTTCAAAACTAAAAAATAAATAAAGGTTTTTTTTTAAGGCAAACAATACATGAGAGAATATATTTCCAGAAGACCTACTTTATTAAAAAGATAAATGAAGTTTCTCAGGTACATGGAATATTATATAAGCTAAGATTTTGGACTTACAAAAGGAAATGGAGAGCATAAAAAGAACAAATGAAGGGAAAATACAATCTTTTACAAAACTTTAACTGCTCTAAAATTATTTTTAAAGGAAAAATAGTAACGACGTGTTTGTTCTGTTTTATATAATAACAACACATTGTGTGTTTACAGGTAAAATGCATGACAACAGTGGCATAAGGGAGAGGAAGGAGGAATGAGAATAAATTGTTATAAGGTGCTATACTTATTTGAAGGTAGACTCAGATTATTTAAGTATGTGTATGATAGCAACCTAGGGTGACCACTAATAATAATTTTAAATGTGAATGAACCACTAAGCAAATGGGTTTAAACACAGATATTATTATATTGCAGTCTAACGCAAGTATATGCTGTCTATAAGAAATAAAATTTAAGAATACAATAGTATATAAAACAAAAATGGATGGAGAAAGACATATTATTATGAAAGACTATGAAGAGAACTGTGAGAACTCCGTTTATGCTAATTTTTCAAAGTATATTTTAGAATAAATAAGATTATCAGGGACAAAAAGAGATGTTACATAATGATAAAAGAATAAAATCTCCCCCAAAGAATAATGTCCTAAATGTTTATTGATCTAAAAACAGAGCTTCAAAAATATATGAGGCAAGAGAAGTGATAATCTGCAAGATGAAGGGCGAGGAGTTTTGCACACTCTCTCCGCCCCCCAAAACCCGCAAAACAATAAATAGACAAATAAAATATCTCAGAGAAAGTTCTGGACTGTAATGAAGAAGCAGAAAGAAACTCTGCTGAGCTCAAAAATTGGAGATGGCCACATAGAAAAGCATAGGAAGCATTTTACTTGTGTCATCCTATTCTCTGGTCCAGAGCAACTCAGTTCCAGGAAAGATCTCCTCAGAGGATGGGGATCCCCTCATACCACGGGGAAAAGGAGAGCAGGAGAACCCCAGAAAACCTCCCTGCTGTGCATATTTGCAGCCTTTGCTACTGAGGACTCCCATAGTTTTTTACCAGCGCTTATTCCAGCTGATGGAGCTGCCTGGAGTCCCCACCACTGCATCTCCTCCCTAGGGCTGGAGATGTTGCTGTAGTGAGACTTGCCCCTGGGGTCCCCAGTCACTGTTGTGCCCCACTTTCTGGGATCAGGATGCTATAGTACCTTGCCATATATGGGACCAGAGCTGCTGCTTCTCTGCACCCTGCCCCCAGTCCCAGGTCATAGCTTTGTCCTACCATTACCAGGACATCCACTGCTTCTCTGAGCTGTACCCCTTGGGTCCCAAATCATTCTTTGACTGCCATTATTGGGGTCATGCTGCCACTGTTCTGAGCCCTGTCCCCAGATAACAGGTTGTGACTTTGATTTGCCATTATTGGGACTCAGCCACCACTGCTCTGCAGTCTACCTGGGTCCTAACATGCACCTTTAATGGACTACCACTGGAAACATGCTCCTGTTGTTCTGCCTTTGCCCCCTGGGGCCAGAGTTGGGACTTTGACCCATCATCCATGGGCTATGCTGCTACTACACCCTGCCTCCTTGGCCCAAGCCACTGCTGTGTCCTATAATTCTGAGCCTGATGCTACTACTGCATTTCTTCTTCCTTCTTGAGTCACTATGGCAGCCCTAGAGCCCTAGACCCTGGTTCCATGGGAGATTTGCACGTTTTCACACCTTAGACACCAGTACCAGTGCAGTAGGAACTACATTTGTGTCCCAGGACACAGATAGTGATACACATACCTAGTACTAGGACCCGAGCTTTACTACCACTTTGAGTGCCAGCATGCCAGAACAGGCACCAAGAGGGATCTCTTTGATTTCCTCCCATGGGTAAAAGAATGCAACAAGAAGACCCCAGCAGGTTTCCTTTGAGAATAGCAATTGCTATAGCCAACACAACCATCCACAGGAACTCAACAGTCTTGGCCACGGAAGACTCTCACAGTCTGTGCCAATGTTGGCCTCAGATGATGGAGCTGCACAGAGACTGTACTGCCCTGTCCTCCCAGAATCAAAGACACTGCATCCCACCTGACCAGTGCCATTGCAGTGACCTTCAGATGAAGATATTCCCCATGAAGCCAGTCCAAAAAGGATGGAAGAGGTGATTGCTTCCTCAGATACATAGAGATCAATGCAAACTCATCAGAAACATGAAAAAAAAAAACAAGGAAAGATGATACCATTAAAAGAACATAATAGTTTTCCAGTAACTGATCCTCTAAAAATGGAGATCTGTAAGTTATCAGAAAAAGAATTCAAAATAATTATTTTAAGGAAATTGAGACTTAACACAGACAACTCAACAGTCTCCTGAAAACAATGCATGAACAAAATGGTAAGTTAATAAGTGATTAGAGTCAGAAAAGAACCAAACAGAAATTCTGGAGCTGAAGAATACAATGATTAAAGTGAAAAATGCAATAAGAGCTTCAACAACAGCCTCAGACAGAAGAAAGTCTGTAAACTGGAATACAGAGCTCTTGATATTATCCAATCAGAAAAGAAAAAGAAATTAGAATGAAAAAAATGAAGAAAGCCTATGTGAATTATGGGCAACTATCACAAAGAAAAATATTTGCATTATGGGAGTCCCAGAGGAGAAAAGGGACAAAAATCTTATTTGAAGAAATAATGGCTGAAAACTTCCCAAATCTTGGGAGAGATATGACCAACAAGGTACACAAAGCTCAAAGATCCCCAAAGGATTCAACCCAAGGAGGTCTTAACCGATATACATTATAATCAAGTTCTCTAAAATCAAAGACAAAAGGGGAATTTTAAAGGCAGCAATAGAAAAAACACTCATCGCATGCAAAGTAATCCCAATAAGATCAACAGATTTCTCAGCAGTAACCTTCTACCCAGGAGAGAGCGGAATGATACATTCAAAATGCTCAAAACAAAACAAAACAAAAAACAAAAAAACCTGTCAACAAAAAACACTACCCAGCAAAGTAAGTTGCTATTCGGAAATGAAGAAGGAATAAAGACTTTCCTAGAGAGAAAAAAAAAGGCTGAGGAAATTTTATCACATGGCTAGCAAATGAATGCTAGACATGGCTTGCAAATGAATGCTAAAGGGAAATCAAAATTCTGAGACAAAGAAAAATGGAAACACAACATACCATAACTTATGTGATGCAGCAAAAGCAGTTCTGAGAGGCAAATTTATAAGCATCTATATTGAGAAAAAAAGAAAAATCTCAAACTTACCTGTCAGGGAAATAGAAAAGAAAGAACAAAATGGATCAGAAATAAATGAAATAAAGACTAGGAAGATAATAGAAAAGATAAAACTAAGTGTTGGTTTTTTGAAGTGACAGCATTGACAAACTTTTGCTAGACTTAAAAGAAAGAGCTGACTCATAAATGAAAAAGAAAGCACTACAACTAATATGACAGAAATATAAGAATCATGAGAAACTATGTGAATAATTATGTGCTAGCTTATTAGATAATTTAGAAGAAATGGATAAATTCCTAAAACACGCAAGTTACCAAGACTGAATTAATTGTGAAGTAATAGAAAATCTGAAAAGACCAATAATGAGGAAAGATTGAATCAGTAATCAAAAATCTCCCAACAAATAAAATCCCAGGACCATATAGCTTTACAGGTGAATTCTATCAACTTTTTTTTTAATTTTTTATTTATTTATGATAGTCACAGAGAGAGAGAGAGGCAGAGACATAGGCAGAGGGAGAAGCAGGCTCCATGCACCAGGAGCCCGATGTGGGATTTGATCCCAGGTCTCCAGGATCGCACCCTGGGCCAAAGGCAGGCGCCAAACCGCTGCGCCACCCGGGGATCCCTTCTATCAACTTTTAAAAAACTAATAGCAATTCTTCTCAAACTCAACCAAGAAATTGAAGAGGAAGGAACACTTTCATATGCATTTTTATGAGGGGAGCTTTACCCTATACTAAAGCTAGACAAGGACGATTCAAGAAAGAAAATTACAGGTTCATATCCCTGGTGGACATAGGTGCAAAAATCCTCCAAAAAAACTAACAAACTGAATTTAACAGCACACCAAAAAGATCATATGCCATGATCAGGTGGAATTCATCCTTGGGATGAAAAAATGGTTTAACATCTGCAAATGGATCAACATCATACACCATAACAACACAATGAAGAATAAAAATCTTACTTCAGTACATGTAGGAAAAGCATTTGACAAAATACAACATTCTTCCATTATTGACAAAAAAACTCTCAATAAACTTGATATTAAAGAAATGTTCCCCAACATGAGTCCATTTAACCAAGGAAGTGAAAAACCTGTAAATTAAAAATTATAAGGCTTTGATGAATAAATTGAAGAAAACATAAGTAAATGGAAAGATATGCTATGTGGTTGGATTGGAAGAATTAATATTGTTAAAATGTCCAAATTACACAAAGTAATCAGACGCAATGCGATCCTCATCAAAATTCCAATGGCATTTTTCAAAGAAAAAGAACTATCTTAAAATGTCTGTGGAACCAGAAAGGGCCCCAAATAGGCAAAGCAGTCTTGAGAAGGAAGGAAAAAATTGGAGGCTTCACACTTCCTGATTTCAAACTATACTACAAAGCTGTAGTAATCAAAGTAGTATGGTACTGTCATTAAAACAGGGACAAAAATCAGTGGAACAGAATGGAAAGCCCAGAGTAATCCCACATGTATATGGTGAACTAATATTTGGCAAGAGTGGCAAGAACACACAACAGCAGAAAGGATAATTTCTTCAATAAATGGTGCAAAAAAAATGAAACTGGACCCCTATCTTATATCACTAACAAATTAATTTGAAATGGATCAAAAACTTAAATGTAAGACATGAAACCATAAAACTCATCAAAGAAAACATAGGGATAAAAGATCCTTGATATTGGTATTGAAGATTAACTTTTTAAGGGATCCCTGGGTGGCGCGGGTTTGGCGCCTGCCTTTGGCCCAGGGCGCGATCCTGGAGACTCGGGATCGAATCCCACGTAGGGCTCCTGGTGCATGGAGCCTGCTTCTCCCTCTGCCTATGTCTCTGCCTCTCTCTCTCTCTCTCTGTGACTATCATAAATTTAAAAAATAATAACTTTTTAAAATTTTTATTTAAATTTCAGTTAACATACACTGTAATATTAGTTTCAGGTGTACAATTTAGTGATTCAATGCATATAACACCTGATGCTCATTATAAGTGCACTCCTGAATCACCATCACCTATTTAACCCAGCCTCCCCACCCACTTCCCCTCTGGTAACTATCAGTTTTTTTCTCTATAGTTAAGAGTCTGTTCCTTGGTTTGCCCCTCTCTCTGCCTCTCTCTCTTTTTGCCCTATGCTCACTTGTTTTATTTCTTAAATTCCACATATGAGTGAAACTATACAGTATTTGTCTTTCTCTGACTTATTTCACTTAGCATTTATACTATCTACACCCATATCATTGCAATGTCAAGATTTCATTCTCTTTAAAGGCTGAATAGTCTATATAAATGGGGAGAGATGGTGTGTGTGTGTGTGTGTGTGTATACATAATACATATATATGTAGAGTGTGTACATATATATGTATATATACATATATATATGTATATCCCTATACAGTGGACACTTGGGCCAGTTTATAGTTTGATTAATAAGATGCTGCTGCTATAAACTACAGGGTGCATGTATGTGTCCCTTTAAATTATTATTTTTGTATTCTTTGTGTAAATACCTTGTAGTGCAATTGCTGGATCATAAAGTAGTTCTGTTTTTCTTTTTTGAGGAACCTCCATACTGTTTTCCATAGGGTGGAAACCAGTTTGCATTCCCACCAACAGCATAAGAGGGTTCCCCTTTTTCCACATTCTGGCCAACATCTGTTGTTGCTCGTGTTGTTGATTTTAGCCATTCTGACAGGTATGAGGTGATAGCTCATTGTAGTTTTGATTTGTATTTTTCTGATGAAAAAAAAAAGAAATTGAATTCTTGAATAAAATATCAAGAATACAGACAGCAAAAGCTAAAATAAACAAGTGGGACTACATCAGACTAAAGCATAGCAAAAGAAACAATCTATAAAATGAAAAGGCAACTACAGAATGGGAAAAAATATTTGCAAACCACATATTTGATAAGAGGTTCCTATCCAAAATATATAAGGAACTCATACAACTGTATAGCAAAAAAACAATCCAATTAAAATGCGCTTAAAATCTGGTTTGTCTGATAGAAGGATAGCTATTCCAGCTTTCTTTTCATGTCTTCTAATATGACAAATGGTTCTCCTTCCCATCACTTTCAATCTGGAGGTGTCTGATCTAAAATGAGTTTCTTGGGTCTTGTCTTTTTAAAATCCATTCTGAAACCTACATCTTTTTATTGGAGCATTTAGTCCATTTACATTTAAAGTAATTATTATAAGATATGAATTTAGTGCCATTTTATTACCTATAAAATCACTGTTCCTATAGATTTTCTCTGTTCCATTCTATTATTTGTTGTTTTTGGTCTCTCTTTCTGTTCAGAGTACCCTTTAATATTTCTTGTAGGGCTGGTTTAGTGTTCATAAATTTCTTTAGTTTTGTTTCTCTTGGAAATTCTTTATCTCTCCTCCTATTCTGAATGACAGTCTTGCTGGGTAAAGTATTCTTAGCTTCATGTTTTGCCCATTTAGCACCTTGAATATGTCATGCCACTTGTTTCTGGCCTACAGCGTCTCTGTGGTCAGGCCAGCTGCTGGCCTTATGTGTCTACCCTTGTAAGCTAAGGACCTCTTGTCCTGAACTGATTTCAGGATTTTCTCTATTTTTGTAATTTTCAAGTTTCACATAATATGTCAAGGTGTTGACCTACTTTTGTTGATTTTGAGGAGAGTTCTCTGTGCCTCTTGGAATTGAATGCCTGTTTCCTTCCACAGATTAGGGAAATTCTAAGCTATAATTTGTTCAAATAAACCTTCTGCTCCTTGTTCCCACTCTTCTTCTGAGACCTCTATTATCTGAGTGTTATCTGAGTGAATAAAGTGTTATATCTTTATTCCATAAAGTGTAATTCCACTTTATGGAATTGCTAAGTTCCCTAAATCTATTTGTGATCTAATAGTTTTCTTTCCCTCTTCTTTTCAGCTTTCTTGTTTTCCATAATGTTATCTTTGATATCACTTATTTGCTCTTCTGCTTCATGACCTTCACTTGAGATTGCATCTCAGTAATAGCATTTTTAACTACAGCTTGACTGGATTTTAGGTCTTTATCTCTACAGAAAGGCTTCTCTAGTGTCTTCTATGCTTTTTTCAACATTTTAAACCAAAGACTGTAGTAAGAGATGAAGAAAGACACTATATTGCAATAAAGGGGTCTATCCAATAAGAAGATCTAACAATTATAAATATTTATGCTTCTAACTCGGGAACAACTAAATATATAAATAAGTTAATAACAAAATTAAGGAAACTCATTGATAATAATACCATAATAGTAGGGGACTTTAACACTCCACTCGCAGCAATGGACAGATCATCTAAGCAGAAGATCAACAAGGAAATAAGGGCTTTGAATGACTCAGTGGACCAGATGGACTTAACAGATATATTCAGAGCACTTCATCCTAAAGCAAGAGAATATACATTCTTTTCAAATGCACATGAAACATTCTCCAGAACAGATCACATAATGGTTCACAAATCAGGTCTCAGCTGGTACAAAAAGATTGAGATCATACCATGCATATTTCAGGCCACAATGCTATGAAACTTGAAGTCAACCACAAGAAAAAAATTGGAAAGACCACAGATACATGGAGGTTAACCAACATCCTACAAAGAATGAATGGGTCAACCAGGAAATTAAAGAAAAATTTAAAAGACACATGGAAACAAATGAAAATGAAAACACAAGAGTTCAAAACCTTTGGGATGCAGCAAAATCAATCCTAAAAGGGGGAGTATATAGCAATATAGGACTTTCTCAGGAAACAAGAAGTCTTGAATACACAACCTAACCTTACAGCTAAAAGAGCTGGAAAAAGAACAGCAAATAAAGTCTAAATCCACCATGAAAAGGGAAACAATAGATTAGAATAGATCTAGATATCTATATCTATAGATAACAATATATTAGAGCAGAAATAAAGATATAAAAATTTAAAAAGACAGTAGAACAGATCAGCAAAACTAGGTGCTTTTCTCTGAGTTAACAAGATTGATAAACTGCTAGCCAGACTTATCAAAAAGAAAAAAGACCCAAACAAAATCGTGAGTGTGAAAGAGGAGAGTTCACAGCCAACACTACAGAAATACAAACAATTATGAGAGAATATTATGAGAAATTAAATGCCAACCGATTAGGAATCTGGAAGGAATGGATGCATTCCTAAAAACATAAACTACCAAAACTGAAATAGGAAGAAATAGAAAATCTGAACAGACCCATAACCCTCAAAGAAATTGAAGCAGTAATCAAAAATCTCTCAACAAACAGGAGTCCAGGCCGAATGGCCTCCTAGCAGACTACCAAACATTTAAAGAAGAATTAATACCTATTTTTCTGAAACTGTGCCAAAAAATAGAAGTGGAAGGTAAGCTTCCAAACTCACTCTATGAGGCTAGCATTAACTTGAACCCAAAACCAGACAAAGACCCCACTAAAAAGGAGAATTACAGACCAATATCCTTGGTGAACATGGATGTAAAAATTCTCACCAAGATACTAACTAATAGGATCCAACAGTACATTAAAAGGATTATTCACCACAATCAAGTGGAATTTATTCCTGGGCTGCAAGCATGGTTTAATACCCACAAATCAATAGATGTGTTACACCACATTAATAAAAGAAAGGACAATAACTATATGATCCTCTTAATTGACACATAAAAAGCATTTGATGAAACACAGGATCTTTTCTTGATAAAAACTCTCTGCAGTGGAGTGATAGAGGGAACATACTTCAATATAATAAAAGCTGCATACAGAAAACCCACAGAAAATATCATCCACAATGGGGAAAAACTGCGAGTTTTTTCCTTGAGGTTAGGAACATGACAGGGATGTCCAGTCTTACCACTGTTGTTCAACATAGTACTGGATGTCCTAGCCTCAGCAATCAGACAACAAAAAGAAACAAAATGTATCCAAATTGGCAAAGAAGAAGTCAAACTTTCATTCTTTGCTGTTGACATAATAGTCTATGTGGAAAACCCAAAAGACTCTACCCCATAATTGCTAGATCTGATACAGGAATTCAGCAAAGTCACAGGATATTAAATCAATGCACAGAAGTCAGTTACATTTCTGTACACTAACACTGAGGCAGAAGAAAGAAATCAAGGAATTGATCCTGTTTGCAATTGAACCTAAAACCATGATATGCCTAGGCATAAATCTAACCAAAGAGGTAAAGGATCTGTACTCTGAAAACTATAGAACACTTATGAAAGAAATTGAGGAAGACACAAAGAAATGGAAAAACATTCCATGCTCATGAATTAGAAGAACAAAAAATTATTAAAATGTCTATGCTACCCAAAGCAATCTACACATGCAATGCAATTTCTATCAAAATACCACCAACATTTTTCACAGAGCTGGAATAAATAATCTGAAAATTTGTATGGAACCAGAAAATACCCTGAATACCACAGGATTGTTGAAAAAGAAAACCAAAGCTAGAGGCATCACAATTCCAGACTTCAAGCTGTATTACAAAGTTGTCATCATCAAGACATTATGGTGCTGGCAAAAAAAAAAAACCCAGACACATAGATCAGTGGAACAGAATAGAATTGACCTCAGTTCTAAGGTCAACTAATCTTTGACAAAGCAGGAAAAAATATCCAACGGGAAAAGATCTCTTCAACAAATAGTATTAGGAAAATTGGGCAGCTACATACCAAAGAATGAAATGGGACAACTTTCTTACACCATACACAAAGATAAACTCAAAATGGATGAAAGACCTAACATGAAACAGGAATCCATCAACATCTAGAGGAGAACACAGGCAGTAACCTCTTTGATCTTGGCTATAGCAACTTCTTGCTAGACATGTCTCCAAGGCAAGGGAAAGAAAAGTGAAAATGAACCATTGAGATTTCACCAGTATAAAAATCAAAGGAACAATTAAATTAACTAAAAGGCAATCTTTTGAATGGGAAAAGATATTCTCAAATGACATAACAGATAAAGGACTAGTGTCCAAAATCTATAAAGACTTATCAAACTCAACAACCAAAAAAATAAAAAATCCAGTCAAGAAATGGGCAGATGACATGAACAGATATTTTTCCAAATAAGGCACACAAATGTCTGACAGATATATGAAAAAATGCTTAACATCACTTGGTATCAAGGAAATACAAATCAAAACCATGATGAGATACCACATCACACCAGTCAGGTTAGCTAAAATGGACAACTCAGGAAACTACAGTTGCTGGCGAGGATGGGGAGAGAAGGGAATCCTCTTACACTGTTGGTGGGAATGTAAACTGGTATAGCCCCTCTGGAAAACGGTATGGAGGCTCCTCAAAAAGTTAAAAATAGAGCTACTCTATGACCCAGCAATTGCACTACTAAGTATTTATCCGAAGGACGCAAACATTGTGATTCGAGGGGCATATGAATCCAGTGTTTATGGCAGCAATGTCCATAATAGCCAAAATATGGAAAGAGCCCAGATGTCCATCAACAAATGGATAAAGAAGTAGTGTGTGTGTGTGTGTATATATATATATATATATGTATGCATATAAATAGTATATATGCATACATATATATATACACGATGTGTATATAGTGTGTATATATACATACATATACACACACACAGTGGAATATTACTCATCCATCAAAAAGAATGAAATCTTGCCATTTGCAACCACGTGGGTGGAACTAGAGGGTGTTATGCTAAGCCAAATAAGTCAGTCAGAGAAAGTCAAATATGATTTCACTCATATATGGGATTTAAAAAACAAAATGGTTGAATGTAGGAGAAGGGAAGGGATAATAAAATAAGATGTTGGGGATTCCCAGGTGGCCTATAAACATATAGAAGGGTCCCCAACACGATTGGTAAAATGAAATTAAACCACAATGATTTTCTACTTCACATGAATCTGATTTGCTAAAATTAAGAAAAAAGACTAACAATACAAAATATTGACAAGAATGTGAAGCAACTGAAACCCTTATAACATTGGTACTGAGCATGCAGTGTTACACTTTGGATATTAGTTTGCCAGTTTCTAAGACTAAACATATAGTTAGCAGCAATTCCTCTAATATTCAAGGAAAATTAGTATGTATGTCTACATAAAAGATTTTTTATAAGATTGTTCATACCAACTTTATGCATATTAGCCAAAAAGTGGAAACAATTAAAATACCAATCAACGGAACAATGGATAAATTGTGAAATGTTCATAAAATAGAATACCGAAAGATCAGATTTCAGATAAGTGGTTAAATTCCTTTTGTACTTTACCTGTCATTGCTATATGTTTTTAATAGAACAGTGTGCCAAATAAATGCTTGCTTGGTCTTCATTGGAAATCTTCACTGCAATTGAAGTTGATCTGTGCCAGCAGTAGTTATGAAAATTAATTATGATGATAAAAATACAAAAATTATTATGACTTTGTTTTCCTGTCATTGTACTAATTTAAATTTATTGGCTTTAGATTATATGTCTTCTCAAAGTGATATTTTACTGAAACTGTAGACACATAAAATTTTCCTGTTCTCCCCTAGAGATGAAGAAGTCTCCTTTGAGAGGCTGAATGACTTACATGCATGGCTCTGATCTTGTTTATTCTCACATGTTATTCTTAACATGTTAAGGGGAGTGTGAGAATAAACAACTATGTGAGCTTATCTATCTACTCAATGAGTCTACATAGTCAAATAGATAACCTCACGTAGTCAATAAACAACAGTAAGTTGGTATAACAGAATTGGAATATGTAAACTATCAAACCAGATTTCAAACATCTCTATTTGATACTGATGCAGCAATTGCAATATAGCATTCTAGACGACAAAGTAACTAGCATACATACACAAGACATAGACACAATAAGTTTTTGCTCAGTATAGCACTAATTACAATAGATTTGACTTGGAATCAGCTTGAATAGTCATCAATGGGAGAATGACTAAATTATGGCAGATCTGTGTTAAGAATATCACATAGGCATAAAGAGGAAAAAGGTGGATATTACATGTGGACATGAAAAGACCTCCAAAGTATATAATTAAATGATGAAAACAAGCTGGAGCAAACCTATGGATCTCATATATATATATAGAAAATGCCTCTGAGCATTTTCTGCTAAATCATTGTGTCTAGGTAAGGTGGTATAGTGCCTAATGATATGGCAGGAGATTGTTTCATAATTTCTTACATAATGAAAAACTAATGAAAGCAAGTTTGTCTTGTTTTTACTCATTTGATTATCCTGATATTTAGCTCACTTGTATTTACAAACCTATTTCATATACACATGGGAAGATGATCAGGAGATAAATTCAGTCACTTCTCAGTTTCCATAGTAAATCCCAGGAGGGTTCATCCACCTTGTATTTGGCCTGTGGGAAAATCTTGGCTTCCTACACAGAGACCAAATTTTCTTTTATTTTCTTTTCCCTCCCTGTTCCTATGGAACTCTCATCAGAATGGCAGGGCTTGTCATTCAGTAGTCCAAAGTGATTGCTTCAACACAGAAATTCCAAAGATATTGCATAATAAAGTCCCTTGTTGCACTCCCAGAAGTTGTTCCTTTTAGTTAATGAGTCCAAAGTCAAACTTCTAGTGTGACTCTAGGGACTGCCTGACATTAGCCAGCTGCCTCTTAGACTCCTCATTCTATCCTACAACCCATCAACCGACAATATCCAGCTGCCTGCCTCTGATTGGTTACATAGGAGGATCCATTATTTGGATAGTGCAAACAGCAAGATATTTATTGTAAAGGAAGTTAAGTGGACAAATGATTGTGTTGTCAGGATTAAGAAAGATGAAATAAATTATTTGGATGACATGATTCTCAAGCAGAAATTAGAAAAAATTTCTGAAGATTTATCTACAGGGTCTTTTGGAGCTTGGGTAAACCTACTTCTTTTTTCATAATCAGCTTCTTAGACTGAAAAGTATGCCTAGTCGCAGAGTAATTGTAGTACATTCTCTCTATGGGAATCACCTGAGCAAGGATGGCTTCACTGATTAACTCTGACCTCAGAATACAAGCCAAGACCATAATAATGTCCTTCCTAAATTGTCTGATGTTTTTGTTCCTTCTTCTTTTTTTGTATATATATTTTTTTATTGGAGTTTGATATGCCAACATATAGCATAACACCCAGTGCTCATCCCATCAAGTGCCCCCCTCAGTGCCCGTCACCCAGTCTGACCAGTTCCATGAGCTACTTTCTTCTCCCTTCTCTCCTGCTTTCCTTCTCTTATGGCTTTCTAAGACACTTATTTTTTATTCCTTTCATCTAAGCTTTTTTTTTTTTTTTTTTTACTGTCGAGCTCTTTTGCAATGCTATTTCCTCCAGGATGACTATTTTTTATCTGTTCCCTAAGATGTTCTAGTCAGTTTCTCAGATGTCCTTCTTTTCCTCATCCTTTGAAATATTAAACATTTAAAATAAATTGAAAACTGAGTTTCTTTAAAGCTTGTATTTTATGTAAATTATCCAATTAAATTACTATAACATTGGGTATTATTAGCCCCACTGTGCAGATGGGAAACATGAAATTAAAAGATGAAATTTCTTTTTTAAGCTCACATATCTAGAAAATAGAAGATCTGGGATAGGGCCCTACAAATGTCTGCCTCCAAGGAGATCTGCTATGCCTCTGCTGCTTTTCCTTACCTTTTGGCATAGAACTTGAATTTTATCAGGGTTTGGAAAGGTTGGGCCACTGACATTACCTGAGCAGGTAAGAATATCAAGCACATTATTTCTAGTATTTGTATATTAAAATCTTTTTTATGCCCTGAATTCCAGGAAGTTGCATTTTTGCAGTTAAAAAATAAATCACGGGGGTGCTTGGGTGGCTCAGTGATTGAGTGTCTGCCTTTGGCTCAGGTCGTGATCCCGGGGTCCTGGAATCGAGTCCCACATCAGGCTCCTGTGAGGAGCCTGCTTCTCCCTCTGCCATTGTCTCTGCCTCTCACTTTGCCTCTTTCATGAATAAATAAATAAAATCTTTTTAAAAATCACAGAATTTGTATCAGGTAAGTTATAGATTTATTTTATGTAATTTTATGAGTTGTCAGCATTTCCTTAAATATCAGTACTATAAAGTAATATCTTTAAGAAATGCATACATTGCAACAATAAGTATATTTGGTGGGTCTTGCTTTCTTAAGCAGAGATCTTACTACTTCATCTTCATATGTGTGTATAAAACCAAGAAGTAAAGTCAAAACTGACTATATATAGCATATAGCACATTTTCATCAATAGATTTCTAATTCCCTCACAACAGAAATTGGAATTGTCAGCATAAACTTATCCATGCTGACAATGAGTATGATTTTAGATATCAACATAAAGCAATAAACAAAGTCAAAAAGATACTTGTAAAAGAATCACAACACTGTAAAACTCACTCATATCTATATTTGTGGAGCAACTGCACACAAATGATTATTTGTTTATAAGTTTCTCGTTCAACATTTTATTCTGCAAATCTATACCTAAAAATTAAGTTATTTAAATATTTAAAATCATCAGAAAACCAAACAATTCAGTAATTCAAGACGTGTTTTCCATTTCTGTCTTTGACTTTAGTTGTTTGGGGTTTTTTGCACCATTTTGACTGTGAAAATATGGCTTTAATGCTGTTAACTAAAGATCTCAAGGCACAACCATGTTGGCAGAAAAGGCTAACCTAGTGAGCACCATAGATTGGATATTCATCACACCTGAACATTAAAGTAGTTGGTCCAGCTACTTGGTTGATGTGTGCAGGGCAAACAACTGGTTGGATTTCTCCCCTAACCAGCTGATTTTCACTGTATTAACAGAATGTTAGATTCTTTGTTGCTTCAATATTAGGGATTTGAAGTATGATTTCTCAGTTGCTTTTCAGTTTTGGTCACTTTACCTAGCATATATCTTATATATGTTGGTCAAGTTCTATATATTCTTGTTTCTTACAGAGGTGAGAATTCACGATTTCCACCTGACAAAAGCAAAAGGAAAAAGCACATAAATAGTTGTCTTAATTATGTATTTGAATAAATAATTTGTTTATTTGGAGTGTGTTTGGTGGGCATAGAGGGGAATGTGTTTTAACCAAGAATAATATTTTACTATCAGATTTATATTGTAAACACAATGGCCTTGGTAACTAAGGGAAATATACTGTAACTGTTTTCTATAAATTTTTGTATTTTAAGAACTACATTTAGCTTTAATTTGATCTTCCACAGTGGAAAAGTCTAAGTAAAACTTAGTTATTAAGTTTGTGTGTGGGAAGGTTTATTCAAGAATTTTAAAAACATTTTTCATTTTGAAAATATATAAACATATAGGAAAGTTGAAAGAGTAATACGATAGTATAACTTTCACCTAGATCCACAAATTGTTAGCATTTTGCTGCATATACTTTATCTATTAATTTATCAGTATGTATTTATCTAATTTGATCTGCTGAATCATTTGAAAGTAAGTTATGACATTGTACCTCACTCGTGAATATTTAAGCATCCATTTCCTATGAATAGAGATATCCTCTTACATAATCACAAGCCCATTGACAGGCCTGAGATGAATAACAATAATTCAATAAATATCTAATACTGAGTTTATATTTTAACAAGTGGAATTTGAAGCTTTTGAAATGTAGTGCTTTCTTGCCCTCTAAGAGAGTATTTCGCTCTAAAGAATTATTACTTTTTGTGTCATTCTTTTTGTGTCTCACCATGTTGTCCATGCTTCTAGGACAAATGTGACTGTTAAAAGCTACCACAGATGTAGTAAGCTTTTTTATTTGGTGCTCTTCCTGGCAAGCGGGAACTGGAAACTCCATAAGATGATCTTAGTTACTGTGTGATGTATACAGCTAGTCCTCACTCATGTGGAGAAGTACTGTTTAAAATCTTGTCAATCAAGTGCATAATAGGAATCATTGTGATTTGCATATAAATCCTTGGGAAATTTTACTGCAGTCTAATTTATGTAATAATACTGTTGATTTCCAGGTTTGTTTAGTAAAACTTAGTGAAACCAAACCAGACAAAGACCTCCCTTAATCTACCCAGAGCATATGACATATCGCATCAGTCAAGGAGCAGGACATAAAGCAAAACCAGGACACATAGAAAAAAGGTGATGTTTATCTTTGGCACTTCTCATTTTATATTTTCCCCTAATACCAAGTGCCCCTCATCAAGTCAGGGACTTCAACTAATACAGACCATTTAGAAGCTTGTATCTTGGTCACATAGACTGGCTTGTCTTTCAAAAGCAGTCTCTTCATTCATTCATTCATTCATTCACTCATTCATTCATTCATGTTTTTCACTGTCACATTCTGAGTAACCCTTATGAGCTGTTTATTATGCTTGGTACCCTTTGTCTGACTCTGAAATTAATACTTCTCAGGGAACTTTTAGTTGGGGCAAGAGCCAACTAATTTCCTGCACATAATGATGTTAATATTTAGAAAAAAACCTATTATATTATGTTCCCAGAGCTGTTTACTTTAAATTTTGAAATAAAGATTGAAGAAATAAATGAGCCGCGATAAAAATGGAAGTTTTAATATAAATTTTAAAGCACTTTATTGAGAGGACATTGACAAAGAAAAATCTGTACATATTTAATGTATTAACTTGATGAATTTGAAGGTAAGTATACACTCTAAGACCACCATTACAATCTATGCCATAGACATACCCATCACCTCCAAAAGTTTCTTCTCACCCTCTTTATCATTGCAATTTTTGTGTGTGATAAGAACACTTAAGATATACCCTGTTAGCCACTTTTTAAGTATATAATATAGTATTACTAACTCTTGTCACCATGGTATATGGTAGACCTCTAGGATTTACTCATCTTGTATAACTGATTTTGTACCCTTTGACTAATTAATACCTTCCTATTTTTCCTTCCTATCAGCCCCTGGTAACCACATTTTACTCTCTGCTTCTATGGGTTTGACTATTTTAGATTCCTCATATAAGTGTTCTCATGGAGTATTTTTCCTTCTGCGTCTGGCTTATTTCACTTAGCATATAGACCTCCAAGTTCATCAGTGCTGTTGCAAATGGCAGGATTTCCTTTTTTAAGGCTGAGTAATATTCTATTACATGTGTATATGATGTTTTCTTTATCCATTAATCTGTGATGGACTCTTAGGTTGCTACTATGTCTTGGTTACTGTGAATAACATGGCAATGAATATTGGGGTGCACATATTTTTTCAAGAGGAACTTTAGCAAGAAAAGTCCTTCACTGTCAGCTGGGCCAGATATTCTGGGTAGGTTGGCTGGTGGGGACCATGAGCAGACTGACTGATGGAGTATGTGGGCTGGCCTTGTGCTTTTTGCTGGGGTTCATAGGCAGGTAAATCTGGGGCTGGCATCTGTGGGTATGCTTGCCCTCTTTTTCTACCATGGGAGAACTTGTGGGTCAGGGATATCTTTTTTTGTGGTTCTCTTTGCTGAGTTGTGAGAAGATTGACACAAGTAAAGATATTTTTTCCCTTTCAAATGTGTCTTTTCTCATTTCTGTGTTCCACCAGGGTGCTGTAATCTGTCACCTGGATTCCAGATCTTTCATAAAGGTATTTTCATCCATGGATGGTTGTTAAATCAGTATTTCTTTGAGGGGACAAGGGCTGGGATCTCTTATTCCACCATCTTACTAACATTTCTTAATTTTGTTTTTAAAAGGTTGTTCTGAGAATCTCTAAATGTTAAAGAAGAAACTTACTGTGAAATCAAAGCCCTAGCATTGACTTTTATCAGAATGGTTGTTTCTTTGCAAGGTATTGCCTTGATCCAAGGTTCAGATTTTCGCTATAGTTCATGGAATCTCTGGATCTCGTTAGTTGGACTATGTTGGTAGGCAACAGAAAGGGAATTTTATTTTGTAAGTGCTGGCTCTGAAATAGTACAACACAAGCCTCACTCCTGGCTACTGTGAACCCTTGCCTGGGTTCTCTTGGTTTGCCCTGGGAGTGATGGGGTGATCTCAGGATAAGCATTGGGAGCCCCCATGCACAAGATTACTATAACTAAAGAGTGAAAGAAGAAGACTTTAAGGGATTATATGCTATATTCTGACCCCAAGTAACTAAGTAAATATCACATATTGTTCACAATTTATTATTTTACATTGCTGGTGTTGAATCCATCATGTTAACTTCCAAAATATGATTTTCTACTTCTCCCTTAAAACAGCATTCTTAATGTTCTCTTCACAAGCTGAAGAGTTTTATTACTTACTGAATTTGAAAGTATTGTTGCCACAAAACAGTGTACTACCAATGAGAATTCAGATAATTAGGTTTTGTTCCTTACGTGGGCTGGGAGGCTTAGCTGTCAGTCAGTGAATGAACAACAGGACAGTTCCCTCAGTTTTCACTGATGGTGGAGTAAATGAAGTAGTGCTAAAATAGAATAGCAAGGGCCAGGAAGCACTTCCAGTTTGAGGCAAGAATATTGAACAGTTATACTGAGACTCAGATGAAGTCTAAAATATCAAGCCACTATGAGAGTATACGCACAAGTTTCAGAGTATAAGGAGAGAGTTTAGATAACCATGTGGGGATCTTATCTGCAATAATGGCTTGGACAGGAGTAGTGATTACATATATTCCTGGATATGTGATTTTTAGGGTTAACATGGTGATCTAACTAGAATGTTGTCCTATTAACTGAGAACAGCTTCTCATGACCAATTGTAGTCATATACCATTGCTTACAAAGCCCACCTAAAATATTACTGTGCATCATGATCTAGGCTACTAGTTTTTTAAAATTTATTATTATTTTTTAATGTATTTTAAAATTAAATTACAATATGATGCCATTAAATAAAATGAAGGAAATTTAAAATTAGAAGAATCGAGAACAATCTAATTCCACATCCAGTTTCTAATTCCTTGATGTCTTATTGTCCTCCTATCCTGTAATAGTTTCTTACACTTCACCTTGGTCCCTAGTCCCATGATTGTGCACTTAATTTTATCATCATCAATACCTTTATAATTTATTGTGTACATGTGGGCATGCTCACACACATACACATGCACAACCAATGATTTTATTTACACTTTATTGAAAACAGATGGAGGGAGTCAAATGGAAACACTTCTTGCCTTCTTAACTTCTTCTAGGCATAAAGTATCCCTACTCCTACCTACATCCTCTTAATTTAGACTTAATCCTACCTCAGTTTCTCAAGTAATGCCCTCCTGAAATTTTCTTCTCCACCTTCTTCTCATAGCAGAAAACTTCTTTTCAAATGTATCACTCTAAACTACATAAAAACATTATAGTTCCCCAAAATATTGTAGTAAAAACTAGGATCTTGGCTTATTTAAAATATCACTGGCAAGATGATGATCAAGAAATTGACTTTTAAATACCTGAATGTGGATTGTGGGACAGTAATGAAAAGATATTCATGTAGAATAAGATCTAGGTGCTGGGGAAACTGAGAGACACTGAAAGATTTTTGGTGGATCTTCTTGTTTTCCAGAGAGAACACTTCTCTATATGGCAATGAAAAACTACAGTGCTATCAGTGAGTTCATTCTTCTTGGACTATCTATTGACCCCAGTATTCAGGTAATACTCTTTGTGCTATTCCTTCTGATTTATCTCTTCACTCTGATGGGAAATTTCTTGATGCTCTTGGTGATTAGGGCTGATTCTCACCTCCACATACCCATGTACTTCTTTTTGCAACAACTCTCCTTCCTGGACCTCTGCCACTCATCTGTCACAGTCCCCAAGATGCTGGAGAATCTACTTTCTGAGAGTAAAACTATCTTTGTAGAAAGCTGCCTAGCTCAGGCCTTCTTTGTGTTTGCCACAGGGGGCACTGAGGCCTGTCTGCTGGCTGTGATGGCCTATGACCGCTGTATAGCCATCACCTCCCCTCTGCTCTATGGCCAGGTGATGAACAACCAACTCTGTGTTGGGATGGTGTGGAGTTCCTGGGGCCTGGCCTTTGCTGATGCTCTCATCAATATCCTCTTGGCTGTCAATTTAGACTATTGTGAGGACCAGACTATTCCCCATTTCAGCTGTGAGCTGTCTTCTCTCTTCCCTCTGTCTTGCTCTGATACCTCCACCAATTTCACACTTCTGCTCTGCTCCTCTTTCCTGCATTTCTTTGGAACCTTCCTAATGATTGTTTTGTCCTATGCCCGCATTGTCTTCACCATCCTGAGCATCAGCTCTACCTCAGGCAGAGGCAAGGCTTTCTCCACCTGCTCCTCCCACCTTACTACTGTGATCTTGTTCTATGGCTCAGGTTTCCTCAGCTATCTCTTGCCAACTTCAGGCTCCCCTCTGGAGATGATGTTCTCCTTGCAATATAGTGTCATTACTCCCATGCTGAACCCGCTCATTTACAGCTTGCAGAACAAGGAGGTGAAGGCAGCTATGGGAAGAATCTTCAGAAAATATTTCTATTCTTTAATGTAGTAGATACAAAATCATGACTAAAGGAAAATGAACTATTATGCTACATGATCAAATAATGGATTTTAAGGAGAGTTTCTTCATTGTCCATGATGCTAGATGCTACAGAGAACATAGTGGCGTTTATTTCCTTGAAAATGTTTGTGAATAGGACAGAAAACTATTATGTCAGGATGATAAGGTTCAATCTTATTCAGAAAAGGAGAAATGCATCGGGTAAGCCTTCTTTTTTAGGGGATCATTTAATAAAAATGTTGATTTATTTTTCATATCTATGTGGACATGTATTGCTATTGGTTGCTTATTACTCTTTCACACTTCTTCAAGTAATTAAACCCAAATCTTTAGGAAAACTCATTCTCTCAAATTCACGTCTGTAAGATAGGATGATCCTATAACCTAGGATAGACTAACCTTTCTATTCCTTTCTCCTGACAGTGCACTGTGGCAAGGAGTAAAGCCAAGACCCAAGTGAGGTTACTCAGAATCTTATTCTAGAAAATGCAGGTACTTAGCAGGAATAAACAACAAGAAAAGACACCATTTGGAACAGAGTCAATCTGACTATAGTGCCTAAAGAGACCATGAAATCCAGCTCCCCTAACAATTGTCCTTCCTGAGGTCATATTTTTAACAAATATAGTAACAATAGTGAATTTGTTACATTTCTTAATTCATGTCAAGAAGTTCCTGGGATAGTCAGGCTGGCCCCCCAAAGAGGTCCTTCCAAATCCCTGGAAACGATGAGTATGTTATATGGCAAAAGGGATCGGGCAGACATATAAAATTATAGACTTTAAAATAGGGAGAGTAGCCTGGATTATCTAGGTAGGCTCAGTCTAATCACATGAATCCTTAAAAGCAGGGAAACTTCTTCAGCTATAGGCAGGAACAACAAGCTTAGAAGGGAAGTTCAGAGATAATATAAGCATAAGAAGAACCCAACTCACCATTGGCTTGAATCATGGATAAAGGGACGCCTGGGTGGCTTAGTGGTTGAGCGTCTACCTTCAGCTCAGGGCATGATCCCAGGTCCTGGGATCAAGTCCCTGTATTGGGTTCCCCACAGGGAGCCTGCTTCTCCCTCTGCCTATGTCTCTGCCTCTCTCTGTGTGTCTCTCATGAATAAATAAATAAAATCTTTTTAAAAGAAGCATCATTTTCTTCCCTGTTTTCCCCATTCTGTTTGTTTTCTCCATCCTCCTATATGTAGTCATTTTTATACTTAAGATATTTATTTTTTGAAAACTAAATTTTATACACACACATATCCATATATGTAAAATTTGTTTTATACACACACACATACACACACACACACACACACACATATAGCCAACATCCTACTAATTCCTATGGATATTTCCCTAGTTACTGAGTATAATTAGACCAGATATCATTAACAACTTCTCCCTTTTTGGCTCTCTGATCTTTGAGGTAACATAAGAATAAGAGAGATCCTAGGAAAGCTACTGAAATTTACATTCTCCTTATATACTTTACCATGACCACCTATTTGTTGTATGGTTAGATACAAATTAGGATTAGAATTATTTTAAAATGTTAAAAAATTACCTTACTTGATTAATACTAGTACTGATTAACGTTAACCCTAGTTGAATAAATAAAATAATCTCATGCACATATGAAAGGATAATTTGGAGGTTAGCTGTAAGTCTCTCTTCACATTCTAGGTTAATTCTCTGAAGGTCCATATGGCCTGTATGTTCCCGAGGGTAAAAATTCTAAATTCTCTTTTCCAATCCTGCCTCTCTTCAGTTCCCAGCAGACTAGCAGGAAAACACAGCTAGGAGTTTAAGTTGATTATTTCAGTTTACAAGTTGCAAAGGTTACACGTGAGAAAATCCCTAACGTCTTAAAGTTCAAGCTTCTTAGCAGCTTAGTCTAGACTGTAGCTTCAAGCTGTTAACTCCTAGGAATATAGGTTATTGAGCTGGTCTCCTGGGTTCCTTAGTTCAGCCTAAACCAACTGGTCTTTTGATTGGTGGGGCATCAGAGTCCTTTGTTCAGATAATGCTGTCAGCAAAATATTTAGAGTTACAGAGGAAAATACGTGAAAATATCTATTCCCAGAGTTGGGAAGTTGTGGTACATCTTCTTTTAATGAATATCACCAGATCCCTGATCCTTTCACCTATTGTCTCAATACTCCAGGATACTTTCTCCATTAAAAGAATTCAAGAGTATGAAAATGTTCCTCTGAATCCTCTGATGATTTTGTTTCCTCCTGCTACTCCCTTTTCCCCTTAACTCCCTTACTCTCTTCTTGATTTCTAAGAATCTTAGCTTCCCCTTGAATCCTGTTGTCTTTTCACCGTTCTCAAGTCTAGACACTATCTCCAGGTCTAGAGACAGCTTTTCTGCAATATGGCCTCATATTATCTCTTCCCTAATACACTCTAGTCTACTCATTTAAAATACCCTTCTTCTTCCTCTTCTTGAGATGCATTAACATTTACAAAAGATCGGAAATCCTGCGTCTAGCTATTTATGTATAAGCTAATTCAACCAAATATAAGACATATATTATTTCCCCCAAATTTACACAGTTTACTATTATATGGAGCAATTATAGTTTAAAAGATCAAACATTAAACAGCTAATAAGTGATATAATTGGGTCACACCACACATATGCCTGTCCAGGTTGCAGGATGTTGGCAACATTGTGCTATATTTACTGAACCGGGCATAATGCCCTTATTTTATGTTGGGGAAGCTGAGTCTACCATCTGAAAGCAGCATGGATAGGGATATGGTAGGACATTAGGAGCGTATTTCCCACTCTTCATGGCTTAAACTGCCTCCTCATCAACCAGTCTTAATGAGCCTCAGAGAATTACTTTATTTGTGGTTACAATAATCTTCAGATGGCCTACCCCTGAGACATGTGAGGCAGAATTGAGGCACAGTCTGGGCAAAAATGATGAACTAGGTGATGGTTGTCTCCAATACCTACTTAAATCTGGTTTTGGTATTTTTTTTCTGCATATGGGTGCCTCTTCATTTACCTAGGGCTTCAAGCTCTTTTGTGACCAAGCTTGTCTTTCAAAATCAGTAAAATGCGGGACCATTTTCTCCTGCTTCCTACTCATTCATACGCTATTAATGTTCTCTGCTAATGCTTTCTGATCAACATTATGAAATAAAGTCGTTTCACATTTCATTCTGCACTGACCAGCCTTTAGCTATTTTTTCCTTTGGATGAGATCCAATTAACACTCTCCGTCTAATGATGTTGCTACCTGCAAGCAAAACTACTATGTCATGTTTTCCAAAGTTGTTGACATTTTATGTTTAGAAACAGCAGAAGAAAGAAATCACTAATGGTAATATTTTGGTCATCAGCTACAGTAAAAAGGTTTGTTTTTATTATTTTACTTACATACTTATTTTAAGGGAATGCCTCTGACAGACCCTTTACAAATACCCTAAAAAGAATATGTTGCTCTACTTCTGTGGAAGTCCGGCCCCTGATGGCAACTTTTCTTGCTGTCATTGTATTTTATGTGTGCAAATACACTAGGCAAGCTTACCTTGTCTTCACTTTGTTTCAAGGATAAACTTCATCCCATAATTCATAGAATCTTTTGCAGTAAATAAGACAGGAGTTTTTGGAGGTTGAAGATAAGAAAGGGGTTTTTCTTTGTGTTGCCCTAAAATCATGTCACAGGGCATAGAAGTCCCTTTCCTTCCACACTCTGGGTATTGTGTGCCTTTTGCCTGACATAAAGGATTTCCTTCTTCAGCTCTCTACCAGCTGCTTTGTCCATGGCCTCTGGAGATAATGCGATCTGGGCAGCAGGAGCCCAAATGGGCACTGTGATCAGATCTAAATATATGAGTGAAATATGAAAATTTTAGCCATTATTTTCATAGTCCATTCTCAAATAACTGGAAATAAATATGTATATTTTGGAAAAATAATATACATAATTTGTCATTTCTTATTGCCAACATATATTTCACTACAAATAATAATTTTCAGTAGAATTCTTCTCAAATCTGCCCTCACACAAGATTCTCAATACTGTCTGAACAAGCTGAATAATTTTCCCTGGATTTGAATAATTTGTCAGTGGATCTCAAAATATAGCTGCTACCATCTGGTGTTACTATTTATTCAGATAGGTAACTGAACTTAGCCATCCAGTGCTTGTTAACAGTCAAGGTAGGAGAGACCAGTCTTTGATCAACTGAATATAGTTAGTTGTCTTGAATTAGAACGAAAGGCCAGGGTAGAATGGACTTTGACAGCATTAAACAGTAGTTATCCTGTCAGGTTACAAGCCATATGTGTTAGAACAAAGCAGATGAACATCTGCTTTTAGAGTTTGAAAGTTTTAGAGTGTGCAAGTTTTAGAGTGTGAAAATGTGGGTTGGGTTAGCATGTGGACTTCCAAACTGGCTGAGACATTGACAGGAGCAGAGTCTGGTTTAAACTGGGCACAGGATATGTGACCGGATATTATCCTACTCCAGGGCAACAACCTCTCTGATCAAATGCAAGTAGGCATTTCCTCCAACAACACACTAGGGTTATAACTTGCCTGATTATCTTGGGCTGAAATTTTTTCATTAAATTTTCTTTAAATTCTAAAACTAATCTATATGAAAGGAAAAGAGAGTAAAACAAAAAACAAGAGAAATCCTTACCATGCTAACTCAGCACCCTAGACTTTATCTTCTACTATGCCAGAGACAGAATCTTCTACCCTATCTTAGTTTCCTATTCTTAAAATAACGCCCATCGCTTTGTTATCTCAATACTTATACCTATGAGATCTGAATTTCAAGCCTTTCTCTATCTTACCACTATCTCCAGAATTTATAGCTTGCTTACCCTAGTGTTCCTATAGAAGTAGAAACAGTTCTTCAAACCCAAACCAGTGGTTTTTGCTGCTTTTGCTCTAGCCATATTCCTCTGCATATTCTCTGCTTAATTCCTTAACATAGCCTTGATTCTGTGATTTGTTCACTTTGCAAATATGCTTTACTTTCTTACCTTTTTTTTTGTCACTGCATATTCCTGGAAAAAAAACAAACCCCATTTGATACCAGATGTCTTTCTGCTCCATACATGTGCTTAAGCAGATAAATATTACTGGAGATAAATTAGTCTCCAAATCTGAAGTGGGCAAATATATCATTGGTTAATCTTACTGCATTTCCGTAGTAAATTAGTCTTCCACTTGATGTACCTGAGTTTTTTGTTCTTGGGTCATCAAAATCCCCATCACTAAAAACACACACCACGTATACACACAGATAGATGATAGATAATAGATAGGTATACTTTGTTCACAATTTCATCTCATATTTCATCAACAACTTTGCAGTGATCAATCAGAAAGTCTCTCATATTCCAGCCATAAAATCTACCAAACTAGCTACCTTAGTCCCCACTCTCTTTACCTTACCTCTTATTTACAACAGGTAAAGGGCCCCTCCTCCTACCTATGGACAAAACCACTTGTGCTCTGGATCATTTATTGTTCCTTTATCAAGGATTTTACTTCTGTTATTGGCCTTTTACTTTGCCACATCAACAAATTTTCTCTATTCCCACTGAATATACAAAATGTTCTTTGTGTTAATGTTCATCTTGAAAATAAAAAGAAAGGAGACCTCTAGGGACATAAGATGAGGGTCTACAAAACTGCATAAGGAGTTGATGGGGGTGGTGGACTGTCATCCAAGAATATCAAATTTCTCATCATGATTAGGAAGTCAGCTTAGAAATATTTGAACATGGTTTCCAGTACATTTGTGAAATAATGCACATGTGCAGGAGGGCTAAGGCAGTGGGGGTAATTGGGAGGCACAAAAGGAGTTGTGATGTCTCTCTTGGATTTCCAGGGTAAATATTTTTATCACTATGGGAAACCATAGCATGTTCAGTGAGTCCATCCTCCTTAGGTTGTCTGCTGACCCTCAGACCTGGATTCTGCTCTCCATGTTGTTTCTGGTGCTTTACCTCCTCACTCTGATGGGAAACCTGGTGATGCTGCTGGTGATGAGGGCTAATTCTCACCTTCCCTGTACTTCTCCTATGCCCATGTACTTCTTTTTGAGACAACTCCCCTTCCTGGACCTCTGCCACTCATCTATCACAGTCCCCAAGATGATGGAGACTATCTTCTGAAAGCACAGTCATCTTTGTAGAGAGCTGTCTGGCTCAAGCCTTCTTTGTGTTTGCCACAGGGGGCACTGAGGCCTTTCTGCAGGCTGTGGTGGCCTATGACCACTTTGTAGCCATCACCTCCCCTCTGCTCTAGGGCCAGGTGATGAACAACCAGCTCTGTGTTGGGATGGTGTGGAGTTCCTGGGGCCTGGCCTTTGCTGATGCTCTCATCAATATCCTCTTGGTTGTCAATTTAGACTATTGTGAGGACCAGACTATTCCCCATTTCAGCTGTGAGCGGTCTTCTCTCTTCCCTTTGTCTTGCTCTGATACCTCCACCAATTTCGCACTCCTGCTCTGCTCCTCTGTCTTGCATTTCTTTGGAACCTTCCTAATGATTGTTTCTTCCCATGCCTGCATTGTTTCCACCATCCTCAGCATCAGCTCCATCTCTTGTAGGTGTGAGGCCTTTTTTACTTGTCTTCTCACTTCATTACTGCGATCTTGTTCTATCGCTCAGTTTTGTGTTCTGACTGGAGATGATGTTCTCCGTGCAGTACAGTGTGGTCACTCATATGCTGAACCCCCTCATTTATAGCCTGCAGAAACAAGGTGAAGATAGCTATGAGAAGAATGTTAAGATATGTTAGTTCATTTTTTTAAATTTTCTTTTTTTAATTTAAATTCAACTTGCCAACATATAGTACATCATTGGTTTCAGGTGTCATTTTCAATAATTCATCAGTTACATGTAACAGTGCTCATCACATCAAGTGCCCTCCTTAATGCCTGTCACCCAATTATCCCATGCCTCCTTTATAGCAGTTAGAATGGCTAAAATTAACAAGATATATTAGTTCTTTCACATAGTGGACCAGAGAAACAGGACCATGGAGAAGCTAAACCATAATGCCACAAAATATAACTAAAAATCAAGGGTGGTTGGTTCGTTCCTTTCTTCCTTCTCTCTTTTTGTTTTTCTTGCTTTTTTTTTTAATATTTTTTTTCAATTTTTATTTATTTATGATAGTCATAGAGAGAGAGAGAGAGAGAGAGAGGCAGAGACATAGGCCGAGGGAGAAGCAGGCTCCATGCACCGGGAGCCCGATGTGGGATTCGATCCCGGGTCTCCAGGATCGCGCCCTGGGCCAAAGGCAGGCGCCAAACCGCTGCGCCACTCAGGGATCCCTCTTGCTTTTTTTTTTAAGCATTCTTAGAAACATCTTTATTAGAAGGGTTCTTAAAAACTTCACTATATGAAATTACAGATTGAATAAGGATCACTTCCTTCACTGATAAAACACTGGTATGAATGCAGCTTGCAAGAGAAGTTTTTAGAAACAAGGGATTATTTCTTGATTGACCATCATGCCAGCTGTTGAAAGAGATGTACGTGTCAGCATCTTTTGTGTGTGTGTGTGTGTGTGTGTGTGTGTGTGTGTGTGTCAGCATCTTAATGCATGTTCAAGAAGAAGGCAGCAAGCTCTACTCTTAGGATGATTAAAGATCAGCTCTATTCAGAGGAAGAAAGATGGATCAGATAATTTTCCAAGGTATTACTTTACAGTAAATATATATATATATATATATATTTACCCTTCCTACTGCACACTACTCTTGGTTAGGGAAATTAACCCTTCCCCATTTTATGCAGTTCACTGGGACTCTCCATGGTACCCCCTGTGTCCCCTTACCACAAGGAGATCATGTGACCCACAGGCCAGTCATTCTACCTCTGCCTCATAAGGTACTGTCCAGGCCCCTGCTGCTGCTGAGAGTCTCCAGTGATACTTTGCTTATTAAGCTTCCTCACAGGAGGTTTTTCAACAAGCACAATAATAATAGCAGACCTTTAATAAAAACTTACTCTGGGGTGCCTGGGTGGTTCAGTCAGTTTAGTGTTTGACTCCGTTTTAGCTCAGGTCACGATCTCAGGGTCATGAGCTTGAGCCTTGCGTAGGACTCTGTGCTCAGCAGAGAGTCTTCTTGAGATTTTCTTCCTCTCCTGCTTGTTCCCCCACTCATGCGCGTGTGTCTCTCTCTAAAATAAATAAATGAATGAATAAATAAATATTTTTTTAAAAAAGGAAAACAAAGACACTTACCCTAAGTTAAGTGTTTTACACATATAATCCTCTTTGATGATCTCATCAACTCTAAGCATTCAGAAATGCTTTATTAGTCTGGTATCCCTTGCAAAACATCCTTTTCTTAGCTAGTTTGAATCAAATTAAAATTATGTTGGTTGGAACCAAAGAATCCAAACTGACATTCAAATTGGCACTAAAAAGTAAATTATGTTCTTCACTTGATCCCAAGAAAAATGTGTGAGCCTTTTGAATTAATATATAAGTTGGTGAAGAAGATAGCAAATCTTCTATTTATATTCTCTTATAGTTCTCTTATTTTCTCACCATGGTATTCAATGGCAAGTGTGTTACCACCTTGATAACCTCAAATTATGCAACATTGATAATGAAGTTATAATGATTAAGAAGCTGGTGCTCTCATCTAGGATGGTGGAGATAAGAATATTAATATTCAAGGATAATTTCAAGCAAGACAAATTCAAATCTGGAAATTCTGACCTTACATATGGCTTAGAGATGATCTAGAACTAAACTTAAAAGTTCATTCTCTGGCTTGCTGAATTACAACCCTGTTAGAATTAACTATCGTATTGGACTGCATATGTAAAATTAGGGAATTGATCAAGAGTTCAACAGTGATACCTTGTAGTATTTGAGATCTCAGAGTACAGAACTTCCAAACCACTGAAAAGGAACCCTACAGCAGTACCTAGCTGCCTCAGCCAATGGAGCAAGCAACTCTTTATCTTGGGGTTGTAAATCTGAGCTCCACACTGGATGTAGGGATGACTTAAAAAATATATATATATTTTAAAAAGTATCCCTACTGTCCTTTCCTCAGCCAAGCTCTTCCTTTCTTAATGGAAAAAGCCATTAAGAGATTCTTCTCATGCCTTCCTTTCTTGTTAGTCTCCAGGATCCAAAATTAATATGACTTTGGGTGAAATGAAGATTCAGAAAAGATATTAGGAGGTTTGTATTTAAAACAATAGTCCATTAATTTCTGTTTCAGAACTCTGGAAATAATTTGTGGGAAATGATATTAAATATGTTCAACCAAGGAGTATGGACTTGACATTTTAAAAGTAATTTTAAAATCCTTTTACATATAAAGATAAATATATAATTTTATGAGAATGTGTAAATGAGATTATTTTATGTAAGGTGCTTCATGGTGGTCCAGTCTTATTTTTTTCTTTACCTACCTCTACTTTCCCCAATTTCTATTCTTCCTCCAATCACTGTCTCCCTCTCTCCAATTTCTGTTTTTCCTCCAACCACTGTCTCCCTCTCCAGAAACTCATTAATGGAATATATTTTCTTTCATAACTTTTTCATACTCATATAATCACACATAAGTGCTCATATATATGTGTACAGATATACATGTTCATTTTACATATTTATGGATGTTCTGCTTTTTAAAAACTCCATTTAAATATCAGGTTTTGCAAATCAAAACCACAATGAGACGTCTACCACCTCACACTGGTCAGAATGGCTAAAATTAAAAAGTCAGGAAATGACATATTAGTGAGAGTGCAGAGAGAGGGGAACCCTCTTACACTGTTGGTGGGAACTCAAGCTGGTACAGCCACTCTGTAAAACAGTATGGAGGTTCTTCAAGAAGTTAAAAATAGAGCTACCCTAAGACCCAGGATTGCACTACTAGGTATTATTTACCCCAAAGATACAAATGTAGTAATATGAAGGGGCACATGCACCCCAATGTTTATAGCAGCAAGGTACACAATAGCCAAACTATGGAGAGAGCCAAGAGGTCCTTAGATGAATGGATAAAGAAGACGTGGTATACATATACAATGGAATGTTACTCAGCCATCAAAAAAATGAAATCTTGCCATTTGCAATGACAGGGCTGGAATGAGAGGGTATTATGCTAAGTAAAATAAGTCAATCAGAGAAAGACAATTATATGATGTCACTCATATGTGGAATTTAAGAAACAAAACAGAGGAGAATAGGGGAAGGGAGGGAAAAATAAAACAAGATAAAATCAGAGAGAGAGAGAGACAAACCATAAGAAACTCTTCATCATAGGAAACAAACCGAGGGTTGCTGGTGAGGGAGGGGGGATGGAGTAATTGAGTGATAGGTAATTAGAAGGTCACGTGATGTAATGAGCTCTGGGTGTTATATACAGCTGATGAATCACAGAACTCTACCTCTGAAACTAATAATACACTATATGTTAATTAATTGAATTTTTTTAAGTATGAATTTTTAAAAATAAAATAAATATCAGGTTTTATCTTGCTTCTCCCTCAGTCAGCAATACCATGGACATACTAGTCTAGGTCAGATGGTTTAGTTCTAATTTATTCTTTCAAATTATAGCCTAATATTCCATGGTAGGATGTGCCATAATATATGCAAGCTGTCTTTTATATGAGCATTACATTTGCTTCCAGATATTGACACAATGAATAATGTTTTAATAAACAGATTTATATATAAATCCTTTAGTTTAGATGCTTTTATTTATATGGAGGTGATTCTCAGGAATGGGATTCTCATATCAAAGCATATGTTATTTTAACTTTAATATATGTTGCTAGATTGCTTTCTGGAAAGTTCACATATACTAAGTAATGAGTAAGTGTAATTTTCTCCTATATACTCCCCAGATATACATGTTATAGATCATTTAAGAATTTTGGCCTGATGGGTGCAAAATTGTTTCTCTGTTTAGTTTATTCTGCATTTTCCTTAAAACCAGTGAGTGTTGGGATCCCTGGGTGGCACAGCGGTTTGGCGCCTGCCTTTGGCCCAGGGCGCGATCCTGGAGACCCGGGATCGAATCCCACGTCGGGCTCCCTGGTGCATGGAGCCTGCTTCTCCCTCTGCCTGTGTCTCTGCCTCTCTCTCTCTCTCTCTCTCTCTCTCTCTCTGACTATCATAAATAAATTAAAAAAAAAAAAACAAAACCAGTGAGTGTTACTATCTTTTCATGTGCTTGTTAACAATTTGGATTTGCTCTCCTATTAATTGGTCATCCATATCTTTTGCCTATTTCTCTTCTATGTTTGTGTTTTCTTGTCCATTAGCAATTTTTGTACATTAGCAATATTAACAGTAGTTTGCAATCTATGCTGCAAATGTTGACCAAGATTGATTACTTTTCTATTTATTTTTATAGTCATATAAAAGTTTAAATATTTACATAGGTATGACACCCTTTTCCCTGATACCATGTAGATGTCCTGTTTTGTTTAATAAATGCTCCAATTACTCAACTGGAGTATTCTGTACATATTCTCTTAGTCTTCCTTAGTTAGTATTATTTTATATTTTATTATTTTTCATTTGGAACTTATATTTGGTGTAGTATGGATGTCTAAATGTATTATTTTATTGATTTAAAGAGACAACAATATTTATTCAACATACTTTCTTTCCCACCAAGTAGAAATAATATATATTATAATTAAATTCTGTGGCTTATGTATGAGATTTCTTTATTTTTTTAAAGATTTTTATTTATTTATTCATGAGAGAGAGACACAAACACAGAGAGAGAGAGAGGCAGAGACACAGGCAGAGGGAGAAGCAGGCTCTATGCCAGGACCCCGATGCAGGACTTGATCCCGGGGCCCCAGGATCATTCCCTGGGCCAAAGGCAGGCACTAAACCACAGAGCTACCCAGGGATGTCCTGAGATTTCTTTTCTGAGTCAATTATCTTTGGTTTTTTTTCTATTATAATTTTACATTGGTTATTCTGAAATATCATAATGCAAGTCTTTTTCATACTACCCTCATTTATGTTTTATTAACAACTCCATGAAGTATGATTTACATATAATAAAATTCACTCATTTTAAGTGTAAATTCTGTAATTTTTAGTGCATTCACAGAGTTGTGCAATCATCATGACAATCCAACTTTAGAACATTTTATAACCCAAAAAAAATCCCTCGTACTCATCTGCATCCTCAGACGCAGAACACCCCCAGATCCAGATTTGCCTTTGGATATTTCATTTGAATGGAACTATTCAGTATGTGGTCTTTATTTCACTTGGCATATGTTTTTGAGGTTTACCTATGTGGTAGCATGTATTAGTACTTCTTTCTAGTCCTTCTGTGGTTACTCTTTGCAAAGTGTATCATTATCCATTTTTATACTTTCAATCTAGTTGTCTCTTTTAGTCTGACATGTTTCTTTTATAGATAGCATATAGCTAGACTTGATTTTTTAAATCCAGTCTGGCCATATCTGACTTTTTGATTGTACACTTTAGTCAATTTACATTTAACATAATTTTCCATATGGTTAAACTTAGGTCAGCCATTTGCTGTTTATTTTCTGTATATCATGTCTTTTTTCTTCCTGTGTTCTTCATTTACCACCTTCTTTTGTATTAGGTAAATATTTTCTAGTGATCCACTTTATTTTTTGGTGACTTTTCTAACTTGTTTTTGAGTTATTTTCTTAGTTATTGCTCTAGGGTAATGATTCTCAATAGGAAATAATTTTTCCCCTAAGGGAACATTTGACAATATCTGGAGACATTTTTGTTTGTTAAATTAAAAGAGTGTTAGTGGTATCTATTGGCTAATGGCAAGTGTTGCTGCTAAACACCCTGCAACACACAGGACAGCTGTCTACAATAAAGGAATTTTCCAGCCCAAAATGTCAGTGGTACTGAGGTTGAGAAATCTTTCTGTAGAGTTACAATATAAATCTTAAATTATAATTATCTACTTCAGAGTAATACTAAATTCTAGTAATATATAGAAGCTTTGTTCCAATATGGCTCAATTTCTTCTTTCTCCTTTGTGCTATTATTATCATATCATGTCCATATTTGTTACAAATCCAAAATGCATTATTATGGTTAGTGCTTTACAAAATCTTATGTTTTAAAGAAGTTAAAAGAAGGAAGGAGGAATTTTAAGTATAGGGTCTTTTATATAAACCACATACATGGACATGAAATAAGTCAGTTGAAGAAAGAAAATTACCATATGGTTTCACTCATACGTGGAATATGAGAAATAGTGCCAAGGACCATAAGGAAGGAGGGGGAACTGAATGGGGAAAAATCAGAGAGGAAGACAAACCATGAGAGACTCTTAACTCTGGGAAACAAACTGAGGGTTGCTGAAGGCAAGGTGGGTGGGAGGATGGGGGAACTGGGTGATGGGCATTAAGGAGGGCATCTGATGTGATGAGCACCTGGTGTTATACTATATGTTGGCAAATTGAAACAATCCAATCATGAAATGGGCAAAAGACATGAAAAGAAATCTCACAGAGGAAGACATAGACATGGCCAACAAGCAGATGAGAAAATGCTCCGCATCACTTGCCATCAGGGAAATACAAATCAAAACCACAATGAGATACCACCTCACACCAGTGAGAATGGGGAAAATTAACAAGGCAGGAAACAACAAATGTTGGAGAGGATGTGGAGAAAGGGGAACCCTCTTACACTGTTGGTGCAATGTGACTGGTGCAGCCAATCTGGAAAACTGTGTGGAGGTTCCTCAAAGAGTTAAAAATAGATCTGCCCTACGACCCAGCACTTACACTGCTGGGGATTTACCCCAAAGATACAGATGCAATGAAATGCCAGGACACCTGCACCCGGATGTTTCTAGCAGCAATGTCCACAATAGCCAAACTGTGGAAGGAGCCTCGGTGTCCATTGAAAGATGAATGGATAAAGAAGATGGTTTATGTATACAATGGAATATTACTCAGCCATTAGAAACGACAAATACCCAGCATTTGCTTTGACGAGGATGGAACTGGAGGGTATTAGGCTGAGTGAAATAAGTCAATTGGAGAAGGACAAACATTATATGGTCTCATTCATTTGGGGAATATAAAAAATAGTGAAAGGGAATAAAGGGGAAAGGAGAAAAAATGAGTGGGAAATATCAGAAAGGGAGACAGAACATGAGAGACTCCTAACTCTGGGAAATGAACAAGGGGTGGTAGAAAGGGAGGTGGGCAGGGGGTGGGGGTGACTGGTTGATGAGCATTGAGGGGGGCACTTGATGGGATGAGCAATGGGTGATATGCTATATGTTGGCAAGTGGAACACCAATAAATAAATTTATAAAAAAAATTAAAATGAAATGAAAAATAAACCAATATATTTATCATTGTTAAAAAAAAAAAACAAAATTCAACAAAGTAAGTTTGAAGATCTAATTGGCTTTATTAAAAGATTCATGATTTGGGCAGCATTGTTTAGACAAGATTGTCCTAAAGGGAGCCATCAGTAAAAGTAAATCTTAAGGGAGTCTAAGAGTATATTTCCTAGTGTTGATAAGGAAGTTCCAAGTGGACTAGCTCCTGGTGGGGAGTAGGTAGGGTTGAAACTGCAGTCAGGATAGATACTAAGTCTTGGGGCTTTAACCTCAGTGACTGTATTTTAGGTTTGTGGTTTTCTTTATAACATGTTAATACTCTTCATTTTATCCTGTAGATTTGAGTTACTCTCTAGTGTTATTTCTACACCAATGTATTGCTCCATTCCCTCATATTCTTTTTGTGCTATTGTTGTCATAATTATTTCATCCTTATATGTGACAAGATCAACAATACAACTTTATTATTTTCTGTAATTATGTTGTTTTTAAATATTTTATTTATTTATTCATGGGAGACACAGGGAGAGACAGAGACATAGCAGAAGGAGAAGCAGGCTCCCTGGTGGGAGCCTGATGTGGGACTTGAACCCAGGACCCCAGGATCATGACCTGAGCCGAGGCAGACATTCAACCACTAAGCCACCAGGCATCCCATGTAATCACGGTTTTTATTTTATTTTATTTATTTATTTTTAATAATAAATTTATTTTTTATTGGCGTTCAATTTGCCAACAAACAGAATAACACCCAGTGCTCATCCCATCAAGTGCCCCCCTCACTGCCCGTCACCCAGTCACCCCCACTCCCCACTCTCCCCTTCCACCACCCCTAGTTCGTTTCCCAGAGTTAGGAGTCTTCCATGTTCTGTATCCCTTTCTGATATTTCCTACACATTTCATCTCCCTTCCCATCAATTCCCTTTCACTATTTTTTATATTCCCCAAATGAATGAGACCATATAATGTTTGTCCTTCTCCGATTGACTTATTTCACTCAGCATAATACCCTCCAGTTCCATCCACGTCAAAGCAAATGCTGGGTATTTGTCATTTCTAATGGCTGAGTAATATTCCATTGTATACATAAACCACATTTTCTTTATCCATTCATCTTTCGATGGACACCAAGGCTCCTTCCACAGTTTGGCTATTGTGGACATTGTGTGTTGACCATGTCTATGTCTTCCTCTGTGAGATTTCTCTTCATGTCTTTTGCCCATTTCATGATGGATTGTTTGTTTCTTTGCTGTTGAGTTTAATAAGTTCTTTATAGATCTTGGAAACTAGCCCTTTATCTGATACATCATTTGCAAATATCTTCTCCCATTCTGTAGGTTGTCTTTTAGTTTTGTTGACTGTATCCTTTGCTGTGCAAAAGCTTCTTATCTTGATGAAGTCCCAATAGTTCATTTTTGCTTTTGTTCCTTTTGCCTTTGTGGATGTATCTTGCAAGAAGTTACTGTGGCTGAGTTCAAAAAGGGTGTTGCCTGTGTTCTCCTCTAGTATCTTGATGGAATCTTGTCTCACATTTAGATATTTCATCCATTTTGAGCTTATCTTTGTGTATGGTGCAAGGGAGTGGTCTAGTTTCATTCTTCTGCATGTGGATGTCCAATTTTCCCAGCACCATTTATTGAAGAGACTTTCTTCCAGTGGATAGTCTTCCTCCTTTATCGAATATTAGTTGACCATAAAGTTGAGGGTCCACTTCTGGATTCTCTATTCTGTTCCATTGATCTATGTGTCTGTTTTTGTGCCAGTACCACACTGTCTTGATGACCACAGCTTTGTAGTACAACCTGAAATCTGGCATTGTGATGCCTCCAGCTATGGTTTTCTTTTTTAAAATTCCCCTAGCTATTCGGGGTCTTTTCTGATTCCACACAAATCTTAAAATAATTTGTTCTAACTCTCTGAAGAAAGTCCATGGTATTTTGATAGGGATTGCATTAAACGTGTAAATTGCCCTGGGTAACACTGACATTTTCACAATATTAATTCTGCCAATCCATGAGCATAGAATATTTTTCCATCTCTTTGTGTCTTCCTCAATTTCTTTCAGAAGTGTTCTATAGTTTTTAGGGTATAGATCCTTTACCTCTTTGGTTAGGTTTTTTCCTAGGTATCTCGTGCTTTTGGATGCAATTGTAAATGGGATTGACTCCTTAATTTCTCTTTCTTCAGTCTCATTGTTAATGTATAGAAATGCCACTGACTTCTGGGCATGGATTTTGTATCCTGCCACACTGCCAAATTGCTGTATGAGTTCTAGCAAATCTTGGGGTGGAGGCTTCTGGGTTTTCTATGTAGAGTATCATGTCATCAGCGAAGAGGGAGAGTTTGACTTCTTCTTTGCCAATTTGAATGCCTTTAATGTCTTTTTGTTGTCTGATTGCTGAGGCTAGGACTTCCAGTACTATGTTGAACAGCAGTGGTGAGAGTGGACATCCCTGTCTTGTTCCTGATCTTAGGGGAAAGGCTCCCAGTGCTTTCCCATTGAGAATGATATTTGCTGTGGGCTTTTCGTAGATGGCTTTTAAGATGTTGAGGAATGTTCCCTCTATCCCTACACTCTGAAGAGTTTTGATCAGAAATGGATGCTGTATTTATTCAAATGCTTTCTCTGCATCTAATGAGAGGATCATATGGTTCTTGGTTTTTCTCTTGCTGATATGATGAATCACATTGATTGTTTTACGAGTGTTGAACCAGCCTTGTGTCCCGGGGATAAATCCTACTTGGTCATGGTGAATAATTTTCTTACTGGATTGTTGGATCCTATTGGCTAGTATCTTGTTGAGAATTTTTGCATCCATTATATCAGGGATATTGGTCTATAATTCTCCTTTTTGGTGGGGTCTTTGTCTGGTTTTGGAATGAAGGTGATGCTGGCCTCATAGAACGAATTTGGAAGTACTCCATCTCTTTCTATCTTTCCAAACAGCTTTAGGAGAATAGGTATGGTTTCTTCTTTAAACGTTTGATAGAATTCCCCTGGGAAGCCATCTGGCCCTGGACTCTTGTGTCTTGGGAGGTTTTTGATGACTGCTTCAATTTCCTCCCTGGTTATTGGCCTGTTCAGGTTTTCTATTTCTTCCTGTTCCAGTTTTGGTAGTTTGTGGCTTTCCAGAAATGCATTCATTTCTTCTAGGTTGCCTAATTTATTGGCGTATAGTTGTTCATAATATGTCTTTAAAATCGTTTGTATTTCCTTGGTGTTGGCAGTGATCTCTCCTTTCTCATTCATGATTTTATTAATTTGAGTCTTCTCTCTCTTCTTTTTAATAAGGCTGGCTAATGGTTTATCTATCTTATTAATTCTTTCAAAGAACCAACTCCTGGTTTTGTTGATCTGTTCCACAGTTCTTCTGGTCTCGATTTCGTTGAGTTCTGCTCGAATCTTTATTAACTCTCTTCTTCTGCTGCGTGTAGCATCTAGTTGCTGTTTTTTCTCTAGCTCCTTTAGGTGTAAGATTAGCTTTTGTATTTGAGTTCTTTCCAGTTTTTGGATGGATGCTTGTATTGCGATGTATTTCCCCCTTAGGACTGCTTTTGCTGCATCCCAAAGATTTTGAACGGTTGTATCTTCATTCTCATTAGTTTCCATGAATCTTTTTAATTCTTCCTTAATTTCCTGGTTGACCCTTTCATCTTTTAGCAAGATGGTCCTTAACTTCCTTGTGTATGAGGTCCTTCCAAACTTCTTGTTGTGATTTAGTTCTAATTTCAAGGCATTATGGTCTGAGAATATGCAGGGGACGATCCCAATCTTTTGGTATCGGTTCAGACCCGATTTGTGACCCAGTATGTGGTCTATTCTGGAGAAAGTTCCATGTGCACTTGAGAAGAATGTGTATTCAGTTGAGTTTGGATGTAAAGTTCTGTAGATATCTGTGAAATCCATCTGGTCCAGTGTATCATTTAAAGCTCTCGTTTCTTTGGATATGTTGTATTTAGAAGACCTATCGAGTGTAGAAGGAGCTAGATTGAAGTCACCAAGTATAAGTGTATTATTATTTAAGTATGTCTTAATTTTGGTTATTAATTGATATATTTGGCAGTTCCCACATTTCGGGGCATATATTTTGAGGATTGTTAAGTCCTCTTGTTGAATAGATCCTTTAAGTATGAGATAGTGTCCCTCTTCATCTCTCACTACAGTCTTCGGGGTAAATTTTACTTTATCTGATATAAGGATGGCTACCCCCTCCTTTCTTTTGAGGACCATTCGAATGGTAAATGGTTCTCCAACCTTTTATTTTCAGGTTGTATGTGTCCTTCTGTCTAAAATGAGCCTCTTGTAGACAGCAAATAGATGGGTCCTGCTCTTTTATCCGTTCTGACACCCTGTGCCTTTTGTTGAGGTCATTAAGCCCATTCACGTTCAGAGTTACTATTGAAAGATACAAGTTTAGTGTCATCATGATATCTATTCAGTCCTTGTTTTTGTGGATTGTTCCACTGGACTTCTTCTTAAAGGGGAATTTTGAGAGTCCCCCTTAAAATATCTTGCAGACCTGGTTTGGAGGTCACGTATTCTTTCAGTTCCTGCCTGTCTTGGAAGCTCTCTCTCCTTCCATTCTGAATGAGAGCCTTGCTGGATAAAGTATTCTTGGTTGCATGTTCTTCTCATTTAGGACCCTGAATATATCCTGCCAGCCCTTTCTGGCCTGCCAGAACTCTGTGGAGAGGTCTGCTGTTACCCTAATACTTCTCCCCATAAAAGTCAGGGATTTCTTGTCTCTTGCTGCTTTAAGGATCTTCTCTTTATCTTTGGAATTTGCAAGCTTCACTATCAAATTTCGAGGTGTTGAATGTTGTTTTTTTTTTTAATTTTAGGGGGGGGGAATCTCTCTATTTCCTGGATCTGAATGCCTGTTTCCCTTCCCAGATTAGGAAAGTTTTCAGCTGTGATTTGTTCAAATACATATTCTGGCCCTCTGGCCCTTTCGGCGCCCTCGGGAACCCCAATTAAACGTAGGTTTTTCTTCCTCAGGCTGTCATTTATTTCCCTTAATGTGTCCTCATGGTCTTTTAATTGTCTGTGTCCTTTTTCCTCAGTTTCCCTCTTTGCCATCAACTTGTCTTGTATGTCACTCACTCGTTCTTCCACCTCGTTAACCCTCGTCGTTAGGACTTCTAGTTTGGATTGCATCTCCATTAATTGATTTTTAATTTCTGCCTGATTAGCTCTAAATTCTGCAGTCATGAAGTCTCTTGAGTCCTTTATGCTTTTTTCTAGAGCCACCAGTAGCTGTATAATAGTGCTTCTCAATTGGCTTTCTGATATTGAATTGTTATTCAAATTTTGTAACTGTGGGAGAGAGGACTGTTTCTGATTCTTTCTTTTGAGGTGAGGTTTTCCTTCTAGTCATTTTGCTCAGTGCAGAGTGGCCAAAAACAAGTTGTATTCAGAAAGGGAGAAAAAGAGAGGAGAGAAAGAAGGAAAGAAAAGAGAAAAAGAAAAAAGAGAAAGAAAAAGAAAGGAAAAAAAGGGGTGGGGGAAGCAAACAGAAATGAAAAAGCAAACAAAACAAAACAAAACAAAACAAAACCAAAAACAAAAAAAAAAAAAAACAGGGAGGAGTATCCTGATTCTGTATACTATAAGTCCCTTGACTTCCCCTGGAACTTTCCAGTGCTGCTTTGACAAGAATTTGTTTTTCCCCTGTCTGTCTAGCTGGTCTTCTGGGGGATTGGCCTGTTGTGCTGATTTTCAGGTGTTAGCACTTGGGGGAGCTGCTCAGCCCCCTGCTTGGTTTAGGGCTCAGTGAGTAATGTTTATCCTGTTTATCTGGTGAGGCTCAGTGGGGGCTGTTTACCCTGTGAGGCCCCAGGAGGAACAACCCCAGTGGAGGCGGCCAGCTCTGGAGCCCTGGATTCAGCTCCCGCAGTAACTACAGAGCTCTAGGTCTGTAGGGCCTGGATGCTCCGGAGGTGGGGCCGCTGATCTGCTCAGCTCGGGGCAGGAGTGTCCTCGCTGTCCTGTGCCCTCCTGGCCTCTGCCTATCCCGGGGGGAGGCCGGATCCTGGGCTGTGTCCCCGGCGCCCTGTGCTCCCGGGCCTGTGCTGTTGGATTCGCGCTCCTGGAGTCGCAGCCCCCTCTCTATGCGGAGCCCCCGCCTGAGCCCCTCTGAGCCCTCCCGGGTCCTGCCGTGGGCGGGTGTGGCACGCGCTCTCCACGGGGCGCAGGTGTCTGTTAGTGTCCCAGGGAGCCCGAGGGCATCCCCGCCCTCCTGGGGTCCTGCTCTAACTCCCTGCCGGCGCCTTTCCGCCCAGGAAGATTGGTGAAGCTCCTGCTTCTCCTGGACGGTGCTTTCCTGTCCTGGGGACACTTGCCCTGGCCTTAGACCGGCTGCTCGCGGGGCCCCTCCCCCTTGGATGCCTTTTGTTTCTTTTTTTTTTTTTTCCATCTTTCTACCTTGATAGAAGTGCGAACTCTTCTCACTGTAGCGTTCCAGCTGTTCTCTCTTTAAATCTCAGGCTGAATTCATAGATTTTCAGGATGATTTGAAGGTTATCTAGGTAATTTGGTGGGGACTGTGACTTGGGGACCCTACTCTTCCACCATCTTGCCCCTCCTCTAATTATGGTTTTTAAAAAAGATTTTATTTACTTGAGAAAGAGAGAGCAAGTGAGAGAGAAAGCATAAGAAGCGAGGAGGGGCAGAGGGAGAGGTTGATGCAGACTCCCCGTTGAGCCAGGGAGCTAGACAGGATCACTGAGGACTCTGGGATCATGACCTGAGCCAAAGGCAGATGCTTAACCAACTGAGCCAATCAAGTGCCCCATGCAATTGCCTTTTAAATTAATTTTAAAACCAAAAGGGAAATATATTTCATATTGTCCTTTATTATTACCTATTGAAATTAAAGCCACAGGCCCAAAATGGCATCATGTAGGCCCAATCACCAAACCAAGGCTTAATACCTAATCTAATTACAGTTTCAACCTCCCTGAGAAATGTACATTTTAATGGGTCAGTAAGGAATGTTTGGATCAGTGCCAAGAGGTAATTTATCACATGGATCCTCTCCCTCAGAGGAAGATGAGGTAATCTGCATAAGACGCCCTGTTCCTCCTCCTAAGGGAAGGTGACCTTTCCTGGAACAATCCTGTTATTTTGCTTATACCTTTCTTGCCCCATCCTCCTTTCTTAAAAACCTTCCATTTTTTACAGGTCAGCTCCTTTGGAACTCCCCTTTACTTGTTTCCTGATCCATGAATCATTTAATAAAACCAATTCTATCTTCAAATATACTCAGTTGAATTTTGTTTTTTAAACACTATGTAATTACCTTTACTGGTGTTCTTTATTTCCTTATGTTGATTTGAGTTACCATATTCTATCACTTCCTTTTAGTCCAAAGAACTTTTTTTTAGTACTTCTTGAAAGGCCAGCCCGGTAGCAATAAATCTCTTAGCTGTTGTTTATCTGAAAATGTCTTTATTCTACCTTAATTCTTTACAATTTTTTTATTGTGGTAAATGCACATAACATAAAATTTGCCATCTTAACCATTTTTAAAATTAATTATTTATTGGTTTATTTGAAAGCGAGAGCAGGGGGAGGGGCAGTGGGAGAGAGAATCAAGAGAATCTTAAGCAGAGTCTGTGCTGAGCATGGAACCCAACATGGGGCTTGATCTCATGACCCTGGATCACAGCCTGAGCCAAAATGAAGAACTGGATGCTCAGCCAACTGCACCACTCAGGTACCCCTACCATCTTACCCATTTTTAAGAATACTGTTCAGTGGTATTAAGTACATTTATAATGTTGTGCAACCATCACCACTGTTTATCTCCAAAACTCTTTTGATCTTTAAAATTGAAGTTCTATACCTATTAAAACAATAACTCCCCATTCCTCCCTTCCTCCACCACTAGCAACCACTATTCTACATTCTGTCTCTATACTTTGACTACTCTAAGTACCTCATATAAGTGGAATCATAGAATGTTTTTCTTTTTGTGACTGGTTTATTTCATTTAGTTTAATATCTTCAAGGTTCATACATATCTTGTCATATTGTCAAATTTCCTTCCTTTTTAAGACCAAATATCCCATTGTACCTATATACCACATTTGCTTATTCATCCATCTCTGATGAATAATATTGCTGTAAACATGGGTGTACAAATATCCCCTTGAAACCCTGTTTTCAATTTTTTTGGCTCATATGGGTAATCCTATTTTTTAATATTTGAGGAACTACCATGCTATTTTCCACAGTGGCTGTGCCAGTTTAGATTTCCACCAATAGTGCACAAGGCAGTTACTCCATATCCTTGCCAATACTTACTACTTTCTGGGTTTTTCAAAAAAGATGAGTGAAGTAAGTCAGTCGGAGAAGGACAAACATTATATGTTTTCATTCATGTGGAGAATATAAATAATAGTGAAAGGGAATATAAGGGAAGGGAGAAGAAATGTGTGAGAAATATCAGAAAGGGAGACAGAACGTAAAGACTGCTAACTCTGGGAAATGAACTAGGGGTGGTAGAAGGGGAGGAGGGCGGGGGGTGGGAGTGAATGGGTGACGGGCACTGGGGGTTATTCTGTATGTTGGTAAATTGAACACCAATAAAAAATAAATTTAAAAAAATTTTATTTACTTATTCATGAGAGACACACAGAGAGAGACAAAGACATAGGCAGAGGGAGAAGCAGGCTCCCTGCAGGGATTCTGATGCAGGACTACATCCCAGGATTCCGGGATCACTCTGAAGGCAGATGCTTAACCACTGAGCCACCCAGGTGCCCCTATTTTCTGGTTGTCTTTTTTTTTTAATATATATATATATATATACATAGGAACCATCCTAGTGGGTGTGAGGTAGTATCTCCTTGTATTTTTGATTTGCATTATCTAATGATTAGTAAAGCTGAGCACCTTTTCTTTTTTTTTAAGATTTATTTTTATTTATTTATGATAGACAGAGAGAGAGAGACAGAGAGAGGCAGAGACACAGGCAGATGGAGAAGCAGGCTCCATGCCAGGAGCCCGACGCAGGACTCGATCCTGGGACTCCAGGATCGTGCCCTGGGCCAAAGACAGGCACGAAACCACTGAGCCACCCAGGGATCCCCCCCTGAATACCTTTTCATGTGCTTATTGGCCATTTGTATATCTGGAGAAATACCTATTCCTTTGCTCATTTTTGAATTGAGTTGTTTGCTTTTTTTGTTCTTTAGGAGTTCTATACATTCTGGATACTAATTACTTAACGGATATATGACTTGCAAATATTCTTCCATTCTGTGGGTTGCCTTTTTACTCTGTAAGTAATGTCTATTGTACAAAATTTTTAAATTTTTGTGAAGTCCTATTTTTTTAAAAGATTTTATTTATTTATTCATAGAAACACAGAGAGAGAGGCAGAGACACAGGCAGAGGGAGAAGCAGGCTCCATGCAGGGAGCCCGACGTGGGACTCCATCCAGGGTCTCCAGGATCATGCCCTGGGCTGCAGGTGGCAGTAAACCGCTGCGTCACCAGGGCTGCCCGTCTTTTATTTATTTATTTTTTTAGGATTTTATTTATTTATTCATGAGAGACACAGACAGAGAGAGAGAGAGAGAGAGAGAGGCAGAGGGAGAAGCAGGCTCCATGCAGGGAACCTGACCTGGGACTGGATCCTGGGTCTCCAGGATCACGCCCTGGGCTGAAGGCATCGCTAAACCACTGAGCCCCCTGGGCTGCCCGAAGTCCTATTTTCTAGGTTTCCTTTTGTTACCTGTGCCTTTGGGGTTATATTCAATAAAACGTTTACAAGTTGAATGTTACAACGCTTTTGCCCTGTTTTCTTCTAAGAGTTTTACATTTTTATTTTATTTTATTTTTGAGTTTTACAATTTTAGATCTTATGTCTGCTCCATTCTGAGCTAATTTTTGTATACGGCATTAGGTAAGGATCCAACTTCATTTTTTGCAGGCTAACCAGTTTTCCTAATATCATTTATTGAAAAGGACTATTTCTTCTCCATTGAATGGTATTGGCATCCTTGTCAAAAACCCTTTGACTAAATACATTTATTTCTGGGCTCTCTATTCCATTGGTTTATATGTCTGTCTTTATAACAATATTGTACTGTTTTGATTACTGTAGCTTTATTGTAATTTTTGAAATCAGCAAGTGTGAATTCTCCAGATTTGTTCTTCTTCAAGATTGTATTGGCTATTTTAGATTCTTTGAGATTCCATTTGAATTTTAGGATGGGTTTTTCTACTTCTGCAAAAAATATAACTGGGATTTTGACAGAAACTGCATAAATCTATAGATCATTTAGGTAGTATTGACATCTTAACAACATCAAGTCTTCCAATACAAGAACATGATATATGTTTCCATTTATTCATGACTTCTTTAATTTCTTTAAGCAATGTTTTAGAGTTTTCAGTGTACACATCTTTTACTTCCTTGGTTAAGTTAATTCATAAGTATTTTTTGATGCTATTGTAAATGGAATTGTTTTCTTAATTTTCCTTTCCAGATTATTCATTGTTAGTATATAGAAATGCAACTGATTTTTGTGTTTTGACTTTGTATCCTGCTACTTTGCTGAATTCATTATTAGTCTAGCAGATTTTTGTGTCCTTAGGGTTTCTAAATACAGGTTCATATCATCTACCAATACAGATAATTTTACTTCTTTTTTAATTTGGATGCCTTTTATTTCTTTTCCTTGCCTAATTCTTCTGGATAACTTTTAGTACTGTTAAATAGAAGTGATGACATTGGCATCCTTTTCTTGTTTCTGATCTTAAAGGAAAAGCTTTTAGCCGTTCACCATTGAGTATGATATTTTCTAAGAACTTTGCATATATGGCTTTTATTTTTTAGGATAGTCTCCTTCTATTCCTGAAATATTTTTATCATTAAAGGGTGTTGAATTTTGTCAAATGCTTTTTCTGCATCAGTTGAAATTATCATGGGTGTTCTTTCTTTCATCTGTTAATATGGTATATTACATTGATTTTGTATATTGAACCATCCTTGTATTCTAGAAATGAATCTCAATCATGATATATAATTTTTTTAAAGTTTTATTTATTTGGCAGAGAGAGAGAGAGAGCACAAGCAGGCAGAAGGAGAGGGAGAAGCAGATTCCCTACTGAGCAGAGAGCTTAACATGGGACTCAATTCTAAGACCCTGGGATCATGACCTGAACCAAAGGCAGATGCTTAACTGACTGAGCCACACATGCACCCTGTATAATCTTTTTAATATGCTGAATTTCATTTGCTTTACCTTCATTTTGTTGCTGTTGTTGTTTTTAATTCCAGTATAATTAATATACAGTGTTATATTAGTTTGAGGTGTTCCATAATTCTCTACATTAGTGCTCGTGAGGAGTGTACTCTTAATCCCCTTCACCTATTTCACCCATTCCTCCACTGACCTCCCCTCTATCAACCACCAGTTAAGGGTCTAGTTTTCTGTTTGTCCTTTTTTCTTTGTTTCATTCCTTAAATTCTACATATGAGTGAGATCATATGGCATTTTTCTTTCTCTGACTTTCTCTGATTGGCTTATTTCACTTAGCATTATACGCTTTAGATCCAACCATGCTATTGCAAATGTGTCTCCTGAAATAAGGGAAACTAAAGCAAAAATAAACTGTTGGGACTTCATCAAAATAAAAACCTTCTGCATAGTGAAGGAAATAATCAACAAAATGAAAGGGCAAGCTATGGAATGGGAGAAAGTAATTGCAAATGACATATCTGATAAAGGGTTAGTATCCACAATCTATAAAGAACTGATCAAAATCAGTACTCCAAAAATGAATAATACAATTGAAAAGACTAGGCACATGAATAGACATGTTTCCAAAGAAGACATATAGATGGCTAACAGACCCTTGAAAGAATGTTCAACGTCACTAATCATCAGGGAAATCCAAATCAAAACTACAATGAGATATCACCTCACACCAGGTCAGAATGGGTAAAATTGACAACTCAGGAAACAACAGGTGTTGGCAAAGATGCAGACAAAGGGGAACCCTCTTACACTGTTGGTGGGAATACAAACTGGTGCAGCTACTGTGAAAAGCAGTATGAAGTTTCCTCAAAAAGTTAAAAATAGAAGTACCAAATCATCCAGCAATTGCACTACTAAGGAATTTATCCAAAGAAGACAAAAAAACTAAGTCAAAGGGATACATGAACCCTGATGTTTATAGCAGCATTATCAACAATACCCGAAATATGGAAAGAGTTCAATTGTCCATCAAATGATGATGGTTAAAGAAGAGATGGTATATATATATATATATATATGCAGTGGAATATTACCCATAAAAAAGAATGAAATCGGGGGATCCCTGGATGGCTCAGTGGTTTAGTGCCTGCTTCAGTGTGCCTGCCCAGGGCGTGGTCCTGGAGTCCCGGGATCAAGTCCCACATCAGGCTCCCTGCATGGAGCCTGCCTCTCTCTCTGCCTATGTCTCTGCCTTTCTCTCTGTGTGTCTCTCATGAATAAATACATAAAATCTTTAAAAAAAAAAAAAAAGAATGAAATCTTGCCATTTTCAATGACATGGTGGAAGCAGAGAGTATTATGCTAAAGTGAAATAAGTTAGGCAGAGAAAGACAAATACTGTATGATTTCACTCCTATGTGGGATTTAAACAAAACAAATGAACATGGTGGGAGAAAGAGAGGCAAACCAGGAAATAGACTCTTAACTACGAGAACAAACTGATGGTTACTGGAGGGGAGCTGGGCAGGGTGATGGGTTACATAGGTAATAGGTATTAAGGAGATCACCTATTGTGATGAGCACTAGGTGTTGAGTGTAAGTGATGATCACTAAATTCTACACCAAAAAACAATTTTACACTGCATGTTAACTAACTGGAATTTAAATAAAAATTTGGGAAGAAAAAATAATTACTGGCAAGGAAAAAATTAAAAATTAATAAATAAAAGTAAAACAAGCAGTTTCACACTCAGAATTAGTCTAGGCAAGTCACTAAACAACAAACAAATAAATACAAACAGTAGACAATATTTCAAAGCTTCTATTCAATAAATTAAATTACATACAAATAATTAAAAGGAGATATATAGAATCAAAAAGTAAGCAATTCAGGAGATGCTAGATACTACCCCAGCCATCGTCTGGTTCTGCCCACCCATTGGCTAGTTAAGCCTAATGGCATCTCTAGTTGACTAGACCTGAGAATCTTTTGTTTTGATAATACTCTCAGGTACTTAGAATGGTCTGAAAGCTATGGGGCAGGGAAGAGGGGGAGTGAATGTATGGGAATGAAAAGCATGAGATTGGGAGTTCAGATAACTACCTGGAGAGAATTTTAACTTGTCTGTTTATTTGTTTAAGTAGGCTCCATGACCATGAGATCAAGACCTGAGCTGAGATCAAGAGTCGCTTAACTGACTGAACCACCCAGGCACCCCTAGAATTGTAACTTCTTGATTGAGTTTGGCTCTCATCAGGGTACACAAGTAAGTCCAAGTTCAGAAATGCTTCTGAATATTTTGACTGGGGATTCCTGTAACCCTAATCAATATGGTTTTCTTTTTTCATAAATTATTTCCAGAAAGAAAAAGAAAAAAAAAACCTGTTTGTCTCAAGATGTGGATAGCTAGCTATGCAGAGGTTTCCTGAGATCAACCCTATTCACCCATCAAGGCAGAAAACCTGTTCACTCTTTCTATCTGCAGAAAACAGAAGCAAACTGCCATCCTGAATTCTCCTGGCTATCTGTCAGATGTTAAGTAACAAAATTCAACCAAGTAAATTTGAAGATCTAATTGGCTTTATTAAAGGATTCATGAATCAGGCAGCACCCCATTTAGCAAGTAAAGCACTGCGAGGAGTTGTACAAAATGGAAGGTTTTTATAGATAGTGGATGAGGGTAAGAAAATTATTAGCACAAGAAAAAGATTGTTCCAGAGCAGGATGTTTGCTAGGGGGAAAACAACCAGGTGTCTTATCATGCAGATGACCTCATCTTTCTTTGGGGGATAGAGAGGACCCAAATGAGAGACTCTCTGGTGCTAACAGAAGAAAAATTTTCCTAACTGACTGGTTAAAGCTACATTTCTGGGGAAGGTTGAAACTGCAACTAGGTTGGGTATTAAGCCCAGTTTGGAACTCGGTCTAAGAAATGCCATTTTGGGCCTGCAGTTTTCTTTTTTTAACACAGAGATGCTAATTTTCTTAATTCCATCCCTTTCTGCATATTTTACTTGTGTCCTCTTTGTGTCCTCTAGTCATCTAACTTGCAGTGACACTTGGCTCATAAAGCAGACCATTATCCTGACATTTCCTTCTTAGGATGCTGTTCCCTTACTCCTCTTTATCTTTGTATAGATACTGAGCAATTAAATTTAGAATGATGAACAAGTTAGAAATATGTGACTGAAGATCTGCTTAATTAGTGTTGAACATTATTCAGAACTAGATCCTCACAATTTTGCAAAGAATATTATTATCCCTGTGGTAAATTTGGGGAAACAAAAAAAGAGGGATCAAAACCTTTCCCAAATTCACACTTTAAAAACTTAGTAAAAATAGGATTGTTATGTCTTTACCCAAGCCAGTTTCCATTTCCTATGCCTTGGTCCTCTTAACTCATCTCTGGAGCATCTTTTATATTGTGTATCTGTTAGCAAATTATTGTAGCTACAGTATTTTACTTCAACTTTTATACTAGACTTAAAATTGCAATAAAGGAGAGAGACTGAACTCTACTGAAAGAAAAGGTAGGACAGTTTTAAAGCATAAATACTATATGATTTCATTTATATGTGGAATCTAAAAAACAAAACTAATGAATTAAAAAAAAAAAAAACCAGACTCTTAAATAGAGACACAAATTAGTGGTTGCCAGAGGGAAATGGCTTGGGGGGATGGGCAAAATAGATTAAGAGAGTTAAAAGGTACAAAAATCCAGTTATAAAATAAACACATGAAGATGAAAAACACAGCATAAGGAATATACTAAATACTATAATACAATAGCATAAGCACATGTGAATACACTTTTGTGGTGAGCATTGAGTAATGTATAGACTTGTCAAATCACTATGTTGTACCCCTGCAACTATACTTCAATAAAAATAAATAAAAAGTGCAAGCAAGAACTGGCATGAGGTAGATTAAAAGTATTAGAGAACTGTACAGAGGAGATTGATCAAAGGGATGTATCAAGTACATTGAATTATTCCTGAGGTTGCAAATATTCTTCTCTGTGATTAGGCCATCTGTATTTGCTAATTTTTATCCATCTAAATTAGGCTCCTATTCTCCCAGAGACTGAGAAATAGGAATACTATTTCCTTCAATGTTTGCATTTCACAGAGATAGTTCTCAGGACCTTGAGAAAGTAGGCCAAAGGCTGAGAGAAGATTGATATCCATTTTAAAGAGGCAGAGAAAGAATTTGCAGTTTCAAATTTTCTGAAGTAAATGCTCTAAGCCAAGAAATAGAGATCACAGAGAGAAACTGTCTATATTCAGGAAGAAACCTTTCTAAAGTTTAGTCAAGCTGAAGGGAACGTCAAGAGTATTTTGGTCAATACAAACATACATATAAGGAAATTTCTAAGATAATGAAGTCAAAAATTTGCTTCTGGATGAACTTTAAGGAACTCAAGACTTCAATTCAGCTGTCTCTGGGCTTGCAGGCTCAGCTGCCTACCCACTGGCTATTTAATTTTTTTTGTATATTTTTTATATTTTAAAAATATTTTTATATTTTTTATTTTCTAATACTGGAACTAATTTTTATATTATTTATTGGAGTTCAATTTGCCAGCATATAGTATAACACCCAGTGCTCATCCTGTCAAGTGCCCTCCTCTGTGCCCATCACCCAGTCACCCCATCCCCCGCCCACCTCCCCTTCCACTACCCCTTGTTCGTTTCCCAGTTAGGAGTCTCTCATGTTCTGTCACCCTCACTGATATTTCCCACTCATTTTCTCTCGTTTCCCCTTTAATCCCTTTCACTATTTTTTATATTCCCCTAATGAATGAGACCATATAATGATTGTCTTTCTCCGATTGACTTACTTCACTCAGCATAATATCCTCCAGTTCTATCCACGTCGAAGGAAATGGTATTTGTCATTCTAATGGCTGAGTAATATTCCATTGTATACACAAACCACATCTTTATCCGTTCATTTTTCGATGGACACCAAGGCTCCTTCTACAGTTTGGCTATTGTGGACATTGCTGCTAGAAACACTGGGGTGCATCTGTATCTTTGGGGTAAATCCCCAGCAGTGCAATTGCTGGGTCATAGGGCAGTTCTATTTTTAACTCTTCGAGGAACCTCCGACACAGTTCTCCAAAGTGGCTGCACCAGTTCACATTCCCACCAACAGTGCAAGAGGGTTCCCTTTTCTCCACATCCTCTCCAACATTTATTGATTCCTGTCTTATTAATTTTCCTCATTCTTACTGGTGTGAGGTGGTATCTCATTGTGGTTTTGATTTGTATTTCCCTGATGGCAAGTGATGCGGAGCATTTTCTCATGTACTTGTTGGCCATGTCTATGTCTTCTTTGGTGAAATTTCTCTTCATGTCTTTTGCCCATTTCATGATTGGATTGTTTGTTTCTTTGCTGTTGAGTTTAATAAGTTCTTTATAGAGAACCCAGAAATGGGCCCTCAACTCTATGGTCAACTAATATTTGACAAAGCAGGAAAGACTACCCACTGGAAAAAAGACAGTCTTCTTCAGTAAATGGTGTTGGCAAAAATGGACAACCACGTGCAGAAGAATGAAACTAGACCATTCTCTTACATCACACACAAAGACAAACTCAAAATGGATGAAAGATCTAAATGTGAGATAAGAATCCATCAAAATCCTAGAGGAGAACACAGGCAACACCCTTTTTGAACTTGGCCACAGCAACTTCTTGCAAGATTCATCTCTGAAGGCAAGGGAAACAAAAACAAAAATGAACTATTGGGACTTAATCAAGATAAAAAGCTTCTGCACAGCAAAAGAAACAGTCAACAAAACTAAAAGACAACCTACAGAATGGGAGAAGATATTTGCAAATGACATATCAGATAAGGGGCTAGTATCCAAGATTTATAAAGAACTTGTTAAACCCACTGGCTATTTAAGTCTCCTGCTCTTCTGAATGGTTAGATCTGAGAAACCTTAATTTGCATTATACCCTCAGGAAAAATATTTAGAGCAGTAAGAGAAAACAGTGAAAAATAGCTGGTTTTGAAATGGTCTAAATAATTGGTCAAATATTTACATGCCAAGAATCAAAACTTTTCAAAATTTCTCTTTATTTGAATTCAGAGCAGCCCAAACTTGTAAGAATCTAGAAAAGGATTTTGAAATCTTAGCCTGGAAGGATCCTGGCACATGCACTAATATATTTCTTTTTCTAATACTGGAACCTAGATAGACAAAAGCCTCTTCCCAGAGAAAGAGAGAGAGAAAGACACACACACACACACACACACACACACACACACACACACACACAATTGTTGCTTTTTTCTTCTGCATTAAGGTTTATTGAAACATTCAATTAACAGGCCAGAGCCCCTAGAGGGTTTCACCATCAGGAAAGAGGAGAGCTAGGTCCCCCTTAATGTCTCTGATTAGCTCCTGGGCTACTTATCACTTCTCTTCATCTCTTCCTCTCTCTGTTTCCTTTGCTGTGTACTTTATTTTGTTTGATGTCTCTTGAAATTCTGCTCTCACAGTGAGATCATCCTCCCCCTATCTGTTTCCATCTCTCCCTCCTTGATCTGGTTTTTAGTTCAATAATATGTTCTGATCTGCCCTCAGAATGGACTTTTCCTTGGGAACATTAGGGGATTAAAATTAGTCAATGAATAACACAGAATTTTAATCACAGCCAGTGTGTGCTTAGCATGGTACGTAAGTTATCTAAATAACTTCTAAAACCATACAAGAGAGGTATTAGAGGCCATTTTGTGGATAAGGAAATTGAGATAAAGTAGGCTTAAAAACTTTACAAAGAACATACAGCTAATGAGAAACAGAGCTATGACTTAAACTTAGCCCCAGATATGTTTACAAGACTATCTTAATTTTCATGTATCCTGCTACTTTCTCATGCCTCTAGAATAGAGTCTGCATTTTGGGGGGCATGAAACTTCAGGGAAGCAGATATTAGCATTGTAGCACTGCCCTAGTCTGGAAAGGATAGAAGAAAGGACATCAAGAAGATAATTTTGAGATCCATGTGTCTCAAAGGTCATCTCAATCAACACCCCATTCCTATGATTTCCAGAGCATTAATTTTTCTGCTCTTATGAGTAATCTCCAATTCTGTCCACCTATCGGGATTGTGGGTTACAGAAAATGGCAAGGATGCAAGATTCAGGCATTTGCTGGGCAAAATTTTATACCAGGTGAACTTGTCTCTAATACCTTCCTACCTTTGTTTTTGGTTCTCTCCTCTTCTTTCTGGACCAATACATTCCCACAAACTCAGGGATTTCATGATAGTACAGAGCCCTGAATTGCTCATTCTAATCAATTTAACCTAATGCATTTTCCAAAAACAGTGACACTCTGTTCTTTTCCAGGTCATTGAGGTTCTTCCAAGTGTCTGTGCCAAGTAGTTTTTGTATGTCTCACTCTGTAAGGAGCTGTTCTCAAGTAGTACTTCTTTCAGACAGGTTCCAGCAAACCCGGTCTATGGTTTGTTGATATGAAGTGATAGTTGTTATATATTCCTTGCTTCCTAGAGCTCCTTGCATTTTAATTTTGCATACACAATCTGAATAAATAAAACCTCGAAGAAGAAATTTCCAGCATTAGCTGCAGAAAAAAGGAAGTTGAATATTTAATTTTTAAGGAGATATATCATGATCCTCTTAATAGCCCTTACACAAAAAAACAGCTTTTTCATTTATAGATGTCGAGCCTCTGGCTAGTGACATTAACACTTAGCATAGACTGTGAGAAAATAATCTAGCTATATATATATATTTTCAGTTTAGAGCCTCAGTTCCAAGGTCAGAAATCTTTCTACAGTTCAAAGAACCTCTCTACCCAGATTGCATATATAGTGCAGCCATATTTGGATGCTGGGAGGAGGTTTTATTTGTGCGTCCTTAAAACCATCTGCATAACCTGCTGCTCTATTCATTACTGGGTCATATGGACCCTCTGCCTAAAATGAAGGATTTCTTGATTTGATTCTCTCTGCAGCTACTTTTCCAGGGGTTTTCTCAGATGGGATATTAGAGCACTTAAAGAAATGTTTGCTAGTACCCAGATTTTAAAAAATAATACATTATCTCCATGTGGACCAGGATAGGTTAAGGATCTATTTTCTGGTGATGACACAGAGTTAGTTTTCTTAGAAGAAATAAGATGGTCAAATAATCCCTGTTGTGAGGTTATTTTAAAAATGTTTATTTAGTATTCACTGTACACTGGATTTTGTTTTGTTTTCCCTAAATGGCATGGCTTCTAGTTTCCTCAACTACAGCAATCCATTCTTCCTTTGAGAAGGTATTACTCATCTAGTCCACTTGGACAACTGGAACTGTCAGCAGGAAATCAAGATAGGGCAGTTATTTAGCCCATTGTCCTGACAGAGTAACTGCCAAAGATAAATACAGGAGACCCAAGCTAAGCCTTCAGGGTATCTTCCCTTGGAATATGGCTCCTGAACACCTAAAGAGAAGAAGGGAGGTGGTTCTACGTAAACACTATGGTAGCATCTCAGTGAGGCTTACTGCCGCTACAGTCACCTCACCAGGTTATTCTTGTTCTTTAAGCAGAAACTCAAGTTGAACATTCTCCCCGGTAGCCTGAGCAACTTGGAGGAAATGCATTACTGCAAAGGAATGTAAGAGAGCAAACAGATCTTTAGGAATGAGAAAACTGGTATATTCAGAGAATAGAGCAACCAAACTCAGTGAATTAAAAACATTTGAAGCCAAGTCAGGACATGCAGGAAATGGTGCTTTGTTGAAAATAAAATTGTCCTTGAAATGTCAAGGTCAATTTCCTTGACCTAAAAGTGTCAAGGAAAATGAAGTAGTCCAAAGTTTTGTAATAATTGTAATAAGGAGATTCTGTAGTCTATGGCTTTTATAAGAGTGCAAGGCTAAATATCTCTAATAGGAATAGTATTCAGCTTTAAAAAGGAATGAAATTCTGACACACACTGCAACATGGATGAACTTTGAGGGAATTATCCTAAGTAAAATAAGCTAGTTACAAAAAGACACTTACTGCATAATTCTACTTAAATGAGGTATTTAGAATGGTGAAATTCATAGAGGCAGAAAGTAGAAGGTGCTTGCCAAGGGCTGGGGAGGAAGGCAGAATGGGGAGTTGTTATTAATGGGTAAAGAATTAGCATTTTGCAAAATGAATGTTCTGGAGTCTGGTTATACAATAATATAAATATATTTAACACTACTGAACTCTACATTAAAAATGGTTAAGATAGCAGATTTTATGTTATCTGTATTTTACCACAATTTTTAAAAAATCTCTAATAATAGATTAAGGAAACCTTGACACTGAGCTTTACAAAGTTGAACCAGTCAAGCAGATACACTGAACTCTTCCTTGTTTGCCTCACGTGGGAGTTTTTTAGAAGACATATTAGGAAAACGCAACAGAATGGGAAATACTAAATCAAAATTGATAAAAATTTCTCTGGCCACATAATCAAGTACTAATTATTTTAAAAGGTAATATTTTAATGTAAAAATGTCAGCTGGTGTGTCTGAGTAACAGCTTCCTAACCCACCCTTTATTTAACAAAATTCTACATTGTCAGGGTTTGTTCCCCATACTGGGAAATTCCATGGTGAACGACACATTCAGGGTCCCTGCTGTCATACAGCTTACAACCTAATGAGATAAAACCAGCAATAAAACAAATGATGAATAATGAAATCCCAAACAATAATAAGTTCTATGTGGAGAATAACATTAGGCTGACGTGGTAAATACTATCTGGTTCTTTATTTTAGTTGGGTTGTGTTATGGAAGACCTCTCTGAGTAAATGCTATTTGAGCTGAGATCAAATGACAAGAGAAACTCACCTTGCTCAGGAGGAAGAACATTCCAGGCAGAGAAAACAGCTAGTGCAGAAGAAGCTAGAGTTAAAAGTAACACTTTTAAAGGATTTTTAAGGAGACAAGCTTTGAAGATTACTCTGGCTACTCTATGGAGAACTAATATAGTTATAGGACTTGCTGCTACATTAGACTGGAAAAGAGAGAGGGCTCAGAGATAAGTCATATTTTTACTTGAGCAAATGGTAGGTAGATGGTGACATCACTTGCAGAGATCAGCATATTTGGGGGAAATGCATACCAGGAGGGTGAAAATTAAGGATTTGATATTTGTTAGATTGGCTGGTTGGTTAGTTGCATTTTAGCTAAATTGTTAAAGATAGTTTTAGACATCAAAGTGAAATGTCAAGTATCTAATTGTATATATTATTCTAGGGAGGGATCAGGGCTAGTACTTGGAGTATATATGGTGTTTGGAGATATTATATGATTGACATAGAACATCTAAGGAAAATGAAGTGAAGAGGAGGTCATGGAACAGTCTAGCACTTTTAGTTGAACTTGAGAATGACCCAGAAAGAGAAACAGGAACGGTAGCCATTGATTGAGGAAGGAAATCAGTAATTTTTGTATCAAAAAAGCCAACAAAAGAATGTTTCAAGGAGGATAGAGAAGTCAGTTGTGTCAAATGCCACTGAAAATTCTAGTGAGAAGAAACAGAAAAGTTACACTGATTTTGCAACTCTGGTTTTGGAAGTACTTGATAATACTGACAAGTTTCAACTAGCTAAAGTAAGATAAGGAGAGACTGTATAAAGAGATAACTTCATAGAGAAGTTATTTTCATAGATAACTTCATGAAGAAGTCTTGATATGAAGGAGATAGAGAATATGAGAGCCAGCCATAGATTTAGGGGATATGCAGTCTGAGGAGTTTTTGTTTTTCCTAGTTGCTTTGTTTTTGTTAAAGCTTGTTTAGATGTTTTTGGAAATGGTAACATAGGTAATATAATATTAGAATTTTAGGCAGGGTGGAGACAAACTTTAAATCAGTTCTACAGTAGTTAGCTGATGGAAGAGAATTCCTGAAGAAGTTCTAACAGGCTGGGTGTACACTTATGGGAGAGGCTGTGTGGAGCTCATGCTTCAGGTTGGAGATTCAAATAAAATGATATGTGTGATTTTTTATGTTCCATAAAATCCTGTGATTCTAGGGTTGCCTGGGTGGCTCAGAGGTTAAGCATCTGCCTTTGGCCCAGGGCGTGATCCTGGAGTCCCAGGATCGAGTCCTGCATTGAGTTCCCTGCATGGAGCCTGCTTCTCCCTCTGCCTGTGTCTCTGCCTCTCTCCCTCTCTCTCTCTCTCTATCATGAATAAATAAATAAAATCTTAAAAAAAAATCCTGTGATTCTAGAAGTGAGGCTTAACTGTTTGCATGTATGTGAGAGAGTGAGGGTAGGACTATGTGTACAAGCAAATGTATAGGGAAGATAAAGTTCTGCCAAACCTGAAGAAACCCCAGGCTAGTCTCCTGCTAGCAGAGCACTAGCAGTGCCCACCCCTTACTCCACGCTTGCTCAAACTACCATAGTGGCAAGAGTGCCAGGGGCCCAGACAACTGACTTCCCCCATAAGTTCAGACTATCCCAGGCTCCCTGGGGTCCTCATTATTCACTCTCCTTCTCCAAGGGCCAGCCTAGCATATAGGTACCAAGTAGAAGACTAGAAAAAATGATAAAATTCATACAAATTGGCCAGGAGCTCTCCTTGAATCAGAAGAGATAAAGAAGACAAAGGAAGAAAAAAAGGATGGCCAAAGCCTCTTAACAGGTAGTGGTTCAAACCAGAGCCCATGCATGTCAACACTTAATCCTTTATCCAAAACGAAACATAAGGTGACTTTAACTGCAATAGACACACAGTTTTCAACTGGTTGGGAAAATATAACACTTTTTCCTGAGACCTGAATTATTTGAGTGTCCTACATCATTCACCTCTTAAAACAAGGCAGAAAAACTAGACTCAACAGTCCTTCTCTATCTTCCCCATTGCACCAAATGTGAGAAATTTGTTCTAGACCTTCATTGCACTGCAGAGGGAACTGAGCCTAGGAAGAACAAGTAAAAGTGCCTTCCCAAATTCACAAAAGAAGATCATGGCTGGGCTGAGATGAAATTTTTAGGAGGTTAAGTAGTTTGTCACTTTATTTTTTTATTTTTATTTTTTAAGATTTTATTTATTTACTTAAGAGAGAGAGCATGAGCAGGATGAGGGGCAGAGGAAGAAGCAGACTCCCCACTGAACAGGGAGCCTGTTGCAGAGCATGATCTGGGACTCTGGGATCATGACCTGAACCAAAGGCAAATGCCCAACTGACTGAGCAACCCCGGCACCCCAGTTTGTCACTTTATTAATCCATAATCTGTTTGTATTCTTCCTTTATCAGATTCTGGACAAAAGGTTGAGATTCCTTTGGGATTGAATGGGGAGGGGGCAGCTATAGCTATCAGGTGGGCAGCTGGATGGAGAATTCCTGACTTATGGGTGGCAGTAAGTTTGGAGTATTCTCATTTTCTCTGGTGGGAAATTTCCTAGCTAAATGCCAGGATCTTAAGCTGAAGTTAATTTGAGAGCTCATTTATTTAGTTCACAGCCCCATCTCCAAGCAAGACCAAATATTTAGAAAGCACAGCCTGATTGTACAGCTCCTTAGAATTTTTCAGAGATGAAGCAAAACCTCTAACTTTCCTTTACATTCTCATTATAAAACAAAATTTTTTAAAAACAAATTTTCATTATCTAAATGACTAAATACCATATGTCTAAAAAGATTTACTCAGGGAAAACCACAAAGTTTGCAACTAGGGTGAGAAATGAAGAAGAGAGAACATCCTTGATACCCCTTTCTTCCCATTCCACAAGGGCACAGCATCCTTTACTTTAAGACACTGTCTTTCCTTAAAATGCTTTTTATGGGGAATGGGGGTGGGGGTGGGAGACTTCTCTATCAGGGAACTTTCAATGCAGAGAAGCTCTAGCCTCCAACCTTCCCAGTGGCCTCAGGACCAGCCAAGTTTTCTGGATCATGAATTTGGGATTGAAAAACCTGTAGACAGAGGACAGGCAAAAGGCATTAGGAAAATCAGACTATTATTATTTCCATTCTCCATCTGAGCAGCTAAGACTCCTTAAAGAAATGGCTTTTTAGACCAAATTCAAGTTTGTTATAGAACATGCAAGGCAGAAATAGAATGAGAAAAGAAAGAGTTGCATATTCCTTATTGGAATTGGGTTTGATTAATTGCTGAGTTAGAAGTAAAAAGGTGCAATGTGGCTTATATATTATCTACTCCAGAAAGATATTTTTTAATTGAAAGTATAAAAAGCATGTTTTTAAATGTAAAAATCAAAGCAGTTGTCCATTCTGTTACCATCCTAACAACTGTTAATTTTTCAGTTTTTAATTTCATATAAATCCTTATTGTATGCATATTTTCACATAATCTAATGAATTTATAGCAATTATATATTCTGATCTTTTTCTAAACTATATATCATGGACATTTTGTTTCCTCCTCTCTGTAATTATCATTTTCACCGTTAGCTAATATTGTCATGTGTTTCCACTGAAATGTAGCAACTATTCTCTAATTATTTGATCTTTAGGTTGATCCTAGTGCTACTGTCTTAAAAACAACACTGGAATATACATATTCACACATAGGTTTTTTCTCTTCTTTTGAAGCATGTGTTTAAGATAAATTTCCAAAAGAGATATTTTGTATTTCATATTGCCAAAAGTATTATACCAACATATAATGCTACCAACAATGTAAAAGGGCATAAAAGTCTCACCAAATCTTGCCAGCACTATTTATTACAGTTTTAAATAGTTTATTTCCATATAAATAGTTGTAGAGCAGTATCATCATCTAGTTTTAGCTTGCAAGTCTTTGATTATAGGTAGAGTTGAGATTTTTCACATCTATCTATCTATCTATCTATCTATCTATCTATCTATCTATCTATCACATATGCATAGGATTTCAGGCTATTCATGGTGCCACTTTAATTTTGCCCAAGGAATTGTATCAGCTGCAAGTCATCACAGGAGAAAAATTGCTCTAGATAGGTCACTAATAAGGCTCTGGAATGAATTTAAATTGAATTTCATTGAATGCTAGATGGTAATTCCAAAGCATAAACATTGTAGAAGATTGTTAAAAGAGGGAAATTTTAAAATAATGAGACAAAAGAGTAACAAAAGATGTTAGGGAGAAATCAGGGAGACTATCTTATGCTCAACACCATGTTTAAAGTAAACCAAGAAGAATCAATTGACTTGTTAAAGACCATAAAATAGTTAAACTAGTTCCTATCAGAAAAACAGAGTTCACACACAAATTGCTTTTGTTTTGCAATTCACTTTACTCCCTTAAGGGTATCTACCTTCCTTTCTTCCTTCCATCTGATTGCTGTGGCTAGATCTTCTAGTAGTATGTTAAATAACAGTGGTGAGAGTGTACATCTGTTTTGTTCCTGACCATAGAGGAAAAGCTCTCAGTTTTTCTCCATCAGGGATGATATTAGCTGTGGGTTTTGCTTTTTCTGAATCTTTTGACATGATCATATGGTTCTTATCCTTTTATTAATGTGACGTATCATATTGATTGACTGATTTACAAATATTGAACCACCCTTGGAACTCAGGAATAAATCCCACTTGATTGTGGTAAATGGTTTCTTTAAATGTATTGTTGGAATCAGTTTACTAATATTTGATTGAGAATTTTTTTTAAAAGATTGTATTTATTTATTAGAAATAGAGAGAGAGAGAGAGGCAGAGACAGTGGCAGAGGGAGAAGCAGGCTGTATTCAGGGAGCCTGATGTGGGACTCCATCCGGGCCTCCAGGATCACACCCTGGGCTGAAAGTGGCACTAAACTGCTAAGCCATTGGGGCTGCCCCTTATTGAGAATTTTTACATCCATGTTCATCAGGGATATTGGCCTGTAGTTCTCTTTTTTAGTGGAATCTTTATCTTTTTTTTTTATTTCAAGATTGTATTTATTCATGAAAGACACAGAGAGGCAGAGACATAGGCAGAGGGAGAAGCAGGCTCCACCAGGATCATGCCCTGGGCCTAAGGCAGATGCTCAACTGCTGAGCCACCCAGGCGTTCCTTTATTTGATTTTTGTATCAGTGTAATGCAGGCCTCATAGAATGAATTTGAAAGTTTTCTTTCCTTTTCTACCTTTTTGAGTAGTCTCAGAAGAATAGATATTTACTCTTCCTTAAATGTATGGTAGAATTTGCCGTGAAGTGATCTGGCCCTGAGCTTTTGTTTGCTGAAAGATTTTTTTTTTTTAAGATTTTATTTATTTATTCATGAGAGAAACACAGAGAGAGGCAGAGACAGGCAGAGGGAGAAGCAGGCTCCATGCAGGGAGCCCAAGGTCATGCTAGATCCCTGGACTCAAGATCATACTCTGAGCCAAAGGCAGATGCTCAACCACTAAGCCAGGCGTTCCTGCTGAAAAGACTTTTTATTACTGATTCAATTTCTTGCTGATTATCAGGATTTTCAAGTTTTCTATTTCTTCCTGTTTCAGTTTTGGTAGTTTATGTTTCTAGGAATTTATCCATTTCTTACAGATTGTCCAATTTGTTGGCATAGTTTTTCATAATACTCTCTTACAATTGTTTGTATTTCCCTAGTCTTTGTTGTTATTTCTCCTCTCTTGTTTGTGATTTTATTTGGGTTTTTCTCTTTTCTTTTTGGTAAGTCTAGCTAGAGGCTTATTAATTCTTTCAAAGAACTGACTCCTAGTTTCATTGTTCTGTTCTATTGGATTTTTTTTAAGTGTCTATATCATTTATTTCTTTAGAAAGAAATCCAACCCCTAAAGAAGATCTAAATAAATATTATGCACTCAACATGGGAGCAAACAAATATACAAAATAATTAATAACAAACATAAAAGAACTCATTGATAATAATACAATAATGGTAGGGGACTTAAAACTCCATTTGCATTAATGGAGCATCTAAACAGAAAACAAGGAAACAATGATTTGGTGTTTTTGGGTTTTTTGTTTGTTTGTTTGTTTGTTTGTTTGTTTTTGGAAACAATGACTTTGAATGACACACTGGACAAGATCCACTGTTAGATCTTCTTGTTGGATTGTCCTCTTTATAGTGCCTTCCTTTATCTCTTGTTACAGACTTTGGTTTAAAGTCTTGTTTGCCTAATGTTAAGTATCACTACTCTGGCTTTCTTTTGACATCCATTTGTGTGATAAATATTTCTCCATCCCCTCACTTTCAATCTGCTGATGTCTTTAGGTCTAAAATGAGTCTCTTGTAGGCAGCGTATAGATAGGTCTTGTATTTTTATCCATTTTGACACCTATGTCTTTTGTTTGGAGCGCTTAGTCCATTTACATTCAAAGTAATTAGTGACAGATATGCATTGCATGCCATCTTATTATTTGTTTTTGTTTGTTTTTGGAGCTTTCTCTGATTTTTTTTCTTGTCCTTTGTCACTTTTGGTCCTCCTTTGCACTTAAAGCATCCCATTTAGTGGTAACAAACTCCTTTAGCTTTCATTTGTATGGAAAGCTATCTCTTCTATTCTGAATGCCATCCTTGCTGGGTAGAGTATTCTTGGCTACAATTTTTTTCCATTCAGCATGTTGAATATATTGCGCCACTCCCTTCTTACCAAGTTTCTGTGGAGAGATTTGCAGCTAGCCCTATGGGTCTTCCCTTTTAAGTTAAGGACTTCTTTTGTCTTGCTGCTTTTAAGGTTTTTTCTTTATTATTATATTTTGTGAATTCAATTATAATATATCTTGGTGTTTAGCCTACTTTTGTTGATTTTGATGGGAGTTGTCTGTGCCTCCTGGATCTGGATGTCTATTTCCTTCCCCAGAACACAGAAGTTTTCAGCTATACTTCTTCAAATATATTTTCTTCCCCCTTTTATCTCTCCTCTTCTTTTGGGACCTCTATAATACGAATTTTATTATGTTTAATGAGTCACTGAGTTCCCTAAATCTTCTTATGTTGCATAATTCTTTGTCCTTTTTGTTCATCTTTACTATTTCTATTATTTTGTCTTCTGGGTAACTAATTTATTTGTTCCTCTGCTTCTTCCAGTGTCCTGTTCATTGCATCAAACCTGCTTTCAATCTTGTTTATTGTATTCTTCATCTCAGATTGATCGTTTTTCAACTCTTTTATCTCTGTTGCAAGGATCTCGCTGATGTCTTCTATTCTTTTCTCAAGCCCAGTAAGTATCCTTATGATTGTTACTTTAAATTTTCCACTAGGTGGGACGCCTGGGTGACTCAGTGGTTGAGCATCTGCCTTCAGCCCAGGGCATGATCCTGGAGTCCCGGGATCGAGTCCTACATCGGGTGCCAATCCCACATTGGGTGCCCTGCGTGGAGTCTGCTTCTCCCTCTGCCTATGTCTCTGCCTGTGTGTGTGTGTGTGTGTGTGTGTGTGTGTTTCTCGTGAATAAATAAATAAAATCTTTTAAAAAAGTTCTATTAGGCATGTTACTTATATCTGTTTTTCTTAGATCTCTGGCTATGGCCTTGTTCTTTCATTTGGGATAAATTCCTGTGTCTTGGCATTTGTCTAAGTTTCTACCTTCTACTCTGTGTTAGAAAAGCCATGTCTGTAGGAAATATCAGAAAGGGAGACAGAACGTAAAGACTGCTAACTCTGGGAAACGAACTAGGGGTGGTAGAAGGGGAGGAGGGCGGGGGGTGGGAGTGAATGGGTGACGGGCACTGGGGGTTATTCTGTATGTTAGTAAATTGAACACCAATAAAAAATAAATTTAAAAAAAAAAAAAAAGAAAAAAGAAAAGCCATGTCTCCTGCTCCTGAAGGTAATGGTTATAAAGAAGAGGTCATGTAGTGCCCAGGGCCTGGAACTTCAGGAAATGTCTCTGGTGTGTGCTACCTGTGCTCTGCTGTTGTATTTTGGCTGCTGTACCCTTCAGGTCAATCATTTAAGGAGGCTCATCTTGCGTGCTGTGGGCAGTGTTTGGTTCCTGACCTGAATGCGGTGAGTTTTAACCAGGTGTACTCTGGCCTGCTTGTGAAATGAGGCCTGGTAACACTTCCACCAGAATTGAGGCCCTGAAGAACTCGGGGGGCGGGGGGGGGGGGGGCAACCTGGTGTGGGCAGGGGTTTGTGCTGGTCTTCTGGGGGAGGGGCATGCCACACTGGGGCTGAAGCAAGCTTAACTGAGAAAGGCAGTCCCTCTGGAGTGCAGGGGAGTGGGGCTTAGTGTAAGCAAGTTAGGCAGCTAATGTTGGCACTGTGCTGCTTCCTGCAGGTCTGTGTTTATGCTGAGGGGCAGGGGAGGAAAATGGCAACAGCTAGCTTCTTTGTTCCTAGAGATGCATTCTTGTGAATGCTGCCTCTCAGGGATGCATTCCAAGAAGAGCAAATAATCACCTTCCTGTGTGTCCCTTGCATTCTTCAGATCACTGTTTCCATGCCATCTGTCCCCAGTTTGTTTCCCTGCCTTCTCTCCAAGAGTGGCACAGTGCCCCAGGCTCTATCTTGGCCAACCCTACTGCCCTTTAATACTCCAGGCTTTAAGCTATGTTGGTTGCAAGAACCCACAAAATTCAGTCCCTCTCATTTTCCAAGCCAGTGGCTTTGGGGGAAATGTTCTCCTTGTGCATTTCCCTGTGTCCTCCAGTCTCTCTAATTCTTCTCTGTGACCATGGCTTCCTCTCCTCCACAGTACCCACAATTCCTTTCTTCCCTAAATCACATCTCCACACTTTCTACCTTCATCTGTGTGGCCTCTTCTCTTCCTTTAGGTGTGGAGTTTATTCTTTCAGTCTTCAGGTTGATTTCTGGGGTATTTAGGATTATTTGATAGTTATCTAGTTGTGTTCATGGGGTGAGATGAGCCTAGGATCCTCCTACTCTGGTACCATCTTCCCTCCTTACCAGAAACCAGAAATGTTAAATCCTAAAAATAATTCATTTTTATCTATTGCCATGTAGACTTAGGGAGATAAATCTAATGACAAAACAGAAAATCAGGAACCCTTGGGTGGCTCAGTCAGTTAAACATCTGCCTTTTGCTCAGGTCATGATTTCCGGGTCCTGATATCAATCCCCATGTCAGGCTCTCTGCTCAGTGTGAAGTCTGCTTCTCTCTCTTCATCTTCCTCTGCTCCTAACCTTATTTATGCGCTTTCTCTTTCAAATAAATGAATAAAATCTTTGAAAACGAAAAGAAAATAGAGATTCAGATACAGATTTGCCTACGTGCCTAAAGCCACACTGCCTGACTAGTAGCTGAGACTCGTGTCAAGGTCTTCTGACTCTTTGTACAGCCTCATTGCCATCCATCCAAGACAGTCACAGGGATTTCAAACTGTCCCCTTCCTTAGAACAGGGGCACAGGCATTAGAGTATAATATGACATCTTACTGCCCAATGGCAGTTTGTCTCACTAACAGGGTTGCCTATGAATCATACATTCATTTATTTTATTTATTCTTTTACTTATTCGGTGATCAAAAATGTTTTTCTGAGCTCCAATATATGATATGTTAAAAGTTGAATAGTGTGCAAAAGCTATCTTGTGATTTTTTTATGATTTTATTCTATAAACTTTATTTTTTTTTTTTTTTTTTTTTTTTTTTTTTTATTCTATAAACTTTAAATGCCTACTAAGTTTTAGGCATTGTGCTAAGCTCTGAGGATATAAAAATAAAAAATACCGGCATGGTCTAAGTCCTCATGGAACTTCTCAAAACACAGACATACATGAAACAAATTCATTCATCAAATATATACTGAGCCCTTTCTATATGCTAGGTATTATTCTAAGTGCTAGGGATATATAGTAATGGCCAAAACAAGAAAAAGTCTTTGAGTTTACATTCTAGTAGAAGAGAAAGTGGATAATAAATGTACTTTAAAATACCAGATGTTGGTAAGTGTTATGAAGACAAAGCAGGGTAATAAGACAAAGACTGACTACAGGGATGGGGACAGGTTGAGGGAGGTTGGGAGTACCTCTCTTCTATATTCAGAAAAGTTTATTTATTTTGCGATGCCTGGATAGCTCAATTGGTTAGGCATCCAACTCTTAATCTCAGTTCAGGTCTTGATCTCAGGGTTGTGAGTTTGAGCACCACAATTATAGCAAGCATAATAATAGAAAACCAAATGTGACAAAAGAAAATTATAGTGGCAGAGTAAGGGCTTCCCTGAGGAAATGACCCTTGAGCTGAGACCTGAGGGTTCTTAACACAATAGGCAGAGAAAGAGAAACAGGGATGATGGGTGGGTTGGTGAGTAAAGGAGTTGGTGGCAGGAGTTATGTCTTCCCTCACTGGACCTCAATCTCCTCAACTATCAACAGGGCATTGTGCTGTATGACCTCCAGTGGGTCCTTCAAATCAGAAAGGCATGGGTCCATGATTGACCATGCTGAATGAGATCTTTTGTGTTTCTCTTTCTCTTTTTCCCATTGGATTTTTTCTGTCATATGGAACTCCACCCCAGAGCGTCTTCTCTTATAAATGGGCTCACTCTGGGTGAGTTTGTTTATGACTCTTTGACTCATACATTCAGCCCAAATATCTTCTCTAAACTTCAGGACCCTATCTCTTAGTGCCTTCTGGACACCCTCTCACTGTCTCACAGGGTTCATCAAACAACATATTCAAAACTGTGTTTATTATCTTTGCCTCAAATATGCTCCTGTTGCAGTGAATGGGACCACTCAATTACCAAAGGCAAAAACTGGAGAATCATTTTTAATTTACTTACTTTCACTCTAAACAACAAATTGGTGATGACATTCTTTAGAATTCATCTCAACAATATCTCTCAAATCTGTCTCCTCTAATCTCTCACTGCTACAGCCTCTGTTAACCCCTCACCAGCTCTGACTAGACTCAGTGCTATACTCCCCCAATTCTCCATCCATAGAACATTTGCAGGGATAATGACCTCATCACCTTCAAATCCTTGTTCCAATAACCCTATCTCAGTCACTCCTCTCCTGACCACACTATTTAAATTGCAAACCTCACTGCCCTCCTCTACCCCCATATTAGCCGTCTCCCTTTCCCTGCTTTATTATTTTATATAGCACATAGCACCTTCTAACACATTATACTTACTTACTTATGTCTTTATTTATTTTCTAAATTTCCCAACTAGAATGTAAGTTCTGTGAAGATAAAAATTTTTGTCTGTTGTGTTCAATGATACAGCCTAAGAGTCTAGAATTGTGCTGGGAACATAGTAGGTATTTGGTAAGTATCTACTAAAAGAATGAACTCACTGCCCTAACTATATGTTGCTTTGCCTCCAGCTCATCTTCCACATGTCCCCAGGGTGAATGTCTCTAAACTACCAATTTGATCACATGACCTTCACACTTAGCACCACATGCCCTTGTGAATCACCCTGTACCCAACCACTCTGAGCTGATGAAGTTCTTCAGAGAGGCACTAATATTTCATGCCTCCCCTATATTTGATCATGCCATTTCCTTTGCCTAGAGCACTGTCTTCCACTTTGTTTACTTAGTGGAGTAAATATCCCAAAACAGGCTAAGCATTACCCATTCTTCATTTTCCAAGTTATCCAGAGACAATTAATTTATATTTGTGCCATTGCTATGTCCTATGCATTATGTTATTACAGACTATTTTGCTTCTTTACATGTTTCTCTGCCCTGTTAAATTCTAAGCCCTTTGAGGGCAGGAATAATGTCTCAAGCATTATTTGTATCCCCAGGATCTGGTACGGTATCCAGCACTTGGATGCTTATTAAATATTTCCTGAATAAATAGGTATTAAAGTTCAAAGAACCAGTTACAGAGGAAGCACTTTGGGGTGCTCATGCCACCAGAATTGAAATAATAATGGGGATGGTGAATGTGACCCAGAGGGAAACTTCTTGACCTCATAGTTTTTCATTTATACCTCTAAGCTGGAAGTCACATTTTTTTAAAAAGTCTTATTCATCTGGGATGACTCAACTGCATTATGTTTCTTTCTAGGGCCAGTAACTTTAATCATGAAAAATCTTACCATCATTACCGAGTTTGTCCTCATAGGACTGTCCGGAAATCCTCAGATCCAGACCATGCTTTTTGTACTGTTCCCTGGTGATTTACCTCTTGACCTTGATGGGGAATCTGATGATGATCCTGGTGATCAGAAATGATTCTCACCTTAAAACACCCATGTACTTCTTCCTAGGTCACCTGTCATTTCTAGATCTCTGCCTTTCTTCAGTAACGATGCCTAAGATGCTGCAGAATTTATTAGCTCAAAAGAAAACTATTTCTACATGGGGCTGTGTGACCCAGAGTTTCTTTCTCATATTTTCTGGGAGCACAGAGGCCTGCTTACTGTCAGCCATGGCCTATGACCGCTATGCTGCCATCTGCCACCCTCTCCTATATAGTGTGGTTATGAATAGGCCTCTCTGTGTTGGGATGATAATTGCAGCATGGGCAGTGGGGTTCCTAAACTCCTTGCCAAATAGTCTTTTCACCTACAACTTACATTTCTGTGGCCCCAATGTCATCCCTCACTTTTGCTGTGAGCTTCCTTCTCTCTTCCCTCTGTCCTGCACTGACGCTACTGCCAATGAGGTCCTTCTTGCTGGGTCATGTGCATTGTTGGGATTTGTGACACTTCCCCTCATCCTCTTCTCTTATTCTAGAATCATCTCTGCCATCCTAGTCATCCGTTCTTCTGGGGGTCAAGGCAAAGCCTTCTCTACCTGTTCTTCCCACCTCACTGTGGTGCTTTTGTACTATGGCACAGCTTTATTCAGGTACATGACTCCCCTCTCAGGCTCTAAGTTGGAACAAGTGGTTTCCATTCAGTACAGTGTGATCACATCTTTGCTGAACCCCCTCATCTATAGCCTCAAGAACCAGGAGGTGAAGGCAGCTCTGCATAAAATGTTGAAGCAATAACTGTGTCTCTCTATATATGGAAAATTCATATTGTATTTGGTTATAAGACAATGAGAGAACAGGTGATGAAATATATTAATAATGTCTAACTTGATCACTTCAAAAATTTGCCATTTGATGAAAATAACCTCTTGTTTAAAATTCCCCTGGCTATTCGGGGTCTTTTCTGATTCCACACAAATCTTAAAATAATTTGTTCTAACTCTCTGAAGAAAGTCCATGGTATTTTGATAGGGATTGCATTAAACGTGTATATTGCCCTGGGTAACATTGACATTTTCACAATATTAATTCTGCCAATCCATGAGCATGGAATATTTTTCCATCTCTTTGTGTCTTCCTCAATTTCTTTCAGAAGTGTTCTATAGTTTTGAGGGTATAGATCCAAACATTATATGTTCTCATTCATTTGGGGAATATAAATAATAGTGAAAGGGAAAATAAGGGAAGGGAGAAGAAATGTGTGGGAAATATCAGAAAGGGAGACAGAACGTAAAGACTGCTAACTCTGGGAAACGAACTAGGGGTGGTAGAAGGGGAGGAGGGCGGGGGGTGGGAGTGAATGGGTGACGGGCACTGGGTGTTATTCTGTATGTTAGTAAATTGAACACCAATAAAAATAAATAAATAAATAAATAAATAAATAAATAAAAAAGAAAATAACCTCTTGGATCTTGGTAATAGAGGTTTAAGTGTGTTATTGCTTATTTTATAGTATTTGGCAAGAAAATTCAATGAAGACTGAGAAATACGTACTGGGATGAAGTAGTATAGACTATGTCCAAATCTGTTTATTTTGTTCAAGAGTTTTGGAATTATAGGCATCAAAGTGTTTTGTTGTCTTTTTTTAAAAAAAAAGATGTGTGTGAAACACACTTCAAAGTGGAAATGAGTTACTAATTGAAGATGATACTAAATGAAGTTTGTTTCATTCACCTAACCTGGAGTAACCTAAAAAATCGATATACTTAGTTGCCAGAAAGCAAAGACACAGATTAGTGGAGACCTGTCTTAGTTCATTAAAAAGAAAAAATATATTTTTTCACTGGTAGTGACTACTGTGTGGGATGAGATTATGTTTGTTGACTAGAATAGAGACCTTGTTGGAACTCAAAACTGGTGAATGCCTATGCGGTCTCAAAATGATGTTTTCACTCAATCCTGAGGATATCAAACCAATTAGTTTATTCAGTATCTGATGGTCTCACTCAGCCAAACCCGAGTCTACTGCCCAGTGTTGCTTTGACATATATTCAATCAAATAAATTAATTTCTTGTCACAAAAGAGCCATGGAGGGGGAAACAATAAGCTCACAACCCAAAGTATATAAACGGACTCACATGACCTCTGTAATGAAATATTTAATATGAATCATTGTATTTCTACCCTTATAAGAATCAGCCAAAAGTAAGATTTTTTCTTTGGCATTTTCTTAACTTCTTACAAATCAAAATAACAAATATTGTTGGTGTTATATTTTTATTATGAACTCTTAAATATATAGTAAATTCTATAAAATTAGGGGAAATGTATAGTGGATGAATAAAAGAAGTATTTTATAATTTTTAAGATGTAATATACAAAAAATCTTTTTTCAGAAAAAATATACTTCAAAATGAAGTATATTATGGATAATGGTTTTATATCAATGATAAATAGCCCTTGCATAAATTATTGTAAGTATTAACATCATCTGATTTTGTCAAGGAAAAGGAGGTTCTAGTACAGAGTGTAGCCAACCAGGTACCTCATGTGGAGCATGGTTCTCCCTAAGTGACCTAAATTTGAGATATGGTAGGAGTAGAATTAATATAACTTAATGACTTTTTAAATAAAGGAATAGTTAATAATAACATCATTATACTCCCCCACCCTGACTTTAAATATTCTTAAGAGAAACTTTCCAAAGGGGACATATTTAGATACAGTTTATGGGCATAACAGGAAAGGCATCCTTATCCAAATCAAACCCTAACTAAGGATGTAAATGAAGTCACACAAACTGATGCAAACAGTGTATCATTGACATAATGCAACCATTTCCTTCCTCACCTGCATCTTTGAGAGATAGATCCAAGGACCAATCTATACTCAATCTCCCCTCCCTTAGGAGAGTGAGATAGTTATTGGCACACACTTACACGTGTGCTTGCCACCTTCTGCTTTATTTTCAATTCTTACTGCAGACCCTATGTCATAAGGTCCATAGTGGACTTCCTTTCTTACCTTCCAGATATACACTGTATGTATGAATTTTGTTGGTAAAAGCATGGCTTACACTGAATTTGTAATCCTTCATCTTCTCACTGCATTTCCACTCCTGTCTTTGTGCTATAAGTACTTTGTGATCTTGATTTATATTGCCCATATGCTTGCATAAATATTTGCATTAATTTACAGTCAAACCAACAGAATATTAGAGGGTCTGACAATGCTTATTTGCCAGGCCTGAGAACCATTTTTAAATCAACACAAGAACAGACACACAGTTCAATGGAACACATCAGAAAGTCCAGAGGGAAACCCACACTTACGTGGTCAATGTATGACAAATGGGCCAAGAATATGAAACAGGAAAATGACAGTCTCCTCAATAAGTGATGTTCTAAACCATAGAGAGCCGCATGCAAAGGAATCCAACTGGATGCCTATCCAACACCATACACAAAAACTAAGTCAAAATGTATCAAAGACCTCAATAAAAGAGCAAAAAGCATAAAAAAATCATATTTTAATCTTTTATCAGTTTTATAAGCATAAAATGCTACTTCTTTCATGTATTTACATTTATTTTTCATCATAAGTAATATTTAACATTTCTCAAATGTTTGTTAAACATTGATGTTTCCTCTTTTATCATTAGCATACCATTTTTCCTGTTTGTTACTGCATTCATAGTATTATTTTTTCTATTTGAATGATGTAGTTAAATAAAAAGGATATTAATCACTTGCTATAAATTGTTCCAAACTTTTTCAAAGTTTACTGTTTACTTTTTTTTTTACTTTTTAAACTGTGTTATGTAGCCAGTCTATTTTTCCCTTTTGTGTTATTTTCTCTGCATTTAAGCTTACAAAGTCCTTTACCATCTGTGTCCAAAATTTTTCTTCTGTTTTTTTTTTTTTGTGTGTGTGTGTGTGCTTTTTTTACATTTAATCCATCTGGAATTTCTCTTGCTCCATCCAAGCAAACAATCATAATTCTGATCCTTGTTCAATGCAGGGAGGCAAGGCTAGACACAGAAATGAATGAGAAACAAAGGAAAGATATTGAGTTAAAAAAAATAATGTCAAGAGCCAAATAAACTATTTGGATGCCTTCTCAATAGCATGTTTGCAACTAGAGTTAGCAAAGAGGATCGGAAACATAACTTTTGAATGATTCCCTTGACTCATGTAAGGGTAGGGAGGAAAAGTGAAGAGTATTCTCATATACGCCTCGGTTTTATTTATTTTTAAAAAGATTTTATTTATTTATTTATTTGACAGAGTGAGAGAGAGCTAGCAAGAGGGAGCACGAGCAGCAGAGAGAGGGAGAAACAGGCTCCCCGCAGAGCAGGAAGCCCAGCGTGGTGCTGGATCCTAGGACTCTGGGATCATGACCTGAGCCAAAGGCAGATACTGAACCCACTGAGATACCCAGGGGTCCCTACTCCTCAGTTTTAAACTGTCGTCTATAATCTTAAGATTCCCAAAGTATAAATTCATTAACAACTTTACATCTAAGAAACAGACATATCTGTCCGATACCAATAGATAATTCTACTATATTTTCCCGATGTATCTTCCCAATTCTCTGTACCCTCTCCCACTAATTATCCCATTCAAATCCCTAATTTTAAATATTGCTTCTGCTCCTGTGAATCCCAAATGTGTATTTCCAGCCTGAACCTCTCTTGAAAAATTTCAAACTCACATATTTAATTAACTACTTGACATCTCTTGGATGTCTAACAAGTATCTCAAACATAACATGTTCAAATTAAATAAAGTTAATATCACGATAATTCATCCAATGCCTGAGAGTCATCTTTTGATTCCTTTTTTCTCTTTCTCCCAACATATTTTCTTTTCTTTTTTTGATAAAGATTTTATTTATTCATGAGAGACACAGATAGAGAGAGGCAGAGGCACAGACAGAGGGAGAAGCAGGCTCCATGCAGGAAGCCTGATGTGGGACTCGATCCCAGGACTCCAGGATCACACCCTGGGCCGAAGGCAGGTGCTAAACCGCTAAGCCACCCAGGGATCCCCCGAACATATTTTCTTTTTTTTTTTTTTAATTTATTTTTTATTGGTGTTCAATTTACTAACATACAGAATAACCCCCAGTGTCCGTCACCCATTCACTCCCACCCCCCGCCCTCCTCCCCTTCTACCACCCCTAGTTCGTTTCCCAGAGTTAGCAGTCTTTACGTTCTGTCTCCCTTTCTGATATTTCCCACACATTTCTTCTCCCTTCTCTTATATTCCCTTTGACTATTATTTATATTCCCCAAATGAATGAGAACATATAATGTTTTCAACACAAAAACAAATCCCATGTGTTCTGTCTTCAAATATCTCCTGAATCTGGACACATCTCAGTGTCTAGTTTAAGCCATTATTTTCTCCCACCTGGACTCAGGGCTGGTATTCAAAATATTTAGTAACCAGTAAGGCATGAGCACAGAGCAATTAAAATGGATTCCCAACAAATAAAAATAGATTCTGGCTTTGATGTCTGTCATGAATACTGGCTGATATATTAGTATGGCTAGTAATAAGGCAATAGCCTTTTCTCAAGTGCATGCAGAACATTCTCCAGGACAGATCATTTAATAAGCCACAAAAGATATCTTTGTGTAAATCATACCAAATGTCTTTTCTGACCACAATGATATGAAACCAGAAATCAAAAGCAAGAGATAAGATGGAAAATTTACAAACATATGGAAACTAAACACACTCCTGAACAACTAATGGATCAAAGAAGAAAGCAAAATAGAAACAAAAAGTATCTTAAATGAAAATGGGAACAATGTACCAAAGCTATGGAATGCTGCAAAAGCAGTTCTTAGAGGGAAATTTATAGCGATAAATGCCTCAGCTAAGGAGAAAAAGAGATCTCAAACAACTTAATTTTATACCTCAAGGAACTAGAAAAAGGTGAACAAACTAAGTCCAAAGTTAGGAGAAGGAAGGAAATAACAAAGCTCATAGTGGAACAAATGAAATGGACACTGAAAAACAATAGAAAAGATCAACGAAACTAAGCCTTTTTTTTTTTTTTTTTTAAGAGAGAGAGGGAGTAGAGGGTGAGGGGGAGAGTGAATCTTAGGCTCCACACCCAGTGCAGAGACTGACATGGGGCTTACCCTCACAACCCTGAGATCATGACCTGAGCCAAAATCAAGAGTCAGATACTTAACTGATTGAGCCACTTAAACGCCCCTAAAAGCTGTTTTTAAAAAGACAAACAAAATGGACAAGTCTTTGGCTTGACTAAGAAAAAAGAGATGATGCAGATACATAAAATCAAAAATGAAAGAGAAGACAACTGATACCACAGAAATACATAGGATCTTAAGATACTGCTATGAACAAGTATACACCAATAAATTGTATAACCTAGAAGAAATGGATAGATTTCTAGAAGCATACAATCTAGCTGGACTGAATCATGAAGAAATAGAAAATCTGAACAGACCAATAATCAGTAAGGAGATTGAATCAGTAATCCAAAATACCCCAATGCAGAAAAGTTCAAGCCCACAAGGTTTTGTGGGTGAATTAATGTCACTCCTTCTTAAACTCTTCCCAAAAAATTGAAGAACAGGAAATACTCCCAAACTCATGTTATGAGGCCAGCATTATTCTGATACCAAAGCCAGATTAAGACACTACAAGAAAAGAAAACCACAGGCTAATATCCCTGTTGAATATAGATGCAAAAATTCACAAAATATTAGCAAATAAATTCAACAACAGATCCCATCATAAAGCTCTATCCCTGGGATGCAAGGATCGTTCAACATAGGCATAACAATAAATGTAATACATCACATTAATATAATGAAAGATAAAAATCATAGGATCACCTCAACAGATGCAGGAAAGGCATTTGATAAAATTCAACATTCTTTCATGAAAAAAAGCCCTCCACAAATTTGTGTAGAAGGAACATACTTCAACAAAATGAAGACTATAAAGAAAAAACCAACAACTACCATCATATTCCACAGTGGAAGGTTGAAAGCTTTTCTTTTCTTTTTTAATTTAAATTCAGGTTAGTTAATATATAGTGTTTTATTAGTTTCAGAGATAGAATTTAGTGATTCATCAGTTGCATAAAACACCCAGTGCTCATCACATCAAGTACCCTCCTTTATGCAAATGAGAGCTTTTCTTTATATCAGGAAAAAGATAAGGAGGCCACTATCACCACTCTTAAGCAACATAATAATGGAAATCCTAGCTACAGCAAATACATAAGATATAGAAGTAAAAGACATATAAATTGGAAAAGAAGAATTAAAATTGTAATTATTTGCAGATGATATGATCTTATATAGAGAAAATTCTAAAGACTCAACCAAAAGAACAGTTGGAACTAAATCAACAAATTCAGTAAAGTTGCTAGATTGAGAACCAATATATAGAAGTTGCCCTTCTATACACTGAGAATGAAATACCTTAAAAAGAAGTAAAGACAACCATTCCATTCATAATAGCATCAAAACCAATAAAATACATGGGAACAAATTTAACCACAGAAGTATACAGAAAGATCTATATACCTGAGAAATACAAGACTTGGGTGAAAGAAATTTAAGAAGACAATCAAATGAAAAGATATCCCATGTTCATGGATCATAAAAATTATTACTGTTAAAATATCCATACTACTAAAAGTCTTCTATAGATTCAATGCAGTTCTAATATAAACATTCCAATGGCATTTTTCACATAAACAAATGATTCTAAATTTTGGATGGAATCACAAAAGACTCCAAATAGCCAAAGCAATCCTGACAATGAACAAAGCTGGAGGAACCGTACTTCCTGATTTCAAACTATACTACAAAGTTTGATAAATTAGTATTGTGCTGGCATAAAAATAGACACATAGACCAATGGAACAGAATAGAATGACCAGAAATAAATCCCACATATAGAGTTAACTAATATTTGACAAGTGAGCCAAGCATACTCAATGGAAAAGGGATAGTCTCTCTTCCATAAATGATATTGGTAAAACTAGATAACCACATGCATAAAAATGAAATCTGACCCCTATCATACATACCTCAGAAAAAGTAACAAAATTGCTTACAGATTTAAATCCCTAAGACCTGAAACCTTTAAACTCCTAGAAGGAAATAGGGGAAAATACCCTTGACATTGGTCTTGGCAATGAGTTTTTGTATATAGCAACAAAAGCACAAGAAACAAAGCAATGATCAAGAAGTGGACTTAATGAAATCTTTTCCCAAAGAAGGCATCTAAATTGCCAACAGGTACATGAAAAGATCCTCAACCTCACTAATCATCTGGGAATTGTAAATCAAAACCACAATGAGATATCACCTTATACCTGTTAGAATGGGTAGCATCAAAAAGACAGGAAATAACAAGTGCTGGGAAGGATATGGAGAAAAGAGAACACTTGTTAGTGGGGGGTGTAAATTGGTGCAGCCACTATAGAAAAAATAATGGAAAAATTTTTTCCTAAAAAATTTAAAATAGAATTACCATATGATCCAGCAGTCTCACTTCTGGGTATATACATAAAAGAAATGAAAACAATTTATCAAAAAGATACCTGCACTCATGTTTATTGCAGCATTATTCACAATAGCCAAGATAGGAAAACAACCTAAGTGCCCATCAACAGATAAATGGGTAAAGAAAATGTAACACACACACACACACACACACACAGAGGGGGGGGGGATATTATTCAACCATGGCAAAGTAAATCCTGCCGTTTGTGACAACATGGATGGACCTTGAGGGCATTGTGCTAAGACAGAGAAAAATATTGAATATGTGGAATCTAAAAATCTGAACTCACAGAAACAGAGTAGAATGGTAATTACCAGGAGCTTGGGGAGGGAGGAATAGGGGAGATGTTGGTCAAAGGGTACAAACTTGCAGATAGAAGATGAATAAGTTCTAGAGATCTAATGCACAGCATAGTGATTACAGTCAACAATACTGTATTATATACTTCAAAGTTGTATAAGTTGCTAAGATCTTAAGTGCTCTGATTGCAAAAAATAAATGATAATTATGTGAAGTGATAGAAGTGTTAGGTAATGGTAAGGTGGTAGTCATGTAATATATAAACGTATCAAATCAACACTTTGTACAACTTAAATTTACACAATTTCATATGTCAATTATAATTCAATTTTCAAAAGTTGTCAAAGAAAGCGATTTGAGAGAAATTTAGAGCTTTAATGCTTAGAAATGAAGTCTAAACTCAATGATACCAGCTCCCATCTTGAGACGTTAGTAAGAGAAGAGCAAATTATGCTCAAAATAACCAGACAGAAGAAAGTTATAAGTATATAAGAGTATAAGTTATAAGGATAGTAATTGAAGCCAAGGATATAAATAATGAACAAAAAATAAGGACAATAATGTGGATGGAGCTAAAGTGTATTATACTAAGCAAAATAAGTCAATCAGAGTGAAACAAATACCATATGATTTCACTTATATGTTGAATTTAAGAAACAAAACGGATGAACATACAGGAGAGTGAAAAAGAGAGATACAGGGAAACAAATAATGAGAGACTCTTTAAATATAGAGAACAAATAAGGTTGATGAAGGGAAGGGGTGGGAGATGGGATAGACGTGTGATGGGTATTAAGGAGGGCACTTGTTATGATGAGCACTGGATGTTGTATGTAAATGATGAACCAAATACTACTGAACTCTACTCCTGAAACAAATATTGAACTGTATGTCAACTGATTAGAATTTAAAATGTAAAAATAGGGACATAGTAAATAGGTTTTCTTCTTTAAAAGGATCAGAAAAACTAATTAGTATCAACAATGAAAGAGGAACCTGACCACAAATTTTACCAATATTAAAAGGATAATTAGGGAAAATGATAAACAACTTTCTGCTACCAAATTGACAACTTAGATGAAATAGGAAAAAATCCTTAAAGATTCAAATTATCAGAACAAGAAAAAGAAACGAAAATCTCAATAGCCCTATGCCTATTTTTAAAAATTGAATGAGTAATTAAAAATCATCCCACAAAGAAAACATCAGGCTCAAATGCCTTCATCAGGGAATTCTATTAAACATTTAAAGAAGAAAAATACCAATCTCACAAAGATATTTCCAAAAAACAGTGGAGAGAAAAAGTTGCAACTTCATTTTATAAAGCCAGAATTTCCATATCAAAACTGGAAAGACATTACAAGAAAACAAATGCCAACATTTCTCAAGAACATAGAGGCAAGAAAATCTATGAATGAAGGGGATCTTTTTTCTGCTTTCTCTAATCTTTGATATTCCATACTAATGGAATTCAGGAAGAAATACTGTTGCCCATATAATTATCAAAACACTTGTTCAAAGTGAGTAAAATCTGTATCCAACTAGCTTTAGTTTTTCTTGTTTTTTCTTGTTTTTAATACTTCATGATATTTCTGTTAACATAACAGTCACATCAGTTACATTTATTTTTTAAGTATGTAAAACTATATGGCTATACATTTTGAATCAATTTTACTTAAAACAGCCATATTTCTTTACAGTATTGAAGCAAGATATTCGTTATAAACCACGTACTGATACATAGACAGTGACAATTCAAATACAAAAATATAAAAATGGAACAATGGAAATAATGGACCAAATGGGATAACAAAAGATTATCAGATCCAAACATCTGGTAGCAGGCAGGAAATTTATGAATGGTGATTAATATTCATTCTTTTGAATTCTGAATGACATTCTAGGTGAACATAGTCAAAAATTTCTTAAATTCAGGAGAAACTTTCTCTGTTGCGCCAATGAATATTATTATTCATATTCATTCATATTTTCTCAATTCTCTTCTTTGGGAAAGCTAATTCTTCTTCTTCTACATCTCTTATTTTCTCTCTGAACATTTTAAAAATCATCTATCTCCTTCCTCTATGTTCTAGAAGAAAGAAACTTTATAGTTTCTCTTTATCCTCATTATTTCATTTTTTTTTCTTTTTTTGGAGTTGAGGAGGGACAAAAGCAGAAGGAGAGAGAGAATCCCAAGTAGGTTCCACACCCAGCACAGAGCCCAATGCAGGGCTGCATCTCACAGCCCTGAGATCATGACCAGAGCTGAAATCAAGAGCTCAGAGGGTTAATTAACTGAGTCACCCAGGTTTCCCTATTTCACTTATTTCTCTGCATGGAGTCAACATTTTTAAATCTCAGGCTTCAGAACTCAAACTGGTTATCAGTTGTACCTTCCAACATTCTCTTGGTGCCAGACCATTGATCCATTTTTCCTTCAAATTCATGTTGCACACTGAAAACTTGCTACAGGAAAGTTCAGGATTTCAAATGATCCCAGGGACAGCTGGATTCAGGTGTTCAAACAATGATTTTGGTCCTCTGTACTTTCCTCTCTCCAGATTTTAGTTGAACTTCACTGTTTTGGCTTCATTCTCAAGACTTCACACAGTAGGAAAGTTGTAAAGTTGTTCACTGGTAGTTTTAGATTCATATTCCTCAGTTTAAAATCTCAAAGGTAGAGTCAGGCTCTCTCTCACACACTCTCTCTCTCTCATTTTCTCCCTCTCTCTCTCCCCAAACATATCTTAATGTTAGATCTCATTAAGTGACTGAGATCAGCTCTGTGTGGATTACATGTCCATTCTTGGGATTAATCTCTGAAATGTCAACCTAGTTTAATCTCAGAGGGTGAGGAAACCTCTGTGCAAATGATGAATAATCTATAAATGGAAAGAAAGGAAAGACAAAATAAAAATGTCCATTTCACTAAGCTTATAAACATCCTACATTTTCCTCCTTTACTACCTAAGTTTTTGGTGTGTTTACCTTTTTCAGAATATAATGTACTATCCCTAATCCCTATTTCCTCCCAACCCAGTTGTTTTCTAGGAGTTGCTGACCTTAAAAGAACATAGATGAGATTTCTTAAGGATATGTATGGAGGCTAAATGAAAACATGCTAGCCATGTGTATGTCTTCTTTGGTGAAATTTCTGTTCATGTCTTTAGCCCATTTCATGATTGGATTGTTTGTTTCTTTGCTCTTGAGTTTAATAAATTCTTTCTAGATCTTGGATACTAGTCCTTTATCTGACATTTGCAAATATCTTCTCCCATTCTGTAGGTTATCTTTTAGTTTTGTTGACTGTTTATTTTGCTGTACAGAAGCTTTTTTATCTTGATTAAGCCCCAATAGGCATTTTCGCTTTTGTTTCCCTTGGCTCCAGAGATGTATCTTGCAAGAAGTTGCTGTCGCCAAGTTCAAAAAGAGTGTTGCCTGTGTTCTCCTCTAGGATTTTGATGGATTCTTATCTCACATTTAGATCTTTCATCCATTTTGAGTTTGTCTTTGCGTGTGGTGTAAGAGAATGGTGTAGTTTCATTCTTCTGCACGTGGCTGTCCATTTTTGCCAACACCATTTATTGAAGAGACTGTCCTTTTTCCAGTGGATAGTCTTTCCTGCTTTGTCAAATATTAGTTGACCATAGAGTTGAGGGCCCATTTCTGGGTTCTCTATAAAGAACTTATTAAACCCAACAGCAAAGAAACAAACAATCCAATCATGAAACAGGCAAAAGACATGAACAGAAATTTCACAGAGGAAGACATAGACATGGCCAACAAGCACATGAGAAAATGTTCCGCATCACTTGCCATCAGGGAAATGCAAATCAAAACCACAATGAGATACCACTTCACACCAGTGAGAATGATGAAAATTAACAACACAGGGATCCCTGGGTGGCTCAGCAGTTTAGCGCCTGCCTTTGGCCCAGGGAGTGATCCTGGAGTCCTGGGATCGAGTCCCATATCAGGTTCCTTGCATGAAGCCTGCTTCTCTCTCTGCCTGTGTCTCTGCCGCCTCCCCCCCCATCCCCCTGTCTCTCATGAATAAATAAATAAAATCTTAAAAAAGAAAAAGAAAATTAAAAAGACAGGAATCAACAAGTGTTGGAGAGGATGTGGAGAAAGGGGAGCCCTCTTGCATTGGTGGGAATGTGAACTGGTACAGCCACTCTGGAAAACTGTGTGAAGGTTCCTCAAAGAGTTAAAAATAGAACTGCCCTATGACCCAGCAACTTCTGGGAATTTAGCCCAAAGAAACAGATGCAGTGAAAAAACTGAGACACCTGCACCCCAATGTTTATGGCAGCAATGTCCACAATAGCCAAACTGTGGAAGGAGCTTCGTTGTCCATTGAAAGATGAATGGATAAAGAAGATGTGGTCTGTGTATACAATGGTATATTACTCAGACATTAGAAATGACAAATACCCAGCATTTGCTTCAATGTGGATAGAACTGGAGGGTATTATGCTGAGTGAAGTAAGTCAATCGGAGAAGGACAAACATTATATGGTTTCATTCATTTGGGGAATATAAAAAATAGTGAAAGGGAATAAAGGGGAAAGGAGAGAAAATAAGTGGGAAATATCAGTGAGGGTGACATAACATGAGAGACTCCTAAGTCTGGGAAACAAACAAGGGGTAGTGGAAGGGGAGGTGGGCGGGGGGGGGGGTGGGGGGGTGGGATGACTGGGTGACAGGCACTGAGGGGAACACTTGGCGGATGAGCACTGGGTGTTATGCTATATGTTGGCAAATCAAACTCCAATAAAAAAAATACCAAAAAAATTAAAACATGTTAGGAGATGAAATAAATTTGTGAAATGGTAAGCCAATCAAACAGTTTTTTTTAAATTTTTTATTTATTTATGATAGTCACAGAGAGAGAGAGAGAGAGAGAGAGAGAGAGAGAGGCAGAGACACAGGCAGAAGGAGAAGCAGGCTCCATGCACCCAGAGCCCGACGTGGGATTCAATCCCGGGTCTCCAGGATCGCGCCCTGGGCCAAAGGCAGGCGCTAAACCGCTGTGCCACCCAGGGATCCCTCAAACAGTTTTTAATTCAGTATTTCTCATGTGTTTCTATATCTTAAGGTGAATTTCCAAATTGCAGTTTCTCAAAGGACTGATATTCTCAACACATCTAATGAAATAGTTCTGGGTTGGTCAATTGGTGGTGGAATTGATGATGTGGGTAAGGAGTAAGGGTGAGAAGAGTGATGACAGAAAAACCAAATTTTGGCCACCTCAGATTTGTCATTAATAAAATAAATAATATTGGGGATCCCTTGGTGGCTCAGCGGTTTAGTGCCTGCCTTTGGCCCAGGGCACAATCCTGGAGTCCTGGGATCGAGTCCCACGTCGGGCTCCCGGTGCATGGAGCCTGCTTCTCCCTCTGCCTGTGTCTCTGCCTCTCTCTCTCTCTCACTGTGTGCCTATCATAAAATAAATAAATAAATAAATAAATAAATAAATAAATAAATAAATCTATCTATCTTTAAAAATAAATAAATAAATCTTTAAAAAATAATATTTTAAAATGTGAGTTAGTGTTGAAAAGAGTACTTGGCTGTAGTAGTTAGGAAGTACAGAGAAAAGTATAGAGGACTAGTATCACTACTCAAGATGGCTTTTTAAATTTTATTTTGAAAAAGTACAGTGTAGCGGTATAGGCTTTATATTAGGTCAAAATGGCATTCCAGATTTAAGCTCTGAAGCTCTCCACTGCTCCAAACAAATACGAATGCAGGGATTTTTATCTATTTGACTCACTAATCTACCCCCTGTAGTAAGAACAGTGCATAGCAGATAGTAAACATTCAATAAATGTATGTTTAATGAATTTGCAGAAATAATTGTATCATTTTTCAGTTTCTCTGTTAGTATAGAAGTTGTTAAGAAATTTCCTCATATAGGGACGCCTGGGTGGCTCAGCGGTGGAGCACCTGCCTTTGGCCCAGGGCGTGACCCCGGGGTCCCAGGATCAAGTCCTGCATGGAGCTCCCTGCAGTGAGCCTGCTTTTCCCTCTGCCTGTGTCTCTGCCTCTTTCTGTATCTCTCACGAATAAATAAATAAAATCTAAAAGAAAGAAAGAAAGAAAGAAAGAAAGAAAGAAAGAAAGAAAGAAAGAAAGAAAGAGAGACAGAGAGAGAAAGAAAGAAAGAAAGAAAGAAATTTCTTCATATTGAACTATAATTGCATTCTTGCAAAAAATAGCATTAGGTCTTGGATTATCACTTATTAATATCATGATGTATTTTCTTTGCTAATGTTTTACTTAGGATGTTTTACATCAATTCTAGTTAGTTTTTTTTTTCCCTTTGGGCTGTTTCATGGAGCTTTGGTATTAATGTTATATTTCCTTTATAAAAAGAACTTGGAAGTTTTCTTCTTTTTCTGTTTCATGGAACAACTTATACAGTATTAGGACTATCATTTCTTTGAAGGTTTGATAGAAATCACAATGAAATATCCGTTGCTTATTGCTTTCAGCAAAGGGAGAGTAGGAGAGAGCATTGGGGAGATGGATCTTTAACTACTTTTTTCTTATATTTTATGATAACTAGTTGGTTGTAGTTTCTGTTTCTTCTCTGTGGTTATTTATGCATTATTATTTCCCATTTCAGTGATTTTTTTCCTCCCTCTTTTTTATTGAGTAATTCAATTTCTTCATAAGACAAATTCTTGGATTTATGAAATCAGATGTTTCTTCTTATTAATTTATTTCCGCTTGTCTCTTTATTGGCTCTTTCCTTTATTTTGTTGGCTATTTAAGTAGTTTTTAAGCTGAATGCTTTATTTTTGTTCTGTATTTATCATTAAGATAAATAAGGCTATGGATTTTTCTTCCTATTCCTGTTTGATATTCCACCATAATTGATATCTTGTATTTTTCAAAACATTTGCTAGATATTATCAAATTTTGGTTTTGAATCCCTTTTTTCTATAAGATATTCCAGATGGCAAGGATGGTTTACAAGTTTGTAATTAATTTATGGTTTTATTGAATTTAATAAAATATTATCTATATTTTTTCTACTTGTGAAAATATATTAAGATTTTCTTTCTAGCCAAATAAAATTAAAAGTACATTTAAAAATATTCTATGAGGGGCACCTGGGTGGCTCAGTGGTTGAGCATCTGCCTTCAGCTCAGGACGTGGTCCTGGAGTACCTGGATCCAGTCCTACATCAGGCTCCCTTTGAGGAGCCTTCTTCTCCTGCCTGTCTCTGCCTCTCTGTGTGTCTCATGAATAAATAAATAAAATCTTTAAAAAATAAAAAGTAAAAATATCCTATGAATTATAGAATTAAAGGTATACAACTAAATTCTATTACTAAGATCATCTACATTCTCATTTTTTTTCTTCTGGGTCTAGGATGAATTGAAGAGTTGAATTAAAGCCTCTTTTATTATTTTGGTTCAGTATACCTCTGGCTTTTCTGATTATTTTGGAAGCTAATGGTTTTTATTTTGAAATAGAGCTACTCACAATTATCAGTTCTTTATCATGAAGAATAGTCAATGTAATTATAAAACACTTTTTTGACATGAGTGATCTTTTTACCAATAGTTAAACTTTATCTATTACTAAGATCTTAACAATGTGCCTTCTGTTTGTTTCTATTTATCTGATATAACTTTATCTATTCTTGGTTTTCATTTTGAAATTATTCTAATTATGTTTGTTTCTTGTCTATACTATATTTAATTTTGGCTTATAACTTAAAATAACACATTTTAATTTTAATAAATGATTTTTATTGTTTGCACTTATTGATATGATAAATATGGTTAAAATTATTTAGCATGTTATATATAAATATATGAATATGTATAAATAAATAATATACATGTGTTTATGTAATTGTTTATCTCCAAAGCCAACATTATGCTAATGACCTAATACTAAGAACATTTCCATGAATGAGAAAGGGGAGTCGTTTATAATCACTACTTTGTAAATACATTTATATGTATATATATGCATTAAATATTCATGGAATATCTCTAGAGATATTAGTGAATACAATGAAAAAAGAAAAGAAATGAAGAATAAAAACTGAAAAGAAGGTAACATTAGGATTTTTGCAAAGTTTATGATTGTTTACCTGGAAAATCTGGGAGATTTATACTCAGAACTGTTAAAAATGATAAGAGAATTTACAAAGTGACTGGATATAAAAAGATAAATCAATAGTCTTTATATCTTCAGATAACAACCAATTAGAAGCATAATGAAAGAATTTAACATTACAGTAGCAATGAAAAAATGTAAAATACCTAGGAATAAACTTAAGCAAAATTGGCAAGAACTTTCAGAAGAAACTTTAAGATTCTATCAAGGAACCAAAAAGAAGATTTAAACAAATAAAAGGCATATCCTATTATTGAATGGTAGAACTCAGTAGACCACAGATTTCATATCTATCTAGAAAGCCTATGGATTTAATGTGGTCTCAATAAAAATAGCAACAAGCTTCTTTTAGAATTGAATTATTTATTTCTAGGGAAAAATAAAAAAGCAAGAATTATCAGCAGATTTCCAGGAAAAAGGTGCAGTGGGGGATTAATTCTTCAGGATATGAAAACATATTCTAAGGATTCAATAATTCAGACATACATGAATATACAGAATAGCCCATAAATGAACCCATATGTATACAGACAACTTAGAATATGGAAAAGGTGTTAATTCAGATCAATAGGCTGAAGACGGATTATTCACTACATGGCACGGGATAACTGGGAGTTCAGTGTGAAAAATGAAACTGGATTCCTGTCTTATTACCAAAATAAATTCCAAGTGAATTCAAGAAAATTAATGAAACTACAAAAATGTAGAATTTCTAAATATGTTGCAAGTAAAATGTCTTTGTAAGTATGACCAAAATAGTTAAAACTACCTAGTAAAAGATTAATAAATTGAACTATACCAAAATTTTTAAAGTTATTCAAAGAAGAAACTTTAAACAAATTAAAAAGACAACAAAAAAACTAGGAAAAATTTGCAACTTATATCACTCAATTCTCTAAAATATGATGAGTGGCTATGAATGAACGAAAAAAAGTCAACTAACCAGTATAAAACTGGACAAATTGCATGAACAGAGAGTTCACCAAAAAAGAAAATATATAGGCTCTTAAACCTATGAAAATATGTGTAAATTCACTTAAAATGGAGATAAATGCAAAATAAAACTACAATGAGATTTTTTTTTAACTATTAGCTTGGCAAAGATCAAAAGGTTTGATAAGGCACTGTTGGCAAAAGTATGGGGAATAGGCACTATTGTACATTGCTCATGAATTTTAAATTCATACAGCTTTCATGAAGAGAAATCTGGAAATCTCTATCAAAAATGCTTTGATCAAGTATATCATTCCTAGGAATTAATCTTACCAATAATCTCACAAGTGTGCAAAAGGAAACATATACAAGAATAATCAGTATATTCCTCTATGCAGGCAAGGAGCTGTTTGTTCACTAATGTCTTCCTGAGCACCTTGGAAGAGTTCCTTGGCCATCATAGATGCTTAAGATATTTGGTGAATGAATGAAAGTATAATGAAATCTTGGCTATTGTGATCTATAAAGTACATGTTAAATAAATTATAGTAGTACTCCCATACAATACTATTAGACAGCCATTTAAAAATGGAGAAACTTTGACACCTGAAACTAATGTAACAATGAGTGTCAACTATACATCAATTAAAAAAAAAGCCAGTGTTCTGTGTGGAGAAAACATGATCCTCCATTAAGAGAATCCTAAAAACCACAGTCTTCAATGTGCTCATAAAATATTACCTCTGATATCTCTTTGTCTGAGAAACTGTTTTCATTTGGAAACATGAACTATGACCTTTGAGTCCTTAAATAAATAAAATAAAAATGAGGCAGCTCTGTATACATCAATATGGAATGGTCTTCAAAATAAATTGAGGGGGTGCCTCATGAGTTGGTTAAGTGTCCTGCCTTCAGCTCAGAACGTGATCTCAGGGTCCTTGGATGAAGCCCTCATCGGCCTTCCTGCTCAGTGGGGATTCTGCTTCTCCCTCTCTCTTCCCCTTCTTGCCTTGTGCACTCGAGTTCTCCCTCTCAAATAAACAAAAAAATATTTTTTTAAATAAATTGATAATTAAAAAAAGATAGTTACAAAATGGTATAGACTATGCTATCATTTTTTTGTGAAAATACTATATACACATATGTGGCTATACTCATAGACTATCTCAGGAAATTTGTACAAGTAAAATGGAAAACAATTCTTGTATCTAAGAAAGGCATTAAATAATTGAGCAGTAGGGATTGCAGAAAAACTTACTTTTTGAACCATGGATATGTATTAAAGCATATTTTAAAATGTGGAATAACTAAAGATATATGCAAGCATGCAAAGGCTAAGGAAATTTATTGCCCATGATCTCTTGCTCAAAGAATATACTAAAAGAATACTTAGGCTTTTTAACCTAGTAGTACTAAATTTAATATAACCATATCAAATTAATTTTTGTAAAGTGGTAGTTTATGTATTAATAAACATATAAGTAAATAATAAAGCTATATTAATACTTCTAAGCCTTATATCCCTTAAAAAAGTGAATTGATATTTACATTTTTATGGTACATCGTATGCAATGTAAGTACTTCTAGTCATCCATACCAGCCAGCATCCTACAGCTTATGAAAAAAGGTGTCCATCACTAATGGAAACTACTCTTCCTCCTGAGCTTATCCTATTGAGGAAGAATTCCAGACTCCTTCCAAAATTAGGCTTGGATAAAGAGCTATTTTCATGATGGCTCAGAAAGAATAATCACTCCCTCTACCCAACTTTTTCTTAACCACGTGGAGTCCAGGTATTAGATGTCCAGTCAACTCTAGAAAATGTGACTAAAATGTGATGTTTCTTACATCTTAGAGTCACATTGGTTGTAGAAGTCACTGGCAACATGAAGGAAAAGGAATGGTGGATACAGATCTAGAATGTTGTGGCATAAGAAGCTAAAAAGTTTGGCAGGTAATATAGTGAAGTTAGACTTTCAGTAAAAGTTACATGGGAGAAGTAGAGTAATACAATGTAAAATCAGTTCACTCCCAGTTAAAAATGGGGTCAACTGGATACTTTTAAATATGAGAGATATTTTAATACGTTTATATCCTTAGTACAAATGAGTAACTCTTTTACTCGGTTGAGCAACTGACTCTTGATTTTGGCTCAGGTCATGATTTCAAAGTCCTGGGATTGAACTCCATTTTGGGCTCTGAACTCAGCTTGGAGTAGGCTTGTCCCTCTGCCTCTACTCCTCCCCCTGCTTGTGTGTACTCTCTCTATATATCTCAAATAAATAAATAAAATCTTTAAAAAAAGAGAAAGAAACTGATGATAAAAACAGATAATTGGCATAGTTGAAGGAGAAGGACCCAGAGGCCCAGGATGGAATGGGAGCTAAAATACACATACAGATGTTAGTCTTGGATTCAAGGCAGATACCTCTACTAAAGAAAGAGCAGAAAAATACATTCATAATTGGGAATCAAAAAAAATGAAAGGTTTCTTATCTTGATGAAGTCCCAATAGTTCATTTTTGCTTTTGTTTCTTTTGCCTTCGTGGATGTATCTTGCAAGAAGTTACTATGGCCGAGTTCAAAAAGGGTGTTGCCTGTGTTCTTCTCTAGGATTTTGATGGAATCTTGTCTCACATTTAGATCTTTCATCCATTTTGAGTTTATCTTTGTGTATGGTGAAAGAGAGCGGTCTAGTTTCATTCTTCTGCAGGTGGATGCAAAACTAAAAGACAACCCACAGAATGGGAGAAGATATTTGCAAATGACATATCAGATAAAGGGCTAGTTTCCAAGATCTATAAAGAACTTATTAAACTCAACACCAAAGAAACAGACAATCCAATCATGAAACGGGCAAAAGACATGAACAGAAATCTCACAGAGGAAGACATAGACATGGCCAACATGCATATGAGAAAATGCTCTGCATCACTTGCCATCAGGGAGATACAAATCAAAACCACAATGAGATACCACCTCACACCAGTGAGAATGGGGCAAATTAACAAGACAGGAAACCACAAATGTTGGAGAGGATGCGGAGAAAAGGGAACCCTCTTACACTGTTGATGGGAATGTGAACTGGTGCAGCCACTCTGGAAAACTGTGTGGAGGTTCCTCAAAGAGTTAAAAATATACCTGCCCTACGACCCAGCAATTGCACTGTTGGGGATTTACCCCAAAGATACAAATGCAATGAAACGCCGGGACACCTGCACCCCGATGTTTATAGCAGCAATGGCCACGATAGCCAAACTGTGGAAGGAGCCTCGGTGTCCAACGAAAGATGAATGGATAAAGAAGATGTAGTTTATGTATACAATGGAATATTACTCAGCTATTAGAAATGACAAATACCCACCATTTGTTTCAACGTGGATGGAACTGGAGGGTATTATGCTGAGTGAAGTAAGTCAGTCGGAGAAGGACAAACATTATATGTTCTCATTCATTTGGGGAATATAAATAATAGTGAAAGGGAATATAAGGGAAGGGAGAAGAAATGTGTGGGAAATATCAGAAAGGGAGACAGAACGTAAAGACTGCTAACTCTGGGAAACGAACTAGGGGTGGTGGAAGGGGAGGAGGGCGGGGGGTGGGAGTGAATGGGTGACGGGCACTGGGGGTTATTCTGTATGTTAGTAAATTGAACACCAATAAAAAATAAATTAAAAAAAAATGAAAGGGGGATCCCTGGGTGGCGCAGCGGTTTAGCGCCTGCTTTTGGCCCAGGGCGCGATCCTGGAGACCCGGGATCGAATCCCACATCGGGCTCCCAGTGCATGGAGCCTGCTTCTCCCTCTGCCTATGTCTCTGCCTCTCTCTCTCTCTCTCTCTCTGTGACTATCATAAATAAATAAAAATTTTTAAAAAAAATGAAAGGGCTCCAGCCTCATGGCTCTAATTGCTCTTGCAAGGCCATTTGAGGATGTGATGGAAAAAAGATAACACATCCGAAGACAATAGTTTGGAGGAAATCCAAAAGAGAAAAGGGAACATTAGACTTTATAGGAGTATGTAGGTGGTATTTGTGCATGTGCGCTAGCAGGCACATTCATGCCTCTGTATGCACATACTCATATAGTTGAGATTGAGAAACCCTAAACTGAGCTTTATTTATCAGATTCTGCATCATCCCTTGTGCTCCTCCTGGAAATGTTTCTGTGTCCCTGCTTCCAAATTACAGCCAGCCCTTCAAAGTCAACACCAGATCTCAAATGACTCTGATACTGCCCCATGGGCAGTGAGCAGGTTCCCTAGGGTCTTTCCTCATGCTCCTTTCCTAGGGTTGTCTTGGCAAAGAGGTAGCCAAAGAGAATACGGCTGCAGACATATAAGACTCCTAAAGACTGGTCAGGAGTTTTTCTCGGGACTCAGGTAGGTTACTATAGAAAGACTTTTAGCAAGGCCCAGAAAGTCCCAATGCAGAGAATACCAGCCCTTTAGGTGTTAGCTAGAACTGACCCCATAGAGGTTATAAAATTGACTTTGCCCAAGGCCTACCCAGAGCACTGTCCCCTCCCACTTGCCCAGCTGTGTGAAGGAGTAAGCAATCTGGCTCAGAACCCCAAACAGGAGCCAAATTTAGAATAATTCAGCTCAGCAATAGGGGTGAAAAAGGTCCACTTTTCATGTGTTTGCATAACTAGGAGTCATTCTGATCCAGATCCCTCATGGTATTGAAAAAGAAGTAAAATCAAGCATAAGAGAAATATCTTGCCTAAAGTAAGTAAGTAGACCAATTTTTTTACCCTGGGTATAGAATCTTATGAGATGTTGGTCTATGTGCACTTCCATCCATCTGGGTTCTCCCTGTCTCCTCCATTCATGTCCGTGGTCCCTGGCACTAAAACAACTTTCTTTTGGCATGGAGGAGCTGTCGGGAGGGCATTCAGATGGAGAACTGCAGAACATTCTCTCAAATGTATGCCATGGCAGGAGTAAAGGAAACAGAAGGAGTCCTCATTACCTCTTGCCTGACTTTTACTAACAGTTCTAAGATCTTAAGTCTTTTGGGATAGCAAGAGATCATGCCTTGTCTACAAACAAGAATAATCAGCAGAGAGGACTGTCTGGGAGTTCAATCTCTTAGAAAGTTTCAGAGGTGGGTTTTTCCCAACGGTGCCTTTGCTATTATTGTCAGAACTGGGAAGGAGAAGTTTTCTTGATCTGAAAAGGCAATGCCACTAACTACAAATATTCCCAAAGAAGGGCAAGGCTCACCCATTTCTTCCTGTCCCCCATTTTAGTAGTTCCTTTCCTTAGAAGAGTTTCTTCAGAAATTTGTCTTCAACCACCAAAAAGCCTTTTAAAATAAATTCATGTCAACCACATGAGACAGATATAATTGTTCCATTTTAAAAATGTGAAAAGTTGTCCTTCAGAAGGGTTAACTGAGTGGCTCAAGCACTCAGTTCTTAGGTCCAGCTTTTTAATTTTAACCACGGTGCTATATTTAAGACACAGCTATATAGTCCTCTAAGCGTACCTTAAATGACTCGAAAACTATGTCATCCCTCTGCTGGCTGTGTTGTGGTAGAAAGAGCAGTGAACTGAGAGCAGAGCATTTTGTTTAATTCTTGGCTGTTCTGCTGATAAGCTGTGTGATGCAGAGCAAGTCACCTTGTTTCTGTGGGCCTTTATCTCCCCACTGTGAGATGCCATGAGAACCTCCTGGGCTTGAAGACAGAGCAAGCTTTCCTGAGGCATGTCCACTCATTCCCACAAATATTTCTCCAGCTTTGCCAGTATGGGCTTGGAGAGATAGAGTACCCTTGAAGGATCTTGAAATGTTTGGAAAGCCTCGTGCAACCTCTACTAGCATTTTCCAAGTCCCTTTTCCACATCTTCATCCAAAACCGAGACCATCTACAATAAGATGGTGAGTTCTGTAGTTCTTGGCTTTACCACCCAAACCGAAATATAAAGACTTGCAACTAAATGTTTGTTTTCTGAAAGTTTCATTTGAAGCATCCTTTTTTTTTTTCATTTTCATAAATACACTTTTAAGGATCAAAGCATGTAATTTGATTTAGGTTCCAAAGATGTTTGCCATATTCACTGACAGAATTAATGAGATAAGTTGGGGAGGGCCTAGGAGAAGAAACCTTGAAAGTTACTGTCATTAGTTGCCTAGGGCTGATACAACAAAGTACCAGACAATGACTTAAGACAATAAAAATTTATTATCTTGCAGTTGTAGAGGTTGTTAGTCTGAAATCACTTACCTCTGAAACTTGTAAGGAAGAACAGCTCCTTGCCTCTTACTAGCTTATGGTGGTGCCTGTCAATCATTGGCATTCCTTGGCTTGCAACTACATCACTCCAATCTCTGCCTGTGTTGTCACATGGCTGTCTTCTCTCTGTGTGTCTGTTTTTCTCTGGTGCTCCACACCAGTCATATTTGATTAAGGGCCCACCTTATTCCAGTTTGAGATAATCTTGACTTACCACATCTGCAATTCTCCTACTTCCAAGTAAGGTCACATTGTGAGGTACTGGGGGTTAAGGACTTCCAACATATTTTTGGAGAGGAGGAGATAAAATTCAACCCATTAGCAGTCACAACTGGAAATATTCAACTTGCTTACTTTTTCTATTTTAAGCTGAAAGGAGTATTTCCTGAGAAGTTTTAGGGTTTGGGAGTGATATTCTGATTACTAGAAACCATTCAGATTTTATAATACTGTTGATTTCTTTCTAGGGATGGAATTTATAAACAACCATGAACAACTTCACTTTCTTCACTGAGTTCATCCTCCTTGGGCTGTCTGCTGACTGCCACGTCCAGACTCTGCTCTTTGTGCTGTTTCTGGGAATTTACCTCCTGACTCTGATGGGGAATCTGGTGATGATCCTCGTGATCAGGGGGGATTCTCACCTCCATATCCCCATGTATTTTTTCCTTGGACACCTGTCCTTCCTAGATATCTGCTTCTCCTCAGTTACTATGCCCAAAATGCTGCAGAACTTCCTGTCTGAGAAGAAAAGCATCTCGGTCTGGGGCTGCATCACCCAGAGTTTCTTTTTTCTTCTCTCTGGGTGTGCTGAAGCCAGTCTTCTCTCTGCCATGGCCTATGACCGCTATGCTGCTGTCTGCTACCCTCTGCTCTATACCATGGTCATGAACAGATCTCTTTGCATAGTAATGGTTAGTGCAGCATGGGTGATGGGGTTTCTGAACTCACTAGTGAATAATCTTTTCATCCACAAGTTACATTTTTGTGGGTCCAATGTCATCTCCCACTTCTGCTGCGAGCTACCCTCACTCTTCCCTCTGTCATGTACTGATCCCACTGCCAACAAATTCCTTCTGTCAGGGTCCAGTGCATTTCTGGGACTGCTGACACTTCCCCTGATCCTCTTCTCTTACTCCAGAATCATTTCTGCCATTCTGAACATCCGCTCCTCTGAGGGCCAAGCCAAAGCCTTCTCCACCTGCTCCTCCCACCTCACCGTGGTACTCTTGTTCTATGGGACAGCTCTATTCAGGTACATCAGCCCTGCCTCAGGCTCGGTGTTGGAGCGAGTGGTCTCCATTCAGTACAGTGTGATCACATCTTTGGTGAACCCCCTCATCTACAGTCTCAAGAACCAAGAGGTGAAGGCAGCTCTGCAGAGGCTGCTGAGGCAATAAATGTGCTCCTCAGATGAGGGATTATCTGTGCGGTGTTGTCAGAGAATGGGGTGGAGAGATCTTCAGAAATACCTTGAGAGGCTAAAAGACATTTGAGGCCAGTGGTTCCAACCACTAATCTGCTGAATCAACAGTAGAGCTCAACAATCTTTTTTTTTTTTTAAGATTTTATTTATTTATTCATGAGAGACACAGAGAGAGAGGCAGAGAGAGCAGCAGGCTCCATTAAGGGAGCCTGATATGGGACTCGATCCTGGGTTGCGTTAAACCCCTGAGCCACCAGACCAGGGCTGCCCAACAATCTATGTTTTAATTAGCCAGGTGAGTGTGAGAAGTATGAGAAAAAATGTTGTGGGACAACTAATGTTTGAGAAAACTATCTTTGGTGAAAGATAAAATATTAACATCTCAAAATGAAGAATCTCTTTTAAATGAGAGAGTTGGTCTGTAGTCAAGATGAGAACATTTGATTGTGTTCACACCCTTTGCAAGACTGTAAAAGAGAAAAAATTTAAAAACCTACATTATTTTATTTTACTTTTTAAAAGATTTTATTTACATATTTGACAGAGAACACAAGCAGGGGGAGTAGAAGCAGAGGGAGAGTGAGAAGCATGTTCCAATGCAGGGTTTAATCCCAGGACCCAGGGATCATGACCTGAGCTGAGGCAGATGCTTAACCAACTAAGCCACCCAGGTGCCCCAAACCTATATTATTTCAAGACATTGGAAAGAGGGAAAGTGTTGGACCTTCTACTGAAGGCAGACCAGCCCATTCCTTCCACCAACATTTGGAAGTTAAAAGAAGCTAGCACAGCATAACACCAAGGGACAGATGTTCCAGAACAGTGACTCACAAACACTTCCTTCACCTCACCTGAGAGCACCTGAGGCCATCAAATAGCCAGTGTGCCTGGGCAGTGGTCACTAGTTTGTCCTAGAGAGTGAAGACAGCCTGAGGCTAAGATAGAAGAAACAAACGAGATGAGCTAGCACTTCTGTGCAAGTGCTTTCACTGAGCACCTCTGCTTCCTGACTTGGTTGCCTGGGCCATGCTGTCAGGTCTGGGGGCTGAGTTCGTGCTTCTATATATTTTGTCACAACACTACCTTTTTCATATTCTTCCTAGAGGTATAAAGCCCCTCTCAATGTTTATTTTTACCTTTCAATTAAGAAATAGAGCATTCCCAGAGCCTTAGAAGCTCCACCCCATCATCTCACTCTTTTCTTCTCCCCAGAGGTAACTACTGTCCTGAATTGTACAGTTCTCATTCCCTTGCTTTTATTTAAAATTTACCACTTATTTATGACCCCTAAATAAGATTTTTTAGTTTTGCCTGTTCTTGAAAGTTTTATGAGTAGAATCATACTGTAAGTTTTTTCTGTGCTTTTTTTCATTTAACATTATTTATTCTTATGTTTTTAGGTATGTCTTTGTAAGCAGCATTTGGCTGCATTTTGATTATTTTATCCAGTCTGAAAATTATTTTAAGAGAAGAGTTTAATCAACAATTATAGTAATTGCTGATATGTTTACATCCATTTCCACGTTTCTCACTTCTATAACTTCCTTTTATTTCTCACTCTTTTTTCCTTTATATTTTTCCTTCTATCTTTTTATTTGTTGATGGCTAGCCTATTTTTCTTTTTATTTATTTATTTATTTATTTATTTATTTATTTATCAAAGATTTTATTTATTCATGAGAAACACAGAGAGAAAGAGAGACAGAGACACAGGCAGAGGGAGAAGCAGGCTCCCCACAGGGGACCCGATGTGGGACCCGCTCATGGGTCTCCAGGGTCCGGACCTGGGCCGGAGGCGACGCTAAACCGGTGAGCCACCTGGGCTTCCCCTATTTTTCTTTTTTAAAAATCATACTAACTTTACTTAACAAAGTCTATAGTTAGTATCTTCATCCTCTTCCAAAACAATATAAATATCATAAAATAAGCGACAACATCCCAAACTTATATGCCACTTAAATCCAGTATTTTAGTTCTTCCCTTTCCCACACAAATTAGACATTATCATTACTATTTTATTTAATCAATCAGTTTTTATTTAGATGTATCCAAATATTTGTCATATCTTGGTTCACCATGTCTTTTATAAAAATAATATGGTTGTTATTTATATAGTATTTACAATATGATGAAGAAACTTGATTTATGGAAAGTGTATTTATGAAGGTACAATTACAGACAAAACACAAAATTATATATAGCATCATAATGATATTTCATAACTTATAGGACAAATACAGGAGATCTTAAATGTTTCATATTTTTCCTATACATTTAATAGATCACTATACCTTACCAAATTAAAAAAAACCTTTATATTACAGTATAAAATTAGAAGTTATTTATATCAATATTGCCTACGCATACCAAAAAAAATTTATAATAGAATTATCAACTACAAATACTGACTTTTCTAATGAAATTTATCATTAATTTTAGGATTGTTTTATTAAACCATAACACTTGGGATCTTTTATTAAACCATAATATTTGGAATCTGTATGTATCTTTTATAGAAGGGACTGAAAACATTTTGCAAATACTGAATATCATTTTGGATATTAGTGACAAATTACAGATTAATAATTGATTCCTATGGCAGTACCCACCAGTCCACTTGCACTCAAAACCTTAATGAAATGCAGACAAGCTATCATAACTTTCTGTATCTCAGTCTTCCATTAGTGATCATTTTATCCTGTCCGAATTTTATCCTTTAGAATTCTTTGTATCAGTCTGTTAGTGATGAATTGTTTTTGTTTGCCTGAAAATTACTTTATTTTTTGAAAGGTAGTTTTTCTGGCCATGAAATTCTAGGTTGTAGCCTGAGTTAAGTTCTGTTCTCATAGAAAGAATATATACTTCTTTCTATCTGTTATCTTTGAGTCAGCCCCACTTTAAATTAAATTCTCTGCTTGAAGTATTTCAGACCACACACACAGACAGCATTAATTCAGACTTCACACTTGCCTGAGCACCAGCTGTGGTTATAAATTTGCAGGAAATAGCCCTTTCCCTCTTTACTCAACTCCAGTGTCAAAAGGGCCAATTTTCTCATGATCCCCATCCCCATGGTAGATTATTTCTTATTTATGCTTACACTGAGATTGTACCACCTTATTTCTAACAATTATATAATTCTTGTTATGTACCAGGCATTCTAAGAAAATGTATATTAACTAATACAATGCTCTGAACAACATTGTGAGATAGATATTATTTCCTCATTTTACAGACTTAGAAACTGATGCACAGAGAGGAAAAATGACTCTCCCAAAGTCAGTGGGAGAGCTGTTATTTAAACCCAGGTAGTCTGGGTACAGAGTCCATGCTAACTCTGCCAGGCTGTGCTGCTTCTGGGATTTATTCCAATGAATGCGTATCAAAATCACTATTGAAGTTCTCTTACTGGAATTATTTTTATTAGGATACTCCTATTAGACTCCCAAGCCTAGCTCGTCTCTAGGTTCTATCTCTTGCCCTCTGTATCAAGCTGGTTAGGGTACTTGCTTAACTCCTAGAATTTCTGCTTTCACTTCATTTGTCAGCTCTGAAGAGCCAAAATGTCATTTTGGTAACCTGTTAATTTTTTGTAATTCAGTATGCTAATTATTCAAGCAAATAATTCTGTGAGATAATTAATCAGCTATTACTGTCAGAAGTAGAAGTCACCTCTTCCTCAATCAAGGGATCTTGATACCTTCCATGCCCACCAAGCCAACCCAATTTCTGATCAGGCCTCTCCTAACTTCCAAACTTGTCATCAACATCTTGAGTATTTTATGCTTTATTAAGATATATCAGAACGTTGTTTTCAATAAGATGTAGAAGTCAATAACTGCATTATATTGAGATATGCTCATACTGTTTCAAAAATATAAATACACCTTTTGGGGTAGGCTCCTAGTTTATTTTGGAGGTAGCAAACTGTCTGATTCCTTCAGAGAAAAGGGGTCTTGGTAAAGAACATAACCAGTCACATGTCTCATTTAGAATATCTGACTTCCCTACAACTTCATTTTTAAGAAGCTAACATCTAAGATATATTTAGAAAGTAGAAATAAGAAATTTGGTAACCTGTTAAATCTGATGAATTAAGGAAAAGGAAGAATTTGATTTCATTTGATTTGGGTTAATGTGATCTATTTCATACTTATGGAACAATTAGAATTTTTGTTAGGTTTCTCTATTATAAATAATATTGTAACAAACAACTTTGTGCCTAAACACTGGTCTTCCTTTTAGGTTGTTTTATTAGGAAAGATTATTTTATTAGGAAAGATTCCTGGAAGTAGATTCACCAGGTTAGACTGCATTAATGTGTCACCCTTATTGCTTCTGGCCATCTCAGAGCTTGAAAGATAGGCTCACATAAACCGTAACCAAAAGTATCTGGGGTAAGGAGGCTCACTTTCATCAGCTACTATTGGATATTTGTTCCCTCCCTCATGACCTGCCTTTATTTATGGGAAGCCCCAGAGGTATTTCTTGGTTCTCTAAGCATGTCTTCTCAATTTCCATAAACTGTCAAGAATACTTGCATGGTAAGTACTGAAACGGCCCTAATCAATACCAGTACTGCCAGTAACTGGAAAGAATGAATATTTTTGTAATATTTGGATTCTGATCTAGGAAAATGAAATCTCTATTCACTAAGATTGCCTACTTAGGAAACAGGTGATTTTTCTTCATACTGATTATATTTCTTATTCAGGATTAGCCTCAGTTATTCCATTTTTTAAAACAGATAATGTAAATGAAATCTCTTTTCCTATTAATGTCTTTTTTTAAAGATTTTATTTATTTATTCCTGAGAGACATAGAGAGAGAGAGAAGCAGAGACACAGGCAGAGGGTGAAGCAGGCTCCATGCAGGGAGCCTGATGTGGGACTCGATCCCGGGACTCCAGGATCACGCCCTGGGCCAAAGGCAGGCGCTAAACCACTGAGCCACGCAGGGATCCCCCCTATTAATGTCATTTAAGTGATTATTACTGGCAAAGAGAATGTATAATAATGAAAATTATGATGCATATGCCACATATATGCTATTTGTTATATATTGGCAAGTAAATATATGCTGGTTAGACACACTGTGTTTTCTTTTACTCTCATACTCACAACACTTCCAGAGTCAGATATGTGGATTTTTTTTCCCCACACTGGCCGATTCTCTGCCACCAACTGGGTGTACAATTCAATTCAATTCAATTCTGACACTGAGGTGAACACAGACTTCAGAGGTCAAAGACTGTCCCACAAGACTGCCCCCCTCCTCCACAACTTCAGACACCAATCACAAATCTAGTTGTCTCCTGTGCTTCTGACAAAGTGGCTATAAATCAAAGGTTTCCACAATCCCCTCCTTAGTTTTGATAATTTGAAAGAACAGCTTACAAAACTCAGGAAAACAACATACTGACTAGACTACCAGTTTATTATAAAGGAACACAACTCAGGAACAGGCAGATGGAAGAGATGCATGGGGTAAAGTATGTGAGAAGAGTTACTGAGCTTCCATGTCCATTCTGGGGGCCACACTCCTGGCATCTCCACAAGCTTGGCAACCTGGAAGCTCTCCAAACCCCATACATTAGGAATTTTTATGGAAGCTTCATCACATGGACATGATCCATTCACTTATTTTCTAGCCCCTTTCTCCTCTCCAGAGGATGGGAGATAGAATTAAAAGTTTCAGCCTCTAATCATGGCTTGGTTTTTCTAGTGACCAGCCCCCATTCAGGAGCCCACCAAGAGTTGATGTGTTTATCATTCAGGATATTGTAAGGACTTAGGAGCTCTATGTCAGATGCTCTTATCACTCAGGAAATTGCAAAGATTTAGGAGCTCTGTATCAGTAACTGGGCTCAAAAGCAAATACTAGCAAGAACAAGGGGTAGATATATATATATATGACATATATATATGACATATATATAGAGAGAGATGTGTATGACATATATATATATATATATATGTCTTTGTTATTTCACAAGTAGGTATCTCAAACAGACACATACACACTTACATGACATTTCTTCTGTAACTCAAAAAGTGTATATACCCTTTTAAATTAAAAAAAGCTTTTAATATTATCAATATTCTCTTCATTATTTTATTATAACACTAAAAATATGTTCAAACAATGTAATTTGCTTACCTTTATGACATATAATACACTGTGAAACCAAACAAAACTCATGAATAAACATGCACAATATTACTAAACTTAAAAGAACTGAAATTAACTATATTAATGGAATAGATAATATAATTTGCTGTTATAATATTACCTATGTTTGTTTTAGTAATACGGAGTTGTATTCGTTTTCTTTATGTTTAACTGGCCAATTTTATCCATTTGATTCTGCGCATAACGCTTTATCATTTGAGTCACTGTAGTTATCACTGTTGTTTATTTTTCTTTTTAACAATTGACTCTTTTTATATTCCATATGCTGTTTTAATGAAACAGTCAATTTAATGCTATTGCAGTAAACTATTGAAAAAAACATTGTTTAATGAAAAGTCTTTCATTTGTACTTAATAATGCAGTTACTGATGATTACCTTTAGTTTTTCACCCTCCACTTGGCCCAAGAAATGAGAAGTCTTCAGAATGTTCTATCTTTTGCCTGTAACAATTAAAACGGCCTATAACTGTGGAAAGATCTTTCAACTGTAAATTGTCCCTGCAAAGAAAAATACATTCTAACTAGTAACTATTAAAATAATTAAACATGAATAAAACAATAGGAGATAATTGTAGAATTTCTACATTAAAACTGCCAACCTAAGAGCAGCCAGACAGCTTAATGCATCAAATATAACTTCCATTGTTATTCTTTCTCTGATCTGTAAGTATATGAAAGTATGGTTTATTTTCCAAACATTTAAGGATTTTATAGCTATTTTTTATTGAAATACTGAAATAATATAGAACTGACTGTTTCTATTTAGAGAGCATCATGCTCTGTCTAATTTCAATTTTTTAAAAAATTTAGTGAGGTTTTCTAATATCCTGGTATATGATGAACTTTAGAAAATGTTTCAGGTACATATGAAAACAGGTACATATGAGCATTCAGCAGTTGTGGGATACAATGATTTATATACATCATTGAGGTCAAGATACTACTCATGTTTTTCCAATCTTTCACATATTTACTGAGTTTTTGGTCTGCTTTTTCTATCACATGGTTATTAATGGTGCAGTTTTTTTATTTCTTTAGTTTTTTACTTTTTATATATTGAAGTTTTGTTAAGTGCTCTGTATCAGTCAGCTATTGTTACATAATAACCACAAAATTTTTGTGATAGTAGTAACTATTTGGGTTTGTCATTTATAAGTACACAAATCAATTGAGATAGCTAAGTTTTAGGCTGAGGTCTGCATATTGTCTGGACTTACTTTCTGGCTGTAGTAAGTGCCACACAAATTTCATTCTAGGTAGGCAATGCCTTCCTGGGGCTATTATACTCATCATGGAGGTTAGAAACTCTTTGAAAGACAAATGGAAACATCCAATGTCTCTTAAAGCCTAGACTCAGAGCTGACAGTCTGCTATTTGTGCTTATATTCCATTGGCCAAAACCATTCACATAGCCATAGCATTCCCAACTTCAAAGGGATGGAGAAACGCATTTCTTCATGGAGGTGAGGGGAGAGGAAGTTAGTGGATATATCTTGAACAGTAATCTAATCTACATGTGCTTACAAATTTAAAGTCGTTATGTTCTTGTTGGATTGATTTTTCCATCATTATTAAATGTGTCTTATCTCCAGTAATTTTGGTTTTGCTTTAACTCTACTTTGATAATTGGTATAGTTTCACAAACTTTGAGTTAATGTTCATTTGTATGTCATTTTCCATCCTACTGTCATCCTTTAAGTGTCTTTATATTTCAGGTATGTCTATTATAAGTAGCATGTAGTTGGTTTTGTTTTTTAACACAGTATGATTATCTCTACCTTTTAATTGGGCCATTGAGTCAATTTACATTTAATACAATTATCCATATATTCTGGTTTAACTTTACCATCTGGCTGTTTAATAAGTTCTATCTGTTCTGTTCCTTTTTCTCTTCTTTCTTGCCTTCTTTTGAATTTACTAAGAATTATTATTCTATTTTTCACCTCCACTAATTTGTTTTGCATTTTTCACTAGTTTTAGTGATGGCCTTAGAGAGTGCAACATGCATTCTCATTTTATTAAAGTCAAATGTAAACAGTACTTTTGCTATTTTCTAAACAGTGCAAAGACGCTAGAACTCTATTTTATTTTCCATCCCTATCTTTTGTGCTATGGCTGGAATGTATTATATATACATACACATTATTCATATAAGTAAGACATTATTGTTATTGTTCTATACCATCAATATTCTTTTGGATTTGCCCACATATTTACATTTTCATGTTGATCTTCATTCCTTCTTGCTTCTCTGCTTCCAACTCAAATCATTTCCTTTTTCCTGAAGGACTCAAATATGCTAGTGATGAATTCTCTATTTTTTCATTTTTTGAGGGCTTATTTTGGTCTAAAAGTGTCTTTATTTAACCTTTTTTAAAATTTAACTTTACTATAGAATTCCTTTTTTTTTTTTTTTTTTTAAGTAGGCTCCATGCCCTGTGTGGAGCCCAACACAAGGCTTGAACTCAACAGTCCCAAGATCAAGAGTCAGATGTTTAACCAGCTGAGCTACCCACTTGCCCCACTGGTTATAGATTCTTGACAGTTATTTTCTTCCAGCCCTTTAAGAATCACATGATTTTGTCTTTTAGCTTCCACTAAGAAGTTAGCCATAAGTTTAATATGGCTAATTAGAAGGTAATATATATTTTTTCTCCAGTTTCTTCTATTATTTTTCTCTTTGACAGCTGTTTCATTATGATGTCTTGTGGGATTCTTTGTTTTTATCATGCTTGGACCTTGGAGCTATTCTTCAATCAGGAGTTTGACGGCAGCTTTGGTCAGTTTGGGATAATTTTCTTCAAATATTGCATCTGTCTAATTCTCTCTTCCTCCTCTTGTGTTTTCAATTACTTGATTACATTTTTACCATTACTTATATGCCTTTTATGCTCTTCTCTGTATCTTTTATCTGACTTTTCTCAGTGCTTCAGTCTTGATATTTCTTCTAACTCATCTTCATAAAACTTCTGTTATGTTTGATATGCTGTTACACACATCCATTAAATTCTTAATTTGAGATATTTTTGTTTTCACTTTTCTAAAACTCTCCTATGATTCTTTATTATAGGTTCCAGTCTATCCTGAAAGGAACTACCTACTTTGTCATAAATTTCTTAAACTTATTAATTAGTAATCTGGGAATCCATATCTGATCACTTCAATATCTGGATCTGGTTTTCTAATCATGCGGTATTGCCTTTTGACGTGTCTGATATATATGTATGTATGTATATGTAAATATATATAACTGACTTCTGTATTTGTGTAAAAATTATAGAAATAATTTTAACCTATAGGTGTCTTCTTCCTTCAGAGAGGATATAGTAAAGAAGATGAAAGATAACCTTAATCCAATCAGATTTGTGCTGCTTTGAAACTGACAATTAATCTTTAATAAGAGCTGGTCTATTTTCAATTTACCCTTACTCCTAAGGTGCAGCTGCTTGGAGGTCCCAACTAAGAATTTCATGTATTTATCAGATCCTCTCTTTTTTGGTGGTCCTGAGTTCCAATTTTTGTCTCCCCAGACTTATTGTACTGCCAGCAGTTCTGGTCAGCTTCTCAAATGCTGCTTACTACTCAGCTTCTTAACCATTCTGCTTCTGTTTTTGCTTTCAGAATCAACAGATACCTTAAAGCAGAAAGCAGTACCAAATGTCTTCATACTTCCCTTCTTTCGATTATATTGGCCCTTCAAATTTCAACTATTTTGCTAAATCTCTGATAACTTCAAAGTTCAAAAAAGTGTATATTCATATATTTATATTTTGTTTAATTCTTTAAGTTTTGGAAAGGAGATTTGGTCTACAACACATTGCTTTGCCATTACCATATAAGACATCAAATTTAATTGCTTACATTTTAGGTGATAACGGCATCCTCACAATGATAAATCAGAATGCAAACTCAGGTACTAAAATCAAATGCCAATATCAGCTCTTGAGTTTTTATCGAAAGATCTGAATTCAAGTTTTACTTTTTAGCATTGTCTTTGGAATGAAAATGTGCCATTAAAAATTGTCATAAAGAAATACAAACATGAAAAAAAAAGAAATACAAACATGAGAATTAGACCAGAGAAGAATGCCAGATCTAGGAGCTACTGATAGGAATACTTCATTTGAAATGATGATTAGACAAAGTAATCAGATTCTCTTAGCTTGAGGAGACTAAGATAAAAGTCAGAGGCTCAGTGTTAGAGGGAAAATGCCGTAAGAAAAGTGGATGAAGGTTGCATCCAATCTGAAAGTACTCCGATTGCAATCCAACAACCTCTCTTCTTTTTTCCTTAAGCAGATTTGAGATTCTCTCAAATGAATGAATTATGATATAATTCATATTTTTATAAAAATGCAAGTTGAGTATTTTTCTTTCTCATCCTTAAAACTTTCATTTATTATTCATGTATTTTAATATAAGCCAATAATTGCAAAATAGTAACAGAGTAATAGTTCAAGCAGGAATTCTTGTTTTGTTCCTAATTTGAATAAAAATCCATCTCACGGGGAACCTGGGTGGTTCAGTCAGTTACGTGTCTGACTTCGGCTCAGGTCATGATCTCAGGATCCTAAGATTGAGCCCCACATCGGTCTTCCTGCTCAGCAAGGAATCTGCTTGTTCCTCTCCTTCTGCTCCTCCGATCTCTCTCATAAATAAATAAATAAATAAATAAATAAATAAATAAATAAATCCTTTAAAATTTTTAAAAAATGCATCTGGCAATTCACTGTTGGTATGATATCAGTTTGTACTGCATATTTGCATGTTTTTCCACATTATAGCTACCTATTTTAGTTTTTTAAAAATGCTATCAAAATAAGTACTAAATTTTATAAAGTAGATTTTCAGCATTTATTGAGATTATCATACATGTTTTTTATTGGAGCAATTATAAAATTTCCTAAAATTAAATGATCATTATATTCATGAGAAAACCCATTGAAGGATAATATATCTTTTCAAATAACATTAAATTAACTTGTATTTGGAAATTGATCACATATATTTATAATTCATAGTGATTGATATTTAAGTTTCAGTATCAAGATTGTGTTATCATCTTGATTATATGTTGGAACCTTCTGCATTATTATTGATTCCTCCTCCATGTCATCTGTCAAGGACTAAAAACTATATATACATATATACATATACACACACATATATATAAACTTAATAAAAACTATAGTTTATATATTATTATATAGTTATATTTTTGATATACATATATACTTGTTACATAGTTATGAGATATATATATGTTTGCCCTCATAATTGTACTTCTGGCTATATTTCCTTATATTTCTAAATTTTTGCTTCATTCATTTTGAAATTGTACTATGTAGCATAAAAAGATAACTTTGTCTTTATTGTGGATTATAACTATTATTAAAATGGAACTCTTTTGGATTAATGGTTTTTATTTGAATTTCAGTTTCTGTGATGTTAGTATTTCCACTTGTTCTTTCTTTTTAAATTTTTTAAAAGGTTTTATTTATTTATTCACGAGAGATACACAGAGGCAGAGACAGAGGCAGAGAGAGAAGCAGGCCTCTTGTGGGGAGCTCGATGTAGGACTCGATCCCAAGACTCTGGGATCATGCCCTCATCTGGAGGCAGACATTCAACCACTGAGCCACCCAGGTGTCCCTCTTTTTAATTTTTTTTATTTGGCACTTGATGGGATGAGCACTGGGTATTATACTATATGTTGGCAAATTGAATTTAAATTAAAAAGATTAATTTTTTTTAATTTAGGTATAGTTGACACACAACATTACATTTATTTCAGGTGTACAACATGGTAATTCAGCAAGTTTATACATTATGCTATGTTCACCCCAAGTGTAGCCATCTGTCCCAAAACATAGTTATTACAATATCATTGACTATATTACTTAATGCTATGCCTTTCATTCCTGTGGCTTATTCCTTCTGTAACTGGAAGCCTTTATCTCCCACTCCCTTTCACCCATTTTGCCCATTCCCTCACACACCTCCCATGTAGAAACCATCTGTTTATTCTCTGATTCTGCTTTTTGTTTACTCATTTGTGGATTTTTTTTTTTTTAGGTTCCATATATGGTATTTGTCTCAGCCTGATTTATTTATTTTTTTTAAGGATTTTATCTATTTATTCATGAGACACAGAGAGAGAGAGAGACAGGCAGAGGGAGAAGCAGGCTCCACGCAGGGAGCCTGACGCGGGACTTGATCCTGGGTCTCCAGGATCACGCCCCGAGCTGAAGGCAGGCACCAAACCGCTGAGCCACCCGGGCTGCCCCAGATTTATTTCATTTAGGACAAAATACCACCACTTTGGCTTCAGAAATCTTGCTAGGGCACCCAACATACCCACCCTCCAGTGCAAGCACTCAGGAAGCTCTTGGCTGACTGCTTCAGATCTAGCTGCCTTGCCAGGGTGTGCCCTGCATGGAGCATTCTGGGAAACTCAGTTTCATGCTTGTATCAGTTTCAGCCACCCTACAAGGGTACCTACCCCTTGTGCAGAGTGCCTTGGAACACTCCCACTTGTACCAACCTCCATTCTACTCAACCTTGCCAAGGCACCTCTTGTGCTGAACACCTTGGGACACCCTGGCTTTCACTTCAGCTTCAGCTGTCCCTCTAGGTCACCCTCAGTGTAGAGAGCCCCAAGACAACCTGGCTTGCAAACACTTGTTCTTTCTTTTAATATATTTTCACTGTATGTATATTTGTCCATTACTTTAGTTTTAACAGTTCTGAATTATATTGTTATGTATAGTTTATCTTTAAGCAGCATATCATTAGATTTTGTGCCTTTTAATGAGGATTTAATGCAACCAGTATTTTTACACTTGTGGTCATAGATTATGCTTTACTTTATTCCTAATATCTTATGCAATAATTTTTGTTATAAGCTTCCTTTCTTTACTTTTATTTTTGCCATAAAAACAGACATAAGAGCTAACATTTATCAAGCTGTCAGTCAGCATTGTTTTGGTATACATTAAAGCATCTTATTTATTCATTACAGCAATCTTGTAAGGTAAAAAGGATGGTCTCTTTTTATAAATGAGCAAACCGGAGATTGCAGAGACCATGAACTTACCTAAGGTTACTTACTTAGCCACTGAGTGATGGAGTCAGAATTGACACCCACGGATTTTGCACTAGAAAGTCCAAATTCACGACCATTTTGTTTTTTCTCCCTTCGTCTCCCTCCCTCTCTCATATCCTCTTCCTCTCTCTCTCTCTCTCTCTCCTTTTCTCTCTCTTTTTTATCACCAGTACTGAATTGAAAAATAAAAATTTTGACTCTAATTTTAAAAGGGTATACTGAGCACATGATACAGTCTCTTCCAAGAACCAAACTCTGGAAAAATATAAAAGGGACAATAACCTCTTTCTATCCCACTTAGGAGTACTCAGAAGTTCATTATAAATATAGTAATGTGCTTGACTATGGGATACAACAGAAGTGTTAAACACGGTGCTATATATTCCATATATATCTTTCTTAGAGATGGGTTAAAATGTAGATAAGTGAGAGTAAAATTTTCACTAACTTGTACTTTCTTTTGTGTCTCAAATGGAAAAGTATCTAAATCTTTGTGTTTTTACATGTAGAAGACTTTAAAAGTGATTGCCTTCATTACTCATGGGCTGTACTATAATTCCATTATATTTTTAAGGCTTCTTTTGGAAGAGAGGGTTACTAATTGTTCCTTTTCTATTTTAAATAGATAAACATAAGTAGTTGCTATGTATATATTGAGTGCAAAGGCTTCATGGAAGGGAGAGACAATAGAAGAGAAAGAACATGGTTGATTCAGGGAGATTCTCTAAAAGAAGTCAGGCTGGAATCCAGAACAGAGAAAGGCACTGACTGTAGATGAAAGAGGACCTTCTACTCAGGCTGAAGGGGAGAAAAGAAGAGTAACTCAGTGTGGGGATTAGGAAGTCAGAGATCGCCCATAGCAAGAACAGAACATTTCCTCTGAGAATACCAGCTGAGAGTTAGAAGTGTCAGGTTAAAGGAGTAGATAACTTCAGGAGAGTAATATGACTATTGAACTAGTTGCACTTGGAAAGAAGAATATATGTGCTTGGGCAGGAAGAGCAAGAGAGAGCATGAGAGAGAAAGAGGAAGACTATCAGGGACTAAAGTAGCCCTCAGTAGAATCTCATACACTGGTGTTCCCCAGGTTCCCTATTGCCCTATCAGCAAAGCAGTTTGTAGCCAGGAGCCTTATGCACTCCTGTGTCCTCCTCCAGCCACAACAGTTGTAAATTGTCCATATATGGACTGATGGCTCCTGAGGTTCTGGCTGCTGCTGCCTCTCCTATTAGCAGTGAACAGTTCCTGGGTCCCAGGAGTGCCTACTCAACATCTCTCTCCAGGGCTCACCTGGCACAAGACTGCCAATAAGATATTGAAGAAAAAAAAAATGTAAGTCACATGAATTGAGCCTGAACTTTCCTCAACACCGAGGGAAACAAAAGAAGAGTAAAATGATAGAGGGGCGTCAGATTCTCTTAGGTGAGACAAAAAGACTCAATATAGCATCAACTAGATGCTTGAACACTTAAGCCTTTTCAGAGAAGTGATCTTGAAGTGAGCAGTTTTGAGTTTGAACTTGACTCTGGACCTAGAATTGATTGGGAGCTAAGCCTGCTTTGTGCTGAATCTATTTGGAGTCCCCTGCAGAAAACCCCTACTGCCAGAGTTTCTTTCATATGTTGGAAACTTACTTTGGAAGTTGTAGACAGCCTGGCTCAAAATGCGAGGTATATTTTGGGCCCAGGACAGCCCTACTCAGTGAAGAGGTTAGTGAACCAGAAATACATCTAACTGGGAGTATATGAATGGGCATCAGTTCTTTTTTTAAATTTTTTTAATTTAAATTCAATTTGCCAACATATAGTATAACACTCAATGCTCATCCCATCAAGGAATGGGCACCAGTTCTAAATTTCTTTTTTTTTAATTTTTTTATTTATTTATGATAGTCACACACAGAGAGAGAGGCAGAGACACAGGCAGAGGGAGAAGCAGACTCCATGCAGGAAGCCTGATGTGGGACTCGATCTCAGGACTCTGGGATCATGCCCTGAGCCAAAGGCAGACGCTCAACCGCTCAGCCACCCAGGGGTCCCCTAAATTTTGTATTAGAACTAGAAATTGAGAGGTGCCTCAGTGGCTCAGTCAGTTAAGCATCTGCCTTCAGCTCAGGTCATGAGCCCAAGCTCCTGGAATCAAGCCCCACATAGGGCTTCCTGCTCAACTGGGAGCCTGCTTCTCCCTCTCCCTCTGCCTGCTGCTCCCCCTGTTTGTGCACTCTCTGTCTCTCAAATAAATAAATAAAATATTTTAAAAATATATTTTAAAAAAGAACTAGAAATTGAATCCAAGATGGGGAAGATAATGGCTCAGCTCACAAAATGAAGTAGTAACTGTCCTGCAAGCTTGAACTCTTTACCTACTTGGCCATTTGGGATTTTCTGTTTTATTTCTTCATGTACAGGATCTGAACAATCAATCAATCAATCAACCAATCATAAATATAGAAACCAAAGAGGGAGTCTTTCTCCCTACTTCTGTTCAAAGATTCCCTAAGTCACTTGTTTTCAAAGCTATTTTATTAGCTAAATATTTTTTCATTGAAAATGTATAACAGTAAATGAAGAGCCATAGTGATTATAGAACAGGTGGGTGGGGATGGGGAGAGGCTCGCCCACCTGAGCAGCCTCTCAGTACCTGTAGTGGCTCCATGAAGCACTGAGGAAGCATATTTGGGCTCCATGGAGGCCAAAAAAGACCAGAAAACTTGCAATAGAGTCTAGGATCCCAAGGATTTTTCAGGTTCATTAAGGCCAGTGTCTGCCTCCAGATGGGATCAAAACATAGCAAAAATACCTGTTGGAAGAATGTAATGAAGAGTGTGGAAGATTTTTTGGCTACTGCTTTCAGGAAAGAGAACAAGAGAATTCCTCTTTGCATGAATAAATCCTGATCTTTCATCTATGGTCAATTATTTGATGCATCACCACCAGAACTTCTTCAGATGCTTCAGGTAGGGAAACAGAAGGGCCTTCTCTGATAAATGAATTACCCCACCTCTGTAGATTTCAGCCTCCTTCAGCCGTAATTGCTTTTAGTGCTCAATTTGACTTTTCCTTTAGTTTTCTCTTCTTGAAATTTTCTCTGACCCAGATGTCTCCATTTATGTTCCAAGAGGTCAAATTCATGATACCTATATCTCTGTGGGCAATGGGACAATCTGGGTGAAGAGAAGTTCCAGACATAGTCAATGACCCAAACTCCCAGGACCACCTAATTCCTGTCTGAGTTCCCATGTTCCCCCGATAGAAAGCATAGTCTCCAAACCAGAAAAGACTTACCCATAAGCAAACTTCATAAGTGTTGCAAAGTAGAAAAAACATAGGAATTGGACTCAGAGGGCCTTGGGAGTGAGTCCCAACTCTACTACTTTGTAAGGTCTATGACTTTGTCACTTAACTTTCTCACAGAAATGGGTTAGTAATACCTATGTTACAAGGTTTTGTAGGGATTAAATGAGATCAAGAGCATATATAGACTTTGTTATAGTACCTGGCATAAATTATGCACTAAATAAATAATAGTTATTGTCACATGAGTAAGGCTTAAGTAAGTGAGGGTGGGAAGGAGATGTGTGAAATGGGTTTTGCGGGAAGGAGGGAAAGAAAAAGTGAATTAAGATTTTTCCCAATGGGGTACAATATAAAATGTAAGTGGTAAGTTAGTGTATTCTAGCAGGAAAAAAAGAGAATGTCTAGAGAGAAAAAAAATGGAAAGGTCTTAAAAATCAGGCTAGGAGGGACTGGGAGCAAGAAAGTACTTTTCCTATTTTTAAAAAATGCAGAGGGGGGAGGGGCAAGAAGGCGGAAGAGTAGGGTCCCCAAATCACCTGTCCCCACCAAATTACCTAGAAAACCTTCAAATTATCCTGAAAATCTATGAATTCCACCTGAGAATTAAAGAGAACACCTGGAATGCTACAGTGAGAAGAGTTCGCGCTTCTATCCAGGTAGGAAGACGGGAAAAAAGAAATAAAGAAACAAAGGCCTCCAAGGGGGAGGGACCCCACGAGGAGCCGGGCTGAGGCCGGGGCGAGTGTCCCCAGGACAGGAGAGCCCCGTCCCGGAGACGCAGGAGCTGCACCGACCTTCCCGGGCTGAAAGGGGCTCGCAGGGAGGTGGAGCAGGACCCAGGAGGGCGGGGATGCCCTCGGGCTCCCGGGGACACTAACCGGCACCTGCGCCCCGGGAGAGTGCGCCGAGCTCCCTAAGGGCTGCAGCGCACGGCGGGGCCCGGAGCAGCTCAGAGGGGCTCGGGGGCGGCTCCGCGGAGGGGGCTGCAGGGCGGGAGCAGCTCGGGGGGCTCGGGGGCGGCTCCGCAGAGGGGGCTGCGGGGCAGGAGCGCGAATCCACCAGCGTAGGCCCCGGAGCACAGGGCGCCGGGACCCAGCCCAGGATCCGGCCTCCCCCCCCCCTCCCCCGGGACAGGCAGAGGCCGGGAGGGCCCAGGCGCGCAAGGAGGCTCCTGCCCCGAGCTGAGCAGATCAGCGGCCCCGCCCCGGAGCCTCCAGGCCCTGCAGACGGAGAGCTCTGGAGCTACTGGGGGAGCTGACTCCAGGGCTCCAGAGCTGGCCCCGCCACTGCGGTTGTTCCTCCTGGGGCCTCACGGGGTAAACAGCCCCCACTGAGCCCTGCACCAGGCAGGGGGCAGAGCAGCTCCCCCAACTGCTAACACCTGAAAATCAGCACAACAGGCCCCTCCCCCAGAAGACCAGCTAGACGGACAAGTTCCAGGGGAAGTCAAGGAATTAAAGTATACAGAATCAGAAGATACTCGCCCATGTTTTTTTTTCCCTGTTTTGTTTTGTTTTGATTTTGATTTGTTTCCTTCCCCCACCCTTTTTTTCCCTTTCTTTCTTTTTCTTTCTCTTTTTCTTCTTTTTTTTCTTCCTTTTTTTTCTCTTTCTCTTTTCTTTTCCTTTTTCTCTCCTCTCTTTTTCACCTTTTCCCAATGCAACTTCCTTTTGGCAACTCTGCACTGAGCAAAATGACTAGAAGGAAAACCTCACCTCAAAAGAAAGAATCAGAAACAGTCCTCTCTCCCACAGAGTTACAAAATCTGGATTACAATTCAATGTCAGAAAGCCAATTCAGAAGCACTATGATACAGCTACTGGTGGCTCTAGAAAAAAGCATAAAGGACTCAAGAGACTTCATGACTGCAGAATTTAGAGCTAATCAGGCAGAAATTAAAAATCAATTGAATGAGATGCAATCCAAACTAGAAGTCCTAACGATGAGAGTTAATGAGGTGGAAGAACGAGTGAGTGACATACAAGACAAGTTGATGGCAAAGAGGGAAACTGAGGAAAAAAGAGAAACAATTAAAAGACCATGAAGATAGATTAAGGGAAGTAAACGACAGCCTGAGGAAGAAAAACCTACGTTTAATTGGTGTTCCCGAGGGCACCGAAAGGGACAGAGGGCCAGAATATGTATTTGAACAAATCCTAGCTGAAAACTTTCCTAATCTGGGAAGGGAAACAGGCATTCAGATCCAGGAGATAGAGAGATACCCCCCTAAAATCAATAAAAACCGTTCAACACCTCGACATTTAATAGTGAAGCTTGCAAATTCCAAAAATAAAGAGAAGATCCTTAAAGCAGCAAGAGACAAGAAATCCCTGACTTTTATGGGGAGGAGTATTAGGGTAACAGCAGACCTCTCCACAGAGTTCTGGCAGGCCAGAAAGGGCTGGCAGGATATATTCAGGGTCCTAAATGAGAAGAACATGCAACCAAGAATACTTTATCCAGCAAGGCTCTCATTCAGAATGGAAGGAGAGATAAAGAGCTTCCAAGACAGGCAGGAACTGAAAGAATATGTGACCTCCAAACCAGGTCTGCAAGAAATTTGAAGGGGGACTCTTAAAATTCCCCTTTAAGAAGAAGTTCAGTGGAACAATCCACAAAAACAAGGACTGAATAGATATAATGATGACACTAAACTCATATCTCTCAATAGTAACTCTGAACGTGAATGGGCTTAATGACCCCATCAAAAGGCGCACGGTTTCAGACTGAATAAAAAAGCAGGACCCATCTATTTGCTGTCTACAAGAGACTCATTTTAGACAGAAGGACATCTACAGCCTGAAAATAAAAGGTTGGAGAACCATTTACCATTCAAATGGTCCTCAAAAGAAAGCAGGGGTAGCCATCCTTATATCAGAAAAACTAAAATTTACCCCGAAGAGTATAGTGAGAGATGAAGAGGGACACTATCTCATACTTAAAGGATCTATCCAACAAGAGGACTTAACAATCCTCAATATATATGCCCCGAATGTGGGAGCTGCCAAATATATCAATCAATTAATAACCAAAGTGAAGAAATACTTAGATAATAATACACTTATACTTGGTGACTTGAATCTAGCGCTTTCTATACTCGATAGGTCTTCTAAGCACAACATCTCCAAAGAAATGAGAGCTTTAAATGATACACTGGACCAGATGGATTTCACAGATATCTACAGAACTTTACATCCAAACTCAACTGAATACACATTCTTCTCAAGTGCACATGGAACTTTCTCCAGAATAGACCACATACTGGGTCACAAATCGGGTCTGAACCGATACCAAAAGATTGGGATTGTCCCCTGCATATTCTCAGACCATAATGCCTTGAAATTAGAACTAAATCACAACAAGAAGTTTGGAAGGACCTCAAACACGTGGAGGTTAAGGACCATCCTGCTAAAAGATGAAAGGGTCAACCAGGAAATTAAGGAAGAATTAAAAAGATTCATGGAAACTAATGAGAATGAAGATACAACCGTTCAAAATCTTTGGGATGCAGCAAAAGCAGTCCTAAGGGGGAAATACATCGCAATACAAGCATCCATTCAAAAACTGGAAAGAACTCAAATACAAAAGCTTACCTTACACATAAAGGAGCTAGAGAAAAAACAGCAACTAGATGCTACACGCAGCAGAAGAAGAGAGTTAATAAAGATTCGAGCAGAACTCAATGAAATTGAGACCAGAAGAACTGTGGAACAGATCAACAAAACCAGGAGTTGGTTCTTTGAAAGAATTAATAAGATAGATAAACCATTAGCCAGCCTTATTAAAAAGAAGAGAGAGAAGACTCAAATTAATAAAATCATGAATGAGAAAGGAGAGATCACTGCCAACACCAAGGAAATACAAACGATTTTAAAAACATATCATGAACAGCTATACGCCAATAAATTAGGCAATCTAGAAGAAATGGACGCATTCCTGGAAAGCTACAAACTAACAAAACTGGAACAGGAAGAGATAGAAAACCTGAACAGGCCAATAACCAGGGAGGAAATTGAAGCAGTCATCAAAAACCTCCCAAGACACAAGAGTCCAGGGCCAGATGGCTTCCCAGGGGAATTCTATCAAACGTTTAAAGAAGAAACCATACCTATTCTCCTAAAGCTGTTTGGAAAGATAGAAAGAGATGGAGTACTTCCAAATTTGTTTTATGAGGCCAGCATCACCTTCATTCCAAAACCAGAGAAAGACCCAACCAAAAAGGAGAATTACAGACCAATATCCCTGATGAACATGGATGCAAAAATTCTCAACAAGATACTGGCCAATAGGATCCAACAGTACATTAAGAAAATTATTCACCATGACCAAGTAGGATTTATCCCTAGGACACAAGGCTGGTTCAACACCCGTAAAACAATCAATGTGATTCATCATATCAGCAAGAGAAAAACCAAGAACCATAGGATCCTCTCATTAGATGCAGAGAAAGCATTTGACAAAATACAGCATCCATTTCTGATCAAAACTCTTCAGAGTGTAGGGATAGAGGGAACATTCCTCAACATCTTAAAAGCCATCTACGAAAAGCCCACAACAAATATCATTGTCAATGGGGAAGCACTGGGAGCCTTTCCCCTAAGATCAGGAACAAGACAGGGATGTCCACTCTCACCAGTGCTATTCAACATAGTACTGGAAGTCCTAGCCTCAGCAATCAGACAACAAAAAGACATTAAAGGCATTCAAATTGGCAAAGAAGAAGTCAAACTCTCCCTCTTCGCCGATGACATCATACTCTACATAGAAAACCCAAAAGCCTCCACCCTAAGATTGCTAGAACTCATACAGCAATTCGGTAGCGTGGCAGGATACAAAATCAATGCCCAGAAATCAGTGGCATTTCTATACACTAACAATGAGACTGAAGAAAGAGAAATTAAGGAGTCAATCCCATTTATAATTGCACCCAAAAGCATAAGATACCTAGGAATAAACCTAACCAAAGAGGTAAAGGATCTATACCCTAAAAACTATAGAACACTTCTGAAAGAAATTGAGGAAGACACAAAAAGATGGAAAAATATTCCATGCTCATGGATTGGCAGAATTAATATTGTGAAAATGTCAGTGTTACCCAGGGCAATATACACGTTTAATGCAATCCCTATCAAAATACCATGGACTTTCTTCAGAGAGTTAGAACAAATTATTTTAAGATTTGTGTGGATCAGAAAAGACCTGAATAGCTAGGGGAATTTTAAAATAGAAAACCATATCTGGGGACATCACAATGCCAGATTTCAGGTTGTACTACAAAGCTGTGGTCATCAAGACAGTGTGGTACTGGCACAAAAACAGACACATAGATCAATGGAATAGAATAGAGAACCCAGAAGTGGACCCTCAAATTTATGGTCAACTAATATTCGATAAAGGAGGAAAGACTATCCATTGGAAGAAAGACAGTCTCTTCAATAAATGGTGCTGGGAAAATTGGACATCCACATGCAGAAGAATGAAACTAGACCACTCTCTTGCACCATACACAAAGATAAACTCAAAATGGATGAAAGATCTAAATGTGAGACAAGATTCCATCAAAATCCTAGAGGAGAACACAGGCAACACCCTTTTTGAACTCAGCCACAGTAACTTCTTGCAAGATACATCCACGAAGGCAAAAGAAACAAAAGCAAAAATGAACTATTGGGACTTCATCAAGATAAGAAGCTTTTGCACAGCAAAGGATACAGTCAACAAAACTCAAAGACAACCTACAGAATGGGAGAAGATATTTGCAAATGACATATCAGATAAAGGACTAGTTTCCAAGATCTATAAAGAACTTATTAAACTCAACACCAAAGAAACAAACAATCCAATCATGAAATGGGCAAAAGACATGAACAGAAATCTCACAGAGGAAGACATAGACATGGCCAACATGCACATGAGAAAATGCTCTGCATCACTTGCCATCAGGGAAATACAAATTAAAACCTCAATGAGATACCACCTCACACCAGTGAGAATGGGGAAAATTAACAAGGCAGGAAACCACAAATGTTGGAGAGGATGCGGAGAAAAGGGAACCCTCTTACACTGTTGGTGGGAATGTGAACTGGTGCAGCCACTCTGGAAAACTGTGTGGAGGTTCCTCAAAGAGTTAAAAATAGACCTGCCCTACGACCCAGCAATTGCACTGTTGGGGATTTACCCCAAAGATACAGATGCAATGAAACGCCGGGACACCTGCACCCCGATGTTTCTAGCAGCAATGTCCACAATAGCCAAACTGTGGAAGGAGCCTCGGTGTCCAACGAAAGATGAATGGATAAAGAAGATGTGGTTTATGTATACAATGGAATATTACTCAGCCATTAAAAATGACAAATACCCACCATTTGCTTCAACGTGGATGGAACTGGAGGGTATTATGCTGAGTGAAGTAAGTCAGTCGGAGAAGGACAAACATTATATGTTCTCATTCATTTAGGGAATATAAATAATAGTGAAAGGGAATATAAGGAAAGGGAGAAGAAATGTGGGAAATATCAGAAAGGGAGACAGAAACTAAAGACTGCTAACTCTGGGAAAGAACTAGGGGTGGTAGAAGGGGAGGTTGTACTAGGGTGGGGGGTGGGAGTGAATGGGTGACGGGCACTGGGGGTTATTCTGTATGTTGGTAAATTGAACACCGATAAAAAATAAATAAATAATAAATAAATAAATAAATAAATAAATAAATAAATAAATAAAATAAAAAATAAAAAATGCAGTTAGTAAAAACATAGTTTTATAGCATAGGTGAAATATTTAATCGGGAAAATACACATAAACTTGACAGTCAACAGATTATGAATTTTTATCATATTTCATTTTAATCTTCTGCATAATAGAGTTTTTCAACTTTTATAAAGCATTTCCTAGAGTTAAAAACTATCTCACATTCGACTTCATTTTAATTCCCATTTTGTATTTGAGAAGTTTAGGTCTTAAATAGGTTTCATAGCCAGTAATCAGCAAGAACTTTCTGACTGAATCTAGTGTTCATTTTACCATCAGAGAAGCTGTTTTAGAACTTTAAAACTTATATAACCAAGGAATATATTGGGGTCATTCATCTTCCCTCATTCACACTGGTCTCAACCCCAAGCTCCTTATTTACACATATATTTATCATCTTATGTGAAACACTGGGACAAGAATTGGATGTAAAATCAGAAAACCTGTCCTGGTCCTAGTTCTGAGACCATCTAGGTATGTGATCTTGTGTAAGTCATGTTCTGTGAGAAGATACTAAACATCTTTTGTTAGATGTATTTTAGGTATTCAGTGTTTGCTGATGTGATTATAAAATGGCATTTTTATTTCATGTTGCAAAGTTTGCTTATTTATATGAAATACAAAAATTTAATTTTTGTATGTTGACCCTATTAGTGGCAAACTTTCTAAATTCCTTTACTAATTTTAGTAATTTTTCTGTAGATTCTTTTGACTTTTCATATAGAAAATCATAGTATCTTTGAGTGATGGCAGTTTTCATTGTTTACAATGCTTACACCTTTTATTTCTTTTTCTTGCCTATTGCAATGGCTAGTACTCTGATATAAAGTTGAAGCTATAGTAGCAAACATCCATGTCTCGTTCCCAGTCTAAGGGAAAGGTTCTAAACATTTCCCCATTAAATATGGTTGCTGCAGATTTTGAGGACACTTCTATCTTTAGTTTTCTGATAGATTTTAAAAGTGAAAGGGTGATGTATTTAACATAATTCTTCTGCAACTCTTGATACTATCTTACTATTTTTCCCTTTTTCTGATTGATTTTTCAGATGCTAAACCACTTAGTAATATTGAATTATAATTTTTATATGTTTACTGGATTATATTTGTTAATATTTTGCTTTAGGGATTTTACATCTAAGATCATAAGAGAGACTGGCCTGTAGTATTCCTTTCTTATAATGATTTTGTCAGTTTCAGTGGCAAACTTATGTTGGCCTCATAAGACAAGTTGGGAAGTGTTCCTTATTTTTAGTCTCCAGAAAAGTTCGTGTAATATTGATACCATTATTTCTTTAAAAGTTTTGAATATTCACTGGTAAAGTCATTGGGCCTGGAGTTTTCCTTGTGAGAAGATACTTAATTTCAATTATTGATGACTAGATATGAAATCTTCTTCTCTTGTTACAATCTTTGTTTTATTTTTTTTTAATTTATTTTTTATTGGTGTTCAATTTACTAACCTACAGAATAACCCCCAGTGCCCGTCACCCATTCACTACAATCTTTGTTTTAATCTTGTTTGGGATACCTGGCTTACTCAGTCAGAAGAGCATATGCCTCTTGATCTTGGGGTCATGAGTTCGAGCCCTTCATTGTAGAGATTACTTAAATAAATAAAAGGCTTTTTAAAAATATAGTTTGTCTGATTTAAGTATTGCTACTCTGGCTTTCTTTTGATATCCATTTTCATGATAAATGTTTCCCTGACCCCTCACTTTCAATCTGCAGATGTCTTTAGGGCCTAAAATGAGTCTCTTGCAAAGAAGGACAATATATCATAATAAAGGGAACAATCCAACAAGAAGATATAACAATTGTAAATATTTATGCATCCAACATGGGATCACCCAAATGTATAAAACAATTAATAACAAACATAAAGGAACTCATTGATAATAATACAATATTAGGAGACATTAACACCTCATTTATACCAAATGGACAGATCACCAAAACAGAAAATAAACACAGAAACAATGGTTTTGGGAAAAAAAAAAAAAAAAAAAGAAACAATGGTTTTGAATGATAAACTGGACCAGGTGGATTTAACATACATATTCCGAACATTCCATCCTAAAATAGAATATGCATTATTTTCAACTGTACATGGGACATTCTCCATAAGAAATCACAACATATGAGGTTACAAATCAGACCTCAACAAATACAGGAAGACTGAAATCATACCACTCACCTTTTCTGACCACAACGCTATGAAACTTGAAGTCAACCATAAGAAAACAGTTGGGAAGACCACACATACATGGACACTTCACTACATGCTACTAAAGAATGAATGGGTCAACCAAGAAATCAAAGAAGAAAATAAAAACATACATGGAAACAAATGAAAATGAAAACCTTTGAGATGTAGCAGGAGTGGTCCTAAAAGGGAAGGATATAGCTATACAGGCCTACCTCAAGATGTGAGAAAAATCTCAAACAAACAATCTAACTTTACACCTAAAGGAGCTAGAAAAAGAACAACAAACAAAGCCTAAAGCCAGCAGAAGGAAGAAAATAATAAAGATTAGAGCAGAAATAAATGATATAGAAACTAAAAAACAAAACAATAAGACAATAGAACAGATCAATGAAACCAGGAGCTAGTTTTTTGGAAAAGAATAATAAAATTGATAAACCTCCAGGCAGACTTATCAAAAAGAAAGAGAAAGGACCTAGATAGATAAAAAATCACAAATAAGACAGGAGAAATAACAACGATCACCACAGAAATACAATTATAAGAGAATATTATGAAAAATTATATACCAACAAATTGGGTAATGTGGAAGAAATGGATGCACTCCTAGAAACATATAAACTACCAAAATTGAAACATGAAGAAATAGAAAACTTGAATGGACTGATAACTGACAAAGAAATTGAATCAGTAATCAAAAAACTCCCAACAAACAAAAGTCCAGGGCCAGATGGCTTCACAGGTAAACTCTACCAAATAAAAAACAGAAAAGGAAGGATAACTTCCAAATTCATTTTATGAGGCCAGCATTACCCTGATACAAAAACCAGATAAAGGGCAGCCCTAGTGGCCCAGCGGTTTAGCGCCACCTTCAGCCCGGGGTGTGATCCTGGAGACCCGGTATTGAGTCCCATGTCGCGCTCCCCGTATGGAGCCTGCTTCTCCTGTAAAAAAAATCTTAAAAAAAAAAAAAAAAACAGATAAAGACTCCACTAAAGGGACACCAGGGTGGCTCAGCGGTTGAGAGTCTGCGTTCAGCTCCTGGAGTCTTGGGATCGAGTCCCGCGTCGGGCTCCCCGCATGGAGCCTGCTTCTCCCTCTGGCCATGTCTCTGCCTCTCTCTCTGTTCTCTCATGAATAAATAAATAAAATATTTTTTAAAAAGACTCCACTAAAAAAGAGAACTATAGGACAATATGCCTAATGAACATGGATGCAAAAATTCTTGATATACAACAATACATTTAAAAAAACATTCACCACAATCAAGGGGGGTTTATTCCTCGGTTGCAAGGGTAGTTCAATATTTGCAAATCAATCAACATTATAAACTACATTTTTTTTAAGATTCTTTTTTTATTTATTCATGGGGGGGGGGGGGGGTTGGCAGAGACACAGGCAGAGGGAGAAGCAGGCTCCACGTAGGGAGCCGGACTCCAGGATCACACCCTGGGCCAAAGGCAGGCGCTAAACCGCTGAGCCACCCAGGGATCCCCTAAACTACATTAATACAAGAAAGAATAAGAACTATATGATTATTTCAATAGATGCAGAAAAAGCATTTGACAAAGATTAATATTCATTCATGATAAAAACCCTCAACAAAGTAGGTTTAGAAGGAACATACCTCAGCTTATAAAGGCCATATATGAAAAACCCACAGTTAATACCATCCTCAATGGGGAAAAATTGAGAGCTTTTCCTCTACAGTCAGGAAAAAAGACAGGGATGTATACTCTCACCACTGTTTTTTAACATAATACTGGAAGTTCTAGCTGCAACAATCAGGCAAAAAAAAAAATAGAATAAAAGAAGGAAAGGAGAGAGAGAGAGAAGAAAAGAAAAAAGAAAAGAAAAAAGAAGAAAAGAAAAGAAAAGAAACAAGCAAGCATCCAGGGATGCTTGGATGGCTCAGTGGTTGACCATCTGCCTTCAGGTCAGGTTATGATCCCAGGGTCTTGGGATGGAGTCCTGCATCAGGTTCCCTGCATGGAGCCTGCTTCTCCATCTGCCTATGTCTCTGCCTCTCTGTGTATCTCTCATGAATAAATAAATAAAATCTTTTTAAAAAATAAGAAAAGGCATCCAAATTGACAAGTCAAACTTTCACTATTTGCAGATGACATGATGCTGTCTATAAAAAACCTGAAAGACCACCCAAAACCTGCTAGAATTAATCAATGGATTCAGTAAAGTTGCAGGATACAAAATCAACATACAAAAATCTGTTGCATTTCTGTACACCAATAATGAAGCAGAAGAAAGAGAAATGAAGGAATCTATCTCATTTACAGCTGTACTAAAAACTATAAGATACATAGTAATAAACCTAACCAAAGAGATGAAAGATCTGTACTCTGAAAACTATAAAACACTAATGAAAGAAATTAAAGATGATGCAAAAAATGGAAAAACATTCTAGGCTGGCTCATGGTTTGGAAGAATAAATATTGTTAGAATGTGTATACTACCCAAAGTAATCTACCCATTTGATGCAATTCCTATAAAATACCACCAAAATTTTTCACAGGGCTAGAATAATCTTAAAATTTGTATGGAGCTACAAAAGACCCTGAATAACCAAAGCAAGCTTGGAAAAGAAAAACAAAGCTGTAAGCATCATAATTCTGGACTTGTAATTATATTACAAAGCTGAAGTGAACAAAATAGTATTGTACTGGCACAAAAATAGACACATAGATCAATAGAACAGAAAAGAAAACCCAGAAATGAACCCACAATTATATGGTCAGTTAATCTTTGACAAAGATTTCTTTGGAAAGAATATCCAAAGGGAAATAGTGACTTCATAAAATGGTGTTGGGAAAACTGGACAGCTACATGCAAAATAATGAAACTGGATCACTTTCTTACACCATACAAAATAAATTCAAAATGGATGAAACACCTAAATGTGAGACCTGAAACCATCAAAATTGTAGAGAAGAAAACAGGCAATAACCTCTTTGAGGGCAACCATAGCAACTTCTTTTTTATTATTTTTATTTATTTATTTATTCATGAGAGACACAGGGAGAGAGAGAGAGGCAGAGACACAGGCAGAGGAAGAAGCAGGCTCCGTGCAGGGAGCCGGACATGGGACTTGATCCCATGTCTCCAGAATCATGCCCTGGGCTGAAGGTGGCACTAAACCACTGAGCCACCCAGGCTGCCCAGCAACTTCTTTCTACATTTGTCTCCTGAGGCGAAGAAAACAAAAGCAAAAATAAACTATTGTGATGCCTCAGCTTTGCTTTTCCTTTTCAAGTTTGCTTTGGGTTATTTGGGCTCTTTTTATGATTCCATACATATTTTAGGATTGCTTGTTTTAGCTCTGTGAAAAATGTTATTGGTAGTTTGATAGGGGTTGCATTAAATTGTCTACCAGGTGTTGTATGGAAGTGTTGAATCACTATATTGTACACTTGAAACTGATATTATGTTGACTGACTGGAATTTAAATAAAAACTTTTTAAAAAGAAAGTATGATTTAGTTAGTCTTATAAAGATATATGAAACATAATTCCTCAAGATTTTATAGTTGTTTCTCAAACAGTTGCATAGATTTCATGTACTTCTTAAACATCCCATGAATCATATAAAATACAATCACAAAATGCAAAAAAATAAAGATAGCTCCGTGAAGCTAGATCGTGAAGTAAAGACTGTGTAGTAACAAAGCCACAGCTATCTTAGTAGAAATGTAGCAGGAGGGATCCCTGGGTGGCACAGCGGTTTGGTGCCTGCCTTTGGCCCAGGGCGCGATCCTGGAGACCCAGGATCGAATCCCACTTCGGGCTCCCGGTGCATGGAGCCTGTTTCTCCCTCTGCCTGTGTCTCTGCCTCTCTCTCTGTGTGACTATCATAAATAAATAAAAATTTAAAAAAAATAAAAATAAAAAATGTAGCAGGAGAAGTGAATCGTTATTGTTGTTAGCCACTGAAATTTTGGGTCACTTGTTATCACAGCAGAAGGTGGCCTAAGCTGACTGATACATTCAATTTCCCCTTCTGTAGATCCATAAGCTACTCTTTAACTCTGAGCTGCTCCACTCCTCCTTCATCCAGTATAGATCTTACTGTCAACAGGTAAATTTTTGTGAGGTTATTTCCTTTTGTGGGGCTCATAACATATCGCTAAGCCTCTTTACCCAGTCCAGAACATCCTGGGCATCTAGTCTTCTGGGAGTCAAGGGAAAGCCTTCACTGAGTCCATCAATGCTCACCAATCAACCAGTCTTTAGAGGTAACAGAAAAAGAGAGATGACAGTGGACTGAGAAGTGAATGAGGAGGAGACTACAGTATAGAGTATACTCCTCTCCCCTTAAAAAAGAAAAATTGGCTATAAAGAGAAAGACAGGGAAGTTCTTGGGAACTCCACCAGCCTGAAGTCTGATATGCTTTCTTATATACTCCAGATGGTTTCTCTCTCATTCCCTGTTACAGAGGAGTAAATTCTAGTTTGTGGAAGTAAGCCAAAGTTTTGGTTTCACCTTTTATTGTGTCTGTACTCACCACCTGTTTCCTTAGCAGAGTAGGTCCTTTTCTGCTGCAATGCTGGCCCTAGGGAAGCTGACTCTCTCTGGAGGAGATAAGGCTACGAATTCTGCCCATTATGTTTTAAAATGGAAAAAACTTGAGCAATAACAGTGCTAAAGCACAATAGAGAGCAATACAACAAAATTAGAGAAATGAACATTTTCTCAGTGAAGTAGGAGTCAAGAACCTGAGCTGAAAGCTAGAGAAGCAAGTGTTGAGAAAGGAGTGTCTTCATAGGAGTAATGAATTTTTAAATTGTGTAGACCTTGTGTTTGTGTGTGTGTGTGTACATGTTCACATTCAAAATCCAAGACCTGTCAGAGACGAGACAAATCCTTTACAGAACTTCTTGATCTCCTGCTTCTTAGTTAGTAAAGCAATTTGTGGCCAGGAGCTTTCTGCATTTGTATACCCTCAGCCAGACCTCTTTTGGCAATAGCCATATCAGTAGCCACTTTGTCCTATGACCAGTGGCCCCTTTGGCTCTGGTTAATGCTGCCTTTCCCATGGGCAGTAAACAATTCCTGACTCTCTGGAGGCTCTTCTCACCATTCCTCCCTAGGGCCACCTGGCACGAGATCCTGGAGATTTAATGAAAGAAGAAATACAAGTCACACAAACTGGCCAGGAGCTCTCCTCAGTACGTAAGGGAAAAAAGAAGAGAAAAATCCAAGTCTTAAGAGATCCACCTCCAGAAAGATCCACACCAGAATACTTTGGCTCTTAACCACTGCCTCTCTGTCTCTCTCCCTCCTCATATTATTGGCCGGAAAACAAAGTCCAGTTTTCGTGGAACCTGGCTTGAGATCTCTCATCTCCAGCCATTGGAACCACATCTCCTTCCAGCAACAGTGTCCTGTAGCAGGCAGCCTGGCTGGAAAACCAGAAGACACATCAGAACAAGAGCAGTCCTGCTCAATAAGGTTGGTTAAAGCCTTAGAGGCATATTGATATATGTAACAGGGGACTTTCTATAGAGAGATCTCTGGCCCAAGCCCCTCTAATTTATGCAGGACCTAGATTAGGGTAGTATCTTTCTCAAAGTCAGACATAGCTACTTCTCAGATAATAGCTGAACTGGAAGATTAAGTCTTTTGCTCTTTGTCCATGTAGAGTCTTTCTGTTCTGTTTCTTTATGTATCAGGTTCTAGACACACACACGAAAGTTAGGCTTTCATTTTAAATGGGAATGTGTTACTGGGCTACAAAGCCAGATAAAGAGTAGGAAGGAGATTTCCCGAGAGGATTGAAAATGAAAATGGTGGAGAATAGAAAAAGAGATTCTTAGTCCTTCTGGCAATGGAATCCCTAGTTTACTGTGTTTTAGAAAGCTTTTAGTAATGGAACCTTTTGCTCCAATTAAATCCTACTGCCAAATCAAGTATGATAAATAAAGAAGAGATGAGGCAATTGAAGTGGATGTGAGGGCCCAAAGACACCTCTAACTCCTCACTCCTCAATACTTAGAGTGGCCCCTAAAGCATTACAACAGAATATATAGGGTTCCATTCAACACACTTTGAAAACATGGCCTTAGTAGTGTTCTGGGATCATAAGTATGAGGGATTTCAATGGGGCATTAGGTTCAATCCCATGTACCCAAGCAGAACCAAACTACTGAGATGCCCAGCAGTGATGGGGAAAAGACCACAAAACAATTTGCTCTTTAGGAGTTCAGCTTCCTTTGCCCTGGGACTTTTCTTTCACTTCAATCCAATTTTCTCTTTGCCTTCCTCTCTAAAGAAAACAAAGCTAGGCGGAGAGTTTCCTGAAAGTCTCCAAGTCATTTCTTTACAAAAAAGAGACGTATTCAGTGGGAAAATAATTTTACATTAGAGAAACTATTTAAAAGAAAAAATGCCCACAAGCCTACTCCCCAATAGAGAAGTCTTTTCTTTTTGTTCATATGTTAAAATTTTTATTATTGCATAATATGGTGTGAGCTATATGGTTTACAAAAATATTTATTTCATTTACTCAATTTCATAAATGAACACAATAAGGCTTAAATAAACTGAGTAACTTTTTAAAAATAGATTTTATTTATTCATTCGTGAGAGACACACAGAGAGAGGCAGAGACATAGGCAGAGGGAGAAGTGAGACTCAATCCCAGGACCCCTGGATCACTACCTAAGCCAAAGGGAGATGCTCAATGACTGAGCCACCTAGGCTCCCTGAAACTGAGTAACTTTTAAGTTGATGATACCATTAGAATGTTTGAGCTAAGACTAAAATTAAGGTTACTACTCTAAGACTAGTTCTTTTTCCACTTCAGTAGCAGCTAACCCAGAACTGTAGAGACCACTGTCTAAGTATCAGAGCCAAGGCATATTGAAATATAATTTAGGTGAACTCCCTATTAGCAAAGTTGCTTGTGACCCCAAAACAACACAAAACTCAGCTTGTAACAATCAATTCAAAACCACCAATCAGACTAGTTGGAACATCTATTCTAATCCCAACCTCAACATCATTTTACTGAGACCTGAGGCAATGCATTCTCCTTATGTATAAAATAAAGGCTGTAAAGTCTGCTATGACACCACCCTTACTTGTTGTGAGTCTATGACCTTACTATTCTGAGAAGGAATCATTTGCCCATGGGGCCCCCTAGATTTTGGCTATAAAAGGTTTTTTGGGCTTAGCCACTGGGGCTTTTCTCCCTTTTTTTGACATACCCGACTTGCATGTGCCTGGTATTTTTATCAAAAGAGTGATGAGGTAGGGTGAAGGTATAGAGATCATGACAAGATAGTGCTACTAGTTAGAAAAGAAGGGCAAGTGAAGACATTGTATCTGAGAAGACACTTTCTTATCTCGAGTTTCCTGTGTTGGTCTATAGGTAAGGAGATATATTGTCTGTGAGTAGAAAATTCTTATTCACTGAGAAAGACTCAGATCAATGTCTTACCAAGTGGAGAAATCATTCATTTCTTTTGAGGGACAGAATCTCTAAGCAGCCATGAAAAACGTCAGTATAATTACTGAATTTGTCCTTCTGGGATTGTCTAGTGATCCCCAGATCCAGACTATGCTCTTTGTGCTGTTCCTGGGGATTTACCTTCTGACTTTGATGGGAAATCTGGTGATGATCCTGGTGATCAGGGTTGATTCTCATCTCCAAACACCCATGTACTTCTTCCTCGGACACTTATCCTTCCTGGATCTCAGTTTCTCCTCAGTCACTGTGCCCAAAATGCTACAGAACTTCTTATCTCAGAAGAAAAGCATCTCGGTGTGGGGTTGCATCACTCAGAGTTTCTTTTTCACTCTCTCTGGAGGAACAGAAGCTTGTCTGCTCTCTGCCATGGCCTATGACCGCTATGCTGCCATCTGCTACCCTCTGGTCTACACCATGGTCATAAACAGGCCTCTCTGTATTGTGACTGTGAGTATAGCTTGGACAGTGGGATTTCTGATTTCCTTGATGAATATTCTTTTCATCTACAAGTTACATTTCTGTGGGTCCAACATTATCCCCCATTTCAGCTGTGAGCTACCTCCGCTCTTTCCTCTGTCCTGTACAGATCCCATTGTCAATGAGATTCTTCTAGCAGTGTCATGTGCGTTTCTGGGACTGCTGACACTTCCCCTAATCCTCTTCTCTTACTCCAGAATCATTTCTGCCATTCTGAACATCCGCTCCTCTGAGGGCCAAGCCAAAGCCTTCTCCACCTGCTCCTCCCACCTCACCGTGGTACTCTTGTTCTATGGGACAGCTCTATTCAGGTACATCAGCCCTGCCTCAGGCTCAGTGTTGGAGCGAGTGGTCTCCATTCAGTACAGTGTGATCACATCTTTGGTGAACCCCCTCATCTACAGTCTCAAGAACCAAGAGGTGAAGGCAGCTCTGCAGAGGATGCTAAAGCAACAAAAGTGTGCCCTGGGGTAGAAAAAAAAGCTGTGTCATTCGGCTCAGAAATAGAACAAAATTATCTCTAAAGAAGAATGATTTTTATAAGCCTAGAGCACTTGGGGAAGTTGCATTTCAATTAAATTCAAGTGTTTGTCTGGACTTCAAAGCAAATAAGCTCTCACAAAAATGGAGGCCAGGGAAAGAATTTGAGGTATGGGCTCCTATCTAGCAACCCTTTACAAAATAATCTGAGAGAAGGATCTTGGCTTCATCTGAGAAGACAGCAGATGAGGTGTATTTGGAGCAGAGTAGGATGTCTGACCAAATTGATTATTTCTGGAGTGTCTTTGAAGATGTTTCCAGAAGAATTTGAATCAATGAGCTGGATAAAGAAGATTGCCCTCACCGATGTGACTATCATGCACTCTGTTCAGGGCCCAAATAGAACAAAACTGCAGTGGCAGGGTGAATCTGCATTCTCTGCTTGAAGTGGAACATCCATCTTCTCCTACCTTCAGGCATTGATGTTCTTATTCTTGGGCCTTCAAACTCAGATTAGAACTTACAACACTGGCTCCCCTGATTCAGGCTTTTGGTTTGGACTGGAATTATACCACTGGCTTTTCTGGTCTCCCAGCTTGCAGACAGCAGGTCATGGGATTTCTCAGCCTCCATAACCATGCCAGCCAAGCCACCGTAATAAATCTCTTATTCTATTCTATTCTATTCATTCTGTTTTCTGGAAAAGTGTGACCAATACAGCAGGAAAACATAAAAAAGAAAAATTAATAGATTGCCTATTTTGTTTTCCCTAAACTCTCCTACTTGGGGGCTTACATTTAAAAATAAAATTATGTGCATGTGCGCCTGTGAATCACTATTTTTGTATCCTTTGGATACAAATAAATTTTGGAACAATTGACATCTATCTATCTATCTATCCCACATCTTCTTTACCCATTCATCAGTTGATGCACATTTGGGCTCTTTTTGTGTTTTGGCTATTGGTGGATAGCACTGCTATAAGCAATTGCACTAATAGGTATTATCCAAAGGAGTATATATATATATTGAGGTGGCAAGGCATATTAATTTCTTTAGGGTGGACTTTTCAATCAATAGAGTTGGAATGATTAGCTATCCATGTAGAGAATTAATGAAACTTTATCCTCACCTACCATATGCAAAGGTCAATTCCCGTTAGACTAAAGTATTAAATGTGAAAAGGGAAACTATAAATCTTTTATAAATGTGGATGGAACTGGAGGGTATTATGTTGAGTGAAGTAAGTCAATCGGAGAAGGACAAATATTATATGGTTTCATTAAAGGGGAATATAAAAAATAGTGAGAGGGATTAAAGGGAAAAGGAGAAAAAATGAGTGGGAAATATCAGAGAGGGTGACAGAACATGAGTGACTCCTAACTCTGGGAAACGAACAAGGGGTAGTGGAAGAGGAGGTGGGCGGGGGAATGGGGTGACTGGGTGACTGGCACTGAGGGGGGTACTTGACAGGATGAGCACTGGGTGTTATACTATATGTTGGCAAATCGAACTCCAATAAAAAAATATACAAAAATATATAATAGGGCAATGTATTGATAATAAAGAAGGATTTTTTAAAACAAGATATGAAAAGCGGTAAGTACAAAAAGTTGATAAATACAATTGTGTATATGTGCAATATATATATAAATACAATTATATTAAAATTATGAACTTTATCAAAAATCTCAGCAGAATGAAAAGACAAGCCACAAAGTAGGAAAAATATTTGCCACACATATGAATAGCAAAGTTCTAGTATACTACATTATAAAAAGAAAAAAATTATTCTGATAAGAAAATGAGCAAAAGAATAGAACAGGAACTTGACAGAAGAGGAAATCTATTCTGTAAGTTCCTCAGCCTTAATAGTAATCATACAAATTAAAACCACAATGAAAAAATACCATTAAACAAGTATTAGAATGGCAAAACATAAGAAACCCAATAAAATGAAGCTTTGGTAATAATGTCGAACAATGAGGACTTTCATTTTGGGTAACGTTTTAGCTACCCATTATGTGATAAAGTTACTTCAGCCCAGAATTCCACAACTAGGTATTTATCCTAGAAAAACTCATACTCACTACACCAAAATAAAAGTACAAGAATGTTTGTGGTAGCACTGTTTGTAATAACCAAAATCAGGAAATAACTCAAATGGCCATGTACAATAGAAATAGATAAATTTTGATATATACATACTGTGAAGTGAATATAATCAATGAAAATGAACAAACTAGTCATATGAAATAGCATGAATAAATTTCAAATATAATATGAACAAAATGATAGGTAATACATTCCTCTATTCATATAAAGTTCAAATAAAGGCAAACAGAACTGTACTATTTGGAGATGCATATATAAATGGTAAAACCAGGAGGAAAATTAAGATGATAGAATAATAATGGGACCCTATGCCTGCCTCATCCCTTAAACACAGCTGGATCAAATCATTCTGAACACCCAAGAAATCTGAGGACTGAGAGAGCAAACTGCACATATAGAGGGTGAAAAACAGCCATATTGTGGAAGTTAGGAGTTGTGGAGAGTTGATTTGGGAGAGAAAAGAATTGGGAGTACTGCAGAGGGGAGCCCTAATCACAGAGAGAGGAAAGAAAGAGAGAGAGAGAGAGAGAGAGATACACAAGGGATTGCACAAGAAAAACTCTTCCCCAAAACCATTGACTGGGAAAAGGAGGCGCTGTTTATCACAAGAAGCACCCTTAAGCCCACCAGACATGACCCCAGCGATGGTGTAGATTTCTAAAACTTCAGACTTTGAGCTCTGCTGCTTATGATAAACAGCTCCTGTAGATGTGCAACTTCTTTTCTGGGACAAATCGGCACCAGCCACAATGCAATGGGACCCTACCCCAGAGTATCAGCATGGGTCTAGCCAGGCTGGGTTCCTAAAACTTGGGAGTTTTTGAAATCCATCCACAAACCTGAGATAAAACACAGGAGTACTGTGCCACCAGGCAGGCAGGCAGCTTGGACACAGGGTGAAAGCAGGGTTCTGATAGAATCTTGGAACACAAGAGGGAGATTGTTTGCTCTTCTGTGAGAGCTTCCTGAACAGGAGTGGGCGCAAACTGCCCTCTCCAGGGTTGAGAGAGTCTGGTGATGCCATACACTTCCCTCCTCAACAGCAGGGACAGACTTCAGTGAGCAACACAGTGCCCCCTCAGTGGAGACCACAGCCTCTTACACCAAGCCCCATCCCACTGCACCCTGCAAGTGCACCTTTATTAGGGCAAGTTAGCCTGAGAACCAGCATAGCAGGCCCCTTCCCCAGAAAATGAGCACAAACCCTCTGCACGCGCCAAGTCTACTGATAATAGAATGATGCAAAGCTTCAGCTCTAGTGGAAATAGGATCAGGTTTGTTTTAAGAAGCAATCCAAAGCACACCTAGTTAAAATGCCACACATTGAACAAGGTCCAAACACATTGCCACAGAGACTAGAAAGGAACTGACAAAATCAACAAATCAATTACTTTATAGGTAATACAATGGTACTAAATTCTTCTCAATCAATAATTACCATGATGCGATACCACCCACACCTGTCAGACTGGCTGAAATTACCAATTTCAAGATGTTGGCAAGAATGCAAAGGTAGGGGACAACCCTCTTACACTGTTGGTGAGAATGCAAACTGGTGCAGCCACTCTAGAAAGCAATTCGGCAGTGTGGCAGAATACAAAATCAATGCCCAGAAATCAGTGGCATTTCTATACACTAACAATGAGACTCGAGAAAGAGAAATCAAGGAGTCAATCCCATTTACAACTGCACCCAAAAGCATAAGATACTAGGAAAAGCATAAGATACTAGGAATACCTAAAAACTACAAAATACTTCTGAAAGAAATTGAGGAAGACACAAAGAGATGGAAAAATATTCCATGCTCATGGATTGCAAGAATTAATATTGTGAAAATGTGAATGCTACCCAGGGCAATTTACACATTCAAAGCAATCCCTATCAAAATACCGTGGGCTTTCTTCAGAGAGTTGGAACAAATAATCTTAAGATTTGTGTGGAATCAGAGAAGACCCCAAATAGCCAGGGGAATATTGAAAAAGAAAACCAGAGCTGGCGACATCACAATGCCAGATTTCAAGTTGTACTACAAAGCTGTGATCATCAAGACAATGTGATACTGGCACAAAAACAGACACATAGATCAATGGAACAGAATAGAGAACCCAGAAATGGGCCCTCAACTCTATTGTCAACTAATATTCGACAAAGCAGGAAAGATGATCCACTGGATAAAGCACAGTCTCTTCAATAAATGGTGCTGGGAAAATTGGACAGCCACATGCAGAAGAATGAAACTAGACCATTCTCTTACACCATACACAAAAATAAACTCAAAATGGATGAAAGATCTACATGTGAGACAAGAATCCATCAAAATCCTAGAGGAGAACACAGGCAACACCCTTTTTGAACTTAGCCACAGCAACTTCTTGTAAGATACATCTATGAAGGCAAGGGAAATAAAAACAGAAATGAATTATTGGGACTTCATCAAGATAAAAAGCTTCTGCACAGCCAAAAAAAAAAAAAAAAACAGTCAACAAAACTAAAAGACAACCTACGGAATGGGAGAAGATATTTGCAAATGACATATCAGATAAAGGGCTAGTATCCAAGATCTAGAAAGAACTTATTAAACTCAACAGCAAAGAAACAAAAAAATCCAATCATGAAATGGGCAAAGGACATGAAGAGAAATCTCACAGAGGAAGGCATAGACATGGCCAACAAGCACAGGAGAAAATGCTCCGCATCACTTGCCATCAGGGAAATACAAATCAAAACCACAATGAGATACCACCCCACACCAGTGAGAATGGGGAAAATTAACAAGACAGGAAACCACAAATGTTGGAGAGGATGTGGAGAAAGGGGAACCCTCTTCCACTGATGGTGGGAATGTGAACTGGTGCAGCCACTCTGGAAAACTGTGTGGAGGCTCCTCAAAAAGTTAAAAATAGAACTACCCTACAACGCAGCAATTGCACTACTGGGGATTTACCCCAAAGATACAGATGCAGTGAAATGGCAGGACACCTGGACCCCAATGTTTATTATAGCAGCAATGTCCACAATAGCCAAACTGTGGAAGGAGCCTCGGTGTCCAGGGAAAGAAGAATGGGTAAAGAAGATGTAGTCTATGTATACAATGGAATATTAGCGATTAGAAACGAGGAATACCCACCATTTGCTTCAACGTGGATGGAACTGGAGGGTACTATGCTGAGTGAAGTAAGTCAATCAGAGAAGGACAAACATTTATATCGTCTTTTACTTCACCTCTCATCTTTTACTTTTCTCCAATACCCTGCATTTCTAAGCATGTTTTCAAATTTGGATTCCTATGTCTCCTTTTACCTGTTACAGGCTTAAAAGCTCTTTTATATTTTTTTTCTAGAAATGCAAATACCATTTTTAGGTGAGGCAAACATGGAAAACCAAGTTTGGGTGATTGTAATTGTGATCTACTCTTCCACAAACCATTGCCTTGTATCCAAAGTTTTTGCTAAACAGAGGTGTGTTGGAAAATTGAAATCTTAACCTATGGCCTCTTGGAGCCCTATGAGTGTTAGAAGGCATTAATAGACGAAGAACTTGAACTGGACTGGGAAACTAGCTAGGCTATGCAGGTTGGGTCAGCCCTGGCTACCAATTTTGGTTCGTAATCACCTGAAAAATCTAAAATATACCATTAAGAAGTGAAGTTAAGGGGTTTCATATGGTATGGATTAGTTCTAATAGAATTTGGTCCTTGGCATCAATGACTTAATAGATGGTGACTTTGTGCAAGTTATAGAACCTGTGTGATTCAATATTCTTGTTTGTAAAATTAATTCAATAAAGAATACTTCTGTTTTTGCTTTCATTCTCACAATAGTTCTATGTTAAACATCTGCAATTTTACAGATGAGAAAACTGAAGTTCTGAGGGGTTTATTTAATAGCTTATTTTCACAGAGCAGAACTAGGACTAGGTTTTTTATATCAGTACCTGTGCTTATCCTGACTTTACCACACTTTCATTTCCAGGGCTCTGATCATCCCAAAATATCTATTGCTTACATAGAATTCTGGGTAATCTTTTTATTGTAAAAATACCTCTTCTTATTGTTATTTTGGTGATATTGCAATGCATGAAATTTGGGGGTAGTTGAAAACAAGAGAAAGAAGGAAGAAAGGAAAAAAAGGAAAAAAGGAAGGAAGGAAAGAAGGAATGAACCAGAACAACCAACTTTCTGGTAGCAGTTGCTACCAGAAAGGTGGTTGTTATATTTCCCATATTTAAAGAAAATAAATATTGAAAAATAGTATTAATAATTTGGTAAAATATATTTGAAATTCATATTTTATACTTGCTTCTCATTCCACTTATAGGCATTTATTTTACTTAGCCAGTATTCAATGTCTAATGTATTAGACCTACAACAGGGTATAAGGAAAAAAATGACTGACAGATGTCTTAGGAAGATTTCCACTTTCAAGGATCCTCACTCCACATTCAGTTGGCCTACATATTGAGTACTCAATACTCAGTGCTTGGTTTCTGGTATAAAAGTTTGATTAAGACAGTTGCTCCTGTGAGTATTTTGCCATCTGCATTATTTTTCTAGGGATACCATAATAAAGTACCACAAATTGGGTGGATTAAAACAACAAAAAGTTATTATCTTACAGTTCTGGAAGTTGTTAGACTGGTGTCCCCAAAGTTGATTCCTTTTGAGTGCTCTAAGAGTGAACTATTCCAGGTCTCCCCTCATCTTCAGTGGCCTCAGGCATTCCTTAGACCCTATCCTCCAGTTGCATCACTCCAATTTTTATGTTCTCACATGACATTCTCCCTGTGTCTTCATGTCATCTTCCTTTTCTATACGTGTCTGGTTCTATGTCCAAATTTCTCCTTTTTATAAGGATACGAGTTGTATTGGATTAGGGATCACCCTAGTGACCTCGTTTTAACTTGATTACCTCTGTAAAGACCTTATTTCCAAATAAAATAATATTCTGAGGTGCAGGATGTTAAGACTTCAACATATCTTCCCATAGAAGATTCCCAATTCCACCCATAATACCATCTGTCTTTCCCTTTTTTTCTTAAAGTTTGCCAAATTAGTTGAAAACCAAATGACTCCAGTCTATTCTGATCAATATTATTTTTCGTACTGACACTGCAATATGATGAAAACTCATTTTTTATGCTCTTAAGAAATGCCTAGAAAAGTAAATTAAAATAGAGGTTATACACAGATGAAGAAAAATAGAGTGTTCTTAGCAATAAAAGTATCAGGTTTGTAAAATATGAAAAAAAAATGGACGAGATCTTGCAAAGAGTTAGGTTGTATCTGCTCAGAGAAAGTCCTCCAGGTGACGGGATCAACCATGGGCTGTGAGATTGCCATATTGGCTGTCATAGTATTCTACACAATCTTGCATTTCACCAGAGAGTTCATTTTATAGCAAAAATTTATGAGCAATGAGCTCATGCTCGTGGAATTTATTAGTTTTACCATATTCCCCATCACGCTGAAGCTGCCATTATGAAATGGTAGAATGGCTTTTTGAAATCTCATTTATCATGGCAGCTGAGTAGACAACACTTTGTCAGTGTCCTGCAGCAATTCTCAAATTATTTGGTATCAGGACCAATTTTTATGTTCTTAAAAATTATTGAAGTTTCCAAAGAGATCTTTTTAATGTGTGTTATGCCTATTGGTATTTATTGCTTTATAAATTAAAATTGAGAATGTAGGAGCACCTGGGTGGCTCAGTCAATTAAGCATCTACCTTTGGCTCAGGTCATGATCTCAGGGTCCTGGAGAGTCTTTCCCCCCACCACCTTGTGCTCTCTCTCTCAAAAATAAATAAATAGGGACGAGGAGGAGGGGCAAGATGGTGGAAGAGTAGGGTCCCCAAGTCACCTGTCCCCACCAAATTACCTAGATAAACTTCAAATCATCCTGAAAATCTACGAATTCGGCCTGAGATTTAAAGAGAGACCAGCTGGAATGCTACAGTGAGAAGAGTTCGCGCTTCTATCAAGGTAGGAAGACGGGGGAAAAAGAAATAAAGAAACAAAAGGCCTCCAAGGGGGAGGGGCCCCGCGAGGAGCCGGGCTGAGGCCGGGGCGAGTGTCCCCAGGACAGGAGAGCCCCGTCCCGGAGACGCAGGAGCTGCACCGACCTTCCCGGGCGGAAAGGGGCTCGCGGGGAGTTGGAGCAGGACCCAGGAGGGCGGGGATGCCCTCGGGCTCCCGGGGACACTAACAGGCACCTGCGCCCCGGGAGAGTGCGCCGAGCTCCCTAAGGGCTGCAGCGCACGGCGGGACCCGGAGCAGCTCGGGGGGCTCGGGCGGCGGCTCCGCGGAGGGGGCTGCGGGGCAGGAGCGCGAATCCACCAGCGTAGGCCCCGGAGCACAGGGCGCCGGGACACAGCCCAGGATCCGGCCTCCCCCGGGACAGGCAGAGGCCGGGAGGGCCCAGGACAGCGAGGACGCTCCTGCCCCGAGCTGAGCAGATCAGCGGCCCCGCCCCGGAGCCTCCAGGCCCTGCAGACGGAGAGCTCCGGAGTTACTGTGGGGGCTGACTCCAGGGCTCCAGAGCTGGCCCCGCCACTGGGGTTGTTCCGCCTGGGGCTTCACGGGGTAAACAACCCCCACTGAGCCCTGCACCAGGCAGGGGCACAGCAGCTCCCCCAACTGCTAACACCTGAAAATCAGCACAACAGGCCCCTCCCCCAGAACACCAGCTAGACGGACAAGTTCCAGGGGAAGTCAAGGGACTTAAAGTACACAGAATCAGAAGATACTCCCCCGTGTTTTTTTTTTTTATTTCTGATTGATTCCCCTACCCTTTTTCTTCCCCTTTCTTTTTCTTTCTCTTTTTCTTCTCCTTTTTCATTTTTTCTTCCTTTTTTCTTTTTTCTTTTTCTCTTTTCTTTCCTTCTTTCTCTCCTCTCTTTTGCTCCTTTTCCCAATACAACTTTTTTTTGGCCTCTCTACACTGAGCAAAATGACTAGAAGGAAAACCTCACCTCAAAAGAAAGAATCAGAAACAGTCCCCTCTCCCACAGAGTTACAAAATTTGAATTACAATTCAGTGTCAGAAAGCCAATTCAGAAGCACTATTATACAGCTACTGGTGGCTCTGGAAAAAAGCATAAAGGACTCAAGAGACTTCATGACTGCAGAATTTAGATCCAATCAGGCAGAAATTAAAAATCAATTGAATGAGATGCAATCCAAACTACAAGTCCTAACGACAAGGGTTAACGAGGTGGAAGAACGAGTGAGTGACATAGAAGACAAGTTGATGGCAAAGAGGGAAACTGAGGAAAAAAGAGACAAACAATTAAAAGACCATGAAGATAGATTAAGGGAAATAAACGACAGCCTGAGGAAGAAAAACCTACGTTTAATTGGGGTTACCGAGGGCGCCGAAAGGGCCAGAGGGCCAGAATATGTATTTGAACAAATCCTAGCTGAAAACTTTCCTAATCTGGGAAGGGAAACAGGCATTCAGATCCAGGAAATAGAGAGATCCCCCCCTATAATCAATAAAAACCGTTCAACACCTCGACATTTAATAGTGAAGCTTGCAAATTCCAAAGATAAAAAGAAGATCCTTAAAGCAGCAAGAGACAAGAAATCCCTGACTTTTATGGGGAGGAGTATTAGGGTAACAGCAGACCTCTCCACAGAGACCTGGCAGGCCAGAAAGAGAAAGGGCTGGCAGGTTATATTCAGGAATATTCTCATATATTCCTAAATGAGAAGAACATGCAACCAAGAATACTTTATCCAGCAAGGCTCTCATTCAAAATGGAAGGAGAGATAAAGAGCTTCCAAGACAGGCAGGAACTGAAAGAATATGTGATCTCCAAAACAGCTCTACAAGAAATTTTAAGGGGGACTCTTAAAATTCCCCTTTAAGAAGAAGTTCAGTGGAACAATGCACAAAAACAAGGACTGAATAGATATCACGATGACACTAAACTCATATCTGTCAATAGTAACTCTGAACATGAACGGGCTTAATGACCCATCAAAAGGCGCAGAGTTTCAGACTGGATAAAAAAGCAGGACCCATCTATTTGCTGTCTACAAGAGACTCATTTTAGACAGAAGGACACCTACAGCCTGAAAGTAAAAGGTTGGAGAACCATTTACCATTCAAATGGTCCTCAAAAGAAAGCAGGGGTAGCCATCCTTATATCAGATAAACTAAAATTTACCTCGATAACTGTAGTGAGAGATGAAGAGGGACACTATATCATACTTAAAGGATCTATCCAACAAGAGGACTTAATCCTCAATATATATGCCCCGAATGTGGGAGCTCCCAAATATTCAAATCAATTAATAACCAAAGTGAAGAAATACTTAGATAATAATACACTTATACTTGGTGACTTCAATCTAGCTCTTTCTACCCTCAATAGGTCTTCTAAGCACAACATCACCAAAGAAACAAGAGCTTTAAATGATACACTGGACCAGATGGATTTCACAGATATCTACAGAACTTTACATCCAAACTCAACTGAATACACTTTCTTCTCAAGTGCACATGGAACTTTCTCCAGTATAGACCACATAGTGGGTCACAAATCGGGTCTGAACCGATACCAAAAGATTGGGATCGTCCCCTGCATATTCTCAGACCATAATGCCTTGAAATTAGAACTAAATCACAACAAGAAGTTTGGAAGGACCTCAAACACGTGGAGGTTAAGGACCATCCTGCTAAAAGATGAAAGGGTCAACCAGGAAATTAAGGAAGAATTAGAAAGATTCATGGAAACTAATGAGAATGAGGATACAACCGTTCAAAATCTTTGGGATGCAGCAAAGCAGTCCTGAGGGGGAAATACATCGCAATACAAGCATCCATTCAAAAACTGGGAAGAACTCAAATACAAAAGCTAACCTTACACATAGAGGAGCTAGAGAAAAAACAGAGATGGACCCTACACCCAGCAGAAGAAGAGAGTTCATTAAGATTCGAGCAGAACTCAACGAAATCGAGACCAGAAGAACTGAGGAACAGATCAACAAAACCAGGAGTTGGTTCTTTGAAAGAATTATAAGATAGATAAACCATTAGCCAGCCTTATTAAAAAGAAGAGAGAGAAGACTCAAATTAATGAAATCATGAATGAGAAAGGAGAGATCACTACCAACACCAAGGAAATACAAACGATTTTAAAAACATATTATGAACAGCTATACGCCAATAAATTAGGCAATCTAGAAGAAATTGACGCAATTCTGGAAAGCCACAAACTACCAAAACTGGAGCAGGAAGAAATAGAAAACCTTAACAGGCCAATAACCAGGGAGGAAATTGAAGCAGTCATCAAAAACCTCCCAAGACACAAGAGTCCAGGGCCAGATGGCTTCCCTGGGGAATTCTATCAAATGTTTAAAGAAGAAATCATACCTATTCTAGCAAAGCTGTTTGGAAAGATAGAAAGAGATGGAGTACTTCCAAATTCATTCTATAAGGGATCCCTGGGTGGCTCAGTGGTTTGACGCCTGCCTTTGGCCCAGGGCGTGATACTGGAGTCCCGGAATCAAGTCCCACATCGGGTTCCCGGCATGGAGCCTGCTTCTCCCTCTGCCTGTGTCTCTGCCTCTGTGTGTGTGTGTGTGTGTGTGTGTGTGTGTGACTATCATAAATAAATAAAAATCTTTAAAAAAAAAAATTCGTTCTATGAGGCCAGCATCACCTTAATTCCAAAACCAGACAAAGACCCAACCAAAAAGGAGAATTACAGACCAATATCCCTGATGAACATGGATGCAAAAATTCTCAACAAGATACTAGCCAATAGGATACAACAATACATTAAGAAAATTATTCACCATGACCAAGTAGGATTTATCCCCGGGACACAAGGCTGGTTCAACACTCTTAAAACAATCAATGTGATCCATCATATCAGCAAGAGAAAAACCAAGAACCATATGATCCTCTCATTAGATGCCGAGAAAGCATTTGACAAAATACAACATCCATTCCTGATCAAAACTCTTCAGAGTGTAGGGATAGAGGGAACATTCCTTGACATCTTAAAAGCCATCTATGAAAAGCCCACAGCAAATATCATTCTCAATGGGGAAGCACGGGGAGCCTTTCCCCTAAGATCAGGAACAAGACAGGGATGTCCACTCTCACCAGTGCTATTCAACATAGTACTGGAAGTCCTAGCCTCAGCAATCAGACAACAAAAAGACATTAAAGGCATTCAAATTGGCAAAGAAGAAGTCAAACACTCCCTCTTCGCCGATGACATGATACTCTACATAGAAAACCCAAAAGACTCAACCCCAAGATTGCTAGAACTCATACAGCAATTTGGTAGCGTGGCAGGATACAAAATCAATGCCCAGAAGCCAGTGGCATTTCTATACACTGAGACTGAAGAAAGAGAAATTAAGGAGTCAATCCCATTTACAATTGCACCCAAAAGCATAAGATACCTAGGAATAAACCTAACCAAAGAGGTAAAGGATCTATACCCTAAAAACTATAGAACACTTCTGAAAGAAATTGAGGAAGACACAAAGAGATGGAAAAATATTCCATGCTCATGGATTGGAAGAATTAATATTGTGAAAATGTCAATGTTACCCAGGGCAATATACACGTTTAATGCAATCCCTATCAAAATACCATGGACTTTCTTCAGAGAGTTAGAACAAATTATTTTAAGATTTGTGTGGAATCAGAAAAGACCCCGAATAGCCAGGGGAATTTTAAAAAAGAAAACCATATCTGGGGGCATCACAATGCCAGATTTCAGGTTGTACTACAAAGCTGTGGTCATCAAGACAGTGTGGTACTGGCACAAAAACAGACACATAGATCAATGGAACAGAATAGAGAACCCAGAAGTGGACCCTCAAATTTATGGTCAACTAATATTCGACAAAGCAGGAAAGACGATCCACTGGAGGAAAGACAGTCTCTTCAATAAATGGTGCTGGGAACATTGGACATCCACATGCAGAAGAATGAAACTAGACCACTCTCTTTCACCATACACAAAGATAAACTCAAAACGGATGAAAGATCTAAATGTGAGACAAGATTCCATCAAAATCCTAGAGGAGAACACAGGCAACACCCTTTTAGAACTCAGCCACAGTAACTTCTTGCAAGATACATCCACGAAGGCAAAAGAAACAAAAGCAAAAATGAACTATTGGGACTTCATCAAGATAAGAAGCTTTTGCACAGCAAAGGATACAGTCAACAAAACTAAACTGAAAGCCTACAAAATGGGAGAAGAGATTTGCAAATGACGTATCAGATAAAGGGCTAGTTTCCAAGATCTATACAGAACTTATTAAACTCAACACCAAAGAAACAAACTATCCAATCATGAAATGGGCAAAAGACATGAAGAGAAATCTCACAGAGGAAGACATAGACATGGCCAACACGCACATGAGAAAATGCTCTGCATCACTTGCCATCAGGGAAATACAAATCAAAACCACAAGGAGATACCACCTCACACCAGTGAGAATGGGGAACATTAACAAGGCAGGAAACCACAAATGTTGGAGAGGATGCGGAGAAAAGGGAACCCTCTTACACTGTTGGTGGGAATGTGAACTGGTGCAGCCACTCTGGAAAACTGTGTGGAGGTTCCTCAAATAGTTAAAAATAGACCTGCCCTACGACCCAGCAATTGCACTGTTGGGGATTTACCCCAAAGATTCAGATGCAATGAAACGCCGGGACACCTGCACCCCGATGTTTATAGCAGCAATGTCCACAATAGCTAAAATGTGGATGGAGCCTCGGTGTCCATCGAAAGATGAATGGATAAAGAAGATGTGGTTTATGTATACAATGGAATATTCCTCAGTCGTTAGAAATGACAAATACCCACCATTTGCTTCAACGTGGATGGAACTGGAGGGTATTATGCTGAGTGAAATAAGCCAATCGGAGAAGGACAAACATTATATGTTCTCATTCATTTGGGGAATATAAATAATAGTGAAAGGGAATATCAGGGAAGGGAAAAGAAATGTGTGGGAAATATCAGAAAGGGAGACAGACATAAAGACTCCTAACTCTGGGAAACGAACTAGGGGTGGTGGAAGGGGAAGAGGGCGGGGGGTGGGGGTGAACGGGTGACGGGCACTGAGGGGGGCACTTGACGGGATGAGCACTGGGTGTTATTCTGTATGTTGGCAAATTGAACACCAATAAAAAATAAATTTATTATTAAAAAAAATAAAAAATAAAACTAATAAATAAATAAAATTTAGAGTTTAAAGAAATTTATCAATTCACTTACAAATAATAATAAATCCATTATCAGTTCACATAGGTAGCATTTTTATTAAAATAATTATATTTTCTGAAACAAAAAATGAGTAGAGTAGCATTATTATACTTTGCAAATCTTTTTAATGTCCTACTTAATGAAGATAGTTGATCTGTTTTTACTGAAGCATAGGAAGAATAGCCTGCTCCAGAGACACTATTGGAAAGGGAGGAGCATTTTCATATCTGAAACAATATCAACGAAATTTTCATATTCTGTTAAAATTCATTGGTCTCTATTGCACTTTGAGGGGAACTTTCGTCCAGGTATGATTTTTTAACCATGCATTAGTCATTTGAAAACTACTGGTTCCCTGATGTTCCAAATATTGACACTAATGATATATTATACAGATGTTCCAACTATTCATAGTTAATTATACAATATTTAAAAATCACATGCATTAATATCACCACAAATCTTAATCATAACTTTATCACTGGCAACAAATAATGTTAGTTTTTTCTTTTTCTGTCATGCTCATTTAAGTTAGTTTCAAAAAAAAGTCTGCCAAATATGTTCCAAAATCTATAGTTTGCCAGGCATTCTTTCAAGTAAAAGTGCTGTTCTATTTTTTTAGAAAAGTAATTACTTCAATTAACAACTAAAATAATTGTACAGGGGCTTTTCCTTGAGACAACCATCATTGTCTGGTTTGCAGCATAAATGACTTATGCATACTTCCCATTTTGTTACACAGAATAGTAAAAACACGTATATACTCCAGTATATACAAGATTTAATAAAATAAATATTTGTACTATTTCACCAAGATGCTCTCAGTGTTCCCAGGCTATCCTCCTGTTTTCTTCTAAAGACACTAAGGAACAATTCAGAGATAATGACAACAATAGTGAATCTTCTAATTCATGAACATGATATATCTCCCCAGGTATTTGAAGTTCTTCAATTTCTCTCTACAGTGTTTTCTAGTTTTCAGTGTACAAAGCCTTACACATTTTATTAAACTTATCTCTGAGTATATCATTTTTTTAGTATACCATGTTTTACATATCATAAATTGAACTGTTTTTACTTTTATTTTCTAATTGTTGCTTATTTATAAAAATATAATTGATTTCTAGATTGACCTTGTATCATGTGACCTTCTTGAATTCATTTACTATAGTCTAGGAATTTCTTTGTAGACTCCTCAAAATTTTCTATTATATAACGTTACTTTTCTTCTCTAAACTATGTGCATTTTGTTTTTTATTTTTGTCCTTTTTTTGCACTGATTAGTGCCTCCAGTACAACAATGAAAAGAAGCAGTGAGAGCAGACATCCTTGTCTTATTTCCAGTCTTAGGATAAAAACATTCAGTCTTTCACATTAATTATTATGTTTGCAATAGGCTTTTCAGATATAAGCTTTTTATTCCTAGTTTGTGAAGGGTGTTGCATGTTGTTAGTTGCTTTTTTGGTATCAGTTGAAACCATAATAGTTTCCTATTTTGCTCTGTCTATGTGGTATATTGATTTTCAAATGCTAAAAGCAACCTTGCATTCCTGGGATAAATCCCACTTGGTTCATATATATTGCTGTAATCAATTTGCTAAAAATTAGCTGAGGATTTTTGCATCTATGTCTATGAGGGCCTGTAACTTTATTTTCTTGTATTGTTCTTATCAGTTTTGGCGTCAAGCTTATATTTGTCTCATAACAAGTTTAGATGTGTAATGTCTTGGTCTGGTTTTAGTAAGACAATTACAGCCTCCTTAAATGAGTGAAGAAGTGTCCCCTTCTCTCTTTTCTGAAAGGGTTTGTTTTTGTTTTGTTTTGTTTTATTTTGTTTGGTTGTAGGATTAGTATCCTTTTGTGTAAGTTTGATCAGATTCACCAGTAAAACCATCTGGACCTTGAGTTTCCTTCTGATTTATGGTTAGAACTCTAATTTCTTTAGTTGATATAGTGCTATTTAGGTTTTCTATATTTTCTTATAATTTGATAATTTATGTCTTTCAAAGAATTTGTCCAATTCATCTAATTGTCAAATTCATTGGCATAAAATTGTTCATAACAATCTCTTATTAGCTTTTGAGTCTATGAAGAATATGCAGTGAGGCACTCACTTATTCCTGATGTTAGTAACCTGTCTTTTCAGTTTTTCTTTTAGCCTAGTGAAGACATATTAACTTTATTTTTTTAAAGAAACACAATTTTTGCAATACTTTTGTCATTTGGCATTATCTTATAAAGGTGAACATTCACATATTCTATGGTTCAACTATTCTAATCCTAGAGAAACCCTTAAACAAGTGCACCAGAAATAGTTTACAAAGTGTTCACAGTAGCATTGTTCAAGAAGACAAAAAAGTGTAAACAACTCATTTCCATGTAAAGAAAAAAAATAAATGTAGTACCTATGTATGCACAATCATAAAAATGAAAAATTGGACACAGTGTATTTTCTATTGTTGCATAATGAATTACTGCAATTTAGTAGCTAAAATCAACACAAATTTATTATCTCGCAGTCTCTGTGGATCAGAACTCCAGGCATGGATCAGTTTGGTACTCTGCTCAGAATCTCTTCAGGCTAAAATCAAAGTGTAAGCCATGCTATGATCTCATCTGAGACTTGTAGTCTTCCAAGATGACACGGTTGTCAGCAGAATCTGATTTCTTGTAGCTTATAGGACTGAGGTCCCCAGTTCCTTGCTAGCTGACAGCCAGGGACTGCTCTCAGCTCCTACAGACTCCTTCAGTTCCTAGCCACAAGGCCGCCTCAGAGCATGGTAGCTTCTAATCTCTCTGACTTTAGGAAGTGCCCATTTCTATGGGCTCACCTCCTTAGGTCAGGGCTATTCAGGATAGTCTCCCTTTTTTATTTACTCAAAGCCAGCTGCTCAGTAGCTAATCATGGAAATTAAATCCCACCGTATTCACAAATCCTACCCATATTCAAGAGGAAGGGACTATAGAATACTATATTAAGAAGTTAGGGGACAACTTAATATTCTTTCTACCACAGCCATATAATAGGAAAATAACTCTAACCTGATGGAAAACAACTTTGAGCCTGAATTATACCAGCCATTAGATGCTACCAGCATTTATAATCTCAGAAGAACTTTTAACCCAGTGTAACTCTGCCACTGGGTATTAGATGATGCCAGGTATTTCTCTAAAATGATTAAACAATCTGGCCTACTTAAAATATAAATTAAGAGCCAGAGATAACAGTATTAAGGATTAGATTTTCAGTAATTTATAAATAAAATGTATTATAAATAAATAGCTAAATTAAGAAACTATACTATGTCAATGAGAAGTCTGCTTTGAGTAAGTTTCTGTACTATAAAAAAAAAAAATGACAGTTTGAGATTACACAACTCTAAGGCTGTCCCAGTGTAATATGATATTTCACAAGTGCTGTTTTGACCCAGTCTTGATGTCATGGCTTAAACTCTCAATTCCCCTTCACTGGCAATTTATCAAACTCCCACTCCAACTACTTCCCTTATCAGGCTCTAACACTCCTGGGTTACAATACACACATACCCAACTGCCAGAGGCCCCCAGATACCTACACTCAGGAACAGCTTCTTCTTAGCCTGGGAAACCTACCTAACTCTATCCTATTTGCCATACATAAGCACCTCCTACAGTTCCAGCCTACTGTTACCCTGTCCTCAGGTGTAACCCACTATGTGGCTCCACACAACGGACTTCTCTCTTTGGAGCTGTAAGTAACAAACAGTTCTGCTTTTTATCTATTTGTCTGAGTTGCACTGCACCATCAAAAATCTCTTTAAATCGTATAAAACATCTAGTCTTACCCTGATTGCAACACCAGCTGTCACTAACTGACAGCTGCTTGCACTTGGTCCACTATTTGTACTGACTACAAATTATTTCTGCCAAGTAATGCCCATTGCCAATAGCTTGCCTTTGAAACTGCTTTATAAATTTTACACCATATGTCTATATTTTTACTTAATTTATTCCTCAGAACAGCTTTTAAGGAAAAGAAGGACAACATTATACTAATTTGATAGCTGGGGTTAAGGCTCTGATCTGTCACCGAGAGGCATAGCCAGAATTAAAAAAACAAATCTTTTGGTTCTTAGTTTAGTCCAATTTCTAGTATATCTTTGTACCCACTATTTAAGTTAGCATTGTCTTTTTAATTAAAATTTTCCTACTTAAAGAGTACAAATAAAACTATTACCTTCTTGTGAGGTCAGTCCTTCCTTCCTCCTCAACATCAAGGACAGTAGGATTTAAGTGTAAGCCACAGAACTTCTTAAGCCTTGAAACTACTACCACTCACTACCAAGCCTGATTTAAGGGACCCTCAGAGCTCTGGCACTTCTGGAAAGATAGTCACTCTATCCACAGAATTGAAAAAGAGTCCACAGAGCTCAGCACACTTCTAGAATGAGACCCTCATTCTACCATACACAGCTCATCTACTCAACCCCAACCGACCCTTAACACCTCACCCCACCACTGACAAACTGAGAAACCAGTCCCAAGAAGGGGGCTATATTACAACTGATTATCCACCTCCCCCTGAGAGAACTAATCCCATCATGTCCTATATCTCTGCTTACAACACTCACCATGTGAATCCTTAGCCCCCAGATCATCCCTCAAATTAGAGATTCTTACCCTATTACAGTCCTCTACATTGCCTAAGTAGAATCAAACTCTAACTCCCAAAACAACCTCTACATCCTTCCACTGTGACTTTTGGAATTCAGGGTCTGTCATCAACAAAACCCCCCTTTCTATAAACTGAATGTTTGTATCTCCCCAAAATTCATATGCTGAAACCTGATTTCCAGTGTGATGATACTTGGAGGTAGGGCCTCTGGGAGGGGATTAGGTCATGAGGACAGAGCACACAAATGGGATTAGTGCCCTTCTAAAAGGGGCCTCAGAGAGCTCCCCCTTTCTACCATGTGAAGACACCGTGAGCAGATTCTCACTAGACGCTGTCAGCACCCCATTCTTAGACTTATCAGCCTCCAGGACTGTGAGAAATAAATATGCATTGTTTATAAGCCACCTAGTCAAAAGCATTTTGTTACAGCAGCCCGAACAGATTACAGACACCCCTATATCCTTCAACCTCTTGGATAGATGTTTCTTTCTCCTCCTTTATCTAGTCAAAACCTGGCTGTCCCTTAATAAAGCATGTGCCCATGCAGTCATTCCAAGAAGTGGCTATTTTTGCTCCTACAACTTGCATACCAATACTTTTTTAATGATAAGCTGCAATCCATTAGTGGGTTGTAAAATCAATTTAGTGGGTAGTAAATAGTAAACTTTTAAAATAAGGTAACAGAACAGAAATCAACAGCATGTACTGAATGTAGTTGAGTATAAAAAAGCACTTTGTAAATTTTAAGCGCTCTACAAATGTTAGTTATAATTATTAATTACTGAACAAGGGCTCTAACCCTTTCTCTCCATAGGAGTCCTAATTTGAAACTTCCTTCACCCTTTCTCTCTCCTTTCTTCTTTTCCTATGTAGAACAAAGAGGAAGTAAAGAACTCCACTGACCTGTTAGTGGAAAATTCATCTCTGACACCAAGCTTCAAAACTTTGAATGAAAGAAAAGCAGTGTCATATAGAGTGGTTAGGTTCTAGTTAGCAATGGAAGGTATGCTTTCATTGTGGCTGAACAGGGTTTTTATAAGCCAAGCTGATAATTCATTATAATCAACTGATAAAGGAACTTTTATAACACAATCCTAACTGGTGAACACCTGCATTATACTTTCTTATTCAAACCACAGCAGAACTCCTGTTCTCAGAAATGAAGAAGCCAAGGCTGATAGACAAGAGACTGAGCCTTTTAAGGTCTTTCAAAGTACTATAGAGAACTTGAAACCTTAACTATCTGGGAACTTTTCTCTGAGCCTCAGATAGAACACTGTTGTGTCCTGAGGAGCTCTGTATTCCATACTTAGAATCTGGCTATGAGCCCAACTCATCTAATTCTATTGTTGTGAACTCTATCAATAGGGCAGCCTCACACCACCATGTTTCCTTAGAATGACATAATTAGACCCATCGGGTATATTGTTTCCTTTTAACACTAAGTATAAAGACTCCCTATTACTTGTCATAGCAAATTAAAAAAAAAAAAACACTATTCTAATCCTTCTGTCAATTTCCCCATTTAATTTCTCTACTCTAGATAGACACCCCCATATCTGTGTTCTTCATCCCATAGCACATGACAGCATATCCATTTCTGCCTTCTGATTCTTTTTCTTTTTAAAGATTTTATTTATTTATTCATGAGAGACACACACTGAGAGAGAAAGAGGGAGAGAGAGAGGCATAGACAGAAGTAGGCTCCATGCAGGGATCCCGATGTGAGACTCGATCCCGGGACTCCAGGATCATGCCCTGGGCCAAAGGCAGATGCTCATCCGCTGAGCCACCCAAGTGTCCCCTGCCGTCTGATTCTATCCAGGCTGTTCTTCCCACATTTTGCCATCAAAACTGATCTTGAAACTTTTCCACCAGAAACTTTTTAAAAGATGGAATTATCAGGGATCCCTGAATGGCTCAGTGGTTTAGTGCCTGCCTTTGGCTCAGGGCTTGATCCTGGAGTCCCGGGATCGAGTCCCATGTTGGGCTCCCTGCATGGAGCCTGCTTCTCCCTCTGCCTCACTCTCTCTCTTTTTCTCTCACTGTGGCTCTCATGAATAAATAAATAAAATCTCCCACTCATTTTATATTCCCCAAATGGATTTTAAAATGAGTGGGAAATATCAGAAAGGGAGACAGAACATGAGAGACTCCTAACTCTGGGAAACAAACAAGGGGTGGTGGAAAGGGAGGTGGGGGGGGTTGTGACTGGGTGACGGGCACTGAGGGGGTCACTTGATGGGATCAGCACTGAGTGTTTTTCTATATGTTGGCAAATTGAACACCAATAAAAAATAAATAAATAAAATATTTTTTAAAAAAAATGGAATTATCTACCTGCTGTTCACCTCCTACTTAATTACTCTACCTTGTAACATTGTATAGGAGTTTGGACTTGTCCATACATTACTATGAAAAGTAAGGTACTATTCTGGTGCACCAGGTTATAAGTCTAAGGCCAGGGCTGTATTTCTAACTTTGCCTTTTGGCTCACTTAATACCCTTGAACCCATGCTGAGATAATACCTATACTTCAGTTTGTTGAGGCATGGGTAAAGAGGTGGCATGTCAAAGCATAATAGAGAGGTATTTTACTTATTTTCTCCCTGTGATATTTAAGGCAAGGTTCTGACATAAAGCACATGTTTACTAAATACTATCATACCATTAGGCCAAAGCCTATTTTTGCCTCCCCTCACCGCCTACGTTTTTTTGTTTGTTTGTTTGTTTGTTTGTTTGTTTGTTTTTTAAGAATACAATCTTATACTGATTTGTTTCCCAAAGAAGAAGAGAGGAGGGTCTGGGCTGCCTCTTCCATCTATCAATGTGCCAACTCTCTCCAAATATCCTTTTGAAGTAAAGTCAGATTTAGGTGCTTGGTTAAGTTGAATGTAATATTGTGTGGCAGAGGCAATGTAAGTCTTCCTTAGACCTCATTTCCTTTTTTACTAGGCACAATCATTTTACTTCCCAGCCACCCCTGAAGTCAGGCGGGATATGTCACTACACATCTGAATTCAGACTAAGGGAATGGGGTAAAAATTATGTACCCCACTTCCAGGGTTGGCCCCTGATATCTCCAACAAGTCCACCACAGTTCTCCTCCCTTATCTGAGGCACATAGATTGGATGATTCCAAGGCAACTGGTGATGGTGGAGCCACAAGATAGAAGCCATGTCCATCCACAACTGCAAGGAGCAGATACCCCACCCACCGGTCCCAACTAACCCACTATACAGGGACTTGTATGAAGCATAAGCCTTTATTGTGTTAAACCACTCAGATACTGGTCTCGTTGGCCTACCCTGATTAACGCACCTTATATTTAACAACAGTGGTCACATAAATGAGAAGAACCCACAGACTTAGTTCCAGGACCTGAGATATAAATCCTGGCTGTACCACTCTCTGCACATATTCTATGATTGGCTCCAAAATATGCTCTATACCCTTTACCACTTGCATGTCTAGCACATTCTCTTCTTTTTTGGAGCCCTCTCCACTCTCCTCTGCCTCAAGACTTCTGTGAGGCACTCTCTGACTTCCCTCCCATGCGTAGGTCTTTGTTCCTAGTGCAGGGTCTATCCCGCCATTTTAGCATCTATTACATTTGATTGCAAATATTTGTTGAGCTTGGGTTTCCAAAGACTGAGTCCTTGAATCCACAGACAATTCCTTTGGGATCTCTGACTGCCAGCATTTAGTCCTGGTGCCTGGCACATAGCAAAAATCAATAAATCAATAAATCAATACATAAATAAATACATAAATACATAAAATAATAATAAATATATATTAAAGGAATGATTGTCACTTATGACCTTAAGTGAGTCCCTTATTTTTGAACTCTTTAAAATTTTACCGAATTTGATGATGATAATGATATAATGAAATCATTATAATGATTGTGAATCAATGTGATAATGAAATAATGTGATTTGTAGATTCTAAACAGATGCTGATGGTAACATGGTTTATCGTATTCTGCAGTCCCTTCTCATTTTATTTTTTCAGTCAAATTCACCTTAATGCTTCGAGGAAGCTCTGTCCAATAGTAAAACAATGCAAGCCACATATATAATCTAATCATCGTAGTAGCCATATTTAAAAAGTGCAAGGCAGTAGGTGAAATCGGTTTTCGTGAGGGACTTAACCCCGGCTGTGCCAAGCCCTGAGCCGCCGCTCGCCCCCCACAGCCCGGCTCCCGGGCCCGCGCGACGCGCTCCGGCGGCAGGACGGCCTCCCTCAGCCCTCGCAGGCGCCGCGAGCCGCCGCCGGGACGCCCCGAAGTCCCGCGCTGAGGAACCCACCCGGTCGCCTGGATTCGCTCTCGCAGCGACTGTGTGCATAGGGCGAGCGGTTACTAGATGTCGGGGTAACTCCGGGTCCCGCGTGCAGAGGCGGTGGGAGGCCGAGTGGCCGGGATCGGAGCGGGTCAGTCAGCGCGCGGGCGGGCGGGCGCCGAAGGCGGGATCCCGACGCCTGGGCCCGCGGCGTCCTCGGCGGGCGGGCGGGCGGACGGGCGGGCGGGCGCCGAGGTCCGGGCCGGGCGGGCAGGGCCGCGGGGACCGCGGGGACCGTGGGGACCGCGGCCCGCCCCCTCCCCCTCCCCCACGCCGCCGCCGCCGCCGAGCCCCGGAAGCGGGCGGGGATTTCCTGTGCCCGCCCCGCCCGCGCCCGCCCGCCCGCGCCCGCCCGGCCGCCGTCCCCGCCCGTCGCTGGCTCCGCGGCCGCCGGCTCCCACCAAGCGGAGGGCGGAGGGGAGGGGCAGGCGGCGCCCAGAAGGGAGGCGCGGGCCGCAGGCCAAGCCGACCGGGGTGAGTGGGGCCGGGCCGCAGGGCGTCGCGGCTGGAGGGAGGGACGACTGGCTTCCCGGGGCGGCGGGCGGGGGGCCCGGTCACCCCCCACGCGGCGCCGGGAGGACCGTCGCGGCCTGCGGGTCGCTCGCCTTAACCGGGGGTCGGCCCCGCTGTCATCGCGGGCCCGCCCCGCGCCCCGGCTTCCCGGTCCCCGGCGTCGCTGACAGGCCGCGCGGGTTCCCGCCGCTGTCACTCGCGCACTGGTTTCCCCGGGGCTCCTCTCTCTTGACCTGCTCCTGCCCCGGTTCCCGGGAAACCTGTTTTCTGACCTCACTTCCCCTGCCCTAGCTCTGCCTCCCTCGGATTCTCTGAAATCTGACCCTGCCCAGGGGCACTGTGACAAGAAGAGGGGAAGAAGCCACCTTACTCCGGAGCAGGCACCCGTCCCGCCCAAGCCCCACCCGGGGCACAGGGCACGGTTCTCCGGCGGAGCGCGACTCGTCCCTGTGCCCTTGGGCTTCTCGTGTCACACACCCCCTTGGCCCTGTCCAACAGCTGCCGCTGCACAAACTTCCTTCTGCAGGTGCCTTGACCCCCGGATATGTGAGGAAAAGTGGGAAACGGAAGCCCTGGGAGCCAGACTCCAGTAGGCCTGGGAACATCCTGGAGCCAGGAGAAACCTGATTAGGCTGACACCCATGACTGCCCGGGTTCTGGCTCCGAGAGCGTGAACATCTTAGGACACGCTGTGTGAGGATAAGTCCCCACCCCCTTGTTGCTGAGATTTTTGCCAGCACTTCCACAGGTTTTCTGTCAGTGGCCTGGAGAGGCTCACAGCGAGCCCTGTAGGCTCCACAGAAAGAAACTTCCCATCCAGGGACGGTGCTGCTGGGGAGATGGACAAATGAGTCTGAGACAGGTGTCCAGACATTAACTGTAGGTAAAGCCCTGAGGGAGGAGTTCAAAGGGAGCTTGAGAAACAAAGAAGACCTCCAGTGAAGAGAGGGGAATTAGTGCCTTATATGTTAAAAGCGAAGCAAACACAGGGGTTGGAAATCAGAAGAGAGCGCTAAAATGGAAGTTTCCCTTTATTGCTTTACTGGGAATTTTCCTTTCTCATGAGAAGTCTCTGAAAAGGAAACCTCCTAAGCTGGGAATCAGTCCAGGAGGCTCCCATGAGGCCCCGAGACTTCTCTGGACTTCTGAGATGAAAGCATAATTTGTTCCCTTCCTGTGCATTGGGCTTAGGGTTGCCACCTACCTCTTTTTGTCAAAGACAAATAGGCAAGAAAATCAACAACTTGACATCGGTCATTAACCTGTCGTGGGCTTCTGGGTTCTTGCAAGTGTTACTGAATAGATATGAGTGAGCCAGGATAGTTAACCAAGGTTCTGACTTGTTTTTGGAAGGCTTTCACTAGCTCTGACTGCTTGAGTACTGAATAAAAATCACACGCGCGCGCACACACACACACACACACACACACACACAAAAGATGTTGCCAAGCAGAAAGGACTCTGTGCAGTCTCATAGACTGTTTCTCTGCCAGAAGTCAAGGAAGTCCCCTTGTCACAACACATGAGACCTGTTCTGACTCCAAGATGTCCGGAGAAAAAAAAAGCCCACAACCTGGTCCCGTGCACTACAGGATTATTGTTAAGTATTTTTTTTTTTTTTTTTAATCTAGGGATGCCTCAGTGGCTTGGTCGGTTAAGCATCTGCCTCTGGCTCAGATCACGATCCTGGGGTCCAGGGATTGAAACCCATCTCGATCTCCATGCTGAGCAGGGAGTCTGCTTCTCCCTGTCCCACTGCCCCCCCCCCCGCCACTGTACTCTCAGTCTCTTTCAAATAACTAAATAAAATATCTAAAAAAAATGTTTTTTGTATAACCTAAATCTCTTCTCTGGCAATCAAGAGAATAAATAGATCTATAAAGAGATATAAACCATTTCTTGTTCTTAGTAGCATCATTTATCAGCTTTTTTCCCTAGACAGGAGAAAATTATGTCTATTGTTTTTAACTTATCCCCAATGGCCATGTTTCCCATCCCTTTCTCCACTTTTATTTCTTCTGATGAACCATACTGGTTTCTGGTTTCTTCATACCCTTCTTTAAAACTGAATATATTTTTCTAATGAGATCTGACTGGTTCTTTCCTATGTCTCAGGTTCTTTCCTATGTCTCAGCTCACAGGACTATTAATTCACACACTGAGGTCATGTTAGCATCAATTATTTCCCCTTTATCCACTCTGGTTCAAATGCTTTCTTTTCCTTTATACTTTTCCCAAGTAGACATCAACTCCTTACTGACTAACAATTTCTCCTGTTAGGGTTGCTTTGGAGTTTTACACATGCTTTCTGAGTTATTGGTCTTTCTACCACATTTATTACCAGTTCTTATTTTCTGCATCAGAGTGCCAGGTTGTGTCTCTTTGTTGAGGCTTAAGAGAGGTGTCATTTGGTTCAGGCTTATAAAGGGGATGTGTGCTCCTTGTATACACACACACACACACACACACACACACATACACCTTTGGCTAGGACTTCTATCTATAGTAATCATTTCATTCTGAACTAATTGATGAGAATGAGATTTGTGGCAGAAAATCTTCTATGTGATTATATCCATTTTTGTTGAGTGTAAATCCGTGCACATTCCATTCCTACATGTGTCCAGATTACTTACTTTATTGTATTTTGAGTGGTTGAAATTAAATGAATACCTTTTGAATTTCCAGGATTGATCTTTTAAAAAAAAAAAATTAAGTTCTTCCAGCCATCAAGAGTATTCTGTTTCTGCCATGAGGTCCCCAAAATAACTGTTAGTGACTTTGTTATTTAGCACCTGCTCATTTCTTAGTTCCTCCAAGAAGCTTGGCCCAGGCTCAGTTGATTGGAACACACCAAACTTTAAAGTTCATCTTCCATCAAGCTCCCCTTATCTGGTTTCATCTTTTATCCCTCAGGCTGTTCTCCGTAACTCCCTTAGGAATATCACCTCTTTCCATTTTTAATGGGCACAGCTGATAATGAATTTGTTCCAGGTCACAATTTGGGTTTGCAGCAAAAATGCTTTCAGAACAGACAGCAGTCCTGGGTACAGGATGGGAGTCAATGAATGTCCAGCTGGATGGAGCAGAGCCTCAGGTGGAAAGGGGAAGCCAAGAAGAGGGGCCATGGAGAACAGCACCAGGGCCACTGGAGCACCTGTGCTGTGACCTTGAAGAGGATCCACAGTCCCTTCAGGAGAAGGGTGAGAGCCTGGAGTGTATATGTGTGTTTGAGTACTGTAACCAGTACCAGGACTAGTCTATTCTTCTTGGGCTCTGGTCACAGGAATATCAGGAGTTCCTGGGTTTTGTAAATCATGAAACTGCACTTCTCCTATTTCTTGCATAATCACTCCCTCCACATGCTGCAAGTGCATGGTTAGTGGTATTGAATGTGGGAGACAAAGGAAGTGACAACTCCTATTACTGTTGAGAACACACCCAGTAAGATGCACTTTACTAGGTGAAAATTACATTCAAATAATATAAATTCAAACCACAACTAGTCTAGTGGAGGTGGCTGACATATAATAAGCTTTACTAAAAACCACTTAACACCTTTGCAAAATATGTTAAGTGGAGATCTCTTCCACTCTATGTATGCATTTGAATTTTACCAATGGATACAGATTCAGGAAAATGTGACCCTTAAGTTCCTCTGACATGGGGTCCATCGCGCCCTTATTGGGAAAGGATGGATGGTCCATCTCTAGTGTTTCCTCTTTTTTCTCTCCAGCTCAGTCAGCTCCCTGGGTTCCTGCCATTCCCCAGGAGGGGAGCACCGGAGATTGGGAGATGGCAGCTGCACTTCTTGCAGCAGGATCACAGGTGGGCTGTTTTCCTTGGCCTCTCCCAGGGTCTCATCACTGCTACCTTTCTGTAGGCTCACCATCATCCTATTGATTTGTTATCTCACATGATCACAAATGGTATCTTCATCTTATAACTGGACAGATTCTTTCCCCTTCCAAATGGCTCATTAATACCCTTGAAGTGTGAAGTGAGTGAAGGCATGACAAGAAGAGGGGAATTCCTAGAGGTTAAGTTGTTTTTAATGGATGGCTGTGCCATTCCTATATGGCTTTTAAGAACAATTTATTAATGTTCTTTAAGAAAAAAATCTGGAAAGACTAGGAAAAGAGGACCTGAGGGAAGCTTGATAGAACATAAAGTAGACAGGACTGGGTGGGTAATGGAACATATGGAAAAGGAGAGAAGATAGAAAGATGTAAAGAGGGGCAGAGCCAGAGAGAGGAAATAGGTTTGGATTCAGAAGGCAATAGGAAACTCATGGAAAGATAATAATAGTAGTAGTAGCTATACTCCCAGAGTGCTTACCATGCTTGTGTCTCTCTAAATGCTTTATGTATATTAACCCATTTATCTCTGAGAGGAAACCAAATATGCTCATTTTACATGTGAGAAAATAGAGTAGGAAGAGATTAGGGCACTTGTGTAAGGACAAAACTGCTAATAAATGGCAGAGCTAGGAGTCATTTGGCTTGAGAATCCTAACCACTATACTATATACTGTCTCCAAAGATAAAGATATGGCATGATGGGTAGAGGTCAAAAAAGATGCTTCATCTATATGATTTTGTACTGATAGAAAAGGAAAAGGTCAAGTGGAGGAAGAGGAAGCTAGTACCCAGTTTCTGCAATTAAAAGAACGAGGCAAGTGAGGTGAGACTGGGCAGACACCTGTAGTTAATCAGGGGAGTAATGAGTTCATGGTGCCTCCAACTTCATGGTTCAAGTGGGAAACTCCTCAAGAGACATTATCCTCCTCACTCACTCACCATTACTTTCGCCCCTCTGCTCCATTTATCTTTCACCAAAACTATATGCCTTACCCAAAGACTTCTGGGGGAATTCTTTCCCTAAATGCTCTCATGCCCTCTCTTCTACCACTTCAGCCTTTTATACTGGGATCACATTTTCCTTAAGGAACAATTACTAACAGATGATGCTACATTTTGTTTCAGGGCCTGGTAACCATCAAGGATGTGTCCTTGTGCTTCTCTCAGGAAGAATGGCGGAGCCTGGACCCTTCTCAGACAGACTTTTATGGAGAATATGTCATGCAGGAAAACTGTGGGATAGTGGTCTCTCTAAGTAAGCATGATCTTCCCTAGCCACTTTTAAAAGATTATACTCTGGGAAGATGGGGCCATCTGCTCCAGAGCTATTGGATAGTATCTATCTAGGGTTCTTTCCTTGGCTGGAAGTCTGTCTACACTTTTACCAGAGAAAGAGCATTAGGGCTAATCCAAAGAGAATAGAAATGAGGTGTCATTTCTTAAAAACAACAGCAAAATAATGCTGAATTGTGGAGAAGGGAACTTTGGGCTCTTCTTGGTTGGGAATTAAGAGGGAGAAGGACATTTAAGTGATAGAACTGAGTCCTTGGAAACTCAGCAAGCCATCTAGGGTAAAATGGGAGTGGAGGTAGGACAGCTGTAGTAGGGCTAATTAAGTAAAGTTAAGGACAGGTGGGCTGGAAGTATTTGAAATCTGAGTGGAAGAGAACAGACACACTAGGGAAGAGAATATGACTTTCTAAAAGAAAGAAGAGGAACTTAACAGAAATGGGGACAGGAGAGAGGCCTATATCTGACCTTCTTTTATCTCCAGTTCCAAGGAATAATCTAGGAAACAGCTTTTTTTCAGAAATAGAAAATTACAATTGAACTCACTGACATCTCTGTTTTCCTTTCCTATGGACAGGATTTCCAATTCCCAAACTGGACATGCTTTCTCAACTAGAAGGAGGGGAAGAACAATGGGTCCCTGACCCCCAGGACTTGGAGGAGAGGGACATCCTAAGGGTCACATACACAGGTAAACACCTAGAATACACTTTCAGCCACTGCCTTCAACCCTCTTGGAGTGTCATCCTTATGTGTCCATCCAATCCCTCCTCCACTCAGTGAGTTACAGAGTCAAAAAAGTTGAGATCTTTTTCTTCAAAGGCAAGACAGTGTAGCAGAAAGGTTTAGAAGGCAGGCTCTAAAACCAGACTTTGTGGATTTGAATCCAGGACCACACCTGGGAATCTTGGAAATGTAATTAGCTCGCATTTGGGTTCCTCATTGGTAAATTATCGAGAGACTTAAATATGTTAACAGAATAGAACAATACCAGGCACATAATAAGCACTCAATAAATGTTAGTTGTTGTTGTTACTGATGTTATTATTCAACATCCCACTCATTGTGGAGATGCTTTCCAGGGTGCCGCTAGTATTGCTGACAGATGGTCACTCAGCCCATGAAGATTGCAGCACATTTCTTAACTCTTTCCATCTATGCTTAGACAGGAAGATGGAAGTAATTTAAATAAAAAATAAATAAATAAATAAATAAATAAATAAATAAATAAATAAATAATAAAAGCATAGACCATTTACTAAATGCTCACTATGTGCAGGTATTATACTGTCTGTCTTATAACATCTATCTTATGATCATTGCCATTTTACAGAAGAGAAAAGGCTTACAGAAGCTAAGTGGGAAAGCTGAGATTCAAAATTGGGGAATCTGCCTCCTAAGCCTAGGCTTTTAACTTCTACACTTCTTGCACTGTCTTGAACAATATTAGAATCTGTTCTTCCAGCCTTTGTGGGGTGAGGTTTAGGCCCTAACAGGAATCAGACAACCTCACCTGTGACTTGGGTCCTGGGGTACTCTCTTGTGACTCCCCTCTTGGGGTTGGTATTTTCCCTTCTCCACAGGAGATGGAAGTGAGCACGAGGGTGATACCCCTGAACTAGAAGCAGAACCTCCCAGAATGTTATCTAGTGTGTCTGAAGATACTGTTCTCTGGAACCCAGAGCAGGATGAGAGCTGGGATTCCATGCCCAGGGGCTCCAGAGGAATGCTCCTGGGCCCACCTTTTCTTCAGGAAGATAGCTTCTCAAACCTTCTATGTAGCACAGAGATGGATTCCCTGTTAAGACCTCACACATGCCCCCAGTGTGGGAAACAGTTTGTGTGGGGCTCCCACCTTGCCAGGCACCAGCAAACACACACTGGGGAGCGGCCCTATAGCTGCCTCAAGTGTGAAAAGAGCTTCGGGCGAAGACACCATCTGATCCGGCACCAGAAAACACACCTACACGACAAGCCCAGCAGGTGCTCTGAGTGTGGCAAGAATTTCCGATGCAACTCCCATCTGGCCAGCCACCAGAGAGTGCATGCGGAAGGCAAGTCCTGCAAGGGCCAAGAGGTTGGAGAGAGCCCGGGGGCTAGGAAACGGCAGCGTGCCCCCCCAGTGCCAAAGTGCCATGTGTGCACTGAGTGTGGGAAGAGCTTTGGCCGACGGCACCACCTGGTGAGACACTGGCTGACCCATACTGGGGAGAAGCCCTTCCAGTGCCCTCGCTGTGAAAAGAGCTTTGGCCGTAAACATCACCTGGACAGGCACCTGCTGACCCACCAGGGACAAAGTCCCCGGAGCAGCTGGGACAGAGGGACATCTATCTTTTGAAATCTGTTTCTGCTGCAGCTGTGGTCACATCTATCAGCAGCTGGTGCTACCAGGAGTCTCTGCCAGAACTGCCCCTCTCCTGCACCCCAGTGGCCAGAATCATGAACCCTGGCTCCATCCTTAGAAAGATGAGGTTCCAACATTGGCCAAACATTTCTCACCAGTTCTATGAGATTCCACATAAAATGGAGTTCTTTGGGCAAAACTTTTAGGAAACGATGCTGATATTCAGCCAAAGCCCATTCTCAAGGGTACTACTTGAGAATCAGCAGTTTATGGCTGCGGTCCATCCTGAGTGGTTGGAGCCTATGCTCTACCAGTTGAATATTTGAATAACACCTTTGTATACTGTAACTATTATATCCTCTCTGTATATAGAGAGAAAGACCATATTAGCATATTGAAGGCTCTGAGAACGTATGTGTGCAAAGACTTGTCAGGCCTCTTTTACTGCAGTGTTTCCTAAATGTGTTTGACCTCAGAGTCCTTGCTATCTCACCTCCCGCAGAACTGGTGACTCCATGAAACACACTGGTGAACACTGGGTTAGGGAGTAATGAGGAAACGGGAAAGAGATAGTGATCAGGCACCCAGAGTCCTCCTTTTTTATCCAGATGAAAGCTGAGGGGCAGACCTCATTCCTGTGTGGGTCTATCATCCTTACCCTGATCATCCAAATATACATCACACCTCTTACCCCCACCTATTGAAAAATAGAAACAAGAACGTTTTCACTCCCTTATTCAGACTCCCTTCATCTTCCTCATACATATATCCAGCTGAGGGATCACGCTACAATGCTGAGATGGACTTACACTCCCAAAGGAACCCAGGCCCACACGGAAGAAAAAAACTTTATCCCCTTGAACAGACCCCTCTCCTCTTGACTGTGTCTTTATGTGTCTATGTGTATCTGTGTGCAGGGTCTTTGAAGAGAGCATGCAATGTGCAAACTGTACAAGCTAGATTTTCTAGGGGCTGTTTTCTGGGGGTGAGGGTAGTAGGGATTGTATGGGATTTTTTTGTTTTGTTTCAAGATAGGAAGTAAGCTGAGCGATTAAGGGAGCCCTCATGGAAAGGATTAAGTGATGGGTTAAGTTGTGGGAGTTGAGGTATAAAGCTTTCCCCTGTATTGCTGAGATCAAGACAACTGTGGATATATATGTATAGGTCTGAATCTCTGGGCCACAGATTCTTTTTGCCTAGGAGGAGAAAGACAGACACATCCTCAGTGAGGTGAGCTGTTTCTTGTTGATTTCAAGTAAGGTGCATATAGAAGCTTTGTGCTGAGTGGGTTTCTTTGTCTTGTTTTAGTGCTGGAAAATTAGGACAGGAATCACAGTGCTTGCAGGTTGTTGTCATCACTCTTATTTGACCTTGATTGCCTCATCAAGGAGACAGTTTTTCTTAAGGATCTCATTCTCCCAGAAACGGAATGTTAGGGAAAATGGCTATGGTTCAGCTTTTCAGCCGATGTGGTGGGGAGGTAGTGCATTGGGTTTTCTTCCCAGTTCTGGGAAGGTATCCACACTAAGACTCTTAACTCCAGGACTTGCCTAAGTATTCTAGCATCTATTGGTTGATGAGTTGGTCATTGTTTTGCCTTATTGATAATGTGTTAATACCAATCATATAATTTAAAAATTATCTTGTATGTAAGAGCAGTTTGGGGTTAGGAAGGAGAGGAGCAAAGCAGATAAAAGTGGGATAATTTCTCTTTAATGCTTACATTCTGGTTTTTCCTTAACATACTTATTTCTTAACCACAATTTGGTGGAATTAACCAGAGAGGCAAAAGGAAGTAAGCTGCAACAATCTAGTTTAGTGATTATCCCATTTGCTTAGGAAAAACTGGGTGAACCACAGCTCCTCAGAGTTCTGGACCTAAATAGAGCTGAAAATAGGGTCATTTTGTTGACCGGGCTTCTTAGAGTGGATATGAGTTGAGCAACCCAGCTGCCACCTCCCTTTTGCCACACAGAGGAGCCTTTCTTCTTTGCCTGGGATGCACTTCTCTTGCTTAAGTTCCTACGAATAGAGCAAAATGGCCAGCCCTTTTTAAGGTCCTCAGAAATAGGAGCATTTTAGGATTAATATTAGGAGGTACCCCAGGGAATAGGAGAGTATTGGATTCCAGTGGTAAAACTGGACTATGCCATTTCTTTTACCCTCCCACTATGCCTCATTCATTAATGCAGATCAGCTCTATGTAAGCAGGGGTTCAGAACCTGTTTTAGATCAGAGACCCTTATGAGACTCTGATAAAAATCAGAAGCTCACTTTTAAGAAAAACGGGCATTAGAAATTCACTCTGTTTTATATACACATTTAGCAGGTTCAGAGCCCATCCATGGAATCACTAAACCAGGGTCATAGGGAGTTACGCTGACCCAACATGGTCATTTATACATTTGTGTCAAAAATTACAAGGCAAGGATCACTAAATATTTTAAGGACTAAGATATCAGAGGCAGTAGGGTATAAAGACAGAGTCTAGTCTTTAATGACTAGGAGAGTATTGCTGACATTCTACTCTGTTTTTTGTTGTTTTTTTTTTTTTTTAAAGATGACATGCTGACAAATTGAGCTCCTCACAAACCTTGTTTTAAAGACTTGTGGGAAGTGACTCTCTGTACTGTCAGATCACACATCTTAATAACCAAATGTTAACCTCCAGCAATTGGTCTGTTTTAGTAATTATAAGGATAGCAAGAGAAGTCCCCAAAGTCTGGGTGCAGCCATCCAGACGAAAGGCATGATAGAGTCTAAGAGCTTTCTGCAGAAAGGACATCCCTTTAGGTCATTTCTGGTACACCACTGTCTTCTCTACCTCGGTCCAACACCACTTCCCTTGGACGAAAAATAAAATAAGCAACAGCCATTAGATGGGTGAATAGATTTGGAAGATTTTTCCCACAGGGAATCAGCTTCAAACTCCCATCTTTCTCCTAGCTGGCTTTGCCACATGTCCACCCTATCCCCTTTAAATAAAAACAAAAAAACAAAAAACAAAAAACCAAACACACAACTGTGTCTGTGTTCTCTCTGGACAAATGTAAATTGGGGAAGTCCATCTTTAGAAACCTATCACCTTTTCCTTCTGTGGTGCCTTTACCCTGTTCAGGGCCCAAATATTCTTCCCTTTTTATCCCATCAAAGTATGTCTGCAAAGAATCCCTTATACCAGATAATATAACTCAAAGTGTTAGCTCTTCCCAGAATTACTTACATTTCAAGCCTTAACTCTGATAGAAGTGAAGGAAAAATTTTTCCCTTGTCAAAATGATGTTATATCTTCAGGGAGCTAAAAGGGTAATAATTTGTGACAAAATCCTTTCCTTTCCTATACTTCTGGACTCAAACCACTGTTTCCTTATTTCCATTAAGGGCAAGGTGAGCCCTTACTCAGAACCAGAAATGCCAGAAGACGTGTATTCTTTCCACCTCTCTTCAGATGAGTGCACTGGACAGGGATGAGTGGAGCTGGGTAGTAACAGAAATCTATTCCTTTAGAGTCTTAGTGATCCTGAGCTGGCAAAATTTCCTGGAGTGCTATATTAGAGCTTAGGTCTCAAAATGTGGTCTCTGAACCAGCAGCATCAACATCACCTGAGAACTTGTTTTAGAAATGCAAATTCTCAGGCTCTACCCCAAACAAACTGAATCAGAAATTCTGGGAGTAGAGCCCAGGAATCAGTCTTCACTTGCCTTCCAGAATATCTGATGTATGCCAAAGTTTGAGAATCACTGCTAGGAGATTCAAATTCCACTTCAATCAGTAGTACCTTATCCTATTCAAATTGGGAGGGGAATCTTTGTGTTCCTGTTGTCAGGTTTATTTTCTGCAACCCCTCAAGGCTAGTTTCTCCTCCTTTCTGGTTCGCTTGAGTCCCCACCCTTAAATCTGTGAAAGGACTGGGTTAGTCAACAATTTTAGAAACCATGGTAGGGCACCTACCTAGCTGTTGTGACAGACTGGGGCTAGAGCTTCTACAGTGGACATAGAGGGTTCATAGGTACAGAAATCTGAAGGACCAAAAAGGAGCAGACACCTCAAAGAAGGGAAATCCAATGTAAAACTGAAAAACCAACATCCAAGGAAATAGTCCTCCTGTGCTAGTTACTTGCTCCTTCTCAAGGTCTAATAAGTTGGTCTGGAGGCATGCAAGGTGAACATTTAGCACAGAATAGAGTAAGGCCAGCTCTCCCCAGCTCTTAAGGCACCAAGTTTTCCAGCCTCATAATTGTATTGGAGACAATGAGGTACCATGAAAGGGATTCCCAACTATGATTTGGCCTACCCTATGGGCAAGAGCAATAGAAGCATTGGAGAGTCCCCAGGACACAAGAGACAACCAGGCTCATTTAGTAATATGTGACACAAGTGAGATTTGAACCCAGAGTCTATTTACCAGGTAGAGTTCTAATCAATTAAACCATAGCACCTATGTCAAAAATGCATTTCCTGCTTTGAAGACTGTCCAGTTCAGGCTGCAGGAAGGAACCTGTCTTGCAGGCCCTGGTTCTGTTACCTTCTCTAGCTCCTTTCCTAACCAAATCCATGAGGACATACTGAACTGATATTTACAAACCTACCACCTCTGGAGCTCTCCCAAAGTCAAAAGGTTGGAGTTTGGGGAGGTGATCAGACCCTCTCCCCAAGGTGGAGAAGCTTGGCTACAGTTTTCAACTCCAGGCCTCACGGTGTCTCTCTCTTGCCTTTCCAATCACTACCTCCATTTCCCAATAAATGGAGCTCCTTCTCCACTCTTCTCTCCCATTTCTCTTTTTCTGATGGTTTGGAATTTGTGTTTTGCCTGGGGAATGCCTCACCTTCACAAGGATATTTGTTCTTCTACTCCCTATCCTCTTTCCATCATAGTTACTCTCTTCAGGCTTCTAGTCAATTCTGTTCCATCATGAGCCCCCTGTCTCTGCCTGCTGTCCAGTTTGTCAGCTTTAAGCCTACAAAGCAGGATCAATTACTCATATTTCCTACTTTCTTCCCTCAAATCCCTCTAGCTCAGCTGCCATCCCACCACTCTGCGTCTCTTCCTCTCTTTCTGTCTTACCCCTCCCCACATGCTAACGTGGCCAGTGGATTGTCTATACCGCCAAGTCCAGGTCTTGCACTCCATTCCCTGCAGGCTCTTTTTCCCTTGATGTAACTTCCAAAATGGATTTCTACTTTTTGCTACTTTGATTTACCCAGTCCCTTCCTGGTTCTTCTTGCTTCCGAGAATCAGTCTCAATTCTATAAGCCATTTTTGGAGAGCTCATTACATGCCAGGCACTGGCTGTTCTAAGCCTGGGAGATCAAGTGTAGCCACAAGCCCTGTACTCAGCATGTTCCTCAGCTGAGCCCTTCCTTGGCACCACTTTTCTGCCATGCCTCATGATACTGTCACAAAGGCACCCTCATACAGGAAACTTTGGAGGTGTGTGTCCACATGCCATCCAGCCCAACTGCTCTGTGCCTGCCAGATTTCTAGCTGTTGTCTGACTTGGTTCCCTCTGATGGACTATGAATTTCTCTCTGATGGACCTTTGTTTGTATCCTTAGCGGTTTCTAATATGTCCTTTCATTCTCAGCTCTTCTCTTGATCAAAAAGCTGCAGCAGAGCTGGGGAGACACCAGATAGCTTTAGAGGAAGTCACAGAGCCATGCGTGAGCCCCTTCACTGCCACTCCCAAAAACATAAACCTTGAGATGCCACAAGTTTGGCTTCCCCATTTCCCTCTTGGTGTCCTGGCTTCCAGATGTCCCTCCCAAGTTAGCTGGTCTTAATCCAACCTGGAAATGGGGGAAGCAGAGTGTTGATCAGGACCAGGTCTAGGGTAAAGTGGGTAAAGGCCTAGGAAGCAAATTTAAGGAGGCCTTCCATCTCAGGGTCATTCAAGTGAAGATGCCACTCTTGGGATACCCTTAAAGTGGTAAGCCTGAGTCCAGAGACTGCGATGATGGTGAATGTGACTTGACCCCCTAGGCAAATTTACAGTAATTGGAGATGGGGGCGCTAGAAGAGGCATGCACAGATGGGGTTAAGCAGGAGCTGGGTCCACCAGACATACTTTTGTGGATAAAGAGGATGGGAACATGGCAGAGGGTATCAAAAGAATAAGGTAAGAGAAAAAAAGTGTGGGAGAAAACATGGGGAGCTGGCATGAAACTGCCAGCCTCTGATCCACTGACACCGCCTTCCACCTGTGGAGCTTCATGGAGTGTGGGGAAGAGGGGAAGGAACCCCTCTGCAGGCCTTGAGTACAACCCAAAGGCTTTGCTCTTCCTCCATGCGAGTTGCCTAAATGGAGCTTGGAGCCTACTGTTTGGGGATGATCCACCTGTGCAGCTTCCTGAACATGAACACCAGCCCAGCTGTTCTGGCACCTACCTTGGTGCTTCATGTTTCCCTGTTCTCATGTGTTCACTTTTAGTTCCCCCAGTCACCTGAAGTAATACTCTTGACAAATCTGGTCTTTCTCCTAACCAAAAAGGAGGCGGCGGCAAAGAGCTGACAAAGGGGGGAAAAGAAACACAGCTGTGATTGTTCACTGAGGCCCCTGTTCTCTCTGCCATCTCCAGTTGGTGTCTATTGAAATCCTGACCTCCTCTCCTTACTCCTTTCTATCAGTGCTTTTCCCAGCCTCATCCAAGGCCTCATGCTGACACCCCCTCAGTCTTTGGTTTCTCTCTTTCAAATCCTTTGGCTTTTTCTCTTTTTAAAGCTCCCTTTCTGACATGGTGCCCCTATATTAATTTCCCAGAATGTCTTCCTGTCCTTCGAGACATTTAGGTTGTAGATGGAGTTATCTCCAGCCCAACCACAAAGCCTTGTCTCCACAGGGCTCCCCCGAAATAGGGGATAGGAGAGAACTACTGTTTTGAGACCACTGACACATGGAGATGTTTGCATGCTCTGAAAACAGAGCCTGCAATGTGTTGGAGAACACCATCCACCACAAGAAACCTCAAATTTTTAAAACACTCAATGTGGGCATAAATTCTAACTCCTGACTCTACCTACATAGAAAAGATGTCTTGGAGAGTTACTGAGTAGATGGTGAGGCCCCATTCGGCATGTAGACAAGAGAGCACAGTTAAAAGTCAATTTCCAAAGTGCACATTTTCCAAACATTAAGCTTTTTCACTTGAGATCTAAGGGACTGAGGTGAAAATGAAACAATGCATGCAAAAGTACAAACCACATTATAAATGAAAAAGCTGCAACTGACAATTATGTGGAATTTTTTACCTTTTTTAAACAAGTTACAATTTACATGATTCTGAAAACAAATACCAAAAAAAAAAGAGATAGTAAAGAGTCTAATTTCTCTATATCCTCTACAGTTCCCATCACCTTCCCGTCTCCATACAGAACCAGTTAATTTTTGTGTATCTTTCCAGAGTTTTATACAATTACAAAGACATATATTTTCCTTCATTTTACACAAAAGATAGTATGGTATACTTCCTTGTCCGGAATTGTTTTTTCACTTATCTTTGGGAGCTTGTCATAATACGTAGAGACTCTCCTCCTTTTTACAGCTGCATGCAGTTTCACTATACAGAAGCTTGTTTAACCAGCCCCCTAGTTATATTTAGATTATTTCCTTTTTTGCTACTGCAGTGCTGCACTGAATACCTTGGACATAAGTCTTCTCATAAATGTACTTACATCTGAAAGATAAAGTGGTTCTGCTGGGTCAAAGGATATTTGCATTTGTAATTGTGAAAGACAAATTCCTGCATTTACACTTTCACTAGCATTGTGTGTGAGTGTCTGATCTCCCACAGCCTCACTGATGGAGTAGGTTCTCGAAACCTTTGAATTGATTTTTAAAAATGTTATCTTACTGTTTTAGTGTGCATCTCTCTTATGAGTAAAATGGTACCTTCTCCATATTTTTTTTAAGATTTTTTTAAATTTTTTATTTATTTATGATAGTCACAGAGAGAGAGAGAGAGAGAGAGAGAGAGAGAGAGAGGCAGAGACATAGGCAGAGGGAGAAGCAGGCTCCATGCACCGGGAGCCCGATGTGGGATTCAATTCCGGGTCTCCAAGATCGTGCCCTGGGCCAAAGGCAGGTGCCAAACCGCTGCGCCACCCAGGAATCCCCCTTCTCCATATTTTTAAGGGCCATTTGCATTCCTGTTAACTGTTTTATCAACAACCATTGAATATCTGATGCTAGAGGGCATCTGAACTTTGTTACAAATCTAAAGTCCAACAATTTTCTGATCATCGCACTAGGCAGTTGAGATCAAAGGAGAGCAAAGAATTGAGGTCAGAGATGTTCCATTTGCTCTGACTAAAATTAAATACCCAAATATGCCACTAGAATGTGAGCAGTGAAAAGTGGGGATTATGCTTTATCCATCTTCAGCAAAGTGCCCAGAATCTTGCAGGCATTTCATCATTAATGAATACTGGGTATAAGATGAACTGTTCTTGGGAATTCCTTTCAGAGAAGTACCCAGCTAGCATTACAAACTAGATAATGTGGATAGCTAATGAGCTAAAGTCATTTCCTGTATTTTACTGGAGTATAGCCACCTTAATATTTACCAATGGAAAATAACCTGAAATGACCATATATAGCTACATATGGTCAGGGTCTGACACTTAATACATTTGTCAAATTTACTGACCAGAATGACTGGAAGTTTGCTTAAATGAAGAAATCATTATAATGTAAATAGAACTGTGATGATTCTTAGGAAATCTAAAAAAAAAATTGCCAGTGTCCTTCTCATCCCATTTTAGGAGAAAAGGCTTCTAGTTCTTGACCATCTGATTCTTTAGGTAAAAACCTCCCAGGACTATAACGGGGCAATACATCTGGCTATCCTAAGGACATCTGATTAACTTTGCTCTGTGTTCAACAAAGTTTCCCACTACCTTTTTTCAGATGGCTCCCTCGTCTCTGATTCTGGTTGCTTCATTCTATTCACAGACAATTCAAGTGCAGAGTAAATCTAATTATAGCAGGGGGAAATTTCAAAGTTCAGATCATCTATAGATGAGATACAACAGCAAGCATTTTGCTATTAGCTTTGCATAGGTTTAAAGCAGTGATTCTCATTTAAGGGTGTGAGAAGGTGAATATTAGCATCATTTAAGCTTTCTTTCCCTCCTTTCCTCCCTTCTTCCCTCCTTCCATCCTCCCTTCCTTTTCTTTCTGTGTGTAAATACACATACCTGTTCCCCTCTTGTAGAAGATACCACACTCTCTGAAAAGCTTGGTCATATACACTGAAAAAGCTTCCCACCTTGTTCAAACACATTTCCACCTCCCACCATCACTCTCACCTCTTTACAAGAATGAAAGCACCTTCCCAGTGTCTCCCTTCTTCCTATTCCTTTGGATTCAGCTGGAAACAGAAAGTCATTTCCTTGAATCAACTACTCTGATGTTTTTACTTCTCTAGGAACCATTTCTGTGTTCTGTCTTGTCCTATGGCATTAGAATTATTCCCATTCTGTTCTTAATCTCTACATTTGGAGCTAAAAGAAATCATACATTTGCTCTATATTTGGCATATGATGCTCAATACATGTTGTTTTTTAAGAAAAGTAAAAGATCTAGCTATTCATTACCTAGCCTTCTCATCTTATATTTCTGATATGCATCCTATAAATATACATAATTTCCTCTCGTTAGTATTCCCCGTTGATAATTCCCTCACTGCATTTTGTCAAGGCCGACATCATGATACTTTGTCTTATTTTACTAACACTTAAAAGCCCCTAAAACCATCCTAGCCCAATTCCAACCTTTTTTTAGAGAAGGAAGCCAAGACTATGAACGGTTAAGTAACAACTCAGCCAAGGTCAGAATGTGGAACTTTGACTAGAATCCTGGTCTCATTAAGTGCTGATCCAGTAGAGTTTTCTGTCATAGCTCATTATCACATCATCACAAACTATTTATACTCTTATTTAACGCTCAGGCACCTACCCTGTGCCAAGCCCTGTGCTAAATGCTTTCACACACACCCATTTAGCTGAATATTAACATAATAAGAAAGTTTTAAAGTTAAAATAATATCAAGTCAGGTAAAAACTACAAACCCATTACAATCCACTTGGGGAGAAGGGCCTTTTTCCCTAAAGGAATTTCAGTTAAGAACATTTTGGGTCAGTGGAACCACTCATCCTATAAAGGTTGCCTGCTCTTCTCTTGTCCCAATGATGCCCCCTACTTCTCTCTTTACATGCCCTTCTCCCCAAAACTGAATTTGGATCTGACCGGGTGTCTAACATTAATCCCCTCAAGTGGCTGCTTTTCTTCTACCTGTTTTCTTTCTTCCTTCTGAAAGGCATTGGCCTGGGGCCTGAAGCAGGAGCAGAATCACCACATCTTTTTGTCCCCTCACCCCATCTGCCCCGCCTATAGGTCTCACCTCAACACCCACCCTTGCCCTTACTCTTCCAGGTGCGGCAAAGACAAAACGGACACGATATAGTGGAAAGGTCTTGTATATAGTCTTGTCCACTTCAGTGTGTGAGAGCTGCTCTGATTAGAGCCTACAGGAAAGGCATCTGTGTCTGGATGAAGGGCAATTGCTCCCACCCTACAGGCACCCGGCTGCATTCCGAGCACTTTCACATTTCATGGAAGTCTTTGTGCGGGCAGCCCTTGGCTCATGAGTCTTCCCCTGACTGCTAGAATTGCGGTCAGTCTTCACCAAGGTTGTCTTCTGGAGGGTGCGTTTTACCGGCTTCTCCTGGTCTTGCTGCTTCTCTTCCCTGGGCTTCAAGCCTGGCCTGCTCCTCTCTTCCCGGGTCCTAGGCCTGTTGTCTTCCTTCAGGGTCCGTCCTTTCCTCTCCTCCATCACCTTAGCCCTCGCTTCCTCCCTGGCTCTGGAACGCACCGAGTCCTTGGCTCTTGCCCTTATCTTCCGCACCCTCGCGTTTGCCCTGGTGCTCCGTCTCCATACTTCCCTGGCCTTCTTGGCCGCCCTGCGATGCGTGCTGCGCCTCCGTGGGCTCCGCGGCGCCGGAAGGCTCCTCCGCGAAGAGCGCGCGCCCTCCGCCAACCTCGGGCGTCCTGGCTTTCTCTTGGGCTTCGGAGTCTTCCAGACCCTGAAGTAGCCCGAGGCGTCCCTGCCGCTGACCCGCAGAAGCGTGCCCTTCACATCAGACTTGGGTGCTTCGCCCGAGGGGCGGCAGCACTTCCTGCGCACTTCGTAGCCAGCATTTCCAAACTCCTTCTTGAGGGCAGCAAGGGTCAGCCCTTTGTGCGCAGTGATGGCTCGGAGCAACAGCTGGGAGACTTTGAGCACCGAGCGCGGGCCCCTCCTGGGCGGTGTCGTCAGGGTTTTTTCGGCGCCCAGCTGGGTTTTAACTTCAATGGCTTTGGGATCACCAGTGAGCCCAGCCACCTCAGCCATGGCCCCGCTCCCGCCTCTGCGGGGCCGCTGCTGTGGGCTTCCCACGCCGCGGCGCGAGCTAAAGCTGAAGCTGGCTGCGGATGTCACAATGGCAGGCCTGACTTTCCGGTCCTGGCTAGGGAGCTGCCGCCAGACCCCACCCAGGTGGGGGGGGCCGGTCAGTCTCCACTTCCTTCTAGGTCTAAACCAATCCAGATCGCGGTGTCTGTGCACCCCCCAAAAATCACCTTTATCATCTCCGGGGTTTGTTCCCTGCCCTTGTTATGCTCCCACTTCTCATGACCTTGATCTTAACCACTTTCTGAAGTTCACTGTTTTCCTGTGGTCCTGAACACCATCTACCCACATTTCCCTAAAGTGAAAGAAGCTGCTCCCAACTATCTAAAACAGGTAATACAATGCCTTTAAAAAAATAAATGTGGTAGTCTATCACACAAAGCCTGATCTAGAAACTCCCACCTTTAGGTCTCACCCGCTAGAGATCTACAGTCACGTCTCCCTGACTCTCCACATGGTGGATTCTGTGCAAGAATATGAAGGAAAGAAAGAACCACTGTGCTCCCTCTACCCTAAACAATGATTCCCACACCTGGGAAATTCAGATGCCTCATTTAGGTGGATAGAAACCAACCAGTTTCCAAACAGACTAAGAACTCTGGTCTAATCATTATTCTTTGACCAGACTTTGCTTTTCTGCATTTTGTTCCTCCTCTTGGATTGCTCACTCCCTTTCTTTGTTCAGATATATCCTGCTTATCTTTCAAAGACCTGCTAAATCCTTTCCTTACTGAAGCCTCCTCAACTCTTTCAAATGATTTCTCTCATCTTAACTACCACATTAAACTTCTGCAATCCTACACTGCATTTTACTTAATTTAAATGAATTTGGTACTAGAGGGTACAATGCAGCACACTAGTTTTAAAAAGAAAACAGCCTGGACTTAGAGCTGGAGACATGGACACATATCTCAGCTCATTAACAGCCATATGGCATTGATAAACCCCTCCATATCTTTAGATCTGACTTCTTTATCTTAAAAAAAAAAAAAGGCCAATAATCCCTTCCTACCAACATCACAGAATTATTCGAGAGGTTCATTAGAGGTGATGATAGATGACAAAGGATTACCCAAATATAAGGCATAAAATTAATTTTACTCTGAATGTTTATGCCTTTCCAACTAAATAAAGTTTCCAGAGAGCCAAATAGCCTTTGGATTTCTATGGCCCCTGCTGCATCTAACACTATCCTTCATTATACCCAGCAGGCATTTCATAGAGTCTGTGTAAGCTCCTCTGGTGAGGAGGCTTTCTCTGGATTCAAAGGAAACTCCCAGGGAATCAGGAGAAAGGAGCAGGATGATTCTTAAAGAGTTGAAATGAAGGGGACCAAGGTAGCTAGTTACTCAAGGACTTCTTATTTTGGACACAGTCTAGTTGGGAATTATTCAAAGAATACTTCAAATTGCAAAAGCATATCATACTTCTCCAAAGGACATTCGATATACTCAGCAGTCACAGGCTGGACTATGACATCATTTCTTCTAGGAATCAAAGTGCTAGGAAGTGGCTTAGGGCAGTACTTCTTAAACTTTAGTGTACTTCATAAAATACTGATTCCTGTACATTAGGTCTGGGGTGGGGCCAGAGGTTTTACCTTTCCAACAAGCTCCTAGGTAATTCCATCTGATTAAAACACAACTGTTGGGGAGTGAGGAGTAGACAATGAGAGGGAAGTGGCAGGAGATTAGACTGGAAAAGTAGGTTAGGGCCAAGGTGTGAAGGACATGTAACATAATGACACAGCTGTAAGTAGTCACATAGCAGTAAATGGTAGAGTGTGGGTTCATACCTAAGTCTACTTAATTCTAAGGACTAAATTATTAACTATGGAGCTAGGTTTCCTTTCCTCCAAGATTGACCTTTATGTATCTCCACCACAGAGCAAGAAGAAGTTTATCTTCTCAATCACAGTTCAGAATCAGAAGGATCTACAAGCACTCACTGTACTTTCTCCCAGTATTTAAATTAGAGCAAGGTACTGTGTTAGTCCAAGAGACTAACACATCAGCACACGGACAGTGCACCAACAAAGAGCTACCAGGCAGAAAGGTAGAACCACATGGACCAGGTTTTCTCTCATTTGTGTAGTCTCTTGCTCTGGCTATACTTCCTGGCTGTGTAGGCCACTAGCTGTAGGATGGGACAACCATCATGAAAAAAAGACAAGAACCACATCGGGGCATTGGGTGGCTCAGTCAGTTAGGCATCTGACTTTTGATTTTGGCTCAGGTCATGATCTCAGGGTTGTGAGACTAAGAATCAAGCCCCTGAAACAAGCCCCACATCAAGCCCTACGTCAAGCTGGGTATGTAGCCTGCTTAAGATTCTTTCTCTCCCTCTCTCTCTACCCTGCCTCCCCATGTCTGGAAAAAAAAAAAAAGAACCAAATCAAACAACCATGTTTATTGATACCCTTGTGATGACAAAAGAGGACAATTAGAAGCCTCTGGGAAAGGCTGATGTCAAAGGAAAAGAAATATTTGTGGGAAAAAAAAAACAACATGGCAAACAAAACAAAAAATTTTCATTTATGCGTAACCATTTCTTTATAAATTTCTGTGTAAATATACTAGAAGTAATGGAAGAATAACAAAAAATTAGAGGTAAGAAACAAAATGCTTCACTACCACTAAGCTGGCTCAGAAGACAAGAAAGCCAACTACCTGATAGAAACTTTCTGCTGCACCAATCTCTCAGAGTTCTTTTGTTCCTCTTTGGAATAAATCTACTTGCCAGACCTCTTCTGACACCCCAAAGGAAAAAGATACTTCAGAAAAAAAAATTTCTTTAGGAAAAGAGTCAGAACAAGCCAGTGTCATACCTCTAATGAGGAGATACCAACTCCAGCTCCAGAAAGACAAGACTGAACCATCCCTTCCAATTTTAATCATCTATGATTATAAAACAGAAGTAAGCACCTAGCACTACCCTGTTGTGAGAAAGATCAATAGCTCTTAATTTCTGGAAGCCTTGGGGTTAAGGGAGGGGGCAGAGGAGGTAAAAGGATACTTGGGGATAATGTTTAGCCTAAATCTTTCTGCTTCAAGTTCCAGGAAAGATAATATTATTCTTTTTTTAAGATTTTATTTATTTTATTCATGAGATATATATAGAGAGAGAGACAGAGGCATAGGCAAAGGCAAATCCCCATGGGGAGCCCAATGTGGAACTGGACCCTGGGACTCCAGGATCACGCCCTGAGCCGGAGGCAGATGCTGAACCACTGAGCCACCCAGGCATCTCAAGATCATATTATTCTTTGTTGGTAACAAGACTCTTCTGTAGTGGTCATGACTGTTAGGTCTCCAGAGGAACTTGGTTGATTTAGGCATAGCAACCTTTAATTACTATACAAAATTCTAAGAACATCAGAGTTTTTATTAATCTCACTTCCTCACATAGAGTTATGCAGCTCTAACTTTATTAAGGATAACTCCATGCAAGAGTACAGCAAAATTTAGTAGCACACTTTGATCTAACTTCAAACTATACCTAGGACCCCAAGTGTCTAGGTCTTGCTTACTCAATTATCTTGTATTTGATCAATTTATCTCTCTCAAACCGCTAGTTGGTTTTCCCCCAAAAGACTCTTTTCCTCTCCTGAACCACTATATACCTTCCACTTTAATGCAAATAACCCCACAATGGTCATTTCAGCAAACAAACCCATTAGTCTACTCATGGCTTTTGTGAGAACTAAAGTGGTTCACACTAAAGAATGTGAAAATAAAAATATCAAGATTCATAAAAGTATGGAGACAGAATAGCAATTGGGCATTTATCCTTCTAATCCTCAGCACAATTGTTCTAGAAGTGAGTCTAGATAATCTAGATCCAGGTGATGTTACTGGAGGACCAGGCAAATCTCTTAGCAATTATCCTGAAAACATGAAGGTCCAGTCTCCCTGACTCCTCCCAAGAAGCTCTAAAAACCCAGTGTAACACACCCCTCCTCACAAATATAAAATCTATACTCATCCCTCTAAAAATAACAAGAGAGAAATAAGGGCTTTGGTATTGGCAAAATCTTACCCAAGTACCTTTTTTCCACTCAAAGGTGTCCTATATAAATTAAATCCTTCATAAATTGAATCAAGCATTATTAATAGTTAAGTCTTTCCATGAGCCCACAATGTGGGACCTCTAAGAACTATTCTACTATAGCGCTTAAATATGAAAACTGAAAACCCATTTTTCTGAGGATTTTTACTTTCAATATGAGGCCCAGGGCATTCCAAGACAGACAATCTGCAGTCCCACAATAACACTACATTCTGGGCAACATTCAATTCTGTCATAGTTAACTGCTCCCAGCCATCCATGCCCTTGTCAATTCCCAGAATATTGTACAAATGAACCCAAAGCATAAACACACACACAAAAAAATGGTAGAGTAGAAATCATTTACCATATATATGTAACTCTTGTAGTCAGAGAATTGAAATATCCCAGACCTACAATTCACTACAGAGAAGCTTATTCCTATCTTAATCTCTACAGACCTAAAATACCAGAAAACCCAAATTCACTAATTAAAAATTGCTTTCCTTCAAATTAAATGGTATAAATAAATGTCCATGCTCAGGAATATGACCAAGAGCAAGCCTAATTGGCATTCTCAATTCACAATACACATTCTGGAATTATACTGCATAACTTCCCCATTTTTTCCCTCAAAACTGCGGTCCTAAATATTTCATTTCAAACACACTTACCTCTCCATTTCCTGTTAAAAATCACATCTAATTTTCTATCTTAAACCTACTCTTCTCTCTTGGCTTTTTCTCAGCCTTTGATCCTTTAGGGAAAAAGAGCTACTATTTACTTATTGAAGGCCAATGGATCAAGTATTGTGTTTAAATTATCACTAATTCTTTCAACAACACTGAAAAGTGGATAATATTATTCACATTTACAGATGAGAAGGTAAATGGTGTACCAAAGGAGAAGTCTGGAATGAGAATTCTCTATACCTCACAGGTAAACCCAAAAAGGATTCCTATTTTTTCAACCTCAACCTAGAGTAAGGGAAATGCCACACTAGCTCTTTTCTTCTATCATTTCACTAATCAAAGCTTTGAGCAAGCAATTCCAATTCTCCTTCCTCACTATAATTCCTACCATATACTGTGGAGAACCAGCTACAGAGCTTATCTGAGAACTGAATCTCGTAGTCCTCAGCACACTGGGGATAGGTGAGGTCCAGTGTCAGCACACTAACTCTTGACCACATGGTTCTCCAGATACAGCTCCTCCACTCCCTACTCCTTGAGTCAATAGCCTATTCTTTTACCTCTTCAACATTTTTTTCCTCTGCTTCCCAAAGTTAATAATTCCTATGGCCACTATGCTAGCTCTCTTAATTAAAAACTGGAGGAGACAAAGCCTCAGGGTCCAAGTCCGAGTCTGGTTTGAGTCTGAGTCTTGGTCCCCCTGTCCCTCAGATTAAAATTCAGTGAGACTCAGTCTTTCTTCACATGGTTGCCTCCAACTATCCTGGATCACCAGCAATATACTAGTTATGCCAGTTGCCAATTTATTGCTTTTGTTACCTGAATGTGAAAATGGATCTGGGCCTTTTATTTATTTTTTTTATTTTTTAAGTATTTATTTATTTATTTATTTATTTATTTATTTGGTCTGGGCCTTTTAAATATTTCTCCTTTTTCATCTGACATCATGTTAAGTTTTGTAGTAAAGGGTACTAGAAAGACTTTGCGGGACAAGAGGGTTTTCCCTTCTAGTTCTGGTTCTCTGTTCTTTACCAGGTTGCTAGAGCAGAGGTTGAAAAACTGTGGGGATCCCTGGGTGGCGCAGCGGTTTGGCGCCTGCCTTTGGCCCAGGGCGCGATCCTGGAGACCCGGGATCGAATCCCACATCGGGCTCCCGGTGCATGGAGCCTGCTTCTCCCTCTGCCTATGTCTCTGCCTCTCTCTCTCTCTCTCTCTCTCTCTCTGTGAGACTATCATAAATTAAAAAAAAAAAAAAGAAAAAGAAAAACTGTGGCCCATGGGCCCAAACCAGCCTGCTGCCTATTTTTGTGTGGCTTTATAGGCACAACTCAAGTGGACTAGCACTTTTAGCTTCAGATAACAAGACAAAATGTACCTAGTTCTACTTCATGCTCCACTCCCAACGTATGCCTCCCTGGCCTGGGCCATGTCTTACCACTCTCTAGGGCCACATATACAGTTCTGAATTCTCCACTGGTGGCACTGAAAAATACATTTATATTTTTAAAATGAATTCCAACCTGGGCACCTGGAGGGCTCAGTTTGTAGAGGATGAAACTTTTTTTTTTTTTTTTGAGAGAGAGAGAGAACATGCATGCACTGTGGAGGAGCGGGGAGCGGGAGAGGGAGAGAGAGAATCTTAAGGAGGCTCCACACCCAGCATGCAGCCTGATGTGGGGTTCAATCTCATGACCATGAGATCATGACCTGAACCAAAATCAAGAGTCAAACACTTAACTGACTGAGCCACCCAGGTTCCCTAAGCATGAAACTGTTGTTCATGAGTTCAAACCCCAAATTGGGTGTAGAACTTATTTAAAAATAAATAAGTAAAATTCCAATCCTTAAAATCACTTTCACTATTTAAAAAAAAAAAGATCCTGAAGCTTTTATCTCTTTGTCATTAGACCTAACTTTTAACAAGTTAGGAGTAACTACTAATGAGAAAAATGTATATGATATAATAGTTAAGAACTTGACATTTTTTTCAACAAAATACTCCTGTTTCACCAAATGTGAATAAAATTAAGATGGATCAAAGAGTTAAATACAGAAAATGAAAGCAGGGAATAGTTTAGGTATTTATCTGATTTTAAGAAGAAAGATTTTCTAAGCATTAAGTTAATGGAAGAATTCACAGAGGAAATTACTGACATGATTATATAAAAATCTTAAAATTCTGTACATTAAAAAAGTAAAAGAAGAATAAAAAAGTAAACTGAGGAAAAATCTGCTCCAAAACTCTATTAGTTATTCCAAAATTAAGAGTAAACCTCCAAATTAAGAAATGTAGGCATGAAAATATGTGAAAAATAAGCTCTTCCTTTGACTATAATAAAACAACAAAATAGGTAATGATTTTTGACCTATCAAAGTAACAAAGTAACAAAGATTATTTTTTAATAAAAACATAGAGATAAGAGACTTTTATTTTTAGATCAGACAGATTAATCACACTACACTCAACCTCTCATACAACTAAAAACCTTGGACTAAAATATGTAAAACAACTACCAGAATACTCCAAAAAGCGGATGCAAGCAGGTTAAGGGTCTCAGGACTTAGGGGACAAAGTAGCTGCAAGTTCCTTGGATTTTCTTTTTTGAGCTAGGCATAGGATATATATATATATATCCCTGCCTAGATGCTAGTGCAGCCTAAAAACCCAGAACTTCCAATGGCCCAGACAGGGGAAAAAAGAGAGAGAGAGAGAGAGAGAGAGAGAGAGAGAGAGAGAGAGAGAGAAGAATCTATTCTCTCTAGCTGTAGGACTGGCAAGGGAGGACTGTGGGATGGAAACTTTCTGATTTTTATACCCATCCCACTCCAGGTGATTATCCCCAAACTAGCAGCACTCCTTCCCCTCCCCATCAGCAGTGATGTAGCTCCTGAAGACCAAAGCCCTATTTCAGGCTTCTATTCTCTACCAGGGAAGCGCTAATAAAGAGTAGAACTAGGGGTGCCTAGATGGCTCAGTTGGTTGAGTGTCCAACTCTTGATTTTGGCTCAAGTCATGATCTTGGGTCCTGAGATTGAGCCCCATGTAGGTTCTGTACTAAGCACAGAATCTTCTTCAGATTCCCCCTCTTCTTCCCACTCACTCTCTCCAATAAATAAATAAAATCTTCAAAAAAAAAAAAAAAAAAAAAGAGCAGAGTTACTCCCCCTTCCCGCTGTGCAGCAGTGGCAGATTCTGGATAGCAACACTGTAGGGACTCAGCAGAATGGAGATGACAGAAGGAAGAGTCATTGAGCTTGAAGATAAATATATTCGGTATAAATAAGGGAAGGAAAAAAAGATGAAATGAGTTGAAAATAGTCTTAGAGACCTGTAGGACAATATCAAAAGGAACAATATACATGTCACAGATGTCTCAGAGGGAAAGAAGAAAAAGATTGGAGCAGAAAAAAATATATCATACATATAAAATGGTTGAAAACTATCCAAATTTGGTGAAAAGTATAAATTTACAGATCCAAAAGCATAGCAAAACCCAACAGATGAACTTAAAATTATAGTCAGGCATAGCATAATCAAATAGCTTAAAATTGAAAGAAAAAAATCTTTTTTTAAAGAAGATTTTATGTATTTAGTTGAGAGAGATGGAGCAAGCACAAGCAGGCGGCAATGGGAGAGGAAGAAGTAGGCACTCTGCTGAGCAGGAAGCCTGGCATAGGGCTAGATCCCAGGACCCTGGGATCATGACCTGAGTTGAATAACTGACTGAACCACCCAGGTGCCCCTGAAGAAAAAATCTTAAAAGCAGACAAAGAAATACAAGACATTACATTTAAGCAAACAGTCAAATGATGGTGGTCAGGCCAGAAATTAGTGGAACATTTAAAAATGACTAGTTATTGGGGCACCTGGGTGGCTTAGTCAGTTAAGTATCAGACTCTTGGTTTCAGCTCAGGTCATAATCTCAGGCTCCTGAGATTGAGCCTTAGTGGGGGCTCAGTAGGGAATCCGCCTGATATTCTTTCCTGCTCTTTCTCCCTCCCCCTCCATTCCTCCCCCTGCTCCTTCTCAGAGGCGCTCTCTCTCTAAAATAAAATAATCTTTAAAATGACTAGTTGTTGGTCCAAATGGCTTCTAAAATCTCTTCTGTGGGTGGCAAATTGAATTTGGTATTTGCATGTAATTAGATGAACAACTGTACACATGAAAAGGAGGTACTGAATAATTTACTAAAGCGTATTACCTTCTCTGAATGAGGTTTAGAGAGAAAAAGAAAAGGCCTTACTCTTCCCTAGGGCACTGATTCCCAAAATGTAATCAAGCCTTTCAAGGGACTATCACAAGGTAAAAACTTTTCATAAATAATCCTTAGACATTATTTACCTGTGTTGACATTTACTTCAATAGTGCAAAAACCAATAGCAGGTAAAACTGCTGGCCTCTGAGCGTGAATTAAAGCAGTGGCACCAAACTGTACTAGCAGACACTATATTCTTTACCACTAAACGCTGATAGAAAAGAAGGGAAGGAAACAAGTTTTACTTGAAATACCTTTGATGAAGCCATGAAAATTATAATTTTATTAAATTTCAATCCTTGAGTATCCTTCTTTTTAATACTCTGAGTAGCAAAATAATTATTTTATATATTTTATATTTAAATAGTTATTTTAAAATTTATATTTATTTTTATTTATGTCTGCATATCTAAAGCAATTCTGCTGTGGGCTGAAGTTTTTTCCAAAGAAAATGTAGTGAGCAGCACTTGCCCTGCTTACTCTCCCTTAGTCCTGTTCACTTTACCTGCCCTGATCACCTAAGTCTCCTGCCTCTTTCCTTGCTGTAGAATAGTTGTCTTCAGAAAATCTCAATTTCTGGGTCTTCTAAAGTTGTCCTTCAAAAATTCGCCCCCTTCCTCACCTCCAGAAGTGAATGAAGGCTCACAACAGTTAAGATTTATCAGGGACACAGGCAGAGGCTTGCCTGAGAGGTGGAGGGGCCCTTAGAAGGCCAGATGAGTCCAGATTAAAACTTGGTTCCAGGACGCCTGGGAGGCTCAGCAGCTGAGCGCCTGCCTTTGGCTCAGGGCGTGACCCCGGGGTCTCGGGATCGAGTCCCACATCGGGCTCCCTGCATGGAGCCTGCTTCTCCCTCTGCCTGTGTCTCTGCCTCTCTCTCTCTCTCTCTCTCTCTCTTTCTCTGTGTGTGTGTCTCATGAATAAATAAAGAAAATCTTTAAAATAAATAAATAAAATGATGGTTCCCAGGAAATCCTCTTGGGAGAGGGGCAGAGCCTCCCACAGTGCCACGGCCCACAGAGGAAGATAACGGATTGGCCGTGAAGGCCGGGAACTCACACCCCCAAGCGCCTCCAAGCCCAGTCATTAGGGCGGTGCTACCAGGTGGGAAGAAAAGAAAAACCCCACACCGCCTCCAACTCTGCTCCCAGCAGGCCCCTCATGATGACGTCGGCAAACGTTAGCCAATGAGAGCAGCTGCTCCAGGGGCTTTCCCGCCCTTTCTCTCAGGCCGAAGACCCGCGGCTCCTCAGAGCCCCGAGGAGGGCGCTCAAAGGGCACCTCCCCTCGGGAATAGCGGGAGCGAGAAAAGAAAGGTCCAGGGGAGAAATGCGACTGGCAGGGTAAGTCCAAAAAGCGAAAGGAACGCTGAGAATGAAGGTTATTTCTGCGGGGTTGGGGAGAGGAACGTGCTGGCCAAGGGGACGGCCACGAGACTCTTGGAGGTGAGGAAGCGACTCACGAAAGGTCTGGTGTGTGCAGAGAACAGGGAACAAAACATCTGGTCAGAAAGGGTGGCATGGGCAGAGCCACGAGACATCCTTGCTCCTGTAGACAGACCACACATATTTCTGGATAATTCACACAAAAAAAATCCTTTTTCTTCCTGTGTCTCCTTCATCTGATCTTTCCTACTGTGGGCCCCATGTAGCGTGCTGTAGCAGCCTTGAGCGCTCAGCCTTTCTCGTTACCTCATTCTCCTGCCCATTAGCAAGCGTTTTACCAGACATGTTATTAAAATTAACTCCCTCCCCCACAAAAACCACACAAAAAAGCCAAAGAAAACAACAAAAGGTTGTTGTTGAACTGGGGCAGTTCAGTGGTTTTGTTTTGGTTTATTTATTTATTTATTTATTTATTTAATTAATTTATTTATTTATTTATTTATGAGAGAGACAGAGAGAGGCAGAGACACAGGCCACGGGAGAGGCAACTCCCTGCAGGAGCCCTTGCGGACAGGATGACACCCTGAGCCAAACGCAGACACTCAACCACTGAGCCACCCAGGCGTCCCAGTGGGTTAAGTTTCCTACCCTTGATTTCTGATTCAGGTCATGATCTCTCCATCCTGAAATGGGAGGCGGCCTCCTGCTCAGAGTTGGGCGTGGAGTCTGCTTCAGATTCCCTCTCTCCTCCTTCTGTCCCTCCCGACCCACATGTTCTGTTTCTCTCTCTCTCTCAAAAAAAAAAAAAAAGAAAAAGAAAAAGAAAAAAGAAGAAAAGAAAAAAACCCAAACCAAACAAACAAAAGACCCCTCCCAGTGTTACTGCTAGTTTATGCCTTTAAAGATGTGTAAATGATAAACACACCAAGATACTTGTGAATAAGATACCTCCAGGAGAATGTCAGTTTTTGTTTTTGTCATGGTGGGACTTCATTCTGAAACATTGGCTGTGCATATTAGGATCACCTGAAGGGCTTGTTAAGAAAAGAGCTTGTTGGATCCTACCCCATGTTTCTGATTTAGTAGGTTTAGGATGAGGCCCAAGAATTTGTACTTATTTGTTTCAGGTATACAACACAAAGATAGTTGTATATGTTTTTAAATGATCACCATGCTCTCTTGCTTTCATTCTGTTACAAATTTTTTTTCTTGTGATGAGAACTTACATATACTCTTTGCAAATTTCAAATACTCAATACAGTGTTACTAACTATACTCACAATGCTATACATTACATTCCTATGACTTATCAACTGGAAATTTAGACCTTTGACCTCCTTCACTTCACCTACCTCCCCTCCTCTGGCAAACACCAGTCTGTTCTCTGTATCTGAGTTGGGTTTTTTTCTTCTTTCTTAGATCTCAGAAATGAGTGATATATTATATATATATCTTTCTTTGATGTCATTTAGCATTATGGAACTTGAAGAAGTTCCACCCATATTGTCACAGATAGCACACAAAGATTTCATTCTTTTTTTATGGCTGAATAATATCCACTGAATAAATATATATGACATTTTCTTTATCTATTCATCCATCCGTGGACACTTAGGCTGTTTCCATGTCTTGGCTATTGTAAATAATGCTGCCTGTGCATGGAGGTGCAGATATCTTTTTGAGTTTCATTTTCTTGGGATAAATACTTGCAAGCGGAATTGCTAGACCATATGGTAGTTCTATTTATAGTTTTTTGAGAAACCTTTGTACTGTTTTTAATAGTGGCTGCACCAACTTACATTCCTACCATTGGCATAAAAGTGTTCTTTTTTCCACATCCTCACCAACACTTATTATTTCTTGTCTTTTTGATAATAGCTATTATCAAAATAGGTGTGAGGTGATAGCTCACTGTGGTTTTGATTTGCTTTTCCTTATGATTAGTGATGTTGGGCATCTTTTTCATGTTGGCCATCTGTATGTCTTAAGATTTTGCCTTTTTAATATGTTCCCAGTTGATGGTGTTGTTGCTGTTCTGGGGACCACATTTTGAGAACCACTGGACTAGCATATCTAAAAAGAAAAAATATACCAAAGTTCAGGCACTGAACTAAATGAGTGATTTATTTTACATGCAGTTCTTATCAAAACTGTAACAGATGGGGTTAATATTTCTTTTACAGGGAGTAAACTTGGCTGAGGATAATGACTGAGATTACTCATTCTTAGAGAAGCCTGTAATTTACAAAAACATACCACTCCACCCTCAAGCTGGACCCCAGCTTCATATTCTTCTTTGATCTAAAGAATAAGCAGGCTGAGAGAGAACACTCTTGTGCTATGGTTAAAAATACCTTTGCTAATAAAGACAGGCATACATACCAATGGAATAAAGAACCCAGAAATAATCCCTCACTTATACAGTCAAATGATTTTTGACAAGGGTGCCAAGACCATTTGATAGAAAAAGGATGGTCTTTTTAACAAATAGTGTTGGGAAAATTGGACATCTGCATGTAAAAGAAAGTTGGACCCTTACCTAACACCATATACAAAAATTAACTCAAAAGGGATCAAAGACCTAAATGTAAGACCTATAACAATGAAATTCTCAGAAAAATACATAGGATAAAGTTTCATAACATTGGACATGGTAATGATTTCTTAGATATGATGCCAAAGCCACAGATAACAAAAGAAAAAATAGACAAATTGGTATTCATGAAAATTTTAAAAATCTATACATCAAAAAACACTATTCACAGAGTAAAAAGGCAACCTGTAGAATGGGGGGAAATATTTGCAAATCATTTATCTGGGTATCCAGATAATAACCAGAGTATATAGAGAACTCCTAAAACTCAACAACAAAAAAGCAAACAGCCTGATTCAAAGATGGGCAAAGGACTTGAGTAGACATTTCTCCCAAACTACACAAACATCCAACAAACATATGAGATGCTCAGTATCACATCTCACACCCATTAGGTTGGCTGCTATTTAAAAAAAACAAACAAACAGAAATAAAGTGTTGGGAAGAATGTGGAGAGATTGGAACCCTTGTGCACCATTGGTGGGAATGTAAGATTGTACAACTGCTATGGAAAACAGTGTGATGGTCCTTGAAAAATTAAAAATAGAATTACTATATGACCCAGCAGTTCGACTTCTGGGTATAGAGCTAAAAGAATTGAAAGCAGCATCTCAAAGAGATTTGTACACCTGTGTTCATAGCAGCATTATCCACATTAGCTAAAATTTATTTATTTATTTTTAAAGATTTTATTCATTCATTCATGAGAGACACAGAAAGAGAGGCAGAGACACAGGTAGAGGGAGAAGCAGGCTCCCTATGGGGAGCCCAGTGTGGGACTCCATCCCCGGACCTGGGACCATGCCCTGAGCCGAAGGCAGATGCTTAAACTGCTGAGCCATCCAGGCGTCCCAACAATAGCCAAAATTTAGAAGCAAAGCAAGTGTCCATTGATAGATGAAAGGATAAGTAAAATGTGGTATATACATACGATGAATATTGCTCAGCCTTAAACAAGAAGGTAATTATGTTAAGTGAAATAAGCCATTCACAAAAAGACAAAAACTATACAATTCCATTTATATGAAGTACTTAGAGTAATCAAAATCATAGAGACAGAAAGTAGAATGTTGGTGGCCAGGGCTGAGGAGAAAGGGATAATATTGAATTATTGTTTAATAGGTATAGTTGCAGTTTTACAAGATGAAAAGAGTTATGGAAATGGATGGTGGTGATGGCTGCACAACAATATGAATATATCTATAAATATATTCATATGTGATACCAATCAACTGTACAGTGAAAAAATGGTTAAGATAGTATGCTTTATGTTTATTTTAACCCAATTAAAAAATTTTAATACATTTACTGAACTGTGTTCCCTAGAAGAGTAGCTGTGGGTGAATCATTTCACCTCTCTTCAACATGGGCATATTGGACTACAGCAGTTATACCATCAAGAACCCTGACTTGTTGCTACTTTTCCTCTGTAGGTCCCATGCTTTGAAAGATTGTGTCTTGCATAATACTGTGTTTGCTATGAAACTATTTGTTTTATATTTCTTATTAATTAAAGACATTTTTGTTTCTGGTTAGCACTAGATTGAACCATGATTGCCACCCTGAGTTGAGATGTCAGGCAAAGGCAGAAAAACAAGATTTTATATACGTAGTTATGAGATTTCTGTTACAACATTTCAAATATTGAAAATTGTTATTTAACTCCTAAAGGTTTAGAGACCACAGGCTTGACACCACAGAAATGGTTGATTTTCAAGGTTCTTCCTCTTAACATATATGATTCTATGAAGGTATGGCTTCCTATAGGCACAGTGCTGACATAAGGTTATGGAAACTTGTACTACATCAATCATAACTGGACTGACTGAGGCTTGAGTGTGTAGGATAATGCTATTGATATCTGGTTCTTTACTTTGCCCAGAGATGAAACAGAAATGAGAAGTGAAAATGGAGTTCAGAAAAATGCAGTGCAATTTTTGGTATCTGGAGACCAGTTCAAAGAGATATGTGGTCTTTGAGGCCAAATTCTTGGACTTCTATTATGAGTGATAAATGGTCACTGCACTTGAACCAGATAAATTTTTCTAAATAATTATTCATTTCCTATGAATTGTATAGAACATTACCTAACAATGGAAAAAAGCCTCTAATTAGTGTGAATCTCATAGACATTATATAGAGTGAAGAAAAGAGACGTGAATACATTTTGTATGATTCCATATATATGAAGTTCAAAACAGGCAAAACTAAGCAATAATATAAACCCCAAATGTTTAGTGTTTTCAGCAATTATTATGGTGGTAGTCTTAGCATTGTTATTCTGAGAATATATTGATGTGGGATAAAGCAAATGAGTAATTATGAAATTTTCTAGTTCTATTGTCTCTTCATCCTTAATAATCAGGATTACTAACGTAGGAGAAAGGCGGTATAGATGTAATACCAAAAAAGTTGAGTTAAAAACTCCGTAGTCTTGAATTTGAATTGGAAACATCAGCATGAATTCACAAGGTACAAATATAAACATAAATACAAATATATAGCTGCTACATCCACTGGAAATGCCTAAAAACAATAAGGAAAAGAAAATAAAAAGAACAGTCGCCGTGAGTATCCCTAGTATCTGTATTGTAGTCTTGAAATACCACTTCACATTAGAAGAAACCAGGGTTTCTTTTTTTTTTCCTTTAAGATTTTATTTATTTATTTGAGAGAATGAGCAAGAGAGCACAAGCAGGAGGAGCTGCAGAGGGAGATGGAGAAGAGGAGCCCATCAAGGGGCTCAATTCCAGGACCCTGGGATCATGACCTGAGCTTAAGACAGACACTTAACCAACTGAGCCACCCAAGTGTCCCTGAAACCAAGGCTTCTTATAGAAGTAGCCAATTCCAATCTGAAGCAGGAAATGTACAAGATAAGCTTGGAACATCTTGAGACATGGGATAGTTATGAAGCTTTCAAAGACTACTAGGGTCATCTCAAAAGACCTCAGCAGCCAACTGAAGATAATACACTAGCCAAAGAAGGGATAATTCGAGTATCAATAAGGATAAGAAAAGCATAGATTGAAACCCATGAAATATGTTTAAATCCACAAGTTCATAATAGATATTTAAAAAGGAAAGAATTGAAGATAATAGGAACCAATTCATTACCTGGTAAATGAATCAAGCATTCATTTGGCCTTTCCCATATGAACCATACCACTGCATACCCAAATAGCACGTGAAATGGATGAAGTATCTCTTTATATAAAAGTATCCCAACTAACATATGGAAAAAAACTAGAATATCACTATTCTGCAACTCATGATAAATTAAGAGATTGATTCATCATGCATCAATAGCTGTTAACACTACAAAGAGAAAACTAGGTATCATTTGCCTCCTCTAGTCTTGGCAAACACTCTCTCTATATATATGCTACTACTCAGCCATCCAAAAAAATGAAATCATGCAATTTGCAATGACATGGATGGAACTAGAGGATATTATGCTAGGTGAAATAAGTCAATTATAGAAAGACATAATATGATCTCACAAAGTAACACTGTGATTGGGTATCTAAGTAAATTTTATCTATAGGGAGAACAAACTAGAGTAAGGGCAAAGATCTAATTGGTAAAGAAGTAGCATTCATTCATTTAGTTGATAGAGAAATTTTTAGCATTTTGTGGGTTGTACAATGCTCTTGTCTGAAGTGGGTGTTCTTTTGAGATCATTTATGTCCGATTAAAAAACAACATAGCTTAGCTATAAGTTTCAAATCAGTTGCTAGGTATAAGAGATAGTTATTTTTCTTTCTCACTACATTCCATTTGTAGAAACCTTACATTAGATGTTTCTCATTTAAGAATTATGAAAGCTAATTTTTCTTTGCTCTTGGTGTTGAAAAATAAAATTCAGGCTCACAAATGTTGAAGGGCTCTCTAATCAATCTTGGACCTAAGAATAAGTTTTCCTTTTGAGTAGTGATTGGGACCTTTCTTCTCCCCTCAGAAGTTACTGCATTTTGAACAGTGTAAGAACTCTTTGAAACACATAAAGAAATATATTATTGTCTTTGATCAATTAACCATGATCATACATAAAGGTTTTGAAGTGACCTTGAAGTCAGACCATCTGGGTTCATTTTCTGACTCTGACACTTTCTACCCTCGTGATTTTTTAGAAAATTAGTTTCTCTGTACCTCAGGTTTCCTTATCTATAAGATACATTTCATACTGCCTATGAGACATTGTTGAAATGATTATATAACTCATGAAATCTACAGGAAAATAAGCCCAATGACTGCAAAGGTGGTTCAATATTTGTAAATAAATCAACATGATACACCATATTAATAAAGGAAATATATTATCCTTTATTAATTCATATGATTAATATTATATTAATATTATTATATTATCCATATGATCCTCTCAATAGATGCAGAAAAAGCATTTGACAAAGTATGACAACAATTCACGATAAAAGTCCTTAATGAATTAGGGATAGTGACTTCAACATCATAAAGGCCGGAATCCCTGGGTGGCGCAGCGGTTTGGCGCCTGCCTTTGGCCCAGGGCGCGATCCTGGAGACTCGGGATCGAATCCCACATCAGGCTCCCGGTGCATGGAGCCTGCTTCTCCCTCTGCCTATGTCTCTGCCTCTCTCTCTTTCTCTCTCTGTGACTATCATAAATAAATAAAAATTTAAAAAAATAAAAAAAAAACATCATAAAGGCCATATATGAAAAACCCATAGTTGCTATAATTCTTAATGGGGAAAAATTGAAGGCTTTTCCTTTGTAACCAGGAACAAGACAGGGATATCCACTCTTGTGGCTATTATTTAACATAGTACTGGAAGTTCTGGCCAAAGGGATCAGGCAACAAAAAGAAATAATAGGCATCCAAATAAGCAGCAACTCTCACTAGTTGCATGATACTCTGAAGAAAATCCAAAAGACTACCAAAATGCTAGAACTGATACATGAATTCATTAAAGTCACAGAATACAAAACCAACATATAGAAATCTGTGGCATTTCTATACACAATAATAAAGCAGCAGAAAGAGAAATTAAGGGATTACTCCCATTTACAATTGCACCATGAACAATAAGAGACTTAGGAATAAACCTTGCCAAAGAGATGAAAGATCTGTACTCAGAAAACTTAGAAAATTTAGGAAAGAAATTGAAGATGATGGACACTGAGGCTCCTTCCACAGTTTGGCTATTGTAAACATTGCTGCTATAAACATCAGGGTACAGGTGTCCCGGCATTTCACTGCATCTGTATCTTTGGGGTAAATCCCCAGCAGTGCAATTGCTGGGTTGTAGGGCAGATCTATTTTTAACTCTTTGAGGAAACTCCACACAGTTTTCCAGAGTGGCTGTTGAAAGATGAATGGATAAAGAAGATGTGGTATATGTATACAATGGAATATTACTCAGCCATTAGAAATGACAAATACCCACCATTTGCTTCAACATGGATGGAACTGGAGGGTATTATGCTGGGTGAAATAAGTCAATCAGAGAAGGACAAACATTATATGATCTCATTCATTTGGGGAATATAAAAAATAGTGAAAAAAATAGTGAAAGGGAATAAAGGGGAAAGGAGAAAAAATGAGTGAGAACTATCAGAAAGGGAGACAGAACATGAGAGACTCCTAACTCTGGGAAACGAACAAGGGGGGGTAGAAAGGGAGGTGGGCGGGGGGTGGGGGTGACTGGGTGACGGGCACTGAGGGGGGCACTTGATGAGATGAGCACTGGGTGTTATTCTATATGCTGGCAAATTGAACACCAATAAAAAAAATAAAAATAATAAATTGAAGATGACACAAAGAAATGGAAAAACATCCCATGCTTGTGAATTGGAAGAAAAAATGTTAAGATGTTTGTACTGCCCAAAGCAGTCTACATATTTAATGCAGTCCCTATCAAAATATCACCAGCATTTTTCACAGAGCTGGAACAAACAATCCTAAAATTTGTATGGAAACAAAAGACCCTGAATAACCAAAGAAACCTTGAAAATGAAAAGCAAAGCTGGAGGCATCACAATTCTAGAATTCAAGTTATATTACAAAGCTGTAGTCATCAAGACAGTATGGTACTGGCACAAAAATAGACACATAGATCAATGGAACAGAATAGAAAAACCAAGAAATGAACCCAAAACTATATGATCAACTAGTCTTCAACAAAGCAGAAAAACAATATCCACAGGAAAAAGTCTCTTCCACAAATGGTTCTGGGGAAAACTGCACCACTCTCTTATGCCATACACAAAAATAAATTCAAAATGGATGAAAGACCTAAATGTGAGACCTGAAGAAGAGAACATATGCAGTAACTTCTTTGACATTGGCCATAGCGACTTCTTTCTACATATGTCTCCTGAGGCAAGGGAAACAAAGGCAAACATAAACTGTTGGGACCTCATCAAGGTAGAAAGCTTCTGCACAGTGAAGGAAGCAACAAAAGTAAAAGGCAACCTTCAGAATGGAAGAAGATACTTGCAAATGGCATATATCATAGAGGGTTAGTATCCAAAATCTACAACAAACTTCACAAACTCAACACCCAAAAAACCTATAATCCAGTTTAAAAAATGGGGAGAAGAGAGGTGCCTAGGTGGCTTAGTTGGTTAAGCGTCTGACTCTTGATCTCAACTCAGGTCTTGATCTCAGGGTCATGAGTTCAAACTCTGTGTTGGGCTCCATGCCCAGCGTGGAGACTACTTAAAAATATGCATGTGTGTGTGTGTGTGTGTGTGTGTGTGTGTAAAAGAGAAGTACCAGATGATCCAGCAATTGCACTTTTAGATATTTATCCAAAGGATACAAAAATACTGATTCAGCAAGATACATGCATCCTGATGTTTATAGCAGCATTATCAACAATAGCCAAATTATGAAAAGAGCCCAAATGTCCATCAACTGATGAATGGATAAAGAAGATGTGGTCTCTGTATACAGTGGAATATAAAAGACATCAAAAAAGAATGAAGTCTTAACATTTGCAGCAGTGTGGATGGAGCTACTGTGTATTCTCCTAAGTAGTGTAAGTCAGTCAGAGAAAGGCATATCATATGATTTCACTCATGTGGAGTTTAAGAAGCAAAACAGATCAATGGGGGCAGGGGGAGAAAGGCAAACCAGAAAACAGACACTTAACTATAGAGAACAAAGGGTTACTGGAAAGGAGGTGGGTAGGGGGATGGGTTATGATATGTATTAAGGAGGGCACTTGCGATGAGCACTGGGTGTTGTATGTAAGTGATGAATCACTAAAGTCTACATCTGAAACTAAAAAAAAAAGAAAAAGAAAGCCCAATGAGAGCAAGAATCTTGTCTGTTAACCACTCTATTCTCAACTAGCACTGTGACAAGAACATAGTAGGTGATCAATACATATTGGTTAAATGAATGAATATAAAGCACTTATGACCTTTCAACATATTAAACACGCAAAAAGTTTGGCTCTTATATGTATTATTATTATCACTATTTTTATTCTCCTGAAGATTAAAGTGAAGCCTAAATGAAATTACCCAATGAAGCTGGACCATTGTCTCATTCTCTAGAACTGTAATGCCAATCTAGTTATAATACTATTTGGATATAATCATATTACAGTAGCTGTGCTTTGCTTATATCTTCTAATTTGCTCTAAACTCTTGAGTATATTCATAAGCTTTCCATCATCAAATCTGTCACCACAGTGTTCTACAGTGAACTCCTTCAGTGAAGCCACTGAAACCCTCATTCTTATCTCTCTACAAAACCACTTCAAAGTCTATGGCAATTTCACTTGGAGCCTGATCCTTACCACATCATAACCTTGAGATATGCCCGAGTCCTGCTCTAACTCATCTTTAGCACTTGGGCCTCCTTGAACTTGCTTCTTAGTTACATTTTTCATTTTCTTCTTTAAGGTGGAACAACTTGGATAAGGTCAGATAAGATCTGCAACTGTAGGATAAACTTTTTTCAAGATTTAAAAAGGCTTGTTATGTTTTGGTCTTTCTACAGTGAGATGGAATAGGCCTTGAGTTTGATCATATTTTTTCTGAAAGTTCTGTGTTAATTATTAAATAATGGCTCATTGCGAGAGGAAATTATATACTTGGTTTTGAGCACTTTACATTTGAGTTAATAAAAGGAAATATTCCAGGAGAAAGTGGAACTATAAAAGTAAACCTTAATAAAAGCTATGTCTATAGAAACAGTTTAAATATTTTATTGAATAGATTATATATCCTATGTATATTAAATACATTCCTCCCTGACCTTCTTCTTCAAAACCCAAACCTTGACCCTCTCTGGCAAAGCCCAGAATTGGAATAAGACTCAGGAATAAAATAAAAGGGCCTGATGCTCATATTGCTTGGTGATTAAAAATAACAAAAGCTTTTTAAAGAATATTAACATGTCACTAAGGTCACAAAAATCAGTTTAGAATGTTGGCAGACTCCTACCTGCAAACCGTCTGTAATTTTAAAATGGGTTATAGAGTCTGAGTACTTTTGGAAAATCCTGTTTTCCCATATGAGCTGTTTTCTGTATAAGTACTATATTTTGACACTCATTTAGCCAAGCCAGCTAGTCTGGATTAGTGCCTGTTGACATAACTATTGCATAATATTCCAGAGTTTAATTATTCACTTTAGACAGTTTTTACTATTACAAACATGCTACAGTAAGTCTCTCTTTATAGTCCTCTTTGTGTATATGTGCATATAACTCATTAGAAGACATCTTTAGAAATGGAATTCCTAGTAAAAGTATATGCATATAATGTTTTGGTAGATGTTGTTAAATTGCCCTCTAAAGAGGCTGAGCCAATTTAAATTAATGCCAATGGTGTTTTACTGTTTTAATTTGCATTTTCCTGTTGGTACAGCTGAACATCTTTCCATGAGTTTAATTATTCATTTGTATTTCTTTTGTGAATTGTTGTTTCTATCCTTCCATAATGTTTTATATTGTTTTATTCTTGACTTGTAGGAACTCTTTATATATTGTACAAGAGAGAATATGGCAGGTATCAGATAAGAGCTAGCCTGTAACTAGAACCTAGGCCCAGAAGTTCCCTACTTAACAGAAACAATTTCAGAGAACAATAACATCAAACAAAAGTATTCATGACTCTTTTGGAGCAAGACAAAAATGCAACCATTCTAATCATATCTGAGCACAGATAAGGACAAGAACACGGTGAAAATTACCAAAAAAATGACCAAACATATTCTCCCAGCCAAATGACAGCCTGCTACTGCTTTATCAAGTACAACTTTAGCTCCATTCAAGTGCTACCATGTCCTAGATAATAATTAAGTTATCCAATCATGGAATTGCCTCACTTTCTGGCAGACTGTCCCCAAACTTAACACAAGCTCAAATTACAAGACAATTCTTTCTTTACCCCCTTTTATGAGATGTCCAAGATTTCCCCATGGTACATAGTCTTTTTTGTTACAACCTGTAAAACCCAACTCTGCTTGCCCACAGGTATGTTTCCTGGCACTTTTGGCTGGTGGGCATAGACATTTAAATATTGATTGCTCTCAAGCACAATGCAGATATTTTGCCCTTTCTCTTATCTCTTAATCTTGTTCATGGTATCTTCTATTAATAAGTTGCTAATTTTATGTTGTCGGTTTTATCAGTCTCCTCTATAGCTTCTTAGCTTTGTAACTTAGTTCCCTGCCTTAGGTCATAAAAATAGTATCCTATATTTTCTTTTAAAACTTATTTTTTTAAATATTTCATTCTTTAATCTAATTGGATTTTAAATTTGTGTGCAGATAATGAGGATTGAAGTTCTTTGCAAATCTAGGACACTTTAGGACTTTATTCACACCCATTACTTTCTCTGGGCGCCTTTCGTTCTCTCTGTACCTCTCCTTTTTGACAGTCTGGGTTAGGAGTCTTTGTATTTTGTCCTGATACATCACAGCAATCATCACTTTTGTCTTAGATAAATTTGCTTGAAAGCAAGGGCAGCGTTTGTTTTAACCTTATTGTCTAGTATGTTGCCTACTCTGTAGGAGTTTTTTATCGACTGCCCTCCTTACTTCATCTACTGGAGAGCAAAGACCAGATATTATTTGGTGGGCCTTTACCGAAGTATTTAAGATTTGATCTGAGAATGAAAGAAACCAGAAATTTTAGTCCCTGGACTGTTGCCGTGGCAACGGGGCGGGGTTTTCAGGTTGCAACATCAGTTGTGCTTTATGATTGGCTAAGAAACTGACCACGTGCCTCACTCCCGTTCACAATTTTCTCCCTGCCTACTACACTTAAAACTAAAATTATTCAAGCTGCACGAATAATTTATCTGCAATTTCGCTAAAGTCCCTTTCTGAGGCTCTGGTTCCTTCTTGCCTTAAAGCTAAGGGGACACACACAGCGGGTTCCTGTCCTCCAGTGACCACAGGCATTAGACTGAGGAACCATGCGGGATCCCGAGGCTACTGCAAGAGATGCTGGAGAAGGATTGGGTGCTCAGAATGGGTAAAAGCCCACGCTGCCTTTCTTTTGAGTACTTTCCCATATTCTGAAGGCTGAGTGGGCGTAACCTGGCCTGTACTCCAATCGCGGGGATCTTGCACTAATGGTCAGAGCATGCATGCCCCCTAGGAAGAAAATTGGAAGACTGGAAGCAGAGAGGTGTCTTGAGGGGAATGTAGTCTAAGCGGCTTCTGGGTCCCTAGTCTAAGATGGGGCTAAGAGGCAATTCTGCCCCAAGATGCTGTCTTACTCATTTGCCTCAGAGGGAAGAGGCTGTTAGGCTTTTTATTAATGAGATATAGAAAAACGAGAAATCTGTGAGAAGATAGCTAAAAGCAATCTGGCATAGAATTTGGCAGCTTCCTAAACTTCACCCTCCTGAAGAACAGGCTCTCATCTCCTTCCATCTCCTCTGAAACGAGGGTTTCAGAATCTGACTAGAACTTTTGGTCACCTAGCATTGGAGTGAAGGAGTGGGATTGTGTTTGTTTGTTTGTTTGTTTTTTTCTCCCAAAGAGTGCTAATGGGAAAGCTTGAGGAAGATGCTTAGGACAGTGCTGGCACAAAGAAGCCAGTAGGTAGGTATATGGCCTGTGATGAATCTAACGTGGTAAAGAGCTCTTAGATTACCCATTGTGGGGTAGGGACTTGAGAGAAAGAAATATATGGTTTGGGTCAGAGAATCCATGGGTCTGTCCTTGCTCATTAGGCTCCCCATAGTATATCTTGAACATTCTCTCATTTCACAGAAGAAAAAAACTGAGAGATAAAGAGCCCTGATCAAGATCCCACCGATACATAGCAACAGCATTGAAATTAGTACCCAGGGCTTGTTCTCCAGTGATTCACCTACAGGCAAGCCAGTGGAGTGTGGATATCAGCTTCTCACACCTCTGAAGGTGGTTATAGGTGAGGGAGGCAGTGCCAGGAAAAGGTGTTACCAGAGCTTTGGCCTTTCTAGCTGAACAAGTGGATGTCTCTTGCTCCAGGGACTCTCCATTGGAGTTTGGCTATACAAAACAAAACAAGTTTACCCTTCTTGTGAGCTTTGGGAGGTGAGGAATAACTATTTGATCTCCAGTGATAAGGAGCCTGGGACCCCTGAAATTGATAGACATATTCAGTTGTATCCTATGCTCCAGCCTAAGCTATAGTATCCTTTTCATGTTCCCTCTTTCTTGTAGTGATTATTATCAGTTCTAAGCGAACCTGTGAAATGATGGAGTTAGAGGATTTTACTCTTTTCTTCTTAGATACCTTTAGAAACTGAATTACTAATTGAATGATGACCAGCAGCATAGGATTTGGAAAGAGCAGAGGCCAGCTTTAGAAAAGCCTAGATTCAAGTCCTAGCTTTATCATTGAATCTAACATAAGCAAGTCATTTCTCTGAGCTTTTTTATCTATAAATGGGGATACTGATACTTCATAGGACTGTGGTAGAACACAAGTGAGATTTTTACCAAAGTAAAACATTTAACACATGGTAAAGGGTACACTGGTTTCAAGGGTTTTGAGCTTCAGTCCCCAAATGTCCCTGAGTTATAGTTGGAGAACTAGAAAAGTAAAAAACACAAATAGGGGATCCCTGGGTGGCGCAGCGGTTTGGCGCCTGCCTTTGGCCCAGGGCGCGATCCTGGAGACCCGGGATCGAATCCCACATCGGGCTCCCGGTGCATGGAGCCTGCTTCTCCCTCTGCCTATGTCTCTGCCTCTCTCTCTCTCTGTGACTATCATAAATAAATTTTAAAAAAAATTAAAAAAAAACACAAATAGGATTGTTTAGAGGAAGTTCTGGGGAAGATTTTTTTCACTGAGGGAATGGTTAGCTGGGGGTATATAACCAAAATTTGGAATGCCGGCATGTAGATTAAGATGGTGTTTAATTTCCATAGAGCTCCTGTATGTACCAGGATATACTTCTGAAAGTCTGTATGTCTTTTCTTAAAAACTGACTTCCCCTCTGGCCTGAAGTTGTCCTCTGAGCTAGACAATGGCCAGATATTGGAGACATAAGAATACCCTGTGTTGAAACTCAGGAACATCCTCCCTGGATCAGGAGTTCAACTTAAGTGGGAACTCTTTTGGCTTCTTGCCATAGCTTGTTTGAATTAGTTCTGACTCAGTTCTGGCAACTATGCCTTACGGGGTTGAGGTCAAAACCACACCAAGGAACAGATCCTGGAGTGACAGAATCAAATTCTTAATGTTCTGCCCAAGGATATCTAGTTCTGCATTCAGTAGCAGAATACAAAAAATGATGAGGAATGCGTAACCATGACATAAGAGAAAACTTGGCAGAAAGAGCCTAGAAGCTTACATAGTAGGTAAGATGGGGCACTTGGTTGATCAGGAAGGGAGGGAAGCTAAAAGAGCAGAGTTGAAGAGAAGGAATGGGGCTCATTTCCTCTTTATTTATTTCCCATAAGGACACACACAAATTCAGTATGCAGAATACTGAAGATTTTCTGCCAGAAAGGAAAACAATGAGCAGCAGTGAGGAAGGAGGTTATGTATCCTTGGGCCAGTATCCTTCCTTTGTGTTATAAAGATTTATATTTTTCTTGGGCTTCTAATACTTTCGGAGAAGAAGTTTGCAATTCTTTCCTAAGTCTCCATACCTCTAATACTAATTTGTCTCTGTTTGTAGTTATTAACTACATCAGCATAGCAGAGGCATGATGATAACATGAAAATAAAGGGATAATACAGGGTAACAAAACAAAGTTTAGTAGATATTAGAAGGTACTTCTGCTAACTCTCAGTACCCTGTATTTCAGTAGATTCTAGCTTTATCTTTAGGTCAGAATCTTTTAGAAATTTATTTAATGTTCCTAATAATCCCTGAAAACAGGACTCTATTTTCTCTTTCCCCTTCTCTTATTCCTCAGGTCTATGCATAACTCAAGCCAGCTTTCTAAGAGTCTTTACCCTGAAATGCTACAGCATTCAAGTCTCAATCCAGAAATAGGACCAGGGAGTTCTTTTGGTAGAGTTGACATCACTGACTTTCCTAGTACAAAAAAACTAAACCATAATTTGAAGACCTTCCCTAACAGGAGGCATCACAATATCTGTATCCCAGGTTAGAGGAACAGGGAAGGCCCAGGTAAGAGAGTAGAAATATCTCAGTTGTTTAAGCCCAGTATAGACAGAAAACAGCATAGGCCCTCTATCCTTCTCCCCCTACCCCAAACTTCTTAATCTCACTTTCTGAAATGCAAATTCAGTTTTGGATCACCCTATGGCCAAGCAACAGAAGGTCTTGAAGGCAGACTATCTTTCTAGAATCAATTTTATGGAGAACAGATCTGGATTTCAAATCAATAATGAAAAAAAAACATTAAAAATACATTTCAGTTTTCATTTTCCTATGGTTGCTAATATAGTACTACCTTTGAGGAGATAAACCCTCTTGTAAAGAAAATTAGAATATTATTGCTTATTTCTAATTACTTTCTTCTTTTCTAGATCATTCACCTTCCTAGTTTCCTTTTCTTTCTGATAACAGTAATGCTAGAGACTGGAAGATGGTATCCTCAATTTTCTTATAGTCAGGTTCTAAGTAAGTTTTTCTTTGTTTCTTATTGAGAAGATGACAGGCTACAAGTTAATTCAGAAATCATAGTGCTGAGAAGTAGGGATTGCCAGGGAATTGCTCTAATGAAATCTGACAAAAAAAAAAAAAAAAAAACTTTGATGGTGAAGCTAGGGGAGATGATTTTCTGATAGTTTGGAGTGTGCATTTGCTTATATGTACATATATTTCCAGAATATGATTTCAGAAAGGTGGTAACAGAGGAGAGATGGTCTGACATATACCCATCCTGTCTTACTAAGCTTCTAAGTCATGAGTCAGCAAACGTTTTCTATAAAGGCCCAGATAGCAAATATTCTTTGCTTTGCTGGCCACAGTCACTGTCACAGCTACTGACTGTGCCATTGTAGCACAAAAGCAGCCATCAACAAAGTGTAAACATATGAGCATGGACACTGAAATATAAATTTCATGTAATTTTATGTGTCACAAAATATTATTCTCCTTTTGATTTTTTCAACCATTTAAAATTATAAGAGCCATTTTTATTCATAGCTCATAGAAAAATAGGCCAATTTTGCCTGATGGCTATAGTTTGCCTGTCCCTATTCTATGTTCATGAGATTTCATTGTGCATTTAGAAAATACGGAGGGTGGTATAAACTGTGGGCATTTACAAAGGGAGATAAAACTGTGTATTCAGAGTGAATATCCAATTTAAATATAGGCCAAAATCAGGCATTATAGCCGCTCTTGGAACCCAGGGATTTTAAATACTATTTTGGATTTTGATTAATGTAATGCATGCAGTAAGAATAAAAAATCAATTAGTAATAGAAGTCTTATTATAAATATAATGGCTTTCTACTCCATTCCTTCTTACTTCCTCAAGTCTTCCTCCCCAGAGGCAAAAATTTTGGACTCCTTTTCTATCTATGTCTTCTGGCTTTCATATATCTCTCTACCTATCTACAAATTTCTAAATATCTTTTTCATTAATTTATTTTTGACACTGTCCTTTGACTTCCTATTATGGTCAATAGGAATGGTAGTGAAGATTTAGCTCTCCTGTGCTTCCGTCCTCTCTGCTTTTTTCCCCCATCTTCCCAGTAGAGTTATAATACAGGTTTTTTTTTTTAACTTAAATTCAATTAGCCAACATATAGAACATCACTAGTTTCAGATGTAGAATTCAGTAATTCATCAGTTGTGTTTAACACCCAGTGTTTATCATATCCCATGCCCTCCTTAATGCTCATCACACAATTATTCCATGCCCCTACTAACCTCCCCTCCAGCAACCTCAGTTTGTTTCCCGGAGTTAAGAGTCTCATACTTTTTCACCCTCTCCGATGACTTCCCATTCAGTTTTCCCTCTCTTCCCTAATGATCCTCTGTGCTGTTCCTTATATTCCACATGAATGAAACCATATAATATTTGTCTTTCTCTTATTGATTTATTTTGATTAGCCTAATAACCTCCTGTTCTATCCATGTCAATGTAAATGGTAAGTATTCATCCTTTCTGATGGATGAGTAATATTCCATTGGATATATATATACCACATCTTTTTTGTACATCTGTCAATGGACACCCCAGCTTTCCACAGTTTGGCTATTGTGGACATTGCTGCTGTAACTGCTGTAACACTGGGGTGCAGGTGCCACTTTAGATCACTACATTAGTATCTTTGGAGTAAATACCTAGTAGTGCAATTGCTGGCATAGGGTAGCTCTGTTTTAACTTCTTGAGGAACCTCGATACTGTTTTCCAGAGTGGATGTATCAGCTTGCATTCCCACCAGTGATGGAAGAGGGTTCCAAATATTTATGCTCCTAACTTGGGAGTAGCCAGTATAGAAACCAATAAGTAACAAAATTAAAGTAACATATTGATAATAATACAATAATAGCAGAAGACTTCAACACCCCACTCACAGAAATGGACAGATCTTATAAACAGAAGATCAATAAGGAAACAAGTGCTTTGAATGACACACTGGACCAGATAGACTTCACAGATATATACAGAAGATTCCATCTGAAAGCAACATAATACACATTCTTCTCAAGTGCACATGTAATGTTCTGTAGAATAGATCATATCATACTGGGTCACAAATCAGGTCTCAACTGGTACCAAACTATTGAGATTATTCCCTGCATGTTTTTGGACAACAATACTTTGAAACTTGGACTCAGTCAGTCACAAGAGGAATTTTGGAAGGAACTCAAATCCTTGGGGATTAAAGAGCATCCTACTGAAGATTGAATGGGGCAACCAGGAAATTAAAGAAGAATTTTTTAAATTCATGGAAACAAATGAAAATGAAAACACAACTGTTTAAAACCTTTGGGATACTGCAAAGGCAGTCCTAAGAGGGAAGTACATAGCAAGCCTTTCTCAAAAAATTAAAAAGTCTCAAATACGCAATCTGACCTTTCACCTAAAGGAGCTGGAGAAAGAACAGCAAGTAAGGCCTAAACAAAGCAGGAGATGAGAAATAATAAAGATTAGAGCAGAAATCAATTAAATAGAAATCAAAAGAACAGTAGGCCAGATCAATGAAACTAGAAGCTGGTTCTTTGAAGGAATTAGTAAGATCCATAAACCTCTAGCCAGAATGCTAATACGAAAGAAAAGAGAAAAACCCAAATTAATAAAATCATGACTGAAAGAGGAGAGATCATGACCACACCAAGGAAATATAAACAATTATAAGAACATATGAACAAGTATGGAAGAAATGGATATATTCCTAGAAAATTTTAAACTACCAAAACTAAAACAAGAAGGAATAGAAAACCTGAACAGACCAATAACCAGCAAGGAAATTGAAGCAGTAATCAAAAATCTCCCAACAAACAAGCATCCAGGGCCAGATGGCTTCCCAGGGGAATTCTACCAAACATTTAAAGAAGAATTTATACCTATCCTACTAATGCTCTTTCAAAAAATAGAAATGGAAAGAAAACTTCCAAACTCATTCTATGAGGCCAGCATTACCTTGATCCCAAAACCAAAGACCCCACCAAGAAGGAGAATTACAGACTAATATCCCTAAAGAACATAGATGCCAAAATTTTCACCAAAGTACTAGCCAATAAGATCCAACAATACATTAAAAGTATTATTCACGGGATCCCTGGGTGGCGCAGTGGTTTAGCGCCTGCCTTTGGCCCAGGGCGCGATCCTGGAGACCCGGGATCGAATCCCACGTCAGGCTCCCGGTGCATGGAGCCTGCTTCTCCCTCTGCCTGTGTCTCTGCCTCTCTCTCTCTCTCTCTCTCTCTGTGACTATCATAAATAAATAAAAAAAAAATTAAAAAAAAAAAGTATTATTCACCATGACCAACCAAGTGGGATTTATTCTAGGGGTGCAAGGGTGCAACATTCACAAATCAATCAACATGATACATCATATTTAATAAAAGAGATGACAAGAACCATATGATCCTCTCAATTGATGCAGAAAAAAACATTTGACAAAATACAGCATCCTTTCTTGATTATAATACAATTTTTTATTAAATTGGTATTCAATATTTACATTATTGTCTGGATATTCTATTGTCTGGATGACTATTGTACTGTGATTACATTCTTATTTCTTCATAGTGTAATTGCTTTATCTTTTCACAGTTTTTACATAATTTTTTTTCTTACCAATTGCTACTTCCTCTCACATCTTCCAATAACTTCTCATTATAGATTCCCACAAGGGTGATTTTTATCAGCTAATCTATCAGTTCCAGTGAGTATGTGTGTGTGTGTATGTGTGTGAGAGAGAGAGAGAGGGAGAGAGAGAGAGACTCTCTAGAGATTCATTCTACTTTGATTATCCTAGATCCTGCCGTGCAGCTGTGATTCTGAGACTTCCCTTTACTACTATTCTAGGAATTCCCCTCAGCTTTCTCCTGATTTGAATTACTTATTTCTTGGATCTCATGCCCTCCTTTTATCCTTTTTTTTTTTAGATTTTATTTATTTATTAGAAACAGAGAGAGAGAGAGAGAGAGAGAGAGAGAGGCAGAGGGAGAGAAGCACCCTCCTTTTTTTCTAATGGAATACACGTACTAGTAGCTTAGTCGGGATTTTTATTTTTATTTTTTTAATTTTTTAATTTTTATTTTGTATATTTTTATTGGAGTTCGATTTGCCAACAAATAGTATAACATCCAGTGCTCATCCCATCAAGTGCCCCCCTCAGCACCCATCACCCAGTCACCTCAAACCCCTGCCCACCTCCCCTTCCACTACCTCTTGTTCGTTTCCCAGAGTTAGGAGTCTCTCATATTTTGTCAGGATTTTTAAAATGGTGTAACGACAGAGTGAATGGGGATAGCACCCCTTAATATATATGACTTTTGAATCACCCTGCTTCAATCTGGTACATAATTCTCTTTTTAGGATATCTCTTCATCATTGGGATTCTTTCACTTCTCTCTCTTGTGGGATCTCCTGTGTTCTGCACTCCATATCTTCCTCCTTTCTTAGTTTACTCCCTTTATTTGGAGTGAAGTATCCTGTAGTACCTTCGGAGAAAAAGTGCATGGGAAGTAAAAGTAAGAACTTGCATGTCAGAAATTTCTTTTTTCTACCCTCACACTTTATTGGTAGTTTCACTGGGTTTAGTATTCCAAGCTGGAATATTCTTTTTCTCTGGTATTTACCAATTGTTTTCTAGATTCTGGAGTTGCTTTGGAGAAGTATTTCTATTTCTGATTCTTTTCATGTTACTTATTATTTCTGTCTTTCTATTTTTATGTATTTCTATCTTTCTGGAAGCTTATAGAATCTTCTCTTTGTCCCAGTGTACTGTAATTTTATAGTAATGTCCTATGGTGTATTTCTATTTTCTTTATCACACTGAACATTTTGTGGACCCTTCAATCTGGAGATTCATGAAGTTCTAAGAAATCGTTTGGTTCAAAGAAAAATTTCTTAAATGATCATGATGATGATTTCCTCCCATATGGGAGTCTCTTTGCCATATTACATCCTGAGAAATGCTCTTAGCTATTTTCCAACTCTTCTATTCTGTTTCTGTATCATGTTTAATTCTAAGAGCCCTTCATTTGTTTTCTACATATTCTTTTTCATAGCATCCTGTACTTGCTTCATGGATGCATTTCATCTCCTTAAGTGTCTTTTAATTGTGACTTTTCTTTTTATTCATGATAGACCCAGAGAGAGAGAGAGAGAGAGGCAGAGACACAGGCAGAGGGAGAAGCAGGCTCCGTGCTGGGAGCTGGACGCGGGACTCAATCCCGGGACTCCAATATCACTCCCTGGGCCAAAGGCAGGCACTGAACCGCTGAGCCACCCAGGGATCCCCCTAATTGTGACTTTTTATTTTCTTCTCTATGCATATTTTGTTTCCTCCAAGTTGTTCCCCCACCTTCTTTTACTGTTAGCTTAATTTGGCCTTTATCTTTCATATTGAAAACTTCTCATTTGCCTGGTAATACTTGGTTGTCTTTTCATATGTACAGGAGAAGACTAAAATATAGATGAAATTCCAAAGTGCTTTGGTGGAAGCTTGTCAACTGTGAGCTTTCTTATTGGTTAAACTACTTAGGTCTTTGGTTAGGAAGCCATGAAAATAAATATGTTTAGGTCTTTCCTCTTGGGAAAGACTCTTCACTAGAGAAGACTATTCTGGTCTACTTGGAGGCTAAAGACTTAGCTGCCAGCATTCTGAGAGTTAAATGGGAGAAGAGATCTGAGAACTGTAGCATTTAGGGAGCATATGTTTCTTTAATCCCCCCCCCCTTTTTTTTTTTTTTTGGTATATTAATGCCTTCCAGTAGACCTATTGTAGCTGAGATGAAATCACTCTGTTTACTCTCCCAAGAATAAATTTTCAATTTTCTACTAGGGTGGATGAGTGATGGTCTCACAGCTATTGCAATGGGGGAATGGATGAACAATTAAAAAGTTTTTGAAATAACTTTCAAGAGTTCTTCCCATTTTAGCCTCCACTCCACACCTTTCATTCTCAATTCCAGGTGATTTCGCACATCACAATTTGTTCTTAGTCCCATGCCCCTGCCTAGTTGCTGGCCTATAATTTGTTTCTTAGCTCTGCAAAATCAGATACCATGCATTCATCTGCCTTCAGTTTCTAAATATAGTGTGCTCCAGTCCCGCTGGGTGGCATAGTCAGTTAAGCATCTGACTCTTGATTTCAGCTTAGGTCATGGTCTCACAGTCGTGAGATTGAGCTCCACCATGCTCAGTATGGAGTCTGTTTAAGACTCTCTTTCCCTCTCCCTCTGCCCCTCCCTCTGCTCAATATACATACATACATACATAAAAATAAAATCTATAAAAATATATATATATATATTGTGCTGATGTTTTATCTTTTGGTTACTGTGTAGGTTTGTGCCTTTAAAAAATCCCTTCACTAAATTAGATGTCTGTATTCAAACTACAATAGTCTGCCTCCCATGAACTTTGACTTTTCTTATTAGCCCTCAATTAATTCACTAACAATATGTAGAATGCCAGTGCAACAAAAGGAAATGGCCAATTCAAATTGAACACCAATAAAAAATAAATTTATTATTTAAAAAAGTAATAAATAAATAAAATGATGGGAAAAAAAGGAAATGGCCAATTTGCCAAATTATCATGAAATCATTTTGACAAATTTACCTAAGTATTTACTATTATTTAAATCTTTTAAAAGATCATGTATTGCCTAATAGCATTTTAAATAATGTTCCATTTTCTTTACCCCATCTCTTGCCACCACAGCTAGATACTGAGGAGCAGCTAGATAGAGGAGGAGATGAAATATTATAAAAAATAAATAACATATTCTAGAATATGAAGAATTCTTATGATTTTATTGAAGAAGGTATTCTTCATGAATATATTTTTAGTAATTAAGTAGATTCTATTTGTAAGAATAATGTATTTGTTTTTACAAATTATTAATTGAATATTAATAGTTAACCATCAGTGAAATTCTTCCTTAGCCAAAAGCCTTTGTTTTTTAATGTATTTTTATTCTCAAGTTTTTTCCAGAAGGTGATTTCATAATTGATATAAGATATAATAAGCTATTTTGAAAGCAAAAAGAAATGTTTAACCAAAAAGGAAATAACTCTGCCAGCTGTTGAAATTCTTCTTCATTTACCTTACTCTGTGATGAAGTTATAAGTCCTATTCTCGAGAATTCTGCTCCCTGCACATGTAAAGTGAAATTCAAACTCCCTCCCTGATCTATACACCCTACATGATCTGTCATATGGCCACCCCTGCCACTTCTCTGCCCTTTGCACTCTGCTCCAGTCCCTCTAGGATTTGTTTCATGAACTCACATCTTATTCTCACTTTACCACTTTGATACTTTGTGTCCTCTCTGCCTAGAACCCTCTATTCTAAAATCTTCATATTTGATCCTTTACATCATTCTTGTCTCATGTCATTCCCTGACCACCCAATAAAAGGTAGTATCGCATTTATTATTATCTGAATAATGTCCTCTTTATTTACCTATTGTTAATTGACTTCCCCTACATCTAAAAGAATGTCTGGAGCCTTGTTATTCCTTTCTTTCCTTAAGCAAACTTCTTACCTTCTATTTGACTTACTCATCTTTTACTTGTTGCCTGCTCTTGTTGCTAGTTTTAAAACACTAGTTGCTAGTTTTTATTACTTACATAATAACTGCTTGGAGTATAGAGAAATTTGGTTTCTGTGTCAAATAGCATAGGAGTCAGGAAATATGCAACCAACATTCCTCTAGTATTAAATCTCAATTTTACTTATATTTGTTTATTTTTACATTTATATAGCTATTTGTCTTTCTGCTGTTTGACGATATCATCCAGCTAAGGAAAGAAAAAGTGAGGAATTTTAAAATAGGATACTACCAAAGTTGTGGGCACATTTCATGTGAAGAATCAGTAATAAGTCTTTTGGATAATACTAGACTTCAGCCTTATCTAACATTGATATTTCTTCTGAAATTTCAATGGGCCTGTCCATTGTTGACCTTATCCTAGGCCCAGAAATAAGGAGAACTGACAGAATGAGAGTCATTAATTAATGGAGTCAGTGTCTAAAAACCCCTAGTGTAGGACTTTCTGGTAAATTCTGAGTTAGCAAATGTTGCTTAGGCTCAAGGTTTAAGTGGGGGCTCTCACTTTCCCCAATCCCCAACTCTAAGTTTTGGACCACATACTCCCAAGTATGCCTGTAAAGAGAAGAAGATAGCATCCTTTCCAAAGAGGAGTCCTGAGTCCAGTTATGAAATTAGCTTTGTGTTGAAAAGGAAGATTCATAAGGGTGACTGGCATGCCCCTCTAGGGACTAAAGTCAGCTGAGGCAAGAAGTAAAGAGGGTACACGATATCTTTAAAGCTCATAATTTCTGTGGTTTCTAAGGTATCGTGTATAGACATGAAAACATGGGCTGTTTTTCCACTGGTAATGAATACACAGTCCATTTGACTATCATGATGAAGACATTGCTAAGAAAATTCTTATTATCATTACAAAACAATTGTTTCAATTCAAGGAAAAAAATTTCAAACTTCCAATAACAACATCAATGTAATGGACAAATGTGATATATTGTGGAAGGAAAAGGTGATCAAGATCCATGTGAACTAAATTATGACATAGTTTTGCAGAATTGATATATCGCTGAGGTAAGACAGTGAAGGTGTATTGCTGACCTTGTCAGCAATACCTCTTCTGGTGATCTCTCCTAGAAGGCATCAAGAAAAAAGCATTTGCTAGATCAGTAGCTGCATACCAGGTACCAAGGGATGTGTCCGTTTGGTCAAGCAGTGAATCCACATCTGGTACAGCAGCTGCAATTGGAGTTACCACCTGGTTAAGTTATGATAATCCATTTTATTCTCTGATCCATCACACAGGCCAGAGTTGAATGGAGATGTGGTGGGAATCACTACCCCTGCATCTTTCAAGTTCTTGATGGTGGCATTAATCTTTGCATTCCTTCCAGGAGTGAGGTAGTGCCTTTGATTTGCTATTTTCCTAGATAGAGGTAGTTCTAGTGGCTTCCATTTTACATTTCCCAGCATAATAGCCTTCCCTCCACAAGTCAGGGAACCAATGTGAGGATTCTATCTGCTGCTAAGTATACATTCTAGAAATGGAGAAGTAACCGTAGCATAGGTCTGTTGACCCACTGCACCCTCTGTGAGATGAATCTGAACTAAAACTCCATTGATTAACCTGTATAAGCCCCTATTCTGACTGGTGGACATATTGAGTCTCCTGGAATTTGTGTCAGTTCAGAGTCAGTGCCCAGTAGTCTCTGAAAGGTCTAATTATTTCCTTTTCCCCAATCCACAGTAACTGGTAAAAGGCCATAGTTACCTTTGGGGAAGGCTAGGTTAAGGATTAATGGTATAGTATATATCTTAAGAGATTTATGAGGAATTGGCTCATAGGATTATGGAGGCTGAGAAGTCCCACAATCTGCCACCTGCAAACTGGAGAGACAGGAAAGCTGGTGTGTAGTTGCAGTATGAAGCCAAAGGCCTGAGAACTGGATCACTGATGATATAAGCCACAGTCCAAAGACAGGACAAAACTGTTACCAGAGCTCAAGCAGACAGAGTGAATTCTTTCCTCTGCCTTTTAATTCTCTTTAGGCCCTCAACTGATTGATTGTTGCCCACCCACAATGGGAAGAGTAGTCTGCTTTACTCAGTCTACCTATTCCAATGCTAATCCCTTCTAGAAAAACTCACAGACACACCTAGAAATAATGTTTAACTGAACGTCTGAGTATTCTGTGACCTGGTCAAACTGGTACGTGAAATCAACCATCATACTTCCATTGGGCCTTATTGCTGCACTGGCTCAGGTTACTCCAGTAAGCTTCACATCCAGGTATTTTAAGGCAAATTGTGGATATGTTCCACATATCTTGAGGAACATATAAATATGACAAGCTACACCATAAAAGTTATGATGTTCCATCATCAGTTCCAACATTCTATGAGCATCCAACTAGGGATTTATATACTTGTCTCCCCTTTCTAAATATACTCCCCAGAACCTACTGGGGATTTTCCTGGGACCTTCCTGCTTACTTTACTTGGTATGGTAGTGAAGGAAGCTGCTCTGCCTTCTGTGAAAAAGGAGAAATAAGCCATAAATCTTTTCTAAGCTGTCACAACTCTGAGAATTTCTTTCCCCTCAAAAGGACAATCTTTTGATTTTATGAACTGGGAAATGTGGAGTACATAGTTGAGTATGGCAGCACTGGTTTATCCGAATCTTATTGAGTGTGGAGGGAGTATCAGACTCCCAAATGTGGCTGGCTCTTTGGTGGTGTCTCTTTTGAACATGAGGATTTCAGTAACTCTGTCTCACTGCAGGCCTTAGGCACCAATTCTGAAGCAGCAGAGATAGTTTTGCTCAACATTAGTTATATTTACATTGATTTTTTTTTCCTGAAATGATAAAAGAGTGGAAACAGTGATTGCCTCTGGCAAAGGAAACTTGGAAGCTGGAGACATTATTACATGTCTGTATTACCTATTTAAAAATAATCTTAAAAAGGGAAATTGGGTAGGGATGCCTGGGTGGCTCAACAGTGGAACGTCTGCCTTTGCCTCAGGGCCTGATCCCAGATTCCCAGAATCGAGTCCCACATCCGGCTCCTTGCATGGAGCCTGCTTCTCCCTCTGCCTGTGTCTCTGCCCCTCTCTCTCTCTCTGTGTCTCTCATGAATAAATAAATAAATAAATAAATAAATAAATAAATAAATAAATAAATAAAATCTTTATTTAAAAAAAGAAATTGGGGTACTTGCTTATGAATTTGCTGACCTAAATAGTTTCTGGACAATGGTAGGGCTAACAGCCTGGTGGAAATGGATTGAAGTATGCATTTTCCTGGGGCAGGATATAACTCAGGTGAAGAAGTTAAGCTTGGAGTAGTGGATCTAAGGAAGGCATTGTTTAGCTAGAGAGGCAAATATTTTGGACATTTCTGGGGACTAGGGAGAGGCTAGAAAGAATTTCTGGAATGAGTTAGAAGAGTCTTTCCAAATGTATCAGTATTCATGGATGACATAATGAATCTGTGTATTGGCATGTCCTATATACTCATTCGTTTAACAACTTGTCAGAGAATATAGTTCTACAGGATAGGGAATTTTGGCTCTTGTTCACTGATGTATCTCTGGTGCTTAGAACATTGCCTGGCAAATGATAGTCATTCTGTGCATATTTGTTGATGAATAAATGAATGGGAATGACACAGATAACACTAACATCCCAAACCATGATGTCATCCATGAATGTTAATTCTGAATAATGCCATGTAGTTCCTGTCAGTGGAACAGCTCCCTTCAGTCACTTCATATCCCTGCATTCCAATGAGGTAGGGGAGGGTCTGGAGGAAGAAAAGGGGAAAGAAGCTGCTTTAGGTGAATAGCTGGAGGAGGGACTAGAGCAAACAGCCCTATGCCTTGGGTGCTCTTCCATGAGTTTCCCTCTGATTTTTTGTTTCATATTCTTGCTCTAATCTCAAGGTAATATTGGAAAAAAAAAAAAAAAAAAAGAGAGAGTCCTAAATTTGTGAGTTTAAGGGTGGGGACTGGGAACACAGATCTGCTCCTAATTTGCATGTCCAAGTCCAATTTAGAAAATACATAAAAGATCTCTCTTTTCCCTAGCTCAGATGCCTTGCTTTATTTTAAAAACTTTCTGTTAATTTCTGATTTTTGCTCCTCTGATTATATAAGGCATTGTTGAATATTAAAAGACAGACCTTCTTCCACTTTTAAGAATTTATCATATAGAAATCATTGTTCAACTGTGTCAAGGATATTTGTACAAGATGTTCATTTACTTATAACAATGCAAGTTTAGAAACCCAATTATCCAACAACAGGAGAATTGTTCAATAACTTATGACCCATCTGTGGAAGTAGTACATTGAATAGTAGTTAAAAACATTGGCTCTAGAGTTAGAATGTCTGGCTTCAGATCCTGGCTCTGCTATTTACTAGTTGTGTGACTAAACCTCAATTTCCATATCTATAAAATGGAGATATACCAGTCTTTAGTAAATTTGAATTTGAATAAACTATTTCATCTACTTGATCTCATTTTTTCACCAGTAAAATAAAAATGGTAATGTCTGCCTCTGTAGAAAGAAAATAATTACTGTGTAAATTGCCTAGCTTAATGTCTGACCTAAGTAATAATAATTTATTGCATTTATTGCACCATTGTAATGTTTCAAGCGTTATTTAACTTATTAATTACATTAATGGACTTAATCTTCACAAGAGATATATGATGTAGGTACTTTTTCTTTCTTTTTTTTTTTTTTTAATTTTCTTTTTATTTATTTATGATAGTCACAGAGAGAGAGAGAGGCAGAGACACAGGCAGAGGGAGAAGCAGGCTCCATGCACCGGGAGCCCGACGTGGGATTCGATCCCGGGTCTCCAGGATCGCGCCCTGGGCCAAAGGCAGGCGCCAAACCGCTGCGCCACCCAGGGATCCCTGATGTAGGTACTTTTTATTACTCTCGTTGTGTGATGGGAAAACTGAAATAGATTAAATAACTTGCTCAAGGTCTAGACTTTTTTTTTTTTTTATGATAGTCACAGAGAGAGAGAGAGAGAGAGGCAGAGACATAGGCAGAGGGAGAAGCAGGCTCCATGCACCGAGAGCCCGATGTGGGATTCGATCCCGGGTCTCCAGGATTGCGCCCTGGGCCAAAGGCAGGCGCCAAACCACTGCACCACCCAGGGATCCCTCAAGGTCTAGACTTTAATAAGAGTTAGATACTCTGTGTGTGATAGCTGCTATTTAAGAAATGAGGCACAATATTATCTGTGGGATGCCTTTACTTGCATGTAATATAAATCCAACCAAAAGTGACAAAACAATGAATACATTGTTAAATCACATAATAAGGACTACAGAGATGGATGATCCAGTGTTGGTTAGTTAAGCAACTCGGTAACTTCATCAGAAACCCAGGTGTTTTCTGAATCTTTCTGCTCTGGTGTCCTCATTTGGTGTTGGTTTGCCTTCTTAGTCTGGATGCCACATGCTTCCAAGATGGCTGACAAAGTTCTGGACATCACAAATTCAGAGGAGCAGGAAGTGTCCCTGTGTTTATGTCCCTTTAAAGAGTGAGGATAATCTTCCCAGAAGCCTAGTAGGAGATTAGCCTCATATGTTTTTACTGGACTTTCATCATACTCTTATACTTAAAGTAATACTTGGCAAGGGAAATAGAATCACCATGATTGGTTATAGGCTAATTAAGATTGGCCCCTGGAGCTTGGAAAAGACCCAGCTACCCCTGGGTCCTTTGATCATTAGGAAGAGAGGGAACAAAATTAGGATCTGTTAGAATAAAGGAGGGCAGTGTTGTTCACATTTTTTGTTTAATTCCTTCCCTTTGGGTGTGAACTGAACCTGCTGACTTGACCCTAATGAATATAGTACAGGAAAAATAATGTCACTTGCATGATTATAAGAGACTTCTGCCATCTGGCTGGCATTTTGTCTCTTTGGCTCTTCTTGTGTGCTTCAGTGAAGCAAAGTGGCAAGGCTCATGTGGCAAGGAACTGAGGGTAGCCTTTCATATTACTAGGGAGGAACCAAGGCCTCAGTCCAAGTGTACAATCACCCATGACACTAAATAAATACCCAGTGTGCTGGATGGCCTCCTTTTGCCTTTACAAATCCATTCTCCACCCTGGATGAGACAGTGTTCCTGGGGAATAATCTGTATGTTTTCCATCATGGGCTTCCTTGCCATCTGGCTTCCATTTGGGTTCTACCTAGGGTATACTGGCTAGAGATGAGAGGTAGACAGAGAATGAGGTCTGGGTATTTATCCTGCCAGCAACCTCTCTGTGAATGTGACTGTATTTGGATTTAGGGTCTTTGCAGATGTAATCAAGTTAAGATAGAGTGGACACTTATCCAATGACTGGTGTCTTTATAAGAAGAGGGAAATCTAGACACAGACACATAGGGAGAAGTCCATGTGATGATGACATAATATATCTAGAGCCAGGGAATGCCAAGGACTTCCAGTAACAACCACCAGAAGGAGAGAAGCATGGAACAGATTCCCCTTCAGAGCCTCTTGGAGGTATCAACCTTGCTGATAGCTTGATTTTGGACTTCTGGCCTCCAGAACTGTGAAAGAATAAATTTCTGCTGTTTTATACTACCCGTTTTGTGCAATTTGTGGTAATGTTATGGAAGTCCTAGGAAACAGATTAATCAGTCTCTTTTTTTTGGTGTAATCTTAGGAAATCATAACTTTATGATAACTAAATAACTATTAACTAAATGGCTCCATTACCATTTTAATGTGTTTTTTCCTTATTATGATAGTGATACATGCTATTAAAGCAATAGAAAAATGTAAAGGAAAATAATTAGAAAATAGTTTCCATAATATTTTCATGGTTATCATATTTTTGGTATATAAAATGCCATTCTATAGATGTTCCATATCTTACTTAACAGTTTGGTTTTTGAATAATTGTTTTGTTTGGGTTCTTTTTGTTTTGGAAACAATCTGTGATGCAGGGTATGATGAGATGAAAGTCTTATTTCCAGAAGGGGATTTAATCTGGTTATTGGTGATTTGTGTAGATTAGAGAAGTGCATGTTAACAAAGATGTCCCAAAGTCAGAGACCAGCCTCTCCTAACTAATCCAGAAATGACTACAAGGCAAAGATTTAGGGTAGGAGTAAAGAGGGTATTCCAGGGACAGTCCTTAAATTACATAGCAGAGAGAGCTGGCCCTAGAGTTGCTAGATTACTCAAGATGCTTGCAACAAGATCTGTAGGGACACCTCCTGGACATGTGCCCTTTGCCCACTTTTTTTAATAAATCCCTGCTGCTTCTGATTCTCTTTAGGCTGTCACTTGGGGAGTTCCTGCAGGCATCTTTCTAACTAACCTCTTGAGACTTATTTAGGATAAAAGCAAAACTGAGGCTGACATTAATTGATCTAAAGTAAAGCTGCCTGTGGGGATTTCCACCCTTGGAACTTTGGGGAAATCTCTAAGTAGCAAAGCTAATGAGGCCCTGACAGTCTCAGTTCAACTGTACCTTCTTCTCCCGTAAGGTCTATTCCCACAGACACCACAGAAGGAGGGAGGATGAGGGACTCAGCCTGGACAGAGACTGGCTGGGACCCAAGTACCTCCTCAGAGTATGCTCAACACTATTACTAGGCTTCCCCAGGTAGCAAAGTTTGGAAGTTCACAGTCATTTCTATTGGCTAACATGGGATGTGCTGGGAAATGTTCAAATGATCTGTATTATAATTCACTGAGGGAATAGCAGGCTTTTACTTCAGATTAGTAAATCTGGAAGATCAGTCTATTATTTGTACCTTTCTTTGGTTTACTTCAGAAAGTAAAATATGGCAGGTTTATGCCCTGGACAAAGAACCTTTGTAATGAGTTTGGAAAACTTTCAAGCAGGATGAGCTCCTCCCCAAGAGGTTGAATCACAGGGAAGCTACCCAGGTACTCAATCTATGGAAACCCCTTCTCCTTTTCCTAGAACTGGAAAATTTTCAGATTATTCCCTCATTCTTTCATTCAACACATATATTCAGTCTACTGCATGACAATGCTGCATATTATGGGAGACAGACAAATAAAATGTAGTCTTTGAATTAAGATAAGTAAAAATCTGACGGAAAGATAAATAATTAAGAACAATCACTGTAAGAGGGCATGTTAAGTACCACAAGTGAAACACAAATAGAAATTAGAGGATGCTCACATGGGACATTATACTCAATTTCTGACTGGAGAGATAAGAAGAGGCCTCAGAGAGGACTGGGCATTTAACCTAGGTCTTAAAATTTTCAAATATTCTTTCCCTTCTTGCCCATGGCTACTGTCCTGGATCAGAACTTAATTATCTCATTTATTCATTCACTCACTCACCCAACATTTTTGTCTAAAACCTACAAAGTACCAGGGTCAAAGTCAGGTATGGGTATACAACAGTGAATAATAGGAATGTCTCTTGCCTTCATGGTGCTTACACTCTATTAGAGGAGGTAAGTAAACAGAAAAATAAGAGTCATGACAGATTCCAGCAAAGAGCTAGGTAGAGAAAAGCAAGGGGATCAACTTTAAAGAGGAAGGTAAGGGAAGACTGATCTGAGAAAATGATACATTAACAAAGATTTAAAGAGTGAGAGTGAGCTAGTCATGGCAGAATTAAGGAAAGAGCATTCTAGAAAGATATAACAACATATGCAAAGGCAATGAAATATGAAAGTTTAGAAAGCTTAAGTTACTGAAATAAAATGCAGCTGAAATATAGTGAATGAAGAAGAAACCAGAATATGATGAGATTAGAGAGACAGGCAGAGAGAGTGGATAATATATAGCCTTAAATGCTATTATTAGGAATTCAAATTTTATTCTAAATGCAATATAAAGTCTTTTTTTTTTCTTTTTTTTGAGAAAGACAGCAGGAGTAAGGGAAGGGGCAATGGAAGAGGGAGAGAGAATCTTAAGCAGACTCCATCTCACAACCCTGAGATCATGACCTGAACTGAAATCAAGAATTGGACACTTACCGGAGCCAACCAAGTACCCTGTAAGGTCATTTTTTAAGTGAATGAACAATGCAAAGTGATTTTCATTTTAAAATCACTCTTGCTGCAGTGAGTAAAATCAATAGGAGGAAAGGTAAAAAGGAGAAGACCAATTAAGAGACTCTTGGAGCCTGGGCAAGAGGTGATGGTATCTTGGATTACAGTGGCAGAGAGAATGTGTGAATTCCGTATACACTTTTACAACAGATTCAACAGGACTTCCTGATGGATTAGATGTGGAGAGTGATGAAAACAAAGGCATCAGAGATGACTCCTAGGTTGCTGCAATGAGCAATTATATGGACTGGTTTAATAAACTAGTTTCTCTCTCCTTAAAATAGGATAATAAGTCCTATCCATTGTCACATGAGTCTGGACTTAATCATGCCTTTGGCCAACAGAATGTAGGCAGAAGTGATAGTGTGCTAGTATCCTCAGGGTCATCTCACAGTTGCAAAAGAGCTTCTGGATCTCAACCACAATGCATTCATTCCAGGCCAAAAGAAAGGGGGAAAGGGGAAAGGGAGAACAAGCAAGGGGCAAAAGCCAATAGCGTCAGCCCCTATGCCTCTTAAAGGTAGTTCTACCCAGAAACTCCTGCTTGTATCTTACTGGCCAGGACTTAGTCAAACAACCATCTCTCTATGCAAGGAAGCCTGAAAGAAAAATGTTTTTTTCAGCTGAGCACACTGCTACATTAAACAAGACCATGATTTTGTTCAAAAAAATAATAAGGGTGAGAATCAATATTGGGTATATGTCTGGCTCTCTCATAAGAAGTTGTTTCAAGAAAGAAAGAGTAAGCAGCTTGTTGGTTGCAACCTCCTTGAGAGCTTCCTGGAGATAATCTGAAACCAGCCTCTGGTTTCAGGGACCTGAAGAAAGAGGCAGCCCACTCCAGATCAATAGGTGGCAGGTTTAAAAAGCAAAGGAGTTTACATTTAAGACTTGTCTTGGGTGGCCACAAGATGAGTAGATCTCCATACATATCTGCCAATCTGCCAAATCTTAGAAGTTTATATAGAGGCTTTAACTGGGTTCACTTGTGTGTACCATCCAAGTGGTCTCAACACCACATCACTGTTTCAAGACTGTGTCTTTGGGGCAGCTTCTGGGAGTAGGGAAGGCAAGCAAAATTCACATTCTAAGAACGGGGGAAGGGGTAAAGAACCTCTGATTGCCAGGGTCTAGCTCAGCCAGCAGTCATGTCTTCTTGAGGATCTCCTCCAAAACAGCTGAGAGACTGAATAAAATTAGAGTAGATAAGAGACCATCTACATTGTTGGAGACTTTATGGAGAACAATTCCAGAGGAAGTGGGATGGAGGCCAGATTACAATGGGCTTAAGAAATAAACTTGAGAAGTAAAGACAACTTTTACAGATGATTCTTTAGAGAAAATTCTTTTGAAAACTGGAAGTAATAACTGAAGGGAAGTGTGGTAATAACTGGAAGAAAAGTGAGGTCAATGAGAATTTTTTCAAAATTATAGATACTAGATCATGACCATTTCCAGACATAACACTATATTCCTCAGTCTCTTCTGTCATACACACAATGTGTAACTCAAAACCAAAAATTAGGAGTCATGTAAAAAAAATTAAAAAAGACAAAAAGATAAACCATATGTTTACCTTATCAGGGAATTTTAAATAATTCTGATTAATATGTAAAAGGCTCTAGCAGAAAATATAGGTAATGTGCATCAAAAGTTAGGTAATTTCAATTGGACAGAGAGGAAACTATAGGAAAAAGACAAGTGAAATACTAGAAATAAAAATGGTAACAGTAATGAAGAATGCCTCCCAATAAGCTCATAAGTAGATTAAACATATCCTGGGGTGGGGGAGGGGTAGAAATCAATGAACTGGAAGATAGGTCAATAGAAATTACACTACTATAACACAAAAATTAAAAAGAGTGGAAAAAAACCCAAAATATTCAAGAGGTGTGTGACAGTATCAAATAGCCTAACATACATGTAATTAGAAACTTAGAAGAAGATGAGATAACAAAGTACAAAATGTGAAGAACTAATTAGAAATATAAGAGACAGTGCAGAGGATCATCAGGCAAGGGAGGGAAAACTGAATGGAAAGAAATCAGAGACAGAGACAAACCATAAGAGCCTTATAAACTATGGGAAAGAAACTGAGGGTTGCTAGAGAGGCGGTGGGTGCGGGGGTGGAGTAACTGGGTGAGGAGTATTAAGGAGGGCACGTGATGTGATGAGCTCTGGGTACTCTCCATGCAACTGATGAATTACTGAACTCTACATCTGAAATTAATGATGTCTTATATGTTGGCTAATTGAATTTAAATAATTTTTAAATAAATGTTAAGAAAAATAGCTGAGAGTTTTCAAAAAAAAGATATCAAATCACAGGTTTATATTGCTAGCCTAGGAAAAGATCAAAATTCAGAGAATGATTCTACTGAATATATATCCTCACACTATTTTTAAGAAAAAAAAAATCCTAAGTTGGACCATTTTAAGTCAGGGATCATTTGTAAATATAATTTTCACAAAACAAAAACAGCAAATTCAGTGCCAGTTGACCTATAACAGAAGAACTGTTAAAAGAGTTTAAGAGGAAGGGCTATAATTCCAGACAGATATTTGGATCCACAAAAAGATGTCTAAAAATTATTAAGATGAAGGTAAATATATTTTTCTTGTTTTTAATCACTTTATACAATAATTTATTGTCTAACCTGCACCCCGATGTTTATAGCAGCAATGTCCACAATAGCCAAACTGTGGAAGGAGCCTCGGTGTCCATTGAAAGATGAATGGATAAAGAAGATGTGGTTTATGTATACAATGGAATATTACTCAGCCATTAGAAACAACAAATACCCACCATTTGCTTCAACGTGGATGGAACTGGAGGGTATTATGCCGAGTGAAGTAAGTCAATCGGAGAAGGACAAACAGTGTATGTTCTCATTCATTTGGGGAATATAAATAATAGTGAAAGGGAATATAAGGGAAGGGAGAAGAAATGTGTAGGAAATATCAGAAAGGGAGACAGAACATAAAGACTCCTAACTCTGGGAAATGAACTAGGGGTGGTGGAAGGGGAGGTGGGGAAGGGGGTGGGAGTGAGTGGGTGACGGGCACTGAGGGGGATACTTGACGGGATGAGCACTGGGTGTTATTCTGTATGTTGGTAAATTGAACACCAATAAAAATTATTTTATTAAAAATAATAATAATTTATTGTCTAAAGCTAAAATAGTAGCAATGTACTATGGGTTTAGAGCATATGAAAATTAAAATATATGACAGCATATTTCCCATGACAAAGATAGGAAAAGAAATTAGGAGTATTTGTTATGAAACTACTCTATCATGAAGTGACATAGTACTGTTTGAAGGTAAAATGTAAATAACAAATATGTCTATTAAAAATCATAGGACAAAAATCATAGGACAATCACTAAAAAAATTTAAAGTATGTATATAATAAGCCAATGGCAAAGATAAATATCAAATTATAAAAATAATCAATCTAATAATAGAAAAAGAGGGGAAAAAGAAAACAGGTGAAACAACTAGAAAACAACTAGTAATATGGTTGATCATAATCCAGTCATATAATTAATTAGAAGCAAATGATCCAAAAACCTGTAAAAATACAAATTGTCATATGTAAAAGGATAGATCATACAAACAAAAATCAAAAGATGGCTAGAATAATTATATTATAATCAAAGATCAACAAAAAGACAGTCCACTGAAAAGACATAATAAACCTAAGTGTGTATGTACTTAAGAAAAGGATTTCAAAATACATAAGGCAAAAATGAATAAAACTAGAAGGAGAAAAGGTGAAATAGCTATAGTTGGAGACATATTAGTAATCATTTCAAGAAGTAGAGAGACACCACAAAAAAAAAAAAAATAGATCTAAGAGGGAAGCCTGGGAAGATGGCAGAGTCAGAAGATCCTAAACTCATCTCACCCTATGGATACACCTAGATAATAGTCACATCAGTGTAAGTAACCCAGAAAATGAACCAAAGACTAGCTGAACAGACGCTCCACAATTAATTGTAGAGAGGAGACCACATCAAAAACTGTAGGAAAAAATAGTCCTGGTCAGGGGGAACCAAATTAAGCACTGCCACAGTTACATGAATCATTAAGCTGCAAACCAACAGAAGTTCAGTTTATCACATGCCACCTAGAATATTTAATAAAATAAATTCTAAATTTAAAAAAACTACCCACAAATGGGAGGGACACCATAAGCATAAAAAGGAAGAGGAGTAGACCCAACGCCAGACACCTGAAATACAGGGGGCCTGCACTAGAAGACAAGTCCCTATAACATTTGGTTTTGAAAACCAGACAGACATGAATTTTTACAATCAGTGGGACTTTTAAAAATCAGGAGACTTGAAAGGCACCCGGCTGGCTAAGTCAGTTGGGCATCCAACTCTTTTTTTAAATTTTATTTAGGGATCCCTGGGTGGCGCAGCGGTTTAGCGCCTGCCTTTGGCCCAGGGCGTGATTCTGGAGACCCGGGATCGAATCCCACGTCGGGCTCCCGGTGCATGGAGCCTGCTTCTCCCTCTGCCTGTGTCTCTGCCTCTCTCTCTCTCTCACTGTGTGCCTATCATAAAAAAAAAAAATAAAAAAAAATAAATTTTATTTAAATTCATTTTGCCAACGTATAGTATAACACTCATTGCTTATCACATCACTTGCCCTTCTTAATGCCTGTCACCCAGTTACCCTATCCTCCCATTCACCCCCACCCCTGCAACCCTTTGTTTGTTTCTCAGAGTTAGGAATCTTTCATGGTTTGTCTTCCTCTCTAATTTTTCCCCACTCAGTTTCCCCCACTTCCCTTTCATTATTTCTTATATTCCACATATGAGTGAAACCATATGATAGTTGTCTTTCTCTGATTGAGTTATTTCACTCACCATAATACCCTCCAGTTCCATCCATGTTGATGTAAATGGTAGCTATTCATTCTTTCTGATGGCTGAGTAGTATTCCATTGTGTATGTATATATGCCACATCTTCTTTATCCATTCATCTGTCAAAGGACATCTCAACTCCTTCCACAGTTTGCATGTGGACATTGCTGCTATGAACATTGGGGTGCAGATGTCCTGTCGTTTCACTACATCTATATCTTTAGGATAAATACCTAAAAGTGCAATTGCTGGGTTGTAGGGTAGCTCTATTTTTAACTTCTTGAGGAACTTTCACACTATTTTCCAGAATGCTGCACCAGCTTGCATTCCCATCAATGGTGAAAAAGTTTTCCCCTTTATCCAATTCTTGATTTTAGCTCAGGGTCATGAGTTCAAGCCCTGCATTGGGCTCCATGCTGGGTGTGGAGCCTACTTAAAAAAAAATCAGGAGACTTGACTCTGAGAGAGCTGGAGGGCAATAAGAAGCTGTCCCTTTCCTTAAAGAGATTGCATAACAAACTATACCAGAGATACAGCTTAGAAGCAGCAGTTTGAAAAGTATCTATAGTATACAGGAAGGAGATTTACTTACTAATCTCAAAACATGCATTGGAAGGGCAGTGATCTTTAGGAGACTTCTCCAAGAACAGAAGAGCTCACAGGCAATATTTTTCTCCCCCACCCCTCAGTAGGGTGCCTAAAGTAGAGTGCATATAACACACATAGAAGATACTTTTGAAAAAAAAAAAAAAGAAGAAGATACTTTTGAAGTACCAGGTTCTGGTGAATAGGGGACATTGCATTACAGGGCACTCTAGGGTCTCTTCTTAAAAGGGCCACTACTTTCAAGATCAGGAGACACAGCTAACTTTCCTAATACATAGAAACAAACAGAGTTAGATAAAATGAGAAGAGAGAGGAATATGTACCAAATGAAAGAACAGTGCAAAGTTACAACAAAGGAGCTAGATTAAAGAGATAAGCAATATGCTGGTCATAAAGATGTTGGCTTGAGAAAAGACTGGAAGTTCTCAGTGAGACCTTCAACAAAAAGATAGAAAATATAAAAAGAAGGATGTCTGGGTGGCTCAATGGCTGAGCTTCTGCCTTTGGCTCAGGGCATGATCCCAGGATCCCAAGATCTAGTCCTGCATCAGGCTCCCATGGGGAGCCTGCTTCTCCCTCTGCCTGTGTCTCTGTCACTCTCTCTGTCTCTCATGAATAAAAAAAATAAAATCTTAAAATATATATACATAACCAATCAAAGGTGAAAAACTCAATAACTGAGATTACAAAGGAATAAATAGTTGCTGAGGAAGCAGAAGAACAGATCTGTGAGGTGAAAGACAGAGTAATAGAAAGCAACCAAGTTGAATAGGAAAAAGAAAAAAAACAATAAAAATGAGGGAAAGTTAAGGGAACTCAGGGACATCATCAAGCATAATAGCATTTGCATTATAGATATTCCAGAAGAAGAGAGAGAAAGAGGGCAGAGAATTTATTTGAAGAAATAATAGCTGAAAACTTCCTATTCTTGGGGAAGGAAACAGACATTCAGATCTAGGAGGCACAGAGAGCCTGCCAACAAAATAAACCAAAAGAGGTCCACACCAAGACACACAATAATTTAAATGGCAGAAAATAGTTATAAAGAGTTTTTTTAATAGGAGAAAAACAAGCTTAATAACATCTATACATGCTTTGTACATAGGAGATACTCAGGAATACTGCTTAGTTCTCTAAAATGGCCCAAATAATCACTTTAAATACCATCTTCAGCTAAAGACAAAGGTTTTCGGTGGTGAGAAGGCCTGTTAAGGGAGGCTATTAGACCAAGGACAGCATACAAGGGTTAAAGTTGTTGTGCAGGTTTCAGTTACACAAGAAAACAGTTACATACAAGAGAAGCCCTATAAGGGTATCTGTTGATTTTTTAGCATAAACTTTGCATACCAGAATGGAGTGGCAAGGGAATCCCTGGGTGGCTCAGGGGCTTAGCGCCTGCCTTTGGCCCCAAGCCTGATCTTGAAGTCCCAGGATCGAGTCCCACATCAGGCCCCCTACATGGAGCCTGCTTCTCCCTCTGCCTGTGTCTCTGGCTCTCTCTCTCTTTTTTTTTTTCTCTCTCTCTCTCTGTCTTTAATGAATAAATAAATAGAATCTTTAAAAAAAACATTCAGAATGGAGTGACATAATATATTCAAAGTGTTGAATAGGAAAAATCTGCAGCCAAGAATTCTCTATCTAGCAAGGCTATCATTCAGAGTAGAATAAGAGATAAAGAGTTTCTAGACAAATGAAAGCTAAAGGAATTCATCACCACTGAACCAGCTTTATAAGAAACATCAAAGGGAATTCATTGAGTGGAAAGAAAAGACCTGAATTAGGAGTAGGAAAATTAGGGAAGGAAAAAAATGGAAAGAAAAAATGTCATAGGTACATACAGTCATAATAAAAGTAGTGGATTATCCTTATTAAAAACCAGTATGAAAAAAATAAAAAATAAAAAAATAAAAACCAGTATGGAGATTAAAGAACAAAAGTAGTAAATGTCAATTATGTCTATAAAAGTCACTCAAGGGGGATCCCTTGGTGCCTCAGCAGTTTAGCGCCTGCCTTCCACCCAGGGCATGATCCTGGAGTCCTGGGATCGAGTCCCGCATCAGGCTCTGTGCATGGAGTCTGCTTCTCCCTCTGCCTGTCTCTGCCTCTCTCTCTCATTGTGTGCCTATCATATAAAAAATAAAAATTAAAAAATTAAAAAAAAAAGTCCCTCAAGGTTTTTCACAAAATAAAAGGATATAAAGTATGACAAACTACACATTAAACATGGGGAGGGTAAAATTTAGTGCTTTTAGAAATGGGTACAAACTTAAGCAACTGTCAACCCAATATAGACTGCTATATGCATAGGATAGGTTTATATATAAACCAAATGGTAACCACAAATCAAAAGCCTGTAATAAATATGCAAAAAATAATGAGAAAGGAATCCAAGCATCTCACTAAAGAAAGTCATCAAACCCCAAGCGAAGAGAGAAAAAGAAGATAGTTATGGAGAACTGCAAAATAGAACTTTAAAGCAAGTAACAAAATAACAATAAATACATACCTATAAATAATTACTTTGAATGTAAATAAACTGAATGCACCAATCAAAAGACATAGAGTGGGGATGCCTGGGTGGCTCAGCAGTTGAGCGTCTGCCTTCGGCTCAGGGCCTGATCCCAGGGTCCGAGGACTGAGTCCCACATTGGGCTCCCTGCAAGAACCTGCTTCTCCCTTGGCCTGTGTCTCTGCCTCTCTGTGTGTCTCTCATGAATAAATAAATAAAATCTTTGAAAAAAAGGCATAGAATGAATGGATAAAAAAGCAAGACCCATCTATATTCTGCCTCCAAGAGACTCCTTTCAGACTTAAAAACACATGCAGATTGAAAGTGAAGAGAAAGAAAAACATTTATCATGCAAATGGAAGCAAAAGGAAAGCTGAGGTAGCAATACTATAGGCTTTAAAACAAAGACTATAACGAGAAAAAGAAGGATACTACATAATCATAAAGGGAACAATCCAATAAGAGATAACAATTGTAAACATCTATGTACCCAACATGGGAGTGCCCAAATACATAGAGCAATTACTAACAAACATAAAGGAAGAAATCAATAGTAATACAATAATAGCAGGGGACTTTAAGACCTGTCTTCAGTAGACAGATCATTCAGACAGAAAATCAACAAGGTAACAATGGCATTGAACCAGATATACCTAATAGATATATTCAGAACATTCCATCTAAAAACAGCAAAATACACATTCTTTCAAGTGCATATGGAACATTCTCCAAAATACATTGTATTTTAGGCCACAAAACAAGTGTCAACAAATTCAAAAGGATTGAAAGCATATCTTGCATCTTTTCTGACCACAGTAGTATGAAGCTAGAAATAAACCACAAGAAAAAATCTGGAAGGAAAAAATACATGGAGGTTAAATAACTTGCTACTAAATACTGAATGCATCAACTAGGAAATCAAAGAGGAAATAAAAAGATACATGGGGAGACAAATGAAAATGAAAATACAATAGTCCAAAATCTTTGGGATGCAGCAGAAGCTATTCTAAGAGAAAAGATTAATTTAAAAAGCAAGAAAAGGGGGAAAGATTTATGCGATCTGAAGAGAAACCAGAGTATGTATACAATGGAATATTACTCAGCTATTAGAAATGACAAATACCCACCATTTGCTTCAACGTGGATGGAACTGGAGGGTATTATGCTGAGTGAAGTAAGTCAATTGGAGAAGGACAAACATTATATGTTCTCATTCATTTGGGGAATATAAATAATAGTGAAAGGGAAAATAAGGGAAGGGAGAAGAAATGTGTGGGAAATATCAGAAAGGGAGACAGAACATAAAGACTGCTAACTCTGGGAAACGAACTAGGGGTGGTAGAAGGGGAGGAGGGCAGGGGGTGGGAGTGAATGGGTGACGGGCACTGGGTGTTATTCTGTATGTTAGTAAATTGAACACCAATTAAAAAAAAAATAAAATAAAATAAAAATAAAAAGCAAGAAAAACTTTAAATAAACTAGCCTTACACCAAAAGGAGCTAGAAAAAGAATGAAGCCCAAAACCAGTAGAAGGAAGGAGATAATAAAGATTAGAGGAGAAATAAGTGAAACAGAAACTGAAAAAAAAAAAAACATGGAACAGATCAACGAAACCAGGAGCTGGTTCTTTGAAAAGACCAACAAAAAAAAATTTTTTTTAAGATTTCATTTATTTATTTATGAGAGACACACAGAGAGAAGCACACAAGCAGAGGGAGAAGCAGGCTCCATGCAGGCAGCCTGATGTGGAACTTGATCCTGGGACTCCGAGATCACGCCCTGAGCCAAAGGCAGGCACTCAACTGCTGAGCCACTCAGGCGTCCCAAAACCAACAAAATTGATATACCTTTAGCCATACCTATCAAAAGAAAAATAAAAGAGGACTCAAAGAGAAAAATCAGAAACGAAAGAGGAGAAATAACAATAAACACCACAGAAATACTAAGGATTATAAGAGTATATTATGACAAATTTGTATGCTAACAAATTGGACAATACAGAAGAAATAGATAAATTCCTAGAAAAGTATAACCTCCAAAAACTGAAACAGGAATAGAAAATTTGAGCAGACCAATTACTAGCAATGAAATTAGATCAGTAATCTACTCCAAACAAATGAAAGTCCAGAACCAGAAGCTTCATAGATGATATCTACCAAACAGTTAAAAAATAATTAATACCTATTCTTCTTAAACTATTCCAAAAAATAAAAGAGGAAGGAAAGCATCCAAATTCATTCTTCTAGGCCAGAATTATCCTGATAAAGACCACTATAAAAGGGAAGCCTGCCTGGCTCAGTCAGTAGAGCATGCCACTCTTGATCTAGGGGTTGTGAGTTTGATTTTTTTTTCCTGAGTTTTTATTTAAATTCCAGTTAGTTAACATACAGTTTAATATTAGTTTCAGGTATAGAATTTAGTGTTTCAAGACTTATATACAGCAGCTGTATTGCTTATCACAATATGTGCCCTCCTTAATCCCCATCATCTATTTAACCATCCCTTTGCCCACCTCCCCTCTGGTAACCATCAGTTTGTTCTCAAGCGTATATTTCTCAGTTTTCCTCTCCTATTTCCCCCCTCTATGTTTATTAAACCCCAAGTTGGGCATAGAACCTACTAAAATTTTTTTCTTAAAAGACAGTACAAAAAATAGTATAGGCCAATATCTCTGATGAACATATATGCACCAATTTTCAACAAAATATTAGCAAACTGAATGCAATAGTATATTAAAAACATCATGTACCACGATCAAGTGGGATTTATTCCTGGAGTGCAAGGGTGGTTCAATACTCACAAATCATCAGTGTGATGCATCACATCAACAAGAGAAAGGACAAAATCCATATGATCATTTCATTTTTTAAAAGATTTTATTTATTTATTCATGAGAGACACACAGAGAGAGAGAGAGAGAGAGACAGAGGCACAGGCAGAGGGAGAAGCAGGCTCCATGCAGGGAGCCCAACGTGGGACTCTATCCCAGGTCTCCAGGATCACACCCTGGGCTGAAGGCAGTGCTAAAACACTGAACCACCAGGGCTGCCCCCATATGACCATTTCAGTGGATTCAGAAAAAGCATTTGACAAAGTACAACATACATTCATGATAAAAACCCTCAACAAAGTAAGTTTAGAGGGAACATACTTCAGCATAATAAAGGCCATACATGAAAAGCCCACAGCAAATATCATACTCAGTGGGGAAAACCAGAGCTTTTCTCCTAAGATCAGGAAGAAGACAAGGATGTCCTTTATCACCATTTATATTCAGCACCATATGAAAACTCCTAGCCATGGCAGTCAGACAGGGAGAAGAAACAGAAAGCATCCAATTTGGTTAGGAAGAAGTAAAACTTTCAGTATTTGCAGATGACATGATACTCTATATAGAAAACCCTAAAGACTCCATCAAAAGACTCCTAGAACTAATAAATTCAGTAAAGTTGCTAGATACAAAATCAATATAGAGAAATCTATTGCATTTCTATACATTAATAATGAAGTAGCAGAAAAGGAAATAAGAAAACAATCCCAATGAACAAGTATACCAATACATACATACATACATACATACATACATACATACATACATACAAACAAACCTAGGAATAAATTTAACCAAGGAGGTGAAGGACCTGCACATTGAAAAATATAAAACACTGATGAAAGAAATTGAAGATGACACAAAGAGAAGTGGAAAGACATTCCATGTTCATGAAATGGAAGAACAAATATTGTGAAAATGTCTATACTTCTCAAAGCAATCCACAGATTTAATGCAATCCCTATCAAAATACCATCAGCATTTTTCTCAAAACTAGAACAAACAATCCTACAATTTGCATGGAACCACAAAAGACTGAATGGCCAAAGCAATCTTGAAAAAGCAAAACTGGAGGTTTCACATTCCTAGATTTCAAGATATACTACAATGCTGTAGTAATCAAAAGAATATAATACGGGCACAAAAATAGACTTAAAAAGATCAATGAAATAGAATAGAGGGTCCAGAAATAAACCTACCCTTGTATGGCCAATTAATCTACAACAAAGGAGGCAAGAATATACAATGGGGAAAAGACAGTCTCTTCAACAAATGGTGTTAGCAAAACAACGGCTATATACAAAAGAAAAGAAAAAGAAACTGGGCCCCCTTCTTTCAGCACACAAAAATAAACTCAAAATGGATCAAAGACATAAGTGTGAGACCTGAAGCCATGAAATTCCTAGAAGAAAACATAGGGAGTAATCTCTTTGACATTAGCTGTAGAGCCATTTTTGTAGATATGCCTCCTGAAGGGAAACAAAAGCAAAATTAAACTATTGGGACTTCACAAAAATAAAAAGCTTTTGTGAGGTGAAGGAAATCAACAAATCAAAAAGCCAACCTACTGCATAGGAGAAGATATTTGCAAATAATGTATCTGATAAAAGGTTAATATCCAAAATATATAAAGAACTTATACAACTCAACACCAAAACACCCAAATAATCCATGAATAGATGTTTTTTCCAAAGAAGACAGAGATGGCCAACAGACTCATGAAAAGATGCTCAACATCACTAATCATCAGAGAAATGCAAACTAAAACCACAATGAGGTATCACCATACACATGTCAGCAGAATGGCTAAAATGAAAACAAATAATAAGTGTTGATGAGGATGTGGAGAAAAAGGCACTCTCTTGCACTGTTTGAATACAAGCTGGTGTAGTCACTGTGGAAAACAGTATGGAGGTCCTTCAAAAATTAAAAATAGAACTACCACATGATCCAGTAATTCCAATAGTGGAAGATGGAAACACTTACTTCAAAAGATATAGGCACCTCTATTTATTGCAGCATTGTTTACAATAGCCAAGATGTGGAAGCAGCCCAAGTGTCCATCGATAGATGAAAGGATGAAGGTGTGGTGTATATATGTACAGACATATATACATACAATGGAATATTAGCCATTAAATAGAATGGAATCTTGCCATTTGCAGCATGGATGGATCTAGAGGGTATAATACTATCTATACTATGCTAATTGAAACAAGTCAGCCAGAGAAAGACAAATACCATATGATGCCATTCATACGTGGAATTTAAGAAACCAAACAAATGAACAGAGAAAAAAAGCAAACAAAACCCCCAGACTCTTAAATATAGAGAACAAACTGGTGGTTGCTGGAGGGGAGATGGGTGGCTAGATGGGTGGAATAGGTGAAGGAAAGTCCAAGTACGCTTATCATGATGAGCACTGTTTAACCTATAGAATTGTCAAATCATTATATTGTACATCTAAAATTAATATTAATCTTGAATTTAAAAAGAAAAAAGTAATAAATCTGAATAACACTATCAATCATATTAACCAAATTGACATTTATGGACCACTGAACCCAACAATGGCGGAACACTTGTACTATCCAGATGCACATGGGGAATTCACCAAGATGGATCTTACTCTGGGCAATAAATAAGGAATTTTAAAGAATTGAAATTATTCAAGTTATGTTATCTGGTCATAACAAAATTATATTAGAAATCAATAACAGATGGGCACCTGGGGTGGTTCAGTTGGTTAAATGTCTACCTTCAGGTCAGGTCATAATGTTGGGTTCCTGGGATGGAGCCACATGTCAGGCTTCCTCCTCAGTAGGGAGCCTGCTTCTCCTTCTCCCTCTGTTCCTCACCCTGCCATGTGGTGCTCAATCTCTTTCTCTCTCTCAAATAGATAAATAAAATCTTTTAAAAAAAGAAATTACAAAGATATCCTGAAAATCCCCAAATATCTAAGCATTTTTAAAAACACAATTCTAGAGCGTCAATCCTTTGGCTCAGGGCGTGATCCTGGAGTCTCAGGACCAAGTCCCACATCAGACTCTCTGCATGGAGCCTGCTTCTCCCTCTCCCTGTGTCTCTGCCTCTCTCTCTCTCTCTCTCAATCTGTGTCTCTCATGAATCAATAAATAAAATCTTTAAAAAAAATAAACATAATTCTAGATGATCCACGAGTTGTAGAAGAGATCAGAAGAAACTATTTCGAATTGAACAAAAAAATAAAATCAACATATCAAAATTTGTAAGATATAAGCAGTGCTTATTGTGAGCCAAGCAGTGCTTTTAGGTAAAGTTATAGCAATAAATGTTTATATTAGAAAATAAGAAAGGTCTAACTTAATACTCTAAGCTCTTGTCTTAAGAAATTGGAAAAGAAGAGCAAATTAAATTCAAAGCAAACAGAAAGAAGAAAATAAAGATGATAAAAAAATAATCTAATGGCTCTTTCCCATCTTGCAAGATGGCAGGTGACAAAACTGAGAAGTCAGATACTAAGGAGAAGAAATGTAAAACTGAGAAGGCTGATGCTGGTGGCAAGGTTAAGAATGGTAACCTGAAGACTAAAATGCCAAAGAAGGGAAGCCCCACTGCAGCTGAAACCCTAGTTGTAGGATCTGGTAGATATTCCTAATTGGCTGTGTATTTCAAAAAGGCCATGTACAAGAGGAAGTATTCAGCAGCTAAATCCAGGGTTGAAAAGAAAAAGGAGAAAGTTTTCCATACTATCACAAAACCAGTTGGTGGTGAGAAGAATTGGTGGTACCCAACAGGTTAAATTTCACAAAATGCTTAGTTAGGTATTTATTATCCTACTGAAGATGTGCCTCAAAAGCTGTTGAGCTGGCGGAGGGGTGGGGGGACACCTTTCAGACAGCATGTGAGAAAACTGCAAGCTAGCATCACTTCTAAGACCATTTTGATCATCCTCACTGGACACCACAGAGGCAAGAGAGTGGTTTTCCTGAAGCAGCTGAGCAGTGGCTTGCTGCTTGTGACTGGCCTCTGGCCCTCAATCAAGTCCCTCTGCTTAAAACAGATCAGAAATCTGTCATTACAACCTCCACCAAAATTGATAACAGTAATGTGAAAATTCCAAAACATCTCACTGATGATTACTTACTTTAAGAAGAAGCAGCTGCATAAACCCAGACACCAGGAAGATCTTTGACATAGAGAAACAAATGAGATTATGGACGAGCACAAGGTTGATCAGAAAGCTATGGACTTTCAAATTCTGTCAAAAATCAAAGCTATTCTTCAGAGCTACCTACAAAGGACCTAATTAAATAACTGATCTGTAAAAAAAAAAAAAAAAGAATAATCTAATGATTATTGGTTTCACTCATATGGGGTATATAAGAAATATTGATAGGGATTGTAAGGGAAAAGAGGGAAAATTAGTGGGAAAATTTAGAGAAGGTGACAAAGAGACTCCTAACTCTGGGAAACAAACCAAAGGGTAATGGAAAGGGAGGTGGGTGGGGGGATAGGGTAACAGAGTGATGGGCATGGAGAAGGGCACTTGATGGGATGAGCACTGGGTGTTATACCATATGTTGGCAAATTGAACTTCAATTTAAAAAAAAGAATAATCTAATGAAATTGAAAATAACAAAATCAATTAAATAAAAACCTGGTTCTTTAAAAATTCAATAAAATTAATAACTCTCTAATCAAAGAAAAATGAAGAAAACACATTTCCAATATGAGGAATATTGTATGTAAAGATCAGAAAAAGAAAGAGGGAACCCTGGGTGGCGCAGCGGTTTAGCGCCTGCCTTTGGCCCAGGGCGAGATCCTGGAGACCCGGGATCGAGTCCCACGTCGGGCTCCCAGTGCATGGAGCCTGCTTCTCCCTCTGCCTGTGTCTCTGCCTCTCTCTCTCTCTGTGTGTGACTATCATAAATAAATAAAAATTTAAAAAAAAAGGAGTGGTGACAGAGGACAATTTAAAAAAAAAAGAGAGGAGGGAGGGTACAGATTTTGGTACCTCTGAAAAGGTAAAGATTAGAATACAATAAATGTGAAGTGTCTCTATTCACAAATTAAAGGGCTGTTGACAGAGAAAATCTCAAAGAACCTACAAAATAAGTGAGTTCAGCAAGGTCAATAAAGAAAATCAGTTGTATCTCTATATACTAGCTATGAATAACAAAGATTGAAACTTAAAAAGTGCCAACTACAATAGCACCGAAAGATATGAAATACTAAATTATAAATCTAATAAAATGTACATAGGGCCTTTATGATAAAAACTATAAAATGCCAAGGAAAGAAGTAAAAGAAAAAAATATATATATATATAATATTGTGTTCAGGAATTGAAAACTAAACATCGTTAAGATGTCATTTCTCCCAAGACTGATCTATAGATTCAATGCAATCTCAAAAAACTAGAAGGATTTTTTTTTGTAGAAATCAGAAATCTGCTTCTAAAACATACATGGGAATGCAAAGGAATGAAGATATCCAAAAACAACTTTGAAAAGAACACAGCAAGTTATTTTGTGAATACAGAAAACTGATTCTGAAGTTTGCACAGAAAGGCGAAAGGCACAGTACAGCCAATACAATATTGGAGGAAAAGAACAAAGTTGGAGGACTGACAATAGCCATCTTTAAGACAATAGAAAGCTCCTTTGGTCCAGATAGTGTAATATTGCCCCCCCCCAAAAAAAACCCAGACAAATAGATCAATGGAACATAATCCCCAAGCACAGACTCACAGAAATATAGTCAATAGTCAAAGGAGCAAAAGCAACTCAATGGAGAATGGATATTCTTTTCAGCAAATGGTGCTTTAAAAACAGGACATACACATACAAAAAAAAAAAGAGAGAAAGAAAGAATTTACACATAGATCTTACATCCTTCACAAAAGTTAATTCTAAATAGATCATAGAGCTAAATGTAAAACACAAAACCATAAAACTCCTAGAAAATAATATCGGGGATCCCTGGGTGGCGCAGCGGTTTAGCTCCTGCCTTTGGCCCAGGGCGCGATCCTGGAGACCCGGGATCGAATCCCACGTCATGCTCCCGGTGCATGGAGCCTGCTTCTCCCTCTGCCTGTGTCTCTGCCTCTCTCTCTCTCTCTCTCTGTATGACTATCATAAATAAATAAAAATTTAAAAAAAAGAAAATAATATCGGAGAAACTCTATGCAAACTTGGCAATGGCTTTTTAGATACAACACAAAATCATCATGCATAAAATAAAGTGGATAAGTTGGATTTCATTAAGATTAAAAACTTTTCTTATGCAAAACCCAATGGCCAGAGAATGAAACAAACCACAGACTGAGAAAATGTTTGCAAAACACGTATCTCATAATGGACCGGTATCTAAAATATACAAAGAACTAGTAAAACTCAACGATAAGAAAACAAACAACCTGATTTTTAAAATAGGCAAAAGATCTGAACAGATACCTTATCAAAGAAGATACAGATGGCAAATATAAAAGATGCCCAATGTCATATGTCATTAGGGCACTACAGATTAAAACAACGAAATGCCACTACACATCCATTAAAATGGTTAAAATCCAAAACACTGACAATACCAAACGTTGATGAGGATATGAAACAACAGGAACTCTAATTCATTGCTAGTAGAATGCAAAATGATATGGTCACTTTAAAGGACAGTTTAGTGGGGTGCCTGGGTGGGTCAGTTGGTTAAGCGTCTGCTTTGGCTCAGGTCATATTCTTAGGGTCCTGGGATAGAGCCCCACGATGGGCTGCCTGCTCAGCTTCTCCTCCTCCCTCTGCTGTTCCTCCTGCTTCTGCTCTCTAGCTCTCTTTCTCTCTGTGTTAAATAAATAAAAATATTTTTTAAAAAGCTTAGCAATTTCTTACAAACCTAAACATACTCCTTCCATATGATTCAGCAGTTATACTCCTTGGTATTTACCCAAACGAGATCTAAGCTGTAGACAAATGTTTACAGCAGCTTTATTCATAATTGCTCAAACTTAGAAGCAAGCAAGATGTCTTTCAATAGGTGAATGGATAAACAAACTCTAGTACATCCATATAATGATAAAAAGAAATGAGCTATCAAGCCACAAAAAGACATAGAGGATTCTTAAATGCATATTGGTAAGTGAAATAAGCCAATCTGAAAAGGGCATATAGTGCATGATTCCAACTATATGATACTCTAGAAAAGACAAAACTATGGAGATAATTTTTTAAAAATCAGTTGTTGCCAGGAGTACAGAGGGAGAGAGGGAGGCAGAAATAGGTGGAACACAGGTGTTTTATAGGACACTGAAGCTATACCATATGATGCTATGATAGTAGATACATGCCATTATACATTTTTCAAAACCTACAGGATGTAGACACACACAATGAATCCTAATGTAAACAATGGCTTTTAGTTATAACATATTGATACTGGCTTATCAGTTATAACAAATGCACCATACTAATGCAAAATATTCACAATAGAGGAAGCTGAGTGGGTGGGGTAAAGTGTTAGAGGATATATGGGAATTGTTTATATTTTATGTCCATTTTGCTGTAAACCTAAAACTGCTCTTAAAAATAGTCAATTAATTTAAAAGAACATCAATAACAAAGTTGGAGGACTCACATTACCTGATTTCAAGATTCACTATAAAGCTACAATAACAAAAAATACATGGTATTGGCAAAAGGATAGACCTATAAACCTGTGGGATAGAATAGAGTTTTGAAATAGATCCTCATATGTATAGCCAACTTATTTTCAACAAGACTCAAAGTAAATTCAATAAATAAAATATGATCTTTTTAAGAAATGACACTGAGAAAATTGAACATACATATGCAAAACAAACATCAACCCATATCATGTACCCTATAAAAAAAATTAACTCGAAATGGATCATAGGCCTCAGGTATCATGTAAAATGATCAAACTTCCAGAAGAAAACATAGGTAAAAATCTTTATAACCTTTGTCTTGGCAAAGTTTTCTTTTTTTTTTACTTTTTTGTATATATTTTTTGTTGGAGTTCAAAATGCCAACATATATCATAACACCCAGTGCTCATCCCATCAAGTGCCCCCCTCAGTGCCTGTCACCCAGTCACCCCAACCCCCCTCCCACCTCCCTTTCCACTACTCCTTGTTCGTTTCCTAGAGTTAGGTGTCTCTCATGTTCTGTCACCCTCGCTTGATATTTCCCACTCATTTTCTCTCCTTTCCCCTTTATTCCCTTTCACTATTTTTTATATTCCCCAAGTGAATGAGACCATATAATGTTTGTCCTGTTCCAATTGACTTACTTCACTCAGCATAGTACCTTCCAGTTCCATCCATGTTGAAGCAAATGCTGGGTATTTGTCATCTCTAATGGCTGAGTAATATTCCATTGTATAAATAGACCACATCTTCTTTATCCATTCATCTTTCAATGGACACCAAGGCTCCTTCCACAGTTTGGCTATTGTGGACATTGCTGCTATAAACACTGGGGTGCAGGTGTCCCGGCATTTCACTGCATCTGTATCTTTGGGGTAAATCCCCAGTAGTGCAATTGCTGGGTCATAGGGCAGTTCTATGTTTAACTCTTTGAGGAACCTCCACACAGTTTTCCAGAGTGGCTACACCGGTTCACATTCCCACCAACAGTGCAAGAGGGTTCCCCTTTCTCCACATCCTCTCCAACATTTGTTGTTTCCTGTCTTGTTAATTTTCCCCATTCTCACTGGTGTGAGGTGGTATCTCATTGTGGTTTTGATTTGTATTTCCCTGATGGCAAGTAATGCGGAGCATTTTTTCATGTGCTTGTTGGCCATTTGGATGTCTTCCTCTGTGAAATTTCTGTTCATGTCTTTTGCCCATTTCATGATTGGATTGTTTGTTTCTTTGGTGTTGAGATTAATAAGTTCTTTCTAGATCTTGGATACTAGCCCTTTCTCTGATAATGTCATTTGCAAATATATTCTCCCATTCTGTAGGTTGTCTTTTAGTTTTGTTGACTGTTTCTTTGGCTGTGCAGAAGCTTTTTATCTTGATGAAATCCCAATAATTCATTTTTGCTTTTGTTTCCCTTGCCTTCATGGGTGTGTCTTGCAAGAAGTTGCTGTGGCCAAGTTCAAAAAAGGGTGTTGCCTATGTTTTCCTCTAGGATTTTGATGGATTCCTGTATCACATGTAGATCTTTCATCCATTTTGAGTTTATCTTTGTGTATGGTGTAAGAGAATGGTCTAGTTTCATTCTTCTGCAGGTGGATGTCCAATGTTCCCAGCACCGTTTATTGAAGAGACTGTCCTTTTTCCAGTGGATAGTCTTTCCTGCTTTGTCGAATATTAGTTGACCATGGAGTTGAGGGCCCATTTCTGGGTTCTCTATTCTGTTCCATTGATCTATGTGTCTGTTTTTGTGCCAGTACCACACTGTCTTGATGATCACAGCTTTGGAGTACAACTTGAAATCTGGCATTGTGATGCCCCCAGCTCTGGTTTTCTTTTTCAATATTCCCCTGACTATTTAGGGTCTTTTCTGATTCCACACAAATCTTAAGATTATTTGTTCCAACACTGTGAAGAAAGCCCATGGTATTTTGATAGGGATTGCACTGAATGTGTGAATTGCCCTGGGTAGCATTGACATTTTCACAATATTAATTCTTCCAATCCAGGAGCATGGAATATTTTTCCATCTCTTTGTGTCTTCCTCAATTTCTTTCAGAAGTGTTCTGTAGTTTTTAGGGTATAGATCCTTTACCTCTTTCGGCAAAGTTTTCTTAACTATGACACTCAAAGCATAAAAGAAAAAACTTAGTAAATTGGACTTCATCAAAATATAAAAATTTTGCTCTTTGAAAGTCACTATTAAGAGAATGAAAAAAACAACAAACACAGACTGGGAGAAACATTTGAAAATCACATATCTGAGAAATGACTTGTATCCAAAATGCATCAGTAATGCTCAAAATAAATAAAGAAAACAAACCAATTGTTTAAATATGCAAAATAGTTGATATTTTGCCAGAGAAAATATATGGGTGGCAAATATGCACAAGAAAAATGCTCATCATTAGTCTTTATGAAAATGCAAGTAAAATCACAATTTAACCACACTACACATTTATTATAATTATAGAGTATGATAAAAATCTGAAAATACCTAGTGCTGACAAAGAAATAATGCAAGTGGAACTCTCATATTTCTCTTATGTTGCTAGTGAGAATGCAAAATGGTATATATAACCTCTTGTAAAATAATTTGTCTATGTCTCATAAATTTAAACAATATACCACCTAAAAATCTTACTCCAAGGTTTCCACTCAGGAACATTGAAAACTTAACATTCACACAAAAATTTGTATGCAGATATTATTTATAGCAGCTTTACTCATAATCACCAACAACTGACATTTTGAGTGATAGTGAATACCTCCAAATGATTAATGGATAAAAAACTGTGGTACATCTATATAGTGAAATACTACTACTCAAAAATAAAAAGGAACAAACTACTGGTATACATAACATAGGTGAATCTGAAATACATTATGCTAAATAAAAGAAGGCAAACCCAAAAGGCTGCATACTATATAATTCCACTTAAATGTACCTTCTGGAGATGGCAAAACTATAGGTACAGAAAACAGTTCAGTGATTACCAAGGTTTTGGGGTAGATGGAAGAGTTGAATAAATTAGCTACATAGGGCCATGAGGGAGTATTTTGAGATGATAAATGAGGGAATGTGGGGCTACGTACCCTGAATGCAGTGATGATTACATTACTATATATATTTGTCAAATAGAACTGCACTAAAAAGGGTAAATTTCACTGAATATAAACGATATCCCAATATATAAAAAGATTTTAGGAAGAATTTCCATGTCTCAACCACCTTTCCATCCCTTCCCATATATACAATTATAAAACCTAACAATGCTATATAAAGTATGTTTTAAATCCTATCAAATGCTTGCTGAACTTTCAAGAAAATAAAACAGTGGGCAAAAATAAATAAGCTGGAAAACAGAATGACAATCAGTCACTAAGATCATGTTTTTCAGGAATGTTTGTGGATCTCAGTAAACAGACTTCAGAACAGGAAGCAAACTCTTTACCTACACAATTTAGGAAGTTAGAAATGAAATCTTGACTAAAGCTTGTATCCTCAAAGGTCTATACACTCAGTAAAAGAATGGACAGGGAAATAATCTTTCCATTGGCAGAGGAAAACAACATGGATATCTGTTTATGTTAGCCCGAATTCTGGGGGAAAAAATAGCCCTTGAAAATTTATGATCACAAACCTTCACTCATGAATTTATACTTTGTGCATGGCCCCAGAATAATAATTCTAAACTAAATAATTATAAGATGATTCTGAGTTTGTACGTTTCTGGAATACTTGATAGATACAAACATAAATCCTCTCACAAAATAGACTGCACAAGATTTCCTTATGTGAAGTCCAGCTAAATATGTGCTGATAATCCAAAATTACAAAGCTACCATTCTGAGCAACAAATACCAGAAACAAAAAAATATCACTAGTGACACCTTAGTATTTCCAGACAATGGAATTTTTGGCTTATTAATACAATGTAAGTGTGTTTAAGATGTCCAAAGAAATAAAATCTAAAGTTGAAAACATGAGAAAGGAACAAGATACTATCAGTGAAGCAGATATATTGGCAGAAAAAAATAAGATACAGAACTGCAAAATAGTTTTTGAAATAAAAAAACTTAGACATTTCAACAGTACCTTACACATCAAAGAAGAAACAATTAGAAAACTTACGAGATGTGGAGCTAAAGAATTACCCAGAACACAGCTCAGAGACAGTAAGATAAACTAAAACAAAATAGAGTTAAGTGGCAAATAGAATGATAAAAACTAATAGAGGCGCCTGGGTGGCTCAATCAGTTAAGCGTCAGACTCTTGGTTTCATCTCAGGTTGTGATCTCAGGTCAGGGATCAAGTCCTGAGTCAGGCTCCAAATTCAGTTGGAGTCAGCTTGAGACTCTCTTTCCCTCTCCCTCTGCCCCTCCCCCACTCAAACAAATCAATAAAACTTAAAAAAACAAACGAATATACCAGAAAGAATGAAGAAGTGATATTTAAAAAGATAATGGCTGAATGATTTTTCCCAAGTTAATGAAGAAGTTTTATCTTAAATTTAGAAGGGATAACAAATCTCCAACAAGATAAATAAAAATTAAAAAGGTAATAAAATTTCAAAATACTGAATACAAAAAGAAGGTCTTAGAATAGCCACAGAAAAAGATATTATTGACAAGAGATATTAGACCAAAAGAAGGATTTTTAGTAGCAAAAACAGAAACCAAAATATCTGGATTCTGGCTCATCAAGGATAACAATAGCTACCTAAAACCGAATCTCTCCACAAATACTTTAAAAACAGTATAGGTCAAAAAGAAGAAATAAAACTCATAAAACACACGCCTCAGCATAATTGGAAGACAAAGGGTACCACAGACTTCAAACCACTCTAAGCAGAAAAACAGAAAATACAAACAAATCAATTCTTCATGCTCCCTTGTCAAGCTTTGGAGAGTAAGGGCCTTTCAGAAAAAAAGTGTGGAAGAAAGAAGAGACGATTTAGTGAAGCACCTTGATTTATCTAAAATCACTTCCAACTGTTTGAGGAACCTCCACACAGTTTTCCAGAGTGGCTGCACCAGTTCATATTCCTGCCCTACGACCCAGCAATTGCACTGTTGGGGATTTACCCCAAAGATACAAATGCAATGAAACGCCGGGACACCTGCACCCCGATGTTTATAGCAGCAATGGCCACGATAGCCAAACTGTGGAAGGAGCCTCGGTGTCCAACGAAAGATGAATGGATAAAGAAGATGTGGTTTATGTATACAATGGAATATTACTCAGCTATTAGAAATGACAAATACCCACCATTTGCTTCAACGTGGATGGAACTGGAGGGTATTATGCTGAGTGAAGTAAGTCAGTCGGAGAAGGACAAACATTATATGTTCTCATTCATTTGGGGAATATAAATAATAGTGAAAGGGAATATAAAGGAAGGGAGAAGAAATGTGTGGGAAATATCAGAAAGGGAGACAGAACGTAAAGACTGCTAACTCTGGGAAATGAACTAAGGGTGGTAGAAGGGGAGGAGGGCGGGGGGTGGGAGTGAATGGGTGACGGGCACTGGGGGTTATTCTGTATGTTAGTAAATTGAACACCAATAAAAAATAAATTAAAAAATAAATAAATAAAATAAAATAAAATCACTTCCATAAAAAGAGAGTCTACCCAATATTAGAAAAGACTGAAAAGAAGTTCTGGGATTCTAGGAAATGCAGTTGGGAGTAAACTCCACTCTCTTTTACAATTCTTGTAATGTCTGCTTCCGGGAAGGTGGTGTCACATTAAACCTGTTAGCTTCAGTATCTGGAACTCCAGGACATTCAAACTCAACAGAATTATGCATTTACTATCTCATTATTGGCCCTGTAGTCTCTGGCCACCCTCTCAGCAGAGACCGAAATGCTGTTCTTATAGCTTCAGCCCTGTGCAATTTCTAAGCCCATGGCTTAGAAAAAAAAAAGGCATGGAAGAAAATTATAACCTCTCCTCTGCCAGCAGAGATATGCAGAATTAGTCTTGTTGACATGGGCCCACTCTTTCCTGTGCTGCTTGTAAGTTCTGGGTCTTGTTTGAATTTGAATTCTAAGAAACCAACTGTAAGAAAAAGAAAAGCTTATGAGACAAGGAGGATATTTTGAACGTGACTGGATAGCTGATTCAGTTCAGGAATTGTTCTGAACAAACATTTTTCCAAAGAAAACAACTACTCATTGCATTTCCCGCAGTCCCATGTTGGACTAGATCTCCCTGAACCCCTTGGGCTGAGGGTCAGAGTGATCAGTTCTAGATAGGTTCTGCCTTTAGGAATGAGGGTTCTTGGTCTGACATAGGGGAGCAGGAAACATGAAAACATCCTGACCCTTAATTCTTCCAAACAGCAATCTTGGGTGGGGAAAAGATTCTGCTTATGAAATCTGAAACTAACTCAGAAGTTCCAGAGCCCTTTGCCAATGGACAGGTCCCCCCAAGGATCCTAGGACTGGTTTTACATGTGGTCAGACTTAATAAGGCAAACTGAAAGAATAGATTTTTCATCTGTTACAATTAGTCTCCTCTCAGTGACCAGTGAGGAGTAGCCTCTACCTCCCTAATGTTAAGAGCCAACTGGATATCCTGCTACATCTGTGAGGGAGAGGATGTATGTGTGAGAGAGACAGCATGAGGATTTTTTAACATTAGGGAGCAAGAAACATGAAAACACCAGAAGGAGCAGAGAATCAGGAGGTCACACCATAAATGAGCAGCTGGTTTACAGCAGAACTTACTGCATCCTCACTATGGACCCGATAGTAGCACAGCCAATGTCCTCACCTGCAGATACTGAAGCCCATGGAGAAGGTCAGTGAATATGTTCACTCCTCCTGTGCTGAAAGTTGGCATCTCTCAGAGATGAATCTCACTGCCTCCTTCAGCAATCACCTGTGTTCAGATCACACCAGGGACTTGCGGACAGTGGCCATTGATAAAATGTCACCGATCTTGACTCAGTTTACCTCTGCCTTACTGTTTCTTCTCTAGATGTCTAGCCATGTCTCTATTTTGTTAGCTTTTCCAGCTAGTTGCTTCTTTCTCTGTGTCTCTCCTCCATGTTTCCATCAGGCTCTGAGTCTGCCCCACTGCCCTTTTGGCCCTGGTTAAGGGGCAGATAACTTGGATGAGAGGGCTGGTCTGGTTTGAGGTGACCAATCTACAAGGCAGAAAGAACCCAGAGACCAGACCAGTTATTTTCAGAGTCACCTGGGTGAAGTGAGAAGATTCTAAACTCCTAGATTGGGGGATTGGTTTAATATCATCCAAAGACATATGCCATTATGCTTAGGTGGGTCTCTCAGTCTGTTTCCTATTTGGCTTTTCATCTTTCTGGGGATTTTTTTTCTCTCTCTTTTTCTAGCCTTCTTTCTGCTTTCAGCATATCCTTCACCTCCCTCTCTCTAGATCCCCCCTTTTCATCATTTCCCCATCCTCTTTTACCATGAATAGAAGAAAAAGCACTATCCCAGGAGCCAGAAAATTTCTTTTGATTTTAATATTTTATGTATAAGTGGCCTTGATCCACAGAGGTTTGAAGACACTAAAAGACCATAGTTAGAGTCTTGCCTTTATCCCTGTCTTGCTACTTAACAAGTCTTATTCTTGCTTATTCTTTCCTGAGACTCCATTTCTGCATCTTACAGTCTTGTTAGTGGCATCCTTTTAGAGCACAGGTTCCTTACAGGTTATTGTGAGGAACATCTGAGAGAATCTATACCATGGAGAGAGTCAAGGAAATGGGAGGGATTGCTGCAGTTATGTCTCTCACACTCTATTTTTGTCTCCTCTTATTTCTAACTTTCACTTTATTTTTCTATTTGACTTTATCTTCCATTTTCTTCTCATCTGCTTTTTTTCTTTTCTTTTTTTTTCAAAGATTTATTTATTCATAAGAGACACAGAGACAAAGAGAGAGGCAGAGACACAGGCAGAGGGAGAAGCAGGCTTCATGCAGGGAGCCCGATGTGGGATTCGATCCTGGGACTCCAGGATCCCACCGTAGGCTGAAGGCAGGCGCTAAAGTGCTGAGCCACTCAGGGATTCCCTGCTTTTTTTTCTTTTATCTGCCTCACTATTTTTCTTCCTCCTTCCCCATTTGTGTTTTTTTCTCAATCCGTTTGCCTGTGTAAATAGTTTTCATATATATCTGTGCATTTTTCTTTCCTGCTTCTTTGAGAAAAAAATGGGTTAGGGTTCTTGAAGAGGTTTGTTAATATATTTCAAAATAAGGTAAATAACGCAAAGATTCAATTTTTCTCATTTCCTCTAAGATAGATAGAATAAATAAAATTAAAAGGAAATTGGTCAAGGAGTCAAAGATAGGACAGGAGTTTAATCTGCTAAACAAAAGGATTTTCTGATCTGGAAAAAGAAACCATAGTTTCTACCTAGGAATTTTCCATGGCAGTGGAATATTGATTCAAGATCTTAAAAGATTTCTTCCAGCATATGAGGTACAAAGAAGAAAAGATGGGAGCAAAGTAAAGGAGAAGTTAATAAACATATACTAAGCAGTTACTGTCTATCAGTCACTTTAAGTGTATTATTTCCATTATAAATTTATCTTTAGGCCATTCGATAAGCCAGAGAGATTATCTCAAAATACTATTAGTAAGTGGCAAAGCCTCAGTACTGGCTTATCTAATTCCAAACCCTAAGCTTTTTCTACATATTTACCATATATGTGTGAGTTTCACATGTGGATGTTGGATCTCAAGAAATGACTATTTCACTTCTTTTTTTTCCAAAAGATTTATTTATTTTAGAGAGAGAGAAAGCAGGAGGAGGGGAAGAGGGAGAGAGAGAGAAGCTCAAGCAGACTCCCCACTGAGTGTGGAGCCTGACACAGGCTCAATCCCAGGACCCTGAAATCATGACCTGAGCTGAAATCAAGAGTCGGACACTTAACTGAGACATCCAGGACCGCCTATTTCATTTAATACTATCTATATCATTGACTAACAAATTATTTAGTTCTTTCCAGGACTTTCGTATGTAACTATTTCATGTCCCTATCTTTGTGTTTCTGATTATTTTTACAATCAGTGCAATTTTTCAAGACAATATAAATGACATGTAGTTCACATTAATGATGGCTGCAAACACTGCTGTAAAAAGCTAATCTAATGCTCAGTTTTGCCTTCATCAATCACAAAGTCTGTCTGTATAGTTTCCTACAAATCAATCTTGTACAAATAGCCAAACCCTTAATATTTAAGGATTAGTCGTTCTATTGTGGATTAATTGTTCACCTTTTCATCTTGCTTTCTCTATATGTTTTAGGGTATTTTGGGGTCAGGAGGCAGTTTATGGGGGACTTTAGGAGATTTAGGGACTCTTTTCAAAAATTGTTTAAATCCCCTTGTAAGAGTAGCCATTGTCAAACCATAAGGCATGTATTCTTGGCTTTATTTGATTTTTTGCTCTCTCCATATATAGCTTAGATTGTTCCTCTAGAGGGGAAACTGTGAATAACTATTAAGTATTTTAGCAGAAAGGATAAATGAATATTACATCCATCTAGAATTAAGAAAAAAATATTGAAATAAAGATCTAAAATAAGGTTATCTGTGCTGTCTCTCACTCATGTAGATACCAGAGAAATTTCACTGTAATAGAACTTGTGCTTTTGTCTTGTCCTTAGCAGTAAAGATCTGTCATGCCAAGCAAGGGCCCCCACACTGTCAGTCAGACCATCATTAGATAGGAAGTGTAGTTCAGAGTCTCTCAATTATAGAAATAATGGAGACATTGCAGTGGATCCAACTATGAGAGGGTAGGATATATAATAGGGAAAAAGAAAAGAAACCAAATTACCTTGAAAAATGTCTAGATACATAATTGAAATTATAATAATTTAACAAATTTGTTGTTTGTCTTCACATAGTAAAGAAAAGATGAACATAAATCCCAATTTTTACTAAGGCTAGGACAACATAAATTGCTCCAAAATAGATGTAGGTTAGACCTAGCCAGGCATTTGATATCAATATTCCTTTTAATTCCCATAAAATATTCCAATACCTATTTAGTTATTAATTCTACTATGGCCCCAAGAGAGCAAACTAAGTATCCTAAAACCAATTCTATGAACCTAATGGTTAATTTTCACAATGTCAGGTTGACATTTATTAAATTTATAATATCTTATATGTAATTAAATGACTTCAAATATTTTCTATTTTTGCATTTGTTTATGAGTCCATCTTTATGTTTCTTAATATTAACATCTAAGAAAATCATCTCACAATATGGTTGTCTGAAGTTGATATATATAAAAATTATGAAATTTGTTGGACTTTGGTTAATTATACCATGAGTCTCACCCTCTTAAATCCTTTTAAATCCGAGATATATATTTTTAGATGTCTCAAGATTCTTTCAGTCAAAGCCATTCTCACTTTATTTTCTCAGTTCCAATGGAATGGGAGCATCATGAGAACAATACTCTTGATCACTTGCTATTTCCCAAGTGTCTTAAACAGGGCCTGGCCCATAACAGGGTCTTAATAAATATTTGTTGAGTGAGTGAATAAATTAGATATTTATTAAATTGATTTATCCTTTTTTAATGTTCTCAATATATTTTAATTACATACATATGTAACCATATATTTATTAAACAAGCTAGTACTACACAATGTTCAGTTCAGAGGGGTATTTAAACACTAAGAGTAAGAAAGTTAATGGGTAAATGAGAAGTCTGTTATCTTTGGTGCACTTTCTAACAGTTAAATCAGAATAATAATATTACACATAATGTCACTTTCTACCTTGAAAATGTATATAAAGAAATATGTAAAAGTAAAAAATGCTGAGTTTAAAATAAATGGAAATTTTTTCTCTGCTTTCCATTTATTTAAAACTCAGCATTCTTTACTTTTACATATTTGCTCTGTTGGGAGTCTGATTCTCTCTCTCCCTCTGCCTGTTGCTCCTCCTGCTTGTGCACTCTCTCTCTCTGTATCAAATAAATAAAATCTTTAAAAAATAAAAATAAAAATATTTTATAGCTCTATCATCAATAAGCAGCCATTAAACATTTTGGTGAACTTCCTCCAAATTTTTTATCAATGCAAAGGAAATTTCTTTTTTATTAATGTAGTGAGAGTACCAAATATACTGGCTTGCATTTTGCTTTTTGTTTCACTTAAAGTTATAATGTATTTCAATATTATTTCACAGAATTCATAAACAATTTTAATGACTGTATAATATTTCATTAGTTTAATTTTCAATGATATAACTATTCTATTATAGCTTCTTATTTTTGCTATTATAAATAATGCTAATTTACAATTTTGTATATAAAGCTTTTTCTCAATTGGTAATTTCTTAGAGTAAATTTTTTTTAAAGATTTTATTTATTTATTCATGAGACAGAGAGAGAGAAGCAGACACACAGGCAGAGGGAGAAGCAGGCTTCAGGCAGGGAGCCCGATGTGGAACCCAATCCTGGGTCTCAGGATCACATCCTGGGTCAAAGGTGGCACTAAACTGCTGAACCACCTGGGCTGCCCTTAGAATAAATTTTTTAAATAGTTAAATCTATTCACATTTAGCAGACTTAAATAGCACTATGTGCCAGGCACTGTTCAAAAAACTTCACAAGTATTTATTTAATCTTCATAATCCAATAAGTACTATCACTATTATTCTCATCTTAGAAAAGAAGACACTGAGGCATGTTCATTTAAGTCATTCAGTTTACACATTTGTTAAGTGGTGAAGCCAGGATTTAAATCCAGATAATTGGACTCCAAGGTCTGTATTTTTAAAGGAACCTTACATTAAAAGGAATTAACTTTTTAAAACTGCCAAACAGCTTTCCAACCAACAATGGAGTACCATTTCATCAGCATTGATGCTATAACTTAAATCTTTTTAATTTAATGAATCAGAAATGGCATCTACCAAGAAACAATGCAATCATGAAATGGGCAGAAGACATGAAGAGAAATTTCACCAAAGAAGACACACATGGCCAACAAGCACATGAGAAAATGCTCCGCATCACTTGCCATCAGGGAAATACAAATCAAAACCACAATGAGGGGATCCCTGGGTGGCTCAGCAGTTTGGCACCTGCCTTTGGCCCAGGACGTGGTCCTGGAGTCCCAGGATCAGGTCCCGCATTGGGCTCCCTGTGTGGAGCCTGCTTCTCCCTCTGCCTGTGTCTCTATCCCTTTCTCTCTGTGTGTGTCTCTCATGAATAAATGAATAAAATCTTTAAAAAAAAAAAACCACAATGAGATACCACCTCACACCAGTGAGAATGTTGAGTTAAGACAGGAATCAACAAGTGTTAGAGAGGATGTGGAGAAAGGGGAAACCTCTTGTATTGTTGGTGAGAATGCAAACTGGCACAGCCACTCTGGAGAAGTGTGGGGGTTCCTTGAGAAGTTAAAAACAGAGCTATCCTATGACCCAGCAATTGCACTACTGGGTCTTTACCCCAAAGATACAGATGTAGTGAATGCTGGGACACCTGCACCCCAATGTTTATAGCAACAATATCCACAATAGCCAGACTGTGGAAGGAGTCACGATGTCCTTCGACAGATGAATGGATAAAGAAGATGTGGTATATTTATATATACAATGTCATATTACTCAGCCATCAGAAAAGATGAATATCCACCATTTGCTCCCAAGTGGATGGAAATAAAGGGTATTAGGCTGAGTGAAATAAGTCAATCGGAGAAGGGCAATCATCATATGGTTTCACTCATATGTGGAATATAAGAAATAGTGAAAGGGATTTTAAGGGAAAGGAAGGGAACTGAGTGGGAAAAATTAGAGAGGGAGACAAATCATGAGAGACTCCTAACTCTGAGAAACAAATAAAGGGTTGCAGAAGGGGAAATGGGTGGGGGGATGGGTTAACTGGGTGACTCGCACTGAGGAGGACACTTGATGGATGAGCACTGAGTGTTATACTATATGTTGGCAAATTGAATTTAAATTTTAAAAATGGGGCAGCCCGGGTGACTCAGTGGTTTAGCGCCGCTTTCAGCCCAGGGCCTGATCCTGGAGACCCAGGATCGAATCCCACATCAGGCTCCCTGCATGGAGCCTGCTTCTCCCTCTGCCTGTGTCTCTGCCTCTCTCTCCCTCTCCTTCTCTGTGTCTCTCATGAATAAATAAATAAAATCTTTAAAAATAATAATAAAAATAAATAAATTTTAAAAATGTAAAAAATAAAATAAAACTTACATGCCACTAAAACTAAAAGAAAATAAACTTTTATTTGCTCTAAAGCAGGCAGCTTTAAAAAAAATTGGAACATACTTTCTGAATCAGAAAATAAAAAGAAGTAATGACATAGGCAATGAAGAATCTATGGATAAAAATATCAATTCTTATGGGAAAGTGGCTTATAGTAAAACAAAATTAGACTACCATAACCAAATTTCACCTTTTGCATGGAGATACACAAAATTAAATTAGATACCTTGCGATTTTGAATTTTTAATGGGAGAAAATTTGATTTGCAATGGATTTTTTATATATAACCGACAAAAGACAGTAACTATCTCAGCTCTTTAATATTTTGAAGATTTAAGTTTTGATATATTTCATCTTTAATGGTTTTAAACAGCAGGCAGTGGTTAGTATATTGAAAATCACCATTGTGTTTGAACTTCTAAAACTGATTCATATTTTCTTACTACATTCTTATAAAAATTTGGTAGTGGCTTGGTTTTATCATTATTTTCTAACCATACTGGTCACATTGGAGTCCTGCAAAGACATTTCATGAGCTAATATTTAAGATTGTTGCTATGAGAAGAAGTCAAACATATAAAATACTCTGTTTTGAAAACAGCTAAGGAGTGTATTTTTTTATTTTTTAATATTTTATTTATTTATTTATTTACTTATTTATTTATTTATTTATAATAAATTTATTTTTTATTGGTGTTCAATTTGCCAACATACAGAATAACACCCGGTGCTCATCCCGTCAAGTGCCCCCCTCAGAAGTGTATTTTAAATTCAGATAATTTGTCTTCCTTTAACGTCAAGAAAGTGAAATGATAATAAACTCTACTTTGGAAATATTTTTTACAAAAAGAAAGAAATGGTATCTGATCTGAAACCATTGTTATATTATTAATGAGTTTGTATGCTTTTGGATGTTTTTTCCACTTCTATCAGTTAAGAGTTCTTATCCTTTTATTTCTCTCTTTCTCCTTTTTCTCTTTCTCTAGACCCAGCATGGTATTTTAATCTTTTTATCTCTTAACGCTTTGGTGTTTTTGATGAGCTTTTTACATGATAAATTTAATATGTTGGTGCCTCTTATAATTGCATTTTTTTAAATCAGTTATTTGTTACAAACAAATAAGGTAGCTTTCTTTGTTGTTATACCAAAATTTCCCATTTGATGTAAAAATCTTTCTCTTCATGATTTCTTGTATGACTTAGACAATGCCCTTAAGCTCAAATTCCTTCAGTGGTCAAATAGTGCAATGGCATGACAGTGGAGAGTCTTGAGACTGGACGACTTGAGTCTTGTAAAGGAGAGACCAGCACAAAATTCCAATTTGTTGTTAAAGAGAATAGGCACAGTGTAGCAAGACCTTCTGATTGTTCTTCCCTGATAAGCTAGAATTTAGAGTTTTATGTGAGGTATCCTTCAGAGAAGACTATAGGCTGAATAAAACACACCTGTGTGGGCCAGCGGGCTGGTGACTTATTACCTTTGGTTCAGAAGTTCCCCTTCATTCAAAGCTCAACTCTATTTTCTTCCAGTTTTTCTGTGAGTTTTTGAAATATATTCAAAATTTTATACACTATAATTAAGTGGTAGTGTGAAACATCTAGTTGCTTTCTTAAATGAAAGGAAAGAGATTAACATATTTCTTTTCTCTTGTCCTCAAGTTTCTCTCTTTCTTTTTTGGAAAGCAGATGGACCCATGAAATAATGAAATATTAAGTGTTGTGATGTTTTTCTGTATGATGGACTTCTATTGAATGATCTCATTTCCTGATTAATACAACATAATATGCTTGTGGGAAATTAAGGCAGAAGGGTCCATATATAGATTAGAATTTAAAACTCTTTGTAATGCTCCAAAGAGGGGTACCCAGATGGCCCAGCTGGTTAAGCGTCTGCCTTTGGTTTCTGTCATGATCCCAGGGTCCTGGGATCAAGCCACACATGCTGAGCAGATAGCCTGCTTCTCCCTCTGCTGCTCCCCCTGCTTGTGCACTCTCTCTCTCTGTTGAACAAATAAATAAAATCTTTAAAAAGAAAAGAAATGCTCCAAAGCTAAATAGAAGGGGAGAAGCACACAAAGTAATGCAAAATTATCAGAGGATTAAAATAATCTAATTGTGTATTAAATATTACAAATTTGGCAAATATGAATTTTAAGCAGATTTTGTGGATTACATAATTACAAAGTGTTCACAAAAATTACAGTTTAAATATTCATTTCCTTGTTCAAAAATCATTAATCAAAAGTTTACTCTGGGCAGCCTGGGTGGCTCAGCGGTTTAGCGCCGCCTTCAGGCCAAGGTGTGATCCTGGAGACCCGGGAGAGAGTCCCATGTCAGGCTCCCTGCATGGAGCCTGCTTCTCCCTCTGCCTGTGTCTCTGACTCTCTCTCCTCTCTGATGAATGGATAAAGAAGATGTGGTTTATGTATACAATGGAATATTACTCAGCTATTAGAAATGACAAATACCCACCATTTGCTTCAACGTGGATGGAACTGGAGGGTATTATGCTGAGTGAAGTAAGTCAGTCGGAGAAGGACAAACATTATATGTTCTCATTCATTTGGGGAATATAAATAATAGTGAAAGGGAATATAAGGGAAGGGAGAAGAAATGTGTGGGAAATATCAGAAAGGGAGACAGAACGTAAAGACTGCTAACTCTCGGAAATGAACTAGGGGTGGTGGAAGGGGAGGAGGGCGGGGGGTGGGAGTGAATGGGTGACGGGCACTGGGTGTTATTCTGTATGTTGGTAGATTGAACACCAATAAAAAATAAATTAAAAAAAAATAAAATACAAAAAAAAAATAAAAGAAAGCTTACTCTGTTGGAGAGCCAGTAGATAATTTTGTCCCACAATTATGTCCCTGTAGTTATTTTTCCCTCACTATTTTGGTCCTGAGATTGATTCTATGTTAATGAATACAGATATTTAAATCAGAATTATACCAGCACCAAATTCATATAAATTATTGATATGAAATTACTCTTAATAATTAATTCCATTAACTTGAATCAATCCCTTAACCAATTTTCTATTATACTACTTTCGATATTTCCAATTTCCAATTTTGTTAACGGGGTAACGGGCACTAAGGAGGGCACTTGATGTAATGAGCACTGGGTGTTATGTGCAACTGATGAATCACTAAACTCTATCTCTGAAACTAATAATACACTGTTAATTAATTGATTTTAAATAAAATAAAAATAATAAAAAACTAAAAAGACTATAAAAATACTAAATTATTTTCATCCAGACTGATTCATTTATGTTTAACTTATCAAGCAGTTCTGTTACCAGTCTTTGTCCAAATCAAATTTTACATAATAGCTTCTGCTACTATGTGTTTTCTTTTGTGGGCATTATTTTTATCCAGTCCCATTTTCCCAGGTCAAAATTTATAGATCTACATTTTACTACATCCAGTTTTGGCTATTTTAATTTTTATTTGTGTACTGATTATGTCTGTCAGTTATATTTAGTATTTATTTCTTAGCTAATCCATTATAAAATGTTAAATATCTCAGTATTGGTCTCTTCCCAAGAATGAGTATAAAGCCAATTTAATTCTTCCAATTATTTTGAGGGCCTTGTATAAACTGTACACAGCACTTATGGCTCAAAGAGAAAATAGTGTTGCAGTGACAGATGGTAGCTACACCTGTGGTGAATATACCATAACATATAGAGGTGTTGAATCACTATGTTGTATACCTGAAACTCATGTAACATCATGTGTCAACTATACTCAAAAAAGAAAAAGAGAGCTAATAATGGAATAAAAAGAACTTACTTTGCCAAAATTAAACTATTTTCAATAAGAGAAAGTGGGAGGGGGAATGGCAAGTTATTGGGGAAGACTATGTTAAGGAAGTGGCATATGATCCACATCACAAAAAAATAAGAATTTCACTAGATGCCAATAAAGATGAAGGGCATTACATAGAAAACAACCAGAATGTGTGAATTCATGGAGGCAAGAAGGAGTGGAGTATGTACATATTAGCCACCAACTAATACCTGAATGAACAGATGGATGGGTTTCTATATGATAAATAGTAACTGCAGTATAGGGTGCATAAAGGTGGTGGAAGAGGTAAAATGAGAAAATGAAAGACTAATTGCATGTGGAAATGAGTAAGAAGCAGAAAAAGTCACCCAGTCTTCTACTTAAAGAAGTGGATGTGTCTTGATGTTGTTAAACAAGAAAGCAAACAAGGAAGTGCAGGCTCCAGTCCACTCTTTGCTTTTGGACTGTTTTGAGCTTAAACAAGACCTGATGCTCTGGAATCTGTCCTAATTTTGGACACAGCGCATCCAATCACTTTGATGCTTTCAAATCCCTCATTAAAATCAAAATATTCCTTTTTCTCTATTTTAATACTCTTGTTGCACTTACCTCCATTCCTATTGGTCTGTCCTGTGGGAGTTGTAGAGCAAACAGCTGGTTGCTGTATTTGAATAGGAGTATTTTTCCAGATTGTTCTTTCTTAACCTCATAAATCTCTCTTTTCAGGGTTCTGATTCAACCCCCTCATTAGTATATAATTCTTTGTTTCAGGGATGATCTGATCAGCCTGTCAGCCAAGGGTATTATACACATTCAATTTTTTAAAATGCAAAATGTGCTTATTTAGTTCTTATACTTTCTTTCATGTCTCCAATCCATTTCTTCTTTAGTTGTTCCTTTTCTTATTTCTGGAAACTTTAAAGGTAATGAGGAAATAAGGATAGCAAGACCTGATAAAAGCTCATGAATTCTCATGAATATTCAGCTTGAGGGACAAGGCTAAAATGGTTCATAAATGTATTCAAATTTCAAAGGGATTTCCGTGCCACACACATACACACAATAAATTGTTCTCTATCATGATTAAATCAAAGAATGAGGAATATAACTATAAGGAAATGTGGGTCAGAACAGTGTGTGCATGTGTATTCTTGACTAAATGGAACATTAATTAATGGTGTAACTTGCAAGAGGTAATAACATCTCTGCCCTAGCCACCTTGGTATGGTGGAAAGGTATTTTGAGGACTTTTTTTAAAAAGATTTTATTTACTTATTCATGAGAGACACACAGAAAGAGAGAGAGGCAGAGACACATGCAGAGGGAGAAGCAGGCTCCTTGCAGGGAAACCCATGCGGGACTCGTTCCCGGGGCCGGGATCACGCTCTCTGTCAAAGGCAGATGCTCAACCGCTAAGCCACCCAGGCGTCCCTTCTAAGGACTTTAAAGATCTGGTCTGAGTTTCATTGGTTTCATTTAATAGCTGTATGATGTGAAGCAAGTTACTTTAGTTCTCTGAGTCTCAGTTTCCTGATCTGTAAAATGGAGGTAGTATCTACTTCACAGGATTTTTGTGAGAGTTAAATGGGATAATGTATGTGAATGTGCTTTGTAAACTATAAATTACTATAAATGGGTAAAGAAGTTTTATCTGAGTAGAATTGATTTGGAATAATTTGAGAGATTATATGTGAGAAGTTATATAAATTTACAGGGCACCATCTTTTCCAGAGAGAACCCCAATATCAGATGTTCTCTCCCTGGGCTAGCTCATCCTCAGGCTTCATGAGATTGTCTTTCTTACCTATTACAGTGATTTGGTGACAAAAAGACCATTTCCAGCCATAGCAACAGAATGAGGTAAGATTCAATTTCCAAAAGATTGTCCCATTTTGTGCATGTACCATAATATATGTAACCAGTGCCAAGCTGAGGGATATTTATTTCTAGAGTAAAGATGAACAGTGGGATGAAAGAGTTTCCTGTAACATTACTCCCCCTTAATGGGAGAAATTTAGGTAGAAATTATGGCCTCCCTATAGGTTGAGGCAGAAACATAAAGAGAGGAGAAATTCACTCTACTCCTGGAAATATCTTCTGCAAATTATAATTCTTCCCTTTCCTTTTCATTCCAGTGGTGTACTGGAGCCATTTGGTACCAGCTCTCAAGAGCCATTAAGTTTTCAGAAAGTTTAAGAACTAGTTGTCAAATTTATATAAGCTTACTACTAAATAAATTATATTTAAAAACAGAGGTAATGCTAAAAATTTGTTACTTCCTAAGTTTTTTCACTCTCTTAATATTATCTATGCTATCAAGATTATTTACATCTGTTATGTCTGTATGTTTGCAAAAATTATAGTAACCTAATGAACATATTTTCCTAAAGCATGTTTAGTGATGTCACATTTCTAGCTTGAAATAGGTCATGGTGGGAGTATTTACACTATAGAAATTGGCAAATGCTACAAATCAGAGCCCCTCTCAGATATCTGTTAAACACTTACCAATACACCACTCCTTTAATTCGTCATATGCTTTGGCTAATAACTTGTAGGGCAGTCAAAACCCTGAAAATGTGGGAGTAGTTGACAGTGAAGCTTCTGGAATCTGATTTCCCAGGTATTAATTTAAGATTCACTGTTCATTTACTGTGTGAAGCTGGGCCAATCACTGACTCTTTCTGTGAGGTTAAAAGAAAGATTGCCTACCCCATATATTATTTTGAAGTTTAGAACAATTACTACTTAAAGCACATGTAGAACAAACAATATCTAACACATAGTATGCATTATAATTCCTTTAATTTAGATAAATTTTTAAATTATGACATGGAAGGCTCTTTCTAGTCCTATTTTACTAAGGATTTTTTTTTTTTACTAAGGATTTTTTAAATCAGACATTTCTGTTGAATTTTATCAAGTGTCTTAACATTGCATTGATTAGAATATCAGAAAGGGAGACAGAACGTAAAGACTGCTAACTCTGGGAAACGAACTAGGGGTGGTGGAAGGGGAGGAGGGCGGGGGGTGGGAGTGAATGGGTGATGGGCACTGGGGGTAATTCTGTATGTTAGTAAATTGAACACCAATAAAAAATAAATTAAAAAAAATAAAAATAAAATAAAATAAAATAAATTTTTCATCTTTGTCATATTAATATGATGAGTTGTATTAGTAGAATTCCTCATATAAGGAAAACTTTAAATCCCTGGGATAAATTTTACTTGGTCATAGCACAGTATGCTTTGAATGCACTAATAGATTCCATTTGCTAGTAATTTGCTTTGCCTATTTCATTATTAATAAATTATCTTGGTCACAACTTTCTTTTGTGGGTACTTTCTCAGGTTTTGGTATCAGTTGATTTGATGACTTCTTAAAAATAATAAGCAAGCTTTTATTTTTTCTATTCTTGTAAATAGTTCTGGTAGTCTTCAAAAATACCTGATTGGTGCAAAGATTAGAAAGAACTCATATAAAAACTGTCAAGACCTGGCATTATTTGGTTATAGCCCTTTGTCTCCTTTCTCTATTTTGATAATTCTCAAATTTAGTTGCACCATTGGACTTACCTGGTGAATTTTTAAAAATATTGATGACTGAGTGAAATAAGTCAATGGGAGAAGGACAAACATTATATGGTTTCATTCCTTTGGGGAATATAAATAATAGTGAAAGGGAATAAAGGGGAAAGGAGAAAAAATAAGTGGGAAATATCAGAAAGGGAGACAGAACATGGAAGACTCCTAACTCTGGGAAACGAAATAGGGGTGGTAGAAGGGGAGGAGGGCAGGGGGTGGGAGTGACCGGGTGGCAGGCACTGAGGTGGGCACTTGACGGGATGAGCACTGGGTGTTATTATGTATGTTGGCAAATTGAACACCAATAAAAAATAAATTTATTATTAAAAAAATATTGATGACTGAGCCATCTGAATACATTCTGTTTTAATGTGTCTGATATGTGGCATCATTAACATACAGTATTATATTAGTGTACAATATAGTGATTCAACAACTACCCATTACTCAGTATTCATCATGATAAGTGTACTCTAATCCCCATCACCTGTTTCACCCATCTACTCACCCTCGTCCCCTCTGGTGACCATCAGTTTGTTCTCTATAATCAAGAGTCTGTTTCTTGGCTTCTCTCTCTCTCTCTCTCTCTTCTTCCTTTGTTCATTTGTTTCTTAAATTTCACATATGAGTGACATCATATGGTATTTGTCTTTGTCTGACTGATTTATTTCACTTAGTATTATACTCTGTAGCTCCTTCATATTGTTGCAAGTCTTGAGATTCATTCCTTTTTATGATAGAATAATATTCCATTTTGTATATATACCACACATTCTTTATCCATTCATCTATCAATAAACAAATGAATAATTTGGCTGTTGTAAATAAAGCTTCTATAAACATAGGCATGCCTGTATCTTTTCAAATTAATGTTTTTGTATTCTTTGGGTAAATGCCCAGTAGTGGAATTACTATGTTCTACTATGTAGTGGATCATATAGTACTTCTATTTTTAATTTTTGATGAACCTCCATACTGTTTTCCACAGTGGCTACACCAGTTTGCATTCCTAGCAGTACATGAGGGCTCCTGTTTCTCCACATCCTTACCAACACTTGTTGTTTCTTGTGTTTCTTTTAGCCACTCTGACAGGTGCGAAGTGATACTTGAGTGTGATTTTGATTTGTATTTCCCTGATGATGAGTGATGTTGAGCATCTTTTCATGTGTCTGTTGTCCATCTCGATATCTTCTTTGGAGAATGCCTGTTCATATCTTCTGCCAAGGAGACATTTAAAGGCTCTTCAAGTGAGTATAATGTGAAGCCAAGGTTTAGAACAACTGCACTTTATTCCTTTCACTCAGAATAGTGAATACCCCTTCAGCAATTTTTTTTTAATTTCATTTCTCTCTATTTCTTTTTGTTGAGTAAAAAAACGATTTCAGGCTACTTTAACAAATATATGTGTATAGTACTTAGTATATGCTGCTTTTCATTACTAGTATTTTTTTAAATAGTCAGTAATTACTGCTTTGATTGGTTGTTTGATCTAAGGATTGTTTTCAGAGGGGTTTTCCCCCCAATTTTCAAGTAGATGGGGCTATTTTCATAATCATGTCTAGTTTTATTGTCACAGAACTGCTTCTCAATTACTTGGACAATGCTTCTAAAACATCTGCTTGATCTTTTTTTTTTAATTGCTATTGAAGGACGTCTGCTTTATCTTAATTGAACATGTGTAACACCAGGCACTTTAAAAAGGGAAAGCAACTGATATAGTGAGTTTAATAAACAGAAAAAGAAAAAATTAATTAATTAATTAATTTAAAAAAATAAACAGAAAAAGAAGAGGCACCAGCTGCCCTTCCATTCAGGCAAATTGGTCTCCTAGTTTTAGCCTTCTTCTTGGGAAGAAAGTGCTTGAGTCTGGATGCACCGAAATCCCAAGTGTGTATTCAGGACTAAGTAAGGCCTTTTCGTTGCTTCTCTTACACACCCTTTATGTCTTCTGTAAAGGGGCAGGTAGTAAATATTTTAGGCTTTGTATGTTGGGTTACTAATATTGCACAGAACATATTTATAATAAAAAAACTATTCAGTGTCTGAAAAACACACTTAAAGCATCTTATATTTTTATTTTCTAAATCTGACAACCTTATTTATAGGCTATATGGTCTCTGTGGCAACTACTAAGCTCTGCCATTGTAGTGGGAAAACAATTATAGAAATACATAAATAAATGGATGTAGCTCTGTTCCTCTTAAACTTTATAAAAATAGGCAGTGGATTATATTTGGCTGAGGGGCCATAATGTGTCCACCCCTGTATTAAACCAGTAGTTTCGATGTTTAATGTGCATCAGAATCACATGGAGGGCTTGTTAAAATACTGGTTTCTGGGCCCATCCCTAGAGTTTATGTTTCAGTAGTTGGAATGAAGCCCAACAGTTTGCATTTCTATCCAGTTCTCAGGTAATGCTGCTGGCGTTGGTGGTCTATGGACCACACTTTGAATACCAGTGCATTATAAGAAGTACTTTTTGCCTTTTTATTCCCAAAATCCACTCAGAGGAACACAGGCCTATTAATTATTATTCATTCAAAATTTCACCAATCTAATAAGACAAAAAATGTAAGTGCCGAAATTTAAATATTAAATATTCTCACAGCTGGATCTTCTTGATCAGCAGTGCTTCCCTAGCACATATGGTACCTTTGGGATAATTACAAAAAGTCACTGTCTCAGAGAAGAATTAGAAAGAAGACACCACTTCTGAACTCACACCTCACTAGGGTACACAGCTTGGTGAATTGAGCACAGGCTACATTGCACAGCCTGGATTTCAGCATTCATGCTGTACACAAATGACATAACACTCCTGGCGACCTAGCAGATCAGAAGAATGTTATTTATAATTTATTTATCAAAAAACACATCATAAATTTAAAATATTCAGTAAGAATTTACTTCTTTCCTTGAAGTAAAACAAAAACAAAAAAAACCCAGCAAGCAATATTCTGTTTTATCCATTTGGATTTGACAGACTTTTTTCAGCTTTAATTAGGTATAATTGAAAGTTATAAGATATTTAAAGTGCACAGTGATGGGATGCCTGGGTGGCTCAGTGGTTGGGCATCTGCCTTTGGCTTATGGCGTGATTCTGGGACCCGGGATCATGTCCAGCACCGGGCTCCCTGCATGGGGCCTCTTCACCCTCTGCCTGTGTCCCTGACTCTCTTTCGCCATGTCCCTCATGAATAAATAAATAAAATCTTTTTTTTTAAAAAAGTGCACGGTGATAATAAACAATATTGGTAAGCAAAATCCTACATACAAGGTGATCAACCACTTGTGCTTTTTTTCTCTCTCAAGGGAAGAAAATAAACACAATTTTAAGAAATCTCCTCTATACAGAAATTTAAGAATATTAATGCCCGGTGTTAGCATAGTGAATATAGTCTGAACTGTTTTGGCTCTTTGGAGTTCATTTAAGGTTTCTTTATACCCTAATACATCAACAGTATTTTACAAGTGTTCCATGACCCTTCAAAAGAATACATTCCCTATATGGATGCAATAGAATTTGAAATATATTTGCTTATACAAGTATGGTTTTTTGTTATTCCATATATTAACATATACGTTAATCCATACTCCATATATTATGTGGATTCTTTATATTCTTACTTATCCCCTTAATCTAATGACCTTGAATATAGTATAATACCCATGAAGTCAGAGAGAAAATTCTCATGCATGATTCTATATATATATATCCCTGGCACCTTGCACGATATATGGAACATGGTAGACACTCATGTATTAAATAAGTAAATTATTTTGGACTATAAAATGAGATGCAATGCAATTGTTCCCAGTTGCCCATTCAAACAAAAAATGTATTTTTATCCTTTATACTTTCTCCCTGTTGGACTTACAGCAGATCTTCCAATCAGGAGCCAATGCTACATTTCATCCTAAAGATATAGTGCTCACCAACACTAAAGTTTTGAAGGCAGATTCTGCTTGGGCCGTATGTTGAACTTAAAAGCTTTTAAAATATAGAAAACAAAATGGTTGAAAAGACATGAACTAACATATTGATGTGTTTCTCTTTGGGTGATTCTTTTTTATTTTTATTATCTTATTTAAATTCAATTAATAAAAATATAGTGTATCATTAGTTCCAGACATAGAGTTGTTATTCATCCCTTGAATATTACACCCAATGTTCAATACATCACATGCCCTTGTTAATGCCCATCACCCAGTTACCCCATCCCCCGACCCACCTCCCCTCCAACAACTCAGTTTGTTTCTTTTTTTTTAACTTTTTTTCTTTTTTTTTCAGTTTGTTAATTATAGTTAATAATCCCTTTGGGTTTGTCTACCTCTCTGATTTCATCTTATTTTATTTTTTCTTCCATTCCCCTATGATCCTTTGTTTTGTTTCTTAAATTCCACATATGAATGAAACCATATAATTGTCTTTTTCTGATTGACTTATTTCACTTGGCAAAGTACCCTCTAGTTCCATCCACATCATTGCAAATGGTAAGACTTCTTCCTTTTTGATGTCTGAGTAATATTCCAGTGTGTGTGTGTGCGTGTGTGTGTGTGTGTAGCACATTTTCTTTATACACTCATCCATTAATGGACATCTGGGCTCTTTCCATAGTTCGGCTATTGTGGACATTGCTGCTATAAACACTGAGGTGCAGGTGCCCCTTCTGATCATAACATTTGTATCCTTTGGGTAAATACCTAGGAGTGTAATTGCTGGGTCATAGGGTAGCTCTATTTTTAACTTCTTGAGGAACCTTCATACTGTTTTCCAGAGTGACTGTACTGGCTTGCATTCCCACCAACAGTGTAAGAGGGCTCCAGTTTTTCCACACCCTCTCCAACATCTGTTGTTTCCTCAGTTGTTAATTTCAGCCAATATAACCAATATGAAGTGGTATATCATTGTGGTTTTGATTTGTATTTCCCTTATACCAAGTGATGTGGAGCATTTTTTCATGGGTCTTTGGCCATTTGTGTGTCCTCATTAGAGAAATGACTGTTCATGTCTTCTGCCCATTTCTTGACAGAATTATTTTTTTATGGGTATTGAGCTTGATAAGTTCATTACAGATCTTGGATACTAGCCCTTTATCTGATATGTCATCTGCAAAGATCTCCCATTCTGTAGGTTATCTTTTGGTTTTGTTGACTGTTTCCTTTGCTATGCAGAAGCTTTTAATCTTGATGAAGTCCCTATAGTTCATTTTTTATTTTGTTTCCCTTGCCTTTGGAAACATGTCTAGCAAAAATTGTTGTGGCCAAAGTCAAAAAGGTTGCTGCCTGTATTCTCCTCTATATTTTGATGGATTCCTGTCTCATATTTTGGTCTTTCATCCATTTTGAGTTTATTTTCTGTATATGGTGTAAGAAAATGGTCCAGTTGCATTCTTCTACATGTGGCTGTCCAGTTTCCCCAACACCATTTGTTGAAGAGACTTTTTCCATTGGATATTCTTTCCTTCTTTGTCAAAGATTAGTTGACCATGGAGTTGAGAGTCCATTTCTGGATTCTCTTTTTGTATATTTTTTTATTGGAATTTGATTTGCCAACATATAGTATAACACCCAGTGCTCATCCCGTCAAGTGCCCCCCTCAGTGTCCATCACCCAGTCACCCCATCCCCCTGCCCACCTCCCCTTCCACTACCCCTTGTTCATTTCCCAGGGTTAGGAGTCTATCATGGTCTGTCACTCTCTCTGATATTTCTCACTCATTTCTGTGTTCTCTATTCTGTTCCATTGATGTATGTATCTGTCTTTCTGCCAGTACCTTACTGTCTTGATGATTATTTTTATTTACTTACTTTTGGTTTTCTTTTTTGGTATTTTCTAGACGTTCTGTAACGAATAGGCATTACTTTTATATACAAGAGAAGAAAAATGTACAATCAGAAATATCAGTAATTTTTTTCTTTGACATTTCTGCTCTTTGATTTGAGTTCTACTCATTAAGATTATATAGAAAAAGAAAATTCACTCTACTAGATGCAGAACCCATTAAGATTTATTTATAAAATTATTTTTACTCATTTATTTTCATTTCCAGTTTTTATTTAAATTCTATAGTTAACATACAGTGTAATATTGGTTTCAGAAGAAGAATTTAATGATTCAACACTTACATATAATACCTACTGCTCATCACAACAAGTACTTCCTTAATATTTAAATAGATCTCTAAGATTCTCCTTGAGTTAAGGTGCCTGGGTGATTCACTTGGTTAAGCATCTGACCTCAGCCCAGGTCATGATCTCCGGATCCTGAGATCAAGCCCCCATCAGGCGTTGTGCTCAGCATCAAGTCTATGTGAGATTCTCAGTCTCCTTTTGCCCGTCCCACTCATGTGTGCTTTCTCTCTTTCTCAAACAAATCCATAAAATTGATTCTATTCGAGTCTTTGGGGTTTTTTTAAAAGATTTTCTTGATATATGAGAGAAAGAGCATAGGAGCAGGGTGAGAGGCAGAAAAAGAAGCGGACTCACAACTGAGTGGAGAGCCAGATGGGGGACGTCATCCAGGAGTCTGGGATTATGACCTGAGATTAAGTCAGATGTTTAACTGCTTGAGTCACCCCAACTCAAGACCCCTTGAGTCTTCCTTACAGTTTCCTTCAAAATATTGTCAAATGGTTCCTATATTTTGACAGCTAGCATTTTCAGTGTTCATGACAATATGGATACATGTGGAGTATGCTAAAATTCCTGGTTTTCATTCCTTTGTCCTCAAACTTTTTATACAACTAGGTAGCATCTATACACAACTATCTCATGTGTGCTTTTCCTGTCCTCCCTCCTCAAGCAGGTCACAGATGGTGGAACTTAGGAATAGGATCACAGTGACAGAGTTTATCCTCATGGGCTTTGAGCAGAGCTCCTCTTCCACTCAGGCACTACTCTTTGCTCCCCATGTCCATGAATGGCCTTATCATCTTCATCACCTGGACAGACCCCAGGCTCAACAGCCCCATGTACTTCTTCCTTGGCCACCTGTCCTTCCTGGATGTCTGCTTCATCACCACCACTATCCCACAGATGCTGATCCACCTGGTGATCAAGGAATATCTCCTTTGCCTCTGCTTGACCCAAATGTATCTGGTTTTTGGTGTAGGTGTGGCCAAGTGCACCCTCTTGGCTTTTATGGCCTATGACGGTTATGTTGCTATCTGCCACCCACTCAGCTATGCCCAGATCATGAGTCACAGGTCTATGTGAAGCTGGTGAGTACTGCCTGGCTCTTTGGGCTGATCAATGGCATCTTTCTTGAGAATATGTCATTCTGGAATCCCTTCTATAGAGACACCTACATAGAAAACTTGTCACTGGCCTGGATGCATGTTCTGCAGTTTAAATGTTTCCCTTTTCTCCATGAAGATTCCTTCCTGTGTCTTGCTTTATTTATAATACACTACATTTCTTGAGGCTCTGCTCACACCTCTTCTTTTTTTCCTACCCCTAGTCAGTTTTATTCTTTTTTTTTTAATTTTTATTTATTTATGATAGTCACAGAGAGAGAGAGAGAGGCAGAGACACAGGCAGAGGGAGAAGCAGGCTCCATGCACCGGGAGCCTGATGTGGGATTCGATCCCGGGTCTCCAGGATCGCGCCCTGGGCCAAAGGCAGGCGCCAAACCGCTGCGCCACCCAGGGATCCCCCCTAGTCAGTTACCTAAAGTATAGAGCATGGGTTCTCAGCAGAGATGATTCTCTTGCCCAGGAGGTATTTGGCAATATCTGAAAACAGTTTTTAGTTGTCACAACAGGAAAAGGATGTGTGCTACTGGCACCTAGTAGGTAGAGGCCAGGGAAGTTGCTGAACATTCTATAATACATAGAACAGCCATCACAATAAAGAGTTATGCAGCCCAAGAAATCACTGGCACTGAGGTTGAGTAACCCTGGTAAGGAGATGAAGTATTTAAAGAACAGAATGAAGAAGATGATGAAAGATATTAATATTGGAAAAAGAAGAGGCAAGATAAAACCAAGAATTTAGAATACAGAATTCTATATAAAAATAAACATTTGGTTTACTGTGATAAACATGATGATTCCTGTTAGCACTGCCATGGCAACAATCTATATAAGTAGTTGTAATTAAAAAAAAAAAAAACCTACTCTAAAACCTCTATGTTTGTCTCTATCTGAGCTTACTCTACCCATAGGTTTATCAAGTTACAGGACTTTTCTACCCAATAATGTCCTCCTATGAGCCACTAGCATGGACTCACTTAAAATCTTTCCTTTTCCAATGTTACTTCAACCCAAACCTCGTCTACTCAGTAGTCATCTTTCCCTTGTTCCCATCAATCTCACATTCTTGCCTAACTGAAAACTAATATTCATCACCTTTGCTCATTTGCAGTAAGACTCCTGCAAATGCCATTTAGTGCAAACCCTGAAAACCATGTAGGAATACTTATGGGAATACTTCCTAAAATGTCAACATTTTTCTCATTCACTTTATTAATCTCCTTCTTTCACCAACGCATATATTTCCCCATCCAGATGGTCCACTCTACCTTTTATGCATGCTACATATTTTCTTTTGCCCCTCTAGAACTAAATACACACCTTTTCCTCTGGTCTGAGTCCTGGTAGACAAACCTTTGTTGGTTGCCTCATTGGGTTTTCTTGCCACCTACATCCTGGTTGGCCTCAACCAAGAGTTACTTAGTAGGAGAGAGGAAGGCAGGAGAATATTTGAGGATGTTATTGTCCTGGTCCTTCCCTGGTGTCCCAGAGTTACTGTCGGGTGGCCTTCTCCTACAGCTCCCTTCCCTATCCTCATAAGGTGCTAACAATTCATTTCTCTTGAGAGACCAGGATGCTTCACCATCCCTTTTTGATTCCTCTTAACCCTCCCACATCCTTGTAAGCACCTCATTATTCCTATTTAAGTATACCAACCATTTCCCCCCAGCACAGTAACCTAGTAAAGGTAGCAGGCACATATTACCAAACACAAATTGAAAATATCTCAAAATAGAACATATACTACTCCATAGAGCAAATCTCAAATCATGTCAATGAAGTCACACAGACCAAGTTCTCTGACGATAAGGCACTTAAGTTAGAAATCAATATCAAAAAGTTAACTAGAAGGAAACCCATATGGTTGGAAATTAAGAAACAGAATTCTAATTCTCCCACTTATCAAAGAAGGAAGAGAAGTCTGGTCCAACATGGAAAGAGTAAAGAGCTTGGACATTGTCACTTCCACCGTCACCAAAAACCAAGGGTAAACCAAGGGAACGTCAACAACACTTCTTAGATCTATCAGAGAATTAAAGGCACAGGGGAAAGCACCACCCCAAAAACTGGGAAACAGGTGAACACAGAAAATGACAGCTTTCTGAGAGTAGAAACTGTAACTGGATACTGGCCAGAATACTTAGAGGGGCATCGACTACTTATTGGAGACTGGGAATGGGCTAACTTCAGAGATAAAAACTCCTAAGGGTCTGCCCTTCGTGGAACCCTCATAGATTCATGAGTTTTAGTTCCAGAAGCTTCACCAGATTCTCATGATGAAGATTAGGAAAAAATCCCCTTGTGATCAGCAGGGAGAAGGGACAAGTTAACCTTTAGAAAGAAGCCCAGAGAGCACTGTCTGGCCTCAAGGAAAACTATCTTATGAGATCCTAACGAATCTAGGGAAGGATTCATGAGACACAGACACAGAGACACACCCACACAACACTGAGAAAGACCATTGAGTGTTACAGCCCAGGGGTACAGGCACACTGGAAGACCTAATCATAGGACTATGGAATGCTTCTGCTCCCCTTTACCTAACCACTACATCAATATGGTGGAAACTTTCAAAGATCACAGCTGAAAGAACTGCAATGCTCAGACCCTATTTAAAGAGCCTAAAGGGAAACCAAAAAGGACAGCAAAGGAGAGAAAAACAAGGACATGAAAAGAAATGTCAACATCTGAAACCACAGATATAGCAAGCATTAAAGCATTTGTTAGTCTAATGCCTAACAAAATTTCCCACTAAGTGCCTATTTACGTCAGTTCCTTTTAACTGATACCTCATGTCAGGGTTTCAACAACAGAATTGATTATGATACTAACTGGAAAATTTTACAAACCCAAAATTAGTAATGGAACTAATTATAATTTTGTGGGATATACTTAGAGCAATGCTCTCTTATTAGGGAAAAAAAGTGTTAAAAAGTAATAAATTAGGCTACCAATTGAATCACAGAATAATAGACTGTGCAAAGAATATAGATGGATAAAAATGCATGTAATATATTGATTCAAACAAATCTAAAGATTGATTAAATTTTTAGAATTAGTAGTTTTGCAGGTCTGTCGCATGACTGATAAAAAATAAACATACTTAAACAATATTAAGAATGAAAGCACAGAAGTCAAAATCTCTCTCTTTGCAGATGACATGATACTGTACATATAACACCCAAAAGACGCTACCCCAAGGTTGCTAGAACTCATATAGCAATTCAGCAGTGTGGCAGGATACAAAATTAATGCCCAGAAATCAGTGGGACTTCTATACACTAACAATGAAACTGAAGAAAGAGAAATTAAGGAGTCAATCCCATTTACAATTGCACCCCAAAGCATAATATACCTAGGAGTAAACCTAACCAAAGAGGTAAAGGATCTATACCCTAAGAACTACAGCACTTCTGAAAGAAATTGAGGAAGACAGAAAGAAATGGAAAAATATTCCATGCTCTTAGATTGGAAGAATTAATATTATAAAAATGTCAATGCTACCCAGGGCAATTCACACATTCAATGCAATCCCTATCAAAATACCATGGACTTTCTTCACAGTGTTGGAACAAATCATCTTAAGATTTGTGTGGAATCAGAAAAGACCCCAAATAGCCAGGGGCATATTGAAAAAGGAAACCAGAGCCAGGGGCATCAAAATGCCATATTTCAAGTTGTACTCCAAAGCTGTGGATCATCAAGACACTGTGGTACTGACACAAAAAGAGACAAACAGAGCAATGGAACAGAATAGAGAATCTAGAAATGGGCCCTCAACTCTATGGTCAACTAATATTTGACAAAGCAGGAAAGACGATCCACTGGAAAAAGGACAGTCTCTTCAATAAATGGTGCTGGGAAAATTGGACAGCCACCTGCAGAAGAATGAAACTAGACCATTCTCTTATACCATACACAAAGATAAACTCAAAATGGATGAAAGATCTACATGTGATACAGGAATCCATCAAAATCCTAGAGGAGAACATAGGCAACACCCTTTTTGAACTTGGCCACAGCAGCTTCTTGCAAGATACATCTATGAAGGCAAGGAAACAAAAGCAAAAATGAATTATTGTACTTCATCTTTCTTTGGCTTCTGCACAGCCAAAGAAACAGTCAACAAAACTAAAAGACAACCTACAGAATGGGAGAAGATATTTGCAAATGACATATCAGAGAAAGGGCTAGTATCCAAGATCTAGAAAGAACTTATTAATCTCAACAGCAAAGAAACAAACAATCCAATCATGAAACGGGCAAAAGACATGAACAGAAATTTCACGGAGGAAGACATCCACATGGCCAACAAGCAGAGGAGAAAATGCTCCGCATCACTGGCCATCAGGGTAATACAAATCAAAACCACAATGAGACACCACCTCACACCAGTGAGAATGGGGAAAATTAACAAGACAGGAAACAACAAATGTTGGAGAGGATGTGGAGAAAGGGGAACCCTCTTGCACTGTTGGTGGGAATGTGAACTGGTGCAGCCACTCTGGAAAACTGTGTGGAGGTTCCTCAAAGAGTTAAACATAGAACTGCCCTACGACACAGCAATTGCACTACTGGGTATTTACCACCAAGATACAGATGCAGTGAAATGCCGGGACACCTGTGCCCCGATGTTTATAGCAGCAATGTCCACAGTAGCCAAACTCTAGAAGGAGCCTCGGTGTCCATCAAAAGATGAATGGATAAAGGAGATGTGGTCTACATATACAATGGAATATTACTCAGCCATTAGAAACAATGAATACCCACCATTTGCTTCAACTTGGATGGAACTGGAGGGTATTATGCTGAGTGAAATAAGTCAATCGGAGAAGGACAAACATTATATGGTTTCATTCATTTGGGGAATATAAAAATTAGTGAAAGGGAATAAGTGGGGAATGAGTGAAAACATCAGTGAGGGTGACAAAACATGAGAGACACCTAACTCTGGGAAATGAACAAGGGGTGGTGGAAAGGAAGGTGGGCGGGGGTTTGGGGTGACTGGGTGATGGGCACGGGGGGGGCACTTGGCGGGATGAGCACTGAGTGTTATCCTATATGTTGGCATATCAAACTCCAGTAAAAAATATACAAAAAAAAAAAAAGAACGAAAGCACAAAATTACAGATGTTACCGAATGAGTTATAAGAGGCCTTCTGTTTCTGATATTGAGGGACCAATGTAATTTAGACTAACTACATCACTAAGAACAACAAAACCTGTCAAAAATGTTTTAAAACATCCATGTGCAGGGATCCCTGGGTGGCGCAGCGGTTTAGCGCCTGCCTTTGGCCCAGGGCGCGATCCTGGAGACCCGGGATCGAATCCCACGTCGGGCTCTCGGTGCATGGAGCCTGCTTCTCCCTCTGCCTGTGTCTCTGCCTCTCTCTCTCTCTCTCTCTCTCTCACTGTGTGCCTATCATAAATAAATAAAATAAAAAATAAAAAAAAAGGAAAAAAAAAAAACATCCATGTGAAGTCACTAAGCACTAATTAAAAAGGAATGGGGAGATCTGCATTTGAGCATATCTAGGAAGAGCTGATAAGAGGATTAGTAAAATGGGAGATATGTCATAAAGAAGATGAAGGAAAGAATGGACAGAGCAAATACAATATCTGAAGAGATATTTTTCCAAATCTGAAGATCTTGGAAATCTTTTTCCAAGATATTTCCTAAACTGAAGGACATCACTTCACGGGTTAAAGAGGCCCTAAGTGAACCCAATGTATATCATTTATAAAAAGAAATACACACGTGGGCACACCATTAGAACTCCTGAAAAAGAGACAAAGAGGGAAAATTTAACAGCTGCCTGAAGAAAAGAAAAATTCCTTTCAAAAGAAGCAGAATTAAGGATACCTGGATGCCTCAGCAGTTGAGCATCTGCCTTTGGCTCAGGTCATGATCCCGGAGTCCTGAGATGGAGGCCCACATCAGGCTGCCTGCATGTATCCTGCTTCTCCCTCTGCCCATGTCTCTGTCTCTGTCTCTCTCTCTCTTATGAATAAATAAATAAAATATTTTTAAAAACAACAAAAGACACAAAAGAAACACAATTAGATTGACAGCTGTCTTCTCAACAATAAAAGTCAAAGTTTAAAATTATCTTATAAAAAACTCCACTGTAGTGGACTAGAGAGGAGCTGGAAGTCAAAGATAACACTCTAGCAGGCCTGGAAGAGAGCATACATCAACATTGTGAACTGCCTGTGGTGGCCATGTGGCCAGGACCTATGGGCAGCCTTCAGAAACTGACAGCAAGGCCTGACTAACAGCCAGCAAGGAGGTAGGTACCTCAGTGGTACAACTGCAAAGAAATGGATTTTACCAACAACCAGTGAGCTTGGGAGAGGATCCCAAGCCTCAGATGAAAATCACAGCCTGGCTGACAGTTTGATGTCAACCCTGAGCAGAATACCCAGCTAACCATACCCAGACTCCTGACCCAAGGAAACTGAAAGATAATATATTTGTCTTGTTTTGAGTCCCTGAATTTGTGGCAATTTGTTACATAGCAGTAGACTAATAACACAAGCTTCTGAAATTCTAAGATAATCCTATGAAAAATTTTATGACATTAAATCTGCTTGGATAAATAAAAAAGTAAAGGAAAAATATTATTTTCATGGGTGATGAAATGAAAGAAACATAACACACTTTTAATCATAAAGCTAAGTGATTAGCTTAGGAATACTTCATAAAAATGAAGATGACGCAAAGAAATAGACATTCCATGCTCATGAATTGAAAGAACAAATATCAATAAAATGTCCATTCTGCTCAAAGCAATCTACACATTTCATGCAATCCCTATCAAAATACCAACAGCATTTTTCAGAGAAGTAGATTTTAAAAATCCTAAAAATCATGTGGAACCACCAAAGACCCCAAATAGCAAAAGCAATCTTTTTTTTTTTTTTTTATTGGTGTTCAATTTACTAACATACAGAATAACACCCAGTGCCCGTCACCCATTCACTCCCACCCCCCGCCAAAAGCAATCTTGAAAAAGAAAAGCAGGGCAGCCCCGGTGGCGCAGCGGATTAGCGCCGCCTGCAGCCCAGGGCGTGATCTGGAGACCCTGGATCAAGTCATGGAGCCTGCTTCTCCCTCTGCCTGTGTCTCTGCCTCTCTCTCTCTCTCTCTCTCTGCATCTCTATGAATAAATAAATAAATAAATAAAAATATTTTTAAAAAAAGAAAATGAAAAGCAAAACTGGAGGTTTCACAATTCCACACACTCAGCCACTGAGCCCCTCATGTGCCCCTGAATTAGGTGTTAATTTGAAAATGGTGGTGGAGGTATGGTGGAGTTCAGAGAAGAAGCAATCTGCGTATTTAGAATGAGTCAGGACAACAGCATCAGAAAATTCAACTTTATAGGAGTCCAAGCTCTCCAGGAGTACAAAGAAGAGCATTAGAGATTGAGGGGATGTGAGGATGACTGCAGTTTTCTTAGGTTTTGCACAATCTAATTCAGTGCTGAGCAGGCTGGATCTTAGAAGAGCAGTGGGTGGATCAGGAGAAAAAAAGTTCTGCAGATCTGAAGAAAGGAAGTGTGATCAGGGAGTGGTAGAGGACGCTGGTTAGGAGGGGAGCATGTTACCAAGGGGAGCATGTGACTGTGTGTTTACCACCCTATTGACATCATTTAAAAAGTTGACTGGAGCAGAGTGGGTACCCACCCAATGTTTATTATTCTGTTGAATGCAGCATAATGGTATGAAAAAGTATTTCACTGGGGACACAGGGAGCTCTGCCTACGTCATCAGAAACCCTAGCTAGAAAATGATTTCAAAATAAAATTGATAGATTAGAGTTAAAAGGCTTCAGGATTTGAAGCTGAGGACGTGGGGATAATGATACTTCTGGGCCACTTTGTCTATCATATTATCAGGTCAATGGACCAGAACTTTTGTGGGAAAACCTGAGACTATTCTATACACCAGGCCACCTGCCATGGACATAGCCTCACAAGGGAGCATTGGAATGAACTGGTATGAGACTATCCCTGGAGATCCAGTTAGAATGGTAATACCTCACAAAGTTAGTTATTGGCCTTATTACACTTGGCTCTTCACAGTAACCGGTTAGAATCTCACACCTGCCTGTGTGCATATACTCCTTGCCCTATAAAAAAGCTTCTGGTTTGGAGCAGAATTCACTGCACCCTCACTCTGTGACTGTGGATCCCTCTTCCGGGCCTGAGATCAGCACAGCCAATGTCATCGCCTTCATTTACCAAAGCCCATGGAGAAGGTCAGTGAACGTGCTCACTTCTGCAGTGAAAGCTGACCCTGACTTGGATGGCATCCTTCAGAGATTAATCCCCCTGGTTCCCTCAGTGACCACCTGTGTGCAGATGCCACCAAGGGTCTGCACACGGAGGCCATGAAGGAGACTCCATTAACCTCCAGCTTGTCCATTTTTCCCTCTCTAGTTGCCTACCTCCGTCTCTGCTTTTCTAATTCTCTCCCGACTACTCTGTTCTCTGAATCACCCCCCTGAGCTTCCATCAGGCTCTCAGAGTCTGCCCAGCAGTGCTCATGCCTCTGGATGAGGGGCACGTGCCTTGCATGTGTCTGGTGGGGCCAGTCTGGTTTGCAAAGACCCGTCTGTAACTGATGCAGAGAGGGAGACAATCCAGAAGCTCAGTCTTTCATTTCCAGAACTTGAGGGAGCAGTACCTTAATACCTGGCTATTTGATTCTGATTCCAAATGACCAGGGAGCTATGCCTAGCCTGCCTAGTCACCCTCTCAGTCTCTTTTTCCACCTTTGGCTTTTCTCCTCATTTATTCTGTGCCATGATTTGGGTCCTTAGTTCTCTGTCTCCTGATGAGCTTCTCTCTGTCCCTTCCCTGCAGGGTCACCTGTTCCTAACTTTTCCACATATACACCATTTTATGACATGTGAAAACTTTTCCTACTTCCTTCTCTCTATTGCAGTCTCTCTCCAGTTCTCTCTTGGGCTTTAACTTTTTTCCTTTTTGGTTTAGTGTGGGTGGGATCTCTCCACTATGTCTAGGACTACTTTTTCTCATTTCTTTCTTCTCTCGACCCTTCCGCTTGGTGTTTGTGCATGTTGGCATTACCTGGTATTTTGCTTTCTTGTTCCCTGGAGAAAGAGAGGCTGATAAGTGATTCAAGGATGATCCTCTCTTAGTGATTGTGCTCCAGAGCTTAAGGCTGATGTTTTTGCAATGTTTCTGTAAGCCGGCTTAAGAGTAAATGGGACTCAAATGGGGGGGATGGGACTCAAATATTTGGGGGTTAAAACTGAGTTAGATGGAAAGATCCTCCTGACAGAGAGAGGCAGGAACCATTAGGAATAAGGAGATCCTCCTCTTTCTCATGGTTTCTGCATGTGGGAAGCTGGCCAGATGTTTACAGTAGTCCTTGCACATGTGAAGTGAAACCACAGAGAGAGAGGGAGAAGAAACAGAGATCACATCTAATGTTTTTTAATGTGCAATATATGGCAACCTCTAATTACATGTTATTTTAGCTAATCCTTATTTTGTAGGAGACAAAACTTGTGACTCAGCTAGCCAACTACACATTATAAGTGACAATGCCAAGATTGAATTTCAGGTATGCTTGCCTCTAAAGTCCCCGTCCTTAGCCCCTTAGCCTCACTGCTTCCCTATAAGGTGAGATACCAGGTTCCAGATATTTGTGATGTCTAAATATGTAAGTATCCACCTTTTAAAATCATCCATTTGTTAGTCTAGGAATCCTTCTGACTTTAGCTTTTTTTTCTTTTCTATTCTATCAGTACAGATTTCTCTCCCTCCTCTCTCTCACGATCTCTCACTTTTTCTCTCTTTCTTCTCTAAGCTCCTTAGAGTCATTCCAGATTTCTTTCTCAAAATTTAAAATGCAAATTAGCTGAGATTCACTAATACCACGGAACAGCTGAAATTATCTAATCTTCCCATGTTGAATAATTCTTGGTTACTAAAGTCTCCTCTTCAATTTCTTATTCATCCCTCTTTGGACATATACACAGGCCCTCAACATTCAGAAGAAGATCATTAGGCATACCTTTGCATATCATTTCCTCTCTCTTTCCCTTGGTTTTTTGGTTGTTTTACTCTTTAAGTTTCCATATGGCAGGTGACTGCATTAAGGGAAAAGAGCAACACGTGTAGTCTGGTTTCACTATAGGTTCTAATGGGACAGTAAGTTCACATTAGGACTCAGATAGTGAATGGAGAAGGCCAAGGAAGAGCAAGTCCTATGGGATGGAGACAGGCAACATATGAAGTTAGAACTTCAGCTATGATATGAAATTGAGGTTATTTTTGGTAATTCCATTATTTATGGTGTCTCCCATTAGTTCAGATCAATAGGAAGGATCTTCTGGGAGAGCATGTAACCTACATTTACCTTTTGCACATCACAGGAATCTAGCCCATCACAAACACCTGCCATGCTCAGCATTGGCACATGCATAACACGTGTTGGCCAGGCCAGGCCATTGTCACGGACTGCAGGCACTCCAGAGAGCCTCAGGTTCAGAGTTATGTGGAGAGATAGAAGTGTATCCAGGAGCAAATAGGTAGCTGAACCAAAAAGAAGGCAGAAGACTGAAAAACAATGAGAGAATTTAGAACATTTCTACAATTTACCTCAATGGGCTAAATCTCTGTTGTGGGCCAGTTATGACCACACCCAGTGAGGAGCAAAGAGACTACTCAGTGTCCATATCACTTAAGAAAAAGATACTGGAATGGACTTAAAATAGATAACAGGGGAAATTGTAGGTCTGTAGAAACACTTCTGCAGTGAGTTTGTAAGACATTGACATGGGTTGCTAAGTTGTAACAGAGTTGCCAGCAGAAGAAGCCTCCAGGGACTCTCAGTGATGATTGGTTGTCCTTCCTTAGAAATCATTTACATCTGTCTTCCACATGCCTTCTCAACCATGCATCCATATGCTTTGGTCTGTACAACTTTGTTAGGTCCTCCATGGCAAAAATCTGTTACCCGTTGCCTTCTAATTTTATTCCTAAATTCCTCAAAGTTCATGTGTTAGTGAAAATCATGGCATTCCAAAGTTACCTCTCAAATCTGAAAATCTTCAAAACTGCCACAATTACCGGCATTCCCAAATAATGTGTAAATTCAGAAGGAACACCAAGGATATCTTTCTGGCCATGTAAGGATTTGTTTCTATCTTTCTAATGATGGAGCTGATGCAGTAGGATGCAGAGTGAGGCCCGGCAGACAATGGTTCTGTCTTACAACGTCTTTCTAATCTCACTTTTTGTTCCTGGTGAACAGGCTCACTGTAGTTTACTGTCTCCAATAATTTTGATGTGAGACCCCATCTAGCTAGATACAACTACTTGGTTCTCTCCCTCCGCAGATAGGTGGAAAATCTTCCAAACAACTCTAAGTTGTGCATCTTCCTGATCTCTGGTTGTGGATGTCTCACTAACAAAGAGCTCTATAGATCCTGGTTGCCATTCTCTTTTAGCAAGGCCAAATCCAGGGTTCACCCTCATTCCTTTCTAGAGGTTTTCATCATGTCTATATCTTTGAAAGATTAATAGCCCTCCTTTTGCTTTTTCAAATCTGATTTCTTTTTTTTAAAAAGATTTATTTATTTATTTATGATAGACACAAACAGAGGGGCGGGGCAGAGACAGGAGGAGGGAGAAGCAGGCTCCATGCCGGGAGCCCAACCTGGGACTCGATTCCAGGACTCCAGGATCGCGCCCCGGGCCAAAGGCAGGAGCTAAACTGCTGAGCCACCCAGGGATCCCCTCAAATCTGATTTCTAAATCATCATTGTCCCTGTTAGTTAGAAATTGATTACCCCCTTTACAGTGAACCTTACCTTGTCTGAGCTGGAATCAGGAGGGTGGATGCCATTGCCTTCTTCCTGAAGGCTGCCTGTTGATCTAATTTTATTAGGAGATTTTTCAGCCTGGGTCTTAGCTCTCAGTCTTGAGAAGCAATGGAAATCTTCACTCAATTTCCAAAGAAGCCCCAATGAGTTAACATTTTTTTATTTTGTAAATTTGATTTCAAATTTATTGGGTATCGGCCAGTATAGAGTTTGGTGCCTCTAATATATATGTTTATTGTCCAAGTGGGGACAGGAATTTCAACCTTTTTATTAAATATTGATGAGAAACTGGTTTTCATCATGGTATCTATCCTTTGTATCACCATAATCACATATCTAGTAATTATTCCATTTACTAAAAGAATACCTCTTTAGGGGCACATTCTTTTTTCCTAAAATCTTCTTCAAAGATTAGGTATAATTTCATTTGGTTTCAGACTTTCTAGGCTTAATCCATGTTCCTGTTTAGATTGGCCACGTTTTCTTTTATACAAATGCACTTGTCCAAGAACCACCTCTGAATCTCTCAGTCATTAGAAGATATTTTTTCTTGAACCTGATATTTTTTCTTGCTATACATATTTTGCCTGAGTATTTCATTATTGTATTATTCTGAGATATCACATATTTTATTGAAGCCCTAGTGGAGCTCTTAACTATATCATAGTACAGTTAAACTGTGAATTATCTCTACCTTCAATTGTACTGCATGCTCTGCCAGAATATAACAATGCTTAGAAATACATTTTTAATTTGCAGATTCAGTGTTTAAAAGGCTTCAGGCATTTGGAGCATTACTGACATTTATTTTTTTTCAAGGTTATATAATTTATTTTTTTTAATAAATTTATTTTTTATTGGTGTTCAATTTACCAACATACAGAATAACACCCAGTGCTCATCCCGTCTAATATTTTTTATTTATCCAGAGACCTGGAAGAGGAGACTTTAGATTTGTTGAGCACTTTCCCTAGTACAAATACTGTTCTGTGTGATATACATATTTTATTTAAATTCATTTTGCCCACATATAGTATAACACCCAGGGCTCCTCCCATCTAGTTCTCTTCTCAGTATTGGTCACACAGTTACTCCATCCATCCCCCCCATCCCCGGCGCTTCCACAAACTTTTGTTTGTTTCACAGAGTTGGGGGTCTGTTATGGATTGTCTCCTTCTCTGATTTTTCCCACTCTGTTCCCCTCCTTTCCCTTATAATCCCTTTCACTATTTCTTTTATTCCACACATGAGTGAAACCATATGTTGATTGATGTATTCCGCTCAGCATAATACCCTCCAGTTTCATCCACATCAAAGCAAATGGTGGGTATTCATCTTTTCTGATGGCGGAGTAATATTCCATTGTATATTTATACCACATACTTTTTTACACAACAAATATATTTATTGGTTTATGTAATATAAAAGTCCAGAGTAAGATTTTGAGTGTATCTGTGTTCAATGTACAAAAGTTGCCACCATGACTTTTTGTTTCCTCTTTGTTTCTCTTTTCATCCTTTGACTCTGACTCCCTCTATGTTGACTAATTTTCAGAGTATCCCATTATGTTTTTAATCCAAATTTTTCCAAATCCAAAAGGAAAGAAAGAATACCTTCTCTCTGTCAAGTAGAATCCCCAGGATCAGCTCTGATTTATCCTGATACATTTGGCTTTCCTTAAGGTAATGACTGGGAAAAGGGTGGTAGGTCAGACCTCAAAATCTGACCCTAGATCCTGGAGACCTAAACGGTTATTTTGACCGGTTTTAATATTTTTGTGTATTTTTTATTGGAGTTTCATTTTCCAACATATAATATAACACTCAGTGTTCATCCCGTCAAGTACCCCCCTCAGTGCCTGTCACCCAGTCATCCCATCCCTGCGCCCACCTCCCCTTACACTACCCCTTGTTCATCTCCGAGAGTTAGGAGTCCCTCATGTTCTGTCTCCCTCACTGATATTTCCCACTTATTTTCTCTCCTTTACCCTATAATAACTTTCACTATTTTGTATATTCCTCAAATGAATGAAACCATATAATGTTTGTCCTTCTCCGATTGACTTACTTCACTCAGCAAAATACCCTCCAGTTCCATCCATGTTGAAGCAAATGGTGGGTATTTGTCATCTCTAGTGGCTGAATAATATTCCATTGTATACATAGACCACATCTTCTTTATCCATTCATCTTTCGATGGACACCGAGGCTCCTTCCACAGTTTGGATATGGACATTGCTGCTATAAACATCGGGGTGCAGGTGTCCCGGCGTTTCACTCCATCTGTATCTTAAATCTGCTGGTAAATCCCCAGCAGTGCAATTGCTGGGTCATAGGGCAGTTCTGTGTTTAACTCTTTGAGGAACCTCCACACAGTTTTCCAGAGTGGCTGCACCAGTTCACACCAAGAGTGCAAGAGGGTTCCCCTTTCTCCACATCCTCTCCAACATTTGTTGTTTCCTGCCTTGTTAATTTTCCCCATTCTCACTGGTGTGAGGTGGTGTCTCATTGTGGTTTTGATTTGTATTTCCCTGATGGCAAGTGATGCAGAGCATTTTCTCATGTACGTGTTGGCCATGTCTATGTCTTCCGCTGTGAGATTTCTGTTCAAGTCTTTTGCCCATTTCATGATTGAATTGTTTGTTTCTTTGCTGTTGAGATTAATAAGTTCTTTCTAGATCTTGGATACTAGCCCTTTCTCTGATATGTCATTTGCAAATATCTTCTCCCAATCTGTAGGTTGTCTTTTAGCTTTGTTGACTGTTTCTTTTGCTATGCAGAAGTGTTTCATCTTGATGAAGTCCCAATATTCATTTTTGCTTTTGTTTCCCTTGCCTTCAGAGACCTATCTTGCAAGAAGTTGCTGTGGCCAAGTTCAAAAAGGGTGTTGCCTGTGTTCTCCTCTAGGATTTTGATGGAATCTTGTCTCACATTTAGCTCTTTCATCCATTTTGAGTTTATATTTGTGTATGGTGAAAGAGAGTGGTCTAGTTTCATTTTTCTGCATGTGGATGTCCAATGTTCCCAGCACCATTTATTGAAGAGACTGTGCTTTTTTCCAGTGGATAGTCTTTCCTACTTTGTCAAATGTTAGTTGACCATAGAGTTAAGGGCCCATTTTTGGGTTCTCTATTCTGTTTCATTGATCTATGTGTCTGTTTTTGTGCCAGTACCACACCAACTTAATGATCACAGCTTTGGAGTACAATTTGAAATCCGGCACTGTGATGCCCCCGGCTCTTGTTTTCTTTTTCAATATTTCCCTGGGTATTCAGGGTATTTTCTGATTCCACACAAATCTTAAGATTATTTGTTCCAACACTGTGAAGAAAGTCCATGGAATATTGATAGGGAACGTGTAAATTGCCCTGGGTAGCATTGAAATTTTCACAATATAATTCTTCCAATCCAAGAGCATGGAATATTTTTCCATTTCTTTCTGTCTTCCTCAATTTCTTTCAGAAGTGCTGAAGTTCTTAGAGTATAGATCCTTTACCTCTTTGGTTAGGTTTACTCCTAGGTATCTTATGCTTTGGGGTGCAATTGTAAATGGGATTGATTCCTTCATTTCTTTTTCTTCAGTTTCATTGTTACTGTATAGAAATGGCACTGATTTCTGGGCATTGATTTGTATCCTGCCACATTGCCGGATTGCTATGTGAGTTCTAGCAATCTTGGGGTGGAGTTTTTTGCGTTTTCTACGTACAGTATCAAGTCATCTGCAAAGAGGGAGAGTTTGACTACTTCTGTGCCAATTTGAATGCCTTTTATTTCTTTTAGTTGTCTGATCGCTGAGGCTAGGACTTCTATTACTATGTTGAATAAGAGCGGGGAGACTGGACATCCCTGTCTTGTTCTTGATCTTAGGGGAAAGGCTCTCGGGCTTTCCCCATTGAGAATGATATTTGCCGTGGGGTTTTTGTAGATGGCTTTTAAGATGCTGAGGAATGTTCCCTCTATCCCTACACTCTGAAGAGTTTTGATCAGGAATGGATGCTGTATTTTGTCAAATGCTTTCTCTGCATCTGTTGAGAGGATCATACGGTTCTTGTTTTTTCTCTTGTTGATATGATCTATCACGTTGATTGCTTGATGAGTGTTGAACCAGCCTTGCATCCTGGGGATAAATCCCAGTTGGTCATGGTAAATAATCTTCTTAATGTACTGTTGGATCCTATTGGCTAGTATCTTGTTGAGCATTTTGGCATCTGTGTTCATCAGGAATATTGGTCTATAATTCTTTTTGGTGCGGTCTTTGTCTGGTTTTGGAATTAAGGTGATGCTGGCCTCATAGAACGAGTTTGGAAGTATTTCATCCCTTTCTATCTTTTGGAACAGCTTTAGTAGAATAGATATTGTTTCTTCTTTAAACGTTTGATAGAATTCCCCTGGGAAGCCATCTGGCCCTGGACTTTTGTGTCTTGGGAGTTTTTTGATGAGTCCTTCAATTTCCTCCCTGGTTATTGGCCTGTTCGGGTTTTCTATTTCTTCTTGTTCCAGTTTTGGTAATTTGTGGTTTTCTAGATATGCATCCATTTCTTCTAGATTGCCTAATTTATTGGTGTATAGCTGCTCAGAATTCATTTTTAAAATCATTTGTATTTCCTTGGTATTGGTTGTGATCATTCCTTTTTCATTCATGATTTTATTATTTGAGTCTTTTTTCTTTTTAATAAGGCTGGCTAGTGGTTTATGTATCTTATTAATTCTTTCAAAGAACCAACTCCTTGTTTTGTTGATCTGTTCTACAGTTCTTCTGGTCTCTATTTAATTGAGTTCTGCTCAAATCTTTATTAACTTTCATCTTCTGCTGGTGTAGGTTTTATTTGCTGTTCTTTCCCTAGTTCCCTTAGGTGCAAGGTTAGCCTGTGTATTTGAGTTTCTTCCAGTTTTTTGAGGGATGCTTGTATTGCGGTGTATTTCCCTCTTAGGGCTGCTTTTGCTGTATCCCAAAGATTTTGAATGGTTGTATCTTCATTCTCATTAGTTTCCATGAATCTTTTTAATTCTTCTCTAATTTTCTGGTTGACTCTTTCATCTTTTAGCAGGATGCTCTTTAACCTCCACGTATTTGAATTTCTTCTTGTAATTGAGTTCTAGTTTCAAAGCATTGTAGTCTGAAAATATGCAGGGGACATTCCCAATCTTTTGGTATCAGTTGAGACCTGATTTGTGACCCAGTATGTGGTCTATTCTGAAGAATGTTCCATGTGCACCTGAGAAGAATGTGTATTCAGTTGTGTTCAGATGCAAAGTTCTGGAAATATCTGTGATATCCATCTGGTCCAGCATATCATTTAAAGCTCTTATTTCTTTGGAGATGTTGTGCTTAGAAGATATGTCATTTGCAGAAAGTGCCATGTTGAAGTCTCCCAGTATTAGTGTATTATCTAAGTATGTCTTTACTTTGGTTACTAATTGATAGATATACTTGACAGTTCCCACATTAGGGGCATAAATATTCATGATTGTTAGGTCTTCTTGTTGGATAGATCCTTTAAGTATGATATAGTGGCCCTCTTCATCTCTTACTATAGTCCTTGGGATAAGCTTTAATTTATCTGATATGGGGATTGCTACCCCTGCTTTCTTTTGAAGACTGTTTGAATGGTAAATGGTTCTCCAACCTTTCATTTTCAGGCTGGAGGTGTCCTTAGGTCTCAAGTGAGTCTCTTGTAGACAGCAAATAGATGGGTCTTACTTTTTTATCCAGTCTGAAAGCCTGCCTCTTTTGATGGAATCATTAAGCCCATTCACTTTCAGAGTTACTATTGAAAGATACGAATTTAGTGTCATCGTAATACCTATTCAGTCCCTGTTTTTGTGGATTATTTCTTTGAGATTCCTCTTTCTCTTACAGGGTCCCCCTTAATATTTCTTGCAAAAGCTGGTTTGGCAGTCACATATTCTTTCAGTGTCTGCCTATCTTGGAAGCTCTTTATCTCTCCTATTCTGAATGAGAGCCTTGCTGAAGAGAGTATTCTTGGCTGCATGTCCTTCTCATTTAGGACCCTGAATATCCTGCCAGCCCTTTCTGGCCTGCCAGGTCTTTCTGGAGAGGTTTGCTGTTAATCTAATATTTCTCCCCATTTCTCCCCAAAGATCAAAGTTAGGGATCCCTAAACAAAGTTAGGGATCTCTTGTCTCTTGCTCCTTTAAGGATTTTCTCTTTATCTTTGGAATTTGCGAGTTTCACTATTAAATGTTGAGGTGTTGAACGGTTTTTATTGATTTTAGGGGGGGAGTTCTCTATCTCCTGGATCTGAATATCCATTTCCCTCCCCAAATTAGGGAAGTTCTCAGCTATGATTTGTTCAAATATACTTTCTGGCCCTCTGGCCCCCTCGGCACTCTCTGCAACCCTAATTATCCATAGATTTTTTTCCTTCTGAGGGTATCATTCATTGCCTTTAACCTTTCCTCGTGGTCTTTTCATTGTTTTTCTCTTTTTTCCTCAGCTTCCTTCCTTGCCATCAACTTGTCTTCTATGTTACTCACTCTTTCTTCCACCTCATTAATTCTTGTCTTTAGGACCTTCAGTTTGGATTGCATCTTATTTAATTGATTTTTAATTTTGGCCTGATTTGATCTAAATTCTGCAGTCATGAAGTCTCTTGATTCCTTTACGCGTTTTTCCAGAGCCACCAGTAGCTTTTTAATTGTGCTTCTGAATTGGCTTTCTGACATCGAATTGTAATCCAAGTTCTGTAACTCTGTGGCAGAGAGTACATTTCTGATTCTTTCTTTTGTGTTCAGTTCTTCCTTCTAGTCATTTTGCTCAGTGCACAGTGGCTGAATGAGTAGGCTGAGTAAAGAATATCAACCATGACTTAAGTAAATTTCACCCTAGATGATTCTGATGAGATCAGAGACCAGAAATTGAAAACAAAGATCAGAACGAAATAAAACAAAAGGACCACTAAAGTGAAAAACAAATTTTAAAACAAAGTAGTAAAAAATAAAAGGCCAAGAACCCCAAAGAAGAAGAGAAAAAAAGAAAAGAGAAAAAACCAAAAGTACAGAGGGGGGAAAAAAAAGAGAAGAAAAAAAAGGAGGAGGGTCTGGGAGAGGTGGTGGTGACAAAGTAGTAGTGGAGCGAGAATGTAGTCTACCTGAGGGGTCCTAGAGGCTGATCCTATTGGTTCTGAGTATATTAAGTTCTGTATGTTAGAAGATGCTCAGTCCAAATTTATATAAACCAGAAATACTTGTAGAGGGCCACAAACTTTGACCACCAAAACATAAATGAGATAACAGGGGGGCAGAAGGGGAATGAGGAATCTCACAGAATGAACAAGCACGTTATACCAGTTGGTTCCAGGTGCGTGCTGGTCATGTTTTAGAAGGTATTAACTTCCACCACTGTAGAACAAAATGAGGCAGAGAAAACAAAAAACAAAACAAACAAACACACAAAAAACATATCTTGTATATCTCCCAAAATTAAGTTGAGTATGTTGAGGGGATTCTAGAGTGGAAAATGTATCTAGGACCTGTAATTTGTAGAAATATGAAAGTCAAAAAGGAAGAATCTTAAAAATGAAGACCTGGTAAAGTATTATAGTCAAGATGGGAAAAGAGAAAAAAATTGGAAATTTTTTTCTTTTCCTTTTTTTAAATAATAAATTTATTTTTATTGGTGTTCAATTTGCCAACATACATAATAACACCCAGTGCTCATCCCATCAAGTGCCCCCCTCAGTGCCCGTCACCCATTCACCCCCACCCCCCACCCCCCTCCCCTTCCACCACCCCTAGTTCGTTTCCCAGAGTTAGGAGTCTTCATGTTCTGTCTCCCTTTTTGATATTTCCTACCCATTTCTTCTCCCTTCCCTTCCAGTCTGATATAAAAACGAGTTATACTGGAAAAAGGAAGAAAAAAATCAAAGGAGTATCCTCTATTTCTATATACTGTAAATCCCTTGATTTCATCTGGAGCTTTCCAGCGCTGCTGGATCAAACATTTGGTCTTCCCTTGTCCTTCCAGCAGGTCTTTTGGGGGAGGGGCCTGCTGTGCTGATTCTCAGGTGTGTGCACCTGGGGGAGATGCCCCACCCCCCCCCCGCTGGGTGCTGGGCTCAGTGGGAGCTGTATACCCCGTGAGGCCCCTGCTCCCTCGCAGCCCCGCTCCATCCCAGGCACACCAGGAGGAACAAGAACAGTGGCGGCGGCCAGCTCTCCAGCCTTGGAGTCAGCTCCCGCGGAAACTACCACAGCTCCCACCCAGTCCACACTGGCCTGGATGCTCCCGGGGTGGCGGGGTGCTGATCTAGCTTGGGGGCCACCAGGAGGCTGGAGCGTCCTCATTGTCCTGTGCCCTCCCCGCCTCCGCCTGTCCCGGGGGGAGCGCAGGACCCTGGGCTGTGTCCACCTGGAGCCCTGGGATCCGGGGCCTGTGCTGCTGGAATCGCTCCGGGCTCTGGCCCCAAAGGCAGCAGGGTGCAGCCCCCTCCGCCCGCAGCCCCCGCCTGATCCACGGGCTTCTCTCCACAGCCCCACTGGGTGCACGCTCCAGCCCTTTACCGAGATCGGTGCACTCTACCCCCGGCGCACTTCTGTTAGTGGCTCCAGGAGACTGGAGTCTCCACTGCCCCTCCTGCGATTCTACTCGATTTCCCTGCTAAGTGCCTTTCCATCTGGGAAGAATCCAGTGTGGATATTTAAAGTTCCTGCTTCTCCGGGGCTGGGCTCTCCTGTCCCAGAGGCTTTCCCGCAGGGCTTTAGCCCAGCTCCTCAGGGTGTCCCTCCCTGCTCGATTATTTTTTTTTTTCCACCTTCCTACCATGTTAGAAGCGAAAACTCTTTTTTTCTTAGCTTTCCTGATGTTCTCTTTTTAAATCTCAGGTCGAATTTGTAGGTTTTCAGGATGTTTTGAAAGTTATCTAGGTAATTTGGTGGGGACAGGTGAGATGACGACCCTACTCCTCTGCCATCTTGCTGGTGGCCTATACCACATACTCTTTATCCATTCACCTATCAAAGGACATCTGGCTCTTTCCACAGTTTGGCTATTGTGGACATTGCTGCTATGAACATTGGGGCTCAGGCGTTCTGACATTTCACTACATCAGTATCTTTGGGGTAAATACCCAATAGTGCAATTGATGGCTCCTAGGGTAGCTCTATTTTTAACTTCTTGAGGAACTTCCACACTGTTTTCCAGTTCGCATTCCCACCAACAGTTCAAGAGGGTTCCCCTTTCTCCACATCCTGTCCAATATTTGTTGTTTCCTGCCTTGTTAATTTCCACCATTCTCACTGGTGTGAGGCAGTATCTCATTGTGGTTTTGACTTATATGTCCCTGATGACAAACGATGTGGAGCATTTTTTCATGTGCTTGTTGGCCATATGTATGTCTTCTTTGGAGAAATTCCTGTTCATGTCTTCTGCCCATTTCGATTCTTTGTTTCTTGGGACATGCACACACATTTTTGATTGAATGAATAAATTTCCTGGTAATCTTCAAACAACCATACAGATAAATGTGTTTTTCCTCATTTTATAAGGAAAAAAACAGGTTTATGGAAGTTTATTTCTAAAGTTGATGTCACTGGCAACATTAAATAATGTAGAAAGTTGGAATTCAGGTGGTCATTTATTCTACTATTCTTTCAGTAAATGTATTTGAAGACTGCTATGTGCTAGGCAGTCTTCCCAGAGATATGGATGTATAATGTCTGTGGTTATGGAGCTCATAATAGAAAGACAGAGATTAAATAGCATGTAATCAGTGTTTCCTCTAGAACTGCAGGAACAAGTGAAACTTCAGATGGGCAGAACTGGGCAAGAGTGGCAGAAGGCTTCAATTATGCAATGCGGACTTGAGGTTGGTCTTGTAAAGGCAAGATTTTGCTGAATAGAGAAAATGCATGAAGAGTGAATTTCTGAAAGACAGAAGAGCATATACAGATACTTGAAGGCCTAGACAATTATGGTGTTTGTGGGGGAATGTGAGCTGTGGCTGCACTTCAGGGTGTCTGTAGGAGGGTAAGGGGAGATTATCTGGACTTAATATAATATGGGGGTTAGAAAAAGGGGAGTGCAAGGTGACTTTGTGGTTTCTGATTTAAAGTACTAAGGGTTCAAATAATACCATTAACTAAGAAAGGAGGTTAGGAGGAGGAATCATTGATCCTCCTGAGGACACTGATAACGATTCAGGCTGGGTGTGTGTCCTCTGTCTTTGTACTGGACCAAGTCTAAACCAGACATGACATACTGGACTTTCATTGAAATAAAACCTACAGACCGGGAACCTAGACCCTGAGGCACTTGTATCATTGTTTAAAGCCCTTGTGGGACAGAAAGTTCCTCTAACTACCATTTGTGCTTGTCCTAAACTTAAATGTTTTTGTAACATTTTCCCATCAATCTAGTCTAAAAAAGCAGACTTTGTTCTTTGTGTTCCTGTGATCATGGAATATACTTTTCTCTCCCTTAACTCACCAGCGCTGTACTTTAAGAATTCAGCATATTTCTATCAGCAGAACTTTCCCTCTCGGGATCATCTCAGACATCATTGTCACTCATGGTTTCTTGTCATTTTAATCAAAGCTCTATCACATTTCTTTCTTTGAATTTTATTTCCATATATGTGATTAAGCTACTGCTAATACCAGTAGGGATTTTGAGGGGTCCAGCAAATAACACTGCTCTTCCCATCTGGTTCTGAATCATCTGAGCAGTGAGACAGTTTGCAGGTAGAGGCTAAAACAGCACCTTTATTATAACAAAGCAGACATTCCAGCAATTGGGCTTCCTAATCCAGAAGCAGAGTTAAACAGACAAACCTATTGCCCTGTAACTGGCAGGACTATACAACCACAAAGTCTCTCTAACCACGGATAGAGTCTGCTCTGAAGAAGGCCACTCACTCCCAAGGGGAAAGTGAGAGGAAAGGTATAGAAAACTCATGCTTGATTTCTCCTAAAATCACCAATTCAGTAAGCCACTCCACTCCCCATGGGAGGGTGCGAATGACGAAGAGAAAGGTCAAGAATGTTATGTTATCACAGTTTCAGCCCTGTGGAAGGAAACATCGGGAATATGGAAGAACTTATTCCTTACCTACCCACCCCTAACAGTATCTAGCATTGTATTCTCTTACCCCATTAAGTCTATGATTAACCCATTAAGTCATAAGGGGTAAGCCACATAAATACTCCTACTCCCACCATCCTATTGGCTGCACCTCCAACACAAATCACTGCCCTGCAGAGAGGCTCTTGGAATTTTTGAAAAATTATATCTTCCTTGCAAGTAGTTCTAAAAGGAATCAGAACAGTATGTGTAATTAACCATTCTGAAGCCAATCTGGACCCACAGCTGAAAACTTCCTCCCTGTTCCTCTCTCCTTGCCAAACTCTGCTCAACTGCATTGCCAACATAACTTACCAGAGGTTCTTCGATTAGATTAGATTAAATAATTAAATTACAATAAAAACTCATGGCGTATATGAAGTATTTAATATATTATTATGAATTTAAATGAGGTTACATACACTAGACTCTTTAAACAAGAAACCCAAGGGGTCATGGATGGTTAATTATTTTATATCTACACCCTTGGCAGAAGAAATCCCATAATCCTCTTCTGGTTTATAAGCAAAATCTCACAAATATTTCTAAAAGTAGAGAGACATCAATTTACATATTACTATGGCCATTATTAAGACCACCAACAAAATGATATTTTAGAGGTTCACCATTAGTTTCAGACCACTTAGCAACAATTTCTGATTTCTAGTTTCAGAAAATTCTGTTTTGGAAAAAACTACAAGAACAAGTTTTATGTTGTATAATAATAAGGGATTGTCTATAGCTAAAGGAATATGATTTTTTTATTATTTTCTTGCTGGTGATTCTTCAAGTGACAATTAAGAGAGCGTGTGATTTTCTACTCAAGGTGCTAAAACTCAGCCCTGGGATAGAATTAAAAGTCTTGAGAAGGTCAAAACATATAGTATGAAAAGTGGGAAAAACTATGTCTATTAATAAGTGGAATATGTGACAGTTAAAGTGCAGTACATATGCAAGGTAGTAGTATTTTTTGAGTGAACATTCATCATCTACATTATGAATGTCGAAGAACTGACATGGTACCACCACAACTATCTTCCAGAGTGGACCAGCAGGTCAGACCATCCTCCGTGGACCAGTTATTCAGACACATTGAGATTTTCTCTATTATTTGCTGCAGTGATTCAATGATAAAACATCATCACCAGCCAACCCACAGAATGAGGTATGATGTGATTTTCAAGTCATTGTCCTATTTATTTATACAAATGCTTGACTGATTAACCCCAGTATTTACCAGGGCTAGATGCCACTTATCACCAGGTATTCTTTCTGGTACAATGAAGCACAATAAGCATTTATATACTACTATGGATCCTAGAATCTTCTTAGGTTGAGCTTCAGTGTCTTCTTGGACAGGTCCCAGGCTTGTCTGGAGCATAGCTCACTGCCTTCCCTTGCCCAGACTCTGACCTCAGCCGCAACAGTCCACTGGTCCCATGATCCCAAGCCACTTCTCCGGTTAAACATTGCTTTTGGACCTCCCTGCCCTCTCTCGGCCCTGAAGACGAGTTCTAGGGACAAGTTCTAGGGGTGCATCCCAAAGTACGGATGATGGAAATGGCCTACTGCCTTGAGGTATCAGGAAATCACCTAGAGGGAATCCAAAGTGAAAAGAAGTGACAGGAATGGGGCAGGTCTCTTCTAAAATTAAGATAGGCAACATTAAATATTTAAAGACTCAGAGAAGAGAGGGGTGTCCAATCAGAGATCACTGAATAGCAGACACCCACACCAAATATGAGAAAGGGAGAGGGAGAAGAAAACAGTGAGAAGTGGAAGTGCAAAAAGGAGGGGGAAAGACTAACACACAGGTAGAGTAAGAATGTGTGGGAGAAGGCCTGAGAGAAAAGAAAATGAAGAAGAGTGGTTGGCAGAACTGAAGGGTAAGAAGGAATATACTAACCATCTATAAGGATCTGAGAGTGGAAGGGATCCCTCTTGTATCCTAACTCAGAGATAAGATGAAAAGTGAAAGAGAAATTAAACATGAACATAACGACTTCCTAAAAGTTGCAATAATGAGAAAAGAACATGAGAATTCTGAACACTCATTCTCTGATGATGGGAAAAGAACAAGACTTATCCTGGAAGTAAATGGACAGATCAAAGTTTTTTGAAGGTCCATTCCAGAAATGCTGAATTTGTGCCCACTCATACCTTTCCTTGTCTCATGGCAATGGTTGCATCCTTTCCACCCAACAGTGCATAGCCCTGTGTTCCAACCTCTGTAGGAAACTGCCTCTCATTAAGTAATAATGCAAGAACTCAGAACTAGGTCCCATCTCCTGCATGCACAGCATGGGTGGTGGATGCAACAACCACTGGGAGAGGGAGTCTGGATAGAGAGTGGACGACTGGTAAGCATGGATGTTTCCAGAGATTTGCAAATCATTCTCACCTAAGGGGCAATGCTGAAGGGGAGAATGTTATTGTTTCCTCTGAAACTTCAACCCATTCATCATTTCAAATACATACACTAAGGCTCAGCACTTTTTTTCTTCTAGGAAAATACGTCTGTAAACATCTCCCAAATATGATCTTCTATAAGCTAACAGCCAGCATGCTGTTCCCTCAAATACTCCGTTCCTCACTTTCTTAAACCTTTCCTTATTTGCCGTGAGTACCAGGCCCAACCATCTTAGCTTTGCACCTCTGAACACATTTTGGAGAGTGGCTAATCCTTCAGTGTTTACAGCCCTGGGGCAGATGTGGTACTTCATTTGAGGCCTGCCCAAATCAGAATAAAGTATAACTATTGCTTCCTCAGTTTTTGATATTACAATTCCATGTATGCAGCCTGTGGTGACCCTGGTATCCTCACTCCCCACAACATTGTCAATTACATGATTCCTAAAGTTCTAAATCATTTGCCACCATTCATCGTTCTTTTATAGCTGGGTCTCTGGGCTCAAGTGAGTACCTTACATTCCCTACAAACTATCTCACCTGTGCTTTCCTGTCCTCCCTCCTCAAGCAGGTCCAAGACAGTGGACCTAAGGAATGGCAGCACAGTAACAGAGTTCATCCTCGTGGGCTTTGAGCAGAGCTCCTCTTCCACTCAGGCATTACTCTTTGTCCTCTTCCTAGCCCTCTACAGCCTTGCCATGGCCATGAATGGCCTCATCATCTTCATCACCTGGACAGACCCCAGGCTCAACAGCCCCATGTACTTCTTCCTTGGCCACCTGTCCTTCCTGGATGTCTGCTTCATCACCACCACTATCCCGCAGATGCTGATCCACTTGGTGGTCAAGAACCACATTGTCTCTTTTGTCTCTTGCTTGACCCAGATGTACTTGGTCTTCTGTGTGGGTGTGGCTGAGTGCATCCTCTTGGCTTTTATGGCCTATGACCGTTATGTTGCTATCTGCCACCCACTCAGCTATGCCCAGATCATGAGCCGGCAGGTCTGTGTGAAGCTGGTGAGTACTGCCTGGCTCTTTGGGCTGATCAATGGCATCTTTCTTGAGTATATGTCATTCCGGAATCCCTTCTGTAGAGACAACCACATAGAGAACTTCTTCTGTGAGGCCCCCATAGTGATTGCCCTGTCTTGTGGAGACCCCCAATTTAGTCTGAGAATGATCTTTGCCGATGCAATCGTGGTGCTACTCAGCCCCATGGTGCTCATTGTCATCTCCTATGCCCGCATCCTGGCCTCCATCCTTGGAAGAGCCTCCTCCTCAGGTCGAGGGAAGACCTTCTCTACTTGTGCCTCCCATCTGACTGTGGTCATCTTTTTCTACACCTCTGCCATGTTCTCTTATATGAACCCTCGCAGCACACATGGCCCTGACAAAGACAAGCCTTTCTCCCTCCTCTACACCATCATCACCCCCATGTGCAACCCCATCATCTATAGTTTTCGAAACAAGGAAATGAAGGGAGCCATGGTGAGGGCCCTTGGGAGGACCAGCCTGGCTTAGACTGAGTATTGAATCTGTCTAGTGGGAAGCCTCCAGAAAGAGAAGCTCCTTCACCAAGCCTTGACAATTGGGCAACTCACCAACACTGATAGACTCCAGGAAAAAGCATTTATCATTTTCTTCTTACTAGCACCAGACTTGGAAAATCCTGTTGATGTTTAATGCTCATCTGTCTGATTTTACTCCCAATATCAATTAATCCTTCCAAGTTCTCCTACTAATACATGTCCATATGAAGTGGCAAGTGTAATGAAATGGAAAAGTTTATTCTCAAATTATGTGAAATGTAGTAGCCTCCTAAAGAGAAGGAAGGCTAGCCCATTGTTTGGGACATTTACTTCTAGTACGAAAGCAATTACTGGTATTTCATCTTTGAGAAGATAGCGTAGTGAGACCCATGAGGCAAATAGAGTGATGTATAGAAGTTAAGTGAAAAGCAGTGAGTGGGACAACTATGCAAAGAGTTGTACAATATTATCCCTATATGATGGCATCAAAATTATGCAAGAAGTTCCCAGAAAAAATAAGAACTGCAGAGATTTGGATTACTCCTTAAAGGAAGCAAGAGGAGGAGCTCTATGCCAAATACATGTGAATTATAAATGGGGAGGTGGGAGGGCAGAAGCAAGAGCAAGAAGGCTAAGGAGAGCACCCAGTTCCCCAGAGTATAAACCGGGAGTGGGGGTTATAGAATAAAATCTCCTAGGGTCAGAGAAGCTTCCAGTGACATTTGTGTTTTATAAATAGAATATAAAATGAACACTTTAACTTATTTGTGCATTTGTTTGCTTCCACTGGAAAACTTTGTCACTGGCTGGATGCCTGTTGTGCAGTTTAAATGTTTCCCTTTTCTTCATGAAGATTCCTTCTTATGTCTTGCTTTATTTATAATACACTACATTTCTTGAGACTCTGCTCACATCTCTTCTTTCTCCCCTACCCCTAGTCAATTACTTAATGTCTACAGCAGGGGTTCTCAGCAGGGATGAGTCTCTCGCCCAGGAGGTATTTGGCAATATCTGAAAACATTTTTTAGTTTTCATAACAGGAAAAGGGTACGTGTTACTGGCACCTAGTAGGTAGAGACGAGAGATGCTACTAAACATCCTATAATACATAGAACAGCTATCACAATAAACATTTATGCAGCCCAAGAAATCATTGGTGCTGTGGTTGAGTAACCCTGGTCAGGAGATAATGTATTAGAAGAGCAAATAAGGGAGATGATGAGAGGTATTAATCTGGAAAAAGAATAGACAGGAGGAAACCAAGAATTTAGAATACAGAATTCTATATACCTAGACATTTCTGGTTTACCATCAGCAAGATTTCTGCTGGCACTCTATAGCTGGAATCCATATAAATATTTGTGATAAAACCTTCCCTAAAACCTCTCTGTTTTATGACTAGTTAAGGTGGTGAGGAACAAGACCCTAAGCTTGCCTAGTCCTTTGAACATAGCTTGACTACCAAATTATTCTGATCATGTAAGAAATGTGAAAACTAAAAGAAGAAACTGTGCTTTACAGGTGGAAAAACATCTAACTCAAAGAAGGTAGAAGCTGTAGAGAATTGATTTTGGGAGAAAAGAATTACAGGTATTGTGGAAGTATGGAGCCCTGATCATAGAGAGAGAAACAAGAGAGAGATAATGAGAAAGCAGCATGTAGGTATTGCAAAAGAAAGAATTTTCCCAAAACCATTGACTGGGAAAAGGAGTCGGGCTGACTACCAGCAGTTTTTATAAGCATTGGAGCGCAAAATTTGAAGTTTTACAAATCCTCACCATAGGCAGTGTCATGCCTGGCAGGCTGACTGGTGCTCTGGTGGGGAAGGAGGGTCGAGGCCCAGGAACGGTCAGTACAGTCTAAGAATTCCCTGGGTTGCATGGGAAGAAACAGTTCCCCTTCTTGGTCAGCATTTCAGAATGGTAGCACAGCAACTCTAGGGATAAAAGAACTGGAAGTGCCAACATGCTGCCCCATTCACCAATATAGGAACAGAAACACTAGCTCAGGGCAGTATACCTTGATGCTGGCTTTTTGCTGCACTTTACTATAAACTCCAAACCACTGTTTGAGTATGTGATGGCTTTTCTGGGATAAACCAGCACCAGCCACAACATGATGACAACCTCCCTCAGGGCATCAGCAGAAGTATATTCCTTGTGGGTATCTGAATTTGGAGTTCTGAAACCTAGCTATGACCCTGAGATAAAACACAGAGGTACTGCACTAATGGTAGTCAGACAGCTCAGGCACAGACAAGGTGAAAACAGGGATCTGACACAATCTGGTGATTGTTTGCTTTTCTGTATGTACTTCTTGAAGAGTAGTGAACTTCCTGGAACAACAGAGAAGGGCAATGCCATTTTCCTCCTGCCTACCTGCACTGACTGACTTCAGTGAGCAACAGAGCACAGCCCAGTGGAGATCAGGGCTGCTTACATGAGTCCCTGATCCCCTGTGCCCTGAGGCACATCTCTAATAGGGAAGTCCACCTGAGAATCAATGCAGCAGGCATCTCCCCCAGATGACAAGAACAATCCCTCTGCATATACCAAGTCACTCATCATAGAAAGCTGGAATGCTCTAGGTGAAACAGGATCTTGCTGTGTTTTTTTGTTTGGGGCAGGGAGGGAGGCTCATTTTAATATAGCCTTACTCTCAGGAGCAGAGATATAGCAGGCTTTCCTAACAATCACACAAAAACCTGTGACTTAGACAAAATGAAAAGATGAAAGAATTCACCCCAAAAGAAAGAACAGGAAGAAGTACTGACCAGGGATTTACTCACTACAATTATAGGTAAGATGTCCGAACCAGAATTTTTTTTTCCTGAACCAGAATTTGAAACAACAATTATAAGGATACTAGCTGGGCTTAGGAAGCATAGAAAACACTAGGGAATCCTTTACTGCAGTGATAAAAGAACTATAATGTAGTCAAGCCAAAATGAAAAATACTATAGCTGAGATGCAAAACCAACTAGACGTAATGACAATGAGGATGAGCAAAGCAGAGGAACAAATCAGTGATATAGAAGATAAAATTATGGAAAATAATGAAGCTGAAAAGGAGAAGGAAAAAAAGGTATTGGATCATGAATGTAGACATAGGGAATTTAGCAATTCCTTAAAGCATAAAATTGTATCATAAGAGTCCCAGAAGAAAGGAGAGAAAAGGGAGCAGAAGGTTAATTTGAGCAAATTATAGCTGAAAACTTCCCTAATCTGGGGAAGGAAGCAAACTTAAAAATCCAAGAAGCACAGTGAACTCCATTAAATTCAACAAAAGCTGGCCATGACCAAGACATGTCATAGTCAAATTCACAAAATACACAAACAAGAAAAGAATCTGGAATGCAATGGGGGTGGGGGCTTAACCTACAACAGAAGACAGATTAGGTTTGAAGCAGATCTGTCCACAGAAACTTGGCAGGCCAGAAAAGAGTGGCATGATACATTCAATGTGCTGGATGGGGAAAATATGCAGCCAAAAACATTCTATCCAGCAAGACTGTCATTCAGAATAGAAGGGGAGATAAAGAGTTCCCAAGACAAACAAAAACTAAAGGAGTTCATGATGACTAAACCAGCCCTGCAAGAAATATTAAAGAGGACTCTTTGACTGGAGAGAAAAAAAGACCAAAAACAGGAAAGACTGGAAAGGAAGAGAGAACATCACTAGAAAGACCAACTTTACAGGTAACACAATGGCACTAAATTCATATCTATCAAAAATCACTCTGAATGTAAATAGACAAAATGCTTTAATCAAAAGAAATAGGATATCAGAATGGATAAGAAAAAAAAAATACCCATTTATATGCTGTCTACAAGAGACTCATTTTAGGCCTAATGGCACTTGCAGATTGACAATGAGGAGGAATGAAACAGGAACAAATCAGTGATGTAGAGGATAAAATTATGGAAAATAGTGAAGCTAAAAAGAGAGAAAGAAAGGTATTGGATCATGAATGTAGATTTAGAGAATTTAGCAACTCTTCTGTGTGTGCTTCCTTAAGAGTAAGGGGATAGAGAACCATCTATCATGCTAATGAATATTAAAAGGAAGCCGGAGTAGTAATACTGATAGCAGAAAAACTAGATTTTAACCGAAAGACTAACAAGAGATGAAGAAGGGCATTATATCAGAATTAAGAGGTCTACTCATCAAGAATATCTAATAATTCATGCCCCAACTTGGGAGCACTGAAATATATAAATCAATTAGTAACAAACATAAAGAAACTCATTGATAATAATACAATAATTGGAAAGACCACAGATATATGGAGGTTAAAGAACATCCTACTAAATAATGTGTTAACCAGAAAATTAAAGGAGAAATTACAAAATACATGGAAGCAAATGAAAATGTAAACACAACAATCCAAATCCTCTGGGATGCAGCAAAGGTGGTCCTATGAGGGAAGAGTATTGCAATACAGAACTATCACAAGAAGCAAGAAAAATATCAAGTACACAATTTACCTTACACCTAATGGAGCTGAAAAAATAAGAAAAAGAAAAAAAAACACACATAAAGTTGAAAGCTAGCAGACAAAGGGAAATAATAAAGATTAGAGCAGAAATAAACAATACAACAACAACAACAACAAATCAAAAAATCACCTGGTAGAACAGATCAAGGAAACTAACGGCTGGTACTTTGAAAGAAATCATAAAATTCATAAAGCCTTATCAAAAGATTTATCTTTATCAAAAAGAAAAGAGAAATGAGCCAAATAAATGGAACTATGAATGCAAGAGGAGAGATCACAACCAACACCAAAGAAATACAAATAATTGTCAGGGAATATTATGAAAAATTATATGCCAACAAACTGGGCAATCTGGAAGAAATGGACGAATTCCTAGAAACATACAAACTGCCAAAACTGAAACAGGAAGAAATAGAAAATTTGAACAGACCCATAACCAACAAAGAAATTGAATCAGTAATTAAAATCTCTCAACAAACAAAAGTCCAGGACCAGATGGCTTTGCAGGGGAATGCCACCACAAATTTCAAGAAGAGTTAATACCTAATCTTCTTAAAATGTTCCAAAAAATAGAAAGGGAAGGAAAACTTCCAAACTCATTCTATGAGGCCAGAATTACCTTGATCTCAAAAGCAGATTAAGACCTTGTTAAAAAGAAGAATTACAGACCAATATCCCTGATGGCTGCAAAAATTACCAACAAGATATGAGCAAATCCAAAAGTGCATTAAAAGAATTACTCACCACAATCAAGTGGGATTTATTCCTGGGCTGAAGGGGTGATTCAATATTTGCAAATCAATCAACAGACCACATTAATAAAAGAAAGGATAGGAACCATATGATCCTCTCAAGAGATGCAGAAAAAGGATTTGACAAAATGCAACATCCATTCTTGATTTTAAAAAACCACGTCAGGGATCCTTGGGTGGCTCAGCGGTTTAGTGTGCCTGCCTTTGGCCCAGGTCGTGATCCTGGAGTCCCGGGATCGAGCCCCACATCAGGCTCCCTGCCTGGGGCCTGCTTCTCCCTCTGCCTGTGTCTCTGCCTCTCTCTCTCTTTCTGTGTCTCTCGTGAATAAATAAATAAAATCTTTAAAAAAAATACAAAAATAAAAAATAAAAAAAAACCACATCAACAAAGTTGGTATATATGGAACATACCTCAACATCATAAAGGCCATATACAAAAGACCCACAACTAATATCCTCAATGGGGAAAAACTGAGAGCTTTTCCTCTACAATCAGGGACAAGACAAGGATGTCCACTCTCAACATTACTATTTAATATAGTACTGGAAGTCTTAGCCTCAGCAATCAGACAAGAAAGGAAATAAAAAGGATCCAAATGGCAAGGAAGAAGTCAAACTTCCACTCTTTGTAGATGGCATGATACTCTATGTAAAAAACAAAATAGACTCCACAAAAAATTTGCTAAAACTAATACATAAATTCAGCAATGTTGCAGGATATAAAATCAATGCAAAGAAATATGTTGCATTTCTATTCACCAATAATGAAGCAGCAGAAAAAGAAATCAAAGTATCAATCCCAAATGCAATTGCAGCTAAAACAGTAAGATACCTAGGAACAAACCTCACCAAAGTAGTGAAGGATCTATATTCTGGAAACTATAGAACGCTTATGAAGCAAATTGAAGGTGACACAAAGAAATGGAAAAACATTCCATGCTCATGAGCTGGAATCATGAACATTGTTAAGATAGCTATACGTCCCAAAACACTCAACATATTTAATGCAAACCCTATTAAAATCCCACTAGCTGAATGGGATAAACACTGGGTGTTATGCTATATGTTGGCAAATTGAACTCCAAGTAAATAAATAAATAAAATGTGAAACAATGAAAATAATAATAATAATAATAATAATAAAATTCCACCAGCACTTTTCACAGAGCAAGAAAAACAATCCTAAATTTATATGGAACCACAAAAGACCCCAAATAGTCAAAGCAGTCATGAAAAAAAAGAAAAGCAAAGCTGGAGACATCATGATTCAGGACTTCAAACTATATTACAAAGCTGTAGTCATCAAGACAGAATGGTACATAGACCAATGGAACAGAATAGAAAACCCAGAAATGAACCCACAACTATGTGGTCAACAAATCACTGACAAAGCAGCAAAGACTATCCAATGGGAAGTAGACAGTCCCTTCAACAGATGTGTTGGGAAAACTGGACAGCGACATGCAGAAGAATGAAACTGGACCACTTTGTTACATCATACACACACACACACAAAAAAAAAAAAAAAACTCAAAATGGATGAAAGGCCTAAATGGGAGACAGGAAACCAAAATTGTAGAGAACACAGGCAGCAGCCTCTTTGACTTCAGCCAGTGCAACTTCTTACTAGACACGTTGCCAGAAACCAGGGAAACAAGGGCAAAAATGAACTATTGGAATTCCTCCAAAATATAAAATGTTTCTGCACAGTGAAGGAAACAAGCAACAAACCTAAAAGACACCGTACAGAATAGGAGAATATATGCTGGGCAGCCCCGATGGCACAGCGGTTTAGCGCCGCCTGCAGCCCAGGGCGTGATCCTGGAGACCCTGGATCAAGTCCCACGTCAGGCTCTCTGTATGATGCCTGCTTCTCCCTCTGCCTGTGTCTCTGCCTCTCTCTCTCTCTCTTTGTCTCTATGAATAAATAAATAAAAGTCTTTTTTTTTAAAAAAAAAAGGAGAATATATGTTAAATGACATATCTGATAAAGGGTTAGTACCAAAATCTATAAAGAACTTATCCAAGATTACAACCCAAAAATGAATGATCCAATTTAAAAATAGGTAGGGGTGCCTGGGTGGCACAGTTGGTTAAGCCTCAGACTCTTGGTTTCAGCTCAGGTCATGATCTCTGGTGGTATTGATCCCCAAATTAGGCTCCCCACCCAGTTCAGAGTCAGCTTGGGATTCTCACTCCCTCTGCCTCTGCTCTTCCTGATTGTGCTCGTGATCTCTCTCTTTATATCTCAAATAAAAATAAATTAATTTAAAAATTTTTTAAAAAGCGCAGAAGACAGAATAGACATTTTTCCAAAGAAGACACAGAGACGGCTAACAGATGTCTGAAAAGATACTCAACATCACTCATCATCAGGGAAATACAGATCAAAAGCGTGATGAGATAGCACCTCACACCTGTCAGAATGCCTAAAATGAACAACACAGGAAGCAATAGATGTTGGCAAGGATGCAGGAAAAGGGGAACCCTCTTGCACTGTTGGTGGGAATGCAAACTGTTGCACCCACTGCAGAAAACAGTATGGGGCACCTCAGAAAGTTAAAAATAGAACTACCCAATATTCCAGTAATTTCACTATTGGGATTTACCAAAGGATACAAAAATACAGATCTGAAGGGCAAATGCACCCCAATATTTGTAGCAGCATTATCAGCAATAGCCAAACTATCACCCAAAGGTCCATCAACTTATGACTGGATAATGAGGATGTGGTCTATATATACAATGGATGTTTACTCAGCCATCGAAAAATGACATCTTGCCATTTGCAATGACATGGATGAGGCAGAGAGTCTTATCTTAAGTGAAATAGGTCAATCACAGAAAAAAGACCAAATGAATTCACTCATGGAATTTAAGAAACCAAACAGATGAACACATGAGAAGGGGGTAAAAAGAGAGAAAAGGAAAGAAATCATAAGAGATTCTTAATGATAAAGAACAAAAAGGAGCGATGATGGAGGGAGGGAGGTGGCAGATGTTCTAAATGGGTGATGGGTTTTAAGGAGGGCACTTGTTATGTTGAGCACTGGGTGTTACATGTAAGTGATGAACCACTAAATTAAAATTAAAAAAAAAAAAAAAACACCTTATGTGTTTGTCTCTGTCTCAGCCTACGACTTCTCCTAAAGTTTTCTCAAGGGCAGCCCGGGTGGCTCAGCAGTTTAGCGCTGCCGTCAGCCCAGGGCCTGATCCTGGAGACCCTGGATCGAGTCCCATTTCAGGCTCCCTGCATGGAACCTGCTTCTCCCTCTGTCTGTCTCCGCCCCTTCCTCTCTCTCTCTCTCTCTCTCTCTCATAAATAAATAAATAAAATCTTTAAAAAAATAAAAAAAAATAAAGTTTTCTCAAGTTATAAGACTTTTCCTACCTGACCATGCCCTTTGGCCTACCACTAGTATGGACTCTTACTTAAACTCTGTCCTTTTCCTCTGTTACTTCAGCTCCAACTTCATCCACCCCGCAGCCATCTTTTCCACATTCCCATCAATCTCACATCCCTACCTAACTAAATCCTATCATTCATCACCTTTGCTATTTGCAGTGGGACACCTGCAATTACCATTTAGTGAAGCCTATGAAAATCATGTGGGGATACTTATGGGAAGACATCCTGGTTGGCCTCAACTAAGAGTTACTTAGTAGGAGAGAGGAAGGCAGGAGAATATTTGAGGATGTTATTGTCCTGGTCCTTCCCTGGTGTCCCAGAGTTACTGTCGGGTGGCCTTCTCCTACAGCTCCCTTCCCTATCCTCATAAGGTGGTAACAATTCATTTCTCTTGAGAGGCCAGGATGCTTCACCATCCCTTTTTGATTCCTCTTAACCCTCCCACATCCTTGTAAGCACTTCATTATTCCTATTTAAGTATACCAACCATTTCCCCCCAGCACAGTAACCTAGTAAAGGTAGCAGGCACATATTACCAAAAATAAATTGAAAATATCTCAAAATAGAACATATACTAGTCCATAGAGCAAATCTCAAATCAAGTTAATGATATGAAGTCACACAGACCAAGTTCTCTGACGATAAGGCACTTAAGTTAGAAATCAATATCAAAAAGTTAACTAGAGGGCAGCCCTGATGGCTCAGCGGTTTAGCACCTGCCTTCAGCCCAGTGCGTGATCCTGGAGTCCCGGGATAGAGTCCCACATCGGGCTCCCTGTGCCTGTGTCTCTGCATCTCTCTCTCTCTCTCTCTCTGTGTGTCTTTCATGAATAAATAAATGAATAAATAAAATCTAAAAAAAAAAAGTTAACTAGAAGGAAACCTATATGGTTGGAAATTAAGAAACAGAATTCTAATTCTCCCATTTACTAAAGAAGGAAGAGAAGTCTGGTCCAACATGGAAAGAGTAAAGAGCTTGGACATTGTCACTTCCACCGTCACCAAAAACCAAGGGTAAACCAAGGGAACGTCAACAACACTTCTTAGATCTATCAGAGAATTAAAGGCACAGGGGAAAGCACCACCCCAAAAACTGGGAGACAAGTGAACACAGAAAATGACAGCTTTCTGGGAGTAGAAACAGTAACTGGAGACCGGCCAAAATATTTAGAGGGGATCGACTGCTTATTGGAGACGGAATGGGCTAACTTCAGAGATAAAAACTCCTAAGGGTCTGCCCTCCATGGAACCCTCATAGATTCATGAGTTTTACTTCCAGCAGCCTCACCAGATTCTCATGATGAAGATTAGGAAAAAATCCCCTTGTGATCAGCAAGGAGAAGGGACAAGTTAACCTTTAGAAAGAAGCCCAGAGAGGACTGTCTGGCCTCAAGGAAAACTATCTTATGAGAACCTAATGAATCTAGGAAAGAATTCATTAAAAAAAAAAAAAACTGAAACAAAACATGAAAAACACTGAGACGGACCTGCAAAGGTTCGAGCCCAGGTCATAGGCTCACTAGAAGACTGACCAAATGATGGGAGTATGGAATGCTTCTGCTCCCCTTTACCTAACCACCACATCAATACGGTGGAAACTTTCAAAGGTCACAGCTAAAAGAGCTGCAATGCTCATACCCTATTTAAAGAGTCTAAAGGGAAACCAAAAAGACAGCGAAGGAGAGAAAAGCAAGGACATGAAAAGAAATTTGAGCATCTGAAACCACAGCTACAGCAAACGTTAAACAGCCTAATGCCTAACACAAAACTTCCCACTAAGCGCATATTTATATCAATTCCTATGATCTGATACCTCATGTCAGGCTTTCAGCAACAGATTTGATTATGATTATAATTGGAAAATTTTACAAACCCAAAATTAGTAATGGAACTAATTATAATTTTGTGGGATATACCTAGAGTAATGCTTTCTTTTATTAGGAAAAAAATTGTGTTAAAAAGTAATAAATTAAGCTACCAACTTAATCACAGAATAATAGACTCTGCAAAGAATATGGAAGGAATAAAAATGCATATACTGTATTGTTTCAAACAAACCCTGTGGTACACCTGGGTTGCTCAGTTGTTGGCCATATGCCTTTGACTCAGGTCATGATCAGGGTCCTGGGATCAAGTCCCACACCAGGCTCCCTGTGGGGAGCCAGCTTCTCCTCTGCCTATGTCTCTGTCTCTGTGTGTGTGTATCTTTCATAAATAAATTTTTAAAAATCTTTAAAAAAAAACCAACATTTGATTAAATTGATAGAATTAGAAGAAAATAATTTCACAGGTCTTGGCATGACTGATCAAAAATAAACAGACTTAAACAATATTAAGAATGAAAGGAGCACAAAACTATAGATGTTACATAATGAGTTATAAGAGGCCTCTGTTTCTGGTATTGAAGGACCAATGTAATTTAGACCAACTATGTCACTAAGAACAATAGCTGAACAGATGTTTCAAAACATCCTCTTGAAGGCACTTAAGCACTAAAAAGGCAGTGAAGTATTTGGGAGCTAAGACCCAGGAATGGTCAATCTGCATTTGAGCAGATCTAGGAAGAGCTGATAAGAGGATTAGTAAAGTGGGAGATGTGTCATAAATAAGATGAAAGAAAGAATGGACAGAGCAAATACAGTATCTGAAGAGAAAATAGCTGAGATTTTTCCAAAACTGAACGACATCAGTGCACGGGTTAAAGAGGCTCTAAGTGCACCCAAACTGTATTATTTATAAAAAGAAATACACACATGGGCACACCATTACAACTCCTGAAAATGAGAGACAAAGAGGGAAAATTTAACAGCTTCCTGAAGAAAAGACAGAGTCCTTTCAAAAGAAGCACAATTAGATTGACAGCGGTCTACTCAACAATAAAAGTCAAAGTATAAATTTTATCTTATAAAAAACTCCATTGTAGTAGACTAGAGAGGAGCTGGAAGTCAAAGAAAGATAAAACTCCCATTCTTGTTGGTAATGTAACTGGTGCCATGGCTATGGAAAACAGTATGAAGTTACCTTAAAAAGTTAAAAATAGAACTACCCTACGATCCAGTAACTCCACTACTGAGTATTTACCAAAAAAATACAAACACACTAATTCATACAGGTAATGCATTGTAGGAAAGAAACATGCAAGGATAATACATGTTTATATCAGCATTATTTACGGTAGTCTAAATTATGGAAGCATCTCAATTGTCCATGGAGAGATGAATGGATAAAGAAGATATGGTATATATACACAACAGAATATTATTCTACCATTACAAAGAATGAAATGTTGTTACCTGCAACAATGTAGATGGAGCTGGAGAATATAATGCTAAGAAAAATAAGTCAGTCAGAGTAAGACAAATACTATATGCTTTCACTCATAGATGGCATTTATGAAACAACAAAAAAACACACAGAGATATTTTTTTAAAGTAAGTAAAAAAGGAGAGAGGCAAACCAAGAAAGATTCTTAGCTATATAGAACAAACTGATGCTTACCAGAGGGGTGGTAGGTGGAGTGATGGGTAAAATAGGCAATGGGTTTTAAGGAGTGCATTTGTCATGATGAGCACTGGGTGATGTATCGGTATAGTGTACCATCATTCTGTGGTACACCTGAATTACTATATGGTACACCTGAAACCAATATAACACAGTCTGTTAACTATACTGGAATTTAAAACATTTTTTAAAATACTTCTAGATTTTGCTTACTAACCCTTCATCAGATACATAATTAGCAAATATCTTCTCCCATTCCATAGGGTGTCTTTTAGTTTTATTGTTTCCTTCACTGTGCAGAGCTTTATATCTGCACTATTGAAGTCACAATAGTTCATTTTTGCTGTTCTCGTATGAATATTCCTTGAAAAGATAAAAATAGAACTACCCTATGACCCACCAAGTGCACTACTACATATTTACACAAAAGATACAAAACACTGATTTGAGGGGAGAAATGCACCCCTACTATTTATAGTAGCATTATCAATAGCCAAAGTAGTAAAAAGTCCAAAGGCCTATTAAATGATGAATGTATAAAGAAGATGGTGTATGTGTGTGTGTGTATAAATATAGATATAAATACAAATACAGATATAGATATATATGAAGTGGAAATTACTCAACCATCAGAAGAATAAAATCTTGCCATTTGCAATGACATGGATGGAGCTAGAGAGTATTATACTAAGCAAAATAAGTCAGAGAAAGACAAATACTATATGATTTCCCTCATATTGGGAATTTAAGAACCAAAACAGATGAACATAGGGAAAGAAGGAAAGAGAGAGGGAAGCAAACCATAAGGGACTCTTAATGGTAGAGAACAAAATGAGGGTTCATGGAGGGAGGTGGAAAGGGATAAGCTAGATGAGTGATGCATAATAAGGAGAGCACTTGTAGGGATGAGCACTGGGTGTTATATATCAGTGATGAATCACTAAATTCTACACCTGAAACCAAATTTACCATATATGTTCACTAACTAGAATTCAAATAAAAAGTTGACAAAATATTTCTATAAATAAAGAACCAGACACAGGATTTTAAGGCAAATACTACCAACCAAGGAAAAGTAATCTATTTTAGATAACTGGAAAAAGAGGGAAACACCTCTACTCTTTAAATGATAACTTCAATACCAAAACTTGTTAAAGACAAAATAAACTAATCTCACTCTCAACCATACTTGCAAAATTCTTAAAGAAAACAGACTCCTACAATGTATTAAAAATGTAATACCTTATGTCATGAACAAAGTTGAGTTTATTCCAGTACTAATTCAGAGTTTATTTCACATCAGAAAATGAATTATGCAAATAACTACATTAAAGGACAAAATAAAGAAAAATCACATGGCAATCTCAGTAGAGGCAGGAAAGTCATCTGTTTTATTAAACATTTATGCCTGTTTATAATTTTATAAAAAAAAACAACACTTCTCAGCAGACCAGGAATAGAAATGAAGTTCCTTAAGCTATTAAAATATTTATACACCAAAACTCAACTGCAAATATCCTCCTCCAAAAGCGAAACATTAAAATTACCTTGAGATCATAAATAAGCAGGGGAACCATTATCCCTACTTTTATTCAAGATTGTAGTTTTTCTTTTTTTCACTTAGATTTTACTTAGTTAACAGAATGCAGTATTGGTACTGGTTTCCGGAGTAGAATTCAGTGATTCCTCACTTAGATATAATATGCAGTGCCCATGACAATAAGTGCCTTCTTTTTTTTTAATTTTTATTTATTTATGATAGTCACAGAGAGAGAGAGAGGCAGAGACACAGGCAGAGGGAGAAGCAGGCTCCATGCACCGGGAGCCCGACGTGGGATTCGATCCCGGGTCTCCAGGATCGCACCCTGGGCCAAAGGCAGGCGCCAAACCGCTGCACCACCCAGGGATCCCCAGGTGCCTTCTTTAATACCTAGCTATCATCCAGTGTAGCTCAGTGGTTAGACATCGGCCTTCAGCTTGGGTCATGATCCTGGGGTCTTGGGTTGAGCCCTTCATTGAGCTCCATGCTTGGTGGGGAGCCTGAATCTCTCTCTTCCACTCTTCCTGCAGGATCTTTCTCTCTCTGTCTGTCTCTCTGTCTCTCTCTGTCAAATAAATAAATAAAATATTTTTTAAAATAGTAATAATACCCACATCCATCTAGCCCATCCTCACCATCTCCCTCCATCAACCCTCACTGTGTTCTCTGATGTAAAGAGTCCTTTATGGCTTGTCTCCTTATTCTTTTCCCCCTTTCCATATGTTCATCTATTTTCTTTCCTAACATTTGCATATGAGTGAGATAATATGGTATCTGTCTTTCTCTGACTCACTTATTTCCCTCTAGTTCTATCCACATTGTTGCCAATGGGAAGATGTCATTCTTTTTGATGACTGAGAGATATTCCATTGTGTATACATACTTAAGATTATATGGAAGATCTAGAAAGTACAATAAAGCAAGGATAGATACCAATAGATACCAATAGATAATTGGTATAAGAACCGGAAATAAAAAAGCAAAACTGTCATCATTTACAAATGATGTATGGTGGTCTTCATAGAAAAACTAAAAGAATGTACAGATAATACACTAAAATTGGAAGATCTTAACAAGGTTACTGGGCACAAAATCGATATACAAAAACTGAATTGCATTCTATATACCCACAAGCATATTAGAAAATTAAAATTTTATGATGCCACTTAAATAGTATCCAAAATGTAAAGTACATAGGAATAACCCTAATGACAACAGGCAATCCTTCATGGAAAGATGCATATGATTCATGGACAGTCTCTAGAGAAAATCTAAACAAATGGAAATATACACAGACTTACATCACATAGCATCAGTAAACAACTCCTTGCTCTAATGGCTCTGGAAATTATACCACTTTTGGACATCTCTTTTTTTGATTTACAAGTGACCCTTGAACAACACGGGTCTGAACTATGAAAAACCACTTACACATGGATTTTGTACAGTACAGTGCTCCAAATGTATTTCCTCTTCCTAGTGATTTTCATAATAAAATTTCCTTTCCTCTAGCTTGCTTTACTGTGCCAATACAATATATAATACATATAACACAAAATATGTGTTGATCAACTATTTATGTGATCAGTAAGGTTTCCAGTCAACAGTAGGCTTTTAGTTGTTAAGTTTTGGGGGAATTAAAGTTTTATGCAGATGTCTGCTGCCCAAAGGGCTGGTGCTTCTTACCCTTAGTTGTCCCAGGGTCATCCATAAATATTTTGTTACCTAAGTTGAATTGTGTATCATGCTTGGGTTGGAATTCTGTCAATAAAATGTTGTAGACAAGAGGTTATAAGGAAATGAGGAGACCAGCAAGCTTACTTCTAGCATATCAATTAATGTTATAGAAATAGCTATGTTTAAAGAACTTTACAAATTGGGGGGTTTTTTCGGGAATTTTTGGGTGGATATCTGAAGGAATCTCAGATACCTTGTACTGCAAAGATCAATATCCTGAAACTTAACTTTTGTGCTTTATGCTTTAAAAACATGCCTTCCTCCATCCTGAGTTATGTTACAGAAATGTCCCACTGAAATGAGTTTTTAATTTGAAAATGGTGGTGGAGGTATATAGTGGAGTGCGGAGAAAAACCCATCCTGCACATTTAGAATGAATCAATTTTATAGGAGTCCAGGCTCTCCAGGAGTAGAAAGATGAGTGGGGGATGTGAGGATGCCTGTCTCTTTTTTTTGATTGTACAGATTCTAATTCAGTGCTGAGCAGTCTGGATCTTAGAAGAGCAGTGGGTGGATCAGGAGGAAAAAAGTTCTGCAGATCTGAAGAAAGGAAGTGTGATCAGGGAGTGGTAGAGGACGCTGGTTAGGAGGGGAGCATGTTACCAAGGGGAGCATGTGACTGTGTGTTTACCACCCTATTGACATCATTTAAAAAGTTGACTGGAGCAGAGTGGGTACCCACCCAATGTTTATTATTCTGTTGAATGCAGCATAATGGTATGAAAAAGTATTTCACTGGGGACACAGGGAGCGCTGCCTACGTCATCAGAAACCCTGGCTAGAAAATGATTTCAAAATAAAATTGATAGATTAGAGTTAAAAGGCTTCAGGATTTGAAGCTGAGGACATGGGGATAATGATACTTCTGGGCCACTTTGTCTATCATATTATCAGGTCAATGGACCAGAACTTTTGTGGGAAAACCTGAGACTATTCTATACACCAGGCCACCTGCCATGGACATAGCCTCACAAGGGAGCATTGGAATGAACTGGTATGAGACTATCCCTGGAGATCCAGTTAGAATGGTAATACCTCACAGAAAATAGTTGTTGGCCTTATTATACTTGGCTCCTCACAGTGACCGGTTAGGATCTCACACCTGCCTGTGTGCATATATTCCTTACCACTGTAAACAAGCTTCTGGTTTGGAGCAGAATTCACTGCACCCTCACTCTGTGACTGTGGATCCCTCTTCCGGGCCTGAGATCAGCACAGCCAATGTCATCGTCTTCATGTACCAAAGCCCATGGAGAAGGTCAGTGAACGTGCTCACTTCTGCAGTGAAAGCTGACCCTGACTTGGTTGGCATCCTTCAGAGATTAATCCCCCTGGTTCCCTCAGTGACCACCTGTGTTCAGATGCCACCAAGGGTCTGCACATGGAGGCCATGAAGGAGACTCCATTAACCTCCAGCTTGTCCATTTTTCCCTCTCTAGTTGCCTACCTCCGTCTCTGCTTTTCTAATTCTCTCCCGACTACTCTGTTCTCTGAATCACCCCCCTGAGCTTCCATCAGGCTCTCAGAGTCTGCCCAGCAGTGCTCATGCCTCTGGATGAGGGGCACGTGCCTTGCATGTGTCTGGTGGGGCCAGTCTGGTTTGCAAAGACCCGTCTGTAACTGATGCAGAGAGGGAGACAATCCAGAAGCTCAGTCTTTCATTTCCAGAACTTGAGGGAGCAGTACCTTAATACCTGGCTATTTGATTCTGATTCCAAATGACCAGGGAGCTATGCCTAGCCTGCCTAGTCACCCTCTCAGTCTCTTTTTCCACCTTTGGCTTTTCTCCTCATTTATTCTGTGCCATGATTTGGGTCCTTAGTTCTCTGTCTCCTGATGAGCTTCTCTCTGTCCCTTCCCTGCAGGGTCACCTATTCCTAACTTTTCCACATATACACCGTTTTATTTTTTTTTATTCTCTCTTTTTTTTAATAAATTTATTTTTTATTGGTGTTCAATTTACCAACATACAGAATAACACCCAGTGTTCATCCCGTCAAGTGCCCCCCTCAGTGCCCGTCACCCACTCACCCCCACCCCCCGCCCTCCTCCCCTTCCACCACCCCTAGTTCGTTTCCCAGAGTTAGGAGTCTTTATGTCTGTCTCCCTTTCTGATATTTCCCACACATTTCTTCTCCCTTCCCTTATATTCCCTTTCACTATTATTTATATTCCCCAAATGAATGAGAACATATAATATTTGTCCTTCTCTGATTGACTTACTTCACTCAGCATAATACCCTCCAGTTCCATCCACGTTGATGCAAATAGTGGGTATTTGTCATTTCTAATGGCTGAGGAATATTCCATTGTATACATAAACCACATCTTCTTTATCCATTCATGTTTCTATGGACACCGAGTCTCCTTTCACAGTTTGGCTATTCTGGACATTGCTGCTATAAACATCAGGGTGCAGGTATCCCGGCGTTTCATTGCATCTGTATCTTTGGGGTAAATCCCCAACAGTGCAATTGCTGGGTCATAGGGCAGGTCCATTTTTAACTCTTTGAGGAACCTCCACACAGTTTTCCAGAGTGGCCGCACCAGTTCATATTCCCACCAACAGTGTAAGAGGGTTCCCTTTTCTCCGCATCCTCTCCAACATTTGTGGTTTCCTGCCTTGTTAATTTTCCCCATTCTCACTGGTGTGAGGTGGTGTCTCATTGTGGTTTTGATTTGTATTTCCCTGATGGCAAGTGATGCAGAGCATTTTCTCATGTGCTTGTTGGCCATGTCTATGTCTTCTTCTGTGAGATTTCTCTTCATGTCTTTTGCCCATTTCATGATTGGATTGTTTGTTTCTTTGGTGTTGAGTTTAAGAAGTTCTTTATAGATCTTGGAAACTAGCCCTTTATCTGATATGTCATTTGCAAATATCTTCTCCCATTCTGTAGGTTGTCTTTTAGTTTTGTTGACTGTATCGTTTGCTGTGCAAAAGCTTCTCATCTTGATGAAGTCCCAATAGTTCATTTTTGCCTTTGTTTCTTTTGCCTTCATGGATGTATCTTGCAAGAAGTTACTGTGGCCAAGTTCAAAAAGGGTGTTGCCTGTGTTCTCCTCTAGGATATTGATGGAATCTTGTCTCACATTTAGATCTTTCATCCATTTTGAGTTTATCCTTGTGTATGGTGAAAGAGAATGGTCTAGTTTCATTCTTCTGCATGTGGATGTCCAATTTTCCCAGCACCATTGATTGAAGAGACTGTCTTTCTTCCAATGGATAGTCTTTCCTCCTTTATTGAATATTAGTTGACCATAAAGTTCAGGGTCCACTTCTGGGTTCTCTATTCTGTTCCATTGATCTATGTGTCTGTTTTTGTGCCAGTACCACACTGTCTTGATGACCACAGCTTTGTAGTACAATCTGAAATCTGGCATTGTGATCCCCCAGAAAACCCAAAAGCCTCCACCCCAAGATTGCTGGAACTCATACAGCAATTTGGCAGTGTGGCAGGATATAAAATCAATGCCCAGAAGTCAGTGGCATTTCTATACATTAACAATGAGACTGAAGAAAGAGAAATTAAGGAGTCAATCCCATTTACAATTGCACCCAAAAGCATAAGATACCTAGGAATAAACCTAACCAAAGAGGTAAAGGATCTATACCCTAAAAACTATAGAACACTTCTGAAAGAAATTGAGGAAGACACAAAGAGATGGAAAAATATTCCATGCTCATGGATTGGCAAAATTAATATTGTGAAAATGTCAATGTAACCCAGGGCAATTTACACGTTTAATGCAATCTCTATCAAAATACCATGGAGTTTCTTCAGAGAGTTAGAACAAATTATTTTAAGATTTGTGTGGAATCAGAAAAGACCCCAAATAGCCAGGGGAATTCTATACACCGTTTTATGACATGTGAAAACTTTTCCTAGTTCCTTCTCTCTATTGCAGTCTCTCTAGTTCTCTCTTTGGCTTTAACTTTTCTCCTTTTTTGTTTGGTGTGGGTGGGATCTCTCTACTATGTCTAGGACTACTTTTTCTCATTTCTTTCTTCTCTCGATCCTTCCGCTTGGTGTTTGTGAAAGTGGGTATTTTCTACTTACCTGGTATTTTGCTTTCTTGTTCCCTGGAGAAAGAGAGGTTGAAAAGTGATTCAAGGATGATCCTCCCTTAGTGATTGTGCTCCAGAGCTTGAGGCTGATGTTTTTGCTATGTTTCTGTAAGCCAGATTAAGAGTAAATGGGACTCAAATATTTGGGGGTTAAAACTGAGTTAGATGGAAAGATCTTCCTGACAGAGAGAGGCAGTAACCATTATGAATAAGGAGATCCTCCTCTTTCTCTTGGTTTCTGTACTTGGGAAGCTGGCCAGATGTTTACAGTAGTCCTTCCACATGTGAAGTGAAACCACAGAGAGAGGGAGAAGAAACAGAGATCACATCTAATGTTTTTTAATGTGCAATACATGGCAACCTCTAATTACATGTTATTTTAGCTAATCCTTATTTTATAGGAGAAAAAACTTGTGACTCAGCTAGCCAACTGCACATTATAATGACAATGTCAAGTTTGAATTTCAGGTATGCTTGCCTCTATAGTCCCTGTCCTTAGCCTCTTAGCCTCACTGCTTCCCTATAAGGTGAGATACCAGGTTCCAGATATTTGTTGAGTGTCTAAATATATAGGTATTCACCTTCTAAAATCATCCATTTGTTAGTCTAGGAATCTTTCTGTGCTTCAGCTTTTTTCTCTTCTATCAGTATGCACTTCTCTCCCTCTTTCTCTCTCTCTCACGATCTCTCATTTTTTTCTCTTTCTTCTCTAAGCTCCTTAGAGCCATTCCAGATTTCTTTCTCGAAATTTACAATGGAAATTAGCTGAGATTCACTAATACCACAGAACAGCTGAAATTATCTAATCTTCCCATGTTGAATAATTCTTGATTACTAAAGTCTCCAATTTCTTATTCATCCCGCTTTGGACATACACTCATTCAGAGGAAGATCATTAGGCATACCTTTGCATATCATTTCCTTTCTCCTTCCCTTGGTTTTTTGGTTCTTTTACTCTTTAAGTTTCCATATGGCAGGTGACTGCATTAAGGGAAAAGAGCAACACGTGTAGTCTGGTTTCACTATAGGTTCTAATGGGACAGTAAGTTCACATTAGGGCTCAGATAGTGAATGGAGAAGGCCAAGGAAGAGCAAGTCCTATGGGATGGAGATAGGCAACATATGAAGTTAGAACTTCAGCTATGATATGAAATTGAGGTTATTTTTGGTAATTCCATTATTTATGGTGTCTCCCATTAGTTCAGATCAATAGGAAGGATCTTCTGGGAGAGCATGTAACCTACATTTACCTTTTGCACATCACAGGAATCTAGCCCATCACAAACACCTGCCATGCTCAGCATTGGCACATGCATAACACGTGTTGGCCAGGCCAGGCCATTGTCACGGACTGCAGGCACTCCAGAGGGCCTCAGGTTCAGAGATATAGGGAGAGATAGAAGTGTATCCAGGAGCAAATAGGTAGCTGAACCAAAAAGAAGGCAGAAGACTAAAAAACAATGAGAGAATTTAGAACATTTCTACAATTTACCTCAATGGGCTAAATCTCTGTTGTGGGCCAGTTATGACCATACCCAGTGAGGAGCAAAGAGACTACTCAGTGTCCATCTCACTTAAGAAAAAGAGATATTGGAATGGACTTAAAATAGATAACAGGGGAAATGGTAGGTCTATAGAAACACTTCTGCAGTGAGTTTGTAAGACATTGACATGGGTTGCTAAGTTGTAACAGAGTTGCCAGCAGAAGAAGCTTCCAGGGACTCTCAGTGATGATTGGTTGTCCTTCCTTAGAAATCATTTACATCTGTCTTCCACATGCCTTCTCAACCATGCATCCATATGCTTTGGTCTGTACAACTTTGTTAGGTCCTCCATGGCAAAAATCTGTTACCCGTTGCCTTCTAATTTTATTCCTAAATTCCTCAAAGTTCATACACATGTGTTAGTGAAAATCATGGCATTCCAAAGTTACCTCTCAAATCTGAAAATCTTCAAAACTGCCACAATTACACAGCATTCTGAATAATGTGTAAATTCAGAAGGAAAACCAAGGATATCTTTCTGGCCATGTAAGGATTTGTTTCAATCTTTCTTTTTTTTTTTAATGTTTTTAAATATTTTTAAGGTTTAAAAAGTGTTTAAAGTTTGTAATTCCTAGTAGGAAAACATTATCTGAATGAATACCCTAATGACAAACCACTGTAGAATGTTTCAGTTGCATGTGGGGCAGAGGGGTAGGGATTCTCTTCACAGCACCCCAGCTTTCTTCTTGAGAAGGTCAGAGGTACACTGGTTTGTATTATTGGGACATCCATTAGGTGATCGAAGTTGCTTTTCTTTCAGCAAGGGCTTTGTCAGAAGGGCATTATACTTGACCTCCAAATTTGGCTGACAATTTACTGATGAGTTTCATAACCTTTGGGTTGCTCTGATATTTTGACATATTTGCTGGGTTCTGGGCTACATCCTGGAAGGCCACCATAACTTCTGGATCCTGCATGGCTGCAAGAACCTCTGGGTCACTAAGAATTTCATTGAGCCCAGGCATTCCTGCCATTCCAGGCATCCCCCCTGCCATTCCAGGCATTCCTCCAGGAAAATTACTAGGCATTCCCCCTGGAAAGCCACCTGGGAAAGAGCCATACTGAGCTCCTGATTGTCGTCTGGCTTCTTCCTCCCTCTGGGCTCTTTCATGTTCTTCCCGAGCCTTCTTAACCCTTTCTATTCTTTCTCTGATCTCTTGCTCTTCACATTTTCGTTCATACTTCCTCCGATGTTCAGCAATTTTCTGGGCCCTGGGTTGAACTTCTTTCAGCATTGCACTAGCATCTTCATCATAATCCAGTTTACAAGCAAGGGCAAGATCATGTGCTGCTTCTTCCCAATGACCCAGAAGTCTGTGTGCTTTCCCTCGCCACTTGTAAGGCTGCGCTGAATCAGGATTTATTTCGATAGCTCTGTCACAGTCTCGAATGGCAGCATTTGGCTTCTGTAATTTGATGAAGACACTGGCTCTTTTGGCATACAAAATGGCTAAGCGAGGATTTAGTTTGATGGCATCTGTGAACAAGTCAATGGCTTTCTGTAGTTCACCATCATTTAGGGCATCAATGGCAGCCACTTTTTTATCATTTGCCTGATCCATCATTTCCTCGGTTATCTCTACATTTTCATCTCCCATTTCTTGAGGGGCATCAGTATCTGGTTCAATTACACCTTCATTGTCAATTTCTAGATCACTTTCCTCACTTGATGGTTCGTCTGTCTTTATGTTTTCCTCCGCCTTCTTACTATCTGTTTTTTCTTCCTTGACATTGTCTTCTGATTTAGTTTTATGAGTAGCAGGTGGTATTTTACCCCCCATGCTCTCCACCCACTCCCGCAGGAAACGCATTTCCTCGGTGTGCAGAACGCTCGGATCCTGCTTACACATTTTCACGAAGGCCCGAAGCTCGCTCACTTTGCGGGGGTCCATGATCCAGAGGCGCTGGCGGGCGGCGGGCGGCAGGCGCGGCGAGGCTGCGGCCGGGTTCCAGGCGCGGGTACTAGCCCAGCGTGACCGTGTGGAAGGGGGCGGCGACCGCGAAGCCTGTGTCAATCTTTCTAATGATGGAGCTGATGCAGTAGGATGCAGAGTAAGGCCCGGCAGACAATGGTTCTCACTTACGAGGTCTTTCTAATTTCACTTTTTGCTCCTGGTGAACAGGCTCACTGTAGTTTACTGTCTCCAATATTTCTGATGTGAGACCCCACCTAGCTAGATACAACTACTTGGTTCTCTCCCTCCGCAGATAGGTGGCAAAATCTTCCAAACAACTCTAAGTTGTGCATCTTCCTGATCTCTGGTTGTGGATGTCTCACTAACAAAGAGCTCTATAGATCCTGGTTGCCGTTCCTTTTAGCAAGGCCAAATCCAGGGTTCACCCTCATTTCTTTCTAGAGGTTTTCATCATGTCTATAATTTTGAAAGATTAATAGGCCTCCTTTTGCTTTTTCAAATCTGATTTCTAAATCATCATTGTCCCTGTTAGTTAGAAATTGATTACCCCCTTTACAGTGAACCTTACCTTGTCTGAGCTGGAATCAGGAGGGTGGATGCCATTGCCTTCTTCCTGAGGGATGCCTGTTGATCTAATCTTATTTTATTAGGAGATTTTTCAGCCTGGCTCTTAGCTCTCAGTCTTGAGAAGCAATAGAAATCTTCACTCAATTTTCAAAGAACCCCCTTGAGTTAACACTTTTTATTTGGTCTTGTAAAAGCAGGGTTTTGTCAAATAGAGAAAATGTGTGAAGAGTCTATTCCAGAAAGAGGGACTAGTTTACACAGAGACCTGGAGGTCAAGAAACTATGGTGTTTGTGGGGGAATGTGAGCTGTGGCTGGAATTCAGGGTGTCTGTAGGAGAGTAGGGAAAATTGAATATTATTGGGACTTAATATATTATGGAGGTTAGAAAGAGGAGAGTGGAAGGTGACTTTGTGGTTTTTGATTTAGGTTACTAAGAGTTCAAATAATACCATTAAATAAGAAAGGAGTTTAGGAGGAGGAACCATGGATCCTCCTGGGGACACTGATAACTATGCAGGCTGGTTTCTATCCTTTGTCTTTGTACTGGACCAAGTCTAAACCAGACCTGACATACTGGAACTTTCATTGAAATAGTCTCAAAAACCTACAGAGCAGGAAACTACACCCCTGAGGCACTTGTATCATTGTTTAAAAGCCCTGTGGGACAGAAAATTCCTCTAACTACCATTTCTGCTTGTCCTAAACTTGAATGAAACAAAACCACTGATCACCATAGAGGTTTTCCCTCAGCAAACTACCTCAACTGCACTGAAGCTCCTTTTTTTTTATATATATATATCTGCCACCTCCTCCTTCCTCTCCCAATATAAAAATATTGGCATTCTCTCTAGGTAATATCTGGTGGTTCACAGGGCCAGAAGTACCGCTTCCGTGGTAATTTAGAATGTCATTTTCTGAACTTATATCATAAATATGCTATTTAATTAGGTATCTTCTTGTACCCTCCTACCCACCCCAACCCTTTTCTGTATATTTTTAGGTCTGTTAATTCTCCTTTTAATTATGAGGTCAAGATTGGACTATAGGTGTGGGGGATAGCAACAGGAGGATTTTCACTTCCTTTTAGCATTTTAGGCCCTAGGACACTAAGTGACCCACGGGGGGGGAAAAAAAAACTTACCATGTGGTCAACCCCAGCAGGAGCTAGGAGCCCTCCAACATAAGGGCTGGAAGCCAAAACTCAAGCAAGTAATAAAATGTTTGTGTGGACTTTTTTTTGAGACCTCTTAGTGATAATATATTAAGTGGCTACTAGTGGTAGAGTTGAGTGCTCAACCATGTCTCAGCCACTCTCCTTGGAGACACTTTTGAGGAAATAAGCAATGTAGCAAGATGACAGAAAACTTTCACTTTCAGTCTAAAGAAGAGAAGTCTTAGTGACTTCAAATATCTAGATGACAAGATTCTTACCCTCTGTGGGTTCCAGTTGCTGTTGAGAAGTTGATTAGCCTATGAGCTCTCCAAAAAAAATGCTGTCATGCACACATGTTTTGGCACAACATCTCTGAGATGCATGGACACCCTGAATCAGACTTTGTTCTTTGTATTCCTATGATCGTGTAATATACTTTTCTCTCCCTTAACTCACCAGCGTTGTGCTTTGAGCATTCAGCATATGTGTAACATCAGAACTTTCCCTCTCAGACATCTCAGACATCATTGTGACTCATAGTTTCTTGTCATTTTAACCAAAGCTCTATCACGTCTTTCTTTGAATTTTATTTCCATATATGTGATTATGCTACTGCTAATACCATTAGGGATTTTGAGGGGTCCAGCAAATAACACTGCTCTTCCCACCTGGTTCTGAATCATCTGAGCAATGAGACAGGTTGCAGGTGGAGGCTAAAACAGCACCTTTATTTTAACAAAGCAGACATTGGGTTTCCTAATCCAGAAGCAGAGAATGAAACAGACAAACCTATTCCCCTGTAACTGACACGACTGTACAACCACAAAGTCTCCCTAACCAGGGGTAGAGTCTGCTCTGGAGAAGGCCACTCACTCCCAAGGGTAAAGTGACCTCAAGAAAGGGACAGAAAACTCGTGCTTGGTTTCTCCTTCTCGAATCACGAATTCAGTAAGCCACTCCACTCCCCATGGGAGGATGTGAATGACGAAGAATAAGGTCAAGCATGTTATGTTATCACAGTTTCAGCCATGTGAAAGGAAACATCGGGAATATGGAAGAACTTATTCCTTCCCTACCCACCCCTAACAGTATCTAGCATTGTATTCTTACCCCATTAAGTCTATGATTAACCATAAGGGGTAAGACACATAAATAGTCCTACGTCCACCATCCTATTGGCTGCTCCTCCAACACAAATCACTGCTCTGCAGAAAGGCTCTTGGAATTTTTGTAAAGTTGTATCTTGCTTGCAAGTAGTTCTAAAAGGAATCAGAACAGTATGTGTAATCATTCTGAAGCCAATCTGGACCCACAGCTGAAAACTTCCTCCCTGTTCCTCTCTCCTTGCCGAACTCTGCTCAACTGCATTGCCAACATAACTTACCAGAGGTTCTTTGATTAGATTAGATAAAATAATTAAATTACAATAAAAACTCATGGCATGTGTGAAATATTTAATAAACTAGTATGAATTTAAATGAGATTACACACCCTAGACTCTTTAAACAAGAAACCCAAAGGTTATGGGTGGTTATTTATCTTATATCTATACCCTTGGCAGAAGAAATCCCATAATCGTCTTCTGGTTTATCAGCGAAATCTCACAAATCTTTCTAAAAGTAGAGAGACACCAATTTACATATTACTACGGCCATTATTAAGACCACCAACAAAATGATATTTTAGAGATTCACCATTAGTTTTAGACCACTTATCAACAATTTCTGATTTCTAGTTTCAGAAAATTCTGTTTTGGAAAAAACTACAAGAATAAGTTTTTATGTTTTATAATAATAAGGGATTGTCTATAGCTAAAGGAATATGATTTTTTGTTATTTTCTTGCTGGTGATTCCTCAAGTAACAATTAAGAGAGCATGTGATTTTTCAAGTCAAGTTGCTAAAACTCAGCACTGGGATAGAACTAAAGGTACTGAGAAGGTAAAAACATACAGTATGAACAGTGGGAGCAACTATGTTTATTAATAAGTGGAATATGTGACAGTTAAAGTGCAGTACATATGCAACGTAGAGGGATTTTTAAGTGAACATTCATCATCTACATTATGAATGTCAAAGAACTGACGTGGTACCACCACAACTACCTTCCAGAGTGGACCAGCAGATCAGGCCATCCTCCGTGGACCAGTTTTTCTTCAGACACCATGAGATTTTCTCTATTATTTGCTGCAGTGATTCAGTGATAAACATCATCACCAGCCAACCCACAGAATGAGGTAGGATGTGATTTTCAAGTCCTTGTCCTATTTATTTATACAAATGCTTGGCTGATTAACCCCGGTATTTACCAGGGTTCTAGATGCTACTTCTCACCAGGTATTCTTTCTGGTACAATCAACCACGATAAGCATTTATATACTACTATAGATCCTCGGGCCTTCTTAGGTTGAGCTTCAGTGTCTTCTTGGACAGGTCCCAGGCTTGTCTGGAGCATAGCTCACTGCTTTCCCTTGCCCAGACTCTGACCTCAGCCACAACATGTCCACTGGTCCCAGGATCCCAAGCCACTTTTCGGGTTAAACATTGCCCTAAGACCCTTCCTGTCCTCTCTCACCCCTGAAGAGGAGTTCTAGGGACAAGTTCTAAGGGAACATCCCAAAGTACGGGTGATGGGAACTGCCTACTGCCTTGACATATCAGGAATCACCTAGAGGGAATCCAAAGCAGAAAAGAGTGGCAGTAATGGGGTAGGTCTGTTCTAAAATTAAGATAGACAACATGAGATATTTAAAGAGACAGAGAAGGAAGGGGAGTCCAACCAGAGGTCACTGTGTGGCAGACACCTACACCAAATATGAGAAAGGGAGAAGGAGAAGAAAACAGTGAGAAGTGGAAGTGCAAAAAGGAGGGGGAAAGACTAACATACGGGTAGAGTAAGAACGTGTGGGAAAAGGCCTGAGAGAAAAGAAAATGAAGAAGAGTGGTTGGCAGAACCGAAGGCTAAGAAGGAATATACTAACCATCTATAAGAATCTGAGAGTGGAAGGGATATCTCTATCCTAACTCAGAGACAAGTTGAAAAGTGCAAGAGAGATTAAACATGAACATGATGACTTCCTAAAAGTTGCAATAATGAGAAAAGAACATGAGAATTCTGAACACTCATTCTCTGATGATGGGAAAAGAACAAGACTTATCCTGGAAGCAAACAGACAGATCAGTTTTGTGAAGGTCCATTCCAGAAATGCTGTATTTGTGTCCCACTCATACCTTCCCTTGTCTCAGAGCAATGGTTGCATCCTTTGCACCCAACGGTGCATAGCCCTATATTCCAACCTCTGTAGGAAACTGCCTCTCATTAGGAAAGCATGCAAGAGCTCAGAACTAGGCCCCATCTCCCGCATGCACAGCATGGGTGGTGGATGCAGCAGCAACAACCACTGGGAGAGAGAGTCTGGAAAGAGAGTGGATGACTCTCTTTCCAGAGATTTGCAAATCATTCTCAGCTAAGGGGTAAGCATGGATGTTTCCAGAGATTTGCAAATCATTCTCACCTAAGGGGCAATGCTGAAGGGGAGAATGTTATTGTTTCCTCTGAAACTTCAACCCATTCATCATTTCAAATACATACAGTAAGGCTGAGCACTTTTTCTCTTCTAGGAAAATACATCTGTAAACATCTCCCAAATATGATCTTCTATAAGCTAACAGCCAGCATGCGGTTCCCTCAAATACTCCATTCCTCACTTTCTTAAACTTTCTTAAACTTTCCTCATTTGCCATGAGTACCAGGTCCAACCATCTTAGCTTTGCACCTCTGAACACATTTTGGAGAGTGGCTAATCCTTCAGTGTTTACAGCCCTGGGGCAGATGTGGTACTTCATTTAAGGCCTGCCCAAATCAGAATAAAGTGTAACTATCGCTTCCTCAGTTTTGATGTTACAATTCCATGTATGCCGCCTGTGGTGACCCTGGTATCCTCACTGCCCCACAACATTTCCAATTACATGTATTCCTAAAGTTCTAAAACATTTACCACCACTCATTATTCTTTTATAGCTGGGTCTCTGGGCTCAAGTGAGTACCTTACATTCCCTACAAACTATCTCACCTGTGCTTTCCTGTCCTCCCTCCTCAAGCAGGTCCAAGACAGTGGACCTAAGGAATGGCAGCACAGTAACAGAGTTCATCCTCGTGGGCTTTGAGCAGAGCTCCTCTTCCACTCGGGCATTACTCTTTGCTCTCTTCCTAGCCCTCTACAGCCTTGCCATGGCCATGAATGGCCTCATCATCTTCATCACCTGGACAGACCCCAGGCTCAACAGCCCCATGTACTTCTTCCTTGGCCACCTGTCCTTCCTGGATGTCTGCTTCATCACCACCACTATCCCGCAGATGCTGATCCACTTGGTGGTCAAGAACCACATTGTCTCTTTTGTCTCTTGCTTGACCCAGATGTACTTGGTCTTCTGTGTGGGTGTGGCTGAGTGCATCCTCTTGGCTTTTATGGCCTATGACCGTTATGTTGCTATCTGCCACCCACTCAGCTATGCCCAGATCATGAGCCGGCAGGTCTGTGTGAAGCTGGTGAGTACTGCCTGGCTCTTTGGGCTGATCAATGGCATCTTTCTTGAGTATATGTCATTCCGGAATCCCTTCTGTAGAGACAACCACATAGAGAACTTCTTCTGTGAGGCCCCCATAGTGATTGCCCTGTCTTGTGGAGACACCCGGTTTAGTCTGAGGATGATCTTTGTCGATGCCATTTTGGTGCTGCTCAGCCCCATGGTGCTCATTGTCATCTCCTATGCCCGCATCCTGGCCTCCATCCTTGGCAGAGCCTCCTCCTCAGGTCGAGGGAAGACCTTCTCTACTTGTGCCTCCCATCTGACTGTGGTCCTCCTTCTGTATACCTCTGCCATGTTCTCTTACATGAACCCTCGCAGCACACATGGCCCTGACAAAGACAAGCCTTTCTCCCTCCTCTACACCATCATCACCCCCATGTGCAACCCCATCATCTATAGTTTTCGAAACAAAGAAATGTTGGGAGCCATGGTGAGGGCCCTTGGGAGGATCAGCCTGGCCCAGGATGAGTCTGTCTAGTAGGATACCTTTAGGAAGAGAAGTTCCTTCCCCTATCCCTGACAACTGGGCAACTCTCCAATCCTGAAAGGCTCCAGGAAAGAGTTTCATCATTTTCTTCCTACTAGCATCAAACCAGAAGATCCCGTTGATGTATAATGTTCATCTGTATGATATTACTTCCCATGTAGATTTATCCTTTCAAATTCTCTTAATGATACATGTTCGTGATGGAGTGGCAAGTGTAATGAATTGGAAAAGATTATTACAAAACTGGCAGAAATGTTGTAGCCTTCTCCAGGATGGTAATAAGAAGAGTACCAGTACAGTCTTTGGGCATTTACTTCTAAAACAAATGCAATTAGCATGAGCTCCATCTTTGAGAAAAGAGCATATTGAGAACCAGGAGGGAAACAGAGGGATATAGAAGTTAGGGAAAAAGCAGTCAGTGGGAGAAAAATGTTAAGAGGTATACAATATTATACCTATATGGTGGCATCAAAACTATCCAAGAAGTTCCCAGAAAAAAATAAGCACTACTGTGTAGGTTTGGATTCCTCCTCAAAGGAGGTAAGAGGAGGGCCTCTATGCCAAATACATGTGAATTATTAATGGGAAGGTGCAAGGACAGAAGCAAGAGCAGGGGTTGCCAGAGGACACGGTCAAGATGGTGGCAGTGTCTGTCTGATGCAGAGACCCCTTGAAAAGGTGTCTGGGCTGCTGAGGAGGCACTTCCACTGGATAGCGCCTGTGGTGCTGCAGGTGACAGTCTGTGAGGCTATAAACCAAAGTATGGATGAGGAGCTGGAAAGAGATGAGAAGGTATTTCTACTTGGGGAAGAAGTTGCCCAGTATGATGGCACATATAAGGTTAGTCAAGGCCTGTGGAAGATATATGGCAATAAGAGAATCATAGATATTCCCATATATGAGAGGGGCTTTGCTGGAAATGCCGTGGGTACAGCTATGGGTGGGTTGAGGCCCATCTGTGAATTTATGACCTTCAATTTCTCTATGTAAGCTATTGACCAGGTTATAAATTCAGCTGCCAAGACCTACTTACTACATGTTGGAGGGCCTTCCGCCTATGCCTATAGTCTTCAGGGGGCCCAATGACACCTCAGCAGGCATGGCTGCCCAACACTCACAGTGCTTTGCTGCCCCGTATGGGTACTGCCCAGGCTTAAATGTGGTCAGCTCCTGGAATTCAAAGAATGCAAAAGGACTTATTAAATCAGCCATTCAGGATAATAATCCAGTGGTGGTGCTATAGGATGAACTAATGTATGGAGTTCCTTTTGAATTTCACTCAGAAGCTCAGTCAAAACATCTTCTGATTCCCATTGGAAAAGCCAAAATAGAAAGGCAAGGGACACACATAACCATAGTTGCCCATTCAAAACCTGTGGGCCACTGCTTAGAAGCTGCAACAGTGCTATCCAAAGAGGGTATTGAATGTGAGGTGATAAATACGCGAACTATCAGACCGATGGACATTGAAACAAAAGAAGCCTGTGTCATGAAGACCAATCATCTCATAACTGTGGAAGGAGGCTGGCCACAGTTTGGAGTAAGAGCTGAAATTTGTGGCAGGATCATGGAAGGCCCTGCATTCAATTTCCTGGATGCTCCTCCAGTTTGTGTCACTGGTGCTGACGTCCCTATGCCTTTGCAAAGATTCTAGAAGACAACTCTATACCTCAGGTTAAAGACATCAAATTTGCAATTTAAAAAAACACATTAAATATCTAGTTTGGACTTGAATTTCAAGCTATTGGGATTTACTTAAAACACTTGCTGACACTTCACCTGAATTGTACAGTTAAGACCTTACGATTCATAAAGTTATCTCTAAAGCAACAACACAGATGTTTTTGTATTTGGAAGAAGTTTAAATGTGCTTGTATATGGAAAAACTCTCCTCTCCTGCCCTAGACTCCATGGCGAGGGGGCAGTTTTGGTCTGTTATACTTACCATGTTCTTTGAATAAGGCTAATGTAAAATTTTACCCTCTCAAAAGGACAAGGTATGAATGTGGCAGAGTTCTGCAGAAAGATGTATCCAAAAATGACAACTTGTATGTAAAGATAAAAGCTACTATTATCTACATTTGTTATTAGATTGTTTGGTAAGGAATAAAGGAATTCCTAACTATGAGGGAAAAAAAGGAGCAAGCAAGAAGGCTAAGGACAGTACCTACTTCCCCAGACTGTAAACTGAGAGTGAGAGTTATAGAGTAAAAACTGCTAGGGTCAGAGAACCTTCCAGTGACATCTGTGTTTTATAAATAGAATATAAAATGAGCACTTTAACTCTTTGTGCATTTGTTTGCTTCCACTGGAAAACTTTGTCATGGGCTGGATGCCTATTGTGCAGTTTAAATGTTTCTCTTTTCTTCATGAAGATTCCTTCCTATGTCTTGCTTTATTTATAATACACTACATTTCCTAAGACTCTGCTCACATCTCTTCTTTCTCCCCTTCCGCTAGTCAATTACCTATATCTACAGCAGGGGTTCTCAGCAGGGATGATTCTCTCGCCCAGGAGGTATTTTGCCATACCTGAATAGACTTTTATTTTTCACAAAAGGAAGAGGGTGTGCTACTGGCACCTAGTAGGTAGAGGCCAGGGATGCTACTGAACATCCTATAATACTCAGAACAGCCATCACAAGGGGTTATGCAGTCCAAGAAATCATTAGTGCTGAGGTTCAGTAACCCTGGTTACTTATCCAACATTACAACCTGAAAATGAATAGTCCAATTAAAAAATAGGTAGGGGTGCCTGGGTGGCACAGCTGGTTAAGCCTCAGACTCTTGGTTTCAGCTCAGGTCGTGATCTCAGGGTGGTAATGATCCCCACATTAGGCTCCCACTCAGCTCAGAGTCAGCTTGGGAATCTCACTTCCTCTGCCTCTGCTCTTCCTGATCGTGCTCGTGATCTCTCTCTTCCTATCTCAAATAAAAATAAATTAATTTTAAAAATTTTAAATGCGCAGAAGACAGAATAGACATTTTTCCAAAGAAGACACAGAAACGGCTAACAGACCCATGAAAAGATACTCAACATCACTCATCATCAGGGAAATACAGATCAAAAGCATGATGAGATAGCACCTCACACCTGTCAGAATGCCTTAAATGAACAACACAGGAAGCAATAGGTGTTGGCAAGGATGCAGGAAAAGGGGAACCCTCTTGCACTGTTGGTGGGAATGCAAACTGTTGTACCCACTCCAGAAAACAGTATGGGGCACCTCAGAAAGTTAAAAATAGAACTACCCAATATTCCAGTAACTGTACTATTGGGATTTACCAAAGGATACAAAAATACAGATCTGAAGGGCAAATGAACCCCAATATTTGTAGCAGCATTATCAGCAATAGCCAAACTATCACCCAAAGGTCCATCAACTTATGACTGGATAATGAGGATGTGGTCTATATATACAATGGATGTTTACTCAGCCATCGAAAAATGATATCTTGCCATTTGCAATGACATGGATGAGGCAGAGAGTCTTATCTTAAGTGAAATAGGTCAATCACAGAAAAAAGACCAAATGAATTCACTCATGGAATTTAAGAAACCAAACAGATGAACACATGAGAAGGGGGTAAAAAGAGAGAAAAGGAAAGAAATCATAAGAGATTCTTAATGATAGAGAGCAAAAAAGGAGCGATGATGGAGGGAGGGAGGTGGCAGATGTTCTAAATGGGTGATGGGTTTTAAGGAGGGCACTTGCTATGTTGAGCACTGAGTGTTACATGTAAGTGATGAACCACTAAATTAAAATTTTCAAAAAAACAAAAACAAAAACAAAAACTTCTGTGTTTGTCTCTGTCTCAGCCTACAACTACTCCTAAAGTTTTCTCAAGGGCAGCCCGGGTGGCTCAGCAGTTTAGCACTGCTTTCAGCCCAGGGCCTGATCCTGGAGACCCGGGCTACCCACATCGGGCATCTTGCATGGAGCCTGCTTCTCCCTCTTTCTGTGTCTCTGCCTCTCTCTTACTGTCTCTCTCTTTCTCTGTCTCTCTCTCATAAATAAATAAAATCTTTTAAAAAATTACAAAATAAAGTTTTCTCAAGTTATAAGACTTTTCCTACCTGACCATGCCCTTTGGCCTACCACTAGTATGGATTCTTACTTAAACTCTGTCCTTTTCCTCTGTTACTTCAGCTCCATCTTCATCCACCCAGCAGCCATCTTTCCCACATTCCCATCAATCTCACATCCCTACCTAACTAAATCCTGCCATTCTTCACCTTTGCTATTTGCAGTGGGACACCTGCAATTGCCATTTAGTGCAGCCCGTGAAAACCATGTGGGGATACTTATGGGAAGACTTCCTAGAATGTCAACATTTTTCTCATTCACTTTAACAGCCTCCTTCTTTTGCCAATACTTATTATTTCCCCACCCATATGATCCACTCAAATAAAGGATTCACTCTACCTTTTATGTATGCTACATATTTTCTTTTGCCCCTCTAGAACTAAATACACACTTTTCCCTCTGGTCTGTATCTGGAAGACAGACTTTGTTGGTTGCCTCATTGGTTGCCTTCTACAACCTAGGTGGCCTCAACCAAGAGTTACTTAGTAGGATAGAGGAAGGCAGGAGAAGAATATTTGAGGATGTTTATTGACCTGGTCCTTCCCTGATGTCCCAGGGTTACTGTCAGGTGGCCTTCTCCTACAGCTCCCTTCCCTGGCCCAATAAGGTGTTATCTGCTCCTTTCTCTTGAGAGGCCAGGATGTTTCACCATCCCTTTTTGATTCCTCTTAACCCTCCCACATCCTTGTAAGCACCTTATTATTCCTATTTAAGTATATCAACCATTTCCCCCCAGCCCAGTAACCTAGTAAAGGTAGCAGGCACATATTACCAAACACAAATTGAAAATATCTCAAAATAGAACACATACTAGTCCACAGCGCAAATCTCAAATCATGTCAGTGATATGAAGTTACACAGACCAAGCTCTCTGATGATAAGGCACTTAAGTTGGAAATCAATATCAAAAAGTTAACTAGAAGGAAACCCATATGGTTGGAAATTAAGAAACAGAATTCTAATTATCCCACTTACCAAAGAAGGAAAAGTAGTCTGGTCCAACATGGAAAGAGTAAAGAGCTTGGACATTGTCACTTCCACCATCACCAAAAACCAAGGGTAAACCAAGGTAACGTCAACAACGCTTCTTAGATCTATCAGAGAATTAAAGGCACAGGGGAAAGCACCACCCCAAAAACTGGGAGACAGGTGAACACAGAAAATGACAGCTTTCTGGGAGTAGAAACAGTAACTGGATACTGGCCAGAATACTTAGAGGGGAATCGACTACTTATTGGAGACTGGGAATGGGCTAACTTCAGAGATAAAAACTCCGAAGGGCCTGCCCTCCGTGGAACCCTCATAGTTTCATGCATTTTACTTCCAGCAGCCTCACCAGATTCTCATGATGAAGATTAGGAAAAAATCCTTTTGTGATCAGTAGGGAGAAGGGACAAGTGAACATTTAGAAAGAAGCCCAGAGAGCACTGTCTGGCCTTAGGGAAAACTATCTTATGAGAACTTAACAAATCTAGGGAAGGATAAAATAAATTAATAAATAAATAACCACCACCACAACAACACAACACTGAGAAGGACCTGTGAATGTTACAGCCCATGGACACAGCCGAACTAGGAGACTCACCTAATGATGGGACTATGCAATGCTTCTACTCCCCTTTACCTAACCACTACATCAATATGGTGGAGAGTTTCAAAGATCACAGCTAAAAGACCTGCAATGCTCAGGCATGATTTAAGAAGGAGTCTCTAGGGAAACCAAAACACACACACACACACAAACAGCAAAGGAGACAAAAGCAGGATATGAAAGAATTTGAACCTCTGATACCACAGCTATAGCAAACATTAAACATAGTCTAATGCCCAAAACAAAACTTCCCACTAAGAGCCTATTTACCTCAGTTTCTTTTACCTGATACCTCATGTCGGGCTTTCAACAACAGAATTGATAACAATACAAATTAGAATATTTTACAAATCTAAAATTAGTATTGGAACTAATTACAATTTTGTGGGATGTACTTAGAGCAATGCTTTCTTTTATTAGGAAAAAAGATGTGTTAAAAAGTAATAAGCTGCCAACTTAATCACAGGATATTAGACTATGCAGAGAACACAGAAGGAATAAAAATACATGTAAATACTGATTCAAACAAACTCAAAGGGGCACCTGGGTGCCTCAGTGGTTGACCATCTGCCTTTGACTCAGGTAATGATCCCATCCCAGGATCAAGTCCCACATCAGGCTCCCCGTGGGGAGACAGCTTTTGCCTCTGCCTAAGTCTCTGCCTCTGTGTGTGTGTGTGTCTCTCATGAATAAACAAAATCATTTTAAAAAAAAACCCAACACTTGATTAAATTGATAGAATTAGAAGAAAGTAGTAATTTCACAGGTCTTGGCATGACTGATAAAAAATAAACATATTTAAACAATATTAAGGATGAAAGGAGCACAAAACTATAGATGTTACAAAATGAATTATAAGAGGTTTTCTATTTCTGATATTGAAGGACCAATGTAATTTAGACCAACATGTCACTAAGAACAAAACCTGGACAAATATTTTAAAACATCCACTTGGGTGGGGCACAATGGTGGAGGAGTAGGGTTCCCAAGTCACCTGTCCCCACCAACTTACCTAGATAACTTTCAAATCATCCTGAAAACATACAAATTCAACCTGAGACTTAAAGAGAGAACAGCTGGAACGCTACAGAGAGAAGAGTTTGAGCTTCTAACAAGTACAACTAGTTTTTAGCCACTCTGCACTGAGCAAAATGACTAGAAAGAAGAACTCACCACAAAAGAAAGAATCAGAAACAATACTCTCTGCCACAGAGTTGCAGATTTTGTATTACAATTCAATGTCAGAAAGCCAATTAAGAACCACAATTATAAAGCCACTGGTGGCTCTAGAAAAAAAAAATAAAGGATTCAAGAGACTTCATGACTGTAGAATTTAGATCTAATCAAGCCAAAATTAAAAATCAATCAAATGAGATGCAATCCAAACTGGAGGTCCTAAAGATGAGGCTTAATAAGGTAGAAGAAAGAGTGAGTGACATAGAAGACAAGTTGATGGCAAGGAAGGAGCCTGAGGAGAAAAGAGAAAAAAACAATGGAAATACCATGAGGAAAAGCTAAGGGAAATAAATGACAGCCTCAGAAGAAAAAATCTACATTTAATTGGGGTTCCAGAGGGCTCTGAGAGGGACAGAAGACCAGAAAGCATATCTGAACAAATCAAAGCAGAGAACTTCCCTAATTAGGGGAGGGAAACAGGCATTTAGATCCAGGAGATAGAGAGATTACCCCCCCCTTAAAATCAATAAAAACCGTTCAACACCTCATTTAATAGTGAAACTTGGAAATCCCAAAGACAAAGAGAAAATCCTTAAAGCAGCAAGAGACAAAAGATCCCTAACTTCTATGGGGAGAAATATTAGATTAACAGCCGACCTCTCCACAGACACCTGGCAGGCCAGAAAGGGCTGGCAGGATATTCAGGGTCCTAAATGAGAAGAACATACAGCCAAGAATACTCTCTCCAGCAAGGCTCTCATTCAGAATAGGAGAGATAAAGAGCTTCCAAGATAGGCAGATACTGAAAGAATATGTGACTGCCAAACCAGCTTTTGCAAGAAATATTAAGGGGGACCCTGTAAGAGAAAGAGGAATCTCAAAGAAATAATCCACAAAAACAGGGACTGGATAGGTATTACGATGACACTAAATTCGTATCTTTCAATAGTAACTCTGAAAGTGAATGGGCTTAATGATTCCATCAAAAGAGGCAGGCTTTCAGACTGGATAAAAAAGTAAGACCCATCTATTTGCTGTCTACAAGAGACTCATTTGAGACCTAAGGACACCTCCAGCCTGAAAATGAAAGGTTGGAGAACCATTTACCATTCAAACGGTCTTCAAAAGAAAGCAGGGGTAGCAGTCCCCATATCAGATAAATTAAAGCTTATCCCAAGGACTGTAGTAAGAGATGAAGAGGGCCACTATATCATACTTAAAGGATCTATCCAACAAGAAGACCTAACAATCATGAATATTTATGCCCCTAATGTGGGAACTGCCAAGTATATCTATCAATTAATAACCAAAGTAAAGACATACTTAGATAATACACTAATACTGGGAGACTTCAACATGGCACTTTCTGCAAATGACAGATCTTCTAAGCACAACATCTACAAAGTAAGAACTTTAACTGATACACTGGACCAGATAGATTTCACAGATATTTCCAGAACTTTGCATCTGAACACAACTGAATACACATTCTTCTCAGGTGCACATGGAACATTCTTCAGAATAGACCACATACTGGGTCACAAATCGGGTCTCAACTGATACCAAAAGATTGGGAATGTCCCCTGCATATTTTCAGACTACAGTGCTTTGCAACTTGAACTCAATCACAAGAAGAAATTTTGAAAAAACTCTTAACACGTGGAGGTTAAAGAGCATCCTGCTAAAGGATGAAAGGGTCAACCAGGAAATTAGAGAAGAATTAAAAAGATTCATGGAAACTAATGAGAATGAAGATAAAGTCGTTCAAAATCTTTAGGATACAGCAAAAGCAGACTGAAGAGGAAAATACACCACAATACAAGCATCCCTCAAAAAATTGGAAAAAACAAATACACAAGCTAACTTTGCACCTAAAGGAACTGGAGAAAGAACAGCAAATAAAACCTACACCCAGCAGAAGAAGAGAGTTAATAAAGATTTGAGCAGAATTCAATGAAATAGAGACCAGAAGAACTGTAGAACAGATCAACAAAACCAGGAGTTGGTTTTTTTGAAAGAATTAATAGATAGATAAACCATTAGCCAACCTTACTAAAAACAAAAGGGAAAAGACTCTAATTAATAAAATGACGAATGAAAAAGGAGAGATCACAACCAATACCAAGGAAATAAAACTATTTTAAAAACATATTATTAGCAGTTATATGCCAATAAACTAGGCAATCTAGAAGAAATCGACGCATTTCTGGAAAACCACAAACTACCAAAACTGGAACAAGAAGAAATAGAAAACCTGAACAGGCCAATAACCAAGGAGGAAATTGAAGCAGTCATCAAAAACCTCCCAAGACGCAAAAGTCCAGGGCCAGATGGCTTCCCAGAGGAATTCTATCAAACGTTTAAAGAAGAAATAATATCTGTTCTACTAAAGCTGTCCTGGAAGATGGAAAGGGATGAAATACTTCCAAACTCGTTCTATGAGGCCAGCATCAACTTAATTCCAAAACCAAAGACCGCACCAAAAAAGAATTATAGACCAATATTCCTGATGAACACAGATGCCAAAATGCTCAACAAGATACTAGCCAATAGGATCCAACAGTACATTAAGAAGATTATTTACCATGACCAACTGGGATTTATCCCCAGGATGCAAGGCTGGTTCAACACTCATCAAGCAATCAACGTGATAGATCATATCAACAAGAGAAAAAACAAGAACCGTATGATCCTCTCAACAGATGCAGAGAAAGCATTTGACAAAATACAGCATCCATTCCTGATCAAAACTCTTCAGAGTGTAGGGATAGAGGGAACATTCCTCAGCATCTTAAAAGCCATCTACAAAAACCCCATAGCAAATATCATTCTCAATGGGGAAAACCCAAGAGCCTTTCCCCTAAGATGTCCACTCTCCCCGCTCTTATTCAACATAGTACTAGAAGTCCTAGCCTCAGCAATCAGACAACTAAAAGAAACAAAAGGCTTCAAATTGGCAAAGAAGAAGTCAGGCTCTCCCTCTTCACAGATGACATGATATTGTACATGGAAAACCCAAAAGACTCCATCCCAAGATTGCCAGAACCCATACAGCAATCCGGCAATGTGGCAGGATACAAAATCAATGCCCAGAAGTCAGTGGCATTTCTATACACTAACAATGAGACTGAAGAATATTAAAGGAGTCAATCCCATTTACAATTGCATTTACAATTTGCATTTGCATTTACAATTGCACCCAAAAGCATAAGATACCTAGGAATAACCTAACCAAAGAGGTAAAGGATCTATAATCTAAAAACTACAGAACACTTCTGAAAGAAAATGAGGAAGACACAAAGAGATGGAAAAAATATGCCATGCTCATGGATTGGGAGAATTAATATTGTGAAAATGTCAATGCTACCCAGGGCAATTTACACATTTAATATAATCCCTACCAAAATACCATGGACTTTCTTCACAGTGTTGGAACAAATAATCTTAAGATTTGTGTGGAATCAGAGAAGACCCTGAATAGCCAGAGAAATATTGAAAAAGAAAACAAGAGCCGGGGCTCACAATGCCAGATATCAAGTTGTACTCCAAAGCTGTGATCGTCAAGACAGTGTGGTGCTGGCACAAAAACAAACACATAGATCAATGGAACAGAATAGAGAACCCAGAAATGGGCCCTCTATGGTCAACTGGTATTTGACAAAGCAGGAAAGACTATCCACTGGAAAAAGGACAGTCTCTTCAATAAATGGTTCTGGCAACATTGGACATCCACCTGCAGAAGAATGAAACTAGACCATTCTCTTACACCATACACAAAGATAAACTCAAAATGGATGAAAGAGCTAAATGTGAGACAAGATTCCATCAAAATCCTAGAGGAGAACACAGGCAACACCCTTTTTGAACTTGGCCACAGCAACTTCTTGCAAGATGCATCTATGAAGGCAAGGGAAACAAAAGCAAAAATGAACATTGGGACTTCATCAAGATGAAAAGGTTCTGCATAGCAAAAGAAACAGTCAACAAAACTAAAAGACAACCTACGGAATGGGAGAAGATATTTGCAAATGACATTATCAGAGAAAGGGCTAGTATCCAAGGTCTAGAAAGAACTTATTAATCTCAACACCCAAGAAACAAACAATCCAATCATGAAATGGGCAAAAGACATGAACAGAAATTTCACCAAAGAAGACATCCCCATGGCCAAGAAGATGAGAAAATGCTCCGCATCACTTGCCATCAGGGAAATACATATCAAAACCACAATGAGACACCACCTCACACCAGTGAGAATGGCTAAAATTAACAAGACAGGAAACAACAAATGTTGGAGAGGATGTGGAGAAAGGGGAACCCTCTTGCACTGTTGGTGGGAATGTGAATCGGTGCAGCCACTCTGGAAAACTGTGTGGAGGTTCCTCAAATCGTTAAAAATAGAGCTACCCTATGACCCAGCAATTGCACTACTGGGTATTACCCCAAAGATACAGATGCAGTGAAATGGCAGGACACCTGCACCCCAATGTTTATAGCAGCAATGTCCACAATAGCTAAACTGTGGAAGGAGCCTCGGTGTCCATCGAAAGAAGAACGGATAAAGATGTGGTCTATGTATACAATGGAATATTACTCAGCCACGAGAAGTGATGAATACCCACCATTTGTTTCAATGTGGATGGATCCGGAGGGTACTCTGCGGAGTGAAGTAAGTCAATTAGAGAAGGACAAACATTATATGGTTTCATTCATTTGGGGAATATAAAAATTAGTAAAAGGGAATAAAGGGGAAAGGAGAGAAAATGAGTGGGAAATATCCGTGAGGGTGACAGAACATTAGAGACACCTAACTCTGGGAAATAAACAAGGGGTGGTGGAAAGGGAGGTGGGTGGGGGGTTGGAGTGACTGGGTGATGGGCTCTGAGTGGGGCACTTGATGGGATGAGCACTGGGTGTTATGCTATGTGTTGGCAAATGTAACTCCAATAAAAAAAAAAATACAAAAATAGGGCAGCCCGGGTGGCTCAGCGGTTTAGCGCCGCCTTGGGTCCAGGGCCTGATCCTGGAGACCCGGGATCGAGTCCCACATCAGGCTCCCTGCACGGAGCCTGCTTCTCCCTCTGCCTGTGTCTGTGCCTCCTCTCTCTCTCTCTCTCTCTCTCATGAATAAATAAATAAAATATTTTTTAAAAATACAAAAATAAATAAATAAAAATAAATGGGCAAAAAGTAAAAATAAATAAAATAAAATAAAATAAAACATCCACTCAAGGCACTAAAGGACTAACTTAAAAGGCAATGAAGAAATTGGGAGCTATGACCCAGGAATGGTCAATCTGCATTTGAGCTGATTTAGGAAGAGCTAATAAGAGGAATAGTAAAGTGGGAGATATATCATAAAGAAGATGAAGGAAAGAATGGGTACAGCAAATACAGTATCTGAAGAGAAAATAGCCGAGATTTTTCCAAAACTGAACAACAGTGTGCATTGGTTAAAGAGGCCCTAAGTGCACCCAATGTATATTATTTATAAAAAGAAATACACACATGGATACATTGTTAGAACTCCTGAAAATGAGAGACAAAGAGGGACAATTTAACAGCTGCCTGAAGAAAAGACAGAGTCCTTTTAAAAGAAGCACAATTCGATTGACAGCTGTCTAGTCCACAAAAAAATCAAAGTATAAAATTTATCTTATAAAAAACTCCATTGTAGTGGACTAGAGAGGAGCTGGAAGTCAAAGAAAAGTAAAATTCCAACTGGCCTGGAAGAGAGCATACATCGACATTGTGAACTGCCTGTGGTGGCCATGTGGCAAGGACCTATGGGCAGCCTTCAGAAGCTGACAGCAATGCCTCACTGACAGCCAGCAAGGAGACAGGTACCTCAGTGGTACAACTGCAAAGAAATGGATTTTACCAACAACCAGTGAGCTTTTGGGAGAGGATCCCAAGCCTCAGATGAAAATCACAGCTTGGTTGACAGCTTGATGTCAGCTTGGTGGGACCCTGAGCAGAATACCCAGCTAACCGTACCCAGACTCCTGACCCAAGGAAATTGAAAGATAATATATTTGTCTTGTTTTGAGTCCCTGAATTTGTGGCAATTTGTTACACAGCAATAGACTAATAATACAAGCTTCTGAAATTCTAAGATAATCCTGTGAAAAATTTTATAACATTAAATCTGGTTGGATAAATTAAAAAGTACTCGAAAAATATTATTTTCCACGTGTGACGAAAGATGAAAGAAACATAACACACTTGTAATCATAACATTAACCTGTCTGTTAGATTCAGCTACTATAAGGAACACAGAGGAGAAGCTTCTTTGACTTTAGGACACTATTCATTTGCTGAGTGTGAATTAGTTAAAAACCAATTTTGGCTCATGTTAGTGGAAAGTCACTCAGTGGGAAGAGAAGAGGACAGTGTCCTTATTCCCTTATCTGTATAATGAGTATTTAGTTTCCATGTGCATTGCAAGTTCGCATCAACAGCAACAGTGTTGTAAGAGTTCTACTTTTTATGCAGACTTCTGGCAAGCTGTTCTTTCATTTCACTTTCTTAAATGGGACAATTGAAAGCATGCCAATTTTGGTTTTGGGTGGGCATAGATTCAAATGGAAGCTTGACAGTTCTTTCAGTTGTGTTGTTTCGATCCTTTGCAGCCTCAATTTCATCAAGCACCAAGTGGAGATGATAGGATTTATCTCGCAGTTTTATAATAGTGAGGATCGAAACTAAGTAAAGTCATGTACAGAAATATATATAGTATAGTGCCTAATTTTTACTCATTAGGGAATTATTTCTTCTACAGATATTTGATCATATCTTTCTATGAGATTTTAACTATTTTAGCCCACTGTATTGAGTTAAAAATAGGGCTACCCTACAACCCAGCAATTGTACTACTGGGGATTTACCCCAAAGATGCTGATGCAGTGAAAAGCCGAGACACCTGCACCCCAATGTTCATAGCAGCAGTGTCTACAATAGCCAAAATGTGGAAGGAGCTTCGATGTCCATTGAAAGATGAATTATAAAGAAGATGTGGTATATGTATACAATGGAATATTACTCAGCCATTAGAAACGACAAATACTCACCATTTGCTTCGACATGGATGGAACTGGAGGGTATTATGCTGAGTGAAATAAGTCAATCGTAGAAGGACAAACATTATATGGTCTTATTCATTTGGGGAATATAAAAAATAGTGAAAGGGAATAAAGGGGAAAGGAAAAAAAATGAGTGGGAACTATCAGAAAGGGAGACAGAACATGAGAGACTCCTAACTCTGGGAAACGAACAAGAGGTGGTAGAAAGGGAGGTGGGTAGGGGGTTAGGGTGACTGGGTGACAAGCACTGAGGGGGGTACTTGATGGGATGAGCACTGGGTGTTATATATATGTTGGCAAATTGAACTCCAATAAAAAATTTTAAAAAATAAAATAAAAATAAATAAATAAATCGCTTGGATAAATAGAAAAGTACTAGAAAAATATTATTTTCCAAAGGTGATGACAATGAAAGAAAACATAACAAACTTGTAATCATAAAGTTCAATCATTAGGTTAAGAATACTTCCATAAGTTTGAAGATGACACAAAGAAATAGAAAGACATTCCATGCTCATGGATTGGAAGAACAAATAATGGTAAAATGTCCATTCTACCCAAAGCAATCTACACATTTCATGCAATCCCTATCAAAATACCAGCAGCATTTTTCACAGAAGTAGAACAAAAAAATCCTAAAAATTATATGGAACCACCAAAGACCCCAACTAGCCAAAGCAGTCTTGAGAAAGAAAAGCAAAGCTGGAGGTATCACAATTCCAGAGTTCATGTTATATTACAAAGCTATAGTAATCAAAACACTCTGGTACTGGCAGAAAAATAGCCACATGGATCAATGGAACAAAATAGAAAACCTAGAAAGAAACCCATAATTATATGGATGGCTAATCTTAGACAAAGCAGGAAAGATTATCTAATGGAAAAAGGTAGTCTCTTCAACAAATACTGTTGGGAAAACTGCACCACAACATGGAAAACAACAAAACTGGACCACTTTTTACACCATACACAAAAATGAACTCAACTTGGTGGAGAGACCTAAATGTGAGACCTGGAACCATAAAAATAATGAAGAGAACACAGACAGTAATTTCTCTGACATTGGCTGTAGCAACATTTTTCCGGACATGTCTCCTAAGGCCAGGGAAATAAAAGCAAAAATAAACAATTGGTTTTATATCAAAATAAAAAGGCTTTGCACAGTGAAGGAAATGAATTACAAAACTAAGAGGCATCCTACTGAACCAGAAAAAAAGATTTGCAAATGACATATTTGATAAAGGATTTGTGTCCCAAATCTATAAAGAACTTAAACAACTCCACACCTGTAAAAACAAATAATACCATTTAAAAATGGCAGAAGACATGAACAGACACTTATCTAAGACATCCAGATGGCCAACATACACAAGAAAAGATGCTCAACATCACTCATCATCAGGGAAATGTAGATCAAAACTATAATGAGGTATCATGCCACACCTGTCAGAATGGCTAACATCAAAACAAGAGAAACAACAAGTGTGGGGAGGATGTTGAGAAAAAGGAACCCCCTTGCACTTTTGGTGGGAATGCAAACTAGTGCACTGGCCATGGAAAACAAAATGAATTACCTCCAAAAGTTAAAATTAGAACTACCATCCAGTAATCCAACCACTGGGTATTTATCAAAAAGGACAAAAGCACTAATTCATACAGATAATGCATTGTACGGAATATACATGCAAGGATAATACATGTTTATATCAGCATTATTTATAAGAGCCCAAATTATGGAAGCATCTCAAGTGTCCATGAAGAGACGAATGCATGAAGAAGATGTGGTATACACCTCACACCAGTGAGAATGGCTAAAATTAACAAGACAGGAAACAACAAATGTTGGAGAGGATGTGGAGAAAGGGGAGCCCTCTTGCACTCTTGGTGGGAATGTGAACTGGTACAGCCACTCTGGAAAACTGTGTGGAGGTTCCTCAAAGAGTTAAAAATAGAGCTACCCTATGACCCAGCAATTGCACTACTGGGTATTTATCCCAAAGGTACAGATGCAGTGAAATGGCAGGACACCTGCACCCCAATGTTTATAGCAGCAATGTCCACAATAGCCAAACTGTGGAAGGAGCCTTGGTGTCCACCGACAGATGGATCGAAAAGGAGTGGGAAAAATTAGAGAGGGTGACAAAACATGAGAGACTCCTAAATCTGGGAAACGAACAAGGGGTAGTGGAAGGGGAGGCAGGTGCGGAGACGGGGTGACTGGGTGATGGGCACTAAGGGGGGAATTTGATGGGATGAGCACTGGGTGTTATACTATATGTTGGCAAATAGAGCTTCAATTTTAAAAATATATTAAAAAATGAAAACAAAAAAAGGTATGGTATATATACACAACAGAATATTATTCTGCCATAAGAAAGAATGAAATCTTGCCACCTGCAACAACATGGATGGAGATAGAGATTACAATGCTAAGAAAATAAGTCAATCAGAGAAAGACAAATGCTATATCCTTTCACTCATAGGTGGCATTTAAGAAACAACAACAAAAAAAAGCAAAGATTTAAAAGCATAAGTAAAAAAGGAGACAGGCAAATCAAGAAATAGACTCAGTACAGACAACAAACTGATGCTTACCACAGGGGAGGTGGGTGGAGTGATGGGTAAAATAGGCAATGGGCTTTAAGGAGTGCATTTGTCATAATGAGCACTGGGTGATGTATCACTATACAGTACCTTCAGTCCTTGATGCACCTAAATCACATATGGTACACCTGAAACTAATATAACACTGTCTGTTAACTATACTGGAACTTAAAATTTTTTAAAATATATTTCTAGATTTTGATTACTAAGCATTCATCAGATACATCATTTGCAAATATCTTCTCCCATTCCGTAGGGTGTCTTTTAGTTTTATTGATTGTTTCCTTCACTGTGTGGAGCTTTATATCTTGATGAAGTCGCAATATTCATTTTTGCAGTTCTCTTATGGAAGCTCCTGGAAAAGGTAAAATTAGAACTACCCTATGACCCACCAAGTGCACTACTACATATTTATCCAAAGGATACAAAAGTACTGATTTGAGAGGGTGCATGCACCCCAATGTTTATACCAGCATTATTATCAATAGCCAAACTATGAAAAGAGTCCACATGCCCATTGAATCTTGAATGGGTAAAGAATATGTGGTGTGTGGTAATATATTAAGTGGTTATGTAAAGTTACATATATGTCATATATATATGTAGTGGAAATTACTATAAATTACTATATATATATATATATATATATATTACTCAGCCATCAAAAAGAACAAATCTTGCCATTTACAATGACATGGATGGAGCTAGAGAGTATTATGCTAAGCAAAATAAGTCAGAGAAAGACAAATGCTATGTGATTTCACTCATGTGGAATTTAAGAGCAAAAACAGATGAACATGGGGAAAGAAGGAAAAAGAGAGAGGGAAGCAGACCATAAGGGACTTTTTTTTTATACCAGCTTTTTATTTTTTTATTGGTGTTCAATTTGCCAACATATAGAATAACACCCAGTGCTCATCCCATCAAGTGCCCCCCTCAGTGCCCGTCACCCAGTCACCCCCACCCCCAGCCCACCTCCCTTTCTACCACCCTTTGTTCGTTTCCCAGAGCTAGGAGTCTCTCATGTTCTGTCTCCCATAAGGGACTTTTAATGATAGAGAACAAACAGCATTCATGGAGGGAGGTGGAAAGGGATAAGCTAGATGAGGGATGCATAATAAGGAGAGCACTTGTGGTGATGAGCACTGGGTGTTATATGTCAGATGAATCACTAAATTCTACACCTGAAACCAAACTTACATATATGTTCACTAATAGAATTCAAATAAAAAGTTGACAAAATATTTATATAATATTTCTATAAATAAAGGACCAGACATAGGATTTTGAGGCAAATACTACCAACCAAGGAAAAGTAATCTAATTTTAGATAACTGGAAAAAGAGGGAAACGCCTCAACTCTTTAAATGATAATTTCAATACCAAAACTTGTTAAAGACAAAATAAACTAATCTCACTCTCAAACATACTTGCAAAATTCTTTAAAAAAACGGTCTCAAAAAAAAAAAAAACGGTCTCCTACATGTATTAAAAATATAATACCTTATGTCATGAACAAAGTTGAGTTTGTTCCAGTACTAATTCAGAGTTTACTTCACATCAGAAAATGAATTATGTAAATCACTACATTAAAGGACAAATGAAGAAATATCACACTGCAATCTCGGTAGAGGTAGGAAAGTCATCTGTTTTATTAAACATTTATGCCTATTTATAATTTTATAAAAAACAACACTTCTCAGCAGACCTGGAATAGAAATGAAGTTCCTTAAGCTATTAAAATCATTATACACCAGAACTTAGCAGCAAATATCCTCCCCCAAAAGTGAAACATTAAAATTACCTTGAGATCATAAATAAGCCTGGGGAGCCATTACCCTACTTTTATTCAATATAGTAGGTTTTTTTTTTTTTTCACTTAAGCTTTACTTGGTTAAAATAGAGTGCAATATTGGTTGCTGGTTTCTGGAGTAGAATTCAGTGATTCCTCACTTACATACAATATCCAGTCCTCATGACAAGTGCCTTCTTAAATACCTATCTATCATCCAGTGTGCCTAGGTAGCTCAGAGGTTAAACATCTACCTTCATTTTGGGTGGTGATCCTGGGGTCTTGAGGTTGAGCTCCTGATTGTGCTCCCTGATTAGTGGGGAGCCTGCCTCTCCCTCTCCCACTCACTCTGCTTGTGCTCTCCCTCTCTCACTGTCAAATAAATAAATAAAATATTTTTAAAATTATAATAATACCTACCATCCATCTAGCTCATCCCCACCTTCTCCCTCCATCAACCCTCACTGTGTTCTCTAAAGTAAAGAGTCCTTAATGGTTTGTCTCCCTTTCCTTTTTTCTTTTCCTCCTTTCCATATGTTCATCTCTTTTCTTTCTTAACTTCCACATTATGAGTGAGATCATATGGTATCTGTCTTCTCTGACTCACTTATTTCCCTCTATTCTATCCACATTGTTGCCAGTGGCAAGACGTCATTCTTTTTTTTTTTAAGACGTCATTCTTTTTGATGACTGAGAGATATTCCATTGTGTATGTGTATACATACTTAAGATTATATGGAAGATCTAGAAAGTACAATAAAGCAAGGAAAATAGATAATTGGTATAAGAACTGGAAATAAAAAAGCAAAACTGTCATCATTTACAGATGATGTATGGTGGTCTTCATAGAAAAACTAAAAGAATGTACAGATAATACACTAAAATTGGTAGATCTTAACAAGGTTACTGGGCACAAAATCGATATACAAAAACTGAATTGCATTCTTTATACCCACAAACATACAAGAAAATTAAAATTTTATGATGCCACTTAAATAGTATCCAAAATGTAAAGTACATAGGAATAACCCTAATGACAACAGGCAATCCTTCATGGAAAGATGCATATGATTCATGGACAGTCTCTAGAGAAAATCTAAACAAATGGAAATATACACAGACTTATGTCACATAGCATCAGTAGAGTTAACAACTCCTTGCTCTAATGGCTCTGGAAATTATACCACTTTTGGACATCTCTTTTTTTGATTTACAAGTGACCCTTGAACAACACGGGTCTGAACTATGAAAAACCACTTACACATGGATTTTGTACAGTACAGTGCTCCAAATGTATTTCCTCTTCCTAGTGATTTTCATAATAAAATTTCCTTTCCTCTAGCTTGCTTTATTGTGCCAATACAATATATAATACATATAACACAAAATATGTGTTGATCAACTATTTATGTGATCAGTAAGGCTTCCAGTCAACAGTAGGCTTTTAGTTGTTAAGTTTTGGGGGAATTAAAGTTTTATGCAGATGTCTGCTGCCCAAAGGGCTGTGCTTCTTACCCTTAGTTGTCCCAGGGTCATCTATAAATATTTTGTCACCCGAAGTTGAATTGCGTATCATGCTTGGGTTGGAATTCTGTCAATAAAATGTTGTAGACAAGAGGTTATAAGGAAATGAGTAGACCAGCAAGCTTTCTTCTTAGCATATCAATTAATGGTTATAAAAATAGCTATTTTTTAAAAGGTTGACAGGGGATCCCTGGGTGGCGCAGCGGTTTAGCGCCTGCCTTTGGCCCAGGGCGCGATCCTGGAGACCCGGGATCGAGTCCCACATCGGGCTCCCGGTGCATGGAGTCTGCTTCTCCCTCTGCCTGTGTCTCTGCCTCTCTCTCTCTCTGTGACTATCATAAATAATAAAATTTAAAAAGATAAAAATAAAAAAATAAAAGGTTGACAAATTGGTTTTTTTCTGAGAATTTTTTGATGGAAATCTGAAGGAATCTCAGATATCTTGTGCTGCAAAGATCAATATCCTGAAGCTTAACTTTTGTGCTTTATGCTTTAAAAACATGCCTTCCTCCATCCTGAGTTATGTTACAGAAATGTCCCAAAGAAATAAATTAGTTTTTAATTTGAAAATGGTGCTGGGGGTATATGGTGGAGTGGAGAGAAAAAGCCATCCTACACATTTAGAATGAATAAATTTTATAGGAGTCTAGGGTCTTCAGGAGTACAAAGAAGAGCTTTAGATGATTGAGGGGATGTGAGGATAACTGCGGGGTTTTTTTAGGTGATGCAGAATCTAATTCAGTGCTGAGCAGGCTGGATTTTAGAAGAGCAGTGGGTGGATCAGGAGAAAAATGGTTCTTCAGATCTGAAGGAAGGAAGTGTGATCAGGGAGTGGTAGAGGATGCTGGTTAGTAGGGGAGCATGTTATCAAGGAGAGCATGTGACTGTGTGTTTACCACCCTATCGACATCATTGAAGAAGTTGACTGGAGCAGAGTGGGTACTCAACCAACACAATGGTTATCATTGTGTTGAATGCAGCATAATGGTATGAAAAAGTATTTCACTGGGGACAAAGGGAGCGCTGCCTACATCATCAGAAATCCTAGCTAGAAAATAATTTCAAAATAAAATTGACAGACCAGAGTTAAAGGGCTCCCATTTTTGAAACTGAAGACATGGGGATAATGATACTTGCCAGGCCCCTTTGTCTATCAAGATATCTGATAAATGGACCAGAACTTCCCTTGGAAAAACTGAGACTATTCTACTACTTACCACCAGCCATGGACATAGCCTCACAAGGGAGCCTTGAAATCAACTGCTATTGGACTGTCCCTAGGGATCCAGTTAGAATGGTAATACCTCACAGAAGATAGTTGTTGGCCTTATTATACTTGGCTCCCCCACAGTAACCGGTTAGAATCTCACACCTGCCTGTGTGCATATACTCCTTGCCCTATAAACAAGCTTCTGGTTTGGAGCAGAATTCACTGCACCCTCACTCTGTGACTGTGGATCCCTCTTCCGGGCCTGAGATCAGCACAGCCAATGTCATCGCCTTCATTTACCAAAGCCCATGGAGAAGGTCAGTGAACGTGCTCACTTCTGCAGTGAAAGCTGACCCTGACTTGGATGGCATCCTTCAGAGATTAATCCCCCTGGTTCCCTCAGTGACCACCTGTGTTCAGATGCCACCAAGGGTCTGCACATGGAGGCCATGAAGGAGACTCCATTAACCTCCAGCTTGTCCATTTCTCCCTCTCTAGTTGCCTACCTCCGTCTCTGCTTTTCTAATTCTCTCCCGACTACGCTGTTCTCTGAATCACCCCCCTGAGTTTCCATCAGGCTCTCAGAGTCTGCCCAGCAGTGCTCATGCCTCTGGATGAGGGGCACGTGCCTTGCATGTGTCTGGTGGGGCCAGTCTGGTTTGCAAAGACCCGTCTGTAACTGATGCAGAGAGGGAGACAATCCAGAAGCTCAGTCTTTCATTTCCAGAACTTGAGGGAGCAGTACCTTAATACCTGGCTATTTGATTCTGATTCCAAATGACCAGGGAGCTATGCCTAGCCTGCCTAGTCACCCTCTCAGTCTCTTTTTCCACCTTTGGCTTTTCTCCTCATTTATTCTGTGCCATGATTTGGGTCCTTAGTTCTCTGTCTCCTGATGAGCTTCTCTCTGTCCCTTCCCTGCAGGGTCACCTGTTCCTAACTTTTCCACATATACACCATCTTATGACATGTGAAAACTTTTCCTAGTTCCTTCTCTCTATTGCAGTGTCTCTAGTTCTCTCTTTGGCTTTAACTTTTCTCCTTTTTTGTCTGGTGTGGGTGGGATCTCTCCACTATGTCTAGGACTACTTTTTCTCATTTCTTTCTTCTCTCAACCCTTCCGCTTGGTGTTTGTGCATGTTGGTATTTTCTACTTACCTGGTATTTTGCTTTCTTGTTCCCTGGAGAAAGAGAGGTTGAGAATTGACTCATGGATGATCCTCTCTTAGTGATTGTGCTCCAGAGCTTGAGGCTGATGTTTTTGCAATGTTTCTGTAAGCCAGATTAAGAGTAAATGGGACTCAAATATTTGGGGGGAAAACTGAGTTAGATGGAAAAATCCTTCTGACAGAGAGAGGCAGGAACCATTAGGAATATTGAGATCCTCCTTTCTCTTGTTTCTGCATGTGGGAAGCTGGCCGGATGTTTACAGTAGTCCTTCCACATGTGAAGGGAAACCACAGAGAGAGGGAGAAGAAACAGAGATCACATCTAATGTTTTTTTAATGTGCAATACATGGCAACCTCTAGTTACATGTTATTTTAGCTAATCCTTATTTTATAGGAGAAAAAACTTGTGACTCAGCTAGCCAACTGCACATTATAAGTGACAACGCCAAGATTGAATTTCAGGTATGCTTGCCTCCAAAGTCCCCGTCCTTAGCCCCTTAGCCTCACTGCTTCTCTATAAGGTGAGATACCAGGTTCCAGATATTTGTTGAGTATCTAAATATATAAGTATTCTCTTTTTAAGTTCATCCATTTGTTTGTCTAGGAATCCTTCTGTCTTTCCCCCTTTTTCTCTTCTATTGTATCGATACACGTTTCTCTCCCTTCTTCTCTCTCTCACGATCTCTCACTTTTTCTCTCATTCTTCTCTAAGCTCCTTAGAATCATTCCAGATACCACATATTTTATTGAAGCCCTAGTGGAGCTCTTAACTATATCACAGTACAGTTAAATTGTAAAATATCTCTACCTTCAACCATACTGCATGCTCTGCCGGAACTTAACAATGCTTAGAAATACATTTTTTACTTTGTGGAATCAATTTTTAAAAGGCTTCAGGCAAAAAAAAATAATAAATAAAATAAAATAAAATAAAAGGCTTCAGGCATTTGGAGCATTACTGACATTTAAAACTGTAAATGCCTTAGCTAATATTTTTTGTTTATCCAGGCGTAGGTGAGGAGACTTTAGATTTGTCTTACTACAAATACTGTTCTGTGTGATTTATGTATATACATGTTTACACACACACACACACACGCACACACATTTTTGACTGAATGAATAAATTTCCTCTTAACCTTCACAACAGCCATTGGACAAGTATGTTTTTCCTCATATTATAGGAAAAATGTTTATAGAAATATATTTCTAAGTTGATATCAATGGCGGCATTAAATAATGTAGAAAGTTGGAACTCAGGTGGTCATTTATTCTACAATTCTTTTGGTGAATGTACATTGAAGACTGCTATGTGCTAGGCAGTCTTCCCAGAGATTAGGATGCAAAATCTCTGTGGTTAAAGAGCTTATAGTAGAGAGAGGAAGATGTTATAGCATGTGATCAGTGTTTCCTCTAGAAGATGCAGGAAAAAATGTAAATTCCTATGGGCCAACCTGGGCAAGAGTAGTTGAAGGCGTCACTCATGGATGCAGGACTTGAGGTTGGTCTTGTAAAAGCAGGGTTTTGTCAAATAGAGAAAATGTGTATTCCAGAAAGAGGGACTAGTTTACACAGAGACCTGGAGGTCAAGAAACTATGGTGTTTGTGGGGGAATGTGAGCTGTGGCTGGAATTCAGGGTGTCTGTAGGAGAGTAGGGAAAATTGAATATTATTGGGACTTAATATATTATGGAGGTTACAAAGAGGAGAGTGGAAGGCGACTTTGTGGTTTTTGATTTAGGTTACTAAGAGTCCAAATAATACCATTAAATAAGAAAGGAGGTTAGGAGGAGGAACCATGGATCCTCCTGGGGACACTGATAACTATGCAGGCTGGTGTCTATCCTTTGTCTTTGTACTGGACCAAGTCTAAACCAGACCTGACATACTGGAACTTTCATTGAAATAGTCTCAAAAACCTACAGGGCAGGAAACTAGACCCCTGAGGCACTTGTATCATTGTTTAAAAGCCCTGTGGGACAGAAAATTCCTCTAACTACCATTTCTGCTTGTCCTAAACTTGAATGAAACAAAACCACTCCTCACCATAGAGGTTTTTCCCTAAGCAAACTACGTCAAGTGCACTGAAGCTCCTTTTTTTTTTTTTTAATCTGCCACCTCATTTCTCTCCCAATATAAAAATATTGTTACTCTCTCTAGGTAATATTTGGTGGTTCACAGGGCCAGAAGTACCGCTTCCGTGGTAATTTAGAATGTCATTTTCTGAACTTATATCATAAATATGCTATTTAATTAGGTATCTTCTTGCACCCTCCTACCCACCCCAACCCTATTCTGTATATTCTTAGGTCTGATAATTCCGCTTTATTATGAGGTCAAGATTTGTCTATAGGTGTGGGGGATAGCAACAGGAGGATTTTCACTTCCTTTTAGCATTTTAGGCCCTAGGACACTAAGTGACCCACGGTGGGGGAAAAAAAAACTTACCATGTGGTCAACCCCAGCAGGAGCTAGGAGCCCTCCAACATAAGGGCTGGAAGCCAAAACTCAAGCAAGTAATAAAATGTTTGTGTGGACTTTTTTTTGAGACCTCTTAGTGATAATATAATATTAAGTGGCTACTAGTGGTAAGAGTTGAGTGCTCAACCATGTCTCAGCCACTCTCCTTGGAGACACTTTTGAGGAAATAAACAATGTAGCAAGATGACAGAAAACTTTCACTTTCAGTCTAAAGAAGAGAAGTCTTAGTGACTTCAAATATCTAGATGACAAGATTCTTACCCTCTCTGGGTTCCAGTTGCTGTTGAGAAGTTGATTAGCCTATGAGCTCTCCAAGAAAAATGCTGTCATGCACGCACGTTTTGGCACAACGTCTCTGAGATGCATGGACACCCTGAATCATGTCTTCTCACTCCTGGGGCTCCTTGAACTTCAGAATATATATATATATATATATATATATCCACCACAAAGTTTTTCTGCTCAGAAAAAATAATGATTTTTGGTTTTAAGGTCATGAAAGTATGAATTTCATCCAAAAAAGAAGGGCTTAGAGAAACCAGATTTCAAGCTTTGTTAGATTTGAAATTACTAGAGCCACATTGTATGTATTTACACATTTTATTTATATGTTTATTTATCTACCTGCTAGAAGATAGCCAAGCCTCACAGGAGCTGAAGCTTTCTAAAAATATACATGATTTTATTTAAAAAAATATATATATATATACACATGATTTTAAGAATGCTAATAAGCTCATTTGCAAATTAAGTGAACCAACCCCATTCCTAATGCAGGCATACTCTCCAATACGGTGCTGTGTTATATTATCATTCCATTATCATAGCATTTTAGGAAACAGGAACATTGTGGCTGTCAAATGCATTCAATAGTGTCCTACTCCTCTTCAGTAGTTATAACAAGAATCAGAATCTTAACATTTTAATGAGACATTATCCCACCAGGCTATTCTACGATAGCAGTCTTTGTTCTTTGTGTTCCTGAGATCATGGAATATACTTTTCTTTTCCTTAACTCATCAGCATTGTGCTTTGAGCATTCAGCATATGTGTAACAGCAGAACTTTCCCTCTCAGGATCATCTCAGACATCATTGTCACTCATGGTTTCTTGTCATTTTAACCAAAGCTCTATCACATTTCTTTCTTTGAATTTTATTTCCATATATGTGATTATGTACTGCTAATACCATTAGGGATTTTGAGGGGTCCAGCAAATAACACTGCTCTTCCTACCTGGTTCTGAATCATCTGAGCAATGAGACAGGTTGCAGGTGAAGGCTAAAACAGCACCTTTATTTTAACAAAGCAGACATTGGGTTTCCTAATCCAGAAGCAGAGAATGAAACAGACAAACCTATTCCCCTGTAACTGACACGACTGTACAACCACAAAGTCTCCCTAACCAGGGGTAGAGTCTGCTCTGGAGAAGGCCACTCACTCCCAAGGGGAAATTGACCTCAAGAAAGGGACAGAAAACTCGTGCTTTGTTTCTCCTTCTCGAATCATGAATTCAGTAAGCCACTCCACTCCCCATGGGAGCATGTGAATGATGAAAGAAAGGTCAAGAATGTTATGTTATCACACATAGAAAGGAAACATCGGGAATATGGAAGAACTTATTCCTTCCCTACCCACCCCTAACAGTATCTAGCATTGTATTCTTACCCCATTAAGTCTATGATTAACCATAAGAGGTAAGACACATAAATAGTCCTACTTCCACCATCCTATTGGCTGCTCCTCCAACACAAATCACTGCTCTGCAGAGAGGCTCTTGGAATTTTTGTAAAGTTGTATCTTGCTTGCAAGTAGTTCTAAAAGGAATCAGAACAGTATGTGTAATTAATCATTCTGAAGCCAATCTGGACCCACAGCTGAAAACTTCCTCCCTATTCCTCTCTCCTTGCCAAACTGCTCAACTGCATTGCCAACATAACTTACCAGAGGTTCTTCAATTAGATTAAATTAAATAATTAAATTACAATAAAAAGTCATAGCATGTGTGAAATATTTATTAAACTAGTATGAATTTAAATGAGATTACACACCCTAGACTCTTTAAACAAGAAACCTAAGGGGTCATAGACAGTTATGTATTTTATATCTATACCCTTGGCAGAAGAAATCCCATAATCCTCTTCTGGTTTAACAGAGAAATCTCACAAGTATATATACACCTTTCTAAAAACAGACATCAATTTACATATTTCTACAGCCATTATTAAGACCACTAATAAAATGATATTTTAGAGGTTCACCATTAGTTTTAGACCACAGAGCAACAATTTCTGATGTCTAGTTTCAGAAAGTTCTTTTTTGGAAACAACTACAAGGACCTGTTTTATATTACAGAATAAGGGGTTGTCTACAGCTAAAGGTGATGATGTTTTCTTATATTCCTGCTGGTTATTCTTCAAGTGACAATTAAGAGGACATGTGATTTTCAAGTCAGGGTGCTAAAACTCAGCACTGGGATAGAATTAAAAGTCCCGAGAAGGTCCAAACATATAGTATGAAAAAGTGGAGCAAGTACGCTGATTTAACAAGTGGAATATGTGACAGTTAAAGTGCAGTATATAATGTAACGTAGTAGTATTATTTAAGTAAACACTCATCATCTATATTATGGATGTTGAAGAACTGACAAGGTACCACCACAACTATCTTCCAGAGTGGACCAGCAGGTCAGACCATCCTCCGTGGACCAGTTCTTCTTCAGACACCATGAGATTTTCTCTATTATTTGCTGCAGTGATTCAGTGATAAACATCATCACCATCCAAGCCACAGAATGAGGTAGGATGTGATTTTCAAGTCCTTGTCCTATTTATTTATACAAATGCTTGGCTGATTAACCCCTCTAGATGCCACTTATCAGCAGGTATTCTTTCTGGCACAATGAACCAAAATAAGCATTTATATAATCCTATGGATCCTACGGCCTTCTTAGGTTGAGCTTCAGTGTCTTCTTGGGCAGGTCCCAGGCTTGTCTGGAGCATAGCTCACTGCCTTCATTGCCCAGACTCTGACCTCAGCCACAACATGTCCACTGGTCCCATGATCCCAAGCCACTTCTCGGGTTAAACATTGCTCTAGACCCTCCCTGCCCTCTCTCAGTCCTGAAGAGGAGTTCTAGAGACAAGTTCTAGGGGAACATCCCAAAGTACAGATGGGAATGGCCTACTGCCTTGGCGTATCAGGAAATCACCTAGAGGGAATCCAAAGCAGAAAAGGGTGGCAGTAATGGGGTAAGTCTCTTCTAAAATTAAGATAGGCAACATGAGATATTTAAAGAGACAGAGAAGGAAGGGGAGTCCAACCAGAGGTCACTGAATGGCAGACACCCACACCAAATATGAGAAAGGGAGAGGGAGAAGAAAACAGTGAGAAATGGAAGTGCAAAAAGGAGGGGGAAAGACTAACATACGGGTAGAGTAAGAACGTGTGGGGAAAGGCCTGAGAGAAAAGAAAATGAAGAAGAGTGGTTGGCAGAACTGAAGGGTAAGAAGGAAAATACTAACCATCTATAAGGATCTAAGAGTGGAAGGGATCTCTCTAGAATCCTAACTCTGAGACAAGATGAAAAGTGCAAGAGAGATTAAACATGAATATGAGTAATAATACCCACCATTTGCTTCAACGTGGATGGAACTGGAGGGTATTATGCTGAGTGAAATGAGTCAATCAGCGAAGGACAAACATTATATCTTCTATTCATTTGGGGAATATAAATAATAGTGAAAGGGAATAAAAGGGAAGGGAGAAGAAATGTGTGGGAAATATCAGAAAGGGAGACAGAACATAAAGACTCCTAACTCTGGGAACCGAACTAGGGGTGGTGGAAGGGGAGGAGGGCGGGGGGTGGGGGTGAATGGGTGACGGGCACTGAGGGGGGCACTTGACGGGATGAGCACTGGGTGTTATTCTGTATGTTGGCAAATTGAACACCAATAAAAAATAAATTTATTAAAAAATAATAAAAAATAAAAAAATAAGCATGAATATGATGACTTCCTAAAAGTTGCAATAATGAGAAAAGACATGAGAATCCTGAATGTTCATTCTCTGATGATGGGAAAAGAACAAGACTTATCCTGGAAGCAAACGGACAAGTCAAAGTTTTCTGAAGGTCCATTCCAGAAATGCTGAATTTGTGCTCCACTCATACCTTCCCTTGTCTCACGGCAACGGTTGCATCCTTTTCACCCAACGGTGCATAGCCCTGTATTCCAACCTCTGTAGGAAACTGCCTTCATTAAGAAAGCATGCAAGAGCTCAGAACTAGGCCCCATCTCCCGCATGCACAGCATGGGTGGTGGATGCAGCAGCACCAACCACTGGGAGACGGAGTCTGGATAGATGGTAGATGACTGGTAAGCATGGCTGTTTCCAGAGATTTGCAAATCATTCTCACCTAAGGGGCAATGCTGAAGGGGAGAATGTTATTGTTTCCTCTGAAACCTCAACCCATTCATCATTTTAAATACATACAGTAAGGCTGAGCACTTTTTTTCTTCTAGGAAAATGTGTCTAAACATCTCCCAAATATGATCTTCTATAAGCTAACAGCCAGCATGCTGTTCCCTCAAATACTCCATTCCTCACTTTCTTAAACTTTTCCTCATTGCCATGGGTTCCAGGTCCAACCATCTTAGCCTTGCACCTCTGAACACATTTTGGAGAGTGGCTAATCCTCAGTGTTTACAGCCCTGGGGCAGATGTGGTACTTCATTTGAGGCCTGCCCAAATCAGAATAAAGTATAACTATCGCTTCCTGTTTTTGATAGGTGACCCTGGTATCCTCACTGCCCCACAACATTGTCAATTACATCTTTTCCTAATGTTCAAAACATTGACCACCACTCATTGTCTTTTATAGCTGGGTCTCTGGGCTCAAGTGAGTACCTTACATTCCCTACAAACTATCTCACCTGTGCTTTCTTGTCCTCCCTCCTCAAGCAGGTCCAAGACAGTGGACCTAAGGAATGGCAGCACAGTGACAGAGTTCATCCTCGTGGGCTTTGAGCAGAGCTCCTCTTCCACTCAGGCATTACTCTTTGCTCTCTTCCTAGCCCTCTACAGCCTTGCCATGGCCATGAATGGCCTCATCATCTTCATCACCTGGACAGACCCCAGGCTCAACAGCCCCATGTACTTCTTCCTTGGCCACCTGTCCTTCCTGGATGTCTGCTTCATCACCACCACTATCCCACAGATGCTGATCCACCTGGTGGTCAAGAACCACATTGTCTCCTTTGCCTCTTGCTTGACCCAGATGTATCTGGTTTTTGGTGTAGGTGTTGCTGAGTGCATCCTCTTGGCCTTTATGGCCTATGACCGTTATGTTGCTATCTGCCACCCGCTCAGCTATGCCCAGATCATGAGCCGGCGGGTCTGTGTGAAGCTGGTGAGTACTGCCTGGTTCTTTGGGCTGATCAATGGGATTCTGCTGGATTATATGACATTTCGTGGTCCCTTCTGTAGAGACAACCACATAGAGAACTTCTTCTGTGAGGCCCCCATAGTGATTGCCCTGTCTTGTGGAGACCCCCAGTTTAGTCTCAGGACAATCTTTGCTGATGCCGTCGTGGTGCTGCTCAGCCCCATGGTGCTCATTGTCATCTCCTATGCCCGCATCCTGGCCTCCATCCTTGGCAGAGCCTCCTCCTCAGGTCGAGGGAAGACCTTCTCTACTTGTGCCTCCCATCTGACTGTGGTCATCTTTTTCTACACCTCTGCCATGTTCTCTTACATGAACCCTCGCAGCACACATGGCCCTGACAAAGACAAGCCTTTCTCCCTCCTCTACACCATCATCACCCCCATGTGCAACCCCATCATCTATAGTTTTCGAAACAAGGAAATGAAAGGAGCCATGGTGAGGGCCCTTGGGAGGACCAGCCTGGCACAGGCAGAGTCTGTCTAGTAGGAAGCCTCCAAGAAGAAATGCTCCCTCCCCTAACCCTGACAATTGGGAATCCTCCCATGCTAACAGGTTCCAGGAAAGAGCATTCATCATTTTCTTCCTACTAGCAGCAGACCTGGAAGATCCTGTTGATGGCTTATGCTCATGTCTGATTTCATCAAGTGCTCTTTTTTTTTTTTTTCTTTTGGATATAACAGTTTATTCTTTATTCTTTCACTTGTTTTTTTTTTATTTTACATATATATATATATTTTTAATTGAAGTTCTATTTGGCAACATATAGTATAACACCCATTACTCATCAAGTGTTCTTTTATCTTGGTCCTTTTCAGGATAATTCGAGACTTTGTTTTTCTTCTATGTTATCACAACGGGATCTGATAAAGACATAAGTGCACTTGATTCCATTTCATTTTATTTGTACAGTACTTTCACACGCCATTCCCAGTCTGAGTTTTGCATAAATTTAGGAGTAAAGTTTTCTTCTCTTTTAACTTACCATTTTAGTCTTATTTTCTTTCTCACATTCCAACTCTCATATCCTAAACCCACCTTCTTCCACCCCACTTCTACATAAGAAAATGAGAAAAAGTTCAGAAAAAGAGAATAAGGGAGCAGTGTTGACATAAGAAAAGTCAGAGAAAAGAAAAAAAATGAAAAACTAAGGATCATCACTCTGAACTCCATATTCTTAGCCTCTGGTAGTCCATGAGGAAGAACCTATGAGTGTCATTAAATGCCACCATAATAATGCATTCAACTTATGTTTATGCTTGCATATTGTTGAGAAGGGGAAGTGAGAAAGGCTAGCCTGTCAAACCCCTTCCCTAAATCTTCTAGTTTCCTTAAGTAACATGAACTCTGATCCAAGTAGTCAATGCATCTGTCAAGCTTCTCAAACCACTAGTTTCCTTTCCTGGTTTGGACTCCCAATTAACTCCACTCTCCCTACTGCCTTCTTTTTTTCCGAACCACCTTTCATTTCATTCCAACTCAATCCTATTGCATCTTACTCCCATCTTAAATGGAAACTCCATTTCCTGTAGTTTAAGGAACACTTCTCCACACTACCTACCATTGCAGATGTCTTTCCATTTGCAGCCCTGACCTCTCTCACTTCCTCTAGCTTCTCTCCTTAACCACATTTAGCATCCCTTGAGAGGGTAATTATATTCTAAGCCAGCTTGTTCTTTGAAAATTACATTTTTCTCATGCCCCTTTCATAATAATAGAAAATGGGACAGGTCTGTTATTTTCTGGTGCCACTTCCATAAGATAAATGCACTTCAGTCAGGATTCCCTCAAAAAAATATACTACCCTTTCCACATCATACACATCACACTACCTTCTGCAAGGAATTTAAAATAGTAGCTTCACTACTGAAGCTACTGCTTCACAAAGTTCTAAGCTTTTGAGTCCAAATTGGTTTATCTCTAGATATCAGAGGACATGTGAGAAGGCCTTCTCAGCAGCAGTGAAGAAATGAAACACCACTGTAATCGAGAAGAAACAAAAAAAGTAGAACATAAAATTTTCATTATCAAAGAGATTTTACACCAGGCATAGTTAAACAGGAAAGAAAGACTTAAAGACTACTGAAATAGGAAATTCAACTCTAATGAAACAAGTGGCTGGAGAGTTATTAAGAACTGCAGTAAGGGGCTTGCCTAGCTGGCTGAGTTGGTTAAGAGTCTGCCTTAGGCTCAGGTCATGATCCTGGGGACCTGGGGTCCCACAATGGGCTCCCTGCTCAGCAGGGAGACTGCTTCCCCCTTCTCCCTCTTCCCTCTACTCATGTTTGCTCTCTTTCTCTCAAATAAATAAATAAAATCTTTACAAAAAAAAAAAAAGAAAAAAGAGCTGCAGTAAGGGCCAGCTGTGTGTGGTGACTGGTCTTACTGAAAGGAAAAGTAAGCTTACAGGTTGTAGTTTTGCCGTTGGAGCAAGGTGCCCATTGATGTTGGGTTCCTACCCTTCCATAGACATTAGGAAATAGGAACACTATCTTTCGGAGGATTACATTTCAAAAGGATGGTTCCTCAGCCATGAGAAAGACTGGCCTTCAAATTGACAGAAGGAAAAAAAAAAATTGACAGAAGGCTTAAAGAAGATTCATATACATTTAAAAAGGGGCTAGAGAGGGTGACGGGCACTGAGGGGGGCACTTGATGAGATGAGCACTGGGTGTTATGCTGTATGTTGGCATATAGAACTCCAATAAAAAAAATATATACAAAAAAAATAAATCTCCACAAGAATTGATGCTAATCAAATCAAAAATTTCGGCCGTAATTGTGCTGGATAACTTAGCTGTTACAGAGCTTGTTATTAAAGACTTCAGAATGCCAAAAAAAGCCGGGGGGGGGGGGGCGGTGTAGAGAAAGATTGGGATTTACAACTTTTCTAAAATAAATGGTTTGAGAAAAAAGAGGCCAGGGACCCAAATTTAAGGTGAAACTTGCAAGGACTGCCTGGGTGGCTCGGGGGTTGAGTGCCTGCCTTCATGCCCAGGGCCTGATCCTGGAGTCCCTGGGATTGAGTCTAGCAGCTGGCTCCCTGCATGGAGTCTACTTCTCCCTCTGCCCATTCTCTCGTGAATAAAGAAGTAAAATCTTTAAATTAAAAAAAAAAAAAAGATGAACCTTGCCCAAAGTTGTCAAGTAGAAAGGGGAATGGTGGGGCCTTCTTGATTACCATAGAGAACAAAAGAAGTGTTTATTCTTCCCCCTAGGATCTCAGCTTCCGCAAGTTTGAGAATTCCTGTCTCAAAAGAGCCTTTTAGAGTAAAAAGAAAAAAAAAAAAAAAGGAAGCAAACAAAAGAAAGAGTGCTTTTTAAAAAGTTTTCCAAGGAACTTCTTGACTTTACATTTGCCCAACACTTTTGTGCGCTGACAGTTTGGGTTTTAAGCTCAGTCTAATAGGGCAGGCAAGAACAAATAATGGTGACATGAAGAGCAAACGTTTTAAGGGCCCTATACAAAGTACAACTGGGAAGACGGGAACAGCAGCTCACATTGATCAAGCACTTGTGTTCTCACAGCTCTACGTTTAATCTTCACAAAACCCTTCAAGTACCAGATTACTTCCATTCGGAGATGCAAAACTGAGGCTCGGAGAAGTCAAGGAATTTGCTCAAAATCACACACGTTCAAACGGCACTTCTAACGCAGGCACCAATCCCAGAGCGTCACTCCTAAGGACGTTATTGAAAAACTGTCCCCAAGCACGGGGCACAGGCTTTACACGAAGAGTTGGTCCTTCGAAGATAGAATCAAGCCTTAAAGCTGAAGCCACGCGCGGCGCGGCAGGAATTCCAGGCCCTGAGGAGGGGTCTGCTGTGTCGCCGCAACGCTTCCCGCGGCCACGGCGGACGGTGAGCGTGGCCGCGAAGGCCGTAGAGTCAGGCGGAGCGACCTCACGCTCTCCTCCAGGGCAAGCACTTTCTCAGTCGAGGCCCCGGGCTCCGGGGGGGGGGGGGGGGGGGGGGGAGGGGGGGCTAGAGAAGCAGCCGCCCCGAGGCCTCCCTACCGCAGCCTGTGCCCGGGTCCCGGCCCCCGGCGGGCACACGGAAAGCGCCCAGGGACCGCGGACACCCACGTGACTGCAACCACCAGAAGTCACTCCGCGGTGCGCGTCCCGTCCCAGCCCGCTCATAAATCCGGATGCAAGTCCACCTGTCGTGGGAGGGCGCGCGCTCAGGGCCTGCAAACGTGGGTAGGGAATCCAGAACTCTAGCCGCGGTGCCAGCTGGAGCCGCCCTCAGGCTGCGAGCTCGCCCGGGCCCCGCCCCAGCCCAAGCTGGCGCCATGTTTCCCAGCCCGGCTCGGAGCCACGCCCAAACTACCCATGAGGCCGTGGGCCGCGAGCCGATTGGCGGGAGGGGAGGAGGTGGGCGGGGCCCTGGGGGCGGGAGGCGGGGAAAGAAAGCCCAGAACCACCACAACTGCCAATCAGCCTTCCCCAGCCTCTCCGAGCTCGGTTACGGCAGCCAATGAGCGCCCTGTCCTTGGTCGCCCCTGGGCGGAACCGCGCTCACCGGAAGACTTCCGGGAGACACCAGCTCGAGTTTTGGGAGACTCGGCAGCCGCCGCCCCCGCCGGAGGCGCGGATTTTAGGCTTGGGATACCCTCGCGGTTGAGTGGAATTGTTGAAATGTAGCGCCCCTTCGGTGGAGTTAGGGATGGGATGGGGTGGGGTGGGGTGGGGTGGGATGGGCGCGGAGCAAGGCTGGAGGCAGGGCTGAGCGCAGATTTTTGCCTCTCACAGCGAGTCCTCCTGTCTCCTAGTCTTGCCCCCCCTCCCCATACGTAGCCTACTTCTTTTCTGGTGGTCGCCCCATTTTGGGGAATTGTGTAATTGTCGGGCTCCTCTTCCCTCCTGGACAACGCCATTGTCTTTGGAACTTCCTTACCTGCCCTTTGCAGTTATTCCAGGAAGCCTTCCTTGACCCCTTCCCCTTTCTGGGCTCACTGGACTTTGAGTTTCCTGCATGACCTGTGCAATTTCCTAACCCTGTGCTCTTACTTAATTACTTTTCTATCTTCCCCCACGTTTGTGATTCATCTTTGAGCCCTTAGCACAGTATCTGGAGGTGGTGTGGCGCTATCTTCTCAATGAAGTCTTAAGCAGAATCTTGATGTATTAACCAAATAACAAAGCTCTTCTAATTGGAGAGGAAGGTTTGAACCCCCAAGAAAACCTCTGAGCCCCTTATTATCGGTTGACTTAAGCTAAATATTCACTTTAATATATAGAAATATGGCTTACCCAAGACATGAATATTAAACATGTCTAGATCCTCTCTCTGCACGTTTGTTTTTATATTCTAGTCTACAGACCTCGTTATCTATTTGCCTCTTCAGATCAATTCCTCATGCAGTAGCAAGCATGTCAACAGATCCCCTTACCTCTGGCTTTCTATTGGGTTCAGCCAATGAACAGTATAGGCCAAGTAGGAATGTGAGGTTAGGCTGTTTAATCCTCTAGCTCTTTCCCTGTGGGGCTGTTATGGCAAGCTCACCTGAGTCCCTTTAGCTAAGATCTCAGCTCCTGCCATTTAGGCTTCTTTACCTGGTTCTCTATTTTTAAGTTTTGGAACTGCCACCTCCCATTACCTTCTCAGGCTTAGCCCATCTAATACCAGATTTGGGATACTGTAGCCCCTTTGCAGTTTCCCTACACCCAGCTCACACTGTTGTATATGATCCTTTGCAAAGATCCCCAAACTATCCTAATTTGAGTATCCCATCTGTTTCCTGGGGATACCTACTATAAGACCATTCTCCTACTGAAGCAATGAAAACATTTCAAGTGGAAACATTTGGAAGGCTATATGATGTAGTAGAAAGAGCATGGGCTTTGACGTTAGAGAAAATGCAGTTTCATGTCATTCAGTTACTCATATCCATTTGGCAAATGTTCCACAGTCCGTCCTATTAGCTGCGGTAGGTATTTTAGAGAGTGCTATGGCACACGGCCTGTTCTCCAAGAACCCTCTTCTCCCACTGGGATGAGCCCTAACCAAGTTAGTGTCATGGAACACCCCCGTGCCCCCATTATCACTACAAACAGTGCAGTGAAGCTGGATTTCCTGGGAATTTGGAATTGGTATGCAGTAGGTATAGTCATTTCAGGGCTGGAACAGGCAGTCACTCAAGCTATTGAGTAGTTGTCTTTTTCCATGTATGTGAAGAAGCAAAGAAAATTGACAGGCAGGGAGAATAGATTGAAGTCAGAGGACAGAGAAGCAAAGATAGAAGACCATAGCCTCAGAGAAAGAGCCTGAGATAACGGCTGCCCTGGTTTCAGTCAGCTTTGGAGGGCCAGCTGCATTCTTGCTCTTGACTTTGTTACATAACCTTGCATCCTTATAATAAACCCCTTTTCTTCCTCAGAATTATTGCAAATGGGTTTTTTATTTCTTGCAATCAAAAAGGTTATTACAAAAAAAGATATTACTAAGGTAATACCTACCTCAGTGTGGTTATGGGGATTAAAGGAGGTGAAGTATCTAAATCAGTGTCTCCAAAACTGCTACTTCCTCTAAATGTAAATAGCACCTCATGTGTTCTGAGCATCAGAGGTATCTGTTCTTTGTATTTCTTGTTTGGAATAAAGAGCCCATTTTGCTGTCAGTATTTTTACAAGTTTTTCCTCATTAAAGCTTCTTTTCGAAATGATGTTCTGTTCATGGTCTAGGTGCTGATAAATTTACATTTGTGGTTTTCTATGTTTTATTTTGAAGTTTTTGTTCCTTATTAATCAGTCTCTTTAATTCGTGATACACCATCATTGTCCCTATAAGGAAAAGCCCTCTTGTTTAAGTCTATTTCTTTATTCCATCCTTACACTCGCTCTCCATTCCCATCCCCACCTGCAACAATAGACAATTTTCTAATGTGTTTAAATGTGTTCTTAGAAAATAGTTATTTTTTGGTAGGCTTATATTTTTAAATGTACTCCACAGCTACTGAGTTATATGACTCATTCTGTGTCTTATGTTTTTCACTCAGCTCTGTTTTTCATCTCTATCCATCTTGCCAGATGCTAACATTTAATGTTACTTCACACTGGTGCCTAGTATTCCATGGTATGCATTCACTACATTATATTCATCCACTCCTCCAGTGATGAGCACCCATGTTGCCCCCAACTCCATGCCACTACAAAACACTCTGTGATGAACATCACATTAGTCCCCTTCTGAACTTGTAAGGAATTTGTTTTATATTACTTAAGAGAGGGGGTACCGGATTTTAGGGTATGAATCTATTTAATGTGTCCAAGTAATGCTAGCTTGCTTTCCAGAAGTGGCAAAACCAGTCCTGCAGCAGATTTCCACATCACTGACATCTGTAGTTATCCAGATTTCTGTTTTGCTGGTTTGATAGGTATAAACTAATATCTTATTATTGGCTCAATTTGCATTCGATGACTAATGGTTTTGATCAAATTTCCATATGCATAATAGCTTTTTCCTATTCTTTAAATTGCCTGTTGATATCTTTTGTTTTGTTTTGGTTTTTTAAAGATTTTATTTATTTATTCATGATAGACATAGAGAGAGAGAGGCAGAGACACAGGCAGTGGGAGAAGCAGGCTCCATGCAGGGAGCCTGATGCGGGACTTGATCCTGAGACTCCAGGATCAGGCCCCAGGCCAAAGGCAGGAGCTGAACCCCTGAGCCACCCAGGGATCCCTGCTGATATCTTTTGCACTTTTTTTTTTTTTATGATAGTCACAGAGAGAGAGAGAGAGAGGCAGAGACACAGGCAGAGGGAGAAGCAGGCTCCATGCACCGGGAGCCCGATGTGGGATTCGATTCCGGGTCTCCAGGATCACGCCCTGGGCCAAAGGCAGGCGCCAAACCGCTGCGCCACCCAGGGATCCCTGCACTTTTTTTTTTTCTGTTGGGTTGCTATCCTTTTCCTGTTCATTTGCAGGAGTTCCATGTATATTCTAGGAAATTCTAGAATTCTTTGTCAGTTTTAGACAAAGCAAATATTTTCTGCATTCTGTCATCTACCTGTTAGCTTTGTCCATGGTCCCCTTTGTAGAATATAAATCTTTGTTTTAGCAAATCCACCAGTTTTTGCCTTATGGTTTGTACTTTTGAAGGCATTGAAACGTGGACTACTCTCTTCGTTATGCCTACCCTCTGCCTGACGTCTCTAAATCTGAGTTCAGTGGCAAGGTCCCTGTGGTCATTCCATCCAGTCCTCTTCATTGGACTCCAAAGTAATTGTACTGACTAAATTTCATTCTTAAGAGAATCCCATCTACCTTGAGCCTTTTCCCCCTATAGAATTGCAAGCTATGAAAATCATATCTTTTAGTTATTTGAAGTCATCCTTCCAGTAGCTTTGGACAACATCTGACCTTACCTCCTTAGCTATCAGGAAGAACCAAAATGGCAAAATTACTTTCCTTCAAGATCTTCCTCACCCCCATTTTGCTAGCCAATTCCATATTTATGGGTCAGAATTAGATCCAGAATCATCTTTGCTATCCTCTTCCTTCTGAAGGATTAGATTACATTAAATCAACTTCCCCTCACTTCTGGAACCTCTTTGTGCCAGTTTCATGACTTGTTCCTGGAATCTATAATCCATTTTATCTGTTTTGGCAGACTCTAGCACATTATTACAATAATGTCACTTCTTTTCCTCACCTTTATCTTCACATAAATAATTCCTTTACTGTTTCCATTCTTAAGGATATAAAATCCCATGTAAAAGTATCTTCATGATGCAAACTGTTACTCAGACTTTCCTTTTATTATTTTCTTTTGTTTTTATTTTATTCCTCCCACTTACTTTCTTTGGTCTACTTCTTTTTTTCCTTCTGTCCCTACATTTTTTCTTCCTCCTTTCCTTCTTAATTTTATTAATGCTAAGAGCAGGGGCTGACTTTATGTAGATCACAGCAAAGAAGCTTTTTCTGTCCCCATTGACATGTGATGTGGATTACATGACTGCCAGTTCCTTTCCAGTTGCACATTAGAAACCTGTTCTGGGGATCCCTGGGTGGCGCAGCGGTTTGGCGCCTGCCTTTGGCCCAGGGCGCGATCCTGGAGACCCAGGATCGAATCCCACGTCGGGCTCCCAGTGCATGGAGCCTGCTTCTCCCTCTGCCTGTGTCTCTGCCTCTCTCTCTCTCTGTGTGTGACTATCATAAATAAATAAATAATTTAAAAAAAAAACCTGTTCTGTTTATTTGGAACAGTGTTCCACACCTTTTCTCACTGTCATGTTCCAGTCATGAGTCCCATCCTACCAAATTTCTTTATATCTGTGAGAAATTATTTTCCTCATTGTATAAAATCTCAAGTTCTATTTGTACATTGCCTGTAGTTTGTGCATTGATGTAGAAACCATAAGTATTTTTTTTTCCCAGCCCCTTTCTACTTACTTTTTCCAGAGAATTATAAGATGCCAGCTCGGCTACTGTTTTTCTTCCAGTGTCACACTTGATGTCCTCTGTAGTATAAAATTTTGTGGGTTTTCTCAGCATTTCTTTACTTTTCTTTTACCTTGGCTCTCCCACTCCTTGGCCCCAGCGTGTGCATGCTCTCTCTCTCTCTCTCTCTCTCTCTCACACACACACACACACACACACACACACACATTTCCATTTTAAAATTGAAGTACTCTTAATTCAGTTGACTATGCTTACAGAAAACAGATTTTCCTTTCAATCGTCTGAGAAGCACTCTGTCCCAATTCAAGAACACATCATTCTCTTATCATTAGATTGTGAGCAACTTAAGGGCAGACACCATGACTTCTTAAAGTCTACCCCAGTACCTACCATCTTCCACGATACACGGTAGGCAGTTGGTAAATACTTGCTGGAAGATCGACTCAGTCATGGTTCCCTTCTAGGAAGTCTTCTTCCATCATGCTTATAAGAATTACCTACTCTAAAAAGAATGTTGGGTTGCTCTTTTTGTTCTTGAAGCTGAGCCACCATAAGCTTCCCTTAGTATATTATAACCACTTATAGCAAAGTAGGGTGCAGTACTATTTAATGGGGAAAAAACCAACACTGATTTATATAATTTAGACAGATAGGGTTTTGGTCCTAATACTATCATTAACTATTCAATTTTGGGCATGTCATCTCTATTTTTTAATTATATGCAATGACATCGTATATATTCACTATAGAAGACTATACTTTTTTATAAAGTACTTGGAGTGGAAATAAGGTAAATTTCTCCCACTGAGGGGACTAAATGGAAGAGAAACTATTCTCAAGAGAAATAATTTGCTTGTTACTTCAGAGCAAGCAGGAGGAAGAAGAGAGTAAAGGCAGGATAGGGTGGAGGAGCCTGTCAAAGATATAAACTCAGTGGGAGCTTTCCTTGTGATCACTGCTCCATTTTTTTAAATTCAAATCTGTAAAAATATTTTAAATGCCTAGTAAGGCTGTATTTGTTATTGAAATCAGTGAAAGGGCTGTCTCATGTGTCCCAGAGCTGATAAGAAGTGAAACTGAGGCAGCTTGTATGGACTCAGGAGTGTGGAGTCCACAGAAAGAAGTAGAAGCACAATAAACTCTAAGATATTATAGAAATTGTATGGAATGTTGTGGAATTCCCAGAACGTGACATTTTAATTTGGGCCAATTTTAATCAGACACTTTAAGTGACAAAGCAGTCTCTTCAGACATCTGAGTTATATGTAAAATGCCTGTATGATCATCAGTAAGATTTCTTTCAGCAGTAACATTTTTAAAGATTCTAAGAGATGGGAATATATTTTTTTATTCTCAGCTCTCAAATCCTATACTTTTTCAAGCATTTAAGGTTGAAATATTTCCTATTATGAGAAAGTTCCCATTCTACTAATTTCATTAATTCCAAATACTCCCTCCCCCCATGTTAGCATTTCTAAAATGGGATGTGTCTTATAATCAATAATATCAGCTTACAATTACTGTTGGCCAAACAGCAGTCATAACATAGTTGTCACTGCCTACACATGCCAGAACCTAGTTGTCATTCTAGGTAGTATGACTGGAATTCTACAATTGATGTTTCTGTTAATTAACCATTAACAACCATCTGAAGGAATATTAGTCCCAGTTGTTGTATGACTATATTCCTTGAACACTTTCTGACAAGATTAAAAGGCACCAGCTTTAAAACTTGGAGAATTGATTTATGGCCTGGAAGAAATTGCCAGAAACAATAGTGAAGCTCTTTTTTTTTTTTTTTTTTTTTTTTTTTTTTTTTTTTTTAAGAAATGCTACTTCATTAACACTCAGAATGACCCGGAGAATAGAAATGTTTGGAAAAATACAGACATCAACAACCCTGAGTCAAAAGTGATTCATAAGCATCAGACTCAAATTATAAGAATACCATAGTGACTTTCAATTATATTTGTGTGCATTGTAGGGATACCAAAGAAAAAAGTTCCATTTCTAAATAAATCTACATGAGCTCTTTAAACATATGAAAATTTAAAGTAAAGTGATAAGGTTTAATTGGCTGTATTTTTTTCTTAACGGTATCTAAAATAATGAGTGATGTGTCACGCAGTTGATGGTGCCTTAAAGTCAGTAAAATAAGGTCAATACTTAAGAGACTATAAACATAAGAAGTTCTAGCCCTCAGGATATTCATACTCTGGAAGGGAGAATAACAAATACATAAATAACAGAAATAAGGAAAAATACCATAATTGTCCCCAAAAGATTTGGATATTTAAAGGAGGAAGAGATCACATTAGGAAAGGCTCCATGAAAGAAGTAGCACTTGAGAAGAGCCTCAAATAACTGGTAGGATTCCAACTGGCAGAAACAGAATGGAGCAGGAAGAGTGAAGGGAATGAACAAAGAATCTGTGGGAACGTGGGCATTTCTGGGGAATGGTCAATAATTTATTTTGACAGTTGGGTTTGGTAACTTTTTGTTCTATAGATCCCTTTAAGAGTTGAATGAAAGCAATGAACCCAATTCCTAAAAGTAAAAACACAAATTCATAATAAAAAATGTGTGCATACTGTTCTGGGGGACTTCCAACATTTGCAGGTAGAATAAGAGAAGGAAAAAGCAGCCTTCCTGGACACCCCACTAGAAGCTGGTGCAGGTGACCAAGCCTGCAGAAATCCTTCCTCTGCATTTGGGAAGAATGACTAAGAGAAATGGAGTCAAGGGTCAGGAGGGACTTACTGATCCAGATTTTCAAAGAACTGGGGTACTCTAGGGAATCATATCTAGCTGACTAGATCATAGAGGCCTCCAAAAATGGAATGGTTGGTTAGAAAAGGTACCTGGGAAATAAATGTATAGGTTAAAAAAAAAAAAAAGTACGCTAAGGTGTTAGCCAAGGGAACCTTGGCTCCCTACAACCACTGGATTTTACTTACTTCAGGAAGTAAGAGAGACATGATGCAGATTTCTGAGTAGAATGTGTGTTCCGAGCTGTGGTTTAGGAAGACTAATCTTCAGGATTTCAGGTGTGTGAGAGGCCAGGGAAGACCAGGAGTTTATTGCAGTCAGTTTTTATATTGTTCAAATACATTCTATTTATTGTTCCCACACACACACATACCCACTATTTGACAAAGAGCCAGGCTTTTAGTAAGCAGTTGGTAGCACTTGCTGAATTGAAAGCCATAAATTCACCGAGGGTCCCCTTGTAATGTAATGTCCCTATTGCTCACCAGGTGGCACCATGACAGCCCCATTTACAGAGCAGACTTCCTTCTCTAAGGACAGTGCTTCCAAGCAGAAAGGCTGTGTTTCTGTGAGGGAATCCACCTTCCGGGGACAACATAGAAGCTGGGAGAAAATGGTAGTTGGGATAAAAGATTCAAAATTACTCCTTTTATACTTCTATATCATTTCTTACTGTCACACAGTATCTTGGCTGAATTTCTATCCCTAGGCATGTACATGTGGAAAGATGCCTAGGAAAACCCTCTTTTTCAAAGATACAAGCAGTTTTTTATCTTGCAGGAAGTATAAAATTACAAAAATTGGGGGAAGAACTGTTCCTTAGTTCTGGGAAAACTTCTAGGTGAACCATTTCATTACACGTGTTAAGCAGAGAGACCATAGTCTTTAGTGAGACTGAGGCCACATAAAAATGCATATTTAGACGCCATTTTGCCTCTCTTATAAAAATAGTTCTTTCTCTAGAACAGATTTTACTTGTACCAGGCTAAAGTTGTAGTGTATTTCTCTGAAGTTGTATGTCTTTTCTTTTTGAGTTTAAGAGCTAACCCTGAGAGATTTCCCTTAGACTGATAAGAGACAGAGAAGTGCCAGAAGTGGAAAGAGTTATGACAAGTCACATGCAGTGTTAAATGAGGCCCAGACATAAAGTGCAGTGCAAAACTTTGGGGGTGCGGGGTTCATCTCCTCACACTTATGCATCAACAGTGCTCTGGCAAATTCCCAAGTACGAGAAGACTTGGAAATGATGGGGGACAGGATTACTAGCATATTTTAATGGGCGTCAATATAATTTGAATGTGTTGAATAGGTGGTGAATAAACAGATTGATGTGAAGACTTAAATTCACCGTAGGAAGTGTTTAGGAGGCCCCGGGAGGCAGGGGTGCCATAGGGCTGCCAGCCAGCGCCAGCTCAGCAGGGTCATCTCTTGCTTGGTATTCTTCAAGTTAAAAAGTCTCATTACTCTTTAGCTCAGTGGTTCTTTTTTACTTAATTCTTACCTTTAAGCATTAAGTTGAAACAACAGACATCTCTAGAGAATGTTCACACTTCTATAATTTTGCATTCAATTTCCAGAGGCTATGGCCCCCTGAAGTTCAATAACGACCCTGTCCCTGAGTCCCAGGTTAGGAATCTCACCTGAAACTCGCTTATCTTGAGGTGACTGGGTGACGGGCACTGAGGGGGGCACTTGATGGGATGAGCACTGGGTGTTATGCTATATGTTGGCATATCGAACTCCAATAAAAACGTATACCAAAAAAAAACCTCACTCATCAGGAGCATCCTAAAGGAGAAATGCAAGAGAAGGATATGGAAGAGGGAGAAATAAGGTGATCAGACACCAACCTGTGCTGGTCCCCTAGGAAATGCTGGTGAAGGTAACTTTAAAGAGCTGAAGAATTGCTTTTTCTGGGGATATTTTTATCTGGACTTGAGAGGAATAGCTAGAGAACTTCTGGAAGGACCTAAGCTAAGGGACTCGTGACATATTTAGGACAAAGTGCATAGGAAGGGGAACTGAAATGGAGCCGAAGGGTAAAGAGCTCAACCAGACCTTTCTATGGAGGCTAAAGGGCTTAGCTGCCTTGGGATTCATGTCAGACTCTGCAGAAACTGAGCTGTAGGGAGCAGGAAAGAGGCACAATGATGGAGCTGTGTTGGGGAACATCTGGGGGCAATCGCTTCTCCCTCTCGAGAAGCAGATCTAGGAGGCCATCTTCTCGGGGCCATTATTATATTATCATCCACTAGACTTTGATAAGGGCCAGTAACAGAAACTTGAAGTGGAATTTCTTGTTCTAAGGATGAAAAGGGACTAAAACTAATGTCATTTCCTTTTTAGGACTCTTAGACGCTTGACTGGGGAAATAAGGGAACTGAGGGTCTAAATAATTGAGCAGTTAGCACAGCGGTTCCAATTTCAGGTTCTTTAAGTCAGAAGACCTGGGTTTAAGTCCTGTTTCTGCCAAGTACTAGCTGTGTGACCTTGAGAAAGTCTTGGCGGCTGTTTCTGGAACTGTTAACTGAAAATAAAAATAGTGCTTTCTTCTCATTGGAGGGAAAAATTGGACAGTGTCTGGCACCTGGTAACTGCTCAGTAAATGATAGCTATCATTGTTATGGGTGCTGAATGCTGGAATTATAACGGGAAACTATCTCCCAGCCTTTGGGGATACTTCCCCACAAATATACTTTAGCTGTCCTCTCTGGGACCCAACACACATTCCCCAACCACTGCACAACCCAGAACTTCCTCTCGTCATCCTTTACAGGGCTAGTCCCCAAGACCTTTTTGGCCCATAACTTCACAACATCTATGATGAAAAGCACCTTGGGAATCTCGTCATTCTTCCTTTATTTGACTATCCTGAAGGTTAAGAGTTCTTTGGACAGGGAAGGATTATATATAAAAAAGAGAGCTTCTAGAACCTTCATTAGGTAGTTTTGTTTTCCCAAAGGAGCCAGTCACTACCATCATCACCCCATCCCAAGAGAACTAACTATTAAAAGAACTAACATTTGCACAAGAGTTACTACAGGTCTTAGATATTTTTATCCCCAACAACTTCTTGTCCCCATTTTACACCTGCAGAAATTAGGTCTCAAGCAGCAAACCAAGTCTCAGTCATTCAGTGTTGGAACTGAGATTCAAACCCAGATCTGTGATTCTGGTGCTCTTTGAAGCCTCTCCACAGGCACGCGTGCTCACACACACACACACACACACACACACGCATATGCATACACCACAGCACTCCAGCACATTCTTCTCCCCAATTTGTTTGGGGCAGCCTTAGGAAATTCCATGGCCCAAGGGAGCAGACTAGAGCCGATGTCAGTCTGAGCTCCGCAGGGAATACCTTACTGGCATTCTCCACTAGGGGCTTGAGGCAGTTATTGTGCTTTCTTTTGTGATGTGTCACTCTCCTCTCAGAGATCCTGGGCAATCCCTCTGGAACAATACCCACAATACCCCACCCCTAACCCTCCCATGGAACAGGTGTCATGCCTGCCATTCCTGGACTCAGATTTCGAAGTCATCTCTCAGGGAGGGAGCAGGCGCTTCACTGAAAAGAAGTCACTTGCACACCTGGAGTTCTGCTACTAAAAGCCCTGGTTAGTTTGGGAGACTCAACATATACCCTTTCCTTCCCCCGTCCAGCTTGAGTTCAGAGTCCAGGATGGAAGGGAAAGGAGGCAGAGCTGGCGACGCGTGTCCCAACCAGGGCAGGGTCAGCCAACTCCTTGGAACTGGAGGCAAGGAGAGAGGAGGGAAGGCATGGTCCCTGCAGTCCCCCCTAAGCCCCGGTCCATGTAGCATGTAGCGGGCCCAGAAGCCCCACCCTGACATCCCCCTAGTACCAGTCAGCAAGGAGGGGAGATGACGCCTCTTTATTAAGGTTAACACCAAGGAAAGCATTGAGAAGGAATACACAGCGGAGGAGAAAGGGCACACAAAGTCACTACTTGAAGAGGTGGGAGGGGAGGCACATCAGTTAAGAACCTCAGGACAGCCACATGCTCCATGCCCTGGTTGTGGGGAAAAGAGGAAAGGACAGGGGAAAGCGCCATGATAGCCTGGGGCTCACAGAAGGATCTGAAGCCCCCTGAACCTAACACCAGAGCCACAAGCCCTGCCCCTCAGGGCTCACACACTACTACACAAGTCGACACACATAGCACACACAAGACATCATGGAGGCAACACCGAGAGGCAGCGGGCAGGGACAGATCGACAGGAAAAGGAACTGAAGTTAAGCGGGTGTAGCCAGGAGAGAGACAGTTTTTGGCTGCGGCCCCCAAGAGTCCCTCAAACGTCCCCTAAATCTGGGCTGCTGCTGAGCACCCCAAGTCTCTGCCTGTGTACTGGGCTCTTTGTTCTCTAAGCCCCAGTGAGTGGATAAAGCAATCCCAGATGAAGTCAGTGACAAGGCAGGATCCGCTCTGCATGCAAAAATCCTAGAGGTTGAGCTATTAGGTCTTCATGCACATTCATAGCCAGCTCCTCCCAGCCCGGGGGCCCGCGGAACCCCATTCACCCAGATTCCTAGGGCTGCAGTTCCCTCCTCAAGCTTCCTTTACCAATCAGCAGCCGCAGAGATCTGTGAGGGGGAGAGGCTTCTGCAGAGCGCTGAATATCTTGGATTTCAGCAGAAGGGTAAATTTTCTGTTGCCAGAACAGAATACCCCCAACTCCTTAGTTTCTAGGTAAATCGTTAGAGATTATTTGCCATAGTCCTAGATAAGTCCTTTTTCAGAATAGAAAAAGCAGAATTTTATTTACACAATTCAGGGGTTCTCCTGTTGGCTGGGGAGGGGGAATGGGCAGGGTAGGGGATGGATGGGAGTCCGGAGATGGGCGCTTCCTCTCCCGGAACCTCACCTTTCGGCCGTTCGCTAGGTCTCCCCGGGTTAGGCAGAAAGAATCCTTGAGCTCCCAGGGTCCTTCACCCTACGCATCCTTCCTCGAGGCAGTCTCTCTGCCCGACCCACGAGAGCAGCGGTCGGAGGGAAGCCTGCTGCACCGCGCCGTCCAGTCCCCTCGCGTCATGCACTCGGAAACCCAAAGCCAGCCCGGGAAAGTGGCGCCCCTCGGAGTCCCCTCACAGAGAGGCCTCGCCCTCCAGCTGCAGCAGGGTAATGTCGGGCGGGTCGAGGGGCTCCACAAGTGGCCCGTCCCCCCCAAGGAGACCGGCACAGGGGCTCTCGGGGCGCTCACAGTGACTAGTGGGTGTGGCGGAGCCGGGCGTCTCCTTCTCGTCTTCTTCATCGTCGTCCTGGTCCTCGGGATCGCGACCCAGCAAACCGCTGTCCCCGATCGCAGGCGAAGGGGTCTCCGGCTCTCGCGGGGCGCCCGGGAAGCTCCCCTTGCCGCCGACCACGCCCAGGCCGCCCTGGCGGGGCGCCGTGGTCATGATCTGGCACATGGAGACGATGGCCCGCTGGTTGGCGCACACGTCGTCCGAGAGCACCTGGATGTGCGAGGCCTGCTCGTCCAGGGCCCCCCGCATGGCCCTCACGTCCTCGAACAGGGCCTGCAGCTGGGCCTTCAGGTGCTCCATCAGTTCCTTCATGCCGCCGTTGTACTCCGCGGAGATCACGTCCCCCACGGCCGGCACGGTGGACACCTCCAGAGGTGCCGGCATGTCGCCGCCGTCCTTGGTCATGATCTCCAGCGGACCGTCCTCCATTGAATGGCAGAAGCGGGCGGCGGCGTCTGGGTCCGGTCCAGCCCGGCCCCCGGGGTCGGGGTCGGGGTCGGGGGTGGGGGAGGGAGGGAGGGAGGGACGGGGCAGGGGGAGAGGCCCCCGGGGGGGTGGCGGGGAGGGGCCGAGGGAAGAGGAGGCTCCCGAGGGGGGCGGGGAGCCGACGGGAGAGGCGAGTCCCGAGCCGAGCGAGGGCGCCGGCACGGTCGGAGGAGGCCGGGAGGAGCCGGCGGCACGCGGACCCTCCGCCTCGCCCCGCGGCCCGAGCGCCCGCCCCCGCCTGGCCTCCCGGACTGCGCCCGGGTCAGCGCCGCCCTCCGGGCGCCACGAGCGGCGAGTGCCCGCGGGCTCTCGGGGTCCCCGAGGCGCTCGCGGAGGCCGGCGGCGGGGACCGCTCGGGACTACCCGGGCCGGGAACCGGCGGCGCCCGCGAGCGTGCCTGGAGTGGCAGGGGCGGGCCTCCCAGCCGCGCCGCGGATGCGCCCCTGTTTCCAAGGCGACGCACGGCACGTAAATGACGTGCGTCTCCATGGCAACCGGGAAGTGGCGACGAGCGGGGAGCGCGGCGGCGGAGCTGCAGTGGGGCGGGGGTGCTGCGGGGGCCTCCCGGGGGGGAGCGCGGCCGGCGGCCTGCGGCAGGGACCTCCGTCCGGGTCACGAGACGTCGTCCTGCCTCGGCGCCCGCTGCCTTGGGAGCCCCCCCGCCCCCAGGCCTCCCTTCGGTCAGAGGATGGCGCCAGCGCCGGGCCTCGCCGCTCTGCCCCCGGCCGCGCGCACGAAGCGAAGGACCCGTAGGTGCCCTGGAGCCGGCCCCGCCCGGCCTCGGGGTGCAGAGCGCGGGGCGGGCGCCCCGGAGGCCTCGCCTCTGGCTCCGGCCTCTGCAGCGCCCCCCCCCCGCCGCAGGCCGCGCGGAAGCGGAGGAAGCGCGCGACTCCCTCCCAGCTGAGCCAGCCGGGGCGGCCCGGGGCGCGGGGAGGATTCCGGCCCGCGGAGGCCCGCGCTTAAGGCCCGAGGACGGAAGCTCCCCAAGGTGCGGGCATCCTCGGCTCCCCGCCCTCAACCCCGGAGTCCCCGGCACCTAAGATAGTGCCTGGCGCGTAGTAAGTAAAACGCTCTCTGTGTTGGTTGAATGAACCCTCGGCCAGAACCGCGGGGCGCCCCTGTTCCCTCCTCCAGAGCTCTGCAGCCCACACAGCCGATTTCAGGGGACCTGAATCCGATTTTGTTCCTGCCTTGGAATTCAGAGACCTTGGGTATCGCTTCTCTCGGCCTTTTGGCCGTAAGACCAAGTGCGGAGACCTTGGATGAATAACTTTCCTCATCTGTTAGGGGATTGGATTGAATAATCTACAATATTATCTCTAACCCTGACACCGCATCAGCTCACGGGTGAAAGGGATGGATGGGGACAGTGTGTGTGAGGGCAGTCCCCCTCCCCCCACCCCCAGGGCCCAGTGTCCTTGCACAGACATCCTCAAGTGCCTCACAAAAGTGACGACTTTCCCTCTTTGAGGAGCGGAGTGGGAAAGGGGAGGAGGAAGAAACTCTGAATTTAATACGTTCACAGATCTGACTTGAGGTTGCGAAGCAGAAGCACCTGGGCAGCAGCACACTCACTAGTAATGACCCTAGCAAACTGGGAGAAGCCAGGCGGTCAGGAGCTAAAAATGAATTTCGTACGAGGAAATAAATCTAAAGAGGAGAAACAAACTGGACCACTTCAAGATGGGGAAGAGCTAGATCTGCGTGAGATGTTTTGTACCCTAGTAGTTCAACAATAGCCGACTTGTTACCTTGGGATTTCCCCGGTTGTGTCCTCCAGTAAGGAAGAGTGGGGCTGGCCCAGAGAAACTTCTGTAGCACTATAGCACTAAAGAACTGTTTGGTTTATGTCTATTCTACTATTATTAAAATAGAAATTAGTGGGGAGGTAACCTAAATAGCAGAAAGTTTAACCTAAGGGATGGCCGAAATTATAAAGTATTATTTGCAGCCATTAGAAATTTGACTTCCCAGAACAAATATGTGAACAAATTAAAAACCCTGCAGTATGATATTTTCTAAAACGAATGATTCAATCCTATTTGCTTGCTCATTCCTTTCTTTACTCCACAAACTTGTGGCGCTCTGTTCCCCATGGGTTATTCCTAAAGCTCAGGAGAAGACAGAAATGCTTTTCCTTGGTTTTCCTAAGCACAGCTGAAGTGGGCTGGTATTTACAAAAAGTCTTTACAAGAAAAGTATAGGAAAACTAGAAATGGAGACAAGACACACACACAGCTGAGCTTACACGGTGTAATTTCCTCCTCATACTATAGAAAGCATCTTCTCAGGGCATATGGGTTTGACCCCGTGGTTCATCCTTCCCTGGAGAGTTCTGCTATAGCCAGAGAAGACAGGACTTTGGGCTTTTTGCCTGGGTCTGTTACTTCACATTCTTGACCAGTATTTCAAATGGTTGATTTCATCTTGCCAGTTATCTCACCCTTCAAGTGGGTCCCTGCCTTTATCCATAAAAATGACCCTGTCCCTAATATAGGGCTTCCCATCGTAGTCTTACTCTTACATTAAACATGGTCCCCGTACAGTAGGAGCTGGGTTATGTCATCATACAGGGCTTTTTGCCACTATTGTTGAGGATACCATGTATGTCAAGGCTTTCAGCATAAGATTACATTATGCTGCCCAGAGGTGCTGGGAGGAAGTCTGCTGAGAGTACAGGGGGTCTGAGCTTAGAGGGAAGGAAAATCTTGGAGAAGCACGAAAGAACATGGGATACAGGTGCAGAGATCAAGTGGTGTGGCTGAACCGGTCAAGTTCCAGGTCAGACGTGTGAGAGCCGAGGGTAGGTGGGACCTGGGGGAGTAGTAGACTAGTAGCAGGACTTGAAAATGTGAGGAGGAGACTATTGGTGCATCAGGTTCAGAACCAGATCATTTTAGGAATTCTGTGTGGAAATGGGACTAGGGAAAATAGGAGGGTCTAACCTCTGAAAAATAAAGGGGACAGATACAGGGAGCAAAGAAGCCTCTGTCAGCTGGCCAGGTTTCAGGGCCGGGATCTCTGGACACCAGTGCCCTAAGATTTATTGAATGGATCCATTCCCAAGCAAAAGGGGGCTGAATGGGTACTCTGGCCACGTCATTAGCGTATTTGCACATAGCATGTATGCCATCTAGCAAGAAAAAAACAATCCCGTCTGCTCCTTGCTTTTCTCTTATCTTCAGGGAACTGCTCCAGCTGGTCTATTCCTTCATTCCAGTCTCATGAGCCAATGTGGGGAAGAGACTCCATAGTGTACAGATACAGATTTCTGTCAGGCACACCTAGTTCTAACCATCACATTCTCACTAGAATGGTGACTCTTAGAAGTTTCTGCTCTTTTCCTCTCTGGCGTCCAGTTTCTCTCCAGTCTGTCTTTTATATAGCTAGTGTACTTTTTGCACTATAAATCCAACAGCCAGGATGAAGATGCTGCCTTGACCCAGATGGAGAGTGATGATCAAAACCAAGGTGGAGCTGACTGCTACACCTTACATCCAACCATCCCAGACAGTTCTGTCCAGATGTAACTTTTATGGCATGGAGTTACCTTGAAGCTCATCTCATCATGATGTCACATTCAAAGAAACACATCCAACAGCCCAAAAGAATTTAAAAGCACTTTATTTTTATTATAATCTCTGGGAAAACTCTAAAGGAATTCACATTCTCAGCACAGAGCAAAACATCTTAAACTTTTCTTCCCTCCTCCTCTCCTCATCTCACACATCCTGACAGAGCTGTAGCTGCCATTCTCTCTCCTTTCACTGCAGACACTCCCATACTTTCTCTCAAGCCTGGCCCTTGCTTTCTCACTCGCCTGCTTGCTTCACCTCTTGGATGTATTCTTTTTCTTTTTTGAGAAGGAACTTTTGTCCTTGTTTCAGCATCTTTGATTTTGCCCTCCGTTCTGCACTGGTAGCGAAAGCACCAACTGTCATGGGCAGGGGTCTTTTTCTAGAGGTTCAAGAGAGACTGAGAATACTCATTGTTGTAGGTTCGGTCTGTCTCATAGACTAAATATTCTCATCATGAGAGGGTGCTTTGCCTGGTATTACAGACAACCTGTTTGCTCATTTCCTCTACCCTTGTACAGAGAAGTGGACATGGTAGTTTGCAAGGACCCTGAACCATTATGAGCCTCTAGCTGGAGACGGTGTCCAACTGTCCACAGTCTCCAGAGTACTATTGTCACAGACATGGCCATGAAGTCACACACACACACACACACACACACACACACTTGAGCCCGAGCAAGACTTTCAGTTGCTTTGTCTGTGCCCTCAAATCATTTTTAGGAGTCTTAAAAAGGCCATTCCCCCCACATTTCTTTCTCTTCCATATTAACTTTACTCAAAGCGAGAATTCCTTCTTACACAGTCTGAATTTCCACTGAAAATCACCTGTCATTCCAATTAAACCTGTCGTGCTGGTGTTCACCCTATCTCCCCTTTCTGCATGACTTGTGTCAGCACTTGCAGAGGCTTTTTTTCCTCAGTGTACATTCAATCATTTATCCTATGCTACTCTGACAGGGCTAGTTCCAGTCCAAGTGTTGCTGGGTAGTTGGCCACAGACTGGCATTTGGAGCTCGGGAGCCAACTCTGATGCCTGTAACAGGGCCTCATGTACCTTCCATCTTTTCTATATATTTTTGTGCCCCCGCCCCTCCCGCCCAGAAAGTTGCCATCAGCTCAGGGACTGGTTTGGCCCCAAGTCCCAACCGTCATCAGGCACTGATAATGCTTTACCACTGAAGGCCACTCACAATTTTTGGTTCCATGGGACAATTTTGCTTGACAAATTGCCTCTCCCAGAGAGTATCAGTCCAATTTGGAGGAAATTATATCCCAAGTATCTGGACAGGGCACAGACTCGGGTATGTCTGCCCTTCCATTTATTTTATTTTATTTTGTATAAATTTATTTTTTATTGGTGTTCAATTTGCCAACATATAGAATAACACCCAGTGCTCATCCCGTCAAGTGCCCCCCTCAGTGCTCGTCACCCAGTCACCCCCACCCCCCGCTCACCTCTCCTTCCACCACCCTAGCTTGTTTCCCAGAGTTAGGAGTCTCTCATGTTCTGTCTCCCTTTCTGATATTTCCCACTCATTTTTTCTCCTTTCCCCTTTATTCCCTTTCACTATTTTTTATATTCCACAAATGAATGAGACCATATGTTTGTCCTTCTCCAATTGACTTATTTCATATGCTGAGTGAAATATGCCCTTCCATTTAAATGAATTTCTAGAAATTCAGTGTTCCTATATCCTGACATATGCAAATTTCCAGGCCTCTTCTCTCCTGTCATATGTTGAGGGAGTCTAAGGTATTCTATTGTAGACAATTCATACAAAATTTTGTGGGTCTCATTCTTACTAACACATATAGTTATGCTCTCTCCAAATCTCTTAGACACCCTAACAATACTATCAAGAATAGTTTTTACCACATCTCTTTTGCTATGACCAAGGCACTGCCAGCTACAGTTTAGCAGCCACTGTGAAGGTGCCCTGGGCTTCTATTCAATACATACAAATAGGGACCACACTAGTATTCATGATGGTTTCCCAGACTGGGTTTCCAGAAGGTGATCCACATCTTCAAAGTACTGCAGCAGTGCTGGATCTAAGCAGAAGTGAGGAGAAGGGTCTTTCTCCCAACTTTTTCACACAGACCCTGAAGCCCCTGTTTTAAATAAAAGTCTTATGTGAAAACAGTTCCATCTTCTACGGTCATCCATAAGTTCACGATGCTTATGCCTGCTTTGTTTTCTTTTTTCTTTTTTTAAAAGATTTTGTTTATTTATGAGAGACAGAGAGAGAGACAAAGACATAGGCAGAGGGAGAAGCAGGCTCCACGCAGGGAGCCAGATGCAGGAGTCCATCTGGGGCTCTAGGACCACGCCCTGAGCCAAAGGCAGACACTCAACCACTGAGCCACCTAGTCATCACCTGCTTTTTTTTTCTTGAAGGCACAAGGATCCCCCTTTACTCCAGAACTCTCCAGTCCCTTTTCTTTGCTTTATTCTTCTCCACAGGGAGAAGAACAGTCAATATCTGTTACACTATATTTTACTTGTTTATTTATTTGTTGTCTTTCACTTTCAAATAGGGCATAAGATCCATTAGGGCAGATGTTGGATTTTATTCACTCTGATATCTCCAGAGCCTAGAATAGTGCCTGGCACATGATAGGTGCTCAATAAATATTTGCTGAATAGATGAATGAATGAAGCCTGAATCCATATCTAGGAAAAAGAAACATCTCCCTTAAGGACATGTAGCTGCAGAGCTCCAACTCTGTCTTATCTTAGAGAGCAGCGTAGCTTCTTTGGTTTCACCCATCTACGTTAGTGATTTAAAGCTTATGTTCACACAATTAAATGACCCTACTAGTGGCCTTTAAAAAAAAAAAAAAAAGGAATACTTACTGTAAGACACACAGAAGTATCTACTTGTAAAACAGGAAAGTGCTTATGGCTTTGAAATGAGAGTTATCACCTGCCCACCCACTGGAACCCCCGTTGGTATATACTACCACCCTCCCCATCAAAGTCACAAAGATAGTGGAGCCAAGTTTCAGTCAGAACTCAAAGTCAGGGATCCCTGGGTGGCGCAGCGGTTTGGCGCCTGCCTTTGGCCCAGGGCGCGATCCTGGAGACCCGGGATCGAATCCCACGTCGGGCTCCCGGTGCATGGAGCCTGCTTCTCCCTCTGCCTGTGTCTCTGCCTCTCTCTCTCTCTCTCTCTCTCTCTCTGTGAGACTATCATAAATAAATAAAAAAAAAATTTAAAAAAAAAAAAAAAAAGAACTCAAAGTCAGAGAACTGCATGCTTTCTCCCCACCCCCCATCAGTGTTGTTTGAGAATGTATCCCCATCCTATATGTTAGGGAGAACTCCTGGTTTATATTCTTAATCTACCAAAGACGGGTTAAAAAAAATGCCCTACTACTGGTTATAAGATTGGTAGCTAACTGACAAGGGTATTATGAATAGGAAGGTTACTGTGCTTTACAAGCTAGTGTTTCTCTTCCCTTTGAGTTCCTGAACTAGTAGGCTAGTAATTTAGGGTAATGTTAGTTCAGGGTACCTTTTACTGCAATAAAATTGACCCTTGCTTTCTGCCCCTTGCTTGTGCCTTCTCTACTTCTGTTCTAAAACCAAACCAAACAAAAATGAAAATTCTCCAGATTGACCAAATACATAACAAAGGAGATCTAAGGATAAAACTTTCTAGAATAGCAAAACCAAATTAAAACCAAACATCAAGGGCATCTGGGTGGCTCAGTCAGTTAAGCATCTGCCTTCCGCTCAGGTCATGATCCTGGAGTCCCTGGAGTCCCAACTCAAGCCCCAAGTTGGGTTCTCTGCTTGGTTGGAAGCCTGCTTCTCCCTCTACTACCCCCACCTACCACCATTCAGACTCTCTCTTTCTCTACATATCAAAATGAAAAAATAAAATCTTAAAAAAAAATCAACCATGGATCAGAAAAACAATATTCCAGAGGTCAAAGTTAGTCCCTAAACAACCTTAGTAGAACAATTTCAGTAAGGCCTTTCTATTCTCAACAGTATTGTCTGGGTCTCTAAGAAGCAGAGGGCAATTTTATGTGACTTTACTGGTGAGTACCAGAATGAATATACCAAACCAGGACTCATTTCCCCTCAAGTGTGATCCTGAGTCACATATCCATTCTCCCATCATCCCAGCTTATCCATCACTATATCAAACACCTGCTTCCAGTTGCTTCTTGTGTTATTAAAAATTAATTCCCTCTTACCAATGGCAATACCGGCTTTTGCAGTTCTGCAGAATAATGAGAACCATCCAAGGCACCTCCAGGTGTGATTGATAATAAACTGCCCACAATTTCACATGGTTAGAACATTGAAATTCCGGGTGTTTAATTGTAATGAGGTCTGTGAGACATAAGTCCCCTCTGCTTCACACTTACGGACTTTCATTAGTGTTTGGGGGGAAATTCTTGTCATTGGAAAGAGTGATTATGGAGAAAGGTTCTTTGGAGATGAAGCATGGAGGTGATGCTGGAGTATTATCTGAATCTAAGGTCTAATGGAAGAAAGGAAGTAATCAACAGAGATGTGAGAGAGGAAGATAGGCTAGAAAGAACTTCTCAGTAGATTTAAAAAAAAAAAAGATTTTATTTATTGACTCATGAGAAACAGAGAGACAGAGAGGTAGAGACATAGGCAGAGGGAGAAGCAAGTTCCATGCAGGGAGCCCGATGTGGGACTTGATCCCGGGTCTCCAGGATCGTGCCCTGGGCTGAAGGCAGGCGCTAAGCCGCTGAGCCACCCAGGCTGCCCTCTCAGTAGATTTTTATCTCTGAAACAACCTAGCACAGAGGATAGACAGCAGCATCATTCCCTGATCCCCTGTGAGGGCAAAAGGCAGGATGATACATTTAAGTCTTTTTAAAGGGCTTCTTTTTTGTTTATTTCATTTTTCAAGTTTTTACTTCTAGTTAGTTAACACATAGGGTATTGTTGGTTTTAGGCATAGAATTTAGTGATTCGTCACATATGTAACACCCCATGCTCATAACAAGTGTCCTCCCTAATTCCCATCGCCCATTTAGCCCATCCCTCCATTCTCTACAGTTTGTTCTCTACACTTGAGTCTCTTATGGTTTGCCTCCCTCTCTTTTTGCCCTTCCCCTATGTTCATCTTGTTTTGTTTCTTAAATTCCATATATGAGTGAAGTCATATGGCATTTGTCTTTCTTTGACGTATTTTTTAGCATGATATACTCTAGCTCCATCCACGTCATTGCAAATGACAAGATTACATTCTTTTGGTGGCTAAGTAATATTCCATTGTATATATAGACTACATCATCTTTATCCTTTCATCAGTTGATGGACATTTGGGCTAGTTCCATAATTTGGCTGTTGTTGATAATGTTCCTGTCTAGTAAGAAGTTGCTACAGCCAAGATCAAAGAGATTGCTGCCTGTGTTCTCCTCTAGGATTTTGATGGATCCCTGCTCACATTTAGGTCTTTCATCTATTTTGAACTTATTTTTGTGTGTGGTGTAAGAAAGTGATCCAGCTTCATTCTTCTGCATGTTGCTGTCTAGTTTTTCCAACACTATTTGTTAAAAGAGACTGTCTTTTTTCATTGAATCTTCTTTTCTGCTTTGTTGAAGATTAGTTGGCCATAGTGTTGAGTGCCCATTTCTGAGTTTTCTATTCTGTTCCATTGATCTATGTGTCTGTTTTTGTGCCAGCACCATACTGTCTTGATGACGACAGCTGTGTAATATACCTGGAAGTCTGGAATTATGATGCCTCCAGCTCTGCTTTTCTTTTTCAAGATTGCTATTTTGGGTCTTTTGTGGTTTCATACAGATTTTAGGATAGTTTGTTCTAGTTCTGTGAAAAATTCTGGTGGTATTTGAAGAGGGATTGCATTAAATGTGCAGATTCTATGAGGCTAGCATTATCTCGATTATAAAACAAGACAAAGATCCCATTAAAAGGGGAATTACTGGCCAGTATCCCTAGTGAATATTGATGCAAAAATTCTCAGCAAGATTCTAGCAAATCAACTCCAGCAGTACATTAAAAAAATTATTCACCACAATCAAGTGGAATTTATTCCTGGGCTGCAAGGGTGGTTCAATGTTTGCAAATCAATGTGACATGCCACATTAATAAAAGGATAAGAACCATATGATCAATAGATGCAGAAAAAGCATATGACAAAGTACAGTATCCATTCTTGATAAAAACCCTCAACAAAGTTGGGATAGAGGGAACATACCTCAAAATCATAAAGGCCATATATGAAAGACCCACAGCTAATACCCTCAATGGAGAAAAACTGAGAGCTTTTCCTCTATGGTCAGGAACAAGACAGGAATGTCCATTGGCATTATTATCATTTAACATAACACTGGAAGTCCTCGCCCCAGCAATCAGACAACAAAAAGAAGTAAAAGGTATTCGAACCAGCAAGGAAGAAGTCAGACTTCTACTATTGGCAGACAACATGATACTTTATGTAGAAAACCCCAAAGAGTCCACCAAAAAATTGCTAGAACTTATACACAAATTCAATAAAGTCGCAGGTGTAAATCAATGTACAGAAATTGGTTGCATTTCTATACACCAGTAATGAAGCAGCAGAAAGAGAAATCAAGGAATTGATCCCATTTACAATTGCACTAAAAAGCCATAAGATGCCTAGGAATAAACCTAACCAAATAGGTGAAAGATCTATACTCTGAAAACTATAAAACACTGATGGAAGAAATTGAAGATGACACAAAGAAATGGAAAAAACATTCTATGCTTGTGGATTGGAAGAACAAACATTGTTAAAATGTCTATACTACCTAAAGGGCTTCTTGAGAGTGATGGATATTTGAGATGAAGGATCCTCAGTTGCCTGGAGGACTTGAAAACTGGGAGAGTATTACTTGTCTGAGTTTAGCTTGGAAAGAAATAGATTTATATATGCTTGAGACTAGCTCTGTGATATCTTGGCACCATACTACCCACATTTTAACCACAAACCCAAAGTTGAAAGAGCCCTGGAGTGACTGTGTTTTTCAAAATAGGAAGATTACCAGAATGTACACATATACTTCTCTAATCCATTTCCTCCTCTGCATTTCTGTAAGTGACACCATACTTCAGGCCCTTGGTATCTCCTGCCCAGAAGATTCTAATAGCTCCTTTCTCTCAGCCTTTCCTCTGCCCCTTCCCTTCTTTCTCTTCCCTGGGTATCCTTCTCCCCTGCAGCATTTAGAGGAATCTACCTAAAATTCAGATTTGAGCCTTCTCACAGCCCAGCTTAAATGTACAAAAGGCTTCCATAGCTTCCAACCTCATTTTTTCCCAGCACTTTCTACTCCACTGTTAACCTTCTAGAGGCACAAGTGTGTTTGTAGTTCCCATCCACCCAGCACACTTTTATGCCACCATACCTTTATTTACACTGTCCTCTATGTTAATGTCTTTCTTGACATTATGCCTTTTTACCTTTATTTTTGGGCCTTCATCAGTTGTGAAATATAACAAACTATATACAGGTAAATAAGCCATACATGTACAATTTAATGAACAACAGCAATAGATGTATAATCATTATCTAGGAAACAGATATGACAATTATCTTCCCTCCCCAAAGTCCTCCACTGCCACGCTCTCTCCCTCCTATGGGAACTCCCTATCTTGATTGCCATGATAATAATTTTCACTTTCCTATATAGTTTATCATATATTTACACATCTCTAAACAATATAGGGTGACTTTGCCTATTTTCAAACATGTATATGGAATCATAATGACATTATTCTCTTGAACTTTATATGAATAGAATCACACTATTTTTTAGTGTTTTATGTCCTGCTTCTTTTTTCAAACCATTAAATTTGTAAAAGTTATCAATGTTCTTGAGGGACCCGTGCTTCATCATTTTCATAGTTCTTCTCTATTCCATTATATGAATATACCGCAATGCATAAATATCTGTTTTACAGTTGCATTCTACTGTTGATGGACAGTTCAGTTGTTTTCAAATTTAGGTTATTACTAGCAATACTGCTATGAATATTCTAGTACATATCTCTCGATATGCATAACAAGCCTTTCTAAAGTAGAATTTTCCAAAAGTTTATACATATGGGTGGATTTGCTGGTCATAGGGTATGTTTATCTTCAGCTCTACTAGAACACATCAAATTGCTTTCAAAAGTGTTGTAATAATTCATACTCCATCAGCATGGCAAAAGTTCTCATTACCCTATATTCTCTCCAATACCTGGTATGTCAAACTTCTATTTATTATCTTCTCTGATACAATCCCAAGTACCTAGAACACTGCCTGTCTCATAATAAGCATGCATTAAATATTTGTTGAATAAATTCACATTTCTTAATTTCCAAACATGAGAATTTTCTGGTTGTCTTTTTATTATTGATTAATAGCTTAAATTCACTGTAGTTGAAGAATACTTCCTGTTCAGTATCAACTTTTCAAAATTTGTTGAAATCTGCCTAATATACAAGTCTTTATTTATAATGATTGTATATATAAATGAAAGAATATATTCTTTGCATTTTTTGTTTTTTTTGGTTTTTTTTTAAGATTTTATTTATTCATGAAAGACAGAGAGAGAGAGAGAGAGAGAGAGAGAGGCAGAGACACAGGCAGAGGGAGAAGCAGGCTCCATGCAGGGAGCCTGACGTGGGACTCAATCCTGGGTCTCCAGGATCAGGCCCTGGGCTGAAGGTGGCACTAAACTGCTGAGCCACCCAGTCTGCCCATATTTTGCATTTTTTGGATGTAAGTTTTAGATATATTAGTACAGATTTTTAAACAAATTTATAAACTGTTTATAAAAATTTTCTATAGTGATTTTTCTACTTATATTACAAATTACCAACAAGTTGCTATTATAATCTTCTACTATATTTGTGGATTTACCCTTCTGATAATTTTTTTCTATTTTTTATATATTCTGATGCTGTTGTAAGTGTAATCTAAATTTTTTAATTGTCATAACTCCTAGTTAATTGAATATTCTTCATTATTAGATTGTTTTCTTATTCTTTTGTCTTAAATTTTGACTGACATTAATATAGCTGCACCTGCTTCCTTTTGAATGGGGTGCATGATGTATTCCTTTCTATTCATCTACTTTCAGCCTGTTTCCTTAAGTTTTAAGTATATTTCTGGTAGATAGAATATAGTCAGATTCTGTTTTGTTTTCCTTTTTATCCAATTTGGCAGCCTTTGTCTTTTATCTAGAACATTTAGTCTAATTATATTTAATATCAATACATTAATATTTGGATTTAAACTGTATTTGTAGATTTATCTATTTCTCATTTCTATTAGATTTTGCTTCCTACATTTTGAAACTATTAGGTGTTTGACAATTTAGGATTAGGGTGTCCTTTTGCTGAATTGGCAACTTTATCACTATGAAATGGCTTTTCTTTATTCCTGGTAATATCCATTGCTCCAATATTTATTTAGTCTGATGTTAAGCCATTTCAGCTTTTTTTGTTAGTGTTTGCCTGGCATAGCTTTTCCATTTTTTTCCTTTTATGTCTTTATATTTAGAATATGCTTAGGTCTTACTTTTTATCCAACCTAACCGTCTCTACATATAATTGGGATATTTAGACTACTTACATTTTTTATAATTATTGATAAGATTGGTTTTCTTTTTTAAAAAATTTATTTATTCATAGAGACACAGCTAGAGAGAGAGACAGAGACACAGGCAGAGGGAGAAGCAGGCAGCATGCAGGGAGCCCGATGTGGGACTCATTCCGGGTCTCCAGGATCACGTCCTGGGCTGGAGGTGGCGCTAAACCGCTGCACCACCGGGGCTGCCCAAGATTGGTCTTCAATCTATCATCTTGCTGTTTGTTTTGTTTGTCCCATCTGTTCTGTTTCTTTTTTCTTTTTTTTTAAGATTTTATTTATTCATGATAGAGAGAGAGAGAGAGGCAGAGACACAGGCAGAGACACACAGAGAAGCAGAGACATAGGCAGAGGGAGAAGCAGACTCCCTGCAGGGAGCCTGATGCGGAATTCCTTCCCAGGACCCTGGGATCATGATCTGAGCCAAAGGCAGACACTCAACCACTGAGCCACCCAGGTGCCCTCCAAAATAATTTTCTGCAATGATGGAATTGTTCTAATTTGCACTGCTCAGTATGGTAACTACTAGCCACATATGGATATTGAATACTTTAAATGTGGCTGGTATGACTAAAAAACTAAATTTTTAATTTTCTCAAATTTTAATTTAAATAGCCACATGTAGCAACCAGCTACTGTGTGAGATGGTGGAGCTACAGAGTTTGTAATATACACTTCAGTTTAGCATAGCCAACCTTCAAATAGTATAACATTTTTCATTTCCTTCCTCCCTTATATCCTTATGTTTTTGTTGTCATATATCACTTCTATATATGCTAAAATCTCAACTGAGCTTTTATTACTTTTACTGTAGTTGTTTATCTTTTCAAGAGACTAATACGTGGGAAAAATATTATTTGTATTTTACCTACATTTTATCACTTCTCACACTCTATTCCTTTGTGTTGATCCAAATTTTCATGTTTTTTTTTTCTTCTGCCTGAAGAGCTTCCTTATAACATTTCATCTTTTGCTTGTTTAAAATAGTCTTTATTTTCCCTTTGTTTTTGAAAGATATTTTTTCTGAGTAAAAACTTCGGGGTTGATCTTATCTTCTGTCTTACGTAGCTTTTATAAGAAATCTGCTGGTGCTATTTTCTTTGTTCCTCTATAGCAGAATGGCGAACTTTTCGGGAAAGATAGTAAATCCTTTAGGCTTTGCAAATTATAAAAGCCTTTTAGGCTGTTGCAACTACTCAACTCTGCCAAGGGCTAGCAGCCCTAGCAAATACATAAATGAGTTTGTGGGGCTGTGTTCTAACTAAATTTTACTTACAGAAACAAGCAGTGGGCCAGATTTGTCCCATGGGCCATAGTTTGCCAATCCTTGCTCTACATGTAATGTGTCTTTTTTTATCTGGCTACTTTTAGAAATTTTTTCTTTACCCTTGGTTTTTAGCAGTTTGATTAGGATGTGCCTTGGCATGTTTTCTCTAAGTTTATTCTGACTAGATTTCAGAAGTTTCAAATTTGGAAATTTTTTAGCCATTACTTTTTATTTGAATATATTTTTAGCCCCCAATTCCTGAAACTTCAGTTGCATGTGTGTTAAACTGCTTGATATATTTCACAGATCACTTTTGCTCTGATCCTTTCTTTTTTTTCTCTCTCTATACTTCATTTTAAATAGTTCCTATTTCCAGGCCTTTAAGCTCTCTAATCTTTTCTTCTGTAGTTTATAATTTACTATATTTCCTCCTGTGAAAATTTTTAAAAATTTAAAATTTGATAATTATGATTCTGTTCAATATTAAACTTTAACATTTGTGCCACATTATCAAGATATTATTTGACTCACAATAATATTTTACATGTTTAAATTCAATACAATCACTGAATAAAACTATGTAAACAATATAATACTTCTTTGATAAAAGTGACTTTATATAAGAGGTTTGACTTCAAACTGTCTTACTAATCCACTCTTTGGCCTCTGTTATTCAGAGGCACATTTGAATGTGCCACATTGTAGGCACATTTCAACTCATTTTTTTAATGAATATTTTGCAACAAGTTCCTGAACTTTTTCATTTATTTTACACTTGTAGAAATTCTTCCAATTGCAGTAAACAATGATACTATTTCTTGTCTGATTAGATGGAATTCGTAAGTGGGCCCACTTTCTGCTATGATTGCTATCAGTTTCTCTGAAAAAGAGGACTTCGAAGCAGTGCCCAAACCCTGAGTCTGAATATTTTCCCACAGTTGACATTTAAACCAACAAACACAGTCCATAATTTTGTAACATTTCTATAATGCAGTCTAAAGTTTTCCTTTAATTAGTTTCCTCCTTTTTCTATTCCAAGCAAAAAAATAATAATAATTCTTATAAAGTTGCAAACGAGTCCCATGTCGGGCTCCTTGTGTGGAGCCTGCTTCTGCCTCTGCCTGTGCCCCTGCCTCTCTCTCTCTCTCTCTCTCTCATGAATAAAATCTTTAGAAAAAAAAATTATTTAACTTTATAAAATATTTCCAAGAGTAAATTTGTCTTCCAAATCTTAAACTTCATTTCCACTGAACAGTTGAAAATCTGGATGCTCAGAGAATGATAACTCTTTAGATAAAGGCCTTTAATTCTTTTAAGTAGAGAAAATATGAGTTCTTGAAAATTCCATGAAACACACTGGTGAAATTCTATAATGCATGTCCCCATTTCTTTTCCAAACAGGTATACTGTGAAAACTGTCTTGCACTCAGATGCACATTAATGCTTGCAGGCAGTCCAGATAGTAGTTTGTTAAATACTCTCCTCTCTTTCTTTCTTTCTTTTTTTTTACATGGAAACCATCTGTGAAAAATGTTCTCTTCACATTCCCCTTGGTCAGAAGCTAAAATATTTAAAGGGGTTTTTGTTTGCTTTTTAAGATTCTATTTATGTATTTGACAGAGACAGCACAAGCAGGGAGAATGGCAGGCAGAGAGAAAAGGAGAAGCAGGCTCCCCATGGAGCAGGGCATCTGGGATCATGACCTGAGTCTAAGGCATACACTTAACCCACTGAGCCACCCAAGAGCCCTAAAGGGTTTTAATCGTTTGTGACTTGAAACAGTTTTCTTCATAGGTGACGATATTCCCTACCTTCCAAGCATCTGGTCCCCTATAATTGTGTAATATTCAGAATTAAGAACAATTTACATATTCAGTGTCAAGGTATTATATGTCATTAGCTTCACAGAAGTTGTGTGGAGAATCATCAGGCTCGGCCCCCTGAAGAACAATCTTCTATGATTCCTCATTCAAAGATTCATCCATAGCTCTACATCATTCAGCTTATTCATATTCTTCAGTGAAATTATTGCCTTCTTCAGAATACCTATAGCTTGCAGATTTAATTTAAACACTCAATTTTTAACTGATTTGATTTTACATTTTTATCACCTCTTATATTGAACTGACTTGCTTTATCCTATAATATATATAAAATATTTCATGATACCAGTATTGGTATTAACAATAAAACTACAGAATGAAGTTTCAAAAGTCATGTGAAATAAATCTTGTCTGTGTGTGTGTTGGGTGGTGTTACCAATCACATGCTTAGGTTCATTTAATTTGTTTTCAGTTTGGAGGATTGCTCTTTTTTCCCTTTTTAATTTATTTTTTTAATATGTAAAATTATATGATTATAAATTCAAAACTACAAAAATTGGTATACTCAGAGGAGTCTCTCTTCCTATCCTATCCCTTGATCCTCATTCCCCATCCCCACCTTCTATAAATAACCATTTTTATTAGTTTCTGAATTATTTTTTAATGTTTAATTTTATACAAGAAGTAGCTACCACATATGCTGCTCTGTACCTTGCCTCACATAGTATTATTACGACAATCATTCTATAGCAATGCAAAGAAATATTCCTATATTGGTATGAGTATGTCTATTATATACTATAATTTATTTAACTATTGAGTTCCTCTCTCTAAATGGCATTTGGGATATTTATAGTCTTTTTCCACTAAAAATAATGCCACAGTGAATAACAAATTTGTGCAGATGTATTTTAGGATAGATTCCTAGAAAATGTACTCGCTGGGCGAAAGGATGACTGCATCTATTTGTAATTTTGCTAGATAGTACCAAATTCCCCACCTTGGGGGCTGTATCATTCTACACTTCCACTGGTCCATATCAGTATGTGTCTTTCACCAGACATTTGGCAACAGTGTGCACTCAGACTTTTGGATTTTTGCCAACACAGTAGGAAATGCTATCTCAATGTAATGTAATTTCTTTTTCTTCTTTTCTTTTCTTTTCTTTTCTTTTCTTTTCTTTTCTTTTCTTTTCTTTTTTCTTTCTTTTCTTTTCTTTCTTTTCTTTTTTCTTTCTTTCTTTCTTTCTTGAATTGAATATGTTTTACTACTTTAAGCATCTGCCTTCAGCTCAGGTCATGATCTTGGGGTCTGATGTCCTGGGTCCTGAGATCAAGCCCTGTGTAGAGAGCCCTGAGTGGTGCCCTGATTAGGCCCCCTGCTCAGAAGGGAATCTGCCTCTGTTCCTACCCCTGAGCTAGTGTGCACTATATCTCTCAAATAAAAAAAAATAAATCTTTTTAAAAAAATCTATTTAACAAAAAACAAACAAAAAACTTGTTGGAATTTTTACTGGAATTAAATTTACAAATTAATTTAAGGTATGTCTTTCATTTGTTCAAGTTTTATGTTTTCAGGGAATATGACAAAGCTTTCCTCATTGGTTTTTATATATTTCTTATTAACTTTATTCCTGGGGGCTTTGTAATTTGCTATTGCAAATGGGATTACAATGTTCTCTTCTACATTATTTTCTAACTGGTTCTTCCCTATATGTATGAAGTCTACTGACATCTGTAAATTGCTTTTGTATCCTGCTACCTTACTGATTCATCTTTTTATTTTCAGCAATTTTCCTATTGCTTTGCTTTCATTTTCTAGATACACCATTACATTTTCTGCAATTCTCATATATCTAATTGCTTTTGTGTCAGTGCTGTGGCAAATACCGTCAATACCATGTTAGATGTTATAGTAATAGTGTGGACATCCTTGTTTTGTTTCAAACATTAGCAAAAATGCCTCCAGTGTTTTCCCATAAAATAATAAGATACTGGGAAGCAAGATGCTTTATGATGTTAGGAAAATACTCTCCCTCTTTTGAAAATTATTTTTTGTTAGGAATACATCTTGAGTCTTCCTAGATATTTTTCTAGAATCTATGGAGATAATCATAAGACATCTCTTCTTATACATAATAATACTAATAAGTATATTAATGTATTTTCTAACATTGAACCATCTTTGCACTTCTAAAGCAATTTCCACTTGGTCATGACATATCATGCTATTTGATTCAATTTGCTAATATTTTATTTAGGATTTTTGCATTGATATTTGTGAATGAGATTCATCTGTAGCTTTCTCTTTTGTGTAATCTTTATCACATTTTGGTTTCAATGTTCTATTATTTCACTAAAGATTTTTTGAAGTCCTTTTTCTGTGCATTAGAGTGGAATTGGGATTATAAGTCTTTAAAGAATCCTATTTGAAACATCTTGGATAATTTTTAGAGATATTTAAAAATATATCTATTCAGTACCCTAATTGTTCATGGCTGGTCTAAGTAATCTAATTCCTTTTTTTCCCTGAAGAAAAAAAATTCTACCTTTCTTTACTTCTCCTAATCCTTCAAGACTTTGGTCATTATAATTTTCTTTAAAAGGTCTTCTCTGAGCCCCCAGGTTGTACTAAGATGTCTCTTTTCTGGGATTCTACTGGATGGCATTTATTCTTGCATAGCTGCATAATGTTGAAATGATGCATTAATATTATCATTATCTTTTATTAGTCAAAAGTTTTTGTGGACAGAAATCCTGTTTTGCCTCCACTTTAAATTTCCAGTGTCTAGTGCTAAACACAATGCCTGACATTTAGTAGGAGCCTTAATATTTAATGAACTGATCTTTGATCAGATTCCTCCCAACACACACACACACACACACACACACACACACACACACACACACACAAGTTCTTACCTTTGCAAATGGCTCTTCAATTCATCTAGAAGCATACAGTAAAAATCTAAGAGTCATTTTTGGCAAACTCTACCCCCTTCAGTTTGTAGTCAGTCACCAAGCCAATATTTTGATCAATTCTGATCTAAAATATTTCAAATTCACTCACTTCTCTCCCTTTATATGGCCACCACCCTAGTCTATATCCCTATCACTTCTTGCCTAGATGACTTAATTGCTGTTTTTCCTATTTTAATCTCTGCTCCTATAACCCAATCTTCATCAAAAAGTCAAAGTGATCTTTTAAAAACACAGATGTGATTATATCACTTGTATAATACCTATCAATAACTTCCTATTCTTTTGGGATAAAGTTTAGAATCGTTAGTATGTTCACTCAGACCTTGGCTGATCTGGAGCATCTGTACCTTTCTAACCATAACTTGTGCCCTTTGCCTCTTTATTATTCTGTCCTCATATTCTTCTTCCAACTACCTAAGCTTTTTCCCTCTCAGTCTTTGAATACTCTTGTCCATTTGCTGGAGGGCCCACTCCCTCCCCACTCCCTAAACAGTTTTGATCTGGTTATATCCATTCGTTTTCCAAATCCGTACTCAAGGCCATTTTCCTTTACCTCCCAGTCTTATTGAGGCTCTCTACTGAATTGTCATATTATCCTCCATACTTTTCCTTTATAGAATTTATCACTAATGTGATTATTTGTGTGATTCTTTATCTAATGTTTATTTCTTTTTTTTTAATTTTTATTTATTTATGATAGTCACACAGAGAGAGAGAGGCAGAGACACAGGCAGAGGGAGAAGCAGGCTCCACGCAGGGAGCCCGACATGGGATTCGATCCCGGGTCTCCAGGATCGTGCCCTGGGCCAAAGGCAGGCGCCAAACCACTGCACCACCCAGGGATCCCCTAATGTTTATTTCTGACATTAACTATAGTTTTCCTGGAGGCAGGGACCACATTGATCTTATTTTCAGCTGTAGCTTCAGCATCTATCATAGGGAACAGCACAGTAATATAATTTAATAAGTATTTATTGAATGAATGGATGAATGATGGGTGAATGAACAAAGAACTAGTTAACTGAATTCCAAGCAAGAAGCCTAAGGAACAAATTTTCCATTTCCCCTCTAGGGGGAGACCTACTCCTACTAGAAGTAGCATGGACCTCAAGGGAGCACAAAATCCTGAAATTAACAGTAAGCTTAAATCCCTGAAATTGATTCAGAGAATCCAATCATTCCTTGCTAGTAGAACTCTCCAGATCAGTCTAAACCACTCAATGGTACCAGACAAGTGAGCACTTCCTCTGTTAATTTCCCTTCCTTGAACAATCTTAAAATCCTTCCTGCTATAGTTTGTCTATTCCAGTCTTGGTTTGCTAGATGATTTAGCTGTAACTGCCCACATTCTTGGAAAAATAGTATCTATGTATATATAATTTAAATATTATCATTAACATTTTTATTTGTATTTTTACTGCATCCCTCCCCCCACAAAATCCCTTAGGCATTCTTTCTCTACAAAGACTCAAAATTTGTTAAAATTGTTCTGATAGTGGAAAATATTGGTAACCTATAAGGCCAAAAAACAATAAAATATTGATGAAAAGCTAGTTTTCAAAAAATAGCGATTCATAGATTTCCCTGTGCCTCGGGGAAAGTTAAAAGGAAAAAGAAAAGAATAGAGTTTGAATATTGGGAGCATGTCTGCCTTTGAGCAGTTTCTGAAAGAAGTCCTTGTTTAATCCTGATGACACATCTTGGGAGACTACCCCTGCTGCACATTAATGCTGTTCTTTTCTCTGCTGAACTACTTTATCCAGGACAAAGTTTAAGTGTATAAAAAGTTTCAAGAGGCTTATATTTCTCTGAACTTTTTTTTTTTCCTTTGCTCTATTTCCAAAGCTCCTTTTCAAATTTCCTTTTAAATGCAATTTCTGACTTCTTTCTCAGGGTCAAAGACCAATAGTACATAGAGGCATTCCACTATTCCCGTCTTTGAGAGGTCAGTTCACTTTAGTTCAATTCTGTTTGCATGTATCTAATACCTGGTGTATGTTTGGAACTGTGCTACGGCGGGGGCTGGGGGGGAGTGCAGGAAATCTAAATCTCTGTCTTAGAGGTGCTTGCAGTGAAACTAGGAGGATTAGAAAATACAAAATAATACAAGGATGACATAGATAAGAACCAGCATTTATATAGCTTACAAAACCACTTTTCACCAATGTGATCTAAGTTTTATGAAATTAGCTCTTAGGATAAGTGTTGCTACTCTCATCCTGTTGTACAGATCAATAAACTGAGACAGATAATGTAACTTGCTTAGGCAGAGTAACTAGAACTATCAGAACTGGAAACTTGGTCCCTAAGGTGTTTGCATATTATGTTGTTTCTAAAATAAGGGATATACAATAAACAATAACTAAAAATTGAAGAAATTCAAAGAGAAAATACGCATATTAAAGAAGCAAAGCTAATTTTCCTAACTAGTCTGACACTTAGATCCTATTTTTTCACCCTATTTTGTTAATTTTGACTGATCCCCTCTCTCTCCTTTCCTCTTAGGGTATCACAAACTTACTTTTGGTTCTTTCCTCCCTCTTTGGTGACAAAAGAACTCATTTGGGAGGAATCGCTTCTTCCTTAAGGCATCTTCCTCTAGGAAGGGTGTCAGGAAAAATTTGCATCAACATTAGCTAAGTGGCCCCTGAAGAAAGATGAGTCCTTTTTAGACAGAAGAGTAATGGATAAGTTCTGGCCTGAAGCCAGACAACTGTTGTGAAAGGCTTCGGTTACGACCTACAGAGGTTGCAAGACAGCATTCCTCTCCTCCAGTACATGGTCACTCTAGAGGACTGCACTCAGAATCAGGAAAGGGTTTGACGCCAGCAGGTGAAGAAAGGAGTTCTTCCACTCCAAAAGAGTTGCACAAAAGCCTGTGGCTGTGAGGTAGACCCAAAGCTCAAAAAGCAAGACACCCAGGTCTGTAACCTGGGTCAGCTAACTGGCATCTACCCGGATCCTGGACACTAATACGTGTTGAACGGTGATGGCAGCAATCACTACAAGCAAAACATCATTATCAAATTTCTAGCTCCAGTTTGTGCCAAGGTCTGAAAATAGGAACACTAGTTTTACTGTCAGTCAACACCATCTAATGAACACTTCTTGAGAGCAGAACTGGAATTAGCAGGGGAGAGAAGAAAAAATAATGACCCTAAAAGTCTTATGAGAAACAAAATATATGTAAAACAAGCAAAAAACAACTTACAATCAAAGCACGAAGATCACAAATAACAAACTAAAATGTATACAGATGGAGCTGGAATGTTGAATGCAAAATTCATGGGATGTGATCAAAATACCATTTTGTTTTTTGGCTTTTACTGTCTTTTAAAATTTGGCAGGGGACACTTGGGTGGCTCAGTCAGTTAAGTGTCCAACTCTTTTCAGCTCAGATCTCAATCTCAAGGTCATTAGTTCAAGCCCCACGTTGGTTTCCATGCTGGGTATGGAGCCTACTTAAAAAACATATTTTTTAATATAAAAATATGGAGGGGGGATCCCTGGGTGGCGCAGCGGTTTGGCGCCTGCCTTTGGCCTAGGGCGCGATCCTGGAGACCCGGGATCGAATCCCACGTCGGGCTCCCGGTGCATGGAGCCTGCTTCTCCCTCTGCCTGTGTCTCTACCTCTCTCTCTCTCTGTGAGACTATCATAAATAAATAAAAATTAAAAAAAAATAAAAAATAAAAAAAAATAAAAATATGGAGGGGATGATCTTCCCCTGCAATTTTTCCTGAGTGGAAAATTGGGCAGATTTCCTGACCTTTCGGTTCATTGTTTGATAACTGACAGTCCTTTATGTTAGTCACTTTAAGTCAAGAGAGTCTTGATTTGGTAATTAGAATGTTTCCAGTCCAGGATGTTAATCAAATACTTCAGTCTTCATTCTAAGGCACTAGTTTAAGGCTTCTCCTCCTCTCGCTTGTCTGCCCCACGTAAGGCCCCTTGTGACCGGCAGTTGCCTGCCTTCAGCTTTCTCCTTACCTCCTCCCCCAACTAGCTAACTGCTGTTTGACCTGCTGTGTAAAAGTGGGAAGCAGGGCAGCTAAGAGATATGATAGATCTGTACTACCCGGGTCTGGCAGATGATTTAAGTTGACTTTTTCTTGTTGGGTGCTTTTAAAGGTTCTTTGGAGACCCTATCATCAGAGACCTCTCACTTCAGTCCTTTTGGCCTAAATAGATGACAATCTCTGTGTATTCCAGGATTCCTATGTTTGTTCATCCCTAGCTTCTGGTCCCCAAGTCCCTCCACACCTCTAGACAGCCATATGAATAAACCAAAGGCAATGCCACGCTGACTGTCTTCCGTATGGCCCACATCTGGTCCTGGGAAACATTTACACATTTGTCATCCCTATCAACTCTGTGAATGTGGCAGATCCCAATGCATTCACCTCTGTTTGTAGCTACTGCCTTTAAATTATAGGCAAGTGCTGGTGCAGTTCTCTGTGTTTTACAACTATGGGAAACAATTGCCAACCTTCCTGGTCCCAGAGAAGGCCCTCTCTGGGCTGGAGGACAGGGATGCAGCACCATCACTAACTCTCCCTTTGGGTGGGAAGGGAGTGGGAACTGAAGAGCACAAACAAATTGCTCCTCAAGAAACCTCTTCACAGACCCTTCCTCTCTATATTCTCTCCATCTCACTGTGAAGTACAACTGTTCTTCAACATTGACTTTGAATGTTAAAAACTTTGTTGAAATAATTATCCTGAATTGCAACTGTTTGCAAATCCATCTCCAACCTTTGGTAATAAGAGAATGTGTTTCTCCATCACTGTCTTCCCTGCATTGTGAGCACAGGGCCTGGAACAAAGTGCTAGTAAATGTTTGATAAATGTATGAATGAATGGATCTGAAAACTCCTTTGGTTGTGCAGTGGATCCTCAGACACTATGAAATCATCTGCATAGATGGCCTATGGGAGTCTCATTCTATATTTATAAGATGCTGGGAGTTTGCCAGAATTTATACACCCTATTATTTACCAATCAAGAACTTTTGAGAAACATGACAACCCGGGGAAAAATTCACAGTTTTTTCAAGGAATAAATGAATACATAAACACGAGATAGCTCAAGTTTTTAGAAAACATACAGGATGTCAAAAATTTCCCTCCCAAACCGTGGGAACTGTGGGTATTGTCTGAATAGTTTATTAGGAAACCCTAAAGCTGTAAAGAACAACAAAGAAAAAATGGATTTTTAAAATGTTCGACAAAATGTTAATATGTTAAATATGGATGACAGATAGTTCATCGATACTATTCTCTCTAGTGTTTTTTAGTATGCTTGAACATTTATGTAACACAAATAACATTTAAAAGCTGAAGTTTGGAATCAGCACTGTCTTTAACCTGCTTTAGAAAGGAAGCACCAGAGGAAGCAAAAATGGAACGGAAACTATGTCGACTTTGGCATCTTCTAATTAAGCCCTCACAGGTCCCATTAATGTAGTAGTATTATGATAGCCACAAAGCTGTTCTTATCTGACAAGAGAGTAAAAAATTTTAGAAGCAAGAATCACACAGATTCAGAATTATAGAAATAGAAGGATATTCAGAGGTTATTTCAGCCAATGCTCTCTTTACAAATGAGAACACTGATGCCCAAAGAAATGGGATGAAGTAACTGTCAATCTCAAAGCCAGAACAAAAGTTAGGTCTTCTGTATTTCTGTACTCTGGTTTCTCTCTCCACCTGAGTGGCATACGACTCTTTTAAATAAAAGCTGCCAAGGCAGGGAAACTCGGGTGCACTACTTGCACACATTGCATCTTCTGACCCTATCATTTCTGCTGTGTCCACGTGGGGACCTCCTTCTTTTGTGCAGTGGGTTTTCCAACACAGAGTAGTACTAGACTTAATAAAATGAAGGCCATAGAGGCAGTCATCAACCCTTCAATAGGTCAACTGTCTGAAGCTTGTGCTCCACTTAGAGAAAGCTATGGGTGGTGCCAAGCAAAGCATCACCTTACTGGGCCTAGAGAGAGAGGGAGAGCTAGCACACCTTGGACCACTGCATCCTGCAGTGGAATTATTACACATCTGCCTCTCACCTCATTAATTCCCCCAGCCAAGTAGGATTCAAGGGGGATTCTAGGGAGAATATTACCATTGGGGTATTAATAGGAGTCAGACAGTTCTAGACACGGGGATGGGAGTTTGAGAGGTACTGACTGAAACAAGGTTAGGTCTGACAAGACACGTAGTGCCTTGATTTTATCTATGATCTTCCCTGCTGGTGGCCAGGAAGGACTTAGGTTCACAGGATGAACTTGTGGATCAGCACCAACACCGGTATCTCTTGCCCTTGTGTTTGAAGGTTTAACACTCTCTAGGGCCCTAGAGAATAATACAGATTTCTGGTTTAGAAGCAATGGGTACAGAATCAAACTGTTTCCATTCACTGAATTTGATCAAATGCCTTACAGTAGTTGTGTGTGTGTGTGTGGGGGGGGGGTTGGGGTCTAGCCTCCACATACTGTTCAGATTCCTTCAACAACTTCTAAACAAATCTATGAATTAAAAGCGCTGTAGTTAATGGGTAGCTGCAGCTTCCAGTCAACCCTAAGCCCTTCTTCCCGTAGAACCACCAATGACCAAAGCAGCCTTTAATCCAGAGTATGGAATTGGTGGCTCACGGGCTGACTGTCGCCTGCTTTCAAAATGGTTCTTTTTAAAAGGCGTTGCCCATATTTGCAATTGGGGAGGATTCGCTCCTCTCAAAATCTGGACTCCAGCTTCTCTGGAGAAAACCGGACGACCTCGCCCTAGCAGAGTGGCAGGGGGTGGAGGCCGCATCCCCGCAAGGCAAGGGTGCTTGAAGTCCGCAGACAAGGCATGAGCTCTTCCAGTTCATCATCCCCTCGGTGACCTTCATCACCGTCCGGGCCCTGCTTTACGCTAAACTCCTTCGATTACGGGGCTTAGGACGCGCTCTGGGGAGCAGGTGAGGGGCGCGGCCGGGCGGGCCACAGGCTGCGCCTCTCGCGGCGGCGGCGGCGGCGGCGGCTCTGCGGGGAAGGCACCTCGCCGACAGGTGTGGGCTCCCCTCACGGCGGAGGAGGGTGCAGCCTCCGTCCTTTTCGGTCTCCGGCAGGTAGGCGACTCCTCCCCTCGGGTGGTTTCTGCGGCACAGCTGGGGGGGGGGGGCGTGGCCGTGGCCGTGGCCGGCGGGTGCGGAAGAGCAGGCGAGCGTTCCGGGCCTGTGACCCGCTACTGCCCGCCCGGTCTCCCCGCTACTGAGCCAGGACAGCGGGTTTGGCCGCGGAGAACTGAGCTGCTCCGGCCCCCGCTCAGCGGCAGGCAGCGCGGGGCAGCGCGGGGCAGCGGAGGGCAGGCAGGGCCCGCTACGAGCCCGCTCCACGCAGGCGCCGCCCCCACCACCCGCCCAGTAGCCGCGGACCCGAGCGCCCGGCGGCGGCCGACAGCACCGCACTGCGCCTGCGCGCAACCCTCCCGGCGGGCCCCGAAAATCACCTGTTACCTCTACCCGGGGAGGGCGCAGGCCGCCTCACGAGTCTGCGCAGGCGCGCGCCGCCCGCAGCCATTGGTCGGCGCGCGGGCACCCCTCCCCGTCGCCTTTCACATCCTGTGGACAGAGGGGCCCGCCGGAGACGCGGCTTCTGCTTCCGGGTCACGCCTTGACAGCGGCTTTCCCCGCCCGGCTCAGCGCCCGAGGTCCGGTGAGTGCGTCCGCGGCTGCGGGAGTGCGGGCCCGTGGCGCTACGCCCAGGAACTCCTCCTCCGCTCCCAGCTCGGGTTTCGTTAGCCTTCGAGGCAGAGACGGCCCCCGGCCTTGGGGAGTCGGGGCGGGGGCTCCGCCGGCGTCCCTCGCGCGACCGCGTCTCTCGCCGCCGGCCCCGGGACGCCGCAGGCTTTGCTGCGAGCTCTGCGCATCCCTTGCGGGAAGCGACGCCGCACGTCCTCGCGCTTCGTGCCCTTGCCCTGCGGCGCCTTGCCTCGGCCGGACGTGGCAGGTGCGGCGGGGTCGGGGCGCCCGCGGCTGCGCGGAGGGTCTCCCGGCCTGGGCGCGCGGTGGCACCTCGCTAGCGCCGGAACTGTCAGTGTCGCCCCTCTCCCGCTTTGCCATAGAGGACCCCTTGGTGTTTTCTCTGGATCCGAAGTGAAATGCGGGGGGGGGGGAGGGGGGGCGTTTTCGGCTCCAGCGGAGGCAAGGGGCCCCTCGGGTCAGAGGGCGCGGGGCTGCTGTCAGGAGATGGGTCGAGTGTACACTGCCGTGGCCCTTCCCCACGTGCGCTCTGCTTGGACGCAGCAGCACAGAACCGCCGGCCCTGTCCCCAGTTAGGACTTGGAAGCCAGGAGTCCCAAGAGTGCCCCGAAAATGATTGCGGGGTTTATTTAGTGTCTTCAAGTTTATCGTGGCCCCTGAGTGGTTAGCAGAACCAGTTCAGGCTGGGCCTTCCACTTTAGATGTCTGTCTTCTGCCCCCGTCCTTGGAATCTCTGGCGCAAACGCACCTCTGCTTTTTTTTCCTGCTTTTTCCTTGCAACAAAGAAGTATAAGATACAGACCCTTGTCTCTGCATTTAAGCTGTTAGATTCAAACATATGTCAAGTCTAAACTATCTAGAAAATTTCAGAGAGACCTATAAATAAGTGCATAAGGTTATTCATTCATAATAACGTAGGGGCGGCAGCCCCGGGGCTCAGCGGTTTAGCGCCGCCTTCAGCCCAGGGCGTGACCCTGAAGACCCCGGACGAGCCCCGTGACCTTGGAGACCCGGGATCGAGGAGGAGTCCCGCGTCGGGCTCCCTGCATGGAGCCTGCTTCTCCCGCTGCCTGTGTCTCTGCCTCTCTCTCTGTCTCTATGAATAAATAAAATAAAATCTTAAAAAAAATAATGATGATGATGATAATAATAATAATAATAACGTAGGGGAGAAGAATGCCCAGTATGAATCTTTGATGCCTCGGAACATTGTTAACTTACATCCTATTAGTTAATACTGTAATAGCTTAAACAGACAAATGGCTACTGATTTGCAAAATAGAAACTATTCAAACTTATATTACATAATTCGTAAGGGGCTACTCCATTATGGAAAGCAAAAATTATGTAGTGTGAAAGGACTAAAATAACTTTGGGTTTTTTACCTTAGTAGTCACCATATGCGTAACATATGTAATTTTGCAAGTCTTGGGTTTTTAGAATCTAAAGTAATCTTTACATTCAACAAATATTGAGAACCTGCCATGTGCCAGGAACTATTGAAAATAACACTATATTTACCCTCAAGGAACGTATAGTTCAATAAGAACACGTATTCCTAAGCAGTTCTGTCTAGAAAGCTGATACTGCATACTGTATTTTTTCTGCAGTTTTTGATATATGTTTTTTCATGGAAATGTTCCACCTTGTTTGCTAGAATTTTAAATGTTCCCCAACTAGTATATGGCTCTTATACAGCCAAAACTTTTATCAGTTAAATTTAAGTGTTTTGCGTTATTTTCTTCTTGAATGCTAGAACTCACTGTCAAATTGTGGCTTGAACATATATTTGCCCAAATCTATTTCTCAGCTGTCTTGAACAGCCAATTATTAAAATTTTTAGTTCATTTTGCACTCTTAAATCTTCTTGTTTTCCTACAACCACAAGCATATGTCATTGATATCAACTGCAATTTTTTTTCTACTTTTATATACGTGAGTTTTGACATTTTTGTTTTAGAATATCACCTCAAATATTTTCCTTTTTTTTTTCTTTGTTGAAGACATTTTAAACTGTTTCACAGATGCCTCGTTGTTGTTAACATAGATATATTTGTTCCATAGCCTTTTCCCTCTCTTTACACAGGTATCAATCACTTCTATAGCCTTTGGTCAATCGACCAGTCTTTGTGAAATACCTACTTTTTGTGAGACTCTGGCTGGCCTTCCATGGACAAAAAAATAGAAGACAGAGACCTTGCCTTCTAATTGATTACAATTTAGAGGAGAAGCGGTATGAAAATAACTATACTGCAGGGCCAAATATAACAAGTAAGCTAAAGGTGATGCTGATAGGAAAGACCACAGAATCAGAGGAGGAAAAGAGTGTGTGTGGCATCCTCAGCCTTAAAAAAAAAAAAAAAAAAATCCCCTTCCTTGCCTGGTCTTTTTTTAAACTACACAGAGCTCAGTGAGGGTCTTGGGGCCTCTTGGGGACTAGTTCAGAGAGTAGCATTGAAGTGCCGAGGGTCAGAGCATTTTCATCCGGTTTACCCAGCTCCCTAGGCAACTATTATCTATTTCTTTATGATTAAGAAAAAATATTAATTAATCATTGATCTGTTTGAAATCTACTAGTAAAAGTTGGGAAGGCCTCAGAGAACTCCTAATCCCAAGGACAGGTTTGCTCAGTGATATTGTGTATGCCTAAAACTTCTTTGTTTCAGGCAGTTTGGAGCATGTGAACATACTCTGAGCCTTGATGAGTTCCAGTATGTGGTATATTATGCAGAGCATTCAGAGCAAATACTCTCTCTCAGAGCGCTTAATCCGAACAATCGCTGCCATTCGTTCCTTCCCACATGATAATGTAGAGGACCTCATCAGAGGGGTGAGTGTGCTGGATTGACGGGGAGTCCTGTGGGAGGTGAAGGGGGACAGTTCCTGGGGGAATCATAATAGATTACAGATTTGTAGCATTGACTCACCACAAGATTACAAGTTTTTACGGTCCTCTCACATGTATTAACTTGACCATGAAAGTACATTTCCTTGTGTTTTGCTTCTCTTTCCTTCTCCCTTTCACTTTGTGCATCTGATATTTTCCTCAGGAAAGATGTTCTAGATAACCCTAGTCTCACAGTCTTTGTAAAATGTCTCTCTGGATGTGTTACATATGGGATCCAGCAAGCTCAAAGTCTTCTACACATGTTTTACTAAGGGAGGAAGGAGACGAGCAAAGCAGAAGTGGTTTTCAGATCCTTGTGGTTTATAATAATTACACAGAGAGATATCACTTGCCATCCATCTTGACAGCAGCTACCACTTGGAGTTCTGTAAGGAATGTCAACCCCTAAAGTGCATGGTAATTTTTGACTTAAGAAAACATCTTAAGGTATCTAACCACTGCTATGCAACAATTGTTACATGACTAGTATCCTAGACAGTCTTTGGTCTTTGATACTTTTTTCTGACTATTATTCCTATTGAGAAGTTACAGGGTAATTTTTTGCTCGCTAGAAAATGTATCCAGGTGGTTACCTTTGTACATTCTTTCAACAACTGTAGAATCCTTATTTACAGCCTGGAGCTCTTTAGCTGCTGCAGAGTTGGGTGGTGCAGCTTTGAGAAGAAATAGTCATACAGCGTTAACTTGTTCTCCACAAAAGCGGTACCAGAGGATCCAGCAGTAGGAAGTTTGTCACATTCTAATTCTAGCTCTGCTGCTGAGTCATTCAGCGACTTTGGTCTGCCCCTAGGATCCCCATCTCCTTTCATCAGATTTGAAACAGAAGTACCAGCAGGGCCTAGGTGGCAGAGAATGCCGAAGCTAAGAGGCTACTTTGAAGATGTTTATAAACAAAAAGATAACGTTAAGATGACCTCACTATTAATGATGTTCATCTGTTGAATGGCAAAAGGAACATGCCAGGTTCTGGCTTCAGTGTGACAGACTCCCTTTCCTGACCTTTTCAGAGCATGGTGGCCATGGAGAGTGGATTGCTTTTCCAGCTTTCCTGCCCGATGCTAAGTTTTCCATTGCTTTTACACTTGAGGCTATAGGTCCTCAGCGGTGTCTAGATGACCAAGTTACCTTGTGGAAAAACTTAATAACTTGATCTAGTTCCTTTCATTCATCTTCAGAGTATTCTCTTGGTTTGGATATTATTTAATACACAGGAAGAGAAACTGGGACCAGTAGCATGTTTATAGTACAGTCAGAGCTACAACCCTCTTCTACCCTGGACCCACTTCTGAGTCTCGTCCCACTCAGCGAGCCAGAGCTGAGCACACTGACTGGAGTTTCCTTCTGCCCATAGGGAGCAGATGTGAACTGTACCCATGGCACACTGAAGCCACTGCACTGTGCCTGCATGGTGTCAGATGCTGACTGTGTGGAGTTACTCTTGGAAAAAGGAGCTGAGGTAAAGTTTTTACCACTGTCACATTAATGGTCCACTAAAACTTGAGCTTCACATTTTCCTAAAGCTTGTCTCTTCTCCCATATCTTCCCATCTTCTGGCCCACGGTCACATTGGCATAGCCAGTTTTAAAGCAAAATGTAACGGTAAATATATTCTGTGATCCAAAGGATTTCATTCCTTTGCCTTTCTTTCTTAAGTTGCCTGTGGCTCCAGAAGAGGGGGTTTTATCTCCCCTTTCTCTCCCAGTCTTCCTTCTGGGGTTGTTTACATTTCCATTCAGTCCTCCTGTTGCCTCTTGACTGTCCAGGAGCTCTAAGTACAGAGGCCCCTCACTTGAGGTTTTAGATTAAATCTAAACCATTGACACCTGCTACCAGACATGAACTTCTAATACCACTGTAACTGGGAGATGAATATCATTAGGTAACCCATTCCTCAGGGCTGAGCTACTTGTGCTATCTGCCCACTAATTATTTTCCATTTATTGTATCTTGTTCCTATCTTCTTTTTAATGTATCTTAAAATAAGAGACATGGGTTAATTTATATTGGCATTAGCAAGAAGCAGCTTAGTGTAATGAATGATTAAAAGAATGGACTCGGGAGCCAGACTTCATGGATTTGAATCCCAGCTCTGTCACTTCCAGCTGTGTGACTTTGAACACGTTACTTAATTTTTCTTTGCCTCGGTTTCCCCATCTGTAAAACGAGGGTGATAATGATCCCTTCTTCACAAGATTGTCAAGTACGTAGTACACCAGCATGTAGTAATTGCTAAGTCAGCACTTGTTTAATAAATAAATAAGCAGTTTTAACTATTTGCAAGCAATCAGGAAGTTGCATGTGCTGAGGCGCTAATTGGAATCAGACGTGCCATGAAGCTGGTGTTCAGGCCCCAAATATTGGTCAGTTAGCCTAAGGGGCCATCATCTCCACACAGCCATGCTGTTCTCTGCTTGTCGTTATCTATTCCATCACTCTTGTGAGTGGCCCTGAAATGAAAGCCAGTGACTAATGTCAATGATGAAAATCTCCTGGGGGAGAAAAGTTTTTAGCTAAATAGAAAGTTAAACTCAGTTAAATATTTCATTGTATTTTTATTGCACTTTTAGGGGAAGATAGTATAAATTTGGGTTTTGAAGTCTTTGTAGCCTTCAAAAATTAAAAGTAATGTTGATTTTTAGCAAGTCAGCTGCTCTTCCAGCATTGGAAGATCTGTGCTCTTCCCTTCAGATGCTTTTATCGAAGTTCTCTTGTGACTGCACAGCATATTTTTGCAAGGGAGCTGATTGGATTAACAATTTGAGCTGCTCTGTATGGCTACAGAGCACAGCAACGCTACGTGGGCAGAGTTTGGCCTCATTTTTCAGTGTGATTGCCATTATCCACAGGATAGAGTGAGATGGGATAAGCAAAATAATCTAAAGCCTTTACTCTGGCTAATATATTCAAGCTACTTTCCAATAAATGTATACTTTCCAATAAATGTCTTCCAGAGTAGTTACAAGGTTTTAGACCTCATCTCTTTCTTTACCCCTTACCCCATGGTAGGGATCCTAGTGAATAATAAACAAGAACAGAGCAAAAGCCTAAATAATGCAGGCCACCTAGTCAATGCCCAGAATAGAGTGCTGGTTGTTTTGAGACCATTCTCTCCCTATTTGTTCCTAAGTTCTTGTCATATCTCCTCTTGATCACCAAGACTCCTTGGGAATTGCTTGTTGATTCTCATATTCAGAACAGGACATAGCAAAGGTAGTGGACTGATACACGCAAGCTTTTGCCCGCCCATCTTCCTGTCAGCAGTCTAGCTACTGTAACGTAGTTCCTCCCTCTTTACAGGTGAATGCCCTGGATGGTTACAACCGAACAGCCCTCCACTATGCAGCTGAGAAAGATGAGGCTTGTGTGGAGGTCCTCTTGGAGTATGGAGCAAACCCCAATGCACTGGATGGCAACCGAGACACCCCACTTCACTGGGCAGCCTTTAAGAACAATGCCGAGTGTGTGCGGGCCCTGCTAGAGAGCGGGGCCTCTGTCAATGCCCTGGATTATAACAATGATACCCCGCTCAGCTGGGCCGCCATGAAGGGAAATCTCGAGAGCGTTAGCATCCTTCTTGATTATGGTGCAGAGGTCAGAGTCATCAACCTAAAAGGCCAGACGCCCATCTCCCGCCTGGTGGCTCTGTTAGTTAGGGGACTCGGAACAGAGAAGGAAGACTCTTGCTTTGAGCTCCTCCACAGAGCTGTTGGACACTTTGAATTAAGGAAGAATGGCACCATGCCCCGCGAAGTAGCCAGAGACCAGCAGCTGTGTGAAAAACTGACTGTTCTGTGCTCAGCCCCAGGAACTCTAAAAACACTCTCTCGCTATGCTGTGCGCCGGAGTTTAGGACTCCAGTATCTGCCAGATGCAGTCAAGGGCCTCCCACTGCCAGCTTCTCTGAAGGAATACCTGTTACTTGTGGAATAGGCTGGAGGAGACATTTGCACCGTCACGCAGGCAACTCCGGCCGAGGTGTTTCCCTGCAGTACACTCTTTGTCTTGGAAAACAGGAAAAGCAGTCGTTCCTGTTGTGTGGTTTGTATTTAGAGGCAACGTGTCACAACAGTAACCTCCACACCATCTCCCCTCCCTAAACCAAGCAACCAAACAAAAAAATCCCTCACTTTTGTTTTCTGTTTATTGCTTACTTGGCTTTTTATATTGCACCCTGCAAATGGAGAGGCCTCCCCCCTCCCCTATAGGGAAAAAGTGCAACTAAACTCTAGGAAGATGAAAAGTATTTCAAGAATGTGTGTTTAGCTTTCCTTCGGGAACATGATTAACATTTCAGAAGCATCCCTCCAGAAGCATTGTAACTGGTCCATGAAGAAGTTTCAAACATCCCAGCCAAAGATGAAGATCCTCCAACCTCACAGGATGTGCAGACTCACAGTTGGGCTGGATGATGCCCTAAGGTGCAGCCACGGCACGGAGCGACCGGAGGGGACTGCCCCTCGCTCACCATCAGAGGAACCTGTACCTTTGGCCTCTTTTCCATGGGTGTGCCTGAGGCTTACGGTAGCTCAGCAATAGCATTGTCTTGCTGCTTTCCACATGGTAGAAGAGAGGTCCAAGCAGTCCTAAGAACTCCGTGTCCTCAGAACTTTTATCCTAACGCAGTTCTTTCTCTTGGTGAAAGCCAGTTTGCTCCATCGGGCTTGGCAGGTGTTTGAGCACCTTCGGTGAAGGTGTTTTACGCCAGCAGGAGACGATGGGCTGGGCCGCCTCTTCCCATGGGTCTTCTTCATTTCCTTGTAGGCAGCTCACTCTCCTAAGAGTTGGGAGTTACTTTCCTTTCAGTTGTTTTGGAAAGTTTGCTTTTTACTGATCTATACAAGATGTCAGGGGAGCGGAGGGTGCGGGGGACAAGCTCTGTAAGAGCTGCTTTTGCGATGGCCCGCCTACTCACCACAGAGCTGCTTTAGGGACCCATACTTAGCCAACAGTACTCTTCCTTTTCATGGTCCTAAACTAGATCAAGTCGTTACTGATCTTGGATGACCCAGATGCAATTTTGAAAAACCTTTTTTTTTTTTTTAACTGATTGGAAACTACAAATAAAAATGATTGGAATCTGCTGACACAGCTAATTTGAAAAACTATGTCTGCTTTTGCTGTTGCTAGAGTTTTTTTGTTTTTTCTTTTATTTTTTTTTTCTTTTATTTTTTTTGCTCACTTGAAAAAAGAGAAATAAACACTTCTAAAAGCAATTTTGGCAATTTCTACTATTCCTGCTTCTCTCCATGTTATTTAATCACTGGGAGTCCCATTGTCCATCACTCTGGAGCGGGGCTGCCATCACCCTCCTCATTAGCTGGTCTGAGGATGCCGTGACAAACAGTGCTTGATATTTATTGTGATTTCTCTTCCCCTTAAAGAACTGCCCAAAGAACATCTGGCTGCTTTAATTCTGGATTCTGACAAGCCGCCTCAGTTCCTGTTCAGAACCGTTTGCACAGTACAGAGGTAATAGAGAGCAAAAGCAGCGTACTAGAGATAATCCTTCCTCCACCACTGGTGAAACCTTGAACCTCTCCCTGCTTCGTCAAGCAAATGAGGAAACCGGGTTGGGGGGAGTATGTGTGCTTGTGACAAGTGACAGGTCTGGTTTTTGGAAGCTAAGCTTAAACCCGGCATCAGGTTTACGGTATGGATAGGCACCATCCTATCAGTTTAGATGGTTCCTGAAGACCAACTGCATGATGCAGTCACATGGCTAATGAGGAGGAGGAAGCTGTTGTTATGGCACAGAAAATAAATTGAGCTGAATAGGAACCAACAACTCTCTAAAGCCATATTTCAGCCAACCCACCAAACCAGGTCCTGGTCTGGGGGTCCCTTTCCCAGGCTTTCAAAATGTGCATGGCTCCTCACAAATGGAGTCTGCCTTTCATCTAGGAAGGAGTACGGGGGAAGAGTTGAGAAGAAAGAACCCTAGGTTGTCAGAAGAGGAGTAGAGCTCATAGGATGGCTGGAAAAAAAGCACCCTCAGGTCATGAGCATATGATCAGAAGGTGAAACACAACTTCATGCTTAAAAGAGAGCCTGGCACGTCCTATGGCTATGGAGGATACAGGAGGGACTGGTGTGGAATGAGGGTAAGGACCAGTGTACGATGATGTTCTAGATCCCTATGTTCATAGCCAAGAGATGCTGTGGGGGGACAAAAGCCATGAGGTGGAGAGAGGTACATGGGGTGATCGTATGGGCTGCATTTTCCCAGGTGTCTGAGCAGAGTCCAGTCCTTAGGGTTGACAGGATGACATTCACTTGTGAAAGTGACAACAGGAGAACCAAAAGCACAGTGACCAGTTGGCATTTATTAGTGTAGCTATTGTTTGTCACTGCAGTAAAAGTAATAGAGGAACCAAGACTTTGTTATCACAAAGAAATAAATAAAGCTTATTTTCAGGAAAATTCTAACCGAGTAGCTGAAATCTAGCAGTAGCACTAGAGGAGCCCAGTCTTGTGTGACAGATGAAGCTGGGGTAGAAGTTGATAAATTCCACCTAAAAGGAGCCTCTACTCACTGCCCGCTGCCCCAGCTCCCTGGCCAGAGCTGGTCATGGCTACAGTTGCAGAATAAAAGGAAACCTAAAGAAAAATGAGCTAAAATACTTGGGGATACATGGACTTGGATCTATCAGGGGGTGAGCTGACCATGATCAGACAATCCATGACCCTCACTCCAAAGAGGGTTAGATAGAAGTTTCTCCAGATCGCTTCCGACTGATGTGCTCCAGGTGGGCGTGCTCTGTGGTGTCCAAGTCAATCTCGTACTTGGCTAGGATTTTGAGGATGGGCCTCAGCTTCAGCCACCACTGTTCCTTGGGGATGCGGTGACTACAGAGAAATGAGAGAGATGATGATTTCAGCTTTTAGCAACCCAACTGACTTCTATCCAAAGCTTATGGAAAGAAGTTGAGTAGAAGAGGCCGGATTTTAGGGCACGGGGTTAAGATCTGAAATAGGTGTGATGACGGTGTTAGTCCTAGGATGAGAGGATTGAAGGCAGCGCACAGGCTGGGAAGAGCAGACCCTGAAACTACCAGGGAAGCAGATGTACTCACTCAAAATCTGTCTGGTCCTTCAGCTCAGTCACTGGTTGAAAGACCAGAGCCCTCTTACGCATCCCCAGAACACAGCCCGAGTCTGGCGTATTGGCAAAGATCCTCCCTGCAATGAAGGACGATCAGTAAGCTTCAATAATGGGGAACCAGCCTCTGTGGAGGGGGCTTCCCCTCTTTCCCAACCTACCATTACGGTAACTCTCTTTGATTTTCCCAGACATCCAGTTCATAGCCTTGGCGCCCATCTTAGTGGCAAAATTCCTATCAAATGGAGTTGGGCTCCCACCCTGGAAAAAAAGCATAAAGATTACAGAGGGAAAGACTCTAATCAAGTAGCAGAAATACCTGAACATACAGAGATAAAGAAATGGCCTCAGGTTTACGGCCAGTAACAGGAATCCAGAAGTCTAACTCTGAAAGAAAATTCTGAGACCGTGCTGAGCACCAGAGTGCGCGGGCACAGCAAGTGTGGCCATTTATCAGGAGTAAGGGTGACTAATTAGACAAGGGGGTAACTGGTCTCACAGCTGCCTCTTCTAGCTCCACAGCTGTCAGCTCCTGTTCCTTCACCTGGCGTCTGGCCATTCAGTCACTTCTGAGCAGCCCTTGTCAGTCACCATCATCAATGACACAGAAGCGTTCCTTAGGAACCAATATGGATGCCCTTGGGAGCACCTCACAATAACATAAAACACCACATAGATTTTCTCTGAACTAAGTGAACGTAGGTGGGAAGCGGGGACGAGGTGGCCATACTTTATCCAATAGTACCCCATTCTTAAGGGTACTATTGGGGTCCATACTTAAGCAGCATTGGCTGGAGACACCGGATGAAGAGGCCTAAGACCACTAGAACCATCGGGGAGCACGGCCCACCATAGGTGTGGGGGTTGAACGTGGATTGTAGAAAGGTATCCATTTCCCCCGGAAACCCCAGTCCGTGGAGATGGAGCCCACACCAGCGAGGTGCCTGTGCGCACACCCCAGGTTCCTTCTGGAAGGCAGCGTGGTGTGGTGGGAAGGGCCCTGGAATAGGTGCCCTGGCTCTCACCCAGGCTTGTTTCTCCTCTCTGGGCTCATGTTCTTCATCTGAACTAGTGGTTCTCACCTGGAGGTGACTTTCCCTCCCAGGGGACATCTGGCAATGTCTGAAGACATTTTTGTAGTTGTTACAACTCCAGAAGGAGGTGCTACGGGCCTCTAGGGCGTAGAGTCCACGGTTGTCGCTAAAGGATCCCACAGTGCACACAACAGCCACCCGCGATGAAGAATTATCCAGCCCACCCTGCCCTAAATGGAGAGGACGGACCACATCATCTCTAAGGCTATTTCCAGAGTAGAGATATTCAGGTCCTATGACAGTAAGAAATTGCAGGCTCACGCTCTGGTGGCACCAATGGCCTCCGGCAGATTGGAGACCAGTGGGAGACCCAGTGGCCACAGAGGATATGGCCATCTGGTGAGGGGCAGGACGGGGCACCTTCCCTACCTGCTGCATGTGGCCGAGCACATTCTTCCTGCTGTCGAAGATGCCCTTCCCCTCCTCAGAGTACAGGTTGAAAATGAAGTCCGTGGTATAGTTCTCATTGCACTTCTCATTCCTGCCAAGTAGACACCAAAAGCCTGACTCTGGTCCTCTCCCCATCCATCCCTCACAACCCTTTCCTGCTTTTTCCATCTCCTCCCGTGGCTCAGGTTCTCTCCCTTTGTATCCAAATTCCCCGGGGGTGTCCCGAGCGTGGGTGCAGCCTGTGGGCTAGAGCCAGAGCCTATTGTCTCTTCACTCAGGAACAAGCCGTGGATGAGGTACCTTAACACCAGGCCCCTCTTCACAGTTGTTTTCATCTTTTGCACCAGATGTTCAACATTTGCCTGAAAACAGAGCAAATCCTAAGCCTAGCTGGGAGTGGATGAGGCTGGGCACGTGCCTAGCTCTCTGGTTCCCCACCAGGCCTCTCTCTCTAGAAGCGGAGACACGGAAGACAGCTGTCTGCGATCCTGTCTCGTCCCTACAAGAAGTTCAGTGGACAGAAATGTAAACAGAGATTCCGAATGAGACAGGCCGAGCTGGAAGGAGGCAAGTCCGAGGCAGCTGTGGCAACTGCCAGTTTTGCCTTTCCACCCGCTCCCAGTGTCCCTTCCCAGGGGTTTCCGGTTCCCTCAGGGGGCTGACTCTCGCTCTCAGTGTTGCCCTTTAAATGGTTTGCTTGTGTGTGTGCAGCAGTCATTGAAGGAACCAGTTCCTTCATCTGGGCTTTGAGTCAGGGGTACAGGAGGAAGACTCCCACCCTCCATCCCTGGCAGGGGTTGGCTGGGTTTTCAGATTAGGGAGTTCCCTCAGCCTGCTGCCCCTCCACTTGGTGGTTCTTCTTTCCTCCAGCGAACTGAGATCTTGGAAAATTAGGATCATGTGGTCTCTCTGTGGAACAGGAGTCGGAGCGCCCCCCACCCCGGAAGTGACAGGAAAGAGCCTGGGAGCAAGGGAAATCTGGAGGGGTGGCCTGATGCCGTAGAAAGACGGACTCTCTGCTGGTTAAACCACCTCGCCAGTTTAGACAAGGCTTTTAACCTCTCTAAATGGTTCTCGTCTGTAACATGGAGATGATAACTCTCCTGCACGTCTGTTTTGAAGACAAAATGCAAAAACACATGAGAAGGGCTTAGCAACATGCCGTCCTTCACAACAAACGCTCCCTACGACAGGAGCTGTGGTTGTGTGTGTGAGGTGATACCGGGAAATGCCTGCGTGCCGCTCCTCGCAGTCTCCTAGCAGGGCCCCGAGGACCAGGCGGCTGTCCTCATCTCGAGTTCTCACAGCTCGGGTTGCTGTGGGGACAGTGCGGACAGAGCTACGTTACAGGCCCCGGGTGGCCGTCTACCTGCAGGTCCCGAATGGTGAAGGGCTCCTCAAAAATGTAGGCAGCATCCGCCCCAGCGGCCAGGCCTGCCATGGTGGCCAGGTAGCCGCAGTAGCCACCCATAGTTTCAATGATGAACACCCGCCGCTTGGTGCCTGCTGCTGACTGCTTGATGCGGTCACAGGTCTGCAAAGACAGTGGGTCCTAGTTAGACCGGGCCCGGGATCTGATCCTCGTCCCTCCTCTGGCCCTTGCAGCAACCCAGCTCCTCCCCAGGCCAGCCAGGCCCCTACGCCTCCTCACATTCCTGCCTTCGGGGACGGCAGCCCCGCTTGCCAACCAGGCTGTGGAAGTCCTCTCCTCAGAAGGGAGTCGTACTCAGCCCTTCTGTCACTCAGAGTGGGGAAATTAGGCCACAGGGCCTCAGGAAGGAGAAGCCATTCGGCAGGTTTCTAGGATGGAGACTCACAGGTGAGAATGAGCCCCATATGTGGTCCAATAAAGTCTGGGAAAAGGCCTGCGCTTCAAGAAGCACTTTTCAAACACTCGCTTGGCTGGTAGCAAAAAAGGAGGTCACTTTCAGGGCACCTGGGTGGCTCAGTTGGTTAAGTGTCTGCCTTCAGCTCAGGTCATGATCTCGGGGTCCTGGGACCGAGCACGGCACTGGGCTCCCTGCTCAGCGGGGAGCCTGCTTCTCCCTCTGTCCCTCCCCCTTGCTCATGCTCTCTCTCTCTCTCAAATAAATAAATAAAATCTTAAATTAGAAAAAAAAAAAAAAAGAGCCGTTCACTTTCTAGGAGCACAGGCAGCCCAGGGACTACAGTCCCGGCCCGAGGCCTGGGGGGCGGCGGCGGGCTCTCACCGTGCAGATAGTGTTGAGGGCTGTGTCAGCGCCCACGCTGAAGTCCGAGCCAGGGACGTTGTTGGACACCGTAGCAGGGATGACCACAAACGGGATGCACAGCTCATCAAACTGCTTCCTGCCCTCCATCAGCTCCAGGCCCCCAGTGTAAGCCTGCGAAGAAGAACCGCAGCAGGGGTGGCGGTGAGGGGGGGAAGTGAGAGGTGGGGGGGGCGGTGCAGAGGGAAAGAAACGGCAAGGCACTCACCTCAAAGCCCCCGATGATGATCAGGCCCTGAATGTTAAACTTAGTGATGTTGGCACTGATCTGCTCAAAGCTCTTCTTGGGCAGAGTCCTGGTTGAGCGGGGTGGGGCAGGGGCGGGCGATGGGGAGAGGAGACAGCAAAATCGAGGGAGAGAAAAGCTAGACTCAGGAGGTGCTTGATGTATATTTCCAGACTTGTGCCCCTTCCCTCGGCCACGTCTCCCCGCTGCCCAGGGGTCCGCCCTGGGGCTTTAGGTTGCCAGAGCTGCTAATTCACTGAGGCAGCTGCAACGTGGGGACAGAGGGTCCCCTACAGCAGCATGGACGCTGACCTAATGAACCGACACTATACTTCACGGGGAATCTTCAGGGCTGACCTGGAGGAGGTGCTCCTAGGGTGCCACTTACCTCTTAGTCCCAAGTTTGGAACCGCCTTGGCCAGTCCAGCCCCCCACATAGCTCCAGCCAGCCTCCTCGATCTGCAGGAGAGGGTCGCGCAGGTCTGCACCACTCCCTGAGCCCTGAGCCCACCCCAACCCCCACCCCTTGGAAGAGGAACGCCAGGCACTGGCTCTTCCCCACCCCAATGAACTCCTTCCACCCTTATGGGCTCGTTCACAAATAAGCACCTACTTATGCCGGGCACCGCACTGAGCTTCGGGATAGAGAATTAAATCACGTATGTGGCTCCTGCCTGTTTATACTGCCTTAAAATTAAGTAGCTACTTCTGCTCAAACCCTGAGAGGAAAATAACGTAGACAATGGAAGGCAGTGAGGGGCAGGGGCGGGGGGGGGGTGTAGAAAGGAAGAAAATGGATAAGTCGCCCTGCTCTGCTTCCCCTCGCCACGACCACTCCTTGGCCCTCCGTCCCTCTGGTCCCCATACCTGACCCTTGGCCAGGCCCTCGAAGCCATCATGCACAACCAGCACCCGGTTGCCCTGGATGAGTCCAATTCTCACGGTGGAGCGGACGGCAGCATTCATGCCTGCGGCTGGGGCACCCACGTTCATCACGGCCACCGTGTGCATGGTAGCCTGGGGAGGAGGAAGCCGAGAGGGAGCAGGGCAAAGATGGGACAGAAACGCCAGCAGATGGGAGGGGACAGGTCAGTAAGGTCCCTGAACTCTGGGTCCCTCAGGTCCTAGGATGAGGATATCTGCCTCTGGACAACACACCCTGTCCCTGGGAGCGCCGGCACGGTCCGTCTCCTCGTGCCATGGAGGCAAAACTCTGTCACAAGTCAGTAAGTAAAGCTGCTGTCCCTGACCCCAGGCACCATTCATTCCGTAACGGTGAGGCCTTCCTGGGCAGTATCTCCAAAGCGTGATCCTTGGACCACCTGATCTTCATGCCTATTGAACCTGCATATTTCTGGGCCCTGCACCAGATCTAAATCCTCTCTGAGGGAAGGATCCAGCAACCTGCATGTTTGATAAGCAGCCCAGATGATTCTGATATATATTACATATTGAGAACCACGCCTTCCATGGAAGAAGCGGCTTCCATACACCCAGGTGTGATTATTCCCAGCCTTGCTCAGAGGAAATACGACATAAGCCTCTTTCCCTTCCTTGCATGCTACCTTGGGAGTCCTAACTTGGTTGTGGGTCTTGGGTTAGAGACAACCAGGGCACACTGGGAGCACGGGGCTGGTATCTGGGGTGGCTACAAGCAGAGTTCTTCACAGGGTCGGGGACCCTGTACCGAAGATGACAGGGGGGCAAGGAAGCTGGCATGGCTAGAGGTTGCAGGAGTGGCCACACAGGGAGGCCGAGAGAAGGAGTCAAGGGCAGAGAGCTCACCGATGTCTTCGAGACGGGAGGTCTGATGTGAGCCAGAAGCTTGTACACCTCCCAGTTGTTCATGAAGCTCCTGTAAAAAGTACGGGGTGGGGGGTGGAGGGGACTTCAGGCCACTCCTCTTGGCCAGCAGCCAAGGGGGTCTGAAGTTTTGCTCTGAGTGTGAAAGTTCCATGGGGCAAAGCTCAAGGGATATAACCGGGACATGGCAGGCACTGGACAGGAGCTGATAAGGGGCCACGAATTAATCAACCCGGGCCAGAGTGCTCTCCTCCCGGGTGCTGCACTCAGCCTGAGACGCTGCCCCTCGCCTAGAGAAAGAGCAAACCTAGCTGGAACCCCCACACACGAACACCAGATTACAGAAGGCCAATCCCAGGGAGAGCATCCCTGGGGTGGTCCGTGCCTCCCAGTCACCCCACAGCCCATGCTCCGGGGGAAAAAACTGTTGCAGAGACAATCACAAGAGAAAGAAGCAGAAGCTCCTATTTTGGGTCTGAAGCTATGTCCAATTTTTTTTTTTCTTCACTCCAGTAATCTGTTTTCTGTAGCTACTGAGCTTCTGGTCGTCCCCTCACCGGCCTCTCAGCTTCATGGCTTCATCGAATTTCCTGTCATTCATGGCCTTGGTCACATCCTTGGTCTGAGGAAGGAACACGGCAAGAGTCACGACTAGGAGGCAGGGCCCTTTACACAGCAGGATTTCTGCCTGGTGGTAAGACCCTGCCTGTCTCTGCGCTTCTGCAAAGATGCTGCCTACCATGCACCCCACCTTTTCTATGTGCTCCAAGCTTTCACAGAAAGAGATATCTTTGGTTTTCTTTAATTTGTGGAGTAATGAGCAGCAGAAGGAAGGAGCAGATTCAGTGCTCTACTTACTAGAACCTGGGCAGAGCAGAGGAGTGCTCAGCAGAACAGCTTTCTTCCCCATTCCACACCCAGGACCCCAACCTCAAAGCAGCCTCTAAACTGAATGACTGAAGAAGACCCCCCCTCCAGACGGCGTGGTTAGGAAGAAAGGCTGATCCCTGCCATGTGTTTCCCAGCTACTGATTTCTGGTGCGTTAGCTCTTGGGCTTTTGGATACGCAGTCCCAAGCAAGGCTGGAGCATGTCTGTGCTGTAGGTTGCTGACACTCGTGAGCCTCGGAGAGAAGCAGGCCAGGAGCGGGGAGCCAGCCCGGAGGATCAGCCAGCCAGACCCCTTAGCCCCCAGCCACACGGTCTGCTCTGTGGCATCCGAGGATTGATTCCTTCATCACCAGAGCCACCACTCCCTGAACACTCAGCATTTTCCAGGTACTGCATCACACCCATCCCAAACATCCCCTCCACTCCTTGTAACAGCCCTCAGGATGAGTGCTAGAAACCTCACGTTGCTTCAGAGAAGCATGTCCAAGTAGAAATCACAGAAACAGGGGAGCCTGGGTGGCTCAGCGGTTAAGTGCCTGCCTTCAGCCCAGGGTGTGATCCTGGAGATCCGGGATCGAGTCCCACATCGGGCTCCCTGGATGGAGCCTGCTTCTCCCTCTGCCTGTGTCTCTGCCTCTCTCTCTGTGTCTCTCATGAATAAATAAATAAAATCTCTTTTAAAAATAAATAAATAAATCACAGAAACATATAAGCCAGCCAGCCAGACCTTAATAACATCCCTGCTTCTACTCATGTTTGGAGAGAGAGACTGCATTTCTCTTCCAGCAAAGACATTGCAAAATCTTGGATGCGAGGTTGGATTTTACACGATATTAGGTCTCATTACTTGGTAGGGTCAGCATCTCTCCTGTGGAATACTTACAGACAGGGACGCTGAGGCTCAGCGAGGTGGCGGCTTCTTTGCAAAGCCTATTCTGCTCTTCCCACCTCACTCTAACTACACCATGCTGCCTTTCCATCTGCTCCTGTTCTAGTGGCCTTGGAACTTGGTCTCTTTCCCTTTAAGCTCCAGTTCAAAGACAGGCTCGGGGCTGTTAGGAAGGGGAGCCGAGGTCAGTACTTACCACCTGTACACACTCCATGAGGGGCAGGCGCACAGCCTGGTTACCAGAGAGGCTCACCACGCAGGCCGGGGTGTCCGGGGTCCCCTCCAAGAGCGCCATCACTGCTTCCACACCCATCCTGCTGCCCTGTGGGAGCCCAGGGACCAAAGACAAGTCTGTTCAGGGATCCCTATCTGGACTCGGCCTGGAGAGCCAGGGCACTCAAGGCCCTTCCAAATCACAGGGTGGAGCTGCACATTTAAGGACCACAGCCAAGAGCTTGCTGGGCTTTGCCTCCCTACTCAGATTTCATCTATAGCTTGATAATTCTTCATCCTCTTGCCGTTAGAATTCTATTTGGTTCCAGAGAAACGCATCCAATGTAGCAATCAAGGAGATTACTGAGGCTTGATAATATTCCCTTCTTATTGATAAAGCAAGAAAGAATATGGCCTCTCCCAATGCAGATCAGATAAGAGGGTTCAATCTGAGTGTCTGAGTTAGATCTTAATAATGTTATTAATGCTCAAAGCGGGGATCCCTGGGTGGTGCAGCGATTTGGCGCCTGCCTTTGGCCCAGGGCACGATCCTGGAGACCCGGGATCGAATCTCACATCAGGCTCCCGGTACATGGAGTCTGCTTCTCCCTCTGCCTATGTCTCTGCCTCTCTTTCTCTCTCTGACTATCATAAGTAAATAAAAATTAAAAAAAAAATTAAAAAAAAAAATAATGTTATTAATGCTCGAAGCGGAGATATGAGACCTCACCGTTCAGGGAGCATAGAGGTTCCCATCAGTTTTTAAAACAGAAGGGAATTCTTAAATGTATGGGAATGGGTCAAGGGCCACCGCAGTCCAGAGGCTGGTGGTGGGTGGCAGTAAGCCCCTGTTGTGGTGAAGTGCAGTCGTGCAAGTTGTGGGTCCAAAGATGTGAGGGCCACAGAACCATGACTTACCAGGATTCGGTCGAAGGCTGATGGGGTCCCACCCCGCTGCACATGCCCCAAGACAGTGACCCGAGTGTCATATCCCAGACGCTTTACCACCAGCTGAAGACAGAAGGACACAGAGTCAGAGACCAAAAACAAGCAGAGACTAAGATAAACCACAGATGATTTAACCTCTTGTAATGATCCCTTGGAAACTAGGGGGCAGGAAACTTGGGGAAAGATGTGCAGAAGGACTAAGGGGAGATTCAGAAACCACCAGGGAAGGGCGCGGGCGGGATGGCATCCAAGGCCTCTCTGGCTTCATGGATACTAACCTCCTTGATTTCTTCTGAGGTGATTGGTTTCCCATTCTTGTCAATCGCACCCTCAGCCACAATGATGATGTTGAGACGAGAACCCCGGGTCCTTGTCTGGTCAAGAACAAAAAGAAGAGTGGTCGATGGGGTGAAACTGATGGATGGGAAGGGCATTGTCAGCGGGACAGGCGAGAGTTTTTTTAAGGGCAAAAAAAAAAAAAGAAGTGCCAGTACCTCACTAAGCCGGCGACAAAGATGTTCCTCCCAGTCATCATCTGGCGGACATTCAGGAATAAAAACCCAGTCAGCCCCACAGGAGAGGGAGGTGACAAGGGCCAGGTATCTGAGAGGAGAGGCAGAAGCATCACGTGGGGAGTCCCACTCCACCAAGAGCCTCACCAGAACCCTGCAGGTTGCCTGGCCCCATAGTTGGTGAAGGGTCTGAGGACCTGTGGTTTCATTCTTGGAGGTGGAAGCACCGCTGAGACAGCTTCTCAGTGAGATTCTGTCCCTGAAGGGCACCTTCTAGTCATGCCACCCTACCACAGTGGCCTCAGACTTCAGAGCACTGGGTGCCCTCTCATGCTGGAGTGGGCCTGTGCACATACACACACGCACACACTTGGGGTGGAAGCAGGGAAACGAGGCCCCAGCCAGAGGAGCGTGGGCCCCTCCAGATCTGCTCCCCCGGGAGACCTCCCTGGATCCTCCGGGGAAGAGAAGGTTAGTGCTGACTCCACAGAAGCAGCAAGTCCAGATGATCTTACCCACAGTGCCGGCCCATCACTTCCAACACAAACGTCCTCTGGTGGCTGCAAGAGACAGACGCAGGGCTGACACAATCCTACTGTCCCTACGGCCAGGATCAAGCCGCCCCCAGAGCCAGGATGGGTAACCTCCCTGGGAGATGCCACTAGATCTTCCAGCAGGCTCCCCGAGAGCCAGGAAGACCTAGGAGAAACACATCAGCCACGGGGAGCTGAAACGTGCAGTGAAAGGGGTCAGTCCTGTGGCTCTGTTCTGGGGGCCCAGGGGGCCCAGGAAGGGAAGGAGGGAAAGGGAACAGAAGTGAAGAAGTGAGGACTTGACCAGTCTGGAATCCCCTGGGATTGCCTTGGCAAAGTGTGACCTTCTGTCCTCCCAATCTCGCACACTGCCTCCCCCGCACCCCCTACTCTGAGCAGTGGCAGCGATAGCCCCCACAATCGCTATGACACAGCTGAAAAGGGTGGCTGAGGTGTGGGGCTCCCCGGATTTGTCTCAGGTTGGACGCTAATCCTGGGACATCCTTTGGGTGTCAAAGCCCCAGAGCTAGTGTGGCCAGTAGGCTAGATGGTGAGAAGACGCAAGCCTACAGCATTCAGACAGCAGTGCAGTCTCAGGCCCTAGAGATCACTCTTTGTTAAAGAGTGTCCCGGCACCAGAAAACTGGTCGTTATGGCCTGCAGCTCCAGTGCGTGCCTCTGCTCTGACCCCAGCCCTTTAGCCAGTTCCAGCTGCCTCTCTGCAGGCCCCCTCACCTCTGAGCAGTAGTGGTGATGGCATCCACGATCTCTATGATCCGGTGCAGGGCAGAGTCGGTGCCGATGGTCATGTCAGTGCCGCAAAAGTCATTGTCAATTGAGCCCACCAAGCCCACGATATTCAGGTAGCTGGACTTCGTAGCCTCCTCCGCTGTGATCTTACCTGACAAAGACAAGAAACCAGGAGCCGCCAGGTGAGGGGCCTGGCATGCCTAAAGAACAGATGGGCGGAGAGAGCAGGACCCGCAGCCAGTGGGCACCACAGGCAGTGGCACAGTGAGGAGAGCAAGGACCACCCCGCCCCCGCCCCATTCGCGTCTGGGTAACGATCTCCTCCATTGGGGTGGGGGTGCGCACACTTCTGACAACCACGTCTCACCCGCTTTCTGGAGGTCACTCAGCAAGTCACTCCACTCAGAACGGAAGGTGTCCGCCCCAGTGAGGCTGCCATCACCCCCGATGACACACAGATTGGTGATCCCACGTTTCACTAGGTTGTGGGCAGCTCGAAGTCGCCCCTCTCGTTCCCGAAAATCCTTACACCGGGCACTTCCAATGACTGTGCCACCCTATGGGGAAGAGGTAGGAGTCAGCCCCCCCACCCCGGAGGAGAAAGCTGAATTTTGGCTGAACATGCTAAGATTTCCCCTATTCCAACACTGTGATGGGCTGTCATAACCACATGGCTTTCTAGGACATACCCTGACATCCTTACAGGTCATTTGTCCCTTCTAAAGGAGAGGGAAATGATACTGGCTGAGCTACCACAGGGTCACTCCTTATATTCTGCTACACCTGTTTGTTGAAGACTGCTCAGATCAACCCATTTCATTGAAGGCATTGTCATCAAAGTGATTATCCTCAAGGGGAGCAAAGGAACACATACATGCTGTTGGCTTTTGGAATCATCTCCATCTTTCACGTGTTCTTAGAAGCATATGAAATAGCACTGGCTTCGGCCTTTGGAAATTCTCCCTAGTGACCTGACTGCATCAGATTGCATCCAAACTATTCTTAGGAGTTCATCCCAATGTGCCTGGTAGTACTTTCTCCCTCTTGAACTCACTGATTTCTAATTGTAACCAGGCACTGCCAATTCTTTCCTCTCTGCTCTTCAGGATCTATGGTGCTAGTGGAAGAAGACACAAGACATAGGTATTCACAGGAAAAATGGCTCTGAGGATTGTCAGGGGTTTAGAGATACCCCAAGAGAGGTAAGTATACTTAGGGTTTCCACAAATCATATATACTGGCATCCATGACTTTGGGAGTATTGATGGAGAAGTCTGGCTCATTCTCAGACCACTTTACAGCAGGCACTATTGCCTATAAAGAACCTTCACAAAGCACTGCACATTAAATTTCCTCCCACGGATTTTTAGAGGAGAGAGGTAAAGAATGGGGATACAAATGCAATTTGTAGATCTTTCAGTAAATCAGATAATAGGTATCTGACCTAGAGAAAGTAGCTCAAGGGGTTGTGATGCAATCAGCATAATCTTAGGGTGTTTCTGGAAACTCTATATTGGTTTCTTCCTCCCTTAAACACTCTGGTTTCAGGTGACCTTATCACCATCACATGAGGACTGGCAGATTTCATCTCTACTTCTGGCTCTGGCTCCAGTCCTCTGGTAAAGTTATTTTCATGGCCAGACCTTCCCCGTGATGCCAGAGCAGGACCTGCTTACTTACCAATTCCTCAAGTCTTGCCTATGACCTTTCTTTAAAGAGCAAACTGTCCTGTGACCGCATTCCTGCCCCCCTGCCACCGTAGGAAAACAGGGTGATGTTTTCAAACTCAAAGAGTAAAGAGCAATCGTGGCACCTCTCTAGTCATAGAACCCTTCATGTCGAGCCACATTGTTGTGGGTTGGGGGGAGACTTGGGCAACTATGAGGCCAAACCAGAATGGGGTGCAACAACGACAGGACAAATACGGGATGGGAGTCCTCTGGAACATACCAGCTGAAGCATCATCGAAACGCTCTCCCAGGTGGCTTCCCTGATGTGATCTCCACCATCCACCAGGCCTTGGTAACCCTGTGGGGCACATTACAGCCATTCAGCCCCTGCTAGGCCAGTTCTCCCTAAACCCCCACGATTAAGACAGAATCCCTGGGAAGAAGCTTTTTGAGAATCAAGTCACCTCCTCCCATTACTGAGTCCTGGATGCCCATGACACTGTCACATTTAACACTGTGCAAGGAAGAAGACATCAAATTTTCAAGACCCTCATCTAGTTTCTTGTAATCGCAAAAGGTCAGGATGCCCTTCCTAGTATTTCATCCTAATTCCTCTTGCTTATGGCTCATCCCATGTCCTCCAATCTGCTTCCCAGGGAACTAGATAACAGATGGCTTTGTTAACAGTAGAGGGGAAAGAGAAGGGGTTGGAGGGAGGCCAAGAGAGAAATAGGACTGGAAAAGATAAAATTTGGGAGAAGATAGATAAAATTTACAGAAAGAAGAGTGGACAAAGAATGAGAGGGAAGGGAGAGAAGGAAAGAGGAGTCAGAACCTCAGAAGGTTTGCAAACTACAGAAATCTGATGAGACTCTTCTTTCCAAAAGCTCTAGCTCTGGACATACCTAAATTTTCTGTGAAATACTCATTTCAGCTTCTCTCTTTATCTTGGTGGAGGTTAGGGGAAGAGAGGATTACTTCTTCCTTTAACTGGATGGGCAACATGAGGACCCAGTCTGTAGATCCCCAGATCCCACCATCGTTATTGGAAACTGGAATGGCAGGGGACACTCATGAAGACAGGGAGCTGAGATAGGTCAGACAGCATGTAACTGGGAGGTGAGGAAATAGGAAGTGGGGAAGGGGGAGCAGAAAATAGGGAAAGAACAACAGAGAACAAAATAGAGAACCAACCTCATGGACAAAGAAGACACGGGCACCAGTAAAGATACCCACTCGAACCACAGCCCTGACAGCAGCATTCATACCTGTGAGGAGAGAGGAGAGACAACAGGGAGAGGTTACTCCTGAGAAAAGCAGCCTGGACTACAAGATACAATTCAGTCCATTTCTCAGGCTTTTCTCTGAATCTAGAAAACTCTCCTCCACTAACACTGAATTATCATGTTTAGTGTTGATGTAGCTCCAGATATCCCCCAGTCAGCCCCCTCCCCGCCAAATCCCATCTTTCCTGAGACCTTTCCTCACAGGGCAATCTGGGAATTATAATCTTGAATGCTTACTGTAGTGGGAGACACTGCTAACTGCTCGTCAAATGTCATCTCGTTTAATCCTATTCACAACCCTAAAGTTGCCTCCATTTTACAGATCTGGAAACTGAAGTTCAAAGAGGTCAAGGTCACAGAGCCAGTCTCTCCACAGAGAGAAACAATTAGGACTAAAACAGAGAGGAGAGTCTTTCTCCTTTCTCCCATAGAAGTATTACTCCTTTTGAGGAGCTACTCAGCAATAAGAACCATCTCTCCCAAGAGTACGGTGGAGGAACTACCCTGCATAGCACACAAGACATGGAGCAAGCTGTAAAGGCCTCCATATTAGAACCAATACTACTGATAACTGTGCTAAGCAGAGCTTCCTTGGTGAGAGACAGAAGACATTCCCAGGTCTTGGTCCCGGTAACCCATCCTACCTTGTAATGTGAGGAGGGGCTTCACAGTGATGCTCAAGGAACTTCGGAGCCAAGATAGATCAATTTCTTATGAACCATTTTAACCAACTTCCCTCAGATGCTTCCCTAGCATGTTTTTTGTTTGTTTGTTTGTTTCAATCTACAATCTATTCTTATGGTCCTGAATCCCGCCTAGAGAATTATCATATACCAGTGAGTACTAGAGAAACCAGTAATTAGAAAATCTGCAGCAGCAGACCAAAATCCATCATGAACTACTACAAAATCCAAAACTACCTGGAATGGAATAAAATAAAAAATATCAGAATATTTGCAGGGGTCTGCAGGCTGACAAAGTTGGTATCGGGTGGCTATATGTGCCAAGTTAAACTGGAGGTCCATGCACTCATTGAGCAAATATTTACTGAACACCTACCGTGCTCCACACACTACAGGCATTGGGGAAACAGCAGTGAATGATAGAGTCTAGGGATATGAAGATAAAGGACTTGGTAATGGTCCTCAAGACTTGCAAAGAGTATAAGATGGTTACAACACAGATCCCTATGAGGGAGGTACGTACGTACAAAGCCAGTGGGAACAAGGAGAAGGAGCATCCAAGCTGCCAGGAGTAAGTCAGGACAGGTTATACCAGATAAGACAGCACTTGGCCTCAGACCCAGTGGACAATTCCTTATAAATCTTTTTTTTTTGGCCAGTGAAAAATGAAGAAGGTGAAGGTCAAGAAACCACCTTAAGTAATTCAGTACTATAAAAAATAAGATGTAAGACAGGAAGCTGTGAGAGATGAAGCTATACAGGCAGGCAGACATCTGCATGCCACGTGAGGGAGTGTGCCTCCTATTCTGCAGGCCAGGGTTTGACTGGGGATCCATAGATGATGGTTTCAGGGAATTCAAGAACCCCAGGAAACTGTATGGAAAGCTTTCTGGGCATGGAAATTTCCTTTGAGAGAAGGTCCACAGCTTTCATTTGATTCTTAAAGGAGTCTGTGACCTGGAAAAAAAAAAGTTGCAAATGATGGAAAATCTTTGAACAATTGTGAGAGTGGACAGACACGATGCTCCCTGCATCTTGGAAAGATCAGAGTGGCAGCAATGCAGAGGAGGCTGGGATAAGATGACTATCTGGCAGCCTAGGCAAAAAATGATGAGGACTTGGACTGGAGACTGGCCTTTGGGACAAAACAGAAGACACTGGACAGGAGATATCTAGGAAACAAGATTTCAGGGTGTTGGAGAGGACAATGCAAAAGCCCCATGACTGACTCAGGCAAAGGGTAAAACTGTGGTGTAATTGAGCAGAGGCAGGCTTCGATTCAGGCAGGTGGGGGTGTAGATGACACATTCATATTGGGAGAGCTTGAGCTTGATGTTCTTATGGGACATCCATGAGGACTTGGAAGGGGCTGTCTCAAGAGAATGATAGAACCTGAATGGGAAAGGCAAGGAATAGAATGTGGAGCAAAACTGATACTGAAGGCACAGGCAGGGAACATGAGATCCATGAGGGAAACTGAGGAGGAGCAACAAGAAAGACAAAAGGGAAACCAGGTCTTAGCGATGTCTTGGAAGCCAAAGGGGACAGTTGCAAGAAGCTGGAACAGTGCTGAATGCTTCCAATAATTGATCTCAGTAAGAGCTAAAAGACTCAGCTTGCCACACAAGGTCTCTGGTGAGCACCACTGTCAAAGCTCACTTCCGCCACCACTGAAGCAAAGTCACATGAGGTCTAGAAGTCTAGGTTCACACCCCCAAATTGAAGGATTCAAAAGGGAAAAATCTGTGATGGGAGCAGGTTTCTCAGAAGCTTTAGGGAAAGCCTGTGTGTGTGAAAAGAATGGAGTCAACACAAAGCCATCAGTGCCTTAGGAAGGATAAATAAAGTCAGTATGATCAGAACAGAAATGAAACTATCCTTTATTTTCTAGACTTTCACAAAGTCTGTGGGATTCTCTATGGGATACCTGAAATTCTGGAGTATGAATCTGTGATCTTAAGAAATAAGGAAAAAAGATTTTTCTGGAATTCATAGGTTGGAATACTGCTTCCCACTCCCAAACTCAGTAAGCGTAGGGAGAAAAGATTTAAGAAAAGTGACTTAAAAGGTTTTAAGTGTAAAGTAAATAGATGGCAGGTAGGAAATATCCAAATCCACTGGGCAGAAGAAAAATCCCACAAGAAAAGAAGATTCTTTCTCTTCTCTCCTCTTTTTACCCTCTTACCTCAACCTTCCAGAGGTCATCCATCCTGCCTCTAAGTTAGACAGTTGTTTTCCTAGAAACCAAGTTTTAGGACTCTCTTTGCCCCCTATACCTGCATCTCAAACTCTCAGTTCCCTAGAAATCACAGATTGGGATGTATATGGAACTTATTCTAGGGAGTCCCAGTAATTCTCTGGGCTCTCCTACTTAACATTACTGGTCCCAGACCAGTCCTGGCCAGACTCTCCTTGGCCGTTCCATGTTACCCTAAATAACCCTCTATTCGCAGCTGTCTGACTTATTAGAAGCAAGACAAAGGATAAGATTACAGGCACCACCCAGGGGGTATTCTGGGTACAGCCAGGAGGGGCTCTGGAGAACATCAGAGGCACGTACTTTGGAGTTTCTAATTACAGCCTATAGGGAAGAGGCTTTGAGGAGAACTAAGGGTGATGGGTCTCTATGACACGAGACAGAAAAAAACAATAAATGACTTAGTCACTACCTTTTGGAAAGCAGATGTTAAAAACTTTCTATTTTAACTGGACTTTGAATAGGAAAAAAAATCCGGTAATTCCAACATGAGAAATAAATGTTAGATCTGAATGACACTTTTGAATATGCAAATTAAAATTATGAATCCTAGAAGAGCAATTCAGAGAGGTAATTGAATCCCTGTTCCTATAAACCTTTAAAAACTTTAAACAGGATAAACATGCATTCGGAATGGACTGTCCATCTGAAGACAGAGGGCTAGAGCAGATGACAGAGATCCTTTCCAGAATAAGCCAATGTCAAATGTGGTATGATTTAGCAGAGCTGGGGTCATTCCTGGGTTGAAAAGAGAATTAGGATTTGTATCAACTCAGCCCAGCTTCTGAGCTCAGGATGTCTGACTTCTGGCCTCTCTTCTGCTTTAAGAAGTTATCAGCTTTGCTAAACTCAGGGAATGACAGAGCTGTTGGCCTCTATGGATTTTACAGAGCCCAACCTCACTCTCCCACGTGGCCCACAGCCTCTGGGGCAAAATCATTTCTGTGCCCTCTCCCTGGGAGAACTGAAGATCATTAAACCTATCTCTGGGCAGGCCACTGCTGTATTTGAGCTGCTCCTTCTATTGGGATCTATCAGCTCTTCTTTGAGTTTTCTGCTTTGCTTCCCTGCCTCTCTTAGTTTCATCCTACTAATGTGCACCTGTGATGTTATGTGGCCCGCAATGGGATATTTCCCTGGGCACACTGTGCCTGTCACAGGATCCCAAAGGCCTTGGTCCAGCTGGCCTTCCAGAAATCAGCCTATGCTAGCCCCTGCCTCCATGAAGGATAATCTTCCCTTAAAGCAGGTGAAAGTCCCTTTGGAATGAGGATTTCTCTGCTCAGGATCAGGAGCTGGAAGGGCTCTGCTGCTCTTAGACCCAAGTTATATCCTAGGTCTCTCTCATTTTTTTCTTTTCTTTCCTTTTTTTTTTCCCCCTCTTTCCCTCTCCAGAAAGTCCTTCTTTTTCATAATTTCCTAACTTCAGATACCTCACTTGGATTTTTAGCAGGCTCTTGCTTCACTTCATCTAGTTTCACAGGCCACCCTACCAAGGTTTTAGGGTCAACACTCAGACTTTATGTAGCAAGGGATTCTTTCCAGGAGAGAACAGAGAAGCAATAGAAGCCAGGTCAGCCTCCAGTAGGGCTCTGCATTCCTTATCTGGCCACTATTGCTGAACTCAGACTTCTGTGCCCTCCTTCCTATGTGTCCTCATTCTAGCATTCTCATATTCATGATATATGCCACAGTTTTAATTAAGTGAACATTAATTTAAAAAACATATTTAAAATCTACATTTAGAAAAGGACCATAAGAGTAAAGACAACATGTGACTTTTTCATGGATATATCCTTAGTGCCCGCCATCCTGTTTGGTATACAGGTGCTCAAAATTTTCCTTTGCATTTAATTAGGAACATTTACTTAGCATTTACTATGTACCAGGCATTACCGAATGAAGAATTCATTCAACGAAGAGTTCGGTTTCTCGAAATCTACCTTCTCTGGGAACTTTTTCCTGGTTAATCATACCAAGGTCTAGCATTTCATTATTAGAGTGTGTTCTATTTGGTTAAGGCACACTTGATTATTGTTATTTATGAGACTTACGTAAGAATTTTGCTAATATATGTCATCTCTCCTCCTAAAACTACAAATTCCCCCAAGGAAATCAACTTCTTCACAACATGTAAGACAGGGCTCTAAAAAAAGGGAGTCCTTAACACAAAGTCTAGGATGCCTAGAGAGAGTGGAGCAGAGCGAAAGGGAGACTAGCTGAAATCTCTTTCCTTCTGTCTTCTTCCCAGCACAGTCTTCATGTCCTGGTATCCCTCCCAATGTGATTCTACCTCTCTCCAAGGCATTATAAACTAGAATATACAAGATCATCAAAGGAGAAAAAAAAAATCACACATTCCCTATCTCCTACTTCATTTTTCCATATACCTGATTTTCCTGACTTCCAGGTTTCTGGGACTCAACCCAGATAGGGGTTCTCTTTGGCTCTGCTTTTTGCACCCCACCCCCGACCCATGGATCTGCACTGATTAACTGCTGCTGTTCCTGTTTGTTCGAGGGCTGAAGGAACAGAAAAGGAGGAAAAAGCCAGAGAATGAAGTAGAACTGTTTCTAGTGCTGTCAGAGTGAGGTGCTGGTCTCTGGTCAGTGCAGGAGCTCTACAGACATCGGAGGCAATACCTAAGGGTCTAGGTAGGGCCCACCAAATCCCAGTTCAGGGGCCCCTCCCTTTCCCCACCACTTCCAATGTGCTTGAAGTGAATCCACCTACTGCTTTCTCAACCATTTTATCTCTTCAGTCTCTAATGTTGCTTGAGGAAACACCTGTTTTTTTAGGTACCAAAGGACCCAAATGGTCCCAAATCTTCAGAAAAATCTGGAAAGAAGTGTTATGAAGGCTTGAGTAAATTAGAGCAAACAATATCCAGAAGTACTTAGGGACTTAGACCTGACAGATTTTGGGGAAGGCCCAGGAATCCAGTGTGAATCTACAAAAGGACATTAAGGAGGATAGTTTTGTTCTACAGGTGAAGGGAGTCAAGAAACTCAAGGGGGCCTACCAGCCACCCAGTCCCTCCTCAAGCAGAGCCATCCTCCTTACCTTGGGCATCTCCACCAGAGGTTAACACGGCGATGGCTTTGCCGATCCCCAGGGTTTTGGCTGCATGGTGCTCTTCATGGGTCATGATCCACTCTAGAATTCAAGGGAAGGACCAGGTAAGACACAAGAAGAAGATGGAGGTGCTCGGAAAATGGTTCTGTTAAACTGGCAAGAGCCACCTCAGTCAGGCTCTCTCACTATACTGACTCTGGGCTTTACAGCCTGGGAGCTTTGGGCTTCCTCCAGAAGAGGGCCACTCCCTCGCAGAGTGACAAGCTGAAATGTCACAGTAATCAAACCCAACACTGCAAAGGTCCTGGCTAATCCTTCCCACCTCAATTGGAGCCTATTTGAAGAACAAGCTAAGGTCAGGCGGAAGGGCAGTTGACTGAACAGAAATGAGAAAGGAAGGAGGAAAGTTAAGTTAGCCTCAAGGATCCTTCCCTTTCATGAAGGGAAGGGCTGCTGCAGATTGTAGGAATCGGATGAGGTTTGGGGCATTGATCAAGATCCAGCTAAGTGGAGGCAGAAAAGCGAGGGCAGGCTGGATTACAGGAAGATTAGGGTTCAGTTTTATGGAATTGGGCTAGGCTGGAACTGGGATTGGGGTTTTACATGCGCATTTGAGCTTGCGCAAATCAATGGTTCAGGCTCGGGAATGGTTAAAGATATTCCAGTTTCTCCCATTCTCTCAGGCTCCCTGACTCTTGAGCATCTCCCACCTCATCTTCAGGCCTTGCCCCTTACACTCCATGCTATCAGATGGAAGAGCAGCACAATCACTGCCACCTATACATAGATATGGACACAGTACATGTGACCACCTTCCTATTTTTGTCTTCAAGGCTTCTCTTTCTCACAGGAACACACAAGACATACTTTTGTATCCAAAAAAATGTCAACAAAATCATCACTTTCCCAGTTACCCAGGCTAAAACCTAAATCTTTAAATTTATCTCCTCCATACTCTCAGAGTCAAAACGGTTATCAAATCCTAATTTTCTCCCTTACTGTCTTCCCTTACCCTTCGCTTCTTTGTGATCCTTGCTGCCTCTCCCCACTTGGACTGCCTACCTGCTCTCCCTCTGTTTATTTCCCTTCTCCACTGTATCAGAGACACAAAACAAACCTCCACGAGAAGGTCACCGGACCCTGGGGCCTCAGTGGAGAGAGGATGCATTCACTTGAACGGGGGCTGATGACCTTTAAGCACAGCTCATGTTTCTGCTGTGAATCTGGGGAAATCTGGGTAGCTGCTGATAAAGACATAGGTCACATAAACACACAAATCCGAATATATGCCAATAAAATACATGCAATGAGACACTCATGAAGACATACATACACAAACACACATAGTATTATTAAGGGACACAGATTCTCAGACATACTACACATAATCCATAGATAAAGTCCAAACTTCCGAGACTGGCAGTCAAAGCTTCCGTGATCTAGCCCTCATCTACAGCTTCAACCTTTGCTCCCACAAATCTTCTGCTCCATCATCACTTGAACATTACTTTGCTCCTTCCCACTTGTGTACTTGAGCACACTGCATCTCGCATCCGGAAGGCCACCCTGGCCCTTCCACAGATCAATATCCCACCCCATCATTTAAGACCAGTCCTAGTCGCAATTCTATTAATATTAAGTCTATTTTAAGCCTTCACTGACTACCACAGGGCAAGGAGAGATTCTTTTTGGACCTCGTCTAATCATATACTGTCTGGTAGTGGATCATTCATTTAGCATTTAATCACTACTTTATGTGGTATTTTTTTTAAAGATTTATTTATTTCATTGAGATAGAGAGAGAGATGGGGAGAGACAGAGGAGAGAGAGAATCCTGAAGCAGACTCCTTGCTGGGGGGCAGAGCCCATCTTGGGGCTCAGGGCTCAATTCTAGGACCCTGAGATCATGACCTGAGCTGAAATTGAGAGTCAGCTGCTTAACCAATGAGCAACCCAGGCGCCTCTATGTGATATTGAAATTGGTTCTTATATGTCAAAAATGTTGGACTAAATCAAGGATCAGCAAACTATATAGCACAAAGATCAAATGCAGCCCTTTCTAAGGTTTCGTATGGCAGCAAACTAAAAAAGGTTTTTACATTTTTACATGGTTGAAAATACAATGTCACAACATGGGAAAATTACATGAAATTCAGATTTCAGTGTCCATACCACTCTCATTCTTTCACATGTCATCCTATGGCTGCTTTTCTGCTACCACAGGAGTAGATTATTGTGACAAAGACTAGGTAGCCTGCAAAGACTAAAATATTTACTACCTGGCCTTTTACAAAAAATGTTTGCAGACCCCCGGATAGATGATTGCTATAAGCCATTTTCCCTAACTAGACTGAACAATCCTCCAGGGAAGGATCATGTTCATTTTTTAAAAACTCTCCCGCAGCTTACGAAAGCCTGGTGAAGTCTATGCACATAACAGTTCAATAAATCCTTGTTGAAAGCATTAGTGAATTGACAAACAATACAAAATGTACACAGACATATGAAAACTTTTATCTAATATGCTTTGACACAAACATAGCTCCATATTCTACTTCTAAGACATACAGATACAAATAGGACTTCAGAAAGCATATAATGACAAACAGCAAAAGGAATACAATAAACACAGAGATAGAAACACTCTCCTATTTACTAGAGTGTGCATGTCCAAATCTCTGATGTTCAAAGAAAGAAAGACCAAGTAGCTGGTGCAAAGAGGAAGGCAAAAATTTGGGAAAGAAAGAACAAAACATGACTATGCTGATCCCATTTCCCCTGAGTTCTTTTCCTCTCTTTCACTCTGGGAGCTCATCACTTACAAACCCCCCAGGGATCATTCACCCCCTGGGGGCTTCAGCGGGGGAGAGAATTCACCATAACAAGGGGGGCGGTTAGGAGTGCTGACCTGCAAAAAAAAAAAACAGCTCAGGTTCTTCTCCTGCATCTCTAACCAGTTATAGAGGTACAGGATACCAAAATGCACGCAGATTCATCTATAAGCATCCTTAGAGGTTCACAGCGACACACATGTAGAGATACACAGACATAAAATCTAAATATAAAACCACATGTGTGTAGATAAGCACGCGGGAGGAAGAAACACAGGGAGGCAACATCATAGGTGCACTGATTCGAATTGGAGGAGTGCCAGGACAGGAGTCGGGCAACCAAGGGCGACGAGGTCCGGGCACCACTCACCCATCCCTGCTTCTCAGGGAAGGGGGCTGTGCGTGCAAGCCGAGGGAGAGGAGCCGAAGGGTAGGATTCTTCGCGACGGCCTCTACCCATCCCCCTCCGCCCTCCAGTTTCTTATGCTGTACCCCCTCTTCTTTGCCCGTCCTCTCCTTCCAGTTCTCCCCACCGCCTCCTCCCAGCACGGTCATCCCCACCTCGCTCTCGGCTCTCCCCTGGGGTCTTTACCCAAGGGCCCCTCTTGCCTTTTAGTCTTAGCTCTCCTCCGCCACGGCTTCCTTGCAGACTGTCCTTGGGGAAGGGGGAGGGGAGCTTGGCCAACGCGGGGAGGAGCCAGGTGGAGGCGACAGGGAGGGGAAAGAGGAGAGGCTTCCCAACCTCCACTAGCTGATGCTGGCCCGGAGGCTCCGCCTCCTTCTGCTCCTCTTTCTCCTCCTCTCCCCTCCTCCTCCTCCCAAGGACTGCTCAGATATGGCATCAGCTTAGTCTCCTCACTCCCCAGAAGGTTCTCGGGTCCCCATGTCTGTCTCGGGAGCCATCAGCTCCTGTACACAGGGGGAATCAGAAATTATTTACTTGCTTCCCATGTTGTCCGCAGAGAAAACTTTTTTCTAGCTGGGATTGACTGAGACTCCTTGCATCCAAACACCCTCAACAACTAAAAATACCTCCCCCCGCCTCCCTCTGGCCTGATGCATTGTCTCCCACCTGTTTCACTCTTTAAACAAACATTCATGGAAAGGCTTTGTGCCAGGTTTGGGAGTAGGTGCTGAAGGATGAAAAGTTAAAGGAAACAGAGTCCCTACCCTGGAGGAGCATTGAACTCTGGTATTTTCCATAGAGGGATCTCAAAAAACAACTCCTTTTACATGTATGGACCTTTCTCAGGGAAAATACAGGGCTACCAAGCAAACAGCATCCACCACTGGAGCCTGAGCCAAGTACTCCCAGAGCCAAAGGTGCCTCTTTTCCTTGATCCGCTTTATTCCTTCTTCTCTCCACCCAAGTCTTTGAGGCAATGCCTCTTCACAGGCATCTCTCCTCCCCAGGCTCTTTCTACTCCCCTTCCTCTTACTTTTGTTTCTACCCCCTGCATATATACTAGCTGCAAACACTGAGAATAAAGATGAAACCACTGGAATACACAAAAGTAACTTTTGTGATGCAAATGTTACCATCAAAAGACAACCTATAGAAAAGGAGTAAATATTTGCAAATCACATATGTGATAAAGGACTGGTAGCCAGAATATATACATAACTAACAAAAAAAGATAACAACCCAATTTTAAAAATGGGCAAAAAGTCTGAACAGATACCTCACCAATGAAGATAGACATATGACAAATAATCATATAAAATGATGCTTAGCATCGTATGTCATTCAGGAACTGCAAATTAAAACAGATATCACTACATGTTATTAGAATTGTTAGTATCCAGAACACAAACAAACCTGACAATATCAAATGCTGTTAAGAATGTACAGGAACAAGAACCCTAATTTTTTTCTTGGGAATGCAAAATGGTACAGTCACTTTAAGAGACAGTTTGGCAGTTTCTTACAAAGCAAAATATAGTCTTACTATATGATCCAGCAATCACACCCCTCTAAATATTTACCCAAATGAGCTGAAAACTACATCCACACAAAAACCTGCACATGAATGTTCATAGCAGCTTATTTATAATTACCAGAAACTGAAAGCAACCAAAATATCCCTCAAAAGGTGAATGGATAAATTGTGGTATATCAATTCAATGGAATATTATTCAGCAGTAAAAAGAAATGACCTATTATCAAGCAAGAAAAGAAGATATAGAGGAAACGTAAATATATATTGCTTAGTCAAAGAAGCCAGTCTCAAAGGGCTCTATACTATATGATTCCAACTAAATGACATTCTGGAAAAGGTAAAGAATGACATTTCTCTGGTGTAGAGAAAGAATGATAAATAGGTGGAGCACAGGAGACTTTTAGGGCAATAAAACTTCTGCATAATACATGACATTGTGCATTTGTCAAAACTCATAGAACTTATAATACAAAGAGTGAGCCTTAATATAAACAAACTATGGACTTTAGTTAATAATGTATCAATATTGGCTCATCAGTTGTAACAAATATACCACACAGATGCAAATAGTAATAAATGGAAACTGACCACAGGAGAGGAAACTGTGTAATCTGCTCAATTTTCTGTAAGCTTAAAACTTCTCTAACAAACAATGTCTACTAATTTTTTTTTAAAAAAAAAACATACTCTGTTCAATGAAATATCTAATGAAGGGATACCTGGGTGGCTCAGTGGTTGAGCATCTGCCTTTGGCTCAGGGTGTGATCCCAGGGTTCTGGGATTGAGTCCCACATCAGGCTCCCTGCGAGGAGCCTGCTTCTCCCTCTGCCTATGGCTCTGCCTCTCTCTGTGTCTCTCATGAATAAATAAATAAAATCTTTAAAAATATATATCTAATGAAACTGTAATATTAAAAAACAAAAAAATGGCAAGAGCTTAAATAGACATTCCTCTAAATAAAATATACAAATAACCAATAAGCACAGGAAAAGATGCTCAATATTACTAATCACTAGGGAAACACAAATCAAAACCACAACGAGATTCCACTTCACACCTATTAAAATGACTTTTACAAAAACAAACAAGTATTAGAGAGGACCTGGAGAAACTGGAACCCTGTGTATTGCTGGTATAAATGTTAAATTATATTGTTACTATGGCAAATAGTTTGGCAGTTCCACATGTTAATCAGAGTTACCGTATGACCTAGCAATTCCATTCCTAGCTTATACACCCAAGAAAAATGAAAACGTGTACACACACACACACAAATGTGTACACCAATGGTCATAGCAGCTTTATTCATAATAAGCGAAAAGTGGAAACAAGCCAAATGTCTATCCACTGATGAAGGATATATAAAATGTGGCATGTCCATACAATAGAAAATTACTTGGCAATAAAAAGAATGAAGTTCTGATACATGGCACAACATGGATAAACCTTAAAAACATATGCTAAGTGAAAAAAAAAACATGCTAAGTGAAAGAAGCTTTTCACAAATGACCACATACCATATGATGCCATTTATATGAAATATCCAGAATAGGCAAATATATAGAGACAGCGAGCAGATAAGCAATTGCCTACTAGGGCGATGTGGAAATGAGGGGTGACTGCTAATGAGGATAGGATTTCTTCTGTGGGTGATGAAAATGTCCTAAACTCAAAGTGACTGCAAAACACTATGAACATACTATATACCACTGACTTGTAGGCTTTCATTGAAATGAATTTGAGCTTATCTATTGCAGTTGGCCCATGAATAACATAGGGTTAGGGGCATTGACCTCCATGCTGTCAAAAATCATATAAATTTTGACTCCCCCAAAACTTAATTACAGTTCACCCTCAAACAACATGGGTTTGAATCGCATGGGTCCACTTGTACAGAGTTAATAGTTCCTACTATTAGTAGTTAAGTTTTGGGGGAGCCAAAAGTTAATATGCAGATTTTCAACTGCACAAGGGGTTAGTGTCCCACGTCGTTCAAGGGCCAACTGTACTAACAGCCCACTGTTGACTGGAAGCCTTACCAATAACAAAAACAGTTGACTGACACATATTTTGTTTGTTGTATGTATTGTATACTGTATTCTTACAATAAAGTAAGCTAGAGAAAAGAAAACGTTATTAAGAAAGTCATAAGGAAGGGAAAGTACATTTATTGTACTATACTGTAAGAAATCTATGTATATGTGGACCTGCACAGGTCAAACCTGTGTTGTTCAAGGGTCGGCTGTATTTCTTTCATGAATAATATCTTTGGTATTACATCTAAAAAGGCATCATCATACCCAGGGTCTCCTAGGTTTTATCCTATGTTATCTTCCAGGAATTGTATAGTTTTGCATTTTACATTTGAGTCTATGATCCATTTATAATTAGTTTTTGTAAAGGGCATAAAGTCTGTATCTAGAGTCTTTTTAGCACATGGATGTCCAGTTGTTCCATCACCATTTGTTGAAAAGACTATCTTTGTTCCATTGTCCTGCCTTGGCTCCTTTGTAAAAGATCAAATGATTATATTTATGGGTGTCTATTTCTGGACCGTTGATCTATTTGTCTATTCTTTTACCAATCCCACACTGTCTTGATTACTGTAACTTTAGGGTAAGTCTTGAGGTGTTGGGTAGCATCTGTCCTCCAACTTTGTTCTTTTCATTCAATATTGCATTGGCTTTTCTGGGTCTTTTGTCTTTCCATAAACTTCAGAATCTGCATCTTGATACCCATAAAATTACTTGCTGGAATTTTGATTGAAATTGCATTGAATCTATAGACAAAGTTGGGAAGAACTGACATCTAGACAATATTGAGTCTCCCTCTGCATGAACACAGAATCTCTCTCTATTCAGTTCTTTGATTCCACTCACCAGAGCTTTTTAGATTTCCTCATAAAAATCTCGTATATATTTTGTTAGATTTATTCCTAAGTATTTCATTTTGGGGGCACTAACATAAATGGTAGTGTGTTTCTAATTTCAAATTCCATCTATTCGTTGCTGTGTATAGAAAAGCAATTGACTTTTGCATATTAACCTCTATCCTACGACCTTCCTACACCGACTAATTAGTTCCAGGAGTTTTTTGTCAATTCTTTCAGATTTTCTGTATAAACAATCATATCACCTATGAACAAAAATAGTTTTTTGTCTACCTTCTCAATCATTATACTTTTTATTTTTTATTTTTTGCTTTTACAAATGTGTTTATTTCCTCGTGTACATTATACTTTTTATTACCTTTTCATCATTTGTTGCCTTAGCTAGGACTTTTAGCACAATGTTGAAAAGGAGTGGTGAGAAGATGCATTCTTGCCTTGTATTTTATCTTAGTGGGAAAGCTTTCAATTTCTCAACATTAAGTACGTATACTACCCTATACTATACTAATTACTATACTAATTACCCTATACTAATTTACTGAAAAATCTCATCATGAATGGGTGTTGGATTTTGTCAAATATTATTTCTGTGTTTATTGATAAGATTATGTGATTTTTCTATTTTGATCTGTTTATCTGATGAATTATATTGATTTTCAAATGTTGAACCAGCCTTGAATATCTGGGATAAACTGCTATTGATCATAGTATATAATTCTCTTTATTCCTTTTTGGATTTGATTTGCTAATCTTTTGTTGAGGATTTTTATATCTATGTTCATAAGAGATAGTGATCTGAAGTATTCTTTTTAGTATCTTTGTATGGTTTTGGTATTATGGTAATGCTGGCCACATAGAATTATTTAGAAGTATTTTCTCTGCTTCTATTTTCTGAAAGAGATTGTAGAAAACTGGCAAGATTTCTTCCTTACATCTTTGACTGAATTCACCAGGAATCTATCTGGGACTAGTGCTTTCTTTTTTGAAAGGTTATTAATTCAATTTCTTAAATAGATTTAGGCCTATTCAGATCACCTATTTCTTCTTGTATGAATTTTGGCACATTTGTCTTTCAAGGAATTGGTTCATTTCATTTAGGTTATTAAATTTGTGGGCATAGATTTGTTCACAGTAATCTTTTATTATCCTTTTATTTTCTCTGGAATCTGTAGTGATGTCCCCTCTTTTATTTCTGATAGGAATTTGTGTCCTCACTCTTTTTTCCTTAGCCTAGTTAAAAGCTTATAGGTTTTACTGATATTTTCAAAGATCTGGCTTGTGGTTTCATTGCTTTTTTTTTTTCCCCCAGATTTATTGATTTCTGCTCTAATTCTTTTTTTCCCCCTTGGAGGAGTGGGGGCAGAGGAAGAGGGAGAGAGACAATCTTACACAGGCTCCACATCCAGCCCAGAGTCACACCTGGGGCTCAACCTCATGACCCTGAGAACATGACCTGAGCTGAAATAAAGAGACTTTCAATTAACTGAGCCACCCAGGTGCCCAATTTCTGTTCTAATTCTTATTATCTCTTTTTTCTGCTTACTTTGGATTTAATTTTCTCTTATGGTTTCCCAAGTTGGAAACTGATTATTCATGTTGGACCTTCTTCTTTCTATATATATATATATATATATATATATATATATATATTCAATGCTATAAATTTCCCTTTAAGTACTGCTCCCACTGCATCCAACAAATTTTGCCAAGTTGTGTTTTCATTTTCATTTAGTTCAAAATGTTTTTTAAATTTCCCTTAAGATTTCTTCTCTGATTTATGTGTGTTTTATGTGTTGTTAAATCCTTACATATTTGGGTGTTTTCCAGTTATCTTTCTGTTACTGATTTCTAGTTTAATTCCATTGTGGTCTGAGAGCAGACATTGTAGGATTTCTGTTCTTTTAGTTAAGGTGTATTTGATGCCCCAGAATGTGGTCATTCATTTCACTCACTTATAAACATACATAAACATATACAGCTGACCCTTGAACAACACTGGTTTAAATTATGCAGGTCCACTTATATGGAGATTTTTTTTTACAGTACTGTAATTGTATTTCTTTTCCTCATGATTTTCTTAATAGTATTATCTTTTCTGTAGCTTCCTTTATTGTGAGGATACAGCATATAATACATATAACATACAAAATATGTGTCAATCAACTGTTTATGATATTGATAAGATTTCCAGGCAACAGTAGGCTATTAATAGTTAAATTTGGGGGGAATCAAAAGTTATACATGGATTTTCTTTTTTTTTAAACAGTGATCATCCTTTTTATTTTTTTTTAATTTTTTTTTTTATTTATGATAGTCACAGAGAGAGAGAGAGAGGCAGAGACATAGGCAGAGGGAGAAGCAGGCTCCATGCACCAGGAGCCCAATGTGGGATTCAATCCCGGGTCTCCAGGATCGTGCCCTGGGCCAAAGGCAGGCGCCAAACCGCTGCGCCACCCAGGGATCCTGTATGTGGATTTTCAACTGTGCCCTTAACACTCACATTGTTCAAGAGTAAGCTGTATAGATATGATATGTATATGAGTTTACATAATTAAATATATTGTTGCTATTATTACTTTAAACAACTTATTATCTGCTAGATTAACTAGAAACAAGAAAAATAAAAGTTTTTACTTTATCTTCATGTTTTCATTTTTTGATGTTCTTCCTTTCTTTACATAGATCCAAGTTTCTGACCCATGTTATGTTCATTCTTTTTAAAGAGCTTCTTTAACATTTCTTGCAAGGCAGGTCTACTGGCAACAAATTTCTTCAAATTGTCTGAGAAAGTCTATTTCTTCACTTTTATTTTTTTATTATTTTTATTATTTTTTATTTTTTTATATATATATTTTTTATATTTCTTCACTTTTAAAGGATAATTTTTCAGGGTACAGAATTTTAGGTTGGTGACATTTTCTCTTAACATTTCAAATGTTTCATTCCATGTTCTTCTTGGTTGCGTGGTTCCAGAGAAGTCGAATGTAATTTTTATCTTTGTTCTTCTATAGGTAAGGTGTTTTTTCCCCTGGCTTCTTTTGCTACTTTATCTTTGATTTGCTGTAATTTGAAAATGATATGTCTAGGTGTAGGGGGTTTTGTCTTTATTTTTAGCATAAATGTCTGAGCTTCCTAAGTCTGTGGTTTGATGTCTGACACTAATTTGGAGAAACTCTCAGTCATTATTGTTCCAAATATTTCTTCTGTTCCTTTATCTCTTTCTTTCCTCCATTTGGTATTCCTAATTTGTGTATATTACATCTATTGTAGATGTCCCAGAGTCCTTGGGTATTCTGTTTTCTTCAGTATTTTCTTTTCTTTTTGGTTTTTGAGATTTTATTGATAAATTCTGTAGTTTAGAGTCTCTCCTCAGCAATGTCCAGTGTACTAATTAATACCAAAGGCATTCTTCATATCTGTTACAGTGATTGTTTGTTCTTTATCTCTGGCATTTCTTTTTTGCTCTTTTTTAGGATTTCCATCTGTCTGCTTATATTGCCCCTCTGTTTTGCATGCTATTTTATTCATTAGAGTCCTCAACACATTATTCATAGGTGTTTAAAATCCCTAGTCTGCTAATGCCCTGCTATGTTTGGTTCTGATGTTTGCTCCGTCTCTTCAAATTGTATTTTTTGTCTTTTTATATGCCTTGTAATTTTTTCCTGATAGCCAGACATGAGGTAATGGGTAAAAGGAAGTACTGTAAATTGCCCTTCAGTAATGTGGTGGAAAGATGCGGTGAGGAGAGGAAGCATTCTATAGTCCAATGATTAGATTTCAATCTCTGCCCCTAGACTGTGAACTTGACAAGAGTTTCTCAGGTTTTTCTCCCTAGGTAGTTCTAGAAAGGCTAGAGTGGACTGGAGTTGGGTATTTATCTCCCTCAAGTGGGTTAGACTCTGAGAATACCCCATTAAGTTAGGCACTGGTTAATTAGTTTCCTGTGAAGGCGGGGCTTGTTAACAAGAAAGGAATGCTCTGTTGTATTCCAAACAGGTCCTTTTCTTCTCCCCGTTTTGGAAGCCCTAGGGGGGGTTTCTTTGATATTTACTGTGAGAATCCGGTTGAGCTCCTGAAAGGAAATCTCACAATATTGTGGAGACTCCCTTTGACTGGACCCCCTGCAGTTTTTAACTCTCAGAATGGTCTACGCTGAGCCTTCAGCAACTTGTTAATTACAGTTCAGGTTTTCCTACAGCATCACTGGTTCCAAGAATATTCCCATTCATGGGTCTCTGCTCTAGTAAGCCGTGAGGAACTGTACTTGCCGGTCTGTCTCTCCAACTTTGGGGCTAGCAGTTTGCCCTTTCTTATGGATCCAGGAATTGTTAATTTTTCAGTCTTTTCACTTACTCATTGCTAGGATGGAGTGGTGACTTGTAAGCTACTTAGGAGGAACTCTTAAGTCCAAATTATACACTTGAAATGGGTGAATTTTATATGTGAATTATATCTCAATAAAGATGTTAAAGAGTTTTGGAAAAGGAAAAGTTGGAAAAGCTTCCCACAACATTCTAGAAGTTAGAAACTCTAACAGGTTGAAATTTGAGAGGCAATCTATTCTTTACCCCCTTCTACACAGTATCAACTTTTTAAAAAGATTTTAAAGTAATCTCTACAACCAATGTGGGACTCAATTTGCAACCCCAAGATCAAGAGTCACATGCTCTACCAGCTGAGCCAGCCAGGGTCCCCTACCCAAAACCAACTCTTTTTTTTTCAGCAGCAGATATTATTTTTTATTTAAATTCAATTAATTAACACATAATGTGTTATTAGTTTCAGAGGTAGAGATCAGTGATTCATCAGTCTTATTTTTTTCCAAGATTTATTTATTTATTTGTTCATGATAGACACAGAGAGAGAAAGAGAGGCAGAGACATAGGCAGAGGGAGAAGCAGGCTCCATGCCAGGAGCCCGACGCGGGACTCCATCCCGGGACTCCAGGATTGCGCCCTGGGCCAAAGGCAGGCGCTAAACCGCTGAGCCACCCAGGGATCCCCCATCAGTCTTATATAATACCCAGTGCTCATTGCATCATTTGTCCTCCTTACTGTCCATCACCCAGTTACTCTAACCCCCCATACTCCTCCCCTCCAGCAACCCTCAGTTTGTTTCCTATGATTAAGAGTCTGTTACAGTTTGTCTCCCTCTCTGATTTCATCTTATTTATGATCCTGTTTTGTTTCTTAAATTCCACATATGAGTGAGATCGTATGATAATTGTCTTTCTCTGATTGACTTATTTCTGTTTTTTTTTTTTAAAGATTTTATTTATTTATTCATGAGAGACACAGAGAGAGAGGCAGAGACATAAACAGAGAGAGAAGCAGGCTCCATGCAGGGAGCCCTATGTGGGACTCAATCCTGGGACCCTGGGATCACGTCCTGGGCCGAAGGCAGGACTGAGCCATCCAGGCATCCCATTATTGGCTTATTTTGCTTAGCATAATACCCTCTAGTTCCATCCACATTTTGCAAATGGCAAGATTTAATTTTTTTTGTGGGTTGAGTAGTTTCCATTGTGTGTGTGTGAGTGTGTGTGTGTGTATGTGTGTGTGTGTATATATATATATATATGTGTGTGTGTGTGTAATCTTCTTTATCCATTTATCTGTCAATGGACATCTGTTTCCATAAGTTTGGCTATTGTGGACATTGCTACTATAAACATTGGGATGCAAGTATCCCTTTGGATCACAACATTTATGTCCTTTGGGTAAATACTTAGTAGTGCAATTGTGGGCCATAGAGTAGCTCTATTTTAAACTTTTTGAGGAACTCCATACTATTTTCCAGAGTGGCTGCACCAGCTTGCATTCCCACCAACAGTGCAAAAGGGTTCCCCTTTCTCCACATCTTTGCCGACTTCTGTCATTTCCTGACTTGTTAATTTTAGCCATTCTCACTGGTGTGAGGTAGTTATCTCATCATGGTTTTGATTTATATTTCCCTATGCTAAATGATGTTGAGCATTTTTCCAGTGTCTTTTGGCCATTTGTATGTCTTCTTTGGAGAAATGTCTGTTCATGTCTTCTGCCCATTTCTTGATTGGATTATTAATTTTTTGGGTGTTGAGTTTGATAAGTTGTTTATAGATTTTGGATACTAGCCCATTATCTGATAAGACATTTGCAAATATCTTCTCCCATTCTGTCGGTTCTCTTTTGGTTTTGTGAACTGTTTCCTTTGCTATGCAAGAGATTTTTATCTTGGTGAAGTCTAAATAGTTCATTTTTGCCTTTGTTTTCCTTACCTTTGGAGACTTGTCTAGCAAGAAGTTGTTTTGAGATCACAGAGGTTTGCTACCTGTGTTCTCCTTTAGGATTTTGATGGATTCCTGCCTCACATTTAGGTCTTTCATCCATTTTGAGTCTATTTTTTGTGTATGGTATAAGGAAATGGTCCAGTTTCACTCTTCTGCATGTGGCTCAAAGCCAACTCTTAAATATTCGTTGAAAGCGTTCTTAATGAATAATTGCATTAATCAGTCTACCTTAATTAGGTGAAAGCAAGGAAATGTCACTGTTACTCATAGCCTTATTCATAGACACTTGATCCTTTAGATTCCTTTTTGTGTCCAGGGATCAGTCATCTGGAGTTCCTGGAAAACTATATAAGCAGAAATCAAGGAAATATCTCAAAAGGCACTTTGGAAACCTTCAGGTCAGTTGGGAGTGAGAGTTCCAGAAAAGAAGAATTTTCTCAGAAGTACTTAGGCCTTGCTTATGTCATCTTAGTACTATCTCCAAACTTGAAGATGTTATTTTCTGAGAATTAAACTAGTAAAAACCAACACAAAACAGAGACAGCTGATGGAAGAAAAACATCATGTTAAGAAAAGCCATAAATAAGAATCTTTATAAGAATCATAGGAAATCTCTATTCATTACTAATTCATACATTCAATAAATATTTATTGAGGACTCATTATGTGCCAGTCACTGTACCAGGTACTGAGTTATAATAAACTCTCATGGAGTTTAAAATCTAGAGGGACTGAGCCCGGTGGCTCAGTGGTTTAGCGCCGCCTTCAGCCCAGGGCCTGATCCTGGAGACCTGGGATCGAGTCCTACGTCGGTCTCCCTGCATGGAGCTGCTTCTCCCTCTGCCTGTGTCTCTGCCTCTCTCTCTCTCTCTCTCTCTTTCTCTCTCCTTCTCTCTCTCCCTCTCCGTGTCTCTCATTATTAAATAAAATCTTTTTTAAAAATCCACTATTTCTTCTATCTTGTACTATCTGGTGATGGTCTTCCTGTTTTCAGCATGTCAGGAGAAGCCAATATGCACAGAGAAAAGCCAAATAATATCTCACCTTATATGTGATACCCTGGTACCAAACAATAAAAGATGTATTCTATATATTGATCTTCAGAGTACAGACAAGTATTTAGAAGGTCCTCTTGGACTTCCCAGAGCTCTCCAGATATCAGTTAGCTATTAAAGTATTGGCATGGAGTCCAGGCAAAGAATAAATGCAAAAATTATAGTTATTATAAAAGAAGGTATTCTGGAGGGTAGAAGTGTCAGATGTTTAAATATAATTCTGTAGGGACGCCTGGGTGGCTCAGCGGTTGAGTGCCTCCCTTTGACCCAGGGTGTGATCCCAGATTGAGTCCCACATTGGGCTCCCTGCATGGGGCATGCTTCTCTCTCTGCCTGTGTCTCTGCCTCTCTCTGTGTGTGTCTCTTTATTTATGAATAAATAAATAAAATCTTTTTAAAAAATAAATATAATTCTGTAGCAGCTAGACAGGAAGAGAACTTCGGTAAACCAGTTGAGGTATTCTAAAGTACCTGGTTCATAATGTTCAAACCATTAGCCTTCTTAAGTAGTGGATAGGTAAATGAAGATACAGAAAGCTTTGAACAGTACCCTCTAAATCAGGATAAAGCTAGACATTATTGCCAGGAAGCCTAGTAGTTCATGATGACAGAAAATCTCTTTAACAATGATTACTTAAGGCTGGCACAGATGGGAGACAATAAAGAGGATGATGTATGCCATATTCATGAGCCCATTCACTACTACAAGGATGGTCATGACTATGGAATGGGTACAGATCTGTATTTAGACCACTGTGATGAGATGATGAAGATGATGTTACTGATGCTAGTAATAGTGTACCAGGACATTTAGGAGAAGTAGGCATGGCAGTCATCCTCGTGTGACTCCAACCCAAGAGAATAGGAGATAGCATACTATAGGTATTTCCCCTGCTCTGTGGGGAGCCTGCTTCTGCCCCTCACCTGCTTGTGTTCTCTCTCTCTCTCAAATAAATAAAATCTTTAAAATATAAGCAAATGAGTCAAATATCAGTTAGAGCTTTGAAGAAAAAGAAAGCAGAGCAAAGAAGCTGAGCGACAAAGGTGCTATCTTAAATAGGGTGGACGGAAAAATCTTGATGATACTCTAGGAAGAGGTTTGAACAAATGAGTGAGAAAACCATGCTTCCCTTTGAAGGGAGAGCTTTCAAATAGAAAGAATAGCAAATACAAAGGTCCTGAAGCAGGAACAGGATAGGAGTGTCACACCAGAGGATCATCAAGATTTCCTTTGGACTAGAATCAGAACTCTAAATGGGCTACAACAACTTGGTGGGTTGATGTGAAACATGCTATTAGGAATGAACTTCTGAGTTAAAAAAAAAATGTCTTGTTCTCTCACTTCTACACAGATCCTGGATCTCATCTAGCCATTTGCTGACGATAATCTGCTTTCCTCCAACAGAATAGAAGCTCCATAAGGATAGACCCAGGCCATGGGCATAAACCCATTCATTGTCTGCACTGAGAGTCACCTTTAGCTCTGGCTGGCATTGGATGACCCCTGGAGACAGAGAAGCCTCCACTAGCCATTAATATTAATGTTTCTGACATAGAGCACTGGCTAAGACCATGGTTCCCAGTTCCAGTCTAGCAGTTTCAGCATCATCTGGATACTTGTAAGAAATGCAAATTCTTGGGTCCTATCTAGAACCTACTAAATCAGAAACTCAGAGGTAGGGGATTAGCAAAGTGATTTAATAAGCCCTCTGGGTGATTCCGATGCACAGTAAGTATGAGAATGATTTTTGCAAGTTGTGGAGGTCCAAGAACACCATCACTTGAAAAATAAATTTGCATGCCCAGAAGACTTAGATGACTTCTATGAAGTCACTTTCACCCATTAGGATCAAGTTCTTGGGAAAGCTGGCTCAAGAAAGAGGGTACAGGTAACAAGACCCCTACTATAGGTTGAAGGTTCCACCTTCAAGTCTTGATTAGGGCAAAGGAAAACAAACTCTTCTGCTGAGGTCTGTAGCCTCAAGCTTGGACCAGATAAACATTTTCTCTCCTTAAAGAAGCAAGCTTTGGGGGAATATCAGAATAGAGAAGACAAATAATAATTACGTAAGATAATCTGGGAGTCTTCCACTTCAGATCTGCTAACACTTCATCAAGCATAATGTGAGAAGTTCAGCTGTTTAGTAAGTACATAATCCAAGGACTATACTTTTAGTCTCTTAAATACATTTCCCAGGGATCCCTGGGTGGCTCAGCGGTTTGGTGCCTGTCTTTGGCCCAGCGTGTGATCCTGGAATCCTGGGATCGAGTCCCACATCGGGCTTCCTGCATGGAGCCTGCTCCTCCTCTGTCTGTGTCTCTGCCTCTCTCTGTCTCTCGTGAATAAATAAAATCTTTAAAAAATAAGAATAAAAAAAATACATTTCCCTGGATTGACTGAGAGGCAATTTGATAGGGGAACAACACAGAGTAGGGTGGCCAAAGGGGATGCATAAGATTATCTCTATTAACCAATGGAAGATGAAAAAAGTGTTCCGGAAGTTTACTGGTGTCCTTGCATATTTGACTGAAAGAAGAGCACCTGAAAGTCTATTTTCTTACTCAATGATCTTCCCAATTCAGTTGACATTTGAAGAGCCCTGAAAGTTTCAGGTCCATGAAAAATCAAATTCTCTGGAGCTAGTTCTGAAAGGTTGGGATCAGATCAATGTTGAATGGCAACTAGGTTGAGATTAAGACAATCTTTACAGAGGCAGAACTCCCATTGATTTTCCTTCAACAATAGAACAGGTCTTGGGTCACTTATAACATGGCATCTATATATGGAGAATCTTGTTTCTGCTGCAGAAAACAAGTACATTGGCTTGGAAGAAACCTGGGCTATGGGGAGCAATCACCTCCATGTATCAGTTGCATTCACAGTGTTGGAGAAACATTGCATCCTGGTCTGCATAAACCAGGATATGAGTGGTTTTGACAGTCCTACTGTCAAAGGAACAGAATGGTCCTCAGAACCGGGCAATGCTAGTAACAGATCGCCCAAATGAAGTATGAAATATGGTAGTAAGGTCTTATGCTTCCAGGGAGAAGTGGTAACACAGGGGACAGATGGGTGTAACACTACTATCTTGGTGCACTCCCTCATTTGCAGCATGATAAGTAGTCATCTCAGGATTCCTGGATTGCCAAGGCCAGTTGTCCATTAGTGGTTAAGAGAGGTGTGTACAGAGGAGAAGCTCTGGGCCTAGCAGGAGGTTGGATCTGCTGGATCAGAGCCTGACCCACAGAGCTATTGCCGTCCCTGAGCCTTTGTGCTGGATGTCTGTCTCACGCTCTGGGCTCTCCTGGAATTCTAACCGCAAAGGTTAGGGGCTTAGGTGACACACTCCTTTGCTGTGTCCCAGGCCAGGACCAAATGGCTTCCTTGGGTTGGGAACTGATCCCCCATAGGCCAGAAACATACACAAATGCACACTGTGGGGCCTGCCTCATCACAGTACAAGCAGAGCTGGTCTATTCTAAGGGACAGGGAGTCTGAGAAGATAGTAACAGCAGCTGCTTCTCCACCAAGTGTGAAATTAGAAATGTGTTCCATTTTCCATCAGGATTAGAGGTCAGCTTGTCCACACACAGCCTCATGTGGACTGCCTAGGGATTCTTCAGGCTGATAGCAGCAGAGGGACACAGGCTAGGGGTTTGGGGTACTGTGGCATCGGTAGCTCTGGGCTCACCCTGCCAACCATGCTGTTTGATGGCATGACTTTCTCACTCATGCTCTGCATGGAGAGGAGCCAGGCAGTGGCATTTCCAATCCCGTCAGAGCACATAATCTCTCTTGCCAAGTCATCCTCAACCCAGGAGCCAGATCCTGTCACTCTTCAGTGAGTTCTCACAGCTCAGGAATGGTAAGACCTAGAAGGCACAGCATGATTTGGCTCTTACACTATCTTTATAGTTCACTCCCCAGCTACTCTTCTCTCACCCAAGTTGTACTGGCCTTCTCTGCTCCTCCAATGAGCCAAACTCCTTCTCACTTTTTTTAAAGATTTCATTTATTTATTCATGAAAGACACAGAGAGGTAGAGACACAAGCTGAGGAAGAGCAGGCTCCCTGCAGGGAGCCCGGTGTGGGACTCGATCCCAGGACTAGGGGATCACACTCTGAGCCACAGGCAGATGCTCAATTGCTGAGCCACCTAGGCGTCCCCAAACTCTCAATTCAGATCCTACTGTCCTTCCCAAAAAGCTCTTCTTTCCCCTTTTCCTGGCTGATACATACTCCTTTTTCAGGTCTTCCTTAGAAATGGTTTTTCCAACTTTTCACGTCTGCTTACTTACCCTGTATTTATACTCTAATTATGTGATATTATTTTCACTCTACTAGCATCATTCTAATGATCTGTGTGTGATGATCTGATTGCCATCTTACTCCCACAGGGCTATAAACTTGATGACAGTAAGCAATGTACTTGTTTGCTGCTCTATTCCTAGTGCCAACTACAGTGCCTGACACAGTATGTGCTCAACCAATTTTCTTGGAAGGAGTAAGGAGGGAGGTAGAGAGGAAGAAAGAAAAGGAGGAAGGGAAGAGGGAAGACAGGAAAGAAGGGAGGCAGGCAGGGAGAAAGGCAGAAAAGGAGGAACAGAGGTCCCAATGGGACTAATTGGGAAGACATTTGATTCTCCATCTCTAGTGGGAAAGCTGGAAGGGTTCACTGTAACTCCTACCTGAGTCCTCAGTGTTTAAAGGCAGAAGTTAACATCAGAATTTTGTTTGTGGGATACTGTTGAATTCAAACCACAGAAAAGGCACCAAATAGATCAGAGCTAAGGAGTTCTGAGGTGAGTATTAGGTATAGAGCAACACGAGAATGGGAAAAGCAGGGAAGATAGGGCAAATAAGAAATAGTCTATTCAAATTCAAGGAACTGTGGGACAGGGGCACAAGCTAGGCTTATTTCTTGTAACTAGCAGCTATTTATGGATGGGCAAAGCAAGTGTGATTAAAGGGACACCGACTACACACAGTTGTCATAGGGACACCGACTACACAGTTGTCATATAGATATATATTGCTCCAATATCTTAATAAGTTGGTATTCTTGTGTATAAACCATTTTCTTGTGAGCATGATTAACTCTAGGTTCACTAAAATGAGACTAAATTAAGCTATAGTTTGTGCATCACGAAGCTTAGGACTTTGCGATGGTGCCCTGCCAGAGTGAACGTTGCCTAAGGGGTGGTCAGCTGCTCCCTCCCTTTCCTGCCTCTCCATGGCATCCTCTTTTGAAATTCAACATTTTGAACAAAAGCTATCACCCCCCCCCCCATCTTATGTTATCACCTTCTGATCACAGGCCCCTGGGGGAAAGGGAAAGTGTCTAGCTCATCATCTCATGTACTATCGTAGAGGAGATGTACTGCTATTGAAGTGTGATGACTGAATAGTAACTGCTTGAAAAAATGATTGAATAAGGATTGCTATAAATTTCACAGGTACTGAGACTGATGACGCCAATGAATTGGTTTGCATCTTGAGGAAGACCACTTTTGACTTGAATTTCTTCCTCAAATATGAGCAGTTGGGACTCAGTAAGGCATTTTCAAACTGGCAACTATTAGAAAAATGACAAAGTTATGTTCTTTAATGTAATTTTTACAATGTCTCTATCATTTCTAGCATGTTATTGGGCACAACAGTGGGAACTCAAGAAATGTTTGCAATGAATGGACTCCAACACAGATGTATTTCAGTTGAGAGGAAATGGGGAGATGTTTCCAACATTCCATACAAATTATTTACAAGTTAAACACTATTTGAAACATACAGGAGAAATTTGTTATTAAATGGATTCCTAAGGTGAGTATATTTTACAATATTTGGAATCACTTTGTAATATAATAACTGCTTTGTGTAATCCATTTTTTGTTTCATATTTTTATACATCAAGTTTGCTGGTAATAGGATAAACTAGATTAGTGCCTTATAGGCATGAGAAAGCCAACTGAATGGCTACTGATTAAATTGAGCTGTTTTTCATAGAAAGCACTGTCCCTCTTTCTATAGTTTCCCAGGTGATCTCCTACTCTCTGTCTCCCTCATCCCCCCCCCACACAAATTTTCTCCTCTGTGTTTTAATTCATATTTCAAATTTGGTAGTTGTATCCTAATTTATAATGTATGCATAAACTTCATTTTCCACCTTTCCCCACCCCCTTGCTTAACCACATGCCTCACCATTTTTCAAAATAGGTATGCCTTCCTTGGTGGTTGGATCATCCACAGCATGTAGATGCTTCAAGTCGTCTGTCTCAGGTGGTGGCTTTTGTATGAGCATGCTGGAAGTTGAAGCTTCCCGAGCTGAGAAGCAATATCTCTAGGTCACCCTCAAGGTGGGACCCAGGGAAGAGAGTCTTACTTATTCTCTTTCATTTCCTCTGTAACTCTCAGCTGTCCAGGGCCTTTTCCCCCCATAATCCATTGAAAAATTAGAGAAGCGATGACCCCTCTCAACAACTATCTTACCTTAAAAAAGGTTCTATTCCTTTGACATAAATGAGAGAAAAGCAGAACATGTAACTAGCTACTCCGAGTGTGTGGTGGAATAGAAAGCAATTTTTCTTGGGACACTAGGTTATAGGTCTTAGAGTGTCGATTACAGTTGTAACAAGGACTCCTGACAGACGGGCCCACAAAAGACAGAGAAGTCAACTACCTGCTCACATGCTATAAATCCTGTTCTTCCTCAACTCCCAGGTCCATCCTTCTTACCTGCCTGGGCTGCCTGGGCCTACTCCCACACATCAGGCCAAAATCTCGCCTGATACTCGTATGAGGAAGAGACATGACTCAGAGGTAAATATTTTACTACAGTGGAGATGGAACGGATGAAGTCAGTTGGCCCCTAACACCTACATTTAGACCAATAAGTGTCTCGTCTTGCCTTGAAACTCCCTGCAAGAGAACCCATCTGTCCTTGGAGTGTGATCAGGAGACCATGGTACCTGTGCTCTGAGGAGTCCTGACTAACCCGCGAGACTCAATCACACACATGAAAAATTTCAGATGAAATTCCTCTTTACGCATGGCTGTATTTCTCCTAGAAATAGAGATGCAGTTTAATCCATATGAATAGATCTGTGGAACGATGGAGTTGGGACAAAACGGTCATGGGTCAGGTATTGCCCCGTCCTGAAGGCCTTGGGACATGACCACATAAAATATCAGCACAGGAAGTGGTACAAATAATATACTTTTATGCATTTGACAGGGCAAGAGCTCCTGGATTCAGTGAGCATCTAGGTAAAAGGTGGCCCTCCCCCCGCCCCCCCCCAGGCTCCCCTGCTCTAAGACTGCGCTCAGACCTGGGAGGTTTCACAAGGGTTTCTCTGGGATGCCCCGGTGGCCCAGCGGTTTAGCGCCTCCATTGGGCCCAGGCTGCGACCCTGGAGACCTGGGATCTAGTCCCACATTGGGCTCCCTGCAGGGAGCCTGCTTCTCCCTCTGCCTCTCTCGAATAAATGAATAAAAAAAAAAAAATTTTTTTTTTTTTTAAAAGCATTTCTCCAAGACTCCTAGATTCTAGGGTCAAGAGGCCAAGCTGAAGGACTTGGTAAAAAGTCTGAATGAACTAACATATTTCTCCCCATTATTTCCTTTTTAAAAGCAGGGCTGGGGGCGGGGGCAGCCCGGGTGGCGCAGCGGATTAGCGCCGCCTTCAGCCCAGGGCGTGACCTTGGAGACCCGGAATCGAGGCCCGCGTCGGGCTCCCTGTGGGGAGCCTGCTTCTCCCTCTGCCTGCGTCTCTGCCTCTATCTCTGTGACTCTCATGAATAAATACATAAATAAAATCTCACGGGCTACACGTCAGTCACCTCAGCCACCTCAGCCAGAGGGCCACCACCTGGGCCATTCAGTCCTTCACAGGGTGACCGACACCTGTGTCTCCGGCGGACTCTGCCCAGTAGCTCCCCTCACACCTCTGCCCAGGTTTCAAACTCCCTCAGAGTCGTGCAAAGTTCTCCATGTTTCCGGAGCCTGACCTAAGCTAATCCTAAAAAAAAAAAAAAAAAAAATGCTGCCTTTTTTTTTTTCGCCCCCCTTTTTCCTTTTTCCCAATGGCCATTCGAGCATAACGTGACGTAAAAGCGTACAGGACTGCAAGTTAGGAAACTTGTGTCGTCGCCCCACATTTGCCATGCCCTTGGCGACTGTGGGAGAGGACGTGCCCCTCCCTGAAACGGTTCGCCTCGCCCGCTTCCCACAGCTACTGTAAGCACCACCGTTGCGTGAGTCTCCGTGAAACCCGATGCAGCGCTCGCTCCGGCTCTCAGGTCTGCGTCCGTCCCGGGGGCCGCACGTTCCCGCCGACCGCGGGCGGGCCACGGCGGAAAGCTGCCATGGAAACCAGAGCGAAAGCAAAAATCGCCCAGCGGAACCAGAAGACGGCGCGCCAGGGGCTCGAGGGAACAGAAAACAGCGAAGGACGACGGCTGCACTAACAGTAACCCCGAGAACGGGAACGGGAACGAGAAAAACCCCCCAAACTGAAAGGGGGACAGGGGAACTCTGCCTTCAGCCTTGGGCGCTGCTCGGGCCTGGCCGCACTGCGCAGGCGTTCCCCGGGTCCTCAACTCTGCTCTTTGACCTCCCGCCCCCTCCTCCCCCTTCCCCTCCCCCGCCCCCTCCGCCGCCGCCGCAGCTGCAGCCACCGGGCGGCTCTTCCGGTGCTGTGGAGGCTGTTCCGGTTCGCGGCGGTTCCCGGGTTTTGCGTTCCGCGCCCGGCCGGAAACCCCTTCGCATAGCAGCCGGTTCCGGTTCGGTGAGTGGCGGCGGGAAGCTGGGGGAGGGGTGAGGATGGAGGGAGCCTGGGCCGGGAGGCAGCGCCGGGCCGGGCCCAGCGGGCTGGGCTGGGCCGGGCGGAAGCGGGGAGGGCCGTGGGGCCGGCGCTCTTTCCTCCGCCCCGCCCCCTGGGACCCCCTCCCCTCCCCCCCGCGCTCCGCGGGCCGCGATCCGGCGGGCGGCCGTTAAGTCGGCTTCCCGAGGCCGCTCCCTCAAGGCCCCTTTCTCCTGGGCCGGGGAGAGGCCCGACTCCCCGCTCCCGCCCTCCTCAGCGCCGTGACCTCGCGCCCCGCATCCCGGGGAGCTGTGCGGGGGAGAAAGGCCGGCCGGGATCCGGGGGCGCCCCCGCCCGGGCCGGGGCTCGTGTCGCGGGGGGTGGGGGGGGGGCGCCGCGCGGCGGGAAGCTCCGCTCTCCCGGACACCTGCTTCCCCTCCCGCCTCCCTCGAGACCTCGGTGGCCCTTCTCTCGACTACTTCTGCGTCTCGCGTAAACATTCCTCCAACTCTCTTACTCTGCGGTGTCCTCCCCCGAGGTGGGATGACCGCTTAGTGTCGCCACCGGACAGACACGGCCGGACGCCCCCGCCCGGGCTATGAGAACCCCGGTGCCCGCCGCGGTCCGCTTACCTGGCTCATCGCCTCCGGGTAATTCCCCCCGAACCGTCTCTCAGCGCGATCCCTCCTGGACAGGTGCCCGGCTTGTCTTGAGCTTGGTGATTTCTGTTTATCGGTGCCTCTGCAGTATTTTCCCTATCTTGTGTGCAAGGACTTAAGCTCCTTTATCACTTTGGAGTCAGCCTTTATTATTAAGGCCATTTCATCCCACGCTGGGCACACTTGGGTGGGGGTGGGGGTGGGGATGCCCGTGAAGTTTATCATGGAGCCTTCTTTCCCCAGGCTGCCCACCTATTTGACTGAGGGCCTTTGTTCTAATTGGATGGCGCGGGTGCAGTAGGATCCCATCGGCTCCTAAATCTTCGTCCTGTGCAGGGATGACTGTGCTGAGCGCTCCTGCTGAAAGACAGGTTCCCCTGCCTTTGAAATTACAGTCCCCGCGAAGCCTTGAGCATCTCTCTTCACGGTCCCTTCCAACTTAGAGATCTTCCAACTTAGAGATCCCTTCTCTCCGCCCCCCACCCCCGCCTCCCCTCCCCAGTCCCATTTTGGAAGCCTCATTCCCCCCCCCTTTTTTTTTAATCTTGGGAAGTCTCTCTTTTTTTTTTTTTTTTGCCCAATTCCCATTGATTATCCCGCCTGCAAACACGGTCTTCTATGTCACCCATCAGCGGAGTTAAATCTGGAGGGAGCAGAATGGATTAAAAAACAGGTTCTCCCACTTCGGGCTAAGGTGATGTAACCCTCTGACTACTGCTTTGAAAAGTCTCTTCCTCTCCTTCACGGGACTCCCACGCCTCCTGCCAGCTGCACCAGCTTTACTTTTCTTGCTAGGAGTGATCTGTTGATGGATCCGGTTTCCCCCTTTCCCCCTACCCCCAGGACACAGTGAGTGTTTGCAGCAGCAGCAGGGACCGGTTCTTGACTCATCTTCGTGTGCCTAGTGCGTCGCGTGTAACTGGCGCACACGGAATGTCCGTGTCCTGGAGAGGTGGAATGCTTAGTGTTTTAAGGCGCTTGAGTGTTAAGGCGTTAGTCTAAGTGGGAGAGATTATAGACACAAATAGGAGAGACCCGGACACACGATGATATGCTGCAAACTGTATCATACACACAGAGTTGAGATCACTTCCACGCCCTTCTCGTATCATAAATTATTCTAACCACATTTGGTCCTGGATAAAGCCAATTGCCTCTCCTCAGTCTGTATACTTTCTAGTAACTAGCCATCGTAACTGTAAACATTCTCTTTTATAACCACTTCTTCGCCTGTAAGATTATACGTGTTTTGCTATACCTGTTACATTCTGATACTGTCAGGACTTGGCCATCTTTTTTTTTTTTTCTCTCTCTCTTTCAGATTTCCTAATATTTTGTGTTCAGCTATTAACTTGACTTCACCTGAACACCTGTAACAGCTTATATTCCTTCAGTAAATTAATGACCAGTGCAAACCGGGAACCGTTATTAGGATACTTTTCTTAAAATGGAAACATTCTTAGGCTCGCGGGAATTTGGTGGCATCAGAGTTTCCAGATCCAGCATTTCATGTTGAGTCTTGGAGCAAAATATCTCTACTTCTAATGTAAATGCAAGTGGCAAAAAGAAAGTAACATAAGCACATGGAAGAAGCTGGGTGTATTTGTATTAAAATGTAAATGTGAGTCTTTTAATTATTAAAATTGTGAAACAGCGTGGAATCCCCCATGACCATCCCCCAGAGAATTACTTTCATTTTGCCAAAGTGTATGAATCCTTGATGAAGATCTGTTATAGGATACTAAGTTTTGTGGTGTTTGTTGAAAACACATTTGCTTGGGAGTTAAGGTGCCCTGGATTTTTATCTTTCTTTGCCCCCATCTATGTGATTCCAGGCAAATCACTTAACCCGTCTGGACATAGTCTGTAAAATTCTTTAATTTCTTGCTTCCTTCCCTCTACGTCTATCTTAACAATACAAAGGAAGTAACATGGGACTGTTCTACTAGGCACCACACTTTTAAATTGGCATTCTCCTTAAATCAAGAAAAAAGGCTAGTGAGGACACGTATGAAATAGCCTAAAGAGGTGAAATGAGAAAAAGCCACTGCTAGTTTACTGGTTGATGGGATATTTTTCCCCTTAATGTGGAACCCAGGGAATTCTTCATTTAAAATGGAAGAAGGGGAAAAAAATAACCTGGAGAATTTCCAAATAGAAGCCTTTTGTTAAGTTGAGCATTTGGAAACGTACTTGAAGCCTAAATATAAGGCTTAAGTTATTTAGGAATCCTCCCCAACGAGGCTCGTAATCAGATGATTACTCTGCTTAGTCTGTAGCTATGCCAAGAAAAGCTCAAGCCGGCTTTCTTTGTGTGTTATTGTGCTCATAAGGAATACCTATTATCATTATCTGGTCTCATTAGTGGATTGAAGCCCTGATACTGGTATTGATAAAGTTGATGATAAATGAAAGTTGATGAAGTGCTCAATCTTCTTAAAAATATAAGATTATGATTATAGTAAGTGTGAGTATTACCATCCCTAGTTTCCTCTTAGATGTGCCAAGAAGCTTATGTGCCAATGGTATGTTTATTATCCGAGTTCCAAGTAGTTAGGTTTTTAAATTCCTTTTGGGGGCGGGGGCGGATTAGGTACATCAGAGGAAAAAATAATTTCATGTAGGCAAAAGGACTTTGGTTTGTAACAGTTTGATTAATGATGGGAGAAAAAGTACAACTGAGAAGTATTCCTTGATTGTTCTTAGAATATCAGTAGCTTTATGTTTGGCCGCTGACTAAAACATATGGAAGAGAAGTCTAATGGGATCACCCTAAGATCTATTACTTGTTTATAAAATGGTTTAGCATGTGGTAATACAGCAGTGGGTTGCAAAGAATTTCTAGGTTGTAATTTCAGTGCAGTCCCTGACTAACTTTATGAGCATATGCAAATTAATCTCCAAAGGGTTGGCACTCCCAACTCCTTGATGTAATAGTCTGTGATTCTAGGAGTAGTCCATAATTGCTGTTTAATATAACTCAGGGTTCAGAAATGTTTGGAATCGCCTCCTCTAGTTTTAGTTTCTATTCTCTTCCATCAAGTCATCTCTCCTTATTACCACCTTATAGTTTTCTCTACAAAGAACACAAATGTCACTTGGGAGTGACTTCCTGTTCTATAATTATATGCAGGAGGTGTTTCAGTATGTAACATTTCTGTTTTCTGTCTTCTTTCATAGGACTTTGTATCTTTGCTAACTTCAGTGATGTGAAGAGACCTGACATGGGTAAGTCTGACTATGAAGTAGTAATTGAATCTTTTTAGTTATTCTGATTAGTTAAGTTGAATCGAAAGAATGTTTGTGGGTTGGTTTTTTTTTTTTTTTTTTTTACATTTTCACTATTTGCTTTTTTGTGCTTAATAATGATCTTAAAGGAGGTCTCAATCTAATTATGTAACAACGTAACATGAGACAATTTTCTTTAGGTTGAGACATTGTTTATAGCATCATTTGGAAACATTTTCTCATTCATTGTATTGAAAAAGCCAGATGCATACTAGCAAACATTTACTATGTGCCAGGCCCTGTTCTGAGTACTTAAAATATATTAATTCAATTAGTTTTTTTTACAACTGCCTTACATGGGTGCCTAATATCATCAAGGAAGCTGAGGTTAAGAAACAACTATACTGGCAGAGCCAGTAAACAGAATTTAAACTCAGGCAGTCTGGTTCCAGAGTCCTTGTTCTTTCATACTATGTCATACCAACTTTCGTATGATAAACAATTTGATGAAGGTAAATTTCATCTAGCTAGTAGCATTGAGAATTGTGATTGCAACATCTTCCAATCTTCATGATTCTTTCTCTCTATAAAGGGGACCAATACAAGGTCAGTACTAGTCGCCAATCAGAAATAGATTGAACAATTTATAGTTATTTCTTATAATTCCATGTGCTTCTTTTAAAGTCACATTAGTCTTCTCTCTTCTTTCTGTTTCTTCCTTTTTCTTAGTCTATCTTCTCTCTGCCCTGATCATTTGTTTCCCTTTTACTCTAATTGTTGATGTCAGTGTAAGTCACTGAGTTCTGTCCTCTCATTTGTTTTTGTTCTAGTTCTTCGTACTAACAAAGATTTCAAAGGTGGTTATAAAGTAAGGCTCTGCCGTAGCATTATAGTAATTGAGCTGATAACCTGTTAAGAGCCATATGAATAAATGATACTTTTTGCACACACACAAAAAGTTCAGGTGGATTAATTTTTTTTAAAAATTTATTTATGATAGTCACACAGAGAGAGAGAGAGAGGCAGAGACACAGGCAGAGGGAGAAGCAGGCTCCATGCACCGGGAGCATGACGTGGGATTCAATCCCGGGTCTCCTGGATCGCGCCCTGGGCCAAAGGCAGGCGCTAAACCGCTGCGCCACCCAGGGATCCCTGGATTTATTTTTAAAGCACCCTTTTGAGTTAGACAAAGGAAATAAATAATTGTTAACAGTGATTGTTTCTAAATGGTGAGATTTCTTTCTCTCTTTTTATAATAATTAATTTTTTTTCTACAGTTGAAACATTCAGAGTTTCTTTAGGGAAAATTTTTAAAACTTTGAGTTCGGATTTTTTTTTTTTTAAGATTTTATTTATTCATGAGAGAGAGTGAGAAGCAGGCTCCCCCCAGGGAGCTGATGCGAGACTCGATCCCAGGACCCCGGGATCATGACCTGAGTCAAAGGTAGACGCTCAACCACTGAACCACCCAGGCATCCTGAGTTCATCTTTTTCTATACTTGCACAAGTTTTCAACTTTTTGGTAGGTGATCTTGGTAAATTCCAGAGGAGCCAATTTCTGCACATGGGCCTCTTTTTTGACCATGACATTTTGAGATTTCTGGCCAATGGTTATAAAAGAAGGGTTGTATTTGAATATAGAGATGTTCTTTGGGAGTCATTTTTATTAGGTGAAATGATTTGTTCATAGGAAAGTAGTTATTGAGGAATTATATGACTTGAATTAATTTGGATTCTTTCCCCAGATGATATTGCTGATAGGATGAGGATGGATGCTGGAGAAGTAACTTTAGTGAACCACAACTCCATATTCAAAACCCATCTCCTGGCACAGACAAGTTTTCCAGAGGACCACCTTTCATTTTCTGACCATCAGGTTAGGAATAATTTTCTTCCCTTAGTTAATGAATTACTTTGGCTTAAATTTTCATCTGATATAATTTAAATGCCATACTCAAAAGGATAAACATATATAAACTCTTTAGGATCAATATTTCTAGTGTTTTCAATTTTGTATGATATATTAAAGACAAGAACTAGGCTGTGTATGAGTCTTTTGAGAACAGTATCTTTTAGAAAACTTTTTATTATTCCTGTGCATATTACAATTACTGAAACACAGGTTAGTGTTCTTTTAAACTAGTGTCTTAAAGTTGCTGAGCATTAAGTGGGAGGAAATATGTAAGTATACAGAGGTGCTAGATTTCCCTGTGCTGTAAAGGACCACCAGCAACAGCATCCCCTGGGAGCTTGTTAGAAATGCAGAATCTCAGGTTTCACCCCAGACCTACTGAATCAGAATCTACAGTTTTAAAATTTTCCAGCTGGCAAATAGATATATCACATATTCCAATAATTCTCCTACTGGGTATTTACCCAAGAAAAATGAAAACACTAAATAAAAAAAAATGTATGCACCCCTATGTTTATTGCAGCATTATTTGCAATAGCCAAAACACGGAAGCTGCCTAAACGTCCATTGATAGGTGAATGAATAAGAAAGATGTAATATACATATAAGCAGTATAATATTATGCAGCCATAAAGAAGGATGAGATCTTGCCATTTATGACAGTATGGCGTAGACTCAGAGAGTATTATGCTGAGTGAATTAAGACTGCGAAAGACAAATATCTCATGATTTCACTAATATATGGAATCTAAAAAACAAATAAATAGCATGATTAGATCTGTAAATACAGAGAACAAACTGATGGTTGTGGGGAAGGAGGTAGAACAAAATAGATGAAGGACAGTGGGAGATAACAGGCTTCCAGTTATGGAGTAAGTCACAGAAGTAAAAGGCACACAGCACGGGGGGTATAGTATGTCAGACAATAGCTACATTTATGGTGAGCATAGCATAACCTACAGAAAAGTTGGATCGCTATGTTGTGCACCTGAAACCAATGTAACATTATATATTAGCTATGCGGAAATTAAAACATTAAAAAAAAAAAAAAAGGCTCCAGCTGGTTTATTTACACATTAAGGTCTGAGGAGCATTGTTAATAGAACAATCTTTCTCAGTAGGAAAACTGTTACTAATATGGAAAAGACAGTTCTTTACTGTGTGAATCTCTCTCAAGCAAAGCAGAATGCTAAGCATTCTTGGCTCTTGGGCACTAAATACCTGTAGCATCTGCCCCTAATAATGATTTTTGGTAACTGAATGTATAGCCACACATTTCCAGATTGTTACTGGAGTATAGCCCCACCCAGATAAAGAACTTCTGTATGAAGTTATCCAAAGATTCAAAATCAGATGCATTTTGTCATCCTCTTTCATAAATGATACAACTGGCTTTTAGAACAGAGTATACTACGTGCATATTTACCTTTTAATGAGCGTCCTTTGAATTAAGTTGTGTAACAGATACTTTGCCTGTTTTTCCCCTTGAAGCCTCACTCATTTCATCAGATTGTCTATGCATTTTCCTTTCTCATGAGTATGTAGTTTCTTTATGATATGTAAAAATATAGTTATATTGAATTCTGAAATATCTCACAATCTTGTTTAATGATACATTTTTTCCTAGTATAAATTTTATTCCATTTTATTGTCAAAAATATGACTTAAGAAAAATCTTTTGCTTTGTTTAGATTTTACCTTCCAGGGAAGGAAATTTGGACCGATCTTATACATGTTCAACAAGAAGTGCAGCTTGTAACCCAAATTATTATTCAGGTATGACACTTTACTTGGAGTCACAACATTTGTTGTACCATTCAGATTTCTTTCTAGCAAATTGTGTTTGTTTACCATCTCTAAAGTGAAAACACTGTCAAAAGCAAAATGGTATTTTCTCCACTAAAACATCACTGTGTGTGTGTGTGTGTGTGTTGGGGGGGTGGGAGTTGCTATAATACTTTACTGACCTAGTCTCAACCACTTATTTTTAATGAAAAAGTTTTTTTTGAGATCCATTTTCTTACTTGTTTATTATGTCATTGTGGAAAGCAGTACAACTTTGGTTTGGGCTTTTTTTTTTTTTTTTTTTTGAGGTATGTGTATATGATGTAAAGGATATTTGTTTTGGATTGATATAAAGCACAGAGTTAGCTTATTTCTATTCTGCTTGAAACCATGAATCCTGAAAAATTATTTCTACCCAAGCTTGTCCCTCCATCAGGGCAGGAAATGTTAACATGTTTTTGTCTAGCACCTGCCACAGCCATGCTTGCATATTGAAGGGCTTGCCTGTTCAGCTTGTGATCCATGACAGAAGTCAGCATTCTCTAGGCTATTCCTAGTCCATGGCCTGCCTGACTTTCCATCTGCCCCCTTCCTAAGGTTAGGACTTCCAGTGATCTTCTGGCTCTGTCTTGGGGAAACTAAGAGGTTTTTGTTGGTTAGCTTCCTGGCAGGAGAACCCAGGAAGATTATATTGCCATAATGCCTTCCCGTGTCTTATCACTCTTAATGCTTCAGTCTCCTCACATTCCCACTAATATGGGAATATTAATAGAACTGCTGAACCTGCCCTAATGGGATTTTTATAAGGATAAATTGAGATAATAAATATGAAATGCAAATAATAATTGTTGTTGTTATTTGGCTTCCTCAGGATTCTTTGTCAGCAAGATGAGATCTCCTCCCCTAAAAAGACGTTAGTATGATGATCTTTTAGATTTATATTATATTTAAATGTCATTTAGGTGGGTGGTACCCTGGGCTCTGGATTTTGTTTGTTGCTATGGGAAATGGTCTCTGCAAAGTATGTGCATAGTTTGTATAGGAAAATCAGTTAACTGGCTCAGAAAGTAACTCTGCCATCATTATTATTGGAAAGGCCTTTCTGATGAGCAGAAAGCCTGAAATCTGGTTGAATAGTTCATTATTAATCCTAGGGGAAGGACAGTTGAGTGGATAATGAAATGAGATCATTAATATATACCTTTGAACTCAGGCTGTGTTTGCTTATAATTTCATATGTTGATTTACCATTGGATATAATATTTACTTACAGTTTAAAGTAATTGCTTAATAAGAAACAATTATTTATAAAAATTATACTCAAAATCTGCTGACCATAACAACTCAACTCTGTGGCCTTGTCTGTGTAACTTATCTGTGGCCTTATCTGTGTAACTTATCTGTGTGTACTTGCATGATACACATTGTATGATTCAATACATATCATCTTTTTTAGCCTAACATTTTAGCCTAATTTTTACTTTTTCATCTGTTTACATGTTATTCTTCGTGTCTACCTTTTTCTGTTGATTTCTAGTAATCCATAGAACTGATATGCACATTCACAATGCTCTATGTGCAATTCCAAAATATAAAAGGTTCTGAAAACCAGAAATTCTTTTTATAATTCACTTGGCATCCAAACTGACCTGACCTGAAATCATTCCTTGGCAAAACCCACATGAATTGACACGAAACTATTTATATTTTGTCTTCTATTTATCTCTGTAAATATGAGTATTTATATATTTCTTATATATTTCACTGCAGATACATCAATATGTTTGATTACAGGATGTACCTTCAAATTATATCTTGAAGTGTTACATAGTGTGTATGTACGTTTATGTGTGTGTGTGTATTTATATAGTTATCTTTCTAAAATCCCCAAAATTTTAAATTTAGAAGTGCAGTGGGACCTAGGGGACTATGATTTAGGATAATGGGCCTATGCCTTCATTTACTTCATTATTTTCTCTATGGTTTAGGTCCCCTTCACTCTCACTGTTTATAGCTATTATAAATAATATGACTTAAAAACATTTGTATGTATAGCCCTTTTTCCTTCAAATTTCATTAGACCCTTAATATTCATAAAGGATATATCCAAGATCATCTCAAAATCTCATGTTCTTGACTATGATAGTATTTAACCAGATTCTTGGCTTTCTACTCAATTACATGATTCTTGAGAGGTACATTTTTCCTTTGTTTCTCCTAATACCTAAGTTGATCCCCATAGCAAATCTTACACTGAAGTTTTGTCTCTCACTTGAAGGCCATTTTTTAGGAAAAGAAAAAAAAAATCATAACAGTTACTGTATACATGATGAATAGCGAATAGTAACTGTGACTAACAGAGCCATATTGAAATGGGGTTGCTGAGCTATTAGATTTATTCCCTAATTTACAGCCTGAGGCAGAGTATTCGGCTGTGTGCCTCTACCAAGTTTCATCTTATCCCTGACCAAACAAATGTATGGCATGTCATAGACCTCCAGGGTTGCTCTGACAATCAGAATTTTAAATCTGTGAAGGCCAAGGGTTTAAATACTTTTCTCTTAAAATCTTCAGTTTAAATCTACTTTTACTGTGCACTTTAAACTTCGTTTCTTTGTCACACCCATTCCAACTGATTGTTAAGAATTTTGTCTCTGCTGTCTCCTTCGTATGTATTCTTTTCTGATAATCCCCACATTGATTTCTGTGGTCAGTCACCTTGAGCTTCATTGCTTGATGGGGGTCTCCAGTTTACTTTCTTTAGTCTTCTCATTCTGTCTTGATGTTTGTCTCCTCTCTTGCTGTTCTCTTTTCTATCAAGATGAAAACAAACATGGGAAAGCCCCAAACTTTAGAATCCAGGGTCTGGAGCTTACCATTTCCTGCTTTACTGAATTTTCTTCTCCATATCAAGTTTTTAAAAAATCTGCTTCTTAATCCATTAAGATTAGACTATTAAAAAAAATTTTTTTTTTAGAAAGAGAAAATGCAGCTCTTTTATTTTAATAATTTACTACTGGTCAGACTTCAGGACCTTGCTTCTATTAAGAACACAATTGAAAAGTAAAACATTTTAAGCACTAAACAAAGAAAAGTAGATTAAGATGAAAAGAAGTGATTTTGCTCATGCTTAGAATCATTATCAACATCTTATCTTTGGAAAATATGTTAAATGAGATTGCCAAACGGTCATTTAGTAGATGACTTAAAGCATCCTGCTACTTTTAATAACTAAACCTGAAAGTTAACAGGAGCAACTGATGATGGTTACTTTTATTGTGATTGCCTGACATTCTTCTCTTAAAATATAAAGTTTATTTCATTATGTCCATAAAAGTATTTCCTGTCCTTATAGAAAATTTGTAGAGAAAGGTAGAAAAATACCCATCATTCTATCACTGGAACACAACCAAAATTAAATTATTGGTGTAGATCCTTATGGTTTTTTTTTTTTTAATTTTTATTTATTTATGATAGTCACACAGAGAGAGAGAGAGAGAGAGGCAGAGACACAGGCAGAGGGAGAAGCAGGCTCCATGCACCGGGAGCCCGACGTGGGATTCGATCCAGGGTTTTCCAGATCGTGCCCTGGGCCAAAGGCAGGCGCCAAACCGCTGCGCCACCCAGGGATCCCAGATCCTTATAGTTTTGTGTTGCATATGTGCACATAATAAGGAGTCTTATTTGTGCATTTGCAATCTGATTTCTTAACGATGACGGAATCAGCTTAAATATCACTAAAAAAAAGAGTGTCTGCAGCCCCATCGATGTTGGTTCCTCTTGAGCCCTTTTGATTGCATCAACACTAGAAGACTATTCATTGCTTTCATTGAGTGGAGATGGAACCACCTTGTTCTAGTTAAACAGACTGCCTGATGCTGTGCTTTTTCCCTTGTGTTTAAAAGCTGAAACCTTTGTGAAATGCCGTTAAGAAGGCAACTCTGGCTTATCCTTGGTCTCACTCAAATTTCACACTTGTCAGGGTAATTTTGCATTTTTTAATAGAGTTATTCCTCAAGTAGACATCTCTAGTTAGATCATTTCCCCATCATATTTTAGCAAAAAAAAAGTATAGAAGACAGATTTCTGATGTTACTGCTTTGCATTTAAAGATTAAAATGTTCTGGTCCTTTAATGATAACTCATTTTTATCAGCTTGGTTTCTCTCCTTAAAATAATAGTAATAGATGCTAAGTATAGGTACTGATTACAAAGCTAAAAGGTTATAATTCATTTTGAAAGTAAATTTATTAAATTAAGTTCATCTACTGGTGAATCAGCTAGTAGTAATACCACCCCTGAATGCTGCTTTTATTTTTTTGCTGTTTTATTTATCCCAAATCCTGATAATCCTGATTCTAAAAAATAACAACAAATATAACCAAACAATCACAACAGCACAAAACTTATTTTTGTCACCTACCCTATCTTTTGGATACAATATCAAAAGCTACATTAAATATTTTAAATAACTTTGTACAAAGTTCTATAGTTATATCCTTTGAGAGAAGATCTTCAAAATGATGTTAGCATTAGGCAGAAATTCAGGAAGTAGAGAATTATCATTCTCATTTTTCCACTGGTGTTCCTCAGAGTTTCATAACTTAACATCTGAAATTATTTTGAAGGTACTGTTTTAAATTGTCTGATCCTGCAGATAGGGAGAGGTGAATTTAGAAATTATTCTATTCCTGCGGCGCTTTGGTGGCTCAGTTGGTTGAGCATCTGACTCTTGATCTCGGCTCAGGTCTTGGTCTTAGGCTCGTGAGTTTGGCCCTGCACTGGATGTGGAGCCTACTTAAAAAAAAAAAAAAAAAAAAAAAAAAAGAAAGAAAAGAAAAGAAAAAAAAGAAAGAAAAGAAATTATTCTATTTCTACCTGAAATTTCAAGAGACTTTTCTTATCCTACCTTGTAAGCCACAAGTCAGAAGATCAAATAATAAATAATCCTCACTTAGGATGATTGCAGTAACAAGCATCATAGGTAGTATTGATATATCTGATGGTTATGATATTAAGTGACCGAATGTTATCATACCAGAATCAGATGCGTATGATGGGTCATTCCTGCCATAAGCCAGCCAGAATAAGCAGCAACAAGGTTATCTTTGCTCTTAGAGCCCCCGAGTCGTGAACATGGTAATTAAAAACAAGAAAGTGACACCAGCTGCTTATTAAGCAATAACTGTTGTTCATTTGAATTACAATTCTCCTTGGCCCTCCACCTGCTTTCTTACTGGTCTGGCCTACCTTCTTTCAGGCCCAGGCCTGGGAGTGCTTGCAAGATATAGTTGGGGTAAAATGTTGACTTTTGGTGGACACCACGGAGTCACATTGATGCAGATAAGGCACATGGCTGTGGCAGGATTCAGCTCCTTCATCAATTTTCAGGTTAGTATGGCTGAATCAATTATAGTTTGTAGACGTTCCCTTACTGCAGACTTTACTGGCAGTTGAGACTGGGATCTTTCTTCCATGAGAGACATGGTGCTTGCCACATTACTTTGGAATACAATGTTGGACATGGTTGCAGTCATATGGAAAATTACTGTTGTAAGATATTTGTCTAATTATTCAAACTTTTATTCTTTTAGACAACCCTTCCTCAGACAGTTTTCTTGGCTCAGGAGATTTAAGAACCTTTGGCCAGAGTGCAAATGGCCAGTGGAGAAATTCCACTCCAGCATCAGGTTCAGCTTTACAAAAATCAAGGAACAGCCGAAGTCTTTACCTCGAAACCCGAAAGACCTCAAGGTAGGTATTCTGGCCACTTAGTTCACAAGCCTTTCCTCTGATATAAGAGAAAATGGCCATAAGATAGTTGCTGACTTTGGCATTTTATTTTATTTATATATATATATATATATATATATATATATATATATATATATATATATATATAAGCACACTGTTTCTGAACCTTAAACCATGAAAATATGGACAAATCCATTTTAAACCTTCAGCTTTTAATTTACTCAGTGCTGAATTTTGAGGACAGCCAAAATTTCTCCTTAGAGGAGAGCTTTAAGGGAAATCTTGGTGCATTTGATTATTTTGGGATTAATATGGCTATTATGAATCTTAAAGTGGAAATCGTTCAATTTCTACAGCTTCAGTAGCAAAGTAATCAGTATGTTTTATAGGGTCTCACATGACCAGAGAGACCTGGCTTAAACCAAAGAAACTGTACTTCTTGGCCTTGGTCAACTAGACCTACACTACTCTTAGAAAATAGAGTTACAAAGAAATTTATCCTTTTTAGCCCAATTTCATAAGTGCTACCTATTCCCTCACCATCAAAGACAGATAAAGTTTGGCTGAGAGACTTTTCCCTTAGGAACTTTATTGGTAAAATATTTCCTTTTTAAAATACTATTTATGACTTCTTAAATTTTACTCTGGTGATAGATTTTAGGAATGTGGGATCATATAATTTCCTGCTTAGTCAATGCTAAACTTTCTGGTGTTGATAGAAACCAATGAGATGGCATTTATTTTATGATTATTAGCACATGGACTCTGGAAAAATGTGTCAGTACTCCCAGGGCTGATCTTCCCCACTTTTTAATATATTTTTAAATTACATAAGAATTCAAAAAAAAAAAAAAAAAAAAAGAATTCGTTAATGCATTTACATTGTAAAAATTAAAACATTGCCAGTAAAGCTAAAGATCCTTGAGCATGCCTCATAATCTTATTCCTCTTCCCTTGGTATGTTTCCTTCCAAACTTATCCCTATGCTTGTTTTCCTTTTCCTTATATATAGCATAATATATATGCTATGTATACTATGAAATGTATAATGCTATTTTGTTTTCATTAAAGATTTTTTGTATGTATCATTAAAGATTTTTTTTTTTACTAGTAAGGCCATACTGTTGTTTTTTTATTTTTAAATAACATTATTTAACAAGTACATATGGTTTGTAAAAAAAAAAAAAAAAAAAAAAAATCAGAAAATAACAGTTAGGTAAAAATAAAAAGTAAAACATCATGTTTCCACCAGTGAGAGATCACCTCCGTAATATCTTAGTACATATCTTTTCAGATATTTTTCTCTGCATTACCTACATTTTTTCAATGTGGTGGTTATTGCCCTTAAGCCTTTTACAATCTAGAACATCCCCTTTTTCTTATGACATGACTTTTTTCACATAATATTCCACCTTTTGAATTTGACAGGTTTCTTCCTCATAGTATTATTTTGTAATATATCCTCTGTATTTTTTTTTTTTTTTGTAAACTAGATTTTTTGTCTTGAATAAAAGCTGGTGCTGTGTTATATCACATTAAAACCTACAAATCTGGGTTCTCTTCATTAGTGATCTGGATTAACCTCTGGATTAGGGAGGTAACAATCTGGTCCTTTTGTACAGTTAGGTTTTATCCCCCTTGTGACGACTAGAATGTAATCTAAGTGATGTTACTTTAGCATTATATCAGTGACCAGTTCCACTTTAGCCTAATAGCTATTCATATCATTTGATAATCCTTATTGGATAATTCTTTTTAATTGAGGTGAAATTAACATACAACATTATACTAGTTTCAGGTATATAACATAATGATTCAATATTTATATATATTGCAAAATGATCACAGTAGGTCTAGTTAACATCTGTCACCATACATAGTTACAAAATAGTTTTTTCTTGTGATGAAGACTTTTAAGACCTACTTCCTTAGCAACATTTATTTATTTATTTATTTATTTATTTATTATAATAAATTTATTTTTTATTGGTGTTCAATTTGCCAACATACAGAATAACACCCAGTGCTCATCCCGTCAAGTGCCCCCCTCAGTGCCCGTCACCCATTCACCCCCACCCCCCGCCCTCCTCCCCTTCCACCACCCCTAGTTCGTTTCCCAGAGTTAGGAGTCTTTATGTTCTGTCTCCCTTTCTGATATTTCCTACCCATTTCTTCTCCCTTCCCTTTTAAATATGCAGTAACAGTATTATCAATTATAGTCACATTGTATGTTATATCCCCAGAACTTATGAAGTTTGTGCATTTTGACCTTTGACTTGATAATAGTTTTTATTAGAGTTAATGAAATAGTACTTTTCCAATGTTACCATTTCTTCTATACTGATTAGTCATTCTGTGAAGGGGAGCTTTTTTCTCCTTATTAGTTTATTAGGTGGGGTTGTTTGGTTATCCTGAAATACATCTACTGGAAAGGCAGGAGATAGGATTAGATCTTTCTTTTTCATTAGCAATTTTCAAAGTAAATTTGTTTTTTTTAATAGCCACTTCATGTGGTTCAGCTGAATTTTTCTGTTCTTTTTTAGTGTCATTCCAGATTCAGTGTGTTTCGATCCACTACAATCATTATTCTTTTAATGTTTACATTTTCACAGCTTTTGCCACAGGGAGCTCCTTTAAGCTTACTGCTGTATTTGGCCCAACCTCTTTCGTTGTTGCTTTCTGGCATCGTAATATGCCCTCCCACTGTTTTTTATTTAGAAAAAAGTCTTTTGCATTAAACACACACATTCTAGGAAGCATCAATACAAAAGGCAATGTAGGGGAATTCATTATATCTTCACCAGACAAATTGTACTGCCTTTGCCTTGTTTTTGTAGTGGCATCCACCCATCCTAAGGAAGTAATTCTGTTCCTGAAATTCTGACTCCTTGTTCCTTTCCCCACTCTAACACACATAAAAACCATTGTAATTTGAAGAGTTAGCATGTAAGTGAGTTTTTTAAGCTTTTATTTTAATTCCAGTTAACATACGGTGTTATGTTAGTTTCAGGCATACAATATAGTGATTCAGCACTTCAGTATATCACCCAGTGCTTATCACAAGTGCACTCCTTAATCCTCATCACCTGTTTCAATTTTCTCTCCCACCCTCACCTCCTCTCTTAATTTGTCTTTCTCTTTTTTTCCCTTTGAGAGAGTATATACGTGCTTTTTTATTTCTTTACACCTAGTCTGATTGCATTTGGATCCAGACTGAATGTACTTATTTAAAGAGTTGATTTCATTGAATTCAGTTTAATCAGCTATGTATCTCTATTCTGCATCCTCAGCAAAAAGAAAGGCGGGGGAGATTTAGTATTCTGAGAGCAAGTAGCTCATACTTGCTGGGCAATAACAAATGAAAAAGACCACATAGAAAAAACTTTAAATTATTAATCTAGTCTTAGAGATAAGACTGGGTTTTAAGTTCACAGAAGTATTTTTCCTGCCAGTTTTTTCCATTATTTGGGGAACACAAACAGTTTAAAGAAACACAAAGAAAATTCTCCTTCAGAGGAGGTAAATAGGCCAGGAGGAGAACTGACATAGTGATGTAGCTTAGGAGAAAGCCTTCTGGTTACTTTTAATGAAGGAAGGGAGCCATCTGTTGGTTTTTTAGGAAATTTTAAAATTCAGCTTAAAAACTTCATTGAAGGGCTTCAGCTTATACATCTTTGCATATTTAATCTTAAAATAATTCTTTTCAAAGGGAATTGGGGGAGGAGGCTGTAGTGAGTAAATAGAAAGTGTATGTTAGGTACCTCAGACCCAGGTTTTCAGAAGTCTCACCTGATCAACTTTTTGGTTATACTGCCCAGGTCTTTGGTTCCTGACCAAAGGAACTATAAAGCTAAAAGATACAATTTTAAATGTTTGATAATTATATAGTATAGCAATCTAGGACATCTTAAGTCCTGATAGAGCAGAACCTGATAGAGCAACCCATGTATCATTTCTTGTACATTTCTCTCAAATGGTACATCCACCGTTCTCCCTGTTGGTGTTGGTTTTGTTGACACTTTGGTTGTTTTTGTTATTTGTTGAAAGTAAAAATCACTAGGTTCAATTTTCTTGCTGTTCTTTACTTACAAACTCTTTTTTTTTTTTTAGTGGATTATCAAACACTTTTACGGGAAAGTCAAACCATCACTGCCATGTGTCTGCATATGAAAAATCGTTTCCTATTAAGCCTGTTCCAAGTCCGTCTTGGAGTGGTTCATGTCGTCGAAACCTTTTGAGCCCCAAGAAAACTCAGAGACGACATGTTAGTACAGCAGAAGAGGTAAGGAAAACCTGCAACAAAGCCTACTAAAGGTTAGAATCTTTTCCTGTACTCAGCCATTTGTTCCCTCTGATTTAGATGTTTATTAACCATTCCGTTAATCCTTTCTGTGCTTTTTCTTAAGTTTTTGAGTGCTGTCATCTGTGCTAAAGAAGTTGAAGAGAGATTTTATCAGGACTTTATTACTTCTCTTACTGCTTTCTAGTTGAGCAGCAGACTTAATTTTCAGTATTTTCTAAATGACTTCTCATACATCAAACTACCTCTGTTCTCTCTTTTTTGGGCCCTTCCTCAACTCTTGTTTCATATGGCAAAACTGATAACCTTGCTGGATTTGATAAAATACCTGCCCTTTTTCTTTCTTTCTTTTTAAGATTTTATTTATTTATTCATGAGCAATACAGAGGGAAAGAGAGAGGCAGAGACACAGGCAGAGGGAGAAGCAGGCTCCATGCAGGGAGCCTGACGTGGGACTTGATCCCGGGTCTCCAGGATCAGGTCCTGGGCTGAAGGCGGCGCTAAACCGCTGCGCCACCCGGGCTGCCCCCTTATTTCTTATTAGGACAATTTTCCCTCAGTATAAAAGGAAAGTCAAGAAGCCAGCTAAATAATTTACATCCCTTCATTATGAGTAAGAAGAGCTTTGAGATCATAGATATTCCCCCAAAGAAAGATGTTGTATTGAAACTTTGATTGTTATATGCATTCAGTGAACCTAAAGGAAAAAAATTCTGTTAATATAATATGGCATTTAATTTATGTGGTAAGGAGTGTGCTTATGGTAAATATTTATAATGCATCTAGTCAGCTTTGGACTGCTTGCTATGAGGATACAAATGAATAACAATACCTTACATTTATGTAGCATATAGAGTTTCCAGTATGCTTCCACATGTATTACTATGTTGGGTCATTTTTATCCGGTGAAGTAGGTAGAGATGAGGTAATATCCACATTTTACACATTAGGAGAGTAAAAGTTAAAGGTCACGCAACTGGTAAATGGCCAGCCTACACCCCAGGTCTTCTGGAGTCTAGTCTGGTATACTTTCTGTTATATTAACACAGTGGTGTAGTTCCAGCCCACTGGAGCTTACAGATTAAGGAGTCAAGAATACAGCATTTTGTCTAAATAATTAGATAGTTTGATAATGAAGATCTTTTGAGTGGCAAGATGTGATTATTTATGACATGGTTAGTAAAAATGCTGTATATCCTTTTGGTTTTAATTTTGTATTGAATCTGAAATATTCAAGCAGAGCGTGGCTGAACTAGTAAGTTATATTTAGTAGGGAAAGGGTGGATAAGAAACTGGCAGCAGTCGCCTTTGCTGATGAGAGCTGAGCAACAGTTACAAAAGTGAGATTTATTTTTCACTTTTGTATTACTGAATTCAGTATCATGTATGTATTATTACAAAAATAGTATTTTTAAGTTACTGGGGTTGTGCTTTCTCCTGGAGCCTAGGCAGCCTGCAGGGTACAGAGAGACTTGTGAGGAAGCAGACAACAGCAGCATGGTAGGTGGATATTGACTTCCCAACCCTCTTCTACCTCATGTGGCTGCCACTGAGATCACTGAGATTCTTAAGATTATCTGTGTTCGTTGTAAGCCCACCATTCACCCACTAGTCAAATAGTCCTTTGGGCCACTCGGCCCCTCCTCTTTCACTTCGACCTCCAGCATGAGAACTTGGGCCAGCTGGATAATTTTCAACCCTCCAGGTCACAGGCTGGCTTAATATAGAACATGAAGTCAGAGTTCCCTTTCCTTCTATAGATGCCAAGGATAGAACCTATTCCATCAAACAGATGCAGAAAATTTTGCTTCAGTTTGTTGTTTGCTTCAGTTGGTCTATATTCTGCTATGAAAAGTGAGTCACTTGTATTACAGAAATATAGAATCACCCGTATAAAACAAATTATTAGACCAAACTTCATTAGATTATCAATAGATCATTTAGATATTTAGTCTTGGATAGTACAGATAATCTAGATTAAAATACAATACTTCCCCCCCCCCCCCCCGGGAATAAAGAATTTATTGGCAGGAGCTTACAAAGTGGAGGAAAAGTTATTTTCCATGCAAATACTGTGCTCTCCAAGGGAGATGCAATTGCTTATGTTAAGGAAGGAAAATTGTGTATCAATCTTACTGCTGGATTTATTAACCACCTTCAGGAATATAAAGCCATCTATAAAATTAACGTGATGTTGTTCCCACTGCACTCTTCAGTCTTACAACAGGAGTTTAAAGAGAATACGTAAAGAAGAATTTGGAAACATGTAAGTGGTGACGAGACAGACCACCACTTGGGTGATGACTGATGCAAGGACATCATTAAACAACTGTAGTGTCCAGTAGGGTAACCACTGATCACATGTGTCACTTAAATTAATTCAGGTCAAATAAAATAAAAATTTAGTTTCTCAGTCGCATAAGCCACAATTCAAGTACTCATTAGCCACATATTGCTAGTGGCTACCCCGGTGGACAGTACAGATAGAGAATATCTCTAATATAACTAACACTGTTTACAGGATATGGATTTGTTTGGGAAAGAGAAAATACTAGGGATTTCAAAAATGTAAAATGGCAAAAACAATTTTTTTTTAAAAAGAAACAGGGACGCCTGGGTGGCTTAGTGGTTGAGTGTCTGTCTTTGGCTCAGGGCATGATCTCAGGATCCTGGATCGAGTTCCATATTGGGCTCCCTACATGGAGCCTCCTTCTCCCTCTGCCTGTGTCTCTGCCTCTCTCTCTGTGTCTCTCATGAATAAATAAATAAAATCTTTAAAAAAAAAAAAAGAAAAAGAAAAACAGATCGTTTCCTTTCACTTATATGTTGCTTCCAGACATGCTTCTTTGCAACATACTGAGCAACATTTTAAGATGTTGGACTTCCTGACTTGTCCTGATGACACCGATGGTTTTATTCTTGAAAAACAAAACAAAACGGGGATCCTCTCTCTGTGTCTCTCATGAATAAGTAAAATCTTAAAAAAACGAAAAAGCCAAACTTTATAATTTTGTTATAACCTAGAATTTTGGACTTAAAACCAGAAAGTTGTTGAATTATGCCCTTTTGATAGTTGAAATTTATACAGTACAAAACTATTTCTTTAAACAGAATTAAAGTTGGGAGATTTATAAGGTTATTTGAGTAATTTATAACAAAGGTTTTTACTAGTTTCGTAAGATTCACTTTGTGTTCTCTGTTGAATTTTTATAATTTTCAGACAGTTTAGTTTTATGGTGGAAGCTTTAAAAAAAAAAAAAAGATTTTATTTATTCATTCATGAGAGACACAGAGAGAGGCAGAGACATAGGCAGAGAGAAAAGCAGGCTCCGTGCAGGGAGCCAGATGTGGGACTCAATCCCAGGACTCCAGTCCAGGATCACACCCTGAGCCGAAGACAGATGCTCAACCGCTGAGCCACCCAGGCGTCCCAATGATGGAGCCATTTATTTATTTATTTATTTATTTATTTATTTATTTATTTATTTTTTGATGGAGCCTTTTAAGAGAAACAACTAAATGCAAGAATCTGCCACATTATTTATTTATTTATTTATAATATATTTTCCACATTAAAAAAAAATAGAATTCAACACCTTAATTACCTTTATACCATTTTGAACTTTCCTTGGTCTTTTATTAGGTTTAAAACCTAACAGGAGGGCAGCCTGGGTGGCTCAGCGGTTTAGCGCCGCCTTCAGTCCAGGGTGTGATCCTGGAGACCCAGGATCGAGTCCCACGTCGGGCTCCCTGCATGGAGCCTGTTTCTCCCTCTGCCTGTGTCTCTGCCTCTCTCTCTCTCTCTCTCTCATGAATAAATAAATAAAATCTTTTAAAAAAATAAAAAAATAACATGAGCCAATTTTTTTTTACTTTAACATATTATCCAATTATTATTTCCTTTCCTCTTAGTTTCCTAATTTGCTTACTCAGTAGAAATAGTTTAATAAGTAATGTGCAGAGAAAGATGTTTCCTTTTACTTTATAGTACCAGATGCTCCAAAAAAGAATTGTGTTTATAAAATGACTTACCTTTTTGCATTTTCTTTTGGTAAAGCCAAGTGTTATATGTTCTTTTCAGAGTTGCCAGGACTATCTTTTCTTTTCTTTAGGACCTGAATGGTCCTAAATAGAAGATAAATTCTTGTGGCCTCTAAATTAACATGTAGAACAGTGAAAAGTTCTTAACCTTTTTCCTAGAATTTCTTTTTTAGACTATAAGTTAGTTGAAACTGAAAGTATGAGGCTTCAAGAAACCTCAGATAATTATTTGGAATACAGAACTTCTATTCCTGTTCATTTTATGGTGTCTAATGACTGTGAGGTTGTTCAGCCTTAGACAGAAGGTTTTCTTTGAAAAGCTGGGAAAAATCATTTGTGGATGACCTATGTGTGTTGGATTTTTAAAAATCAGTTCTTTACATTGAATTAATATAGGTTTGTCATAATTAGCTGAATGACTTAATGGCACCTTGGTTCTTCATGTTTTATTTAGAAGTATAAAGATTTATTCTAAGAAACCATTTTGCTATGTGATGTGAAGGAGGAGAGAAGTGTTTTTATACAGTTGAAGTCTGTAGGGTACCACAAGCAAAGATCTTTCTATCTCACTGTTCTCCGTGTGATCTTGAAGTCTTCATGTGATGGGGATATTTGTTTACATTTCCTTGGTATGCAAAGTAATCTCTTAATGGCGGTTTCTCTGCTTTATTTTCCTCCCTATGATGTGATAATGCAGTCAAAGCTTTTTAAAAATCTAGTTTGGTAGGACAATAGAAATGAGCTAAAATGATTGGTTAATTAAGAATTAATGGGGTGCCTTGGTGGCTCAGTTGGTTAAACCCCTCCCTTTGACTTGGGTCATGATCCCAGGGTTCTGGGATTGAACTGCGAATCAGGCTCCCTGCTTGGTGGGGAGTCTGCTTCTCTCTCTACTCCTTCCCCTGTTCTCTCTCTGTCTCTCTCTGTCTCTGTCTCTGTCTCTCTCTCTCGCACACGTGTGCTCAGTCTCTCTCTCTCAAATAGATAAAATCTTAAAAAAAAAAAAAAAAGAATTAATTTCCATGATCCAAGTGGTATTACTCCTTTGGTTTGCCTTTACTCCCTTTATTTTACCACTCCTGTTAATCCTATTGTATGTTGGTTATGAATTAGGTTATTTGGTGTAGTGGGAAAGTGGGGCCAAAATTTACATTGAGGGGTATTCAAAAATGTCAGTCATTAAAGTACTAGATAACACAGCTTTCCTGTATATAGATCACTATGGAGTTGCCTGGCAATCTCTTAAAATCTAATAATCTGTAATGATGCTTCATTCTTCACACTGTCTACTTAAAGAACCTTTGTAATAGCAAATTTAGGTTTTAATAAAAGGCATTTATTTTAATTATCGTTTTTAAATTTATCCCTCAGATGCTTATGGCTTCCTCAGTACAATAGCCAAAAACTACAGATTTGGTAATTGATATCAGTGTTTACCTGCTCACCGTTATCACTTTTGTGCTATCATTGAAGTGCCTGCCCAATACTGTACACCGTCTCTTCACAAACACTAGAAAAAAGAGCTGCTGTTATCTTAAATATATTATTAATGTATAAGGGGTAAAATAATGGAATTTATTTTATTCGTATAGAAAATTGCAACTTGTTTTTTCTCTTGGGTCTATTTTTCCACCAAAAGTTTAATTAATTCTACTTTATTACTCATCTATTCAAATTAAGTTTAGCTCTTTTTCATAAGGAGTTGTCATGCTTCTTTGTTCAAGGTGAATCTTGTTAGATCAGTAACATTATAGTGACAATGTGAAGTTTAGTATGTAGCAATTTAATATGTGATCAAGAAGAAAAAATAGAGTCTGTTTGCATTTGCATAAATATTGCTTAATTCATACTGCTTTTAACATTTATAACTGAATAAAATGTTATGCACATATTGAAATGTCATAGTGCAGGATGCTGCTAGCCCCAGCACAAAGTATTAAAATTATTTCGTGAAGACTGGTGGTTGTATTAAACTTATATAAGATTTCGTTGTTTTTTTTTTTAAGGACCAGGGCATATTATTTAGTGAATGCAGCCCATTGCTTCAGGGGATCAGTATAGAACAGATGCTTTCCTGTGATTACAAGTCCTTATGTAATCCAGTTCTCTGCTAAGTGACCTCATTTCTTAACTGCTCTTCTAATTCACACTGACCTTACTCTTCTTTGCACACATCAAGGACATACCTGTCTGAGGGCGTGTCCATTTGCTATTCCTCTACCTGGAATACGCTTTTATAAATTTCTGTGATTTACCTCTTTCTTGATACAGGTTTCTTTTGAATCATCACCTTTTTAGAGTGCTTTTACTTGTTATTTCCCCTCCATCACTTTCTATTCCCTCATCTTTAATTTTTTCATACTAGCTGACTAGTCAGTCTTGTTTGCCATTCCCTTTAACTGTAATGTAAGCTCCATAAGGACAGGAATTTTATTTTAGTCAGCGCAGTATCTCTAGTGAGTATTCAAGTTAGCAAATGAATGAATGTTAGGAAGTACGTGCTTTTCCCTGAATTCAGTAGTGGGGCTTAGGAAAAAGAGTAAATACTAGAGGTGGAAATCCATCTCTGGAAAATACTGATACTTTGAAAAATTGGGTAGGCTGGAAAACTGCAAGGTGTCCCACTCTGATTCTGACTATTCTGGTTACTTCCTTGTGGTTTTTTCTAGTAGATGCCAAGAATCATAGGGGTTGTTGGAATCCTAATTGAAAGATCTTCAAATGTTTTGTTTCTGGGATGCTATCAGTTGACTCAAAAGTGATTGCCTACTGGCCTTCTGGTTTCATGTCCTATAGTTTCTCTGCACTGTTATTTACTTACATGTGTCCCATAATTTTCCAAAGTATATGGCATTTCATTTAACTCCTTTTACAACTTTTCTAGAATATCCCTAATGATAATTCTTAATTATCTTGAGGGACTCTACCTAAACTTTAGCAGAACTTCTGGGGGTCTAGATACTGCTTTGAAAAAAACTTGCCTCACTGGATGTGTCTAATATTTTTTTCTTTCTTTTATAGACAGTCCAAGAAGAAGAAAGAGAGATTTACAGACAGCTGCTACAGATGGTCACAGGGAAACAGTTTTCTGTAGCCAAACCTACCACACATTTTCCTTTACATCTGTGAGTCACAGAAACATATTTCAAATGAATTTAATTTTGCATTTTGTTATTTGATACTGAATTTTGTATTTTTCTCTTGCTAGGTCTCGATGTCTTAGTTCCAGTAAGAATACTTTGAAAGACCCACTGTTTAAAAATGGAAACTCCTGTGCAGCTCAGATCATTGGCTCTGATACTTCATCATCTGGATCTGCCAGCATTTTAACTACCCAGGAGCAACTGTCCCACAATGTATATTCCTTATCATCTTATGCCCCAGATATTGCATTTGGATCCAAAGATTCTGAGCCTCTCCATCAACCCCAACATCATCACTCTCTTCTATATCAGCCAGATAACTTACCAGCTTCAAATACACAATCAGAAGGTAAAATTGGTTTTGTATATTTTCAATCCTAATAGCCAGTTAACGGTTTATGTGAATTATAGGCAAGGTTGTAATATGCATGTAACTTAATTAACATATAAGAAACTTTAAATACGGATAATTCAGTTAGCCATACTACAAATAAACTACACCTTGCAAGTAACTTGCTTTTTTCTTACAGAGATGCAAATGATTTCATATATTTTTATCTAGAAGATTAACTTCCTGAGCAGAGTCTACAGTCAGTAATGTCAGCCCAATTACTTCAGTACTTTCTCTGTTTCTAGTACTTTACAATGGCCATTAAGTACTCTGAAGTTCTCAAAGTTTTGTAACATCAATTAAGTATTGAAGTATAAGTTATTAACCTGGTAATAATTACAAGACCTGTATAGTACGTTGGTGCATTTTAGAATGGTCATCAGCAAATTTTGGAAACAAAAGATTTTCCACCTAATTTTCAGCGAACCAAAATATCTACTCTAGTTAGCACTCTAGCTAATGAAGGGTTTCTATGATAATTTTCTTTGTTTGCTTAGTTTTCCCCTTCTTTGGTTATGTGTTATGTGTATTTATGATAGTATATATTTAGGTATATAGCTTAAAACCAGTTTTAGAGGGGATCCCTGGGTGGCACAGCGGTTTAGCACCTGCCTTTGGCCCAGGGCGCGATCCTGGAGACCCGGGATTGAGTCCCACGTCGGGCTCCTGGCATGGAGCCTGCTTCTCCCTCCTCTTGTGTCTCTGCCCCTCTCTCTCTCTCTCTCTCTGTGTCTATCATGAATAAAAAAAAATAAAAAAAAAACAGTTTTAGATTAAGTGGTTATACATTAGGGATATTTTGATAGATCAATCTCTAAGTTCTTCCCTCCCTCAGATGGTTTGATTATTCTTTTTTAAGCTATTCCTCACTTACTTAAAATTTTCACTTGAGGATTAAAATCGTTGATGTCCTCATTATATATATAGCTACTTGTATTCATGGAAACCTTTATAAAATTTTGTGAGATAATTTACTGGGAACTACCATTAAAAAAAGCCTTTAGGGCAGCCCCGGTGGCTCAGCGGTTTAGCGCTACCTTCAGCCTAGGGCGTGATCCTGGAGACTAGGGATCGAGTCCCACATCGGGCTCCCTGCATGGAGCCTGCTTCTCCCTCTGCCTATGTCTCTGCCTCTCTCTCTGTGTCTCTCATGAGTAAATAAATACAATCTTAAAAAAAAAAAAATGAAACTAAACTGAAACAAACATACGATAGTACATTGAAGTGTTTGCCTACTTTTCTCGTACCATTTAATAAATATTTTAAATGAAATTCTAATCATTAGAACTTCATTAGGACACGATCCTTTAGAAGGATTCCTGCCTTTATCAACTCTGAAAATAAATGATGGAATGGTAGAATTTTGTACCTGTTCCTTTCTGTCTTTCTGCCTTCCCTCCCCCACCCCCTCGCCTTCACCTTATTCAGTCTCATGGTAGTTCATGAACAAAGACTTTTGAGAAATCTTGGCTTCTTCTTGTTTCCCAGAAACAGAAAGAAGCAGCACAGGAATCAAGCACAGCCCAAGAGTAAATGATGAAGGGCATATATATTTGTATTTTAGAACAACTGCTTTCTTTGTGAGGCAAGCTCTTCACTGGGCCCTATTTCTGGCTTGGTGAAAATGGACCTGCCTCTCTTTCTCTTCCATCCTGCCTTTGTCCTTATATTGCATTATTTTTATGAAAATAAAATATGACAAAGTATGGGAACTTAGACTACAGACCTCTAGAGTGTTTAACTATGTAGGATTTTATTAATAATGATATGCTCTTTGTTTCTTTTTTAGGATCGGACTCTGTGATTTTACTCAAAGTGAAAGATTCCCAGGCTCCAAATCCCAGGTAAGCTTTAGAAAAAGGACATTCTTGACATGCTGTTTTCTTTTTAGTTGATAACCTGTGTGTGCTAGGTCCTAATACAGACACTGGGGATAATAGCAGTGAATAAAATGAAAGCTTTGCACTCAAGGAGCTTACATTCTGGTTATACGGGGTGTAAGGAAAGAGATGGGGGACAAATAGTGAACAAATAAATATATATGTCCGGTAGTAATAAATGCTGTGGAGGAAAATAAAGCAGAGTAACATAGAGACTGGGGTTTACGTGGATGTTTATGTGGATGGTCATGGAAAGTCTGATAAGTGACTTTTGAGGAGAGTCATGATAGAGGTGAGAGGAAGAGCCATATAGGAAGATGGGGCTCTTTCATGTTTTTATTACATGCTGAACTAGAATGTGATATGTACTTACTTATGTTCATAGTCAGTGTTCCTTTAGCCTGGTATGTACCCCCTACCTCAACTTGTCTATCTAAAGAAGCAGGAGTCTTTTTCTTATCTTTGAAGTCTCAATTCAAGTATGATCTTTTATATAATACTTCTACATGAAACTTTTTTCTCTGTAATTCAGTAGATTTACTTAGATTGCAATTTCTTTGCCATTGCTGTTTCTGTACCTTAGCAATTCAATTGTTGGAATAATAGTATCAGTTTTTCATTGAGGAAGTTAGAAATAATGAAATGTTCTTGTTCATTTCAGCTTGTGTACCTCTTTGCAGCTCTCCTATATGTCCTGAATTTTAGATATTTAAAGAAAAATTCTCTGTTATAGTTTCTTAAGGAGATTTTATAGTATGGAGTTCTTACTCCTTTTTTTTTTTTTTTTAAAGATTTTGTTTATTTATTCATGAGAGACACACAGAGAGAAAGGCAGAGACCTAGGCAGAGGGAGAAGCAGGCTTCATGCAGGGAGCCTGACGTGGGACTCAATCCCAGGTCTCCAGGATCATGCCCTGGGCTAAAGGCAGTGCTAAACCGCTGAGCCACTCAGGCTGCCCTGGAGTTCTTACTCTTTATAAATTTATTTTCTTGAGTCAGACCTAGATTCTGCTCTTGTCCAGGCATCATGTAACTTCAGACAAGTTACTTTTCTAAACCTTAGTTTCCTTATCAATGAAAATGCCAATATTAATACCTTAGTATTTACTGTGGAGGTTAAAATACACGAAAAACACTTATAAAAGTGTTTTCACATGTACTATGCAAAAGTAGGTATTCCCTCTTGGGAAAAAGTCGATTTCATGTAAAGAGTGCTTTTAGTTCTTTATGGTTTTTTACTCAGTGTGCCTTTCCTTTATGGAAGATTTCTCATAGTGATGCCTGAAGAATGAGATGGAGGGAAAAATGGTCTGTTGGGTAAGGCTGATTGAATAATACTGTTTATCGAAGTTGGAGCCCCCCTCTCCCAAGGCTTGGTTTATTGGCTCTTTATTCTTAATCTCCCACCACTGCCTCTTGGTTAAGTTCTAGCAGGGAAGATCTGCCCTTATTATTTCCCAGAATATGCCATGTCGTTTCCTGTGTTTGTACTGTTATACATGCTGATTCTAACTCTTGAAATTTCCTTTCTGTCCTTGTCTACTTCTTAAATTATTGTTTTGCTTTACAGAATCTGACTTGGGTGTTGTTTTTTTTCTCAAGACGTTTCTCTGACTTCTCTAGATACCATTAGCCTTTTCCTCTAGTACTTCTATCCTTATATCTTGTTCATTACTAATACCTTTGCACTGATCACCTAGTGTTGATCATAATGCCTGGCAGATGATGGGTACTTAGTAAATAAAACATGCATTTTCTTGAAATCCTGAAATGCTCTCTTGAGTAGCTCAGGTACTCATCATCTCCCTGTTGGTTTAAGGCTTTGGTTTATTGAAAGGTGCATTGCAAGAGTAGAAAGCACAGTCTTTGGAATTGGATGCATATAGTTTCTAATTCTGACTTCCAAGAAAGATTATCCTCTGAACCTCAATTTCCTTTGCTCTATACTATGAGTAATAATTCCTTATTAAATAGTCTGTTGAGTATAACTAGTATGAGAATTATCATGAGGCTAAACTACTATAAAACCTCTAGAGCATAATTTCACACGGCACTGAGCGGGTGCTCATAAGTTGTTTTAGTTATTACTGTGTGCTTCAATCATATGAAAAATAATGTATGATCTCTTTGAAAAGCCAAAGATTTTGCTTTCTTCCCTTGCATTTTACCTACCTAAGCCAGCAAATACCTTGATCCATTGAAGAGAAGTACTTTTCCCTTAAATTATTCATTTATTCAATGAGGAGTGAGTACCTGCTGTGTACTAGGCACTATTCTTGGTGCAGAGGATACGGTAGTAAATACGAAACACAAAAATTCCTATCCTCATTAAGTTTATGGTCTAATAAAAGAAGCAGATAAATTTCAATAGCATGATCTAATACCATTAAATTCTGGGGAATTCTTGTCACTTCTTTATATTGTGCAATAAATGTGTTTTCATGTTCACTTGTTTTTAGTATCACACACTAAGCCCCTCACAGTGCTACCACTGATCTTTGTGGCTTTTTATCGTTGTTACATCAGTGTTCACTGTGCCAAGGGTGTAGGCTGCTTATCATATGTTTTCCCCTTATTAACCTCAGTGACAGTGTGGAGGCAATAGAATAGCATGTTCATTGTTAAATCCCAGCCTAAGGATGACTGGGAATACTGATTCTCAAAAGATAGGCAAAGGAGAAAGGGATAGTCTGTCTGTCTGTCTCTCTCTCTTTTAAAGATTTTATTTATTTATTCATGAGAGACACAGAGAGAGGCAGAGACACAGGTCGAGGGAGAAGCAGGCTCCCTACCAGGAGCCCGATATGGAACTCAATCCCAGATCCTGGGATCCCACCCTGGGCCAAAGGCAGACACCCAACTGCTGAGCCACCCAGGCGTCCCAGGAATAGTCTCTTGAGTCCTTTCCTTCACTAGGACAGACTGTAGCAATTGAAGAACTGAATGGGACTCTGATTTCCATATTTTACAAATCTGAAACTAAGACCCATGGAAATGAAGTGACTTGTTCAAAGTCACAAAGTGAATCAGGGACCACTCTGGAAAATCCAGGTTTCTTAACTCCCAATTTGATGCTTTGCTCTGTTTACTTGTTCTGTGTATCTAAAAGTTTTCTTTGGAAAAGTGTTCACTCTTCTGTTTGTTTCTGTGGGAGATCCTTCAGTTAGGGATTGGCGAGGAGATGAGGACATTTGAGAAGAGCTAGAGGCTCTACGAGAGAGAACATGCCTGTAACGCTTCTGCTAAGCATTATTCATTTGGATTGTCAGCAAGAGCTGCATTGATTGGATTTGGTCGCTCATCTTTAGAGTGGAGTTGTATTGCTGATTTTCCACTGTGATGCATTGGCTCACTAGCAATTTGATATCGACTCTTGTGTCGGTGGGGATTTTCAGTGTTCAGTATGATTTGGTTAAATATATTTTGATTCAAGTAGACTGACAAGAAGTCGTCCAAGATTTGACTAAATCATTAATAAGTCTGTCAGTCTGAACCATTTGGGAGGAGTAATGTTATAGCTTACCATATTATCTTGACAAGTGGTGTACTCCTCCGCGTCATACTGGTCTCTTCATGCAGGTAAAGAGCTATGCTACAGTTAATTTCTCTGCTGAACTTTGAGTCATCTTTTAAACTAGTATAAACACAAATGACTCATATTCTTTTAGTTCCCAGTTGCCATTGTTTTATGTAATTTAGGACCTTTTATTTACTGCATACATAAAAGCATTCTTGTAAATTGTTTAAATGGTAAATTTTCTTGGTGAAAATATTTGAATTTTCTTAGAAGCCTCCTGTTCATTTGTCATTTTCTTCTCCCACCCATAGTCCTACTTTTTTCCAGGCAGAGCTGTGGATCAAAGAATTGTAAGTTGTTATTTTTTGGCATCATTTTTCCTTCTCCATCACTTCCTTTCCAGTTAGAAGTAGTTAGCTGATCATCCTACCTATATTTAATCAGCAAATATTCCCTATTTAATATAAATTTATATAACAACTTTTAAGTTATTGGGTTTTTAGAGTTCTATTGGGGTTAGAACATTTCTATGCTCAGGTTTATTAAATATATAACAGCTGCTGAAACTAAATTGAGTTGGAAAACTTTCAAAGTTAGGTTACATAGAAGGGAAAATAAATGCCACAATTTTCACAATGATCAAACTAATTTATTGAATAATTCACATTTCTGGAATTTGCAAAATTACTGAAAGTTTTTAGTCTCCAGTTTCAGTAACTCACTTTGAGTTATCCAAATCCCTGGTCTTGTTCATTTTATAGAGAAAAAAAATTAACTCATATTTTAATTTTGGATCATAAATACTTGAATTAAAACCTCAGTGATATATTATTTGCTCTTTTGAGATTCAGTCTCATTTTTGGGTTTCTAGAATGAAGCTTCAGTTTCTCTATAATCTTAGAAGCATGCTTTAAAAAAAAAAAGGACTACACATTTACAAATATCCACAAAAGTCACCTGTTCAGATTTAGCAGTAAATTAATGATTTTCATCATTTCAATAAAATTAGGATAATTTTAATAATACCATGTGGTTTCTCTCAAAATATCAGTGTAGTGATAGAATTAGTGATATTTTAATATTTCTCTTAAAATATCAGTGTAGTGTAAGGATTTTAGACTTTATGTTCAATGCTCATTGTGCAATGTGCATGATACTAAGACAGTGGTCTGCTTTTGTGTCATGTTCCTTTTCATTTCCTAGAACTAGTGTTTATGATTCTCGAGCACGGGAGAGATTGCGCCAGATTGAAGAGCAGAAAGCACTGGCATTGCAGCTTCAAAATCAGGTAACAAAAAATTGAGGATAAGATTGTAAATAAATAGCATATCCAAGTTGAAACTAATTTGGAAGATTACCTGGATTTGGGATCAAAGCAATTATAATTGCAAGATGTTATGGTGGCATAGCATTATATGATTAGTGTATATCCTTGATCTCTCCAGCTAGTCCTACTCAGTGTATGTAGACAAGGAGTAGTTTTCTTTATCCCACTTACTCTAAAGTTCTGTTTTGCAGAGATTGCAGGAACAGGAACATTCAGTACATGATTCAGTAGAACTACATCTTCGTGTACCTCTTGAAAAGGAGATCCCTGTCACAATCACCCAAGAAACAGAAAAGAAAGGTCATAAGTTAACTGATAGTGAAGATGAATTTCCTGAAATCACAGAGGTAAATTACATACTACAGACTCTTGTGCTAGCAAGTGTGTTTAGAAAAAATACTTTGAATGAACTTCAACCACAGAAATAACAGAACACCTGGCATTTAAATTTAAATTTAAATTGTATTCCTCTTATTAGAGGATTATTGAAAATTGAGGAAAGACTTATGGGTGGCTTTTCACAGCTTTAGCGAAAAAAAACATTAAATTTATGTTTCATTTTATGTACATTTTTACTTTTAACGTATGTGTTTGACATCAAATAGTAAGTTGAGACTTAGTATTTTTTAAGTAATATAAAATCAGTATAAAAATTTGGAAAATATATGAAAGTCTAAGTATATTGTAAGATAATCTGTTCTGTAATCTGTTCTTCTGTTTATAAAATTATCATATAGCTGGTAAGTAGAACACATTTATTAAAGTTGTGATGGATTCCATAATTTACCTTTAAAAAGCCCAAATTTTTTTAGGAAAAAGTGTCTGAAAGATACTACCTTTATCCCCTTACTACCTTTTGGAAAAGGTTCTATTTATTAGGAAATCCTGTGGACCAAAGATATGAAATATAATTAGGTCTTTTTTGTGAACTTAGAAAATTTGATAGCAGAAGGTTATTTCAGACTTAGGAATAAAAGAAAGAAGGGTCTGAAATGTTGTACTGCTGATAAGGGAGGACAAGATGGGATGAAAAGAAGTGACCCAGGAGATTACTGGAAGGAATAGAAATCAAACCAAAATGTTAGAAGTAAACAGTTGATTACTGATAAATATAGTCTGGGGATTATATGGGACTTGGTGAGAAATCTAATGTGTCTTAGCCATGTATGCTTCATCTCTGGCACCTCTTGGTTCCCTAGGAAATGGAGAAAGAAATAAAGAATGTATTTCGTAATGGGAATCAGGATGAAGTTCTGAGTGAAGCATTCCGCTTGACCATTACACGCAAAGATATTCAAACTCTAAACCATCTGAACTGGCTCAATGATGAGGTAATCTTGTACTTTTTTGTATTCAAACAGTAAGTGAACATTAAATGGAAACTAAATCAAGCATTATCTCAGTGTTTCTCGAAGTATGGTCCTCAGATGGCCTACCCCGTTCTCCTGAGTGAGTATGAGGCATTGTGGTAGAGATACACATTTTAAACAAGTACCTCAGTTGATTTTTTTTTTATGTACCTTTGAGTCTAAGAATTGATGATTTACCTTTCTCTGTTTGGAAGATTTAGACACTGAGGGAGAGGACATTCACTCTCACTCTCTTTAAGGCACCTACCCTGCAGTTCACATTGTTTAAGCAAATATTTAATAACTTTGACTATGTTATAGCATGAAGGAGTACTTTGGGATTTCCATCAGGGCTTCCATTTCTACTTCCTTTTTCATCTGTACTTGTTCCAGTTCACATAGGTTATGAGAGATAAGCTTTCTAAAGTAGCCTAGTTATACATGATATTTTTTTAAACTGACACTGAAAAAGCTATATTATTAAATATTTGATGTACTGGGTTGAGAGAAAGCTATGGCCCCCAGCTCTTGCTAATAATTTTTTATTTATTTTATTTATTCATGAGAGACGCAGAGAGAGAGAAAGGCAGAGACCTAGGCAGAGGGAGAAGCAGGCTTCATGCAGGGAACCCGACATGGGACTCGATCCTGGGACCCTGGGAGCCAAAGGCAGACACTCAACCGCTGAGCCACCCAGGCGTTCCTCCTGCTAATAATTTTAAGTAGATTAATTACACTACAGTCTTTAATCTGTCCCCATTCTTAAACTTGTAAGAGCCTGTTTTATTTTAGAAGAATATTTTTCACTTCAAAAGAAGAGAATGGGGTTGGGTTTTTTCCTCTAAGTACCTGCTTCCTTCCTTAGGCCCAGTAGAAGCATCCCTGCCTGATATTTTGGGTATACTCAAAACTTTACAGCCATGGAAGATTTTGAGATACTCTATATAGTAAGCACCAGATATTCTAGATATCTATAATCTGATTTTGTAAGCTCAGGCTCCTCCAAATAATAACTCACCAACATCTATTGAGCATTTACATTATGTTGGACACTGCTGTGTTTTATGTATTCTATTCAGATAATAGTCACCATAAACCTTAGAGGTATATACTGTAGTTTTATCCATTTCTATTTTATAGGTAAAGAAACAAAGGCATAGAAAGATTAAGAAACTTGGAAGGTTACATGCCTAGTAAAGCAGAGCCAGGATTTAGACCCAAGCAATAGGTCTTATCTACTATATTGTACTGCCTCAGAATCCTAAATTGGATCCTGTCTTAGGATTAGATGTATAGAATTTGAGAGCCATATGCCATGCCCAGCATGTTGTTTTTTTTCTGGGGGCAGCTGGATTAGTCCCATTCTCTTTGCCACTGATCGGTTTCTAAAATATAGATTTCAGAAGTTAATCACTCCGTGAAAAATATCTTTGACAAAGAGTGGTAAGGAAGGTATGTTTGATACTGTCTTGTGTTAGGGGAAAGCATTCTTGCTTCTTTTGGTTCAGAAGAGTGATATTTGAACATTGGATCAAATAACAGGAAAAAAAAAGAGTTCAGCCAGATTAAAGAGCAAAATAGAAATCAAGGACAGTTCAAAGTATCCATCAATTAAATGTTTTTGATGTGAAGACATTGATTTGTGGTTTCTTGCTGTCTTGTGCCTCTCACTGCTAAATGGAAAGGAGTCAGTTATTCTACAGGCATTGTAACCCATTTGTTGTAGATTATGCAAAGCCTCCTAGAGGGCAGCAGTGAGTAAGATATGAGCTGAGTCGGTGCTGTCTACCGTGGCAGTTAATTTGGTGAGATCCCTTACAGAGGCAGCATTCATCAGGACATGTTTTCCATTCCTTTGGCCCATCAAAGGTTGGATTTTTAGCAAGCAAAGTTAGTGGAAATTACATTATTTAGAAAAGTCAAGGAGAAGGAAATATTCCTTGTCTACTTTATCTCTACCACACCTACCCATAACTTTTGTAGAGAGTGCTTACTTGTCTTCTGAGTTTAGAATGTTAACCTTGAAAGCAGGTACCAATTCACATGTCCATGATGATGATAACTATTTTGAAAAGCACCATTTTCAAAGTACTGTACTTCTCAGGCTTTCAAAGTTATTGTCCTTGAGAAGCTAACATTCTGATGAGGAATTAGTAGACATCCCTAAGTATTAATATTCATTTAAAAATACATAATTCTTTTTTCTGTTAAGAACTCTGAGTCTTCTTTTGCAAGTAATTCGTGCTCTCTTCAATCCTGTTCTTCCCTCAAATAGATATTTTCATTAATAGCCATTTCTTTTCTTTCTATATCTCCTGTCAGTTTTATAAGCTATTGTAAGTCCTTCTCCAAAATAAGGTGATTGGCATATTATTCTTACCATTTTATAGGCAATGGAAGTGTCTGGAAGTGGAAGTGAAACAGATGTGAATAATTTATAAGGAAAATAAAATCCAGAAGTCCTATATTTGGAATATGTGGAGAAAGCAGTTAGGCTACTCTTTCTCTGGTCTTGTTCCTAAAATAAGAGTAGGCTACATTGCTTATTTACAAAATAGGCTTTCAAGCATTTTTCATGAATGGATTTATGTATAGATGAATAGTTAAATTCTGTATAGCTTCAAAGGACTAATGATTGGTTGATAGGACTGACATTTTTAACTCACTGTAAGAAAATGAAACTTCTCAGAAATGGAATATGGGGATTGGTTATCTTTGTCAATGCAAAAGGAGCTGGAAGGCTGATGACACCAGGGACATTATAGATGGGGATTTCCCTACTGGGTCTGGTGATAAGTTATTAATAGAAATATCTAATTAAAGGAAGGAGGTCAGAGTTAAAGAGGAGGAATTCGTTGCAAAAGTGGATTGAGAATCACAATCAAGAAACAAGAAGAGAATATTTTTAAATGGATATCAACACTAAAAATTATTTGTTGATTCCTGGCAATTGCATTAGATAACCTCTGTGATCCAATAGCTTGATGACTCTGCTTTATGGCCTGATGATTCTACTTTTTAGAGGGCCTAAATGTTGTTTTATAAGGCATCAGATAAATTTAAAAATATATGGAAATTTTTTAGGCATATAAGTAAATGGATCTGACTTCTGCTTCTGGTCATGATAGAATGAAATGGATCAGGTTTACCCTTTCGGCCTAACTAGAAAATGAAATAAAACATGAAACAATTTTTGGACAATAGATAACAGAGATCCCTGAGATAAGGAAAATGAAAAAGATGAGCTGATGATTTCTCCCACCTCACTATTGTGGTCTGTTGAGTGTGGAGAGCTAGTAGAATCTGGCAGTGCCTGACAGTCTTGCTCAGTGGAGGAGACATTGCTCAGAGTTCGGGGAGGTGAAAGTGGGCCAAGATTTGTGAAGTAAAATACTGAAGGGAAGGTTGCTGTGCAAAGAAATCTCCAGAGATGTACAGAGGCCCCCCTCAAATCTTTGGCTGAGCCCTGATCTATATGTAGATAGGAAGAAACTACAGAGGCTGGGTAAAGAACCACCAGAAAGAAGGAATCAGAACAAAGCTTAGAGCTAACAGGTGGTTAGAATAGTTCATATTCCAACTAGTTAGAGTGGAAAAATCATGAGGCACTGAATAGTGGCCTCTAAAGGATATTACCTCAGAAGTGGGTCCAAACTGGTCCTAGAATAAAGGCCACTCTGGACCTGTGGTAGCAAAGTTAAATACAAATTTTGAAAGCTTGAAACTGATCCAAGTGACTTAGCTATATCCCAGAACAAAAGCCCAATGATATTTAAAGAAATACAAACATATTCTAGTAATAACAAAACCCAATAACATGAAATCACAGTGTCTAGCATCCATTCAAAAATTATGCAAGGTGGAAGGAAAATACAACTTATTACGAGGGAAAAAACAGTTTCTAAAAATACCCCGAAATGACAAAAATGACAGAACTAGCATAGACTGGAAGGATATTAAAACAGATATTATAAACACACTCCATATGTTCAGGAGTTTAGAGGAAAATTGACATGATGATGAGAAAAATGGAAGAAGTAAAAGACCCAAACTGAACTTCTAAGGGATGAAAAATATAGTATCTGAAATAAAAAAATACATGGGGATCCCTGGGTGGCGCAGCGGTTTAGCGCCTGCCTTTGGCCCAGGGCGCGATCCTGGAGACCCGGGATCGAATCCCACGTCGGGCTCCCGGTGCACGGAGCCTGCTTCTCCCTCTGCCTGTGTCTCTGCCTCTCTCTCTCTCTCTCTGTGTGTGTGTGTGTGACTATCATAAATAAATAAAAAATTAAAAAAAAATACATGGGATTAACAGATTGGACACTACAGAAGAAAAAAAAACAGTGAAGTAGAAGATATAGTAATAGGAACCATCCAAGTGAAACAAAAAAGGCTGAAGAAAGAGGAGTATATATGAGCTGAGGGACCGTCTCAGGCGTTCTGAGTATGTAATTAGAGTCTCAGAAGGAAAGAGGAGATGAGATGTAGGTGGTATCAGAAAAAAAATTTTTTGAATAAATAATGGTAGATTTTCCTAATTTGGAAACTTAATGCTGACAGATCCAAGAAATTCAGCATACCCCAAGTAGAAGAGACACCACACTAAAAAATACAATAACCGAGTTGCTGAAAATCAGTGATAAAGAAAAAAAAATAAAAGCAACCAGAGGAAAAGAGACATATTATGTACTAGAGGAATACATAATGTGTTTCTGACAGAAATACATATAGGCCAAAAGACAGTATAGCTACATTTTTAAGGTACTGAAGAAAATAAAAATCTTGTCAACTTACATTCTTTATGCAGCCAATATATCTTTCAAAAAAACTTTTTTTTCGGACAGATTCTGAGAGAATGGATCACCAGCAGACCTGTATTAAAAAAAAATATTGAAGGATATTTTTTACACAGAATATAACAGTGGAAATTTCGATCTACACAAAGGAATGAAGAGCAGTAGAAATGCTCTCATTTTTTAATATCTCTGTAAGACAGTTGACTAGTTAAAACAAACGTATTGTGGGGTTTATAATGTAAAATATGACAATCAATACAAAAGAAGGGGGAAGTGGAAGTACATATGACTCTAAGATTCTTACAGAGTACATGAAGTGACATAATGTTATATGAAGATAGACTATCATAAGGTAAAGAACTATATTATAAACCCTGGAGCAGGGATCCCTGGGTGGCGCAGCGGTTTGGTGCCTGCCTTTGGCCCAGGGCGCGATCCTGGAGACCCGGGATCGAATCACACATCGGGCTCCCAGTGCATGGAGCCTGCTTCTCCCTCTGCCTGTGTCTCTGCCTCTCTCTCTCTCTCTCTGTGACTATCATAAATAAATAAATTTAAAAAATAATAAAAATAAACCCTGGAGCAACCACTGAAAAACAAAAATACAAACCAAAGAGGTATAGTTAATAAGCAAATAATGAGGATAAAATGGAAAAAAATACTCCAAAGGAGGGCTTGAAAAGAAGAAAGAAGATGCAAAGAACAGATGGGACAAATAGAAAAAAAGAGCATGATGGTAGACTTAAACCCATTGGTATCAATAATCACATTAAATGTAAACGATCTATCCCAGCATGCCTGATACAAATATAACATGAGGCACATATGTAATTTTAAATTTTCTGGTAGTCACATTGAGTAAAAACAAACAAAAAATGGTAAAATTAATTTAAAAAACTTTTAAATTTATTTATTAGAGCATGAGGGGAGAAGCAGACTCCCCACCGAGCAGGGAGCTCCACTTGGGGCTCGATCCCAGTACCCTGGGATCATAACCTGAGCTGAAGGCAGATGCTTAACTGACTGAGCCACCCAAGGTCCCCAGTGGAATTAATTTTAATAACATATTTTACTTAACATGGGATGCCTGGGTGGCTCAGCAGTTGAGCATCTGCCTGTCTCTCTCTCTCTCTCTCTCTCTCTCTCTCTCTCTCTCTGTGTGTGTGTGTCTCTCATGAATACATAAATAAATAAAATCTTAAAATATATATATATTTTACTTAACACAATATATATAAAATATGTCATTTTGGCATTTAATAAATATTAAAATTTTATTAGAGATATGTTACCTTTTCTTTAAAATATAGTACCCATTTTATACTTACAGCATATTTATACTTATAGCACAGTTTGGATTAGTCATATTTTAAGTGCTCAATAGTCACATTCAACTAGTGGCTACCATATTGGACGGTGTAGATTAAACATCCAGTTAAAAGGCACAGCTTGTCAGATTGGGTAAGAAAAACATCTGTCTACAAGAAATCCATTTTATTTATTTATTTATTTATTTATTTAGAAATTTCCTGGATTTTTTTTTCTTTTTTTTTTTTAGTAATCTCTACACCCAACATGGGGCTCAAACTTAAGACCCTGAGATCAAGAGTTGCATGCTCTCCTGACTGAGGCAGCTTGGCTCCCAAGAAACTCATTTTATTTAAGATTTTATTTATTATTTGAGAGTGAGAGTGAGAGCCACAAGCAGGGGAGTAGCAGAGAGAGAGGGGGAGAAGTAGGGAGCTGAATAGGGAGCACAATGTGAGGCTTTATCCCAAGACCCCTGGGATCATGACTTGACCTGAAGGCAGAGGCTTCACTGAGCTACCCAGGCACCCCAAGAAACCCATTTTTTAAAAAATTTTTATTATTTATTTATTTATGATAGTCACACAGAGAGAGAGAGGCAGAGACACAGGCAGAGGGAGAAGCAGGCTCCATGCACCGGGAGCCCGACGTGGGATTCGATCCCGGGTCTCCAGGATCGCGCCCTGGGCCAAAGGCAGGCACCAAACCACTGCGCCACCCAGGGATCCCAAGAAACCCATTTTAAATGTGAGGACACAATCACAAGTAGGTTAAAAGTAAAAGGATAGAAAAAATATTCCATGTAAAAACTAATCAAGAGAAAGAAGTAACTATATTAATATCATACCAAGTAGATTTCAAAGCAAAGAATATTACCAGTGACAGACATTTTGAAAGGGATAAGTTCAAAAGGACTTAATCTAAATATATATAAACCTATAAGAGAAGTTCAAAATATCTGAAGCAAAACTTACAGAACTGAAAGAAGAAATAGATAAATTTATCATTATCGTTGGAGATTTCAGCACTTCTCTCAACAATCAGTAGGAGAAATAGAAAATCATCAAGGATGTAGAAAGCCAGAGTAGGTAGATGGATACCATCTACCCAAATGCTTGTGGGCAAGAAATACTTTGTCCTTTACACAGCACTAAATGTGTCCCATCCCATGTGGAGAAACAGGATGATGCTGCACTTCTGGGATCTTCATTTTCCCTCCAAGATTCTTTCCTTCCTGTCATCCCGTACTACTAATTTATGTGGATGAATTGGGAAAATAGCAAGCAGCCAAGTCTTTATTTCTGGTTTTATTTTGCAAACCCTTGTTAATTATTGTCAGTTGTTTCCAAAATGCAAAAGCACTAGACTGTTGGAATACTGTATTTCTGACTTTTTCCCAGCTAGGGAAATGCCATAAAGAAATGACTAATAGCGTATGTGGGGTGTGAGGAAATGCAGGAGGAATTAAGGTAGAATCTGTATAGCATACTGACTGATGATCAAGCTAACCAGGCCAACCAGTTACCTATTTTTAAGTCTCTGAAAGCAAAGAGGTGTCTTTCAGCTGTTCTGCATCACAATAGCCTTGTGTATAAAGGAAGTATTCTTACTTGATTGATAGAGGGGACTTAGGAAGTAAGACTTAAAAGGACGGGTGGGTGGCTCAGCGGTTTAGTGCCTGCCTTGGGCTCAGGGCGAGATCCTGGGGTCCCAGAATCAAGTCCCACATTGGGCTCCCTGCATGGAGCCTGCTTCTCCCTCTGCCTGTGTCTCTGCTTCTCTCTCTCTGTGTCTCTCATGAATAAATAAATAAAAATCTTAAAAAAAAAAAAAAAAGAAAGAAGTAAGACTTAATAAGGGATATACCAAGGTCATCTGATTTTATTGTGGAATCAGCATCTGAAATTAGAGCATGTAACTCTTTGTCTAACATTCTTTCATAACAAAAGTGGAAATGGGGAATTAGTTGGTAGTGATCAGAGCTTTCTGGTTGTTTCCAAGGAGCCGTTAAATTTAATTTAAATTTAAGTAATGCTCAATAAAGAGAGAAAATGGCTTGTAGAACATTAAGCCCAACTAGACAAGCCTAACACAAGGAATAGGTTTTCCTTAGGAAATAAAAACTCGTTTCATAAGAAGGGGGGGAAAAACTAGAGAAAATGAGATAAATTATTTAAGTGAATATGATGTGTCTGCCATATGCAGTGCACTCTTAACGTGTAGAATAAAATGATCAGAATGGAAATTTTAGTGTTTCAACATGATTCATTGATAGATTCCACATCATTATAGTCAAAGTGTTTCTTAATAGAACAAGTCCTTTTGATAAACCAGGGATTTATGCAGGGTCACAGGGAGAATAGTCATTACGGTTGTCACAACTCCATAAAAATAGGTGTTGCCTGCCTGTCTTTGTCTAAAACTTTAGCAGTGGTTCTAATCATTTGTTACTTGGAATTGCATATGAGAAAAATCCTGGGTATATGTTCACAGTGAGGGATGCAATGCATAGAGCTTACCTAAAGTCTGCTTTGTGTATTAATTAGGTTAGATCTTAGGAGTGAATGATCTTCTGACTCATAGTATTTAAGTGTTACTGCATGGCTGGTCTTTTGGGCATTGTGGTCGACAAGGCTAGATTTAATTTAAACAACCGAACAGGGAGGTCAAGGTGAAAATGTAGAGAAGTAAAACAGGAAAAAGCTTTTTTTGCCTTAAAACTTGTCTTAGTTTCTACTTAGGACCAGTGTTAACGCCCAAAACTTTCAGAATGTTTTTTATTTTTTATTTTTCCTGAGCCAATTAGAAAGGTTCAGTGGGACCTGAGTGGCTCAGTCAGTTAAGTGTCTGATTCTTGGTTTCGGCTCAGGTCCAGATCTCAGGGTCCTGAGTTCCATTGGTGTCAGGTTCTATGCTCAGCAGGGAGTCTGTGGAAGATTCTTTCCCTCTGCGCTTCCCCCAAGTGGGACTTGTGCGCACACTCTCTCTCATATAAAATAAACCTTAAAAAAAAAAAAGAAAAGGTTCAGAGTGTAAAGTTGGAAAGGGTTAAAAGTTAAGATTTTACTGTTAGTGAGATGTTTTCCTTCTAAATGGGTGAGAAAACAATAGTTTGGCAGGTCTACTGGGTGAGAAGGAAGATACAAATAGCAATGGTCATTTATGTCATTGTGGTAACATACAGGAAAAGGATTGAGTCTTTAGTTTAAAAACATTGTAGGCTTTTCTTTTAAAGAGAAGCTTTTCCAACTTCAGCCTGGCAGCTCTTCAAATAAAATCACAAAGGAACAAGACACTATAAACAACAGTCCTATCCCCCAAAAAGCACTGCATAGACAAGCAGGCGCTCATGGCCAAGGCTGTGAAGGCAGCAGGAAGGGCAGATCCTGAGGCACTGGAGCTACAGCAAGCAAACAGACAAGTGTGGGTCCCCAAAAGAGGGACAGGTAGACCAACACTGGCAGTTGTCCCCAGATGCTGGTATATTGGCAAGACAAACAGTAGCACAGGGCTGATTGACCACTTTTAGCCCCCTATTTGTTTTTGTTTGTTTGTTTGTTTGTTTTTTAAATATTTTTTTATTTATTCATGAGAGGCACACAGAGAGAAAGAGAGGCAGAGACACAGGCAGAGGGAGAAGCAGGTTCCATGCAGGGAGCCTGACGTGGGACTTGATCCCGGGTCTCCAGGATCACACCCTGAGCCGAAGGCAGCACCAAACTGCTGAGCCACCAGGGCTGCCCTTAGCCCCCTATTTGAAGGGGAATTTGAGATCTCTTGGGAACTAAGAGAGTCTTACATGCAGAAAGGCTCTCCCTGTGGTGGGGAAAGGGACCCTTGTCTTCACAAAATATAAGCAAATGCTCTATCACTGCTTCTCTTTGATCTTACGCACTGTGATCCCTTCTCTCATTTCTTTTTCCTTCATCTTCAGCCCTCCTCTGTGAGTTGACATGTAGGATTCTTTTTGTTCTCTAACTACTAGCTTGTTTTTTTGGTAGAACTGTGTCTTGGCCAAACTATGGCAATTTTCCTCATTTGGACAGAGTAATAGCTGCAAAACTGAGGAAACTGGGATCTCAGTTCTGCCTCAGATGTCAGATTATACATCAGCTGATGAGGAGAACATTGAGGCCACCAAGCTCTCTCCTACTGGGATACGAGGGAAATGAAAAAGAGCCCAGATCACTCCTTAAAGCTGACTAACAAACTGACTTTGGAGGAGGCCATTTCCCTTGCAGTGGAGAAACCTTGGTTGGAGGTAGAACTAAAGCCATGGAAGAGGGATTCTCAAAGAAAATAGACAATGTGTATCCTAATCATTAGGTCTCTTACTACTTAAGCTGGGTTGGTCTTTAGCTTTATAATCCATGCTCTCAAAATAAAAATGTAAGAATAAGAAACCAAACAACAACAACAACAAAAAAAAAAAAAAAAAAAAAAGGAAACCAAACAACCTGGCTGTGTAAATTTAACTTCATTGGCTTCTGGAACTCTTTCCTCCTAAAAAAAAAAAAAAAAAAAAAAAAAAGGAAAATTATGGATAGCATGATACTCATTTATGTCATTCTTTTTTACTTCAGGTTAATGATCCCAAAGGTGATACCCTTCTGATGGGCACCTAAAGGAGATACATTTCCACGGCTTTCATGTGTTAGATTGTCCTTATCTTTTTGCCTGATTCTTTGCACATTCTGCTGGAGTCCGTATTGCTTTTTACAGTATATGACTTGTTTACCCCATGGAAGGTTTGGCTTACAGTGACTGATGGGTCATCTACCTCTTCACCTCGCCCCTTGGATTGAAGGGCTTAGCCTCATAACATGACTAATATTGTGGGATGAGTAGAATACCAGAGGAATCAATTCCTTCTTGCTGGTTTTCCCTCACTAGAGAATGTAGTTTTATTGCCTAGAAATCTCTGCTTTGTTGGGCAGGTCTTCTACATTCCTGGCTGCCTATCACAAGCCTAGAATTGTCTTTTGGCACCATTGTCCTTGGGGACAGAATTAGATTGAAAACCTCAGTTTGAGAAATCTGTGATCCTAATTAGGTTTTGATTCATGATCATTATTTAAAATAACTGAGCTCCAGGTATCTGTTGGGCATCACACTAGGCAGAGGATCAGCCATGACCCAAGTCCAGAGGGTTGGGCCTGTTGCTCAGTCTTCAGAGATGAAGGCAGAACAGTGTCTTTCTTCAGTCCTAGTCTTCCCCTCCTCCCCCCCCCCCCCCCCCCCACCCTCAGAGCTCTGCTTCATGGCAGTGTGGTTTCCCTGCGACTGCCTCGGCATCTTCATCTATAGGCCCTTTCTCTAGTCTAGACCATGTTTCGGTGTGTTCCTGGCAGTGTTCCCTGCTGCCTACCCAGTATGTAGTTGCCTACTGTTGGGCAGTAGCTCACTGCTCTGGCATCCTAGTGTGTAAATATTTGTCAAAGGACAGGGGCGTTTTCCCATTCCCCAAAAAGCATTCTGAAAAATGTGCCTGTTTTCTTAGTCATATTTCCAAGCTGTGGATCAGTTAGCCCATTCATTCCTTGCAGTTGACAGACACTGGCCTGGCCTCAGCTGGCCACATAAAGTAGGTATGCAGTAACTTCCGGCACAGTAACTTTCAGGCTTTAGTACCAGGGAGTCCTGGACCTAAAGGGGCTGTAGTCGACATAGTCACTATTAGAGAATAAATTGTTTTGTTAATAGAAAGAATCTTTTATCTTCCATATCAAGCATTCAGATCTCTTACAGTCATACTTGATATTGGTGACATATATGGAATCAACAAAAATGAGGAAGCAAACCATATAGATTCTGGAGGAAAACTTGACTCTTCATGTTAGTGACTGGATTTTCATGTCTCATGTAATGTAGGTTTTTATACAACATCCATGTCTGCCTCTGTAAAGATGACAATGTTGAGCTACTGTCAGTTGAGAGGTGTTTTTTTCAGTATAGTGGATGGTTTATCCTGTCACTCAATTCTACTTGAAACCAGAGCCGTTCGCCTCTACAAGCCAACTTATTAGGCTGAAAAGGCAGTCTTTAGTCATGGAACAGTTTTCTGTCTGTGCAAAACCAGGTGACTCACACAAAGGATTGAACTATTGGTCTTTGCTGTATTACACTAAACTGAGCTCAGGATTTATTTAAGTTGCTCACCCATTCCCAGTAGATTAAAGTACCTCTCATGTGTCTCATCAACTGCTTGGTTCCTTCCTTTCCTTTTCTCTTAAGTGTTTTCTTCTAGCATTCCTTCCTCCTCCTTCTCATTTTTGGATCTAATCCTCAGTCTTCTACAGATCTGACCAGCATGCCCCATATGGATCCTCAACCCCATAAGATATCTGTAGATCTGTACATCTACATCTCTATATCAGTTTTTCTGTTTTCACTGTTTATAAGCCCCTCAACCTTCCAGAATTTGATGCAGGGACATGAGGCTTTGGGGTGTTGAAGTCTCAATTGATTACGAAACAATAACATATGCTCTGCAACACAGCAACTGCTTTTCCTTCACACAACACAACTATTTTAGGGACTGAGTATCTATTTTAATACATTTAATTTCTTCCCACAGATCATCAATTTCTACATGAATATGTTGATGGAGCGAAGTAAAGAGAAGGGATTGCCAAGTGTGCATGCATTTAATACCTTTTTCTTCACTAAGTTAAAAACGGCCGGTTATCAGGCAGTGAAACGTTGGACAAAGAAAGTGGATGTATTTTCTGTTGACATTCTTTTGGTGCCCATTCACCTGGGAGTGCACTGGTGTCTTGCTGTGAGTACCTCTCTTACTTTCAATCAAATTTAAAAGAAATCTACGTAATTAATAGAATATAGAGAGGAGTGAGTTTGTAATTTGACATTTTCACTGGGTGATTGTGAGAAAGAATAGTAAAACGTTGGCTAAAAATTGGATAGATCAGTGAACTTCCTGTCAAGAGTGGGAGATACTTAGACTTTGAAGAAAGTTGTGGAATTTCCTTTTCTGGAAATATTTAAAAGGGAGTTGTAAGTCTAAACAGTCTCAAGGAAAGGCATGGGGAGAAAAAGTGACTTCTTAGTGATACTGCCAACTCAGATTCTGTGACTTATTTTCTGCCTAATTATGATTTGCCTTGCATATTTGGTAATTTAATATTTTTATGACTCTTTGAGAACATACATACATTCATTTAATATGTTAATAAAAATATAAAAGTTATCTCACAGTCTATTTTGAATTATATTTGAAAAGCATAAAGCCAGAGTGCCTGGGTGGCTTGTCAGTTAAACATGTGCCTTTGGCTCAGGTCATGATCTCAGGGTCCTGGGATCAAGCCTTGATCGACTCCCTGCTGAGCAGGGAGTCTGCTGTTCCCTTTGCCCCTCCCCCTGCTCATGCTCCCAGCTCCCTTCCTCTCTCCCTCCCTCTCTATCTCAAATAAATAAATAAAACCTAAAAAAGAAAAGCATAAAGCCAAAGAGAAAACTTCCACAGAAAGAAACAAAACCCTGAATATTTTATCATCTTTCTGAAACCCTGTGGCAATGATCTCATTCATCTTATAGTCTCTAAAGAGCGTGTGTGTCTTCACTGTTGTCCACATGGCAGATGGAGAACCTAAATACTAGAAAAAAAGATTTCAGGGCCGTTAATGAGGCCACTCATTACTATTTACATAGTGCTATGTAAATAGTCCCCTTGTTCTTTCCTCTGCAGTTTAAGCATGGTATAGTGCAAAGTATCAATCAAACTTGTCATGGTGCTGTAGGAAATCTGGCAGAAAGTTTCAAATTCCAGGGAAGCATAAGCTGAGAAACTATTTTTCTTATTTTATGAATACACAAATATTTTTATTCCCAGGTTGTGGACTTCCGAAAGAAGAATATTACCTATTATGACTCTATGGGTGGGATAAACAATGAAGCTTGCAGGATCCTCCTGTAAGTAGGGAGTTGAGAACAAAAGAGTTTGGTGTTGGGTGTATGTTGTATTTTTCCAGCTGTTGAAGTCATTTCTTTGACGCCTTTCGTGGAATAATTAAGATTAATAAAGGAAATCTTCATATTGAGTAAGAATGGATATATTATGTGTAAGTAAGTAAAATTTAATAATAATATAATAATACCAAAAAAAAAATACCCTCATGGGCACAACTATTGTCCCAGGGCACTAAAAATAATGAATGAGTCAGTATATACCTATAGATATAGTAACTAATTAGAAATTATCTAATCCAACCTCCTAATTTTTCAGATGAAGAAACCAAGACCCACAGAGGTGACTTTGATATGCTCAGGTCCTACTAGTTAGTGGCTCAACTGGGAACCAGAATGCAAATCTCTTTATACCCCATCTGTTTCTCTTTCCAAAATGCCTATTCCTCACTGTACCACTGTACCACTCTGGTGGCCAGGAGGAGGTAGGTTCCAGAATGGTGAACAGTTTGCACTTAAGAAGAGTGCTCTGTATGAGGTATGCACTCATCAAATTGTAATTTGGATTGAATTTTCACACAGGAGAGTCAAGACTATAAATAGTGAATAACTGCCTTGATATTGGTAGGGAAACCTTCTTCCATGAGACTGAGTTCTAAAGGACCATATAAACCAAGGAAAAGAATCAAAACTCATTCCTTAGGAGGAACAATATGTAGAAGGAATCTGGGTGTCAGAGGCAGAGGTCCTGTTTCTCTTGGGTTGACAGGGTGGGCATGAATTATGGGAGCTTCAGGGGTGGCTTAGCAGTCCAGAGACTCTCTGTCCAACATTAGGTACTGTTTTCCTCAGAAGTATAGACAAAAACCCTTCCTAAGAGATTGTTAACCCCATTCTTAGAGTGGCAACTGTCATCAGTGTTTCCATAGCTCATCTCCTACTCTCCCAATACCTTTAGGCAATACCTGAAGCAAGAAAGCATTGACAAGAAAAGGAAAGAGTTTGACACCAATGGCTGGCAGCTCTTCAGCAAGAAAAGCCAGGTACATCTCCTCTCATCAGGTAGAAATCTTGATATTAGGGTATTTGAAAAGGAAAGGGTTTTATTGCTGAATTCCCAGAGACCTTCTATCTTAGTGTCTAGCCTGACTTTGGCTTGGTTGTTTGGTTCCTTGGGGAAGATAGAGTAAGCTCTTTGTGGAAAATGTTTGCTGATTGGCCCTTGTGGCAGGGGCTTGTCTTTACATCTGTAGGTGTCATGGAAGTCTAAGATAGTCTCCCGTGTGCCTGATGTGAAGATTAATATTAATAGGAAGACCTGACTGAGATGCTCATTTTTTTTCTCTGAGCCTCCATTGTTCTGGGTGAAGGACTTAGAGTCACCTCTTCAAAATTCAGGGAAACCTGTAATATTTATATCCTTTGGTTCTTATTTATAACCTAATAAGGAAAGAAGCTTGGAAAGATGTCACCTTTTTGTTGTTTTCAATCTTTCAGGAAATTCCACAGCAGATGAATGGAAGTGACTGTGGCATGTTTGCTTGCAAATATGCTGACTGCATTACCAAAGACAGACCGATCAACTTCACACAGGTGAGCCGAGCCTTCAGGATGGAGCCCTGTGACCACCCTGCCTCCAGGCTGCCTGGTAGATATTTTTTCCTGCAACTGCTCTGCCTAGGGAACTCTGCCTATGGCTCATAACTTGACGGTTACTGTGCAGACCACATCATAAGAAAAAGACGGGTAGTGATAGGCCACATGCTGGGTTCCCTTACATCACTTGCTGTAGTCAAGGAATCCTGGTCATTAGCAGAGCCTTCTTTAACTGCCTCTTTCTCCCCCACCTACCTCAGATCCTGTAAGAAACTGAACTGGGACTAGAGCAAGTTTTCTTCATTTTCTCTTCATTTGGTTAGCATGTTAGGTTTTGGAACAGGCCACCACTTGAATTCCTAGTGTAATTGGTCATGCTGCCCTCCTCCCCTGCCCCTCGCTTGATGCAGCTGATCAATCTTCTCTTAGTTTGTGATTGTTTATTTCTGTCCATGTGGTACTTCAGAGACCAAAGTGGATTGAGACTAGAGATTATGGCTTATATCCTTCACTTTAAATTAATAGTTTTACCAAACTTTTCCACCATAGCCCTAGGGTGGAGCTAACTCTTGCAGTTCCTATAACTCTTCCCCTAAAATGTAAGCTTTTGATTTTCAGGCCTTAGATCTCGTAGCTTAAAAGTTCAACATTAGAGGACTTGATAGATACCATTCTCAAAATTCTTGGAGACATTTGGGTATAGCCTGGGGACTCCTGGTGGTGTCCAGTAAAATTTGTAAGACTATAGTAGAGATAGATAGCGATAGAAAAAAATTACATGTAATCAAGAATTGAGCAATTTGAAAGACCAGAAATGCAACTGAAGCTATTTTAATTGAAAACCTTGAAAAGGAAAGGAGTTTTGGGTCTAGATGAAAGCAATGAAACAATTAAGGGTATCTCTGTGTCCCTACAGCAACACATGCCATACTTCCGGAAGCGGATGGTCTGGGAGATTCTCCACCGAAAGCTTTTGTGAAGATGTCTCAGTTACCCAACATTGACCTTGTGGGGGACCAGCTCTTTGTTGTCTACAGCCAGAGACCTTGGAAACAGCTGCTCCCACCCCTCTGTTCTTGTAAAGCCCTTGATCCTGGACCAGGCCCTGGCGAGATGCATTCACAAGCACATCTGCCTTTCCTTTTGTATCTCAGATACTATTTTTGCAAAGAAACTTTGGTGCTGTGAAAGGGGTGAGGGACATCCCTAAGCTGAAGAGAAAGACTGCTTTTCACTTCTTCAGTTCTGCCATCTTGTTTTCAAAGGGCTCCAGCCTCGCTCAGTCCCTAATTTGGGGGCCGAGAGAAGCTTGGACAGATTCCTGGTTTCATATAAACTCTTGTTGTTAGGCCTTACTAAGAGGTAGGAAAGGGCATGGGCAAAAAAGTAGGGATGAAAACCACCAGCATATACACGCACACATACATACACGGAGGATTTTCAAGATGTGTTGTCAGGAAAGTGACTGTAAACTTGGACTTTGGGCCACATGCATAAGTCCCTCTAGGACTTCCCTATTTATATGCCTCTTTGTGAAATCCATCTGCTTCTGTACAAGGCTGTTTTATCATCTGTAGCTTCCTCCTATCCTGAGGCACAACACATGCGCCCTAGGTGGACCCCAAAGTCCCAGGCAGTCCTTTCCTTAAAGCAGGGGTTTGCATGTGCTCACAACACATGATATGGAGAAGAACCACCCAGGGAGCGGTTTAGTGGAGCAACAAAGGCACCACTTTTACTGCCGCCTACTTCTGACCAAGAAGAAGGACCTCAGTCTTTAGCATAAAATTCCAGCATTGGATGAATGCAGGTCTAGTTTGGTCTGTGGCTAGTTTAAATATGTTTCTAACCACAGAGAATTTTATATATGTATATATACACACACACACACACACACATATGTATATGTGTGTGTGTATATATATATATATATCTCAATCACAGGGATATGTGTTTTTTTAAAAGGCTGAATGTGTTTACCACTTTAGCCTTAGATTTATATCCATTTTCCAAATTTAGCTCTAGCACGCACAGATCCCAGCCCCTATGTGTAGGGTGTTTGTGGACTTCCTAACAATATTTTGAGGCCTGGATGAACTTTGGCTTAGGGGTAGAGGTTACAGAGGGAGGCAAGATTTTCAACTGGAAAACGGGTGGAATTTGGACTGATCAACTTGAGACTAAAAAACTGCTATTCCTTTTGTTCTTTCTAGCATCTCCCCCACCCTCTGAGCGCTCCTCAGGCTAGATAGTGAAACGATCCAATGCCAGTGTCATTTTGTACTTAAGTTCCAAAATAGGAACGTTTTATACTTTTTTCTGTATTGTAATAGGTAGTTTTGTATGAAATATTTTCTCTTCTTCCCTTGTACCCCATCCTTTCCAACATTGTGCTTTCTCTCTGGGCTTATTTGAAAATTTTACTCTGTTTTATACCAAGCTTGTTTAGTACATTTTTCTATGTTTTACCACAGGTTACAATTTGAAAAGAAAACTATTTTTTTTAAATATTCCATTGTTAACTGAATGTTACTGTTTCCACTCCAGCAACCAGATGTCCTACCTTTTTCATAACTGCCTGCCTTTTTTGGGGAAGACCACCTTTCTTTCATTCGTTTGTTCATTTCCTTCCTTCCTTCCTTCCTTCCTTCCTTCCTTCCTTCCTTCCTTCCTTCCTTCCTCCGTTCCTCCCTTCCCCCCCTTCCTTCCTCCCCTCCTCCCTTCCTTTCTTGTGTTTTTCTATAGGAAATAAATAGCTTTCTATTTATGAGTTGCTGAGACCTTTTCACATTCTCTTTTAGAAAACTACAGTGTGCAGGCTCATTGTAGAACTCCTGCACACAGATTCTTGGTACTTAATGTATTTCAGTGACAATTTGAAAGGTGGCAGTATGGCATAGATTTGGACTAGGAATCAAAAGACCTGAGTTTTTCAGATGCTCTTGCTATTGTCTGGGGGACTCAGAACAAGATAGTTGTCTGTATTTATTGTTTGTCCATTTAGATAACAACATCTGTCTTACCTTCCTCACAGACTTTTTGTATAGACCAAAGCAACAAATATTTATTGCCATGTATAACAGAAAATGAAACATGCAACAAAAGCACTTTGAAAAATATATAAGGAATTGTTGAGCCTGTCTGAACGTGGACCCCCTTTCTGACCAATGCATTTTTGTACAAGGTGAAGTTAGGATCCTGAGACCACTCTACATGGGTGGACCAAGCTGAGACAAAGGTTGTGGCCCAGGGTGGCTCAGTGGGAACCAAATATAGACTTCTCTAGTGGGCCATTTTTCCAGAGGACTAGCCAACAAAATCAGGACTAGCATCTGGAAACTTAGTTTCTCCTTCATTTAAGGGTGGGCTTTGATGACTGGGGAGGGGATAAGGAGGTTCCTGCATTCCAGTGCCAAGGGCATGCTATGAATATTTTAGTTTAACTGCTTTAAACTAAAGCCTATTGCTTTCCTTTTCTCCTGTCTTTCCTCCTTCCCTGTGTTCAGTGCTCATAATCACCTACCTCCCTTTAAAAAGGAACACTTGAGGGATAATTAACTCTATCTAGATACAGAGCCTTCAACAGGAACCACAGCCCCACCAATCACTCCTGGACCCTGTAGAGAAAATCAGAACATTTGAAAATACATGGTTCAAGGCATGGAGGTTAGTTCTGTCCCATTTGTTGCTGGGCACCGACTGTTGCTCCTGGGTGTTTGGGGTTGGATGTAAGAGTACTTTCACCTCCCTCTCTCCCTCATGGAGGCATTGTGTGAAGTGACTCCTCTCTCTATATATGAGGTGCTTCATACTTCCTGTGGTTTCAGCTCTTCTTTAGCTCTTATAATTGTGCCAGCATTTTCTACCCACTGCAATGTTAGCCCCAAGTTTTAGTGTCCTGTAGCAGAAACAGGTGTTCTGAAAAAGCACTGCCAGCAACCCCATCCCATAGTCTGTCTATCACCACCTGGTTTTACATGGCTTATAAAAGGCTTAAGAAGAGGGAGAGGATTCACTTGAGAGCCCCCGTTTTTTTAATGTTTCAGCCTCTGGTCCTGTGCCATCCCTCCAGCTCTCAGATAGATCTTGCCAGAGTAAGAGAGACAGACGATTGACCCTTGGACTTTGTCTTCTACCTTGCTCCACCTGGATGGGCCAGGGTGAGGTGGAATATGGATGCTCAGGCCCTGTCGATGACTCAGACAGGCTACAAGCTGAACTCCTGGGAAAGTTACCATATTTCCCTGCCCAGGGGGACCTACCCATTGCTTCAAATTTTTTCTAAAATGTAGGGCTCAGCCCAGCATCTCTCCTTAGATCCCAGAGCCTTACATCACCTGTGCTGAATCCTGACCTCTTGTAAGAGTCCATGACTATCACTCCTGGCTTTGGAGGTGAGGAGGGACAATAAGGGTATGTGGGGTCACTTACCTATCATAAAGGTAAGGGAGACCTTACACATGAATCCCTTGTGAGATAGAAAAGAGAAACTAGGAGACAGAGCCAGAGGGTAAACCTTGAGATAATATTAGTGCAGGCTGCCTCTCTGGGCTGTCAGGGATAGGGCAGGGATAATTCTGAGTGGTTGGACCAGATCTAGGGTCTTGTCAGAGCCCAAGATTCTGAAATGTTGAGGGCTATAGTTCTGCATGGAATAGAATTCAGTCAAGGTAGGGATTCAAAGTTCAAGTTTAAGGCCAGTGTTAATATGGCTTGGTCTTACAATTAAAGCCCAGTCAGAGTCTTACTCTAATGAGACAGATCATAGCTGTTGACTTCTCCATTTTCAGCTGACAGGTAGCTATCAACTGCTTACTCCTGGAAATTATCCTTCTATTCCACAGAACATCAGTGTCCTGAAGAAAAAGTGTGGGAAAGTGATGTAAAGGAGCCCCGAGTCTTCAGTCTGCTGAGCACTCCTCATTCAGTTTACTCCTGTGTCCCTTTCACAAGTACCTACAGAGCACACACACCCAAATCCCATCTCCCTGAAGCCTTCCCTGATCATATTATCTTAAAATCTCTTATTTGGACAGCTGTAGCCCTTAGAATCAGAAAATGTTATAACTCCACATCATACTATTTGTAATCTGTCTTTCACATCAGGAATGGACTGAGGGCTGTTGCCAGAAGGCAGGTTAGTGATTTGGCGCTTTTTCTTCAAGCCAGGAGTTCAAACTGCTTCTCAGGCCAACCAGGGAGGAGTAGGGTGACTGCATTAAACATTGATTGAGAAAGACCGCATTTTGAAGGTTGGGGAAGGAGGACTGCTTATGGCAGCCTGCAGTGAGCCACTGCACCTGGTTTGTGGCCCCAAACCTAATGCCTCAGCCTGCCCTTACACCTTTTCCTTGGCAGTTTAGCATGCCTTCCCGGGATCTTGGTCTCCGTCCCAAGGACCTAATCATAGTATTTTTTTTCTAACCACACATCTTTCTAGTCTTCTCCATCTTTTTTATTTCCAGTGTTGTTGTACATCCCTTGTAGATTGAGACTGTGAGTCCCTTTCTGCCTTGTGCTTTAAATGGGACCACTTTATGTGCTGCCTGTGTCTTGTTTATTAGCCAGAGCTAAGTTCCTGGAGGTCATTTGCCTCCTCAGATACTCTGGGGAACGAACCCTTTACAATGGGTGTCTAATAAGCATGTGTTTAAGCCCTGGATTTGAGGGCCCTGGAGGGTAGAGTGAAAAGATGGTTTGACCAAGGAAATAAAAGTCACTTGTCCTCAAGGACCTTAGAGTCTAACTAATTTGGAGGTGATGCAGACACCAAGCAACGGACCTTATCCAGAAGGCCAACTCCTAGGCACCTGGTCCAGTCGGAAGCTGGATGTGGATGATGGAGGGACAGAGGTGGAGCTAAGTCAGGGATGATACTGCATTTATCCACCTGTGCGTGACTCTCCCTAATTCTTAAAAGTTGATTTATTTAAAATAAATTCTGTGGATTTTGCTTTTTTGCGCTGACTGGAAACTCCCTGGTAAAAAGGGACCTGGTGGTGTTTGTCTCTCTAAGACTGTCTCTCTGTCTCTTTGACTGTTTATTCTGTCTCTGTGTCTGTGTCTCCTGATCCAAATGGGACCAGTGATTGGATCCTCAGTGTGGTCTGGATTCCTGAGTCCACCCCTTAACCAAGAGTCTGAATACTGTTCATTCATTCATTTCATTCCACATACCTGGAATTGAAGCCTGGAACGCAAATAACATGCAAATCCATGGCTCCCTGGCACTTTTTAAAACCAGGCCTGTCTGTGGAGCTGGCCAGAGGGCCCTCCTGAGCCAAACACACAAGTCAGGACTTCCAACCCACTCTGCTAACAACATCCCTTGTCTCCTTGCCCCTCTCCTGCACCCCTTCCTCCTCACAATCTAACCTCTCTACCTGTAAAGCTCCTACTCCAGAGAATAAAACATAAGAAAGCACCAGCTTCTGGAAAATCTTCCACTGTGTTGGTGAAATGATTTTATCTGTGTGAGAAGAGTCCCTTGTAGCCTCCAGGACATTCTTGAGTTCTAATAGTTTTCTAGGCACGGTTAAGATTTTTCAACCCTAAAAAAAAAAAAAAAAAAAAAAAAAAGATTTTTCAACCCTTTGAAAATGATTGGAGCGAAAGGGAAGTCTTCAAGTCATTCTTATTTTCTCATTCCTGTATGTGGTTAGGGATAGCTGACGATTGCGTGGATCTGCAATGTCTGTCACCAAACAGGGAGAAGACTCCTTCAAAGTGGGACCTGGACTGGATTGTGAGTCAGTCAGTGTCTGTCCCCAGGGGCTCCAGGGGCCCTGGTGTCATCTTGCATTACAGAGGGTTACAAAGGGCCCAGTGGGGGGAAGGTGGGGAGGCTTGTTCTGCTCTTCAAGGAATTTGTGTTTCAGACACTTCTGAACTCCAGGAAAACTGTTTTGCTTCCTTGCGTACCTGTGCCCCATTTCCCATCAGCCTATCACTGGGCAGTGATGGATGCCTGCGATGGCCTACAGGGGCCCTGCACTGTGGGCCCACCACCTCCAAACAACAGCTTCCCCTACCCCTCAGCCCAGGCTCATTGGTCTTTGGCCACAGGGGCCTCCTTGGTGTTGGTCTGACAAATCTAACTTGCTTCCACCTCACAGGGGTTCTTCCTATTTGCTGTGTCTGGAGGGCTTTCCCTCAGATCTCCTCCTCAGGCCCTCACCACCTCCAGGCTCTGGTGCAGTGTCATCGCCACACGCTCCCCAGCTCCGGTACCTTCATTTCTTCTCCGTAGCATTTCATATCTGACTGTTTTATTGATGATGTGGGAAACAAGAAACAAATTTCCTTCCTACTTTGCAGCCCATGAACAAGTCTTTGAAACAGGCAGGATGACCTTTCCCTGGAAACTCAGCTGCCTTGATGTTGACACTTGGTAAGGGCAAAGAGCAATCTTAGCCCCACTCCTCAGGATCCTGTGAGTCTACTTTGACATACAGAAATTCCTTTGGAAACATCCTTTATCTCTGCCCCCCAAGATCTATGTTGGCAGTCATCCTCCAAGTGTAGGACCCGCCAATTCACATCTTGAAGGGTCTCATGACTGAGTTTTTACTAACAATAATAACATTTTCCTAACAATAGCTAGCCCCCTCAGGGTCCCAGAAACCTTGTGTCCGAAATACCTTGGAGCCTTGTGCTGTCCCTGACCCCCTCCCAACTTGAAAGTATATAATCCGTCACTCCCTCACAGCCCCAGTGCAACTCTTTCTGCCATCCTGTCCCGGTGCTGTAATAAAACCACCTTTTTGCACTGAAAACATCTAAAGCTCTCTTGGCCATCCACTCTGAAACCCAACAATTCTACATCAGTTTACTCATTTGTTTCGTCTCTTACTAAAATTCTGTTCATGCTGTGTCCTGGGTGCCTATGCTTTCCTTTTTTGACAGCCTCCCCCAGATTCAAGTCCTCACCTCCTGTCTGCTTTACAGTGTGTCCTACCCAGGGTCCCTGGCTTCATTTTTTTTTAAGATTTTTAAATTTTATTTATTCATGAGGGACACAGAGAGAGAGAGGCAGAGACACAGGCAGAGGGAAAAGCAGGCTCCATGCTGGGAGCCCGACGTGGGACTCCATTCCGGGTCTCCAGGATCATGCCCTGGGCTGAAGGCGGCGCTAAACCGCCACCCAAGGATCCCTGGCTTCAAATGCATCATCCATGTAGCAGTTGGAGCTACCTTCTAACAATATTAACAATAGGAATAAGCATTTATTGGGGCCCTGGTCCCAGCCATTTGTGCCAAAGACTTTATATACATTATCTCATTTAGTCCCCACGAGTATATGATGTAGGCACTATTATCCCCATTTCTCAGATAAGAAAACAAGCTTAGGGATTGAATAAGCCCAAAGTCTCAGGCTGTCAGTGATAGAAACAGGGACTCCATGGCAAGAACATGTCTCCAAAGCCCTTAAAAGCCCCATGACCTGCTGCTTCCACACAGCCGGCACTGTTTCATCTTGACAGGCTGAGCACATTGTGACCTGGACATCATGGGGGTTTTACCCGTGTGAAACCAAAGAAGAGAACCTTCCATGGGTCTGCAAAGGCTGACCCCCCCTCCTTTTGTTTCATGAACAGGATTGAGATCCTTGCCTCTTCACCTTAGATTGGAGGGTCAAGGGAAATGGTGGGGTCCCTCTGCCTTTGAATTCATTTCTTCTTAGTTTCACCAGAAAGGGGTACCAAGGAATTCCCTTCACCCCTCCCACAACAAACCTTTCTCCTACTGTCTTTTGCCTCCCACTCTTATCCCCAACTCTGGGCTGACTGCATTAGCAAAACTTTTCCTTTGAGGCCTCTGGTTCTAACCTAGAAAGGAGGAGGGCTAAGGATGGGAGTATGATGAGGAGGGAGATTCCAAGCAGATAGAGCTCATCTCCACAGGAGCTCAGGAATCAAGGGTGTGTGTGTAGGGCCATTTGGAGACATTTCTGGTGCTCCACAGTGTTCCATTTTTTCTTTTCACTTCTTTCTGTGTCTCCTGCTCTGTCCCCTCAGTATGGAGTTTCCTCTGCCATTCCAACTGGTTTGAGAATCTCAGGAATGCGTAGCCCTGTGCCCTCCTGCTCCCCCACCCCCACCTCCGTACACAGAGCCCCTGTAGAGGTGGAACTTAGTTCAAGCTAGAGGCCCAGGGGGGAGGGTCCTGCTCTTTTACTGGAGAAGAAAGACAACACACACACTCAACCCTTCCTCCCACCCTCTCTCCGATTTCTTCCCCAAAATCAGTCTGCCACTTTCAGCTTCCTTTTAAATAGACTGGCCTTTCCCACCCTCACCCCTCACTGGGGGCCTCTCTTGATGGTAATTACTCCTAATTGTTTTCTCTTGGCTCACAAGGCCTTGCCTTGCCTGCCCTGAGCCAACAGCTCTGTGTCTGCTCAGAAAATGGGCTCAACTGAGACCAGAGGCAAGCCTCTTTGGGTCTCAAAACTCTGGCTTTCTAGATCTAATTCAGAGGGCAGCTTTGACCATGGATACACGGTAAGGAAAGGCTGCTGCTTGGCTTCTCTTAAGGCAAATTGCAGCAGGAAATAGTGATCCAACTTTAGGAGCATGTTCCAGCAGCAAGGCCCCTGGAGAAGTTCTAAGCATTTCCTTCCATGAAGAGCTCAGCAGCAGAGATCATCTATTGGGCCCGGCCTCTCCTGAATGGGGTCTCTGAGCCCTGCAGCTGTGGCCTTGGTGGTGTGGAGTTTCCCATCTTATCATCCAAGCCCTTTCTCCATCAAGGACCAGCCCCTGCCCCCTCAAAACCTCCAGCCCCAAACACCCCTTATGCCAGGGGGGTGAGGAGGCCTTTTGCCAGAGCTTGAGATGAGACCATCACAGTCACACACATACACACATGCACATACACATATAAGCATGGATGCTTTGTGCTGCTCCTGCCCAGTGCCCCCAGCTTCCAGATCAACACCAAGGTAACTGGTGGTAGGAAGGAAGATGAGGGTGAGGGAGGGGGACTGTGGATGGTAGGGGTGGACATACACCCACGGCTTCCTTTTCGCTGAGTAGGACTGCTGACCCTGATTCATTCTAACCCACCCCCCTCCCCCCGAGGAAGGTCCTTAGTAGTCCTATATATACCCCTTGGAAAAGGATTTTGGGGTGTAAGCCAGAGAGAACAGGACATAGAAATGTTTAATTAATTAAAAAATCCCCAAGTGCCTACTGTATGCCAGGTCCCTGTGTTAGGTGCTAGAAATGGCCTCATTCTCCCAGTCCAAGTACATAATGCTTTGCTCTAGTCCCAGCCTAAAACATTTTGTCCCCAGGCCCTGTTCTGGCATCACCATTAGCCTGAGCTTCATCTCTCTCCACCCTCCACTCTTCCCTGACTCATTGCTACTTTGCTCAGCTGCAGAGCACATTTTCTGGTGAGCACAGAAGCCTCTGCTAGAAGGGGCCTGAGGAACGGACATGAGCATGGAGGAAAGGCCAGTTTCCAACCCCAGGCCTTCAGGGAAGTCTCAAAGATGTGCAATAAAGGGTCTGAGCTCAGAGATTTTCTTTAGATTCAGGGGTAAGATGACTGCACCTTCTAGACCTAGGTCTCTCCTTCCTTCTTTCCCATGATTGGATCAAGGAATCAAGTTTGTTTTTGTTTTTTAACTTTGGTTTAACATTTTTAAAAAAATTTTTAAGTAGGCTTTATGCCCAATGTGGGCCTTGAACTCACAACCCTGAGATCAAGAGTCGCATGCTTTACTGACTGAGCCAGCCTGGTACCCCCCAAATTAGGTTTGTATCTGAATATCTACTTGGGTCTAAGAGTCTTCATTTATTTATTTATCCATCTTATCCATCTACCCATTTGCTTATCTATTCAACCATTCACTCATTTATTCTTTTAGAATCCGCTCTGTGCCAGGCACTAGGAAGAGAAGGATGAATATGGTATGGATGTTGGTCTCTGTGGGCCTATTCTTTGGTCTCCAGGCTATCGCTCCTGGTCTCAGCTACTGTCTCAGAAGCCAGGTCTCCCTTCTCCCCTCACATGGGGGACCGGATTCCAGCTGAGGAGGTCTCCCAATAGGTAACTAGGAGTCCTAAACCAGAGGCCACTAGTAATCAGGGCCAGTCAGGGGAATGGGGGCCAGCCTAGTGGTTGGAGGGATGAAAAAGGCACTCGGCCAGGCCACTGAGCCCATCACTGTGGTTTGGCTTCTTTGGTGAAAAAATAGCCAGTTTGGACAAGTGTCTCCCTGTGTCCTGAGCTCTGGGTCGCTCCCAGACAGGAGTCGCTCCATTAAACAAACCGCAGCCAAGGGCAACAGGGGCCCAGAGAGGACTAGAACGGGGAGTGGGAACATGGGGCTCAGGGCAGGACCTGAGCCAAGCCTGTCCATCCCAGGCATAATGGTGCAAGGGAGGCCTGCTTGGTTGGGTTGGAGGTATGAGGATGCATCACGGAGCTGCAGGTGAGAGGGGAAAGAGTAGCCAAACCCAGATTCATGACAAAGACGGATACACAGAGTATAGAACTGAGACAGCCCAGAGGTAATTAGGATCAGCGATCTAGAGTCTGTCTTAGGGCATTAACTGAAGAGTTTTCACCCAAAAGTACCCAGAGAGGTAACAGGAGGTTAACAACAGGATTGAGGGTAGAAGGTTATGACAGCACCAGACAGGGCGTGTGTATGTACTCGATTCATATATGAGTTTGAGTCTTTATATTTCTTCTATGTCTTCTACTTCATTCTAAAATCAGAAGGACTCAGAGTGGTTTGGGCTTCTCCAGGCCTCTCCTCCCCTTTCCACATGTGGCTGAGGGTGAGTTAATGGGACCTGTACACACAGAGGCTCACACAGCCTTGAAGACAGAGGCCCATTCATACCAGGACACTGCAGCACCTCTCTCCCGGGCTGGCCTGCGGTCCTGCTCCTGTGGCACCAACACGCACAAGTAAGAGACGTGCGCCTTTGCACATGCAACTTTGCTCTCGAGCACACACATACAAAGCCACACTCAAGCTCTATTAACCCTTTACTACCGCGTGCAGAGCTTCTGGGCTCTTAGTGTGGGCTCTGGCTTTGCCTTCCTCAATCCCTTTTACCCAGCACAGGACCCACCTGAGTTAACCCTTGAACAACTTCCTCATGACCCCAGGGAGCCCACGTGGGCTTGCACAGCCTCCCAGTGTTCAAGAAGGGGAGTGAACACAATCTCAATCAAAGAACAAGATGGAAGCATTTCCTTCAAGAGCAAGGACTATTACAATCTGGGTTCAAGTCAGAGCTATGCCACCTGCAAGCTGTGGGTCATCAGACAAATCATTTAACCCCTCTGGGCTTCACTCTCTGAACAGTGAGATGAGTAGAGGTAAACTTGAGGTCCAGAGAAAAACCTACTAAACTTATATGCAAACCTACTAAAATTACAAGTTAAAATTCTACATTTTGCTGGAAAGAGGTTTCAGAAGATTAGCCATCTTCTCATAGATCCATTGCACCCTCTCAAAACTTAAAAGATAAAACTTTAGTTTTATTATTTTAAAAATCATTTTATTATTTTTTCATCATGGTAAGTGTACTTTTTAATCTCTATCCCCTATTTCACCCATCTCCCCACCCACATTCCCTCCAGTAACCATAAGTTTGTTCTCTATAATAAAAGGTCTGTTTCTTGGTTTGTCTCTCTTTTCTTTTTCCTTATTTGTTTTGTTTCTTAAATTCCGCATGAGTGAGGTCATATGGTTTGTATCTTTCTCTGACTTATTTCGCTTAGCATTATACTCTCCTGCTTCATCCACATTGTTGCAAATGACAAGATTTCATTCTTTTTTTACAGTGGAATAATATATGCCACCTCTTATTTGTCCATTCCTCTGTTGATGCACCCTTGGGCTGATTCCATAGTGTGGCTATTGTAAGTAATGCTACAATAAGCATAGATTGCTTTGAATTAGTGTTTTTGTATTTGGAAGGTAAATATCCAGGAGTGGGGTTACTGGATCAGTATCAAGTAGTTCTATTTTTAGTTTTTTGAGGAATTTCCATACTGTTTTCCACAGTGGCTGCACCAGTTTGCATTCCCACCAACGGTGCAAGAGAAACGAGTGAACTTCTTGAACATTCCATCTATATGAGTTGAGTGCTTGTAAGTGACACAAACATGGCCATTGAAAGTCCACTCAATCATCTAAGGTCAGTGTCAACGTCACCCTGTACCTAGTGCCTGAAGTTTTTTCACATGACTCCCACTCCTATCTCCCCAGGCTGGGGAACTGCATACCTTATCACATCCTTGAAGAGCCCAGCTCAGGCTCAGCTGAAGCTTTCTCATCTAATGGACCATTTGCTGGGATGGGTTAGACTGGAGGGTCAAGCCCAGCAGGGGTCAAGAGGAAAGAGCGAATAGGGATAGATATTAGGAATAATAATTATGATACTGATGTTTATTGAGTGCTTACCAATGTGCTAGGTATTGTGTAACCAACTGATGAAGTGAATAATATCATCATTCCCATTTTACAGATGAGGAAATAAGTTCAATTGAAATTGTCAATTGCTCAGGATCACTTGACCAGTAAGTGGTAGAAGCTAACACTGAAAGCAAGTCTATTTGACTCCGAAGTCTTTTAAAAGAGAAGGAACGAGAGGGCATTGAGGGGACGGCCCCATCTCTGGTGACATTTCAGGTGAATTGAGTACCTCACTGCAGTGTTTGGGGCACAAAGCTGCATCAGAAATCCCCTTTGGGGAGAAGGGGCCAGAGCCAGCAGTCTGCTTGAGCCAGTCCTTGGGGGTATGAGGGCAGCAAGCAGGCTGGGCCGAAGGCATTGGCTCTTTGGGGCTTTTGCCAGGGCTCAAAGGCCTCTTTGTTCACTGCTCTGACTTCTGCAAAGAACTCTCCACCCCAGGGTCCTCAGGGACCTTGGCCTGCTCCACCAGCATACGAGGGTCTCCAGTGCCTCCCACCCTCAGCCAGAGAACAGCTAGGGAACAACGTGATGCCATGGGGACTCTAAAAGGGTGGGTGGCTTAGGGACCAGGGCAGGACTACAAGCCAGAAGGGGTGGGTGGGAGGGACTGGGTCAGGGGCTGCTTGCTGGCTACTCCCCAAACACATTTTACTTCTCTGGAGGCAGAGAATCAAAGAGTTACTACCTGTTTATTTTTTCGTTACTTAAAAGATTTTTGCAAATTCTTACCAATTGCTGTTAAAGAGCTCAGAGCACCCCACACCACCACCACTTGTTGATACAGTTCCCCAACCTCTTCTTCCCACAATCCTCCCCATTGCCCCTTCAGCCTCTGCAGTATCACAGAGAGCAGGGAGAGGGGCGCCTGGCTGACTCAGTCAGTGGAGTATACAACTCTTGATCTCAGGGTCATGAGTTCAAGCCCCATGTTGGACATACAGCTTACTGAACAAAGAACAGGGAAAGTGTGAAAACGTGCCGGTTGGATTCTTGATGGATACCCTTGCACTTAATTCCAGCCACCTTGTCCCTAGACTGGAGTCTAGAAGGAACCAGAGAATACAGGAAGGAGCCCTGGTCCCAAGGAGCTCTGGAGAAAAGGGTTGATCCACTAGGGAGGGGGACTCAGGGCAATCTCCAGTTTCTTTGCTCCCCTACTGGACATTCCTAACACTTCCCTCTGCCTTCCCTTCCTAACTTCACTGTTTTGCCTTGCCCCTTCTGGATTTGGACTGCACCTCCTTCCTGAGGTGAACATGGTGGTCATTGTTGCATTTCCCAAGCCTGGGAAGAATCTGACTTACACCTCTGCCACAGCCTCCATTTCTGTGGCCTTGTTTCCTTGCCCCTCGCCCCGCCCCCCACCCCCACACCTTGCAAGGGATGGCATGAGGCTATTCACAGACAGCATTCATTCCTCCCCACTCATGAAACACCTTTTTCCAGTGTCCCGGTCTCTGCTCGCAGTCACTTCCTGCTCCAGCACAGGCATCTTCCCAGCCTGATAGGATGGCCCAATTTCACAGACAATTCCAGAGGTTTCCTCTCAGTGTAGAGCAATGTGGCCTAGGTACCCAGGGACCTGAGGTGGTCCAAAGGCAGCTAGAAACTTAGGACACCAGTAGTGAGGCAACACCAAATAAAACATTAATCATTTCATTTCCAATATTCGACTTATTTTAAAGCTTGGAAGTAATCATCATGATGAAAGTCAAAACTGTTGGACTTCACATTTACTTTATCATTAGAATTGCTTCTATTTCGAATACCAATCTTTTCAGAGCTGGCTCTTGTAATGGTTTTAATCCAGTTCCAAGGGCTCTGCATTGTCCCTAAAGCAAGAGGAAAAAAAGCATCCTAGAAAAGTCAGCCCTCTGTGGCCCCAAAAAGAAGGGTAGAGGGATAGCAGGGTTCCATAGGAAAAGGGCATAGGATTGGGGCCCAGGGCCTTAGGTTCAACCCCAGAGCCATCATTTGCTACCTGCGTGACCTTTGGCTTACACTCTCTGAAGCTCCATTTTCTCCTCTCTAGTTGGGCATAAAATAATCCCACTGTCTACTTCAGCAGATTGTAATGAAGGTCAAATGGGCTTGCAGATGTCAAAGCACATTGAAAATAGTCACAACATCAACATTAATCATCATTAGAGTAAAGAGTGGAGGGAACATCCCAGAGAGACATCCCAAAGCTTAATGGTGGCATCTTGTCCATCCCTCGGTCTCAAGCCCAATCCGAACTGTGCAGGAAAGGAGACTCCAGGCCTTCTCTCTAATTCTGGCCTCATGGCTTTGTGAGAGTGGTCTCTATTGCCAAAGAAGCACCTTTGGTTACCTGAACAACAATGGTTTGAGTTTAACCATGACACATTTCCGGAAGGCCTCCCTTTGTTACTGACAAACACAGCTCCTCTGGTCTCCAAGGGAAGTGGACCCACTTGAGGAAGCCCTGACCAGGTAGCTGTTGATGGGGACTGTCGCGTCCAGGCTCACCGCCTTCCTTCTGGCCGGGGCAGAATGTGGCCCACTGTGCAGTTTCTATCCTGTGAGCACACCGTCACAGCCCACCAGTTGAAAATTGGCTCTCCTTGGATGGCCCTCAAGCCTTGAATTTTTTTCAGCTGCTCTCACCAGCCCCACAAATGAATTTATCTTCTCTGCTTGTGCCGTTTGGCTGTTTCTGTTTCAGGGAACCGTGGGTTCAATAAGCTCCACTGTTCTACCCAGCTGGCCAAACAGCCTCGTCTCTGTTTTCCTGGCCAGACCCTGGGGCCTGGAGTCCTGCCTCCGGGAATTCCAGAATTCGAGAATGTTAGAGCTGGAAGAGACCTCAGCCCTCACCCAATCCTGCCCTAACCGCTGTACCGATGGGGAAACTGAGGCCCAGGGAAGGGAAGGCTTTGGAAGTATGAAACGTCAGCCTTTCCTTCCAGCTTAGCTCATGCAGGCAGCAGGCCTTTCCACCAGCCCTGGCCTGCTGGCCTGCCCCCCACGGAGAGCTCAGACTCTCTCAGGCAGCCTACCCTGTTGTTGGAACCACAGGAATGTTCTTCCTAATACTGGGCTAAAGTTGGCCTTGTAACCCCCTTTAATGCTCACCTCTCTGTGCAATCGCCACGGAGATATGACCAGCCTGGACACAACAACTGGAAATCCATTCACCCTCAGAGGGAGTAGAATAGACTGTCTGGGACCATTGTCAGGCAGCCTCTGCCCACAAGGCGGGAGAGAGGGCCCACCACCCTGATCACAGGGACCTGGATTCAGTTCTGCTCTGTTGTTTCAGAGCTGTGTGATGATGAGTGTGTTACTTAACTTGCTCAAGCCTCAGTTTCCTCATCCGTAAAAATGGGGGGTAGTGGTACCTGCCATCTCTGAAGGCTGCTGTGAGGATGCAGGGAGATGCCGTGGAAAGGGATTTGGCATGGAGCTGGTGTGCGGTCAGAGCGTAACCGCTGTGGGGTTCCTTGGTGCTGTTGGAAGAGCTCAGGCTCTAGGTTCACATTGCCTTCGTTTGAATCCCAGCTCCTTCGCTTTTTAGGTAGCTTACTCGGCTTTGGACGATTTGCTTAGCTTCCCTGGGCCACCTATTCTGCATCAGTTTGGATACATTCAGTTGTAAGTTATAAAAAGTAGGAAAAGAAGGAGGGAGGGAAGGAAAGAATCCAACCCAACTATCTTAAACAATAATGGACTTTGTTAATTCATGTGAAAATCCTAAAGTCATGAGGGTTTTAGGAATAGTTTGATCAAGGCTTCTGCTTACTCCCCACAATTCTTTTGGCTTTGCCTTCTTGATATTTTGGTTCATCCTCAGTATGGCTCACCCATGATCCTAAGATGGCTGCTGGCAGCTCCAGGCCTCACACCTGCACATACCACAGCCTAACACAGAAGTGAGAGAGAGGTCCTTTCTTCCCTCATTATTAAGTCAAGTTCTAGTCTACACCTTACTTGGATCAACCTGCAGGTGTTCCTCTTGCATGGGTTATGGGGTTCCCCTGATTGGCTCAGATCTACCAGGGCCTACCCATGGAACTGGGCCTGGGGTCAACACTGCCCCGCCTGCAAGCCTGCTGCACAGTGAGGGTGGGGTGTGATGGATGCTGGGGAAGGACATTTGTAAGGACTAAGTGCAATAATGCATGAAAAGCATTTAGAGCAGGGCCTGGCACCCAGTAGTGCTAACCATTTGTTATTAGCTATTAATATTTTTAGTATCCTGAGCACATTCCATCAGTTACTTTTCAAATGCATTGCTGAAGGCCAGTTTGGGAGACAGTTCCAGTTGTGTCACCAAGCCCAGGCCTTTCTATTTCACAGTAGCCATCTTGCTACTGTTTCTTTCTCTCGGGCCCCTGCTCAGCCTCAAGCCCCTGGGAATGTTCTAGGCCCTGCAATGCCCACAGCCTGCTTTTGATCATGGCTTCTGTAGCTCCCTAGCCCCCTCCTAGCTTCAGTGGACAGCTGGGCTGCCCAGCTCTTTTTCCCTAAAGTAGAGTTTCATTTATGGTCTCTCCACATCTTAATTTGTACAGAGTTGCTTTTTTTTTTTTTTTTTTTTTTTTTTAAGGATTTTATTTATTTATTTATTTAAGAGAGAGAGAGAAAGAAAGCAAGAGGGAACGGGGGGAGGGAAAAGGACAAGCAGACTCTGCACTGAATGTGAAGGCTGACACTGGGCTCGATCTCACAACCCTGAGATCATGACCTGAGCTGAAATCAAGAGTTGGATGCTCAACCAACTGAGCCACCCAGGTGCCCCTCCAAGAGTTGCTTTAAAGCATCCTGGCCCGCAGGTCTGTTCTTCCTTTTGATCTGTGTCACTCAAAAACAAGGCAAAACAAAAACAAACAAAAAACCAACACCAGCTCCAAGCCCCAGTGGAAATAATACATTATCTTCTACTGGCTCCATAAATTATCCCAGGAGAGAGAAATTTTCCCTGCTGGACTAAAGTTTAAGAGTGTCTTCAGTGGCATGTGTCCTACCAACCTGATTCTATGTGAATCAATCCCGAGTCTTGGTGATAAAAAAAAAAAAAAAAAACATGGGAGATTTCTTACAAGAAAAAAACTTTACTTTCCTGGTTTATTTTGGAACCTACTCTTCTCCAGATGGCTGATGCCTGAGCTCCCCTTTGACCATCTTGCTATACCATGAGCGTGTTGGTTACCAAGACTCTGGCCAACTTCTAGGTCAACAGCACCAGCCCCTAGAGAAATGTGTCCTCATGGCTCATCCCCTCTTGTCTCACTGGCACCATACAACTTAGAGAGTCCGTCTAGATACCCTTCTGTGGATCTGCCCAATGGTGCTGTGAGATGGTGGGGACTTATTATTCATAGTTTACAGGTAAGAGAGCCAGGCTAGAAGACTTTACATAGCTCACCAGGCTAAAATGTGAGAGAATTGGGACTTGAATCCAGGTGTCCTGAATGCAGTGCCAGTATTCTTTCACTGCTGCAGATCCCCTTCTTGCCTTTGGAGCTGTCTCTTGGACAGCCATACCTTGAGAAACCCGAGGCAGGCCTGTGTCTTGATCACCCCCGGCCGAGCCAGAGCAGGAGCTGGCCAGTGCCAGTGAGCAGGGAAGGGCCCTAGAGCCCGGCTCTGACCCTGCATGGCCTCTTGCCCCAGCAGGGGGACGCAGTGGGGATCCCAGGAATTGGACAAGATCCTTAGCTCCCTCTGTAAACTTGGCCACAGTCTCTTTCTGATCCCTTGAGCTCCATCCACATATTGTTGCGTGAACATCTCTCTATTTGCTTTCTCCTTTGGCCTCAGTGTCCTTCCCATGTCTCTCGTCTCTAATGGACTTGATTTTCCTCTCCCTCCTGGACTGTTTGTCTTCTCTCGATCCAGTGTATCCCTGTTGGTTTGCATCTCTCGTTGATGTCTCCGTTCTCTCTGTCCCTCAGTTCCTCCTTCTGAACTTCCTGGATCAGGTCTGCAGGGGGGTGCTTCAGCAGCGCTTGTGGGAGAGGGGCTGCTGAGCCGCCTCCCCTCCCCGACCAGACCAGTACCAGACCAGTGCCCTCCACTGGCTGCCGCCCCGGAACACCTCCCTTGGGTTGAGTCGAGGCTCTTCATCACCTTAGCCAGCTCCTCCTTGATGTGTGGGGCTGAGACAGAGGCACAGGGAGGCCGTTGGAGCCACTGCTCTGGATACAAAAGCCTCTTTCTCCCCTCGGAGATGAGGTTTCCAGGCAGGTTATTTTTATAGCAGGGCTCCGGCAGGATCCTTCAGAGAAAATAAACAAAGTCACACACACCAGTCCTTCACACCCCTCAGCCCCTTCCCTGGAGAGGGGCCTGGCCTGGCTGTGCCGACACAGGGACGCCCACCGCCCCAGAGGGGCCACAGGGGTGCTGCTGGGCTGGGGGAGGGGAACCTGGAGGGGGCAGACAGGGATCATCGGCAGCTGGCCACCAGGAACCTGGGAGGAGAGGGCTGGGCCCCCGGGGCCCCATCGCACAACCCGGGCCAGGGTCTCTGTCCACATCTGCAGGGGAGAATCAGATTCAAATTCAGATTTAACCCCAATTTTTCTAAACACCCACCAGGCACTGTGCTTGGAGGCTTCAGACACACTTCACTCATTCCTCCTGGTGGAATCCAGTAGAATGCTGTTTGACAAATTGCCATTTTGGCATCCCCTGCTCTGTGCCCTGCTTTAGGTGCTAGAGAGACAAGAGTAAATGAGACACACAGGGGGCTGTCCTCAGAGAGCCTTTCAACTGCTGCGGGCCTCGATTGCTCAGTGCAAGAACTAGAGGCAGGTAGCATTGTACTCATCTTGCAGATGAGAAAACTGAGGCTCAGTGAGGTGAATGACTCACCCAGGGGAAGCCCAGGTACCAGAAGTCAAGAGTATCAGGGGTCAGGGCTCAGAGATCTCTGGGGGCAGCTAAGAGGATGTAAAGGACAAGAAGCCTGAGCAGGGATAAGGGAACAAGGCACAGATCCACATCCAGCCTTCTTGGGGATCCCTGGGTCCCATCATTCCAGACTGAGACTGGGGCACACCAGGTGCCTAATCCTTGAAGGCAGGCAGGCGGGCAGTGATGCCTCATCTCACAGAGCCCCAGAAAGGAAGGCCTTTCATAAGTAGGTTCCCTGGAGTCCCCTCAAAGCTCCTTTATGAGGCAACCTCGGGTTAAAAGGACTTCATAAATCATGTGCATTCCCTGTTGGGTGACAAAAATACCCACCCCTGCACGTCCCTGCCCGGGTTGGGGGGGGGGGTGCAAATAGAACTCACTGAAGCAGAGCAGGAGTCCACACAGGCAGCCACTGTCCTTGCCTCCCTCAGCAGACAGCGTCTGTCCCCAGCCTCGGCCTCGGGGCAGCCCCTGTCCCTCTGCGGACAGGGAATTCCAGATACCAGCCTTTCACACTAATTACCCTTCGGGAGGGGCGAGCTTCCACGTGCTTCCTCAGCCCCAGTGCTCCCTCGGCCTCTTTGTGACTAATTGTGGAATGAAGGAAATGTGTTCCTGGTTCGGAAGTGCCAAGGATCAGTAGGTAGAGTTCTAGAGAGTTCTCGAGGGGTTAGAGGAGCCCCGGATAACACATCCCGGTATCTATACTTCTTTGTCTTTAATACAGATATCAGCCATTAGAAACGACCAATACCTACAATTTGCTTCAACCTGGATGGAACTGGAGGGTATTATGCTGAGTGAAGTAAGTCAATAGGAGAAGGACATCATCATATGGTTTCACTCACTTGGGGGATATAAAAAATAGTGAAAGGGATTAAAGGGGAAAGGAGAGAAAATGAGAGGGAAATATCAGTGAGGGTGACAAAACATGAGAGACTCCTAACTCTGGGAAAGGGACAAGGGGTAGTGGAAGGGGAGATGGGTAGGGGGATAGGGTGACTGGGTGACGGGCACTGAGGGGGGCACTTGACAGGATGAACACTGGGTATTATGCTATATGTTGGCAAATTGAACTACAATTTAAAAAATATATATATAATATATGTATTTATATATATTCATTATATGTACATAAATACAGTAATATATGTATTTATGTACATATATAAATACAACGGAGCTAACTAACGATCCTGGTGTTGTTGCCCCACGAAGAGCTTATACAGAGGCAGGGCCCGCACCGTGCCCGGCTCGCAGTGAGTGCTCAAGGGCCCGGGCTCCGGAGCCCTCCTCCCTGGGAGCAGGCCAAGTGGCACCCGGTCATCCAGTGCTTGTTGAGTGCCTGCATGTACTGAGCATGTGCTGGGCGTGGGGGGCTCAGCGTCTCCTGAGGCCCAGCCTCCATCCTCCGGGGGCGCACACAGTGGAGGCTGGTCAGACCTCCCGGCCGGGACTCCCAGGATCGAGCGCAGCCCTCCCTGCCCGGCCTGAGCACGGGGCATCCCCTGCTCAGGCCCCACTTTCCTCCCCAGCCCTGGCCCGGGTGCAAGTTGTTTTCCTTCTGCTAGGGGCTGGCCTCAGCACGGTTTAATGGCCTTTCCTCCCGCGGCCCCTCGCAGCCGCAGCCGCAGCCGCAGCCGCAGCCGCAGCCGCCCCCTGGAATGCCGCTGCGCGCCGCCCGGCCTCGCTGTCTCTGCTAATGAGGTTCGCTAACAAAGCGGCCTCGCTGGAGTCTGCTCAGAGGGACTGCTGGCCCGCAGCCGGACCGGGCTCTGTGGGAGGAAGGGCATGCGGGAGGGGAGGGCCGGGGGAACACACGCTTCTTTCAGAAAAAGGCTGAGCGCTGGCGGGGGGAGGGCAGGCCCGTGCTAGCCTAGGCCCGCGGCCACCCGCTGGTCCCTGGAAAATCGAGGCTCACCCCCAGGCTCCGGAGCCATCTCTGTCCTCGACCAGGGCAAGGACCGAAGGGGCCGGGACCAGGCCGGGCCTGGGTCTGGAAGGCCGCACCTAGCACGGTGCCTGGCCCCGGGACCCTGGTCAGTGTGTGCTGGTGGCCTCTCTCTAGTCTGGAAGCTGGCCCTGTGTGTGCCCAGCCACGGTCCTCTCTGTCTCCTCCCATCTGCTCCGGCGAAGCTTCGTGGGCTGCCTCTGCCGGCCTAGGGGGATCCTGGGAAGATTCGAGCCGTTAGACCCAACTCGAAGGAAGAAGAGGCAGCTCCACAAAGAGCCCTCGAGAGCAAAGAGGACTCCCCCAGGGAGGAGACGGCGAGATGGCCCGGGAATGGATGCTTGTCAAGGCCGCAAGGACGCTCGGGCCCAGGAAAGGGAACACTGTTCTCAGGCTCCCTGGAGCCTCTGAACAAGAGAAGGAGGGAGAACACACAGCACAGAACATCCACAATCAGTCCACAGGCATCTATCAAACACCTACTGCCCGGGAGACGCGTGCCAGAGGCTGTTCTGGGCCAGAACTGAACTCCCAAGGTCAAGGAAGGTGCAGCCACCGCCACGTACTTGTTGCTACTGTGTTTGTGAGCAGGAGTGTGCCAGGTGCTGTGCCAGGAGCGGCACCTCAGTCAGCTTTCCCAACAGACCCGGGGGGAGGAAGATGTTGCTGTCAGTGCCCCTCATCACAGATGAGGCAACTGCGTACCAGAGAGGGCGCGTAACTGGCTCAAGGACACGCAGCCGGGAAGCAGTAGTGCTAGAATCAGAACTCAAAGGCTGTCCCCGAGCGTTCTGCTGGACCCTCAGTCCTGTCTACGGGGGAAGGAGGAGATTCAGGGGCCGGGGAGGAGGTTGAGGAAGCACAGGACAGGTGGGAGGTGAGCGGACAATTCACGTTGGCAGAGCCGCTGGAGCAGAGGGGACACCAAAGGGAGGACACCAGCCGTCCAGGCAGTGAGTACGGGGCCCAAGGCAGAAACAGACAGATGGATTGAAAAGGGCCTCGAGTGCCGGGCTGAGGAGTTGGCCTCAGGTGTCCATGGAGGGGATGGACAGAAACGCAGGCGAGGGAACTGTGACACGTCACTGGAGCTCTTTGGGCATGGAGCAGCCCCTCTCTCTGGCCAGCCCGGGGCAGGAGCATCCTGTGGTGATCACAACCATGTCTGTCGGACTGGAGTGTCCAGGACACTTAAGGTGAGGGCTGAGAGCAAGTGTGCAGCGTTCCCAGAACTATCAGGTCTGAGGACCACCTAGGCTATTATTCACTTAATAGTTTCCTTAAATCAACTCTCTGATTCTCTTTTGCTTTACTTAAGTTTACCTGAACTGAAAACTCTGTATCATGGGACGGATGGTTGACCTTTTCGTCCAATCACATTAAAATAAATACATTTAAAAATAAATATGTAACTGTGAAAATGAAAAACGTTCACCCAAGTTCCACCTGAAGTCACCCCAGGGACCTCTGCACTTAGGAAATACTGCCTCGGTGACCCTCCCGTTGCTCCCTCCCCAACTGAAATAACTTCATTCAAAGATTTCACATTCGGAAAAAGCAAGTCAGAAATCACTCGGGCCAGGGGCGGGGAGGAGGCCCGGCACTAGGGGGGCCTCTGCACACCAGGCCCAGCGGGTGTGCAATGGGCAGAGGGGCTGGGGCAGCCGAGGGAGCTGCCTGGGGACGTGAACGATGCCTTGTTGTGAGCAGTGGCAGCTAGGCAGTGTGCCGAGCCCAGGCTGCAAATGTAAAGTTTCCAGTAACTTCTGTGGGATGGTTTCTCAATAAACATGTGTGCCATCCATCTGGACTGGGAGATGCGCTGTCCTAGGTGGTGGCTGGAGACGGGGTTGGGTGGGGGGCTGCTATCTGCAGTGTCAGGCCTTGGCACCCCTTCCACCGTGTCCTCTCCCAACCCCGACTTGTTCCCTTGTTCTTCCTGTGATTGGAATAGCTTCCATTTGCTGAGAGCTGCCAGGGAGTTCTTTCCACATTTTATCTTATTTGATCCTCACCATCACTTTATAAGGCAGGTGCCAGTATTGACAGGACACATGTCAGCACATCACGATGCACAGCTGGTATGTGGTAGCCCTTTGGACCCGGATCCATGTGGCCCCCAAAGCCCATGCTCTGAGCCACCTGCACCCTGACAACTTCTACTCCATCATTCTCCCTCGCCCTCGTCAGCACACCGCCTTCCCTTTCCTGCTCTGCGTCTCTTCTCAGAGCTGATCTCAGGTAGTGCCTCCTCTTGGAAACATCGCTAGGGGAACCTCTCTCAGAACTGGCACCACTCGTGAATACAGTGCCCTGTTCTGCAGGTCGGTTGACCTTTCTGAGATGGGATTGATTAATCTAATCTGAGAAGCCTTTTTAGCCGTTGAAAATTACTTAGCTTATTGGCTCTAGCTTCAGATGAACAGAATAAATAAACCTCAGCTGAAAAGGAAATGGTTTCTGTGGTCTTTCTGTGAATTTGGTATATCAAAGCCAAGTTCTAACTCTGGTTGGAAGCATAATTTCGGAAACATCTTCCAGTGGTGTCCTTGCTTTGTTTAGTCGACTCATCACAGGGCTACAAGAATTGAAATTGCATCTATTATTATTATTATTATTATTATTATTATTATTGATGCTCAATAGGCTTGTTGGGCCTATCCAAAGAGAGAAAGTTATAGGAGAGGAAAGTACCTCAAGAAGATAGTTTCTCTGATGTCAAGAGACAGAAATGATGACCTTGAAGCATTCCAGCTATGGCCCTTGCAAACACTCACACCGTCGTAGCTTATAATGAGTCAATCAGCATGTTGCATTAGCTCTGCCAGAACTGGCCAAACTGACTTCAGTCCTCTATTTCTTGTGTCTGGAGCCTTTTGCAAGGCCCAGTGGGTCTAGAAACACACAATTTTCACCAACTCCCAACATGGGAGCAGTCAGCTGGTATTTATAACCCATGGAAGAGTTACTCTGATCCTGTGTGCAGGAAAAAGTCCATTAAGATCATTTAAAAACCCTGGGTCAGTTGATGCATATGTGTGTTGTCAAAAGTTCATTAATAGTAGAAGTAAAACCACTGAATCACCACAGTAGTAATTAGTAAACATTTACTGTGCACACACCAAAAAGACAGTGAGCTGGAAACGAGAGAACCAAACTGTGGAATGAGGCTCTGGGGCCTATTGTTATAAAGCAGCTTATAGAGTGAGAAAGCAGTGACTGGTTTTCTCCACGGTCATTGGTTACAAACAATATTAGAATTTTATTCTCTTCTTTCTTTCTTTCTTTCTTTCTTTCTTTCTTTCTTTCTTTCTTTCTTTCTTTCTTTTCTCTTTCTTTCTTTCTTTCTTTCTTTTCTCTTTCTTTCTTTCTTTTCTCTTTCTTTCTTTCTTTTCGTTTCTTTTTTTTTACACAATGTTAGAATTTCTTAACTGATAAGGAATTGGACAGTGGTTACCTCGTATCAACCTTGGGAACGATTCTTTGCCTAGGATTTCCAGAGGTGCCAGAGGCACAAGCAAGAAATAATTCAAGTCAAGTTGGTTCTACAAAATTAAGCTGCATTCGGATTTGCTTGTGTGAGTAAACTGGTTTTGCCTGCTCAGGGAATGTTCGAGATTGGTCTCCCTGTTTTATTTTACAGTGTGCTCTCAAACACTGCCTTATGCCCTCTCTTATTTTGTGTTTGCTTGCAGATTCTCAGCTCCCTGAGGGCAGACACCACAGAGCGGGGATGTCCTTCTCCTTGAAAGATGCAGCCTGAGACCGGGAGGGCCGGCAGACGGGGGCCTGGCTCCCCGGATGCCATGTGCACACTTCATGCTCTGATTCAGCATCTGACTCACAGCGCAGCTGGGGCTCTGGGCGTGGAGCACTGCGTTTGCTCCACTTCCACACAACCAAGACAGAAGACAGAAAGATAGACAGTAAGGCATCTCCACAGCCGCCCAGCCCCGGCCTGAGCCACCCATTGCTCCCTTGGCCTCAGCCTTGAAGGCTGCTCAGAGGAAAGAAGCGCGCCCCAGGCTCCGGAGGGCCTCCCCCAAGGACAGAGGGCGCCTGTTCCAGCAGCGCCTTCGGGGCTGGCATTCCACTTCGGGTCTCAGCACCTATGGTCATTTTTCTTCCTTATTTATGTTTCCTGTGGAAAGTCTGAAGAAAAACCGTGGAGCATCTTTTGAGTTTGCATTTGGAAGGGAGAAAATATGCTCCTTCTCTGCTGGGCAAACATCACAAACATTGGTGCTTTCACAATCCAAACACAAGCTGGTTTTCAAAGCCTCCCGCTTGGCGGCCCGCGGAGTTGTCGCTGTCAGAGGGAGGACGGGGTGCAGCCACCTGGGCTGGGAAGGTTTGCTTTGGGAGCGGAGCTTGGAATTTGTGAATTTTCTGCTCCAAGTACATCCAAACGGTGCAGCCACAGCCCCCTTGTGCACAATTGCACTCGGGCAACCTGGGCTCCATCTGCCTGGGCTAGGGTGGGGAGCCAAGGGCCTCGGATGACCGACCGGCTCCCTGCCCCTCGAAGCCTGCGTATGAACAAGATGGCCTCAGGGACTCTGGTCCTGCTCCCTGGGCCATGCTGAGCGTGCAGGGTGGAGGTGAAAGTGAAGGGGACATGCCTCTGCATCCACACGTGTTCCAGGCTCCCAAACACTGATCAGGGCAGAAGTGGTTCCCATAGAGCTGGAATTGTGATCCACACTGTGGGCTGTCTGGTTCTTCCCATTAGTCTGTAACAAGGCCTTCCTTCCTTCCTTCTTTCCTTCCTTCTTTCTTTCCTTCCTTCCTTCCTTCCTTCCTTCCTTCCTTCCTTCCTTCCTTCCTTCCTTCCTTCCTTCTCACTCTCTTTCATGAGAGAACAATATAATAAACTCCCAAGCACCCACCAATAGCTTTAACAGTTATCAATCCATGGCCAGTCTGGTTTCATCAGTAACTACACCTACCCCACCCCTCCTTACACTCCGACTGGAATGTTCTGAAACAAATTCCAGATATTATTTTATCCATAGACAACTGGCTATTGTTTTGAAGTATTGGACTCTTATGAACACCAAGGACCTTACTCTCCCACCACATAGAAAAAGTGCTCCTCCCAGGCTTACCTATAATTTTACAACTCATTGCAGGGATTCAGGGAACCTCTGAGGCACATCTGAAGACCTTACATTGAAAACCTCTGGTATTTTGGATAATTTCTATCTCCAAAGGAGAACTTTTCCTTTTGTTAGCTTGGAACTATGAGCTGTTCCTTCTAAGGAGATTTGTTCACTTACGTTATTTGCAATAGTTATTTACTGAGTGTGCGGGGACTGTGTTGGGTTAGAAAAGGGGCCCAAGGCAGGGTGGCCACTGGTGAGGTGTGTAAGGTCTGGTCTGGTGGGGGCGCACGCCATAGGCTGCGGGAGAAGGGCCACGCAGAAGGAGGGAAGACGCTTCTGCATAATCTCTCCTGGGGATTTGTTTATTGGCCGGCTTTAGTTTACTCTTTTAGCAGCTGTTAATGTGTTTGTCTAGGGTCTGTAGTAATGTCTCTAAGATAAAGACCAGCTCAATTTACACTCTGCTGGCAAGTGCTGGGTTTGAGGCTCAGGGAGTCTCTGGAAGAAGCCACATGGTGGCCAAAGATCTGCTTCAAGGCCTCCCCAAGCTCCTAGACTTGGAATGGAAGCCCCTCTTCCCCGAGAATAGCAGAATGACAGAAAAAAGAGGGGACCTCCAGGCTGGACAAAGAGTCAAATTTTTTTTTTTTCAAATTTTTTTAATGAGGAAAAGAATTTCCTTGTTCTCTTTTTGTTTTTCTTTAGAAAGGAAGTGTGAGTAAAACCATTTTAGATGTGGGGAAGCTTTAGAGAAGCCTAGAAATTTTCCGATATTGTCCAAACCTTTTGCTATTCCTCCACCCCACTCCATACCAGTCCAGTATCTGCAAACCCAGGGACCTGTAGGCAAGTCCAAGTGGCACCTAAAGGAAAGAGAGGGTCTGCTGCTGCCACATGGGTACCTAGGCCAGTGAGAAACCAGAGGAAGAGCCAAGACAGGCACAAACAAACCCTGGACTTTGCTACATATGGAGATGGCACTTCAACCAATGAAGAAAGACAGATTTCTCAGGAAATATCCTGGGCAGACACTTGGAAGAAAAAATGAAGTCAGCTTCATACTTCACACCTGAAAATGAAATGAATGGCATGTGGTTGGTTCAAAAGTTTAAATGTAATAAATCAAACTCTAAAAGATGTCTAAAAGGATTTTGAAATTGATGAATGAAACCAGAAATCATAAAATCATGATAAACTTGATGATAAAAATAAAAAGTTTGGCCTGGCCAACAAACAAAATTACCATAAGCAAAGTCAAAAGACAAAAATGTTAAACTACGGGGTACTTAACAGTCTTACCATAGACAAGGTCTGATGGTCTGCACACAGAGTGCACACAGATCAAGTGCTATACAAAATACAAATATATAATTGAAAAGTGGGCTTAGCATATGAACAAAGAGTTCCTAGAAAACAAAACAAGACCCAGTATTAATACGAGAAATGCAAGTCAAATCACACTGAAACACCATTTTTCACTTTTCAGATTGGCAAAGACCAGAAGGGTTAATGACCATACAGGTGGCTATAGTGAGATTTCTCTTTTATAAACCACAGCAGGAGCTCTGGAGAAGGTGTGGTCAAACGGGCATTCAGGTGCCACTGGAGGGAATGGCATGTGCAATGTTGAAGGGACTCTAGCAATATCTGTCAAACATGTAATGCACATCCATTTTGACCCAGTAATTCTGCTTCTAGGAAATAATCCTACAGAAAAATGTGTGCACCTGCAAAATGACATATATATATATAAATATTATTGCAACTTTACTTCAACAAAAGACTAGAAAGAGCCCAAATGTCCATCAAAAGGGGACCGGTTAAGCAAACTGTGGTAAGCCATAGTATGGAGTACTAAACCACCATTAAAACAATACGAATATTTTCAATGGGTTGATAGGGAATCATTTCTAAGATACAAAAAATGAAGTCCTGTGTGAAGACCAGTGTGTGGAGTATGTTCTTCTTTGTGCTAAGAGATGGGAGGGATGATTTCTACCATTTGTAATGGGAGTGGGAAATTTTATAGACAGTTGTTTGGGTATGCTTGGAATCTCTCTGTATGGGAACCTGAGAACAGGTGAAGTTGATTCCCTCTGGGAGGAGAAGTAAGCGGCTGGGAGGAGATTACTTTCTGTACCGTCGAAATTTTGAATCATGGGGGGATGCCTGGGTGGCTGAGTGGTTGAGCGGCTGCCTTTGGCTCAGGGTGTGATCATGGAGTCCCAGGATCAAGTCCCACATCAGGCTCCCTGCATGGAGCCTGCTTCTCCCTCTGCCTGTGTCTCTGCCTCTCTCTCTCTCTGTGTCTCTCATGAATAAATAAATAGAATCTTAAAAAAAAGAAAAGACATTTTGAATCATGGGAATGAATTGCCTATTAGAAATGTTATTAAAATTATGATTTTTTTCCTTAAAAAGAGGGGTTGGGAAAGCCATAATAAAGGGAGAGAAGAAAGACCAAGTGTACTTTCCTTTCTTTGTAACCCAAGCAAAGCTGACCCAACTTGGTTCATGGTAAGATGGCTCTCCTTTCTCCTATATGGGCTTTTCCAGCAGCCATGCTCACAAAAACTTTAGAAAATGAGTTGTCTCTTAAAGCTCACCACCAAACCATGATTTCCATACATCTGGGTTTACAGGCTTTCCCTTTGAGTAGAACACAGTTGACCCTCTAGATAGACAACGTGAATCATGAGCAGCCCTGATTCTGGGCAGGGAACATGTACTCTTCTGAGAAAACCGTGTGCATCACATACCATCACAAACATGATGCCAAATCCTGGAGGAAAAAAAAGGGGCCTATCCTCAGCCAAAATGTTAGGGGGAGAGAGAGAGATTGAGAAGGAAAGGGGACAGCAGGAGAGGGAGGGAGAGAACAAAAAGAAGCAACTGAATGTCCATCAACGAGCAGCTGGTACATCATGGTGCCTCCATACAGAGGAATGTGCCACATCGTGCAGCCACTACACAGAAAGAAGAGGTGGTCCTCAGTGCTTGGTTGTTGACTGTTGTTCACCCATGTCCCTAAGGCTGTGCTCTATGCTGGGAGCATTGGGTGAGTAACAGAACTCTTGAAGAATGTCATCAGCCTGGGCTTGGAAAGAATAGAAGTGGTTTCCTCACGTGGAAAGTAGTACAGGTGAGAGAGGGTTGGGCTGGGGAGCTAGTCCACACCTTGGCATGCGTCCCTATACCTCTTATTGTCTCACTGCAGTAACAATATTTCGACACTACCATCAACAGCAATCCCATATGTAGGAATGATTTTGCAGTTTCTTTAATTTTCAAATATTGCTTCTCTGGCTGGGCAATAAATAAAAATAAATAAATAAATAAATGTGTGTTATTATTCTACAAATTCAGCTCCCTGCCCACTGGAACTCTCCACTTACTGGGAGAGATAGGTCTTTGCACTTGAAGCCAACAGAGAAGAAGAAGGTTCACAGATTTGGAAGACCCAAGTTCTCCTTTGGCCTCTGGTCAAAACTAAAAAAAATAAAAATAAAAAATAAAAAATAAAAACACAAAACAAAACAAAAAAACTAGTGTTGCCTTGAGGAACTCTCCACCCTTCCTGCCAGGGCCAGGCCTAGAGTGAGGCACTTACCTTGGGTGTGGACTTTAAGGTGCATAAAAAAGCTCAATCATTTAGATAAAGAGACTTTTAAGGCATCAATGATGAATGAAATATGAAAATTTTCAATAGATATGGAATCAATATTATTGATTTCTCCTTTAGCTTTATTTTTTAAAAAGATTTTATTTATTTATTCATAGACACAGAGAGAGAGGGGCAGAGACACAGGCAGAGGGAGAAGCAGGTTCCATACAGGGAGCCCGACGTGGGACTCGATCCCCGTCTCCAGGATCACACCCCAGGCTGCAGGTGGCACCAAACTGCTGCGCCACCAGGGCTGCCCATGTGCCACCAGGGCTGCCCCTCCTTTAGCTTTAGACTTCGATATGGCTCACAGCACAGCTCTCTAGCCCCTTTTCCCTTATCTCCAAGTCACGAAGGTTGGACTATTTGTCCTCCAAGTAGCCTGCTGGGCCCTAAAGCTTTGCAGCATGGTAATGAAGCGTCATTGGAGAATTAGGGAGCATTTCCCAAAGTCTTAATTGTACAGTCCAGACAACGTTGCAGGTGGGTGGCTTGGAGTCGTCAGAGAGGCAACAGGACAGCAATAGAGCTGAGAAAGCTGGAAGTGCTAACATTTGGGCAGCTTTCTCTCTTTCCACTGGGCACAACCTCACCTACGCAGCCATGGAGGGGAGAAAATCCTCCCCCTGCCTCTTTTCTTCCCCAGGAAATGGGCCCATATCCAGTCAGAGCACAACGAACCTCATTCAGATGTGGCTTGTGGTTTAGGGGCCTGCTGGCTAACAACGCTTTCTAAGGCTACCTGGATAACTGCAAGATACTTGGTAACCTGCAGGTGGAGGTGGATGAGGAAATGGAGGGGAGAGCAGGGAGGCACTTGCTCTGGCTGTCCTGGGACACTCCCAGTGCCGGCCCTCCTCCCTTGCCCCAATATGGGCAAAACATCATAGCTGGCTCTCTCATAATCTACCTGAGGACACCCTTGTATGGACGAGTCTCCTAAGGTCAAGCGTGGAATGCATGAGAAGAGCTGTGGATATGAGACTTAAGAAATGCTATGGACATGTCTCAAGACAAACGAGCTAATAGTCATATAGTTGGGGATCTTACTTCCAAAGTGAACCATTTACATCTCCATATGACCCAAGTCAAGGATGATATTCCTCAGTGAGACTCTGGAGATCAACACCCCACACAGGGGCTGCAGCTCCATCCCTTGAGACAGCCTTGCTACTAGCGGGACCCAGTTTCTTCAGAGCCTGATTTCAGATGTGCTTTCCTTGAACCTTCACCCGCTGGGAGATGAAGACTCATCTCTGCAAATGTCAGTCATCACTAGAAAGTGGTTGGGGCCTCTCAGGTCCTGTTCAGATCAACAGGATGAGAGTCTGGCTCTTCAGGAAAACCCACCTTTTCTATTTGGCCCCAGTGACCCTTGGGCACTTGTTGAGCTGCCGTAAGGGGCAGCTGAAGACAAGTTGCATTGGAAAAACCGGCAGCCTCCACCCTAGGTGGGAAGAATAGCTCCCTTCATGGGACTGTTCTGGGATGCCAGGGTATCCAGCCCCAGAGTGAGGAAGTGAATCAGCCCTTCCCAGCCTTCAGTCATCCGGCTGGCTCAATACCCTTTGGTGCTGTGGCATTTGGACGTGTTTTGTCAAAAACTAATGAACATCTCACTTAGGCGCTGGAAACAAACATAAGCCCCAGCCAGTTCTTACACTTGCTGAGAATGAATAACTCCCTTTGGCTTCCCAGCCAGCAGGGCCCAACAAGTGAATTTAGAGGCTAAGGCTGAGTCGCTGGCCCTCACATGGACTCATCCATCAGAGTGTGACCCAGGCTGGCTGCATGGCCCCAAAGCAGCTGTTCTCAACATTGGGTGTGCATTGGAATCACCTGGGGGCTTAAAAAACACTGGTGTCTGGGTTTCATCCCCCAGAAATACTGGTTTAATCTGTCTGGGGTGCAGTCATAACATAGGGAGTTTTAAAAGCTTCCCAGTATGCAAGTGATTCTAATATGCAGTCAAGCTGGGAACTATGGTCCTAGACTAGCTTGCCTCTCAAACTTAATGTGTAAACAAATGACCTCAGGTTCTTATTAAAAGGAGGATTCTGGGACATCTGGGTGGCTCAGCTGGTTAAGCATCCGACTCTTGGTCTGGGCTCGGGTCATGATCTCAGGGTGGTGAGATGGAGCCCCGAGTTGGGCTCTGCGTTCAGTGTAGAGTCTGCTCAGATATTCTCTCCTTCTGTCCCTCCCCCACCCCCTCTTTCTCAAATAAATAAATCTTTCATTTGTTTTAAAAGGAAGGTTCTGATTCAATAGGAGTGGGATCTGATAGTCTGTATTTTTGAAATGCTCCCAAGTGATGGGATGCTTCCGGTCTGCAGAACACACTTTGCGTAGCAGGGACATGATGCTGAGTAGGAGAGTATGATAACTATGGCCATTTAATTAAAATTAAATAAATTTAAAAATCCAGTTCCTCAGTTGCATTAGCCACACTCGAAATGCCCAGTCACCACATGGGGCTAGTGGTTATCCTAGTAAACAACACAGATACAGAATATCTCCATCAGCACAGAAAGTTCTATCAGGTAGCTCTGTCTTAGAGCATTTCTTTGTCTCTGACACCCCATTCGAGTGACCACCTCTTGAAATGTTGAAGATTGAAGCTTTCTTGGTGGCAGGGAGCCATGGGGCTAGAACACATTTCTTCTGTTCTCCTCAGAGTGCCCAAGCACTGGGCCTGTATTAGGTGCTCAATTAATACTTGCTCAGGTTAGAGCACTCATGCTTTTGTCCGTAGACTACCCTATATAAATACTAGGTGATTACGTGATGCCTACTTGGGCATCAGTCAGCATTCTTGGCGAGTTGTATCCAGGACCGCTCAATGGGTATGTCAGCTTGGCAAAGGTTAATGACCAGGTTGCGCTGGGAATGCTTCCTTACCCATGACTGGCCCATGAATCAGGCAAGAAAATGCAGGGCTCTGACACGGACCCAGGAGACAAGTAGGATGGGGCGAGTGGTGTTGAGTCCCAGAGGCAGAGGTGTTTCCCTCTGATTTAGCCACACTGGGTAGAAAAACTTTCAGCCAGTTGATCTCTTATTTTAGCTTCACGGTGGTTGATTTTCAGATTCAACGGGAGGGTCACTGATAGTGAAATTAAATTCTGTTAGGATTAGGGTAAAGGATAGAGGCAAAGTGGAGCTGGTGCCTCTCATCACACAACTGCATGCAGCCACCCCACTTTACAGATTAACCATCTGAGGCCCACGGAGTAGAGCAAGTGGATCAAGATCACACAGCAAGTTAGATGCACAGGTCAGTATAAGATGTAGATTCCTAACTCCAAGGCCAATACTCTTTTCACTGCTTCATGCCCAAGAGATCTACAAGAATGTATAAGCCATTCAAGAGAAGAAATCGAATATTACGTAAATCTGTGTCTCCAGTACAATATGTAATATCGGTGTCCTCGAAATGTTAGCTGGAAAAGAGGGTAATGAAATTGCTTTTTTTCCTGCCTTCTCACTCCCACTCACCACATCCTACTGCTGGATTCACCTTGCACACACTCCTTCTGGGATGATTAACTCCCCTCCACCAGCTCACATATCTCAGCCCTACAGCAACATCTTTAATGAGTAACTCACCATGCATAAAGAAAGAAGACATGATGAGCACCACAACTACAGGAAATGTTTCCAAGCTGGTAAAGCAGAGAAGGGTAGCTCCGTTTGTGAGCCTGTGGATACGCCACCTGCACATTCGCAAGCTGTGCAGCCCAAGGCCCTTCCCTGGTAAAAAGTCTGCTCTTAATAAACACATGAACTTACGTCCACCAGCTTTTCTCAAAAATCTCCTTTCTCTCTCCCCACCCCGGCACGGATCATGCTATTTACCAGTTCTCAGGCTAGACGCCTATCCCAGAGTTATCACCATTCAGAGTTATCTCCACTGAGAAACTGTGTGGGGCAAAAGTAATCCCTGCCCTTCAGTTTAACGCCAATAACAAACAAACACACCAGACTGGACGGACACTCACAGGCATTAACATTAGGGGAGTCTAACATTTGCTAAGTGCTGTCATTTAAAAAACATTTGGGGATCCCTGGGTTGAGCAGTGGTTTAGCGCCTGCCTTCGGGGGGCATGATCCTGGAGTCTGAGGATCGAGTCCCACATCGGGCTCCCTGCATGGGGCCTGCTCCTCCTCTGCCTATGTCTCTGCCTCTCTCACTCTCTCTCTGTGTCTCTCATGAATAAATAAATAAAATCTTTAAAAATAAAAATAAAAAACATTTGGTAGGTGCTCACCAAGAGCTGAAGACAGTAACTGAACTCACAAGGAGAATGTTGGGTATTTTACGACCCTAATAGAAGAGTGATGTGACATTCACTATTAGGTGCATTTGCCAAGCCACGGTCCGGGCTCCTGGGCACTTTGCCTGCAATCGTGACACCAGGCGGATACCCTGTTTTACCTGTGGATAGTTTGAAGAATCTGGCACATGCAGTTTTCTATTTAACTATATTTCCCCAAACAAAATGGAACCCTTTGTTAATGCAGTTAAGTATAAAGATCACAGAGAATCAGAGCAAGTAATTTAGAAACAAAGCTACACAATTCTAAGCAAGATTTGAAGACACAGAAACACCTAGATACGATGAGGCACCTTTTTCGTTTATTCGGAATTGCTCTCCCTGTCTGGGAAAGATCATATCGGTGCTCTCCTGACCTGAGAAGCAGCAGCTTCTCCCTCTCACATCTTTGAGTTAGATCCTCTCAAACTTCTCATCAAACCAGATCAAAAAGCCTTGCAGGTGGCTCCCCCACCCCCCACCTTTATCTTTCCACAGTCAAATTAAACTTGTCTTTTTGTTTAACCTGGTAAGTGTTGAGAAGGTCAGTTGCTATTTTAGTCTTCCTAGACCTCAGGACAACACGACAAGCTCCAGTTCTCCTTCTTAGGGAAAAACTGTGCCCAGGTATCAGGTCTGTGTGTTCCCAGTGCCAAGGGTGCCTTTCGGGTAACCGAAAGTCTGTGCACCAAGAGTCTGTGTTACCGATTTAAAAATAATTAAAATGTCTTCAACAGCAAACCTCAAATTCCAGGATATTCATCGACCAGCCTAGATGCCATCGGTTGTAATCCAAACGCATGGAAACATAACTGGTAGGACAAAGATGGGACTCAATTAAAACCAGGGAAGTGAGATTGCTTTTTCATGGTGTGGCAAGCAGGTGGGATGAGTGAGGGTCAGTAACTAGGGTGGTGAGCAAGGAGGATAAATGTGACTCTGAGCCTCATCTGTAACATCCTCTGCGGATGCTCCACATCCGTTACTTCATTTATCCCAGCAGTGAGCCCAGGAGAGATTGCTGTTACCCTTGTTTTATAGATGAGGTTCAGGGAAGCTGAGTAATTCGCCCAAGGGGACAAAGCTAGGAAGCGCACTTGCCATGTTGAACCTGAGCAAGTTGAAGGGCAACCCTTATTTCTTGTTATGTTTACCCAAAAGAACAGTAGGGACTGGTGCTAGACTGACATCGTGACAGGCCTAGAGCACTAGGATGGCACTAGACTGACATCGTGATGGGCCGGCACAGGTGGCAGCTAGGTGCAAGTGGGGTTCTTTCCTCTCGTTCACATGAGAAGGATGTGAGGACTCCAGGACAGGGTCCCTGCGTGACAAGGAGGGTTGTCCTTGTGGGGTGGGGGCCTCGCCTGTAACGTGGCTAAGCTGCCAGAGGAAGAAACTTCTCATTGAGGGTGAAGGTAGGGGTGGGAAAAGGCAGCTCTCTGGAGATCCTAACGAGATTAGCAAGGCCGTGGCCCAGCTGGCCTCCCTGCCCGGGGCCGTGTCCAGAAGAGCCATGCTCAGCTAAAGGCTGGAACAGGATGCTTCCGTGCGTGGCCCTGCGCAGCGCCTGTCACCCCTGGTCGCGACATAGTGCAGCTTATTTACCGCTGGGTTTGGCTCTTCCTGTATCTCCTCTGATGGGGTCACGTCCTTGAGCAGGGATCCTGCCGAGCAGATCCCCCCTGGTGGCCCCTGCACCCCTGAGCAAGTGTCTGGTGCCTTGTGGCCCCTGCACCCCTGAGCAAGTGTCTGGTGCCTTGTTGGTGCTGGAGCCAGGGGAGTGCTGGCTGGGGACGGGAGGGAGAGGGGACAGGAGGGAGGACAGGCGAGGGGACAGCCAAGAAGGACTGCAGGGCCCCAAGTGCCCGAGCGTGCCCGGGAGGGGTTGGGCCGAGGGCGGCCCGGGCCGCGGGGGTGCGGGCGGGCGGCGCAGTGCGGCCGGCTCCCCTGGACAGGTGCCTGGGCCAGGTCACACAAGGTGCCCTCCTTGGGTTTGCGGTGTGGAGGAGGGAGCACACGCTGTCCTGCTCCCTCCAGAGGTTGTTTTTGGCAGGGGAGCCCACTAGAAGCTTACCACTGGTTCCCTTGAGCTTTTCAGGGACTTCCTGGAGGGCAGGCCCCCCCCCACCCACTGGGGCAAAATAAACTTGGTTTCCAGGCACCTGGCTTTCTCTGAAGGTGTACGTGCCCTGACAGGCCCAGAGGCATCCCTGGATGGCGCCTCGCTTCCCATGATCCTAGCCCCACCCCAGGAAGAATTCAGGGGTGAGCAGCCCCCCAGAGGCAGGCAGGGTGGAAGGGCTGTTGGCAAGGAGGCAGGACGGCAGCCTCCGCTCCCTGCTGCGCCTCAACACTCCCTCCACCTCCACGGAACCCAGCCTCTGCTTCATGCTCTCGTCCCATTTCCCATCTGGGGCACAGGAAAAGTGACCTCCCACCTACTTCAGAGGGAGATGTCCTTTGAGGGTTAACAGGCTCACACCCCCAGCAGCAGGCTTGTCAAAGTCGTGCCTCTTCCATAACCTTCTGTCCATCCTTTCTCCTCAAGTCCTTTCTCCTTTCTACCACCCCTTGACTCAGCCCCCCCGCCACCCCATCCCTGCCAGGCCTGCAGGTGCAGTGCACGTGTGATCCCAGCCATCTGTCACCGCAGGCCACACCGCCCCATGAGCCAGGGCCACAAATAGCTAGCCACCCACCAATATTTAGGCCAGCACTTGGCTAGGTCTAGGGGGCATGTGAGTTATCTGGAGATCTTGGTGAAGTGCCAGGCCTGATCCAGTAGGTTCTGTTGTTCCAACAGTTCCCAGGGTAGGTTGGTATTGCTTGTCCATGGACCACACTTCCAGTAGCAAGAATTTAGAGCACTTCCTCTGTAACAGCACCGTGCTACAGAGACTCAAAATGTCTAAGTCACAGGCCCTGCTCTCAAGGAGGATATGAGGACAGATTCACATAGGATTTCCCTGCAGGTTTGAGGAACAGACGAATGATTGGACGAATGAATGATTGACTAAGGGCACAACTCCACGGTGCTGGTACTAGTGTAAGTGTAGAGTTCAAGGGAGAGAGAGAGAGAGAGAGAGAGAGAGAGAGAGAGACGGGAGACAGAAGCAGACACTTACGCATGTCTTGCGGGGTTGTGGCCCCTAAAGGGTGTCCCTGGAGCCATTGCACTGTGCCATTGCTTGACGAGTGCCCAGGGCAAATGCTCTCTGGCTCTTAGAGACGGCCGGCGTGGCTGGACAAGCTTCTGATGCTTCACATGCAGCCTCTGGTGCGAGTGCTCGGACACCTCTGCAACGAGGCATGTACGCTTCTCCCTTCACCCCAGCACCATACAAGAGCTGATGAGAGAGACATGTGTTCCCTAAAGCTTGAATGCCACGTGTTTTTAAGAAAACACAAGATTTTGTATGAAAGGCCTCTGAAAAAAAAGAGAGAGAGAGAGAGAAAGAAAGAAACAAAGTGAAATGGGAAGATCATTTCTGTATTTCTTCCAAAAGTAAGTCTTTGAAAAACCCAGACATCTTTCTCTTGTTCCTCCAAGGCCTACCTAGTAGGAGAGAAGTCCAAGAGGGAAAAGAGGGGAAGTAAGAAAGGCAGGTCTGGGCCAGACTCGGTGACACCCAGTGGCATTCATGGCGTCCTCTGTGTGTGGCCTAGATCTCAACCTTAGTGCCACGTCTTATTCCCAGTGGCCCCCACAGCTGACTCCATACTCTTCTGGGACCTTGGCCATGTCTTCCGGTTTGTGGGCCTGTTGGCCTTGTGATAGGAGCCATCCTGTGCTCTCGCCATACCTGTGCATTTCAAAACCCCACCCATCCCAGAGGCTCACTTGGCCCAGGAAACCTTCCCCAGCCTCCTCTATGGCCTCCAGAATGCTGTTCTTGCTCCCCCGCCCCTTCTCTGTGGTTTCTTTCCTTTTCTTTTTTTAGGAGGGTACCTTCCTTACAGGATTTTTTTTTTTTTTTTTTTTTTTTTTTTTTTTTTTTTTTTTTTTTTTTTTTGCAGTCTGTTTGTGTTTCCCTTACAAATTCAAAGACAGTCCTTAATCCTGTCTCCCCATTTGACACAGCAGAAGGTGTTCAGTAGGAGTGCTGAGCTGGATTCGCGTGGTGCTGAGAAAGGGCCAAGGAGACTGCGATTCTTGACGCTGTTTGCGTTCGAGAATACAGAGTGACGCATTTATGCTCCTATGCAGTGGAATGTACACCATAAATCTGGAAACCCTATCCTGAACTGTCCTGATTCTGTTACTCTTCCCCAAAAATGCCAAAGGAAAACAAACACGTCTTGAAAAGTTGTCTGAACTGAGCCCAACCAATAGAAGCTGAGTGTCACTGAGTGAGCCGGACCTGCTCTCCCTCCACCACGGCCGTCTGGGTGAGGTGTGGCTGGAGGCTGAGTGAAGTGTGTGCATTCACCACCTGCCATATTTGGGGTGGGTTTACCTCTTTGGAATGTGAATCCTTCCTCACTTTATCACTATTTTTAAATGGAATTTGTGCCGAGGGAGAGAAAGATCTTTCCTTTACAGTCTACCTACAAATATCTTTCCCAGTGAGTCTGTGTCTACATAAGTCTAAATTTAATATCCCTCCACAAGGAGAACACAGTGGAACAGTTATTTCACAATACAAAATGACTGGATTAATCCAGCTGTCTCACTGAGTCGATCTCATTTGGGGTAGATGGAGCTATTGTGTCTGTCCGACATTCTCCCTACAGGGAGGCGTGGGGAGTACACCTACATAGGGCGTCAAGGGTGTAGTGGATGATGAGGCCATGGGGGAGCTTCATCCTCAGCCATCGATGCCTCCTTCCACCATGTGGGGAAAGTGGCAGCTCTTGGATTCCACGTCTGCAGTTCTGGACATCGAGGTGCCTCCTCATCAATTTAGCACTGCCTGGATAGATGTGTCACATTAAGTGAACTCACACTTATTTTCATTAAGTTTAATGGAGACCTTTCTAAAATGTAACACAGATTTCCCTGCCTCTTCGAAGAGGCCATATTACACTGAAGTGAACATTTTATTGGACATTTAAGTTAGTCATTATGAACCACAGGACAGCAGCAAATGCTATAAACCAGGATACTCCCTGGAGCCACATAGGACCTCAGAGCACTTGACCCCAACCCTGTCGGCCCTAGGCTACCATGTTTGTTAATCCCTGTGGCAACTTCTCATTGCTTTTCTATCTCCTCTCTTCTTGTCCTTTCTTGCTGTTCTTATTGTGTTTTCATCCCACAACTGCTCTCCTACCTTACCTTTCTGCATCTAACTGGGGGAGGTCAGATGACATTACCTGTTAACCAGAATATCTAAACTATGAATCAACTGGACACTGAGCAAGAGGGACTCCAGTATGCATAAAGTGTGTATGCTTTAGTACATGACCTAAATCCTGGCTGCTCAGAATTCTGAGTGGCGATTCTTCTGCTGCTCACTGGTTGCTTTTTTCTTCTTTTCAGCTTCTTGGCTATAATGAGATTGCTGGGTAAGTCATCCCCAAATCCGTGATTTTTTTTTATTTTATTTTTATTTTTTTTGCCACATACAGGTTCAGTTTTAGTCTGAGTCACAAATTAGAGGTTTTTAAATGGTAGTTATTTGGATTCATGAATGGGTAAAATATTAATATCGGTGTCTAGTTGACTTTAGAATCTAAATAATTTCCATAATTTATTTTGGCTTTGCCAATTTAAATTTTAAATTTTATTTTGCTTTGGTCAATTCTCATCTGTGATGAAAAAACTTCTGTTTTCCCCCACAGGGAGTGGAGAACTAAACTGTATTCACAGATGAAACATGATTACTGGAAAGACGCCACAGCTCTTATATGTAGAAAGAGTTCACTGGCAAAGATGAATCACAGAGTTAGAGGATGAAATCTAGATCAGCTTAGCCCAGAAGTATGTTGCATGTCACTGCCTACCAAACTAGATCACCTTGAAATAGGATTTGATTTTTTCATATATTTGAGTGGTTTTCACGAAAACTTTTTTTTTTGGTTGGATTTTTATGGCCACTTTTATTTGAGGTCAACTGAATGAATGCCTCACTTTGTAGCTGCCTATGTACTGCTTGTATCATAAAAGAAATCATATTTTGCATCTACAGGGACTACCTCACAGGGCTTTACCTAAGTCCTCCTGTGGGCTAACATTGTGCTAGGCACTCTTCTTGTCCCCAGGAGGCTCGCAGGCTCATTGCTAAGATAAAACCAATGAATACAAAGGTAAAAAACAAAACAAAAACAAAGAAAACCATACACAAAAGGTATGTAGCATAGACTATAATAGTGGATGCAGAGGGATTCAGAAAGGCAGGGAGATGTTATGTTCTAGTGATATCAGAGACGACTTCTGGGGGGGGCTTGCATTAGGGGGTCTCGAGAAATGCATGGGATTTAGACATCCTACCTTCCAGGCAGAAGACAAGCCTCAAGACCCCAAGGAGGGCATGGGACACTGAGGCATGAGACCTGCTTTCTCCTGGCAGAGGCTGGGGCCGAGGGAGGAAAGGCACAGAGCTTATTAATGCAAGCTCTTGAACAGGAGGCTGGGAAAAGAGCGAGAGAAGGCCCATGGCAGGCAGAGAAGTCGGAACCGGTGGTTCGATCCTTTACCCACCTCCATCCAGACTGCACAAAACGTAGAGGCATCTCTTTAAACAACGAGACTTCTCTTTCTGGCCAGCACACGTGCACAGAAGTTCTGCACACTTGGAATTCCGGGCTCTACTCTGAGAACTTTCAAAGCGTGAGGGATTGGAGAGAGGGAGGGGGAAGCCCAGAACTCCTGGTGGATGGAAGCCCGAAGCCTGGGTGATACAAGTAGCTTCTTCCAAGTGCCCTCAACTCCCAGGGGGAAAAGGCAGCAGAAACCCCACTGCTGTGAAGGGGAGTTCGGTCAAGTCAGACCCCAAAGTCCGAGTTTCATGAAAGTTTGTATTTTTCCTAAAATTCTTTGAGGGCCCTGACAGTCCTCAGGGATAGAAAACCATGTCCTCAAGAGGAAGAAGGCCTATTTGGGGTCCTTTCCTCTCTAATATCGTTGGAGAGACCAGGAGCCAAGAGAAGAGCATGTCTGGGCCTCCCCAGAAGCCCGGAGCAGCATGGGGCCAAGGTGCCCCAGGGTGCTGGTGGGGCAAGGTGAGGGGAGGTGGGAAGCAGCACAGGGCCAGGGGGCCAACTAGGAAATCCTGGCTCCTCCGCCGGCTCCCGGAACCGGGCCAGCTGGAGCAGGCTCCTCGCTCCCTGGACAGGCCTGCAGCAGTGACCAGCCGTCCCTGGCCAGAGCCGCGGGGCCCGGGCACCGGTGCCCACTCCCCCCGGGCCTCCCGGACCCCGGCCAGGAAGAGCAGACACCACGTCTGAGCCTGGAACTAGACAGTCCCCCACCTGGGCAGCAAGCTCCGCTCCGCCTCGGCTCCCCGGTCCTCCGGGGCCGCTCGAGCCCCCTTCCCGGGGCCTGCCCCCGCCCCCAGCCCTCCACACAGGTCTCCCTCTGTGCTGCAACACACCGGCCCCTTTCCTGGCGATGGGCTCCGGCCACCGTCTGCCAAGGCTCCAGAGGAGGCTCTTTCTTCGAGAAGCTGGATGGGGGAGGGGCTGGGAGCTGCTGTTCCGAATCTTCAGGTGGGAGCCCCCGGGCCAGGTACTCCGGGAAGCGGCCAGAAGGTAGGCCGGGGCAGCTCCCCAGGCCGGGCCCTGCTTGCCCGTCTCCAAGATTTAGGGTTCCAGACAGCATCGCGAGCTCCCCCTGCGCCCTCCTTCCTGCCCCCCGCGCAAGGCCCCGGCGCGGAGCCCCCCTGGCCCTCCCCCGCTGCCTCTTTCTACCACTTTCCCTGCTCCCTCCCAAGTCTTTCCGTCCACGGTCTAGGGCTCGCGGCCTGCGCCTCTGCAAACACCCCCCGCCCCTCCGATCCGGGCAGAACTCCGAGGGGAGGGGCCGGAGGCCCCCCTTCCCGCCTGCGGTCGGAGGGGGCAGCGCCGCAGCCCCGGGCCGGGGGGAGGACGGCAGCCGGCTCCGCGCCCCGCCCGATCAGGCCACTCAGCACACTAGGGGTGGGGGGCGGGGGCCGGGAAGCAGGGCTGGCGGAGAGGGGGGTCCGGCCCGGGCAGGTGCGGGCTCCGGCTGGGCCCCGGCCGGCTCCGGGGGCGGGGTCTCAGGTTACAGCCCCGCGGGGGGCCGGGGGCGGCCCGCGGTTTGGGCGAGTTCGCCAGTCTCGAGAGGGGCCGGGCGCATATAACGGGCTCCGCGGAGGCGAGAAGACGCAGAGCGCTGCTGGGCTGCCGGGTCTCCTGCCTCCTCCTCCTGCTCCAAAGGCCTCCTGCATGAGGGCGCGGTAGAGACCCGGACCCGCGCCGAGCTCCTGCCGCCTCGCCGCCAGGCCCCGCGGTGAGCCATGATCCGCCTCGGGGCTCCCCAGACGCTGGTGCTGCTGACGCTGCTCGTCGCCGCTGTCCTTCGGTGTCACGGCCAGGATGTCCGTAAGTCGCCCCACGCCACCTCGCTGTGTCCGCGCCCCCCTGTGCCGTCCCGCCGCGCCCTCCCCCGCGCCGTCTCCGGCTCTGGAGCGCGGCGGGTCCGGGCTGGAGTTGGCCGCCGGGGTCACGGCGCGCCGGGCCTGGGGCGCAAGATGCGCAGGAGCTCACCTGGCGGCGCTGCGCGAGTTAGGGCGCCCGGCCCGAGCGTCCTCCTGTGCGGCTCGCAGGTGGAGGCGTCGGCCGCTCTCCACGGCGCGCAGGAATCTGAAACCCGCGCAGTGTCGGGTGGAGAGGTTTGCGCGCAGCTGTGAGCGCGCTGCTTTCCGCCAGCGTGGAGAAGCAGGCAGGCGCACACGCACGCACCTCGCCGCCCCGAAGCGCCGGCGCGGCCCCTCGGCCTTAGGAGCAGGTGGGACGCGCCCTAGCGAGGGCGCGAGGAAGCGCCGAAGGGTTGACCTCGCAGTCTCGTCCAGGGGTTGGTGGCTGGAGGGTTCAAAGGGGGAGTCAGACAAAGGAGACGCTCTGAAACCGGGGCTGAAATCCGAGGCCACAAAGAGGCTTCGCAGCCGCGCTCTGAGACCCCGGCGCGTCTCGCAGCTTCCTCCCCTCCCCGCTGGCTCTGGGGCGAGGTGCGGCCCCCAGTCTCAGCTCGGCTTTCGTCCTGCCTCTTAACGGGTCCAGCAACTGCCCGGAGGAGAGGCCATCTGAAAGGCGATAACATTCCAACCAGACCGTGCTTTTCAGACGCCCCAGAAAATAGCGCCCCCTCCCCGCGGTCTTCCTCTCCAAATCCCGGAGGTACTACAATGAGTTACTCTTCTAAGTTTCTGGAACTCGCCGAGCCAGGCTGCAGGCTGAGTGTGTGCGTGTGTGTGCGCGCGCGCAGGGGAGGGGGGCACAGATGGCCAATTGCTGTAACAATTTCAACTGGATATAGTTAGGGATGACAGTTTTACAGTCTAGTCCAGAGGCGGTTCGGATCGCACCTCTCCATCGCCTCCCTTGGTAAAGTCCCACCGTCTGGGATTATATTCAGGACAAACGAAGCCTGGAAAGTGTATTAGGTAGAGAGGCTTCTTCTTCTTCTTCTTTTTTTTTTTTTTTTTTCCCCACGTGTTTGGGCATGTTTCCGATGGCTGGGATTCCAGCCCCGTCTTTGTATGTTACAGATTGTAAATCAATCGCGGGGGGAAACTTTTCGTGGGGGGCGGAGGATGAGAGGGGAAATCAAAATCCCTCTGCCCACCAGGCTCTGTTTGGTCTCTCCCGCCACCAGGCAGTCTCCAGAGACGGCTTGGAAGGCCCTGGGCCCAGGAGGACTTTCCGTTCCTCAGCGCGGCTGACCCAGGCGGGGGCAGGGCGGGGGCAGGGCGGGGGCAGGGCGGGGGCAGGGCGGGGGCAGGACTGGGGCCGCCGGCGCAGCCGCAGGGAGTCCGGGGCAGGAGATCCTGGCCGGGTCGTCCAGCTCCGCGCTCCGCTGGCGGCGCGCTCCCGGGCACTTGTTGGAACACGGTGCGTCTCTAAGTGATCCCCAGGCTCGGACTGACCATATTTTTGTCTTCGCTCTGCCTGTGCATCCCCACACAGCTGTCTTCCTAACTGACCTCTGCTTAGTGCACGGTGAAATGAGCTAAGTGACTTTAAGATCACCCCCCAATTCTGCATCTGGCATTAGAGGCACTCACTTAAGGGGCAGAGCGCTCTCACCGCCGCAGCTTTGCGGGGAGCGAGCGAATTCCAGGGCTTCTGGGGCCCAGATCTTCCAGTCGCTCCTCCTTCTCCCCAGGGGTGGGGGGTGGGGGGAATGCGTCGGGGCGGTTGACTTTGCTCCCCGGCGCATCCCAGCCCCGTGACCCCCTTACCCGAGGGGTCAGGGGACCCAGAGAAGCGGCGTGGGGGGGTGGGGTGGGGAAGGCACCGTCTGCGTGGACGTCAGGAATGTCAGAAACCTAGAGCGGGGGCACGCCCCTCCTCCCCATCCGTCCACGAGTTCGAGAAACTTATGGGAGGCGCTGTCTTTGACCTACATCTGCATTTCACAGCCCTGGCCTCCAAAAGTGCCCCTCGGCTGCGGGGAGAGACCTCAATCCTCCTTTGTGAGGCTTGTTTGCGTTGGGAGATTGGCAGCGATGGCTTCCAGATGGGGCTGAAATGCTGCCCGTATTTATTTAAACGGGTTCCTTGCGGAGACCCGTGAATCGGGCTCTGTGTGCGCTCGAGAAAAGCCCCATTCATGAGCGGCGAGGTCCGGCGGGCGCCCCCGGACCCCCCGACCCCCTCTCCACAATGCCCCCCTGTGCCCGCCCGCCGCCACCTCCCGGGCTCCAGCCCTGCGCAGCGCGGCGGCGGAGCAAAAACAGTTCCCCGAAAGAGGTAACTTTTTAATTGGCCTGCGACAAAGGAGCACTTTATGCGGCGCGGCGGGAACCACGGGAACCGGATCGGGCGCGCCGGGATGCTATCGGCGGCCGCCGCGAGCAGCAATTATGGTGGCGCTGGGCTCCTCCGTCCACACCTAGGGGATCCGGTTACGGGGCTGGCTCCTTTCTGGGCCAGTCATTTAATCCTACTGCTCACCCTCCCGGTGTCCGTGGGCGAGCCGCGGCCCGAGCGGCCGCCAGGAGAGTCCCCCCGCGCCTCCCACCGCCCGCGCCCCGGCCCCGCCCCCGCGCATCCCGGGCCGCCCCTCCCCGGGAAATCCGAGCCGCAGGCCGGTGCACCCCCTGCTCCCAGCATTTTCTTTTCTTTTTTTCTTTTTCTTTTTTTTTTTTTTTTCCACTCGGAGCCCTGTTGGGTGAGATCGGGCCTTTCCTGAGTCCGGATGGGAGACCATTAACCTCTCCGCCTTCCCCTTCCCCGCCGCCTGCTTTCTACAGCTGCAGCCCAGCCCTGGGAGACGCAGGGTGCGCCCTGCGATCCCCCGACCCTCGCCCGGATCATCTCGCCTAAAGGCCGGAGCGGGTTTCTCCCGGTGGCAAAGAAAAAAAAAAAAAAAAAAAAAAAGATTTATCTTCCGATTTTCAGAGTCTCCTTCCAGAGCCGCAGGCAGGCCCATTTCTCTCTCCGCCCACCTGGTTTGTGGCTCTTTCCTATTATTCCTCCCCCGCAGCTGCCACTGCTTTGGAGATTTTGATGAGAAAAACAGCGCTGGGCGCTCCCTGGCACGTGGTGCGGCTCCTCGGCCCTTGGCGCTCCCGGGAGCGCTCTTGTCAGCACAGGTTTCGTCTGCAGGGTGAATTCCAGACGGCAGGGCGCTGGTGCAGAGGGGCGAGTCCGTGCCGCTCCGCGCCGGGGCTGCATTCTTGCAGGAGGCCCGGACTGGCTCATCTTAGCCCTGGCCAGGCCTTCGACGCCCCCTGCGCCCTCCCCGCCCCCCCACATTGAGGTGTTGCCTTCTGATGAAGTTAGGGTCGCTCCAGGGAGGGCTATGGCTAGAGGTCAGCAGCGGGGGGGGGGGGGGGGGCTGGAGGTCAGCACGAGGGTGGGGGGGGTGGGGGGGGTAGGGGGCCTTGGTCCTTCTGCCTCCCAAGGTATTTTGTTAGCCTGCTTGGGTCCCAAGTGTATTGTCTGAATCGGCCTATCCTCCTCCTGGAATTGAATTAGAATCCTGATTTTTTTTAAAAAAGATTTTATTTATTTATGCATGAGTGACACAGAGAGAGGCAGAGACACAGGCAGAGGGAGAAGCAGGCTCCCTGCGGGGGTTGGGGGGGGGATGCGGGACTCGATCCCAGGACCCCGGGATCACTCCCTGAGCCAAAAGCAGATGCTCAGCCACTGAGCCACCCAGGTGCCCCTAGAATCCTGATTCTAATATGATTTAAATAACTGGATATGGTCCTCATTCTGACAGCCCCTCCTTTCACCACCAACCCTGCCCCATAGATCTGCTTTTGGAGGCTGGCTGTTCCTGTGGGGGTGGGTGGGGGTCTTCTCCAGTTTCCCCTGTCCTCATCTTTAAAGTCCCTGAGTTCCCGTTCAGGGTTTCACCCCCAGCTCCCCGTGCAGCTCACCTCTGCCCCCTCAGGCTTCTCCCAGGCTAGATGCCGGTAGCACCCCGTCACCTTCATGGCTGGGTCCTGGTTTCCACGGGCCAACAGACAGCATAGCGCAAGGTGCACAATAAATACGCCTTGAATTTATTCAAGAAGATCGAATGATGGCTTAGAAAAATAATGTTCAAGTTCTCTATGTTTGGGTGGCCAGAGCCCGCATTCTTCGACATTTGAATGATGTCAAGTTGACTGCAACCTCTTTCTCTTTTTCTCTTCTGGCCCCCGACCCCCTCCTTCCCTTTGCTCTCTGCTTCCCCTGCCCTGCCCTTGGTGCAGAGAAGGCTGGCAGCTGTGTGCAGGACGGGCAGAGGTATAATGATAAGGATGTGTGGAAGCCCGAGCCCTGCCGAATCTGTGTCTGTGACACTGGGACTGTCCTCTGCGACGACATAATCTGTGAAGACATGAAAGACTGCCTCAGCCCCGAGACCCCCTTCGGAGAGTGCTGTCCCATCTGCTCAACTGACCTCGCCACTGCCAGTGGTCGTAATTTATTTATTTCCTGTTCCACATAAATAAATTACTTGCAGGTGCAGCAAATGCCCTCCCATGGATGCTGGTCATCTCTGCGAAACAGAGGGACTGGTTATCCATGGGACCCCAGCAGCTGAGGCTGAAAGGAAGGGCCACGTCTTGCTTGCAGGTTGAAATTGAATGAGCCTGAGACACTAGCGGGGGCGGTCCTCACCTAAAACCTCCCAAAAAATACACTTCCAAGATATGGAAGGACAGATGTGATTCCACAAAAGTATCCTCTCTGGAATCGTCTCCGCAAATCCCTAGAGCCGCAAGGGAGATGCCCTGGTCCGTGGGCCAAACCACAGATAGAGTCCTCTCACCCGCAGCTAGAAGACCACTAAGTATCCACTGAATATGTGGTCTTCAGTGGGGAGAGTCTCCGCCGGCTTGTAGGGAGACAGAAGACAGGCTCCCTCTTTGAACTATGGGACAGTGGTGGCAGTTTTCTTTTGTTTTTACCTCTCTTGGAATTAACTGCCAATTAAGAAGCAAGTTAATAAGGGAAGGAGGAGCCGGGCTCTGGGAGGCGGGCGGGGCTGGAGCCCTGCAGGCCTGAGCCCTGGTGGGTTTATTTGCTCCCAGCCAGAACCAGTGCTGCGGGCCCACCTGGGCCTACGTGACCCATCCCCAGCACTTGGACACAGGCCCCATCTCCCTATGGGGGGGAAGGAGGGGGAGGCACATGGCCAGGCCCCTCCGGTGGTCCTCACCCTCCCCTTCCCATCCAATGGGGAAGCAAGTTGACCTGGAAGCAAGGAGTTGCCCTTCCTTAACACTTCCCCAACACTGGCGAGCTGCCTTTGTGGTTCGGATTTTCGGATCATTTCTGAGGCCTGTGTGGAGGGAAGTGTTGATTGCCTCACTACTGTGCTGCTACAAGGGGGAAGGGGTCACTGATTTGGGATGGCCCTGGCTGCAATGCCCTCTGTAACTCCTATGCCCTGCTGTGTTTTTGTGCTTGCTTCGAGGAGACCCAGCTTGAACGTAAGACCCTTCTGACTCCCTAACTTCCTCAGGGAGGGCTCGGGCCGCGGGCAGGGCTTCCTACCCTATGAGGAGGGAAGAGGCTCGGACCCTCTGCCAGCTTCTGTGCTTCCTTTCTTGGTGCTAATTAGATCTTGAGCTCCTGGTTTTCTCTTCACACGCCCCGCTCCATTCTTTTGCATGCTGGCTGCTTTTTCAATAACCGAGTCTGGGTCGGCTCTGTGCCTCAAGGGACCTCAGCAACCCCGGGACCCCGGTGACCCTAACATCCCAGCAGGACAGGAAGCTGCCTCCTTCCTGGGTTGTGTCCTAGTCTTTGTGTAATTCATTCAAGAGCGTGGGAGTGACAAGCACTTGTTCTTCGTCCTTCTCCATCTCACAAATTTTTCATTCTTCTCTATTTTTCCACTTGCAGGGCAACCAGGACCAAAGGTAAGGACTTTCTCTCTTTTTTCTTTCTTTTGTTTTTTTGCTTTTTTCAGAAGCAATGTTATGCTCACCCAGCCCGTGGTTTTTAGGCAGCAGTGGAGGGCTGTTTTAGGGGGCACCTCAATGCTCGGGCTGCAGGGCAGGCTTTTGTGCTTGGGGCTTGGTGGGCTTGCATGGATCGATCCTCAGACTGTGTCATGTTTCAGGGACAGAAAGGAGAACCCGGAGACATCAAGGATGTAAGTACAAATTACTCGCAACAGGGGTTGGGTCTCAACTGGGTCAGCATCTTGGGCTACCTCTAACATGCCCTCCTGTGGGTGTCTCTTTCTTTGTCTCACAGATCGTAGGACCCAAAGGACCTCCTGGGCCTCAGGTAAGAAAGGGAGAAATCCCTTCCACCATCCCTTCCTCAAGTTACCGATCTGCAGGCCCCCCCGGGCCATGCCGTCATCTCAACATTTTCTTTGCCTTCAGGGACCTGCAGGTGAACAAGGACCCAGAGGTGATCGTGGTGACAAAGGTGAAAAAGTGAGTTGAGAAATGCTCCCTGACCCACGTGGGCTGCCCAGGTCCCCTGAGTGTCTCGCCCTCCACTCATCGCCGCCCCACCATGTGCTCGACCACCTCCTCAGGGGCAGCCCGTGGACGGGTGGTTCTTGAGTAGGCCTTGCTTCATGTGCGTGTCCTGTTCTCTTTCTGCCAAGGGCGCCCCTGGACCTCGTGGCAGAGATGGAGAGCCTGGGACCCCTGGAAATCCTGGCCCCCCTGGTCCTCCTGGCCCCCCTGGCCCCCCTGGCCTTGGTGGAGTAAGTATCCTTATGTCCCCTTCCTTCAGGCTGTCCCTCCAGAATGTGGCTTCTAAATTGCTACTCACACTCACCTGGCTGGCTCCCAGGGCTGCCAGCAGTGTGTACACAGCCTGTCCATGGGCTTTTCCCTGAGCCTGTAATTTAGTGGAATCACATATTAGGCTTGAGACTGTGGTGCTAAGGGCTGGCTTTTTTCACTCACGGGGCTTCTGCAAAGAAAGTCTTCAGTTACCTGGCTCCCAGGCGTCTGTCCTGTGTGCGGTTGATTCCTGGGCGTGGGTGTGGGGGCTGAGGGATGGGATGACTGGGCACTTGTAGTTCCCTGGAAGAAGAGTGACCACTGTCCTTGGAAGACATTTAAACCTGGTCCTTGCCAGGTACATTCCAAGCAACCATTCATTCTCATGAAAGAGCCCCACTGAGCAAAGGTGTGTGGTTAAAGTCAGTTTTGGAATCCAGCCAGCCAACAGATTACATTATTGTCCAGTTTTTGCAGGTTTGCCCTTTTGATGTTTGCTATGTTTTAAGTACGTAGGTGGCTTGCAGACTCTTACTCTTTCCCTTGCTGAAATATCTTAGGGCTGTTGATTTTAGTCTCTTGCTGGGCATCGAATTCCTGGGAATTAAAAAAAAAAAACTTTAAAAGCGATATTTTAGTTATACTTCTCAGTGTATATTGAATGTATATATTGTGTATATACTTCTCAATGTATAGTGAACAATGTATTAATATTGTAGAATTTAAAAAATAATTCCATAAAATGAAATGCAGGTAACTGATGACCTGCGCCTCCGAAGAGCACTTTATCTTCCAGGGAAGTGATGCCACTGGCATCTAATAACACATTTCCAGAACGATTTTTCAGGAATCATTGGCAAGTCTGTTCAATGCTAGGTTAGTCTCCAACACTTAGAGTTTATCTAAAATGGAGCTGTCGTCGTTTTTTCTTTCTATCCCAATTTATAGCTTACCTTGTTGAGAGGGAACAATCTGGGGCCTCACAAGCTCCTAATGTTGTTGGGTTGATTTGCAGAACTTTGCTGCCCAGATGGCTGGAGGATTTGATGAGAAGGCTGGTGGCGCCCAGATGGGGGTGATGCAAGGGCCAATGGTAAGAAAAGACATCAGGTTTTTTTTTGTTTGTTTGTTTGTTTTTTTGTTGTTTTTTTTTTTTTTTTTTTTTTTTTTTTTTTGCAGCCAGAGTGGTGGGAGGTGGCCCTACGCAGAGCAAGGGAATCTGACAACCTCACTTTATAGATAATTGCTTAGAGCAGCTCTTCTCCAGAGGTTATGTAACCTCCCATGTGGTTAGCCCAAAGCATTTGGTTTTTAATGGTGACGGATGCCAGTTCTAATGATGCGCTGGAGTGACCAAGAAGAATGAGGATGGAGAGACACATCTAGGCTGAGCTGTTGGAAGGCCGGTCGCTATTGCTCTTGGAATGAGAACTGAAGAATGCAGACAGCAGCCACCGTCCTCCAGCGCCCACAGGACTTCCAGCAGGAAATCTCAGCCCTGCAGCTCCGACTTGGCACATGCTAAATGAAACTCAGACTTTAGTAAACATGGCTGTGGGCCAGGAGAAAGCAGGGCCAGCTTCTCCATCCAAACGGTGCCTATAAATAAATAGATTGTTGCGTGGGGAGTGGGAAATGAGAGGGAGCAGCCACCGTAGGGCCCCTGCCCACAGAGTAACTTTTTGTCCTTTGTCTGGGCTGTTGGCTGGGAGGAGGTGGCGCTCTGGAGGCCGCTGGCGAAGCATTTCCAGTAACCCTCCTCCTCTCCTGTTCCAATGCAGGGCCCCATGGGACCTCGAGGACCTCCAGGCCCTGCTGGTGCTCCCGTGAGTACTGGGTCTTTCCTCTCCCTGGCAGGGCGGATGCTCTCAAGCTCTTGCATGTCAGTTTGTGGAGTCAATTAACCTGGTGTCCTCGTGTTGCTTTTTTAGGGACCTCAAGGATTTCAAGGCAACCCTGGGGAACCTGGGGAACCCGGCGTCTCTGTGAGTACTGGCACGGGCCCCGCCCTCCTCCTAGGGAGTGATGTACCACTCAGACCCCAAGACTGCCCAGAGCTTCCCCAGTGCAGGGCCCAGAGGTGCCACTTCTTAGCTCTGTGGGATCCCTGACAGAGGACCCCGGGTGGCAAGGACCACCAGGAACTCTGTCACCACCGTCCCCTTTCTGGCTCACCCCTGGCCTGTGTTGCCTGCTGCCCTCTGGTATCATCGGCTCTGCACTCTTGCTTTCTCAGCACAAAGTGGGCTTCCCCTCCACCCCCACCCCCACCTCTCTTCCTTATGAGAGAACTTAGATTCCAAAGGCTACAGTCCCGAAGTCTTGTCCACTGATTAGGTATCGTTCCCCCCTCCAACCATCTCTTACTCTCTCCCTTCATTTGTAGGGTCCCATGGGTCCCCGTGGTCCTCCTGGCCCCCCTGGAAAACCTGGTGATGATGTGAGTATACCTGAGTAGCGGAATGAGTGGCTGCCTCCTCGGAGGGAGGGCTTGGAGAGGCTGTGTACTGGGGCAGGGGTGCAGAAGCGCCCTCAGATTGGCCCAGGGTGGGGGTGTCCTCTGGTCCACCAGAGCCTCAGACCCTGTCTACATTCCCACTTGCAACCTAGCTTACGAGTGTCCGGGGACTGCCTTGGAGCCATCGGGAAGGGAAATAATTAAAACATCATTAGCTCCAGGAAGGGAAATTGAGAGACGGGAGAAGGGCGAGGGAAAACACAGGGGGACCATGGTAGGGAGGGGACAACAGAGGAGACACTCAGCAGCCCGACATTATCTTAATTGTAAATGAGTTAGGAAAAGTGGAGCAAGGCCTGGGCGGGGATGTCTGCAAAGGATGCAAACGAAGGGAAGAGACAAGAGTTGGCTCTCAGCTGCTCTTGGGAATCACATTGGCCCGTTAGAAGTCTCTGGGCATAGGGCAGCGCTAGCCCAGTCTGCAGAGCCCAGGACGGGAGAGAGCAGAGTCCCCGGGAGGCCGCAGGCTGGTCGGTGGCCCGTGTCACATGCAGCTGTCTGAAAGGACACATAGTGACCTGGGAAAAGCATTGAAAGTCTGGAATCCGAAGGAGGTGAGGGAGATGAGTAAGCAGGTGGGCCACAGGCACAGCGGACCGCGGAGAGGCGATCCGGATCTGGAGTGCGCCAACTGCGCTAACTTGTCTCCTGGGGAAGCTGAAGTACATCTCTCTCCTTGCAGGGCGAAGCTGGAAAGCCTGGGAAATCTGGTGAAAGAGGCCCTCCTGGCCCTCAGGTAAAGTCCTCCCACCCCTTTCCCAGCCTCAGACCTTGTTCTGAGTCTCCCTCCTTTGCAGCTGAGGCCTCACGCCCAGTGCGTCCAGTTCAGTGGGCTCACTTCTAAAATGGGAACTCCAACAGCCCCTACCTGCATCAGGCCTTCGTGCTGATGTTTAGGATCCTGACACAGCCCCCTCCCCGCCCAGCCCCGTGGTGGCTGAGCTGCTGTCGTTTTCACCCATTTTGGATAAGACGGGGCGATCACAGGAAGGGGGGCTCTGGGAGCTCCTGCTAGAGCTGCCCCAGTGCTGGGCTTCTGACCACTCGGCTGGCCTGAGGGAGCTGGCTCTGGAGGTTCTCCAGCAAAGCAGGGCAGCCTCTACTTCACCCTCTGCTCTGGGCCTTGACCGTCTCCTCTTTGGACCACAGGGTGCTCGCGGCTTCCCGGGAACCCCAGGCCTTCCTGGCGTCAAGGGTCACAGAGTAAGTATCGCAGACAAGGGTTTTGGAAGGAAAGACTTATCCAGGGGGGAGAAAAAAAGCATGTGGGAGCATGAATCCCCTTATTAGGGTTCATCCCAGAAGTGTGATGGAACGTGTTCTCTCATCCCCTAGGGCTACCCAGGTCTAGATGGTGCTAAGGGAGAAGCCGGTGCTCCAGGTGTGAAGGTAAGGACCAAGGAACACATGGGGGTGGGGACAGAGGGAGACGATGAGGAGCCTTTCCCTCTGGTCAAGGAGATGCTCTTGAGTCAGTGGAGTGAGGATGTGAGGACAACTTTGGTTGGGAAGACCCAGTCCTACACCCTGATGGAAGAACAGCAGGCCGGGAGAGCTCAGGGAATGGTGCCTTGCAGAACCCAAGTGTGGGGTCTCGGTGCTAGCTGAGTTGACCAGAGCTTTCAGGTTCTTCCTTGGGAGTTTTCCAGGTGGGGTGGCAGTGGGGTCCCGCTCACTGACCCTATGCATCTGTTTCCCAGGGAGAGAGCGGTTCACCGGGTGAGAATGGTTCTCCAGGCCCAATGGTGAGTATGGACAGCCTCCCCTGGGAGGGCCTCCAGACACTCCTCAGACATCTCCTAAAGCCTAGCAGATGGCTCCGCTATAAATGCCCTGCTCCCTTTGTGCAAGGTAGATCATCAGCTTTGTAGATCTGATGATTACGATCGGATCAAAAAGGTGAATCTATTGAATAGATGATGTGGTCAAGTTTCACCAACATTTCCTTGAAATAGCCCTGTGAGCACACTTAAGGTGTGCTTCAGTTTTTACAAATTCCGTTTTTTCTTGATATTTTGGGGAGTTCATCTGTTGCATGAAGCAAGATGCACCCATGACAAGGTTCCCAGCAGGAACCACAGGGGCATCTGTGTGTTCGGCCTGGGCAGGAAGGCCTTTGATGTGATTTGGGGAGTCCTAGATGAGTCGGGAAGGCCGGATCGGGGGCATCCACACCTTTGCCTCCTGGGCGCGTGCATGCTCCCCACTCTGGTGTCTGGGAAGGACTTGCAGAGTGTCATTGAGCCAACTCATGCTTGTGTCCTCCTGCCGTGTTCCAGGGTCCCCGCGGCCTGCCCGGAGAGAGAGGACGGACCGGTCCTGCTGGTGCTGCGGTGAGTAATGACAAGGCCAAAGCCACCATTTGGCCAGCACTCTGGAGGTTGCTTTCATATAGGGCTTGATCCTCCCGACAACCCCCATGAGGTGTAGAGGGTGTTGTCATCCTGGGAGGATTGATCATGTCTCAAAGCGCCAGGCTGAGCCTGCACAGTTGAAGGGCAGGGGTGAGCTGTGGCAGGGTGGTTGGTTGGTGAGGGCGGGATTTTCTCTTAAGGAGTCTGCATTACTCAGGTACTCCCCTTCCCAGCCCCCCGCCCACTCCTAGTCAATCCAGTTTGAATTTATGGACAGCCTTCAGATGGCTACAGTGCTGGGCTACATTTTGACCTTTCTGGTTGTTGAGATGATGCTCTAGGGAAAGTGTAACAGTCTCAACTCATGGGGCCTTCATACTTGATGTCACTGGTGCTGGCAATAGGGTGACATTCATGGCCACTATGCCACAGGCACTTTCTAGGGTCAGTCAATACCTTCTGTGCTTTGACTCATCTTCCCTCAAATCCTGTAAGATAGATTCTACTGTTCTCCCTACTTTATTATTATTTTTTAATAAGATTTTATTTGAGAGAGCGAGCAGGAGCACAAGCAGAGGGAGAAGCAGGCTCCCTGCTGAACAAGGAGCCCAATGCAGGGTTCGATCCCAGGACTCTGAGATCATGACCTGAGCCGAAGGCAGACGCTTAACCAACTGAGCCACCCGGGCGCCCCTATTCTCTCCATTTTAGAGAAGAAGGAACTGAGGCCTAGAAAGTTTAAATCGCTTCAGACAGTGCTGGGCAGCCTCAGACTCTGGTGGCCTCTTGTTGGTGTGGGAAGGGCACGGCGTGGGGCGTGGGGATCGGTAGGGGATTTGCAGCCAGAGGAGTGTGCAGGTGTTTAGCTCTGATCCCTGAGAGGCAGAGCCCTTGCAGGCGCTCGCTCAGGCGAGTGATGTGATGAAAGCTGCGTTTAAGAGAGATTATGCTTTCCGTTGAGCTCATGCCCCAGCCACCCAAGCTCCGCGGCCCCTCCTCACGCGTCCTTGTGAGGCCGGCCTGAGTAAATCAGCTTCGCTCCCCGCGCTCTTCTCCAGATAATGTATCTGTCTGGCGGACGTTTCCCTCAAAAGCAGATCGGTGAGATATAACAGGCAGCCTTGACCCCTGTTTGTCAGCCGGAGCTGCTGAAGTGCCTTGTCCCAGAGTCACTCTGTGTGAGGGGATTAGAGAGTGCTGGGGCTGCCAAGAAACACCACTATTTCTGCAGAATCTTCGGCCCTGGCTTGTGGTTTATTGGCCAGGCCTGAAGCCACGCGGGTGGCGCCCCGTGCGGGGCGAAGATGAGCTGCATCCCTGCTCATCCTCCTTCCTGGGCACAGCAGGCCCTGCTTCTTGCTCCTCCTTGCTGGTTCCTGTCCCCACAGTAGTCTGGCTGGCAGGCTGTGCGCAGGATTTGGCAAAGAAAGTTGACAACGTCACAGAAGTTCCCAGTGCGGGCCTGCTGTCAAGGCTGGGCCTGGGACCCGGCTGGGTTGGGCTCTGCTGGCCGTGGTCACGCGCCCCCTTGGGCCAGGCTGTGCCCTCTCCCGGCCGTACTGCAGGGAGAGCCACGGATGCCAGCCCAGGCCTGCAGCTTCCCTTTGCTCACGCTGGGCCCCAGGCCTCTCCTCCGGCCTAGTCCTGGAGGGAGGGTGCTCCAGGGTTGCCCGAAGCAGCCAGCCTGGCTCAGAAGGGGGGTCTGGCCAATGCCGAGGCTTTACGTGCCCTCTGACATTTTCTTTTCTGTCAAGTCTCCTCTTGCTTTCATGTTTAATGCCAATGTGGAGCGTCTCCATCAGGAGAAATGGGCCATAGCCAGGAAGAAGATGTCTTTTTTAAAACGTGAGCTCCCCCTAAAGTATCCTTCTTCAGCACCCCAGAGAAAGCAGAGGCAGGGGCAGGCAGGCAGGGAAAGGTCACTTTCTCGGCTGTTCTGGTCCCCTGCCAAGGACCAGGGGCCAAGCCCTGCTCTGCGTGGTCTGATGGCTCCTGGAGTTTGGGTAAAAGTTCCCTAGGCCCAGAGGGGCTTTGAGAGAGAAACTGGGGAGTGCTTACCTCAAACCTGTGGGGAAAAAAACCCTCAAAACTAGTCCTAAGGGTGTCTGTGTGGCGCAGTCGGTTAAGCATCTAACTCTTGGTTTTGGCTCAGGTCCTGATCTCATGGACAGTGAGATCGAGCCCCACGTCGGGCTCCACGCTGAGCGGAGAATCTGCTCCAGGATGCTCTCTCTTCTGCTCCTCCCCGCACTCACGTGCCGTCTCTCTCAAATAAACCTTTACCAAAAACAAAACAAAACAAAAAACACCCAAAAAACTAGTCTGAGAGAGAAAGAATTGGCAGCCTTGTCTTACTGTGTAAAGGACTCTCAGGGGCGTGAGCTCAGATGTGGTCCTCAGGCTGTGCCCAGTGTCCTGTCCCCATCACAGGCTGCTTCCAAGGCCAGTGGCAGACATCCTGGGGCTCCCTTAGGAACAGGTGGTCTTGAGTGGCTGGGAAGGGGGTGGAGCCCAGAGACATCCCGGGGTTAACCAGGGGGAGGCCTTAACCAAGCCTTAGCTAAGGAGGTCAACCAAGCCCTGAAAGTGTCTCTCCTAGTGCGGGGCAGGAATTGAGTTAGGTTTGCTGCTCGGCTTCCATTTCTCTTCGGCCCAGTTCACCGAGTCTTTAAATGATAACCTGGCCTTGCAGTTGGGGTTATTTGGGGTCTGAAGGAAAGTTTCCAAAATGACGGAGTGGCGAGGAGATCACCAAGCTTTGTTTACAAGGAGAACATGCCCACTGCGCCCCAGCACCCCTCCTTGCGGCCACCATGGAGGGTTCCCGGCTGCTCCTGCCCGGGGTGCTGGCCTGCACCCGCACCCGCACCCGGCCAGCCTGCCTCTCGTCCCCGGGGCCCGGCGCTGCCCGAGTTCCCCGTGGGGTGGGGGTGGACCGTGGACAGGGGAGGGCCTGGCCTCGCGGGGCCTCTCACCACGCTGCTTCCCTCTCCCCACTCACAGGGCGCCCGGGGGAACGATGGCCAACCAGGCCCCGCGGGCCCTCCGGTAAGTGCCCTTCACCGCCTGGGCTTGGCCTACCTGAGTCCCGGGGGAGCGGGCAGGTGCCTTCCGTGGCCCCACCGCAGTGCTGGGCCTTGGGGGGGGGGGGGTGGAGGGAGGATGGGGAGGAGGATGGGGAGGAGGGGGAGGGGGAGGAGTGCTTTCTCCCTATTACCCTCTTACGTTGATTACAAGCTTTGAAATGATGCTTCATTTTGCTCAGCCACTCTTTTAGCATTTTTTTTCTTTTTTTTTCTTTCTTTCTTTTTTTTTTTCCGAGGAGGGATAGCCAGGGAGGTCAAAGAGTCCCCTGCTTCTCAGCACGTATATAGTCGGATACTTGCTTTGCTTTGGGAAGCCAGGCTCGGGACACTGGCAGTGGGGACAGTTTTCATCCAGGGGCTTCGGGCTACAGGGGACGCAGAGCGAGATCAGTACGACGTGGGGAGGAGTGTGAGGTGTGGGGTGGCTCCCTCTGGGGGTGGAGAAGTCCCACCCAGAAACAGCATTCCCCTCCCCCCTCCTCCCTCCCTCCCAGGGTCCTGTAGGTCCTGCCGGCGGTCCTGGCTTCCCTGGTGCTCCCGGCGCCAAGGTACGTGCCCTGTCCCCTTTTCCCGTGACCCTGCTGCCCTTGCTGACTGCCACCGCCCCCCCACGGTGCCCCCTCCCTTCTTCAGAGTGTCTCCCACCCCCGCCCACCGCTGCTTTCCGTGGGGGCAAGGAAGGGCCAGGCCTTTCAGGGCCACCAGCTGGAAGGGAAAGTACGAGGGCATGAGGAAGAGCTTCAGACTTGGGGAGGCAGGAAGAGATGGGGGACACGGCTGAGATCTGGGAGGGAGCAGGAGACCAGGGCCGGGAGGGGAGGGAAGCAGGCAAAGCTCAGCAAACTAGACCCAGAGGCAGCCGGAGGAGGTGGGGTGGGCAGGAGATGGCTCCAAGCCCCCCCCGGCCCCCCCCAGGCTTGGCGCCCCCCAGCCCCGTTAGCGAGGATGAATGGGGGCCAGCGGGAGGCCGCCGGTCAGGGAAAGGCCCGGCCCCAGGGATGCGCTGCACGCGTTCTCGGGAATTCGGCCCCAGATGAATGCGGCCTCCATGTGGTCACTGGCATCAGGTTGCCTTTCCCCTCCTGGGGTTTCCATGGCAACCAGACAGTGTCTGAGGCCCCGGGAGCTGGGTGAAGGGGACCCATTGTGACGAGGGACAGCGGAAGGTGAGGGGGCCTGACCTTTAGAAAGAATAATTACAGAAGTGAACCGAGAACGTTGGGAGGAGGAAGCTGAGGAGGCTCGGCCCTGCCTGCAGGTCCGCGGGCCTCGGGGTGCCCTGGAAAGGGGGGGAAGCCGAGGCGTCCTGGGGCTTGTGGGCGCTGCCAGAGGCGAGAACTGAGCCCCAGAGCCCCCGGGTGGAGTGGGGTGCTTGTCCCAGCTTGCTTCGGCCCCTGCCGGCCCCCCCTCCAGCAGGCCCAGGCCAGAGCCGCTGCAGAGTGGAGCGGGGCCTGCAGCCCAGACGTCGCAGGGCCCCCACTTCCTCAGTGCAAGAACCCCGCGGCAGGGGGGGTGCCGGAGAGGGCAGGACCCCGCACCGGCCTTCCTGAGGGTGGCCGCACCTACAAGTGCACCTGGCCTGGGGCGTGGGGGACGTGGGGGGCACAGAGAGTGGAAGGCAGGGCCGGGGTGGGGCCCAGGGGGCCCAACAGCTGCCCCCGAACTGCTGCTGGCCTGTGAGAGGTCTGTGCCCCCAACCTGTCATCTTCTTGTTCCATCCCTGTCTGTCTCTACCCAGGGGGAAGCTGGCCCCACTGGCGCCCGAGGTCCCGAAGGCGCTCAAGGTCCTCGCGGCGAGCCTGGCACTCCTGGGTCCCCCGGGCCGGCTGGTGCCTCTGTAAGTGGTCTCTGGTGCTCTTGACTCTGTTTACCTCTGAGAGGAGTGGGGCCCCTGTCAGAGCTCCACTCACCAGACCCTTATTTTGGCCCAATGCTTGCATGCCCATCTCTAGGGCCATCTGTAGGGTCTCTCTACAGCACCCCCATCCCCCCCCACCGCAACCCGCAACGGGACCCTGTCTGGAACTGAAAACCGCTGGTCTAGCCCCTGGATCTGCAGCGGGGCGGGCTGGGAGGTGCCTGGGGTTTCTTTGCTGCTTATTTTGTAATGACACCCTCTCCCTTTTCCAGGGTAACCCCGGAACTGATGGAATTCCTGGAGCTAAAGGATCTGCTGTGAGTGTTGCCCGGGGACTGGGCTCCTGTGGGGAGGGGAGTCCCTCCTGGCCACCTCTCCTGATGCCCCCTCTTCTACTCACACTGACAGGGCGCTCCTGGCATCGCTGGCGCCCCCGGCTTCCCGGGGCCCCGTGGTCCACCTGGCCCTCAAGGTGCAACTGGTCCTCTGGGCCCGAAAGGTCAGACGGTAAGGTTCAGAGTGAACCCCAAGTCCCACCGGTACCCCTGGAGTCAAACCCCGCCGTCCCCCCTTCCTGTGCTCACACTGTGTCCTTTGTGGGGGATGGTGGCGGGGATGGGGGGAGCCTTTAAGGGTGTCTGGAGGTGGGGGCAGGGTCCGTGGAGAGGACCCCATGTGAGAACCCGCCTCTCTCTCTCCCCAAGGGCGAACCTGGAATTGCTGGCTTCAAAGGCGAACAAGGCCCCAAGGGCGAGCCCGTGAGTATCTTCCTGCAGCTCTTGCCCCCCCCCCCCCATCCTCTGCAGCCCCATCCCCGGATCCGGGACCTCCCAGGTTGTGGCCGGAGGAGGGGACCCTCCAGGTCGAGCTCCCATGTTTGGTTTGAGCCACGTGAACAGTTTCCACTTTCCACCGTCCCTCTGCCCACTGGGCCCCTGTTCCCCCGGGCTGATCCTTTGCGGCCCCGCTTGCCCCCACCCCAGGTCCCCCAGCACCCCCAGCCCTGAAACAGCAGCGGAGGCCGCTCCCTCGGCCCACCGGCCGGTGACTGGCTCCGCGGCGGTGCCGGGTCACCGCTCACCCGGTTTCTCTTTCCTCCTGATTCTCAGGGCCCTGCTGGCCCCCAAGGAGCCCCCGGTCCTGCTGGTGAAGAAGGCAAACGAGGTGCCCGTGGAGAGCCTGGTGGCGCTGGGCCCGTTGGTCCCCCCGGAGAAAGGGTAGGTGGGCTGGGAGGCCCCACTTTCTGAGGGGTGTGACCTGGATGTGGAAGCAGAGTCTTTGCAGCTGTGTCCTGGCCAAGTCCCGTGGCCTGAGCGTCAGTCCTCTCCCCCACTCACTGCCGGTGGCGAGGGGGGGTGCAGGGAGCCCATCTTATTTCTGCCGCCACCCCCAGGATGGCATGAGACGGTCTGAGCTCCCCCGTGGGACAGGCCCTAGCGGTTAACCCCTCGGAGTCTTGCGGGCTGTCGCTCCTGCCCCCCAGGAGCTGTGGCTGGGGGGTTGGTGCGATGGAGCTCCCGAGGCCGCCGAGGCTCCCTGTGTGGTTGGGTCGGGGCCAATCTGACTCGCCACCTGTCCTCCTCCCACGTCCTTCTAGGGGGCTCCTGGCAACCGCGGTTTCCCAGGTCAGGATGGTCTGGCAGGTCCAAAGGTGAGTGGGGGGGGGAAGGGGCTGGGGTCCCTGCATTGCTGGTCAGACGGCCGCCTGCTGACTCCCTGCCTCCCCCCGTGTAGGGAGCCCCCGGAGAGCGTGGGCCCAGCGGCCTTGCTGGTCCCAAGGGAGCTAATGGGGACCCTGGCCGTCCCGGAGAGCCTGGCCTTCCTGGAGCCCGGGTAAGTAGCCGAGCTGCTTTCGCGCCTGACCTCCACTGAGCAAGTCCTCGTGCCCTTCCCCGGCTGGCCCCCCAGCCTTGTGCTGCCAGGATTGGGAAGACCTGGGGCCTCCCCTGATACCCATCTTCTCTCTCTCCTGATCAAAGGGTCTCACTGGTCGCCCTGGCGATGCTGGTCCTCAAGGCAAAGTCGGTCCTTCTGTAAGTCTACCGTCTGGGGTTGGGAGGATAACCCCGGGAAGGCAGGTAGTAAGGGAGACGGGGGTCTGGGGAGGGGCAGCCTGTGAATTTTGAGACTTGAGAAGGGGGCAGATGGTAGTTACCGGGCCAGGTGCGGAGCCCTGAAAATGCCAACCTCTGCGCCTTCGGGCCTTTCCTTGGAGGGAGACAGAGCCTGGGTGCGTTTTGAGGAGCAACACTTCTCATTCGAGCAGTGCCCTGTTGCTGACTGGGCCGCATGCGCGGCGTGGGCCGCTGGCCCAGACCTCGGTCAACCCCCCACGCCCGGGGTCTGGCTGTTGCCTCGCCCTGTGCTGCCCACGCAGTAGGCACTCAGCGGGTGGATGACTGTGGGTTGAGTGTCTACACTCTGAGACTGATGTCCTCTCTTTCAGGGAGCCCCTGGTGAAGATGGTCGCCCCGGACCTCCAGGTCCTCAGGGCGCTCGTGGGCAGCCTGGTGTCATGGGTTTCCCTGGTCCCAAAGGTGCCAACGTAAGTAACAGCCGGCCCTTCCACTTCCTTCCACATGGTGCCCCTCCCCCCTCGCCCCCTGGAGAGAGGACTGGCTCCGAGTAGAGTTAACCCACAGGCAGTCATGAACACGATCCCTGGTGCCGTGGGCAGCGTGGGCCTGTGTGACCCGGGGAAACGCGGGGCACCTCAGCCATGACATTATTCCATCACACGCCTGAGCGTGAGACAGGGTGCCGACGCTGGGCTTGGGCTTTTGCCCATGGCCCCCAGCCCCACTCTCCCCTGCTCTACCCCCTCCCACCGACACCCTCCCCTCATGGTCCTGCACTCTTTCCTCCAGGGCGAGCCTGGCAAGGCTGGTGAGAAGGGACTTCCCGGTGCTCCTGGTCTGAGAGTAAGTACCCCGCCTCGTGTGCACATGCATTGGTGCTGGCTGGACACCTGCAAGGGGAGACACCTCCCGGGGCATGCTCCTGGGGCCCCTCGTCGTGGGTTCCTGTGGCTGAGCCCATGCTGCTCCGGGAGCCCCCACACAGAGACTTCTAGTTGCTGTTGGTCAGCAGCCCGGGGCTGGGGAGGACTCCCACCTGAGAAAGACTGGGGAAAGGAGGGGCCCAGGGGAAGTAGGGGTAGAAATGGAATTCAGGTTGGGGGATCATGGACCACCAAGTGTGACTGCTGGGCACTGGGGCCTGCAGACCGAAGAACACGTGTCATGACACCACCCTTGTCTCCCCCCTCTAGGGTCTTCCAGGCAAAGATGGTGAGACTGGTGCTGCAGGACCCCCCGGACCTGCTGTAAGTAGCTGCCTGGCCCCCTCGAGGTGGTCCTGTGGGCTTGGGGGTGGCGGAGTGGCGGTGACGGATGAGGAGCCATGGATCCGGATCCCTCTGGGGCACCGGACCCACTCTCAGCCAAGGCAGTGTGGACCCCACCCCCGTTTCAGGGGTGCAGGTCACTGGGGGGAGAACAGCAGGGGAAGCACGCAGGCACATCTTTCTTGGGCAGTGCCAGAATGTGTCTGGCCCGCCCTCCTGCTGCCACCGAGGTCCCCTCCCGCTGAGGCTCTCAGATTCTCTGGAACAATGGCTCAGGCCACCTTTGTTTCCCTCTGCAGGGACCTGCCGGTGAACGAGGCGAGCAGGGTGCTCCTGGGCCATCTGGGTTCCAGGTAGGTGGCTGGACAGGGCCCTCTCTACAATTCTGTGTCCAGGGCTCTGTGGGCCGCAGCAGGCCCCTGGAGGGGGGAGGGCGCCCCCCTCCTGAGGGGAACAGGGGAACGAGGCCTCCCTGCAGTCCTGCCTCTTGTCCCGGCCTGGGCCTCCCTGGAGGGCTGGGGCAGTGAACTCACTCCTTTGCTAATGGATATCACTTTGCCTTCTAGGGACTTCCTGGCCCTCCGGGTCCCCCAGGCGAAGGTGGAAAACCAGGTGACCAGGTGAGTATGGGGCTCTTTGCAGGTGCAAAGTGTTTAGATGGGAAGATCCCTTCCGATGCCCCGGAGGTGAGGGCAGGAAGGCACAGGGCCCCCATGATGTGTCACTGGGAATGCCTGGGGCCACACCCCAGCTCCCCCCAGGGTACAGTGTGAGCTCAGCCTCTCAGGGGAGGGACGATCAGCCCTGGCTGGCCGTCTCACCTGTCCCTCTTTGTCCTCCAGGGTGTCCCTGGTGAAGCGGGAGCCCCCGGCCTCGTGGGTCCCAGGGTGAGTATCGGTCATTCTGCTGCCCCCTCCCTGCGAGCCTCTGCCAGGGCCCCCCCGCGGCACTCTGCTGTCCTGCTCCCTGCTCCTCCCTGCACCCCTGCCCCAGGTCTCTTGCTTCATGGCTCCTGGTGTCTGCCACAGGGTGAACGAGGCTTCCCAGGCGAACGTGGCTCTCCCGGCGCCCAGGGCCTCCAGGGGCCCCGTGGCCTCCCCGGCACTCCTGGCACAGACGGTCCCAAAGTAAGTGAGGCTGGCGGGTTGTCCGGGCCACCTGCTGGGGCAGAAGGAGGAAGGGGAGGGGCTGGGAGGGCAGAGGAGGAAGGGAAGGAAAGGGGACCTGGGCGCTGGGGTCCTGGGCAGGTGCTGCCCACCACAGACCCCCTTCCCCCTCCTCCTGCAGGGCGCATCTGGCCCGGCTGGCCCCCCTGGGGCTCAGGGCCCTCCAGGTCTGCAGGGGATGCCCGGTGAGAGGGGCGCGGCTGGCATCGCCGGGCCCAAAGGAGACAGGGTGAGTACCAGGTTGAGCTCCCCCAAAGTCGCAGGTCCCTGCCCACACCCCATCTCCCCATGGCCCGTGAGTGGGGAGGTCCCTAGTTAACCCTCTTGAGGAACCTGGAGATCCCTCGGGCATGCTCTGTTTGCCTTGTAGTGACACCCTCCCCCCACTTCCCTCCCTCCCACTCCTCTCGCTCACCCTGACCCACCCTGAACCCGGAGCAGATCCTGCTGGGTGGGGGGCTGAGCTCTGCTGGGAGTCTCGGCGAGGGGGAGGCTGAGCTGGAGAACCCTGCTGAGGTGGCCCTTCTTCTCCATCCCACAGGGAGACGTTGGTGAGAAAGGCCCCGAGGGAGCCCCTGGAAAGGACGGAGGACGAGTAAGTGAATGCTGGTCGCAGGTGCCATGGGGACCCCGGGGGGACAGAAGGGCAGCGTGTGAGTGCACCCCTGGTCCTGTCTCAGTTGTACAGATCTGGGGACTCTCCTGACAAGACTGGGGCCACGGGGTGAGGGGGAGTTCTGGGGGCTGTGGGAGCGTAGGCAGGGTCCCCGGACTCCCTGCTGGGCTCCAAGTCCCTGGTCAACTCTTCTGTCACCCTCACCTTTGCCTGCTTTCTCCCTAGGGCCTGACTGGTCCCATTGGCCCCCCTGGCCCCGCTGGCGCCAATGGTGAGAAGGTGAGTGCCTCTCTCTGGCTGGCCTCCCCCATCAGCCTCCTCATCTCCTACCAAGGACTGCTTTCTCGCCCCCTCCTGCCCACTAGGGGGCTGCAGGGACTGAGGGGTGGGAGTCTTCTTAAAAGCAGAGTCATAGGCTGTGGGCCCTGTTCAGTGGAGCCATGGGGGGAGGGGGGGTGGCCAGGGAGGCCCCAGGATGGGGGCTGGGGGGTGCCTGAAGCAACAAGAGAAAATGGACCATCCATTGTGAGGCTTCCTGGATGCACTTCGCTCTGAAGAGCCCCACTCCGACCCCCAACCCTTCTCCGTGACTCTCGTCCCCTTCCCCACCTTAGGGAGAAGTTGGACCTCCTGGTCCTGCAGGAACCGCTGGTGCTCGTGGCGCCCCGGTGAGTATCTGCCCCTGAACCTGGCCCTGTCCCCAGGGCCCTGGGAGCCAGAGAAGTGGCCCTGCCTCACAGCCTGGCTCTTTGGGGCTGGAGGTGGGGGAGAGAGGAGAAAGGGAGGGAGAGGGCTTGTCATCCCCATGATGTGGTCATGGTGGAGGGCCTTCAGGTCACCAGACCCTCTGACCAAGGGAGGCCTTCTGACTTGGGTCTCTTGTCACTAGGACAAGGTGTCCTCCCTCTGGGGTTATAGTGTCGGGCGGGGAGGGGCAGGGAGGTGCGGGGCCAGCCCAGAGGGCTCTGGTGTAGGAGGGGACAGAGGCAGGCAGGCACGAGGCCTGAGCTCTCCGGGCCCCTTCTCTCACAGGGTGAACGTGGAGAGACTGGACCCCCTGGGCCCGCTGGATTCGCAGGTCCTCCCGTGAGTGTCCCCGACCACCCTCCTTCCCACCCCTCTGCTCAGGCCTGTGGGGGAGGGAGGGACAGAATGTAAAGAAGATGGAAGTGGCCTCTTTCTCTCCTTGCACACCCACACTGACCTCACGATCCCATCTGAGGGCAGCGTTCCGGGCCAGGGTGGACACAGGCTCGCTCACTCATTCACCCCGGACCACCCACTCACCCAGACCCCCTGGCCCTTTTGGAAGAACCCTGAGTATTCGGCTTGCCTCTCACTCCCCTTTCTCCTTGGGACAGGGTGCTGATGGCCAGCCGGGTGCCAAAGGCGAGCAAGGAGAGGCCGGCCAGAAAGGCGATGCTGGTGCCCCAGGTCCTCAGGGCCCCTCTGGAGCTCCTGGGCCTCAGGTGGGTAGCAGTGAGCTCCCCCAGTAACTGTTTTCATGGGGCAGGGGTGTCTGGGTGCAGGGTGAGGGGCCCGGGGCGAGGCCAAGGCTGGCCAGGGGTGTAGCCCCTCCTGAGTTTCACCTGGGACCTACCGGAGCCTGCCACTGCCCCAGACAGAGGGAGAGGCTGTGGGGAGGAATCTGTACTCCGGGATAAAGGTTCAAAAATAGCAAATTGGATTTCATTGTCTTGGGGTAGGGTGTGGGTGCCAGAGACAGACACAGGGTGAGGGTTGAGGACAAATAGCCCGGGACAAAGCAGCCAGGCTCCTGGGGAGGGACTGGGGAGCCCTTGGCCGGGCTCTGCAGATGCCTGATGGGCTTTCCTCCCTGAGGTCTCCTAGAACATGAGTGTATCGTGGCGGGGGTGGCAGGCCCATCTGTGACGGCTTCCTCGGGCTGGGATTTTAGCACCAAGAAAGCTACGTCTTTGCAAACCTAGCCCTCAGGAGTCCATTGTTGGGCATAGGGCCTGTTTGACCCCCACGAGGCCCACAGCCCTCCTCTGGGTGACCAGGCCTCACTGTGTCCCTCCTTCCTTGCCAGGGTCCTACTGGTGTGACTGGTCCTAAAGGAGCCCGAGGTGCTCAAGGCCCCCCGGTGAGTGAGGTCCCCGTTCCTACCAGGTGGGGTTGGGGGGACTGTGGGAGCAGCAGCTTCTCTCATGCTTCCACTCTGGCCTCATGAAGGCGGCCTGCCCGGAGGCTCCCGCGCCGGTGTTCTGGGATTCACTCACCTTTCTCAGCGTTGCTTTTGCCCCCAGCCTCAGTCCAGCCCACAGCCACGTGGGAAGGAGGGCCCCTCTCTGCGGGTGTGCCGTGGTCCTGGGAGGTCTTTGGTCCCACGGAGGCCGCGCTCAGCTCCCAGGGGCACTGAATGTCCTGGCCGATGCCCCCTGTAGGGGCTGGAGGCAGAGAAGCTGCAGCTTCCTGATCCGATGGCCAGACCCCACAGGGCCCTCTCTAGCTCTCCTTTCCACACCAGCCTCTGAGACCCCCCAACCCAATCTGATTCTTGGGCCTCCTGAGGACCCGAGGGATTCAGGACCTCTCTTCTCCTCATATAGGGAGCCACCGGATTCCCTGGAGCTGCTGGCCGCGTCGGACCCCCAGGCTCCAATGTAAGTGATGTTCCTGGCCGGTTCCTACCTTCCTCCTGGCATGAGAGGCATGGGCAGGGGTCAGAGTCTGGCACAGTCCCCCCAACAGGCACCCAAAGAGCCCAGACTGGCGTCCATCCCTTTATACCCATTCCTACTCCCCGGATGAGTCGTTACTTCATCACGGGGATCTGTTCTTGTAAACAGCTGGGAGCAGGGGCTGTGACCCTCTTGTTAGCCAAGGGCAGCCTTCCCTGCTGACTTGGGCTTGAACCCTCAGACTTCTGGCACACTGGGTGGGATAGGCTGGCACAACTGCCTTGATGCATCTTGCCCACAGGGGGTTTGCTATGGAGGGAAGAGAGATGGTGAAAAGTCACCCAGGTCACCACCCCCACCAAGTGCAGAGGGAGCGGGTACAGAGGCTTAGTTAGGGGTCAGAGGAGCCCAGTTTGAGTTGTTCCTTGAGGAACACTAGGCTTGGGGCCCAGAGTAAGGAGGCAGGAGGAAGTCCACATAGATCAGAAAAAGCAAATGCAGGGGCTGGGGAAGCCGGGGGGCAGGGGGGGATCACAGATCCCACATGGGAGAGAAGATTGAAGAGGTGGACTGGGGGTCGGGGTCAGGCCATCCTTCGTGTGGAGGGAACCCTGGGGGGAAACTGTTATCCCTAGGGTCACAGTGGCTTTGGCAGCCTGGATGGGGCAGGGTAAGATGAGTTCTCATGTCTTCCATTTGCTCTTCTAGGGAAACCCTGGACCCCCTGGTCCCCCTGGTCCTTCTGGAAAAGATGGTCCCAAAGGCGCTCGAGGAGACAGCGGCCCCCCTGGCCGCGCTGGTGACCCTGGTCTCCAAGGTCCTGCTGGACCCCCTGGCGAGAAGGGAGAGCCTGGAGATGATGGTCCCTCTGTAAGTCCCTCACATGCCTGGCCAGGGAGTCTTCTGAGCTCCCAGAGCGCAGAGTGGAGGGGGACACCATGGAGGGACCTCTGCCGGGACAAGAAGAGTGCTGGTCCCTGGGAGTGGCAGCCAGGCCGGGTGTGGACGGCTGGCCACTCCATGTCAGAGCTCACGTTCTCACTCCTGCCTCCCCTCTCTTAGGGTCCCGATGGTCCTCCAGGTCCCCAGGGTCTGGCCGGTCAGAGGGGCATCGTTGGTCTACCTGGGCAGCGTGGTGAGAGAGGATTCCCTGGCTTGCCCGGCCCATCGGTGAGTGAAGGATGATACCCCTTCCTCTGGTGAGCTGGGCCCAGTCCGGCTCAGGCCTGAGCTCTCCACCCACAGCTCTTGGTGTGGTGGCCCGGCCTGTGCAGAAGCACCACCGCCCTCTGGGGCTTCCACCCGCTGTGCACCTGCAGAACTCTCCCTTCATCAGCCCTTTCTTTGGAGAGGCTCAGCAGCAGGTCCTGGGCCAGGATTCTTAAGAGCGCACGCTCATCTTCCCTCTCGCTGTCCCTCTAGGGTGAGCCCGGCAAGCAGGGAGCTCCTGGTGCATCTGGAGACCGAGGCCCCCCAGGCCCCGTGGGTCCTCCTGGTCTGACTGGTCCTTCTGGTGAACCTGGACGAGAGGTGAGCAGTGAGACCCGTTGTGCATGGCCCTTACTGGGGAGAGGTGTGCTGGGCCAGGCCAAGTCCTGGTGCCCCGGCGGAGGGGATGACAGGACGGGCTGATAGGCCCCAGTGCCCGGCTGTGGTGGGGAGGATGTGATGGGAGGGAGAAGGGCATGGGGTGCAGAGCTGGTGCATGGGGAGGAAGGCACAAGGAAGCCTGGTGAGCTTCGGCAGCTCCAGCTGCATGGAAGGGAGCAGGCTGGGGCCCGGGGGGAGGCTGGGGGAGCAGAGTGGGAGCCGTGCAGGGGCAGCTCTGAAGGCATCCTGCTTCCCCTTGCCCAGGGCAGCCCCGGTGCTGATGGTCCTCCTGGCAGAGATGGCGCAGCTGGAGTCAAGGTGAGTATCTGGCGGTCTCTATGTGCAGTGGGGACAGGGAGGACATTCTGTTGGGCCTAACAGGTCAGCCTGGGGTGGCAGGTCGGGGGTCAGGATCTTGTCTCAGTTCGGGAGGTCAGTTTCTCCATGTCTCCCTGGAACATTCTTCTCTAAGCCCGAGACCTCTCTCCTGACAGGGTGATCGTGGTGAGACTGGTCCCGTGGGTGCTCCTGGAGCCCCTGGGTCCCCTGGCTCTCCTGGCCCCGCTGGCCCAACTGGAAAGCAGGGAGACCGAGGAGAAGCTGTGAGTGTCCGGAATTTGGTCAAAGCTGGAAGTGGAGGAGGGTGGCCAAGGGAGCTGGGAGCTCACCCACCGTCTACCGGTCGCCAGGCCCTGGAGGCGTCTCTGGGTCCGGGAGGTCTCTGAGCCCTGGGAGCAGCAGCCTCAGTGCCCAGCCCGGGGCAGGTGCAGAGGAGGGCCAGCCCTGTCCCGGCTCTGCTCCGACACCGTTCCCGCTCTCTCCCTCACAGGGTGCACAAGGTCCCATGGGTCCTGCAGGACCGGCTGGAGCCCGGGGAATCCCAGTGAGTATCTGCTTGTCCTCTGTTGGCTTCTTGAGGGTGGGGGGCAGGTCTGGAGGGCAGTGGGGACCCTGTGGCTCCTGGGACTCCTTGGCTGAGGGGAAGCCAGCAAAGTGCTCCTGCCCTGGCCAACCCAACCCAACCTGCGTCTCTCTTGTTCCCAGGGCCCTCAAGGTCCCCGAGGTGACAAAGGAGAAGCTGGAGAGGCTGGCGAGAGGGGACTGAAGGGACACCGTGGCTTCACTGGTCTGCAGGGACTGCCCGGCCCTCCTGTGAGTGTTGCTGTCTATGCGTGGCTCCCCAGTGCCTCCCACTGCTCAGAGCCCCCCTGAGTGTCCCATGCTGCTAAGTCAACTTGGGCTCATCCTCAGAAATTGCCAGGACTTCCTCAGGGTTGGAGGGAGGAGCCAGTGGAAAGGGAACAGGGGTAGGACATGTGTCATATGTACAGTCAAGAAGGCCTCCCACCCTGGAAGATGGGGCCCTGTCGGGGCTGACCTCTGACCTTTGCCTCTTCCTTTTGCACAGGGTCCTTCTGGAGATCAAGGTGCTTCTGGCCCTGCTGGTCCTTCTGGCCCTAGAGTAAGTGAGATGGAGGGAGTCCTTCCTCATGGGGTGGACCGGGCACTGGCCAGGCGTTCTGAGGGGGAGGGAAGCCTTGGGCTCAGGGAGGGGACTGGCTCAGGGTGACCAGGGCCAGAAAAGCTCCTGAGTCCACAGGCTGGATGAACATGACAACAGCTCCCGGCTGTCAGCCGGGCCCCCTGGGAGTAGGGTCTGACAAGGAGGAGCTTAGGATGGCAGCAGAGCTGTGAAACCACCCTGCGGTCCTTGGCCAAGCAGCCGCCAGCCTGGCCTCTGTGACTGAGACGTGTGCAGCTGCAGGGCCTCACAGCAGGACGGCTACGTGACCAGCCACTCCCCACGGCCCCCTTGGTGATGGCTCTTCTCTCCTGGCCTGCAGGGTCCTCCTGGTCCCGTCGGTCCCTCTGGCAAAGATGGTGCTAACGGAATCCCTGGCCCCATCGGACCTCCTGGTCCCCGTGGACGTTCAGGCGAAACTGGCCCTGCTGTGAGTGTGCTGACTCCTTCCCCGCTGTCCGGGCTGTCCCCAGCATCCCGAGGCTCGAGCTCTCTTGTGCCAAGGGCCTTTTTCAGGGCATCAGCCTGCGGCCAACGATGATAGCATCCTTTATCCTGGGTCTTCCCGGGACATTTAAAGGGCCCATATTGAAAAAAAAAAATTAAAAAAAAAATAATACAGGGTCCATATTGGTATTGGGACACAGAAGAGAGGGGCTGATGAAGAAGTAGGGGAAGGGCTAGGATTTTCTTGGCCTTGGCCTGCCGCACCCCTCCCCCACCCAGGGGACTGGAAGACGATACCCTAGCATCTTCTAGCAGGTGGAGAGGTACACAGGAGGGGCGTGTCCCCACAATTCCTGGCTGACTGCTGTGTTTCCCGCTTTCCTGCTGCAGGGTCCTCCCGGAAACCCCGGACCCCCTGGCCCTCCAGGTCCCCCTGGCCCTGGCATCGACATGTCTGCCTTTGCTGGCCTGGGCCAGAGAGAGAAGGGCCCCGACCCCCTGCAGTACATGCGGGCTGACCAGGCGGCCGGCGACCTGAGACAGCATGATGCCGAGGTGGACGCCACACTCAAGTCCCTCAACAACCAGATTGAGAGCATCCGCAGCCCCGAGGGCTCCCGCAAGAACCCCGCTCGTACCTGCCGGGACCTGAAACTCTGCCACCCTGAATGGAAGAGCGGTGAGCCTGCAGGGCAGGTCCCCTGGCCCCAGTAGAGCAGGACGTCAGCCCACTGGGCACGGCGCCTTCAGAAAAAGGGAGGCGGCATCTCTTAGCACCAGGCAGAGCCGGCCTGAAAGGTTCTCACGGGTGGCTTGCACCTGCAAGAGGGTCTCCTTGCTCCTGGGTCCCTGCTTCTCCCCCCGCCCTTGGGCTCCACTGGCCCTCACAATCCGTGCCTCTCCTGTGGGTCCCCATAAGCCCTTCTGTCTCTCCCAGGCAGGCCCGGCCCTCTTGGGAGTGCCTGCCTCTCTGAACCCCAATGGGGTATTGCCTCCTCCCCCTGCAGGAGACTACTGGATTGACCCCAACCAGGGCTGCACCTTGGATGCCATGAAGGTTTTCTGCAACATGGAGACTGGCGAGACGTGCGTCTACCCCAACCCAGCGAGCGTTCCCAAGAAGAACTGGTGGAGCAGCAAGAGCAAGGACAAGAAACATATCTGGTTTGGAGAAACCATCAATGGTGGCTTCCACGTGAGTACCTGGCTGCTCTAACCAGGGATGGCACCTCAAAATCTTTCTCTCTCCAAGCTGATGGCACCTCACCCACACTCTTGCCAGCCTTTTTGGGGGCTTAAGAGGAAGGAAACAGGAGGGATAGTATTTTTAACTGGGATTCCTCTGGATGCTGCTCCTGGGCCTCACACCACTGCTGTCTGCCCTAACAGTTCAGCTACGGTGATGACAACCTGGCTCCCAACACTGCCAACGTCCAGATGACCTTCCTCCGCCTGCTGTCCACCGAGGGCTCTCAGAATATCACCTACCACTGCAAGAACAGCATTGCCTACCTGGACGAAGCAGCCGGCAACCTCAAGAAGGCCCTGCTCATCCAGGGCTCCAATGATGTGGAGATCCGGGCTGAGGGCAACAGCAGGTTCACATATACTGTTCTGAAGGATGGCTGCACGGTGAGTCAAGCTGGCTGGAGCTTCCAGAAGGGTGGCCCACATCCTAAAGTGATGGGATCCTCAGGGGTGTGAGTGTGAGGGGTTGGGTAGAGAAGACATGCAGAGTGATGGGAGAGGGCAGGGTGCTGTTCCGTCTTCTTCACTCCCCTGGCTCAAGGCAAATAAGGGGAGTAAGCCCTACCCGGCACATCCAGTTACTCTTGTTGGAGTACTCACATCATGAGTTTGGCTCGGCCCACAGGGTGGAGCAAAGAGAGGCTCTCACTATAGTGGACGGAGCAAGGAGGGAAGGGCAGTGTGGAGGGGGCCTTGCTCTAAGGACAGGAGTTGAGGTGGAGATGGCTCTGGGAAGCCAAGGAGAGGTCGAGGGAGCCCCTGAGCATGTTTTGTACTTTGTGCTCTATGCTGCTCAGTTTTGGGGTCCTTGGCAGCTGGCACTGGACAGTTTCTCCTCTCTTTCTCCCCTAGAAACACACCGGTAAGTGGGGCAAGACTATGATCGAGTACCGGTCACAGAAGACCTCGCGCCTCCCCATCATTGACATTGCGCCCATGGACATAGGAGGGCCCGAGCAGGAATTTGGTGTGGACATCGGGCCTGTCTGCTTCTTGTAAAAACCCGAACCCACAAACAACACAATCCATTGCCAATCCAGAGGACCCAAGTACTTTCCAGTCCCAGTCACTCTAGGGCTCTGCACTGAATGGCTGACCTGACCTGATGTCCATTCATCCCACCCGCTCACAGTGTGGACTTTTCTCCCCTCTTTCTAAGAGACCTGAACTGGGCAGACTGCAAAATAAAATCTCGGTGTTCTATTTATTTATTGTCTTCCTGTAAGACCTTTGGGTCGAGGCAGAGGCAGGAAACTAACTGGTGTGAGTCAAACGCCCCCTGAGTGACTGTCCCCAGCCCAGGCAAGAAGATCTCCCTTCAGGTGCCGGGCGCAGGAACTGCGTGTGTCCTACACAATGGTGCTATTCTGTGTCAAACACCTCTGTATTTTTTAAAACATCAATTGATATTAAAAACAAAAAAATTATTGGAAAGTACATATTGACCTGTGCTTTGTTCTTTATTTGCCCTCAGTCTTTGAGTCTGTAGGCAGGACCAAATGGCCATCCTAAGGCCTTAATCTGTTGACTTTTCAACCAGGAGGGGAGGGCACTAGAGTCATATTGCCTGTGACCTCACATGAACACAGACTTGCCTCTTTTTGTAACCTTTGCACTGCATGGAACCCAGGAGTGAACTGGGACCAGAGGCCAAGATTTGGGAAGGGAGGCAGAAACTATAGGAATTGCGTTGTTCTGGAGCACACACACACAAAACTCAACTCCAGGGCATACGGGCGTAGGACTCTGTGTGGGCCCCATCTTGCTGGATGGCAGGGGGTGGGGAGGAGGGGAGGGGAAGCACGTCCTCAGGGGCCTGTGATAAGTGCACATGATGGGCCAATCTGGGTGATCTACTTATCTGTGACTTATGTCATGGAGAGGTGGAGGTGTTACATGCTTGCCTGTACCCCTCATTCCATTTTCCTGCCCCCTGCTCTGGCCTTCCCTTCTCCACTTCCTAGGCCTGAACTCAAAGCTTCCACGGACTTCCTCTCAACACCAGGGTTATGAGCGGATAGCCTCCCATGTCTCCCTATCAGCAGGGGTCCCTTGCTTTCCAGTGACTCATGAGTGGCACACTGAGGAAACTGTCACCTTCCCTACCAGAGGGTATGGTGGGTGTGATGTGTGATGTGAGCAGGAGACATGAAGACAATCCAAATCAACAACACTAGTATTTTGTAAAATAAATTTCAAAAGATACCTGACACTGCTGATAAACCAGGGAGCCATCCCTTTCTCCTATCCCTGCCTCTTCCTTCCTCCAGATGATGAAGGTAGATAGTTTTTCTATTAAACAACAAAAATTAAAATACCTAAGATATTTTTGTTGGACTTGTATTAAAATCCAGCTTACAGTGTCAACTTTGTTGAATAAAGTGTAACTTATCAGGGCTAGTTTGTGACAAACTAAGAGTAAAATGAAAACATAAGTGAAAATACCTAACTAGAAAAGCTACCTGATAATTTAAAATAACTCTTCCATCTACTGAGAGACCTAATGCCAGCAAGGAGAGAGCAGTGGGGTATACGGATGCTTTTGAAAACTTCTACCTAGACTAAGGTGGAGGTGAGTGGTGGAGTCTAGCTCCACCCTGTAGCTACATTCAATGAACTTACACTGCTTCCTAGCCCACTTTGCTTCCCACAGTGGTGTCACAGCTCCCGGTTCTTACTAAGGCAGCACAGAGGATTGTGACCATCAGCTCAGACTTTTATAAAAGAAGTCCCATTTATACCAGGATATCAAGATGATCCCTCAAAGCCCACCCACCTCCTCAGCACCTACTAAAACCTAGAAATAAGAGCAACTGTTGCATTGGTCATCAACAAGTAAGCCAGAAAGAAGAGCTCAAGGGAAGGGAAGGGAAGGGAAGGGAAGCAGTGGAACAGAAAGCCTGCATCTGCTTCAACTGTGGTCAAATCAAAATATACATCCTTGGCTGCCAATGCTATGCTCCCTACCAGTGTTCTCTTGTCCCAACTTAGCCTAGAGGGAAAGGTGAGAATAACCTTTTTTTTTTTTTTTTTTTAAGATTTTATTTATTTATTCATGAGAGACAGAGAAAGAGAGAGAGAGGCAGAGACATAGGCAGAGGGAGAAGCAGGCTCCCTGCAGGAACCCGATGCGTGACTCAATTCCTAGACCCGGGATCACACCCTGAGCCAAGGCGGATGCTTAACCGCTGAGCCACCCAGGCGTCCTGTGAGAATAACCACGTTTGTTACTAATTCCTGTGATCCCTGGTGCCCCAGGAAAGGCAAAAATGTTTGTCTGGTAAGGATAGCCTCTCCTGACCCCAGTAGGATTGAATGGATAGACCTGGATTACTAAAATGAGATCGCTTATATCCATAAAAACATAGCATTAAAGGGCTTTCACTAGGAACTGGAGCTCAGACTTCCTCAAGTCACTTAGTTCCTAAGTTAATCACAACTTCTGAAATTGGTTCCCCTTCTAACCATGTGAAGGAACACAGAATCTCAAGAGTGCTGTCAAGGTGGTAAATAATCTTATTTATAGTTACTTCTGGGGAAAATTGCAGAGTAAGAGGATCCTAAGCTCACCCTGTCCCACAGATACCTCCAGAATTACCCATATCACTGTTAACAACCCAGAAAATGACACAAATAGTCGAAAATACCATAGCTAAATGTAGAGAAGAGGCCACATCAGAAACAGTAGAAAGGGCCAAGATGTGGTCCAGAGCTAAACAGACTTAGAGAACTGTCCATGGGAGGGAGGGACACCAAGGGTGTGAAGGAGGGGGAGAGAACAAACCTTCACACCAGAAATCCCAGGCATGGAGCTTGCATATGGAAAACAAAGTCCCGTAACACTTGGCTTTGAAAACCACTGGGCAAAACTTTGTAGTTCTTACAATCAATCAGCAGGGGCTGAATACCTGGAACTTTAAAAATAAGTAGGCTCAGCTCTGGGAGAGCTGGGAGGGTGACAGGGAACAGAGTCCCTGTCTTTAAAGAAACAGCAAAACAAACACCCCTGCTGAGATATAGCATAGAAGAAATAGTTTGAAAGACACCTAGGGTATATGGGAGGGAGATTTGTTTGCTAATCTCAGAGCATGTGCTGGAGGAGCAGGGATCTTTGGGAGACTTGTCCAGGAACAAAGGAGCTGGCAGGCAGCATAACCCTCCCCTGTCTCAGCCTAGACACAAGGACACCTGAGGGAACCAGTGTGACATCAACACCCCCCCACCTAGCTTGCCAACAATGGCAAGCTAGGTTCTCCTGAAGACATGCCCCCTCCAACCTGGCTGGCTTTGGCCAGAGTTTTAGGCAGCTGCATATCCTCCCCCACAGTGGAAGGGTACAAGATTTACTGGCCACAAGCCCTGCTCCCATGCTGTCCTGTGGACCTGTCCCCTCCAATATGCCTTTGGCCAGAGCCTACCCAAAGTGGTGCCACAAGCGTGGCAGTGTGCAAACAGGGGCCAGCACCACTCCAAAGTGACTAATGCCCTGGGGAAAGGTGAAGATAACCATACACACTAGTCCAACTATGGCCCTAACAGTGGGCTAGGGGCAGGCAGCTGATGTGATTGCTGACCCCACTCACCAATGAAAGCTCTCAGGGGATAACACAAGGAAAGCACCCTGCAGTTTGGTGCTACTATATCTCTGGCAAACATTTAGACTGACAACTCAAGCCCAAAGGCAGCCCCAGACTGGCCTACTAACACAGGGGCCAAACCTTGCCCACAATAGGCAAAGAGAGCCATTGCAGATGACTGGACTGAAGGCAAACACGGTTCAGCCACAACAGCAGGGCTCATGCAGAACACATAGGAGACACCCTTGAAGGACCAGGTCTTGGTGAACAGAGGACATTACACTGCAGGGCAATCCGGGACCTCTCCTTCATAAGACCACTACTTTCAAGAGCGAGACATAGTTGACTTTCCTAATACAGAGAAACAGACACAGAGAGTTAGACAAAATGAGGAGACAAAAGGATATGTCCCAAGTGAAAGATCAGGACAAAATCACAGAAAGAGGGCTAAACAAAATGAAGATAAGTAGTATGACTAAGTAATTTAAAGTAATGGTCATAAAGATACTCACTGTACTGAGAAGAGTGGAGGATCTCAGTGAGACCCTTAACAAAGAGACAGAAAACATAAAGAACCAATCAGAAATGAAGAACTCAATAACTGAAATTAAAAAATACACTACATGGAATAAATAGTAGACTAGAAGCAGAAGGATGGATCAGCAACCTGAAGGACAGAACACTAGAAATCAATAGAACTGAATAGGAGAGAGAGAGAAAAAAAAAAAAAATGAGAGGGGGTGGAGACAGACTTAGGGAAATCAGTGACTCCATCAAGCATAACAACATTCACATTATAGGTATCTTAGAAGGAGAAGAGAGAGGAAAGGTGCAGAAAATTCGAAAAAATAATAGCTGAAAACATTCTGAATCTGGGGGAAGGAAACAAATCTTGGGGCAGCCTGGGTGGCTCAGAGGTTTAGCGCTTGCCTTCAGCCCAGGGTGTGATTCTGGAGACCTGGGATCGGGTCCCATGTCGGGCTCCCTGCATGGAGCCTGCTTCTCCTTCTGCCTGTGTCTCTGCCTGCCTCTCTCTCTCTCTCGCTGTCTCTGTGTCTCTCATGAATAAATAAATAAAATCTTAAAAAAAAAAAAAGAAATCTAGATCCAAGAGGCAAAGAGAGCCCCTCCAAAAATCAACCCAAGAAGGTCCACACCAAGACACCCAGTAATTAAAATGGCAAAAAGTAATAAAGAATTTTAAATGCAGCAGGAGAAAAGTTATATAAAAGGGAAACCTAGAAACCCCATAAGGCTATTAGGGTACTTTCTGGCAGCACCTTTGTAGGCCAAAGTACTGGAAGAAAAATTCCTGCGGCTAAGAATATTCTATACAGCAAGGCTATCATTCAGATTCAAAGGAGAAAGATTTTCTCAAAAAACCAAAAGTTAGGGGTACCTGGGTGGCTCAGTCGGTTGAGCATCTGACTCTTGGTTTAGGCTCAGGTCATGACCTCAGGGTTATGATATTGAGCCCAACACTTGGCTGAGCTCAGCAGGAAGTCTGCTTGAGATTCTCTCTCTCTTCTCCCTCTCAACCCCTTCTCTTAATCCAAAAAAAAAAAAATCTTAAAAAAAAAACCCGAACCTAAAAGTTAAAGGAGTTCATGACCACTAAGCCAGCCATACAAGAAGTATTAAAGGGAACTCTTTGAGTGGAAAATAAAGATAAGTAGGAATAAGAAAAAGTAGGAAGCACAAAAGCAGTAAAAATAGGTATATCTGTAAAAATCAGTCAAGCGATTCACAAAACAAAAGGAAATAAAGTATGACACCATAAACCTAAAATGTAGGGTGGGGGGAGAGGAGTAAAGAATGGGTTCAAACTTAAGTGACCATCAACTTAATATAGACCCCTACATGCCTAAGAGATTACAGACAAACATAATGGTAACCACAAATTAAAAAAACCCACTGATAATGCAAAGAATAAAGAGAAAGGAATCCAAGTATATCACTAAAGAAAGCCAGCAAACTGTGAGAGAAGAAAGCAAGAGAAGAAAGGAACAGAGAAGTACAAAAACAAATATAAAACAAGTAAGAAAATGGCAATAAGTACATACCTATCAATAATTATGTTGATTGTAAATGGACTAAATGCTCCAAACAAAAGACACAGAGTGATGGAATGGATAAAAAAGCAAGACCCATCTATATGCTGCCAACAAGAGACTCAGTTCAAACCTCAAGACATATGCAGATCGAAAGTGGAGGGATGGAAAAGAATTATTATTCAAATGGAAGTGAAAAGAAAACCAGAGAAGCAATACTTGTATCAGACGAAACAGACTTATGAACAGACTGTCACAAGAGACAAAGAAAGACACTACATAATCATAAAGGGAACAATTCAACAAGAAGATCTAACAATTGTAAATATTTATGCACCTAACACAGGAGCACCCAAATACACAAAGTAGCTATTAACAAACATAAAGGAAGTAATAAAGAGTAATACAATGGTAGTAGAGGACTTTAACAACTCAGTTACATGAATGGACCATTCAAATAAGAGTATCAACAAGGAAACAACTTTGAATGACACAGTGGACCAGATAGGTCTAACAGATATACTCAGAACATATCATCCTGAAATAGCAGAATACATATTCTTTTACAAAACAGCCTCAACAAATTCAGGATCAAAGTCATACCATGAATCTTTTCCAACCACAACGCTATGAAACTAGAAATCAGTCACAAGAAAAATATCTGGAAAGAACATAAATACATGGAGGTTAAATAATATGCTACTAAACAGTGAACAGGTCAAGAAGTCAAAAAGGAAATAAAAAATACATGGAGGCAATCAAAACACAATGGTCGAAAATCTCTGGGACGCAGCAAAAGCTGTTCTAAGAGGGAAGTATATAGCAATACAGGCCTACTTCAAGAAGCAAGAAAAATATCAAATAAACAACCTAACCTTACACCTACAGGCACTAGAGAAAGAACAAAAAAAATCTAAACCAGCAAAAGGAAGGAAATAATAAAGATTAGAGTAGAAATAAATGATATAGAAACTAAAAAAACAACAGAACATTATCAGTGAATCCAGGACCTGGTTCTTTGACATGATCAACAAAATTGATAAACCTCTAGTTAGACGAGAGAGAGAGAGAGAGAGAGAGAGAGAGAGAGAGAGAGAGAGAAACAACCTAAATAAACAAAATCACTAATCAAAGAGAAGAAATGACCAACACCACAGAAATACAATTTTAACAGATTATGAAAACCTATATGCCAAAAAAATTGGACAACATAAAGAAATGGATAAATTCTTAGACATATAACCTCCAAAAACTGAAGTAGAAAGAAATAAAAAATTTGAACAGACCAATTGCTAGCAATGAATTGAACCAGTCATCAAAAAACTCTCAACAAACAAAAGTCCAGGACCAGACAACATCATGGGTGAATTTTACCAAACAATTAAAGAAGAGTTAATGCCTATTCTCAAACTATTCCAAAAATTAGAAGAGGAAGTAAATCTTCCAAATTCATTCTTTGAGGCTAGTATTACCCTGATACCAAACCTATATATAGACACTGGAAAATGAATTCAGGAAAATCATAGGATACAAAATCAATGTGTAGAAATCCATTGCATTTATTTTTTTTAAAAAAGATCTTATTTGAGAGAGAGAGAGAGAGAGAGAGAACAAGCCAGGTTAAGGGGCAGAAGGACAGGGAGGAGCAGACTCCCCGCTGAGCAGGGAGCCCCATGTGGGACTTGATCTCAGGACCCTCAGATCATGACCTGAGCTGAAGGCAGACACTTACCTGACTGAGCCACACAGGCACCTCCCATTGCATTTCTATACACTAAAAATTAAGAAAACAATCCTATTTACAATTGCACACACACACACACACACAAATCTAGCAATAAACTTAACCAAAGAGATGAAAGAGCTATCCTGTGAAAACTCTAAAGCACTGACAAAAGAAACTGAAGATGACACAAAGAGATGGAAAAACATTCCATGCTCATAGATTGGAAGCATATCATTAAAATGTCTGTACTACCCAAAGCAATCTACAGATTCAATGCAACCTCCATTAAAATAACAACAGCATTCTTCACAGAACTAGAACAAACAATCCTAAAATGGATACAGAACCACAAAAGATCCCACATAGCCAAAGCAATTTTGACAAAGAAAAGCAAAGCTAGAGGTATCACAATTTCAGACTTCAACTCATAACATAAAGCTCGTAGTAATGAAACCAGTATGGCATTGGCACAAAAGCAGACACAAAGATCAACAGGACAGAAAACCCAGAAATAAACCCACAATTATGTGGTCAATTAATCTTTGACAAAGGAGGAAGGAATATCCGATGGGAAAAAGACAGTCTCTTCACAAATGGTGTTGGGAATACTGGTCAGCTACATGCAAAAGAATTGAAACTGGACCACTTTCTTACACCATACACAGAAATAAACTCAAAATAGATTAAAGACCTAAATGTGAGACCTGAAACCATAATAATCCTGGAAGACAGCATAGGTAGTAATTTCTCTGACATTGGCTGTAGCAACATTTCTCTAGATAGGTCTCCAGAGGCAAGGCAAACAAAGGCAAAAGGAAGCTACTGGGACTGCATCAAAATAAAAAGCTTCTGCATCGCTAAGGAGACATTCAAACAAACCAAAAGGCAGCCTAGGGAATGGGAGAAGATACCTGCAAATGACATATCTGATAAAGGGCAAGTGTCCAAAATATATAAGGAACTAATACAACTCAACATCCAAAGAACAGATAATCCAATTAAAAAATGGGCAGAAGACATGAACATTTTCCCAAAGAAGACACACAGATGGCCAACAGACACATGATAAAAAGCTCAACATCACTCATCATCAGGGAAATGCAAATCAAAGCTACAATGAGGTATCACCTCACACCTGTCAGAATGGCTAAAATAAAAAACACAAGGAACAGGAAGTGTTGGCAAGGACGTGGAGAAAAAAGGAACCCTCTTGCACTATTGGTGGGAATGTAAACTGTTACAGCCATGGTGTAAGACAGTATAAGGGTTCCTCAAAAATCAGAAGTGGGGGCTGCTCGGGTGGCTCAGTGGTTTAGAGCCACCTTCAATCCAGAGCGTGATCCTGGAGTCCTGGGATCGAGTCCCACTTCGGGCTCCCTGCATGGATCCTGCTTCTCCCTCTGCCGATGTCTCTGCCTCTCTCTTTCTCTCTCATGAATAAATAAAATCTTTAAAAAAAATAAAAAATGGAACTAACATATAATCCAATAATCGCATGAATGGGTACTTACCCCCAAAATATGAGAACACTAATTTAAAGGGATACAGGCACCCCCACATTTATTGCAGGGTTATTTACAAAAGCCAAATTATTGAAGCAGCCCAAGTGTACACTGATGGATGGATGGATAAAAAACATGTGATATATGTACATAGTGGAATATTACTCAGCCATAGAAAAGAATGGAATCTTACCATTTACAATAACACGGATGGAGCTAGAATGACGTTAAGTGAAATAAACCAGAGAGACAAATGCCATATGACTTCATTCATACGTGGAACTGAAGAAATAAAACAAGCAAAGCAAAAGAGAGAAACCAAGAAACAGAGAACTACAGAGACCAAACTGATGCTCGCCAGAGGGGAAGTGGGTGGGGAATGGGGGCAACAGGTGAAGCAGGGGAAGAGCACATAGGATGAGCACTCAGTAACGTACAGAAGTGTTGATTCACTAAAATTATATACTTATAATTAATATAACAGTGTTAACTACATTGAAAACAAAAATCTTACTTATACAGGCAAGAATAAGTACTGCTTGGCCCAGAGGAAGTACTTGCGGCCCTTCAGATTCATGTAGAGCTTTTTTAAACAGCTTTTATAGTATTTTTTAAAAGATCTTATTTATTTATTCACGAGAGACAGAGAGAGAGAGAGAGAGAGAGAGAGAGAGAGAGAGAGGGAGAGGCAGAGACATAGGCAGAGGGAGAAGCAGGCTCCAAGCAGGGAGCCTGACATGGGACTCAATCCAGGGACTCTGGGATCACGCCCTGGGCTGAAGGCAGACGCTCAACCACTGAGCCACCCAGGCGTCCCATACTTATTTATTTTTTAAAAGTAGGCTCTACATCCATCGTGAGGCTTGAACTCACAAACCTGAGTTCAAGAGTCACAGTCTACCAACTGAACCAGCCAGGGCCCCCCCGAATAGGTGGAACCTTTTAAATAGTTTGGTTCACACCTGAGGCCAGAGTCCCTAGAACAGCTGATCCAAAGATCTCGCAGATCCTGCTTTGAGGAAACTGGGGTTGCAGAATAGAGGGGGAGGCAAATTGTGGCCTATATGGAGCCTGGCAAATATCAAAAGCTTGGGACAGATAAACTTCTAGCTCTGATTCTGGACAAAATGCAACCCTTGGCATACAGCAGGTGCTCAGTTAACATTTTTCTGGCACAAGTAAACAAACAAATGGAGATTTCCACCAGGTGACATAGAAGTAACCTGAGAGCAAAAAAGTTGAGAGTACAGGCCAAGCCAGAAACTACAGCGATACCAATAGTGAAGCCTCATCTCGAAGAAACATATTCTCTCCAAACCTCAGCGCACTAGAAAAACAATAGTGACGGCAGTGACGCCCAAGCCAACCACTTGCCCTATTTTCGTGCTGCTGACAGCAACCACGCAGAACAGCCCGAAGGCTAGTTTGGGATGTCAGGATATAAACAGGCCTGGGAAGCCACATAGCATTTTGCAGTCAGACGTGTTTAAAGACTGTGAGGTGCTGTCATCTATCATAGCTGAATTCTATGGTTAATATGTAGTAGAAATGCTGAGGCACACGGCCATAAAACGGGACTCAAAACTGAAGTACCAAGATGAACGACTTTTCCAAAATTACATGAGAAATGTGCTAGAGGCTATTTGCAAAAGGGAAGACTAAAGAGAGAGCGTGTAACTGTGAATGTCTTCCTGTGTTGAGGGCACGTTTTGGTTTGGGACAGTGCCCTGATATGGCGACGTGCCCCCGCACCACTACACCCAACAGGCATCGCCAACACGCACACGAACACCCCCGAAGGATCTGGTGCAGCACTGAAACTCGACTTCTCACCCTCAGCTTTGGGTTACTCAATCGTAGTCAACATCAGCCAAACAGTTGTGACATTAAACCGTGGCTGGAAGATTTGGGAGTCCAGAAATCATTAAGCGAATACTGAGAGGCACGCTCCGGGGATGGGAAGCAAAACTGAGCTAGGCTCCCTGCCACCATCTGTTGCTCTGTGAGGGAGAACATCTCAGCCGAGTCCTGAAAACTCACCACTCAACTAGATTCGCTGCCGTCACGGGGCTGGAGCCCACTCTCTGGGCGCCAAGAGGGTGGTGGTCACACTTCAAGGAACGGTCGGCCTCGAACCAGGTCCTCTTAAGTCAGCACTACAGCCAATCGATGGGGGAAGGGATTCCTCCTTAGGAAAGTAGCTTCTCACTCCTCAGACATCTGCGCTATCTCGAGCTACCTCCAGGGGTACCGAGTGCTCCGTTTCAGAAGAGCAGGAGGGCAACCTCCCACCACCAGGGACAGATGGAGAGCAGCAGGGCTGCTGTGGCCGGAGGCTGCTTTTCTATGATGGGAGCTCACGGGGACAGTGCAGTCAGGGCTCCTTTTCCTCCCTCCTAATCCTGTGCTGACCCACTTAGCAGGCAACTATTCTAGAGTCCCCCGGAGGTGGCTCCTAAGACACCCAGACAATCAGAGGAGACGCAGATGAATCAAAAGCAGGATTTATTTTTCTACCAAATCCCCAATCCATGTTCCAGCCAATGGATGAAGGGTAAATCAAGCCTCACATAGACTCTATGTAAAAACAACTGTAATTTTCTACAGGAAAAAGGTTTCTGTTAAGTTCCTAGACATTTGCGAGATGAAAAAATTTCCCGTATTAGACAGTCTGTGCTTTCTTACGTATTCAAACATTCCCACCCGCTGCCTCTTCTGCACAGATGAGGGAGACCCGTTCTGGAGCTGCCCTAACAGTCCAACCTCCATGTCACTCTCCATGGTCTGATAACCTAGAACCGCGGTAGGATTTCAATGTGTAATGCCCAAGAACAGCTGAAAAGATGGGAATTCAATTCTTCAAACTTGCTCTAAGTGCCTACTATTTGCCAGGCACAAGCGAGGCACTGGGCAGTGATTCTGCTGGTTCTGAGAAATACAGATGGTGCTACAAAGAGGAGCTCTCCCCACCCCCACCCCTAAATGGCAGGAGGATGTTTGCTGGGGATTAAGAGAACCAATTTCTCCTCTACTTCTACCACCTGGGATAGGTCTGTAACTCAGGCCCTGGGAACAGGTGCTGTGTCTCTTCTGGCAGGTGCTGCCATGGAAGAACCAAGAGCAGTTTCTAAACAGCTGTGGAATTAGCTCCACAGTCCACATAGTGATGGGTTTCCAAGGAGCTCTGGGTCATGTGGCCAATGTATGCAATCTTCACTGAAGTTCTAGGGGGGAAAAAAAACAAAAACAAGAAGAATAAGTTCTGTTTTTGAGATGAAGTAGAAAAAAATGCCTACATAATTTTTTGCAAGCTCAGGCAACAATATCCACGGGTTCCAGCTGCGTATCTTCTTGCTTACAGAACCAGGAGGCCAGAAGATCTCTGTACATTCATAGAAATGCTATGCCATGAGACGACCTTCTAAATAAGTGGTTTTCAACCCAGGACAATTTTACCCCACAGGAAACTTCTGGCACTGTCTGCAGACATTCTGGGGTATTACAACTGAGGGTAGGGGGAAGTGGTGACTGTCACTGGCGTTCAGCAGGTAGATGTCAGGGTTGTTGTAAAACATCTTGTGAGGCACAGGACAGCCCCTCACAAAAAGGGTTGTGAATCTTCTGCTGAGGTTGAAAATCCCTGCTTTAGACCCTAAAAGTAGTTCAAATGCCTGCAGCAGGTGCTTTTCATCTGCAGATTTAACAGTCATGGTTCTAGGCCCAGCTCTAAAGATCCGTGGCATAGGGTAATTTGTGTGGACAAAGTAAGCTGGCGAAACGCTCAGTACCTTACACCTTGAGAAGCTTTTCTTAACTAGCCTCATTAGAATTCTAATGGGATCACAAAACTAGACCTCACTTCATGGAGAAAATGGTCTAACTGCTCATTGTAAATCTGGTGATTTGTGATTTGGACGCAGCCTCTAGAGGACACCCAAGAGAGTGCCTGTATGGCACTGGTGTCTCCGCTTTGGTTAGGTGCCTCTACTTTGTGGGTCACAAAGCACCTCCCGAGCAAAGGTGGTGAGGTCCAGGCACAAACACAAAGGCCATGGGGATAGGGGAAGAGCAACGTACCGCATGAAGATCACTATGTTGTGCACCAGGATATCGGGCAATGTGCAGAAGAAGCTACCAAACGGCAAATATGGAAACAGTCGTGTTTCGTTTTGTTTAAAAGAAGAAGAAGAAGAATCATAAGAATGCTGAGTTACATGGTCAGCCCTGTATGGGGCTCCTCTCCTCCCCCACCCTTCTGACCTAAGCGTCTGCCAAGGTCCACTAGCTCTGAGTTCCCACAGTGTCCATGCATCCTCCCACATTATGATGCTTTTCTGGTTTTTTCAAACCCACCATATACATGCTGAAGCTTGGAGATGTTTCTAGTGCCTTAATGTTCTCTTAGAAATTCCAGCACTTCAGTCTCCTATTCAACAACACATCCTCCAAAGAAACTTCAGGATGGCCAAAGCTTAGGGAACCTACAGGCCGAAGCCTGGGACTTAAGGTAGGGCTGGCCCCAATCAATTGAATACACTCTGAATCCCTTCTATCTGGCAGAGAGCACACATATAGAGAAAACTGTTCTTACTACACATAGGAAAATGGTCCTCCCATCTCAGCCTTCGCAGTAAAATTCACCTGAAAATAAAGACACCAGAGTCAGTTTTTGGCCAGGCAGGCTTGACCCAGAATGGTACTGTTAGGAGCAATTCATAGACCTGGGAGCATTCTTCTATCACATACAAAATACTTCCCCAAGATTGTCCTTGACACAGACTGTGTCCCTTTAACAATGCCTGCAACCTCTTCTCTTCTGAGGCCAATGGACCTCGGACTGTCCGGTGGCCTACCCCCACTTCTTGATTTGTAGAGAACTGCTTGCTCTGACAAATTCTTCTGTTCCCCTAATACTTAAACGCTGATTTCCTCCCTAATTTCTCAGTCACAGGGCATGATGGGTCTTCCCCACCAACCAGTTTCTACCAGTGGAAATGAGGAAACGCAAAGTCACGAAGCTACAGCATCCCATAGCCCCTACTCCTCCTGGAAACCTGTGAAGCAAGGACCCTCAAAGAACAGCATACCAGTTGTTCGCTCCGAGGAGGAATGAGGGAGACGTTAGTGGTCACATATGTGCCCACCACTGTGTTCATGTACTGAACCTGGCTGGACAGGCTGGTCACTGCCACCGAGTAGAAGTTGGAGTTCCTGATTTTCAGGGTAGCCTGCATCCGGACAAGTGAGGAAACAAGTTATGAGTGTTCTGGGTCCCAGACTTGCAGGTGCATGATCTGGGAGGCAAGGCCCTAAGTCTTACCGTGATGGCAAGGATGACAAGGGAGTCCTGCTTATTAAATGTGACTTTCACCACTTTGATCCCGTCATCATCCACAAGGACTGAATGTGGAAACAGGAAGAAAACCACCAAACCAGATGCCAGGAGACAGAGCAGGACAGACAGGAGGACGTACTGCTTACTGCAAATGACACAGCACATGATCAACCGGGCAGTCAGAGATCAAGGTCCAATTAGTCAAGATTAAATGCAAAACTAGATGTGAGGGAAAAGGGAAAGTACAAAGAGCCAGGAACCATGAATCAGGCAAGAGTGAGTGCAGTGGGAGGAGCCTTTAAAACCCATCTGACTGCTGTCTGTCATCTGGGAGAGAAGCTGAAGAGAGCAGCTCCGAGGACAGAAACATTTCCTCACTTCCCATGATACCCCTATTCTCCAAAGTCTTCCAAGTCAGCTCTTTCACTTGGCCCTGAGAACATGTCTAGCAGTTTCCTTCCCCAGACTGTGATGGGGCAGAGATATCTTGCTTCGGCAAACAGTATAAAAGGAAATGGGGAATTTACAAGAACAGATAAAAGTTTTCAAAGAGTTAGCAGGTGCTCATAAATTTATAGGACAGAAGCAGTTATTAACAGGAGAGGGAAATAACTCACGTTCTCTGAGGGCGCAACCTCTGATCACTGTGTGGGATCAAAGCCACCAACTCATTTACTTGTTCTAGGAAAGAACCAAACAATTAACGTTGGTAGAAATTAACCTCATGTGCTGGTGGTAGTTTCCTTTATGTCACACGTCAACCTGCCGTAACACACACTTGTCTGTAATTAGACATTTCTAGGATACGGGTTTCACATTTTGGGTCTAAGGAACAAGAAACAAGTAAAGCTATAGAGTGTGCTACAAATTACAAAACATTAATCAGTCATACCAGGACTGTGACACGGAAGTTGAGAAACTTACGATCTTGTTCTAGTTTTACCGCATGGCGGCCTGGAGCTGCCAAATGGCCTTGGGGAAGTAGTCATTACTGCTCTAGGCCACGGTCACCTCATGTGTCATACGAAGGCTCTGAAGTAGATGCTTTCTAAGGTTCTTACCAGCTGCAAACATCCGTGATGCTCCATCTAAACTGTTAGGACTTTCTGAGGGCCAACTTAGTGACACATGATCCTGCACTTTAATCAAGGCTTCATTCCTGAGCACATGTTTTTCTCTCCCCACTTGAAATATTTTCCAGACCTTAGGCTGTTAATGATTGACTACCTGCTTCCTTGAAAAGAAGCTTCCAAGATGGTTCACCTGTAGAGCTGTGCCAGGCCTCATGAGTGAGAGCGAGCAATAAAAAGATGTGCCTGTCAACAAATCCCACAACGTGGAACAAATGGAGCATTCCAAAGCAGGGAAACAAAGAACAAAAGAGAGGAAGTGAAGAAAGGCTTTCGGATATAAGGAGACCAACAGAAGTTGTGGAACCTACCCAAGCCTATCAGGTCAGCTCAACTGGCTCCTGTTCGGGACACTGCCTAGGACTACGGCACTACTGCTAGAAGAAAAGCTTTGCCTGGGAGACAGGAGAAGCCCTGAGGGTACCTTGGGAACCCCTCCCATGATGACCAGAGTCTCACCTGTTGGAATGTAGCCTGTCCCCTGGCACGTGAGACAGGTGATGCTATCTCGACCGGTGAACTCCACATATGGGAACTGAGCAATGGCTTCTTCTTGCTCCCTTTCTGCCAGCAAATCCTCCCTGTTCTCTTTCTTTCGCTTGCAGTAAGAGGGGCGAGCGGAGGTGGAATGCTGGGACCCCATGGCCGGGATGTGCCACTTGTGTCATGTCCTGGGAGGTAGGTAGAGAGGCAAAGTAAGTGCAGGTTGAGTGGCCGCACTGAGTGAGCCAGGAACAGAAGAAACTGCATCTTTCTAGGAGAAAAGCGAAACCACAAAAATGACCCAACTGCCGTCCCGTGATTCCACACACCTGCACAATTTCATCAAGGGTCATTTTCTAGGTACGTTCCCCACCGCTCCCAGCCCCTCCCTAGAGCCCAAGGAGCCACAGCCCCCCCCCCGCGCCGGGCTCCCCGCAGCCCGGAGACCCGCCCAGCGCCGCCCCGCCCGGTCCGCTCTGCGCAAACTCTGCGCGCTCCGCCAGACCTCCCCGGACCGACGACGGGGCTCCGGGCTCCCCATCCCCCTCCAGGCCCAGCCCGGGGGGCGCGCTCAGGTCACGCCCCCTGGCAGAGCGGCGCTCCGAGCCCACCACGGGCGCCCGCGTGGACGCCGACGCCCCCGGACCTGCAGGGCGCCGACTCCCGGCAGCTCCGGTTCCGGCCGCACCCGCCGCCACCTGCCCGCTCCGCAGGTTGACCTGCCTCTCCGCTCCTCGCAGCTGCGGGCGCTCACTGCGCACGCGCCGAAGGGCCAGCGGCGTGGGGGCGGGGCCTGGGAAGGGGGCGGGGCCTGGGAAGGGGGCGGGGCGCGGGAGACGCAGGCGGGAGCTCGCGCGTGCGCTCTTCGCAGCCCGGCTGGGGCGTCGGCAGGGGGCGGTGGAGGCAGGTGGAGGCAGGTGGAGGCAGGTGGCGGCGGGCGGCTCCTCGGAAAGGCGGGTCGGGGCCGCGTGTCTCCGCCGGGGGGCGGGCGGCGGGACGAGGAAGGAGCCGGCGGTGGCGGAGCCGTTCTCAACTACGTGGACGCGGGCGGGACGGAGATGCAGAGGACGCGCGCGCTGCCCCCTGCTGCCCCCATCCTGCCTTTAGTCCTAGCCCGCACGCACAGAAGGCGTGTATAGGACGGGGTAGAGGACACTTTTTATTTTATTTTTTTAAAAGATTTTATTTATCCGTTCATGAGAGGCACAGAGAGAGAGAGGCAGAGACACAGGCAGAGGGAGAAGCAGGCTCCACGCGGGGAGCCCGATGCGGGACCCGATCCCGGGTCTCCAGGGTCACGCCCTGGGCTAAAGGCGGCGCTAAACCGCTGCGCCATCGGGGCTGCCCTAGAGAACACTTTGAAGGGTGGATTTCGGGGCACCTGGGTGGCTCTGGTTGAGCGGCTGCCTTCGGCTCAGGCCGTGCGTGATCCCGGGGTCGGGGATGGGGTCCTGCAGCGGGCTGAGCTGGCTTCTCCCTCTGCCTGTGTCTCTGCCTCTCTCTGTGTGTCTCTCATGAATAAATAAGTAAAACAGTAAAAAATAAATAGAAATAAAGGGTGGGGGCGGTCCCGGTGGCTCAGCGGTTCAGCGCTTGCCTTTGGCTCAGGGCGTGATCCTGGAGACCGGGGATCGAGTCCCACGTTGGGCTCCCTGCAGAGAGCCTGCTTCTCCCTCTGCCTGTGTCGCTGCATCTCTCTCTCTCTCTCTGTATCTCATGAATAAATAAACAAAATATTAAAAGAAAAGGTGGATTTCTTTGCACGTACTGCCCCGTGGAGCTTAGCCTACAGCAGCGGCGGACCTTAAGCAGGTGACATTGCTTAAGATGATGCTGGGGAGGGGAGAGAGTCTGGCCTGGGAGGATGAGGGGCCTGCTTGGCAAGGGGGAGTGAGGCTGGCCACCTCTGCCGAGGCCCCTGCCCCTCTGAATCTCTCTCCTCATTCCGTGGGTAAGGCTGGCGCCTCCCCTTCCGCTGTCTAGCCGCCTGCCCAACCGCTGGTCACAGTCGGTCCACTGAGCCCTTAGAGTAAGAAGTGCTAAAAAAAAAAAAAAAGAGAGAGAATGACACTTGTTAAAGACAGTAAGGCAGACTTGACTGAAGGGGGCCATGGCCACAGGGGTAGGGACGGCTGCACCAGGGACTTGGTGTGAGGGAGAAGGGTTGCGCGAAGCTCTGAATACAACATGGGCAAGGAGGAGTTTAGAGCCAAGGAGCAGGGTAGGGGTCAGTGGATGGAAAATTACTAAGAGGAAACCTCAGGCGTAAGGAAGATTCTGGCTAAACCGACCTAACAGGATTCCTGCTGAAGACAGGCCAGGGTGATCAGACATTTCCTGAGGGATGGTGGAGAATGATCAAGTATCCAGGGTCAGGAGTTCTTGCTCAGACTGGCTTGTACAGTACACACACAGATGGGCCTATGAGAAGTCTCAGGAGCCTGACTAGAGTTTGGTCGAGCAAAGAATCTTTATCAGAAGCGACAAGGAGCCATTGTTCTTCTTTTTCTGTGTCCAGCCTGTACCTTCTCCCTCCTGAAATCTGATCTTCACCTCTCTTTGCAAGCTCTATATCAATTTGTATTCTTTATACAAATCTGATTTTGTCTTGAGACAACGATATTCTCAATTAAAAATATATTTCCTTAAAAGGGACAGACACGGGCAGCCCAGGCGGCTCAGCAGTTTAGTGCCGCCTTCGGCCCAGGGCCTGGTACAGGATTGGGTCCCACGTCGGGCTCCCTGCATGGAGCCTGCTTCTCCCTCTGCCTGTGTCTCTGCCTCTCTCTCTCTCTCTCTGTCATGAATAAATAAATAAAATCTTAAAAACAAACAAAAAAAAGGGATGGACACTCAACTGGCCCCTTGACCTTCCTCTTCCTGTTTGTAGTTTGAACTTGATGTTGAAGATAGGGCAGCCTTCTTGTGGCCGTGAGGCAAGAATTGCATGCTATGGGGAGGCAGGGTAGAAGCATACAGGGAGCCTCGGTCCCTGTGGCACTTGGAGCCACATTCAGGCCCCCAGACTGCCTATCTTTTGACTTCTCAATACATGAGAAAAATAACCACTCCCCACCAAAAGTGAGTTTTTTGGCGTGTCTCTCACCATGAGATGTGATCCTAAAAGATACAGACACAGACCTAGTTAGGGGTGAAGCCTGGGCTTTAAGACAAGCAGTCTCACTGCTTTAATCACACACTGTGTAGGCCACACTTAGGTTTCTATCTTCTGCTAACGTCTGCTCTTAGTAGGAGGGGGGCCTTTTTCCTGTGTGAAGCCATTCTTCCAAGTTCAGCTTTCTTGTCTGAGGACCCTCTTCTGACAGAGAATTCATCTGGGGAATCTGGGGAATGAGCCCATCCTTTCATCACGTGGGTGTTGCCTCACCTTATGGCCTCTGTTGGAACCCTGCCAAGGACTGATGTCCACACTACACATGGGCGTTCCAGAGCGTCCTGGCTGTCCCAGGAGCGGGGAGGGTGAAGATGCAGCTGCCTGATTTATAGGAGGTGGAGACCAGAGGAAGATGGCAGGCTGTGGATGCTTTGAAAAGAGAAGGGAACAGGCTAAGGAAGCACTTGGGCTTGTGGTGAAGACAAAAAAGGGCTTCGGGTTGGTAGAGGCTGTGAAGGGGGCCTTAACCAGCAGAAGAACCTCGGAGGCTCTCTGGTCATCTGCTTCTGAAAGTGAGTGTGGGACAGATAGACTACACTCTCCAGTGTGGCTCCAATATCTCCTTGTGTCCCCGGCACCCAGCCCGACGCCTGCATAGTAGGCTCTCAGTAAATGCTTGCGGGATGGCTCAGCCCGAAGGCTGGCCAGCACTGCCTGGGGGAGCAGTCCCGGCATCTGCCTGTGCCATCCGGGAGGCAGTTTTAATTGGGCGGCGCATTCCTGAGGAGGCACCCATCACTTCGCACCTTTGCCTGGCTTCCAGGTTTGTCTCACCATCCTGGTTATGAGCAGTGAGGTTACTGCAGACATGAGCTCACTGGGGCTTTCCAGGTGGGCCAGGGCAGAGTGGGGCCACCTGGGGATCCCTGCACTCCCAGCCTCTTCAGTTGCTCCCTGTGCACTAGGTAGCCGGGCCTCACAGGCGGGGAGCAGTAGGGGCCCCAGGGCTGCCATCCTGAGAGGCACCGAGGGATGGGGGAGACGGAGACCAGCTCTGCTCAGCTCTATACCCTCCCCCCTCGCACATAGGGACGGGTGTGCAAAGGAGAGTTTAGGACTATGCTAACCTCCCTCTGCTCTGACGTGGAGGCTGAGGGTTCTGCTCCCTTTATCTATTCCACATGTGGGAGAACTTGCTTGAAGTTAAGGGACACCCTGTACGTGAAACAGTCAGCATTTGCTTCTAAGCCCGGGAAGCTGCTCTCTCCTCCTTGGACAGTGTGCCACGGGCCTCTGCTTTGAGTGATGTGACTGCTTTGCCTGGGCTGGGACCCGCACGCTGTTCGCCACGACGGTGCCAGGGCAAAGGTCTCAAATCCTTGTGAACCCTCCAGCGGGCTCACCTGCCCCAGGTCCCTTCCCCACCTAGCACAGGCTGCGTCTCTCCCTGCTCTCCCCATGTTTTCCCCTTTCTCCTCAATGGCACTTCAGGGATACCTGGTGTCATCTCCCCAGTGAGCTGGACTTCATTCAGTGGAATGAAGATGGTTGAGGGATTTTCCAGAAGCCATCTTTTAAGAAAGATTTCTGCCCCACAGAAATCAAAGAAACTGAAAGGACTGTTATCTCTTTGGAACAAGGGACAGAAATACAAGGAAAACACAAACACAAACCAACATCTTAAAATAAACACTGGAACCAGGCTCTCTTGTCAGGGGACTCCCAGATTGAGGAGACCACTATCTGGCCCTCGGATACTGTTAACAACTGTCCCCAGTGTCCACCTGATGGCCCCGGGGGCCTTGGTCCTTAGTAAATGCCAGAAGCCCCCCCCCCCCCAGCCCCGCTGGCAACCTCAGAGGAACACGCACGCCGAGTCACATCAGTGTGCGTGCTACACACATGTGCACTGCATGGCCTCCCCCCTCCAGGAGTTGCCACCCCTAGGTGCCCCTGCCTGGAAGTTCTGGACCTCCTGAGTGGGAACTGTGTCGGGAGTCAGCACCCTCAGGCCAGGTGTGGGAGGAAGGTGTCTAGGCCGGCGAAGCAGGGAAGCCTGCCTGGCGGAGGTGGGGAGGCCAACGTGGGCTTGCTGGATTTTAACTCCTCAGTGAGTGTTTGCTGGAACCCGAGCAGGAGTCAGCCAGTCTCCTGGTCAACCTCCCCCAGCACTGCCTTTCTTACCCCCTGTGTCAGCCTCAGGGACAAGTCTGGTGGCCAAACACATCTACACCTGACTGTTGTCACAAACTGCCATTAAACTCCTGTCTGTGTGTGCCGCTGCGTTGGGCAGGGTGCCTGGGGCCTCAGCCAGCAGAGCCTCGGCCCCCTGTGGTCTCTGAGACTCCACCAGACGAACGGAAGAGGGACAAGCAGTGAATGGGTGGACACCCTGTGCAAAGGGGGCAGCGAAAACCGTGGGCGAGGAACGAGGGATCCGCAGGGCAGAGCCTGAGGACAGACGGCAGAGGTGATCTAGAGGATTTGAGAAAAACAAAATCCATCCTCAGCCCCATCCCCTAAGTTAACTGTCTGAATTAGCTCTTGGCGGCTTCTCTTCTCTGTCTATGGTCAGGCCATGGACATCCTTGGCCGGGGCAACGCAATGGCCTTCTTAGTAAGCTTCCTGGCTTAAGAAAGGTAGCAGTTTCTTCAGTAGATACTACGCGTCCGGCACTGTAGCAGGCACTGGTTACGTGTTTAGTTCTCGCAACAACTCTGCAGGCTGGCTAGCGACGCCCCCCTTGGATGGATAGGACGCCTGCGGCTCAGGGAAGTGGGGTGACTTGCCCAACATCACACGGCGCCGTAGGAGCAGCACACCCCGCTGGCCACGTGCCCTTCCCGCTCTTCCTCCGCAGGAAGAGGTCCTTTAATAAGACGCAAACGGAGTCATATCATTCTGTTTCTTAAGACCTTCAGAGGCTCCTCACAGGCTTCAGGAAAAGACCCAAACCCCTTCCAAAGCTGACAAGGCCCTTTGTACTCTCCTGCTGCTCTCTTCCCACTAACCACACGCTCCGACCACAGAAGACTATTTGCAGCTCCCTGAACACGCCGGCACTGTGTGCGCTTGCTCCTTCTGACCTCTCTGTGTAGGACATTCTTTTCTCCCCGCCTCGCCCCACTCCACACCCCATTTCCTGCACCCGGAGAGCTCCTACGCGGCCATCCAAGCCTAGCCCAGATGCCACTCTGCACCCTTCCCTGCACACCTACCTCCCGCTGTCCCGGAACACACACGGCTCAGCGTCAGCACAGCTGTCGTCACATCTTCTCCAGCACCTGTGCTCTCCCTACTGTGCTTTAAAGTGCCTGTGAACCAGGCACTTAAATGTCCCTGCTAGACTGTAGACTCCCTGAGGGCAGGGATGGAGTCCCTGGGGCCTAGAAGAAAGCCTGGCGGAGAGTAGGTGCTCCATCAACATTTTGTTGAGTGAGTTGAGTGAATGAATGGGGAGGGCAGGGACAGTGTCATAGTCACAGGACTCTTTCTGTGTCCCCATCTCATGGCACGTGCTTGGTACCCAATGGACGTGCAGTCATGGTGAATGACCAGAGGCAGGAGGAGAGAGGACAGAGTGGGGGGAGAGGGGAAAGAAAGCAGAGCTTAGGTGGCCCTACAGGCCTGGCGCCGCTCTGTTCCTTCCACCAGGGGGCGCGGGAGGCCCAGCATCGGAGGCCTCCACCTTGGAAGTTCTCTTCCCCCTGAGGCTCAGCCTTAAAACCTGCAGAAGTTTGGGGTTGTTCCCCTCCACAGCAGGGCCAAGGAGACGGCCAGCTTCTAAGGGAAGGAGCCCACCCAAAGCTGGGTTACTGCAGCAGCAGGCCTGGGCCTGGCTGGCTGGCCCTTGCCTGGTGGGACAGGAAGCAGCCAGCTGCTGGCATCTAGATGCGCCCGGGCAAGGCCCACCTTGGGACAGATAGAGGCTTGCAGCTGGTGGCTCTGGCTGGAGCTGAACTGGGAATGGGTGCAGAGCCTTCCACATCGTGGGCGTGCACAAATTCCTGGACACTAGCAACTCGTTAGAACTCACAGCTTTGTCTCTCTGCTCTACCCCATGTCAGTCAAGGCCAACCCAATCTTTTAGGGAGTCAGGGCCCTGGGCGGCAGTGACAAACAGGACGTAGTCCCTGCCCTCCGGGTGCTCCCCCTCTCCTCTGTGGACGCCCTACACCTGCCTCCTCCTTCCAGTGGCTTCTGGGCCAGACTGAGGCAGGGGATGCCTCTCACTAGCTGTGTGACCTCGGGCACTGACCTTAACCCCTCTGTACCTCAGTTTCCTCATGTGTAACATTGTTAAAATGATGGAGTGAGGTATCCCATGACAGCCCCTTAGAGGAGTTCCTGTCAGGTAGTAAGCATTCAAGAAATCACAGCCATCATCATGGTGACGATTCTCTATGAACCGGCCCTCAGAAGCTTGCAGTTGAAGGTATATAGGAGAAGAGCTAGACTTGTGTCCTGGCAGCATTGTCACCATCTTTGGATTACTTTTGAGCATCCCCCCCAGCCGGTCCTTCCAAGTCCTTAGATGTGGAAAAGAAGATCCTGTAGGACTCAGGGGACTCTGAGTTCATGGGGCTTTTGGATCTGAAAGGGAGCACACCAGACAGGTCCAGACAGAGAACTGAGGCCCAGAGATGCCAAGTGACCTGATAAAGGTCACAGAGACAAGTAGAGGCAGGGCAGGGAGAAGGTTCCAGTCCCCTGACCCACCACCCTATCTCTTGGGGGTCTTTGAGCCACATGGCTGTGTGGCCACTCTGGTGGGCCATCCATCCCAACTGAGACAGCTTGGTGATTTTTGTCTAAATTAAATGGCACCAAACATTTGTATTATAAAGACTTTCTGAGTGTTCTTGTTTTGTCTTTCACCCCTCCTTACGGACAAGTTTGCAGGGGACAGCACAAACAGTAAGAGTGAGAGAACTGGGCAGGTGAGAGAGGGGTCGGAGGTGAGAAGCAGCTGAGGGTGTAGAGAGATGGAGCAGGAATCTGTCCACGGTGACAGATGGGGTGTGGAGTGGGGCGAGGCAGGGAGAAAAGAATGTCCTACACAGAGAGGTCGGAACGAGCAAGCACTCACTGTCCACGGTGGCGGCCTGGGCGCCTGTACATCCTTCTCCGAGCTCTGGGCTGCTGTGAGGACAGCCTCTTGAGCGATGGGCGCCATACGTTGGGAGCTGGGCCTCTTGGGTCCTGCATCTGCCTCTGCTCATGCCTCATCTCTCTCTGCTCGTATGGTCGTCTCCCTGCCACTGCGCATGGGCCCTCAATCCCTGCTCTCCTTCCAGAAGCAGCGCGTATGTCACTTCCTTCGTGAAGCACTTCTGTCCTAATCCTCTGCCAGGGACCCTCTCTCCCTTCTGCAGATTCTCACATTAATTTCTCTAGACTTCTCTCTGGGGCGGGGGGTAGGGGGGTCGGTGTTGCTTCACCCTTTGCATGGTCCTCCAGAGGCGGCATAGCACGGTGGCCAAGAGCCCCTAGATTCTGGGCCCGCTGAGCACAGAGCCCCACTGTTACACCAGCTGTGTGCTGGTGTGTGAGTTTCTTAACTCCCGCGTGCCTCAGTTTCCTCCTCCACAAGACCGGGATAATGATAGTACCTTCCTTACAGGGTTGTTAGGGCTTTGAGGGAGTCGATGCATGTAAAGCACTTAGACCAGGACCTGGTGCATGGAGGTACTCTCTCAGTGGAGGCTGTTGTTGTCATTGGTGTGTTTGTGTCTGTGCCCTGTCTCCTCATTAAGCCCACAGCTCCTTGAGGGGAGGGTCCCCCTCTTTTACTTAAGCCAACCTGTGTCCCCGCCCCCACCGCGGATCCTCGCAGACTGTGGAGTGATGATGGGGTGCAAGGGCCCTCTCCCCTGGGCCGCAGCCCTACCACCGGGGCCCCTGCCGAGAGCGGTGCTGTCTCCGTGGCTGGGGCCCTTCCTCTCACGGCCCCGCCCGAACTCCGGCAATTTTCCCTGGCAGCTCCCACGTTCTCCACTAACTTTAGGGTTGGTTTCCAGCTGTGGTTGGATTTTTCTGTTTGAAAAAATATTTTAAGCAGCTGGTGGGGAAGGGGTGGAGAGGTGGGAAGAGAATAATAAATAAACCAGTGAAAGGAAGATTGTCTAAGTGACTTGAAACTGCCACCGCCGACAGCTCCGTCTGTCTCTGGGTCGTGCCAAGGACTGGGGAGCTATCAGGTGATTGGGGGTGGGAGGGGACACCCTGGTAGCTTCCCAGGCTGAGGAGAGAGCCTTTCTGCCGCTCACAAGCACCTCTTGCACTTGCTCGCACTTTATGCCTCGTGTGAATTCTGAAGATGCAAAGAGTTGGCTCTGCAGCAGACGGCATTGAGGTTAGACACTGAGAAGCCCACCTTTATTTCACCCAAGACCTGTTTTTCTCCAGAACTCAACTTTCTTCTCAGACTTTATTATTTTTTTTAAGATTTTATTTATTTATTCATGAGAGACACACAGAGAGAGGCAGAGACACAGGCAGAGGGAGAAGCGGGCTCCATGCAGGGAGCCTGACGTGGGACTCGATCCCAGGACCCCGGGATCACACTCTGAGCCGAAGGCAGTTACTCAACTGCTGAGCCACCCAGGCGTCCCTCTTCTCAGCCTTTATTACACAATACCTCCGGGAGCCCCTGGGCACCCCAGTTGCTTTTCATTCCCCCAACACCACCCCATGCTTCCAAACTTCCAAGAGAAGTGCCATCCTCCTGCCACCCCAGCTTCATCTGCAGCCCTGTCCCGCTCAGTTCTGCTCTGCCTCTGAGACCCGCAGACTCTTTTCCAAATTTGTCACCTTAGTTACCTCCCGCTAGTGGTGGGGCCTCAGCCAGGGAGACCTCCCCAGCCGGCAGAGGCCCAGGCCAAGGGCCAGGAGCGGGGGGCCACGGCCACGGGCTGCCCCACACGCAGATGGAGGGTTCACGCTGCCCCTGTGCGGGCCGGGGGAGGGTTGCTGAGACAGAGACCCACAGAAATTCAGGGATGGGAGAGAAAGCAAATCATAGAGTGGAACAGAAGCCGAGTCAGAAAGAGACAGGGAGCGAGTCAGATGTGGGGGTAGGGAATTGACAGTCACTAGGCAGTGCCCTGGCCAGACCCACATGGAAATTCCTGTGGCCTCTGATGGCAGGGTGGGCTCAGCTCCCGGGGCTGCCTGGTGCCATCGGGTACGGGGGCCCAGCGGGGGGTCTCGGGCCTGGTCGGGCAGGGAGGTCCTGCCCTCCACGCCAGGTTCTTCTGAGGGCTCCCTCCACTGGAGTCAGAGCCCGCGGGGTGGGGGGGGATGCCCCTGTGGGCTCTGGAGCCTGGTGGAGCTGGGGGGAGGTGGGGCGCAGAGTGCCTTGCAATCTCAGGGAGCCAGTAGCAGGGGTAGAAAGGCTGGAAACTGGGGGCTGACTTTTCAGGAGTGAGCTGGGGTGCCAGCTGAGCAGGGCATCGCTGGGCCTGAGGACCAAGAAAGTGGCCAGGCTGTTGAAGAATAAGAGGTGGTGGGTGGGGGTGAAAGGAGGCTGTCTGGGCTTCAGAGCGCCTTGTCTTTCGGGGGGTTGAGGATTGCTGTGGCCAGGAAGTGTGGGTGGGAGGACGTGCCCGCAGTGCTCAGCAGTCTGCAGGGGCGAGGAACCACGGGGAAGGGTAGGCTCAGGATTGCGAGTGGGCTGACGGCTGTCTTCGAGGCCGCCCTCATAATGATCCGCACCCCCAGACACATCTTCCCTCCTGGGTCTCCCCCAGCAAGGAAGACAACACACAGGTCTCAATTTATAACTGAAATTGCTACTATTAGGCGATTCTTGCTGCTGGCTAACTTGGACCACCGCAAAATTTAGAGTCCTGGAGGGTTCTCAGGGGCTAGGAGAATGGGAATTTGTACTTCCTAATACAATTTTATGTTCATGTTGAATTGGGAGCTTCACAAAGCACTTTTTTTCTTATTATGAAACATAATATGCTTCTATTAAGAAATGGATGTACAGTTTAACAAATAATTTAAATCGTATACCCAGGTTTCCACAGGCCAGGCAGAGAAATAGAATAGCATCAGTGCCCCAGAAGTCCTGCCTGCCCCCCTTCATCAGTCCCACCCCTCCACCCCGGAGAGGACTGTATCCTGACTTTAGTGATCGTCATTTCCTTGTTTATCTTCCAAAGCATTTAGTCTCTTAGATAGTATCACCTTTGAGTTTCACAGTAACCTTATTATTCCCACTTTACAGATGAGGAAACCGAAGCTCAGAAAGGTTAGCCATCAAGTCCAAGGCCACCCACCCAGTAAGTGGAGAACCAGCAGCATATTTGGATTGGCTGATGCCTGGGGCGGTTTCTCAGTCAAATCAGAATCTCTGGGACAGCCCCAGTGTTGGTGTTCGAGAGCAGCTCCCCAGTGCCCGGAGAAGGGGGAGGCTGTCTTTGCAGCCAGGCCAGATGCTCCTTTCCCAGATTTGCTGACTCTCTGACTCCTTAGGGCCCTGCTGTATGAGTGCCTGACAAGAAGGGATGGAGGCCCAGAGGAGAGTAGCTGGAAGTCAGGGAAGTACCCTGTAGCTAGAAGGAGCTAGAAGCCCATCTGGGATGGGATAGATGCCTAGAAAGGGCCCTGCCTGCCACATGCCAAGGGAGCCCGGGACCATGAGGACATGCCCGAGCCAGGTATGTGCCCAAGGTTTTGCCAGACTTACCAGGTGTGCCCTCGTTGGTGGTCCAGGTGTGGGTTGGTGTGAGAGCACGAGTGTGTGAGTATGTGTGCACCTGGTATGTCCGTATGCCCAGCTCTATCTGCACACTTGGAGTGCCTGGGACCATTCCCCCTACCCTCAGCTGTTTTCTTTTCATTATAAAATGATTATTGTTGTTATAGAAATTTTAAATACAGGGGCACCTGGGTGGCTCAGAGGTTCAGCACCCTCCTTCGGCTCAGGGTGTGATCCTAGAGTCCCAGGATCGAGTCCCTCCCCTACAGGGAAACTGCTTCTCCCTCTGCCTGTGTCTCTGCCTCTCTTTCTCTCTCTCTCTGCGACTCTCATGAATAAATAAATAAAATCTTTTAAAAAACTAATTAAAAAAGAAAGAAATTTCAAATACAAAAGTCTCTCCTTTCTTCTAATTCTAATCCAAATGATCCCAGACATAATTTCTTTTAACAGTTTGGCATGTATCCTTCTGTGCTTCTTTCTAAGCACATTCAAATAAATAGTTATTTAGATGTACGTATCTAAAGGCAACAGTTGTTAATTAATTCATAGTTGTTAAGTAATTGTTGGTAATTAAAAATAATTATTTTTTAACAAAATAGAATCAGAATCTACATACTGTCTTTCAACTTTTTTTTTCATTTACTGTACCTTGGCCTTCTTCTCTGTTAGTATGTATGGATTTTTTTCCCTTTTTTTTTTTGGTAACAGCTGAAGAGTACTCCTCGAAACAGATGTACCATGGTGTGTCTAACAGGCTTGGCCTCTCTGTAGGCTCCCCCAGTCTTCCTCCCCAGCTCCCCCAGTCTTCCTGAGGTGGAGAGTATGGTGCAAGGGGAGTGGTAGGGCAAGGAGACTGGCCTTATTCGGGAAGACAGCCCAGTCCCAGTTGCCTTTTGACCTCCAGCAACCCTACAACCCCACCCACCCCAAAGTCCACACTTCCTTCTCCTGTGCTCTGTCTTTTTCTCCATGTCCCTCCCTGTCCCTCTCCCGACCCTAGACCTCTGCCTACTGCTGCAGGCTCAGGGGCTGCTGGGTGAGCTCCCGGCCTTGGGGGAACTGGAGCCGGGAAGGCCCAGAGTTGAGAAGACTCTGCGCGGACAACCTGCAAGGCGGTCAGCTCATCTGCTGCCAAGGGCACCCCAGGAGAGGGCGCCCCGCAGACCGTGAGCCTGGGACTGCCCCGTGCCCGCATGGCAGCTTCCTGCTTCCCTGAGGGCGCAGGCGATGGGAACTGTGCCAGCCAGGCACGGTGCCCCCGCCCCTGCCCAAGTGTCATGGAAAATCCAGAGCCTTGATCTTTGTTCTTGATGCTCCTCCCCAATTTTTACAACTGGAAACTTGCGGCCACTTTGTTCCCATCAGCTGGGGAGAGAGGTGTAGTGTGGAGTGGGGGGGTGACTGAGTCAGCAGGTGGTGCAGCTCTTGGGGCTACCAAGAGCCAGCCGTGACCCCTTCCTTCACGCCCCACACTCTCAGTACCAATAAACAGACACCACTTCCGTGCTGGGAGGCAGAGGGGGCGGGATGGGCGCAGCCTTCGTGTGGGTCCTGGGCCAGCTGCCCCCCTCACCCAGGATCGCACCCCCAGTCATCCAGGTCCACGGGTCCCCTTGCTCCAAACACCTCTCTACCCGGTGGCCAGCAGTGCCTGGCCCTTCTCATTCCTCAGGGCAGGTCCAGCGTGTCTGTTTACCATGGGATCCAATTAGAAGTTTATGGTAAGGAAACCACTTTGCAACGTTGCTTCCCTCCCCCTGCGCTTGGCCCTGCTCCTGCTGCCCTCTCCCCCTCTTCCTCCCCCAGAGCCAGAGTTCATGGAAACTTCCCAGGTCAGTGATTCTCACCTTCTTTTCCTCCTCAGTGGAGAGAGGCCCAGCCCCCTTCTCTGGAGCCCAGCACTGTCCTTCCCTCAAACCCCTGCTTCCCCAGGACAAGGCCTGCCTCCGAGGAGGGACACACCTGGGAGCTGAGCCCTCCGCCCTCGCCCTCCTGCATCTCCTGGCACCGTCAGCTCGTGAGATGTGTCCTTGCTTCCTGTGATCGTCGAGGTGAGCCTGGGCAGCCTTCCCCTGCAGGTGAGAGAGGACAGAGGTGCCGAAGCTAGGAGGAGGAGGGCCCCGGTCCTGCCAGCAGCTTCCACACGCACAAACCAGCCCCCGACTCAGTCCACCCACAGGTGCTGTGAGATGAGACGGACCTGAGGAAGCTGCTATCTGGCTGGGGGTCAGAGGAGGTGTGTGGCACAAACTTTGGGACCTCAGAAGACGGAGGCCTGTCTCCTGGGGGCTGGGTGACCGGTTAAGACCTGACCAGCTGGGGTGATTGGAGCAGGAGTGGCCGGCGGGGTTGAGGGATGTAGGCCAGCCCCCCACCCCCACCCCCCGGAACCCTGTGCTCAGGCTTTTCTGCCTGGCTGGGGCTCCCTGGGGCTCTGCTCTGTTGACCTGTCTGTCTGTCTGGCAGGAACACTTGCCTGTGGGGGTCTAGAGCGGGCTGTGGCTGCGGGACAGAGGGAACCCGGCTGGCTGGCCCCCCGCACGGGGCGCATGACCTTGGCTGGAGGCTGCTCTGCCCACCAAGCCCCATCGCTCCCGGGGCGGGGGAATGGGCAGAGTAAGCCTGAGGACCCCGCTCGCCCCCGTGGGCCAAGGAGGGCTGCTGGGGGCTGAGTGACCCCAGGCCAGTCCCCTCCACCCCACGTCGGACCCGCCTCACTGCCCAAGCGGGACAGATTATTTTGGCTCCTTCAGAGGCTGCCAATGCCTTTGCCCCCTCTCCAGGAGTTACTCAGTTACCAGTTTTGGTTTTCTATTTCTAGGGCAAGACCAGGCCCTCCCCTCCCAGCTCCCTTTACCCCAAGTCTTCGGCATTTCCCCGCCATCCAACTCCAGGGAGGTGGCCAGGTGCCTAGGTCTGGGTCCAGGGGCAAGGTCGCCCTCGTCTGTGTTGGGGAAGCCAGGGGCATCTGAGGGCAGGCTAACCCTCTCTCCTTTGCATCTTTACTCTGCAGCTTCCTGCCAGAATGTTCCCATCCGCACCCGAACATGCTGTAGCTCTTGCCTTAAAAAAAAAAAAAAGAAAAAAAAGAAAAAAAACCTCCTCTCCAAGACCCATGCCCTGCCAGCCCCGGCTGCATTGCCCTGCTGCTCTCACGGCCACCCTCTTGCGAGAGCGGGCGATACTGGCTGCTTCCACCTCCTCCCCTGCCATTGCCTCTTCACCCTCCCCCCAAGTCCAGCTTCTGTGCCACCACCCACCTCACCGCACCCACCCATAAGAAACTTGCCAAACCCAACTTTCTTGGCCTCGCTTACCTCCTCTGTCTGCAGCTTGAACTCAGCCGGCCCCTGGCCCCATGTGCTCCCCTCTCTGGGTCTCCCCACGTGGTGCTCTCCTGGTTTTCTTCCGCAGGTTCCTCTGCAACGTGGCTCTGATGTCGGTGCCCTTGGCCTGGGTCGTGAGCGCCTCTCTCAGCCAGTCCATTGCTGTAGGCACCACCGTGCAAGTGACAAGTCCCTGTTTCTGTCCAGCCTATTCCTCCTCTTTGAGCTCTGCCTCCTAGAAGCAGACTTGACATTGCTACGTGAAGCCTCCCAGATGTTTCAAACGTGACCCGTCGCAGGGAGAACTCTGGATTCTCACCCCATGTTGCCCGCGTCTTGCCTGTATCACCTCCACCTTCCTAGCTGCTGAGGCTGTGGTCCTGGATTCCTCCCTACTTCTTATAGCCAACTTACCATCAAGTCCAGCAAATCCTTCCTCCAAAGTGGGTCCTCCAAAGTGTGTCTCAGTTGCCACCACCTGGTTTCCTTTTGAACTACCATCCTCCCTTACCTGGACTCTGCGGTGGCCTTGCAGCCCGTCTGCCTGCTTCCAAGGGAGGCTCCTCCGTTTCAATCACAATGAAGCATTAAATAATCATCATTCAGACCACAAACCCTTTCCCCACAAGCCTTTCAATGTGCTGTGTGTGTGTTCCGAACGTGACCAGAGCCTATAAGGCCTCAAGCATTGTTTTGTTTTGTTTTGTTTTGTTTTGTTTTCTCATTTCCCAGCTTTGTCTTGTGTCCTCCCCACTGGCCGACTGGCGCCTGGGTCTTCTTTTCGTCCCTGATGGTCAAAGTTCTTTCCCTGCCTTAGGGCCTAGAATCCCCCCACCACACCCACACTCACACACACACACATACACACACACACACGCAAGCCAGCCCCATTCTCCTCTCTCAGATTAGCCTGGGGTCTCTCTCGAGAGATTTTCCTGTGACCGCATCAGCCTTTAATTTCAATTTCTATTTATTTATTTATTTATTTATTTATTTATTTATTTATTTTATTTATTTATTTATAATAAATAAAATATCAGCCTTTAATTTCAATTTCAACCCCTTTATTTATTTATTTATTTATTTATTTATTTATTTATTTAAAATAAATAAACAAATACATTTGTTTATTTTCTTAATCCCTGACTTACTCTGCTTGTAATAATTTTATTTGTTTAGAATATAAGCTTCATGTTGGCAGGGACTGTGATGCTTTCAGCAGTGTACCTCCAGTACTTAGCAGAGGGCTTGGGGCTTGGTAGACAGACACTAAAATTTGCTGAATGAGTGAGTGAGTAAATGAATGAGGGGTCTTGGCTGCGATAGGCATTGAAGTTCTGGTAGGGCTGAAGAAAGGTATGGAGGACAGGAAGCCTGTGATTGGTAGACTGATACTCCCTACGTGGGGTTGCCAGATGAGCAAAGAAAAATACGGAACACCCATTTAAATAGAAATTTCAGTTAAACACCAAATCATTTTTCAGTATAGGTATGTCCAAAGTTAAAATTTAACTGGGCATCCTGGATTTTATCTGGCAACCTGGAGAGTGAGGAGGGTGGGATGGAAGTGGGTTCAGAGCCTGATAGTATCATGGGGCCAAGGGGGTAGTACACAGAGCCAGGGGGCAGCTGGAGCTGTCTGGGACCTGATCTGGGAGGAGCAGAAAATGTCAACAGCACACCAGTGTGCAGCCCCCTTGAGGGGAGGTAAAGAGGAAGCTCTGAGAGACATGGACTAAGTTCTGGGTGAGGGGTAGGGGAGCTGGGGCCTGGCGTGGCAGTGGAGATTCAGGTCCTTGACCTTCTAAGATCACGGGCGGAACCTATGAGACCCTTCCTTTTCCATGACCTTCTGACTTGTCCTCAAATTTTGTTCATTTCAACACACGCTTACCGGATACCCTAGGGCTTACTGGGCGCGGGGCCAGGTACTGAGGGCATAAAGATGAGTAAGACTTGTCCCTGAGGACTGGACGGCGTGATCTGGCCCTGGGAGGAAAGCCATCACCAGTACCCACTGTCCCCAGACACAGACCTGGGTGCCTTCCCAGCTTTACCTCATTTAATCCTCCAGACTCCCTCCACAAGGTAAAGCATTATTGCTGCCACTTCATACACAAGGAAATAAATGTTCAGGTGACTCCGTAACTTAGCGAAGGTCGCAGAGGAAGGAAGTGATGAGGCCGGATGCAGATTTGGTTTTCTGACCCCCTGGAGAAGAACTCCTCCCTCTTGGAGCGTCTCAGCTGTCAGAACCGGGTCAGAGGCTAGCAGGGCAGGAGGAGGTGATCGGAGGGCGGGGGGACTCACCCAGACAGTGCTCCGCACAATAAGAGGTAAGGCACAAACTTCCTAGCCGCTGTTTTCCACCGAGGCCCAGGAGAGCTGCCTGGAACATATGACGGGGAAGGCCATTAGCGCAAGGCCACTGGCATCCGGGTCTCACCAGCCTTCCCCAGTGACATTACACATACTGTCTGGTGACCTCAGTCCTCCAGAAGTAACTAAGCCCCGGGGGACACAAGCAGTTTTGGAGAAGGGGCTGGTGAAATGCTAGTCCTACCCTGTCCTCCCTTCCACTCTGATAGTCCTGTTGCTTCCAACTTGGGCCATAGCTGGGCTCACATTCCTTTCCTCGAAACCCATGTATCAGACTTTCAGGTCAGCGTGGGTTCCAAGAGGGCGTTCTTGCCTTCCTTCTCCCTCCACAAGGCCAGGCCCTTCCCCTGCTTTGACGAGGAGGCTCTTGGGGCCTTAGAGATTCCTGGGAAGGAGAGGCGGCACTGCACATCTTGCTCACCTGCCCCAGAGCCTTCTACGCCCAAGGAGTAGAAACTTCTACCCAGCTTTTCCCCCTCCCAGTGCTGTTTGTGGCAGGCTGCTGTCGTCCAGGTTAATTAAAGCATGCAAATTTAGGAACACCATACTTTGTTCAATAATTATGATCTTATCTCTTGTATGCCTTTATTTTTTTTTAAGATTATTTATTTATTTATTCAACCTTGGAACCTGTTGTTCAACGCATTCTTTTGGTCTTTCCTGTTCCCCATGGTTCTACCTCTTTACTTGCCTTGGTGTCCATGTTGCCCCAAGGACATGTAGCTCGGATGTGGGGAATCCCTTCCTTGAGTCCTTCATGGGTCTGACATGTGGGATTTCCCAGCATTGGCTCCAGTACCTAATGAATGGATCTAGACGCACTTCACACATTTTCCTAATTGCATTTGATCTAATTCCCACGGCTGCTCCCTACGTGTGTGCACACAGTCCCACACTGCACACAAGCTCATACACACCCTCTCATCCCTGCTTGCACGTATGTTCACACACGCAGGGGGATGCTGTCCAGCTGTCTGTTCTGTAACAGAAGACACTGAAGTGTTGGGAGAGGGCCCACTGTCACCGACAGCCTGTGGGAGAATTCATCCTTGGGCCCTTTGTTGAACAGACATCAGACATGTCATTCGGGTGGTAGAGGCAGTCGTGGAACGGGACGGCTTGCACTGAGACAAAGAGACACCCAAACAGGGATTTGAGGGGGAAGAGTCATTTAGCTTAGAGGGAACTTGGATGAAGGAGAAACCACAACATGATAGGAGGCTTCAGCCCAAGGAGAAGACAAATCCCCATGGTGGGAAGGTGGAGAAAGGGAATAGCTGAAAGACTTTTAAGGACAGAGATTCTATAGTCATCAACAGTATGATCTATTCTATTGTGCAGCAAAAAACTGCCCCTCGGTTACTTCACATCTAGAGGGAAAGTCTACTGCACCTACTGGTCTTGGTGAGTGATGTTTTGGAGAAATCCTGGATGGTGGATTAATTTAGATGTTTGATTCAATGTGAGCAGGGAGTGGAAATGTGCACAGGAGACAAGACATAAGAGAGAGAGAAACTTCCACAGAAGCAGGAACTGGGAGCCAGAAGCCACTGGGCAGATAGGGGAACATAAGGCCAACCCCAACTCCATCCCAAACATGCCTGGCAATATTGAGAGGGACCCTGAACCTCCCACCACCTGTGGGATGAATGTTGGAGTCGATATTACTTCTTCTCACAGAGCAACATGACCCAAGTGGAATTACATGGGAATGTACATTTTAAAACCCGTGTGCGTTCACACTCACATGAGCATTTCTTCCCCTTGAGAGGGCTCACACTCCATGACTTGGCAAGTATCAGGTTAACTTTATAAACGAAGACGGCCAAACCAGAATATGTAAGTTAAAATATCTACCACTGGCCTGAATTATCTGGTTTGGCCATCTAGACTTAGCAAATTAACCAGAAAATTGCCGAAGTCCTGCACTTGTGTTGGACAGACACAAATTTTAGGGCGGCCTGCGTCCTTGCAGATACCTAGATATCCCTTCACACATTATTATTAAGTATATCTCTCCACATGTTATCACATCTAACGTGTATTTGTAACCAACCCAGTGATCGCCCCAGATTACTCGGGACTAATCTTTCCTACCAGGCTGGTTTTCTACAACTGCCTATCACGTGACTGAACCATGGCTACAAAAACACTGAAAAAGTAGCACATACCCAGCAAAGAAAACGCCATAATTGCTTTTGTTCTTGTCTTCCTTTTCTAACAGTGTGTGCTCAGAAAATGCAGTGAAGTTTACCATTAGCCTAAATTGCACGTAACCGGCAAAGACAGCCTGCCTTTAAAACAGAACCCCAGGGACACTTGATGGGATGAGCACTGGGTGTTATTCTGTATGTTGGTAAATTGAACACCAATACAAAATTATTTTATTAAAAAAAAAAAAACAGAACCCCAGATGAAAAACACCAAATACGAAAAAAAAAAAAAAAAAAAAAAAACTAAAGAAATAGGAAGGGGGTAGGTGTAATGGAAGCCTCTTGAGCCAAAAGAGAGGAGACTTGGGTCTTCACCTCAGTTTTGCTAGGAGTTTGCTTCTGAAAATTTGTCCGTGTCTTCAGTTTTTTCCATCAGTAGGTACACGTGCTTTTGAGAAGCTCCTTTCAGCTCAAGAACTACTGAGACTCCCCAAGAGTACATCACTCAAGTAGATCATCAGGTGTTTATGAGGAATGTTCTGATATGGTGGAAATAATACTTCTCAAATTTTCACGCGCATAGTAAATGTGAATGTCCTGTGAAGATCCGGATTCGGATTCACTACATCTGGGCTTGAGATGCCTTATTTCTAGCACGCTCCCAGGGTAGGCTAATGCTGCTCGTCCATGGACCACGCTCTGACTAGCAGAGTGGGGCTGAGTGAGAGGTCCCAGGTCTGCCATAGTCTCTTATCTTTGCTGAGCCTCGGTTTCCTCTTTTGCAAAATAAAAACAGTCTTAAACACATACTCGCAGAGGATGTTGTGAAGCCATAGCAGATGACACATTGGAAAGCCCTGTCTATGTTTGTCAAGTGTCTTACAGACGTGTGTTATTACTGTTTGGAGGTTGCTGGGCTTTACCTTCAAAGACTCTCCGTTGCTGCTGACAGGGCAGGGAGAGGATGGAGTGATAAGTGCCCCCATCCTCCGCAGAGCACTCACGTGAAGCCGCTTCCCTGGAAGCTGTTGTTTGCAGAGGCAGATGTTCGGTGTGTGGCTCCCTCCACCCTCTGATTGCTGGTTGGCCTGTGCTCCTGGCCCTTGACCCAGAGCGGCCACATGGCTTCCAGCTGCACTGGGGCATCCGGAAGGCATCTGGCTCCCAGCCTGTGGGCTCTCCCTGCAGCTCACCACAAGCTCAGGACTGGCCCTGGGCAGGACTCTGCGCTAGGCAGTTGGAGCTCCGGGTTGTTCCCTCGGGCAGCCGGTGTCCTCATGCCCTCTTGCCCTCCTGTCCTCACTCACTGCACCCAACCTGCCCCCATCAGACCTCAAGTCAGGAAAGCATCCGACACACGAATTCAGAGTTCACAATGGCTCATCAGGCTTGGGGGTGACCTCTCTTTAGGGGACAAAACCAAGTTGGGGGTTAGAACTAGAGGAGTGGTCCAGGCCTCAGTGCCTGCAAAGGGTGGTGTTTTTGGAAGGGGTTAGGAGGCCTCTGTACTACCTCTGAAATCCTAGACTCCAGCGTCCTGCCTCTGTATGCCTTGCGACTTTCCATTGCCAGCCAGAAATATTCCATCCTTGCCGTGTGCATTCCCGATCTTGCTCCTGACCCACTTTGGGTGTTTGTGAGAGCTGAGACCAACTCTTTGATGTCATAGACTGATGTGAAAATCTGGCAGATGCAGGTTTCCTGGCCATATGGAGCTTGGGCACAGCCATCATTATCAACCGGGGGCTCTCAACCTCCCTATCCCCTCAATAGCTTGGCAGACACATGGGACACAGCCTCCCGTGCATCCTGGGCAATGAATACCACTCCCTCCCCTGCCCCTGCCCCAGCTAGACTCTGCACCTCTCCCTTACTCAGGCCAGCCTCACCCAAGAAAGAGGCAAGAATATTACGATAAGGATAACTTCGGGGAGCCTGGGAGGCTCAGTGGTTGAGTATCTGCCTTCAGCTCAGGAGGTGATCCCGGGGTTCCCCGGGATCAAGTCCCGCTTCGGGCTCCCTGCATGGAGCCTGCTTCTCCCTCTGCCTGTGTCTCTGCCTCTCTCTCTCTCTCTGTGTGTCTCTCATGAATAAATAAATAAATAATCTTAAAAAAACAAAGGCATACAAGAGATAAGATCATAATTATTGAACAAAGTATGGTGCTCCTAAATTTGCATGCTTTAATTAACATCAGGACAGCCAGGGACATGTGATCCTCTGTTAAGAACTCTCCACAGATTCTCTTGGCTTCCTCACAGGGGCCAGGGACTATCTGCTCAAGAATGGAATTTGATTTTTAGGCAACAGACCCACTATTATGTACTAGACAGCCAACCTGTGAAGATACAAAGATAAATAAGATATGGGCAATACGCGGGCCAGATGTGTCCCCCTCCCCGGCCAGGAGAGTCCCACAGGCCATTGTCACATCTATACCACCTCTGATCAACCTGAAGGCTGTTTCCACCACCTCTTTCTTTTTTATCCCTGGATGAATCATGCTATTTTAGTTTTCGTTTTACGTCTGTCAGGTTTAATAATCTCAGACACCGGCTTTTGAGTTTGTCTCCTGATTCATTTGTTTCTGCTCTTATTTCAGTTTCTACTTTCTTTGAACATCCTCTTGAGTCTTTAACTGAATATGTAGTTTGTTAACACTCAACCTTATGTTTCTTTTTTAAAGATTTTATTTATTTATTCATGAAACAGAGAGAGGAAGAAACATAGGCGGAGGAAGAAGCAGGCTCCCTGCGGGGAGCCCAATGTGGGACTCGATCCTGGGACCCCTGGGTCACGCCCTGAGCCAAAGGCAGACGCTCAACCGCTGAGCCGGCCAGGTGCTCCTCAACCTCATGTTGTTCTCAATGTATCCTAAATTGCACATTCTCCAATAAAGAGTATTTCAATGCATCCACGAATTTCAATATGTATTGTTTCATTATTATTTGGTTGTAACTATCATAACAGTAATTATTTTTCTTTGACCCATAAATTATTTAGGAGAGTACTTGAAGTTTTCCAGATGAGAGTTTATTTATCCGTTTGAGACTGAATTTGTATTTTACTTCATTGTGGTCACAGAATGCATAAAAATGTTTTCTGGTCTTTTTTGAGACTTGCTTTATGTTCCATTTTTGTAAATGTTCTGTTACGTGTTCTTGAAAAGGACGTGTATTCTCCAGTTTGAGGGTGCAAAGGTTTTATATATGTCCTTCAGATCAAGATTTAAGTTCTATTTTTGTTTTTCATGAGTTATGTCCTTTTTCTTTTTTTTTTTTTTAAAGATTTTATTTATTCATGATAGTCACAGAGAGAGAGAGAAAGAGAGAGAGGCAGAGACACAGGCAGAGGGAGAAGCAGGCTCCATGCAGGGAGCCCGACGTGGGACTCGATCCCAGGTCTCCAGGATCGCGCCCTGGGCCAAAGGCAGGTGCCAAACCGCTGCACCACCCAGGGATCCCTATGTCCTTTTTCAATTTTAGGCTTCTTCTTCTTTTTTTTTTTTTAATGTTATTTATTTATTTATTTTGAAAGCGCACACTTGCAAGCAGGGGGAGGAAACGGCGGGGAGAGGGGCAAGCAGACTCTGCACAGAGCACGGAGCCTATGGGGGGCTCAATCTCACGAAGCTGAGATCATGACCTTGAGATTATGACCTGAGCTGAAACCAAGAGTCAGATGCTCAACCGACTGAGCCACCCAGGTGCCTCATCAATTTTTGACATCTTTAAGCTTTGAGTTTCTGGAAGAGATGAATGTAAACGTCCCACTTTCATTTCAGATGTTTTAATTTCTTCTTGTGATTCTGTCAATCTTTGCTTCATGTATTTCCAGACCATACTGCTAACCGCATGCAGATTTAGTTATTAGTGTGTCTTCCTGGTATAGTTTCTTTAAGTAATAATCCTCTTGGTCCCTGTAATGCTTATTTTTTTTCTGGCTTCAAAATTCATTTGACATTAATTATTAATTAACGGTATTATTATTGCTGATACAAATATTGCTATCCCAACTTTCTTTTTCTATCATTTCACCTTCAACATTTTTCATTATTATGAACAAAGTATAGATTGACTTTTGCAAATCTGAGAGTCTCTGCCCTTTAGCAGATACATGGTGTCTGTTAGCATTGTCCACATTCACTTTCCTAGTGTGCCTGGGTTGTAAGGCCAGGGTGTCTAGAGGAACTGAGAATGACATCGCCATTCCCGGGAAAGCCAACGTGAATTACTATCTCACAAATCTCCTGAGTCCTGGCCCTGGAAGTTAATTTATCTGCACCCTTATCTTCCGTGTAAGATGCAGTCATCCTCACTGCCAGCTGCATCTGTTGACTTGGGATCTGTCCTGTGCCCCTCTGTCCCCCACTGCTTGGCTCACACAATCCACAGGAAGGCCTTGTACTTGGGGTGTCCATTTTCTTCAGCTCATAGGAGGGATGCACAAATGTGTGGACTTGTTTCAGCACTGGCACTTCAAGTTTGAACCAAACCCTCAGGCTTTGTCCCCCTGGATCTTCCTCTGTCCTCCTGTCCTTGCGTCACTGTGTTTCTCCTATCTGATATTTGCCTCCACAACTCCCCCCTTTTGCATGTACAGGTGCTCACAGGCATGCACATATGCATGTGCACAGACACACACACCCACAAGTTCCTATGCTGGCTCCAGGATGAACTGGCTCCAGGATGAACTGCTCTGATGTTTAGGGTAAGAGGGAGGAAAGGGAAAGGGAGGTAGCAACACTGATCCGATGTCCAAATGGTGTCAGTGCGGAAGACTCACTAAGCCATATTTACTTTTTTGTGAGTCCTGAATTTCCTGCCCACCACAGGGTTGGGCTTGAGGTAGCCAGGCTCTTTCCCCATCCAACCCAAGGTTAGACCTCAAAAGGCTGAGCTGAGTTTGAGTGGGGAGGTGGCATCATTTCTGAAAGCCGCACCCCTGGTGGCTTAGGGGTAGGAAACTGGAGGCTGTGTCTGTGGTCTGGGGAAAGCCCTGACAGGTAGGAGGCAGAGGCCCTGCTGTGCCTACAGCAGATTAGGAGTCTGCAGGCGGTGCCACGTGGGTAAGTCCAAGGAGGCCCCAAGAGACCTTATGAACAAAAAAGAACATCACTTTTCCATAATGCCACACGACCCTCTGGGCCCAATCATGTGCCAGGTGGAGTATAGAGACCCAGGGAGACGGTGTGATAGAATCTGGGGGTGGGAGTGAGAACAGGGACTTTGTGAGTATCATCAGGCCCATGGCCACCATCCAATCTGCATCAAACTTGCAGGATCTAAAGACCGGCTCATCCGAGATCCTACTGGGGATGGGGCAGGGGGTGGCTGCCATTGCTTGAAAGCCTTCCTGCTGGGGAGGGGAAGCCATTAAAGGGGCCAGGTTTTCTTGGTTCAAAGAGGGTTCTCAGAAACTATAATCTATGCTTAAGAACCAAACAACCCCATTAAAAATATATGTTCACATAAATCAGTGACCTTTGGGTACATTGAAACAATCTCTAAACAATGACTTACAGTCCATAAACCAATTTTTCAGTACTCAAGGATGAGGTAAAAGGCAGTCACTGTGTGGGTGGACCCATCCATACAAGACCTTGTGCTAATTATAAGCTAAGAGATCAAAGCTTCCATGTGTACTAATCCCAAGTGAGTTTTTGGCTCTCATCTACAATAGGAGAGGGGGCATATTCTCACTGGGTGACTTCCTCCTCTACTTCTGTTCGTCCCCAAGCCTAAGCAGCTATAACCAAGCTATTGAATATCAGTTGGTCCAGACTGACCGGGATGGACAGAGCTATAGACAAGGATAGCGTTCTTGGCCGTGGGAGCAGGGCAGCAAGAACCTCGGGCTGAGGGGGCAACAGCCCACAGCATAGGGCGGGATGTGTCTCGGGCAACTCAGCACAGACCCCAATCTTTCGGTGGACTCTTCACCGACATCACCCCTGTGTGGCTCACTTGCTCGGCTGAGACAGGTTCAAGGTTTGTCTGTAGCATCCTGGAGACAGGGGGGTGCTCTCCGCCTCCCTTGACCTGCCTTGAGCTCTATCTCCTCTGGTGGGGTGGGGAGGGAAGTCTTTGGGAGCAGAGGGCGCACTGAGTTCCCAAATAGCACCCAGGTGTCAGTCCCACTCGGAGGAGGAAAACAGAACTCTGGAAGAAAGTATCTCAGCGGCGGCTGTGTGGGTGGGTCCCTTCCTCCCCAGCACCCGGCAGTTAGAGTAATTGCCCGATTAGCGATTCCCGCCATGGCAGGTGAGGGGTGTATAATCGGGCGGGGGTGTGCGTGGCAGGGTGACCTGAACTCAACAAACTGAGGTTAGGAAATTGAAAGCTGGCCTGTTGGCAAAGAGAGCACCCCAGCACCTGGTGCCTCCAGAAGAAAGAATCTGCTCCTTGGGGACCTCAGGAGCTGGAGTTGGGGGGTTAGGGCAGGGATGGAGGCACTGACGGTACCCAGAGATCTCTAAGTTTGTTCACATGGGTGGGGGGTTCTCTTGCCTAGAGTGAAGCTAATGAACTCTAAGCCACGTCTGGCCCTTCGTTTATCTTTGGACATCAAACCAGGGAAGATCTGCTGATGGCTGCCATCCCTGCCCAGCCTCCATCCCCCCACCCATCTCTCCAGCCCGTGTTTAATGAGTACAGAGTCTGGCTGAGGGCTTCCGGCCAAACCCATGGGTTCCAAGAGTCCCTGGGGAGCCATAGAGGGCCGGACGGCAGGGGCTATGACGCCTCTGTGTGTGTCTCGCCTGCGGTCCCAGGCAGGCTGCAGATACCACAGGGCAGCGTGGTCTTGAGGGCAGCTTCCCCCCTCCCCGCTGGCCACGCTGACCTGGGCCTCCCACCCCCGACTTGGCCTGGTCCCCCTGTGTCTGGGGACCCGGGGAAGAGGGCCTGATTGTGTAAGTTTGGGGCCAGACCTCTGCTGTCGGGGCTTTCTTTGGGCTAGAGAGGGCATTTGGGCCATGGGGGTAGAGTAAACAGGCTGTGTTCCTGGGAAGAACTGCCCTGGCCAGCTGCTTGAGGCTGAGGGACACAGAATCATCTGGAGGGAGGAGAGACTGTACTCAGCCAAAGGGGCACCCTCCCTTGGGCCTAATGCCTTGTCCCTGGCCTTTCATGTGGGGCTTACCTTTGCTCACAGTCACTGACCTGGTCCCTAAAGTCCCTAAAGTCCCTGGAGAAGTTACCTCTGTGAGCTTGGGGGACTGGGCCAGCTGTGGGGTTAGGCCAGTGGTCAGAGGTAATACTTAACCTTTCTGAGCCAAATGTTGTGAGGGAACAGGGGGTGTCCAAGCTGGACAAGAAGACTGGTGGTACATGGAGTGGGATTTGGGTTGCTCAAAGACTCCATCTGTCCTAATAGTATTGACTGTGGCTCTTCACCAGAATTAACTTTAAAATTTCTGGTTGGTCGGAAACTTTCCTAGTATCATTCTAAGCCCAAGGAGAATATTTTGGGAAAAGAGAAGTCCTTATTTAGAGCTGGAAAAAAAATAATGTGATTCTTGCTGTTCTAGTAAATTTATCAATTCCCTATAATTTTCTTGACCCAAAAGATAACAAGCTGGGCCCCAAAAGAAGGACTTAACCACATCCTTCCCCTATGTGATCTCTTCACTACCCTCCCCTTCAAAACACAGCCTCCCAGTCCTGGCAGAAATGGTCAATGCAGCCCGCAGCTCTATGCATGGTTTCCCACAACTTGGAGCATATAGACCCTAAATAGTTCAGGCTGGAATCTCTGGGAAGACCCTGATGTCCTTGGGCTCAAGCTCCCACAATGACATGTGATACCCCTGTGTTTATTCCCCCCAAACTTCTCCTGTTGTAGGAGGTTATTGCACTCACAGAGGGGCCAAGCTGTGAGCTTTGCTGTTATGGGATCTTTCTTCCTTTCAGATTGTCCCTTCTCTGGGCCCCACCAGCACGAGGGTAGCCATAGAGAGGACCCTGGGGTTCAATATGGTTATGACTGACCCCATACACGGCCCAGGTCATGGCAAAGTCAACATTACTGCAAGGCCAATGAGCTTCTTGGTCCCCTCATACTCTGAGCATTCTCTGTTCCTCACTCCTACATGTCCTTGGGATCCATTCTCTTTCTTTGTTCTGTTCTATATCCCAGGAGGCTGGCCCCCTGGACCTCATCTCTCTGGGCTCCCTGGCCTACCAGCTTCTGATTGGGTCCAGCCAGGAGAGGCACTTTCAAAGGATCAGAGGGAGAAGAGAGAGGCTGGGTATTTTTCCCTGCTCCTTTCTACTTCAAAGTACTTCTCTGGCAATAGTTCCATGCCTTTATGGCTTTCAGTTCCCACCAGGTGGCCAGCTCTTCATGGTCCCAGCTCCTGTTGGGCTCTGCTCACAATTTCTTCCCTTATCCCTTGGGCCGTAGAAGTCACGGTGGTGATGATTTCCTGCCATATCCACACTTCATTTTTGTCCTCATCCACCTGCCAATGGACCTTTCTTCAAAGTCTCTTCATTTGACCCTATAGGGGTGAATTATATTTTCTGTTAGGGCCCTGACTAATTCACCTCACCTTCCCAATTTTCTGAATAGATAGATAGCACTTCTCTGGCTCATAGGAGGCATGAGTCAGGGTTCAGAGCCTTGCCGCCTATACTTCTCTTATCATCTAAGTGAGACCCCCAGGTTCTGGTCCATGTGATTCCTTCTGATTAGGGAAGCTGATTTCACTCCCTTTCACCATCAGCCAGTCCCTTTCATAAGGTCCTGGTGGTGGACATTGGTGGAGTTGGTCAGGGGGACATTGCCACCAAATCTATGGCCACATAGTTAAGTCTTCTTCCTGCCACATCATCAGGAAGGACTCCCGGGCATTCTCCCACCTGAAGAGGAATAGCACTAAGGGTGGAAAGCAGGTGGATATTAAACGGAAGGGAAAAGGAAGAGAGAAGCATAGAAAACTGGATGGACATCCCAGACATTAGTCAAATAAGAGGAGGATTTCCACGCTGGGCAGATCACCTAGCTGCTGAGGGGAGAAGGGAGGAAGAACGTGGTGATCATGAATAAAGCCCAAACTCCTTGACGTGTATGAAATTCCATGACTTTTCCGATCTGGCTCAAACTCAGCTTTGTAGACTTCCCATGCCCCTCCCTGTGCACTCTTGCGCTGTGAGTTTCTGAGCTGCTTGCTCTCCCCCAAAGTCTCCGAGCACTCTCATGCCACCCTGCTTCTGCTATATTCCCTCTGAATAGAAGGCTCTTCTCTTAGATTTCTACTGCTATGTAAGAAGTATCATGGATGCAACCGCTTACAACAACACCCACTTATGATCTCCCTGTTCCTCAGGTCAGAGGTCCAGGTGGCCCCACTGGGCTCTCTATTCAGAGCCTCGCAAGGCCAGAGTCACCCTATCGGCCGGGTGGGCTCTTGTATGGGGGTTCTAGGCAAGAATCTGCTTCCAGCCTCATTCAGACTTTTAGCAGAATTCATGTCCTTGTGGCTGAAGGACTGAGGTCCCTGTTGCCTTGCTGGCTGCCAGCTGGGGCTCTCATAGCTCCTTAAATCTACCCCCATTCTTCCTCACGTGGTCTCCCCCCGCCCCCCATCTTCAAAGCAGCAATGGCATGTTAAGTCCTGCTTGTGCTTTAGATCTCTCTGACTTAATCTTCTGCGGCCAGCTGGATAAAAGTCTCCGCTTTGAAAGGGCTTGTGTGATTAGATTAGGTGCCCATGGATATTTTCCCTTTTGCCACATAATCACAGGAGTGACAACACCAGGGAGTAAAGGTTCCTGGAGACCATCTTAAAATTCTGCTCACCACACCTACTCTCCTGAGTTCGAATGTTATCACAGCCTTAAAGTCTTTCTGGTCTCTTCATTCAGAATTGCCTGCTCCCCTAGCACTTCACTGGCACACCATTGGACTTCTTAGCACATCGCCTTAATGAGCAATTTGAGAATAGGAATCTGTCTTATTCATCTTTGTATTTTCTTTTGTACCAATGCCTACCACTTAGTAGGTGCTCAATGAACATCTGCAGAAAGAAAAGGAAGGGAAGGAGGGAGGTAGGGAGGCTGAACTAGGTAGAGGCTATAAGGACCTAATGACCAGTACCTGAAAGGTCACAGGATATCAAGGATTCTGGGACCACTTCCCTTTTTTTTTTTTCTTTTTTAGTTTCTTCTGCATCTTCTCCCACCTTCTCCTTTTCTTCCTTCTTCCCGTCCTTCCTCTTCAAACCTGATTTGGAAAGTTTTCACATTCAACACTTAATTACTACCCCAGGGCGACAAGAAGTAATGTCGTCCTACCTGTGTTTCCTAGCAGAATGAAAAGAACCAATTCCAGAAGCTGATCCTGAATTGTGTAAGCCCAGTGGTCATTCCCACTCTTATAGGGCAGGGGCCAAGAGGCCAGGCCACAAAGGACACAGGCTAGAAGGTGCGGGAATGTTTCCAGTTCAGACAGATATGAATTAGGCAGGGTCTCTGGATTTAGCATCAAAGTTCTGAGGGAAATGAGAAAAATGTTTTTCTATTTGGAGAATCATACTTTTCAAAAATAAGGGTGATGATTTCTTGCTTGTAGTCTACTGATCAAGGAGTGGGGGGAGATGATCCTGTTAATACAGTGCTTCTCTTTTTTGAGTAATAATGTATAGATAGCTTGCCACACACCTGAGATACGGCAAGTGGTATCAAACCTAGTGGCTTTGCTAGGTCTCAACTCCTGTAGGACTTCCAAGATGGTCCTTTCTGGTTCTTCCCATGTGTTCCAGTTTCCTCTTCTTCTTATCCTAAACCTATCGACCAAAATGGAGAGAAGCCACCCAATTAAGAAAATTCATCCTTTTTTTTGTATTGACCTTAAAAAAATAATAAATGTGGGACGCCCGGGTGGCTCGGCAATTGAGCGTCTGCCTTTGGCTCAAGGTGCGATCCTGGAGTTCCCGGATCGAGTTCCAAATCGGGCTCCCTGCATGGAGCCTGCTTCTCCCTCTGCCTGTGTCTCTGCCTCTCTCTCTCTCTCATGAATAAATAAATAAAATCTTTAAAAAAATAATAGATGCAATACATGTATATGATAAAAACCCAAGTGGAACAAAAAGTCAGAAAGTAAAGATTTCCCTCCATGAATCCCTCACACACCCCAACTTCCTCTTTCCAAAGGCTGTCACTGTTGTCAGTTTTTTATACCTCCTTCCAGAAAATAAAGCATGATACCTGCATTTTAAGTTCAATCACAGTACTTCTGCCGCCAGTACGTGGTCTAATTGGGGGGCTCATTTCCGTAACAATCATTTTCTCTCCTCTGAACTGTTAAGCCAATTGAGAAATGTTTAGCAAAAACATCTGAGCAAATTAAAATATCGAACCTGCTTACAGTTTATGCAAGATGAAATGGGGTGTTATTTCAACTCTCCCAGGAAGCGGCTTCCTCTCCTCCACCCCATCACCATGCCCTTCTCCTTCCCCAGTTCATCTGTCAGCCACCGGATGAAAGCAGTCAAGAAGTTCAGAAAGTCATTTTCAAGGACATTTCAATATTCTCTCTCCAGAAAATGGAAAGTGGATAAAACTATCTCCCTGGCATTTTCCCAGTCCGCCCTGATTTCAGGCCTCAGTGTATGCTTCAAGAAGGCAATTGCTGAGACATTCAGATAGGGAACAACCATGATGGAGAGGCAGGAATCCTGTCTAGTTACAAAATAACATCCTTGCTACTTAGCTACTTACATACTAATTCATCCATCAGGAGGTAATTTGGAGCATTTATTGAAGTTGTGTATGTGAGGTGTGTGTGACTCTGTTTTTATTGAGGGTGGCAACCTTCCTGTTTATAAATAAAGCTTCAGCAGAAGCAAGTGAGTCCAACACTTGGTATGACTGGCCTGAGCAAGACCTTAATTCAAAGACGTATCCTAAGATTGATCTAATGATCTAGATGTTGGGGTCAACCTGGGACAAAGGTCTCTATCTACTACTTCTGGGATCTCATCCACCCCCACTGTCATTATCTATACACCTTCACTCTGTTTACAGCCTCACGAATCATCTGGAATCTCCAATCCTCTAAATTAGTAAATAGAATCTAAAATTCATGGAGGTATACAGTCATTATAAATGAGGCAGTGTCTCCAAAAGCACAAACAATGAAGTGCTCTGCTAGATGCTCCAGGGAGCACTCAGGCTTGGAAAGCCCTGCATACTACATCTTCTTTGTGAAGAAAGAGTTCCAGCATGGATCCCCACATGAAAGGCCCCGAGAAGTCCCGCATTGAAGGAATCTATTTGATATTGGGTCCATTCATTCATTCATTCATTCATTCAAATATGTGTTGAGTTTCTACAGTGTACCAGATGTTTTTCTAGGCACCAGAGCTCTGGCAATGAATAGAACACATAGAGTTTTCTGTTTTAATTGGGGGAGCAGATAACTCACTAGTAAAACTGTTAAAGATTGCAGCGAGGAGTAACTAAGTGGTGGTGGGGGTAGGTATCTACTGTAAATGGCATGGTCAGGAGAGACCCTGTCTGGGGATGTGACATTTGAACAGAGATCTGAATGACCAGAAGAAGGCAGCTATGTGAAGGTCTGGGGAAAGCATCCCTGGCAAAGCAGGTTGGCAAATGCAAAGATAGTCAGCCTGGAGGGAGCCTTTGCATGTTAGGGTCTGAAAGATGGGAGGCAGGTGCACCTGGACTAGAGAGAGCCAGGAGTGGTTCAAGGTGAGATCTGAGGTGAGGAGGGGTTGGTCACTCAGGACCTTGTCACCTACAGCAAGATATTTACCCAGCATTTCCCATCATACTTGATCATAGGATACTTTTCCAGTGTAAAAATATCTGTTAACTTCCCATAGAACTAGCATGCTGGGGATCATAGTTTAAACCTGGCCAAAAGCATTATCCCTTTCAGAATATTTGCATCATCCTGGAGGAATTTGTGTTCTAACAGGGGTTTATTCTAACAGAACAAAACTCGAAAGTAGAGCTGCAGACTTCCACTAGCACATGGGAGAGTCCCTCCTTTTCTTTCCTCTTTTGAAGTTTATTTTAATGATCAGACATGTCCTGGTTGCCAGAGATTACTTTAAAAGTTTATGGGAGGTTGTTTATGTAACGTTGGTAATGTAGTATATTTATGTGTGTTATTCTAATTTTTGTAAGTTTTAAATATTTTAATGCCAAAGCTTCTTGAATGTTGGCTTTTCTATTATATCCTAAAAAGTTTTGAAATCAGTGCCATAGATAGAGAGATAGAGAGAGAGAGAGAAGGGAGGGACAAGCCAATTATGATTCTTCCATGTAGATGAGAGGAGAGTTAGAGAGATAGAGAATTTTCAGCTATCACCAGAGAGGTGAAGATTAAGGCCACCAAGGAGAGAATAAGTGAATGGGCATGAGCCCAGGAAAAGGAATTGAAGTCAAAGGTCAGGAAGAGTCTCGAGACTAGCACAAGAATGTGGCACTGTGGGGAATTAGTGAAAAATAGTATAGAATGTTCTTGCCACTCATGGGCCTGTTAGGACCTGGACAAGCTCCCCATATCTGGGGAGATTTTAGGTTAACTTCCTGGAATACCATTTTGATGCCAAGGTGGTGGAAGTGACTGTAGGAGGGTAATAAATTTGGGGGAAAGGACTATTTCAGAGTCCAGAAAAGTAAACAAGAAATAGTTTTACCATGAAAAAGAATGTAGCTTTCAAAACAAAACAACATTAAGATTTAAAAAAAAAAACACAGGGATAATATCTGACATTTATTGAGTGCTTGCTACATTTCAGACAACCTGCTAAGTGCTTTGTGTGCATTTTTAATTTAATGTTCATGACGTATTTTGAAGTGAGGAAAAATTATCCCTATTAATAAATGAAGAAGCTGGGCATTTGGGTGGTTAAATAAATAGCTGAACGTGGCAGTTGTTAAATATCTGGTCTGAGAGTCAAACTTAGATAAGTTTGAGTCCAGGCCCATAATACTTAATCATGACTCCATGCTGTTAAAACACAGAGGCAAAACACGGATTGTGAAATTTTGAGTTTGAAGGTAAGTTGGGGAAAAGGAATCTTAGGTCAGGATACAGTCCTCTAAACTAGAGTTGTGGGATGCCTGGGTGGCTCAGCGGTTGAGCATCTGCATTTGGCTCAGGATCTGATCCCAGATTCCCAGGATCAAGTCCCAAATCGGGCTCCTTGCATGGAGCTTGCTTCTCCTCCCTCTGCCTGTGTCTTTGCCTCTCTTTCTGTGTCTCTCATAAATAAAATAAATAAATAAATAAATAAATAAATAAACAAACAAACAAAAGTTGTTGTTATTTAAAAAAAAAGATTTATTTATTTATTTGAGAGGGGGAAGGGGTGGAGGGAGAGAATCTTCAAGCACACTCCCCACTGAGCATGGAGCCCAATGTGGGGCTTGATCTCAAAACCTTAGATCATGACCTGACCTAAAAGCAAGAGTTGGACGTGTAACCAACTGAGCCATCCAGGTGCCTTCTAAACCTTTTTCTTGTTTTGAGAGGGAAAGAACACAAACAGCAGAACAAGAAGCCTGGGATGCTGTGAGTGGGCAAGAACCCACAAAAGAAGGCTCTTTCGGCAGCCTGGGTGGCTCAGCGGGTTAGCGCTGCCTTCAGCCCAGGGTGTGATCCTGGAGACCCGGGATCGAGTCCCACGTCGGGTTCTCTGCATGGAGCCTGCTTCTCCCTCTGCCTGTGTCTCTGCCTCTCTCTCTCTCCCTGTCTCTCTCTCTCATGAATAAACAAATAAATAAAATATTAAAAGAAAAGAAAAAGAACAGTATCAGTACATCAGAAGCCCTCTGAAAACTCCTGCCCTGATGGTTCACCATCATTCTAAACTTTATTTTAATCATTTCTTTGTCTTTGTGGTTTTGCCAACTGTGTATTTAGCCCTAACAATTAGATGATCCAATATTGCATGTTGGGACATTAAATAAATGAAACCATTCTGTACATATCATATCCTTCTGTCACTTGTCTGTTTGGCTCAATATTTTTTAAATTCACCCATGTGGAATGTGCTGTTGCAGTGTCTTCACTTCTCACTGCCATATGGTATTCCACTTTTTTGGACATACCACAGTTTATCTATTCATTATATTATTGATGGATTTCTGTTTTCATCTAGGGCTTTTCATTTGTTTGTTTTTTTTTGCTATTACAAATAATTTTTAAGTGAACATTTTTGTACCTATCTCTTAGGGCTCATGAATAAGATTTTCTCTGGAAACTACCTATCTTAAATGGAAACTACCTTATCTTTAACTTACCTATCTTAAATTCCCACAAGTGGGAATGCATTTCCTGGCTTGTAAGGTTTGAGCATATTAAACCTCACTAGGTAGTAATGAGCTCTTTCTTATGGTAGCTCTAATTAGCCCTGCCTTCAGCAGTGAATGAGAGTTCTGATTGCCCCACATTTTTGCTAAAAATTGAGATGACTGACTTTAATTTGGGAGATGTGAAGTGATATTATATTGTGTTTTTTTAAATTGTGGTTTTAATTTGCATTTCCCTAATTACTAATGAAGTTGGACTTTTCCTCCTCATATATTTACGGACCCTTTGTGTTTACTGTGAAATGCCTATTCAAGTCTTCTGATCATCTTTGCAATTGTTTGTATTTTTCTTATTGACTCATGGTTGTTCTTTATATATCTTTGATACTGATCCTTTATTGGTTATCTGTATGGCAAGTATCTTGTTCTACTCTTTGGCTTTTATTTTTATTATTTTGATGGTGTCTTTTTATAGATAGAATTTCTTCATTCTAATGCAATCAAAATTGTTAGTCTTTTTTTTCTTTTAGTTTTTTTCTTTTACTCTTTTTTTTTTCTTAAGAAATTCCCCCTTTTGGGCAGCCCTAGTGGCACAGCGGTTTAGCGCCGCCTGCACACATAAAATTGTTTATGTGTGATCCTGGAGACCCTGGATCGAGTCCCACGTCGGGCTCCCTGCGTGAAGCCTGCTTCTCCCTCTGCCTGTGTCTCTGCCTCTCTCTCTCTCCTCTCTGTGTATACTCATGAATAAATAAATAAAATCTTTAAAAAAAAAAAAAAGAAATTCCCCCTTTTAAACATTTAATAAACTTTTTATTTTTGAATAGTTTTAGATTTATAGAAAAGTTACAAGAATATTAGAGACAGTTCTTAGGTACCCCATGCCCTATAAACATTACTATAATCCATTTGTCACAACTAATAAACCAATATTGGTACATTGTTATTATCTAAAGTCCATATTTTATTCAGGTTGCCTTAGTTGCTCTGTTCCAAGATCCCATCCAGGAAAAGACATTACTTTTTTTTTAATTTTTATTTATTTATGATAGTCACACAGAGAGAGAGAGAGAGGCAGAGACATAGACAGAGGGAGAAGCAGGCTCCATGCACCGGGAGCCTGACGTGGGATTCGATCCCGGGTCTCCAGGATCGCGCCCTGGGCCAAAGGCAGGTGCCAAACCGCTGCGCCACCCAGGGATCCCCAAGACATTACATTTAATTGTTAAATCTCCTTAGGCTCTTCCAGACTATGACAGTTCCTCAAACATTCCTTGTTTTTTTTATGACATTGACAGTTTTAAGGAATACTGGTCATGGACCATGTAATATGGCCTTCAACTGGGTTTGTTTAATGTTTCTTTCACGTTAGACAGGAGTTATGGGTTTTCAATAAGAGGACTACAGAGGTAAAATGCTATTTTCATCATACCTTATTAAAAGTATATGCTATAAACATTACTTATCACTGATGATGTCAACCTTGAGCACCTAGCTGAGGTAGCTTTTGCCAGGTTTCTCCACTGTAAAGTTAACATTTCTCACCCCTTTCCATACTGTACTCTTTAGAAAGAAGTCATACTGTGTGTGCCATACTTAATGAGTTTGGAGTCATGCTCCATCTCCTTTAGAGAGGAGTATCTATAAATTAATTTGTTATTTTTTGGTACAGAAGAGTTGTCTAGTTTTCCCTACTTATTTACTTATTCAATCACTAATTAATATTTACTTATTTACTGTGGATATTCATTTATAGAACATGGGTTGTGGGAGACAAATTTCTCACTTTTGGAGAGGGAGGTTACAGACAAGCAAGTTAACAAGGCTGGAATAAACCACATGGTTCTGGATGAGAGCTGGAGACCTTAACATGAATTCATGCTTAGCTTAACATAAATCCTGATGGATAGAAATAGAAATACTTATAGATGATCATATATACATATATGATATACACACGTGTACTTCCTAGCTCTGTCTGCTGAGAGGGTCTACAATACCCCAATAGCAATGGGCAGACCCAGTGCCCAGATCCAAGTATCTTTGGAGGAATGGCTGATTCTAGCACTGGGTAGGAAACATGTGAGATGAGCCTAGAACATCTTATGATACCAAAAAAGTAAGGATGTGCTCAAAAGCCCCCACAATGTTGGGGGTATGTCAAAGGGACACAGAAGCCTTCAGAGCTCTCCATGGCCAAAGGTAGAACAATTTGAGCAACAAAATAAATGATGGTCTATTGGAGTATAAAAGAAGGTCCCAGAGTATATATCAATATATCAATATTCTCCTAGAGTATCTTCTACAAGTTTTCTAGGCTTGTATTTTTCTATTTAAGCCTTTAATCAACTTGCAATGAATTTGTGTGTACTGTTTGAAGTGGAGATATAATTGAATCTTTTTCCATGTGGATAACCAATTTTCCAGCTTCTTGTATTGAATAGTCCCTTCTTCCCCCTACCCCACCTCCCCACCCACTAATATGCAATACCCACTCTGTCACAACTAAGTCTCTACATGTGTGGGTTTGTGTTTCAATTCTGGTATCTTGGTCTAGTTGTCTTTCTCTGCCTTTCACACACTGCTGAATTTGGTTTGCTAATATTTTGTCTGAGACTTTTCTGTTTATATTGATGAATGAGATTAGCCTGTAATTTTCCTTTTTTATACTGTTTCTGCCTAGTTTTAGTATCAATGCTATTCTAGTTTAATAAAATGAGTTGAGAGATTTTCTTTCTTAATCTATTGTCTATAAGTGCATGAGATTGAAATGATGGGGTCCTTGAGTGCTTTCTAGGATTTACTATGTGTATCAACTTCTGTGTCCCACATCACATCCTTTTGGCTCTCCTTTTATTCCAGCTATTGCAGTGACAACCAGCTTCATACAGGTGCAACCTCATGGCATGTGGTCTCAGCTGCCCCACCTATCTGTCACTTTCTGTCCTAAAGCTTTTCAACCACTGCTGTGAGGGGAGCTTGGAGAAACCCGTAGCACTTGAAGGTTTGCAAACCTGGAAGTTCAAGAAAGTTAACATCCTTTGGAGCAAACCTTGACAAACAAAGGGTAGAAGGTGGGGGATAAATTCTTTCCATCCCTTGGGCAAACAATGTTAAGATACATTCCACCTAGCAAAGTTGAGCCTTAGTTGTCTGTAGTGGTGACACCATTGTGTTGGCTGTTTCTCTTTCTGTGTTTCACTTTTCCTGGTTCCCCAATCCCCAAATTAAACACCACACTTTACAAAATAACCATCTACACTTAAGCCATGGACTTGGGCTCTACTTTCTGGGGGCACCCAGACTACCTATAATTAAGTTGTTTGGTCTGGTAATTTATTGGTGGGAACATTTTAAACCATCAATTCAATTCTTTTTCTCCAATGCTTAATATAACTATCCCAGTTTCTATTTCTTCTTTAGTTTTAGCAAATTCTATTTTTTAGGCATTTATCCACTTCCACAACTTCAAATTTATTGACATAAAATTGTTTATGATATTTTCTCCACTGTTTAATTTCCATAGCATCTCTAATGAGATCTCTTTATTGATTCCTTTGCATCATCTTTATTTTGTCTGTATTAGTCTTGCCATAAATTGTCTATATTATTAGTTGTTTTAAAGACCCAGCTTTTGATTTTCTTGATTATTCTCTTACATCTTTCTCAACTTAGTTTTTACTTTTATTTTTTTTTCTTTTCTTATACTGCTTTATGGGTCATTTTGCTTTCCCACCCCCCAACTTCTCAAATAAGATCCTTCATGAATGAATTCTGAGCTTTGAATTTTTTCTAATGTAAGTATTTGCAATGATCACACATGGACTCTGCAGCCAGAGTGGCCGAGTTGGACTCCTGGTTCTGCTGCTTGCCTGCTGTGTGGCTTCAGGTTGTTCCTCTGTGCTTCAGTTTGCTCATTGACACCTGCCTCAAGTGTTCTTGTGAGAATTAAATGAGTAAAATATGTAAAGCACATAAAATAATGCCTGGCATAGCAAATGCTAAGTAAGTGCTAGTATTGTATATTACCTCTAAGTACTACTTTACCTGCTTCTGTAAGTTTGGATACATAGTGTTGTTAATGATTATTAAGCTCTATGTATTTTCTCTTTTATATTATAATTTATTCTTAAAAAGTATGTTTTAAAGTTTCTAGTTGTAAAAGTTTTTTCCTGAGCTTTTTGTTATTAACTACCGTGTTCATCAATATTTCCAGTGCTCCCCTCTTCCTGGACCTTTGGGAGGATTACAGTTTGCTGACCTGTGACATTAGGAACAGCTAAAAGACTTACTTTGGTCAATGGATTGTGAGTAGAAGCATTGAAGAAAGCAGCATGCAATTCTCCATGCTCTTTCCCCTTCTCCATGCTCACTTCCCCAGGGATTGGAGAAACACATATTGAGATGCAGATGTCATCAGATAAGAACAGTCTGGAACACTGAGCCCCATAATGTAGGCAGTTGCCCTGGAGGACTGTCTATTACCTTGAGCAAGAAGTAAATGTCACCGTGTCAAACTCCTCAAGTTTTGATGTTGTTACTACAGCATGAGCTATACTATTCTATCTGATATTATTTCTGTTCTAACTGAATTATGGTCAAAGCATACAATCTGTCTGAAAGCAATCTTTTAAAGCTGTTGAGATGAGCTTTATGGACTAATGTGGCAGATTTCCATAAACATTTCATGTAGGGCCTGCAAAGAGTGTTTATTCTCTAATTGTTGTGTGCAATGCTCCTTTAATGAACATTAGATCAAGCTTGTTAGCTGTCTTCTTATCCTCACTGAGTTTTTATGTCCTTAGTCTATCACTTCCTGAGAGAGATGTTAAAATCTCCATTATGACAGTGGATTTATCATTTACTTATCATCCTGTTATTTCATTCCATATTTTTGAGGTTACATTATTAATGCATACACATATAGAATTATTTTAGCTTCTTAATTATTGTCCATATCTTTATCTTACTGGGCTACATTCTAGATAATTTTTCAGTTCTGATTTCCACCTTACTAATTTTTTTCTCAGCCATGTCTAATCTGCTATTTAATCAATCTACTGAGTTTTAAGATTTAATACTTACTACTTTTTATTTATAGAAATTCTTTTTGGTTATTCTCCAAGTCTGATTAGTTTTTTATAGTCTCTTATTCCCTGATCACTTTTTTGAGCTTCTTCTTCATTTCTTTAAGCCTATTAAACTTAGCTATGTTATATTCTGTGACTAAAAATTTAAAAAACTGGGGGCACCTGGGTGGCTCAGTCCATTAAGCATCTACCTTCGGCCCAGGTCAGGATCTTAGGTCAGACACCTTGCTCAGTGGGCAGTCTACTTCTTCTTCTCCCTCTGCCCATCCCCTCCTCTCTCTTTCTCTCTCAAGTATATAAATAATCTTTAAAATATAGACATCTAAAGACTTCGTGGACCTTTTCTGCTCATTTCCACTCAGTGTGCTTTTTTCTAGGTGTATTTTGTGACTTAGACTATGAGCTATACATTTCCTTGAAATTTCACCCATGACAAATCTTTGAATGCTGCGATGAGGATGAGTTCCCAAAGAGAGGATTTACTTATGATTCAGCCAGTTACCTAAGTAGTACCAACTTAAGTTCAATTTAAAATTTCTGCCCGATGGGTTTTTTTGTTTGTTTTTGTTTTTCTTGTTTGGATCACACAGCATATGAATTTGCACTACAAACCTGGGGGTGCCAGTCTGGCTTAGATGGTAGAGCATGGACTACAAACCCAGGTTTGTGGTTGTGAATTCTTTTTTTTTTTAAGATTTTATTTGTTTATTCATGAGAGACAAGAGAGAGAGGCAGAAACATAGGCAGAAGGAGAAGCAGGCTCCCTGCAGGGAGCCTAATGTGGGACTTGATTCCAGGACCTCAGGATCACAACCTGAGCCAAAGGCAGACACTCAACCACTGAGCCACCCAGGTGCCCCAATGTGGTTATGAATTGTGAGGGGATATTTATTATTTTTCCTTCCATCTGGAATGACTCAGATCAATTTCCTTACTGTTTCCTTCTGTGTGAAGGTCTATTTCTCATTCTCCTTACACAGAGTTTTGGGGTATACCCTTTGAGGGCCCAACTCTATGCAGGATAATACCTTGGCTGTATCTCTTGTCCACATACCCTGTGAAGCTACCAGTATAAAAGCTCAAGGTTCCCAGGATTCTAAAGATACTCTTGGAGTAAAGACTGTCTTTGGTCCTTGCTCACCAATCTCTGCTCCTGCTTTCATTTTATTTTGAGTTCTTCAGATTTCTTTTTCTTCTTTCTTTCTTTCTTTCTTTCTTTCTTTCTTTCTTTCTTTCTTTCTTTCTTTTGTGCCAGCTTGGTGATACATTTAAGGTTAAATGTTGTTTAATTAAAATTGTTTTTGTTAAAACTGTTATTTTAGCTGAGAGGGTCATTCAGGGTATCTAATCCATTGTACTGTTAGAAATGAAACATCTTTTTCAAGGCTGGGGTTGAGATGAAGGTAAGCAACCTTGACACATACAATTCTTTGTCAATTGTTCTGGTTCCAACACCACTTGTTCTCAAATGCCCTCTATTTGTAGGGTGTATGCTGTTTGGGAGAAAGAAACATGGCAATAAAACCTTAATTATTGCAGATCAAATGTCAACGGATAGTCTAATGCAGTAAGATAACAAGTGATTAGAGGGGAAACTATTATTAATCACAAAGCAAGGATTGTGTGTACTTGCATTCAGGGCTTTGACAAGGAAGTAAACCAGCTGCAGGCATCAAATCAGCCTATCTGGCAGATTGCAATGTCACAACTGACAAGGGTATACCGAATCAGTCCAAAGTTTAAGTCTCATGGAATGGGGGAGGAGGGGAGGGGAAGGTGATGTAGAGACATTCTCTAGAGTTCCAGTTCCCAACATGGTCAAAGTGGTTGAATTACTTTAGTCATCTCTAGGAAGCAACAGTGGAGATTTTGACATTTGCTTTTGGGATTTGCTTCTGATTCCTGTCAAGATCAAGCATAAGGTTCCTGTGGGGAGGAAAAGAGGACAGGAAACTGGGATACTGAGATTACTTTGATGGTGTAGAACACAGACTCAGTTGCAGTTATTCATTGCTCTGGGTCCAGCATCCTGTTCAGAACCTCTATCCCAACCCAGTGAGGAGCCAATAGCGGGCACGTTCATGATGGGGCAACTGAACTACTTGTTTTAGTGTTTTCTGTCGACCTATCCTTACCCATGTTTTGGGTTTCACTAGAGGGAAAGGCACAGAGAATGCAGGGAAATGTCGGTAACCAGAATATTATTCTCCTATCTGGGCAGGTCCAAGTCATAGACTCACTAACCATCAGCTCTTAAACTCCTCACCACTTGACAGATGAGGAGATTGGTGATGAATAAAGTACAGAGATATATGAGGTAAGCTGGGAGCAGAGGGAGGTCAGGAAAGGAAATTCTTAGGAGTACTTGGCTTGTCTGGAGAGAGAAGGGTGGGGAGGATGGTTATGGGTAAGATGTGCCACTGAGGTGAGGCCTGTGAAGAGGAATTGAAACCCCTGGTGGTTCAGGCCTCTTCATCATGCTCTTTCTGGGCTTGGCCACTACCACTCAGAGGTCAAGCTGGACACCCTGGCTCTAGCAACCCTAACTGAGTGACAACTATCCTTGAGAATGTGGGTTGAAGGAAGGTGGTGGCCAAGTGAAGAATGTAAAGGCTACTCTTCTACTCCTAATTACCTACAAGTGGTCACCACAACCTTTCCTGCTAGTAGCCAGTGCCAAGAGAGCATGTCCTGTTTGCCTCTCTGTTTTAGTCTGTTGGGGGCCTGTGGCATCAGACTATGGGCAGCTCTGGTTCCAGACACAGTCCACAGTAGGTTCTACCTGGATCTTGCCTCAGGCTTTGCTTCAATATCCACGTGGATCAAAGAATGTAGCTTCTTAGCCTTCAAGGGAGTCTCACTCTCATATATAGTGTGCCTCCATTTCTTCACAAAGCAGAGGAGAGAGGAGGCACAGGGTGATGCAGAGTGAGACCTGGATTTCATGGCTGTCGATCTGGCCTCTGGTCCCTGCCTTGTAACTCAGCAATTGTACACTTGGATGGGTCACCCGAACTTGCTGAATCCTCGCAGTCTAAAACCTACTTCTCCATTCTCTAGTGCAGATGTCTACAAGGAAGGATGGACCACATGATCTACTGGGTACAGGAGGACAGTGTTAAAGCCTTTCTTTTTTTGTTTTTTTATCCTTTAAAAATGAAGCTTTAATACCTTTAATATACAGATTGACACCAGCACCCTCACTTGGTCCTTTTATAAGATTGCCACGTGTGAGGTATGTTGGATGAAGTATCCGAATGGAAAGATGGAGTGTCAGGGAAGTGAGTGAAGAGCTTCAAGAGTATCAAGAGCATCATTTGAAACATGAAAAATTATTGTTTGAAATACTTACATTTGCTAATGTTGATAAGGAATCCCACCATAACTGTATAGTGTGACTTGAGCTATGAGCTAATGATAGAACTTTAAGAATCATATTCATGTATAGGGATGGCAACTTTTTTGCCAATAGGTATTTATAATCAAAATATCTAGAGACCACTTTTTTGGCTATAAGACATGTGGATGATACAAAGCAACATGACACCACTATCGAAACTCTATTGGAAGTGGAGGTGGACACCAGAAACAACAGTTTCAACAATGGTGGCATTTTTAATGACAAAGGACAATGAGGCACATACAACAAAGGGGCATCCATGCTATGCAGTGTTTGTCCTAGGCCAGAGGCCAAAGGCAAAGGAGAAGAGCTGTCAACAGCCACATCTTTCTGGAGTTGGGGCCCCAGGGGAGAGTTGTTTAATGCATTCCTGGACTGCTTACGGAATGTCCTTCCTGTTCTTCTGGAGAAAGAAGCAGGCGTGCCCAGGATGAGGCTTGTGGGGCTTCTGCTCACTGGTATGAAGGAAAAGGAGCTCTTTGCTTAATTGCCTTAGGAGACTCCCCTCTGTGGAATCGGGGCTTCTTTTGAGAACAGTCAGCTTTCTCCTACTGACCTTTGTAGCAGTGATGTGACTGCCCGTGCTCTCACCTGCTCCCAAGACACCTACTCCTATATGCCATGGGGCCCTCCGTTCACCTCCCCTACTAGGCTCTCCCACAAGACACTCTTCATTAGAGGAGCAGAATAAGAGGAATAGGGGTTAGGGGCCTCTTTATTTCTTTCTAGAGTGATTGTAGTTGTTGCAAAACTTAGAGCCACAGGCAGTTGTAGATGGGAAAGGACCTTGAGCTTCTAGTTTATTCTGTTGGTCTCTATGGTTGGGGTTGGGGCTTGAAGAGTCATCATTGTCTGCTGGGGTTTGGATGGGAGCCCAGCAAATACCTGGGAGCCTGGGAGAGCTCGGAGCTGCCTCTGTTTGGAGGTGCAGGTGGGAGTCTATACCCTCCTTCATCCGGCCCCTAGGCTCTGCTTTACCCTGCCAGCAGACACTGTGTGTGGGCCAGTAGGCTGGCAGCCTAGGGCTCAAGGATGTTGGAGAAGGTGGGAAAGACAAGCGCCAAAAGCCCAGGGGATGGAGACATGAGCTGGGCTACTGGGAATGGAGCCCTGGAGCCAGATGAATTTGGATTGAATAACCATCTGTGCTCTACTCTTCCCGGGCAGGCCAATTCTGTGGACACTCACTTATGGCATTGCACACAACTCCTCCAGAGCTGTCCTGTTCTGAAGTCAGGATTTCTGAGATGCCATAAAACCTCCTAAGGCAAAAAGAACCCTTTGACGCTGGAAAAGACAGGAGCATGGTAAGATAGCTGAGCTAAGGCCACAAAAATTGAGTGGATACATGTGTCTCAGTGACCTACCTTGACCATGTGGCCTTGGAGACAGAATCTTCCAAAGCGTTGGAGCCACCATGGAGTCACTACAGAGTTCTGAGGGTGCTCTGTGTAAGCCACGCTGGTCTCTCAAAGCCCTTTCCGGGAATCTCATGGTGAAGGTTCTAAAGGAGGGGATCCCATGGTGAGAGGGACTTTCCAAACTTTAGGTTAACAATTTGTTGTTGGTTGTGAAGTCAGTTTGATGGCTTCCCAAAAGAAAGACAGAAAGACAGAAGGCAGGCAGGCAGGCAGGCAGGCACGAAGGATGGAAGGAAGAAAAAGAGAAGGGAGTGAAGGAGGAAAGAATGGGGAAAATAATAGAAAATAATGCAGGGCATTTCTTGTTTCATAAAACATACATAGGCATGGGTATCCTAGGTCATGATAAATACTTATTTGTTACTATGGGTTGCAGTTAAAAATTTGAAAAACACTGTCCTGGGAAGACCCTTTTGTTTGGGTTGCTTTCACTGCTTACAGCTTCTTCCATTTATTCATTCCATTTTCACCATCTGGAACATAAACAGAGTGAACATTCCTAGCATGGGTTAGAAAAGACAAATGGGTTAACCTTTCTGGACTTGATGTTTTTTAATCTCTAAAACAAGGGAACAGAAAGGATGCCTGGTGGCTTCTGTTTCTATGAATCCATGAATCTCTGTGTCTCTCAGAATGTTCTTTGGGGGCCCCAGGGTGGCTCGGTCGGTTAGGTGTCTGCCTTCCGCTCAGGTCATGATCCCGGGGTCCTGGGATGGAGCCCCACATTGGGCTCCCTGCTCAGCAGGAAGTCTGCTTCTTCCCCTCCCTCTGCCACTCCTCCTGCTCTCTCTCTCAAATAAATAAATAAAATCTTAAAAAAAACAATGTTCTTAGGGAGTTTACTGAGAGTCTTTCCTTCATTTCCATCATGCCCATAACTCTAAAATATTTAAGAAGGAAAAGAGCCCTAAAAAAATGGAAAGCAAATAGTTAGATGGGAGTGCTCCGGGGAGTTCAAAGGGCACATTTTTATCTGGAGTGTAGCCTCTGAACAGCTTATAAACCTCTGTCCGTGGGGACAGGGTCTCTGGGAACCTCACAGGGACAACATGGTCCACTCCAGCTCTGGAACCATGGCAAGAAGTTCAGAGAATACCAGTCAGCCTCAAAAGGGGAGTGCAAAAGTGCAAAAAAGGGGAGCTTCAGGGGATGCCTGGGTGGCTCAGTGGTTGAGCACCTGCCTTCAGCCTAGGGTGTAACCCTGGAGTCCCAGGATCGAGTCCCACTTCGGGCTCCCTGCATATAGCCTGCTTCTCCCTCTGCCTGTGTCTCTGCCTCTCTCTGTGTCTCTCATGAATAAATAAATAAATAAATAAATAAATAAATAAATGGGAGCTCATCAGCTGAGGATTGGCTACAGGCCTGCCTAGGCCACCGTAGACACCAGAAGCCTGGTAGAGAGGTCGAGAGGCCAGGCTCTGCCTTTCCCCAGATTTTGTGAAATGAAGTGCACAGGGGTGACCTCAGCCTGGCACTTCTGGAATCCTTCCTCCCAGCCAGATCATACCTGGAAGGGCTCTTTTGTTTCTCTACAGACCTTTGGGTCTATAGCACTACAACATGGCAACTTGCACAGAGCAAGTGCCTATGAGATATTCTCTGATGTATTGACAAAAACACGATGTGAACATCCTGGAAGGACCACCACCCCTCCCGGGGACAAGTGAGAGTATAAGAAATGTTAACTTCAGGGAAAAGGAAGAGAAAATTTGTGTTTTCTGTGGAGGTTCTAGAACATGTGTCAAGTCGCAGTCGAACTAGAGGAGTTCAAAGCTACTCTGTAGCACAGGAATGCTGACTGTCATCAAAGTCTTCAAGAGAACAGGGTCTGGAGAGAGCAACCACCCTTCCTATCCCTGGCTCAGGTGATGTAGGATCAGCAGCTGATTATTGATTACAACAAAACTGGGAGAAGTGAATCTCACGGATTCTTGCGTCTCTATTTTCACAAAATGACATTCCTAAGAATAAAGCTGAGGTGAAAGACCCATCTTTGTTCAATGTAAATACAAACAGGCTCATTTTCAGGTGGTCAACCTTGCCATAAAGACAACAAACACTTGGGACACCTGGTGGCTCAGTGGATTGGCGCCTGCCTTGGTCCAGGGTGTGATCCTGGAGTCCTGGGATCGAGTTCCACATCCAGCTCCCTGCAAGGAGCCTGCTTCTCTCTCTCTCTCTCTCTCTCTCTCTCTCTCTCTGTCTCTCATGAATAAATAAATAAAATCTTTAAAAAAAAAAAAAAGACAAGACTTGCTACAAAGCCCAGAGAACTGACAGTTATTTTGGCCAAGAGATGTCACCAGAGGTTTGACAGGAGAGAAAAAAGCGGACAGAGGATTGGTCTGGAGATACAGATGAGAGAGAGCAGTTCAGGTGTTGGGGGAAGATAAAAAGAACTTGGTTAGGGACAAGTGATAGAGCTGATGGGAGCACAACATGTTGGGGACTCAGATGACTTCTATGATCTACAATTCTGGGTTATCTAGATTGTGGTCTAACAGGTGAAAAACCCGTGGAAATAACTGGGGTTTTTTTTTTTTTGAGAGACACCATGAAACAATGGAAAGTGTAGAGAGAAGACCTAGATTCAAGTTTTTGTCACTCCCAAACTGCAAGAACTTTAACAACTCTGTCCCTGATGGTGCAACAGGGAGAGTTATTTTCTACTCAAGGTGGTGATGAATGGCAGATGAAGAGTTGTGAAAACGGACCAATAGTCAATGGTTATGGAATACTCACCAGTCATCTTCTACCACTTTTTGATGAGGTTTATTTTTTTTATTGATTGATTGATTGATTGATTGATGAGGTTTATTTTTAAGATGCCAGGTTCACTCATCTGGCCAATAAAGCACCACAAAAATGACTTCTTACAGAGGCTCATGAAACTTCCTGAGAAGGTCCCAGGGTCCCATGGTATCGGTTATTAGAGATCTCCTCTTATATTTTTCCTCCCATGAGAATCACTGCTGGATTTCCCATGATGCTCTGGGCAAGGGGCTTCTTTCTTTTATTTTCATTACAAGCAGGGAATCCATTCATCCTTCTGGCAGGATCTTCAAAGGGGCACTTCCTTCCATCTACTTCTCGGAATAGATGGTCCATCCCCAAATTCAACCATCCCCAAATTCTCTTCTATTTTTTTAAACCTTTCCAGGTTTAAAGTTTCCATGATCTTCTCTTCGTGAACTGTGTCAGTGCTTAACAAATTTTGCTGTTTGATGGTTCTTCGTTCTGTTCAGCCTCAGCCCATTTCTCTTAATCCACTTACTGAGTTTGAGAGGAGCTGGTTGCCATACAGTCCAGCATGACTGTTCCATAAATGGTTCAGAGGCATTATTAGCAGACTGGCTGGGCATTATTAGCAGACCGTCCTTCACTGAGTAGCTGTGTAATGTTGGGCAAATCACAAAATCTCTCCATGCCTCAATTTTCCACCTGTTCAGCGTGGCCCTGCGTGCCATGGTTCCCTCCCCTGCCTAGAAGAGCTCACCAACCGCTGGATGGCTTTGTGGGCATCTCCATTAGAGAATATCATGCTGTAACGACCATTTATTTGTACATTCTCCCCCTGGCCTGGGAGCTCTAAGGGGGGGACCACATTTTTTCATCTGTCCTCTAGCACCTACAGTGGTCCCTAGGGCATAGTCAAGGAAACAGAGTAATTTCTAGGCAAAATTTCCTATGGTTTATTTTCCCCGTCTACCTACAGTTCCAGGTCTCATGATAGACTCTTTAACTCCTCTCTTCACACCAGTGTCATATGGGGCGGGGGGCGGGGGGCGGGGGGCCTGAGGACCAGGTCCCAGGGAAGCTGAGACTAACAATGCTCATTGGATGAGGTTTGCAACAGGGCCGAGAACCTGATCAGCAGCGCGGTCGCAGCGAGGGAACTTGGGGCGTGGGGGGGCAGGGGGACGACAAGGCTCCGGGCTCCACTGGGGCCGTTTTTCCGTTTGCTTTTTTTTTATTCTTTTTTTTTTTTTTTTTTTAAATTCTATTAATTTAGCGTGTGGCTTCGGGCTGGGCTCCCCGGAGCTCCGCAGAGGCACCGCGACGGCTAGCGGCACCCGGGATTTCCCACGAGCGCAGAGGGAACGGGGGGTGCCCGCGGCAGCCCCGCGCGGGTCGGCCCAGGGAGCGGCTGACGCACCTGGAAAAGGCGTCCGCACCTGCGGGGCAGAACCCGGGCGGCGGGGGCCGGGCGGAGCGTGGATCCGCACACGCAGACCCACGGCCAACGCCCCCGCACCGAGGCCAGAAGCCCGCCGGGTCCCGGGCGCCGCAGGCGAGGAGGACGACCCCGGGCGCGGCCTCCCACCTGCGCATCCCGAGGCGGGGAGGCGGGTCCCTAAGCTGCCCGCGCGCTCGCCGGGCCAGCGGGCCCTCTGGGCGGGGCCACGGGGGGCGGGGCCACGAGGGGGCGGGGCCTAGGAGGGGCGGGGCCTAGGAGGGGCGGGGCCAGGTGCTGGGCTGTCTCTGCTTGTCAAAAGGCAGAGGCCGAGCGGGAGGCGCCCGGAGCGCGGAGCAGCGTGCCCACCGCGGACCAGGTGCGGACCCCGCGCGGCGGGGAAGGCGGGGATGGGCGGGGGTCCGAGGATCGGGCCTGGGCCCGGGGGCGGGGCGTCGGGGTCCCGGCCGGGAGGGTCCGGGTGCACGCACGCCAGAGTCTAAATCGCAGCAGCAAGCTCGGCTCCCGGGGATCTGGGCTGTCGTGCCATGCGGCAGAGGCGCGGACGGCGGGGACAGGGAGGTCGGAGAAGGGGCTCCAGCGCGTGCCTCCGCGCCCAGGCAGTCCACGCACACTTGCTCGGCTAGCACAGTGCTCAGCACTTGGGCGAACAAGAAGCATTTGTTTCCTTCCTCTGTTGGGGAGCCTGCGCATGGAGTGGAGGAATGAGAAAGGGAGAGCGGCCGTCGGGGGTGCCGAGGTCTCGGGGAGGCGTGTGCGTAGCCTTGTCACCTTCTGGGAGCTGTGTAGGGCCACCTGCGGTGGTGGAATTGGATCTTTCAAGTAGAGTTTTTCCTTTCCTTTCTTTTCTTCTCCAAACCACCAATGATTTTAGACCTGATTGGCCCTAATACCCTGGATTTAGTTTGTTTGTTTTTTTTTCAGGAGAGCCTAGCCATAGCTGTTGAGAGGAACTCAGGCGCAAGCACCTAATCGAGGAGGGGGCTCAGGGAGTAGTTTCTGTCTGGGGAGTGAGGGGTCCCACATCTGTGGGTGGTGGGGGGAGAATTCAGGAGAAGTAACTAGGAGGGAACAACGCGTGATCTGGAGGGAGCAGTGGACACTGCCCACCCCCCCCCCATGGACCACTGAGGCTGAGACCCAGACTGCCTGGGCTGGGAGAGCACTGGGTCTCCCAGCAGAGGCCCTTCCCGCATCTCCTCCTCCTCCTCCTCCTCCTCCTCCTCCTCCTCTTCCTCCTCCTCCCTGCGGTGAGTGAGTCAGCCTCCTGTCTGGGCTCAGTTGCAGCCAGAGGGGCCAGAGCCCAGGCAAGCAACTGGGCAGGCATTTTCTGAGCATTGCAGAAGCTCTCCTGGGCAGAGTCAGCTCCAGTCCAGCTCCCTGCTGGAAGGCTGTCTTCCTCGTGGCCGGTGGTGGCCACTCCTGCGAAGGGGACACCCAACACAGCAATGATTATGGGATGGCTGTGGTAGGATTCCAGAAAGGGTTGACTGTGAAGAGATTGTGGATTTGCAGTAAATCCACCCCTCTTCTCCTTCTCCCAGGATCGGGAGGTGCACCCCAGCGCTGTAGACTTCCAGCCTTTCGTTCCATTTCTGCCTAGTGATCTTGTTAGCGGCTCATCTCTGTTAACAAGGTGGGTGTGCACAAGAAGTCAGGAAGATTCTGGGATTAGGGAAGGCATGGTGTTGTCAACGACAGTTTTGAGCCAAGCTAAGAAGTGGGGGTGGTTTGTTGAGGTGGAAATGAGTAGTCTGGGCACTGGCACATCCACCCTGTGAACTGCGAGTGTTGTGTATTGGGGGACCTTCCTTGTCCCTTCCCTGTCCAAGTGCTGGAGGAAATTGAGAATCCTTCTGGAATGGTATGCAGCCAGACCAGGAGGTAACGAGCCTGTAAATTTCTCTCTGGCTTTTGTTTTGGGTGATTCAGATCCTTGAGGAGAAATAGGAGCCCCAGAGTCCATTACCTGCCACTCAGCAGCCTCTCTGGATCCCTATGAGTTGAGCCCACAACCAGGCTGTGGTGTGGGGCTGACTCAAACTGAAAACGGCTGGAGATTCATAGTCTGTACTCTAACTGGGACCCAGGGCTTCAGTTTGGCTGGTCCCTCATTAGCCACGACTTGGACCCTTTCCGGGGTAAAAAGAAAGAAAAGAGAGAAGAGGAAAAAGGTAAGAAAAGAAGGAGAGTGAGATAAGGAAGGAGGAAAAGAGAGTTAGGAAGCTCTCCTGACCTTTCAAAGCTCCTCAGTCAAGGCCATCACACTTTATTTGTAGAAACACTGTGGAAGGTCTGGTACAGTTTGGGGTGCCCTGGTTATTTGTATTTATGGGTTTTCAGTCTTCTCCCTTATCCCACATCAGAACTCATTTAGCCCCTTTTGGGGGCTAAGTCCCAGAGGAAGCACGAGGAGGACCTCCTGGACCCCACCCTCCACTCTCACAGCAAGGAGCCAGTGTCCAAAGCCAGTGTCTCCCACATTTGGCCTGGGGCTTGGGGGCCAGACCAAGCAGTTATCCAAGCAGGAGAGGGAGCTCCAGCTGTTCAGTTGTGCACCCCACATGCTCAGGAAGCAGCAGCCATCCCAGCCGAAATCTGCTTCTGGAACCTCTGCTAGAAACCTGCTACTGTCTTTGTCCAGCAGTTGGGTTCTGGTGGCCAGAGGGCCAGAGTCAGGAGCATCTGGAAGTCTGAGCTTGGATGACATTCCAGTTCGTTTCTGGGCAGGAGGCACTCTGGCACTCCAGTTTTCCGTTCGTCACTGCCTCGAGTCTGTTCTGGATGCAGGTAGAAGGAAGTAAGGAAATGACAAGGTTTGATGAAGAGTCTCTTGTGCACCCAGCTTGGTGCTAGGCCCTCTGTGGGATGACAGGAAGCAGAACCCACCAAATTGGGCCTCTTCCCTGAGACAGTGTGAGCCCCAGGAGGGGCAGCTTCCCTCATCTGTCTCTCTACTACCATCTGGTTCTGAGAGGATCCAGGACAGGAGCTAGCCTGCCTGTCGCTCTGGACCACAGGGCCTTGCTTCCAGTCATGCTTTTCTCTAATTCCCTCTCCGCCCTGTCCTGTGTCACTGCCCTCTCAGATGGGCTCGAGACAGTGACCATATAATCTACTAACCAAACTGGGGACTTCATGTGTGACGGGGTGCTGTCAATCGCTGATGTCAGGACAGTGGACATATGCTGCAGCTGTCCAGGCCTCACTGGGACATTTCCAAACCTAGCGAGGTCATGCTGGTGAGGGGAAGATGGCAGGGAGTGGGTTTAATGAGAAAGAGAAGGTGGGAGAGGTCCTTCATGATGAGGGGATGCTGGCCATAGCTTAATTCTGAGGGCAGCCCCAACACCCCACCTTGCTCCCTGGATTCCAGGCTTTTCCCTGAGGGCAGCACTGCTCCCAGCCATCCTCTCCCGCAACCCAACCTAGCACTCACTTGTGTGACTTCCCTTCACCCTTGACTTATGACTGGCTCCACCTTTGGTTTTCCTGCCCCACCCCTACCTCAGACAGGGACAGGCAGGCCTGCCAACTCCCCTTCAGCTGCCCCCGAGGGAATTGGGATTTATAATGGAGCCAAGACTTTGCCTCACGCTTCCTCTTCCCTCTTCCCCCATATCCGCAGCCTCTTCATTTTGTCTGTCCAGTTTCCCAGGTCTCTGGGGGCCACACCGTGCCACAGGGAAGTCCAGCTCTCAAGCGTGTAAACAACAAAAAGGAGAGGCAGTCAAACCTTGCTCGTGTGGGTAAAGGGCACAGGTCACCTGTAGTCAGGTTCTGGGGAACTGGTGAGCAGAGTGGAGGTCAGAGCCAGAGGAAAACTGCTTAGCAGGAGATGGAGTCAGTTCCCCATGGACACTGGAGTTTGACTGTCTCTTCTGGTCTGACCATTGGGGAAATGGTCCAGGGTGGAGACAAACTATTCTTGCTCAACTCAAGCTCTAGGCGTTGGTGGCAGCGACTAGCAGGCATCCTGCTGCAGTAACATGTAAAGAAATTGCTCTCCCTTCAGTGTCCTTGGTCCTCGTGGTGTAGATACTAAGGGTGGGCTCTCTGGAGACCCCCAGAGGTCCAACATGAGAGTGATTGGGGAGCTGGTATGGGGGCAGAGCACCACTGATATGGAGTAGGCACCGTCTACCCTTGGCAGGAAGGAAGTTGTTCTCAGCATCAACCAACGAAGAAGACAAATGAAGACTTCTTGGGAAGTCCCACTCTTTGAGGTCACTTGTAGGGAGAGGGAAGGGAAGAGATCTCCTGGGCTGGAGGGGTGAGGGGTGGCTGGTTCGTAAAGGCAAAATCGAGAAGCTGAAGCAGCAGACGCTAGGGGAATCTCAGTGTGTGTCATGCTTTTGCGAACCTGCCCTGCAGGTCCCGTGCCAGGGAATAGGCCAAGCAGTGTTTCCAGAACCAGATGCCGCACAAAGTCCCCATTCTGCACAGGGGAGAGTCCTGGTCCTGAGCAGGGTGTGGGCAGCAGTACCAGCGGGCAAGTGGAGTTTGGGCAGGACCCAGAAGCTGGTTCCTGGGAAGCTGCTGCCTCTCACTGGCCTACTGACCACAGGTTGGAGCTTTGAGGCATTGTGCAAGGTGTGACATTCCAGGCACTGTGGGGCACCTATGAGGCCCAAGGCTTTGCTGGTGACATGTCCAGTGTGTGCCATCTGCTGGCATTGGACTTGTAGCTCTAGGAATAGCTACTCACTGACGGCTCAGCTCTGTTGTACCAGGTGCTGTGCTAGGCCTTCCAGACCTGCCACAGCCTTGTGAGGTAGGAATCTCTGCTACGCTCCTTTTACAATGGGAAACTGAGGCTCCGTGAAGTTGAGCAATGTGCCATAGCTGATGAGCGGGACAGTCAGGACTCACATCTGGGTCCCTCTTAACCTCTTCTACATTCATGGGAAGCCACAGGGCATTTAGTGCCATGCCTTGTACATAATAGGCCTGCAATAAATGTCTGTGAGTGGCAGGGTTAGATTCACTAACTGGTTTGAACAGGTTGACCTGGGAGCAAGCTCACTTTGCCCAAAGGTTACTCTGGGGACAGTGACCTCTCAGAAGGAGGCTCCCTCTGCCAGCACCCTCAGGCCTCAGGGCCTCTCCAGCAGTCTTGGGTACCTAACTCAGGGTAAAAATTGCAGACAAGAACTCAGAGAGAGAGCTCTGTGCGGAGAGATTGCATGGGATCAAATAAGACTCGAATGGTCTGGAAGGCAAATAACAAGCACTCTCTTAATTTCCAACAAACTGCTTGTTGACAACCTACTATGTGCTAAGGGCACCAAGGGAAAGTCATTGTCCCATTGGCCAACCGGGAGCTAATCTCATCCTATTTACCCTTCCCCCTCCTAGCTCCCCCTCAAGAAACCCTCCTGAACCCAGTCCACCTGGAAGGAGAAACAGACTCTAGCCACATCTGACGACCTCCGCCAGGCATTTGCAATTTCTTATTTCCTTTAACCTTGACAGCTTCTGCTTGGAAGAAGCTACTGTTACTCTCTCCAGCATGTATATGGAAATCTGAGGTTGAAGGAGATGCAGCAGCCTGCCATGCTGCAAAGTTAACCCATGACCACTGCTCTACACTGCTTGCTGGTGCCGGGCCTGGCCCTGCCAACCACTCGCAGAGCCAGAGCCTGGAGACAGAGGAAAAAGGAAGAGAAAGTGCTCAGGCCGCCCTTCAGGGGGGGCCTCAGGGTTCCTTGGTGTACGATCGAAATGCTCAGCAGTGCTGGTAGAAGCTGTGCTCTCAGAAGAGGAGGAACACAGGGTTTGAGTTAGACATACTTGGGTTCAGATCCTGGCTTTGTGACTTTCTGGTTTGTGACCTTGGGCAGGTTTCTTAATCTCTCTGAATCTCAGTTTCCTTATCTATAAACTGGGGTAAGAATAACTCCCTTGTGGAGCTGTATGAGGATTAGAGATGACAGTAAGCCTCTGGCTACAAAGTAAGTCCTCGAAAAGCATGGGCAGAGAGTCCTTTAGCAGATATGCATTGAGGGCCTACTGTGTGGCAGGCACTATTCAAGATGCTGGGAATTTAACAGTGAAAAGTAAAGATTCAAACAAACAAGGGGTAGTGGAAAGGGAGGTGGAGGGGGTTGGGGTGAGTGGGTGATGGGCACTTGATGGGATGAGCACTGGGTGATATGCTCTATGTTGGCAAATTGAACTCCAATTTTAAAAAAAGAATTTAAAAAGAAAAAAAGAAAAGAAAAGAAAAGAAAAGAAAGAAAAGAAAAGAAAAGAAAAGAAAAGACTCTTGCAACTGTTCGCAAATTTACAAGACCAGAAACTCATCGTTGAGAGAGGTCCCTTTAGAATCCAAGAGTGACTGCCTTGGCACCTGGCTGAACTCAGATTTGGTACATTTCTCTTGCGGCCATTTGTTAGCTAACGAGCTTGGGAAAGTTATTTAGCTTCTCTGGGACTCAGAGTCTTCAATTCCTTTTTTTTTTTTTTTTAAACTGTGAACTATACCCACAATATGTTTATGTATAGATTAAAAAATAATATAATATCTATGTCTTATATGTATCTTGTACACATCACCCAAATTCGGAATGGAACATCTGTAGTGCCTTAACAGCTCTTGTTCTTCCCCCCCATTTGCATCCCCTTTGTCCCTCTCCACCCCTTTAATATTTTGAATCTTAATGAGTTATTTTCTTCCTTTTCTTTTTCTTTTTTTTTTCTTCTTCCTTTTCTTTTAAAGTTGTCATCTATGTCAGCTTTACAAAGCAGTGTATTGTTTATCTTCACATGTCTTGGGGCTCACCCACATGCATGTTCTCTGTGATGTATGGCTTTCACTCCGGGTCACGTTTCTGAGATGCTTCTGTGTTGACACACCCAGAGGCAGTTCACTAGCTTTCACTCAGTGTGGTGTCCATTGCAAGGATGTGCCACAATTTGTACATCCTCCGTCTCGGTGATAGACGTTTGGGTTGTTTCCAGTTTGGAGTTATTATGGCACCACTGCCTGGACTACGCTGTGCTTGTGTCCTGGTGCACGCGTAGGTGTTTCTCCGGGGCACACACCTGTGGGTAGAGCTGCTGGGGCACATGGAATTCTGTTTGGCATTGCTCTGCAGTGCCAAACCCTTCTCCACAGTTGTACCGAAAAGCACTCCCTTCAGCAGTGGATAAATTTCCCCTTCTTCCCCCATCCTCTTCAACACCTGATATAGACTTCATTTCTAAAATGAAAAAGTTGCATAATTGAATCTTCCTTGACCAGCTTCTGTGTCCACCTATCTGGTGTGTTGTACACAGGTGGCCCTGTATTGGCCACGGCCTGACTCTGCGAGCTCTGTGCAAGCGTCCCTGGGTGCGGTTGAAGTCTTCCTTGTTGGGCTTCCAACAACAGTGAGGGAGGGATCCCATGTCTCCAGGCCCATCCAAACACTTGGCATTCTGTTCAGTTCGACCCAGAGCCTGGTGGCAGTGCTGAGCGCATACTAGGTGACTGATTAATAACCACTGAATTGCATTTTGTCAGGGGTGTTGGGATGGTTTATCTTCTCTGGGCATTGATTTTGAGAAAAGGACATGGAAATATCAGAACTTTGTGCTTATTAGCTAATCAGAGCTCAGGGTGCTGGGGACAGTGAGGGATTTACATCTGTCCAGGGCTTTTTGAACATCTGAAAGCTTCAGGTGAGGTTCAGAGTCTGGCCTCAATCTTTGACCCTCTGACTTGTCCAATCTGAGGAGCAGGGGATGCAGAGAACAGAGGAGGTGCCCTGGGGAAAGGAGCAGAATGTCCACGGAGAATCCTTTCCCCTTCCAAGGTTGAACACTCTGCCTGGAGGTACTGGGGTGAATAGACGTTCGATAGAGCCAGTGTCCTGGCAGCCACATAAACAGCCAGCTGCCCACTCACCCAGCCACCCACAAAAGAATGTGGCTGGCTGGGCAGTTGCATGGGCCACCCCAGGCCGCAATCCTGTAATTACCCATCTAGTCTGTGCCTGTCAGCTCCAGGGCAGGCGAGTGCCTCTGCCCTGGGCCTCATCTTGGTCACTAGGCCCGCGCCAGGTTTGGTGGTAGGGCCCCACCTCGTCTCCAATCACTTCCCACCCCAACTCTGCCCCTATTGTCTCTCTCTGCACCAACCTTTGACCTTTGTGAGGCTAACATATCATATAAAAAGCTGACAATCATAATAACCCAAGGGTTATTATAACTCACACATTCCAGGCACTGTGTTAAATTTTTTCATGCATTTTCTCACATGTGCCCCTTAATAGTCCTATGGGGTAGGAAATACTGTTATCTCCATTTTATAGAAGAGGAAACTGACATTCAAAGAAGTGAAGAGGGGGGCGCCTGGGTGGTGCAGTCAGTTAAGTGTCCAACCCTTGGTTTTGGCTCAGGTCGTGATCTCAGGGTCATGAGATGGAGCCCCACGCTCAACGTAGAGTCTGCTTAAGTTTCTCTTTCCCTCTCCCTCTACCCTTTCCCCTGCTCTCTCTTTCTCTCTCAAATAAATAAGTCTTTTTAAAAAAGAAGAAGAAACAGGTATGAGGCAGGACCTTGACAAGGAGGAGGAGGAGGAGGAGGAGGAGGAGGAGGAGAAGTAGTTAAATTTCTTGCCCAAAGTCATCGAGCTTCTCAGAACCAGAACTTAAATTCAGATCTTCTGAAGTCTAGAACAGCTGCCCCCGCTTCACCTGCCCACCACCTGTCCTGCACAGTCACCTGGTTGTTAGGCTCCATCTTTTCTCTTCCCTTTCTGTCTGAGGAGGGCCGGAAGAGAGGCAGTAGATGGTGCCAGTAGAGGGTGAATGGGACAGTTCCAGGCTGGCCAGGATGATGCTGGAAAACACCTTCGGGGCAGAGTTCTTTGTTCCAAACAACTCTGAATTTCCGGACTTCTGCCAGGGGTGGGAAGGTACCTCTGCCCAGCCTATTTGGCAAGCACCCCGACATCTTGGGTGCCATGATGTTAAGAAGTGGGGGATGACAGCCTCAGGTAAAATTCCATTATAATGAACTCCATCTGAGATCTGAATGGCTTTGTTGAGATGAAATTATGTTAACCAGTGTGCAGTAGAAGAATTCAAGTGTGGAGCCTGAGAAACTGGAGGGGAAGTGGGGCTGATTTGCCATTAAGTGTTTCTTAGTAAAGCTCTGGAAAGTTTTGGAACTTAGAAGGAGAAAGAAGAGTCAGAGGCACCCCTGGTGCCATCTTGAATGCCAAGCTCCTGGATAGCTGGGGCAGGGCCGGGAGGGGAGAGCTTTATGCTCAGCTGTACCTGACAGGGCTGTGGCCTTCTGTTCAGCTGTCCATGCCTCCTCTGTGTTGTCTGGGAACAGGGCTGGGTTCCATCTCTGAAGTGTCCCTACTCCACACAATACTTAACTCATCACAGATATGCTCAAGAGTTGTTTGCTAGATGGAACTATGTCTGTGGGTAGCCTGGGAGCCCTGAGCTATATAAAAGAGACTTGAAAGGCAAATGCTTTGCATGACTAAAACACTCTAAAAAGCTGGGCTGCAGCTCAGAGGACTTGGCCCCGGCTATTGAAGCAATCCTGCAGAACAGCTAAGGTGTTTTTCGTTTTTCGAGCAGGTGCCACTGCCAGGCACCATGCTGAGCACTTGATAGGCATTATCTCATTTGAGGCTCACAGACAAGGAGGTAGGTATTGTTCTTTTTCTCATTTTGCAGGCTTAGAGGGCTCTGATGGCTGGTTCTGAGATGCAGCTGGTGGGAAGTGGCCAGGAGGCAGGGTTTGTGCTCATGTAGGCTGCCTTCATGGCCTCTTCTCTTACCCCTATCTCCCTGAGCACAGAGCTCTGCTGAGAGTGGTGGGCAGATGATGAGTGAGGCTGGAGGCCTACAGGCCCTGGTGGGGTGGGGCAGAGGGCACAGCCCAGTCTGGAAGAGTCGCTCCATCTCAGGGCAGTAGGGTTGCCAGTGGAACTACAGCCTAGTGTGGCCAGATTATTCCCATTTTTTTTTTTAACAGGCAGCTGGACATCCAGAGTTTTTCCCAAAGTGAAATCTATCTATTTTTCAAAAAAATTGGCAACTATTTTAAAAATTCATGATGGCCTGTGGTGATGGTGGGGAGTGGCACACAGAACACATTCATGGCCAGGTTTAGCCTGTGGGCCTCCAGTGCGTCCTCTGAACATGCATGTGACTGTTAGACAGCATGGAACCAGGACAGCCCTTGTTGATACAGAGCTCCTTAGTCGGGGCATGCTCGCTCTCCAGGGGCCCCCTTCCCAGCACATGATAAAACTTCATAGGGTCGAGTGTCTCTTTCTGGAGAGTTAGAATGAAATCTGTCCAGTGATATTCCATGAACAAATCCCCACCACCACTCCCTGACTCTGTATTCCCCGTCAGATATTTTCCCATAGGTATTAGAAGGAAGGTTCTGCATAGAGAAATCAAAAAGAAACAAATAGTCAAGCAAAGGTCTCTAGGAAAAAAGGAAGAAAGGAAGGAAAGAAGGAAGGGAGGAAAGAAGGAAGAAAAAAAAGAAAGAAAGAAAGAAAGAAAGAAAGAAAGAAAGAAAGAAAGAAAGAAAAGAGAAAGAGAAAAAGAAAGAGGAATTTGGGGATTGGGCTCAGCAGGCACTGAATGATGCAGAAGTTGCACTTCGGGCTCTCCCAGGCTGTGAGGACCTCCTCACAGAGAGAGTCATACCCCCAGTGTTCGAGCTCACAGCCTTCTACTTTCATACCTGAATTTCAAGCTCCTTTTTAAATTATTATTTTTTTATTTTTTTAATTATTTTTAATTTTTAAAAGACTTTATTTATTCATGAGACACAGAGAGAGAGAGGCAGAGACACAGGCAGAGGGAGAAGCAGGCTCCATGCAGGGAGCCCGATGTGGGACTCGATCCCCGGACCCGGGATCATGCCCTGGGCCCAAGGCAGGCGCTAAACCGCTGAGCCACCCAGGGATCCCCTCATCCTCCTCTAAAAACCTGGGGGGAATAATTGTAAATTAGTAACTGACGTTCTTATGGAGTCTCACATTATAAAACACTTTAAATCATTGATCTCCGCCGATACAGCAGTGCTGTATAGTGAGATAGGCAGATGGATAGCAGCGTTTTCTCTTTCTTCTTCCTTCCATTCCATGAGAGGAGAAACCATGGGGGATTGAAACCCAGGGTGCGGGCCGTACCAGGTTCCCACAGGCCTGCCCTTCCCTGCCGCCCCCACTCCTCACCTGGGGTTAACCCAACTAAGGTCTCCCCCCCCCAAAAAAAAAATCCCCCTCCAGGGTGGGAGTGTGGAGTGAGTGCGGAGAAGGCCCTAAACCAGTGGGTGGCCCGTGGCCAGCTTCCTCCCCAGGCCCCCACTGCCTGCCACCTTGAGCTATTGTTCCCAAAGCTGGGCAGAAAATAGCTCACTCCAGGGAATTATTTTTGTCTCTGTTAAACTTCAATCCTGAGCTACTGAAGAGCCTGGCTGCAGAGTTGTTTTTCAGGTCAGGGGGAGCTGAAGTGAGGTATCCGGGAGTGTGGGGGAAGCAGTAGGAGGAGCTCCCCCGACCCCCTGGGCCACCCAAGCCAGGGGCAGAGATGGGCCACAGGCCCCTGGCCTCCTCCCCTAGAAGGCTGCCAGCAGCTGCCTAACCAGCAGCAGCTCCAGCTGATGGAGGGGAGCCTGCCCCGCCAGCTGGAGGGGGGTCCTTCACAGCCCCTTACCTGAGTACAGGCTCTGAGCTGCTCCCTCACTAGCCTTTTCCAGGGATGTTTGCTGCTGCAGGGAAAAAGCAAAGAAGGTTGAGTGAAAGGAGGGGCAATTCTGTTACCTGGTGCGGAGGCGCAGGTGGGCAGCAGGCTCTGGCCTCTGGGCAGCTGGGGCCTGCAGACAGGTGACTGCTGAGGAGGGAAGGGGGTGCTTCCTCTGGAGACCCCGGTGTAGCTCCTCCCTTGCCCTGCAGCACCCCTGAAAGGTGCTCTGTGTAGCCAATCTGTTCCATCTTTGCCCCTGGGTGTCAAAGAAAAACAAGGAAAAGGCAGATGGCCTAGTGGATAGGGCCGGGAGGGGATTACAGTTTGGAGAGAGTTCATGGGTTAGGACAAAGGCAGTTATTTCCTACCACTCTGTGGCTCTGGGGAAGAATCTTCCAGAGAGATTTAGACGTTTTGGCCTGAAACCCTGAAACAAGGTCATCTTCAGTGACAGCTCTGAGGGGAAGGCCAGGCTTGTGTTGTTGCCAGCAGCGAGTGTGGACATTTCGAGGCAGGGTATGGGCTGGCGTGTGCCCACACATGTCGGGGACTTTCCACAGGTGTCCATGGACAAGTTGTTTGTGAGCATTGTGTGTTTGTGGCTGATGCCCTTTCCTTACAGCGATTCCTGGCAACAAGGAAGTGACCTTGTTGACCGGGAGAGAGCAATGAGCCAAGCGGATCAGTGGAGGCAGGTTTGGGGATCGGGTGGCTGTGTAGAGCTCAGCTCTCCCCATGCCCAGCAACCATATCTGGCCACTCTGGACAGATCGGTGCACTCAGTATGGATTGAACTGGTGACATGCAGCTGGGCGCTTCACCTACATTCCGTCTCCCCTTGCCGAACCTTCTGTTCTTTCTTTGGTTTTCTCTCAGAGAACATATATTTTCCTATTGAGCGGGGCTGAGTGTTCCAGAGCGCTCTCCTTTATCTCTGCCTTTCAGCTCAGTTTTGATGGTCCTATTCCTGGGCTAGCGCATTTGCCCCAAAGGAGGATGGGGGGTGGGTGGCTCTGCGTGTGCACCAGCTGGGACTCAAGTGTCTAAAGAAGAGGCCCACTGTTTGCTGACCGTGGGGCCTTTTCCCAATAAACTCGTGGGAGTGGGAGAGAGCCCTATTTTAATTTTCTGCACAGCACTCGAGCTCGATTCAGGGTGGAGTAGGACTCTGTTTGGAGTCTGAAAGTCTTCAGCTTAAATATCATTACAATAATTTACAATTCCTGGTATTCAGGACTCTGGGTTTACCAGAAGAAGTATTCCGTAGAAGGAAGAATGGAATACACTTCCTATGACAATGAGCGTGGCCAGTTGGTTCATCTCTTCCTGGAGGCCTCTCTGGCTCTCCGGCCGTGCAGAACTCCTGCCTCCAGTACACTCTTTCCCTTTTGCCTCTCGGCTTCTGCATGAGTACTGCCTGCCTGGGACCCTCGCTACCCTTCACACCACTGCCATGTTGAACTATGATCCTTCTCGTCTCCGCTCGCAGGCCTCCCCCTGAAGAGCCTTTTCTGCCTCTCCAGCACAAGGCCCGGGGCTCTCCTGCACGCTCTCGGCATGTGCGCTTGCCTGTGTCACAGCATGGACTTGTCCTTCCTGTTTGTCCTCCTTGGTGGACTATAAGCTCCAAGAGCACAGGGTCTCTCCGTTGTGTCTCTGACGTCCAGGACAGGGCTTGCCATGGTGTCGGTACTCAAAGCCAGCCAGGGGTCATCATCAAAAAAGATAAGGCATCCGAAGCCAGAACCAATGCCCAGCATAGTGTGAGGCCAAGAGGAAATGTTAGAGTTCCTTGGCCATCCAGGGGGGGTCCCCCAAGAAGACATCTACACAGAAGGATGCCTGGAATCCCAACAAAGCTGAAGCTCTGGAAAGATCTTTAGGGGCAAATCATTCTAATGGGAAACTGAGGAGCCCCTGGTGTCACCTTGGGGTGCTCCCAAGGCGCTCTGTGCTCTAGAGGGAATGGGAACCTTTCTATTTGGCCCAGGCCCTGAGAACTTCCTGAATATATGGGGAATGTCCACCCTCTCACTAATAAGACAGAGGGGCTCCTCTGGGTAGATCAGCACCTTTGGGACTGGAGCCACCCTACCTGTCTCGGAGGACCCGGGATCCTTCACTGTTTCTGGCCCAGGCCTAACAGTCTATCCCAGCATAAGGGAAAGGCTTTGCAAGGCCCCTGAGAGCTGGGAGCAAACAGGAGTCCGGGCCCAGTGAGCCAGAGCTAGCCCAGTGTCTGGGTTAGGGGCCGCTTTGGTCAGGGCAGCTGCAGCCCTCACTGCCACCTCTGGGCCCCAGCCCCTGGCTTGCCACTTTAGTCTTTCCCTGCACACTGTGCATTCACATGGCAAAGCAGGTGAGGAAGTGCCAACTGCCCTGATGACACACAGGTGGCATCACAGGGCCACTGAGCTTCAGGACCCACTAGGAGAGAACAACCAGGTGACAGATGCTTGACCAGCCCTAAGGGACAGAAGAGGTAGGAGAAGGATGGCACTGTGGGACAGAGAGAGAGGAAGGGAAGGGTGATGGGCCGAAGGGCTTGATAATTGGTGGCATCTGAGGAGCCGCGGGTCCTTGCAGAGGAAAAACGCAGATGTGTAGCTCGGCTTCTCGGCTTGCAGGGGAGAGGTGGGAATGATCTATTTTTCCCCACTCTGAACGGCCAGATTTTCGGAAGCCACAGCCAAAGGGTGGGATGGTCCACTTTTGCCCAGTTCAGGAGAAATGTGGCATTCTGGACAAAGTTCGTTGGGAGTGGTGGGTTTGGGACCAAGAGCAGGCTTTCTGCCCTCCGTGCACCTCTCTGGAGCCTGTAAGTCTCCTCGTTTTCCAGGCTCTAGACTCTCCAGTGACTGTCCCCACAGCAGTTCCAGCTCCAATGAGCACAAGCTTACATCAAACTGCAGTATGCCAGGCGCCAGGCACCGTGCTGAGTGCTGCGCAGAGAAGCTGGTCCCTGCAACAGCCCCGTCACCCAGGTGCTCTGGTGGCCTCATTTGTCAAGGAGGATGCAGGAATGGGCTTTGGGGAAGCTGGATGGTAGTCAGATTGCCAAGGGTGTCAGGCTGGCCAGGTTGGTTGGGGACATAAGCAAGGGATCTGATGCTAAGAATCCTGAGTATCTCTGAGCTGGGGGGGCCTGGGGCCTGGGTACTGACCTTTCGCACAGTGCAGGAAGACTCTGCGTGATGCAAAGACTGCATTGGTCCCAGAGGGAAATGAGGAAAAGAAGCCTGGCCAGGGGCCCACCCCAGGGTGGACTGGCATAGGGTGGGCCCCAAAGGCATCTGTCTGGTCAGGGGTGGACTCAGGCCTACTTGGACTTGGGCTGGGGGCCCAGCAGTAAGAGATAATTAGTCGGGGTAGAGGTCTGCAGAGACTGGACTTGGGACTGTCTCTGGAGGGAGAAGCTTTCTCCTATTGTCCTGAGGCCATTATTGCTGTTGCTTTAAATCCCATTTAGCCATCAGCTACATTAGCCATAGTAGGAGTTCAGGTCTCCCCAGAAGAGGGCTAGAGCCACTTGCCCTATATTCTTGGTATTCTCCATGGGGGCGGCTCCAATTTCTATCCCTTGGTCTTCAAGTCAGTGGACCAAGAGTCTCCTTGTCCCATCAACTTTGGCCTGGAGCAGACGATACCCCAGGGAAGTACTCCCACCCTAGCATCCCAGGAGAGCCTCCCAGAGTAGGGAGACAGCAGCCTAGGCACATCCCACTTCCCTCTAACATATTCCCATACTGCCTTGAGTCCTGGTCCATTTTTTCGGGCTGTGGAGGCCAGAGCCAAGAGCTGGAGCTGGTTGGGCAAGAACAGGTGGGTAAGCTTCACCCACTTTGTCCCTCTGTGTTGCTTGTCAGGATGGCATCAGTGTTGGGTAGCTCCACTGCAAGCAATGTCAGGGCCTCCTCTGTGGCTTCCCACAGCTCCCTTCCTTCAAAGGATGACATCCAACCTTCCTCCCATGGCCCATTTCTGTCCCACACCACCCTGACCCCCTGGAAGCTGCCCAGGCTGATGATGAAAGGTCTCAGAACTTGCCCAGGGTGGAGGTGGAGAAACACTTGGCCTCACTTGTGGCCTTGGGATGAGTCACTCCCTCTCTAATGGCCTCAGTTTCTATGCTCTGAAACCAGAGAGATTGGGCTGCAGCATATGAAGGGGCCGGTTCCTTATGCTTCACCAGACACTGTCACTGCCCACACTTTCCAGCAGTGACAGGGCCTGGCCTGCTTGCTACCTGGAGAGCCGTAATCAACCCAGAAATCTTGTTGACAAAGCTAAGGGCAGAGTTTCCACTGGAAAAAAGCAGCTTGCAGGAATAATTGTTGTTGATAAGAAGTGGAAATATATCTCAGTAAGCTATGTTTCTCCAGCCCCACTGTCTGGGGCCCTGTGGGTTCCTCCCTCTGGGTTCTGCTCAACTCCTGGAAGCTGCCAGTGCTCCCAAGGGTAACAGGACAGTCAGCTAAGAAAGAGTCTTGGTGAATGGCCTTGGGAGTGGAGCCGATAGGATGGTTTCGGGAGTGGCCCACTAACCCTTGATCCTATATGGGATGGCAGTCCATGACCTTTATCGGGTTCTCGAAGGTGATGTATATTCCTCAAAGGTTTAATTAAGAAGCACTTTCAGGAGCACCTGGGTGGCTCAGTCAGTTGAGTGTCTGACTCTTGGTTTCAGCTCAGGTCATGATCCCAGGGTCATGGGATCGAGCCCTGTGTCAGGCTCCATCAGCAGGGAATCTGCTTGACTCTCTCTCCCTCTACCTCTGCCACTACCCCCTCCTCAAATAAATAAGTAAATCTTTAAAAATATAAATAAGAAGTACCTTCAGGGTAAATTCTTTCCTACAACTGCTGAGTCATCAGTCACTTAATTTCCCATTGTTCGGTCAGTCGTTCAGTGGTTTAGGATGCTTTGCCTGTGTTCTTAGTGCTGCGGTGCTGGGGGCCAGCCTCCCCTGGACACCGCTGAGCTAAAGCCGGAGGAGGCAGGCGGGCTTGGGGGAGCTTATGCAGCTACTCACACTCTCCTACAGAGCCCTTGCCTTGCCCTGGAGGCTGTTCTCTCCAGGCGAAGGCCACGGAGGCAGACGCTGCATTCGCCCCCTTAATTACTGCCCTTGTGGGAGTCATGGTCATACCTGGGAAGTTCAGGAGGTCTGAGCCAACGTTAAGTGTAGCCCCCGGTATCTTCTCTGCTTCTCTCCTGCAACCTCACTTACATTATAAACGTCATAAAGTTTTCTACTTTTTATAACAGTTTCCCAGCCGGTGAGGAATGGGCCCTGGTCTAATCTGCACGGTGGCACCATGTGGTGGTCCCGCCAACCCTTCCTGCAGAAACTCTGTGGGAATGGCCTAGTAACTTCAACTTACGGCCACCTTAGATGGCTGTAAAGGGCTGGTCTCAGCGATGGAAAGCTACAGGGTCTATTTCATCTGTGCATAGTGAAGAACTTTCTAAGCATACAGCCATCCAAAGAACGTGGATTGCCATGGGAGATAGTTCTCCATCAGGAAAAATACTCAAGTACAAGTTGGAGTATTATAGAGGGGAACTTAAGATGGTTGGACTGGGTAGAGTTTCCTTCCAGTCTTGAGATGTCTGAGGTGACGGATGTCTATTGGGTTTTACTTTGGACATTAGAGTCTGCAGAACATGATTTCCAACCATTCTCACTGTAATTGTGTGTGTGTGTGTGTGTGTGTGTGTGTGTGTGTAGGGCTTGGGGACACAATGAAGCAAGAAATAGTTTGGACACAAGTTCTGTTTATACAATATACTTTTCCTCTCCCCTTTCCCTCTTTTTCACTCTGTTCCCCCTCAGCTCCTTCTGGGAGGTGATGCTGAGACTGTTCTGGAAACAAACAAACAAAAAAAAATGTGGATACATGTTGAGGATGGTGGGAAGGAAGAAAAGGCATCACCTTAGCTGGCCGTGGCATTGCTCTACCTGAGTTATGCTAGAATAAAGAGATGACCAGAAGTGAGGCAGGTCCTATCGCGTTCAGCACCCTGTGGACAGAGCTGAAAGATGATGAAGTAAAAAACACCAAGGAAAGGGTGTGCATGCACAAGCTCGTGTATAGCATGGCTGGCACACGCACAGGCCCATTTACTCCAGAGAGTACTACTCCCACATGTGGTTCGCTCTGTGTGTGCTGATTTCAGGAAGAAGAATTTTCTTTCCCTTTTCTGGGAAATCACTTAGCTTTCCAATTCTTTCTAGAAGGAGGGGGAGCTCTGAGCCAATGTCAACAATTAGAAAGCTCGGTTTTGATGACTCCAGGCCTAGCTTGGTGAGCAAGAGCCCCTCTCCTGGGCTCCCCTTCTCCGTGGGGCCCAAGAGGGGCCCCACCACTCAGGCCCTCCCTGGTCCTTAGCATCTGAGGGTGAGTGAACCTCACCTGTACTAGCATGGTGCTGGGGCCCAACGGGTTCCAGAGGGGGTCGAAGAGGAAGCTCAGTGAGTGGTCGTATGGCCTCATTGTGATGGGAAATCCAGCCTTGGAGCTGCACACCTTCAGGGCTGGAAAACACTTTAGAGGTCAGACCTCTTGTCCACGGCTTATCGGATATTTCAGGGTCATAGCTTTATCGCCCTCAGGACTCCGAGGAGGGTTCAGTGAGTGTGGTGGGGTTAAAGAGCCCAGCGGCACTTTGATCCTTGTCTTCCCTGGCTCTGCCCAGCACACCCTGCAGCCACCACCCCGAGAGACTGTTCTGGGCGAGCCTGCCTGGGGATGCCCATTTAGCAAAAGCCCTGGAAGAAGGGGTACGTGTTGTGTGAGCTAACAGACAGACAAGTAGGAGGGGCAGTGGTTGTGGCTTCAATGACTGGAAGGAAACACGTTATCTCCTCACTTCTTGCTAAGGCAAGGTCAGGACTGGGTCACGCTCAGGCAGGGGTTTTGATGTGGGATGCAGTCCCCAGGGGAATGGAAGCCAGGGGCTTTCTGCAGAGTTGAGCTCCTCACCCCACGTCTCCAAGGCTCAGTGCCAGGGGTTTGGGTATTTCTAAAGCAGGGCAGGAGGGGGTTGCTCTGGGGACAGTCCCAGCAGAAGTAATAGGACGTTCTGTGTACTCAGAACATGAATTGTAAGGAGGGGTGGGGGTTGTGTGATGTGGCAAAGGGGGGTGGCAGTAAGCACTTTTTTTCCACTTGTCCTTTTCCTACCCTGTGCCTTTGCCCCACTTTCCATGCACATGAACTTCAGGCTAAATCTAGGTTAATCTCTCCTGAAAGGACCATCCAGTAGTGCACAGTCGCGTGGGGAGGAGGGGCTAGTCTGCTGAATGGGGTTTGCCCAGTAAGAGGGGCTGACTGGCAGGAAGGGGATCCTGGCTCATGCGTGCCATCCTCTGACTCCGGGAGCCGTGGAAGGAGAAGAGCCATGACGTGCTTCCATCATGACCAGGGGATTGTTCTCTTCCTTGCTCCCTGACTTAGGGGAAGCGGAGGGCATGCAGCGCTCCGGGCTGGGGAGAGGACGAAGCCCTCTCCCTTAGGAAAGGCAGCAGAGGGGGGACTCAGGGACCAGCTGCCTAAGTTCAAAGCCAGGCTCCAGAGACAGCCCACGTCCCTGTGCCTTAGTTTCCCCATGGCTGAAACAAGAATGATAGCAGGGCCCGCCTGCTGAGGTTGTCCTGAGGCTCGAATGAGTGAGCATCCCGGAGAGCTCGGAGCAGGGCTCAGCACAGAGTACGGCGTGGCGGCTGGTGACTGTCGCTGGAGCGGGAGGGGTCAGCAGGAGTCGGGGGAAGCATCTGGGCAGGGAGCTCAGTTTGTCCTTGTTTGGCCCCTGGCCCCACCACTTGGCGGGCCATGGCACCCTGGGCAAGTCACTCAAAGTAGTCTGGACCTCGGCTTTGCCGTCTGGAAAGTGGGACTGCTCCCCACCTCACAGGATTGCCATGAGGCTTCTGTCGGCGGTACGTATAGCGCCTGGCGGCCTGGCACATGGTAGATACTCCGGACACGCTTTTCTTTTTTTTTTTTTAGATTTTATTTATTTATTCATGAGATACATACACAGAGAGAGGCAGAGACACAGGCAGAGGGGGGAGCAGGCTCCATGCGGGGAGCCCGATGCGGGACTCGATCCCGGGACCCCAGGATCACAACCTGAGCTGAAGGCAGATGCTCAGCTACTGAGCCCCCCAGGCGCCCCAAGACACTCTTTTCTTAAGCTCAAGGGTGGCAGTCTACCTGGATCTCCAGTCTGATGTGAAAACCTTAGGGGTTGAAGGCAGGAAAGCAGTGGTCCTTTCTTTTTTTTTTTTTTTTTAAATTTTATTTATTTATTCATGAGAGGCACAGAGAGAGAGGCAGAGACACAGGCAGAGGGGGGAGCACGCTCCCTGCGGGGAGCCCGACGCAGGACTCGATCCCGGACCCCAGGACCACACCCTGAGCCGAAGGCAGATGCTCAGCCACTGAGCCCCCCAGGCGCCCCAGCAGTGGTCCCTTCTGTACCGGCTCAGCCCTCACCTCAGCCCCCGAGGAGCGCAGGGAGTCTGGGGATCCATAAGGCCGCGGCCGGAGCCCAGCGGAGTGGTCAGCTGCGGGCTGTGGGCAAGACCAGCAGGGGGAGCAAAGGAGGGCCTGGCTTGGGGGTAAGTGACAACGTGTCTGTCTCCACCAGGTGGGCCTCCGGCCACCCACGGCCCTTGGGAGCAGGCCAGCCCGGCTCAGGTTGTTTCTGCTCATTGACCCCCCACCCCGGGCATATTCCCTGGATGTTCCTTGGGGGCTGGCTCGGTGGGCTGACAGTCCCAGGGCCCACGTCTCGGAATTGCCTTGGGCCCTTCCCTTCCCTGCTGGTGGGGGCCTCGGGGAGGCAGAGAAACAAAGGCTGGGGGTCTGGACCTTCCCTGTCTGGGGTTTGGCTTAAAGGCCTTCGCCAGGGTTGGGTCAGGCACCTCCTGCTGGCATCGGGGGAGGGAGGAAGCGCACCTGTGTGTGTGTGTGTGTGTGTGTGTGTGTGTGGCCTGTCTGTCTCCTCGGTAGACAAGCAGGCTGGGTGTGGGTAGGAGTGGGAAGGGTGACTTTCGGGCAGCCCCACCTCAGTGACCCAGCATCTACTACCACATGGCCTCTGGGCCCAGAGTCAGCCCACCTCGAGCCTCTGCTGAGGCCGGGGGCGTGGAGCCGGCTCAGGAAGAGCTAAAAGTGGCAGAAAACATCCTGTTTGAAAGCAGTGAGTTGCTGTATTTAACCCCCTGCAGCCCTTGCTCCGCCCACACCCGGTCTGCAGGGACAGGGATCCCAAGCACCTGTCATTTTTTTTTTCGGTTAAGATTTCATTTATTTATTCATGAGAGAGAGAAAGAGAGAGGCAGAGACACAGGCAGAGGGAGAAGCAGGCTCCACGCAGGGAGCCTGATGTGGGACTCCGTCCCGGGTCTCCAGGATCACACCCCAGGCCACAGGCAGTGCTAAGCCACAAAGCCACCCAGGGATCCCCCCAAACACCTGTCTTTGAGGCTGTCCCAAGAGGCCAGACCCTGAGGTGTCTCTGCAGTACTAGCTGGGGGCGGGGGGGTCCGGGGGGGTCCTTTCCCGGCAATGTGCCAGGCCGCCCTCTGGCTCTGCTCCCCACTGAACATCCCTCAAATCTTGGGGGGGGTGATGATGCCATGGGAGCAGCAGGACTCCCTCAGGAAGAAAGCCCTCCCTCCCTCCAACCCCCTCTGCGTGAAAGAAACAGGGGCACCCACAGCAGGGTGTTGGAGGCTCCTTCCATTTGCCACGTGCTGGGTGCTGCCCCCCACCCGTCCCCGCTGCTCCTCGCTACTCCCTGCCCCAAGGGAGGGCCGGTCCCGGCTGCTGCCTGGCTCCCACGCCCTCACCCCTGCCGGTGACGACTTGGCACCCTGACCTGGAGACTAAAGTCTCTGGAAGGAACCCCGCCTGCTGCTTCCCGGGCTCGTAGAGGACTGGCTGTGAGGGCAGTGTGAGCTGCGGGTAAAGTGTTTCCCTTGTTCCTTCCAGAGGCCTTTTGGTTGGACGCGTCTGTGACCTCCCAGAAGGGCACCCCTGGGCTCAACTGACCTGCCCCCCTGCTCCTTCAGGTGGGTCTTTCCTCATCAGCCACAGCTTCCCTGGCCTTCTGTTGGCCGCGCAGGTGCCGCAGGAGGGAGGGGTCAAGGGGAGGGAGAGAGCGCTACCCCTGCCCCGGGCTTTGCAAATGCGGGTTAGGCCCTGTGTCAGCAGAACCTGTGGTGCCCAGAGCCAGCTGAGACCCAGAGCCAGCTGCAGGCGGGCGGGGTGGGGGCGCAGAAGGGAGGGGCTCGCCGACTCCCAGGCCGGGGCCCCAGGGGACTGTCTAGCCTGGTGATGTTTCCTGCCCAGCTCCAGTCTTCTCTTTCTCTCTCCGGCTCCCCACAGTCTCTGCCTACCATTCCTGGGACGGTCAGCTGTCAGGCCATATGTGCCTGGGCCTCTTTTCTGCCTCTAAACTCTAGGCCTGGGCCCTGGTTCCGTGGTAGCAGCAAATAACCCCAAGCGGGGCTAAGTTTTCTCTCAACTCCCCTGAAACGGTCCTGTTTTCTGTGGGCCTCTGGCTGCTGGGTCCAGCCTTCTGTCCGGCCTGACCAGGGCCCGGGCCTCTACCCCTGGCCAGCAGCCCTCCTGATGTCAAGCTCGCCCAGTGGCAGGACAGCACTGTTGCCGTGCTGGGGTGTCCTGTTGCTCCAACTCTCCTGCATCATGACATCTCCAGTGTGCCATGTGATGATGCACACTTGTTGGACTGATTCAACTGGTATTCCCCCCACGCCCACATTTGATTTCTCTTTTTTCCACCAAATCCACCAGATGTTTGGTCGCCTGGATGACACAGACTCTGTAGCAACCTCATGATGATTGAGAGTTGCAACATCTCAGCTGACCTGGGGTTAAGCCACAAGCATCCTAGACAGTTTCTCCTATTGCCCCACGATGGTATTGGGCCTCTGGGATCCCTGCCCACAGCCTGGACTTGGGATGGGCTACAGGGACAATGTTGACAAACCCACAGGCGCTTTTTCTTCTATTTTTAATTGTCTAACAATTGTGCAATGTTGTATATACACAGACGGGCATATAAAACATAACATCGTGTTTTAATAATAATAATAATAAATAAAAATAAGACGATACCATATACCCACCACTCGAAGAAATAGAATATAGTTACTACATAAGACTTCTGCGTACCTGTCCCCCATCTCAGTCCCTCAAAAGTTTCTGTTAATCATTCCTTTCTTTTTTTTTTTTTTAAGTCTCTCTCTCTGAATGTGTATATATATAAACATTGCAGTTGAACAAGTATCAGTCTAGCTGTGATGGGGACGGCAATAGTGTCACTATTAGTGCATTACAGTTCCCAGGAAAAGAAAAGCTGAGAGAGGCAGTTCAGGGAGCTACAGCCATCTGTGATCAGGGTTCCCTCTATCACCTCTATCCTTATCTGTCCTACTTTCTTCCTTTGGCTTGAAGCTTTTTGTGAAATTTTTAAAAATTAGGTATTCGCTTTGTGTATTTTGTAATCATAGTTGCTAGAGATACCTCAAGCGGTGGGCTTCTCGGGGCCTCGTTTATAAAGAGAGAGATAGTAACAGCACTTGTCTCTTTGGGTGATACGAAGAGTAAATGGGATAAGACACTAAGGGGCTTTGGTTTGCCAAACCTCAGCTCAGAGGTTACGTTGGAAAGAAGCTCAGAGCCTCTCCCAAGGGCCCCCCTGGAATCTCCCTCTCTCACCTCGGGGCAGGAGAACACGGCACTGGCTCATAACTGGCTTTCTGTCTTGTGTTTCTTCTGCCCCGAGGGACCCTCCTGCCCTGGGGCCAAGGGGCCACTTAACCCTGCAATGGCCCTTGTGAGGACCCAGAGAAAAGTGGGAGGCAGCAGGCTCTGAAGCATTTTAGGGAGGCCCGAGGAGCTCTGGGCCTGACATCGTGAAGCCGAGGGCTCAATTTGTCTACTGGAAGAGTTAAGTCAGCTGCTTCCTGAGAAGGGCTCCCCAAAGCTATTAGATTTTGTTCCCTCTCTCTTTTCTGTCTCCTCAAGTATGAAATCCATCTCTGGATGCTAATGCCTATTTATACAAGCCATCTCTGAAAGCCAAATTAGTTAATTGTATATGACTCACCTTATTCAGAAGGATGTTCAAATCAATGTGTTAAGTTTATACTGGGAGGGGGGGCACAAAGAAGAGGCAACAAGATTTTGATTGCCTTGGTGCCAGGACAGCAGGGACACAGGCCTGTCACTGCTGACCTGTGTGGCTGCGAGGCACTGGGAAGGAAAGAGGCCTCTGCCCTGCTGCGGTTCTGCTACGGAGATGAGCCAATGCTGGTGGTAGGCGTATGTTCACTCATGTAATCCTTCCTCACACCCTGTAAAGAAAACGCCATTCTTCGGGTGAGGGTGGTAGGGCACAGACAGGCTAAACACGTCACCCAAAGTAGCGTGGTAGGCGGCAGGTGCAGCCTGTGAACCCAAACCCTACCATAGAGCCGCTCCACCGCCGGGCCACCGAAGGTCTCTCCAGACTTGGGTTAGGGAGCCCTGCTTCTGCTCCCCATGGAGTCACGAGGTGAGGGCGCCCAAGAAATCCTGCTCAGGCCTGGGACCTGGGGAGCTGCCCAGCCTCGCCGAGCTTCGGGCACATGGGGGTGGGGGCGCGAAGGATGCTAGCCAGCCCTGGCACTGACTCCAGTGCTGGCCTCGGCCTGCCTGCCATTCTTACAGGGATGGAGGCGACGGCAGCCAGCACTTCCTTGCCTGACCCTGGCGATTTTGACCGGAACGTGCCCCGAATCTGCGGGGTGTGCGGAGACCGAGCCACAGGCTTTCACTTCAACGCTATGACCTGTGAAGGCTGCAAAGGCTTCTTCAGGTGAGTCCTCCCCAAGGGCAAGGGGAAGCAGAGGAAGCAAGGTTTCCCATGAAGACAACCCCTGCATCTCCCGTGTCTCCTTCCTTCCCATGCCCATGGAACATGCCAGCTCTTCCCCACCCTGGGAGTGACAGGGTCTTGGTGAGATCATCTCCCTCCTCCCTTCCCCTCAGCTCCAGCTCTGGCCTCTGCCCCTCTCAGAGATGATGTTTCCGAGGTTGTTGCCTACGTGCCCGTCTTTCCATTACGCCTTGGACCCACGGCCCCCTATCGGAACCTGTGTGTCTGTCCTTCTGGAGTGAACCTCTGAACAGATTGATGATCAGAGGCATGTCCTTGGGAAAACCCCAGAACTTGGCTTCGGAGCTTGTCCTCTGATCCAAATCAAACCATTCCTTGGAACAAGGGAAACTGCACCCTGGCTGGATCTCCATTCTTGATCTGCGCCCATATCTTCACCCGTGGCTTGCTGTCCCGGGTTAGAAAGCTCAGGCAATGTCAGCAAAGTGCCAGCATTCCTGTTCAGTCAGGGCCAGTTTCTCTGCCGGCTGCCTCCTCTTTTCTCCAATGAGCCCAGTGTCACAAGTATGAACAGTATGGGGAAAGTACTGGAAAGGCTGGACGCAGGGTGTGCCCATCCAAAGCCAGGAAGGGAGGATGGGAGAGTGATGAATTGCAATACAGGACTGGGAACCATGAGAAACGTGGGCTTGGCATATATTGGAGAGAGAGCAAGAGGGAGGATTGTGGAAAAACTTATCAAAAAGAGTGCTTCTGTATAATAGTCTTAATTGGAGGTGGATAAAAAAAAAGAACAGGGCTTTGGCCACCAAGAGAGGAAAGAGTGAACCAAGTCCAGGACAGGGATGCTGAGGTCGGCCTCATTCTCTGAACCGAAGGGCTCACCCAGTGGCTTTGAGGGCAGAGTGAATCAGAGCCTGGGACTTGTACGATGCCCGCCCCCCCCCCCCAACTCCGGGACTCGTGGGCCATCTATGAACACAGCCCGCAACCCACCTGCCCTCTGTCCCGGGAATCAGCAGGCCTAGAGTTTCATTGCCTTGAGCAATCGCTGGGCAGCGGGGTTTCTGTGGGTGCTAATTGACTGGCCTGGCGCGGGTTGCCCGCTTGGCTTCCTGGCAGGCTGCTCCCCAGCTTGGGGAACCAGACTGGCAGCATCGCTGGCTCAAGATCCTGTTGCCACGTCTCTCATTCCTGGGCACTTCCTGCAGAGTGGGCCTTCCAGAGCCCAGGTGCCACCTGGACCCTTTTCTGCAGGTAGAGAAGGGGGGTGGGTACACCCATGAGGGCTGCTTCTTATCATAAAAGGAGTCAGAAATGTGTGGGCTAGGGAGCTGACCGTGCCATTGTATGTCCTTGCTCAAATCTTTCAACTTCTCTGTTTCAGTCACCTCAACTAAGCACATGAGTTTGATATCTGACCCCTTTCATACATATATAGTATTAATCTGAGGATTGATGAGATGACATGTATAAAAGTGCCTTAAAAGACATAAAGTAGGGATCCCCAGGTGGCTCAGCGGTTTGGAGCCTGCCTTCGGCCCAGGGTGTGATCCTGGAGTCCTGGGATCAAATCCCACATCGGGCTTCCTGCTAGAGCCTTCTTCTCCCTCTACCTGTGTCTCTGCCTCTCTCATATGTGTCTCTCATGAATAAATAAATAAAATCTTAAAAAAAAAGACATAAAGTATAGGGGTGCCTAGGTGGCATAGTTGGTTAAGTGACCAACACTTGGTTTTGGATCAGGTTCTGATCTCAGGGTCATGAGATTCAAGCCCTGCATCAGGCTCAGCGCTCAGCACAGTCTGCTTAAGACTCTCTCTCCCTCTTCCTGTGCCCCTCTTCTCTCTCTCTCTCTTAGATAAATAAATCTTTTTTAAAAAGACATAAAGTACAATATGTTATTTTCAAGCTTGATGGGTCAATACTTATGTCCTTAATGGGACACTGCCCTAAGAAAATAAACACAAGTGTCTCCAGCCATCGCTCTTCTTTTGTTTTTTCTTTCACACACTCACTCACCAGATCTTAATGAACATCTGTGATCAAGGCACTGGGCTAAGAGCTGGCAATATGATGACTCTCACCAAAGGCCCTATGTCACCAGTCTGCAACCCAAAGGTCTCCAACAGTTCTTGGGGCTGTTTGGTTAATCCAGAGACTCATGCCCCCAATTCCCTTTTTCCAGGCCACCTATCCATGGGGTTCAGCTCTGGGAGATGGAACTCTTAGGTGGCTGCTTATGGGGTAATGACATATTGGAAGTCAGTTCCTCAAGAGTGGCTCCAATCCCCATGCACCTGTGCTTCCTGCCCTTGGACACACTACTAGGCCCCGAATCCTTGAGACAGGACCATGTTAGGCATCTGGGTGGAGAGAGGACAGGTTCCCTTATGCCCAGGGTCAGGTGTGGGAAATGGCCAAATGGACAGGGACCGTATGTTTGCACATCCATGTCACCACAGTGTGGCTCTGATGCCTGTGGTCACATTATGCTGTCACTCACCCTCAGCCCCTCCTTCCAACAACCCCTACATGAAAGTGCTGGCATTATGGGCAGCCTGCTATTTGTCTTGTTACCCTGTCCTTATCCACCTTATATCTTTCCTGTCCCTGCCTTGATGACTGGGCCAGGCTGCACTTTCTGAAAAGTCAACATCTCTTATTGTTTGTCTTGATCTTGTTTGATAAACACACACACACACACACACACACACACACTGATTGATCTTCATTATTTCAGGGATTCTGTATTTGCAAACTTGCCCACCTACTAAAATTTCCTTATAATCCCCACATCAATGCTTGCAGCATTTCTGTGGTCATTTCTGGACAAGCTCAGAGTGATGAAAAATTCAAGTCCCCTGGTGCACACATTCCCAGGCAAGACGGAACAAGGTGATATTCCGCCTCCTTGTTTCAGCTGTCATGCTACAAAAGAGTGTCCTTTTCATGGGCTGTCTAGAGCCACAGTTTTTGTGGTTTTTTGCTTTCTGATGGTTATCTCACTAAGACGGCCCTAAGCATGGTGCCGAAGTGCTGTTGAGTGCTCTTAAGCACAAGGAAGCTTCAACGTGCTTTGTAGAGAAAACCTGTGCTTAAGAAGCTTCTTTCAGACATGAGCTATAGTGCTATTGGCCAAGTTCAGTGTTCATGAATCAACAACGTATATTACATAAGGCATCTTTAAATGGAAAACACACATGAAACAAGGTTATGTATTGCTTGATTGATGAAAATGTTGTGACCAGAGGCTCGCAGGAGGCTAACCCTGGGAACAGTGGTTCCGGATGTGTTAGTTCTGTGTTCATGTTGACTTCACAGAACCAATGTGCCAATGAGAGGAATCCACTAAATATACACACTTGCTCCTCTTTTCTCCCCAATTGCCCTTCTTCTCCTTTGCTTCAACCAAATTCTATTCAGTGTTTTTCTGTTTTAGTCTAGTTCAAATAGAACCCTCTTGTCCCTTCTGTCTGTTTGCGAAACCCTGATCCCAGGAAGAAAGGTCTATACCGGTGGGAGGTACCTTCTCTGTCAGACTCCGCAACCTTAGAAACACAAAGATAAGTTCAACCATGCCCTTGCTCTCAGGGAGCTCACTCAGCCCTTTCATGGTCATTCTCAAGGAAAAAGCATCCCTTCATGCTGAGTCACGGATGATTTTCCCAGCCCTGGGGACCAGTAATCCCATTTGACCATTCATTGTTTGGTTTGACTTCGAAGAGAGTCAAACTAACCTGCCTGAGGATCTACTTGTGGTCATCCCAGCAGATCCAAAACTCATAATCAAACCAAAATGGGATTAGGAAGGTTGGACAGAGACCAGGTTCTATTGATCTATGATCAGAAATTAGAGACCATCATGGGCCAATTCCTCCTATAAGTTATTTCATGCTCTTTCTGCCTCCTGCTTCTCTGGAATAGATGGACATCCTCAGGGAAAAAATGATATTTCCAGTGTGAATAAAACATTGGCATAGGCAGGCTTGTAAAAGGCTATGTGTCCTGGTTATGTTAACACCAGCACATAAGGGCCAGAGGGGAGAAGTATGTAGGTCTACTACAAAGTGGATAGTGGGGTGATCTATGGATGTGAATGAATCTCGGGTCATGGGTGGCTTAGTCCAGGCTCTAATATAAAGGGAAAGGTATAAAGGACAGAGAAGAAAATAAGAGGGACCTCTCTGATGAAGAGAGTGAAGATTGAAGAGGTGGTCCTGGAAGGCAGGATTGAGAAACAGATCTAGCGTTTGCCTCTTCTGCGTGTCTTCTCCCTGCCTGTTGATACCTCCTTCATCCAGACCCTGAAGCCGTGCACTGCAAACATCAAGCCAACAAATACAGTGTGGAGAAATGCTTTCTCGTTTGCTGGCCCCGAGGCTCTCAGGGACCTCATTAACTATGAGTTCTGTGGAGTGCAGGGGACAAAAGGGAGGCTGGTAAGGATCTGGGAACAGGAGGAATGTCCTGGCTTTCAGGAAGGCCTGATACTTCAGGAGCCGTGATGTGAAGGGGAGCAGAGAAATGGGGGAGATGTCCAACGACTTCAGACTCCAAGTGCTCACCAGCACTGGAGGAAACAGAGAGGAGAGAGGAGGAGCTGCCCAGGGCATTCTATGGGCACAAGTAAATGAGTCACCACGAAGTCAGTGTTGCTGGAGAAAACTTTGTCCATTCAGCTTGGCAGCCGGCCCCCTTCCGTGGCAGCTCAAGGCTGTGAATGAAAGAGAACAAGGAAGGTTATCTGTGGATGGGCCCAGAGGAGTTTTGGAGGCTTGAGCAGAGGAGGCCAGAATATTTGAATAGGAAATGTCACTGGGGTTGTCAAGAAAGGTAGCTGCAAGCGTGTGAAGAAGGTCTTCTGTATCTTTGGGAACTCAGCACTTTCAGCAGGGCTCACTGGTGTGAAGTCACTCTCAGCACACCTAGGGGGTCCTCTCTGTGCTATGGCATTATAGGGCCAGCAGAGAGGACCACCAGGGCTTACCCCACACTCCCAAACCACCCATCTCAGGGACTGCTTCTATCCCAATGGCTTTGTCCTAGAGGAGACCTTCAAGCAGCCTCTGCTGCATGCTCTTGGATTTTTTTTTTTTCTTTAATTTACTTGGGAGAGAGCAAGCTCACAAGAGAGCACAAGTAGGGGACAGAGGGAGGAAAGGGCAGAGGAAGAGGGAAAAGCAGGTTCCTCGCCGAGCAGGAAACCTGACGCAGGGCTCGATCCCAGGACCCTGGAATCATGACCTGAGCTGCAGGCCGACACTTAACTGACCGAGTCACCCAGGTGCCCTGGACTTTAGGGGGCATGTTTGGACTGCTGCTCTGGCTTGGATTGGGATATGGTAAATTCATGCTGAGGACCATTATTGGGGAGGAATACCGGAAGCTTTGGAATCAAACAGATCTCAGTTCTGATCCCATCTTCACACTTACTAGCTGTGTGACAAGAAGCAAGTGATCTAACTTCCCAGCGCCTTTCCCTGTCACCTGTAGGGTAGGGATAGAGCCTACCTGCACGGCTACTGGGTGCGTCGGAGGGAATGCCCGAAGTCCTGGCGCAGAGAGCTCTCAGGAGGTGCTCGCTGTATCCTTGTCCTTCCGTAGTGCTTGTGTCTGAGAGCAGAAGTCCTTTTCTCTCCTCTAACACAGAACCTGAATGTGTGTGTAAATAACCCCTGAGTATGGTTTAAAAAGCAGCAGCAAATAAATAGTTCAAAAGGACATCTAAGCGAAGCGTACGTCGTCTCTACCCCATTCTCACGTCCCTACCTCCTCCCGAAGCTGTCGCTGTGACCAGCTCATTGTGTTCACTTCCAAACTCTTTATATAAAAAAGCGTGTGTCTGGGTTCACGTGGTGTGCGCGCACACTCACACCTGCACAGGACGATGGGAGTACACAGTCCTCGCCCTCTTGCATCTTGCTCTGACCTACTACAGAATGTTTGCTCGGTCTAGTTCCCGGGTCCACGTTCTTCCTCTGTCCTTTCCACAGCCCCATCGCTTTGTGCAGATGCACTATGGTGTAACGGACCCTTCTCTTTTGATGAGCATTCAGGCTCCGTCCTCTGCTTCTCCGTACAGGGCTGCAGTGACCACCTTTACGCACGTGCCTTTGGGCCCGTGGACTGATTTATTCGCATGATGAATTCCTGGAAGTAGATTTGCTGCCTTAAAGGCTCCGAGTGTTTTACATGTTGCCAAACTGGCCTCCAAAAAAAAGGCCTCGTGCTCTTTACCATAGTGTTAAAGTAGCTTCCTTTATGGTTGGATTTTAAGCCCCCCCCCCCCCCCGGGGAAGCCCTTGATGCTGCCACATACAAATGTGCCATGTAGGTCCCACCTATCAGACCATGTAGGCCTTTCACAGAAGGCACTCCATCAGGCTCTGGTATCCAGATACTCAGAGTGGCAGTGGAGACAAAGCCAGAGCTGGCACTGGGCCCCAGGCTTGGGTTTTATAAGGTGTGTCTCTGACGATAGGGCCACCTACCCAGGCTGGAGACCCTGGCCCCAGGCACTTCATGCTTCTGTGAATAGCCTGTCTGTCATGTTTTGATGAATTGGTCAATGTCCTCTCTCACCCCTGACTTTCTAGAAACTGTGTTTATATTTAGTCCGGTTGCACCACCCCAACCCCTCCTTCCTGAGCTGGGATATAATTGCCAACCACCCAGAGGATGACAGGGTCCAGGCTCAGAGAGCAGCTAAGGCAATGCGCTCCCATGGAAACTCGCAGCTCTTGTTTCTCAAAACCAAACCAGCTCACAAGCAATTAGCATTGGGAGGAAGGCAGGGCATGGGGTGTGGATCTTCGGGACAAAGCACAGAGCCAGAGCTGGCCCATCTGCCTGCCCTGACTCCTCACGGGCAGAGGCTAGATGACAGCCACATGCGTGGAAGTGCCCCTAGAAGGCGGGAGAATGGGGAAGAACTGGGCCCCAGAGCCCACGGGACCCACAGCCCTGGCAACTATACTGGGCTGGACGCACCTGAAAGCTGGTTTGGGGGAGGACCTGGGTCTGCCTGCTGGAGCTGGTGAGGGAGCTTTCCATCCCCTGAACACTGATCGACACTCCAGAGTGTGACAGCTCTTCGTGCTCGCTAACCTCCATCTCCCTGGGTACAACTCCGGGGTCTTTTCTCTGATTCTGTATCTAGAGGAGCCAAGGAAGAGCTTGGTATAATTAGTATAGTATGAAAAAATTAGTATAATTTTTCATAATAATAATTTAAGAGCTCCATAAATTTACAGGCTGCTTTCTGCATCACTCAAATAGCGTGGAGACGTGTTGCACAGTTGGTGGGCTTTGGGACGAAGTATGGCAAAGGGTGAAGAGCACACACCTGTGTGGCATTCTTACCCTAGATCTGAGCCTTGCTGTGGGGATAGTGTACCTGGCCAGAAGGACTTTTAGCATTTTTTTTCTTCCTTCCTTTCCTCCCCTCCTCTCCCCTCCCTCTCCCTCCCTCCCTCCCTCCCTCCCTTCCTCCCTTTCTTCTCTTTCTCCTCCTCCTCCTTTGCCTCTTAGTATTCATGAGCTCCCTTCCCTTCTGTAACTGCAAAGCTGGAAGCAAGGACACTGGTGTTTTTCCTCCCAGTATTTTCTTTTAAGCCAGCCCTGCATTTTGGGGGATTCCTACCCAACCAACCTCATTGGAGTCCATTCCTGTTGTCAGGCAAAGCTGGGCTGAGTGGCCACCTCCAACTCTTCTATGTGTGGAAGCCTGGGCTGGGCTTCAGATTTACAGTGAGGAAAACAAAAGAAAGGTGGTGAAGTGCCACAACCTCTTTCTGAGCAACCTTGCAGCTGGGGAGATGCCCACCCGTGAGAGTCAGAGACAGGCGCACTAGAGCCCACGGACAGAGCAATAGACGTGGGGGATGCGGGGCTGCCTCCCAGCTGGGGCGTCAGGAAACTCTTGGCCCCCAGCGCAGGATTGGTGGGATGCTCTGGCTCATGTGTCTGGAGGTGCTCCTTTTGGTCCCCAAAGCCCTGGAGAATTCACAGGAAGAGCTCTGAGCCAGACAAGACAGCGGGTGGGAGGATAGGACCGACCCTGAGCTCCTGGGCAGAATGCCTGGTTGTAAAAAAACAAAACAAAACAAAAAACCAACAAAAAAAAAAAGGGAAATGAGAGTTTACTCTGAATTAGAAACTTCTGGCCTTTGAGTAAGTTTAGAGAGTTACGGGCATTCTGGGACCTGAACATTTGTGGTAACAGCCAGAGCCTCAGAAACCATGAGTGGGAAGGAGTAAAGGGGTGAATCAATCTCATGTCCTGTGGTGATGGTAGCCTCTCATTTCGGGGTAGCCAAGGTACCTCCATATTTGCCTGTCCCTCTGGAGAGCGGCAATAGATGGATGGAGGCCCAAGGAGAAAGGCTGTCTGTTTCCATAAAGGTAGACAAAAGCCTGATACAGTCTCTGGGCAGTCACCACAGGGTGGGTGTGGCGTTGGTGGGCTGGACTCTACCCCAATAGCTTTATGTTATCCCACCTTCCCACATAGACCCGTCTACTGGGGTGGGGCGGGGAGTGGGGGTGCCCTTTGGGTCAGGAAACAGGTAACAGGAAAGTGCTGGGGGCCCAGGTCCCAAACCAAGAGCAGCCACCTCATGGGCCTTGAGCTGTTGGCCTGTGGGCTCCATTTCATTGAGCAGCTTGAGTTTCTAGGGATGAGAGCGGTAGGCTCCAACCAAGAAGCCAAAAGCTGAGCCTCACATCTCCAACAGCCAACGGGGGAGCCTTCACTTCTTGCCAAATCACCTCACTGATGAGTTTCCTCCCCTCGGTAGTCTCACCTATAAAACGAGGTGAGACTACGCCAATAGTCTCTTGGGAGTCTGATTGCCTGTGACTGCTGCAGGTCATTTCTATGTTCTCTTCTCCTCCAGCCCATGGGTCAAGTTGGTTTGCTCCCCTTCTGTCCAGGTCAACTGATGAGTATGTTTGCCCTAAACCCCGAATGTCTTCTAGCGAATGTGAACAGTGAAGAAACATAACCAAGAAACATAACTAGTGTGTGACCGGCTCACCTCTGAGAGAGGGAAATGGTTGGGCCTGGGCTTTTACTTAAAGACTTGAGCATCTCCTCGGAAGATGCTGCTGCTCACAGAGAAAGGGATTTTGCTACCATCTTTCCCCAACCAAATCCTGTCACTTGTTCCAGGGCAAAAAAAAAAAAAAAAAAAAAAGTGGGGCCTGCACCTGCTAGGGCTGGGAAGAGTATGAGGAACCTCTAGGACATGGGAAGCTTCCCAAAAGTCCCATGGGGTGCAGTGTTCAAGCTTGCTCATGCACGCATGGGCACACGTGTATGTACACGCGTGCACACGTGTGATTTTACATAGGATACCAGGGGCCCTGGGGGTACCGGCTTCGTAGCTAAGAGCCTGTGGTAGGTCTCTGTCCTGGCAAAGCCCTTGTTTCCTCTGCCTCTCAAAAGGCCAAGGCCAGACCTGAGGTCTCCCACCCACTCATCTGGCCTTTTCTCTCTGGGTGTGTTATCTGGATGCCTCAAGCTATAGTTGGGGCCCTTTCTCCCTTCTCCATGCACCTGCGCACGTGTCTGTCCCTGGACCGGGGATGCTCTAGTCATAGATCTCCAGACTCTGGATGACTTAAAGCCTCCACCAGCGTCCTCACCTCCCCAAGCGGCTCCCTAGAAGCAGTGAGGGCTGCTCTGCAGATTTTCATATTTAAAAAAAGTTTCACTAGGTTAATTCACTCACGTTTCCTGTGTAATTAAAAAAAAAAAAAAAAGAGCGTGGGAAGTAGAGTATCATAAAAGTAAATCAGGGGCGCCAGGCTGGCTCAGTTGGTACAGCAGGTGACTCTTGATCTCAGGGTCATGAATTCAAGCCCCACATTGGGTATAGAGCTCACTTAAAAAAAAAAAAAAATAGAGTCCCATGTCAGGCTCCCTGCGTGGAGCCTGCTTCTCCTTCTGCTGTGTCTCTGCCTCTCTGTCTTTCTGTCTCTCTGTCTCTGTCTCTCAAAAATAAATAAAATCTTTTAAAAAATAAAAAATAAAAGTAATAATAAATAAATCCTTTCAAATCTTAAAAAAAAAAAAAAAAGGAAATCAAAGCAATGATGGGAGCAGAGTAGCAGGGAAAGAAGGAGGAGGCACCCAGAGTGTAGAGGTGGGGAGTGGTGGCTGCTGAGGCGGCCTAGGGCTGGGCCCCACGTCCTCTGTGGGAGACATGGAGACCCAGGCGGTGGGGGGGTTGTGGGCAGGGCTCGGGGGTCCCAGCCCCTGCAGGCAGCCAGGGCTGAGACTGGCAGGTGGGTCACCCGGAGGTGGCATGTGCTCTCTCCCCGGGCAGGCGAAGCATGAAGCGGAAGGCGCTGTTCACTTGTCCCTTTAACGGGGACTGTCGTATCACCAAGGACAACCGCCGCCACTGCCAGGCCTGCCGGCTCAAGCGCTGTGTGGACATCGGCATGATGAAGGAGTGTGAGTGTTCCGGGCCCAGGGCAGGGGTGGCCCGGGAGGGGGACCGTTTGAGCTGCTCTTCGGGCAGCTTTGGCCCCACCGGGCTGCGTGCGGCTCCCCTGGGGCTACAGGCACCCAGAGCCTGGAGCTGGGGCGCTGCGGCCAGGACAGCAGGGTCAGAGGCCCCAAGGGGGTCCTGCGAGCCTCTTGGGGATCTGTGTCACAGAGTCCTGGGAGGGGCCTCACCCTCTCCCGTGTGACCCATCTCCCAGATGGGTCCTCCTCCAGGACGGCGTCACTATTCTCACCTCCCTGTTCCTCGACCTCCCGGGAAAAGGCAAGGCCCAAGGACCCAGGGTTCTTTGGACTTTGGGAGAGTGAGCTGCTGAGGCTGGGGAAGGGCAGGAGTGATGGAGAGAATAAATATGCAGAGCCTGGCTGGCATCGGGTGCCACCCTGCCCCAGCCTTCCAGCCACTCTGGCCCCACGGGCAGATCTGGGGGCTGGAGACCAGGGAAGACCAGGGGGAAAGAGCCTGTGAGGGGGAGCACTGGACTCTAGGATGACCCTCTGGATCCAGATGGAGAGAGAAGGGCGGTCCTATAGGACATCCTGTCCAGCTCTGGGGTCGGAGGAGAGGACGAATGGCAGATTCATTTGTTCCAACCCTCAGTTAAAAACAACCCCTGGACTTTGCATCTGAGCTCTGGTACAGTTACTTGGTAACCAGAACAGCCATCGAATTCAGTAGCGCCTAGGAGGGGCTGGTCAGGCCCTCCCTGGGCTGGAGACCAGAGCTGTGGGCCGGCCTGGGCACAGGTGCCCTCTGCACACCCGGCCCCCCTGCTGCCTCTTGCTCACTCCTGTCTGCAGTCTGCACACTGATCCCGTCCTTGGCCCTGGGACAGGGCTTATGCCCCGCTAAGCTGCGGACCTGAGGAGGCTTAGGAAGGGCGCTCAGATGCAGCCCTCCTGGCTATGGGGCTATTGCTTTGGGGGGTGAGGGAAGCAGGTACAGGGAAGATACGTCCAGAACAAGGGAAGAGTCACAGGACAGGGCTCAGGGGATAGAAAATTTCCTCCTTGTTGGAAAGAAAAATTCTCTGTTGTTGGGGAACAGAGGCAGGTTACCCTCTGGTGGGTCACAGCCCTTCACTCCTGATCCCAGCTCCCCAGTCAACACTGGCAGGCCTTGGAAAAGTTTCCAGGCTGTTGTTCCTCCTCGCCCCCACAGTAGTGCGCAGGCCTGGACATGCTGATCTCTCCTAGCCCGGTCCCCTGCCCCGCCCGACTCCTGTGTTTATCCTGGAGCAGAGGAGGCCGAGGCCTGGTGCTCATGGGGCTCCTCACACATTGGCTTAGTGCGGCCTGCTGTGTGCGAGGCCCTAGGGTGGCCACAAACAAGATGCGGGGTGCACAGCCCCTGCTCCTACCCCGAGGGGCACACGTTCTCCTGGCTCTGCGGCTCCTGCCAACCAAGAACGGTGCAGTTCCACCACTGGGAGTCAGTAAGACTCTGCCCCAGAAGTTCTGGTCGGGGCCAGCCTCACTGCTGTCCCAGAGGCTCCTTTCCTACGTCTCAGGAGGAAGGGGATGTTCTAACAACTCAGAATGGGAAGAACACTTAGAAATCATCTGGGAGTGACAAAGGTAAAAATATCAGGATCGGGGTCAGAAAGCAAGTCTCCATGCCTGCTTCCAGATCTCCCCTGGTCCCCAAAGCGAACACTGCACCGCTGGCGATGAACAGGTTTTGGGTGCGTCCGGTGCCCCTGCCCATGAACACCATGTGCTGAGGGGGGCCAGCAATCCCGAAGTAGACGCCCACCCCCAGCCCCCGACATCTCTGTGCTCCAGCCACCCCAGACACAGCCCCAGTCTTCCCCAACAGAGCCCTGGGCCCCACCCCGCCATCTGCCCGGGGCCGCCCTGTGTCCCCCACTCTCAGGGTGCCAGTGCGGGGACCTGTAGTCTGGGCCCCAGAGCTCCAGTTAAATGAAAACCTTGAGCCAGCACTAGGCTCGTTCTTTCCACTACTCGAAGGGAAGGTCCTTCGGGAAAGGCTATGGTTCTCTGCCTCGCGCTAGCCCAGCTTAAAGGCGTCTGTCAGAATGGTCTGGGCCTCGAGCTCCCTAGGAGAGCTGCTCATGTATCATGTGGGCCGTGGTTGCCTTGAGGCTCAACCTCCCAGAGACAATTTTGTGTCAACATTTGTAAAACCACAGGACACCCCAGGGCTCCCTAGGAAGGGAGCTGCAAACGCAGGCTGCCTTCTGGCAGGGGTTAGAGAAGGGCCCTTCCCTAAAGGAAGCCCAGGAAGGGAAGGGAATGGGTCTGAGGACAAATGTTTATCGAGCGCCTACCCAGTGCCAGATACTGCATGGAGCACGCGAGCTTTCTTATCAGATTCTCACAGGAATCCCTAAATAGGTAAATACTTCTGTTGTTTCTTTCATAGATTAGGGGAAGCTCCGAGGAATTCAGATTTCATGCTTCTAAGCTACTAAAATGGTCTCTTTGCTTCCAAAGGCCCACCCCCAGGGGCCAGGGCTCCTCCACTGCCTGCTGCCCTCAGGGATGGGCTCCAGGGACCGTTTCCATCCAAGACTCCCTTTCTCTCTCTTCAAGTCTTAGATGACTTGACCTTGTCCATGGAGCCTGAGACATTTCATGGTCAACTTCTTGCTTCTTGGTGGCCTGTCCTGCATAGAAACACCTATATGTTCCTTTGCTTAATGTTTTTACAGATGTAGGTCTTTCCTACTCCACATTAGCACAGCACCTGGCCCAATGCAGCTGCTCAATAAATACGTGTTGAATGACTGAATATTAGCTCCCTGTGATGCTTCTTTGCATCTCTACATCTCCCACTGGTCTACAGGTCCGGAATATCTCCCAGATCTGATATTGTCTATGTCATTCATTTGGAAACACGTTATATTCTCTTGTCTGATGTTGCCCTTAGGCCACCTGGGGCAACTTGAAGTGTTTTTAAGTTGTTCATGCTTCCAGATCTTGACTTCCAACCGCAATTCTAGACTTCATGAAACAGAGAGCATCTTGCATGGGAATAAATGTGTGCAGAGTCATATTTGCGCTCAGCAAGGACCTGAGAAGGAAGGCAAAGAAGCTACTGAACAGCCCTATGGGTCTCACGAAGTCCTTGGACACAGCTCCTGTGCTTTATTCATTGGAGAGCCCTTCAAATGCTCTTTCAGAACCTGTGTGCTCTTCTCTACTGCAAAACAGGTGTCCTCCTACAAGATAGTAATGGCATTCTCAGTAGCAATTCATTGAGAAAACGATTTTTTAAATTTTTCTTATTAAATTAGTAGCTCCCTTAAAAAAAAAGACTTATTTCATAAATCACAGCAGCATCTGCACATGGGAGAGACTTATGATTTAGTCTTCAGACACCATTGCCTGGAGGGAGGCCGGTGGATTGGCAGCCCTGTTAGAAAATGCCAGATCTCAGCATTTCTTTCTCTAGTACTGCACGCCGGATGGCAGTCACTGTTTGATACAGGGATTGAGAGGAACAATGTCATAAGGTTAACCTTGAATCTTCTTAACTTTTGGAGCAAATCATTTACAAACTTTGCTACTTTATTTTTTTTTTCATACTCTTCAGATGGATTGGAACACTTTGTGTGTTCCATGGCTGAGGACAAGAGTCCTACTGAGCAACCATAGCCAATTATAATCAGAGGGGGTATGGGGCAATAGTTACAACCATGAACTCTAGAACTGTAATGCCCAGGCCTGGGTACCAGCTTCAGCACATGTTAGCCGTGTGACTTTAAGCAAAGTGTGTAGCCTCTGGGGCTCAGGTCCCTCATCTGCAAAATGGGGATAATTGCACCTGCGCTAAAAGGTTGTTATGAGGACTAAATATATGTAAGCTAATATTTAAGAAGCATTTAGCAGAGTGCCCAGTACATTAAAAATTCTATTTTTGGGATCCCTGGGTGGCGCAGCGGTTTGGCGCCTGCCTTTGGCCCAGGGCGTGATCCTGGAGACCCGGGATCGAATCCCACATCAGGCTCCCGGTGCATGGAGCCTGCTTCTCCCTCTGCCTGTGTCTCTGCGCCTCTCTCTCTCTCTCTGTGACTATCATAAAAAAAAAAAATTCTATTTTTAATCCATTTTTATTAATATGATTTTTTTTTCTTACATAAAACTTGACCACCAGGATTTCCAGCTCCCCAGCAGACTAGAAGATAACTGCTAAGGGGAAGAAAGGTCCCCTTCTACAGGCAGGCACCCATAAGAAGAGACAACACGTAGCTTACCAGAGAGGGGGAGACCGAAAGCGATGCAAAGGAGCACAAGAGCTCCAGATCATAGCAGGCTGAGTCATACGGTGCATGGACACAGCCCTGTACAATTCTGAGGTCATAACCTTGTTCCTGCAAAGTCCAGTAATTGTTCTGAATGATACCTCTGAATCACCAAGAAAAGGTTATACAATGTTACAGGTGTTCTGTTATAAGAACCTTATTCTATCTTGAAAATATTTCAGTCACAATTATGTAAATTGAAAGGGTAAGCTGGGTTCAGTTCCCCAGCGGACAGGCATTTGATGTGTGCCATCCTCACATCGTAAGGCACATGTAGTAGTGCACTTCTCCCTGTCATTTTCTGAGCAAAGGACGATGGCTAGAGCTTCGTAGGTATGATCAGTGTGGATGTGTTGGGTGTCCAATCTCTCAGACTATTGAGCAAACACCATGGCCAGGAAGCCTCGCTGGGCTGGCCATTAAGGGGGAAACACAGGGAGCCTATAGTTCTAGTGAAAGATCTGAAAAAAAAAAAAAAGAAAAGAAAGATCTTGAACGTCCTAGTTTCTCTCTATATGGGCATTTATTGGAGCCTGTACTAACCAGAAATATTACGGAGTGGAAGACACTTGGGTGCCAATGTGCGTGGGAAAGACAGGACATACCACAGAAATAAGAAATGAAAGCTCAGTACAGATCAGGGCAATCCAGAAAGGCTTCATGGTGAAAGAGGGCTATGGGTTGGATGCTGAAGAAAGGATAGAACTCGGGACACCTGGGCGGCTCAGCGGTTGAGCGCCTGCTTCGGCCCAGGGTATGATCCTGGAGCCCCAGGATCGAGTCCCATATCAGGCTCCCTGCGTGGAGCCTGCTTCTCCCTCTGCCTATCTCTTTATGTGTCTGTCATGAATAAATAAATTAAAAAAAATATATATATATATACATAAAAGAATAGATAGAACTTGCACAGCTGCTGGGGAGGGAGGGCCCAGCTGGACAGGCATCCCGCGTAAGTGGAAATGCATTGGCGAGACAGAATGGGTCATGTTCGCCCGTCAGTAATCTCAGCATAGTCACAGAAGCTAGTGTCCAGAGGCACTAGGAAATGAGGTTGGAAGGTTAGGAAAAAGTAAAATCTTGGGGAATCTTGACTTTAATTTGGAGCACAGTAAACAGCAAGGATCCAGAAAAAGTTTCTGAGCAGGAGAGTGACATCATAGAATCACAAGAGATTATCAAAGCCCTGTCAAGCCGAGAAGCGTGTCCACGGATGCCCGTGGCATGAATCGCAGAGCTCCCTCCCTCACACCCCACCACCTCCTGCACCCACCCTCAGGTGAGCAGGGACGATCAGACACCTATTCTTGGATTCCCCAGGTAAGGGCCTCGTACCTTGCCTTGAATGGAACACTCCTTGCTCCTTACTCTTCCACCCCACTTGACCTCTTGGGGTCTGAGCAGACACCCACTGTGGGAGAGGGTTGGCAGCTCTTTGGGCAGGTGAGTCACTCACCTGGGCGTGGCCTCCCCCAGTCCTCCTCTTAGTATGGCTTACCTCAGCTATGGAGGGAACTTGCCATCCTTCGCCCCTGGTTACCCACTCCCACCTCCCCCCCGACCCCCATAGGCTCTCCCTCACCTCCCAGAAGCTTCTTTCGTTCTCCCCCACACCCACACCTGAGGGGTCTGGGCCGGTGGGCCTCTCCTGAAGCCCAGCACCCACCCACTCTGGGGTTCTGGTTCCTTTCCCTGCTCTTGTGAAACTCCCCAGTTCTGTGGGCAGAAGTGCTGGCAACACCAGCACAGAGCAAGTAGCTACAGGCCAAGGGCCCCAGTGCCCACTCCTGCCGTCAGCACTCTGCAAGCCCTGGCCAGGAGGTCTGTTTGCCTGGCTGCCGTGCCAGGCATCCCTGCTCGCAGCCCTGCCCTCCCGGGCAGCGGCCCAGCACGGTGAGGTGGGCACCACCGCGGAAGCCCCCGCACAGCATGATGGTGGTGGAGGGTCTCCCCGTCATCAGACACCCTGGCTAGCAGCTGGAGACAGCTGCAGATCGGAGCTTCAAGGTGTTATCTTCGGGACTTCCAGAGGGCTCAAAGACTTCCTTGGGCAGAACTGTCAAGACTGGACAGGCTGGAGGAGAGGTTGTTTTGCAGGGAACCAAAGAAGCAAAGTCTTTCTAAGTTGGTCAGAGTAGATCAAACGCCCATGCCTGGAAACTTGGACGTGGAAATGCCCGTGTAGAAGGGTCTTTCAGCATGTCCTGGCTTCCGACCCTGGGACTGGCCACAGAGGGCCACTCCCACCCTTCCTCCCCCAGTGTCTCCCTCAAGATCGTGGGCAACGAATGTGAGGGGGAAAAGACAGGAACCAACATTTAATGAGCAGCTGCTCTGTGTTAGGCATTCAGTTCTCAAAACTGTCCACCCTTCAAGGTAGGGGGTATCACCCTGCCGCCCCACATGCACACACTTTTTGGAGGAAGGAACCACAAAGCGACCTTAATAGAGGTTTTATGGAGCAAACTTTTTGTTGGATTAGTGGGGTAACCAAAGCCTCGAGAGTTCAGTTTGCCCAGAGTCATATCACTTGCTTCTGAGAACCCAGACTCGCTAATAATGCCTGACCATCCCACCTCTCAGATCCTTTTTCCTCCTCTCTCATGCACCTGCCTTTTCAATAGGAAACCCAATTTTCCACCTTTATAGTGGGCTTGGAGCCCCCCATGGCAGTAAGTGCCGGGCCTTAGGAGCTCTGAGGGTGGAGGGTGAGGGGATTGGCCCCTCCCATCTGTTTGCCTTTAGCACCTGGAGTAAGGGGAGCTGCAGGCTCAGTCCCCCCAACATCCCCCTTCCTGCCCCACAGTCATCTTGACGGATGAGGAGGTGCAGCGGAAGCGGGAGATGATCCTGAAGCGGAAGGAGGAGGAAGCCTTGAGGGACAGTCTGCGGCCCAAGCTGTCGGAGGAGCAGCAGCGCATCATCGCCATCCTGCTGGATGCCCACCACAAGACCTACGACCCCACCTATGCCGACTTCACCCAGTTCCGGGTACGTGGCCTGGACGATGAGCCGCGGGGTGGGAGCCGGGCGGGGGAGAGGGACGGAGGGCCGCGGGGGGCAGCCAGCACCGGGCAGCGGTGGAGGCTGCTCTGGCCCTGGGGAGGCCTCCGCCCCCGCAGGCCTTCCTCCAAGCCTCCTGTTGGAGATCCGGGGCAGGGTGGGAGGGTGGCCCCAAATGTGCGCTTCTGATGCTCCGGCTTTCCCTTGCAGCCTCCAGTTCGTGGAGATGGGGGTGGAGGGAGCCATTCGTCCAGGCCCTCCTCGGCCCACACGCCCAGCGTCTCCGGGGACTCCTCTTCCTCCTGCTCGGATCACTACCCGGCCCCTCTAGGTGAGCCCCTTGCGGCCCCCACCCCGCCAGTGGTCCCTACCCGGCTTCTCTGGGTGAGCCCCCCGCAGCCCCCGCCCAGCCAGGGTCCCTACCCGGCCCTTCTGGGTGAGCCCCTCACGGCCCCCACCCCGCCAGTGGTCCCTACCCGGCCCCTCTGGGTGAACCCCCGTGGCCCCCGCCCAGCCAGAGTCCCTACCCGGCCCCCTGGGTGAGCCCCCCCGCAGCCCCCGCCCAGCCAGGGTCCCTACCCGGCCCCTCTGGGTGAGCCCCCACGGCCCCTGCCCTGCCAGCGGAGCCCAGCAAGAGCCCAGAGCTTCCACAGCCCACCTGTCCTTGGCTGTGGATGAGAGGACAGCACTGCCATACTGTGTGCCACACAGTGTCCTCAGGTCAACCCCCCATTTTCTACAGCTCAGGGCTAAGTAGCCCGAGGGCCCATGCTGGGGAAGAAGCCAAGCTGGGGTCTGGCCGGGCAGGGTCTGTCTGGGGAGTCCCTGCTCTTTCCTTCCTGCCAGGCTTCTGCTCCTGCCCCCCTCCATGTGCGTAATCTGATTCCTTTAAATGATATTTTGAGCCTAGGCCTTTTAGGGGATTCTGGTTTGGGTTTTTTTTTTTTTTTTCCCAGTATCCAATATATTTATTGAGATATAATTGACATAGAACTAATTGTATTAGTTTCAGGTGTGTGCTACACAATAGTTTGATACATGTATAAATTACAAAATGATTATGGTAAGTATAGTTACTACCCATCATCTCAGAGTTACAAAGTTTTTTTTTTCCTTGTGATGAGAATTTTTAAGATCCACCCTCTTACCAACTTTCAGATGTACAAAACAGTATCATTGACCATAGTCATCAAAGGTTTGGGGTAGAAGGAGAACACTGGGGCCCATTGCAGCTTCCCTTCCCCCCATCCCAAGCTCTGGGGGACCGCTATAGCACGCGTCATCTCCAGCTCCTCCTTATGGTCCATCCCTACCGTCTTCTCCGACTTCCTGCTCCATCCTCCCTCTCCCCCTGTCCTTCATCCCTCTGCCTCTCACCCAACCCTACCACCTTGTGCGTGGATCCCACAGGAGGGCAGGCGTGGGAAAACCCCTTTCCTCTGGGGAATGAGGACCCTCAGATATGGTCCTTCCAGACTTATTGATGGATCTGTGCCCAGATCCAAAAGAGGTGGAGAGGGTCTCAGTGTCAGATGGACAGGAAAGGATAGCAGTGGAGCCAGACATGGTGTCTACCCACCCGGGAGTGACAGGAGGGACGTGGTCAGGGACTAGAGGGAAGCTGTGACCCTTGCAGAGATTGACGGACCCTTGGAGCCCTTTGTCTTATAGGGATTCTTCTCAAGTGTTCATCTTCTCTCCCCACTTGGCTGCTCTTTTCCCTTGGTGGGATATGTATTTGCATCAATGAGGATCAGTCTACATGTTATACATTCAGCTTTTAATAATCCCGTATTATTTGGGAGTTTTGATACCCTCATAGGTTAATTGATATGAGGTGCTCAGCCCCACTAGTGGTATGTTCAGGATAGCATCTATTTATTTTAAAGGGGTGCCCGGCTCAGTGGTTGTAGCATGTAGTTCTTGATCTTGGAGCCATGAATTCAAGCCCCATGTTGGGCATAGAGATTACTTAATATAAAAATAAATAAATAGGGGCACCTGGGTGGCCCAGTGGTTGGGTGTCTGCATTTGGCTCAGGTTGTGATTCCGGGGTCCTGGGATCAAGTCCCACATTGGGCTCCCCATGGGGAGCCTATTTCTCCCTCTGCCTAGGTCTCTGTCTCTCTGTCTCTCCTGAATAAATAGATACCATCTTTCAAAAATAAATCAAAATAAATAAGATTCAAACTCATTGGCACTCTTAATTAAAAATATTAAGCAGAAGTAATACATGTTTATTGTAGGCATTCAGATAAGATAAGCTAGTTATATACATATAAAATAAAGATTTTTATAAATGTAAAATATTTAAAAGATTTTATTTATTTGAGTGAGAGAGAGCAAGAGAATACAAGTGGGGCAGAGAGGGAGTGAGGGGCAGCAGGAGAGGGAGAAGCAAACTTCCCATTGAGTAGGGAGCCCGATGTGGGGCTCAATCCCAGGGTCCTGGGATCATGACCTGAGCCGAAGGCAGATGATTAACCAACTGAGCCACCCAGGCATCTCCCCCCTCCACCTTTTTTTTTTTTTTTAAGATTTCGTTTATTTATTCATGAGAGACAGAGAGAGAGGCAGAGACACAGGCAGAGGGAGAAGCAGGCTCCATGCAGGGAGCCCAATGTGGGACACAATCCCTGGTCTCCAGGATCAGACCCTGGGCTGAAGGCGGCGCTAAACTGCTGAGCCACCCGGGCTGCCCCATCTCTCCCCTTTTTAAGGATTTTATTTATTTTATATGTAAAATCTTTAAACCCACTACCCAAAGGTAATCACTATTAACACTGTGATATATCTATTTCCCACTTTTTTTTTCTTTAAATGCATTTGTATATTTACAAGTGAGATTATGCTATACAAAATCTGGTAATTTTCTTTTTTCTTTTAACAGTACATTATATATCATTTTCATGTCATTCAATATACTTCTAGAATATCATGCTTAAAGACTGATTAGTATTCTGGGGCATGAATGTTCAATAGCATATCTAATCTAGATTGTGTCCCAGATTTTCATTAAGATAACAGTATGCTTGTGGCTAAATATTTGCACTTATTCCAGATTTTTTTCCTTATGATGAATTTATGGAAGTAGGATTACTGGTCAAAGAATATACATAATTGGAGGCTTCTGGTGCCTGTAGTCAAATCGCTCTCTGATTACTTTGCACAAATTTATGCTTCGTTTAGCGCCGCATGGCACAAGGGTTGCCTAATTCCCTGCATCTTACAAACACTGGCATCCACATTTAAACATATTTGTTTCTAGTTTATAGGTGACAGTGTAGATGTTCTATTCCGCAGTCATTTGATCATTAGTGAGGTTGAACATTGTTTTCCATAAGTTCATTGGTTCCAAATTCATTTTTGAATTGAGGTCATTAGAAACAACATGTGATCTACAAAATCATGGCTTGAGGAAATTTCATTTCTTGGAGTATCTCTGGTCTTTGATTTTAGTGCCTTGCTCTGCTTGCAAGAAAAGCCAGGGGGAGTCTTAGAAGAAAGGCTGGGAAAAAAAAAAAAAAAAAAAAAAAAAAAAAAAAAAAAAAAAAAAGAAGAAAGGCTGGGCTGAAGAATGACCTTGGAGACAGGCAGTCACTATGGCATTCCTGGCTAGCCCTGATGCTAGGGCATGGGAGGTCCTCACAGGGCCAAGGAGGAGGGCACCTGACTCAAGTATCAGCAGCTCTTTCTCTTTCCTCATCCTTCCCCAGACGTGATGGAGCCAACCAGCTTCTCCAATCTGGATCTGAGGGAAGAAGACTCAGATGACTCTTCTCTGACCCTGGACCTGTCCCAGCTCTCCATGCTGCCCCACCTAGCTGACCTGGTCAGTTACAGCATCCAAAAGGTCATCGGCTTTGCCAAGATGATTCCAGGGTTCAGGTAAGAGTCAGAATCCTAGATTGGTGGAGATCACCAATCCACCGCTTCCCCAAATAGAGACCCAGACCCTACCCCAGACCGCCTACATCACAATGTCTGAGAAGTACAGCCCATCCAGCGTTATTCAGCAGGCCAGCATTGGAGAGCTATCCAAACCCCACAGTTTCTGGATGACAGAACAGAAGCCCAGAGAGGTTCAGTGGCCAGTCAGGATCATTTTCTAGTCTCAGAGCCAGTATGTGTCAGAGCCAAGGTCTAGATTTCCAAGTTCACTGCTGTGGACACTTTAGCTGGCTTGGGTCTAATCCTCATGTTAACCCTTTAAATTAAACCTTCATTAACCCTCCACACCAAAATCTGAAACCAAAATGAAATGATAGGAGAAGGGGTGTTGCACAAGGGACTTGCAAAATAATTTAGGGATCCCAGAGAAAGACAGATTTCCTAGCACGCATAACCTGGACCTCCTTCACTCAAATTTCTGTGAAAAGGCCTTTCCCTCACCATACTGAGACCTTTTGCCAAAACAGGTGTAAGGAATTCTACTGGAGTAAAGATCCTGAGTTTTAGATTCATTGATGCATCTCATTCATTCAGCTGTTTCATTGTTTTGGTAATAATGACACGTATAAAAAAAATAATAATAATGACACGTATACTTCTATTTAAATAGCTGTGCATGCGTCGTTAAATATTCTTAAAGTAAGAGAGTGTAGACGCTTTTAGAGGAATGTTGGGAGGTAGTTATATCTATATTGCCATATTATTTACACCATTTGGAGCATTGCCATGCAATATATATATATACAATGTGGTTGAGAAATAGAAAGGAAGAAATCACTAGTAAGCGCTGTTAGCCTGAGTTCAAGGCGAAGTATTTGCAGTTGCCAGCAGAAGGGGCTTGTGAGTGCTTTCTAGATGCTCATGCTCAGATTCAGTGCTGGAATTCTGGGAGTCCCCAAATTATTTGACATTGGCCCGCTCTGAATGCAAACTCAACGCAACGTGCTATTTATTGTTTGGTGACTCTCTCTGCCACGCGAGGAAGCCACAAGTTAGTGTCTCAATGACTGCATTGACAGCTAGTTGGTGATCACTCAGAGAGCCAAGCCCAGTTCTTCCCAGTTTGTGTCCGCCCTGAGACAGCCGGGCTCTGTGTTATTTTTGCCTCAGCAACCCAGATGCCAGAGGTTCTCCTATGCTCTTCCCCCAGGAATTCATTGAAAATTGTAAAGAATAGTAAAGATTGTAAAAACATCAAACTCGCTTCCTGCATCCCGCCGCCCTTGAGATGTCCTTACTGCTTTGCCCATTTTGGTCGCAGTAGGAACAAGGGCCACTGTGGCATCCAGCAGGAGTGAGCTACTGAGTGTCACCTGTGAGCTCAGGATTACACTGGGCCTGGGATTTACCCTCCAGAGCCTTTCCTTGGAACTGACAACACATTCCGCTTAGCACGAGTTCCAGCTCCCTCCCACACTCTTCTACTTAGTGTTTGCAAACTAGGTCTGTTCCAAAGTCTTGTTTTGTGTAAACAGCTAAAGACAAAAACACTTCAAGGTGCCGATGGAAACATGGTAGCACCTGGCTCCTATCCTAGTTCTAGAGAGCAGTCCTCATTTCTCTTAGCCTGGTAGGGGAGCTGGAGTACAGGGCCCCCCAGCTCTGTCCAGAGGCTCAGATTTGCTGCTTCGAAGTGGTGGCTAGGATTGCACACATGGCAAAGCTGTCCTTCAAAAAAACCATCCATTTAACCGGATGACCCCAATGCAACCCCCACCCTGTAGTAACCCAAACCTCCGTTTTTCTCCCATGCCCTTGGCCCCTGGCCCTTCCCCTTGCCTCACACACCCTGACACAAGTAGCACAACCCACCCCTAAAGTCTCTCTCCAGGAATGAGTTGTAGTCTGCCCCCTGGCTTCTGTATCCGGCCTCATTTTCCAGGGCTCCCTAGCCTAGCTGGGCAGTCATGGCCAAAGTAAGGTATATAGGAGCCGCCACTGACCCAATCCAGCTGCTGATCCAAAATCGGTTACATTGATCCTACCCGTGCTTGGGTTGGCTTTTCTCTCTCCAGACTGACTTAGGAAGTCTCAGAATGGAAGATGTTCCAGTAAAAATGGAGCAGGCCTTACCAAGAGCTCTGGGGGTGGGGGAGACACTGGTGTGGATACTCCCTGTGACTGGACGGAGGTGATGTCGGGCCTGGATGGAGGCCAAAGGCCCGGCTCCGGTGGGCCCCAGGGGGGGCCAGCCCCACAGCTCCCCAGCTCTGCTGGTTTCTGTGCTTCAGGGTTCTGTTGTTCCAAGAAGTGAAAGAACAGTGGCTATGGCCCTGGTGTCTTTGATCCTGCTGCCTGTAGGCAGGGGTGGAGGGTGTGGGGAGGGCAGGATGAGACTTCTGTGTGGGTGAGTGCAGGGGGGGTGGCGGGGGCAGGCTGATACTCCAGCGCAGGCGTGGGACCAGAGTGGGGCAGGACCGAATGGGCCGTGCTGGGTGTGAACTGCACTGTGGTCAAGGCCTGGGCCCTGCTCCTGCTTCCCACCTCCCCTCCCTCAGCCTCTCAGCCTGCACCCCACAAATCTCCCTGCCTCAGCGCCTCAGAAGGAAGGCCTGGAGGAAGTGGTCTCCGGAGCAGCATCCAAATGGCCAGGAGCGATCTGGGATCTAAGAACCAAGGACCTCCAGGTTTCGTTGCAAAGAGAGATGGAAGAGGGACCAGGCCGAACCAGCTAGAGCCCAGCCCTATGGGCAAAAGGCCTTTGACCTCACTACCATTTCTATTCCCAGGGGCTCCTTCCTGGTCAGAGGCCTGAGGTCACAGTGTGTCCCTCTTCCCGTGTTCTTTCCTCTGTATCCCCTTGGTCACCTAGTATAACAAACTTTCCTCCATAAGCTGTGAAGGATACAAGCTAACTAGGACACAGTTCCTGGCCTCCAGGGCTCAGTGTCTGATGGGAGAGATAGACATTGAGACAATTGCGGTGAAGAGATAAGAACCCAAAGAGGCCTGCTGGAGGTACCGTGGGAATGCCGGCGAGGAGGGGCCAGGAAGACCAGACAGTGGCACGTCTCCAGAGTGCCTCACAGGTGCCCAGAAGCAGCCGGCCACCGGTGTGAAAACCGATCAGGGTATATAAATATTACCCAGGTCCGGGGAGGAGGCAGGGAGCCTGAGCTGGCACCTGTCAGCAGGAATCGATCTCTGACCGATTTCCCCTTCATTTCCACCTGTACCCCCACCCACTACTGTCCCCTCTGCTGGCTGTGAGTCGCACATAGAAAGTCTGTGAATTGCTGGGCCATAATGTGAGGCCGTTCTAGGTTTGCTTTCATAGAAGCAGCGTGCCTGGATCACAGCAGCAAGGTACCACTAAAGTCTCTCTGGCAAGGCACAAGTGGATGCTGGTTCCCTTCTGGCCATCCATTTCGAATGGGCCATTGAACAAAAGGTTACATACAAAGAAATGCCTTACAGAATTGCTTAAAATGGCAAAAATTAGAAGCACCCAAAATGTCCCAAAATAGGTGGCGGGAAGACTGGTTAAATAACTTGTAGTATGTTGGTAAGCTGTAATTGTATGCAACTCGTTATGGACTGGGCTAAAGAAATGTTCATGGTGTAGGAAATGGGACACAGAATTGCTATGAACTCAAGTATGTTTTAAAAAGGGAGATTGGCAAGGCATCCGGGTGGCTCAGTTGATTGGGCATCGGACTCGGTTTCTGCTCAGGTCGTGAGCTCATGCGTCCTGAGATGGAGCCCCAAGACAGGCTCCACACTTCAGCAGAGGGTCTGCTTGAGGGTTCTCGACTTCTGCTCCCTCCCCCCAACTCACATGCTCGTGTGTGCAGGTGCACGCTCTTTTTCTCTCCTTCCCTCTCACAAATAAATAAGTAACTTCTTTTAAAAAAAGAGGGAGATTTGCATTTTAAAAAAAAGATAGGAAGGAAATACACCCAAATGGTCATTGTGGTTATGAGCAATTTTTATTTGCTTTTATATTTTTCCTGTATTTTGCAAAGATTTAATAATGAGCATCTTTTATTGTATAATGAGGTAAATCCCCAATGAGGCATCAGTGTTTATTTTTGTGTATTGAGCATCAGGAGAAAAGTGACAAAGGTGGTGAGATGTGTGACCCCGTGTCACTGGGGCTGTCTGTCCAGGAGAAGATGCAGAGGAGCATGGTAACTTTCTTTAAATGATTAAAAGATGCCCCATGGCTAATGGAGAAGTCTGGTTCTGTGTTCCTTGAGAGGACAGAACCATAAGCAGTGGATGCAGCTCAATAGCAGAAGAAGCTGGTAACCCAGAGGTTAACAACCTCATGGCTACATCCAGAGACCACCAGTATCCTGGCCCCAGAAGGACCCTGCATCTGTAGGGAATGCTGAAGAAGGAAATGGATCACATGCCTTTAAGATCACAAAGCCTTCCAACTCTAGGGCTTTGAGATTTTTTTCAGGGCAGACCCTTTGTGGCCATCCTAGCCATCACCTGTCCCCTGTTGATACGGAACTCTCATCAGTGAACACCCAGTTCCCACCTTTCTATGTAGCAAAGTGCAGCCACGGAGAGGATGGCAGCCCTTCTACAGGATATCCAGGTGGAACTAGACACTCAGGGAAAGAAAAGGAGGGAAAACTGGAAGCAAGCAGATCTGTGGGTGCTGCTTGTTCCTTGTCATTGTTCAGGCAAGCCCAGCTAGTGACTCAGAAGAGTGGAACTAGTCATTGGCCTCTTGACTCATCAGCACGCAGTTACTGACCTTCTCGTTGTGCTCAGGGCTCAATAATCTAGTGTGGGCAACACTGAGGTGATTGAAGTGGTGTTGGCCCTCAAGTAGCTTACAGTTCAAGCTGCAGACAAGCCCATGAAGAGCAGAGCTGAAGGAGAAAGGGCAAAGCAGGCGTGCAAGCCGCAGGCCATGAAGAAATGGCTCTATTCTCCTAAAGGTCACCGGGTGGCAGGGAATCTGACAGACATCTCACTGGCTTCAGAGTCAGGAAGACGTGGTGGTGCAGGAGAGGAGAAAGGGCTTCCTTGGCTGGAGCTGTCACATGCCCAGAGGCAAGCTGGAGTAAGAACGCGCACAATGTTGAACAAGGAGTGGTCTGAAGTTGCTAGGATAGAGGGTTGGTGGAGTTTGTGAAGGGAAGAGGGCTGGACAGACAGGTTGAAGCCAGGCGATGGAGTGCGGGCTTGATCCTGAGGGGGTTGAAAGTCAGTGAGGGTTTCCGAGCCCAGGCGATATCTCCCTACAGTCACCATAAGCAACATGGAAGAGAGACCCAACGGCGATGGGATCCCAGAGTGCGAGTAACAGGCAACTGACAAAGATGATGGAGCTGTGAACCAGAACGGTCCCAGAGGTGGTGGGAAGGAGGCCAAGGGCTCCAGAGATGTCCTGGAGACAGAGTTGGCTGAGCTTTACTTCTGAGAAGGACGAGAGGACAGGAGGGGGAGAAGAAGAAGGCATGAGAGGGGTTGAAGACGACTGTGACCATACCTCCATATTCACACTGTAACCCTGAGGGCGTCCTCAGGCTCTTCTTGTCCCTAACAGCTCTGGCCACTTAGGCCGGGGACACTTGGTGGGTCCCTGGGCTTTCCCTGCCTTAGTAAGTGAGCTCATTTACTTCCAGCCTTGCTGTCCAATCACAGCCTTGAGTTGTTCTCCATCAGGAACAAGTTTTTCCCTTTCTGATCAGACCACCAACTCCTCAATGAAGGACCCAGGGCACTCCACTGATTTGCGTGACTTGAAGTTCTTGACCAGTAACCTGACTTCTCCCTGCCCTCCCTGGCAGAGACCTCACTTCTGAGGACCAGATTGTGCTGCTGAAATCAAGTGCCATCGAGGTCATCATGTTGCGCTCCAACCAGTCCTTCATCATGGACGACATGTCCTGGACCTGTGGCAGCCAGGACTACAAGTACCGAGTCAGTGATGTGGCCAAAGGTACCTTTGGGCCCCACCTCCGCCCTCTCCAGCTCCCAGAATCTGGCCCTGCCCTTCCTGGGGGTCATAGACCCTGATGAGGCACATAGGAGGGATTAGGCAGCAACAGGGAGAGAAGGGTGAAAGGCAGACCTAGGCAGGGTTGGAGGTGGGTGGGGTTGGAGGGATGGTTTGGGTAGGTGGCTCCTCAGTTCTGCCCACAGCTTCTGGCCATCTCTCTCGCAGCCGGACACAGCCTGGAGCTGATTGAGCCCCTCATCAAGTTCCAGGTGGGACTGAAGAAGCTGAACTTGCATGAGGAGGAGCATGTCCTGCTCATGGCCATCTGCATTCTCTCCCCAGGTATGAGGAATTTGGGAACCTGGGAAGGGGGAATATGAAGCACTAAGCCCTGCTGAGGGCCAGCAGGGTGGTCTGGAGGGCGGAGTGAGCAATAGAAGAGAAAGATTAAGAAACACCCACTTTTCTGGTTTTGCACAGCCCATATGATATGTGTATGTTGAGGGGTCCCTCACTGCCTTTGGCCCTGAGACCACAGGTAATTCACAGGTGGGACTCTGAGGAACCAGATAAATGGGGTTTCTCAGGACACAGACAGGTCTAGATGTTCCCAGTACTCAGGTTCTGCCTTTGTGTGAACTGGACTGAACTTTGCTGCCACTTGAGATCACCTGTGGGGTAAGGTATAAAAACTTGGGGCTTATAAGATGGTTCTGCCTAGAAAGATTACCTGACAGATTTTGGAGGCAGTGTGCTCAATCTGGTCCTTCAGCTCTTCTTCTGTTTGTTGGGGTAGGAGGAGAGAGAGAGACAAGCTGAGGAGGAGGTTATTGTGGTCCTGGGGATATTATATGGGTGATGAGGCCTAAAGGGGGCAGCCCTGCCTCTGCCTATGTTGACGGAACAAGCAAATGGCCTCTGATCAGGGATGGGCTGGGGACCCATGAAGGGAATATGGGCTCCCCTCTCCCTGCCCAGCCAGATTCACGCATTCATTCCTTCATATATCCAGCAAAAATTTCTCAAGCACCTGCTAGGTATCAGGAGCTGTGCTGGGCTTTGGGATTCAGCAGCAAACAGGACACGGACTTTTATTCCATGATGTATAGGAGGAAACATTAAACAATCACTATTATTGATAATTTTAATGTGATGCGTTTTTAAAAATAAAGACATGTATGATACTATAGCAGGGTATAATAGAGGGAGAGAATTTGATGCAGTCTAAGGACTAGAGATAGGGGCTCATCAGGAATGGCCCTCTTGAGGAAGATCTTTTAAGCTGTTATCCAAAAGATTTGTAAGAGGCAAAGATACAAGAGCTAAGTTCAGGCAGAGGGAACACAAATGTGAAGCCTGGAGGCCAAAGAGCATGGCACATCAAGATACTGATGGGAAGAGGGAGCATAGGGATGCCTGGGTGGCTCAGTGATCAAGCATCTATCTGCCTTCGGCTCAGGGCATGATCCTGGGGTCTGGGGATTGAGTCACACATTGGGCTCCCTGTGAGGAGCCTGCTTCTCCCTCTGCCTATGTCTCTGCCTCTCTCTCTCTCTCTCTGTGTCTCTCATGAATAAATAAATAAAATCTGAAAGAAAAAAAGAAGAAAGAAAGAAAGAAAGAAAGAAAGAAAGAAAGAAAGAAAGAAAGAAAGAAAGAAAGCACAGAGACAGAGGGAGAGAGTTGAGCTGGAGATGGGGTCAGGTGAGACATGGGGCTTGATCCTAAATGCAAGCGGAAGTGGTTGAGAGGCTTGAGGGAGGACTGTGGGGTCACAGGTCAGCAGTCATACAGGGGTGACCTAGGAGGCTGCTGAGGCTGTGTGTCTGTCTGGGCATAGGGGTACTGGGGAGATTGAAATATTAAGGGACCTGGCTCCAAGCTCCTGTGACTTCTCCTGTCTCCCTGTGCTCGCAGACCGTCCCGGGGTGCAGGATGCTGCGCTGGTTGAGGCCCTCCAAGACCGCCTGTCCAACACACTGCAGACCTACATCCGCTGCCGCCACCCGCCCCCAGGCAGCCACCTGCTGTACGCCAAGATGATCCAGAAGCTGGCCGACCTGCGTAGCCTCAATGAGGAGCACTCCAAGCAGTACCGCTGCCTCTCCTTCCAGCCCGAGTGCAGCATGAAGCTCACACCCCTTGTGCTGGAGGTGTTTGGCAATGAGATTTCCTGACTAGGACGGCCTGCAGTGGCTCTTGGGTGGGGCTGTTCCTCTGGGGCCTTGTGCCCTGGTCTGGAGCTGGCTGCTGCCACACCAACCCTCCCTCACCCCGTGGAATTCAGCCCTTCCTCTCCCACCTCCCCTCCCCACCCAACCCCTGTCTCCTGCCCAACCTAACACCAGGCTCCCTTTCCTGCAGGCCACAGGCTACACCCCCCCCCCCCACATCCCTTGAGACCTCAGTCATGAGGAATTGCTGTTTATTTGACACAGAAACTCAAGTGGGGGCAGAGGGCAGACGTTGAAGGTGGGGCCTTGCCCAGGGATAACCCTACCATTCCAAAAGTGGCTGCTGGCTGATGCTGAGGGAACAGTCAGACAGGAGAAATGCATCCATCCCTCAGGGACAGAGATACCTGTACCTCCCCCCACTCCAGGCCCATCCGTCCATAACCTTGTGGGGATCTCCTTCCCCTGCCCCACCCACCATACATCACTAGCCAAAAACCCCACCCCCCACCCCCATCCTACTCTGCAGCCAAGCTGTGCTGTTCTGTCCCAGGGCAGCGTGCCATGATGGGGTCTTCTCCCTTTGCCTTCCTGCCCCTGGCCTGCCTAGGACACTCACTGCCAAGGATGACCAAAACCAAGGTGACAAAGGTCACAACTCCCTCCTCACCCACCTCTGCTGGCCAAGGGGCACTCGCCTAACACTTCAGTGCCCACCTTCATCCCACTGCTATGGTAACATTCTTCCCAGAAGTAGCTATGGTAAGGTGGGCTTTCTCCCCACGGCAGGGGCCAGCCACTAAGGCCACAGCTCACCCACTGAGAGGCCCACAGAGGATGAGAGCAGGGCCCAGGAAGTGGGAGACAGGCAAACCCAGCCCCACAGCAGAATGGTAGATGGTGGCCACAGCTGTCCCTGTCTCCAAGCCCATGGCTCCTTGACCTGCATCTAAGAGGTTGGTGGAGGCGAGAGCTCTCCTCCCAACCATGTACATGGCAAGACAGAATTGCCCCCGGGTTGCAGAGAAATGCCAAGCAGCATCCTCATCCTCACCCTTCCAGTACCTTAGTTCCCACCCAGGAGAGAGAGAACCATGGCCGCGGGTACCAGAGAGACCTCATCCTAGGATGGTCAAGGGTGATCTTGAGATGGGCATACTCTTGGCTTACCAGCGGGGCCATGTCTTTTCCAGCTGGCAAGGTGGGATGGAAGAGAAGAACCCAGACCCCAGCAGCCCAGGCCATGCTCTCCCCACCCGTGTAGGTGTATTGCAAGTGTGCTGGTCCCCAGAGACCCAGGAGCTAGTGCTCCAACACCTCACTGTGGGTAGAGCGAGTGTGGGCTGGCCTCTGATGGCTAGGCAGAGGGAGCCTCTTAGGGGTGGAGTCATGTGGGTCTGGTTCCCTTCTTCTCACTCCACCACCCCAAATTCAAAAGTGGTAAGAGGGTCAAATTCCATTTTCCCTTCCAGGGCTGGCCCAGCCCAGGAGGTGGGAAGTCTTACTCTGTTTACTCTGGGGTGGGGTCCCCGGGTGAGTGAGTTGTAAGCGTGTGGGGTCACCGCAGAGGGGCTTCCTCCAGGAGCCAGAGGGGGTCCCTCGGATGGTTGCTTGAGTTTGGAGAACACAACTGCATTCCCTGTCTCAATGGGGAGGAGTTCCTGGATGCTGCCTCCACCCTCTGTTGTTCTCTGAAAGCCCTAGAAGCAATCACACTTCCACTGTGAGCACAGTCCATGTCCACCAGGCCCGGTGTTTCTTCTGGTGGAGAAGCATCCTGCAGCCATGTTTCTTACTGCACAATACCTTCTATATGGCCGAGGCTGACATTTATTAGATATGAGTTATTTTCAGAATCAGACCCCATTTTGTACTACATTCTAATGTAGCAGGTAGTAGGCACCACTGATTAGGAAATATTTATGGGGGAAAAACTTACATTGTAAGAAAAATCTGTACATCAATTATTGTTATTGTCCTGCTGTTATTTCCCAAATTAGGGAGAGACCCTTGTTGGATTTTAGCCGCAGCAGACATTGGTCTAGCCCGCTGGTCAGTGGGGGAAAAAAGGCCTAAAAATCGCTACACTAGTTCAACTCCCTATGGAAACCGACACTTGGAGAAGGGTGTGGTCCCCTAAGCTCAGACAGCTGGTTAGAAGGAGCTCCAGGGCTGGGCCTGGTCTGTGGACTCCCTGCCCAGTGCTCTTTTCACTACACCAGGCTTGAGCTCAGACCCCACATCCCCCTCCCCTGAAGGCTGACCTAGTCCCCTAGGGGACGGTCTGGATTTTAGACAGCAAATCTAGACCCTGAACCCCTGCCCTCCTTCCCTGCTGACCCATCAGGAGGATGAGGAGGGACACCTCAGCCTGTGTCTCAATGTGAATCAGGACCAACCCTCTCTCCCCCCAACCCTCCGAATGTGGCCCTGGCCGGACAGGGTCTCTGCCTCAGCTCTGTATAATGCTGTTGCCTTATCAATAAAGTGCATTTGTCTTTGTAATGTTTCCACCTTTCCAGTTCTCCCTCTGGCCCTGGAAACACCAGCTCCTTGGCCCTGGGGCCCGCAACACCAGCTCGCTACCAAAGGGAAGTCTAGGAGTTGGGGGAGGAAAAGACAGGAGGAGAAGTGAGGTTGTTTCACAGGACTGAATTGGGAGAAAATATTATCATCTATTCTATTTCCGAATAAGAGAACGAAGGTGGACACTTATAAATCGAAAATGTTTGGGTTATTGGAAATGCTGGAAAGTGTGCACCTAAATGCCGAAGGCGCGAGATTCTGGGAGATGGGAAAATCCTGCAGCTGGCTACCTGGAAGCCAGTCGGGGAATCCAAGGGAGGCCAACCGAGAAGGTTGGAATGTAAGACAGATGCGGGGAAAGGAGAAAAGGAGCAAAAGAAGGCTTTAAAGAGTGGCTCCTGAGTGATTTCCAAAGAGAATAACAAATTGCCAGAGATTTGTCAAATGAACGAAGGAAGCTTAGCTTATGGCAATAAAATGAGCTTATACTTACACTGCACTTACTTTGTGGCAAGTCCTGCTGTCAATAAAAGCCTCTTGCAAACCAACCTTCTTTATCCTTACACGGACCCCTGGGGCCGGGGCAGATGGACTACTACGAACCCCATCTGACAGCTGGGTGACTTGCCCAGAGCCACACTGGTGGTAAGTGACAGAGATGGGATTTGAACCCTTGGCAGCTGGCTCCAGAAGCCATTATTTAACTGCTGCCCTATGCTGCTTCCAACTGGGTTGAGTAGCCTGGAAAATGACAATCCTGTCAGCTCTCTGCCCAAAAGGATGTAAGGGCAGTTCCCACTCCCCAGGTAGGCCCTGACATGCGGAAATTGGCGGTGATCAGTCAAACGGTGCTCTACTCGCAGAGAGCATGTGGTCACATGCGTCGGGTCCAACCGAGTGTGACACTTACCTGACAACCTCAAGAATGAAAACCAGGCAGGCACCTGGGTGGCTCAGTGGTTGAGCATCCACCTTTGGCTCAGGGCGTGATCCCGGGGTCCACATCGGGCTCCTTGCAGGGAGCCTGCTTCTCCGTCTCCCTGTGTCTCTGCTTCTCTCTGTGTGTCTCTCGTGAATAAATAAAATCTTTAAAAAAAAAAATTTAAAAAGGGCAGGGGATCCCTGGGTGGCGCAGTGGTTTGGCGCCTGCCTTTGGCCCAGGGCGCGATCCTGGAGACCCGGGATCGAATCCCATATCAGGCTCCCGATGCATGGAGCCTGCTTCTCCCTCTGCCTGTGTCTCTGTGCCTCTCTCTCTCTCTGTGACTATCATAAGTAAATAAATAAAAATTAAAAAAAAAAAAAAAAAAGGGCAGCCCCGGTGGCCCAGCGGTTTAGCGCCGCCTTCAGCCCGGGGCGTGATCCTGGAGACCCAGGATCAAGTCCCACATCAGGCTCCCTGCACAGAGCCTGCTTCTCCCTCTGCCTCTCTCTCTCCCTCTCTCATTAATAAATAAATAAATAACCTTTTAAAAAATAAAAATAATTAAAAAAAAGAATGATAACCAGGCCACTGTGCCAGTCGGTGACTTGGAGAATTGTAGGTGACTCCTATGCACAGACAGACTCCTGAGGGACCCAGAGGAGCTGAGGCACCGCACTCCGTTCCCCAAGGAGGTGAGGTTTATGATAAAGGCAGCATTCCCTAAATGCAGCGAGCAAAAATAACCAACCAAACACACAGCACTGTGATCTGCGAATGGGGAAATAATGCTCAGCAGGTGCATAGACAAACTATGTCGGTTTGTCTGGAAACCTGTAGGTGTGATTTACTTGAATTTTTCAGAAGTATCTGTAAAGATCTCAGACGAAAGGCTGCAGTGTGTCAGCACAAGATGGGATGGTAGTAGAAGAATTGGGGGTACGGCCTGAGGGCTATTTTGTCATGAAAGATGAATGGGCGTCGAGAAGAAAGTCAAGAGCTGCCTAAATGGGCATGTCTCTGGCTGGAGAAGTATGAAGAGGAAGTTCTTGAAAATCGCCAGGAGCATCTGATTTAGCATTTTATGGGTGACGGAGAGGAATACAGAATCTCCAAGGCTGTGAGTTACAATACATGGAGGGGAATGCACCCCTGAAAGGCCTTATGGTTGGTTAGGCGAAAGCGACGTTGGGTTTTCGTATGGCACTTTGGTTCTACACCTGTGCTGTTTGATAGAGCAGCCACCGGGTGACTATTGAAGTTAAAATTCATTAAAAATAAATAAAAGCGAACATTTAGCTCTTCGGTTATACTACCCACATTTCCAGTGCTCAGCAGCCCCAAGGCTCCGGGAATGGACAGTACAGATTCAGAACATTTCCTTCGCCGCCCGAAAATCTACTGGGCAGCGCAGGCCTGCACACAGCATTCCTGTCTGGCCCTAACCGTGGAGGATATGCTTCCGTTGATCTGTTGGACAGACAGCCACCGTAGTGAACTAGAGCTTTCCATAGAAGCTCTAAAGGAAACAGCCTCCCTTTACAGCAGGCAGGGCTGTAATGGGAGTGCTGTCAACAGGTCTGCTCCTTAAAAGAGACGAAGAGGGAAATCACAGGCTGTGGGGTTGATAGTTGGGGGTTTTATGTGGCATAGATAGGTCAGCAGTGTGCTGGGCCATACTGATTCCTTCAGGCCCAGGGGGCAAGAGGACAGGGTCGGTCTGGAGGGGCCAGAGCCCTCTGGTGGGTGTCTCTGGCCTCAGCCAGGGCTCCTTGGAGGCTCTCTGCAGTGTGGGGTCTGTCTTTACGCGTGGCCAAGGGGAGGTCTCATCCCACCCAGGTCCTTTCGGTGATTAGCACTCGGCGTAGGTGAGAAGCGGTCTGTGCTCCAAGTGACCCAGAAGTACAGGGGGATGTGGACCAGCGGCTGGTGGGGGTCCCTGAATCTCCATATGCAGACGGGTCATATGGGACATAGGGGATAGTGTGGCTCCTAGGGCTCCTGGGAAGCTGAGTCTGAAATGCAGAATGAAGTACCAGGAGTTTATTGAAGAGAGGTCTCAGGACCACCAGCTTCGGTGGCAGGGAAGCAAGTGGGATCTCTCCCATGGCCTCAACTAACCCTTATGGGGAGTTCTGAGACTGGGATGACCCTCAACCCCGAGTTGAGGTGAGGAAGCTGGCTAGCTGATGCAAGAATTAAAAAGCAAGGGACCATCTGGTGCTTTTTCCTACATCATCTTGAATGTCGCCACGAGGTGGTGCTACTGCCCTAGAGGGCCAAGTTCGAGCGCCTTGCTTGGCTTCTCCCCCTTCCCTCGCCCCATCTCCCCATCTCCCGCTCCTGCCTTCCTCCTCTATCTCTGTGAGGACAGCTGAGATCAGCTAGGCCCTGACTCCCGCTGCTGGAGGCCCCTGGTGAAGAGGCCCCCCTCTTCACACCAGGGACCAAGCAGGATGGACAAGGGACCTGCTCTCCGGCTTCCCAGGCTGCCTCTGCAATCACAGCCAGCGGAGAATGTGACACACCTTAGCCAAGGGCCTCCCCCTTAGACGGAGCTCTTGTGGCTCTGGACATTTCCATGCTGGCTCCAGGTTCCCTCTGACGTCCACCCTGCTCATGCAGGCCTTTAGTGCTCTCAGGCCCAAGCGCTGAGCTCATCGCGGAGGTGACTAAGACAGTCACTGCCCCCAAGAAAGGTACAGTCCGATGGGAGAAGACAGACCTGCAGAAGAGCACCCCCGCAGCCCAAGTAGATGGCAAGGAGAACACTCGGTGCCATAAACAGTTGGGTCACCATCCTGGCACTGTGGGAACTTGGGCAATTTGCTTAACGATTTTGAGCCTCCAAATCTTCATCTACACAACGGCAACCAAGTAGTGCCTACTTCGGGGTTTGTTGTTGTGATATAATCAGTGTAAACAGCTTATCACACTACCCGGACGTAGCCACGACTCAGAAATGCTGGGCAGCATCGTTATTGGGCTTCATGGGCTTCAAATAAGTTTTCATTAGGAGGTGACACTGGTCCCATCCTCTGACCACTCATCCTTGCTGAGCCCTCTGGACTCACGCCAGAGGGTGTCTTTGGTCCCTGGGACAGACCCTCCGTCTCCTGCTCCCCAAATAGCTGTCGGAGCTGAGGGGGGAGGCATCATTGTGCCATCTGGCCAGCAGGGGGCAGGTGTGCAACTCCAGGAGCCCAGACCAGCCCCTACCTGACCAGCCCTGCTGCAGAGAGAGGTGTGGGAGAGATGGGAAGCTAGGCACAGACATCTGAAACACATGGAGCTCTAGTTAATACCGTCCCCAACTTCCTTCAAGTATGGTCTTTCTCTTCCAGGGCCTACTAGACACTTGCTCCTTCAGCGAGGTACGTGGCCCACCGTCATCTAGCCCGACCACCTCTCAGTGACACTGTCCAGACGTTGAAACTCAAGCTGTTGCTGAGCCCGGTCACTGGCAGCTCTCCCTGACTGTGCGTGTGTGACTTGGTGGCCGGCCTCCACACCGGTGGTTCTCAATGTTTCTGTCTTAGGATCCCCCTTATGCTATTAAAAATGAGGGCCCCTAAAAAAAATGAGGGCCCCAAAGAGCTTTTATTTATGTGGGTTATATGTGTCAATATTCACCATGCTGGAAATGTAAGTTGAGAAACTTTGAAATTATTTATTAAAAATTTTTAAAAGATTTTTGTTTATTTATTCATGAGAGACCCAGAGAGAGAGAGGCAGAGACACAGGCAGAGGGAGAAGTAGGCACCTCGCAGGGAGCCCAACGTGGGCTTCGACCCTAGTATCATACCCTGAGCCAAAGACAGACGCTCAACCACTGAGCCACCCAGGCTTCCCTAAATTTTTAAAAATAAAAAAACAACAATAATGAATGTAAGTTAAAAGTACATAGCATTTTTTTTTAATTAAAAATAAACTTTTTATGGGGGTGCCTGGGTGGCTCAGTCGGTTAAGTATCTACCTCTTTGTTTCAGCTCAGGTCATGTGATCTGACTCGTGGTGGGGACCCTGTGCTCAGAGGGGTGGGGTGGGGTGGGGTCTGCTAGAGAGTCTCTCCTACCCCTGCCCCCCCTCCTACATGTGCACACTCTCTCTCTCTTTAAAATAAATAAATAACTCTTTCAAAGTAAATGAATAAATAAACGTTCTCCGAAGCAAAACAAATCTAGTGACAGGACGGTATTGTACAGTTTCGCAGATCTTTTTAATGTCTGGCTCAGTAAAAGGCAGCCAGAGTCTCGTATCTGGCTCTGCGTTCCATCTGTCTAGGATACCACGCATCACGGAACTTCTGGATAATTCCTCTACACAGTGAAAGAATGAGAGTAAAGAGGCAAAGCATGCCTTAGTCTTTTTTTTTTTTTTTAAGATTTTAATTTATTTATTCATGAGAGACCCAGAGAGAGAGGGAGAGACACAGGCAGACAGAGAAGCAGGCTCCATGCGGGGAGCCCGATGTGGGACTCGATCCCAAGACCCCGGGATCACAACCTGAGCCCAAGGCAGACGCTCTACCACTGAGCCACCCAGGTGCCCCGTGCCTTAGTCTTATAATGAAAGTAGTCTTGACCTTGCAAAGCCCCTGCATGGGTAGAAGTGTGCACCCACCCTCTTGTAGAATGAAGCATCCATTGTGGGTGTGTTTTAAGTTTCTGTTTTGCCTTTGGGGCTCCCTACCAGGCTGGACTAAAGGAGAGATTCCACAAATGCAGCTGGATAAATGGACGAGTGAATGAATGATATGAGGCAATGTGCTATCCACCTCTGTGACCCCCCAAAGACCTGGCCTTCGCCGGAGATGTCAAGTGAAAAACATTCTGCTTGGGTCCCTGCTAGAGAATGAAATGCAAACGGGCTTATGCAAATTTAAACACCTTCCCTTGAACTTTGGAAACTGAGAAGTTAAGTCCCTGTGGCTTCAGAGCCCACATGTTCACTGACTACATCCCCCTGAAGCCTCTGCCACGTTTCCCTCATTCCTCACTTGGGCAGTTTGTTTGGGGACCAAAATGCAGGACTTAGCATTTATCTCGATTCATATTTAGCTGACGTGATTGACTCTGCATCTTAGGCCGCTCAAATCCTTGGAGTCCTCACTTTATCATTCAATATTGTGACCATCTCCCCCAATCGTATATCTTCCGAAACTTAGGCCTGCGGACCACATACAGAGTTGGCCGAGATGGAGTCAAAGACGAGGTCTTCCTGTGGGTGGACGTGAGTGCCCGACCAGAAACGCTGGGGTTCAGTTGTTCAATGGGAGTGAGGGGAGTGGGGGGGCAATGAGACGTTATATCTGGGGAGAGCGGAGTAGTTGGCAAGACCCAGGCATCCACAGGAATTGGGGAACGTGTCAATGCTTCCACAGCCCATCCCTCCTCGGGACCCAACGGTCTCACCCAAGTCTGAACAGACTCCTACAGAATTAAGCCAGATCTGGGCGCTGGGTCGGGGATCCGGGGAGAGCTGATACAGAGAATGCAGGAAGAGATGGATCCACTTCCCAGCTGGATTGTTCTGCAAATTCTGTGTTGAACTCAAGGAAGAAAGGCCTAGTCTCCCAGGTGCTGCCTCCGAGGAGAGGAAGGCCGGAAGGCCGTAGGTGGTGGGCAGAAAGCTCCTGAGGCATCCCTACCCCGGTGGAGAGTGGAGAAGTCCACGTAGCCCCGCCCAGCACCCCTCATAGCTTCGCGAGGCCTTCCCACTGCCCTTGCCACTTGTGCGCAGAATCCGACAGGGCGTCTGGAGAGGCCTGGGCCACTCTGCCCCAACCCCATCTAATGAAAAGCACTGCTGATGCCTGTGGCAGCAGGTGTGGGGTTAGGCCCAGGACAGGGCTGGGGTCCTAACTGCCTGTGCCTGGCTCCTCTTCTTCCGCTCGCCTACCTGGATGGGCGGCAGAGAGCAAGCGGCCCATCAGAGAAGGATGGGCAACCCAGGCTAGCCAGGCCAGGTCCAGAGTGCCAGGGAAACCCCTTACCTGCGTCCCTTCCGTTTCCTCCAGCCACCCCACCCCCCCAGCCCCACACCCAGCTCCTCTGAGTTCAATTTCTTTCCCTCGCCCACCCTGGAGCCACAGGGGAGCGGCCAGGAGGGGACGGGGAACAGCCGGTGGTGTCAGAGTGGGGATGGGCAGACATGATAACACGGATGGGAGAGAAGCCAGCCCCACTTCCTCTCTGATAGGACCCCCACCCCCCACCCCAGGGGCTCCCTGCCTCCTGCTGTGTTTATGGGGAGGCCTTGAGGTGGTTGAGGAGGGGACGGGAGGAAAGGGAACGCCGTCAGTAGGGCCAGATACCAGGGGCCTTTGAAGAGGACCTGTGCTTGGTCGTTAGTTGGTTCTTTGAGCAAATGCTTGCCCAGTTCCTCCCCCTGGGGACCAGCACAGGCTAGGCTGAGTGGGTGGCACAGACAGAGGGAGCTCAGGTGCCCTCCTACCCCCTCTCCTGCATTCCTGGCCCGAGGGAAGCAGCCAAGCTAGCGAGGAAGAGCATGGGCTTACGAAGTAGGTTCTCCCTCCTTGGGGTGGGGGGGGATGACTTGAGGTCTCTGAGCCTCGGTTTCCTCACTTATGATGGTGACATAGTGTCTCTGCGAGGATAACATGAAGGCCAGGCCACGTCAGGTGCTGGCAGCTTTCCGCTGTCAGAAAGATAATAATGACGCTGGCTGCGGAGGTGTTCCGAGGACGGAGCGGGTGTGCCCGGCACAGAGCAAGTGTTTGATGACCGTTACCCTTGATTGTTCTACTTCTCATCAACGGGACGCGCCGGGGACTCAGTGGTGGAGCATCTGCCTTCGGCTCAGGGCGTGATCCCGGGGTCCTGGGATCGAGTCCCATATGGGTCTCCCCACAGGGAGCCTGCTTCTCCCTCGCCTGTGTCTCTGCCCCTGTCTCTGTGTCTCTTATGGATAAATAAAATATAAAGTTTTTAAAAAAGATTTTATTTATTTATCCATGAGAGACACACAGAGAGAGAGAGAGGCTCTGCTCCACCCCATTATCTCCTCCTGCAAAGCCTCCTCCACCCTCCAACCCCCAACCGAGATTATAGACTCTCAACTGTCCTCCAACTGCTCTGATCAGGGGGATAAGGCTGGACCCTTGTCCCTGGCCACCCCCTCCTCTGTCACTCCGTGTCGAGGGGAGGCTGCCTGTCGTCTCAGTGCTGGGCAGCCGGGAGGCAGGTGTCCCGGGGGTCTGGGGTCCCCAGTGGGGAGAGATCTAAAGTTGCCCTCGGTCTTGCTCTTGATTCAGTGCTTCTCTCTCTTGCCTCTGCCTCTCTGTGTCTCCAGGCGGCTTTGGCAGTTTCTGCATCTCTCGGGCTGCTCTTCCCCCACCCCCAGAGCACACCTGGCTCCTCACATCAGATAACTCAACCACAGCGGCTCCCCTCGCCCCCACCCGGCTTCCAGCAGCCCCCTCCTCGCCCCCTTGCTTGCTCTCTTCCTCCCCCTCTTCCTCCCCTGCCTCCCCCACCTCATAGCTCCCTGACTCACCTAGATTCTGGGGTAGGGGTGGGGGGGGCAACAAAGCTTTAAGGCCCCACTGGATAATGAGGGTGTGAGAAGACAACTCTTGCTACCCCCCAACACCTTCTCTCTCTCTCTCTCTCTCTCTCTCTCTCACACACACACACACACACACACACACACACACACACACACACGGTGGAAACTCTATACCCCTGTGCCCTGTAGGAAACAGAGTGGGGGGGAGGGACCCAAGGACCAGCCTTGAGGTATGAGGAAAATCCAGCCTGAGGAAGTGAGGGGGTGGTGGTTGGGGGGAGGGGAGGGTTGCCAAAAGGGGCTGCCTCTGGGGCTGCGGGCTCCACAGCTTCTAGGCCAAAGAAACTTCTTCCCTTTTCCAGGGCTCCCTGTTTGTGAGAGGTCACCTCCAGTCCTAACACCTTGGGCCTTCCCTGCCGGCCAGGTTCTAGGCTGGGGAAGCCGATGGATTCCATCTGGGCCATGTGCAGCCCCAGCCCCTGCCTCCTGCTCCCCAAAAAAGGCCAAGTTGGGAGGAGCTGGGGTGGGGGTAGGCAGGGAGGAGGTGCTGAGAGTGGGGGTCTGGAGGGTGGGAAGACATCCTGGGAAGGGGCGGGGTGGCACCTGGGGGCAGCGGGCAGGGACCGGTAAGGTACCTGGGAGCTGGGGATGGAGGTTTTAATGCCTCTTGACAAAACGAGTGAATCATAGGCAAATTATGTGGAAATGATGGCATAAATAAAGATGTGTTATTTCAAGGCCCCAGTGTGTCAACGTAGGAAGAGAGCAGGGGGTGGGGGGAGGGGCAGGCTGCCCAGGCCGGATGGTGCCCGTAGGTGGGGCCCAGGTAGAGAGTTCCTGTGGGGGGCTGTGGAGGTGATGGCCCACTCCCATCTCCCTGTCACCTTCGGGCAGACATGAAACAGGAGGTGGCAACCACAGCCCACCAGCTCCTCCCCCAGAGCAGAGCAGTCTTCTTATCCCCTCAGCTCCTTGGTGATCCCCCCAACCCTCCCCTCGCTTCCTTGGGGCCACTGCTACCCCACACACACTGCTCCCTTTCCCAGGTACCTGCTGTGGACTTGCCTGGGTCCTGCCCTCCGGGGTCTGTCCCTCCATGCCCAGGACAAGGGCTGCCCCCACCCCCCGACCCCCCATCAGGGGCACAGGAGCCAGTGAGGCTCCAGGAGCTTGGAACCCAGACAGGGGAACCTGAGCTCTTCCCATCAGGAAAGTGCGGTGCTAACGCGCCCACCGTGACAGCACCTGGCACATGCACGGAGCCCCATAAATAAACCAGGTGGATCAATGAATTCATGACCCCACAAGGTTGTCAGAAGCCCAGCCTCGGCTTCCCATAGACCTTCGTTCCCGCTCTCCACAGCCCTTCACAACGTTGACAATCATTAAATGACTAGAAAAACACGTAGACTCACCCACCTACCTAAGCAGTGCCTACTGCCTATTTCCTCGCCAGCTTTTTCTCTATGCCCATGCTGGGGTTTTGGTGGTTGTGTGTCTGTGTGTGTGTGTGTGTGTGTGTGTGTGTTAAATACGGTTGCCATCACAGTGCGTACACAAATCGATACTCTCCTGTGATGCTGTGTTGCATTCATAAACATCTTTATAACAGCTTCGTAATTTTCTATTAAGTGGAAATATCGTTTGCTTCACAATTTTCCAGCTGTAGGTGTTCAAATTGTTTTTCACTTTCCACATTCTAAGCAGTGCAGGGCTGAACGTCATTATGCACATATTCCACTTCCCCTCCCGAATTTTGGCCCTAGACACCCAGCTTAGGGTACACTGGGCGAGCGTCACTGAGCAAAGGGTGAGGACGTTTCATAGCTCTTGCTGTCTCTTGCCAAATTGATGTCAAACACAAATTTCGCCAGATTCTCACTAATGTTCAAAAACTTCGGCTACCTCCGTCTTATTTTCACTGGCATCGCTTTGCTGTCGAGCAAGGTAAACTTTGCCCTGCTTGCCTCTCGCTGTAGCCCCCCTTTCCCTGGAGGGTCTTCCGAGCTTCCAACCTCAGTCTACCACTGTTTTTCACGTTCGTTGCATAACTTGTGCGAGCTGTTTCCGCCAGAATGGTTTCAGAGGGGCTCCCTGGGTGGCTCAGCGGTTTAGCGCCTGCCTTCGGCTCATGGCCTGGGCCTGGAGACCCGGGATCGAGTCCCACATTGGGCTCCCTACACAGAGCCTGCTTCTCTCTCTGTATCTCTCATGAATAAATAAATAAAATCTTTAAAAAAAAAAAAAAATGGGGACGCCTGAGTGGCTCAGCGGTTGAGAATCTGCCTTCGGCTCAGGTCATGATCCTAGATCCCAGGATCGAGTCCTGCGTGGAGCTCCCTGCATGGAGCCTGCTTCTCCCTCTGCCTGTGTCTCTGCCTCTCTGTGTCTCTCATGAATAAATAGATAAAAAATAAAAATAAAAAAAATTTAAAAATTAAAAAAAAAGAATGGTTTTAGAGCATCATTAATCACAATCCAGGGCAAATCCCCTTTTCCACCCTTCTCACCCACTTTGGACGTGGCACGTCCTCTTGCTTCATCTTGCTTCATTTAAATCTCCAAGCTGCTCCCTCTCAGACTCCCCTCTGCCCACCCCAAATCTTTGTTCTCTCACATTTCTATAGACAACCATCTTTCCAGCTACCTTCCCCTCCTTTCCCTGCTCCTGTGATCTCATCCACTCCTCCCTACGGCTCCAGATCTCACTGATGATGCCACCTCTTTATTTTGCCTTCCCTCCTCACAGAGCAACTGTCCACTCAGCACCCCTCACCCCGCCCCAAATGTCCCACCGGCCTCTGAACTCGACAGGGCCGCCACTTGACTCTACGGCCACTTGACTCTACGGCCCTTCACTTCTGCTCCCACACTGCCTAATTTTGCCTCCTGAATCCCTCTGGTTTGGGCTTTGTTTGGAGGGGGAAAGAGGAGGGGAGAGGCTGACACACCTGAAGAGGAAATAGGTTTCCTCCAACCTTCAGCCTAGAGCAAGAGGTCTAGGAGGAGGAGGAGAAGGCCGTTGTCTACGAAGATGCTGCTCTGTGACTCAGTTTCCCTGCCTGTCTATATGCTAGGGCTGGTTCCAGGTCTAGAGGTAGATGCTTGAAAGTCAAAGCAGGTGGCCTCCCTCCTAGAGGTGGTCAGCCCTTCCTATGGACCTCACTGGCCCCCTCCTCCACTTCTGGAGCCTGTTCCCCAGCAAGGGACTAGAAGGGCTAAGGAAGCAGCTCAGCTTCGAGCCAGCCGTCTAGACCTGTGCTGTTCACTACAGTGGCCGCTAGTGGAGCACTGGAAATGTGGCCAGTCAGGTGCAAAATACACACTGGGGGTGCCTGGGTGGCTCAGTGGTTGAGCGTCTGCCTTCGGCCCAGGGCGTGATCCTGGAGTCTCGGGATCGAGTCCCACGTCGGGCTCCCTGTATGGAGCCTGCTTCTCCCTCTGCTTGTGTCTCTGCCTCTCTCTCTCTCTCTGTCTCTCATGAATGAATAAATAAAATATTTTTTTAAAAAGCCACACTGGATTTCAAAAACTCAGCATGAAAAAAGGAGATACAATATCTTATTAACAATTTCTCTGTTTTGGGGGCACCTGGGTGGCTCAGTCAGTGGAGCCTCTGCCTTCAGCTCAAGTCATGATCCCAGGGTCATGGGGATAGAGCCCATGTTGAGCTCTTTGCTCCATGGGGAGCCTGCTTCTCCCTCTCCCTCTGCCTATGGTCTCTCTCTCTCTCTCTGTCAAATGGATAAGTAAAATCTTTAAAAAAAAAAATCACCCATTTCTCTGTTTCAATGACATGCTTAAATGATAATATTTTGCACATATTAGATTTAATAAATACACTATTAGAACTAACTTCATCTATTTATTTTTGCTTTGTTGTTGTTGTTGTTGTTGGAAAATTTAAAATTACACACATGGCTCACATTCTGTTTCTATTGGATGATGCTGGTCTCGGCTTAGGCAAAGCGCAGGGCTCTGGGTTGAGAGGCAATGATGGGTCGTGACAGATACTGACACAGACCCCACTGAAGATGTGGGCCAGCCAGAGCCCCAAACGTGTCATCAACCAGCCAGACAGTGAAGGACAGACTCTCAGTGGCCAGTTTCTCTCAGGCAAAGCAAAGCAAAGCAAAACGGAGCAAAGCAGAGCAGAGCAAAGCAAAGCAACATTTCTGGGATAACTTCTCTAATCCTGGACTTCATGAGACCCTCTGACCTAGGGCTTGGCTCTCCAGAGCATGTCCCCATGGATGCCCTGTTATTCCAGGAAAACAGTCACCCAGAGCCACCCTAGTGCTCTGGATCTCCTCACCCCAACGGTTCACGGGGAAGATCTCCATCATTCCACTGGGGCCAGGCCCTGGCCCCCGCCAGCAACTCAGAGGCATCCTTCCTCCAAGTCTAGAGCCCTCTTTCCTTCCCGCTCTGGCTTAGGCTCAGCCCACCTGTGGTCTGGGAAGGGAGGAGAGAGGAAGGTGGGCTTGACATACCACTGGGTCTCTAGATACACTGCCTGCCTCGCATACATATTTTAAGCTCCATTTCTAATGCCTGTCCTTCCTGTCGTCCCACTGATAGGGGAACAGAAAGGGAACAGGAGGGGGGGCCGGGGTGGGAGACCCAGCCCACTGGGTGGCCCCAGTCTGTCTCGAGGTCCCTGGCCTGTGCCCCAGAGGAGCCATAGGAGGGCACTGGGAGCTGGGGCAGCAGCCTGCGTGGGTCCGCCCTTCCCTCCCCCCGCCCAGATGGCTCCACCTCTCCCAGGTCCTGGCTGGGATCCGAAGGCCCCAGGCAAGTGGGGGAAGGGGAGCCACTCCTACTTTCCCAGCAGCTGCTGCTGCCTCTTCCTGTTTTGCTAGAACTCTGGCTCTGGACCCAAAGGGGTGGGGGAAGTTGCTGACTGCTCCCGCCCCCCCAAAGGTCAACCTCATCCCCCTGGTCTTCTTAGCTGGTTATTTATAGCCCCCTAGGCCCTGGCTGAGGAGCTAGATCTCTCCTCCCTCAAATGTCAGCAGCTGTGAACATTGCCCCAGGGATGCAGCCAGATGTGCAGATCACTCCAGATGCACGGTGCCAGGATTTGAGAGAGGCGGCAAGGCCCTTTCTGCAGTCTGTTTGGCCACTCTCTGCAGCCAGGCCGTCCAGACTTCCCTCAACTGAGCCAACACCTGTACCTCGGGAGGGTCACGGAAGGTCCCACATATTTCCCCATTCCCATAGGCCTGCCAAGCTGCTCTGCACACCCCAGAAGGGTCAGCTTGTGCTAGACTATCTGGATTTCTTTGCATAAATTAGGACAGTATTTATTTTGAGACTGAGTTTGTAGGGGAAAACCGTGGCGTAGAGGGACAGAGGGGACAGGACCCTGTCTTCTATTACTAATGTCCCCATGGAGCTCTGTCCCCAACAGAGGCCAGGGTGGGCCGGTGCTGCACAAAGCGCTTCACTTCCCGTGTAGTTGGTCCTCACAGCAACCCTAATGAGGCAGGCACTTCGTATCCCTGTTTGAGGATGAGGAAATGAGTTTCCCAGAGGTCAAAGAATGTGCTTAAGGTCATGCAATGGGTAAGCAACAAACTCCAGCCCAAGCGGACTGACTCTAAATTCTTGCTTTGCACCACAATACAGCACGCCCTCTCTTTAGCCGTTCTTTACAGATTTTTTTGGAATTTTTAAAAGATTTCATTTATTTATTCATGAGAGACACACAGAGAGAGGCAGAGACACAGGCAGAGGGAGAAGCAGGCCCCATGTGGGGAGCCTGATGTGGAACCGATCCTGGGACCCCAGGACCACACCCCGGGCCAAAGGCAGGTGCTAAACCGCTGAGCCACCCAAGGATCCCTCTTTTACAGATTTTTAAATGTTTCCTTGAAAGTTCAGCGAAGAGAAGAGTGGAGCCTAGCCTCTGGGTCTGCCCAAGGAGAGAGGGGCATCTTCTCTGCCTCCTGTGCCCTCCCATCCCCAGCCACTCTGACAGAGCTGGACTAAGGGATGTGACGGGGTCAGAGACTTCTAGAATCACTGATTCAGGTACAGAGGTAGCACATCAAAGCAAGACCACTGCCCTAGCCCAGCAGGACCCCATGGTCCATCAGATCCCTACAAACATGGAACTCCTGTGACTCTGCACGCAGCGCGTCCTTGACGGGATGGGTGTTGGAACCCCTTGCTTGTCAGTTTTCTCCATCCGGGCTCTTTTCCCTGGCCACACCCTACTCTCCAGGAGATGATGAATTCCTCGGTGACAAGGATTGTGGCTTCTTTGCCTCCTGTGTCCAAGAATCTGGCACAGAGTAGATGCTCAATAAATATGCAATTATGTCGGATGGAAAAGATGGTAGTTGTGGTCACATGGGAGTGGGGTACTTCAGAGCCCTAACAAGGACACCCCATTCACATCCTGAGTAGCCAGCCTCACCCTAGTGCTCTCCCCTCTGCTCCTCACTCCTTTCCTGCCTCCACTCCCCTGACCTACAGAGATGTCGTCTAAACCCACCCTGAAAGACACCTCTGGGGAAGATCAGTACGTGTCCCTAAGCCAGGGCCTCCTCAAGGTCTTCCTAGAGATTCTGGGGCCAGAAATGAGTGTTCCCAAAAAGGAATCATTAAGACTGATAACTAAGTCGGACCCTACCCTCCAGCCGGGACACCTACTGGGGCTCCAGAGGGTCCAACTGAGGGCAGTTCCGAAGCCCCAAGCCCGCCAGTCGGTGGACCACAGCATCCCTTCAGGGGCCCACTGGAGCGAGTAATTGTGAGCTGGCTGCAGAAAGGCATTTTGCAACTCAGACGAATTTCTTCTTGCTCATGATTAGAGTATGGCCCAGTGGCTGCCTCCCTGACCATAATCTCTGCTGGCACAGGCATCTCCAGGGCTGGGCAGTGTGGGCTGATAGGAGTGCTGATCTAGAAGCTGGGACACCTGAGTTCTCCGTCTGTTCCCTGCCACCGACTAACCGACTAACTGTGTCATCTCTGGCAAGTTATCCGCCCCCCCCCCCCACCCGGGTCCCCATTTCCTTATCTGTAAAAGGAGTGGTTTGGATTGGATCAGAGAGGCCAAAACCTGAGGTTACTGAGTAGCCTCCGCCCCAGAGTCTGACCCAGTCTGTGAGGGGGCCCAGAAATCTGTTTTTCACAGATCCTTCTAAGTGATTTTGATATACTGTCAGGTTTGGGGGATCCTACAGACTAGATAATCCTATAAATCTACTTACAGCTCTCAAACAGCAAAGATTCGAGTAAACAGAACAGTTGTGTCAAGAGTTTTAGTGCTGTGGGGCTTATCAGAGAGCAGGTGGTGGGCAGTTTATGTCATCGTCACCATGACCATTATGATTATTTTGCCGCCAGTATTATTGTTGTGGGGGCCCGTGGCAGGGCCCCGTCTGTGGGTTCCCGTCACTAACGGAGGCTCTGGCTTCAGGGGGCCCTCGCTTACCTCAAGGTTGGGAGTAGGGCCTGGAGAGAAGGGAAGGGTGGGTGGGGCCTCTTGGCAGGAGAAGCTTGCTTTCCTTCTCTCCTGGGTGGAGTTTGGCTGGATGGGCTTTGGCACCGACCTCTGGGGCTGAGAGAGCGTCTCCCCACCCATATTCCTCCCCCACTTTCTATCTCAGCGGCCTCAGCCCGGTGACTGCCTCTCCTCCTCCTCCTGTCCCGACTCCCTCTCCAGATGCCCTCAGTCCTCACCAACCTCATTCCTGAGCCTCGGTAATCTGTTTGCCACCCCTCTGCTTCCTTGCCTCGCCTGGCACATGCCATTCTCCCCACCTGGAATGTCACCCCCCTCGCCCCACACTGATTCACATTTCTGGGCTCCTCCAAAACCCAGCTCAAAACTCTCTGCTTCATTCGGGCCCTGATCCCCTTGGGTCATTCGTCTTTGCTGTGGACTCACTGACCCTTGGAATAGTAGTCTCAGGGAAACTGCTTTAGACTCAGAAAAAAAAAAAAAAATCAGTTGCCAGGACCTAAACCAGCTCCCTCATCGGATAGATGAGAAAAACTGAAGCCCAGAGAGGTTGTGACTTGGCCGGAGGTCACGCAGTAGTGAGATTTTAAGACTTGGCTTCTAAAAAAATTAAAAAAATAAAAAAATAAGACTTGGCTTCTTCACAAGAGGCTTTCAAGTATTTTATGTTTGTTTTGTTTCTTCCACACATTGTGATCGATAGGAGGGCAGAGGCCGTGTTTTTGTTTTTGCCTTTAATGTTCTTTATCTCCACTGTGGTGTGTGTGCACACGTGTGTGCCGTGCATCCAGGGCCTATCAGGCCAATGATTCTAAAACTCACAGGGGCACAAATGTTTGAGTATGTACTTCACGTGACCTCAGAACAGCCCTGTGAAGAGGTAGCCAAGAGATGGCCATATTATAGAGCAGAAAACTGAGACGTAGAGAGTTGGGACCCGGCAAGTTAATAGTAGAACTGGGTCTGAAACTCGAGTCCCCAGACTCCCAGCCCAGAGCCCTGATTCCCACAATGCCTTTCTTCTAGCTGGTTGGGGTCCCAGAGTAGTCAAGGAGGTGACTTGACCTCCTTGTTTATGTTTTGCGTTTATTCTTCTTTCTTCATCTCGGGGCTAAGGAGACCCTGTCTTTGGCTTCCTGCCCCTCCCCATCCTGTCCCATCACTCTCTCCTGTGTCCCCCCCAGGTCATTGTTGGCAGCACAGACACACACATGTATACTAAGAACTGCAGGTGTCTAGGGCAACAGACCACAGGGGAAACCACATCACCTTTGTTGACACTGGAGGGAGGCAAGGGGACCAGGTTAGGGACCTGCTTAGTTCCCTCCACCTGCCTTGGTCCTCACAATCAACTGGCCTACCAGCCTAGGCCATCTGGACTTGTAGCCACCCCCCAGCCTCTTCTTGACTTAGCCAACCAATTCTGGCCCAGGAGGACGGATCACCTCTTCTCTCACATCATGAAATCTGATGTTGGGGGTCTGGCTGGTTGCGACCCCCAATCCTTACTAGAATACTTCCATAGTTCCTCTGATCCTGCCCGTGCGATGCTAACAGAGAAAGGTGGGAACCAGGGATGAGACAACACGGCTGGGGTCAACGAGGAGGTACCTGTGGCATCTAGAATGTCACCCGTAGATCAGCTGAGACCTTGAGTAGGCAGGTTTACACTGGGGGCAGGAGACCTGGCAACGGCTTCCCCATTGTTCTGACCTGCCACAAGATACCGCACAGGCTCTGAATCAGACATATGGGATTAAGTCACTTACCGGCTTCGTGGACTTAGGCAAATCATTTTGTCTTTCTGAACTTAAGTTTGCTCACTAAAACAATGGGAGATAATAATGAAATATAAGGGAAAGAGCCTTGAACAGCACATGATACAAAGGAGACGCTCAATAAATCCTAATTATCTTCCCTCCTTCCTTCCTGCCTTCCACTTGTTATATCTGGTCCCATGAAACCCTTTATTTGGAGCTGGAGGCCTACCTCCCCAATCACTCTGCAAATCCCAAACCTTGTGAATTGGCATTCGATCCCAGGTTCAGAGACTGCAATGCAAGGCCATCCCAACCCAATGAAAACGGCTGTCCTCTGAGATCTCACTGAGGCCTTGGGGAATGGGCGCTTTCTGCGTGGCTTCCTGGGGACTGTGTGGGAACTGTGGGCTAGGGAGGGAGTGGCTTTAGCTACCGCATCTAGAAGGCAGGGGTAGGAGTAGTCTCAGAGCCTCTAGTTTTGACCAGACGACTTCCTGGGGCTTGGAATCCTGGTACAGGGTGGGCACCTAATAATATTTGCTGAATGAACGAATGGCCCCATCACTTACTAGTTAGATTTCTTTTTTTTTTTTTTTAAGATTTTATTTATTTATTCATGAGAGAGGCAGAGACACAGGCAGAGGGAGAAGCAGGCTCCATGCAAGGAGCCCGATGTGGGGGACTCGATCCCAGGTCCCTGGGATCATGCCCTGAGCCGAAGGCAGATGCTCAACCGCTAAGCCACACAGGAGTCCCCTCTAGTTAGATTTCTTAACCTTTCTGGGCCATACTTTAATCATGAGCATAATAAGGATTATTAAGAATAAATGATCTAATGTTTGCAAAGGGGCTAGCTTAGGGCTGCTGCATGGTATAGTCAGTAAAAGGTAGCCAAGTAAGGGCAGGAGAGGACAAAGAGAAGGTCAAGTAGGCCCAGAAGCCCAAAGGAGAAGAAGAAAGGGTATGCCCCCGGGCTTCCTACTGGCCTGAGACTCCGGGAAGGCCCTACGGGGCTAATGTCTTGGTGCTTGGCTGAGCAGCCTGGGAGAGAGGCCTGACTCCAGAGCCCTGCAGAGAAACTTCCCATGGTAACCAGGATAGAGGAGAGACAGGCAGCCTGCGCTTTTCTCCCTCATATCTCTCAGGGTTCCCGGAGGCTCTCTGACATATCCCAGCAGGCGCATGGGACTTAGAAACTGGCTTAAGACCCTGCCTTGGGTGGGAGGGTGGTAGCGACTGACTGAGGGAGTGAGGAGTTAAGATGTTAAGGGGAGGAGGGACACTGGCCAGCTTCCCGGATGCAGGTCTCACATGTTGTCTTTCTGTCTATGCTTTGGGGACAGTGAGTCCTGGTGTGTGTAGAAAGTGCTGGATACTTGGGGGACAGACAGAGGCAGGGGGAGATACCCTTTTTGCTCCAATCTCTTGGAGCTCAGTGATTAGTTCAAAAAGAAAAAGAAGGCTCATAAACAAACACACGAATGATGCACATGGGAGAAATGAGCAAACAAGGGCCTGATTTCAGCCCAGAAATAACTACAGGAGTCCTGGGGTGTATTGGTGGGGACCATGGCAGGGCTAAAGGAGAGATAGGGTGTGGGGGAGGATAGAGGCTGGGGATCTGAAGGAGCCAAGCGATTTTTAATTTTTTCCGGAAGCCACGGGCACGGAGGAGGGATCTGGAAGGAGAGGCAGCTGGTTTGTAAGGTGAGAGCTGGGAAGAGCGCACCTGAGTAGAAGACCCTGTGTCTTGCAGAGTCAGCATGGGGAGTCAGGGGAGAAAAGGGTGTCCAGCTTGGGGGGAATGGTCCTTGAAGGCCATGAATATCTGTCTCACTTCAACAAATAACTCAGAGAGAACTTGAATTCTCCTGAATTCTGTGCAAGGCACTTAGCAAGACACTACCAGAAATGTACCCATGACCAAAGGCTGGGCTCAGGGGATGCCCATCTTGAACATTCTTGGGAAGAAGGAGAGTAGGCTCGGTGGATGAAGGTCAGTGTACAGGAAAAGACTTGAGTGTCGGGGTGAGGTCTTGGAGGGGAGGGAAGGAATCCCTCTGGCTGTGTGAATCCCAGAAAGGCTCCTGGAGAAGGTGGTTGTAGACCTTGAGGGTTGGAAAGATTTCCACAGGAGCAGCAAGGGACTAGGAGCGCATCATTTGTGGAGGAAACGTGATGAGCCCAGGGGAGGGAACAGTAAAGCAGGAGGGCACGATGGGAGCAGACAGCAGCCCAGGTTAGCTGAAATAATCCGAAAAATAGCAGCAACTAATATTATTGAGCACTAAGCCCCAGGAGTCAGCGAGAAAAAAAAAAAATAGAGATGGAGATTGAGGGAGAGAGAGAGAGAGAGAGATGTTTGCATAGTGTGCACCATGCTGTGGAAGGGCTCGGGTGGCAGGCGAGGAGTTGGAGAGGGTAAGTTAGCAAGAGTGGAGGGGCTGGGTGGGCCTGCTGCGTGAGCCCTGGGACAAGGGAAGGAACGAAGTGGAAGGGCTGCTGCTCAAAATCCCAGGCCCCAACAAGTGGTGCGGAACGAGGGTCTGTGGCCAGAAGCTGGGCCTTGCCATGGCCAAGCCAAGCCCTCCTAGGCCGCTGCGGACTCTTGCCTCCCAGGTGGCATGGCTCTGCCTCTGGCTCTACCTCAGTTTCTCCTTCTAGAATGGTGAGACTCTTGGGGTCCCTAGGACAGAGGGAGGCAGGCTGGGTAGGAAGTCGGAGGGAAGCTGCATCCAGCCTTCCGGAGGCGACGCCTCCCAGGGCAGAAGAGCCTAGGGCTTGGGGCTGTGGCCCTCCCCCTTCCCGGAGCCAGCCCCTCCATCTCCCACCCAGCAGCTTGCCAGAGGCCACGGGGCCGACAGGCCAGGCCGGGAAGCACAGTGGTGAGGTCCTCGGCCCCTGACCCCCGCGTCTGACCTTCTGGCCCCCTAAAGAGGGAGGGGGGCCGAGAGCACTGCTGCGCGAGGCCGGCCCGGAGCCGAGTTTATTAGCTGAGGGAGGGCTGGAGGCGGCTGCATTCCGACTCACAGACTGGAACATTTCTGTGATCCGCTGTAATGCACTGGGAGACACTGGGCACATTGCTGAAGTTTGACTCATAGGGACCGGGAGGGGGAAAGCAGGGGGGAGGGTTGTGGGGGGAGAGAGGAATGGGGAGGAAGAGAGGAAGAGGAGAGAGGAGGGAAGGAAATCCCTTGAGAAATTTCTTTAAAAAAAGCAAACTTTCAAAATCGGCACCACCCCCACCCCCTTTTTCTTTTAATAGGAACAGGCTGGACCCTTCTGTTCCCCCTCAGCAGGCGTGGGGCGGGGGGGGGGGTGTGGGGTGGGGGGGGTGGGCAGTGATTCAAATCAGATCCTGGAACTTTCCTCAGGCAAGTCGCGTCGGGGAGGGGGGTGCGGGGGCCGGGGGTGTCGGTGCGGGAGTCCTCGCCCGGGGCGCGGCGGGTCGGGGTGCGGGGGCCCCCACGAGCGTGCCGGGGGCCCGTGTGCAGCTGCGCCGCCGGGCCGTGCGTGCACGCAGTCGGAAGCTGTCGGTGCGGCCGACTGCGCCCCCGTGCAAGGGGGCTGTGCGCTCGCGGACGCCGCGTGTGCAGGGCTGCGTGCGCCCAGGTAGCGGGGTTTCCGGGAATTGCGCGCGGGTCTGCGCGCCGCGCCTCGGGCTGGGCGGCCTCGGGCTGGGCGGCCTCGGACTGGGCGGCCTCGGGCGGGGCGGCCTCGGGCTGGGCGGCCGCGTCCCGCGATCCGGGCTCGGCGCTGCGTCCCGGGCCGCGCGGGGAGTGTCGGCGGCCGCCCGCGCGCCTCGCCGGCCGGGGTGTGCTGTGCGGCGGTGCGTCCCCGGCCGCGAGCGCCGGCCCCCTCCCTCCCCTCCCCCTTGGCCCGCTCGCAGGCTCAGATAAAGCATTTCCTTCCATTGTCATCCTACCCTGCCGGCCGGGCTGCCAGGGCCCTCCCCCTCCCGGCCCCCTCCCTTCCTCTCGCCGTCTCTCAGTCGCTCTGCAGCCGCCGGCGGCCGGGGGGGATGTGAGGCCGGCGCCCCAGCCCCCCGCCCCGCCATGAGCCCCCCGCTCTGAGGGCCCCGGCCCCTGGATGCACAGCCCCGGCGCGGGTGAGTACCGGGCGGCCGCCCCCCGCCGCGCCCGCCCCGCCCCGCCCTGCGCGCGGCACCCGGCGGGCTCCGCTCGGCTCCGCTCGGCTCCGGCTCCGGCTCCGCTGCGGCTCCGCTCGGCTCCGCGGGCCCGCAGCGCCCCCCCCCCGCGCCCCCGGCCGCGCCCGCCCCGCCCCGGCTCCGCGGGGCTCGGTGCAGGCCCCCGGCCGGGGCTGGTTCCGGGGCCGCAGGGCTCGGGCCTCCCGCGGGGCGCCCACATCCGCCCGCCCCGGGGCAGCGCCAGGCCCGAGGGCGGGAGCCGGAGGCCCCGGGCCGCGGGCGCGCAGGCCGGGCGCCCCGTCACCCCCGCGGCCGGGGAGCAGCGCGCGGCGGCCCCGGGCAGGGAGGGACGGCGCCGCGGCCCCGGGAGGGGGCGGTGCTCGGGGCGGAAGGTTTGGGAGCGCGAGGGCAAAGGGCAGGACCCAGGGAGTCGGGGCGCGCTCGGGGCGCTGGACATCAGCGCCCCCATCCCGCGGGTCCCGGGAGGGCCGAGCGCCCACCCCTCCCCGGGGGGGTGGGGGGGTCGGGACCGCTCTCCCGGAGGCCCCGGAGGTTTGCCGAGTTCCGCCCCCACCCTGGCTCACCCCTGGGGCGAAGAGACACCTGTGCCCAAGCGACTGCTGAGGTGCGGGCAGCGGCGCGGGAGGGGGACGGGATGCGCGCCCCCAGGCCTGGGGTCTGGCGGCACCGGGGAGGGGGGGTGTGAGCAGGGGGCGAGTGTGGCAGCGCGGCTGGGCTCTGCCGCCCCGAGTTCTAGGCCTGTGGTAGGAGGGAGCCCTCTGAGCTTGCGGGGGGGGGTCCCCCGAGCCCCCCAAGCCCCCCAGCCCCACGTCCTCCTCTCTGACTGCCCGGTGGGATGTGACCTCGCCAGCCACGGCCGCTCCTCCCCACCCCCGAGTCCTGGCCGTTCCCTCGTCCCTGCTGGCGTCCTGCGCACACAGGCCTCCTGCTGCAGCTGGACACTGGCTGCCTTGCCGCTGCCCATCCCTCCCCACACCCAGATTCAACATCTGCTTGAGGCCCAGCCCTGCCTGCCAGCTTTTAGGTGGAGAATGAGGCATTGGCCCTCAGCGGCCCTGCTGGGGACTCAGGGTCTGGACTCATCAGCCCCATCCGGACTTGCAGCAGGACCCATGGGGACCTTCCTCAAGACCACTGCCCAGCCCCTGGGCTGAAAGAAAGGAGACTGTGGCTCAGTTCCCTACCCCCTAATGGGGTGCTTTGGCAGCCCACATCTCCCCAACAAGGACCCCATAGGCCGGGTCCCTAAAGTGGCTTGGCTGCCCGCACACTTCTCTCCCCACTCCTCATGCCAGCCCTCTTGTACTGCGCCGGCTCCGTCTCTGGCTTCTGCAAGCCACCCTTAGCTCCTCGTTGCTTGTCAGCTCACCCCCCTCACTCTCTGTGTGCCCTCTGCGCACCTCAGTTTATAAGTAATTTTCTTCTTCTCTGTAGTCCCTTTAGAGGGAAACTAAGGCACAAAGCAATCCCGCTGTGTTGTGCCCAGCGAACCTAGACTGGAACCAGGTCTGGACCGGTTGCGACTCCTTCCCTGCCGTTCGTCCCCTGATGTTCCTCATGCTGGGTAGGAACAGGCTCAGAGCTGCCTCTTGGTGTTACTTCTAGAACAGCCCCGGGGCAGTGTTCTCCTGAGGCCTCTGCGTTCTCAGGCTCAGCCCCTGGGCAGGTGTCTCTCTGGCCACTTGGTCTTAAGCTGGGATCCTGAAGCTGGCAAGTTTGCGTTCGGGTCTTGCATCGATCATCCCCAGAATCTAGACTGGTCGCTCTGCTTTGACACTGAAGCTCAGTTTCCCCATCCATAAAATGGGGACAACATTTCAGGTGCGCTTCCCAGAGGAAGAGAGGTTGGCTCGAAAGAAATGGACCGGCGTCCAGTGTGGGGGGCCCTTGGACTGCCTCCAGCTTCCTTCAGGGATGATGGACGGACCCCAGCTTTCATCCTTGGAATGGGAGTTGGAACCCTTTCTTTCTCCGTCCTCTCCTCCGTCCTCATTTACAACCCTTGGGAGTGATGAACTCCTGTGTGATGGGGTGGGGAGTGGGGCCCCTCCTGTAGTTGTAGGCCTGCTTGCCCAGCCCAAGGCCCTGGAAGGCAGAAGCTGGTGCAGCCCCAACCTCCTCTTTCTCTTTCTCCTGGCCTTTCATTAACAGCTGGGAATCTTGAAGTTGGCGGGGGCCTGAGAGAAGATGAGCTAATGCAAGGCCCAGGGTCACCCAGCCAGGGAATGTAGGCCGAGTGGGCCTGGAACCAGACCCTCTAACTCTGTTGGTGCCCATTCCCCTGGCCTTCCCCTTCCCTGGCCTGGCTCAGGTCCTGCCCATGCCCACCTGTCAAACGTTGGCCCTGGCCAGACGTAAGACTGGGGCGTGCAGTGACGTGAGGTATTGCTAGAAGCAGGGCCAGAGTAAGGCCTGGGAGCTTGGGTTGGGGGTGGGGGGGCATCTGTCCAGGACTGTGCATTTGTGTATGTTGGATTTGTTCACTAGATGGGGCACTTCCTCTGGGGCAGGAAGCTTTGATTTCCTGTGGTGGGGGCGTTGGTAGGATTAGGAGTGGGGGGCTCAGCTCTGGGCCATCCCTGATGTTGTTGAGAACCGTAGAGGGGCACTTTCTGTCTAAGGCTGCTTCCCCCAGCCCAGGGGAGGCAGGAAGGAGAGCAATGGTGAGGAGGCCCAAGCTGAGGCCAGAGGAGGAGGCCATGAGGGCCGTGAGATGGTGTGTGTGTGTGTGTGTGTGTGTGTGTGTGTGTGTGTGTGTTGGGGGGGGTAGCGGTGGGCAACACAGCAGGAAGCCTGGTCAGCAGGTGACCCTGCCGGCTATTGTGTTTCCCTGTGATATTTCCCCCCTGTTTCTGTGGTAACCTTCCCCGGGGACCCGGGCCTTTGGGCTGCAGGAAGGTGCCCCCAGACAGCCCTTTCCTTAGAAGCCTGAGTATTAGGAGGAGTCCCTAGATCGAGCCACCTCCCTAGCCCTTCTGGCTCCCGAGGACCAGGGCCTGGGAATCTGGGCGAGTGGTTTGAGTGAGCACCAATGGGGGTGCCTGGGCGTAGGCCCCTTTGCATCTCCTGGGTTGGGGGGAGCGGAAGAAGAGGAGGGGCTGCTGGATTTTGGGGAGGACTCTGTACCTCCCCTCATTCCATCTCTCCGCTGTGCTCCTCCAGCAGCCCTCCTTCTACCAGGGGGAGGCAGACAGCCTGCTGCCTGGGGCAAGGGGTAGGAGTGGGGGTGGCAGAGGCGGGAGGGATGTTTTCATCAGCAGAGCATAGCTCCTTTGGTCCTGGACCAGTTCCCAGAGGCAAAATAAATTCAGGAGAGCGTCTGTTTAGTGTGGGTCAGCATGTGCTGGGTGTGTGCGCGCACCGGGTTTGTGGTGGGGGGTCTGTCTGTGTGCCCCCGGGCAGTTCCAGGTGATCCGTGTGGTGGCTCCGTACTGGGTGTTTGGGGAGTGGGCACACGTGTAGTGCAGATGTATGCCAGCCGTGTGGTTGTGCACCTTTGCAGTTTATTGCTCTGTGTGGGATACGTGGACCTGTTTTGGGGGAATGTCTACCTGGGTAAGCGTGGCTTTTTAATAGAAGTCCAGCTGTTTGCTGAAAAGCACGATCTCATCCGCGGTCCTCAAGCGCCAGTTCTTGAACCATTTGCTTCAGTCACCTGGGAGTGTGTGAAAAACAAAGAGCCTTAGGCCCCATTCCAGACCAACCTAGAATCTGCAGGGTTGGGGCCTAGGAATCTGGATTATAGCACGTGCTTCGGGTGATTCTGGCGCAGAGCTGCGTTTGAGGACCCAACGGGGGACCGTCCTTGTCGTTTTTTTTTTCTTTCTGAGAAGACTGAGACCCATAAGGCTTTGTGGTTTGTCCAAGGACACGGGGCCATAAAGAGGAAGATCTGGGACGAAACTCAAGTCTTCCAAGACCGGTCCAGGACTTACCCACGCATCCGCTCTGGGCGCACACGTGCACAGGTCCACACTCGGCATGATGCAGTGGGCCAGATGGGGATGGTTGGTTACTGACTGGGCCTTGACCTTTCCTCGGGGGGTGCCAGCCTTCCTGACCTTGCTCTTCCTGTTACATCCTGCTTTCTCCTCCCTGAGGAAATCCTGGAACTGTCGAGCATCTACTGCAAAGGTGCTGTTGGCAGCCAGGCGGCCCCATCTACCGAGCCCATCATTCAGCTATTTTTTTATCCAGTGGAGGCTTCCTGGCCCTGCTGGGTGCCAGGTACCGGGCACAGATATGCACTGAACACAAAGGCAGAGCGTCTGACCTCAGGGAACTTCCACTTGAGGCCAGGAAAGAAATGAGTGTATGTATCTAGTTATACATTGTGATAAGCCCTAAAGAGGAAATGAACTGGGTGCAGCAATAGAGGATAGCAAGGTGGGACACCCTGAGGTAGGGTGGCCAGGAGAGGCCTGCGTGAGAGGGTGACACTGATGCCTTCTGTCACCTGTCCAGACCAAAAGCGAGCCCTCAGAGCCTCTGAGTGTGCCTGGGAGCTGCCTGGATCCAGGTAGGGGACCTGGGTGGAGCACTGGCCGAGGACAAGGCCTGTTTCCTGCCCTGGCAGGCAGCAGGGTCTCTGCTCCCCAAGTAGCCCCCAGAGTTTGGCCGAGGGGGAGAAGAGGAGGGGCAGCTGGACAGGGCTGAAATCCAGGCTGCTCCATTGCTCCGAGTAGCAGGGGCCTTTTCCTTCCAGCCTGGGTGAGTCCAGGGCCTTCCGCAGGCACCAGACACATGTTAGGGAGTGGGGAAAGGCTGGGCCTCACCCCAGGAGCTCTCAAGCACCACCCCATTCCTGACGCTCCAGCCTCACCTTCCTCCCACCTCATCCCCTTCCTCCCCATCTCCCCACCTGGGAACTCCCGTGCCAAGTCCCTCCTCTCTGGGTCTAGCCTGGCTGCCTCGGTAGCCACTGAGATTTATTTGCCTGGCTCTGGAATCACTGTGGAGAGGGTTGAGACTTAGAGAGGACCTGGCCCTGGAAGAGACAACAGACCAGAGAGATCCAGGGCAGGAGCCAGAGAAGACACAGCAGAGGAGAGGGCCGTGGCTGGCCGGATCAGGGGTCCGGACAGGAGAGAAGGCAAGGCGTGAAGGAGTCCCTTGACCGGGTGTCCCCAGAGCCTCTCCTGGGCCCTTGGAATCTGCTCCCCAAAGTGGGTGAGACTCTCTCAGCCCAGGGCACAGACATCAGCTAGCTCCCCTGAAGTCCTACCCCTTCCCCCTCTCAGGAGGCTAACATGGGGGCAAGAAGCCCTCAGACCCTCTCATCTGCAACCTCTTCCTGCCACAAAGGGAGAGGGTTTTACCTGGGGGGCTGAGAGCTGAGGCTGCAGGGAGCTGGAAGCTGTTCCTTAGAGACCTGAGCCCTTAGAGACCTGAGCAGCAGAGGAGCCCCCAGGTAAGAGGAGAGCCCTCTGCCCAACCCCTTCCCACCCCACTGCCTCAGTTGGCACTCTACCCTGGGCCTCCTTTAGACTGCTCAGTGCCCAAGCCCCCTGGCCTCGCTGCCTCCCAGGCCTTCACTCCCAAGCTTAACCTCCAGAACCTCCACAGCAGGATGGGGAGGGGACTTTTAGTAAGGAGGGCACAGGGCTAAACTCACCATCCCCACCATGCTCCTCCCCACTTCCTTTTTTCCCCCATGTTGCCTGCAGGGATTGGAAACCCTGGTAGCCCGAGCCCTCGGGCCTTCAGGGAGAGCCTCTGCCCTGGGAAGCACGAGGGGTCCCCCATTCCTGCTCGGGAGTGCAGCTCAGCTCCTGCACAGGCCCATTCCCAGGAGCCCACCTGGGGCTTCTGCCCTCACTCCCAGGAAGTCTCATTCCTGCCTCCCCCAGCTCCCAGGAAGGCTGGGAAAGGCGGGGCGGCTGGGAGAGCCACAGGTTCGGAAAGAGTCCGGGGTGGGGGAATTCGGCAACTGGGCTGTAACCGTCTTGTTTTGCTTGCCCCACAAACCTGCCCGGGCATCCGCTGCACCCGCCGGGGCGTTCAGGTTAGAGAACTGCTCTCAGAATGACGGGCTGGTGGCACCCGGTTGGGGCAGGGGGTGGGGGTGGGGTGAAGGGGGGAGCCCCAGGCCAGGGGGAGCTGGAGGGTTAAAAATAGCAGCAGCCCGGTTTCGGTTAGCAAATGTGGAGGCGGGGAGCTGGAGGCGGGGCGGGAGGCAGGCAATGTTTGCCCGCAGCAGCAGGGCTGTGTTTCCCCTGGGTCCCAGGAGTGAGTCACGGTGGAGACGCCCGAGGAGGTGCTGGCACAGCACCCCCACCCCCACCCCCACCGGGGCGAGGGGCTGAGCGCAGGCCTCATCTCCCTGGTTCTAGAGGACCTGCGTCTCCCTTCCCGGCCTGCAGAACCATCTTCAGAGATGGGCCAGGCGGATTGTAGGATCTAGGGGAAGACATGAACCCCTCCTGAGACCAAAGACGCGGCTTGGTTCCCAATGGGCTTGGTTCCCAATGGCCGGGGACCCTTGTGCCGAGCTGCACAGGGCCCTGAGTCTTCAAGTGGGAGTTTCCTCCGATGCGATGCGTATGCAAGCGCATGGTAGGCTCCGAGGCCCCCTACAGATGTGAATTACTGCCCTTGGATCCTTCTGTGCCCGTTGCAAGGCCTGGCACCGGAGCCTTCCAGTAAGGACACAGAGGGAGGAATGGGATGCCCCTTCTAGCTTCTGCTAGTCCCTCGTTCTCCTGCAGACAACCTTGGGCACGTGGCTGGCTGTGTTTGCCTCAGTTTCTCCATCTCTGTATGGTGAAGATAATAATAGTTTCAACCTCATGGAGTTGCTGTCAAGATTAAAGTACATAATGTCGGAGTCATGCCCGGTATGAAGCCAGTGCACACAGAGTATTCATCATTATTGATGTTATTGTTCATATTTTTTGAAGGTCAGGGATAGGGAATGTTAAAGACACGAAGAACAGAAACTGGGCCCAGCCCCAGTTCACAGAAGAAAACCAGGCCAAAATCACTGTTCCAGATTCCTCCACCCATGAGGGCCTGGAATAGTGGGAGTCCGTAGCCAGAAGTCACAGGGTGGACCCCTTCTCTCTTTCACTGCACCGCCCCCCCCCCCCCCCCCCGCCCCGGCTCCTCCAGCGAGGCAGGATGCAGGAGGACCCAAGGGCCTCCGGGCCAGCTGGCACTGGGGAGGGTCTGGGATGGGACCGCCCTGATGGCCCTATGTCGAATACCTTGCCAGCATCTGCTGGAGTGACCTTTATTTTCGCCCCTCCCTGGCAGCTCTTAAGAGGAGCATGAAGCAGAGGAGGGATGGGAAGTTCAGTGATGTCAGCAGTGAGTATTCCCAGCACTGTGGCCCTGGAAGAGGCAGGAGGCATTTCTTTCAGGAAATGATCATTATTCAGCCTACAGGCATTCATTAAGTAAGACCTGACATGGTGCCCGGCCCTGAGCTAGCCCCTCTGTGTGGTTCAGGAGAGGCAGGGGACACTAGATTGTAAATAATACAGAACCTCAAACGCAGGGAGGGCCGGAGCATATAATGCATGGAGTCCAGGAAAGCCTGTTGTCCTAGCTCCCATGGGAACCAGAAGTTGAGCCTTGACTTCACTACCCATTGTGACATCTTTATCTGTGTGTGTGTGTGTGTGTGTGTGTGTGTATACATATATATTCAGTTTTCCTTTTAAGATTTTATTTATTTATTCATGAGAGACACACAGAGAGAGACAGAGACATAGGCAGAGGGAGAAGCGGGCTCACAGGAAGCCTGTTGTGGAACTTGATCCTGGACCCCGGGATAACGCCCTGAGCTGAAGGCAGACACTCAACCGCTGAGCCACCCAGGCGTCCCTATATTTTGTTTATTATTATTATTATTATTATTATAGATGTAGGTCTTGTGCATTGTAGATGATTGGACTACACAGACAAGCGAAAATTTAAAAACTGAGAAACATTCCAGCCCCAGCGGTCAGAGACCACTGCCACAATACCTCTTCACACCTCCCTGTTCCCTGGCCTGCCCTTATATGTCATATTTCCTACAAAAATGCGATGACACTGCACATGCTGCCTTTTCAGTGATCTCCACCTCCCACGATCGTACATTTTCATCTCATCCAATTCCCAGTTGGCCAGAAATTGTCCTTCCCAGCTGGTTTGTCCAGATCAGTACCCAGGACCACGCATCTGTTTACTGAGTTCCCTGAAGGCTGTATAAGCACCCTGGCTGGATTTTGTGGTCTGGAAAAACTCTGGCCCACCGAGTCCCAAGGGCAGCCGCAGAACCCTGGCTGCAGAAGGGAATCGTGTCGCTGGGGAAATCGCCCTGATAGTAGACCTCTGCCATCTTCCAAAAAGGAATAGGCCAAACAAGGGGGATACCCAGGCGCAACTGGGATGGGGATCTCTGGGCACTTACTGTCATTAATATTAATGTGGCATCCTGTGAGTGCCAGCATTCATAGCTTATTGCTATTCAGGGACTCCTCTATCTGCGACGCCCCCAGGCCCTGGAGCAGGCCCCGGCCTCTGTGATGGCCTCTGCCTTCCCCTGCCCCAGGTCCAAGAGCACTGATGGCCTTTGGCTCTGTTCCCAGTCCCCAGGAGTCCGTCCTAAAGGAGGGTGCTCTGTTTTGCACCGGTGGGGGCCTCCATCTCTCCACCTGCTCCGGGCCTGCCTGTGTGTCTGAGGCCTGGAAGGAGGGGGGAGGTGGAGAGAGAGAGAGAGGGAGGGAGAGCAAGCTTCTTCTCCCGAGGGAATTCACTCCCAAGTAGCCGCTCCACGGGTGACTTGCTCTGGTTATGCAACCTGCGTTTTCTACAGTGCTTGACAGCTTCCAGAGTGCTTTCACGCAGCGTTTGATCCTCCATGGCAGCCCTGGGAGGTTGGCTTGTTCGGTTCCGTCCTGCTGGAGGCCGCTTGCTTACAGGAAACAATAAAACGGTAACATGTACATTTAACAAAACAGGGAAAACATAAGATGCAAAAGGAAGTGAAGACGGGTTTGGGAGTGCCTCCTGGAGACAAAAGGCATCTGAAGGGCCCAGGCAGAGATGACTATCTCGGTTTTTATTTTTGTTGCAGGCGCTGTTTTCTGGGTGGAAGAGTAGCACACTGTGGGAGTCCCGCCGGGGCCTTCGGATGCCCCGATCCGCTGTGGCCCCTGGCCCCCCGCTGGCCTCACTCCCCACCTGGGGAGGTGGGTGCACTTGTGCACCCGCAGCCCCAGGATTAGGAGCTTAGGTTCTGGAGCCCCAGAAGCCCACCCACAGAGCTGTGCAGCCTCCTGCAATTTCCTTAAAAATGCTGCACCTCAGTTTCCCCTTTGTGAGAGGAGGCTACTAACGGTACCTTCCACTTCCAGACGGGGGTTTTAGTGAGGACCAACCGGGACACAGTGCAGGTCAGGTGTCACCCAGCGGTAACCGGCGCGCAGTGGGCATTCAGGACGTGGCTATGGATCGTTGCTAATCTCATTCATTAGCAATTAGAATAAGATAATAATAAGGATCATTATTAATCTCATGATTTCGGGGCCCCCCGGGCAGCCTCTGGCGCGGACTGAGGGGCCTCCTGGGTGGCACTGGAGGGAGCAGCCAAGGAAGGCCTGACTCCTGGCTCCCGGGCAGGTGGCAGAGGCGGAGCCGGTGGGCGCAGGGGACAAGATGTGGCCCGGCCGAGGAGGGGCCCCCCCAAGCTGAGGGAAGGAACAGGAGAGCTTGGAGGGGAGAAGGAGCGGCCCTGAGAGCAGCCCCGGGGCGGGGACCGTGCTTCCTGTTGGGGCAAGCGCTGGCCCTTGAGAAAGACTGTCTGGGGCTGGCGGCTCAGAGGGAGCAGCTGGTCTAAGCGGGCAGCGGGGCCTGGGGGAGGGCAGGGCCGAGGCCCAGGAGCCTCCCCCCTCTCCCCACCTTGCAGATGGGGCCCCCACCTTGGCTGCTCAGGTCGTCTTGCTTGTGATCGGAGAGATGGTGGTTAGGTATCAGGGCGAACTTCCTATCTCCGGGGTTGGAGCCCCGGGCGCAGGGCAGTGAGGGTAAGTGGGAACCGGGCTCCGAGGGCTCCGAGGGCTCCGAGGGCTCCGAGGGCTCCGAGGGCTCCGGCTCCGGGTCGGAGTCCGGCCGCGCCGCGGGGGCGGGGGCGCGAGCTCAGGGCTTCCCGGTGCTCGCCTGGGCCCGGGGGGGAGGGGGGGCGCCCGGGGACCGGCCGGCGGGGGACTGGCCAGGGGCCCGGAGCCAGGAAGGGCTCTTTTCCCACCCCCGGGAGCCCGGGCGCCGCTGCCATGGTTACGGCTGCTTCCTGTTTGATTCATCTCGCCCCGCAGGAGGGGAGCCGCCTCCCGCCGGCCGCTGCGTGGGGCTGTTTACAACAGCCGCGTGTGGGATTCCCAGAAAGAGACTCCAAACCGGACATCCTGCGGCTGCAAAATACCCAGGTGTCAGGAGCTAAAAATAGGCGGCCCAGGGCCCAGGGCCCCAGGCCAGGGGAAAGGGGCACGCGCGGCCGGGCGGGGGTGGGGGGGTGGGGGGGCGGCGGTGGCCTCCCCTCCAGGCCCCCCCAGCGCTCCAGGGCCCAGGCTCCCCCCCAGGACCGGCTGGTGGCCTCCCCTCCAGGCCCCCCCAGGGCTCCAGGGCCCGGGCTCCCCCCCAGGACCGGCTGGTGGCCTCCCCTCCAGGCCCCCCCAGGGCTCCAGGGCCCGGGCTCCCCCCCAGGACCGGCTGGTGGCCTCCCCTCCAGGCCCCCCCAGGGCTCCAGGGCCCGGGCTCCCCCCCAGGACCGGCTGGTGGCCTCCCCTCCAGGCCCCCCCAGGGCTCCAGGGCCCAGGCTCCCCCCCCAGGACCGGCTGGTGGCCTCCCCTCCAGGCCCCCCCAGGGCTCCAGGGCCCGGGCTCCCTACCCCAGGACCGGCTGGTGGCCTCCCCTCCAGGCCCCCCCAGGGCTCCAGGGCCTGGGCTCCCCACCCCCAGGGCTGGCTGGTGGCCTCCCATCCAGCACCCCCCCACCCCGGGCTCCAGGGCTCCAGGGCTCCAGGGCCCGGGCTCCCCTTGGAGGAACTGACTAGGGTCTTCCTTCCAGGCCCACCCCCCCCAGGGCTCCAGGGCTCCAGGGCCCCAGGCTCCCCCACCCCAGGGGACTGACCAGGGCCTCCCATCCAGGCACCCCCCTCAGGGTTCCAGGGCTCCAGGGCCCAGGCTCTTCCCCAAGAAGTGACCTGTGGCCTCCCCCCGCAGCTACCTCCCCAGGGCTCCAGGGCCCAGGGTCCCCCCGCCCCAGTGCTGGCTGGTGGCCTCCCATCCAGCCCCCCCCCCCCCCCAGGGCTCCAGGGCTCCAAGGCCCGGGCTACCCCCAGAGGAACTGACCCAGGCCTCCGTCTGGGCGGGTGGCCCACCCACCTGTGAGCCAAGCCTGTGCCCCAGGGGTAGCTGGGCCCTCGGCCTACAGCAGCCAGGCCAGCTCCGGGATGCCAATGAGAGTCTCAGGAGCTTCTAGAGAGAGGGTGCAGCAGGCAGTGGAGAGCCCGGGAAAGTGAAGCGGGTGCTCTTCCAGGACCCCGACCTGTCACCGGCCCCTTGTTCCCACATGCAGTCCGAAATCATTGCTTGGAATCTTCCAAGTCAGCAGTTGCTCCACATAAGTGACTCTTCAGGGTTGGCCGCATGAGGACCCTGAGATGAAAACAGGCAGCTTTTGCTCTCGAACCTCCAGCAGGCCAGGCCCGGGGTCAGCTGCCCGTACTGGTCTCTGTGGGGCCGGGTGGCTTTTCCATCTTTCCCTGTGCCCCGGGCCTTGTGCTTGCTCCCCACCTGTTGGCCTGTGAAGTGCCCGGGAGGGACAGTGGGGGGCAGTGGTCGAGAATATGGATTCTGGAGCCCGGGGCCTGGCCCAAGCCCCAGCTGAGCCACTTCCACCTTTTGTGACTTCAGACAGGTTACTTAGTACTACTGGGCCTCAGTCTACTGATCTCTATATTAGGGATTTAAAGAAAAAATCTCCTAACTACCTCCTGTCCCAAGGGTTAGATGATTTAGCAAATGTAAGGCACTCAGAACACCTGACCCACAGGAGTGTTTACAAAAGTTCAGATGGAAGAGAGAGGGAGGGGAGTGCCCTCAGGAGAGGAGAGGCCAGGCCTAAGAGATGGGGCAAGGAATGCCTCGGGCAGAAGATGGACTGAAGAGGAGAGGGTGGGGTGGGGGGGACCAGATGCTGAAATGCTTTTGCCAGAAGGGAGGTCACCGCCAAGTTCTGGGACAAGTGGTATTAATCATGACTTCTGAGGGACCCCCTACCACCTACCTACCGTGTGCTGGGCGCTTCACACAGTGCTGCTAATCTCAGATGACCCCTTCCAAGTGCTTAGTCTTCTTGCCAGCCGGGCAGCCGAGGCTTGACCGGGTTACACTTGAGTCCCTGGCTCTCCCTGCCGGTCACTGGGGGATTCAGAGTTTGAACCCACATCCATCTGACCTCAAAGCCTCTGTGCCGTGGAGCCATGATTCCATTACTTTGTGTGGCAGGAGTTTCTAGCCAGCTTGCAGCCAGCCCCCTGGGTTCTAGGTAAATCTGAGCAACAAGCAGCTTAATGCCAAGATAATGAGCAATCGAATTAATAATGAGCAAGAGAATTTCTGGAAGGTGAGGGAGAGATAAGAAACCATTATGAAAAAAGGGCTGATTCTAGGGAGGTTCCTGGGAGTTGGATGATTGAGAAAGTTTTTGTTTTAACACTTTTTGAGACTCTGAACCTTTTGCAGTATCTGCAAGTAGTCTATTTTTTAATTTTTTTAAAAAGATTTTATTTATTTATTCATGATAGACACACAGAGAGAGAGGCAGATGGAGAAGCAGGCTCCATGCAGGAGCCTGATGCAGGACTCGATCCCGGGTCTCCAGCATCACGCCCTGGGCCAAAGGCAGGCACTAAACTGCTGAGCCACCCAGGGAGCCCCCAATTTTTTAATTTTTAAAAAATTGTGGACTGTATGTGAAACTCCTTGAAAGTGAGAACCGATTTCATTCCTATGTCCGTCTCCTCGGGCCCTGGAGCAGGGACCTCACATGCAAGTACTGGGTGCCTGCCCTCGGGGTGGCCTTCTTGGGTTTCTCAGCCCTGCTCTGGCCTGGCTATACCGCTCACCTGCTGGGCCACTGTGCCCTAGCTCTTGCCTCCTCCTTGAAGTGAGAGTGTTGGCCCGAATAAGCTCTAAAGCCCCCTCATCAGCTCCTTATGTTCTCAGATTCTGTGACGGGAATGCCTTCCTTCGAGAAGAGCCTCTCCTTCATGCTCGGCGCTCACTCTGTGTCAGAAGGGCCTGGCAACCGTGATGTTCTTTCCCGTGTTTATTTATTCTTGGATCTTCCTGAAGCCGTTTCACCCCCAGCTTTCATCTTCTCTGCCAGCCCCCATGCAGAGTCAAGCTTTGTCCTGCTTGTGTCAGGGAAACAGAACCAGAGCCACGATGTGGGGGTGTGGAGGGAGCCAGCCCTGAACCCGGGCCCTGGCCTCCTGCCGCTGCCCGCTTTCCCCTTGCCCGCCAGGGCCCAGGCCTTCCTGCTACTCTGCCTCAGTGAATCAGGAGATCAGAAAGGTGGGGACAGCCTCAAAAAAGGCATCAGAGGCCTCGGCAGGGGGCTTCTGGGTGGCAGTGCTCCCAGGGAAGCCCTCCTCGTGACAGACGGCCTGAAACACCTGGGTGAGCAGGTGAGCGGGCTGGGCTCACCTTTCCAGCCCCCTTGCGTGTGCCTTGGGGTGAAGTGACATCTGTGGGGTAGGGGAGGCCCAGGCCCACAAAGTAAGAGTGGGAGACCAGCTTGCATAGGTGTTCAGGGGGCCCTTCCGGCTGCCCTGGGGGTTTCTGAGAGCGGGGGTGGACCCACTGGGGCAGTATTTCTGGGGCTCTTTGGTTCTGTGCGAGGTCAGGTGTGCCAGTTTGGGAATATAACTCGGTAGGCCCAGGTGCCTCGGTGCCAAGTAAACAGCCTCTTCAGTCCAACTACAGTGGCTTCCAAAGGTAGAAATAGGGGGCAGCCAAGGAATCCAGAAAGGAGAGCTCTCCACCTTGGCTGGGAGCCATGCAGAGAAGGGTCTAGGCCTAGGTAGTGTTTAGTCCCATGAGTCCATTCACTCCTGATTTTGTCTCTCTGGCCCCAGAGTAGTGGTTAACAGCACCCTGAGAGGGGACAATGAGAAGTGTCTCCCAGATAAATCATTGCTAAGCCTGCACCTGCAGGGTGTTCACCCTGTGGGCTTAGTTCACCCATTAGCTGGGGTCCCTGAGATACGTTTCCTTTCTCTGGGACACAGGAGGTTTTATTTTTGTTGCTTTGGGCTCTTCGGAACTCAAAGGCCGTCAGCACAGAGCCAGGGAGTTGGGGGAGAAGCAGAACTTTTTCCAGGAATTGCTTTTGGAAGCAGCCCCTGTTGGCAACACGCGCACACACATGCGTGCGTGCTCCCAGCTTTTCTGAACACAGTTTCTATCATAGATCATCATCATAAAACAGCCCTTTGGGCTCAGTAATAAACACTCCAGAGTTCAGGGCCATTAGTTTTTCTCCTATCCAGAGAGTGCATGGTGTCCTGAATCCACGGTTACCAGGGGAGCAGGGCTTGGCTCTGCTCCCCAGCGTGGTTGCTGCTGACCAGCCTCAGGCAGGGACCGAGGGCATATAGGACAGAACTCCCAATGGGGGGGGTGGCTGGAGGCGCCAACTCTGGGCCCGACACAGCCCATGGGAGCATAGTTCAGACACCTCTCCTGGGGGACCAGGTCCTGCCGAAGAAAGAGGAGGTCCCACGAGAGTGGGGGTTCCCACGTCCCCGGGGAGACGATGCTGCCTCCCCCAACCAGTGTTCCTTGGGGCTCACAAACCTTGAGAAATCTTCATGCCACGTCCTTAGGCAGGGGACCCAGCTGGGTGTGGGGGGGGGAGGTCCGTGACACCTGAGTCACTCATTCCTAGTAGAGCCTGGCATGTGTGCAGCAAGGTGTTAGGAGCAGACGGGCACGGCTGGCAAGTGACCCCACGGAGAGCATCGTTAGTGGGGCGTTGAGGTGGTGGACACAGTGGGTGCTGTGGGAGGGCGCAGTAGGGAGGTCGGGGTGAGCTTCCGGAGGAAGCCAGGGGGCTGGTGCGCGCAGAGTTTGGATAGGTGGAGCCGTCCTTCCCCACCAAACGTCAGCATCTGGAGCTTGGGCACTGGTGTTTGAGGGCAGCCAGGGGGAGGCTCTCTGTGCCTAGAGCTGCCCCCTCCCCCAGCGGTGCCTGCCTGCAGGGAGTTCTCCTTTCTTCAGCTTCTGGAAGAGGAACTGTGGCTGCCCCTAAACACAGACCCAGAAGAGCAGCACCTGCCACTTGCTATTCAGACAGTATCCCTTCTGCCCCAGCGCTGGCTGGAGGAGGTCTTCTGTGTGTCCACCAAGTGCCACTTCCAGGTGACCTTCCAGCCTCCTGGACTCCTGTCCCCTCGGCCCTGAGCTGGGGCAGCAGAAGGGAAAGGTGTCCGTCTTGGACAGGGGACCTCAGATCTCGTCTCTGTCCTTCCTACTCCAGTGAGCCGCTGGGCAACCTCGTGCCTCCCCCGCTGGCCGGCTTGCGACCTACCATGGGGTTTCATGGGTTCTGAATGGGAAGAGGGGGGCGGGTTCTGGTCTCGGCCTATGAGCTTGGGAGAGGTGACCATTTCCAAAAGGAAAGACTTCTATTTCAGATGATCCCCCCACCCCTCAAAAAAAGGCTGAGAGGTTCGTTCTTTCTTTCTTTCTTTCTTTCTTTCTTTCTTTCTTTCTTTCTTTCTTCTCTCTCTCTCTCTCTCTCTCTCTTTCTTTCTTTCTTTCTTTCTTTCTTCTTTTTTTAAGTTTTTATTTATTTATTCATGAGAGAGACAGAGACACAGGCAGAGGGAGAAGGAGGTTTCCTATGGGGAACCTGATGTGGGACTTGATCCCAGGACCCTGGGATCATGACCTGAGCCAAAGGCAGACGCTCAACCACTGAGCCACCCAGGTGCCCCGAGAGGTTCTTATCTATGGGAGCAAGAGGCTGCAGGACACGGGACAGGGCAGCAGGAGGAAAGGGATTCCTTGGCTGTCTTCCAGACCTGCTACTTCACAGCTCCCACTGTTTCTGGCTTGACCTTCAGGCCATGATCCAGTCCCTCCCCAACTGTGGAAGGCTCCCCATTCCCACCTGCTCCTATCTGCTCCCACCTGGGAAGCCTCTGAGCAGCCCCCGGCTACCCTTCCCTGGGCCTGCCTGCTTCTCCCCATCCTCCTCCTGGTAGCCTCACCAGCCGCACTCTCCCACCTCTGGCCACCCCTCCTCTTGCCCTTTGGGGTATGAGAGCCCGGGCCCTAGAAGGATGGTATCTGAGCACATCTATGAGGGCTGAAGGCACTGTTGGGTGGACTGGGCTGCAGCAAGGCGAGATGCCTGAGTCACTGCGTGAGCTGGATAAAGAAGAGAGGGCTGGCAGGTGCTTTCATAGGGCATGGGAATTTGAGGAAAAGAATGGGGCGCAGTCCTCGCTTTTTGATTAGTTTCTGATGTGGGTGCTGGGTTTGGGGTGCTGAGGCTGGAGTGGGGCCTCTTGCTGGGGCAGGAAGCCCATCTGGCCCGGCCCTCTCACCCCTTCCCCACCCCTTCCCTGCAGCCCCTTCATGCCCTCTCTCTTCTCTCTACAGATGGGACCCAGGTGAGCCCGGGTGCCCACTGCCCCAGGTCCCCTGGCACAGGTAAGAGGCGGGCCTGAGGGAGCCCATGGTGGGGAGTGCCACATGAGGCTGCAGAGGACATGGGAAGGGCAAGGAGCTGAGGGGCGAGAGAAGCAGGGTAGCCAGCTGATGGGTCCGAGGGTTGGGAGGTCGGGGTTCCATGCAGGGGGTGTGGTGAGGAGTGGGGTAAGAGGGGGCACCTCTGGGTCTTGGCTGGTCCCACTGCTGGGGAGCACAACAGGAAAAGGAAAGGCAGGATGCTCTTCTTGTCCTTGCTGGCTGCAGTGAAACAGGAAGGCAAGTAGGAAGCTGAAGTTTACACTCAGACCCCCGCCTCGCATCAGGCTCTGGGCGAGGCGCCTGCTTCTTGTCTGTTGGCTGCAGTCCTCAGCCGGGCCCTGCAAAGTGGGCACGGCAGCCCTCGCAGGTGGAAATGCCCCCTGCTGCCCAGGTGGGAGGGGAAGGACCCCTCCCCCTCGTTCTCTCCGTGCCCCTCGCCTCCTCTGCTGATGGGCTGCGCTGGGACTTCGGCTGCAGCCTGGTTCAGGACGTGCCGGCGGGGCTGGGGCTGGAGTGGCTCACGGCTGCCCCTCTTTAACCCCTGCCGGTGTCCACGGAGGGCCTGCTGGCTGCCTGGCGCCTAACGGTTAGGTATGGCAGGGAGAAGCGAAGGCCTGCACCCTCTTTGCGTCACTCCTGGTTGTCCAAAAGCTTATAGGAAGGTTGGGGAGATAGGACACACCAATAAAAAGGGAAACCGGAGTAGAACCCAGAATGTAACCAGTGCCAAGGGAGGGCACAACAGAAATATTAAATTCACACCTGTTGTCGTCATGTAGTCCTCCTACACGTGTAATAACCAAAAAAAAAAAAAAAAAAAGAAAAAAGAAAAGAAAAGAAATTGGAAAAAGAAACACTGATGAACCTCCTCTCTGTGCCAGGACACCTTCCTGGGCATTTTAGAGGGGGACGGATACAGCGACTGATTCATTGATTCAACCAGTATTTACTCAGTTCTTGTCACGTGCCAGGTACTGTTCTAGGTGCTGGGATAGTGAGAAATGTACAAACCAAGTTCCTGCCCTTGGAGCTGAACTGCGGTACCTGCCCATGCTGGGCTTACAGGGCACCGACCTGCCAGCGGGATTGGAATCCAGAGGCAGGAGGGACGCGGGGCCGTGGGCCGAGTGCAGGGAAGAGGGAAGATTGGTAGGAAGGGTAGGATATAGAAAAGTAGAATCCGAGTGCCCAGGACGGTCCCGCTGGCGGGGAGTGGGGGTGGGGGTGGGGAGTGGGTCATGGAGTAAAAGCTCACAGGTAAGTAAAAGGTATGTGGGCTTGTGACGGGATAGGAGCTGGTGGCAGAGACGAAGGGCTGTCTTCAGATGTAGGAGACAAAGAGAAGCTGGCTTAGCACCAGGGAGGGGAGACCCCCAAATGCTAAATGATCCCAAGCTGTGTTCTCTGGGGTGCCAGCGGGGCTCCTCCCAAATTCTTGGCAGCCTTGTGCTCTGGAGGCCGTGGCGCCCCGTGCTCAGAGGGAGGGATGAGGCCTCTCACTCTGTGTCAGGCTAAAGCAGCTAGCACCGTGTGCTGTGGCCTGCTTTGGGGTCTCTGAAGTCCCTCTTACATCGTCAGGAGAGTTACCCCAGGAAGCCAGGACACCTAAGACCCTTAGGTGGGAGATCTAAGATCCTTCCTGGCAGGAGTGTGTTAAGGGAGTGTGTTATCAGAGGTCTGGATTCAAGTGGAATGAGAATCCGGGTTCCCCGGGTGGATGCACGAACGAGGGGTGGGGACGTGGAAGCCGTGTGTCGCCTGCTGCAGGGCTCATCTGGGGGCACAGCCGTCCCCTCTGGCCTCTTGATATCTGGAGAGTCGTGTGGGTACCTCCCTGCGCGGCTCCTCTCTTGTCTCTATCTCACGATCAGAGAATGTTAGAACGGATGCCCCTTAGCAGCAGCCCACTGCAGACCCCTCTTCCTTTGTCCAGTGAGAACCCCCCATGAGGGGTGGTGACTTCCTGAACGTCCATGGGAAAATGGAGGCAGAGCACTGGCCTTGGCAGGACCAGAACCCATGCTCACTGTGCCTCTCGCCTGGCGGCTTTGGAGAGGTCCCTTCCGCTGAGCCTCAGTTTCCACATTTGGGGTAATGGAGTAGCGATAACCACCTCCCAGGGCCTATGGGGGTTTCAGGGTGAAAGGGCTTTGCAGACGTACCTGCACCTGTGCTTGCATTTAAGGTAACGGGGAGTAACGGTTGAATTGGGCCCGGAGACTGTTCTCTGGCTCCCCGGCTGGTGCTCCATCACGGTGCCTTCTGGCCGCCCTGAGCCTTGGGTGCAGAGGCAGCCTGTGGCTGCCCTGACGGGGGGTGCCTAGCGTTGTTGGATGAGCTGAAGGAGGCCTCTCCGGAAAGGTTTCCCCAGTTGGGTGCTCTGTCCTAGGGCACCTGCTTTCACCCCCACTGCTTCCCCTTCTCCACGATAATGGCCCTGCAGACACTCTACCTCCGAGCATCTCCAGCTGCTCCATCCAGCCTGCCCAGCTGGCTGTGTGGGCATAGAACCCGGTCTGGTGGCTAGTTATAAATAGCTCCTGCCCCCACGGCCTTGGGAAGGTACTCCTGGGTGTGGGTGCAGGACACTCGAGAAGAGGCGGCTGAGCTTGAGGGAACCCGGAGCAGGCCCCCAGGGCACAGGGGCAGTGAGCTGTGCAGGGCTGTGCAGGCTCAGGGTGGTGGGCCAGGGCTGGCTGTAGGTTTAAGGAACTGTCTCTCTTTTTAAAAAGTTTTTATTTATTTATTCATGAGAGACACAGACACAGGCAGAGACAGAAGCAGAGGGAGGAGCAGGCTCCGTGTGGGGAGCCTGATGCGGGGCTGGATGCAGGATCCCGGGATCACACCCTGAGCCCAAGGCAGACCCCCAACTGCTCAGCCACCCGGGTGTCCCAAGGAACTCTCTTCATCCTGTGGCCTAGGATTGAGTATGGGAGGGTGGCCACTGGGAGAGCCCCTGAGGCCCTCTGGGGTTGGAGGCTGAACAAAGGGGACTGCTTGCCGGGGGGATGGCTGTCTTTGAGCGTGGTTCATTAGGGGACGGCCTGGCCATATTCACTCCAGCGGAGAAGGGAAGGAGATGGCGGGGCCTAGAATGTTCCCCCATAGGGCTTGCAGCCCATCACCGTATCCTCCCAGCTCCCGCCCTGGAGAGGCAACACGTTTAGTGGAAAAGCAGTGCTCGGAGTCAGAAGGCGCCGTTCGGGCACTACCTCCGAACATGGTACATGACCACGTGGTTACATGACCTCCTTCCACCTGTAAAAGGGAACCAGACTCCCCTACCTCGTGCGTACAGGTGGCCCAGCGGGCCTCACCGTGCCCTCTCTGTGCACCCGTAGGCCTCCCCAGGCCCCGTGCAGACACGCCAGGCCCTCAGCCCCAGCCCATGGACCTGCGGGTGGGCCAGCGGCCCCCGGTGGAGCCCCCGCCCGAGCCCGCGTTGTTGGCCCTGCAGCATCCCCAGCGCCTGCACCACCACCTGTTCTTCGCAGGCCTGCAGCAGCGCTCAGCGGAGCCCATGAGGGTAAAGTCAGAGCTCCCCGCACACGAGGCGGCCTCGAGCTCAGCCCCCAGCCCCCCGCCCTCCCTCCAGCCTCCCGAGACCCTCAGCTCAGTCTCCAACTCCTTGCCCCTTCCCTGGGCGGCCGGCCCTGCCCACAGCTCCCCATGGACACGCCGGGGCCCCAGCTGCAGGTGGGGCGGCAGGACCAAGAGCTGCGGCAGCTTCTCAATAAAGACAAGAGCAAGCGAAGTAAGGATGGAGGCCTCCCGGGCCTGGTGTCCCCGGCCTGGCCGCGTGGGCGCGCGGGGGCGGGGGTGGGAGCCACGCAGGCCTGGGCCTCCCTGTGCTCGCTGGGCTCTGCTTGTGAATGGGGGGGGGGGGGTCTGGAGGCTTCGAGGAAGGGGGTGGGGCCTCAGGCTTGGCTCTTGCCTGGAATTTCAGGGGTGGATGGGCAATGGGCAGACAGTGTGCCAGGGAGGCCGCCGTCCGCCCACCCCCAGCCCACTCAGGATTTTCTCCTCCGCCCTCCCGCCCGCCTCCCCCCATAGGTGCCGTAGCCAGCAGCGTGGTCAAGCAGAAGCTGGCAGAGGTGATTCTTAAGAAACAGCAGGCAGCCCTAGAGAGAACAGTCCATCCCAGTAGCCCCAGCATTCCCTACAGGTAACACTCTGCTGTCTTGTGTCCCTGCCATGCCCCCTCCTCCCGAAGTGTCAACCAGTGAGCCCTCATACTTGCTCCCTCTGCCTCCCAGCTGCCCGTCACCAGACCCTTACCCCTCACCTCTAACTGTAATGCTGCCCCAGGCCCTCTCCTCCCACCTGACACCTGCCTCCTTTTCTCCTGTGACTCTCTCCGCACCCCACCTGAAGCCCATCCTAGCTGCCCACCCTGCCACAGCCATACTACGCTTGCTTGCTGCTTCCTATATGAGTCCCTTGTCTCTCTTTCTTTTATTTTTTATTTTTTTAAAAGATTTTATTTATTTATTCATGAGAGACAGAGAGAGAGAGAGGCAGAGACACAGGCAGAGGGAGAAGCAGGCTCCATGCAGGGAGCCTGACGTGGGACTCGATCCCAGGTCTCCAGGATCGGGCCCTGGGGCTGAAGGCGGCGCTAAACCGCGGAGCCACCTGGGCTGCCCTCTCTCTTCCTTTTAAAAGATTTTATTTATTCATGAGAAACACACAGAGAAAGAGAGGCAGAGACACAGGCAGAGGGAGAAGCAGGCTCCCTGCAGGGAGCCTGATGCGGGACTCGATCCCGGGACCCTGGGATCACAGCCTGAGCCAAAGGCAGACTGGACCCCTGGGCCACCCAGGTGTCCTATCCCTTCTCTCTTTATGACTTCCCCTGAGCACAAAAGTATCCTGATCCCTAGAGTAGTTTCCTCCCACAGGAGACAGAGGCCCCAGGGTGACTGGCCCTCACCCCAACCCTGGGACCGTGGCTCCCATGCCTGGATCAGAGGCCTGCACTGCAGGCTGCCGGGATGGGGGGTGGCCCGGTGCTGCCACCTGGAGATGGCCCCTATTCTTGCGGCCGCACGCACAACCCCTGGCCCTGTCAGCTGCTGCCTCCCCTAGCAGGTCCTGGGGGCCCATGCTCAGAAAGGGCCCTTGCAGAGCCCTTGGCTGCCAGGCCTCTGGGCATCCCTGCCCCTCTGAAGCCGGCTTGGCTTTAACTCCACAGAACTCTCGAGCCCTTGGAGACGGAAGGAGCTGCTCGCTCTATGCTCAGCAGCTTTCTGCCTCCTGTGCCCAGCCTCCCCAATGACCCCCCGGAGCACTTCCCTCTCCGAAAGACAGGTGAGTGGGACAGGCAGGTGGAGGCGTTCCGGGGGTGGGGGTTAGAGGGGCAGGACATGGGTGGGGAGTGTGGACGGTCGGAGAGGGCAGCAGAAGGTCGGCCCACAGTGCTTGTCTCCCTGACCCTGCCTTCTCTTGCCTTAACTCGGAGGTGAGCAGGAGGGAGGAGGGTGGTGTGGGGCCAAGTAACGCTGGTGCTCCCGCAGTCTCTGAGCCCAACCTGAAGCTGCGCTACAAGCCCAAGAAGTCCCTGGAACGGAGGAAGAATCCGCTGCTCAGAAAGGAGAGCGCCCCGCCCAGTCTCCGGCGGCGGCCCGCAGAGACCCTGGGTGGTAAGGGGCCGCAGGGTGGGCGGAGGTGGCCCTGGTGTCCCTCTGGGTCAGGTCCCGCCCGCACAGGGCTGCAGTGCGTGGTTCCAGAGGATGTGTCCTACACGCTTGCGGGGGCGCCGAGTTGGGGCTGCAAGCCAGCCCCTGCTCCGCTGGCTACCCTGACGTCTGCCCAGAAGAAGGGGCACCTTAACAATGTGCCCAAAGGCGCTGGAGGCTAGCGGCGGCCTGCCTGCTTCCTGCTGTCCTGGGAAGGGGGACTGGCCCTGTTCTCCGGGCCCTGGGCCCTGACTGCGCATCCCCGCCCCCAGACTCCTCCCCGAGCAGCAGCAGCACGCCAGCGTCAGGCTGCAGTTCCCCTAATGACAGCGAGCATGGCCCCAACCCCGTCCTGGGCTCCGAGGTAAGGCCACGCCAGGCTGGGCTCTGCGGGGGCAGTTCTGAGGCTCAGCCTTCCTCACAGCGAGCAGCCCTCACCGAGCTGGGGCCGCAGGGTGTGGGCAGCCTGGACCTGAGCCTCCTGGGGCTTCTGGGGAAGGCAGGCCCAGGGGTAGAGGTCTGGGACCAGTGACCCCTGCCCTGCTCCCCATGGCAGGCGCTCTTGGGCCAGCGGCTGCGGCTGCAGGAGACCTCTCTGGCCCCGTTCGCCTTGCCGACAGTGTCCTTGCTGCCCGCAATCACGCTGGGGCTGCCCGCCCCTGCCAGGGTGAGTGGCTGAGGCGCCCTCCCCCACTGCGAGCCCCCAGCTTCTGTCGCTCCCTCCTCCTCCCCCCTCCCCCCAGCATCTCCACTGCTCTCTGCGGGGGGGATCGTCCCCCCCCCATGCCCACTGTGACTCCTTCCTGCCTCTCCGCAGGCTGATGCTGACCGCAGGACCCATCCGACTCTGGGCCCTCGGGGGCCGGTCCTGGGGGGCCCCCATGCTCCCCTCTTCCTGCCCCATGGCTTGGAGCCCGAGGCTGGGGGCGCCTTGCCCTCTCGACTGCAGCCCATTCTCCTCTTGGATCCCTCCGTTTCTCACACCCCTCTGCTGACGGGTGAGTTCCAGGGCTTCTCCAGGGGAGGGGCTGGTCCCTGCATCCTGCTCAGGGCCCAGCTGGGGAAGGGCCCTCCGGCCCCTTGTGCAGCGCCCCATCCTGCGCGTCTCCCTGCTGAGCCCCTGCCCCTCTTCTCCCCACCCCGACCGCCACTCCCCCCTGCCTCTGCTGCCTTCCATTCCTCCCTTTGGTTCCCTCCTTATGCCCCACCCCCACCCCGTTCTTTCCAGTGCCCGGGCTTGGGCCCCTGCCCTTCCACTTTGCCCAGTCCCTACTGACCACCGAGCGGCTCTCTGGGTCGGGCCTCCACCGGCCACTAAGCCGGACCCGCTCAGAGCCCCTGCCCCCAAGCGCCACCGCCCCCCCACCGCTGGGCCCCCTGCAGCCCCGCCTGGACCGGCTCAAACCGCACATCCAGCTGATCAAGGTGAGGGGAACTGGCTAGGGGAGGTGATGAGGGGTTGCTTCAGTGGGGCCCTAGGGAATGAAAGAAGGGGAGGCTTAGGAAGGGCTGGGACTTGGAGGGCCAGAGAGAGTATATGGCTCCTGAGGGCCAAGAGCTGCGTGGCCGCTCAAGTCCCAGCAAGATGAGTGGCCACCCAGCCCAGGCCACCAGGGCCCGCCACACCCTGCCTTCCAGCCTGGCTTCTCAGTGGGCATCTCCCCTCCCCAGAGGCCAGCCAAGCCAAGTGAGAAGCCCCGACTGCGGCAGATACCCTCCGCTGAGGACCTGGAGACAGATGGTGGGGGAGTGGTGTCAGTGGGGGATGACGGCCTGGAACACAGGGAGTCAAGCCATGGGCAGCACGACACCAGAGGCCCGGCTGCTCTCCAGCAGCACCAGCAGGTAGGGCGGTGCCCGCGTCCCTGGGAGGGTGTAGTCGGGAGACTCTGGGACCTGGCATAGATGGAAGGGGCGGAGCTAGGTTATCGGTGCAGGAGACAACTCTGGGACCCATGGTTGTCCTTCCAGAGCCACACCAAGGTGCAGACATACACGTACCCATGCACACGGGTGCATACATACGCTTACACCCTCTGGCAGCCTGCCAGTCTCAGCGCGGGGAGCCACGTCCCTTGTCCAGTGGTGAGGCTGGCCTTTCACAGAGCGGTGCACATCCCTGCCCTAGTACCTCTCCCCTGTGACTGGTTGTACCGTGTCCAAGAAGGGGGCCGGGACAGGAAATGGGGCAGAGCCAGGCACCAATGCTTCAGCCAAGGTGCTCTCACAGTGTGAGTCAGGCCGTGGGGTATGAGTTTGCGAGGGCTGCTGTAACAAGTACTACAGACCAGGTGCTGAAAATGCAGGAAATTTTCTCCAGCTTCTGGAGGCTAGAAGGTGGACACCGGGGTTAGTTCTTTCCGAGAGCTCTTCCGGGCCTCTCTCTTCGGCTGTAGATGGCTATTTTCTCCCTGTGTCCTCACATCATCTTCCCCCTATGCCAGCTTGTGTCCAACTTTTCCCTTTTTATAAGGACAAAAGTCGTATCGGATGGAGGCGCACCCTAATGACCTCATTTTAACTTGATTACCTCTGTAACCACCTGTCTCCAAATAAGGTCACATTCTGAGGTACTGGGGCAGGGCTCAGGACTTTGTTGAATAGGAAGTGGCGGGGACACAACTCAGCCCATGGCACGTGGCAACAGTCCACACGTGTGCAGTGGCTCACGCAGGTCCCTGTGTCCCTGGGCAGTTGGCCCGAGGCCCTTTACCTGGGTTCTGGCTTTGGAGTCCCAAGGGTCCAAAGAACTCTAGTGGCACAGGGTGGTCATTCTGGGGCAGTGCCGAGGGTTCCGAGATCAAAAGCCCGAGCCCAGCCAGGAGGCAGGGCTAGAAGCATCCTGGAATCTCTCCCGGAAGGGGCCTGCCTGGAGGTTTCCAAGGTCTTGGGCAGAAGCACATGGAGCAGAATCCGGAGTTCTGGAGACTGAGGCCCCTTGCGTTCCTCAGGTGTTCCTGTGGGAGCAGCAGCGACTGGCTGGACGGCTCCCCCGGGGGGGAACTGGGGACTCTGTGCTGCTTCCCCTGGCCCAGGGCAGTCACCGGCCCTTGTCCAGGGCTCAGTCGTCCCCGGCTGCGCCTGCCTCCCTGCCGACTCCAGAGCCCGCCAGTCAGGCCCGTGTCCTGCCCAGCTCAGAAACACCTGCCAGGACCCTGCCGTTCACCACAGGTAAGGCCTAGATCAGAGTGAGGCTGGACAAGGCTGGGAGCACACGGGGGCCCGGGCACAAGTCCGTGTCGTGTCATGACGCCCCTCAGGACGTTCTCAGAGGCTATGGAGCGCTCTCTTGGCCCTGTTAGATCCGCGTGGCATCCACGGCGCAGGCCGAGTGGGTGGTCGTCCTCGTTTTGCAGACGAGGAGACCTGGGTTCGGGAAACCAAGGTGACAGGCTCACGGTCAAAGAGCAAGCTGCCGGTGGAGCCAGGTTAAGAACCCGCATCCCTTGACAACTAGTTCAGACCTTTAAAAATACTTATTACGGCTGTTCTGTTTGCAAAAAAAAAAAAGAGCTCCAGAGCATTTTCAAAACATTGAAAAATACAGACGTACCTAAGAATAAAATAAAAATCACCAGCCAGCATCCCACCACCCCGGGCAGCCTCTCCTGAAGCTGCTGTAGTTCAGCGCCACCTTCGTCCCCGCTGTACACAGATACTGTACGCACGCTTGTGTGTTGTGCCCCACTTTGTTCTGTGAGATGTTACAGGTGCATCATGATACAATTAACCTTTATTTATTTTTTTATTTTTTTAAAGATTTAATTTATTCATGAGAGACACAGAAAGAGAGGCAGAGACATAGGCAGAGGGAGAAGCAGGCTCCATGCAGGGAGCCCGATGTGGGACTCGATCCTGGGACTCCGGGATCACAACCGGAGCCAAAGGCAGACACTCAACTGCTGAGCCACAATTAACCTTTAAAAGCAAGATTTTCGTAGCGTTTCATCACAGTATTTTATTTATTTATTCTTTTGAAGATTTGTTACGGGGTTGAACAGCTAGGTGGTTACTGATTTTTTTTCTTCCTGGTGTGAATTCACTTGTTCCTAAATCTTCACTCGTTCCCTGGCATTGTTTCCGAGGGCTGCTCTTAAGGAGTGGCATCCCTGGGTCAAGTGATGTGAGCATTTTGAAGATCCCAATGTCCCGAGGCGTGCTGACAGAGACCCACCCGCCTGCGCAGGGCCCTCTAGGCGTCCCGCTGGTCGGGCTGAAACAGTCACTTCCCCAAAACTGCATCTGTCTTGTCACATGGCCCCAGGTCACTGTGGGCTTCCCAGCTCTTGGTTTGGGGGTTTCTGAGGAATTCTCTCTCTTCTCACTGCCTGTTGGCAGCCTGTCTGGGTCATGACATCCAGGGTGAGACCCCGTTAGGCTGTGAGCTCTTGAGGTCTTGGTAGCCATCCCGAGTCATGCGAGGAGGGCCAGTGTGGCAGGAAGGCAGGGGCTGTATGGCAGCAGTGTTGGCTGGGGCATGTGGGGTGGGGAGATGCTGAGGCTGCCCGGGTAAGAGGCTGGGGTGTGTGGTATGAAGGGCCGAGGGGCAGGATGGGGTATGCAGCACTGTGTGTGTGTGTGGGGGGGGGGGGTTCAGGTCAGCCTGTACGTGGGTGTGAGTGTGTGCAGCCATGCAATGGAGGGGAGGTGCCGGGGCTTCCCCGGGCCTGGGCCCTGAGCTGGGCTCTCGGCAGGGTTGGTCTACGACTCGGTGATGCTGAAGCACCAGTGTTCCTGCGGGGACAACAGCAGGCACCCGGAGCACGCGGGCCGCATCCAGAGCATCTGGTCCCGGCTGCAGGAGCGGGGCCTCCGGAGCCAGTGCGAGGTGAGGATGCAGGGTGGGGGCTGCGCAACTGGACGAGGCAGGCGTGTAATGGAAGGAAGGGGGTGGGAGGCCCCGGAGCCAGTGTGAGCGGCGGGCCCAGCGGGTGGTGGTCACGGCGGGGAGGCGGCGAGCAGGGGCTCAGGAGCTCTGCGCACCCTCCCTCAGTGTCTCCGGGGCCGGAAGGCCTCCCTGGAGGAGCTGCAGTCGGTGCACTCGGAGCGGCACGTGCTCCTCTACGGCACCAACCCGCTCAGTCGCCTCAAACTGGACAACGGGAAGCTGGCAGGTAGGAGCCCAGGGGCGCCTGGGACCTGCACTTGTCCCCTGACCCACCCAGTCCACCCATGCCCTGTGTTCTCTTGTCCCGGCTCCGCGCAGCCTGTCCCTCCAGCATCCTGGGTGTCCCCACCCCTCCCTGGTCCCCCTGCTGTCCCCCACCCTGTGCACCCACCTCCAGCCCTCTTCAGGGCTCTCTGCTCCCAGGCAGGCTGGGGCCGAGGGGCTTCAGCTCACACACACTGGGCCTCTCCCCACAGGGCTCCTGGCACAGCGGATGTTTGTGATGCTGCCGTGTGGTGGGGTAGGGGTAAGTGTGCCCGGGGGGTCTTGAGCGGCCATTGCCATGGGTTCTCGGAGCTTCCCCCTTCTGTTCTCCCAGGCCCGGCCCCTACCTGCTTGTTCTTGTGGTCCTGCCAGACCCACTGGGCCAGGGGCTCTCCCCTAATGCTCCTCTGCCGACTAGAAGCTCCCTATGGACAGGTGTGTCCTCCACCCATCAGTGTCTCCTGAGTGGGGGGCCCTTTGGCTTGCACCTAGAAGGTGTTTGGTAAATGCTGAGTGAGGCTCAAGGAGCAGGGGATCGTCTCCCTTTGTAAGACCCTGGTGGTGGTCGGGATCCACCCTTCCTCACACGCCGGCCTGGCCTCCGGGGCTGTGGGGGTGCCTCCAGTGTCCTCGGTGACCCAGGCCGTTCTCTCCCCCAGCCCGGCGTCCCCTCGTCCCTGTTCAGTCTGCTTAGGGGGCTCCCTGCCTCCTCTGGTGGTGCCCCTGCCAGGATGTGGGGGCAGGGGACGGAGGCCTAGTTTTGGAGGGAAGTGGGAGCCGTAGCTGGGGGGCTGTTTGGGAGCCAGTCAGTGCCCTGTTCACAACTTCCCATTTCTTGCCACTTTCTGATTTTTCCAACTGTTGTTGCTTCTGTTTTCTCCTCCCTCCTCTCCCTCTGTCTCTCTCTCTCTCTCTCTTTCTCCAGCCTCTTGCGACTCTCTCTGCCTTCCTCGCCTCTCTTGGTCCGCCTCGCCCTCCCCATCTCCCCATCATGCCCCCCGGCCCCTCCCTAGCCTTGAGGCCCAGGGACTGGGTTTGGGGGGCCTCCCAGCCTGGGCTAGGGGCCCTGAGTGGAAGACAGTGGTGCAGACGGCCCCTCGAGCTCCGACCGTCCCGCAGGGCCTGAGCAGAGTCAGCTGGGGCTTAAAACCCCCTCCCGGTCCAAACCCCAAGTCCCGCCCAGGTAACGCCATGCCCCCTCCTCTGACCGGGGAGGCAGGCGCGATGCTGCCGGCAGAGTGCTGGCCACATACGGGCTGGTGATATGGACTGAAGCTGGGAAGAAGTCATGCTGGGATTGGGGGACACAGGAGGCCTTGCCTTTGGGTGGTGGGGCACTGGGGAGGCAGCACTGTCTGCCCAGCTCCCTGCCCCTGGGGTCCTGGCCGTGGGGTGGGCACCGCCCAAGTGGGCCCTGGCTCCTGTGGGGCGGGCCTCGGATGATGCAGGCCCTGACTCTGGCCCCCACAGGTGGATACCGATACCATTTGGAATGAGCTGCACTCCTCCAACGCAGCCCGCTGGGCCGCCGGCAGCGTCACCGACCTCGCCTTCAAAGTAGCTTCCCGTGAGCTAAAGGTAGGAGGTTGGAGTGGAAAGTGGGTAAGCCACAGAGGACGTAGCAGGACGCGGGGCAGAGGGGAAGGCCAGACCCAGAGCCCTAGGCCTCTCACTCCTCCTGCCTGGATATCCCCACAGGGTTTTGGAAGGGAAATTGAGAGCTCTGGGGACCAAGCTAAGACTCGAACCTTTATGCTTGTCCTGGTGCTGTTGGGTAGGGAGTCAAGCTACTGGTCTGTAAGAGAGCCAGGGTCCTGATTATTCAGGATCACTTAACACACAGACCTGCTGTGTGACCACTGGGAGGCTGCACAGCATCTCTGGACTTTTGTCCATTGGCAGATTGGTCCTTGGCAATCCTGAGGTCTTTCTCGTTTTGTTTTTAAAAGATTTTATTTATTTATTCATGAGAGACACAGAGAGAGAGGCAGAGACACAGGCAGAGGGAGAAGCAGGCTCCCTGCAGGGGGCCCGTTGTGGGACTCGATCCCGGGACCCTAGGATCACGACCTGAGCCAAGGGCAGACGCTCAACCACCCAGGTGTCCTTTTATTTATTTATTTTTTTAAGATTTTATTTATGGCAATCCCAAAGTTTTATAGCTAGGGTTGGTGCCTGTGCGTGTTTGCTCTGGGCTGAGCGCCTTACAGGGGCTTGTGCTGAGGCCCGCACCCCGCACTGTTGAAGTTGAAGAGCTCACAGCCCAGGGTGCTCACCTGTTCAGCGTCCTGGCTCCTCCTCGGGGATGGGGAGGGGGGCATGCAATCCAGAGCTCAGTGCTGAGCTTTAAGGTCGGGCTTCACCCCTTTACAAGTGAGCAGCTTCCCATAGTTATTTCACTTGCCCAAGCTTCAGATTTCTCCTCAGCTGTGAACTGGAGACAGTCACGTCTGTCTTCTGGAGGTGTTGTGAGGACTAGATGACATTTAGCTCAGAGAGATGTCAGGATGAAGTCCTGCGTTTATAGAGTGCCGGGGCCCCGTGCCGGCCGTGTAGCTTTTACCCAACAAATAGTAGCTGTTGGTATGAAGTGATAAGAGGCAGGACACTCCCGGGTGGGGGGTTTGTGTTCACGGCCAGCCTAAAAGCAGAGGATGTGCGGCCTGGGGGGCCAAGCCCCGGGGCGCCTCAGATCCAGCCTGGCCACGTTCAGAGCTGCAGACAGCTAGTGTCCTATGGCCTCTACTCAAGGGATGAGCCTGGGATTGTGGGCAGCTTCATGGAGATGTGGGTCCAGGTGCGGGCCGTTTGGCTGACAAGCATTCTTTCTGTTTCCAGAATGGTTTTGCTGTGGTTCGGCCCCCAGGACACCATGCAGACCATTCCACGGCCATGTAAGGCCGGGGGGAGGCTTGGATGGGTGTGAGATGGGGGGCATTCCCCCTCCGTCCCCTGAGCCCTCTGGGGCTAGGAGGCTGGAGAGGTGGAGACATGAGGTGGGGTAGCGGGGATGGGCTCTCAGAGCCTCTCTCTCCTCCTCCCAGGGGCTTCTGCTTCTTCAACTCCGTGGCCATCGCCTGCCGGCAGCTTCAACAACAGGGCAAGGCCAGCAAGATCCTTATCATGGACTGGGTAGGTCCCGGTTCCTAGCCCCTTCGAATCCGAGAGCCCAGTGGAAAGAGCCCTGAGCCTGGCATCGGAGGGTCTGGCTTCCTGTTTCTAGTTCCACGTTAGCCTCCTGAGCCTCCACTTCCCTCTGTAAAATGAGGGCGAAGATAAGCCCCACATGGGGGGGGCTGCCGGGAGGCCCTCAACCATCACAGACTCCCACAGCAGGAGAGCCTTTCGAATGCTCTTCGGCCTCCACTGGCTTCTTCCTGCGGATATCATAATTGCCACATGTCCCGTCCAATCCCAGTAGTAGCCGGTAACCTCAGCGTGTCCCCAGTCACGTCCAGACACGGCCGTTTGACCTGCGATGTGTTTGATTCTAACTGTAGCCTGGTTTCCGATGAGGAATGTGAGCTCAGAGAGGTTAAGTATCTCGCACATAGCCACACATCTCATAACTCCCGAGACTGGGATTTGAACCCACTTAGCTCTGGAGTCCATGGATCTAACCAAGCCGTAGCACTCTGCACCAACATCTGTAAATGGGGCGTTCCTCTGCAGAGGTTGAAGACAGCGGAGGAACTCTCCACACTTGTGCCCACGCACCATCCTGTGACTTATTACCAAGTGTCGGGCCACAGCTCTTCCTAGGGGCAGGCCTGGGCCTCATGGACCCACCCCTCCGTAAGCAAGCTGGCTTTCTGGTCACGGGCACCACTCTATGACCTTGGACAAGACACAGTGGCGGAGGTCCCTGGCACGCGTCGTCCTGGACTCTTCTGTCTTGTGCCATACATTTCTTGCTCCCGCTGGCTGGCCGGCCCTTGGCAGGCCTCCTTCCCCCTTCAAGGGTCTCAGGGGATCTCCGCCCATGTCCAGGGTTGTGCACACACATGTGCACACTTGGAGAGGCTGAGGCCCAGACTTGGGAGCCCTTAACAGCGGTCCTTACTCCTGGTCTCGGGACCCGACCCTCAGAAGAGGGCCCCTCAGAACCCTTCCGGCCTGCACCTGTCTCCGTCCGTGTGCTTTCAGGACTTCCCTGACCCTTCGTCCCTCTCCCCGCACAGGACGTTCACCACGGCAACGGCACCCAGCAGACCTTCTACCAAGACCCCAGTGTGCTCTACATCTCCCTGCATCGCCATGATGATGGCAACTTCTTCCCCGGCAGCGGGGCCGTGGATGAGGTAACGACACGCTCCCTTCCAGCCCCGTTGACTCTCCCTCATGGCCCTGCCTCTGCCACAACTAGCTGTGGGACCCTGGGCAGGTTGGTTAGCCTCTCTGACCCTTCGTTTCTCCATCTGGAAGTGAAGAGGCCAGATGGGCTGGTCTCGCCACACCGGCATCCCGGGATTCCTCTCCTGGGACTCTGCCCTCATCTTCTCTCCCTTGCTTCCTCTTTTCCAGGTGGGAGCGGGTAGTGGTGAGGGCTTCAATGTCAACGTGGCCTGGGCAGGAGGTCTGGACCCCCCGATGGGGGATCCTGAGTACCTGGCCGCCTTCAGGTAAGGCTCTGGGTGCCCAGAGGAGGTCTCCCAGCGAGGCTACCCTTCCGTGCCCCTTTGCCCAATGGCACCAGGCCGGAGGTGATTGCTGCCTTGGCAAACTGTCCTCATCCAGTTACTGGACATCGTAAGCCAGTCCTGGGGCGGGCCTTCCAGGCTGAGACGAAAGGAAAAGCCCTGCTATACTGGCCACTAAGAGCCTCCAGTCCCCATGAGAAGACAGGAAACACAGAATGAAAAAGTCAAGGGTGCCTTATAAAGTCACATGTTACCAAGAGCCAGTGCTGAACTGAGTGCTGGAGGGTAGTCAGGGTGGGGGGAGCCTAGCTGCCACATTCAGGCAAGAAAGCTGCCTGGAGGAGGTGGGCTTTGTACAGCAGATAGGGAGCTGAAACTGTGGAGAAAGAAAGCAGGTGCTGTTGATATTGGAAGAGTTGCTTAAGAAATGGCATTCTAGGGCGGCCCAGGTGGCTCAGCGGTTTAGCGCTGCCTTCGGGAGGGCCTGATCCTGGAGCCCCGGGATCGAGTCCCACGTCAGGCTCCCTGCATGGAGCCTGCTTCTCCCTCTGCCTGTGTCTCTGCACTTTCTCTCCGTCTTTCATTAATAAATAAAAAAAAGAAAAAAAAGAAAGAAATGGCATTCTAGAAGAGGGGCTTTGGGCTCAGTTTAGGAGCTCTTATATGTTTCACTCCGGGGCACCCCATTTGGGAGAAGAGAACCCTGGAAGTGGGTCTCAAATACTTCTCTGGAAATACTCTCCGTGAGAGCTAATTCTGTAGGAGCCCTGGACTGGGCTTCCTAGCATCTGTGTACCCCAAGCCCAGGGCTTTGAAACACATCAAAATGAACCCCAGAGTTGGGTGAGGGATGGTGGGAGGCAGCTGAGGGGGATGGCAGGGGCAGAGGATGAAAGAATGGATCTCGATGGCCCAGGACCTCAGGAGAGTCAGCTCGCAGGTGGCGAGGGGTGAGGTGCGGTCAACTCAGTCCAAAGTGGGTAGCAGCTGAGTACCAGTGGTTTCCGGTCCCTGAGGCTTCGTGATCTGCTCCCACTGTGGCGCTGCCCAGTGCCCCCCAGGCACCCCTACCAGTGCCCCCCTACACACACACACTTTCCTTCCCTTTGGTGCCCCATCCTTGATTCCTTCCTGCCTTTTGCCATTGAAGAGCTCTGGGTGGCCGAGTCCTTAGGCTGTGCTAGGGATATGGGTGGCCAGCCAGGTCAAGGAGGTTAGAGGGATCCATTTATCCTGCTGGGCGATCGGGTGTCTTGGGGTCCTAAGAGCAGGGTACCCACAGTAAATCTGGTGGGGAGGGGCCTCTGCCCCTGGCAGCCCTGCACAGAGTGATGAGCCCCCGCATCTGGCACCCTCACAGGATGGTCGTGATGCCCATCGCCCGAGAGTTCTCTCCGGACCTGGTCCTGGTGTCAGCTGGGTTCGATGCTGCCGAGGGTCACCCAGCCCCACTGGGTGGCTACCATGTTTCCGCTAAGTGTAAGGAGAGCCCAGCCTGGGGGGAGATGGAGGGAAGTAGGGGTAGGCCGGGAGGGGAGGCACTGCCAAGTCCAGCGGAAGGTGGCAATGGCTGGCCCAGGGTCACAAGGACTGGCGTGTGGCAGCTGGCCCTGGCATTCCCTGGGCCCTCCTAGCTGAGCCTTACCCAGAACCCTTTGCATGACCAGGGCAGTCACCATGGGAGGCCTCAGCTACCATCTGGGGACTAAGTCTGGTGGCCAAAAAGCTCAGCCGTAGGGCCCTTCTCTCCCCCCCACAAACACCCCAGTTGTGCCATTCCCGGCTGGGTTGGCAGCTTCTCCTGGGGGAGGATGGGGAGGAGCAGTGTTCTTAGAACAGAGGGACTCGCTCAGCCTGCTGGGCCCCAGGGCAAGATGGTGAGGCTTAGTGGAAGACTGGCGGGAGTCCAAGCCCTGGCTTCTCGTCCGGCCCTGCCACTTAGTAGCTGTGGGCCTGGTGCAAGTCCCTTAAGCTCTGCAGGCCTTGACTGGGGCATAGGATAGGTTTTACCCAGGAGTCCACGTGAAAGCCCTTGAAGCGGTAGAGGTGTATGCATCTGATCATTATTTATAAAGGAGGACGCCCTCCACCCTGCCTCTCCTGTTCCTCCCCACCGAACCGTCTAGGTTTTGGGTACATGACGCAGCAGCTGATGAGCTTGGCGGGCGGTGCGGTGGTGCTGGCCTTGGAAGGTGGCCACGACCTCACAGCCATCTGTGACGCTTCTGAGGCCTGTGTGGCTGCTCTTCTGGGCAACAAGGTAAGCTGCCCCCCAGCCCCCGCATCTGTGCATCTGTAGGGCAGGGGTGGCAGGCCTAGAACGAGGGGGACCAACGGGGTGCCCCTTTCCCAGGTCAGATCTAGGACCCGGGTTTCCAGCCTTAGGCAGAGCCAGGAGCACATGAGTATTTGTGCCTGGAAAGCCAGGGCCCTTGGCGGTGGGAGAGAGCTGGGCCTGTGCGTCCCTACGGGCTGATAGGCTGTTTTCTATTGTAGGTGGATCCCCTCTCAGAAGAGGGCTGGAAACAGAAACCCAACCTCAACGCCATCCGCTCTTTGGAAGCCGTGATCCGGGTGCACAGTGAGTACAGAGAGAGGGCACCCACTGACCCCAGACTTGGGAGAACCTCCAGGGGCTACTGCCCTCAGTAACCCGGGCCCCATGGCCTCCAGTGCCCACCAGGCAGGGGGCTCCACTGCTGTGCAGCAGTGGGCTTCCTCTGAATCACCCCCACAGTAATGGCGGGACTTCCTCCCTCTCCATGTTGGGTACTCCTGGAGCCCTCCGGGTGGATCCAGTGAGGACCATCAGTCCATCAGGAGGGACCCCCTGCCTCCTCAAGGCAGGACCGGCCTCCCATCCCCAACCTCAGCCCTAGGCCAGGGCCAGGCTGGAGCAATAGACCTTTTGCCAAAAGCGCTGGATCCTAGTTTGACCCTCAGTCCTGTCCATGGGGATCTTGAGAGCTTTGCCTGCTTTGGGGGCTTAGAATAACCCTACATTTGGGGGTGCCTGGGTGGCTTCATCGGTTCAGCATTCAACTCTTGATTTTGGCCCAGGTCTGGCCTCAGGGTCATGAGTTGAAGCCTTGCATTGGGCTCTGTGCCCAGTGTGGAGTCCACTTAAAAATAAATAAATAACCCTACATATGGAAAGCATTTTGAATTTTCACCTTTAACCTCCATGGAGCACTTAATGTAAAGACCCACGTTCACTGCTAGGGATGCAAAAACGAATGAAGTCGATTTCCCCACATCCAGGGCCAGTAGGGGAAGTGTGCATAACAATAAAGATGCTCCACTTTGCGTGGAGTCTTCACCCCGGGACCAGGCTCTGGGCTGGGCATGTCCTGTGGACGTTATGTGCCTACAACAGTAGGCAGGATGGTCATGTCCATGGCTAGCGGGGGTGGTGGAAGCCCAGGGCGGGTAGGTGACTTGCTGGTGGCTCCACAGAGCAGCCGTGGTGGCAGTCAGCTCTGTGCCATGTCCCTCCCACGTCCCACACTGTCCTGTCCTATGTGTTGGGCTGAGCATCACGTGGGGGCTGTGCATGAGTGACACCCTGTGTTCCAGGAGGCTGGGGCTCGGGATCTGTGAGGTGGTCTGAGATAGACTCCATCTAGGGAAGAGTGAGCTCTACTGGTGCTCTTAGGGACCCCATGCTGTGGGAATGGGTCAGAGGTGGGCTCTCGCCCGCAGGCGTAGGAGAGTGGCTCTGGCACCTGCTGGGGCCTCTTCGTAGCCCCACCGGGTCTGGTCTGCTCACCCTGTCAGGGCTGCGGGGGGCCAAGTGAGGGAAAGTGTTATGTTGAGGGTAGAGGCAAGGGAGAGCGCTGACCCCAAACTGAGGATACGCCCATACGCCCACTGACGGGGGGCCCTTGGCCTTGAGAGGTCCAGCCTCGTATCATCAGTCTAGGATGCGCGGTGTGGCAGGGTGGAGGGGCTTGTTTCTCTAACCCTTTCTGACTCTCGGCTTCTTGGCCCAGGTAAATACTGGGGCTGCATGCAGCGCCTGGCTTCCTGTCCAGACTCCTGGGTGCCCAGGGTGCCAGGGGCCGACACAGAAGAAGTGGAGGCAGTGACCGCACTGGCATCCCTGTCCGTGGGCATCCTGGCTGAAGAGCGGTAATGCCCGGCCCCCGGCCCACACAGCCTCTCCACCCCTCGGACCCTCCCTACCTGATGACCCCAGATCCCAGCACGGCCACCCCAGCCTTCCCCGGCTTCCCGGCATGCAGCCCCCGGCCCTCCAGCATCCCCACCCTTGTGTCTCCCTCCTCCAGGCCCCCGGAACAGCTGGTGGAGGAGGAAGAGCCTATGAATCTCTAAGGCTTCACAACGGATTTGCCTGCCCACCCCTGCCCTTCGGACCTGGTTCTCCTCTAGCCTCTGGCAACAGTACCCAGTCCCCGGGTCTACAGAGGGCCTTCGGGCAGGTAGTTGGGGCCAGAGCACAGCCCCTTGCCAGTCACCCCAAGGAGCCTGAGCAGGGCCCTGCATCTAGGATAGGGACCAAAGAGGACCCGGGGAGGAGGCCAGCTGGGCAGCCAGCCCCACCTCAGTAGGGCTCTCTCAAGAACAGAGTCGACCCCTTTGGGGTCCAGGCCCCTGGCTGGGCCCCATCCCTCAGGACTGCACAGAGGAGGACTAGCTCGGTCGGGCCCACCGATAACCACTATTCTTCATGGCTCCGTAGACCCTGGGCTTTGCACACGGCCCCAGGCTCCACGCAGAAATGTGAACTTGGCCTCAGCCAGGGTGGCCCTCCCTAGGCTCTGAGGGCTGAGCTGGAGTATGGGGGCGGGGGGAGGGAGGGGGAAGTCAGGGAGTCCCTTACCCCTGAGTGCAGGGGCATCCCTCTTGCCTGCTTCCTCAGATGACTCTGGAAGCTTCCCCCCCCTGCCCACTCCCCCCCCCCCACCCCCGCCACTGGGCAGGGAGACAAAGCTCCTTCCGAGAGAGCAGTGGTCGGCAGGCCTCCCATCGGGTCCCAGCCCCTGCCACAGGCCCCCCTCCATCAGCCATCTCAGTGCCCTGGCGGAGCCGACAGGTGCTCTGGGAGTTCCGTGCTTCCTGAGCCGATGGTGCCAAACTCTTCATCTCCCCTCAGCGGCACAGTGTGACCGCCAGGGGCCCCTCGGTCACCGCCCCCCTCCGTGAGCCCTCTCTCTTTCTGGGGTCTCCCTCACCCAGCTCTCACTCCTGCCCCACATAGGACTAGCCTGGCTGAGGGGAAAGGGGTGGGAGAGTGGATGCAAGACACAGGGGAGGGGAGGCTGCCCTGGCAAAGTCTTCAAGGCTTCTGGGGTCCTGGCCTGGGGCCAAGAAGGAAAGTGTTTGTGTGCGTGTGAGAGAGAGTGTGAGAGTGTGTGTGTGTGTGTGTGTGTGTCTTCCCCAGGACCACCATACCCTGTGTATGTATGCATGTTTTTGTAAAAAAGAAAAAAAAATAAGAAAAAAAAAAGGAAAAAAAATCTGAACAATAAATGTTTTATTTGCTTTAAAGATGCCTGTGAAAGGGCCTCTGGGGAGGAGGGGTGTTCGGTGGGTGAACAGCTGTACCTCGTGCGCACGCGTCTCGTTTACTGTGGGAAAGGGCCCAGCCCCCCTCCAGCCCCCCTTCCAGCTCCCCCCCTCCGTGGCAGCTCCCTTGCAGAAAGAATCCCTTCTGAACACACCCTGGCCGTCCCCACTTGCCCCACCTGGGGGTAATAGAGCGGCAGCCGCTTTGGGCTGAGTCCAGAGAGAGCAGGCCTGCCGAGAGGGTGGGATGGAGACGCGCAACCCGGGAAGGCATCCCCCGAGGGTGGTGAATCCGACCTACCTGGGTTCAGGTCCCAGCTGGGAGCTCAGGTAAGTCACGTCACCTCCTGGGACCTCTGTTTATCAGCTAAAGGCTCCAGAAATAGACTCTGTTATGGCCCCTTCCTGCTCAAATGCATCATGACTTCCTAACATATAATGAGCCTAGAAGAGACGATGCATGAGGCAACAGGCCGGGACAAGCTCCTCCAATCACCGGAGAGGAAGGTGCCAGGCTGCCGGGGCCTGTCTTTACAGTTCTGAGCCAGCCAGGCTTCTCCGACCGGCAGGAAGAGCAGCTTCATCACCTCAGACCTCGCCCCAAGCCCACGGCCTAGGAGACTATGAAGGGGAACAGGTTCAGCTCCCTTCCCGTCTGTCCTGGCCTCTTGGGTGACTGACACGAAATGCCACTGGTGGTGCTGAGGCTGTGCCTCTGCCTCTGGGCATGCCCCCGACCCCTGGCTGGGGTGAGCTGAGAGCCAGGCTACTGGGCTCCCTGATGCCAAGAGGGGCCAGAGGGAGAGGGCCTCCAGCCCCTGGGGCAGTGGTCCCTCCTCTGCCCTCCAGGGCACCAGTGAGCTACGGAGATGGGTTTCCCGAGGCAGCTAGAGACCCACCACCACCACCCTTCCTGCTTCCCGCTCCCCCAGCACCCCCAACCCCCACCCCACAAGATTCCCACCCCCCAAGGAACCACCAGAGGCTGTCTGGTACAAATGGCCGCTGTATTTCTGCTAAAGTGACAGTGACACAGATAAGGCAAAGAGCTGAAGGGCAGGACACATCAGGTGGGAAGAGGGTAGACCGTGCAAAATGGCAACCTAACGTAAAAAGGTAACAATAGCTCCCTCCCTCCCGAGTTAGGTGAGCCCTTGTGCCAGATGGCAGAAAAGCAGATTTTTGTCCTGCGGAAGGGAGATTTAAAAAGATGAAAGCTCTAGGCGGAGGGCAGTGAGCAGGGGAGCGGGGGGACGTCTCGGGGCCAGGGGTGATGCATGTGAGAAGTGACAGAAATGTAGGGCTGGAGGTACACGGGCACGGATTTGCGGGTTTCCTGCCAGCCTGCACCATGGTGGGGGGCAGGGCACCTTCCCCAGACGTTCAGTCTGGCTTCATTCAGGGAGTCCCGCTTTGTTTGGGGTGTGTGGTGTGTGTGTGTAAAAGAGAGGGCTTGGGGATGCTGAAGGAGATGACCGGCTCTAGCACACTCACGGGAGACCCGCTCTGGGAGGGGACACTACACTCTCCACTCCGGTCCCCAGGCCTCGGGGAAAAGAGAGCCAAGTGTTGCCATCCCTGGGACTGAGGAGTTAAGCTATCCGGCCCTCAAAGGACAATGGGATGGGGGGTTGGGGTCGGGGCTGAGAGGTCTCTACTTGAACTGACCTCCCAGGTTCTCAGCCTGGCCTGAGAGACAGCGCCCCCAGGCAGAGGTCAAGGCTCCCTGCCCTACCGCTTGACTCACTGCCCTGGCCCCGCTTGCTTTCTCACTGAGTGCTAAGAAAATAGATCCATCTGAAAAGGTCTAAAGCTGCCCTCCAGCCAGGCCGATGGGGAGCCGCGTGGCAGGAAGGACCCGTTTCCACCGCACCCGCGTGTCCCACACCGCGTGTCCCACAAAGGGGGCAGGACAGCTTCCTAGGAGACGGCAGTCCTCCTGCTGTGTTTCTTCTGCCGCAGATCTAGGGCCTCCGGGGGGGTGGCAGGCCTGCCCAGTACCTCAGAGGCCGAGTCCAGGTCCTGAGGACCCCCAGGGGACAGAAGCCTCACCCCTTGGGTCAGAAATCGCTGAGGATGCTGATGTCGGCGAAGTCAGCCCGGTAGCGGTGGGCGTAAAGGCTCAGCAGGAAGGCCCACTTGAAGGAAATGAAGCTCCAGACGCAGGAGAGGTAGTAGCTGTTGGGGTCTGTGAGGCCTGCAGGGGAGAGGAACCCCACGGTGACTTGAGCCGGCTTTGCCCTGGACCCCTGCCACCAGGCCGCAAGCCCAGGGCCACCCCTCCCCACAACCTCCAGGAGAGGTGGCCCGCGCTAGCCAGTTTTAGGGCCTTCGGGGTTTGCAGGCAGGAGGCCGTGGGGACGAGGGAAGGTCAGGGCTGGCCAGTGACAGGCCTGGATGGGCGCTCGGCCCTGGGTTACCCAGCGCCCCTGCACCCTGCTTCCAGCCCTAGACTCCTGGGGCCCGGAGGGCCTTTGCCCACTTGCTGGCCGCAGCCACCAGGGGGCGCTCCCACCCCAGAGCCGGGCTCGAGGACTCCCCCCAGGGGCTCTATCCAGGACACCCCTGCCTGCTGACCTGCAGAGGACACCGGGTTCCCCGAGCCCTTTCCAACCCAGGGGGCTGGGTACTCATTACCCCCTCGGTGAGAACCCCCAGGCACGGGCCTCCCAAGTTCCTTGGACACAAGCTTTGGAACCAGGACGGGAATCCCAGGTGAACCCCCAAGTGCCCCAACAGCGCTCACTCTGGTGTCGGGTGACAGCCAGCACGAGGAAGGTGCAGAAGGTGGCCACGGACACGGCTGAGAAGAGGACGCCCACAAAGAAGAAGCCACGCAGTCCCTTGAGCCAGGTCCTCCAGTAATCCTGCATGTACATCACGTGCGTCACCAGCACCCACAGCGCCAGCACACCTGCCGGGGGACAGGCTGGTCAGCTGGGGGGGGCCGCCCTTCCCCTCTCCCCCTCCCGCTGCCTTCAGCCCAGGGGCCTCAGGGGCCCCTGGGACCCTTGGGTCCCCGAGGCCAGGGCTCCTAGCTGACTAATGCTGAGATAAGGTGGCCTTCCACTCTCGCTGCTTCCTGACTGCGGAGTGGAGTGTTCTGGAGGCTACGCGGCCTCTGGCATCACAGCACTTGGAGGCAAACGCAGATAAGAGAATCTAGCTGTCTTCTGGTAAGCCAGATACTAAAGTGACTTGCAAAAATTGGGAAGCATGCCATTCTTCTCCCTCTTTTTTTTTTTTTGTCTTAAACATGACTATTTCTTACACGGGGATGTTATTTTATGCTAACGCAATGTTATTTTTTTTTATTTATTCATGAGCGACACAGAGAGAGAGAGAGGCAGAGACCCAGGCAGAGGGAGAAGCAGGCTCCATGCAGGGAGCCCCATGTGGGACTCAATCCTGAGAATCCAGGATCACACCCTGACCCGAAGGCAGGTGCTCAACCCCTGAGCCACTCAGGTGTCCTGCAATGTTATTTTCAATATTTACTTTGGAATGCTTGACAATGTTCTGGGTCTTAATTTCTAGTGTGGTACAGATCAATAGATATAACCCACATCAACAAAATTTCCTTGGGGCTTCACTACTTTCCAGGGGTGTAAAGAGGTCCTGACATGGGAAGGTCTGGGCATCACGGCAGCCAGCCTGCTTCCCAGGAACCTGCGCCCACCTACCGAGGGCCCAGAGGTGGGAAGCGGCGGCCTCCCCGGATGCTCCGGTTCTACGTGGCCCTCAGGGGCCTGGGGCTGAACTCTTGGCCAGCGGGGCCCTTTCAGAACCCCACGGACTGGTCTTGCAGAGTGAAGAGGCCCAGCACTGAGACCCCCAAGGCCACCCAGCACCCAAGTGGCCTTGCTCGTCACCAGACCCCATGTCACTCCTTCCAGTTTGCAGAGAGGGCAAACCAGACGCCCCCCGCCTCTCCAGGGTCTGCCCTCTGGGCCTGGCCGGGCACTTCCCCTACAAAGCCAGCTGCCACTCAGCCAGTACAATGATGCCCTCTGTGCCAGGCTGTGCCTGCCGGCACGGCCCCAAGAATAGAACAAATACCAGTCCCATTGGCAAGGGTCCGGAGCAGGGCCACAGGGTCCCAGCAAGGGAGGAATGAGGAAAGAGGCAGGGCCAGCTGCAAGTGGTCTACGTGTGGGGGGGCTACACGGGCTGCTGGATCCCAGGAATCAGGAGATGTCTCAAAGAGGCAGCTGCAGAGTGGCTGGGTGGCTCGGTCAGTTAAACGTCTGCCTTCGGCTCAGGTCATGACCCCGGGGCCCTGGGATCAAGCCGAGCCAGGCTCCCTGTTCAGCAGGGAGCCTGCTTCTCCCTCTGCCTGCCACTCCACCCGCTTTCTCTGTCAAATAAATAAATAATTTTTTTTTTTTAAAGGCAGCCACACACACTAAACGCAGTGTAGCATATGTGCATAGCAAGGGTGGATATCTGGATGGGGAAAGTGGTTTTCTTGGGCAAGGGAAAGACGGAAGGAAAGTAGATGGGAGATTGGCGGTGGGAGAGTGCTCTGACTGAATCTGTGAGTTTATTTCTTAGGCCAGGTGCTAAGTATAAGGGAGTTCATTAAATCACCTGTCCTTTTTTATATGCCCCAAATACTTCTTTCCTTTCCTTTCCTTTTTCTTTTCTTTCTTTTTTTTTTTTTTTTTTTTTTTTTTTTTTTTTTTTTTTTCCCCAGTTAGGAGGGAAAAAGAGGTTGGGTGGGCGGCATTATCACAGAACCCTGCTCTGGCTATCAGCTCAGAAGCTGTCACAATTCGGGCGGCCTGGCACAGGACCGTGAGCCACGGGACTATGAGCCAGGAAGTCTGGGGCCTGGCACAGCTGTGCTGCTCGTGACCTCTTACAACCTTAGTGCTTCCACTTCTAGAAATGGGTGAGCCCAAGGGTCCTGCCAGCCTGGAAATGTGACCACCTCAGGGGTTCCCCGCTAGCGAGGGTTCGGGCCCTGCCAGGCCCGGGCCCCATCCCACCCTGTTGGACCCATACTCTCCAGGCTTTGCCCGTCCCCACCCCAACTTTCTGCGGGTCAGGGGCCTGGAACCTGGGTCCCTCCACCCCTGAGGTCAGGGTGAGCCAGAACAAGCATCTCCATCCCTGCCTAGACAGGAAGCTGGAGGTGGACAGAGTTATAATCTCACGGCTTCCCCTTATATCTTCTACGACCCGGAGCATGTGGCAGCGGCCCTTCTCAGAAGCATTTCCCAAACCCCCCACATGCATCCTAAGTGCTCATCTGGGCATTCTGTTTGGGTTCTTAAAGGGCCCTAGGAAGAAGGCATATTGTTCTGAGCGCGTCCGAGGAACAGTCGGATGGGCATCTGCCTGGGATGGCTCCACGTGCCCCGTCTCCCCAGTTGGCCATGGAGGGCTGGGGGACATGAGCTCTGGGATCCTTTACCGCTCCAAGATTCTGGAGCCAGCTTAGGAGAACACTAAAGAGGTCAGAGTAATTCCTCTGTGACTCAGCAATTTCTGGGTTAGGAAATGCTGAAATAGGGGCCTGCGCAAATGCCACATGTTAGTCCACTGGCCGTGCTGCAGCTGTGCCCCCAGGCCCTCCCGCCCCGGGCGTACACCCACGTACCAGGAAAAGGGAGATGGCCATTTTGGGGGTTCCACATACCAGTTCTTCGTTAATAAGCAGGCACAACCTTAACCACCTCTCACTTCCCCTGTGCACAGGCCTTGCCTCCAGATAAACACAAGCCACTTCTGGAAGCAGGCCAGTTCCCACCAGCCCGGGCTCCCACCACCTTCCTTCGAACAGGGACCTCCCCACAGGTGGTCGGTGAAGGAGCAGGAGCCCCAGCTGGTCCCCTCCCACACCTCACGCCAGAAGCAACAGTGTCGGGATCCCTGGGTGGTGCAGGGGTTTGGCGCCTGCCTTTGGCCCAGGGTGCGATCCTGGAGACCCGGGATCGAATCCCACATCGGGCTCCTGGTGCATGGAGCCTGCTTCTCCCTCTGCCTGTGTCTCTGCCTCTCTCTCTCTGTCTCTCTCTCTGTGACTATCATAAATAAATAAATAAATAAAATTAAAAAAAAAAAGAAGCAACGGTGTCTCAGCTTCGCTCTCTTCCTACAACACGCTGGGCTACTCAGGGCAGAACGGACAGCTCCGCAGGCCCACCCGGCTGCATGGCCACGCCAGCCCTCACCCCACCCACCCCACCGCTTTGGTGGGCTCGCAGCTGGCAGACCAAGGGCAAGGACGGAGCAGAGTTGGTCGGTGAGCGTCTCACCAGTGGCTGGGTTGGAGGTGAGGAGCGGGGAGGGGCCAGAGGAGCCCACAGAGACACTCAGACAAGTGGAACCCTGGTCCAGGGCCCCACTCTGTTCTTGAACCCCTGCCCTCTACACCAGCCCTGGGGAAAAGCAAGGCCCGGAGCCCCAGGACCCCTCTCCCTCCCAGAGGGAGAACACAAAGCCATTTAGGCCTCTGGGGCAAATTCTCTATTCTTTCCGGGATGCCTTGGTGACTCAGTGGTTGAGCATCTGCCTTTGGTTCAGGTGGTGATTCTGGGGTCCCGGGATCGAGTCCCACATCGGGCTCCCCACTGGGATGTTGCTTCTCCTTATGTCTCTGCCTCTCTCTGTGTCTCATGAATAAATAAATAAAACTAAACATTTTTTTCTATTCTTTCCACCTTTCTTTGGTCTACTAGATCTGGAGCGAGAGTCCGTGTTTCCCCAGGATTCCCACAGCAAAACTATTTTCTCTGCAAGTGGCTTTCCTCCAAACCAGACACCCATGAGGATGGGAGACAGTAGGTCTCCACCCAGGAACACTCTTCCCATTGGCCCCAGGGACCCCAGGGACTCCAGGGCTGACCCTGCCTCAGAAACCAGCATCCCATCCGCCCCTGCCTCATTTGCAGGGGAGAAGGAGCATGCTGGGGCTGGCTTCTGGTGACTCAGCAGCTTCTGGGCTGGAAAGTGCCAAGTCAGAAGTGGGGTGCTCACAAGTCAGTAAATCTGCTGATGCTTCACCCCTAAAAGAGGAAGGAGGCTGCCTGGCTACAGACTTTCCCAGAACCCACTCAGGGTGGAGAGGGCCCGTGGCTCTGACCTGGCCACCCCTCCGCCCGCCCACTGCACCACCACCACCAAGTGGCTTTGCTCTTCCATTGCCACCTCCTGGTTGTCTGGAAGGCCAGACTGTCAGGGAGGCGTCAGGACCCTGCTTCAGCTGCTTGCTGCCCTCACACCTCTCCCTGCAGGTGGCTCGGTGGGCCTCAGGGGCTAAGCGAAGCCTTCGGGGAGGAAGAGAGAGCAGAGTCTGGGTCAGAAGGAAAGCTCATACTCCCTGGAGCCCAAGGTACAGGGCCTTTACCACAGCCTCCTAGGAGGCAGCTGTGGGATGAACGCCGCAGAGCGTTCTAGACTCACTACTGCCAACCTGGAGGGGCTCTCCGAGATCATCTCTTTCAGTGGTATCTCCTCCCGCTCCTTACAGCGAGGAGGAAACTGAGGCCCGGGAGGCATGGACGTGCTCAAGGTCGCGTGGCTAGGAAGGGCTCAGCTCTACCCGGCCGGATTCAAACACACCAGCTCTGATCCCAGATCCCAGGGACGGCCTTCCCTCCTCGGCCCCAACCAGTCCCTTCCTCTCAGGCGGCAGTACAGCCACAGGACGTGGCCTGAAGACGCGGCCTTCCCAACAGAAAGCAGCAGGGCCTACGGGACTACAACACAAAGCCGCAAGGAGAGACCCCTGAGGAGCACAGTAGCAGCAGGGGGTGCGGGGACCCCTGAGGAGCACAGTAGCAGCAGGGGGTGCGGGGACAGGGGACCAGGGGTCTGTAGATATCGGAGCAACCCTGGGCTGGCTGTCTCCAGGGAGGACAGGAACCCACAGGTGGGGGGGGCAGGAGAGCATCCCAGCCAGGGTGCCCCCCAAGGTCTCTGGTGTTGCTCAGACTGTGGCTATGCACACCCCTCTTTTAAGAGAAATGCCACCTCCCATTCCTTCTTTACCCAGGGAAGGCACTCAGGAGGCTTGGGGGCTATGAGGAAATCCAGTTATTTTCAGCGAGTCCATTTAGGGCTTCTTTTGGGCAGAGGATTTTTTGTAATGGAATGGGATCTCCATATGTACAAGTAATACCCTTGCATGTATTTTTTCCCAAAGTTCTTTTCCCACGCATGTTATTTCAGGTAGCTGTGTAACCCTGGGCAAGCCATTTATTTACTCTAACCCTCAGTTTAATGCCTTATCCGTGAAATGGGCACGACAATAATGCCTACTGCTTAGGACCCGTGCAAAGATGAAATAAGATGATGGAAATAAGATGATGATGACACACAGAAAGTATTAGGGGGGAAAATGCTAGCGAGTAGGAATAATGTTTTGTCTTCACCCGATTCTACAACACAGAGAGGCCCATGGGTGCCCAAAGGTGCACAGTGAAGACACAGCATCGGGGAGGACCCCGCCTCAGGCAGCACCCTGGCGCTCTCTCACTCTAGCACTTGCCTCCCTTTGCGCTCCCCACCTTTTTTTTAAAAATAAGATTTTATTTATTTATTCATGAGAGACACAGAGAGAGAGAGAAAGAGAGAGAGAGGCAGAGACACAGGCAGAGGGGGAAGCAGGCTCCCTGATGTGGGACTCCATCCCCGGAGGACTCGATCCTGGGGGACTCGATCCCGGGGACTCGATCCCGGGGGACTCGATCCCAGGTCTCCGGGATCACGCCCTGAGCCAAAGGCAGCCGCTGCACGGCTGAGCCACCCCGGCGGCCCCCCTGTGCCCCTTGAAGCCCAGACGGGGCAGCGCGCGCTGGTCCCGCACACCTGGGCCGGGAGCCCCCTGGGCCGGGCGCAAGGGGCACCGACGCGGGGGTGGGGGTGAGGGTGCCCGGGTGGGCGGGCTCCGCGGGGCCTCGGCAGGGGGTGGGTCCCGCCCTCCTCCCCGGGGACCCCCGGCCCCCCGGCCCTCCGGCCCCCGGGGGAGGGCGCTCGCGGCGCCGAGGTGCCCGGGCACAGGCGCGGTGCGGCGGGCGCGGGGAGGACGCGGTCGCGCGGGGCGGGCACTCGCGCGGGGCCTGCGCTGCCCACGGGCGGCCTGGGGCCAGCAGCACCCCCACCCCGCGCCCCGGGCCCCGCGCACGCGCCCCGGGTACCTGCGAGCCCCCCCATGGCCGCGGTGCCCGGCTGCCTGTACAGCACGGTCCAGACGAGGAAGATGGAGAAGCCGGCCGCGGAGCTGAGGCCGGAGTAGGCGGCGCGGAGGCCGAGCTGCAGGCGGGACGGGGCCATGGGGCCGCGGGCGCCGGGCGGAGGGCGAGCGCCGCGGGGTCGCAGGTGCAGGGCGGGCGGGAGCCGGAGCGGGAGCCGGAGCCGGAGCCGGAGCCGGAGCCGGAGCCGGAGCCCGAGCCCGAGCCGGGAGCCGCCGCCGGCCCGCGCTCCGCTCCGCCCCGCGCCCGCCCCCGCCCGCCCCCCGCGCCGCCGGCACAGCGCCCTCCCCGGCCGGAGGCCGCCCGCCGCCCGCCCGAGGGCCGAGGTGACCTCCCGGGGCCGCCGCGCCGTCCGGGATGGGGAGGGGCGGGGGGGTCCCTCGCAAAAAAAAAAAAAAAAAAAAGCAGGTTCGGGGGCGCATCCCCAGACTTACCGGGTCACGACCTTCGGGGCTGGGCGGGGCCCGGAAACCGATATACACACGAGCCACTTGCGGCCCCGGTGACTTGAAAATGTTTCTCTTTGAATACGATTCTCGTTTAAAATGTAAATTTCTCGGGGGCACCGGGGTGGCTCGGCGGTTGAGCACCTGCCTTCGGCTCAGGGCGTGACCCTGGAGACCCGGGATCGGTCCCGCGTCGGGCTCCCTGCAGGGAGCCTGCTTCTCCCTTTGCCTGTGTCTCTGCCTCTCTCTCTGGGTCTCCCATGAATACATAAATAAAATCTTAAATAATAATAATAAAACTTAAATTTCTCGATATAAAAATTAGGAAGCACGCAAGTACACAGCGAATAGGGTTCCTGCCACCCTGCGCCCACCCACCAGATTCCCTCCCCCAGACTTTTTTTTTTAATTTTTTTTTTTTTTTATGATAGTCACAGAGAGAGAGAGAGAGAGAGAGAGAGGCAGAGACACAGGCAGAGGGAGAGGCAGGCTCCATGCACCGCGAGCCTGACGTGGGACTCGATCCCGGGTCTCCAGGATCGCGCCCTGGGCCAAAGGCAGGCGCTAAACCGCTGCGCCACCCAGGGATCCCCCCTCCCCCAGACTTTACAGGCGCATCTCCGAGGATCCTTCCCACTGACCGATGTTTGAGAACCCCTGCGCTGAGACCACCCCCGCGGAACCTCAAACACCTCTTCCACGCGGACACCTTCCCCTTCCTTCCCGGCCTATACCCTTCATCCCCCACCCCAAATCCCTACCAACCACCTGCCCCACTCTCAGAATCTATAGCAGGAGTATATTGAGCTTCCTCTGTGAGCCCAGCTTCATACCCGGAGCTGAGAGGGAAAATCAAACAGAACACAGAGCCCTCAAGCACCTGTAATCTAGTGGGGGGGGGGGGGGGGGTCCATCACATACCTGCACAAAATAGGTAGCCAGTCTCTGTATCAGTTTCCTTTTGCTGCTGTAACAATCACCACGAATCTAATGGCTTAAAGCAACACCTATTTATTATCCCGCAGTTCTGCGGATCAAGGTCCAACAGTGGGTCTCACTGGGCTTAAATCAAGGAGATGGCAAGGCTGCCTTGCTTCTGGGGGGCTGGAGGGGAGAGTCTATTTCCTTGCCTTTTTCCAGCTTCTATAACCACCCACATTCCTGGACTCATGGCCCTCTTCCTTCATCTTCAAAGCTAACAATCACATTACTCTGACCTCTGCTACTGTTGTCACCTCTTCTCTACTGATGATTCCATTGCCTCCCTCTTCCCTCGTAAGGACCCTCGCAACTGAGGATCTGGATCATTTGGGACACCTGGGTGGCTCAGTTGTTTAAGTGTCCGACTCTTAGTTTTGGCTCAGGTTATGATCTCAGGGTCTTGAGATTAAGTCCCTGAATGGGGCTCCATGCTTGAGATCCTCTCTCCCTGCCTCTCCCTTTCAAGAATTCTCCGTCTCATGAATAAATACATAAAATCTTCTTTAAAAAAAGATTTTATTTATTTATAAAAAAGATTTTATGTATTTATTCGAGAGACAAACAGAGAGAGAGAGGCAGAGACACAGGCAGAGGGAGAAGCAGACTCCATGCAGGGAGCCCAATGTGGGACTTGATCCCAGGACTCCAGGATCACGCCCTGGGCCAAAGGCAGGCGCTAAACTGCTGCGCCACCCAGGGATCCCCAAGAAATAAAAAAAATCTTTAAAAAAAAAAAAAAACCCTGGAAAATCCAAGCTAATTTTTCCACCTCAAGATCTTTAACTTAATCACATCAGCAAAACCTCTTTTGCCATGTAAAGTAACATATTCACAAATTTTGGAGACAAGGATATGGACATTTTAGGGAAGCACTATCACAGAATGTAAACTCTGAAAGGACTGTACCACTTTGGTTCACATGAACCCCTTAGAAACGTGCCTCGTACCTTGTAGCCCCTTAATGAACATTGTTGGATAGATGAAGGCGGTGAATGAGAGGTAAGCATTAAATAATGACAAAGGTGATCGTCATTAGAAGTCCGAGCAGGGCATGATGGGTTGCCCAAGGAGGGTTGTAAACCGGTGTAATCCACACTTGCCTTACTTTAGAATAGTCAGGGAGCTTCTTAAAAAAAAGAGAAAAGAAAAAAAAAATAAGAAAGACCCCAGACTCCACCCATGGCTTATTAAATTTGAATTTTGGAAGTGTATTATTTAATGAGAAGTAATTTTCATGTGATGAGCTCAGCACTCAGGCCTTCTTTAGAAGCCAGTGATGCAATCAGAAAAGGGAGTGAGCCCCATGGTCCAGAGCCCAGTGCCACGGATGGCTTCAGTGCTGCTGGCTGGGCTAACACTCCAGGTGGTGGGAACAGCATGTGTGCGGCCCAGAGGGAAGAAATAACATGGCAGATTAGGGGAAACTGTAAATAGTTTGTGGTCTGTGGGTGGAGTGGTAGGTTCCAAAGTTAAAAATGTTCTGAACATAAAGGGCCTTTGTGCTCTGCTAAGGGGAGGGGAATAAGGGCTCTGCATTCTAGAAATGTGGCCAGGGTAATAGCCTGAGGATGCGCTGCCTGAGAAAAGACTAGAAGCAGAGAGCTCATTCGGACGAGTCCATGCACTCGCTGGGCCTTAGTGATCTCATCTGCAAAATGGGTACAGCAAGGATAGCTACTTCATGTGTTGCGACAAGGACTCAGTGCTTAAAAGAGTGCCTGGCACATAGTAGGTACTCAGCTGGTATGATTAGCTGCAGCAGTACAGCTGCCGTGGCAAGAGACGCAGGGGGGCTGAAAGGTGGTTGAGGCTGAGAGAGTGAGAATGGAAAAAAAGGGGGATCCCTGGGTGGCCCAGCAGTTTGGCACCTGCCTTGGGCCCAGGGTGTGATCCTGGGGTCCCGGGATCGAGTCCCACGTCAGGCTCCCTGCATGGAGCCTGCTTCTCCCTCTACCTGTGACTCTGCCTTTCTCTCTCTCTCTCTCTCTCTCTGTATCTCTCATGAATAAATGAATAAAATCTTAAAAAAGAGAGAGAGAGAATAGAAAAAAAGGAACGGAACCGACAAATATTGCAGTTATTTGAACCTTAAAGGTTATATAGGAATTACTTAACTGGGCAGACAGAAACGAGGAGAGTGAAGATATTATGAGTGAACATAGGGGGAGGACTGAGCAAATGCGTGACTGTGCAGTAGGAGATCGTGCAAGAAATTAATGAGACTAACTGTAGCTGGCCTGGGTCGTAGGAAAACGTTAAGGGCAGGCTGAACTTTCTTCTTGGTTGTAGAGGCAATATGGAGCTGTTGAAAGCCTTTACACTCCGATGGGGTCACCACTTATTGTGTGACCCCCAGCGGGTTCTCGTAACTCACCAGAAATTTTCTGACTTTCTGCCAAGAAAATACTCCAGGTCTGTGCTCTCCAAAATGGTAGCTACTACACACATGTGGCTCCTGAGTGCTTGGTATGAGGCTAGTGTGACGGAGGAGCTGAGTGTTTAATTGTTTTTCATTTTAATTGAAATGGCCCCCCTGTGGCTAGTGGCTCCTGCGATGGCCCAGGAGGCTCCCGGCCCCTGTTGCTCTGTCTGGATAATGGGAAGGATGGTGATAGCTTGTAGGCTTGTTGTAACCATTTGGATAGATTGACATACTGCAGTGAGAGCACTCAACACAGTAACCCCACAAGGTATTTTCACTGTTCTTAAGACTGTTGTTGTTGTCCTCATTGAACAGGAGTAGCATGACATAAGCCAGGTCATAGGAAGACTATTGAGACTGTGATATCCAGGTTAGATTTGACGGGACAAGAAAATTGTAGAAGAGGGACGCCTGGAGGTTCTCAGCGGTTGAGCACCTCCCTTGGGCTCAGGGCATGATCCCGGGGTCCCAGGAATCGAGGCCTGCATGGGGCTCCCTGCAGGGAGCCAGCTTCTCTCTCTGCCTCTCTCTCTGTGTCTCTCATGAATAAATAAATAAAATCTTTTTTTTTTTTTTTTTTTAAGGAAAATTGTAGAAGAGAGAGCACCCACGAGACTGTTTCAGTGGTAAGGTGTGAGATAACTAAGATCCTGTCTGGAGAAAGATCATGACAATGGGAAAGAATGGGAGGATTCTTTGTGTTCTGCACAACATGTGAGTGTGCCCACATATACACGTCCTCCCACATCAGCTGTCTTTCCGAAGTGCTTTCAGAGAGCATGCTCCCATCCCAAGCCAACACAGACATCACTGCCCACTCCCCCCACAAGACAGATTGGCACTGCCCCTGCTCACTAATGCTCACCATTAGGGACTCTTCTTCTGGCACATTACCCACTAAATTTGCACTTGGAACACGACCCAGTGTCCTTGCAGTCAAACTGATGCCATGGTATTGAGCTCTGGACAATGGAATGGAATCAACGCAAAAGCAATGCGTTTCCAGGCTGGACCTATAAAAATCTTCCATGCGTCCTCAATTCCCTATTTCCATCCTGTCATGATTTAGGAGACCACATGTCTTTGTTTTTTTGGGTTTTTGTTGTTGTTGTTGTTAAAGATTTTATTTATTTATTCATGAGAGACAGAGAGAGAGGAAGAGACACAGGCAGAGGGAGAAGCAGGCTTCCTGCGGGGAGCCCGAGGTGGGACCCTGGAATCACACCCTCAGCTCAACCGCTGAGCCATCCAGGCGTCCCATGAGGTCACATGTTGAAGATGGCAGCACTACATGATGGAAGGAGCCTGGGACCCCTGAATGAATGAATGACTGAATGAATGAATGAATGAATGGAACAAAACCACTCTGTCCTCCTGGAGTGAAAAATGCAAACTTTGTTGTGCTAAAAACCCCTGAGATTTGCAGGTTGTATGTTACAGCTAACCTGATTACGCTAAGACACCATCCCTCATCCCAATTCAGCTCACGTAAACATATCCCATGTGGCTGACCCGCCTGAACTATCAATCCCTCAGGAGTCACTTTATTTTTATTTTCATTTTTTTAAAAGATTTTCTTTATTTATTCATGAGAGACACACAGAGAGAGGCAGAGACATAGGCAGAGGGAGAAGCAGTCCCCATATGGGACTCGATCTTGGGACCTGGGGGTCACGACCCAAGCTGAAGGCAGATGTTCAACCGCTGAGCCCCCCAGGCGCCCCAGGAATCACTTTTAAATTGGGCCCCACCAGCATGAAGACAGACTCTCCCTCTCACCTGCAGCGTCTTGCCTCCTAAGACATTCCTTCCTCGCTCCCCCAGAGCGGGCGCATTCCAGACACATATCTCCTCCGACAAAGCTGTATTCCAGTGGACTGAGTTTATTGGACTTGTCAGGGCTTCCTCCTCTCTGCTCCCTACTCCCACCCAGAGTGACCTCGCCTGCCCTCTGGGGCATGACCTTGCTTAGGGCTGTGTGGCATATGGCTCCAGGCCCAAACCCCAGCGTCATTTCTGAGTCCTCCCTTTCCTTCCTCCCCACTTCCAACTCCTTAGCAAGTCCATTGGGGCTGCCCTGTCCTTCTTCTCCTTCTCCCTGTCACCACCCTAGTCCAGCCACCGTCATCACCACCTGCCCATGCGAGGGTCTCCTAACTGGTCTTCCTCGGCTCCCCCTACCCCCGAGTCAGCGGCTGGCACAATCTTTGAAAAATAACAAGCAGAACAAGGGGCTCCCCTGCTTACTCCCTCCGTGAGCTTCCCATCTCTCGTGGGGTGAACTGATTGGGGCCTCGCCAGCTCCAACTAGTCTGACCGTTCATTCCGATTCTGGCACACGGGACTTCTCTGTTTCTCGAATGTGTCAAGCTTGGTCCTGCCCCCGGGTTTGGGGGCTTTTTTTTTTTCTTTTAAAGATTTTATTTATTTATTCATGAGAGACACACACAGAGAGAGGCAGAGACACAGGCAGAGGGAGAAGCAGGCTCCTTGCAGGGAGCCCGACACGGGACTCGATCCTGGGACTCCAGGATCATGACACCCTGGGCCGAAGGCAGACGCTGTAAACTGCTGAGCCATCCAGGCGTCCCTTTGAGGGCCTTTTTGCCTGGAAATCAATCTCTTCTCTGAGTGCCCATAAGATTAATTCCTCGTCATCATTCAGCAGCTCAGACTGTACTTCCTCAGAGGCGCAGTGCTGTCCTTCTCGTCTCAAGCACAACCTGCCACACAGTTTGGTGTCTCTCATGACACCCATCACTGGGTGAAATTGTGTTCATTTATCCTTTAACCCCCACTCCTCCTAACCCTTGGGAATATAACCTTCATGAGGGCAGGGGCTTTACTTGTTAGGGATCAACTCCTCTGGCTTTGCCCAGGACAGTCCTGGTTTTACCACTAGAAGTTCCACATTCCAGGAAATCCCTGAGTCTAGGGCGAGCCGTGATAGTCACGTTATTGTCTGCCTTGACTGCTTCCATGTTCCCAGTACCCAGTCAACGGCCAGGTGCAGGGGGAGGAACTCCCTACAGATTTGTACAATAAATATAACCACGGCCTGCTGTCCATAAAGAATTCTTTGGTCCTACCTCTAGGGGGTAGCCTTTTCCAGCCTTCTCCAGCTTTCTCCACCCTCCAATCTCTGCCTTGAGACCCAGCTTTACAAGGTTGGGCAAAAAATATCCCGGGCTTGAATTTCGGTGGCTAGTTCCACAGGATTCTCCCCAGACATTACACGGGCCCTTTGCTCACGCCCAGCTCCCGTGGAGTTCAAGGCTGAGGATCCAGAATCGGATCATCCCCTCACTCCAGCCCTGCATCCTGCTACTTTGTCTTCCGCCCGAGGCCAGACAGACCAGAGCAGAAAGGCCTGTTCTAAGAGGAGGAGCCACCGAAGGGACAATCTGGCCCCATCATGAGCATCTCAGTTGTCCAGGGGGTAGGAAAACATGTTGAGTCGAGGACTCCCCAGAGGAGGTCACTTTGCACCCCTCCACCCCCCTGCCTCACCTGTCCCCCACCCCCCTTACTCCTCCCCAGGGCTGCGGCTGCTTTTTGCCCCTAGAAGGGGTTGTCTCTGCCTCTTAGGGTGAGAGTGAAACTGTTCTGAGTCTGCCTTTTCGGTGAGACCCCACTTCCTCTGCCTGCCCACTGACAGCCTAGGAGTCCACATAGTGGGCAGGGTGCCGTGTGAGAAGATGCTGAGCACAGGCAGCAGGTCTTTGAACTCAAGTGCTAAGTGAGTATCAGAGGCAGGGGGTGGGCAGGGGGAGTGTGTGTGTGATCACAGCCGCAGCCCTGTGCAGTAGAGCAGCGTGGGGCCCGGCGGGTGTCCTGGTGACCTCCATCTTCTGCCCTGAACCTTCAAGCACAGGTACCTACTCCAACTCTCTTTCCCTTTCCCCATGGGGTTGCTGTTGGCTGGGGGGTGGGGGTGGAGGTGGGGAGAAAGAGCCTGTACCTCACCTCCAAGGTGGACTTAGTCTCTGAGCTGTGGGGAGTGAGAGAGCTCTGGGGCTGAGGGCAAGGAGGGGAGGGTGCTGACGTTTCCTGCAGGACAAAGCCTGGCTCGGGGCGGTGGACAGCCTGTCTTTTTGATTCGAGTTTGGTGACCGGATTGATTAACTGAGGAAGTCATCACAGAGGCTTAATCGATACATGGGGGTCCTGCCCTGGTCCAGCTGCAAGGACACTGGATGAAGTAAAGGGATAAGAAACAGGCTGTCACCTGTGCCCAACCCAGAGCATGGGACCCAAGGATCTGAGGGTGCTTCCTGGAGGAAGGGAGGGGCGGGCTAGCAATGGCCCGCTGCAGGGTGAGGAGTGGAGTCAAGTCAAGACCTGGCTGGACAGGTACCAGGAAGAAAGACAGATCTGGGGGAGGCATGAGGGAGGTGGAAAAGGGCTCGTACAGGAGAGGGGGCAGTTCTTTTACCTCAAGAAACCTCTCTTGAGGACCTTTGGCTCACAAGGCCCGGACTGTGCAGGGCGTGCAGCCGTGAACAAAGCAGGGCCAGGGCCTGCCCTTCAGGAGCTCACATTCTCTCGGAGGAGGCATCACTGGTAATGACTAGGAAGTGGCTTGATGTCAGCTGTGGTGAGTGCTGGGTGTGCGGCCCTGCAGGCTGTGGGGCACCCTGGCAAGCACCTGCTTCCAGCTGAGGCCCGAGGAGGAGCCTGGGGCCTAGGGAGAACCAAAAGCATCAGGGGAGATTAAATCGGAATTCAGGCCTCTAGAAGCCTCTGTGGAATGAGAACAAAAACGCCAAGGGGGTTCCCTATACCTGCCCCCCACATCGTGTTTAGGTGCAGTACACCACCCTCCATTTCTCTGGACGTGAGGTCTCTAGAGGAGGAGGCGCCAAGCCCAAGAGCAGGAAGGACTTCCTGAGGCCCGGGGCCTGGCGCGGGAGGTCTGGGCGGCTGGTGCTGCCTCTCTATCCTGGTGGTGTAGACTGACACCAGGGGTGGAGGGAGCCACCCATGGCTCTCTCTCTCCGTCGGAAGTATAGACCCCTCTCTTTTCTGTTTCCCTCGCTGGACCCCATCTCTGTACCCTCCTCTGGGCTTTTACCGTGTGGTCTCAGGAGAGAGGACAAGGGGCGGCGGTTCTGGTGCTGGCAAGTCTTCGGACTCTTCAGCTTCTCCTCTGGCCCTAGCACTTCCTGACTGGGATTTGTGGGCAGGATTGAGGTCGGCTCTGAGGCTAGGAAGGGGTTCCCCACCCTGGCCTGCTTGCCCGATCACCCACATCTTTGGCCCTCCTCAGCCAGTGTTCTGGACGCAGAGAGAAGTGGGCATCTCACAAGCAGGGGCTGGAGCCCTCCTAGGAGCCCTCCCTCGGGCTCCTGCAGCTGCTCCAGCCAGGTGTCTAAATCGGGAGGGTCAAGTGCGTGCAGAGTCTGAGTCCTGAACAAAGGCCACAGGCCCAGGACAGGTTGGAAGATTGGAGCATTTGAGAGACTAGGCTTCTGGAAAGGCCGGGAATGTTGGGAAGAGGCAAGGGGGAGGAGGTGGCGTGGGTGGTCAGCCTCAAGGAAGGGCTAGGAGTGGGGTGGGCTGGGGCAGAGGCAAGTGTAGGCTGGAAGTTCTGACAGAGTGAGGGAGAAGGAGAGGCACCTGAGCCCGAGCCACAGTGGCTACAACTAGACTGGAGCTGCCACTTCTGAACACTGATCACTCAAGGTCAGATGCAGAGTCTCCTGGGTATTTGGAATACACACACACACACACACACACACACACACACACACACACACACGGAGCCCTCGAGAAGCTGAACCTTGGGCGGAGAAAGCAGCTCCTACTTTATGCACATTCATAGAACAGCACATTTGCCTGCTAGGCAGGCCTGTTCCCTCCCACACAGCTCCAGACCTGCCCCTGCCTCTCCTCCTGCTCTCCCAGCCTCTCCTTACCCTCCGGCCACCACCGTCACCACCACCGCGGGCCTGCTCAGTGATTGTTTCCTTGCGTCTGTCACACATGATTAGCTTGAGCACCAGCCAGGAGAATGCGCCTCCAGGAACGCGTGGGGTCCCTGCCCTTGCCTCAGTCATCAGATCCCCACTGGTCCCCAGCCCCTGCCCGCCTTCCCTCCCAGCTTACCAACCTCCCCCACCTGGAGGAAGCAGGATCCCATTGCTCTTCTCCTTTGGTGGCCTCGCCACTGTCGAAGTGGCCCATGAGCAGCTGGCTCTGACCTGCTGGTCCTGGGAAGGTTTGGCTCTGTGCCCCGTTAGCGTTCCAGCTCCCTGCCTCTGCCCCCCACCCCAGGAATGGGCAAGGGAGGAGGGGGCAGAGGAACTGAACTGGAACCACCCTCAGGGGAAGGTATCTGGGCAAGCACTGGAAGACTTTAAACCTTCCAGAGCCAGGAGGTAGAGCCCCCATGAGGGCACTGGGCTCTCGTCCCCCTCCCTTGTGGGCCAGCCATGGCCAACGTGGAATCCCAGAGATGCTGAGGGAGGCTACAGCAGGCCGGGGTTCCCAGGCAGAGCCCTTCCATCCTTTGGTTTCCAAGTTGGTCCTTTTCTGCAGTCCCACTGGAGGCCCCTTAGTTAAAGCTTCCTCTAACCTCCCACTGTCCCACCAACCAGCCACAAGACAGGGAACAGAGGAGGAGGTAGGGAAGCAGCGAGGAGGGAGGGAGATGGAACCAAATGCCTTGGAAGCTGGGCTACCGGGAGCTGGAAGAGCAGCCCCTCTCCCTCCCCTGGTCCCCAGGGTATAGGCCCTCCGTTGGTCACCAGCTGGTCTCCCACAGTTCACGTTCATTTTGTTTGCACCGTTAATCTTTACATCAGACGCTGTGCTGGGCAGGGAGGCCTGACCAGATGGGTGTGTTAAGCAGATAAAGAAAAATCCGCTTGGCCCTGTAGCCCTGCAGCCGGGGGTCTGCTCAGTTCTGGGTTCCTAGTTTTTTTTAAATTTTTTTTTGGGGGGAGTGTTCCTAGTTTTGAGCAGCGTTCCTGGCACTCCCATTCCTACAGCAGGATAGGCTGAGGAGGGAGAGGCCTAGAGCAGCAGCGGGGAGGCAGTAGCAAGAGGGGTGATGTGAGCCCCGCAGTCTGGCTGCCCAAGGTTGGCTCTACCAAACGCCCTTGCGCGGCTGTGGGCAGCTAACTTCACCTCTCTGTGCCTCAATGTCCTCACTTGCAAGAAGAGAGCGTTCTGGGATGAAGACTTGCAGTCTACAGAGTGACATAGCAACCCCCCCACCAACAGCAAGTGCTGGAAGAGGCCACCACTGCGCCCACCCACCCACCGCCCACCGAGGGCTGAATGTAACAGATTATTCCTCCGTTGGCTCAACCGGAGCTGGTGGCTGATTGGATGTGGGGGAGAGATGGAGGGATCTAGCCAGTGGCCTAGGCTGCGGTGGGGCTCCTGGGGCAGGAGGAGGGAGTACAGACACGCCTACCTGAGAGGCACCCAGTGAAGATCCAGGAAGCTGTGGGCCAGGCAAGTAGACAGCTCAGCAAAGAGGCCCCGTGGGCAGAAGAGAGCCAAGTCCAGGCCAGGGGCCCAGAAGCTCTCTCTACCCAGAGAGCTCATCGCGTGGGTAGACCATGTCAAGGGGCCCTGCACTTCAGCTTCCATCATCTGCCTCTCCCTCCGCTTCCCCCTGGAGCCTGTGCACCCAGTTATGGGGGAAAGGACTCTGGATATGGGTTTTTTCTCTTTCGTGGGAACTGTCCATGTATTTGAGAGGCAGGGTTGCAAAATGGCAAAGCACATGAGACTCCTGATGGCTTGGGTAGAAGCATTCTCTGCTCTACATCTTCCTAGTTAGGGGACCTGGGGTCGGCCATCTGACCTTTCTGGTGTCTCAACTTCTGTCATCCGTGAAATGGGATGACAATAATACCTATCTGTAATGATTAAAAAAGTGAATGTATGTAAAGGATCAAGAGCAGGGCCTGATGCTGGGTAACTGTTATTATTTGTCTATCTTAACACGCCCCCAGGCATCTAATGACAGTCAGGACAGGGTGAAGGGTGCACCAGGGCAGGGCAAGATTGTTCCCCAGATGCCTCACCATCTGTCTTGGGGTGTCTTTCTCAGACACACTCCCCTTGTCCCCCACCACCTGCAGGCTTCTGCTCTGATTAAATATCTGTTGAGTGGCCATTCTGCTAGGCAGCCTTCACCCAGGAATCCTGAGCAAAACCCGGGGCCCATCATCTGCCTCGGTGGGAGGCAGGGGGCTTGCCTGCCGTAGTAAGAACAGGACAAGGGGGAGGTCCAATGCCTATGGTCCGCCCTGGCTGCCAGCGAACAGGCAATCACCTGGGCCATCCTCTCGGCCTCCCGGGAGAAGGGGAATGAGAAAGAGCCGTGAGAAAAGAAAGGCAAGGAAAAAATAGTGTTGAGAGAGAACACAGGTGGGGGGAAGGTGGGTTCGAGACACTTTGGTTTGCACTGATGTGAATGACTTTCTTTGGACGCTTGTACCTCCCACCCCAACCCCTGCACACACACTCAATTGCCCTTTCCATAGCTTTCTCTTTCGGGCATATGGTCCAGATTAGGAGAATGAATATGATGTAAAACAAGACAGGATAGCATGGTGGTTGAGTGGAGCCTGGCAACCCGGGTTGAAGCCCCAGCTCATCATTTGCTAGCTGGGTGACCTTGGCATGTCACTTAATACTTCTGAGCCTCAGCCTCCCCATCTATATAAAGTGGGAATAATGGCAGTGCTGCCTCACAGGGGAGCGAGGGGCAGCGATCACGAAACGCTTGGAACAGTGCCAGGCTCTTGTGGGCTACGGTGGCTTGCTGGGAGGTCTGCGGGCCCGCAGATGTCCTACTCCATTTCCCAGCTCCTTTTCCACCTGCCCAAGTAAGGGCAAGTATAAAGACGGAATGGGGGGGGGGCCTTTCTGACCCCTTTGCCAGTCCCCTGAAACTCCTCTGTTAAACCTTCCAGATCGGGTCACTAATCCCAGCAACCTAAAACCTCAACTCTCTTCTGCATGCACCCCTGTGGCCCCAGCCTCTTTTTCTTTCCTGCCAACAATTAAGCTGTTCTCCCTTCTTCCAAATTCCCAGAACTTGGGTGTGGGTTTGGGCCTGGGGCCAAACTTATTCTCAGGCTCCCCTCCTTTCCTGAAGGGGCATTTAAAACTCCATCAGGGGATCCCTGGGTGGCTCAGCGGCTTGGAGCCCACCTTTGGCCCAGGGCCTGATCCTGGAGACTCCTGGAGACCCGGGATCGAGTCCCACCATCATTTCTCAAAACGTGAACCCAGCAGATAACCTTGGGGTATTTGCTCAAAATGCAGATTTTTCCATTTTCACGCCCATAGGACTGAATCTGAATTTGGGGGTGGGGGTGGGGAGAGGAGTGGAGAGGCTTAAAAACTTTCATTTTGATGAACTCCTCGGTGGATTTTTAAAATACACCTTACAACTGAGGTTTTTAATCACCGTTAAGATCTGTCTCCGAGAACACGAGAACATAATCATGGGTGGGAGATGGGGGCTCCCAGTCCCAAAGCAGGCGGGCCGGGATGCCTCGTTAGTGTCCCCTACCCGCCCCCCTCGGGTCAGGCAGGCTCAGCAGCAAAGGGATAGGGACAGGGACTGGGCCAGAAGAGTGAGTCCTAGAAGGCTGCGGGCAGGGCGTGCGACTCCCTTCCACCCCCCAGGAGCCACGGGCCCCCCATCCCCGCCCCCTCGGGAGCTGCAGTGGGGCGCGGAGGGCGGTTGGGGCGTCTGCGCGGTGCTGGGGACCCAAGCCCGGGGAGGCGACCCCAGCCCCAGCCTGCAGGGGGGGCTCTGCTACCCCAGGCTCTGCTCCCGCCGCCCCGCGGCCAGGGGGCGTGCCGGGGGCGCGGGTCTCCCACCCCCCTCCCCCCTCCCGCGTCCCGGGGGGCAGCCCCTGTTCTCCTCCCTAGCCTCAACTTCCCCACGGCGCCCGTGCGTGTGTGTGTGTGTGTGTGTGTGTGTGGTGGGGGAGGGGGAGCTCGGCAGCGGGATTCCCCGCGGGGAAGCAGCCCAGTCCCCTCCCTCCCCCCTCCCCCCTCCCCCCTCCCCCCTCCCCCCGGGCTGTTCGGGACCCTGGACCGAAACAGGAGGCAGGACGCCCCCGGCCGGGAAGCGGCCCCAGCCCGGATTTCCCTCCCGGGTGGGGCCGCAATGACTCACCCCCCTCCCCCTTCCCCGGTTTCCTTGTTTGCATTTCTCCTCCCGGCCACGTGGCGGCCTGTGGCGCGGCTCAGCGCGGGGACCCCGGACCCCGACCCCGGCACCCCGGCACCCCGGGACCTCGGCACCCCGGCATCCCGGCACGCGCCCCGCGCCGCTCCTGGCCCCGGGCTGCTCCGGCCCCCGCCCGCCCCGAGCCGCGACTCCTCCCCCTCCCCCCCCCCCCCCCCCCCCCCGTCGGGCCGGGCGCCGCCTCCCCGCGCTCGCAGCGCGTCGCGGGAGGGAAGGGGCGGGCAGCGCAGGGGGTGTGACAGCTCCCGCCCGGCCCGGTGCCAGCTGCGGCCTCGCTTCGGCGCCCCGTGCCAGCTGGCTCATTCGTCTGGGACAGAGGCGGAGGCTCGGGGCTCCTCGCCGCTGGCTGGGGGGGCTCCCCCCACGCCCCCTGCGCTCCCCCCCAAGGGAGCCTCTCCCCCCCCCACCACGGCTGGCCCGTGGCCCCGCAGGCAGCAGGTCCAGCTAGGAATTAGCCCCGTTCACTTCGCCTGGGGCTCGCAGCCCGCACCCCTTCAGGAGCAGTCGGGGTCCCGCTGAGGGTCCCCTCCCCGCCCCGCCCCAGCCTTTTGCAAGAGCCTACAGGGCTGTGCAAGCTGGAGAAGGAATATGAAGGTGGGTAAGGTGGGGTCAGGGTGCGGAGCAGCAGGAGGGGAGGCTGACATGGTGGGTAGGGGGGTGGGTGGGGAGACAGTGCTGGGCAGGGGCCAGGGAGACGGGGGAAGATGGGCTGGAGGCGAAGCCGCATTTCTGGGGGCTCCAGGGAGTCCACAGCCTCATGCTGGGAGGTGGCGGGGATCCCTTGGAGGCCAAGGGCAGTGGGTGGGGCAGAAGTCCAAAGAGGCCCGGGAAGAAAGGCCGATGTCGGCCGGCCAGCTGGAAGACCCCGAAGCGCGCCAGACCGGCAGGCCCCAGTGAAGGTCTTCCTGTCCCTCCCCCGGCTCCTGGCAGCCTTGCAGCACCTCCGCCTGACCAGTCCAGAGGACTGCGAGGAAGTGGTTCTGCCTGGGGCGGTTGTGCCCCGGTCCGGCGGCCCCAGCCCCAGCCCCATGGCTCTCTGCCTCCCTTCCCTGCGTCACAGGTGGGCTGGCCAGGTGAGAGCCGCTGGCAGGTGGGCCTGGCCGTGGAGGACAGCCCGGCTCTAGGAGCGTCACAGGTGGGAGGCCTCCCGGACGTGGTGCCCGAGGGGACCCTGCTCAACATGGTGCTGAAGAGGATGCACCGGCCCCGAAGCTGTTCGTACCAGCTGCTGCTCGAGCACCAGCGTCCCAGCCGCATTCAGGGGCTCCGCTGGGTAAGTGCCCGTCGTCAGCCGGGGCCGGGCCGGGCGCCAGGGCTGCCGGACGGCCTGGCTGCTGCTGGGGGTGTCGGGGCTGCGGCTGGGCTGGACGGTGGGTGCAGCAGCCTGGTCGCCGTGTGCGTGGGTGGCTCACACAGCTGCACGCGTGTGGCTGTGCGCATGTGGTCCTCACATCTTACATCTTCCCGTGCTGGCGAGGGGGGAGGGGGAGGGGATTTGTCATTTACCTGTCACCTCCCTGCGCCGTGAGTTAGGTGCCAGCTTGTCCTCCGCGTGGAGGTGGGAGGCGTGTGTGAAATACTGGGGCCCGGGTCAAGGTGGAGGGGGAGGTAAGCTTGGCTGCTGTTCTGGATGTATCGCCGTGGCAACATTCTCCTTTAGGAGAGCGACTGAACTGCGCCAGTTCTTCTTGATCTTGGGGTGAGAGGTGGGCATGTGCGCGCTGCTTGGCATCTGGCTCTGGGGGGGGGGCTCAGGGGGAGGATTTTGAGGAGTTTGGAGACCGGAGCTGGGGTCTCCCTTTGCTGGGGAAGAACATCCTGGAGTTGAAAGAAAGAAGAAGAGGGGAGGAGGGGGGCACAGGGGGCACTGGGGAGGGGTGCAGGCTGGGGGACGGGATCCTGGTTGCAGGATCCAGATCCGCAGAGAAGCTCTCTCCGACCACCCAGACTTCCCAGAGTCACCTGAGATTCGGGGTGCGTCTATTCTGTGTGCCATGGAGACAGCATTGGGAGCGAGTGTAGGCTGCTGGGAGGGTACTCAGGCAAAGGGGTAGAGGGAAAGCAGGAGCAGGTGACAAAATTGGGAGAGCTTGTCACTTAGGTCTCTTATCTGCAAGTTCCTTTGAGGACAATGACCACCACCTTCTGCCTCTTTCCTCCTACCTCTTGCCCTACTGCCATTTATATTTATCACAATATGAGGCTGAGTGAGAAGAATGAGGTCTGCCAACGTGATGGTGCGGGGGAGGGGGGGCTCCTCAATCAGAATTGAGAGGATAACCGAGGCGTCAGTCCCTAGCTCTCCCCCAAACCCTCCCTCCCTTCCTGGGTCTTCCCAATCAGGGACCTTTTAGGCCTGGGTCCTGCTCAAGATGGGGCTCCAGGGGGAGCGCGGCAGCTGGCCCCTTCTGGGCTAAGCCATCTCCCCACCCCTCCAGGTCACTGGCAGTAGCTACTGCTTGGAGCCTGTGGGCTGGAACCCTCCCTGCCTCCTTCCCTCTCAGGCTATAATTACTTGTGCATTTCCTGTCCCCTTCCCAGCTTGTAGAGGCAAGGTGGGGAGTAGGGGAGAGGGCAGGTGCCAGGACAATGAGGTCACTGGAGGCTCCCCTGGGACCCAAAGTCTGGGACAGGCAGTGGAAGAGGCCGCCAGGCTGTCTCCTGACCCTCCTAACCCCCAGAATTGAAGAGCTGGGGTATGTGGAGAGGCTGGAAGGGTGGTGTGAGAGTGGCTGGGATGTAAAGGGGGTGAAAGTCACAGAAACACAGCCCCTTTCCTGCCAGGTGTGTGGGGTGTAGGTGGGAATGGGAGGTTAAAGGGAACTTAGATTTTTAGGGCTAGGAGCAAGGGCCACACCCTCTCCTGGTGACCACCTCTGGGGAACGGGGTGGGACGCAGGGGATGCTGGTGAGGTGGTTTCAGCCCACTGCAGCCGTGTTTAAGAGGCTCTGGGGACCCGTGAAGTTACACATCTCACCTGTAGATGATGCGTTTGGCCTAGGAGGGGCTCACATGAGGGAACTGGTGGCTGACAGGGAGTGTGGACTTGCAGGGTAAAGAAAGGGTGGATGTCCGTAGAGGGGTGGAGCCTAGGAGGACAGTGCAGGGAGTTGTTCAGGCCACGACAGCCTCTTAGAAAACGAGGGGGAAGCCCATCCACCCCCTGAGGCCTGAAGAGAGCACTTGCTGTTGCTACTAGATCAGGACAAGAGAAAATGAAAGCAGGCTGCAGCAGGGCGGCCTGAGGTTATGTAGGGAAAGGATTTACCAACTATGGTGCTGGAATGGGACGGAAGACCGCCTCCTCTGGAAAACATGAGAGGGAGAGGAGATGGTGTCCCATGTCTGGGAGCCGGAGAAGGATCAATTTATCTAGAGGCAGGGGCAGGATCAGGATACCTCTGGTGGGTCTCACAAGCTCAGAGAAGCCTGGGGTGCTTCCCTTTGAGTGATTGTTTTGGGGGAGGTGGCTCTCTTCTCTAACTCAGAAGCCATGCTTTCGTCCCGCCTGTCCAAACGATGGTCGCAGCTAATAGTTGTCTAATACTTGGGTCCCAGGCACTATTATAAGGGCTTTACCTCTGTCATATCAAGTAATTTGACAATAACCCTGTGAGATAGATGCTCGTCATCATCTCATTTCACAGATGAGAAGACAGAGGCACAGAGTGGCTAAGTGACAGTCCAGGGTTACACATCTGCTAAGAGACAAAGTTCGGTTTCTGTCCCTGGTGCTCTGGCTATGGAGCCCAAGCTCATGGTGTACTTTCTTTGGCTGCAGATTGTAACCCTGACACCCCGAAGCATCACCCCTCCCCATGCGTCCTCCCCCTTCCCCAACACACACAGCCCTGGCCTGAGACCCTAAGCCATGGCCCAAGGGAACTGGTCTGACAGGTCCCCACGAGGCTCTCTGGCTCTGCGCCAGCCCCTCCAGTGTGGCTCTGACATCGAGTGACAGGGAGGGAGGGTGGGGCAGGCTATGGTGCTGGTGCCAGGGAAGCTAACTACCACCTCCTCTTCTACCCTGAGTCCTTCCTGTCCGGGCAGGAGGGGACGCAGTGGGCGAAGGCCTTCACCCCTACCCATACCAGCCACTTCTCTCCAACTGAGAAGCCCTGAGGTGACACTCGGGGTTATCAGATCAGAGACAGGGTCAGCCGGGGTACAGCACTGCTTGCACTGTGTCCAGGTAAGAGGCCCCCATCATAAAATAATGAAGTTCAGTAAAGTTACTTAGTATTTACTAAGCGGTTACCAACAAGCCAAGCATCACTTTGAACGCTCCATGCTATTAACTCATTTGACCCTCATAATTGCCTTATAAGATCGTTCCTATTATCAGGAACTCCACTTTACAGATGAGGAGACTGAAGCACACAGAGGTTAATAAGCAGCCAAGGTCACACACCCGGGTGGTAATGGGGAACTGAGATTTGGATGGCGAGCCCCCCGGCCTTGACCTCATCCCCTGAATAGTACCACCACCACCCCCATCCTAGGATGTTCCCAGTGCAGAGAGGGACCCAGAGGGACCCAGAGGGACTACGATAACAAACCCATGGAATTTTGTTTAACGCAATGTTTTTCAAACTTATTTGCCCGTGGAACGTTCCTGAAGGCAGGATTTATCCGTCCGTAGCACCAAGTGGGGGAAACGTGAGGCCACGGAGGCGCCTGGGAGACGGTAGTGCGCAGCGGCTAAGGACCCGTGCTTTGGAATCAGACAGGCGTAGTGTGAATCCTGGGGCCCCCCTTCACCAACTCGGGACAGGTTAGAGAACGTCTGAGCCTCCCTCTCCTGGTGTGAAGGAGGAGCCAGGCGCCTCCGCCGGGGTCAGTGCTCCTTACTCAGCAGGATCTTGAATCCCTGAGTAGTTGTGTGACCCCCCGGTGAGTTACTCCATCTCTCTGGGCTCCCGCTCTCCTCAGCAAATTGAGAGGGATGCCTTCAGGAACCTTCCTCGGCTCTGATGGGCCCGCGCCCCCTTTCCTCTGACCCACATGCTTATTCCCTGGGCCAGGGCAGGAAATGGCTTCAACAAGCCTGGGGATCTGGGATCTGGGATCTGGGGTGTGCCCAGTCTGGCCTCATGAGCTGGCACCTCTCCTCCTGATGTGCCCTCCAGGGTCAGAATAATACCAGGAAGGGAGCGTATGCTGGAGCCTGGGTCGTGGGCACCAAAGAGAGCTGAGGCAGGGACCGGGGCCACCTGGACGTTTTGACATGAACAACAAGTCATTAACACTCGGCACTGTTTGTTCCAACACAGGGGGCTGGCTGGGTAGCATTCCTGCCCTTCCTCCTTCCCTGGCTCCTCCTCCTCCTCCTCCTCCTCCTCCTCCTCCTCCTCCTCCTCATTTCCTGTTGCTAAGTCTCTAGGGCTCTGTGTCTGGCACCAGGCTGGGCCCCATGACCCGGGCAGGGATACCCTAGGGACACCTAGTGACTTCCGCCCAGCCCGGGGCCAGGCGCCTGTGTGTGCCAGACCTCAGGCCTCTGCCTGGCACACGGTGGGAAGAGGCCAGGGCCAGGACAGGGGGTTCTGGCCCCAGGCCTGCTTGTGCCCCAGCTCCCCAGCCAGGTCCTTTTCAGGGCCCAGTAGGAGAGAGAGAGCTGGTGAGAAGGGGGCAGGGGGAAGGGAAGGAACCAGGCAGGTGCGGTGGGTGGGGTGAGATCAAGAATGTGAGCACTTCTGCAGTTTACGCACGGCTGTCTGGCCACCCCAAGTACGCGTGACTGAGTTACACAGGCTCTTCACCCCAAGACTTCTGTTTCCTGAGTCAGAGAGGGCAGACGATCCCTGATCCTCCGACTTTACATCTGGTCCTATTCTATGTAGGATCAGAGGAAATCACGGAGAGAGAGGTGCTTGGTGAACTGTAAGGTACTCACCCTTTGGGAGGGCTCAGGAGGGGACAGCGTCCTGTCCAGAGACGTCCACAAATTCCAGTTTTCAGGTGGCAGAAAAAGAAGGATCGTAAGGCGCTTTCATGGCCAACATCCCAGGACACAGGAGCCCGGGGTCCTGGATGGCTCAGTTGATCCCAAGGGCACAGAAGCCTTGTTAACGTGTTTCCTCGTAAATCCCGTCTTCCAGAGCCAGTCCTGGGTGCCGCCGAGTCTTACTCACTCTTGCAGGATTAGGTCTAGCAGCAGCGTCGCAGAGAGGATGGGGGCTCTCCAGCAAGCAGCCCGCCCTCGGATTCGAAGATGAGTAATAATAGCTAACAAGTACCTACAACTCTATGCCAGGGAGTGCTTTAAGCATTCAACACACATTAACTCACAGAACCCTTCCCAAAGCCTCTGTATTGGTATTACGAGTGTTTTATAGATTTAATAGACTAGGAAACTGAGGCATGAAGAGGTTAAACCATATATTGGGGGTCACACTGCTGGTAAATGGAGGAGGAGCAAGGATTTGAGTCCAGGAGTCCCACAGTCTCGTGGCTGGGAACAAACCCTGGCTCGGGATTAGGCTTTGTGACCCTAGGCCAGGAGCATGGGGTCACAAAGTCTTGGGGTGAAGAGCCTGTGTTGCTCAGTCACGCATGCTTGGGATGGCCAGACAGCCGTGCATAATCTCCAGAAGTGCTCACATTCTCGATCTCACCCCACCCACGGCACCTGCCTGGTTCCTTCCCTTCCCCCTGCCCCCTTCCCCCTGTCATGGACCTTTCTTTACTTCCCATTCTCATGCTCTTTTTTTTTTTTTTTTAAGGTTTTTATTTATTTATTCATGAGTGACACAGAGAGAGGGGCAGAGACATAGGCAGAGGGAGAAGCAGGCTCCCCACGGGGAGCCTGATGAGGGACTCCATCCCAGGACCTCGGGGATCAGGCCCTGAGCCAAAGGCAGATGCTCAACCACTGAGCCGCCAGGTGGCCCAACCATCCTCATGCTCTTTCAGCGCTCTCCCCTACACAGGTGTGGTTTACCTGGGAGCCTGGGCGCACCTGGGCCCTGAGTAAGCTGCGTGGGAATCTCACCTGTCGAGGTGCAGTGCTTGTGTCCAGGAGGACAGGGGTCTGGTGATAGGGTGGGAAGAGGCGGATGCCTGGCATAGAGGGGTGCTCAGGGAGTATCCGTTCATTGGTTGACTGAGTAGCTAAATGCATCTGTTTGGAGCTGGGGACAGGGCTAGGGGTGAGAGAGACGGGGATGGTGGGGGGCTGAGGTCCAGGAGCTGGAACAAACGGGCAGGCCTTCCCCCCCTAGACGCCACTCACCGACAGCGAGGAGTCCCTGGATTTCAGCGAGAGCCTGGAGCAGGTACCAGCTGGGCCGGGGGGAGCCGGGAGGGGACCTCAGGGCCTCGGCCCGGGGCCTAGCCAGCTCTGCTGCTCCCTGTCCTAGGCCTCCACGGAGAGGGTGCTCAGGGCGGGGAAGCAGCTGCATCGACACCTCCTGGCCACCTCTCCGACCCTTATCCGAGACCGGAAATACCACCTTCGGCTCTATCGGTGAGCGCGGCCGTGTTCTCTCCCCTTTGCTCTGTGGCGGGCTCCGAGCCTACCCCAGCTGCAAGCCTAGAAGGGTACTTCTCTGCCAGAAGGTTTGCCCTCCTGCCCGTTTTTTTTTTTTTTTAAAGATTTTATTTATTTATCCATGAGAGACACAGGGAGAGAGAGAGAGAGAGAGAGAGGCAGAGACACAGGCAGAGGGAGAAGCAGGCTCCCAAAGGGGAGCCCGATGCGGGACTCGATCCCAGGTCTCCAGCCTCATGCCCTGAGCCGAAGGCAGGTGCTGAACCGCTGAGCCACCCGGGCGTCCCAAGGCCCTCCTGCCTTTTCATTCTCCCCCTTCTTCCCGTCCCCTTACCTCTCCTAGGCAGTGCTGCTCTGGCCGGGAGCTCGTGGATGGCATCTTGGCCCTGGGCCTCGGGGTCCACTCCCGGAGCCAGGCCGTTGGAATCTGCCAGGTGCTGCTGGATGAAGGTGCCCTCTGCCATGGTGAGCGTGGGCCCGGCGTGGGGGCCCCCAGACCGGGCAGTCCCGGGGAAGGGCGGTGGGGGAGGCGGGCGTCCTGATGGGGGCCTCACACGCCCGCGGCCTCAGCTGGTCTCCGCCCTCACGCCTGGGCCTCTGCCCTGCAGTGAAACACGACTGGACCTTCCAGGACCGAGATACCCAATTCTACCGATTTCCCGGGCCGGAGCCAGAGCCCGCGGGCGTCCATGAGCTGGAGGAGGAGCTGGTCGAGGCCGTGGCCCTGCTCTCCCAGCGGGGCCCCGACGCCCTGCTCACCGTGGCCCTGCGAAAGCCGTGAGTCGGGTGCCCTGCGCCCCACAACCCCAGGCCTCGCCTGGCTCTCAGACTCCGTAGTCTCCGTAGTCTCTCAGTTTCATCCCTGAGAGGTTCTCTTATTCCTCGCTGTGTGATCTGTGGACCCCCCGGCCCACCTCTGAACCTGTTTCTTCCTTTGTAACCGTTGGTGGCGAGGCCGAGGGCCTACAAGGACCCTGCCCGCTCAGGGGCAGCGGTGGCCGAGAGGGGGTAGGCTTTGAGTCTGTGGGCAGGTCTGGGTTCAAATTCCACTTCCACAGGCCACTGGCTGGGTGGCCTCGGGGCTCTCCATGCCAGCTTCCTCTTCTGTCAGAGGAGGATAACGATGCCCACGTCATGGGGGTGGTGGTGGTGAGGGTGGGCTGAAATAATGCATGTGAGGCACCTGGGGCTTGGCCGGTGCATGGTGGGCGCTTGGGAGCGATCACTGCTGGGGCCCGAGTGGCCCCAGGCCCAAGCGTGGTGGGCGACGTGGCTCCCACGCTCGCAGGCCCACGGTGCATTATGCCCGCAGCCCGGGTCAGCGCACGGACGAGGAGCTGGACCTCATCTTTGAGGAGCTGCTGCACATCAAGGCTGTGGCCCATCTCTCCAACTCGGTCAGCCCGCCCGCCTCTACCCTTTCCCCGGGGCCTCCTCTCCCTGGGACCCCCGAGGGCCCCACCTCCGAGCCAGGCGCTACTTCTCTGCCCTTCGGCCTGTGGCTTGGAAGTTTCCATCTCTAAAAAAAAAAATTAAAAAAAAATTAAAAAAAATTAAAAAAAAAAAAAAAGGAAGTTTCCATCTCATTTCCTATTCCTGGCATCCTTGTCCAAAAGTCCTCCTGCCTCTCCTAGCCCATCGGGTCCCCCTGTGGTGTCTCCTGCTGAGTCCCAGGCACCCGACCTAGCCCCATCTCCGCCCCACCCCGGGTACCTGTGCCCTCGGACCTAACTTCCCCCCAACCCGGCCCCTCCTACCCTGGACTCGCACCACTGACCCTCTTCTCCCTGCCTCACAGGTGAAGCGGGAATTAGCGGCAGTTCTGCTCTTTGAACCGCACAGCAAAGCGGGGACCGTGTGTAAGTTGGACGGGGTGGGCAAGAAGCCGGGCACCAGCGGCCTGGTCGTGGTGGAGGCCGCGGAGCAGTGGAGGGTGACCCCAGGCGTGTCTAATCTGTGCTCCTCTCAGTGTTCAGCCAGGGAGACAAGGGCACCTCGTGGTACATCATCTGGAAGGGATCTGTCAACGTGGTGACCCATGGCAAGGTGAGTTCTGCGTCTCTCCCCACCCCCTGGGTGGCACCTGCTTCCCCCGTCCAAGCCCTCTCGGGCCGGACCTTGAATGAACCTAAGACTGCCAATCTCTCAGGTCTCCTCCTGCCTAGGGGGCTGTCCCCCGCCCCCTGTGGGTCTGCTCTGACGAGGGTGAGGGGGGCGGCCTGGTGGGGCTGTGACCGAGACCTGGCTGCAGGGGCTGGTGACCACCCTGCATGAGGGAGATGACTTTGGGCAGCTGGCTCTGGTGAACGACGCGCCCCGGGCAGCCACCATCATCCTGCGAGAAGACAACTGTCATTTTCTTCGCGTGGACAAGCAGGACTTCAACCGTATCATCAAGGTGCCGTTGCTGAGGATGGGGAGGGCAGGGGACACGGCAGGGACACCTCTTTGGAGAAGTGGGAGGGGGTAGAGGGCAGGGATGAGAGGGCCTACAGGGAGCAGGGAAGGTAGGGGCCAGAGAAGCTTAGAGGTGATGCTGGAACACGGGCATGTGAGGACGGTCAGTGAAACCCGAGAGCTCCAGCTCAGTGTGGGAGACCGTGGGTGGGGTGGCAGTTACAGAGGGGTGGGGGACCACGCGTAATGGAGAGTGGGAGCCACAGAAGGAGGTCCGGGAGGGATGGGTGGAGGAGAGAGCTCAGCCTGCATGATGGGCAGGGCGGGGAGTGGGGCGGATCCAAGATCATGGCCATTGAACCGGTGGGAAAGGGGCCGAATGTCCTTGCCGGAGCCTTGTGGGGCTCAGGGTCTGGGATGGGGTTGGGGGAAGATGCCCAAGGATGGGGGCGGGGTGGGTGGAAGGTGTGGACTGATACCTAGGTGTGGCCTGTTCTCCAGGATGTGGAAGCCAAGACCATGAGGCTAGAAGAACATGGCAAAGTGGTGTTGGTACTGGAGAGAGCCTCTCAGGGTGCCGGCCCTTCTCGCCCCCCGACCCCAGGCAGGAACCGGTAACACACCTGCCCCGCTCCTTCTGCACACCTTCTCTCTCACCCACCTTCTGTCCTTCTGTCTCCCAGTCTTTACTCCCTTCCCCCCATGTCTTACCCCTGGTGGGGGGAAGGCTAAGATGCACCCCCAGAGCCAGCTTTCCCTCCAACCCCAGGGTGGGACAGAGCTGGCAAATAGGGAAGGGTGATGGGATTCCTGATGTCTGTTCAGATGTGGGCAGTGGGGAGCGGTGGTGCACGTGCTATGGATTGGCCATCTCTGCTAGGTATACGGTGATGTCTGGCACCCCAGAGAAGATCCTAGAACTGCTGTTGGAGGCCATGCGACCTGATTCCAGTGCTCATGACCCAACAGGTAGGGGCCAGAGATACCCTGCCTGCTGTGTGACTCATTGGATGGGCAGTAGACTGGGCGAGGGCCAGACACCCTGAATGTGACATCACTGGGTGCTGGGCTAGTCCATTTGGCCAGTCGGCAGGATGTCCTCATTCCTGTGCTCTTGGCTGGGGTGGGGAGTGCTGTCATAGGGCCCGGGCATTGCTGGTACGTGGCCCATTATGAGGTGGGGAGAAGGGGCACCCCAGCTCTGCGTATGTCTGTGCTCAGTAGACGTGCCCTCTGACGCTCCCTCCTGTTCCCCTGTCCCTGCCCTCCAGAGACATTCCTCAGTGACTTCCTCCTGACCTACAGCGTCTTCATGCCCAGTGCCCAGCTCTGTGCTGCCCTCCTGCACCAATATCCTTCCGGCCCCAGGGTGACGAGGATGTTGTTTGGAACAGGGAGAAGGGATCGCCTGCAGCACGGCTGTGCTGAACCCTCCGAAGTACCAGCCTCATGCCCAGGCCAGCCTGTCCGTGGGTCCTGGGCGTCCTTGCCCCTCCTTTGCCTGAAGTGTGGTGGGTAGCCCGGTTGGATGTTGTGGTTCCCTTGACTGGTGCCCACCTTCCACGCGGAGCCCTCGGGAGGCAGTGAGCAGGAGCACAGCACCTACATTTGCAACAAAAGGCAGCAGATCCTGCGGCTGGTCAGCCAGTGGGTGGCCCTGTATGGCCCCATGCTCTACACCGACCCCGTGGCCACCGGCTTTCTCCAGGTACCTGGGGGCGAGGCAGGGCTGGACGGGGCTGTAGGCACAGCTACATCCGTGTCAATGAATCTCGGCTCCTCCCAGAAACTCTCAGACCTGGTGAGCAGAGACACCCGGCTTTGCATCCTGCTGCGGGAGCAGTGGCCAGAGAGGCGGCGACACCACAGGTGATGCTTTTTGGCTCTGAGTTCACTTTGCATATGCACGGCGGGGACCCAGCACCAACTCTGGAGCACCCACACAAACCTGAGGCTTGAAATCCAGGCCGCACCACCCGTGGCCACGCTGCCCTGGGCACGTCCCCCCTCGCCGGGCTTTGGGGTCCCGTCTGTCACACTAGGAGAGCGCCTGTCTCCCAAGGATGGAATCCTACAGGGCCTTAAGGGCCCGGAGCGGGGCCCTGCGGGCGGTGTGTGCCACGCGAGAGTGTCGGCTGTGGTTGCCCATTTGTCCGGCCCTGCTCATTCTCAGCAGCCCCTCACCGGTCCCCTGGGCCTCACCCTCACGCCGGGTCACGCGTCCTCCTGCGCCACCCAGGCGGGCACTCTCCCGAGCGCACCTGCTCTTCCCACTTCTCCATTCTGCTCCTACTCACCCCTGAGCCCCGTCCTGCCGGCCTCCCTCGGGCCTCTCCTGGCCTTCCCGGCCATCCCCATGGGGCCAGGTGAGGTTCAGGGAGAGCTCCCCTCCAGTGGCACCTGCTCAGTCTGACACTGGGGCACATGCCTTCGGGGAACGCCCTCGCCTTCCGCCGCGGGCCTGGGAGGATCACAGGATGCACAGGCTGGGTTCCAAGCCTAGTTTTGCGCCTCTCGGCTGGTGCTTGCCGCATCTGCACACCTGGGCGGCTGCTGAGGGCAGATGGAATCCAGAGCCAGCGCCTGGCCCTGCCCCCGCCCCGTCCTGCCCTGCCTGCAGGGGTCCCTCGTATCTCATTGCCCTTCTCGCTTGCTCCCCAGGTTGGAGAACGGCTGTGGGAATGCATCTCCTCAGATGAAGGTGTCTGCGCGGACCAGCTCCTCCCTCTTGTGTCTGGCCCCAGCTTCTTTCCTCTGTCCCTCCTTTGGCCTCCACCCCCGGGGCTCAGCCTGGGAAGGATCCCCACCCACAGACACACCCCGGGGGCTGGGATAGGAGTTCACAGAACAGGAACTGTGTGTGGCTCGGGCCAGGCCTCGTGGGAGACACAGAGGGCGAGGGTCACGCCTCCCCCCCTGCCTCCCCCCCAGGGTCTTCTGTTGCATTGGGGAGGTCAACCATGTTCACAGAGCCAGGTAGCAGTTGGGGGGGTCAGTGAGGGATGATGCCTGAAGGCAGCCTCCGAGGCCCAGGGGTTCCTGGTGGCCAGCATTCTGGGAGCCAGAGATTTCTAGCAGAATGCTGGGAGAAAGGACTGGAAAGGTAGGATGGGGCTGGTTTCCAGGCCCTGCCCCTCCCTGCTGGAGACTCTCACAGGCTCCTTCTCTGGATTATCAGCAGAAAAGCTGGTTTCCACCTGAGGGCCTGGAACTTTCTTTCTCTGGCTCTTTGTGCTCCCCCCGCCCTTGTCTTTCTGACCTAGCCAAAATGTTGGGTTCTCAGGCCCCTGCCCCCATCTCCCTATCCCTAGCCCCTCCCCACCCCCTGCCCCTGCCAAGGGGTCTTCTATGATTCTCTTCAAAGCATTAGCACCAGGTGGAGCTGTTTTCTTTGTCGCTTGCTTATTGCCTGTCAGTGCCTGTCACATGCCACTGGAATCCTGGCTTCAGGAGTGAGGGGTCTGGACCTCTGTTTCCCCAGGGCTCCCACGCTGCCTGGCTTGTGGCTGATGCTCAGGGATGAGTGTGGAATCACCGTCATGTGTGTGCCGGGCTCGGTGCTGGGTGCCGATGGTGCAGCTGTGGGGGGAGCCACCCCTGGCCTCGTGGGGCTCACAGTCAAGCGAGGGCAGAGCTGCCGCGCAGTGTCATGATGTATAATGGCAAAGGCGGGGGTCTCTGAAAACAGAGAAGGGAAGGGCTGACACAGGGTCAGGATCAGGGACAGTGACCACAGGAGCTGAGAGCTACAGGGCGTAGTCAGGTTCTAGGGGGTGGGGAGTCCACCCAGTAGGGACCCCACAGGTGGGAGTGTGGGACGGAGCCACCAGAGGGAGGCACGCGGGGGCCATGGCATGTAGGGCCCTGTGGGCCATGGTCAGGGGTTTGGTCCTTGTCTTCTGAATGATGCGAGCCACGGAGCCAAGGTCGAGTGGGTGCTCTGAGTAGGGAGCCCGATGGGGGCCTTGAAGCTGCACTAGGAAGGTGACCCTGTCAGGCAGATTGGGAGGGGAGCGGGGGCACACGAGGGCTAATGGCTAACAGTGGAGAATGGTTGGGCCATTGTAGCACACAGGAGGGAGGCAGCTGGGCAGGTGGAACTGGGGTTTGGCCTGGGCCGGGAGGAGGGGCTCACAGGAACCCCCAGAACAAGATGATAAGCTTGGGGGAAGCCGGGTGGGGGCGGTCGGGGTGGGGGGCAAGGAGACGCAGGAACGCACGCCCGGGAGAATGGCTGGCAGCAGGATGAGGTTGGTCGGAGGGAGGCGTTGAGTTTGGGGTGATGGAGCCCAGGGAGGAAAGCATCCAAGGGGGTGCTTGAGGGCAGGGCTTGGAAGAGAGGGCGACACTGGCGGTCTGTCCCCGTGCGGGGGGGGGCCGAGGACAGCTCTGAGACTTGGAAGTGTCGACACGGAGCATCCGGAGGGTCTGCTGCATTCAGAGCTGGGAGGGGGAAGACTCCAGACGGGAGTTGGAAGGACAGCTGGTGGGGCCCACGAGGAAGGCCTGCGGGGCTGGACAGGACAGGGCAGCCGTGTGTCGCTGGATCGCGGTGCAGACCGAGGGATTCCAGCCACAGGTTTCCAGGATTCCAGCTCTGCTACGTAGCAGCTCTGTGGCCTTGGGCGTGTTACTAACCTCCCCGAGCCTCACTTCTCTCATCTATGAAAGGGGAAGAAGAAGAATATTTTGGTCAAAAAGCTATTGTGAATATTTATTTTCTTTTAAAAGATTTTATTTATTTGTTCATGAGAAACTCAGAGAGAGGCAGAGACACAGGCAGAGGGAGAAGCAGGCTCCATGCGGGGAGCCTGATGTGGGACTCGATCCCGGGACCCTGGGATCACGCCCTGGGCCGAAGGGAGGTGCTCAACCGCTGAGCCACCCGGGCGTCCCTATTGTGAATATTTAGGTCCTTAGAATTAGCCTGTGCCTTAGCCTGGCACACAGCAAATGGACAACTAGCCGCTGGTAGCCAGGGGAGGAAAAGGAAGAGAAACCCAGGGCCGAGAGCTGAGGTGTGCCCATATTAGGGCAGCTCCGGGCCTGTTTGGCAAAGGGGTGGCCCCCGCACACAGGGGCGCTGACCTGCCTTTCCTCGGGGAGCCTTGGTGCCTGACGCCTCACCCGGCCCAGGTCCACGCAGCTGGTGGTGTGTATGCCATGTGGCCCCATGCTCCCGGGGACAGAGTCCTCTGCCCGGCTCTGCGCACTCCTCGGTGTCCTCTGGGCCTTACTTTCTTCTCCTCTCAGGCCAGGAACATGCCTGTTTGGCTCCCCGGCCAGGACCAGCCCCTCCTCTGCAGCAACCGTGCCATTCGAGTCGGGGACAAAGGTTGGTGGTCCCCGCCAGCCAGGCGTAGCTGCGGCCTGCTGTCGTCACCCTGACCTTAGTAGGCCTGGCCGAGGGGGGCACGCCGTTCTCCTCGGGGTCTCTGTTCCAGGCTGCCAGATAGGGTGTGCCCCCCGGGGCCTCCCTCCCCGCAGCTCAGGTTCCCCCTCCCCAGGGGATCCACAGGCCTCCCCCCCTGCCACGCAGTCCTGCCTCCTTGGGCCCCTCCCGCTGCCACACTTGCGCACTCACTTCTGGGTGCGGGGGTCAGGAAGCCCCTTCCTGCAGCCCAGCCCGGTCTTCCTCCCCAGTCCCCTATGACATTTGCCGGCCGGACCACTCGGTGCTCACCCTGAAGCTGCCCGTGACGGCCTCGGTGAGAGAGGTGATGGCAGCGTTGGCCCAGGAGGATGGCTGGACCAAGGGGCAGGTGCTGGTGAAGGTCAACTCTGCAGGTGGTGAGTTGGGTCTCTGGGTGGGGGTGGCCCTGAGGGAGGGGCCCTCAGATCCCTGCCCAGATTCCCCCCCGCCCCCCGAATTGAGATCATTATTTTGACCGTCTTCATCAGTGTTAACGATGGTTGGCATTTGAGAGCAGCTTATGTCTCTCCAAAGTGCTTTGCGTGTGGTGCCCCAGAGCCCCGCTGGAGCCCCGCCCGTTAGCCCCCTGTCTGTGTGTCCGTGGGCAGGAAACTTCATCTCTTCTGCTCTTTTCAGCATCTGTAAAATGGGGTGATAGGCGTGCCCCCTGCACAGAGGAAGCCTGAGGATTGAGTGAGCTTATCTATTCTAGGGTTGGGAACGGCCGCTGGCGCGACGCTTCCTACAGAGGTTTTGGGGTTATCATGCTCATTCATTCGTTGTACCCTAGTACCAGCCTTAGGAGACAGGTGCTTTCACCCTATTTTCAGACAAGGAACCTGAAGCTCAGGGGGATGAGGCAATTTTCCCAAGTTCGCACAGCAGGTGAGAGCGTCCGGCTTTGGAACCGAGGTGGCCTGCCTTCATTTTATCAGTCAGCAAACGTATTTGAGAGTCAGCTGCGGGCCAGCAGTGGGTTAGGGGCTGGAGGTGCCACGGCAGGTAAGAGAGAAGCCTGGCGGTTAAGAGCATCAACGGCACCCCCAGACCTGGGCTGGGATCCCAGGGGCCCCTGCTGACTGGCTGTGTGATCCGGATCCGAGCAGGACACTCACCCTCTCTGAGCCTCCGAGTCCTCGTGTGTCACATGAGCGCTACAGCTGTGCCCATCACACAGGACTGCTGGGGCCAGCAGAGGAGAGCAGGTGCACATAAAACCCTTAGCACGGGGCGCAGGACATGCAGCCTGAGAGTTCCCGAGACCTGCTTTCAGGGGACCTGGGCCACCGGAGACCGCTGTTGGTTCTCCGCTAGGAGGACCGGAACTAGGGGCAGCCAGGGAATAAGGGCTGGGAGAGGAGGCCAGAAAAGCAAGCTCTTCTCCCCCTTGGGGAAGTGGGGAGACCGGATGAGGTCGGGGTACCTGTGCTCTGGTCTGGGGAGCACCGCCCTCTGGTGGCCACCCGGACACTTGCCGCTGCCCAAGGACAGGAGAGCCTACTACGCCGCCGGAACTCTTGAGATCACCGCCCCGGGTGACCGATATTTTTACTACAAACCCCCTGCTATGTGTGTATTTGCTTAAAAGTCATATACATATATTCCCACACTCGCATTATATAATCACGGAGCAACCCACAAAGTAGAAATGCGGAACAGATGACAAAAACAAAGTAGAGGAGCTGTTACTGTTTGGACCCATGATGGTCTTGCGTATCTTACTTTGGAGGCTCCTGGTCTAAGACTGGGGGTTCAAACATGCCTAGAAACACTGGCTCAGTCAGTAGACGCTGCTGCAGGTCAACACCAAGCCCTGGTGAGGCACTGCCCAGTGTTCCAAGGGCCGTTAGATGCATCGGGTACTTGTCACCACAACGTACATAAATCAACCTGTTAGACTCGTGAGTAGTCAGGGTGGGTCTTGCTGTCTCCACTCGACAAAGGAGGAAGCTCCGGGAGGCTCCAGCGTTGCCCGGGTTCTGCTTGTCTCGCTAACAATCCTTTTTCGTCTTCCTTGGATGTGCAGGCGTAGGCACCTGTGCGTTTAGAGCACCTGCCCAGAGCTCCAACCGGGCTTCTGGGAGAAGCGACCTCGCGGCCTCCCACATGGGGCTTCCACCCTGCCTTTGGTGGCTCCCTGGCCTCCGTCTCTGCCAACCAACCCCCGCCCCCCACCACCAGCCCAGCCTGGTCCAGCCTTTGCTGTCTTTGCAGATGCCATTGGCCTGCAGCCGGATGCCCGTGGTGTGGCCACATCCCTGGGGCTCAACGAGCGGCTCTTTGTTGTCAACCCACAGGAAGTGCATGAGCTGGTAGGAACAGGCACGGGGCCAGGGAAGAGCTGTTTGGGGCCGGACAGAGGTGCGTGCAGGGGAGGGTCACACAGGGAGGAAAGAAGGGCCTGGCTCTGACTGCTGCTGGGTCTTAAGAAGGAAGTGGAAGGAGAGGGCCTCGGCTGATGGAAGGTTCCAGCTGCTGGGGAAGGGAGAGAGCTGGTTGAGAGCTCTCAAGGGAAAAGAAGACCTCTCCTCATTGCGGGTTCCCCAGGAGGCAGGAGCCCTACAAGGAGGGGGTCTCAGCATTGGGGAGCTGGCAGGAGGATAGATGCCTTCTTGGGAAGCCCTCCTCCCAGTAGACCCTTTCCTCCCCGACATCCCTGTGACCATGGGGATGGAGTCCAGCCCCAAACTCTCTCCTCCTACCCTGAGCCTGCCCCCTGGATTCCTCAGGTACCCCTCCTGGGCTCTCTTGTACCCACAGACCCCACACCCCGAGCAGCTGGGGCCCACCGTGGGCTCTGCTGAGGGCCTGGACCTGGTGAGCGCCAAGGACCTGGCGGGCCAGCTGACGGACCACGACTGGAACCTCTTCAACAGTATCCACCAGGTGCGGGGAGCGGAGCTGAACGGGGTGGGGGAGGGCGCCCGGCCTGGGGTGGGCTGATCTCTCCTGCTGTCCCCTACCAGGTGGAGCTGATCCACTATGTGCTGGGCCCCCAGCATCTGCGGGACGTCACCACTGCCAACCTGGAGCGTTTCATGCGCCGCTTCAACGAGCTACAGTACTGGGTGGCCACAGAGCTGTGTCTCTGCCCTGTGCCGGGCCTGCGGGCCCAGCTGCTCAGGAAGTTCATCAAGCTGGCTGCCCAGTGAGTGCCTGTGGGGTGGCTGGGTGTGTGGCGGGGTCCCTGGTCCAGATGTTGCCAAGTCCGCCATCCGTCCCCTTGCTTCCCTGGGTCTCCCAGAGGCCCTGCCTCCCTACCCACCTAGCCCCGGCCCCCACAGAGGCCGTGCGGGCCAGGCCTGATCCCGGGCCCCAGGCTGCCTGTTGTCTGTGTGGAACTCTGCGGGCCTGGCCGTGTCCCCTGACGACCTCTGGGTCTTCCACTCACAGCCTCAAGGAGCAGAAGAATCTCAATTCCTTCTTCGCTGTCATGTTTGGCCTCAGCAACTCGGCCATCAGCCGCCTGGCCCACACCTGGGAGGTAGGTGTGAGGCAGAGGGCCCGTGCCCATCCTGGGGGGGCTGCTGAGGCATGGGGCTCCCTCCCCAGAGTGGTGATGGCTCCATCTGCCCCTCCTCCACAGCGGCTGCCCCACAAAGTCCGGAAGCTGTACTCGGCCCTCGAGAGGCTGCTGGTGAGTGCTGGGCCTTGGCTCCTCCTTCCAGAAATCCCTGGCTCTGGGCTTCCCAGCAGCCCCTCTACCTGTCTTTGACCACTTCCAGGGTTTCCAGCCCTGGGCCAGAGCCAGGTTGCCTCTGGGCTGTGAGTCTGGGGAACTGGCTGAGGAATGGAGTGTTAGCAGTATGATGGGGTGCACAGTGTATTCTATCTCTCAGTGTGGGTAAGTATGGCGGGGCCGGGGGGGCCTTGGCTGTGTGGCCAGCAGGTCCTGTATGAAGACCAGGACAGGGCGCAGGTGGTGTCTGGCCTTGGGCTCCGAAGCGCCGGGGGAACGTCGGGGGAATGTCAGGGGAACGCTGGTCCCCAGCTGACCTGCCTCAGCGCCCCGGAAGCAAGTGCTGGCACCGGGCCCCACGGTGGGCCAGGGCCTGTCAGTGGCCCCTCAGGAGGTGCTGACGAGGCTAGACGAGGCCAGAAGATGAGGGAAGAGCTAAGGAGCTGCCTGCCCCTCCCACACCCCTGCCAGGATCTGCCAGGGGGTTAAGAGGTTTTGAGGGTGCTCAGGAGAGAACTGGCACAAAGGGGCTTTTATCAGCCCGGCTCTGAGCTCTTGAGAAAAAAATTCACCTTGTGGACTCAAGAGGTTCAGAGGAATTTCCCCACTAGAGAGGGACAGGGACAGAGACAGGAGAGAGGGAGAGGGAGAGAGAGTTTTCCATGAAACCCCAGAGCCCCTGGGATAAATGGCCCCGACGAGTGCTGGAGGGGGTAGCAGGAGGCCCGGAAGCCGCATGCGCAGACTGCTGGTTGCCCTTCGCCTTGGGTCCCCTCCGGTCTGCTGGGTGACACCTGGGGCCCAGAGGAGGCAGAGCTCCAAGGGGACTGTGTCTGGTTGTGTCGTGGTCCGCGGTGGGTCATGCCGAGCGGGGCCGTCCCTCCCTCACTGTGGCTTCTTCCCTCCCAGGACCCTTCGTGGAACCACCGAGTCTATCGACTGGCCCTCACCAAGCTCTCCCCTCCCATCATCCCCTTCATGCCTCTTCTTCTCAAAGGTGAGTGGACCAGGGCTCACCTCGCCACCTCCACCCACCCGTTCCTGCGCCTGTCTGGATGTCCTCCCGACATCCAGGGGTGCTGGGGGGCACAAATATGAATTCAGGGTTCACAGGCTAGAAGCAAGTGTTGTGACAAGTGCTGGTGACAAGCAGGTGTTGTGACAAGTGCTGGCTAGAAGCAGGTGTTGTGACAAGTGCTGGTGACATCAGATGGCCTCTGACATGAGGCCCAAGAGACACAGGGAAATTGCTCTGGGAGGTCAGAGGGGAGCCAGAGAAGGAGGAGGGCAGTGCAGGGCAGGGACAGGCCCAAGGCCCCCATTATCGGCCCTTCCCCCTTCCTGGGCTGCGGGATGGGGAAGGAGTTCGGGGACCTCTAAGCAAAACCCATCTCTCCGCAGACATGACCTTCATCCATGAGGGGAACCACACACTGGTGGAGAATCTCATCAACTTTGAGAAGATGGTGAGTTCGGGGAGAGTGGTGCTTGCCCCTCCGCCTGCCCCAGCGTGGGTTAGGGGATAGGATTGTGGCCTTGGAAGGGGGCCGGGGGGCGGGAGATGATCTAGAGTTGTTATTTTTTTTAATTTTTTTTAAATTTATGATAGTCACAGAGAGAGAAAGGGAGAGAGGCAGAGACATAGGCAGAGGGAGAGGCAGGCTCCATGCACCGGGAGCCTGATGTGGGATTCGATCCCGGGTCTCTAGGATCGCGCCCTGGGCCAAAGGCAGGCGCCAAACCGCTGCGCCACCCAGGGATCCCTAGAGTTGTTATTAATAACACAAACCTGAATACTCCTTTTATTTATTTATTTTTAGTTATATAATTATTCTTATTTCTTTCTTTAGGGTTGCTTTTTAAAAAATTTTTTGTTGTTGTTGTTGGAGTTCAATTTGCCAACATGTAGCATAACACCCAGTGCTTATCCCGCCAAGTGCCCCCCTCAGTGCCCGTCACCCAGTCACCCCCACCCCCCGCCCACCTCCCTTTCCACCACCCCTTGTTCGTTTCCCAGAGTTAGGAGTCTCTCATGTTCTGTCTCCCTCTCTGATATTTCCCACTTATTTTTTCTCTTTATTCCCTTTTAATATTTTTTATATTCCCCAAATGAATGAGACCATATAATGTTTGTCCTTCTCCGATTGACTTACTTCACTCAGCATAATACCCTCCAGGTCCATCCACGTTGAAGCAAATGGTGGGTATTTGTCGTTTCTAATGGCTGAGGAATATTCCATTGTATACACAGACCACAATCCTTTATCCTGAATACTCCTCTTAAAAAATAGCCCCTGCCTCGTTCCCTTGCATACTGGGGCAGACAGCCTTAATTAGCTCACCCGCTCTAAGCCCTTCTTGGTCTCTGGGGTTTCTCCCAGGGGTCCCCACCGGGACTTTGGGTGTGCCGGGGGCACACTGACGTGGCCCCATCTAGTCCCTAGGAGCACGCCCACTCAAAGGGGCTTGGTTCCCAGCTGCCCCACGGGCCACGCCAGGGTCCTGCCCCTCGGGCCTGGTCTTACGTCCTTACTTTACCTGCAGAGAATGATGGCCAGAGCCGTGCGGATGCTGCACCACTGCCGAAGCCACAGCAACGGTGAGAGGACTGGTACCCCCTACCCCACCACGTCCCCTTCCAGCCTCTGGCTTGGCCCTGTGTCCCTGACTCCCGCCTCTCACCCCACCCAGTGCCCCTCTCACCACTCAGAAGCCGCGTATCCCACCTCCACGAGGACAGCCAGGCAGCAAGGACATCCACGTGTAAGTGGGGCAGGGCTGGGGGCTGACAGGTCAGCCGGGGCTGGCATTTACAGGCACTTGGTCTGTGATGCTGTGAGCCCTTCCCGCCGCCTCTCCGGGGTAGGTGGAGAGTCATCCCCCCGGTTAAAGATGCACAAACAGGCCCGAGTCCTGGGAGGCTGGGGTACAGCGAGAGAGCCGGGGACCCAGGCACTCTTACTCTAGGCCTGATTTGTTTAATTGGCCTTTCGTTGCATGAAGAGGGATTAATCATAGTCCACGGTCCGTACACCACTGTCATCATGGACCCTTTATTTTACGTCCGTGATAATACAGTGAACACCGCTGGCCCAAGGCAGGCAGCGGCCCATTGGCAGTCGCCTCCTCTCCCTACATAGCGTTCCCTCCTCCTGTGCCACTGTAACCTGTTTACGTAGATACATTTATATGGGCGCCTCTACATACACATATATACAGGCTTTCAAATGCTTCATCTATAAATATTATGAGAACCAAATGTTCCTTTTTTTAAAGATTTTATTTATTTATTCATGAGAGACACAGAGAGAGAGAGGCAGAGACACAGGCAGAGGGAGAAGCAGGCCCCACGCAGGGAGGCGGATGCCGGACTCGATCCCGGGTCTCCAGGATCAGGCCCTGCGCGAAGGCAGGCGCTCAGAACCAAATATTCCCAAGAACCAAATATTCTTTAGTAGCAGTTGTTTCTGAATTTAGGACAAGGGGCATCACGCTGTGTGCCATCTCGGGGCCCTGTTGTTTTCAGGCTCTGAGCCCCTAACCACACTTCCGCCCCAGGTTGGAGGGGTGGGCAGTCTTCAAGACCGGCTGCGGAGCGGCGGGGTGGGGGGGCAGCCAGGCCCTCTGCTCCTTGGGGGGAGGCGGGGCTCTCCGCGGCCCGGGGTCACCCTGACCGCGCCCCCCACCCGGCAGGCTCCGAGCAGTCCCTGAGCACCCGGAGCGCAGCCAGCACCTGGGCGTACGTCCAGCAGCTGAAGGTCATCGACAACCAGCGGGAGCTGTCCCGCCTGTCCCGCGAGCTGGAGCCGTGAGCGCCGGGCTGGAGCGCCCCGGGGGCAGGACGGCCAGGGCTGGAGCGCCCCGGGGCAGGACGGCAGGGCTGGGGCGGCCCGAGGCCGGGCGGGGCTCTCCGCGGGCGCACCGGGCCGAGCGGGCGGCGGAGGGGCCGCGCCCTGCGATGACCGGTGACCGGGGCCGGCGGCCAAGAGGACCTCGGAGTGGACGGCCGCGGCCCCAGGCCAAGGAACGGGGCGGAGCGCGGAGCAGGCGCTGGGACTCTGTGTTCAATAGAGAGCTCTCGGCACCAGGCTCTTCCCGGATTCTGTGCCTCCAGGCTTTGTCGTCAGGCCCCAGGGGACGTGCGGAGGGCAGGGCGGGGCATGGCCCTGGGGTGCGCAGCGGGGCGGGGGGCAGGGGGGCAGTAGGGGGGATGGGGGAGCGGCAGTGGGGAGCGGCAGGGATGGGAGGGGGAGCCTGGGGGGAGCGGCAGGGGGGGGATGGGGGTGGGGGCTGGGGGGGCTGGGGGAGCGGCAGGGGTGGGCAGGGGGTGGGGTCTGGGAGGAGCGGCAGGGGTGGAGGGAGGCAGGGGTGGTGGTGGGGAGCTGCAGGGGTCGGGGGGAGGGCCTGGGGGAGCGGCAGGGGTGGACTGGGGTGGGGGTCCGGGGGCCTGGGGAGTGGTCCTGCTTTTCATCCCAGGGCCCTGGAGCCGGAGATAAACAGGCGGGTAGGCAGGTGTGGCGGGGGCTGCGTGTAGGGGAGTGGTGATCCCCAGGGGCCTTGCAGCTTCCAGAAATTACCAGGCGATCTGAGGCGGGCCCTGCTGGGCTGGGTCAGCGAAGGCCAGGCCCTCCCAACCCCAAGAGCCCGGGTGGACCCAGATGGGCTGCGAGCCGTCCCCGCGCTGCTTGGTCCCCGGGACTGCCTGCCGTCCACCCCTGACCCCGGGCCTCGGCCGCTGCTGGGCCTGGAGCCCCTGCGAGCGCCCCCGCCGTGGTCTGAGACCCCGGTACAGTCCGGCTGCAACTGGCTTCTTGGCCCGCCCCTCCTGGCTGCAGTGCTGTCTGTCCATCTGTCCCTGTCTGCAGCCCGGCTCGGCCTGCTGGGTGGTCCTCGGGGACATGGCCAGTGACAGAAGGGCCGCAGAGGCCTAGCAGGCTCCCGGGAAACCCAGTTTCTTGAGAGGGTCCCAGCCAGCTCTGCAGCATTCAGGCCTCGCCCCTGCCCTCGGCACTGCCTCCCACCCAGGGGGCTCCTGTGGGGAAGCCTCAGGTGGGGCCTCCCACCTCTCTGCCTCCTGTGACCCTGAGCCCGGCAGGGGGTGCTGGGCCTCTCTGCCTGGGGGGGACCCCAGGGTAGGCATCGAGCAGCAGGGCCCTCGGGCATCTGGGGGAAGTGGGCCCATACCTGGGGGCTGGCAGGCAGCAGGTGTGGCCCCATATTGCTCAAGTTCCCCTCCCCTCCCCGCTGCACTGCCAGACCTCTGACCCCTGAGGTCGGGACACACAAGCAAGCTGCTTCCGGAGAGGGTTAGAGCCTTTGGCAGGAAGCAGCACAGCTGGGATTGTACCTCCGGTTTCTGAAAGAATCACAGCGAGTTGAGGAACGGTTGCCCGCCTCCATTTCTCCGTCTGTAAAATGGGCATGATGATCTCAGTCCAGCAGCCCTTAGGGACAAACGAGTCAAACTGCAGCTCTGCCTGCAGAGCCCAGGGGACTCCAGAGCCCAGGGGACGGCCTTGGCAGTCCTGTGTCCTCCGCCCGACGGGGTGGGTGGGCAGCAAGACCTTGAGTGGAGTTTGGGCAGAGCCCGCTTCTCCAGGGAGAGCCTGGGTAGAGCAGACGGCAGGGTAACCGACTGGTCCCCTTGCCTGTGGGTGGAGATGCAGGACCACGGGGCACGAAGCTTCTGGAGCTGAGCAGTCATGACAGGAGGCCCAAGCCTTGGTGCGTCAGGACTCCTAGGGGCTCTCTTCCCTCCAAAACCCATAGTCTGATGGGGTTTTGGCAAAGGCTGGAACAGCCCGCTGGCCACAGCCCTCCGCTGTCCTTTCAGACTCCAGGGCGAGGTAAGCCCTGCCACCCCAGGACGTGCTCAGGGCTGGGGTCCCCCATCATCGCTTCTACTTTTCTTCTCTGTGGTCACACCTATGTCCTGAAAGAGCTTTGGCCCTGAACCTCCCTTCTGCCTCGGACTGCCCGGCAACCTCCCTGCTGCCTTAATCTCTCGGGTGCACCTTCTGAGCCTGTTGGGAGAGGCTTGGCCAGGAAGACAATGCCTGGGACGGGCAAGAGGACACAGGCTGGGCGCTGGGACCCTGCTGACTGGGCTGGGTGCCATGGAGGAGGGAAGGGCTCTAGGTCATGGTGGCTTCTTGCTCTAAGGGCCATGGTCACCTTCTCCTCCCTGACTGCCTAGGCATGGGGGATAGGGGTGGGGTGGGGGGCATCGAACTGTGTCCAGCAGCCTGGGCTGTGTGCGGGGGGGTCTCCCAGTTGTGTCCCAGCCTCAGGACAGCGATGATGGGAGAATGACCTCATGGGAGTGCTGAGAGAGGGGAGTATAAGATGAGGCCTTAAAAAAAAATCTCTTACCTAAAAGGATATGAAGCAGGAAGAAGTGTGTGTGTGTGCGCGCGCGCGTGTATACACACTGTGCCCCAGGGTGGAGGGGGGCAGAATGCAGCAGGTAATTCCTCCTCTCAGATGCACACACATCCCTTAGGCCTCACCTTCTCTGCGAAGGCCGGGACGCTAATCGCGGGGTGCACGTCAGGGAGGGTCATGCCTCTCCAGCAGGCCGAACAGGATCTGGTGAGAGGGGAGGGCAGTCTGGGAGCCCGACCGTCTGACCCTCTGGCTGCTCCGGCTTTTCTCCCTGGGAGCCAGCCCTCCTCTCCGTCCACAACCCCCGGGCCTCGGGCCACTAGGCTTCCCCAGCTGCAAAGATTAATCTTTTTACTATTGCTGTTATTCATAGCATTTATCATGCTGGTGGGTTTAGATCTGAATAGTTTTCATCCTTTCCAGCATACTTTCACCTCTATTATTTTTAGTTTTTATTATTATTTTTAAAGATTTTATTTATTTATTTATTCATGAGAGACACAGAGAGAGAGGCAGAGACATAGGCAGAGGGAGAAGCAGGCTCCATGCAGGGACCCCGATGTGGAACTTGAACCCGGGACCCCAGGATCACGCTCTGGGCTGAAGGCCAATGCTCAACTGCTGAGCCACCCACGCGTCCCACCACCTCTATTATTTTTAGACTGATATTAGGGCACATATCTCTACCCCTCACCCCCATTTTTACAGTCAAACTGAGGCACAGAATGATTTGCCCAAGGTCACGTAGCTGGCTAATAAGCAGATGGACTGGAGAAGAGACTGGGTGTGTCTCAGCTGGGCCCGTGCCACGGACCTTTGCTCACCCCTGTCTTTTCCTCGTGCCCCTGGCACTCCAGATGCAATCTCGCTGAACCCCAATGTTTTCTTCTCTTAGAGGAATGGGCCCAGGCATGTGTACATTCCTCCCTCCCTCTCTCCATTTTTGAGATCTTACGTGGCAAGGGCCCTGTGAATGCTACAGGTAGTCCTGGCTTCCTGGAGCCGACCGCCCGGCCGGGCAGATGGACGCGGAGCAAGGCTGTCAGAAGGGATAGGATGCCCCAGAGGACACGTCCAGAGAGGGGTGGATGCGTAGGGCCGCAGGGTCTCACCGCTCACCCCAAGCATTTAGGCCATTTAGGCACAGCTCTGCCTCCCAGAGCTGGGGCTGTTCACCGCTCACTGCTGGTACGAACCACTGAGTATCCCGAGCATCGGACAGTACGGGGCTGGTGGCTGGTGGCTGGTGGCTGGGACAAACCCTGACCCTGCAGTTGTTCTTGGCCCCCATTCCTTCCAGGGACGGACAGGCCAGAATGTAAACGCATTTCTAAATGCAACCTCATTCCCTGCCCCATACGTAAGCACTAGGCTTCTCGCACAGGTGCCAGGGCCACGGGCCTGACCTAAGGCCCCAGCCTGTCCAGTTACCCTGTTCAATCCAGGCACCCTTCTCTGAGATTCTGGACTCTCCGAGACCCAAGCCCCACCTCCTGCTGCCCGGCAGGACGGGGCACCTGAGGGCAGGTGCGAAGGGGCCTACGGCCTCGGTGATGAATGGCTGTTGTCCCTCCGAGTGATGATGAAAGCTGATCCCTCTGAGAAGCTGAGTCTGACTCAGCTGTGCTCTGAGAGCATTTCTTGGTCATGCCTAGGGACTTCCTGGAGCAGGTGGCCTTGTCGTGGTCAGAAAGGATGCTGTTGCTGGTGGTAGGTGGACACTGGGGAAGGAGCATGGGCCCAGGGACTCCCGGAAGAAGAGGGAGGGTGGCTCAGAGCCCAGATCCACGTTTTATGGGAAGGTGTGGGATTCTAGTTGCTTGTGAATGTTCAGACTTTGACCGGTGTGGACCCTGGGTGAAAGAGCCCTACACTCAGGGCCTCGTCTGACTCTGCTTGACCTGTTCTTGGCCCTCAGGGAGAACTCAGGGCCTCAGTTTCCTTACTGGGGTGTGAGCTGTGGCAGCCAGAACTGTTTCTGGGTTGCTGAGTGGAGGAGGCAGCAGGCTTTCCTGGCACTGAGGGGACCATAGCCAGCGTGGAGGGGTGGAGAGAGGAGGACTTTTTGCTGGGGTCATGACAGCAAGGCATTTTTAGCTTACTCTGCCTTCCAGAAAAGTGCCTCGTAAACCGGAGCTTGAGGCAGCACAGGTGGGTGTCAGGGCAGTCCTCCGTGGGTGGCAGTGGGTGGAGCCCAGTGGCACGTGGCCTCGTCCTCAGGCAAGTCTCTTCCTCTCTCTTGGCTTCCTTATTTATAAAGAGGGATTTTGACTAGAAGGACTTGGGATGTTTTCCCACTCTCAGTGTCTTGACTTAGGCTGCTCAAGTCAATGGAAGAGATGATGGGGCACAGACCCCTCTTGGTCATCAAGCTGCAGACTCTCTGGGCATCTTCCCAGGGGTGGCCTCCCGCCAGGACTGTCTGAGGCAGGGAGCGTCAGTTGCAAGCCATTTTGCCAGAAGGATTTTCAGAAAGTCCCCTACCCTTAAGTATTGCCACCTGCCTGAATTCTGGTTGTAGAAGGCCCTTGTTGTGTAGATACATAACTTGGAAAGATTCTGAAGATCAGCCTCCTAACCCTTCTCGTGGTCACATTTTTTTTTTTTTTAAGATTTTATTTATTTACTCATGGGACATACACAGAGAGAGGCAGAGACATAGGCAGAGGGAGAAGCAGGCTCCCCAAGGGGAGCTTGATGCAGGACTCGACCCCAGGACCTTAGGATCAGGATCTGAGCCAAAGGCAGATGCTCAACCACTGAGCCACCCAGGTACCCCTCTCATGGTCACTTTAAGGGAGAGATAGGAAGGGAAGAGTCTGAGACAACGCAGTAGGGGAGTTTTGTTACCCAGCTCCGAGCTCCCCCCAGATGGAAGCTTAGTCCTCTAGGCTACAGCCCTGCCCCCAGAAAATAAGTGGTTCCCTTTGGCAACCAAACCAGGTGAGTTAGACAGTGTGACTCACTGAGAGTCATCTCCCTAAACTTGGAAATACTCAAAAGTGACACGCTTGAACATACTCAAAAGCACATTATATTTTTAAAATACGAATTTGGTTTTAAAATTTATAAAAAGGAATCACATTATGAAGAGTTTAGAGAAACTGCCACTTTCTCATGCTTCACGTCTGTCTTAAATGTCATTTTCTTTCACGGAGGCTTCCCTAACCATCCTCTCCAAACTAGATCTTTTGTGGCCCTGCTTTTTTTTTTTAATTGAAGTATAATTAGCGTACAGTGTTATATTAGTTTCAGATGCACAATATAATGATTCATCAATTCTGTACACCACCCAGTGCTCATCATGTAAAGTGTACTCTTTAATATCACCCCCTTCCCCCCGCTACCCACCGCCTACCTCCCCTCTGGTAACCGCCTCTTAGTCTCTGTATTGAAGAGTCTGGTTTTTTTGTTTGTCTCTTTTTTCTTTGTTTGTTCATTTGTTTTATTTCTTAAATTCCACATATGAGTGAAATCATATGGTGTTTGTCTTTCTCTGGCTGACTCATTTCACTTAGCATAATACCCTCTAGATCTATCCATGTTGTTGCCAATGGCAAGATTTCGTTCTTTTTTTGTGACTAATAGTCGGACTATATAAATATAGATATAGATATAGATACATCTCCCTCTTCTTTCTTTCTTTTTTTGTTTCCCCTCTTCTTTCTTTATCCACTCGTCCATCTGTGGACACTTAGGCTGCTTCCATATGCTGACTATTATAAATAATGCTGCCATAAACATAGGGGTGCCTATATCTTTTTGAGTTAGTTTGTTAGTTTTTGTTTTCTTTGGGTAGGTACCCGGTAGTGGAGTCATTAGAGCACGTGGTAATTTTATTTTAAAAATGTCGAAGACTCTCCATATTGTTTTCCAAAGTGGCTGCACCAGTTTGCATTCCTACCAACAGTGTAGTAAGGGTCCTTTTTTTTTTTTTTTTCTCCACAATCTTCACCAACACTTGTTATTTCTTGTCATTTTGAGTGTAGCTGTTCTGACAGTTGTGAGGTGACATCTCATTGTGGTTTCAGTTTGCATTTCCCTGATGATGAGTGATGCTGAGCATCTTTTCGTGTGTCTCTTGGCTATTCTTATGCCTTCTTTGGAAAAATGTCTATTCAGACTCTGCCCATTTTTTACCTGGATTATTTGTTTTTATGATGTTGAGTTGTATAAGTCCTTTATATATTTTGGATATCAACCCTTTATCAGATGTATCGTTTGCAACTTATTTGCAAATATCTTCTCTAATGGTTTCCTTTGCTGTGCAAAAGCTTTTTATGTTGGTGTCGTCCCAATAGTTTAATTTTGCTTTTGTTTCCTTGCCAGAGGAGAAATAGCTGGAAAAATGTTCCTATGGCTGATGTCAAAGTGATTACCGCCTATGTTTTCTTCTGAGAATTTTATGGTTTCAGATCTCACATTCTCACAGTTAGGTCCTTAATCCTTTTTGAATTTATTTTCGTGTAGGGTGTAAGAAAGCGGCCCAGTTTCATTCTTTTGCACTAGCTGTGCAGTTTTCCCAACAGCATTTATTGAAGGGACGGTCTTTTCCCCGTTGTATATTCTTGCCTCCTTTGTCATAGAATAATTGGCCATAGAGGTGTGAGCTTATTTCTGGGTTCTCTGTTCTGTTCCATTGATCTGCGTGTCTATTTTTGTGCCAGTACCATCCTGTTTTGATTACCGCAGCTTTGTACTGTATCTTGAAATCTGGGAGTGTGGTACCTCTAGCTTTGGTCTTCTTTCTGAAGATTGCCTTGGCTGGCCCTGGTTTTTGAAAACACACATTTATCTGATCTTGTTAGGTGCCAGGGACTGTTCTAAGAGCTTTGCCAGTATTACCTCATTCAATCTTCACAAGAGCCTTGTCAGGTACTCTTACTTGCTTTATTTTACAGTTATGGGGAAAACCAAGGCATAGAGAGGTCAGGAAATGTGCCCAGGGGTGTATAGCTGGTGAGTGGAAGAACTGGAATTCGAACCCAGGTAGTCTCAGCATTGTGTTCTGCTCCCACAATCACAGCTTTCTGTGTGCTTCTTGGGTTGTCACCCTCCCCTTCTGGAGGCTGAGCTGTCCCAGCATCCGTTTTGCTTGGCGAAGTCAGGTGAATGAGCCAATGCTGAGAAAGGAGGAAATTGCCTATCATCCACCCCCCCTTAGACACTAATTATGACAATTTTGAAAGGTCGTAGATCTTCACACGATGGGTAGGAACCGCTCCTGCCAGTTCCACTGTCGTCTTTGTTGAGGGCAGAAAGGCCAGCTGTGCCAACACACCCGGGGCAAAGGGCTGGTGAGGTGCTTCGTGCCAGGGCCTGGCTCTTGCTCGGCTGCTTCTAGCTCGCCCTCTTGCCTTTGCCCTTGCTCACTCCCTTGCTGTCTCTCCGAACCTCCTTATCTCTGTCTGCCTGTCTCATCGCTTCGCTTTGTTCCTGTCTCTGCCTCCAGACCCTCCCCAAACCTATTGGGGTTTGAGGACATGAAACAGAAATTTTATTTTATAAACACTATTAGGCAGCGTAAAAGAAACATTAGCACCACTGGCAAAAAAAAAAAAAAAAAAAAAAAAAAAGAAGAATGTATGGAAGGTGGTTACTTAGGGATCCTAAAAAGTGGGATAAGGTTGAGGTATATTGTAATATTCCGTTGTGAAGTCAGAAGCTGCTGGAATCCCAGGCCCTGTCAGGTCCCTGCGTTGGCTGCCCCTTGCAGTAGTGATGCCAAGGGGCTGGCTTGGGGGTTTAGATGCCCCTAAATTTCCACCAGTTCCAAACAAACATGAAATACTACCCCAAAGGGTGTGTTTGCTATGAAAACATAACTGCACGATGAATGCCAAGACCCCATTTCCACCCACTGCCCCCAAACCCCCACCAGGTGCAAATTAAGAAGCTTCTTAATCCCAAAGAGGGATCCATCAGCTCTCTGTTTTGTTCATTATCTTCCCTTGAGCCTTTATAACAAGTGGGGCTGGAAGGCTCAGTTTGCTCATTCATTTATTCTTGGTCCCTCGTACATGTTGATGGTTATTTAACATATATTCAATGACAAAACCAAACAGTAGAGGGGACCTGGGAAGCGGACTCCCTCTCCAAAGGAATTTCAGAGGGGAGCTGAAGAAACAGGCTGTATGGATGAAAAATTAAATGTCAGTGCAGGGCTTAACCGACACCACGTTGGCAACAGCACCAGAGGTGCGGTGATGTGTCAAAGGCACCTGGGACAAATATCAAGAACTGGGTCCACAGGCGGGAGGGAGTCCTCTGGCTGGAGGGCTGAAGTCAGGCCTCATGGAAGGGTGGCCTTGCTCTGAGACCAGAGGTGAGTAGGAGATGGACAGGACAGGCAAGGGCATGGTCGGTAAAGGAGTGGCCTGGGGTTTGACCAGCAGAACCAGAAGCACAGCCTGGGACTCCGGTGAATGGCCTAGGTGGCACGTCTGACTAATGCATCCAGGACAGGTGGAGAGGGTGATGCTGACTATCAGGGCTGCCCACAAACCTAAAAAGAAATACCTGGAAACCCTACTGTGGTACACAACACACAAATCAATGTGAAAGAAAACCACGCATGGAGCCGCTCTAAAACTCATTCATGAAGAGGGAACTACAGACTGAGGTGGTTCACAGGGGACCAGGTGTGGGTGACTGTCCTGGGTCTCTATCCTGGGTCACTTCCAGGCCACGGTGGGACGGAGGCTGGAGGTCTAGCATCTTCAGGTGCCAGGGGTCCCCCTGGGAGGCGACTCTAGGCCTTACCTGTCCTGGGCCAGCTGCAGGGCCCCTCCAGTTTTGGCCTTGTGCTGAAGTGACGCAACCCTGGCTTCACAGAGGACAAGGATGGTGGGTGAGCCGGCCTCGGCATATGTCCCCTTTGGTAGTTCCCCAGGCCCGTCTCTCCCATAGCCTGCTGGTCCTGACCCCTCACCACCTTGGTAGCCCCACAGTCCGATGCCAAGCCTTCTCTGTCCTCCAGCCCACAAGAAGCCAATAGGTTCTAAGAGCAGTTTTCCAGCTGGGCCTGAATCCTGCCAGTCCAGTGACAGCACAGCACCAGGCATACTAGTGAGTGCTCAGTAAATATTTGCTCATGCAACTCCCATTCCCCACATGGCTGATGGCCTGGCTGCCTCCTGGATCCTTGCCCATGTGCCTTCACCCTCCACAGCTGCACCCTGTCCCCACTTCCTGATCAGAGGAGGCATCTCTGTTGGTGTTCTCATCACGGGAATATCACTTCCCCATGCACCTGTCACCACCCCCTCCGGGCCCCAAGTGTCCAGGACCCAGCCTCCTGGGACTCCTTTTAACCAAGGGTGGAAAGCCCATGTGAAAACCTAACTGGGGGAAAACCTGGAAAGCAGAGCAGCAGAGCTTTCTGTCCAGACCAGGCCAGCTGCTGTCTGAAATACCATTTGTATGTTAATTTTAAAAAAAGATTTTATTTATTTGGCAGGGAGAGAGAGCAAGAGAGCCCAAGCAGGAGGAGCGGCAGAGGGAGAGGGAGAAGTAGGCTCCCCACTGAGCAGGAGCCCGACATAGGACTCGATCCCAGGACCCTGGGGTCATGACCTGAGCCGAAGGCAGATACTTAACTGACTGAACCACGCAGGCGCCCCCGAAATAGCATTTAATGCGTGTATCTCTGTATACATCAATGTGCATCTAATTGACCTTGAGGCATCTTTGCACAAGTGCACAGATGTGTGTTCCTACGTTGGCTAGCTGGATTTTTTCCTACTGTCCTAACGACTTTTCTCCATGTCAGCACGTCTTGGCTTACACGGTCCTGGGGTTTGGGAGTCAGATCTGGGGAGCAGGGATGAGCAGCCCTGAGAGGCACAGAGGCACGCGAGCGGAGGCAGGACAGCCTCTTAGGGCTGTGCAGGGCTTGCAACTTCCTAAGAGATGTGGAGCCAGGTGACCACTGGGGTCCCTTCAATTCCACGTGGTCTGAGCCCAGACCACTTTGTGTCGGACCCCAGACGTGATGAAGCGGTTGTTGATGTGTTTTGTGGGCCGACATGGCATCAGTGCCCATTAGGGTGGCATCTGGTTGGAGGCCCTGCTGCATAACTTACTGAGGTGCTCCTGGCTGTACCTCCCAACCTTTCTGTGCCTCAGTTTCCTCCTCTGCGAATGAGGCTAACAATAGTACTGTTAAGGGTTGTAGTGAGAGTGGAGGAGAGGGTGCATGGGAGGCTCGTGGAGTGTGATACGCCGGCACATGCTCCATCGGTGTTGGTGGTTGTCCTTAAAGTTGGAATTGTGGTTCTTGTTGGAGGACCCAGGTCTTTCAGATGCGCCCTCTGGCTCAATGGAGTCAGTCTCAACCGTCCCCCTACTGACCTAAAATTCCCCTATTGGGAGGGGGCACCCCTGCCCTGGAAGCTCTACCCCACAGGCAGCTCAGCTGGACAGGGGGCTGCCCTGGCCGGACTCCACACATCCGGCCTCAGCCAAGGGCCCTTGGAAGGCACCGTCCACCCCAAAATTCTGAGGCATTGTTCTCCTGGCCCAGCCGGAGACAGTCTCCTTTATTCCCTAAACTAACCAGAGTCCGAGATCCCCATGGGTGCCACCAGCCCCCAGGGGCTGCGGGCTCCTGCCAGCAGTGGCTGCAGCCTGTTCTCCTGCCCCAGCAGCCAAGCAGCCTTTCTGCTCCCACTTCTTCAACCAGCCACCCTCCTCCATGGAAGGTCCCAGCTGACGTGTCACCTTGCAAGGTGGCTTGCCGCAGCTGTCCTCTGCACCCCGGAGCTCCACATGTGGTCTCATCCCCACACAGCGAGGCTGGGGGATTCTCCTCAAGCAACCTTGGTGGCTCACCCTGGGCGTGGAGGGGGAAACCCCAAAATGAACCTGGGAGGGATTGTCAGGTCCAACCCCATCATTCCAGAGATGAGGAAACGGAGCTCAGTATCCCACATTTCAAGCACTCCAGCCGAGGAGGACACGCTCCCCTACTTCACTCCTGGAAAAAAGTCACTATAGACTCAATGGTTTATCAATTTTGCCTTTTTATGTGAGAGTTCTCTTTTACTGAAGTCTGAATGTCCACGCAGTGCTCTTTCTGGAAAGGGCATTTCACTTAGCAGATTTTACCTTTCTAGGAGGGGAAACTTGGCAGCCCCATGTTGCTGTGCTTCTGCTCTTGGCCCTGGGGAGGAAGGAGTGTCGAGAAGGGGAGGGTCCTCGGGAAGATGAGTGTAAGTAGGGGATGAAAGGAGTGGGCTCCTGGACCCCAGGAGAGGAAGGGTGCGTCCTCTGGCTGCCTCTAGGGCTCTTGCCCACCGCTGGCCTCGTAAAATTGGAACCTGTGAGAACCTGAAACCTGTAACCCCTGAGATGCTGACTCAGCAAGAAATAGAGACCATTTGCAGCTATTTCTGGGGTGATTTAGCTACAGGTGGTCTGATGCTAATAAGAGGGGCCCTCATTTCTGACCCACATGTCCTATGTCTCTCCTTGCACTGACCTCAACGCGGGCCTGAGCTCTTAACTGCTTGTCAGGTTTATAATGATCCCCTTATTAAGTTCCTCAGATTAAGCACCGGGAACTCAAAGATGAAGCCAGCCTGCAGCTGCTTGGAAGGTCAGGACAGTGGCTGGCAGGTCGGTGGGTGTTTGGAGGACATCACCCAAAGACAAGCCCATTGGCGCTCACACTTTGGCCGGAGAGCCCCGTCTCCCCAACTAGGCCCATCTTGAGGTGCCAGCTTGCATGACCTATTTTCTGGCTACGAACAGCTCGTATTACCTGTTCTAAACATCTGGAATTACCTGCCTGCTTAGTCACCTTCCCTCTGGCTTCCAACACCTGTAGGGCTCCACCCCCTCTCCACCTCTTATCCATCCGGGGTCCCTCCCTCCCCTTTTTCTTCCTGAAGGATCTGGAGGTTCCAGATCCACAAGTTCTGATGTCTTTAAAAGGATCAGCCTGGGAAATAAGGCTCATTTGAGAGCTGTGACATTCACCTGACTCTAGTGAAAGTCCCAGAGCCAATCCACTTGGGGCTTCCAACCGGGCACCATGAGGGCCTGTGTGCCCCTGATCGTGGCCGCGCTCTGCAGCCTGGCCTGGGCTGGTAAGTCATCATCTGGTGGGTGTGAAAGGGCCCTGTAGAAAAAAAGCAGCCGGTTAGGGAACCTGGTAGGGGGTGAGCATAGTGGGGCAAGGGAGGGGCAGCTCTGTCCTAAAGCCATGGAGCACCTTAGACCTGTCCGTGTCAGAGTCTAGTTGTCCCTGATGGACTAACCTATGGAAGCCCCTTCTAGACTCCTTGGAAGACTAGACCCAAACATCCCTCAGTCCAGCCTGACTTTGGATCTCACCAGGGTTTGTCTGTGGGACCGCTGCCGGTGCTGTGGCCTGCTGGCTTTGAGTGGCCTGGCTGTCCTTGGTCACTCCCTCCTCTGCCCCAGGGGCAGGTGAGGTTGTTTGGGGTGGGGCCTTGCTCTGGGTAAAGCCTCAGGAGAATGGGCAGGCTCAGGGGGAAAGCGGAGGAGCCCTGGGCCGAGAGCTAGGCTGAGGGCTCTCTAGGCTGTACAAGTGGGCAGAGGAATGGGTCTTGGACCCGGTGTTGGAGGAAGTAGAGCAGAGAGAAGGATCCTGGCCTCCAGAGACTAGCGGTGCAGGGGATGGGACCTGCAGAGGAACAGCACAGCTCTCTGTTCAGGGGCTGTGCAAAGTGCTGATGCTGATGTGTTAGTTGGTGGTTGGTTAATGGGTGAGTGGGAACCAGTGCCAAGGGAGGGGGCTGAGCTGAGAGGTGTGGGGACAGCCCTCCTCCGCCCAGAGGACAAAGAATCAGAGCTTGATACACATCCCACCCAACCCGGGCTGGTCCTAAATAGGACCCTTGTGAGGATTGATTAAGACAGTGAATGAAAAAGCATCTTACCTGGACTGAGATCTCAGTGAGCTAGGTTTTTTTTTTTTTTTTTTTTTTTTTTTTTACAGTTTAGTCTTTTCTTTCTTCTTTCTTTCTTTCTTTCTTTCTTTCTTTCTTTCTTTCTTTCTTTCTTTCTTGATTTTATTTATTTATTTATTCATGAGAGACAGATTGAGAGAGAGAAAGGCAGAGACACAGGCAGAGGGAGGAGCAGGCTCCATGCAGGGTGCCCGACGCGGGACTCGATCCCAGGTCCCCAGGATCATGCCTTGGGTCAAAGGCAGGCGCTAAACCGCCGAGCCCCCCGGGCTGCCCTGAACTGGGGTTTTGATTGCGATCATGCTTATAAATCTTCCTGGGAGCAATGTCTTCATTTCCAGTCAGGTTGTGTATAAGGAGACCCCTAGTGGGATTCCAGGTTCAAAAACCTTTGGAGGAGAAAGCTGTTCCCAGGCCCCCGCAAACTTGGGGGGACCGCGTACCTCTACTCTGGCCCCACCGTGGAGCAGCTGGGAATCAGCTCCGCCTGGGCCATGGGTGCTGGATAGCCAACAGCAAGGGCGTGAGAACTTCCAGCTCAGTGTGCAGGAGTGGCCGCTGGGTCGGTGCACCCCGCTCTCAGGACAGGAGGGTGGCTTGAGACCTTTGGGGGTGGTGGACACCCCCAGGGGCAGAGGCCACAGTAGCTTCAGAGGTGCAGGTGGAGCCCTTGCGCCTGGGGTGGTGCCCGGGGTGGTGATGGGGCCTGGCTGTGGGATGGATGGGAAGTCGGGTAGGCCTTCTTTCCTAAGGTTGGGGCGGGGTGGGGGGAGGCTCGGCTCTTGTCTCTCCGGGTTCTAGCATCCCAGAGCTTAGATGCAGGAATATGGACCATATGGAGGAATCACTGGTTGTTCCAAATGAACGAGGCAGGAAGCTGGTCCTGGAAATGAGCCTTCTTGGTGCGCCCAGTCTCCAGGGAAACAGCCTCTGGGGCTCCCGGACGGGCACGGGTGTGGGATGCTCCAGCCCTCAGGGTGGCTCAGGGGACCACAACAGGGACCTCCAGGCTTGGGACCTGACTCCCCTGGGGGGCAGCGCGGATGCGGGTGGGCGTTCTAGCATACGGCCGTCTTGGAGAGCGCGGGGAGCTTGGGCATCTCCTGAGAGAGGGGAGGCCCTAAGCCTTTCAAGGGGGGGCTGGAGGGAAAGCCTGAGTCTGAGCCGGGCAAGGCCCAAGTGAAGAAAGGCAGAGGCCCGAGAGCCGGGCGGGAGGGCTGCCGAGCAGTGACTCAGCACCTGGCCAGCGAGCGAGGCACCCGCAGAGCCCTGTGTGGGCCGCAGGCACAGGGTGGGGGCGCCCCAGTGGAGTCAGGGTGACTGGCCTGCTGAGTGTCCCCAGAACAGCACAGCGAGACGCCCGTGAGGAAAGTCCCTCCCACCTCTCCCGTCCACCCCCCAAGCCCCAGGTCCTCTTGAGCAGACGGAGTTTCCAGGGGTTCTTACCGGGACAGGGCTCTTGAACCGAGATGAAAAAGTCCACTGAGCCGGGGCCGGTGGGGGGTGGCCTCCTGAGCTCCCCACAGCTGACCATTCACGTGGCGCCCTTCTCAACTGGTGCCAGCGGCTGGAAGGAAGTGAATTCTTTCCCGGGACCCTGCTGATCTGGCCCATTGTAAGCCTTGCCCTGATTTGTCTGAATTCTCTCCCTTTGGACTCTGGGTGTCCTGCCAGGCTGACCGGGCAGGCAGCTGACCGAGCCTTCCTCCCGGCCTAAAAATTTCCCCCTTGAGTTCTTTGCATTCAGGTTCCAAGGGAGCATCGTTTAAGATTCAGGAGGTGTTCCCCTGAGCCTGAAGGGACCAGCGGCCTTGGGCCTGGTTGTTTTCGAGAACAATCCACTGGATCAAAGGCCTGCCTTCCTGGCCACATTGGAGGCCCCGGAGGCAACTCGAGGCTGCCTCAGGACCTGGTTAACCTTGACCTGACACCTCTTTGATGTGCAGAACACAGGCTCATAGCAATGATGTCAGCTAGGAAACTGTCAGCCACATAAATGCCCTGACACCCCAGTCTGAGGGGCGGCCCCGCTGAAACCCAGATTAAGCACGTCGCCAGGGAGACTGCTCCAGCCAAGGGGGCACGGAACACCGTCACTGTTTATCTAACCACCGTGTGTTGCTGGTATGTGTCATTCCGTACCAAGTGCTTTACCAAAATCAACATATTCGAGTCTTAGAGCTGTTCTGTGAGGTGGACTCCATTGTTATGACACTTTCATAAACAAGGAAACTGAGGCACAGAAGGTCAAATAACTTGCCCAAGATCTTCTAGCTAGAAAGCAGCAGGACCAGAATTCCAGCTCCAAGCAGTTTTGGCATCGGAGTCCAGGTTCTCAAGCCCCCCCTGCCCTGCTATGCGACCCTGATTAATACTGTGTAAACCCTAACCCCACTGCCCAAGCCAGTTTAACTAAACCCGTGTCCTTGATATTCACCTCCCACCCCATCCAGGCTTAAGTTGAGGTTCCGGACCTGTGTGGAATCACCACCAGAACCGAGTCCCAAAGCAAAAGTGGGATCATTTCCCTTCTCCTAATCCTGACACACTCTTCAACCCAGAAGTTGTCTTAAACCTACCCGCCCCCCCCATCCCTTTCCTCCGCTAAGCATCGGTGCAAAATTGTTACTTCATCAATACATTTAACGAAAGCCCAAATCCCAACCACAACTCTCAATCTAAAGCAAATTAGGTTTCGGTTTCTGCGTTCATTACAAGTTCCGACGCTCATGGCAACCCTGACTCCGGTCTTGACATCCTCCGTAGCCCACAGCCTGGCCCCTAAACCCAGCCTTCCGAGATCCAAACCTCAGGAACCTCAAGTGGAAACAAAGACTCTGTAATTACCCTTAAAGCTCAAAGTGGAAGGAAAGGGCCCCCAAAGCCAGCTGTCGCTCTGGCGTGCTCCCGACGCTGTCTTTGCTGGGGTGGGCATTTGTGATTTTAGGAGTGGTAGTGGATTTGTACCATTTCTTTCAAAGGCTTTTTTGTCCATGCCCCGTTGGGACCAAACATTTGCTTCTGCGAGCCACGTGGCTGGAGTAAGGGATGTGGTCTGTGGTTACACAAGGGATCCGATTCCAGAATCCAGTTCTCACCCATACTCGCCTCATGCCCTACCCAAGCATGAACTAATTCAAATGCATGCCAAAGACTAGAGGAAACAGAAAGTCGGGACCCGGGGCACTCAGGGTGCAGGGGAGACCCGACAAAGGGGAACAAAGAACAAACCAGCAGAAGACCTAAAAGGGACAGGATGAGAGGAAGGGGGTGTCGCAGGGGAGAGGGCAGGAGGGATCACTGAGACAGCAGTGACTTACCTTCATCTATGGGACAGATGAAGGGTGGCCTGTGGGTCACCACCAGCACACAGACTTCTTTCATTGGTCTGCCTGATTTTTTTAAAATTATTTTTAAAATTTTATTTATTTATTCATGAGACACACACACACACACACACAGAGAGAGAGAGAGAGAGAGAGAGAGAGAGAGAGAGGCAGAGACACAGGCAGAGAGAGAAACAGGCTCCATGCAGGGAGTCCAACATGGGACTCGGTCCTGGGTCTCCAGGATCACACCCTGGGCCGAAGGTGACGCCAAACCTCTGAGCCACCTGGGCTGCCCTGATTTTTTTTTTTTAAGGTTTTATTTATTTATTCATGAGACACACACACACAGAGAAACAGAGACATAGGCAGAGGGACAAGCAGGCTCCCCGTGGGGACCTTGATGTGGGACTCAATCCCAGGACCCCGGGATCACACCCTGAGCCAAAGGCAGATGTTCAACCGATGAGGCACCCAGGCGTCCCGGTCTGTCTGAATTTTGTAAAAATTGGAAACTGTCACATGAAAATTCAGGCTTCTCTTGAAAACCTAGAGGCTCTAGCAACACTGAGCCTGCATCCCAATATGGCAGGAGTGGCTGGGACCGATGGTGGCTGCCAATTTCAGACCGAACATCACTTCCAAGTTTGTCACGATCCCCACCTCTTCCTACCACCTCCCCGCTTCTTACTTGCTTATATTAAAGGTCTGGCCTCCCTGGGCATTCAGGTTTGTGATCCTCATCTATATTATGAGCCCTGCGGTATAGGGTGGGTGGTGGGTGGTGGGTGGTGGGCGGTGGGGATGAGGCTTATACTGGCGCATGGGTGGCTGTGCATATATTTCTCCTTGCAGATAGCAACGATCTTTCCTGCCAGGTGGGGCCCCTGCCCCTGTCTGCAAACCCCACTGCAGGGGGCACCTCGATGAGGAGAATGGGCTCCTCAGAGAGCTGAGTGTGTGACTTTTACTGCTCATAGGAAACTTGGAGTCATGCGCATCTCGCTGTAATGAGAAATTCAACCGGGACGCTGCCTGCCAGTGTGACCGCCGGTGTCACCGGCATGGGGACTGCTGTGAGGACTATGAGCACCTGTGCAGTGGTGAGGCTCCTCGTGGGGGGGAAGGGTCCAGGAGGCACAGCGGGCCAGGCCATGCCCATGGCCAGAGTGCCTGAAAGGACGCTGGCTTGGGTGTCCAGCAGCTTGGAGCAGGGTTCAAGCCTGGTGGTGGGGCTCAAGGGGCCTGAGTGAGGACACTGAGGGCAGAGCAAAGGTCGGGGATTTGGCCAGGACTTGTCCCAGATACTCTAGGATGTCCCCAGTGTAAGACCCCAACTTACAAGGAAACGGATGTTATTTACCTGGAACATCTGTCTGAAGGGTCAGGATTAACAACACTATCTTGAAAGTTTAAGTAATTCCCCAAACGGCAAAATGATAATTAACCATAAAACATTAAGATAGCACGTATTACACTCCCCATCTCGTTGTTCAACACTTTACGTTGCAACAGTGTAAAAATGGAGTCGAGCTTTCCAGCTTGTGTGCCGCCAGGAAGACCGCCCGGCGTCACAGGGACTGTTGTGATTCACACCACTCGTCCTAGCATGAGTGGACCCAGGCGGCTGCAACATCTCCAATCCGTCATTCCCCGTCCAGTGATTAAACGGCACACACACTGCTCTCAAGAGCCCCTTGTTTCTCTGCTACTCCAACAACATAGCTTTAAAAAATAATTTTGAATAATCCCCTTGTTTGGAAGCTTCCAGCGTGTTAGACCGCCAGATAAATGGTCTGCTTTGTGCCATGAAGCCTTGTGAAGTTCACTGTCAAACCATGTGCCCTGACCCTCAGTTTGCAAAACGTGATCACTGACTGAAGCCACGGTGGGTAACGGCCAGCAAGCCCACGGCATATGGTGGTGCAGGTTGTGCACTGCACAAGGGCACCTGTCGGAGAACGCAAGTTGACCAAAATCGAATCTGTACCCTTCTTGCTAGTCCATGTGCCTTGGTAAAGAGCTGTGTCTGCTGAGAGAAAGGAGTACCTTTTTCCAGTTTTCCCAAAGGTGGTACCTGCTGGCCCAGCCATGTGCCCACTGAGCTGCTTCCACCTCGAAGGAACCCTCATTCAGTTTACACGGAAACACCATCTCTACTAGCTGAAATTTTGTTGGTCCGGCCCGCGTAGGGAAGCCCTGGTCCAGAGCTCAGGGCCAGAATCAGAGCCTGCCGCCTTCCCCCGCCCGGTGCCCGGCAGATCCAGGGGAGCCTGTGCGCCTCGGACCATCGGGCTGGCATCTCACGGCGCGGACAGCACTTAGCTTAGGAGCCAGTCCGTCTCCAAGTCTGATTTGCAACTCCGAATCCTTTTCCGGCAGGAAAAATACAGCTGATGCTTGAGACTCTAAGTCAGCCCTTGAGAGTCTCGTTAGCGTGACATGGGCTGGGCTGAGGACCCCGTGGGTTGTCAGCACTCAGAACACGGCCTGGCATGAAGTCAGTGATCAGAAGAGGTTTGTTGGCTCGATGCATCATCGGACCCGTGGTTCTGATGATCCTAACAGGACACTACCCGGAAAACTCACCAACAGCCTCTGAAGCTCTTTGGAATAGTGTTGCTTCTTTGGGGGAAGTTCCCCCACTGCGTGAGGGAGAGGAGCCCAGAGTCCCCAGGAGCATCCTTCCTCCTCCTCTCCACCCACCCTGCTGGTCCCAAAGCCCCGGGCCACAGTCAGGCCAAGGGAGCAGGGCAGCAATAGGAACCTGCTTTTCTGGGCACCCCCCGCCCCCCAGTCTCCACCGCCATTGCCAAGTGTTGTAAAGAAAGAAGGGAAGTTGGTATCGCAGGAAACAGTTCTTAGTCCCCGAGGGCCTGGGTGGAGTTCACCCTTGACTGGGACTGGGACTTATGGTAGGTAAGGGATGTTCCCTAAGTGACCTGTTCCCTGTCATTTGGAGATGCTCGAGCCTCTCCGTCTGTCAACTTAGGTTGGAGAGAAGTCGTACCCACACGGGAGGTGTCAGTCCAGAAGGCTCCACTTCCCACCCCCCTCCTCTTTGTGCCACACTGGACACCAGAGCGTTTGAGGGGCAGGGAGAATTGTCGCCTGGGCAAATTCTTTTATTTATTTATTTATTTATTTATTTATTTATTTATTTATTTATTTATTTAATTTTTTTTGCCTGGAAAATTCTTGTCACTTTTTAATGACAGCCTTCAATGGCCCATCCCCTCTGTCTTCCATCTTCAGTTTGTCTCCTTCGTCACTTGGTACTTACTCCTTGTGCCTTAGCCTCTGTTTTGTGTCTCCTGCCCCTGCACTGCTTGTCCTGGAGGGGAAGGGAAGGAACCCCCCTCTCCGCCCTCTGGCGGTGGGGGGCCTGGGGGGTGGTGGCCAGTGACTCTACTTCTCTGACCTCCAGTGGAAGAGGATCCCAAGGAGCCCGAGCCATTCCTGGAGCTGGAGGAAGAGATGTTGGAGGCCCCCCCTGGCCGTGAGTCTGCCTTTCTAAAGGGGGGGGGCTTCAGGCTAAAAGAAGGGGTGACCCAGAGATGCAGCCACCCTGGTGGCAGCAGGCGCAGGCCTAAGCCAGGCGGACCCTAAAGGCAGCGCAGGGCGGCGTAAGAGGCCGTGCCAGGCAGCTGGGGGGGGGCGGCGGGGGTAGGCAGGAAAGGGCGTCCGGGCCTCTGGAGGGAAGTGGAAGAGCTTTTATTTTTAGAGTGGGAAACTTTGCAAAACAACAGGCCCCAAAGTAGCGTTCGGCCTCTCGGAAAGGGCTTCCTGACCCAGAAGGGTGTGCACCAGTTCAGCTTGTTTGTTTTCCTTCCCTGGAGATCTTGCACAGGAGCGGGGAGGGAGTGAGGCTGGGGGGGGGGGCTGGAGGCACCCCCCCCCCCCCCACCGGCTGGCCAGGCGACCTCTAGGGGTCTGCCCTGGACTCACGGCTCCCTGTCGTCCCAGACTTGTACTCGGCACCCAGCTCCTGCCAGGCCCGCTGCCACGAGGCCTTCGACAGGCACCAGCCCTGCCACTGCGATGCCCGCTGCCCAGAGTTTGGGAACTGCTGCCAGGACTTCGAGGGCCTCTGTGGCCACCACGGTCAGTCTCCCGCTCCCTTTAGCGCAGCCCCCGAGCCGGAGGAGCTCTCCGGGGCAATGATGGTTCTTCAGGTGGGGCCCCTGGAGCCGCAGCATCCGTATCATCCGGGAATGTACTAGAAAGGGAGACCCCAGGGCTTCACCCCACACCTACTGAATCAGAAACGCTGGGGGTGGGCCCACTGCCCTGCTTTGGCAAGCCCTCCAGGTCACTCTGGGGCATGCCAGTCTGAGAAGCTTCCAGGAGGAGGGGGCAGTGTGGCCACTCTGTGGGCAAGGCCACGTGCCGCTTTTAGGTATCCTCTAGGCGCTAGGCCCCTGGCCTCCGACCCCTAGGGTGACGGACTGCGGCCCCTGTCCCTGGCTGCCGGCTTCTGGAAGGTGCCCAGAAGAGGGGGCACATGGAGGCCCCGCGCCCCCAGGCCTTCCTGAGGCTGAGACAGCCCCCCAATTCCTCCCAGAGGGCTTCTCCTACAGCAGTGATGCCATAACCAAGGAGGAGCTCCAGAGCATCTCTGAGAAGATCTACAGGGCGGACGTCAACAAAGCCCAGAAGCAGGACATCATTCTCAACAGCCAAAACCGCATCTCGCCCTCGGAGGCCAGAGACCAAGTGGACCGCTGCCCGGAACCGTGAGTCCCCCCAGTCTTCCCGCACGGTGGCCCCCAGCACTGCCACCCCGGGCCCCCGCCTTTGCTTCTTTCCACCCTGGCACTTTTCCCCTCGGGGCAGGCAGGATCCAAGGCAGAGAGAAAACGAGGTCCCCAGAGGCAAATAAAGGCATTTTGAGGGACTGTGGGCGTCCAGCTGGGAGGGTTTCCTGATTGACTGGGCTGCTGATGGAACTGGCCTTCCGAGGGCTGAAGCAGAAGAAGCTTCGAGAGCGTCTCCAGGCCCCCTGCGTTCGCATGCCCGCCCCGGCCTGTCTGGCGCCCCGTGGGGTGGGGGCCGCTCCGTGTTCACGGCGTTGGGCCTCCCTCCGCCTCCCGCAGGCTCTTCACGTACGTCAACGAGAAGCTGTTTTCCAAGCCGACCTACGCGGCCTTCATCAACCTCCTCAACAACTACCAGCGGGCCACGGGCCGCGGGGAGCACTTGGGCGCGCAGCAGCTGGCCGAGCAGGACGCCTTCCTCGGGGCGGTCATGGGCACCGCGGTCCTCAAGGAACTGGACGGCTTCCTCCGCCAGCAGAGTGAGCCCCCCCCCCCCCGGGGCAGGGCTGGGGAGGGCCTGGCACCCCTGCGGCGCCGCGGGGCAGCTGAAGCCAGCAGCTGGGGGCGGCCTGGGGGCCAGTGGCCGACGGGGAGGGCCAGAGAGGAGCCCGGGCCGCCCCGGGCGGGCCTCGAGCCGAGGGAGCCTCCGTCTGCTTGGAAGTCGCCTCTCTTTTGATTGACTCGGAGCTGCGTCCTTTGTCCCCACCACTCGCTGCTTCAGTCTCAGGGCCTCTGCAAGAGGGGGAGTCACCCCACCCCACCCCGCCGGGCCGGACCCCTTCCTGGTGGGGGGCCTGCAGGGTCCCTAAGCCTCTCCCCCACCCCCGCTCCGGGTCCAGGAAGGATGCTGACTCTCCGCATCTTGGCTGGGGAAGCAGCAACAGAAAATCCCCAAGAGTTCCAGAGGGGCCTTCTACCGGGAGGGGCTGTGGCTCGAGGGGCTCCAGATAGGGAGACGTTTGAACCAGACCAAAAACGGTTTGAGGCGCAGAAAGGCAGGAGGTGGTGCTGGTCCGTGTGCAGGTCCTCTCCTCCACGCCGGGGCCGGCCCTATGGGCAGCTGTGTCCGGGCCTCTGCCCGGGGCTCGGGGTGGCTGGTCCCACCTGCCTGCCGTCCCTTTCCCCTTTCGAGTGAGGCCCAAGGAGGTTGGCAGGTAAAGCTGGGAACACGCGGGCAGCCCCTGTGCAGAGGGCGCGATCCAGCACCGCCCCCTGCTGCTCCTCCGCAGCAAACACAAGACACAACTTGGAGGCCGAGCAGGCCCGCAGGCTTCTCAGGGAGAAGCAGCAAACCCTCCCCTCACCGCCCCAGGCTAGGTGACTTGTCTGAGATGAGGCACCCAGGGATCGATCCCATCCTAGCCTGGGGCCAGGCTGTTCCGTTACTATCCTGCCCTCACCCCTCTCCCTGGCCAAATCCAGACTGTCCTTCAAGCTCTAGCTCACATCCCGCGTTGCTGACGCTGCACCTGCCCCAGCCCCAGCGCGCCACTGGCTTCCAGCGTGTCCTCAGAGGTCGGGGGGCGAGGGTGGGGGGCGGGCAGCTCCACATAGCCTTGGGCCACGGAGACTCTACTACCACTTGTTAGTGGTGTGAGCCTGGGCAAATTAGCTTACCTGTCGGAGCCTTATCTGTGAAACGGGGTCTTGGCGGGTTAATGCACATGAAGGGCTCAGTGCAAGGCCTAGCACCGGGTCAGCGGTAGCCATCCGGAGGGTGAAACCATTGTCTGCTATTTTGTGTACATTTTGTCTCGTTTTCTGACCGTGTTTTAAGTCCTTGAGAGGATGGAATGTGTCTGGTATCTCCTTGGTATCCTCCACCCACGAGTCTGAGTAGCAGTTGGTACCTTGTGGCTCCCTAAGTTAGAGCTCCGGCCCCGACTTTCTCATGGGTCCCACCTGCCTCTCCACCCCCCGTGGCTCTCTCATGCATCTACTCAGAACTTAGTGGGAAGAGGGCAGCCCGGGTGGCTCAGCGGTTTAGCACCGCCTTCAGCCCAGGGCATGATCCTAGAGACCTGGGATCGAGTCCCACATCGGGCTCCCTGCATGGAGCCTGCTTCTCCCTCTACCTGTGTCTCTGCCTCCCTCTCTCTCTGTGTTTCTAATGAATAAATAAAATCTTTAAAAAAAAAAAAAAAAGAACTTAGTGGGAAGAGAACTCATGGTTCCCACCCCTCCTTCCTTGGTCTTTCTCATCCCATCAATGACACCACAGTCCATCCCATTGCTCAGGCCTGAACCCAGGAGTTATATTCTATTCTTCTCTTTGCCTCACGGCTCCCCGCCTCCTGGGCCTCCATCAGGAATGTCCATCGCACCCTCCTTCAAAATCTACCCCCAGTCCGCCCACTTCTCAGCCCTCCTCCACGGCTGCCACCACTCCTTCTGGCCTGGACGATGTGTTAGCCTCAAAACTGATCTCTCCGCTGCTCGTACGCCCCACTGACTTTTTATATACACAACCAGAGTGAGCCTTTAAAAACAAAGCTATCACATAATTCCCCTGCTTAAAAGCCTTCGGTGGCTTTCTCGCCTCCGAGAAGCTGTAAAGTCCTTCAGAGACAGTTGACATGTGTAATGGTCACATGGGCTCAAGTGCCGTTTCTACCTCTTATCGACCCTGTGATCTCGTGGGAGTTACACAACCCCAGTTGGCCTCAATTTCCTCATTTCTAAATTGGGGGTAATTAGCACCCACCTTATGTGAAGATTCAATGTGAGGACTGGAAACACTTAAGATAGTTTGGGCCCATAGAACGTGGTTAGCAATTCTAAACTCTTTTTGTATTATTACTTTGTGACTGACACCCATCCGTCTGGGCATGGCTTGCCAGGCCTGATCGCTCCTACCTCTCCGACCTCCTGTCCTTCCTCTCCTCCCTGCGTTCACTGTGCTCCAGCCACCCTGGCTTTCCCTTAGCTCTTTGAACGCGAGGCCCAGGTGGTCTTAGAGTCTTGCTCCTGCTGTTCCCTCTACGCAGAAGAAACTTTCCCCCGATGTTGTGTGGCCTATCCCTTACCCTTCAGAGGTCTCTGATCTGTGCTACCTACTCAGAGAGGTCTTTTTGATCTTCCTTTCTAGAAGAGCTCCCCAACCCAACCCACCTCTGGTCATCATGGGGTACCCTGCTTTATTTCTTTCATAGCACTTATCTGCAATCATATTGGTTATTAGCTGTCTCTTCCACTGGGAGGGAAACTGTGAAAGCAGGGATCCTGTCCTTGCTATTCCCTGTTGAATCCTCAGCCTGTAGATACGGCTTGGCACAAAACAGGGGCACTGTGCATAGTTATTGAAAGGACAGTTTTTTAAAAAAGATTTTATTTGTTTATTCATGAGAGACATGGAGAGAGAGGCAGAGACACAGGCAGAGGGAGAAGCAGGCTCCCGCATGGAGCCTGATATGGGACTCGATCCCAGGACCCCAGGATCTTGACCTGAGCCGAAGGCAGACGCTTAACCACTGAGCCACCCAGGCACCCCATTGAATACATTTTTGGTTGAAACCCTGTGTCTCTTGATGTGCTAGAGCAGGTGGCCCTTCCCTGCTTCCTGGGACCTGGTCCCGCCTTCCCCTCTCTTAAGTCCTCTATGTTCCTCCGCGCAGATCGCTATAGCTCAGAACAGGAGTTTGTCAACGACTTGAAGAACATGTGGTTTGGGCTCTATTCAAGAGGCAATGAAGAGAAGGACTCAAGTGGCTTTGAACACGTCTTCTCAGGTGGGATCATTTTGCTTGGAAAGAAAGAGTTGGAGGAATGAAGAGAGACAGCTTCCCTCAGGAGTAGGGCAGCATCAGGCACCGATGAATCGGCTGCCAAGCAGCTAGCAGAGACAGGCATGTCCACTCCCAGGCCAAGAGGAAGGGGTCTGAGCAACTGTTTTTGAGGAACCGTCTTTTCTGGAGTTTCTGAAGGGGAAAGGGGACCAGATGCTGGGGCTCCCAAAGGATACACATAGGAAGAAAAATGTGTTTGGGGGTGTGGCTCTCTACTTCTGCATGGTCCTCTGGGCTATGGGCATTCTATGAGCCAAAGTCCGAGGAAGGCGGACAGCCTTGGCATGGGAGGGGCAAAAGGTGTTGGAGGGGAGGCCCATATCACCCACCTTGAACTCTTTATTATAGGTGAAATCAAAAAAGGCAAAGTCACCGGCTTCCATAACTGGATCCGCTTCTACATGCAGGAGAAGGAGGGCCTGGTTGACTATTACAGTCACATCTACGACGGCCCTGTGAGTACGGAGTGTGGACCCCGTGGGCTGGAGAAGCCTTATTGGTACCCAGACTTCCTGCCCTCACTGCACTCTGAACAGCCACACTTGCCTCTCACCCTGACTCTTGTTGGCCGCCTAGTGGGGATTGTGAGGATGAGTCCCCTATCTGCCAGAGTTTAGGCAGCCAGGACCCGAGATTCCCTTCCAGTGAATGCTCCAGAGCTGCAGAGAGCAGGAGGCAGAGAACACTGTCTCTGGATGGGAGGCTCGGGGCAGGGGAGGACTCTCAGATGGGAAGACGAGTCTCAGAGATGTGTAGTTACCCCCTGCCTGAATTTCTTTAGAATGTGGCCTTGGCTAGTCTGAGTTCAACTCCATATATTTTATTTAAAAACAAAAGAGAGAGACCTTTGCTGCCCTGTGCCAAGAAATAATTTGGGGACAATAAATTGTCCCTCTCCTCCACATGTGATAGCCACAAGAAACAGTTATGGTTTCTGCTGCCCTGGTACCAGTCACAGGAGTGCTGGCTCTGGCCTCTCAGGGAGATGCACAGCTCCAGATAGAGGATCCAAGTCACACTCAGACACCTTAGCAGGGCAGACTGTTCCCTTGGTCGATGTCACAAATCTAGCTTCCCCAGAAAACTCACACAAGCACCTAATGGGCCCTCACCAAATCTTGGCCAGCTGCTACCATTTGCCACCTCTCTCCTCGTGATATTCACCAGGCCCGTTACTACCTTCCACAGTGGGATTCATACCCCGACGTGCTTGCCATGCAGTTCAACTGGGATGGCTACTATAAGGAAGTGGGCTCAGCTTTCATTGGCAGCAGCCCCGAGTTTGAATTTGCGCTCTACTCCCTGTGCTTCATTGCCAGGCCAGGCAAACTGTAAGTACTGGGCCAGCCAGGCTTGGGGAGCAGGCTGGGGCCACATGCTGTTTGCAGCCAGGACAGTCGGGAGAGCCAGATTCTGCAACTCATTGGCTTGGACAAATCACCCTTCTGGACGTCAGTTTTCTCACTTGGGAGATGAAGTTGTTAGATAAGACTGTGGTTGTCAAACTTTATTTAGCAGCAAAACCACATGAAATCTTGTACAGAACCTTCATAGATGAAACAGTTAGAAATGGAGTCGCCCTGGGGCTCCAAGCCTCTCTGTTTGGTCTCCAAGGCTGAGAGGGGGAACTCGAAAGCCCCAGAGAGTATAGCTTGAAACCACTGGGCTTCACCTTCTAATATTTGAGGACTTTGGGTCCTAATACCTCTGAGACCCTGAGCAGACATTTAATTTCAGGGCATTCAGCTCTAGAATCTGAGATTTTAGAATACTGCTCTGGGAAAGATGAGGAGCAATGTTCTTTAGGAAGCTAGAGAATAAGGTATAGGTTTTGAAGGGCTGCCTGGGCATGGGGAGTGGGAGACAATGGCTGGAGAAAGCTGTGACGGTTCTCTTGGGGGCTGTTCAAGTCAGGGTGGAGCCCTTCTACATGGGTTGGGCTTAATCTTCCCATTCAGGGGATGGGCATGGAAAGACACGGTGGGCCCCTATGACTTGGCCATCTTTCCCCACAGGTGCCAGTTAAGCCTGGGTGGGTATCCCTTGGCCATCCAGACCTATCCCTGGGACAAGTCCACCTATGGAAATGGCAAGAAATACATCGCCACTGCCTATGTGGTATCTTCTACCCAATAGAGCTTGGAGCCAGCTAGGGGCATGACGGCAGTGAAAGTTCTTGCAGGACTCAGGTGCTATCTGCTCCGGGCTGGAGGGGGATGGAGGAGACTGGGAGGCATTCCTAAGTTTAGAAATGCCTTTAGAAATGAGAGAAAAGACACACACAAAAAAGAAAAATGCAGAGAAACACTCAAATCTTTGTGCTCCAGCATTTTGAAAATAGAGTCTACACAGAGAAGATGGGAGCCTTCTGTAGCCCTTTGCCCGGATGGGAAGTGAAACCATAGACGAGTCCTCATATTTCCTTTTAATGTAAAGGGAAGTGGTGGGCTCTCTTTCCTCTTTTTTGGAGTTGGTGAGAGGGCAAACCTGATGATATCGTTACTGTGAAGGTGTTTTCAATTGTTCTTAAGAAGAACAGCAGATAAAAATTCAAGGTTACTATAATGGCTGTTATCATACACAGCTCTGCAAACTGCAATTCAGCCCTATGTTGGGGCCTCAAAGAACTCCAGTCATGGAAATCAAGCAGTGGGTATTTGGTGTTTTCTAGGGTTATATCCTCTCAGAACAGGGTCTGGGAAAATTCTCATGCTTGATGGAGAGGATAATGGGTTGACACAGTGAGTGAACTTGGGAGGGAGTGAACTTCTCCAGGCCTGAGTGTTGTTGCAGCCAGCCCAATGACTCCATCAAGAAGCTTCCTACTTGTAGATGTTTAGTGCAGGTACAGAGGTATATTTTGATCCCACATATTTTGTGAAAGAGTTCCCCAAATAGGAGGAACATTTTGCATCAGAAGGAAGGAACTTACAGCTTGGTGACGTTAACAATTACTTTAAGGCTTACCCAGAAGCCATAATTTGCTGGAATTACTTTGGAGTTAAAGACCAGGGAGAGTGGGGTTCCCTGTTCCAACCTCAATTATGCATTTCTCCTCCCCTGACCTCAGGGAGAACTAGATGCTGTCCCACAGAACTAGGCTGGAACTATGGTTTACAGAGATTGAGTCTCCAATTAAAGTCATTAAGAAAAGTTGAAATCTGTCTCCTTTTTGTATATGACCCCCCTCAACTGTCTCCCTCTCTCTCTGCCTTTTCCCTGGAGCTGAGAGTGATGCTGCTGGCTTCAGTGTCTCTTCAGGATGGTGTGGAGAATGTGGTATCTTAAAGTCCCTGAGGACTCACCAAGTCTCTCTAGCCAAGAGGGAAAGAGAATTCTTCCTGGCAGATTTGTAATGTGTAGAACAGCAGTGTACTTATGGCTTCTGGCTCCACATATAAGGAGCTTGGAAGTCACTATTCCACCCTAACAACAAGTAAAAAACTGAACAGATTGAAAAATCAACAACTCTTCTTCGATCTGTAAGAGAGGAGAGGATGCAGGCAAACCCATCAAAGGTTTGGAAAGTTAGGCAAACCTCAGGGTTGGAAAGTTAGGCAAATATAGATTGGAATAACCTTGGAAAGACAAGCTTGAGATCAGAGACTCTCATACAGAAAAATATTGCAGAAACCAGTGCCAGGATGGGAGAATCTGAACTGCAGTTGATGAATTGCCTGAAGGAGAGACAGTGCAGACTACTCTGAGTTAAAAACTCCAGGGGATCCAGGCATCTCACAGTATTGTGAAATTTATCTCCAGGAACTCCACAAGGCTCCCATAATGTGTATCAGAGAAAAACTTTCTTGGACTTCTGGCACAGGGAGGAGAAGTGGAACCATTCGGAAATAGCCAGAGCACTCTGTCGTTCTGAACAAAGCCTGCCCTTGGGGGAAATTTGTTAGCTGGTGGCTAACCTGCTGGAATATTATCAGAGCCTAACTGATCTGGGGAAGGGAAATACCCAGCTCCACGGATGTTAGCCATCCTCTTCTACTCAAAAAGGGCAAAAAGCTGAAAAACACTCGTGAAGTTCACAGTCCAGAGGCATAGCTCAGTAAAAGACTGAGACAAAATCATAGGACTGTAGAATGCCCCCCTGCCCCCCACATTACCAAAGGCCTATGTACCAAGATTGGCGATCAAGAAAAAATTACAAAGCATATCAAAGGGTAAAATAACACAGGTTGAAGAGATAGAGCAAACATCAGAAACAGACATGGCAGGGATGTTGGAGTTATTGGGGAATTTAAAGCAACTATGATTAATATGCTAAGGGCTATAATGAACAAAGTAGATAGCATGAAACAGCTGATGGTGCAATGTAAGCAGAGGGATGGAAATCCTAAGAAAGAACCAAAAAGAAATGCTAGAGATGAAAACACTGTAACAAAAATGAAGAATACCTTTTATGGGCTTATTAGTAGACTGGAAACATTTGAAGAGAGAATCTCTGAGCTAGAGGCTATCTCAATAGAATCCTCAAAAGCCAACAAACAAAGAGAATAAAGAGCAAGAAACAACCAAAACATAATATCCAAGGACTGTGGGACAACTACAAAAGGTGTTATATACACATAATGAGAATGCCAGGAGAAGAAAGTGAGAAAGGAACAGAAAAAAGATTTGACATAATAATGACTGAGAATTTCCCCAAATTTATGTCAGACATCAAACCAGAGATCCAAGAAGTTCAGAAAACACCAAGCAAAATAAATGTCAAACAACCCACTATATTTTGACATATCATTTTCAAATTATAGAAAATCAAAGATAAATAATATTTGCGAGAAGCCAGAGGGCAAAAAAGAATCTTACCTACAGAAGAATGAAGATAAGAAATACATCTGACTTATCCTCAGAAATCATGCAAGCAAGAAGAGAATGGCATGCAATATTTAAAATGTTGAGAGAGGGCACCTGGGTGACTCAGTTGCATAAGTGTCCAACTCTCGATTTTGGCTCAGGTCATGAGATTGAGCCCTGTGTTGGGTTTGTGCTCAGCATGGATTCTGCTTAAGATTCTCTCTCTCTTTCTCCCTCAGCCCCTCCCCTTGCTTGTGCATGCTCTCTGTCCCTCTAAATAAATAAATAAATAAATAATAAAAGCTTTAAAAAAATATTGAGAGAAAAAACCCCACTAACCTAGAATTCTGTACCCTGAAAAATGATCCTTCAAAAGGGAAGGACAAATAAAGATTTTCTCAAATAAAAATTCAGGGAATTTGTTGCCAGTCAATCTACCTTGCAAGAAATTTTCTAAGAAGTTCCTCAGAGAGAAGGAAAATGACATAGATCAGAAAGTCAGATCTGCCTAAAGAAAAAAGAGTATCAAAGAAGTAAAAAATGAAGGTAAAATAAAAACTTATTTTCTCATTACTAATTGATTTGACAGACAACAGGTTGTTCAAAATAACAGCAATAATGTGTTCCATTATATATATTATGTATATATACACACAGATATTTATGTATACTTGTATACACATGTGTATTATGGACATATACATACATATTCATCCTCATATTTAAGTGAAATGAATAGCAGGTACAAAGGAGGAGAGGAAGGAATTAGTATAATTTTGTTATTATAAGGTACTCACATTACCCATAATGTGATATAGTGTTTTTTGAAAGTGGACATGGATTAATTTTGTAAGTGTATGTGGCAAACTCTAGGAAAATCACTAAAAAAAAGTTAAAAGTATAATGGATTTGCTAATAAAGGAGAAAAAATGGAATCATATTAAATGCTCACTTAAAAGCATAAAAGCCAGAAAAAGAATGGAAGACAAAAATAGGAACAAAGACCTAGGAGAACAAAGAGAAAACACTAATGAGTATGGCAGATATTAATTCAACTATATCAATAGCTACTTTGAACGTCAATGGTCTAAATGCAACAAGTAAAAGATTTCATAGTGGATCAAAAAACAAGAACCAACTATAAGTTGTCTATGAGAAACCCACTTTAATTATAAAGACACATGTAGATGAGAAATAAATGAATAGAGAAAAATACACCATGCTAGCACTAATCAAAAAGAAAGCAGGCATAGCTATGTTAATTCCAGACAGACCAGACTTAAAAGTAAGGAATGTTATCAGGAAAAAAGAAGGGCATTACATAATGTTAAAGGAGTCAACTCCATGTCTTCTTGATGTATGCATATAACAACAGAGCATGAAACTACATGAGGCAAAAACTGATAAAACAGAAAGAAGAAATAGATGAATTCACTACCATAGTTGGAGGTGCCAAAGCCTTTTCTCAGAAACAGACAGAGCTGGTAGGCAGAAAATCAGTTAAGGATACAGTTAAACTCAGCCACACTATCAATCAACTGAATATAATAGACATCTATAGACTACTTCATCCAGAAGATAAAAATGTACATTTTTCTCAAATTCATATGGATCATTCACCAAGATAGACCATACTCTGGGCCACAAAATACCTCTTAACAAATTCAAAACAATAGAATCCCACAATGTCTGCTCTCAGCTTACAATGGAATTAAACTAGACATCAATAACAAAAGATAACTGGAAAACCATAAAATACATGGACATTAAACAACACACTTTCTTTTTTTTTTTTTTTAACAACACACTTTCTAAATAACACATGAGTCAAGGAAAAAAAACCTCAAGATAAATATTAATATATTTTGAACTAAGTAAAAATACAACTTATCAAAATTTGTGAGATACAGTGCTTAGAGGAAACCTTATGGCATTGAATGCATATAATAGAAAAGGAGAGAGATCTAAAATCAATCATCTAAGGTTCTACCTTCGGAAACTAGAAAAAGCAGAGCAAAATCAAACCAAAGTAGAGGAAAAGAAATAGTAAGAATTAGAGCAGAAATCAATGAAACTAAAAGCTTGTTCTTTGAAAAGTTGATGAGCCTCTAGCCAGGCTATTTAAGAAACAAATAAAAATGAAAGAAGAATAATACCGCAGACTCTATGAAAGTTAAAAAGATAATAAAGAAAAGCTATGAACAACTTTATGCTCGTAAATTTAATAATCTAGGTGAAATGAATGAATTCCTTGAAAAACACAAGAGGAAACAGATGATCTGAATAGATGATCTATTAAAGAAATAAGTAATATTAATAACCTTCCAAAAGAGAAAGCACCAGGCCCAGATGGGTTCCCTAGTAAATTCTATAAAATAGCTAAGGAAGAAATTTATCCAATTTTCTACGATCTATTTCAGAGGATAGAAAAAGAAGGAATGCTTCCTAACTCATTCTGTGAGGTCAACATTATGCTAATATCAAAACTAAACAAAGGCATTTCAAGAAAATTGCACACCAATATATCTCATGAACATAGATGTAAAAATCCTCGATCAAATATGAGTAAATAGTATCCAGAAAATTCTAAAAGGAATTGTATGCCACAGCCAAGTGGGGTTTTTACCAGGTATGCAAAGTTGGTTCACATTCAAAAATCAATTAATATAATCTAGCGCATCAACAGACTAAAAAAGAAAACTGTATGTCATATCAATAGAAGCAGAGAAAGGCATGACAAAATCCAACACCCATTCATAATGAAAACTTTCAGTAAACTAGGAATAGAAGGAAACTTTCTCAGTTTGATTAAAAATAATCTGCAAAAAACCTGCAGCTAACATACTTAATACTGAGAAACTTGAAGGTTTCCCACTAAAATCAGGTACCAGGCAAAAATGTCCCCTTTCACTACTCTTTTTTTTTTCTTTTAAGATTTTATTTGTTTATTCATGAGAGGCACAGAGAGAGAGAGAGAGAGAGAGAGAGAGAGGCAGAGACACAGGCAGAGGGAGAAGCAGGCTCCATGCAGGGAGCCCGACATGGGACTCGATCCCGGCACTCCAGGATCATGCCCTGGGCTGAAGGCGGTGCTAAACCGCTGAGCCACCCAGGCTGCCCTCACTACTCTTTTTCAACATCAAACTAGAAGTCCTTGCTCATGCAATATGGCAAGAAAAGGAAATAAAAATTATGCATATTGAGAAATATGTCTTTATTCACAGATGACATGATCATCTATGTAGAATATTTATAAGAATCAGTAAAAAAATTCTTCAAAGTAATAATTCAAAGTAATAATTATAACAAGGTTAAAGGATATAAGGTTAATACAGAAAAGTTAGTCTCCTATATACCAGCAGTGAACAAGTGGAATTTGAAATAAAAAACATGATACCATTTATTGCTTAAAATAACCCCCCCAACTGAAATACTTAAGTATAAACCTAATGAAGTATACACAAAATCTTCATGAAGAAAACTAAAAAACTCTGATGAACAAAATATAAAAATAAGTAAATGGAGAGATATTCCATGTTTACATATAGACTCAATATTTGTCAAGGTGTCAATTCTTCCCAACTCTATCCCAATCTAAATCCTAGCAAGTTATTTTATAGATATCAACAAACCATTTCTAAATTTTATATGAGAGGTAAAAGACCCAGAAAAGCCAAAACAATATTGGAGAAGAACAAAGGTGAAGGACTATGCCACCTGACTTCAAAACTCATTATGCAGCTAGCGATAGTAATTAAGACAGTGTGGTGTTGGTGAAAGGAAAGACAAATAGTTCAATGGAATAGAATAGAGAGCCCAGAAATAGATCCACACAAATGTAGTCAATGATTTTGGCAAAGCAGCCAAGGTAATACAACGGAGCTAAGATATTATTTTCAACGAGATTCTGGAATAACCAGACATCCACATGTAAGAAAATCAGTCTAGACACAGGCCTTACACCCTTTACAAAAATTAACTCAAAATGGATCGTAGACCTAAATGTAAAACATAAAACCATAAAAATCCTAGAAGATAACATATGAGAAGACCTAGATGACTTTGGGGATGGTGATGCCTTTTTTGATACAACACCAAACACATGATCCATGAAAGAGAAGCTGAGAAACTATACTTCCTTAAAATTCAAAGTATCTGCTCTGTGAAAAACAACATCAAGAGAATTAGCAGACAAGTCATAGACAAGAAGAAAATACTTGTGAAATACACAATAAAAGACTGTTTCTAAAATATACAAAGAACTCTTAAAACTCAACAAGAAAATGGCTCAATGAAAAAATGGGACCATAACAAACACCTCATCAAAGAAGATATACAGAGGCAAATAAGAATATGAAAAGATGCTCCATAGGGCAGCTTGGGTGGCTCAGCGGTTTATTTATTTGTTTTTTAAAATATTTTATTTATTTATTTATTAATGATAGACATGGGAGGGGGATGGATCCCCTGGCTCAGCGGTTTAGCGCCACCTTCAGCCTGGGGCCTGATCCTGGAGACCAGGGATCCAGTCCCGCATCAGGCTTCCTGCATGGAGCCGGCTTCTCCCTCTGCCTGTGTCTCTGCCCCTCTCTCTCTCTCTCTCTCTCTCTCTCTCTGTCTCTCATGAATAAAGAAATAAAAAAATCTTTAAAAAAAATATGCTCCATATCATATTTCATCAAGGAAATGCAAATTAGAACAATGAGATACCCCTACACAGCTATTAGATGGCCAAAATCTGGAACACTGACAACACTAAATGCTGGTAGAGATGTGAAGCAACAAGAACTCTCACTTATTGCTGGTGAGAATGCAAAATGGACAGTTACATTGGAAGAGAGTTTGGCAGTTTCTTGTAAAACAAAACATACTCTTTGGTGTGCCTGAGTGGGTCAGTCGGTTAAGCATCTGACTCCTGATTTCGGCTCACATCATGATCTCAGGGTTGTGGGATCAAACCCTGTGTCGGGCTCTGTGCTGGGCATAGAGCCTGCTTAAGTTTCTCTTTCTCGCTCTCCCTCTGTCTCTCCTCCCCCTCCTGCTTGGATGCACTTATACGTACCTTCTCTTTCTCTCTTTCTCTCTCTCTAAAAAAAAAAGGAAAAGAAACCAAAAACATACTCTTACCATAAGATCCGGCAATTATTCTCCTTGGTATCTACCCAAAGGATTTGAAAACTTATGCCCCTACAATAACACCTATGTGAATGTTGATAGCAGCTGCATTCATAATTGCCAAAACTTAGGAGCAAACAGGATGTTCTTCAGGAGGTGAATGGATGAACTGTAGTATATCCAGACAATAGAATACTATTCAGAACTAAAAAGAAATGAGTTATAGAGCCAGGAAAAACACCATGGATGAACCTTAAATTTATATTACTAAGTGGGGGGAAAAAGCTAATCTGAGAAGGCTACATATTGTACATACTGGAATATTGGACATATCGGAATATTGTCATATTCCAAGTATATGACATTCTGGAAAAGGCAAACTATGGAAACAATAAAAAAAGATCCGTGGTTTCCAGAGATGCAGGTAGTGGGGAGGGATGAATAGGAAGAGCACAGAGGATTTTTAGGGCAGTGAAAATAATCCGAATGATAGAACAATGATGGATATATAGTTGTTAAAAATTTGTCCGAATGCACTGTACAACACCAAGAGTGAATCCTTAGGTAAACTACGGACTTCGGGTGACTGTGATGTCAATATAAGTTCATCTTTGATACAAAATGGTACTGTTCTGGTGACTGATGTTGATCATGAGGGGGGCTATGTATGTGTGGGGGCAGGAGGTATATGGGCAATCTTGGTACCTTCATCTCAATTTATTGGAAACCTAAAACTTCTTAAAAAATAAAGTCTTAAAGAGTGGAAGGAGCATTGTACATTATAGGGTGAAGTAAATGGAGATTGGTGATCCCCAGCCCTGACAACCAGCCCTCTAACCAACATCCACAGGGAACATAAGGATCCTTCTGTGGTTGTAGACATTGACTAATGTGAACTAAACTAAGAGAGTTCTTACCTGTAAGCAGATTATGTAGGTCACAGATACTAGGAAAATTCCAGGCATGAAGGAACACCTCAGGCGAGTTACAGAGTGCAGATGGATGAAATAGGGCCTCATCTTGCCTTTCCTTAGGGGAGCTCACAGTCAATGAGCAAGATAAGGAGTCAGTAGAACACGGTGGTCACTGGTGCTGGCTCTGAAGTCAGAATGCCCAGGTACCTCACCAAGTTATGGGCGAATTTCTTAATTATTCAAATCAGTTTCCTCAATGGTAAAATGGGGGATAATATTACCATTATGCTGTGAGATAAAGAATATAAAATAATATGTTTATTACTTAAAATAATTCTTACCTATCTCCTTTATTACACAGATTTCATTTTTCTTTTTTTTTATTTTAAAGATTTATTTATTTATTCATGAGAGACACAGACAGAGAGAGAGAGAGAGAGAGAGAGGCAGACATAGGCAGAGGGAGTAGCAGGCTCCTCACAGGGAGCCTGATGCAGGGCTCCATCCTGGATCCCAGGATCATGACCTGAGCCGAAGGCAGGTGGCCAACCACTGAGCTACCTTTTTTTTTTTTTCTTCCAGATTTCATTTTTCACGAAGAAAGGCAGTTCACCTTCCCTGCTATTAACTTTAACCTTCATTTACTGATGCCTAGTACTCGTGCTCCTTATAGCCCTCTGCAGAGGTCTTCTAAGCAGTCATGTGGGAGACAGGAGCCAGAGATGCAGGAGAGAGTTAGCATATCCCAAGGGCTGGGCCTTAGCTTTGTCAAGGAGAGTGGGGCAGGAGTTAATATTTACTATCTTAAGCTGTCCCAAGCTGTGCTAGGTAGGGATTTTACATACATTTTCTCAATCTCTTAGTGATTTTTATCTTTACCACTTTAATTTTACCTAGATCACTAAGGCTTAGACTAAGTCATATTCTCAGTAGCAGAATAGGGTTACAAAATTTAAGCCTTTTCCTCAGACTATAGTGAACCTGGATTTCTAGCAGTATTGCCTCATTCATTTGTTATTCTTTAAAGAATACTTATGAAGGCCTGTGGTAGAAGTTACTGGTTGCCCTTCAATATCTGCTTTCCTCTTATTTTTCCTTGATCATTGAATTCCTAATTTTCAGAAGAGCACATGACTTCCAAGAGTAAATACCTCTCTTGCAGCCAAGAGTGGCCATGTGTCTAAGTTCTGGCCAGTGGTATGGAAAAGGGAGTTCTTAAAAGCCAGAGGGTACCATTATTCCTACTTTGCCCCTTCCTGCTGTCTGGATTGAAGATGAAATAGTGGGAGCGTGAGCATCCATCTTGAGTTACCAGGGAAGCCACGTGCAGAAGATGATGGAGCAGCAAGTAGAAGGTGCCTGGGTCTGACCCTGGAGTGATGATTCCAACCCTGCATGGCTCATATTCAGTCTTCTTTTATTTGAGAGAGAAATATTCTCTCATGTTTAAGGCACTCTTATGCTGGGCTTTATCTTACATGCAATCAAACCTCATACAGTTTGTTAACAGGAAGCCCCAAGGTTCATAAATGTTCTTGCTAAATAAAGCCACTTAGCTAATATTCCCTTTCTTAAGATTCATATTAACTGTCAGAATGTTTCCTTATTTAGTTATTTGAAAGATCTCAACAACTGTTTTGGACATTGACACCATTGACAAAATTAACACTCTTCATCATCATTAATTACAGCATTTAACACTTGTCATAATAAACATTCATATATATTTTCATTATGGAAAGCGATACTTTTTTAAAGAAATGACTATTGAGATTAAAAAAAAATAAATACAACCGAGATAACTGGAGTTTATTCACACTAAGAAATTAATGAAAGAGATGTAAAAAAGGCATAATTTATCAATCTTGGTGAAAACTATTTGAAGGCACATCAACAGAAATGAGGAGGTCTAGGGACGCCTGGGTGGCTCAGTGGTTGAGTGTCTGCCTTCAGTTCAGCTGGTGATCCCTGGGTCCTGGGATCGAGTCCCACATGGGGCTCCCCATTGGGAGCCAGCTTCTCCCTCTGCCTGTGTCTCTGCCTCTCTCTGTGTCTCTCATGAATGAATGAATAAATAAATCATCTTAAAAAAGAAAGAAGTGAGGAGGTCTGTAATCTAGAAAAGAACTTAAGATGGCCCATGTCTGAGCTCACAAGAAAGAAGTCTGTCATTGAGGCACAGTCTTTGTTTTGTTTTTGTGGAACAACACAACCCTCATATTTGGGTAAAACGGCCATCAAGACCATTCCACTAACTCCTTTCACTTTGCTTCTGTACTCACTAGGAAACTATTATGTGACTTGAGAGGGAGACAGAGAAGGGAGGATTCACCCAAGGGCCTAGGAGGTTTTACTAGAGCATCTGGCTGCCCAGTTCTCTCTCAATCTGGAAAAGTTCATTAAAAAGAATACAGCTGCTTTTGTTAAGAACACCCATAAATCAATATCTGCTTTAAAATTATCTATTATTAATTTTAAAACACAAAATAAAAGACACAAAATAATCCTGAAAATTCAGTTATCTAACACAAAACCAAGACTCATTCCATTAGTAAATAAAGACACACTTAATGATTTGACTACCGTAATGTTAAAATACAAAGATACCATATAACTTTACAGTTGGAAAGATGAGCTAATAATGTGCCCTTGTAAGAGAGGACCCAGGATGTTTTTTTCATGGACCATTATCTGGATTAGTGATTCCCAGCCTCAAAGGCACAGCTGTATCTTTGTGTTTTAAAGATCCTGATGCCTGGGCTGCACTAGGCGGGATCTTTGGGGACAAACCTAGAAATCGGTATTTTAAAAAAAGATTTATTTACTTATTTTGAAGAGAGAGAGAGAGAGAAAGCACACAGACGGAGGGGCAGAGGGACAGGGAGGACAGGGAGAGAGAGATTCCCAAACAGACTCCCTGCTGAGCATGAAGCCTGACTGGGCCTCCATCCCAGGACCCCAAGGTCAAGACCTGATCCGAAATCAAGAGCAGGAGGCTAAACCAACTCAGCTGCCCAGGTATCCCTATTTTTTTTTTTTTAAGATTTTATTTATTTATTCATGAGAGACAGAGAGAGAGAGGCAGAGACACACAGGCAGAGGGAGAAGCAGGCTCCATGCCGGGAGCCCCATGTGGGACTCAATCCCAAGACTCCAGGATCAGGCCCTGTGCCGAAGGCAGGTGCCAAACCGCTGAACCACCCAGGGATCCCTCCTATTTTTGTTTTTAATGCTCCGTAGATGATTCCAAAGTTCAGCCAAGGCTGAGACCCACTAAATTGGATTCGGGGGCTTAATGTTTGACATCACCTTCCACCTGACAGGTTTGTCTGCTTCTGTTTGTTTTCGTGGACTGCTGACATTATTTTAGTTTTACAGTCTTAAGAGTTGTCATGAAAATGAAGGAAAACTCACAGGGTTTGCAGAAGCAAGAGGTGTTAAAAGCTTCACATTCTTCCTTCTTTGTAAGCCAGGGCATATCTGAAAGACAGACCTTAATGCTGACACACGTCCTGGAAAGACTCAGAGGTAGATACTCAGAAAAGGAGAGGTTACTTGCAAAGGGGAAAAGAGTCAGACTCGAGAACTGGTTTGCCAAAATACCAGTACTTAAAGGGGGAGAAAAAAACAAAATAAAACAAACAAACAAAAAACCCAACAACCCCACAGGACCCTGCACAGTTGGGTCCCCCGGGGTGGCTCAGCGGTTGAGCCTCTGCCTGCAGCCCAGGGCGTGACCCCAGGGTCCTGGGATCGAGTCCCGCCGCCTGCTTCTCCCTCTGCCTGTGTCTCTGCCTGTCTCCCTGCGTCTCTCATGAATAAATAAATAAATTAAAAAAAAAATAAAAAAAGGCCCTGCACAATTGTCAGAGTTCCAGGATGACACCGTCTGTTCACGGTAGCCAATCAGTGACTTTCTCGGATGCTTATCATGCTTACAAAAGTCGTGACCCCCTAGACACCCGCAAGGCAGGATTCGGGCTAAAATCCGTTTCCAGGGGATCCCGAGTTGATACTCAAGGCGCCACTATTCTGGGAATCAGAACGAGTCACGAGGAGGGCTCTGCAGGGTTGGGCTTGTCACAGCGGAAGCAGTGGAGGCGGAGGATTCGGCGTTAAAACACCTGTCGGGGGATCCCTGGGTGGCGCAGCGGTTTGGCGCCTTTGGCCCAGGGCGCGATCCTGGAGACCCGGGATCGAATCCCACGTCGGGCTCCCAGTGCATGGAGCCTGCTTCTCCCTCTGCCTGTGTCTCTGCCTCTCTCTCTCTCTCTCTGTGACTATCATAAATAAATAAAAATTGAAAAAGAAAAAAAAAGAAAATACCACAGTAAGGGGTTCATTTAGTTCAAAAAAAAAAAACAAAAACAAAACAAAACAAAAAAAAAACAAAACACCTGTCGGGGGCGGCCCGGGGCGGGGCCCAGCGGTTGAGCCTCTGCCCGCAGCCCAGGGCGTGACCCTGGGGACCCGGGATCGAGTCCCGCGTCGGGCTCCCTGCATGCAGCCTGCTTCTCCCTCTGCCTGTGTCTCTGCCTCTCTCTGTGTGTCTCTCATGAATACATAAATAAAATCTTAAAAAAAACAAAACAACAAAACAACACCACCTGCCGGGGCTCCTAATTCCACCCGCGAGGCGAGGCGCACCAAGCCTGACCTTCTGCGCATGCTCCGCCCGGACGCCGGGGGGGCGGGGCGGGGGCGGGACGCAGGGGGCGGGGCGACGGCCCGCGGGGGCTTGTGGGAAAGCCGGGAAGGCGGGGCCGGCGAGCGTGGCTGAGGGCCCGGGGCACCGGCCCTGGGGGCGCTAACGGCCGAGTCAGGTGAGCCGGCGTTGCCGTTATCGCTGGCTGCGGTGGGCGGCGAGGCTTGGGGGCGGCCTGGCGCGGCCGTGGGCCCCCGGGGGAGGCGGGGGGCGAGGGCGGGCGGCTCCCCCGAGGGAGCGTCCCGGAAGGGGCTCGGCCGGCGCGCCCGGGGTGGGCGCTCTGGTCTACCGGCCGCCCCTCCCCTCGGGCCGGCGCGCGGCGCTGCGGTCGCGGACCCTCCCTCCGTGGGGGAGCGCGGGGGGCGGGGGGCGGGGGGCCGGGCCCGCCTCCGCTCGGCGTGGGTGTGCCCTGGAGGCTTCTGGTTCGCTGCGCCCCACTCCGGCTCCGCGTTGTTGTTGTTGTTATTTTATTTATTTATTTATTTATTTATTTATTTATTTATTTATTTATTATTTATTTATTTATTATTTATTTATTTATTTATTTATTTTAAAGACTTTATTTATTTATTCATGAGACACACACACAGAGGCAGAGACACAGGCGGAGGGAGAAGCAGGCTCCATGCAGGGAGCCCGACGCGGGACTCGATCCAGAGTCTCCAGGGTCACGCCCTGGGCCGAAGGCGGCGCCAAACCGCCCTGTTTTGTTGTAGTGACGGACCTATGTGCTCAGACTTGGGCACTGCTTGAAAAGAGGCCCAGATTTAGTGTAGGTTCTAAGGCCAGACAAGGGGTCGGAAGACCTGTCTGCATTTACAGCCATTAGAAAAGTGATTTTTCTTTCTTTTTTCTTTTCTTTTTTTTTTTTTTTTTAAATATTTTATTTATTCATGAGAAACACAGAGACGGGAGAGAGGCAGAGACGCAGGCAGAGGGAGAAGCAGGCCCCACGCAGGGAGCCCGACGTGGGACTCGATCCCGGGGCTCCTTGGGCCAAAGGCAGCGCCCGAACCGCTGAGCCACCCGGGCTGCCCCAAAAGTGATTTTTCTAATCTCGGTTCCCGCATTCCCCTTAAGCGTTGACTCCCCGCTCCCACCTTTTTGGAGGCTTTGCCCCATCCTTCATCCTTTCTCCTCTATCTCCTTCACCTTGATTCTCTTGGCCCTCCCTCCTCCACCGGACTACAGTCAGGAGCAATCTCAGATTGTTAAAGACAGAATTACGCTGATCCCCATATAATCTCATTCACTCAGCAGCTCATTTTATATTTCCATTTGTTTCTTTACATCTCATTAAAATTCTCAATAAATCTTTATATGACTAAATGCAATGCACCCTTATGCCACCTTCGTGTCCATAGGCACTGCTAGCCTCTCTCACCTCGAAGGCTTTCTTGAAAGTTCTCTCCCGGGACCGTACTCTCCCAAGTTTTCCTCCCAGCTCTCTAGATGTTGCTGCCCAGTTTTTCCTGTATTGGCATCTTCTCCCCCGCTGGTTCCTTAAATGGTAGTGTTTTGCAGGCTCCTCTCCCCCGCCGCCCACCCCAACCCAACCCAGGAGTCACAGTGATTAAGCAGGTCCAAATCCATGATTGTAACTTCCACCTTTATGCTACTGACACCTAAATTTATATCTCTACCTTGTGTAACTATCTACCGGATAGGTCATCCTGATGTCCCATAAGGACTCAATTCAACAGATCTCAAACTGAAATATTGTCTGTCTTCGTGTTCTCCAACCCTGAAACCTCTTTTCCTTTCCTTTTTTTTTTATTTTAAAGATTTTTAAAATCTTTTTTTCAGTAAACCACACCCAGCGTGGGGCTCAAACTCTATAACCCCAAGATCAAGAGTGTCGTGTTCCACCAACTGAGCCAGCCAGGCACCCCTCCTCTTTTCCTTTTTTAAGATTTTACTTATTTATTCATGAGGGACACACAGAGAGAGAGAGGCAGAGACACAGGCAGAGGGAGAAGCAGGCTCCATGCAGGGAACCTGACGTGGGACTCCGTCCCAGGTCTCCAGGATCAGGCCCTGGGCTGAAGGCGGTGCTAAACTGCTGGGCCATTGGGGCTACCTCCCTCTTTTTCCTTTTAAAATTGTGATTCTGACTCAAATGACACTGCTGATTTCAACAGGCTCTGAACCTGAAGTCTAGGACACTGGTTAGATACTCTGCTCTCTAGCTGCTCAGTTGAATCAGTAATCAGGTACCTTTTATTTTACCTCTGTGATACTTTTTCATAGCTTTTAGACCCTGGGTCAAACTTGATGGCTTGGCATTTTGAGATCTGTCCCATAGCCACCTCAGCCTTCTCTTCCATTCTCTTTCTTAGTCCTTCAGTCTGCCTGCCCGCCTCTCCATAGTTAATCACTTGGCTGGCTTTTTTGAAACTTAGCTGGTTATAGCACCTCTGGGGACTCTTTTCTTGAACCCACCACCCTATCCACCATCTGCTTTATTCCAGTCCTCTGTGTTCAGTCCCACAGCATGTGTATGTGTCTCCAGCACAGTTGTTTTTAACCAGGAGTTGTTATGCTTCCCAGGTGACATTTGACAATGTCTGGAGACATTTTTGATTGTCACGGTCTTGGGGGGAGAAGGAATATCGCTACTTAGTTGGAAGAGGTCAGGGATGTTGCCAACCATCTTATAATGCATAAGACACATCCTCTACCACAAGGAATTATCTGGCCCCAAGTGTCAATAGCCCCAAGGTTGAGAAACCCTGCCTACCATGATATTTTGTGGCTCAGTACTTCATTATTTTGTTTCCTTCTCCACTAGACTTGGGACCTTGTCTTACTTGTTTTTACAGGGCCTGCCGCTCAGCAGAAGTGCAATAAATTTTGAAAAGGAATAGAGGAGATAATTAAGATTAATTTATAAACTAGAGATGAGCAGAGAGTCTGCTACCATGGGCTACTTGCTAATTTTAGTGATTTCTCTCTCATTGCCTTCCATTCATATTGCATTGCAGTGATGCCCAGACAGGACTGTTTTTCATTTGTTCATTAAGCAAACATTGATTCATTTAAAAAATAATATATTGATGTTTTCTTTCTTCAGCATCACTTTAGGCTCTCCTCTATGCATGTATTGTTGCCATTTATGAAGTGGTAAAAAAAAGTCATTAGTTAAGCTTCAAAAACAAAACATAATTCTGTTTAATTCTTCTTAGAGATTGGTCAGAACTCTGCAGGCCATAATGACTTCGACAAATAAAGCAATTGAATTACAACTACAGGTGAAACAAAATGCAGAAGAATTACAGGACTTTATGAGGGATTTAGAAAACTGGGAAAAAGATATTAAACAGAAGGATATGGAACTAAGAAGACAGAATGGTGTTCCTGAAGAGGTAAATTTCTTAATTAAATCCTACTGTAGCGTCCTGCAAAACTATTTAAAATAAAGAACAGCGTTTTAAAATGTTTTGTGAAAAAACAGAAATTGAAGTGATTGGCTGCCTGTCAACATTTGGAAAAATTCTGCTTTTTAAAGTCTTTGTAAGAACTCTGTTAACTCTATTAAGACATTTTAAGGCGTAGCCAGTACTTATGGAAAGGAAGACCATGTGATAATTCTTAAGGTAAATAAATAGCATCATACAATGTTTAGGGGTGTATATATGTAATACAGATCGTGTATAATTATATATTTAATGATACATTAACATCTAGTATTGGCATAAAATGTAGATTACTTATGTAGGTTCAACCAAATGTTGCCCTAAGACTGCATTTAAAGACGGTAACTTTTTCCTATTGGTGAAGTGGAGGCAGTTCAATTTGCTATGATACTACTGCTTATTGACTGTAGTAATGCTGAAGAGCAGGCAGTTTTGGAAGTTTGAATTTAGGACTGCAAATTAAATGTATAATTAAAATATCTAGCTAATACTTTCCTTGTGACTATATCATATTCAACATTTGTCAAAGAATGAATTAAACTTTTCAAGCATGAATTGTTGTAAGTGAAGATGGTAAATTGGTATTTTTAAGCACTTAAAAAATAAAAAGAACTTTCCTGAAAATGTAATTTAGTGAGAATCTTAAATATTGCTAGTTATAAAAAGTGGTAACAGAGCAGTGCTCAAACATTGTTTATTTTTTCCCATCCCTAGAATTTACCTCCTATCCGAAATGGGAATTTTAGGAAAAAGAAAAAAGGTAAACCTAAAGAGTCTTCTAAAAAAACCAAAGATGAAAACACAAAAAACAGGATAAAATCTTATGATTATGAGGCATGGGCAAAACTTGATGTGGTAAGTTAATCTACTTATGTGTTAGTATTTGAATAAAATTGTCTTGGAGTTAGCTAAGAGTCATGGGTTAAATGAAAAATAATGTAAAGTTCTTACCCTTCTATCTTTCTCTTCTAGATTATTTTACATAAATCCAAATTTAATTATAATGCTTTTCAGTTAATTAGATTATTTTTTCTCCCGTAGCCCCTTTTCAGTGAGTAGTAGCTAAAACAGCCAGGATTCTTTTCTTTTCTTCTTTTTTTTCTTTTTTCTTTTTTTCTCCTTTTTGCAAAAATAGTACATAGAGGTCCAGCGTACTCTTCAGTCAGTTTACCCCTGTGGTTCTGTCTTCCTTAATTATAGTACAGTATCAAAACCAGGACATTGATATGGCACAATTTATGTATAGTTCTCTGCCATTTTATCACATGTAGATTTGAGTAACCACCATTGCATTTAGAATACAAAAATACTGCATCACCACAGAGCTCTCATGTGCTACCCATTTATACTTGCACCTACATCTCTCCTCCTCACCGTCTCTAACCCCTAAGTAGCCAGAATTCGAAGATTGTAAGAACTCCCAGAAAGGAATGACTCTGCCAATATCTTTTTTATAGGCTGAAGAATTTGTTGGATACTGGCTGAAAGGGAATGCCTTTGTGTCTAGTCTTGGGCTGTGGCTGTGGGACAATAAAAGTGGGCCCATCTTGATCCTAAGAAGGTGGGCCTCACCCTTCTAAACCAGGGATAGCCAACGTGTAGAGTGTGCTTCCTATATCCCACACATACACACGGTGTAACTGAAGAATTACCACCAGTACTCTGCCTCATAACCCTCTACATAGTGCTTCCAGCGGCCGTTGTAGCCAGCCTGCAAAAGGGGGTCTGTTGGCCAGCTTCAGTCTAGACTCTGACCCACCTTAAGGTTTGATTTGGACTATATATTCCTGTTTAGTCTTTCTAAAAGTGTTTATTATGCATCGATTCATACAAAAAAGTAAGTGAAGATACATATTCTAAAGCATAACAAGAAAATGAGTATGTGAGCCCACCATCTAACTTAAAGAAAAATTTTCAATTCTGTTGAAGCTACCAGTGTGCTCCTTCCCCATCCCATCTTCTTTCCTTCCCTGTACCCCCAGAGATAACCACTCTTCTGATTTTTATGTTTATTATTTTATTTGCACTTTTATATCTGACATTTTTATTATTTATTTTTTTAAGATTTTATTTATTCAGGACAGATAGGCAGAGACATAGACAGAGGGAGAAAGCAGACTTCCTGCAAAGAGCCCCATGTGAGGCTTGATCGTGGACCTTGGGATCACACCCTGATCTGAAGGCAGACACTCAACTGCTGAGCCACCCAGGCATCCCTATGTTTAACATTTTTATTTGAGGTTGTAATGTATATACAGTACAGTGCTAAAATCTTAAGTGTACAGTTTCTTAAATTTTTGCTCTTGTATATACCTGAGAAACCACCAACCACATCAAGATGTAAGACATTTCTAGCATCCCAGAAGCCTTGCTTCTCAGTTGGTTACCTCCCAAAGGTAGCCACTATGGTGATCTCTAATATTATAGATCAGTTTTGCCAGTTTGGGAATTTTATTTAAATGTATCATACAGTATGCACTCTTTTGTGTTTGGCTTATTTGGGTAATTTTGTCTGAGATTGATCCATATTATCAGTAGCGGTAATTTGTTCTTCTTCATTGCTGATCAGAATTCCATTGTGTGAGTATATCACAATTTGTGTATCCATTTTCCTATTTACATATATTTGGGTTTCCCGTTTGGGGCTATTATGAATAAACCTGCTATGTACATTCTTGTATGTGTCTTTTGATGCATAGAAGTACCTGGGAGGGAATTTGCCAGGTCACTTTATATATACGTTTAGTTTTAGAAGATACTGCTCAATAGTTTTCCAAATTAATTGCATTTTTCTTAATGAAACCGAGGCTAACTGACTCAAGATAGAGGTGGCACTACTAATTAAATAGTTTGCCATCTGCTTCAGTATTGTCCTAATGTAAGAGAGATATGATTTTAGGTCTTGGATTTATTGCTGTGGGAAATGATACTTTCTGAACATAATTTTTTTCTCTGCTGAGTATTATATAGTCTACTTTCACTTTTTTGTGACTTATCCCTCATTATATAGCTTTTCCTTTTCATAAGGTGGTATCTTCTTATAATGCTTTTTCCTGAAAGGAATCATCCTCAGATCATTTCTTAGAGAGGTTCTTCCTACACAGTCATTTACTCATTCAGCAGATACTAATTGAACTCCTGCTTTTGTAACAAATGCCATCATGACCTATTACATTACTTGATGTCATTTTAGTGTATCTATACGAGATGTAGGTGTTTACTTACCATTCCACTCTAGTTCAGATCTGAGCAGCTGCTTTAGTGTTCTGCCGCTGGCAGTGGTCTACACATGCAAGCATAGCAGTATTGGATAATTTTGGCTAGTGGTATTTGAAGAATCTTCATGCCAAAACACATAGCTGAGTTTCACTCTTTCAATGTTCATTCAGTGAAACTGAGCATAGGTTTTATTTTTTAAGTTGTCAATAATTAGTGACAACTAACTGACAAAATAGTATGGTATTTATTAAATGCAAAAAAGATCTTGTTTATATAATTAAAATTTTTGTTTTTAATGAGCTTTAAGGAACTCTTTAATACTTACTGGTTTAAAGTCTTTTACTAAAAACCATTATTTTATCCTATATGAAGAATATGATTAAAAGAATCCTGATGAGGTTTATGAGATGACTTACCATGAAAGGAGTATGTGATCCAAAGGAGATTGAAACTTGTTGGACTAGCATATTATGTATTTTCTTTGGTAGAGTTGGCTGTATTTTGGGAATTCACTGAGAGACAGTATAACATGGTCATTGAGCTCTTCAGAGGAGGCAGATTTGCCTCAGTTCAAATCCGTGACCTTGAGTTAACAAACCTCTGTGTCTTGGTTACTTCCAGTAAAAAACATGGGGAATTACACTTACCTCATAGGCTTTTGTGAGGATTAGGAGTTACTGGGCTTTATAAGCAGTTTTTGATGTTTTAAGAATAAGGAAGAAAAAGGTTTTTATAGAAACCCTTTTTTGTCTATTGGTTGTTTATTACATTAGTTTGGGGTTATTTCCAAACTTCGCTTATGTTCAGCCATAAATACCTTGTTACTAATAGTTTGTGATTTAGGGGTGATTTGTTAACTCTATTGACTTAGCTTACTTCATGAGTCCACAGCTAGATTTTTTAAGTGGTTTGGATCTTGGTTTTCTAAACAAGGGTACATTTTTCTTTCGATATAATCCTAACAATGAGAGGTTATTTGGATTGAAAGCAACCTTAGGCCTTTATGTCCTTAGATCATAACAACCTAAGTTCTATTGAATGTACTTTTTAAAAAATGTTTTCTTTTTTATTTTAATGGTCATGTAATTATGAGCACTGTTCTCCTACTTAAATTTCAGGACAGTATCCTTGATGAGCTTGATAAAGAAGAGAGTACCCATGATTCTGTGTCTCAAGAATCAGAGTCAGAAGAAGATGGGATTCATGTAGATTCACAAAAGGCTCTGGCTCTTAAAGAAAAGGTATTCTTTAGGTTAGCATTAGTTTCCTTCATGTAAGCAGGATATGTAGAAAATCACGTGGATCCAATATTTCTTCAGTGTAGTTTGAGAGGTGTTCATACTTTGAGTTATTAGCTGTGTATCTGTATCTAAAAGCAGTAAAGCTTGTTGATTAGGAATATTTGCTCTGAAACCGGGTTGTAGGGGTTCAGATCCTGTGACAAGTTCTTTTTTTTTTTTCTGACAAGTTCTTTAATTATTTGTTTTTCAGTTTTCTTAACTGTAAAAATAAGATTAGTATTATTACTAAACCTCAATGATGTAAAATGTGTGGACTGTACAGAGTTCTTTTAGGATTTTTTGTAGTCGACTAACTTAAAATCAGTTTGAACCTTGACATGAATATTAAATTCCACTCCTCCATATCACTGGCCATATTTGATTACTTTTTGGAATGTTACTAAACATCCCTCTTCAGAAAGCCTCATTATAAAATTAAATATATTGCTTTACAAAAAGGTGGAACTCTTTTCAGATTAAGCTTCATCTTGATGCCTCTCTTTTGTTACCTTTCTGTGGGTTATTGTTAGTCAGAAGTACATAATGCTAGGTATGTTACTCATTTTCCTACCAGGGCTTTTGGATTGTGCTCATACAATGACTACTGAATTTCAGCATTTGTTGAAAGACCATTTTGCTTAATTCTCTCTTCTTTCCTGTTAACCTTGAACACTTGAGCTAACGAGTTAGAAAGAGATGCATAATATTGAAAGAAAATGGCTCTGCAGTTCTCTGTCATTATATATCTGACTCATATGTTTTTTCAGGGCAATAAATACTTCAAACAAGGAAAATACGATGAAGCAATCGAATGCTATACCAAAGGCATGGATGCTGATCCCTATAATCCTGTGTTGCCAACAAACAGAGCATCAGCATACTTTAGACTGAAAAAGTAAGGGATTCCCATAACGTATGTGACTATTTTATATGTATATGGAGACTGATTTTAAAAAAAAATCTCATATGTCCACACAATGACAGAATATTCAGTGATCAAAAGGCATGAGTTATTAAGCCATGAAAAGTCATGGAGGAACCTTCAGGTGCATATTTCTTTTTTCTCTCTTTGCCTTTTCTTTCTTTCTTCCTTTCCTTTTCCTTTTCCTTTTCCTTTTCCTTTTCCTTTTCCTTTTCCTTTTCCTTTTCCTTTTCCTTTTCCTTTTCCTTTTCTTCTTTCTTTCTTTCTTTCTTTCTTTCTTTCTTTCTTTCTTTCTTTCTTTCTTTCTTTTGTGTTCTTTTTTATTTTCGTAACTAAGCATAGTAAAACATAGAGCCATTGGCTGTCATTAATTTCTTGAACAAAAGGCTATTTGGAAGTATTTTTTATTTTTTTTAAAGATTTTATTTATTCATTCATGAGAGACAGAGAGAGAGAGGCAGAGACACAGGCAGAGGGAGAAGCAGGCTCCATGCAGGGAGCCCGATGTGGGACTTGATCCTTGGGACTCAGGCAGGGGCTCAACGGCTGAGCCACCCAGGCATCCCCTATTTGGAAGTATTAAGGACATAATCTTTGAACAGTCTTTTAAGTGAAATCAGTTTGGCTTTATAAGAATTTACTACATAGCCTGTCTTTTCCCAGTTTTTATCAGAAAGTGGTAAAAACTTGTCCCAGATTCCAGCACTTGCATACAGACTAGCATTTGGGAATCATACATCATAAAAAGATAACTTTCTTCTTTCCTTGAAAATGGGGACGGGATCTTCATATTTTTCCCTCCAAATTTTAATTTAAATTTCAGTTAACATACAGTGTAATATTAGTTTCAGGTGTCGAATTTAGTGATTCATTGCTTACATACAACATTCACTGTTCATCACAAGTGTCCTTAATACCCAACCTGCTTAACCTATCCCCCCACCTACTTCCCCTCCAGTACCCTCAGTTTGTGTCTATATTTAAGGTTCTGCTTCTTGGTTTGTCTCCCCTCCCCCCCGCCCCCTGCCGGCACCATGTTCATTTGTTTTGTTTCTTAAATTCTACATGTGAGTGAAGTCATACAGTATTTGTCCTTCTCTTTCTGATTTCATTTAGCATAATATACTCTAGCTCCACCCATATCGATGCAAATGGCAAGATTTCATTCTTTTTGGTGGCTGAGTAATACTCCATTGCATATATACCACATTTTCTTTATCCATTTATCAGTGGATGGGCATTTGGGCTCTTTCAATAATTTGGCTGTTGTGATAATGCTGCTGTACACATCGGGGTGCTTGTACCCCTTCAAATCAATATTTTTGTTTCTTTTAGGTAAATACCTAGTAGTGCAGTTGCTGGAATGTAGGGTAGTTCTATTTTTCACTTTCTGAGGAACCTCCATATTGTTTTCCAAGGGGGCTATACCAATTTGCATTCCCACAAACAGTGCAAGAGGGTTCTCTTTGCTGCACATTTTCAGCAACACCTGTTATTTCCTGTGTTGCTAATTTTAGCCATTCTGACTGGTGTAAGGTGGTGTCTCATTGCAGTTTTGATTTGTATTTCCCTGACGATGTGTGATGCTGAGCATTTTTTCATGTGTCTGTTGGCCATTTGTATGTTTTCTTTGGAGAAATGTCTTCTCATGTCTTCTGCCCATTTCTTAACTGGATTATTTGGTTTTGGGTGTGGAGTTTGAGAAGTTCTTTTTTTTTTTTTTTTTTTTTAAGATTTTATTTACTTATTCATGAGAGACACATAGAGAGAGAGGCAGAGACATAGGCAGAGGGAGGAGCAGGCTCCATGCAGGGAGCCCCATGTGGGACTCGATCCCAGAACTCCAGGATCACGCCCTGGGCCAAAGGCAGATGCTCAACCGCTGAGCCACCCCGCTGTCCCGGAAGTTCTTAATATATTTTGGATACTAACCCTTAATAAGATATGTCATTTGCAAATATCTTCTTCCATTCTGTGGGTTGCCTTTTAGTTCTGTTGATTGTTTCCTTCGCTGTGCAGAAGCTTTTTATTTTATTTAGGTCTTTCATCCATTTTGATTTTATTTTTGTGTATGGTGTAAGAAAGTGATCCAATTTCATTTTTTTGCATGTTACTGTCCAGTCTTCCAACACCATTTGTTGAAAAGACTCTCTTTTTTTTACATTGGATATTCTTTCTCTCCTGCTTTATCGGTTTAATTGACCATATAGTTGTGGGTTCATTTCTGGGTTTTCTATTCTGTTCCATTGATTTATGTGTCTGTTTTTGTGCCAGTACTATACTGTCTTGATGACTACAACTTTGTAATATAGCTTGAAGTCTGGAATTGTGATGCTCCAGCTTTGCTTTTCTTTTTTCAAGATAGCTTTGGTTCTTCTGGGTCTTTTGTGGTTCCATACAGATTTTAGGATTGTAAGATCTGATGGTATTTTGATAGGGATGCATTAAATGTGTGGATTGCTTTGGGTAGTAGAGACATTTTAGCAATAGCTGTTTTTCAATCTACGAGCAGGAATGTTTTTCCATTTCTTTTGTCCTCTTCAGTTTCTTTCATGAGTGTTCTCTAGTTATCAGAGTACAGATCTTTCATTTCTTGTTTAGGTGTATTGCTGATATCTTATGGGTTTTGGTGCAATTGTAAATGTGGTTAATTCCTTGATTTCTCCTTCTGCTGCTTCATTATTGGTTTATAGAAATGCAGCAAGTTTCTGTACAGTGATTTTGTATCCTGCGGCTTCACTGAATTTGTGTGTCAATTCTAGCAACTTTTTGGTGGAGGCTTTTAGGTGTTCTGTGGAGAGTATCATGTCATCTGCAGGAGTGGCTGATTTGAATGCCTTTTATTTCTTTTTTGTCGTCGATTATTGAGGCTAGGACTTGTAGTACTATGTAAAGTGGTGAGAGTGGACATCGCTCACTTCTTCTTGACTGTAGGGGAAAATCTGTTTTTCCCCCTTGAGGATGATGTCAGCTGTGGGTTTTCATGTATGTCCTTTGTGATTTTGAGGTATGTTTCCTCTATTCCTATTTTATTGAGGATTTTTTTTATTGAGGATTTTTATCATGAATTGATTTTGTACTTTGTCAGATGTTTTTTTCTGCACCTATTGAGAGGATCTTATCTTTTTTTTTTATTAATGTGATGTATCACATTGATTGATTTGCATATATTGAATCACCCTTGCAGCCCAGGAATAATTCCCACGTTTTCATGGTGAATGATTCTTTTAATGTACTGTTGGATTCAATTTGGTAGTATTTTGTTGAGAATTTTTGCATCCATGTTCTTCGGGGTTATTGACTTGTAGTGCTTTTTTTTTTTTTTTTTTTTAAAGATTTTATTCATTCATTCATGAGAGACACAGAGACAGAGAGAGGCACAGACACAGGCAGAGGGAGAAGCAGGTTTCATGCAGGGAGCCCGATGTGGGACTCGATCCTGGGACTCCAGGATCACGCCCTGGGCAGAAGGCAGGTGCTAAACTGCTGAGCCACCCAGGGATGTCTGTAGTGCTCTTTTCTAGTGGACTCTTTGGTTTTAGAATTAGGGTAATTCTGGCCTCAGAATAAGTTTGAAAGTTTTCCTTCCATTTCTGTTCTTTTGGAATAGTTTGAGAAGAACAGATATTAACTTTTCTTTAAATGTTTGGTAGAATTCACCTGTGAAATGACCTGGCCCTTGATTTTTGTTTGTTGGGAGATTTTTGATTACTAGTTCAGTTTCTTTGTTGGCTATCAGTCTATTCAAGTTTTTTATTTCTTCCTGTTTCAGTTTTATATTATCCATTCTTCCAGGTTGTCCAATTTGTTGGCATGTAATTTTTCATAACATTCTGTTATAATTGTTTGTATTTCTGTGGTCTTGGTTGTTATGTCTACTGTTTTATTTATTCGGGTCCTTTCAAAACTTTTCTTTTTGATAAGTCTGGCTAGGAGTTTATCAATTTTATTAATTCTTTCAAAGAACTACTGGTTCATTGATCTACTGGTTTTTTTTTTTTGTTGTTGTTGTTGTTGTTGTTGTTTGTTTCTATATCATTTATTCCTGCTCTAATCTTTATTATTTCCCTTCTTCTGCTGGCTTTAGGCTTTGTTTTTGGTTTTTTTTTTTATTTTTTTGGTTTTATTTTTATTTTTTTTCTTTTTCTAGCACCTTTCTAGGTGTAAAGTAAGGTTGTGTATTTGATATTTTTCTTGCTTTTTAAGGTAGGCCTATATTGCAGGACTGCTTTTTCTGTACCCCAAGGTTTTGGACTGTTATGTTCTCATTTTCATTTGTTTCCATGTATTCTTTTATTTCTTCTGTGATTTCCTGGTTGATCCATTCATACTTTAGTAGCATGGTGTTTAACCTCCATATATTTGTGTTCTTTCCAAATGTTTTCTTGTGGTTGACTTCAGGTTTCATAGTGTTGTGGTTGGAAAATATGTGTGGTATGACCTCAGTCTTTTTTTACTTGTTGAGGCCTGATTTGTGACCTAGTATGTGATCTGTTCCCTTGAAAAGAATGTGTATTCTACTGCCTTAGCATGGAATGTTTTACATATGTCTGTTAAGTCCACTTGGTCCACTGTGTCATTCAAAGCCTTTGTTTCCTTATTGATTATCTGCTTAGATGATCTGTCCATGGCTGTAAGTGGGGTGTTAAAGTCCCTTACCATTATTGTATTATTATCGAGTTCCTTTATATTATTAATTATCTTATATGTTTGGGCACTCCCATGTTGGGAGCATAAATATATTTTTAGTTGTTAGATCTTCTTGTTGAATAGTCTACTTTATTATGATATAGTGCCCTTCTTCATCTCTTGTTACAGTCTTTGATTTAAAATCTAGTTTGTCTGGTATAGGTATGGCTACTCCAGCTTTCTTTTGATTTCCATTTGCATGGTAAATGTTTCTCCATCCCCTCAACTTTCAATCTGCAGGTGTCTTTAAGTCTAAAATGAGTCTCTTGTAAGCAGCACATAGATGGGTATTGTTTTTTTTTAATCCATCCTGACACCCTTTGTCTTTTGATGGAGTATTTAGTTCATTTTACTTTCAGAGTAATTATTGATAGATAGGAATTTAGTGTCATTTTCTGTTGTGTTTCTGGAGATTTTCTCTGTTCCTTTCTAGTCTTTGTCAATTTTGGTCTTTCTTTCCCACTCAAAGAGTGGGATATTTTTTGCAGGGCTAGTTTAGTGGTCATGAACTCCTTCAGTTTTTATTTGTCTGGGAAATACTATTTCTCCTATTCTGAATGACAGCCTTGCTGAATAGAGTCTTTTTGACCACATATTCTTCCCATTCAGCACATTGAATGTATCATGCCACTCCCTTCTGTCTTGCCAGGTTTTTGTGGAGAGATCTGCAGCTAGCCTTATGGGTCTTCCTTTGGAGATTAGGGACCTTTATTTGTCTTGCTGCTTTTAGGCTTTTTCTTTCTCACTATGTTTTGCAAATTTAACTACAGTATGTCTTGGCGTTGGCCTGTTTCTGTTGATTTTGCTGGGAGTCCTCTGTGCCTCCTGGATTCAGATGTCTGTTCCTTTCTCTGATTAGGGAAGTTTTCAGTGATTATTTACTAAAATAGTTTCTCTTTTCTCTCTTTTCTTCATCTGACACTCTTGTGATATGAATGTTATTATATTTGAAGGAGTCAGTGAGTTCCCTAAGCCTTTTCTTGTGATCCATAACTCTTCTTTCTCGCTTTTTTTCAGCTTCATTATTTTCCACTCTGTCTTCTGTATCACTTATTTGTTCCTCTGCTTCTTCCATCTTTGGGGTCATTATATCCAGTCTTTTTCAAATCTCAATTATTGCATTTTTCATTCTGATTGTTTTTTAACTCTTTTATCTCTGTGGTAGGGGTCTCCCTGATTTCTTCTATGCTTTTCTCAAGCCCGGCAAGTATCCTTGATTGTTGCTTTATATGCTTCGTCAGGCATATTACTTATGTCTGTTTCGATTAGATCTCTAGCCATAACCTGTTCTCATTCTCTTTTGGGATGTATTCCTCTGTGTTGGAATTTTGTCTAAGACTCTATCTTCTGTGTGTTAGAAAAGCCTGTTATGTGTTTTTGTTCCTGAGAGTAATGGCTTTATGGAGAAGAGGTCATATAGTGTCCAGGGTGTGGTGCTCAGGGAGTATCTCTGGTGTGTGATACGTGCACTCTGCTGCTGTGTTTGGGCTGCTCTATCCCTCAGGTTAGTCTCCTGCAGAGGTTCTCCTTGGTTGCTGTGGGCAGTGTTTGAACCTTGGCCAGAGAGAGGCAAGTTTTAACTTGGTGTGCTCTGGTCTGCTTGTTAAATGAGACCTGATGCTACTTCCACAAGAACTGAAGCCTATAATTGGTAGATGTGGTATGTATGGGGGTTTCTGCTGGTGTTCTGGGGAAGGAGCCTCCTGTGCTGGGACTTAGGTACACTTGCCTGAGAAAAGCAGTACCAGTGGAATGCAGGGGGGCGGGATTGGTTTAAGCAGGTTAGGCAGACAATATTGGTGCTGTGCTGTTTACTGAAGTTGATTTATGCTAAAGATAGGGAGGGAAATGGCACCTTTGTCCCTGAGTGGGGTCTCTGTCCTTGTTACCCTCAGGGAATACTCCTAGAAGTGCAAACAGTTTCCCCTTGGATGTTTTCATGCTGTCTTGTCTCCCGGTTGCTTGACTGTCTAGAGCAGGGCAGTATACTTTATGTTCTGTCCCAGCCAAGCCTGCTGACTTTTATAACTCCAAACTTTAGAGACTGCAGTGGCAAGGGCCTGCGCTCATCTCCTGGGGATGGTCTTGCTGTGCTGGGACAAATGCAGATTTGACCAAGAAAGGTAGTCATGCCAGAGTGCAGGGACATGGGATTTGGAGCAAAGCAGGCTAAACAGTCAATGTCCAGGTTAGCAGCCCTCAGCTGGTATCTCTGCAACTATGCTAAGGGGCGGGGGGAGGGAAATGGTGCCTGCTGGTTCTTTTGTCCCTCGACAGGCATCTCTGCGAATGCCATCTCTCAAATGTGCTCCAAGAAGAGTGAACAGTCTCTCCCTATGTGCCTTAAGGGAACCACAGATGATGCTTTCTGTGGGGGGGTTGGGGGTGGTTGGTTTTCCTGCCTTCTTTCCAGGAGTAGGGCAGCACCCTCAGGGCTGTATCCCAGCCAAGCCTGACCTCTGAAACTCCAGTCTTTGAGCCCTGCTGGTTGCGAAAACATAAAAATCGGCTCCTCTCATTTTTAAAACCAATGGCTTTGGGGACCTGTTCTCTCTGTGCGTATCCCTGAGCACTCTCCTCTTTCTCTCTTTCTCTCCTCGCCACCCCAACCAGGGCTGTCTCCCCTCCACAGCACCCAAGATCATCCGTTTCTCTTCCAAATCACATCTCTGGACTTCTTACCTTCCTCGATGTAGCCTCTTCTGTCTGTCTAGTTGTCAGTCCTCAGGTTGATTTCGTGGGTATTCGGAATGATTTGATATTTATCTAGCTGAGTTGGAAGGATGAGGCAAGCCTACGCTGCCATCTTAGCTCCCCACTTAGATGCATATTTCTTTGTGAAAGAAGCTAATCTGAAAAGTCTATATACTGTATGATTTCATGATTTCAATTGTATGACATTCTGGAAGGGGCAAAGTAACGACAGTAAAAAGATGAGTGGTTGTCAAGGGTTAGGGGTGGTAGAGGAATGAATAGACAGCACAGAAGATTTTTAGGGCAATGAAAATACCCTGTGGTAATATAATGATAGATACATGCCCTTTTATACTCTTTCAAACCTATAGAATGTACAATATCAAGAATAAATTGTAATGTAAACTGTGGACTTGGGATAATAATGATACGCCAGCATGGGCTCATCACTTTTCCAAATGTACCACTCTGATGTGGGATATTGGTAACTATGATATGTGGAGGCAGAGAGTACAGATGAGAAATACCTGTACCTTACCCTCAGTACTGCTGTGACCCTAAAACTACTCTAGAAAATTTGTCTTAATAAAAAAAATTTGAATAAAAAATCTTTCATGATAAAGTATCTGTAAAAGATTAAACATATATTTCTTTTCAACTGTAAATTCTCACAGCTCACTTCTTTTTATTGAGTTATTTTGTTCAAACCATTTTAATGGTTCAAATGGTTTCAGAGGCTCAGACCATGCTTCTGTAGTTCATGTTACCAAGATGTTCCTCCAATAAAAATTTGAGTTATGCTATTCTTACCTAATTCACAAAAGAAAGGAAAGTTAGCTGGGTAAAAACTTTTAGGTATTAATTGCCTTATTTTGAAAAATCATTTATCCACTCTTTAACCTAGAGACTTTTCATTATAGTGAACTTAAAATATGTTTTAATTTTTATCCTTACATCATACTGACCCTTTAAATACTTTCTTAATGTTGAAGAACATGACTGAGTTATGGTCTTATGATAACCAGAGAACTGACTTATCATGAGAATTAAAAAAAAAAAATAAAGAAAAAGACAAATACCATCAAGATGTTTCTTGAATGTTAAAATTTTTATCTGTTATTATTTCAAAACACAAATTATATTGGTATCTGAGTTTTTACTGTTTAAATGACATTTTTAAGTCTTTGAATATCCTGACAAATTATAATATTTACATTTTGTAATATATCTACAATTTAGTACGTGTAAGTTATGGAAAATAATTTTAAATAAACCCACATGCCCCTACCACCCAACTTAGGAATTAGAACATTACTGTTACTATTTCTGAAGCTACCTTAGGTTCCTTTCCATATCCTGACCCTTGCTTCTCTCTGGTTAATAACTGAGATGTTTTAAATTGCCTATTTATCATTCTTTTGGTTTAAAAAAATTCATTGTATATGTATATATTCCTAAATAATATAGTGTAACTGTTTATTTTTGAGCTTTGATATATGTAATGTCTTCTGTGGCTTGCATATTTCTTTGAATATTATAATCCTAAGATTTGTTCATCTTTTGCATGTAACTATAGATCTTTCATTTCTGGGATCCCTAGGTGGCGCAGTGGTTTAGCGCCTGCCTTTGGCCCAGGGCGCTGATCCTGGAGACCCGGGATCAAATCCCACGTCAGGCTCCCGGTGCATGGAGCCTGCTTCTCCCTCTGCCTATGTCTTTGCCTCTCTCTCTCTCTCTCTCTCTCTCTCTCTCTCTCTGTGACTACCATAAATAAATAAAAATTAAAAAAAAATAGATCTTTCATTTCTACTGTTACATATAATTCCTTTTTAGGGAGGTACTATTCTGTATCCATTCTCCTGTTGCTGGGTTTTTGGTTGCCTCTCCTTTCCTACCTGTGCCCCCGCCACCATTCACACCCTTCTTTTCTTCTTGGTTTAAATTTTTTTTTTTTTTTTTTAAATTTATGATAGTCACACAGAGAGAGAGAGAGGCAGAGACACAGGCAGAGGGAGAAGCAGGCTCCATGCACCGGGAGCCCGACGTGGGATTCGATCCCGGGTCTCCAGGATCACGCCCTGGGCCAAAGGCAGGCGCTAAACCGCTGCGCCACCCAGGGATCCCTTCTTCTTGATTTAAAATAGAGATACTGTCAACATTTTTGTATGTTTCTTGGGGTTAGGTCACAGGATGTATGTACATTTGACTTCAGATGGTGATGACCAATTGTACAAATAGTACAAAGGTGGTTGTATAAGTTTTTATTCCCATTAGAACTGTGTAAGAATGCTTGTTCCATATCTTTCCCAACACTGGTAGAATCGGGCTTCGTAACTGTTTTCAATCTACTGGATATAAAATGGTAATTCATTGTGGTCTTCATTTGCATACCCACAATTGCTAATAAAGCTGAACATCTTATCTATTCACCACTTGTATTTTTTTCTTTTTTTCCTGTGAAATGTCTGTTTTGTCTTTGGTCATTTTTCTTTTAGGCTCTTTTTCTCTTGATTTTTAAGAATTCTTTATTCTGGATACTGATTATTTTCTCTCAATTTGTGTCTTTGCTTTTTTTCTCTCTGTGAAGTCTCAGTGAACAGAAATTCTTAATTTTTAATATATTCAATTTATTGATTTTTTTTTAAAGGATAGCACTTCTAAAAATATGATTTGTTAAAAAAACGTTTCCTTCTCTGAGCTAATAGTCTTCTGTATTTTCTTCTAAGTTTTTATGTTTTACTTTTCACGGTTAAATCTTTATATATGCTGAAGGTAGAATTCCAGTTTCATATCTTTTCATATGAATATTTCAATCGTTTCAGTCTTTTTATTGAATATCTATGCTTTTCCCATGGATCTGCAATGCCACCATTTTTCTATGTCAAGTTTGCACTGATCTCTTTTTTAATCCCTGTTTTCCAATTGATCTGTTGCTTATCCCTATGCCTTTTCCATACTATCTTTAATTGCTAAAGCATTAAAAGTCTTGATATTTGGCATTGGGCTTGTTTTCTTACCTTATTATTTTTCAGGAGTGTCTTGGGTATTCTTAGACTTTTGCTTATCAGTGTAAATTTTGGAATCATCTTGTCAAATTCTTTGAAAAATTATGTTGGGAATATGATTATAATTGCTTTGGATTTATAGCTCAGTTTGGAGAGAATTATATTGCTATGTCTCTGACTTATTATAGATCATGAATGTGCTATATATCTCCGCTTAAGTCTTCTTTAATGTTTGTGAGGACAGGCTTCAAATTTTCTGTGTATGAGTCTTACGTATCTTTTGTTAGATTTATTTCTGTTTTTTATTGCTTATCTCAAGTAAAGCAGCCAGCTTGCAAACTTTCATTATTTCTAAGTGTCTCTAGATTGTTTTGAGTTATTTTAGGTAGATGATTATATCATCCGAGAATGTCAGTTTTATTCCTTCCTTTCCAGTCTTTTTGGCTATATTTCTTTCTTTGTGAAACTACATTAGTCAGGACCTCTAGCACAATACTGACAGAAAAGCAGTAATAGTGGACATTCTTGTTCCTTGCTTTAAAGGAACATTACTTAACATCTCACCATCACTAATTAATGCCTTTCGTAGCTTTAAGTAAATAAAAAAAGATGGGAAACACACCTTTAATTGGGAACTTAATCCCCTTCTGGGATTTTCAGAAACAAATTATGAAGTTCTAGTTTAACAATTGAATTTTATTAACTTTAATATTTTTATTTTTAATTTTTAATTAATTAATTTATTTTTTAACTTTAATATTTTTAAATTGCAGATTTGCTGTTGCTGAGTCAGATTGTAATTTAGCAATTGCCTTGAATAGAAGTTATACGAAGGCTTACACAAGACGAGGTGCTGCTCGATTTGCATTGCAAAAATTAGAAGATGCCAAAAAAGGTATTAATATTTTCCAAGTCCTTATTATCTAAAAAATTCTTTAACAGTTTAACAGATGTTATACAAAGAATCATAGATACTAGACAATCACCATTACTACCTTAAGAGCTTTGTGTATTTGAATAAGGCTCATTTTTGCTATTTAAAAATATCTTGATACTTTGTGACAGAATGCGTTATTTGCCACCAGTCAGACTTCCGTTCAAATTCTCATTCCACCATATATTTAGCTGTGTGACCAAAGGGAAAGTTATGGATCTCCTATGATTTTCAGTTTCTTACCTGTAAAATAAGGATTAAAACATCTTGTTGGATCTTTTGAGGCAGAGGCACTGCACATAAAGTTTTTAACACATTTTTCTTTGTAAATTCTAAGCCTTTTATTATTCCATAAAATAGATTTATATACTATAAATTACAAAATCTGAATAAAGTTGATAACCTGATAGGATTCTGCTACTTCTTGGGTTTATGACATGCAACTTAACGATAGCAAGTATCCTTCCTGGGGCTGGTGGGTGAAGGTGATTGGTCACGGATTCTGTAGGGTTTTGCTTGTCCTGGGGGAGAACAGAGATACTATTGATTAGCAGTTCTTACTCTGAATTTTTCTGTAAAACACTTGCCTCTTTGTCACATGTAGCAAATGATTATTGTTTTATAGAATTTTTTTAATACCCTATCTTTCAAATATTTATCTTCTAAATTTACTTAGATTATGAAAAAGTATTAGAACTGGAACCAAATAACTTTGAAGCAACGAATGAACTCAGGAAAATTAATCAGGTAAATCACAGTTATTTAAATAAAGTGCATTACTTACCTTTATTTGACGAAGTAGAGGTTTTTGTGTAGTCTTTGTACTATAGATGACTTAATAGAGACTTTTTCTAATTTTAATTCTTTGTACCATATAGTTTTACTAAACAGATTTGCAAGCTAGAGGAAGTAGAATGGTATTTAAAGATCCTTAGGAGTCCTCTTAAAAAGTCGTCTGAGGGGCACCTGGCTGGCTCAGTCAGTAGCACATGCAACTCTTGATCCTGGGGTTGTAAGTTTGAGCCCCACATTGAGGTAGAGATTACTTAAAATAATATCTTAAAAAAGTCATCTGAGGTCTGTGAACTGCTGCTGCTTTATATTTTCCCAGATGATAGAATTATTTCTCTTTATCCCACTAAGTTTTCTTTTTTGGCTAGTGCTTTGATTTCTGTACTAAACTTTCATATATTTCTTTGATTTTGTAATTTTTAAGTTGCTCCATCCTTAATGTTTTAGAAAAAACTGCTAATTTTTAACAGTGAGAAAATAGTTATAATTTAGCTATAAAATTTGCTGTTAAATGATACTGTACAGTTACATATTCCTTTCATTTTGCTGTTGAGTCAGTTACAATCATTTTGCCATCCATTGAAACTGAGAAAAAAATGACAATGACTGGGAAAAATGTGCTTTTAAATATTGCCATGATTTATTGCAGTAAAATCTGACAAATCTATCAGCTTGCTTATAATTAGGAATTGTTATATATTTTTGTATTTTTGTATTTGGTTAAATAATGACTATGCTAAATTTGAGAAATTTGGTGATGTGGTCTTAATTATCTGTTTATTTTTGAAAATAGTTACCTGAATAGTGCCTGGCCTGTGTAGAAATTCAATCAATATTTCTTGAATAAATAAATGAACAACTACCACTAGTGGATATGATTTATTTTATTTGGAATAAGATGTATATTAGATTCACTATTTTGTTTTTTAACTTGAATTAGACTTTGAATTAGAGTAAAAACTATTATTTCAATATTAATTTGAACTGACAAATTCTAATACACCTGAGTAATTTAGTTTTTTAAAGTTAAATATATATGCATCTTGCGTTACTTGTTTTATTTTAGCTAACTACTGTGTCTCCTAGGCTTTAACATCCAAAGAAAATTTATATCCAAAGGAAGCTGATACAATGATTAAATCAACTGAAAGAGAGGAAAAGCAAATTGAAGAGCAACAGAATAAGCAGCAAGCCATTTCAGAGAAAGATCTGGTAAATCAGAGGGATTTCAAGCTATACATGTTTTGTTGAGTTTACTCTTCATTTCTTGTATCCTGTTTCTATCTTCTGTAATATTAAAATTCTTCAGTAGGAACTGAAAGTTATACTAAAAACCTCTGGAGCTTACTAATTCAAAATTTGAGTAATTGGTGACTTAACACATAATTTAAAAAAATAACATAGTTTAGGGAGCAAATTACTTTTGAGTATTTTAACATATTTACATGTAGGTGGTTATACATTTAACACAGAGATAAGTTACAGTTCATTTTGATAGAGAATTTTTTTCCATTCACACTGGACTATTTCTGATCAAAATTCCTTTAGAAATCCCAAGTCAAGATTCAGTTTAACATATTTTTAGCTTTTCTTGGACCCACAGAAGATTTTTTTTTGGAATGACATTAATTGTGATAAACCTGACTGATTATAAATGTTAGAGTGAAATCTGGTATACACATTCCAGTATGGTTTAATTTATCCTATTTTAGCCCTGTTGATGTTAACCAAAGAATGAGCTGTACAATTCTGGTACTCTGTTCTTTCACAAAAATTATTTGAGTTATGAAATTCTATTGTACAGCTTCCATTATAACTAAAGAGTATAATATTTGGGTCTGTATTTATTGAGTGTGTTTTTAAATTTAGGGCTTTGTATAATAATTAGTAGAAAAATGGTTAATAGTGCAAAGTAGTATAGAGGTATACCTTTTTTTTTCTTTCTTTTTTTTTTTTTTTTTTAGTACTGAAAAGAGAATAATGCCATTATAAAAAAACAACCTAAACAGATTCTAGAACATGTATCATGGACTAGATTATTAACATTAAAATATATTTTAGTTACTGATATAATATTGATGGGTATTCTTGTAGTGTTTACTTAAGATTTGAATTCAGCTAATTTTTTGTATATTTTTTTATTCTTTTTTACACTTCTCTCCAAAATGATAGGGGAATGGATTTTTCAAAGAGGGAAAATATGAAAGAGCAATTGAATGCTATACTCGAGGGATAGCAGCAGATGGCACTAATGCCCTTCTTCCAGCTAACAGAGCAATGGCCTATCTAAAGATTCAGAAGTAAGTCTCCGTTATAGTTAATGTTTTTTAGGATGAAAATGAAATTTACCATAAGTTGGCATATTAGATAAATAATAAATTAAAATATAATTTATTTACTCTTGAGCATTAAATTTAAATGAAGAACTGAGTATCATCAGCACATATTTAGTAAATGTTTGCTCTTGTTATTATTTTTCCACTTGTAATAGTATGGCATTACACAATTTAACATTTCTTTAATAGTTTTATGAGTGATTTAAAAATTATTTTCAAGTTCTTATCTGGCAGTATTTTATATATGCATATCCATACATACATAACAAAAGAGAGTTATTGCCATTGAGATCAGCTGGTTGATTATATATACAGCTAAAACTTGGTCCTGTGATACTAATCAGCTGTTTCTGGCTGCACTCTTAGGGGTTCTAAGTTGGACAATCAGCAGGGTAATATCTGATGGCAGAAACTGTCTCACAGTTCTTTATATCTGTTGTAATAATATTTTATATACTAGTGACAGGATTTAAGAAAAAAAAACCTGTAATTATTTAAAATAGGGATTCTGAACTTTTTTTGGTGCCATTGACCCATTTGGCTGATGGGGAACCTTTCTCAATAATATATTTGAATGCATAATTATACATTTGAAATTACAAATGTAAAATATTACAGTTTGCACACTATATCTAGTGGTATATATACTTCATTGACACAACAAAATGAGAAACTACATTTAAAATAGAGGCTGATTTAAAGCTAAATTTGTTTTGAAGACATAATATGAAAATTTCTTTTTTTTTTCATAATATGAAAATTTAAATTTGGGCTGATCCATGACATCTTCCACCTGGTGATGAACCAATAAGTGTGGATAGGAAATAAAAAGGTAACACAGATGATTGTGTTACCAATGTGATAGCATATGACTTTACTTTTTGGTATCTGAATGACTAGAAGGGGTAGAGTTAGTTGTTTATGGTTGGACAGTTAGGTCCTAGGAGCATTTATAGACAGGGATACTGTGATCATATACAAATAACAGGTTTAATTACTACTGTAATATTTTGAGATGTCTGTAATAGTTGTAATGTGATATGAAAGTATCTATGATATTTATTGGGGCAAAGTCATAGCTACTACTTTTGGTACTGTGGTTTGTTGTCTACAGTTATAATTGAAAGAAGAGCTAAATCCTATTTAAAAGTTAGTGAAAATAAGGATGTAATATTTTTCCCATCCAACTTTTCAGATCTCTCAAAGGACTTCAGGTTAGGAATTCCTGTCATAGAAGTAAATTTTGTCTGTATATTTATCCTCACTTAAACTAACAGACACAATTAGCGATATATTCTGTTGGTTAGGGTAAGTGAGATGAAAGGTTGAATGTTCTAGTACAGATTTAAAGGCACAATAGTAGAAAAGTTAATGTAACTTCTGGAAAAGGCAAGTGATAATTATGGCTATTACCCAGGGTACAGTGCTGGAGAGTCAGTAAAGTATTTTACCCTGAAAACTGGGGGGGGGGGCATGCACATGTCTTGAATGAGAGAATGATATAATCAGCAAAGTAGAAAATATATTGGTGGAACATATGCACACATATTTGCACAGATACATACCCTTTCTTTTGTTGAAAAGTGAATTAAAGAATTAAAGAGAATTAAGACATGTTTAAGTTCACTAGAAATTTTTACTTCATTCTTATAAGGTCTTTGTTTTGAGGATAGGATGGCATTCATCTAGGCTTTGGGGGAGAATGTAATCATAGGTGATTCTCTTTTTTTGGGATTTTTTTATTATGAAAGTTTTGTAGATTTCATAAATGTAATATAATAAGCCCCATGAACCAAATCATCTAATTTTAACAAGCCATACTTTTGTGATTATAATTAGTATTTATCCCCCTGTCTGAGTCATTACAAAGCATATCAGAGACATTATGACATCTTATCCCTAAAGGATAACCACAATACCATTACCATGCCAAATAAATTCACAGTAATTCATTAATGTCATTTTGACATATAGGAGGGTCAAAGACAGATTTGGGAGTTTTTAATTAAAACACTGTGACTGCTTTTTACATTAGAGACTCAGTTTATGTGAAGTTTCTCTATAAACTGCATTTTCTAGTTGTTAATTTTGTCATGTTGGATAGATATGAAGAAGCTGAAAAGGACTGCACACAAGCTATATTATTAGATGGCTCATACTCTAAAGCTTTTGCCAGAAGAGGAACAGCAAGAACATTTTTGGGAAAGTTAAATGAGGCCAAACAAGGTATGACTATTTTTATAACTGCTATCACTTGTCCTCATGAGACTCCCAAGTTACAGAAGCAGGGACTTGTGTAGCTTTTCCATAGTTCAAGGATATAGAACTCGCAGAAGTAAATTTTCTTTCACGGTTCAGATGGAGGGTAGTTTGCATATTTGAAGGAATGTAGCTTCCGTGGTGGACCAGATTATCTTTTACTTGAATGGTGTGTGGTCTCATCTGGCTAGCTGTCAATCAGAGTTAATGAGTAATTTGAATTAGAGGTGAGAAGGAAAAGGCAAAAAGAAAGAATCAGCCATTAAGGATTAGAGGATAATGTGAAATCTACAAGGATGCTCCTTTTTAGTCTCAGTACTAGTTATTTTATTTTTCCAGGACCTGTCTTTTAAGTACTCATTCTATTAGTCTTTTTGAAGAACCAGCTTGGTTTTATTGTGTGTGTTTTCTGTTTCATTTATTTCTGCTGTTTATTTCTTTCCTTCAATTGTGTTTAGGTTTATGTTATTTTATTTTACTTTTTTTTTAACAATTTTATTTATTTGAGAGAGAGCGTGTGCATGTATGCATGAGAAGGGGAAGGGGCAGAGGGAGCAGGAGAAGCAAGCTTCGCACTGAGCAGGGAGCCCAACTCTGGGGCTCCATCCCAGGACCCTGGGATCATGACCTAAATGGAAGGCAGACACTTAGCCAACTAAGCCACCAAGGCGCCCCTATTTTACTAGGTTTAATTTGCTGTTTTTCTAATATCTTGCATTCAGTACTTAGATAATTGATATTCAGCCTTCCTTCTTAATGATATGTGCATTTAAATCTGAGAATTTCTCTGTAAGCCTGGCTTCAGCTGTAGTGTGTGCATCTAAAAAATGGTAGCAAAATAAACATACTATAAAATTTATCATCTTAATCATTTTTAAGTATACAATTCAGTGGCATTAAGTACATTCACACTGTTTGCACCCGTCACCACCAAACATCTTCAGAACTTTGTCATCATCCAATTGTGAAAATCTACTGATTAAGAAGTCCCCATTCCCCTCTCCTTTAGCCCCTGGTAGCCACTATTCTACTTTCTGTTTCTATAAATTTGACTATTCTAGATTCCCCATATAAATAGAATCATGCAGTATTTGTCCTTTTGTGTCTGGTGTCTTTCACTTAGCATAATGTCTAAGGTTTAAGGCCAGATGATATTCCATTACATGGAATATCTCTCTTAGATGCTGACTTACATTCGGTGAGTAACCCTGTCATTTATTAATAGTGTGAACTTTGGTAAGTTAGAGGACCTCTAGGCTTCAGTTGTATCATTTGGAAAGTGGGGTTGTGATGAGGGTGACATGAAAAGTTGCATAAAGTAACTAGAAGAGCACTCAATGTTTAGCTCTTATTATTGCTCACCTGTTTCCTAGTGTCCTGAGTTAAAACTTCTAGAGATTAATCTGGGTTATTAACTAAATGTGTCATGTCTTGAACTCTGTAAAGTATTTTCACTAATTCATTCTACTTAAAAATTCACTTTAGATTTTGAGACTGTTTTACTTTTGGAACCTGGGAATAAGCAAGCAGTAACTGAACTTTCCAAAATTAAAAAGGTAATGTATTCTCTTCACCAAAATATGGCCTTATTTTCTGAAACAGAAACACGTTATCTGTTATATAATTAACTTGAGAATATTTGGTAGTCAATGCTTACATATTTATTTTCAAGGACTTAATTGAGAAAGGACACTGGGATGATGTTTTTCTTGATTCTACACAAAGGCAAAATGTGATAAAACCTATTGATAATCCATCTCATCTTGGGTCAACTGTAAGTAAAGCACTTTTCTTTCATTTTTTTTTCCTTTTAATATCAGTTTTTTTTTTTTAAAGATTTTATTTATTCATGAGAGATATAGGCAGAGATATAGGTAGAGTGAGAAGCAGGCTCCCTGTGGGGAGCCTGATCGATCCCAGGACCCCTGAGCCAAAGGTAGACACTCAATCACTGAGCCACCCAGGTGCCCCTATATCAGTGTTATATTAATAAGAGTTGGAAGCAAACTGTTGAATTAATAAACTCGTTTTAGAATCTTTAAAAAATACTCTTAGGATTATTGACATAATAAAATTGGGGGAAATTCAGCTCTTTAGAATTCTGGGATGACTTTTTCAGTGACTTAATTTAGCACTATGAATTTAAATATATATATTTTTTAAGATTTTATTTATTTATTCATGAGAGACACACAGAGAGGCAGAGACACAGGCAGAGGGAGAAGCAGGCTCCATGTAGGGAGCCTGACATGGGACTTAATCCTGGGTCTCCAGGATCAGGCCCTGGGCTGAAGGCAGCGCTAAACCGCTGAGCCACCCGGCCTGCCCGAATTTAAACATTCCTATATATTTTCTGATATTAAAGGAATTTGAGGTAGCTTTACATTTTATAATAATTATTTTTAATTTCTAGTACCATTTTCATATAGGATTATGACTTTATTACAGTAGCCTTGCATCCTATGTGGGGTTAGATCTAAAATCAGTACCTAAGGTTAACAACAACAGAAATAAGGATGAATGTGATCCACTGCTCAGATCATTTATCAGGTGGAGGTGGTAGGTGCGTCCCCAGCACCACCAAGGTGCAGGAGGCAGAGATGGTTCATAGCCCTGGGTGGTGATGAAGGAAGGGGCCCATGCAGTAGGACGCGCAGGATGGCCTTGGTAAAGGAGGAGGTCCTCTTGTAACCATATTGACTTGCAGAGCAGAAGTGAAAGCTGTGTTGATATGAGAGACAAAAGAGCCAATAATACCAACAACAGCTGAAACCCAAAAGAGCAGGTGTGACCTGCCACCTTTCCTACCCCACCAGATTCCAAGAGAGCAGGATCACGCCAGAAAGCACTCCATCCCACTGGGTGCCACATACAGCTTGAGGGAATAGACACCAAGAGGCTAAATTACTGTCACTACAAGTCACTGCCCATGTGTGCAAATGTAGAATGGCAAGGGTTCCATCCTAGAGGATTAACAGAAGTTATAAACTAATAAGGTAGCATATTCCAGACAGGCAGGCATCTGTGTTTAGGATAACCCTACGTCCCTCCTCCTCCGTGGCTGCAGGAGATGGTTATTTGTTGAGAACAAAAAGAATGAGAATAAAAAGCCCATTCTCCACACGTGGAATCATAATCACTGCTATGGAAAAGTTCTACCTGCTAGCCCATGACCACCTTTTGCTTCCCTTCTTGATAAAGGGGACTTTCTCTGGGAGTTCTGTGGCCTCAGAGACCTCTGGGAGATGGAGATTCCTAGAGTTTTGGAGGGAAACTGAGTGTTTTCTGAGAGGAATATGTTACTTATAAATGTCAGCTAAGCTCAGCTATGTTTGTCTTATTAATTCATAGGTAGGTAGGTCTTATTTTAAATACACCATGAGACACATAGTAATTACGTTTTATGGAAAAAGGAGGCAAAAATTCTAAATAACAGAACAACAGAATAAATAACACAAATGTGTTTTGATTTCTAGTATTAAACCCTAATGATGTATTATGAGAGGCAGTATCAGTTCTAACAGTGACTCAGGGCACAGCAGAAACTGCTCATATGAACACAGCCGAAGGACTTTGTGTGCATCTGGCCCTGCAGTTAACTGATTTTTCTCTCTTCATGACTTCATTTCTAGTGTATGTTTTCTACAAATATGTCACCTCTAACAATTCAGAATATTTTTACCTAGGGTACAACTGGTGGGATTCTGTATAGCACATTTACCAAGGAGGTGGAGCAGTGATGAGTTAGGAAATTTCCCTTACCTGAGACCATTCAAAATTGCACAAAGCACACACTGTAAAGTTGGAGGGATGGCATCTCACCTTTTCCAGTGGTGAGGATTACCGCAGACATTCTAAACAGGTCGGCCACCTCACTGGAAACAGGAAAGGTGGAAACAACAACAACAATCCTGCATAGAGGAGTTCTGGAAGGAGTCAGCCAGGCCAGGAGGCTTCAGCGTTGAGGGTGGTTTCGTCTTGTTTGTGTTATTCCTAGAAATATATAATCAACTCCCTAAGGTCCTCAGGCTTTAAGTACTTTTGGCTTTTGGAAGCATAACCGAGATGACAAGCTGAAAATCGAGAAGCCTGTAGGGTTGAGTTTGCACTTTAAAAATAAATAACATAGCAGACATCTCACACAACCCACAAAACAGAGGTAAAACCAGGAGAGAGGGATGTATAAAAAAGATGATTTCCCAGAAGAAGTACAACTAAAAATGGCCACAGCATTTACCTTGTCCTTCTCTGTGTCCTTGGTAGAGACAGAGCTACTGTTCCCAGGGGAGAGGCACCAGCTTTTGGATCTCATAAAGGCCCTGGAAGAGATGGAGGTTTATTTTGATTTGCATAGACTATGCAGAAATAAAACAGACCCTCCTTTCATTTCTCCACTGCTTTAAACTCTCTCCTACTCTCAGGTCCCTGACTGGCAGCAGAGCATTTCCCACATGCTGAGGTGATCCCCAAGGATAAGGGGGACACCTGTCCTATACTTGGTGAAGACACCACAGGACCCTGGCTTAGGTGTTTCCTAACTCATCAAACAACTGCGGGCTGCTTGGGGCTCAGTCAGCTGGGGAGAAAGTCAGAGGTGTGCCTCTTGGCTCAGAGAACCCAGCATATGGTCTTTGTACAATGCACATCTGCAGGAGTGGTGTACATCTGTCTTTCTGTAAACCACCTCATTCTTTCTCTGCAAGAAACCCCTGCTTTCCAGCTCAGTATGGGGAAATGACACAGCCCATCATATGTGTGTCCTGAGAAACTTGAGGATGGTTACAGTATCCTCAGCCAGGTTTATCCTTACATTATAAAACACTCAATACCATATCTACATCTTTTTTTAAAAAAAAAATAATTAGCACCTAAGGCAAAACTCTAATATAAGCAAATTGTCTTTAAAAATATACATTGCACATTGTTTTTGTACACTGTATTATTTTTCATTAAGTCCAACAAAGCCAGTTTTTTTTCCCTGCAAAAATGTTAGAACAGAAAGTAGCTGGCATGAATTTAGCAATTTGTGTTCTGCTGAATCTTTAAAGTTACTACCTAACTTTATATATATACTTAGATATATGATATCAATGGTAGTTTCTAACATTTATATAATGTATACAAAAGAGTAAGTGAGACAAATTAAGATTTAAAAATTATAAGTGAACACCCATGAAATCACCAATTAGGTAAAAAATTGAAAAGTGTCAGCTCCAGAATCTCCCTGTGTGCCCCTCACTGGTCATGATCCTCTCTCAGTCTTCTGGAAGTAACTTATGCATGGTGGATGCTTTGAGAGCCTTAACAATTTTATAAGGAAGTCAGAGTAGATATTTTATCTTCCTTTTGCAAAGGAAGAAAGGCAAAGTCTTTTGTCAAGTTCATATTTGGTTAGTAACAGAATTTATTAATTTAATGCTTTTCTTTTTTTTTTTTAATTTTTAAAATTTTCATTTATTCAGAGGCGGAGAGAGAGGCAGGCAGAGAGGCAGAGACATAGGCAGAGGGAAAAGCAGGCTCCATGCTGGGAGCCCAATGCGGGACTTGATCCCAGGTCTCCAGGACCACACCCCAGGCTGCAGGTGGTGCTAAATGGCTGCGCCACCGGGGCTGCCCAATTTAATGCTTTTCTAGTGTTCTTTTTTTTTTCTTTTTAAATTAAATAGGCTCCAATACCCAACGTAGGGACTCCCAACTCATGACCCTGAGATCTAGAGTTGTATGCTCTACCGACTGAGCCAGCCAGATGCCCCCCAGTGTTCTTGTTGTGACTTTATTGGATTTTCTGAGACAATGTTTACTTCAGGAGCAGGCATAAATTTAGTTGTTTTTATATATTGTATTTGTTTTCATAGATTATGTTAATGTGCTGCTATTCTTTTCAATAAAGTTTATGTGTTTAATTAAAAATGGTTTTTAAAAAGTGGCTTAAGCTTTTACATCTTTGTAAGAGGTTTTCATAAAAGAATGATTCACAAGGTTTAGAAAAGCCTTTAACAAAGGCTTTGACGGACCTTGTTGTCCGTAATTATAAAAACACAGCCATGTTGTAAATCAAATATCTGTATATGTGATGTCCTGTGCCCAGAATTAGGAGCTTTTATTCATTTGTTGGCTTCTCTTCTCCCTCACTTTAAAAATCAATTAATGTTAGTAATTTGAAAATGCAACATGTATTTATTTAAGTCTTCGTGACAAGATCTCAAATAGAACACCTCTCTGCAATGAAGGATCTGGGACACAAACCATTCTGTAAGTGATCCCAAACAAAATCAGTATCTTACCAGGAAGAGGGAAAATTGCTGTTTATTTTTATAATAAAAATGTGGGCATTATTTAAAAAATAGAAGATGCAATTGAACATAATGTTCTTAAGAGTTGATTTGAGCCCCACTTTATAAACTTTGAAATTTTGGGCAAGTTATCTAATCCCTGTGTGATCCTTACCATTTCTCCTTGAGGATAACTCACAGGTTAGTTTCGATCAAAGGAAATGATATCCATTAATTCTAAGGAAGTTTTAGGTGAAATGAATATGAATTTCTGTCTCAGTCACACATTTGTGAGACAACCTGACCACTGGGGAAAGTGGTTAGGAAAGGGAGGAAGGCCCAGGAAGTGGAGAGTGTCCTAGGAGCACTTGAGTCAATTGAGAGCCTAGGCCAGGGAAGTCTATGTTTCAAGACCAGGATGCTGACATCCTGGGAGTACTTTTGGTGAATCTTCTCTGGAGAGAGTGTAGGAGAACAGTGATGTAGATCACACGGGACCCGGGGTTCCCGGGAAGGGGGTAGTAAATGAAGGGTCTCCTTATCTTATAGTCTCTGCTGAAATGCTTTATTTTGTTTTACTTTCATTTTTCTGTTTTCCTATAGCAAAACTTCACCTTCCTCCTCAGTCCTTTCCTTTCTCTTTCTCCCTGTTTATTTTTCTCTTCCTTTTCTTGAAATGATCATAACGTAGAGCTAAATAAAATGTTATGCATCTAAATTTTAATTTTGAAAAAGGATTAATCATCATATTTTCTTAAATCTTTCTGTAGTGATACATTTTGTGTTTTATTCCTGCTAACCAGCATACTGTCATCCCCTCATCCCTCCCATCCCTCGGTAGCCCTCAGTAGCTCCCAGTACCCACTGGTCTACATTTAATAGAGACCACTGATTAGGAAATTTTTAGATTAAGATCATGTTTACATATCTGTTGTCAGTAAAAGGGTTTGGTTTTACATAGGACTGTATTGATTTAATCCAGTGATTATTGCCTGTCGGAAATTATAGTCTGTTGTGCAGCACTAACACATGCCCATTCTTGGTTAATATCTTCAGAGGAAACTTGCTGTTGAGAGTTCTCAGCAAGGCAAAGGCTTCCGCTTAACATGATTGTGCTTTAACTAGAACTGCTAGTAGGATTCCGTTAACAGTTTTGCTAATAGCTTTTAAAATTTATGTTCATTCATCCAGTAACGCTCGATTGTTACTGTTAGGTCTTCTCTTAGCTATGTTAATACAATATCTGGATTTAACACTGATTTTGATATATATGTCAAAAGTTTTTATATTTATAACTTCTTAATTTAAAATTCAACCATACAGTTGGAATGAACACTTAGAGTATATTGAAGAAAAGTTTATTAAAAATAATAGTATTATATGTAAACTTCAGAAGAAATTAAACATGTTTGACATTTATAATGATTGAAATAAACAGTGAACCCTAATTATTTTATTAAATTAGAAACCATTATGGTCAAGTCTTACCAACTTTGTGAATGTATTTGGCAAATCTTTAATCTTAGGCTGGTTTTATCCAGCAGCTACATATTTAGAAAATCTGCTTAAGTGTTTTTTGTTTTAAATCCATTTAGGTTTTAATGTTAGTCTGTTTCCTACAGAATACTGGTTATTGCCAGACCTTGTTCTGCTTCCCTTGAGTTAGCCCACTGTAGGTTTGGCCATAATTTTTCTTGGCCTTGTTGCCTCTGGGATAAAGCCCAAACTCCTTGACGCGGTGCATAGCTCTTTTATAAGGTGCCTTTAAGCAGCCTTTCATTTCAGGCTTTATCCCCACCACTCCTCCCCTTGCACTAGTCCAATTGGACTTCTCATCTTTCTACTGACCATGCTGTGCCCTTCCACATTACCATTCATCTGTACTTTATCTGTGAAGACTCTCCTGATGCCAGTGTTTGTCTTCCTTCCTCTGTGTTCTCTTAGTATGTTATGCTTTCACCTTTTATAGTATGCATCCCATTGCCTTGTGATTATATATACATACATTTCTTCTTTCTTGCATTCAGACTTAACATATGGTAGGTGCTAGGCATCTTTTTTATTATTATTTTTAAAGATTTTATTTATTTATTCATGAGAGACAGAGACAGAGAGAGACAGAGAGAGAGAAGAAGAGACACAGGCAGAGGGAGAAGCAGGCTCCATGCAGGGAGCCCGACGTGGAACTCGATCCTGGGTCTCCAGGATCATGCCCTGGGCTGAAGGCGGCGCTAAACCGCTGAGCCGCCTGGGCTGCCTCTTTTTTATTCTTTGTATTCTCGGTGTGACTCCTGTCTGTCTAGCCATCAGATTGAATTTACTTAAAACTGTTAGTCTATGAAAATAAAATCTAAGTACATTCTTTAAATATGAAGCAGATGGTAATTGTGAGAACACTGCAACCTTTTAATTTGTGACCCTAAAATAGGAAACCTTTATATGTGGATTTAAAAAATTGATTTTAATTATTTTAGAAACCACTCAAGAAAGTTATTATTGAAGAAACTGGTAATTTGATACAGACTATTGATGTGCCAGAAAGCACTACTGCTGCTCCACAGAGTAATCCTAATCTGGCAAATGGAATAGCAAATGCAGGTGCTCCAAGTAAGAAGAATTCGAGCCAAGATGACCTTTTGCCCACAAGTGATATTCCCAAAGCAAAAGTATTGAAAGTAGAAGAAATCAGTGATACTTCAACCCAGCCGTGAGTAGAAGAAACACTCTTTTTAAGATTGATTTATTTTAAAGAGAGAGAGTGAGGGACAGGGGCAGCAGGAGACGGAGAAGGGGGTCTTATGCAGGTTTTGCACTAAGCATGAGCCTGATGTGGAGCTCAGTCTCACGACCCTTAGATCATAACCTGAGCCTAATCTAAGAGTTGGACGCTTAACTGACTGTGCCACCCAGGTGCCCCAGAAGAAAATTCTTGATACTCATCGAGAATGGTAATAGTTCACTAGAAAATTGATACTACTACCGAGACTTCTGGTTTGTACGTGTTACCGTAATTCTTTGAACTGCTCAACTTCACATTCTAGATTTTCTTTTTTATTTGTACTTACCTGGAGGAGAGGTTTTGCTTAAGGTATGATCACTGTTCCTATACCAGAGTGGGGAATTTGGAGGTAAGAAGGTATCTTGAACAAATTGATTTTGTGCATTTTTACTCTAGAACTGCAATATATGCATTTCACTTTTTAATTCAGCAAAAATCTTTAAGGTTTTAAAAGGAAGCTTCATAAATGTAGAATTTATTCATTATTATTCTAACCACTAATATTTCAGATTATTTGTGAACTCTTTATGTGTAGAATTTTTAGAAATAGTCATGTTTTTGGTTAATGATGAGAATATAAAAGATCTAGATTAATTAGGTTTATTTGGGGATGTTGAAACTTAATTCATACATTCTTGTATTGCCACTCAGCAATCCTACTAAAGTTTTTTTTTTAATGTTGAATTTTAGTGATTTTATTTAAAGTGATAGTGATATTTAGTAATTTGGGAAAACACTAAATGGGCAGACCTTTTAAAAAGAGGAAGCATCTCTTGGTATCTTGGAATATCTTCAAACTTTGATAATTCAGATTTCTGAAAGGCTGAGTTGTATCTGTGATACGTTGTAATGCAGGTTGTAGAAATGGTATACTTCAAAAGGTGGCCAGGCTAAATTAGTCCCAACAGATGAGAATAGTCATTACATAGGCAGCATGTGAAAATTGGCAAAAGCATAATCTATTCTTGCCGAAAATATGTTATTACCGGCTGAAAGAATTTACTACATATAGACTATAAACAGTTACAAAAATATATTAATAAAGTCAGAAATTGAAAATTCACTATTGATGTTTCCTTATGTAAGCTGTATCTATTTATGGTTCTTTTCTAAACTGTTTGATGCCTCTGAAATATTTTAGACCTCAAGTCAAGTTGAAACAGGGTGTATGTCAGTCTTTCCATGAGAAGATTCCTGTAGACATAGACAGAACACCTGCTCAGTTTGTCACTGCTGCTCTTCCTCCAGTTCCTGCTAACTCCTTCCAGCTTGAATCTGATTTCAGACAACTGAAAAATTCTCCAGATATGCTGTATCAGTATTTGAAGGTAAGGAAGAGGAAGCTAGTAGTTCTAGTTTAAGTAAAAGATCAAAGAACTTCTTTTGTTACTGTATGATAATAGTACTGTATTTGCTTTTTGAATAATATGATTGTAGAACTCTTGCCTGCTGCATGTATAACCTTGGCCAGACCATTTGAAATATTTGCAACCAGGAAACCTTTGGAAATAGGTTCTATGTTAAATCTGTGGTAAAATAACTAAATGCTCATTTCAAAAATCCGAACTTAAACTTAATTCTTCATTCTTCAAGATGGGGAAAGAAATTAAAATACACTGAGTGCCTTCCATGTGCCCCAAGCACTACTTGCAATATTTAGACCATCATTCTTTTGAAAATGAGCTCTTATTTGCTCCAAGAAAAAGAATCAGATCTTATGAAATTTACCAAATAATGGATCTTAGCATTATCTTTTTCAAGTGTGATTATAGTAATAATCCCTTATAATTTTCTATTGCATAGAAAATACACAATTACTTCTAACTGCATTATCCTATGTAATTCTGGTTTTTAAACTGTCTAGTTATTTTTATTGCTCCTTGAGAGCTCTCTGAAGTTTCCTGTCTCAGGAAACATGAGATTTTTCTCTGCCTGGAACAGAGTGATTATCTTAAGAGTTCCTCTGACTTTCATTCTTCTATCACAGTTACATTGCAGTGTGACCTCATTATTATTCAGTAAGGACTAGTGCATAATAGTTACTCTTCCCTATATTCCCCTAAGCAGTTGTTGCATACATAATATGTGATATGTGAATGTTGCCATGTTGTAATTTTCTCTTTATGTCTTTTCCAAGCAAATTGAGCCATCCATGTATCCTAAGTTGTTTCAGAAAAATCTAGATCCAGATGTATTCAACCAAATCATTAAAATTCTGCATGACTTTTACATTGAGTAAGTGGAATTTTTTTTGTTATACCTGTGTGTTGTAATGTTACCCTATTTCTAGTGATCTGGCAAAGTCATTTTCCTTGATGTCCTATTATTACCTTCTGTATAGCAAAATTAGCTTGCTAGTAAATTTCACCATTGCAGAAGTTGTGAAGAGGTGACAAGTACAAGCAAAAAAAAGGGAAATGATTAGGTAGGAGGGAAAAGGACTTTCCAACTTTTTTTTTTTTTAAAGAAAGGGAGGTGAAGTGACAAATGTGATAGCAAATTAATAAACCTCATGTTTAAGAATATTATAATTTCTTCAATTGACTTGATAAAGCTCTTCATTTGAGCCCTTAAAATATAGACAGTATCCAGGGAAAAAGGATAAATGAAGACTTATTTATGTATAATTAGAAATATTATGATAGAAAAACAGAATTGTGTGAGCTACTTTTAATTAACCATTTGTTTTATATTTGGATTATTTCAGGAAAGAAGAGCCATCACTCATCTTTGAAATCTTACAAAAACTTTCTGAACTAAAAAGGTTTGATATGGCAGTGATGTTTATGTCAGAACCTGAGAAAAAAAGTAAGTTCTGTGAAGAAAGCTTTTCCAGATCTCTTTATGACATGTTCCTTTATTTACTCAGCACATGATAGTGGACATTTACTGAATATTTACTGTGTATAAGATACAGTTAAATTTAAATTACAATTAAGTTAAATTGAATTACAGTTACATAAAATCAAATCTTTGAATCTTGACAGCAGCATTATGAGGTAAAGGTGTGATTATCAATTCCCTTTTACAAAGGTGGAAACTGAGGCACAGAGAGGTAAGGAACCTGACCAAGGTCACCTAGGTAGGAAGCCAGACCCAGGATTTAAACTTATACATTCTGGCTTTATAGTCTGGACTCTACTGCTTGACAATGCCTTAAAGTGTAATGGTTGAGAGCTTGCTGTCGTGGAACATGTGAAGGGTACCTCCCACAGAAGCATGTCACTGGGCATGGGTGCAGGGAGGTTTACCCCATTCTTTGAGAACCCATTTCCTTGTGTATATTTGATTGAAGCTGAATCCTCAAAGAAGTACAGGAGCCTGCTAAATGAAAGGAGTAGGGAAGAGTTTTAGACCCTGGGAATGATGTATGCAGAAGTTCAGAGGCAGGAAAGAGCAGATTGACTTCAGAAAATTAAAAGAAGGGCAGCCCGGGTGGCTCAGTGGTTTAGCACCACCTTCAGCCAAGGGCCTGATCCTAGAGACCCGGGATCAAGTCCCACATTGGGCTCCCTGCATGGAGCCTGCTTCTCCCTCTGCCTGTGTCTCTGCCCCCCCGCCCCCTGTGTTTCTCATGAATAAATAAATAAAATCTTAAAAAAAAAAAAAAAGAAGAAAATTAAAAGAAGTACAGTGCAGCTGGATTGTAGAGTCGGGGGGAGAATTGGCAGTGATGAGCCTGCAGAATTATACTCCCTGTTTATTTCTGCAGCACGGTCTTTCCCGTGAAGTGTCAGTTTAGGGAAACCTTAGGTAAAATCAAACTGTGCAGGAACTTCAATTACTAAGAGTTTTGGGCTTTACTCTAGTTTTAGGAAAAATAAAAATTATTAGAATGCAAGAGTACCAGGTTTTTAGTCTTAAAAATAGCAGAAACTGCACCATTTTCATTTGTCTCCTAGACTAAACATACTCGGGTCCGGCTCCTTCTCTTGTTTCTAGCAGCAATAGTGAATGAGTCTGAATTACTAAGAAAAATATATGCTACATTATACTTAAGAGAAGTGGACATGAAAAAAAAAAAAAAAAGAAGTGGACATGTCATTTTACATAAGTTTTTAAAATAGAGTTTAAACTAAAAGATGTTTCTGTTTTATCTTTACTCGGAAACAGTCTGAAAATACTGAAGTTTTCTGAAAAATACTAGCTTCTCTTGTTACAATTTTAACAACTTCTACTACCTTTTTTCAATTACTCTGCTCTACCACACAGACTTTATATTTTTTGGTATACCAAGCTGGTAAACTTATTGGCCTTCAGTGCTTTGCATTTGGCCGTTTCCTCAGCCTAGCATATCTTCCCCTTGCCTGCTTCTTCACTTCATTCAGTTTCCACCTAAGAGTTACCACCTTGGAGATACTTTTCCTCCACAGACCTACTCAGAATAACTGCCTGCCTCCCTTTATCACCCTCTGGCTTATTACCCTTCTTTATTTTTCTTCATAATATGTAACTAGCTGCAAATATTTCATGTATTTGTTTATTGTTTTTCTTTCCCTTAATAGAATGAAAACTCCATGAGAGCAGGAACTTTGTGTACCTTGTTCTTAGTGCTTAGTGCATAGCAACCTGTCAGTGTAAATGCACTGAATAAGTGAATTTCTTGCTACTGTCATGTGATAATGCAGATGTACTAAAGAATGTGAATTGGTTCTTTAGACTGGCGTACAGCAGTACTGTCTTGGTGGGGTGACCATTATCAGCTGAGCTAAACAGGGGGAGCACCTGGAATGGTTCCTGAACTGTAACTAAGCATTCAGTCGCTGTTTGCTGTTGTTACTTTCCTTATCATTAACGACCGGTAGCCAGTGTTCATGTTGAATTATAGAGTTTCCCAAAGTGTTGAGTGTGGACCATTCAGTGGTAGGAAAGGTGTTTTATAGGCAAGTTTTGTTTTATTTTTAATAGTTATATATATTATTGGATATTATAAAAATGTATAGCTAACATGATTTTGTAAATGTTATTACTAAGTTTCCATTTACAGTAGTGGGTACAAAATTTTCTTCTAAGATAAAATGGTTTCAGTTTGAAAAACAGTTAATTAAAATATTAAGTAAATATAGCTGTTACAAAGGGCAAAAATGTTTAAGGTAGTATAGAATGAATTAAGTTTAATCTGCAAGATTAATGTTATTGAGAAAGTAGGGGAAATGTTTTTACAAAATATTTTGGTAAGAAACATTAGATTTCTGTATAATTTTCTCAGATTAGCTATTTAAATATCTGAAGTAAATAAATAAATACATAAATACATAAATACATAAATACATAAATAAATATCTGAAGTAGAATTTATAAATAATCCTAATGGTTATTGCTTTAAAATATAAAAGTTTTTTTTTTAATATAGAAGGTTTTATTTGACAAGTCAGATTACTCTCTTTAAATTTCGATTCACTTAGTTTTTATAAAATGAAGATTAAAATAACATTTTTTTCTTTTTTCAGTTGCACATGTATTGTTCAATCACATAGACAAATCAGGATTGAAGGATAAATCTATTGAAGAACTCAAGAAAAGATATGGTGGTTGATTTTCATTTTTACTGTGAAATTACTGTCTTTGACTTTCATGTAAATTTTTTAATTGAAAATAAAGTATTTTGCTTTTTAAGAAAATGAATCATACAGGAAAAGATTATCTTTAGGCACAGTTTAATTAACTGTACAGTGAGTCAAGTCATGAGAAATGTACTCAAGTGAACTATTTATAAGTCATTTTCCAAAAATAAAAATATAATGATGTATACTTGTAACGTTCAGTATTTTATGTCATTTCAAATTTTAAATCTAGATGCATTCTTCAGTGTCTGTAATCTTAACATTATTTTTATATTTTCATAAGTTTTTGTAGCCACAGGACAAGGTTGCTTCATTAGCATATGAATAAAGTTATAGTTGTATAGCGATTGTTAAGTAGATAAACAGATTTTTTAAAAAATAATATCATTGGGCTAGTTTACTAACATAGAACTATTTAGTTGCAGGATGTGTATTTTTAGTATTTACATTGAATGGAGACCTAACTATACTCTTTAAATTGGCTTACTTCAAGAGTCATAGCATCCTTATATTTTCATCCTGCAGTTTTTTTCCCTCATGATATTCACATTATATGTCATCTAAAGGCATATAATAATCTAAAGCAAAGTGGAAAAAATTTTAAATCTAGGACTGTCTAAAGTAGTAATTAGCATATAGCTTATGGATATATATTGTGTATGAGTGTGGTGTGTGTAAACTTTTGAAAGCAGAACTAAAATTCTTCTCATTCTTGTTTTGCATAGTACCTGGCACAGCCCTTTTTTGCACATAGTTAGGTGCTCAATTGATATTTATATAATTTAATTGAATTTTACCTTAGGAATCAACTTCAGTAAATGTCTAAAATAGCACATTGCAAATTTTGGGGCTGCTGTAAATGTCGTTAAAACCAAGCTAATTTTAGAGGCTACCAGGTTGTTAAAATATTAGGTCACAATCCTCTAGCTGTTATCAGCATCAATAAGACTGTCAAATTTAAGACTTTTATTTTATTCTCTTGGTTATTTTTGTTGCATCATATGTATGCTTAGAATTGCTTGAGTAATAATCTATTTACAAAGAAAATTTCCCTAATTCATGGTATAAATTATTGAAATGATCATAACTTGTATAGCTTCAGTATTTTACAATGCACTTAGCATAGAGTTTATTAGTGTTATGCTTTGCTAAATGTATCATGGCATATGAAAAGGTAATAAAATTGAGCCTTTTATCTATAGCTTATACATGAGCTATAAGTATTGAATTTTGAATGACTTGAATTTTTCCCAAGTCATTAAGTTGATTTTATACAGAAAAACTTTCCAAAGGCAAGAAAGTTCTTTCATCTATTTTCTTATGTGATCCTTAGAAGAAACTTACAAAGTAGTCAGGGCAGGTAGTGTGATTGCCATTTTTTTTAAGTTTTTAGTTTTAATTCCAGTATAGTCGTCATATAGTATTATATTAGTTTCAGGAGTATAATATAGAGGTTCAGCTTTTCTGTACATTACTCAGTGCTCATCATGATTAGTGTACTCTTGATTCCCTTTACCTGTCTCCCCCATCCTCCTACCCACCTCCCCTTTGGTAAACAGTTTATTCTTTATAGTTAAGAGTCTGTTTCTTGGTTTGTCTCTCTCTCTCTTTTTTTTTTCTCTTGCTCATTTATTTTGTTTCTTAAATTCCACATATGAATCAGATATGTCATTTGTTATTTGTCTTTCTCTGATTCATTATTATTAGCACAATGCTGTCTCCATCTGTCACTTCAAATGGCAAGATTTTATTCTTTTAGATGGCTGAACAGTAGTATTCCAGTGTATACATATACCACCTCTCCTTTATCCATTCATCTATTGCTGACTGATTGCTATTTTTAACATAAGAGATTCAGAGGGTCATTACAGAGCTAAAAAACAGCAAGACAGGTTCAGAATGTGCTGTCTTCTACTTGTAGTCTGCAGCTCTTTGAACTACTCCAAGCTGCAGTATTTATTACTTCTGTGAAGACTGGACAGAAGTATAGATCCCAAGATATACTTTAGAATTTGCATTAATTATTATTACTGTTTTTTCTTGTTAACCTATTTTTCCCCAGAGACAATTTCACATTAGTGGTTAAGACACAAAAGGATTTGGAATCAGACTTCTTATATTTGAATTCTGGCGTCAAATAGCTTTAGGCCTTGGACCAATCACTTCTTTGTGCTTTGGTTTCCTAAGCTGGGAGTTGGCATACTGATCCTTTCTACCTCATCAGATGACTGGGAGGATTAAAGGAATGGACACCTTTGTGTTTGCAACAGCGCTCAGATACATAGTAAGCACTTACTAAGTTACTCTTGTTATTATTACTACAGTTACCCTCCTGTCCTAAAAGTTGTTGAAATAAAGTATAGTCTTTAGGGAATATCATATTGTAGCCTTACTGCAAAATAGCACTATGGTAAAGAGAATCATTTTGTATACTCACATGACCTGAGTGTACATCCTATTTGCACTGAACTAGCTTGTGACTTTGGACACATTGCTCAACCTCCTTAAGCCTCAGTTTCCTCTTACATAAAATTAGAAAAATAGTAAGTGCCTACTTCAAAGATTCTTGGAAAGATAAAAGTGCTAATACATATAAGCATTTATTACAGTGCCTGGTACATAGCGCTGAGTTACTTTGGTTAATAGTAATGTCATTAATTGACGTAAAGATACAAAAGCAGGACTTTCCCAAGTGATCTCTTTCTAAAAATGTAGTTCTTCACTGTAATACTTGATAGCATCATTTAAATCATTATTGCATGATTGACAGAAATACCATGCCTACCATTTATTGGCTTCCTCCCAGTCTTTTGTTTTATTTGCTTTACTTTCGACAAATGGGTAAAGTATACCCAAGTCCTCACTATCAGTAATTCGTGCTGATGCATTTGAGAAGGATTTTTCTCCCGACCTACAAATCTATAATCTGTGTTAACAGAAGGCATTTCTGAACACCGTACCAAGGCTCAGATTACATTTTTACATTTTCTTAATGTTTGACCTTTGTCAGAATTCTGTTTAAAGTGACATTAAAAAAATTTGATGTTAATGAAACTTTTGTTTGATTCTTTCATTCATTTATTAATTTAACAAGTATTTATTGAGTGCACTTGTAATGCCAGGCACTAAAAATGGATTTTACCTTCACAAAGCTTAAAGTGGCATTGGAGGATACAAAGAAACAGTATGATAAATGCTATGACAGGTAGTGCCAGCGGGTCATGGGAAATAGCAGGAATGGCCAATGCCAAATACAAGACATGTTTGACAAGCTTTAATTTGGAGCATGGAGTGGGAGCTTAGATAGTTGTAAGAAATGCAGAGCCAAGATGATAGACATCTGGATTTATCATGAGGGAGCTGGCAAACTAGTGATGGTTGATACAGAGGAGTGAGTCTCAAATATGATTTTTGTCAAGTTTACTTTGGCTGCTGTGGGAAGAACAGCTGCATGGGGACACTGGAATCGGGATCTTGTGGAAGCCTTTTTGGGTAATTAAGGTAAGAGATTATGATATTCTGAACTAGAGTATTCTGAACCTAGCCATAAGAGGGAGAGGGCTTACCTCCAGGGAGCACCTGTTCACACTGTCTAGTGAATGGCACACCTGGATACTGTGTGAATGCTTCCAGAGAATGCAACATCTTGACCTGGTGTGGACTGGGTATTTGGGTGATACACAAGTTGAGAAGCAGAAGGAAGCATTAAAGACCATGCCCAGAATTTTTTCCCAGGGGATGGTGGTTTCATTTACTGGGTAGAGACCACAGAGGGTGACGGGACTAAGCACTAAGGAAAGTGAGATGGAGCTTCTACCCTCGGGTAACTCCCAGTGTAGTAGCTAGGGAGTCGTGAACCAGCAGCTGTAGTACAGTGTTCTGAGTGTCCTGGTAGAGGTTCGGAGAGGGCATCGAGGGGACAGAGGGGACAGCTCTGAATCAGGGTGGGACAGGGTAGGAGGAGGCGCAGAGGGTGATAGGAGACTTGATGTACGAGAACGATGGTCCAGGTGCACAGCTGGGAGGGCAAGTGTCTAGGCAGAGGGATTGGCATAGCTGAAGATCATGTGACGTGGTCAGGAGCACCTTGATTTGCCCTGGGGGTTTTAAGCAATTCCATACATTATGGGAGGTGACAAGTGGGAGAAAGAGTCTGAGTTGATTGACTACGTTTTCCTTTCATTTTTCACCCATTTTTCATGCAAGCATATCCTGACTCCATACTAGATTTTAAGCTAAATGAAAGTCCTGATGTTGTCTTATATGTTGTTGGTGCAAGCATTGGCCTTGTTTAAGACAGAGGCTGAGTTCATGTTTTTGATGGATCTATGTTGTTATTGGTGCATTTCTTCTCACTGTGATTATTTAATGTAGGACCCACAAATCACACAAATCCTGGGTCTAGGGAGCTACAGATGTATCATACCATTTGCTAAGCGGTGGGTTTCTCAGTAAGATTCAGTGATACTGAAACAACTCCATGAAGAAATTTTTGATTTGTTTTATTGTATGTCATCTCCTCCTTTCTCTTGGGGCTGCTGCTGCTATGGCTTGGGTGGCAAATGTTTCACAACAGCTAATCTTTCAGAGGTAAAGAAACCTTGTTTTCTTTTAAAAAGCTGAAATGGTGTGGAAAGTTGACTTTCAGGAGCTTTGCTTTTGAAAAAGATGTGAGAGATTCAGTTTTTCTAAAGTTACGAAGCAGGTGGCATTAAAAAATGAAGCAAAACTTCTGATTCACTAGATAATTACACTATTCACAACTTCTTAGAGGAATCAGTTGAAAAGGAGAAGGAAAATGAAGCTGTACATAGGATTCCAAAATCAGTTTGGTTATATTTTGTCAAGTAATAATTTGGGGCAACCAAAGGACTTGATCAGTAATCCTTTTTAACATGATTGTTTGAGTTATATACGGGTTTAAAAATTCAATTATATTCCCCTGAAGCATGGGAATTGGAAAGCTTCACGTTAAATGAGCCCTAACAACAGCCTGTCTAGCCATAGACTTTTAACAAGATGGAGCACTTTTAGGTTTATACAGCAGGCTGTGCGCATTCCTGTTTCAAACCTGCTAGCGAGGGGTCTGAATTCTACATCCCTGTCGTGGAAATGGCTGCTCCTAAAGTAGGAGCACCTCAAGTATCTGGAAACCTTCTTTAGCTGATGCTCACTATGAATTTGAAATTAAGCAAAAAAGACCTTTGGGTAATTTTATTCAGTAAGTATTACTCATCTGTATTTATCTTAAAATATCTATATTTAATAACAGAGACAAAAAGACACACACAAGCACCCTGCCAACAACACAAATAAAGCTTGTATGTGTGAACAGCCCTGTCCTGGTGTCTCACTGGATGCAGCTGTGGAGGGCACTGCAGATCTGAGGTGCAGAGGGCTTGATCTCTGTGTGTCTGGCTGCCGTGCCCGCCTCCCCCGCCCCCACCCCCACCCCAGGCACACATCCAAGGGGAGCATATCTAAGAAGACACTCCTTTAGTTGTTGTTCACCTCTGATTGCAGCCAGTTAGGCAAACCTGGGAGGTCAAACACAATTCCCTGTCGCTCACGGATTCAGGACTGTGATTTTGCAGTGACCGGTACTGTGTTGTTGGCCGCAAAGCCAGTGAGGCTGTGTGTGATGAGAGACCCAGCGGAGGGACCTGATGATTCCGGAGCTGGAGGTACAGGGCAAAGCAGGGAAGACTGGGTGGAGGAGGTGGGCTCTGAGCAGCCTGGAAGGGCACAGAGGATCTGGTCGGGTGGAAGAGGGGTGACAGCGTCCTGGGTGACAGCATCCTAGCTGCCAGGGGTTGCAGATGGACGATAAAGTGGTGGAATGGAAACTGCTGTGACAGTTCCCGGAAAGCACAACAAGGTCCAGTCCTGTTCCCTCTGGAGATACCTTGGGTGAACAGTAAGTAGTAGAGTTGTCAGCCGGTAGTTGTCCTGGAAGCTCTTGTATTTCCTATGAGGACACTGTAGCATTTGAACTTCACGTTTTTGAGATACCAGCCTGAGGAGTCCGAGAAGAAAAATCAAAGGAAGCAGACAGTCATGCCAACGACATGGATAAAACTATAAATCTACCTCATTAGAACCCTTCCTTTGATTTATTATCTCTTCAGGGAGGAAGATATGTCTGAGTTCCGTTTTAATCTACTCCTTGCTGCTCTTACCGACTGACCTTTAAAATCACCAAAGCTGATGAACACACAGACGATGACCCTGAGGCTCATGGTGGGGGAAAAGTCGTTTCATAAAACTAGGGTGTCCTTTGGGTGGTGTGGGGCCGGTGAACAGGATAAAATGAGAAGATTAATAAAGGTGAGGTAGAGACTGTAAGAAATAGTGAAAAATATGTAAAAATGTCATCAATAATAAAAGATTCTCAGCTGCTAATAGGTCTCTGAAATGTAACAAATGCTTCTCTGACCCGATCTAGCTCTTCTAGTAATGAGTCTCTGGTTACCCAGGCTTGCTTCCTCCCTCGGGATGGAGACAGCCCTGCATGGAGCAGAGCTCAGAGTGGGCACTCAATTAACGTTGATCAAATGAAAGGTGAGGAAAGCTCCAGATAGTTGTTGCTCTGACTTGTCCACCAACACCAGGGAGAAGCCAACCTGTTCATTTGGTCTTACAAAAGGAGAATTGTAAAAATAGCCATTCTGGAGCCAGAGTGGTGGAAACACACCAGGATGGATGACTCAGACTCATCCTACTGATAAGGAACCGGGATGGAATTGGCAATACCATTTAGAACACATCTGGAACTCTGTCCTGAAGAATCAGGCCATAGTAGAGGATAGAGGTTTTATCACATTGTGCTCTGGTGCGGTGTAGTTTTCTTGACAATCCGTTGATCCTCTGTGACCCTTGAAACTATATGTAGGGCAGCTCTTAGGTCAGATTACTTGCCCAAAGTCATGTAAATAGCAATGTAACTGCTGTGGTGGTTCTAGAAATTTCTATCAGGTCCCCTCTCATGGAATCCAGTAACGATGTTATGACTCAACTTTTAGTGCTACAAACCATGGAGTGTGGACTCGCTGGGAACTAGAGTTAGTCTGCATATCAGAGGGATTATAGACATGCAGTGTGTTTTCAAAAGGCTGGCTTCCAAAGCACATTACTTGGCACATAATATGAAGTTAGTAAATATTTGCTGAATAAATGAATGAATTCAAGGACTATGGAATGAGATGAAGTGCCCAGGTGAATAGCCTTTTAACTGGCTCAAAGCACTTGCCTCAGCATTAAAGACCTTTTCATCATCATCAATGGGGATTATTTTAATTCTATTTCGTAGGATTATGTTCAGAGAACTCCACAACCCCCCTCCAGTGTTCTTTGAATTCTAAATGAGTGTGGAAAGGGAATAGGAATTTTGTTTCTCATGTGGAACTCTGTTTTACTGGTCTTCACAGTTCCAACAGGCTTTGTGATAAGATTAGCTGCCATTTATATGCACTCGTGTGTGCTAGGCACTGTACTGGGGGCTTTGCACATATTATCGCAGTCAGAAACCGGCTCAGAAAGAGGTTGTCCTGTGAAGCTGGGAGTCACATGGAGGTTAGTCTGACCTAGACACTTGAACACTTCCTTCTACTTTATAGTCAAGGCCACGCAATCTTCACGATGACACAAAAAGCAGGGTGGCTGGAGAAGTAGGCTGGCAGCTGGCATTTCTTTGGTATCACTGCCACCCACTGTATCTTCAGAAAATAGCACAAACATGACAGACAGCTTCTGACAGGAATCCAAATGAATGAATTTTAATTTCTTAGCAAGATGTTGACTCTTCAGTGTCTGTAGAAGTCTCCTCCTAGCACTTCTAGCGAAAGTAAGGGTCTGACCTTTGATGGTGTTGTCCAGTATTGGAACCTGGGAGGAGGATATGGTGAAGGAATGGAGTATGGCCAACAATTTGTTAAGTCTGGTCCTGCATGCATTCTCCAGTTCATTCTGTTGACTAACACACAGGTCCTGCAGACCTCCTCTGTGCTGGGCACCATAGTGGTTGGCTTGGGTAGTTGGCACACAGGAAAGAATGTTAGTGTTTATTTGGTTCTGTTATGAGCCATTGGTTTCATTCTGTCCTGGCCATAGTTGTCTGGCATCCCTGGGTCTGGTCATGCAGGGAGCCTGTGAGGCCCCTGGACAAATAAATGTCCAGCCAGGGAGCACATGTCAGAGTCAGTGTCCAACTGTGGCCACATCAGAACTTCCATCTTTCCTATCCCAAGTAGAGTCCCTTTTTCTAGAGTGTCACGAAGTCTTTCTAGGGACTAGGAGGATGTGGGGTGTGTGTAGGGGGGCATTCTCCCCTTCAATACTTTAGCACGCAGGACCTGGATCTAAAATAAATAACAGACTAGACTTGAAGGGAAGAGATGTCACAAAACGCAATCAGAAAGGAGCGTGTAGAAATGTTTGTCCTTAGGACAGAAAAGGGAGAGGTACATGTGCGTGCATGCATGTATGTGTGTGTACATGTGGTGGGAAATGGCTAAAGAGCTGTATATGATACTCAGGTCCGTTTCTCTTCTACTTTCCTTGCCTCGCATTTTCCATCATCAATGAATTTTTTTTTTATTTTTATTTATTTATGATAGTCACAGAGAGAGAGAGAGAGAGAGAGAGAGAGACAGAGACATAGGCAGAGGGAGAAGCAGGCTCCATGCACCGGGAGCCCGATGTGGGATTCGATCCCTGGTCTCCAGGATCGCGCCCTGGGCCAAAGGCAGGCGCCAAACCGCTGCGCCACCAGGGATCCCCAATGAATTGTTTTGATTTTTGCTTTAAGGAGTCCATTTAAGTAAGTAAATATATGATGATTTGTGTATTTATTTCGCACTGGGATATGCATGTTCTAGAACATCAGAGCAAAAACTATAATAACTATGAAGTCAGGGCAGATCTTAGTTTGTGGTAAAGTGGTGCATTTGCCGCAGGAGAAGGCCAAGTTGAGAAGAGCTTGTCATAGTTTGTGGTCATTGGTTCAATACCCTGAAGATTATACCATGTTCAATCCTCTTTTCTACTCTTTGTGTCAAGCCTTTTGTGAGTGCTAAACATCCTTGAGTTCTTTGTGATTAGTCACTGTCCACTGGGCAGGAATTAGCTTATTAGGATGGCAAGAGGACCAAAGGGAAGGAAGGACTCATCTATTTATTGCCTAGCAATTAAGTGATGTGCCAGTCTATTTCTCCAGTTGAAGTTGCTACTGACCTGATTTTTGCCCTAAGAGCCTATCATCTAAGACCTGGGGCAGTATCAACCCTAGAGTCTAAAAGTGGTACAAACTCTGCTTGGTTATAGGCTTGGTCATGTTCTCAGCCCTGGGCCTGGATTAGACAGTCACCAACAAGCACCAGAGGGGCCCTTTTGCCAAATACATCTCCCCACTGTCTTCCTGCAGTGCTTGAACAACCTATCCTGGACCTCTTGGCCCAGGCATTATAATATGAAAGAGCTAATTGGTCCCTTGGCAGAGATGATTTTAACTGATAAAATCCATACTACCCTCAGGCCTTGGAGAGAGGATGCTAAAGGAATCCAAAGACAGGCTTGGGAGGCTAAAGCCCAGGTGGAGTTCCAAGTAGCGAAGTGAAGTTCCAGAAGTGAAGAGAGTGATCTAACTAGGGAAATGGAGGAGGAGAAGAGGAAGGCAAATGAATCCTGTCCACCTCCCTCAGGCTCAGAGTTTTGCCTGGGGCCTGGAGACACTGAGGTCGTGGATTCACAACCTTGATGTGCGTATAATGGATCTCCAGGGTAAGCATTCTCCTGAGTCTGTTCCATATTAGGTACTCTGTTGCCCCAGTAATAGCTAGATTGAGGTTAGTGGAAGGTGAAGTTCAGTAGGATGCCGTAAGTGGCCCCATCTGCCTTCAGCCCTATTGCAAACCAAAGCACAAGGCCATCTGAAGCCCACAAGTTGCAGAATCCAGCTTCAGATAGACTTCTGTAACTGTCACCACAAGACCTCCAAGGGCTCCAGTTCTAGTAGGTCATCCATTTCTTTGATTCCCGCCACCCCCCCCCCTCCGCCCCAAACAATAGCCTGAGCCTCCTACTTGTGTCCCTGGAAGGCATCCTCTTCCACTGGTTCCCATCACAGCCCACCCCAGGGAGTGTGCACACACGTGCAAATTCATCCTTTTTGTGGGCAGCTGCTGCAGGCTTCCTGGCCATGGCTTCCTAGTAGCTTTTTCTGGCTTTTGCTCCTCCTGAAGCCTGCTCAACCCCAAGTGTAGGCACAGACCTCTCTGTTAACCTCCCAAATGGAGGTGGTACTAGAAGGCAAAAGTTCAACCAGACCCGGTGGGAACACTTGAGGCTGGCATCAGAGCATTAGAGGACAGAGAGGGAACTTTCAATCAAGCATCCCAGCTCTGGGAGTCCATTGCTTCCTTACATAGCAGCCCTTCCTCAATCCAGAATTCTCCTCTCCCAGCTGGCCTATGCCAGATGAAGCAAAAACCAGGTATCCTCCTGTAATAGCCTCTGCACAGGTTCACTCCATGAAGGTGGCTTTTACATTTGAAGGCTCAGCCTCAGAGTCTGCAGCCTCTGCTCCTGTGCTTGGATCACACCTGCTTTCAGGACTTCCCAGGAAGAATGTGTAGGTGCTTAACCTTAGATTTGCTTGACCAAAACACGAATTGTCTTTCTCAGAGCAATAGAAGAACCTTCCTATAGGAATTAAAAAACCCAGTATACATGGGATGCAGAGAATGCTTGTGATTCCCCAAATGTTGCTATTGGCTTTAGTTAGTTTTGTGTCTTACAGTGGGAACCTGGAAAACCTGGGATTTTCCTTAGCCCTTTTTACTCACCGTTCCTTACCTTATTTTGCATCCAAGAAAGCCTGGTTTGGGTAACCAGAGTAAGTCAGAATGTTCAAATTGAGTGTATAGTCTGTCAGGTAAACTGGAGACTGGCAGTCTGCAATGCTTCAAAGTCAGTGCCTGTTTGCCATACTTTTCTTCATCACACTTGATTTGTCATTGCTTTTGACAGCAAAGCAGAACAAAGCTGTCATTAACTGAACACATGGTGAATTTTGAGACTAGACCTGGTGGAAATTCAGGAAAAGAATAAATCATACAAAGGAATAAGGCTCTTTAGATGAACTTGGATGATAATATTAACAGGTCAACTTAACTAGATGTAAATGATCTGAATTCAGGGACTAAGATTTTTGTTACTATAGTGACCAATATTGATCTTAATGACATTGCCCATAATGTTTGTTAGAAGGAAAGCAGAGTCTCATTTTCATGTATAATTACTTTTTGTAGATCTGCTGCTCAGCTGGAGCTGGATTATTGTCATTTTTTAAAGAGCTGCATTATTAACTTTGATCCAGGAGATGGCAGTGTGCTTTTTGTTTTGGGGGACTTGGATTTGAACTCTTCGACCTCCTCCCTTAAGCTGGTGTGTATAATAGGATGGTGCGTTGTGAAATCCATGATGTAATGTATTCATTGATTCACTACATTAAAACAATAGTAAAACACTGAATCTGAGTCATAGGAATAGGGTCATATTTTAAATTCATAAAATTAATCTTTTTTTAATCAGGCAAATAATGAACACTTAATCTCTGAGCAGGATTTTCAGTATAGAAATATAAAAAGCCATCATCGCTGTAAGAAGCTTAAAACCTAGATGTGGGGATCCCTGGGTGGCACAGCGGTTTGGCGCCTGCCTTTGGCCCAGGGCGTGATCCTGGCCACATCAGGCTCCCGGTGCATGGAGCCTGCTTCTCCCTCTGGCCTGTGTCTCTGCCTCTCTCTCTCTCTCTCTGTGACTATCATAAATAAAAAAAAAAAAAAAAAAAAAAAAAAAAACCTAGATGTGGACTCACAAGGCTAATAACTGAAGCAGATGACAGTTTTGTATTAAATGGATTAGGAGTTAAGAGGAAGGAGAGATTGATGTTGCCTGATATCAGCAAGAAGACTTCTTAGAGGTAATTAAGAGGATGGGTGGGAACTTCCGGATGAAGATGATGGCTTAAGCACATTCATTTTTCCTCCCCTCTCTCCTCAGATCTTACTAAAATACTAGTAAAGGATTACAAATGAATAAACCATAAACAGCAAAAAGAAAGGCAGCAGGGCATTAGGAAATGAGATATCAACACATTTTGGAAAGCTGAAGGTGAAAGGAGTTATAGAAAGAATTTGTGTGAAGGGGCATGAAGAAGGTGTTATGGCTGAATTGCGTTCTCCCAAAATTCATATGTTGAAGTCCTAACCCCCTTCATGTTCTGTCTTTGGAGATAGGGTCTTTAAAAAGATAGTTAAGTTAAAATGCAGTCATTAGGGTGGACTCGAATCCAATATGATTGTTGTCTTTATGAAAAAAAAAAAGATTAGGACACACAAAGGGAAGATGATATGAAGATACATGGAAGAAACAACTTTCTGCAAGCCAAGGAGAGAGTCCTCCAGAAGAAATCAACCCTACAGGCTCCAACTTCTAGCCTCTGGAATTGTGAGAAAATAAATTTCTGTTGTTTAAGGCACATAGTCTGTGGTAGTTTGTTATGGTAGCCCTAGCAAATTAATCAGAATGTGTTCTGGAATGTATTCCAGAATGCTTCAGAAGCTCTGGACCAGGGAAAGGGTAGGGTAGGTGTCTATCATTCATTTTGGGAAATTCACAGTCATTATCACTTCAAATATTTCTTCTCCTTCTGGTATTCCTGTTGTGTATACTACACCACCTTCTGTAATTGTCCCACAGTTCTGGAATATTCTTTTTCGTTTTTTTCTCTTTGCATTTCAGCTTTAGAAGTTTTGTGTTCTACATTCAGGTCTATGATCCATCTTGAGAAGTTTTTGTGGAAGTTTCACTGGCTAATTGCACTGGTCAGATCTTCTCACATTATACTGAATAAGAGTGGTATAAGGGAACATTCTGCCTTGATCCTGATTTTAGGGGGGAAACATTCAGTCTTTATTAAGTTTAATGCTAGATGTATTTTTTTTGGTACATACTATTTTTTAAAATTGTTTTATTTTTAAAGATTTTATTCATGAGAGACACAGACAGAGAGGCAGAGACATAGGCAGAGGGAAAAGCAGGCTCCATGCGGGGAGCCTGATGTGGGACTTGATCCCAGGACCCTAGGATCACAACCTGAGCTGAAGGCTCAACCACTGAGCCACCCTGCCCTGTAAATAGTCTTTATCAAGCTGAGGGAAGTCCCCTCTATCTGCTATTTCTATTTTTGTAAATTTTTAACTTTTTAAAAGATTTGTTTATTTTAGAGAAGAAGGACACAAGAGGCAGAGAGAAAGGGAGAGAGCATCTCAAGCAGACTCCATGCTGAAGGTGGAGCCCAGTGGGAGGCAGGTGGGGCTCAATCTCATGACCTTGAGATCATACCTGAGCTGAAATCAAGAGTTGAGGCTTAACAGACTGCACAAGCCAGTAGTTTTTTTAAAGTCAAGAATGGGTGTTAAATTTTTTGAAATGCTTTTTCTGTACTAATTGATAAGACCAGGCAAATTTTTTTATTAGCCTTTTTATACAGTGGATTACATTGATTGTTTTTCATATATTGAACTAGGTTTACATTCCTTGATTAAAGCCCATTCATGGTATAGAATTCTTTGATATCATGCTGAATTCCATTTACTAATATTTTGTTAAGAATTGTTTATATTTATATTCAGGAGGGGTATTTGGTCTGTCTTTGTACTGTCTTTGGTTTTGGAACCAAGGTAATATTAATTTCATAAAACAATGGGATATAATCTCTCTTCTTATATTTTTTTGGAAGGGATTATGTAGAATTGGTACTGATTCTTCCTCAAACATTAGATCAGATTCTCCAGTAAAAATCTGGGTCTGTCTATCTATTTCTTGAGAGTTTTTAGATAACAAATTAAATTTCCTTTGAACTATAGAGCTATTCAAATTATCATTTCATATTGAATGATAATGGTGGTTTGTATTTGTATCCATTTCTTAAAAGTAGTCAAATTTGTATGTGTAGAGTTGTTTGTAGTACTCTTTTATTATCCTTGAAATAATTTCAATTATTTTAAATTTCTTGAGATTTGTTTTATGAATACAGTATATGATCTGTGAGCATTTGAAAAAGCTATAGATTCTGCTGAAAATTAAAATGATTTGTATTTTATACATGCCCAAGTTGTTGGTTGATGGTGTTGAATTCTTCTATATCTTGTAATTTTTTGTCTAGTTATTTAGTCAATTGTTGAGAGAGGAGTGTTGAAGTCTCCAACTATAATTGCAGATTTGTCTGTTATTTCAATTCTATCAGTTATTGCTTCACATACTTTGCAGCTGTGCTATTTGATACATACACATTTAGGATTGCTGTGTCTTGGGGATCCCTGGGTGGCTCAGCAGTTTGGCACCTGCCTTTGGCCCAGGGCGTGATCCTGGAGTCCTGGGATCAAGTCCCACATCGGGCTCCCTGCATGGAGCCTGCTTCTCCCTCTGCTGTGTCTCTCCCTCTCTCCCTCTCTATGTCTATCATGAATAAATAAATAAAATATTAAAAAAAAGAATTGCTGTGTCTTCTTAGTAGATTGGTCCTTTTGTCATTATGTAATCTCACTCCTTGTTTCTAGTGATTTTCTTTATTTTGAAGTCACTTTGTTTAATATAAGCACTCCTTTGATTGCTTTCCTTTAATATTTGCATGATATGCCTTTTTCTATCCTTTTACTTTCAAACTTCTTATATCATTATATTCCAAGTAAGTTTCTTGTAGACAGACTATGGCTAGGTCATGTTTTGTAATCCAATTTGTCGATTTCTGGCTTTTAATTTATATATTTATATTTAATGTAATTATTGATTATATTACACTTATATTTATGTCCACTTGTATTTAATGTAATTATTGATATATTAGAATATAAGTTTGCCATTTTGTTTTTTGTTTTCTGTTCTTACTGTTTTTCATTTCTGTTTTCTTTTTCTTGCCTCCTTGTGTGTTACTGGAACGTATTTTAAAATTCCATTTTGATTTATCTCTATATTTTGTTTAAATGTATGTTTTAAAATAACACTTTTATTGCTTGCCTTAGGTATTGCATTATATATATGTAACTAATTGCAGTCTACTTATATTGTCATGTTACCAGTTTGAGTGAAGTGTGGAAATATTCCCTCCTTTTATCCTCCCCTATTTGTAACAATCTTATATGTCTTCTCTATGTATATTTAGAACCATATTAGACAATGTTATAGTTTCTGCTTCAATCTTCAAACATCATTTAGAAAGCCTATTACAGGAGATAATGGTAGGAAATGTAGGAATGTAGGAAAAAATGTAAGAAAATAATGAAGGAAAGCCTATTGTTTTCTATTTAGAGACCTTTCTTTAATCATTCTTTTTGGACAGGTCTCCTGGTAAGACCTCAGTTTTCCTTTATGTAAGAGTTTTTTGATCTCCACATCATTCCTGAAAGATATTTTCACTGGAATCCAGTGAGTCTATTGGATTCGGATTCTTAGTTGATAGTTTTTTTGTTCAGAACTGAAAAGTACTGTGCCTCTTCTTTCTGGTCTCCATGGTTTATGATATGAAATCCGCTGTCACTGTAATTTTCCTACAGGTAAGTTGTCGTTATTCTCTGGCTGCTTTCAAGGTTTCCAATCTATTAATTCATTTATTCTGAAATTTCTAGTGTTCTTTCAGTTCATGGTTTCTCCCCTATGCTTCATCTTGCTTTTGACCTCATCTGCTGAGATTTTTATCCCAGTTATTATATTTTTCAGTTCTCGGATTCCCACCTGGTTCTTTACATGTTCTGATTGTCACTTTTTTTTTTTTTTGCCTTAAGTATGTTTATAATTCCTTGTTGAAGCATTTAATTGTGGCTGCTTAAAAATCCTTGTCATATCATTCCAACATCTTTGTCATTTTGGTGTTGGCATTTATTGTCCTTTTCTTTTCAGTTTGAGCACTTCCTATTTCTTTGTGTACCAAGTTACTTTTTAAATGTTAATTTAATTTTAATTTTTTTTTAAGGATTCATCGGTGGCTATGCCTTTATTAGAAACTCCCAGAATGCTCTCCATACCCATGTAGGAGAAGACAGCTGTAGGTATGTTAGAACTGCCCAGCCTTGGTCCCCAAAGAGCTATTTACAGTGTACCCAGTTACCCATCCATTTCCTAATACAGTTGACTCTTGAACAATGCAGGATTTAGGGACTTCGGCCCCCTGGACAGTCAAAAAAAAGTTTCACTCCCTCCAAAACTTAATAGCTTACTGTTGACCAGAAACTTTACCTAGAATATAAACAGTCCACACATTTTGTATGTTACAAATTATATACTGTATTACAATAACGTGAGCTAGAGAAAATGTTAAGATAAAGAAAAATATTTACAGTACTGTATCAAAAAAAATCTACTGTATTGAAAACTGCATGTAAGTGGACCCTCGAAGTTTAAACCTGTGTTGTTCTAGAGTCAACTGTACTCCCAAGTACAAACAAGGATGCATGGAACGCACTGGTTTTATGGATTATCCCTGGTCAGGATCCTCCTTTACTTTCCCTTCCAAAAGTTTAATATCAAAATTCACAATTTTGTACCTGATGCTTTTCAAGGTACTGCTGCTGAGCCAGGATCTGATGAAAATAAAGCACCAAATTTCAGTTTTATATAACCATGTCCCCAAACTACAGCCTTTTCTTTCATCTGCAGTTGAGGGTATGCCCATCAGAGTCACTGCCTGAACCAACATTCTGTGGTGATGGCTAGTGCTCCCACCAGGCTCACGCTTGGGATCAATGCGGTAGAAAAGCACCCTGTGTAGTTGAGAATATCCTATCACCACATGTGGTCCAACTCTTGTCTCTCCAAATACATGGTGAAGAAAAGTCAAAATATGGTAGTGAAAGCTAATTATCAACAAAAAGTGCTAATCGCCCCATTATTACACTCATTAATTCACTGTAATAACTAATTTTCCACCTGAATCTAAGGTAAAAGTCCATCTTCTCTAATGTACTGCACATTTTTCCTGTAGCTATTCAAATGCATTACTTGTTTTTACATTATTTTAGATGGTTTCAGAGTTGTTTTTTTTTGTTTTTAAATTTTTTATTTATTTATGATAGTCACACAGAGAGAGAGAGAGGCAGAGATACAGGCAGAGGGAGAAGCAGGCTCCATGCACCGGGAGCCCGACGTGGGATTCGATTCCGGGTCTCCAGGATCACACCCTGGGCCAAAGGCAGGCGCTAAACCGCTGCGCCACCCAGGGATCCCGGTTTCAGAGTTTTTATGGGGAAAATAATTTTCACAAACTAAACATGAACCATGTAGAGAAACTAGCCACAAGGACAGAAATGTTTTAGAACTTTGACAACTATTGGCCTGTTAGACAAGATATTTCTTTGACTAAACTTCATAAATCTGAATTCAGAGCATTTTCAAGATCTTGTTCACTTTAGGATTCTATGATTAGTCACAACTGTAGTAAGGAACATCTGCTGAATGATTATGTTCTTAGTGTTCTTTATATATTTTCTCATTTGCAACACAATAATCCTTAAGTTGGATATTTTCACTCCATACTTAAAGATGTGGAAATGGGCTGTAATCACTCTGGACCAGGATTTGGATCTAGTATCTGTGCTCACGTCACCACATGACTGTGCCACTGCTCCCCCATCCCATCCCACTCTAGACCTACTCAAGGTATATATCATGAGATAAGGAGCTTGTAACAGGATGTAAATTAACATATTGCTTCTTTCACAGAGAAACTCTTATTTCCAAAACAGTATCAGCTTGAGTTAACAATGTGTGTATGGCACAGTTGATTTACATCTTAGGAACATGTTTATGATACAATCACATGGAAAACGTGCAATTTTTATGTGATATAGTCCCAATAATAAAAAAAAGTATATACATACAGAAAAAAACATTTCCTGGATTGGCAGCTGGCCTATTCTAGAGCATCCTCTAAAAGCAGAATTGTCAGGCAAGCAGAGCTCACCAGAGATGGTCTGCTGTACCATTGAGAGTACAATGTAGAACATCACATTGGAGCGAGGGTTGTGCTGAACGCTGTTCATAGCTGCAGTGGCGCCTCCAAGCCTATCTTCACATGCAGCAATGACCACAGGAATCTCCTCTTCTCTCCCATCTACAGCTTGTCGGGGAACATTTGGGACAATAGGCTGAAACCCCACAATTCCTGAATCTGAAACCTCATTCCTTAGCAAACTGCTCAGGCCCAGGAAGTTATGGTGAAAAACCAGTCAGAAGAGAGCAACAGCCAGGACCAGGATGATGATGTTTACTTTACAGAATGACACCTTTTTCTTCTGTCTTGTATAAATACTAGTTTTTAGCCCTGCAGCTAGAGGAAGAGGACCCAAGTTATTTTTAATTGAAACCTGGGGATATTCATATTACGTATGAAAGTCTGGGTCTTATTTGGATCATATTTTTAAAACTGATTTAATCTGGCACTTCTCTGACAGAGATGTGTGTGGGGGGCACCACCACCCTATTACTGTCAGGTGGAGATAGAATTCTGGGTTTCCCACTTAGCCTCTGCTGACACCTGGGTGAGGGTGGGGATTCCTTATTACTGATGGGTGGAGATGGGAGTGTCATTTCCTCACGTGGTCTCCATTGATACTGTGATAGGGACAGTCTCTCACTCTCTTTTTAAAGATTTACTCATTTATTTTAGAGAATGAGAAAGCATGTGCAGGGAGGAAGGGCAGAGGAAGAGGGCTAGAGATCTCAAGCAGATTCCCCATTGAGCATGGAGCCTGACATGGGGCTCCACTCCAAAACCCTGAGACCATGACCTGAACGGAAATCAAGAGTGGGAAGCTCAACCAACTGAGCTACCCAAGTGCCCTGGGGCAGTCTCCTTATTGCTGAGTGGAGGTCAAAGTCCTGATTCTCTATTAGGTCTCCTTTGACACCATCCCATCTGGGAAGGAGAGTGGGCACCTCATTATTGCTGGGTGGAGGTAGAAGTCCAGTTGCCCTGTGGTGTCCACTGATACCACGAGGGGTTGGGATGCTTGTTACTGGCCAGTGGGGATAAAATTCCTGACTCCCTACTTGTCCTTCTGTCAAACCAGCCCCCTTTTGTTTGGAGCTCCTCATTAGAGCCTCATGAGGGTGGGAGTCTAGGCTCCCTATTTGACTTTTGCTGGTATGAATGAGAGTGAAGTCACAGACTTTTCTATGGTGTTTGTCTGGAGTTAAGAATAGCTACTACCTGAAAGTTTCTGCCTTGTTTGGCTGCTCCTTTCTTGGTTCTTGGCAAACTTATTTTGGTCAGGGCCCATTGGTGTTTCTGGGTTGCTGGTCTTTTCAGCAACATGTTTGAGTATATGATGCAAAAAGAAAGCCCAGGGTATTTACCACTGTGTTCTTTGGGCCCCAGTCTCCCTAGTTGATCTGAGGTTGCCTCATTATCTCTACATTTCAATCTTCTTATATTTGATTTATGAGTAATATCCAGGGATTTTTGTTTGTATTTAGCAGGAGAACTAGGGAAAAGTTCACCTATTACTAATCGTTTTAAAATATTTTGTGTACTCTCAAACTTAATCTCTCCGAGAAGCATCTCAAGTCAACACCTCTATATCATGCTTGGTTCCTCACTTTTCCTCATTTTCTATCGGTGAGTTCCCTTGGCTCTGTCTCTGAAATATATTCAGATCCTCTCCTCTCCATCTTTACTTTCATCAGCCAAGGTCAAGTCAGGATCTCCTTCTTAGACTACTACATGTAAGAGTAACAGGTCTCACTGCTTCTGTTTTTGCCCCTACAATCCATTTCTACACAATTATTATAGTAAACTTTAAAAAACAAATCACTTCATGTCACTACCCTGATTAAGAACCTCTAAATGTTTTTTTTAAAATTTCATTTTGAATAAAATGTGAATTCTGTATCCTAGTCTGTTAAGTGTCCAAATGATCTACCCCTTGCTTACCTCTCTAACTGTATCCCTTCTATCCCTCCATTAAGTCAAAATGATCCCATCATACCTCATTTTTCCTCCTCAATATTTCTATCTTGTACCTGCCTCCTGAGGTACCTTTGCACTTGCTGTTGCACAACCCAGAGTTCTCTTCTCCTAGATCTTCATAGGGTTCCTTTGCTCATGTGGATTCCAGCTAAAACCTCACTTTCTCTGAGAAGCTTTCCCTTCCACCTCTCTTACCTAAGTAGCTTTCTGTATCAACACCTTGTTTAATTTTCTTCAAAACATTTATTCCTCCTACTATTTTCTTGTATATTTGTTTACTAGTCATTAGTTGTTTTCTCCCTATGAGATATAAACTCCATGAGATCAGGGTTATTGCCTGTTTTGTTTACTGAAATGCACTGGAGACAGTGTCTAAATAACTTTTACCGATTGGATGAATTTAATCAACTCCTAGCGAACTAATTATGTATAGCGGTCCACGTTGGGCATAAGATAATTGTTCACATCTGACATACAGAATCTGAACAGTGACCTTTTGTTATAGTTATCTTGGTCACCTTTTATAAAGGAGGAAACTGAGGCCTGGGGCGATTCAGTACTTTCCCCAAACTTAATGGATTCAATTCTATCATCATTTACTGAGGGCCCACTATATGCCAGGCACAGTATATGATCCCAGGAACACAAACATGAGTAAAGCAGGGCTCATGCCCTCTGATTTCTCACAGTCTGGTATGGGGGACAGAGCACAAACCACTCACTGTACTACAACGTGATGTGTGAATAAACTGCGGTAAAGCCTTATTCTCAAGGTAGGAACAAAACACTAAGAGATAAAGAATTGTGTGTCTAATTTTGCTGGATGGTTGGATGAAGATTTTGAAAAGCTTTACAGAGAATATGGTATTTGAACTAGTCCTTCAAAGATGAATAGGATTTTGCCAGCTGCAGAAGGGGCGATAAGAGCTTTCCAGACAGAAAGAGGGAGAGATGTGAAAGCAGAGAGGCTAGTTCGCTGTTTGAGAGCAGGCTGAGCTTTCACAACATTTATTCAAGTCAGCAGTAAAGTGAATCTGGCCCAAGAACTGCGTGAAGAGACTTTCGTTCTTTTCTGAGTTAATGAATTTTTGATCTATCTCGAAGAGTCAATAAAAGTTTGCTTTGTCTAAGATTTCGCTTCCAAAGTTGTATGTGGTTTCTTTCCTCAGTCAGCCTCTTCTATTTGAATGAAGGTGCTGCACCTTGAACTGTAGCTGCACCATGTGGAAGTGGGCACAAGATCATGGTAAAATCCCAAAGGGGTGGGAAATATCAGTGAGGGTGACAGACCATGAGAGACTCCTAAATCTGGGAAACGAACAAGAGGTGGTGGAAGGGGAGGTGGGTGGGGGGATGGGGTGACTGGGTGATGGGCACTTGATGGGAGGAGCACTGGGTGTTATGCTGTATGTTGGCAAATTGAACTCCAATTAAAAAAAAAAAAGATCATGGTAAACTCACAAATATCCTGGTTTGCTTTTTCTGTAGGCTTTTTGTGGCGTGATGTATCATAGTAGGGAAGGCTCTCTTACCTTCAGCCAGCATGACCGTGTAGCATGCAATTCCTGAGCTAGGAATTCTGGGCTGTGGCTTCAATCTTGCCAGTTGGAAAGAGGGGCCTGGGTGGCTCAGTTGAGTGTCTGCCTTCAGCTCAGATTATGATCCTGGGGTCCTGAGATTGAGCCCTGGATCGGGGTCCCTGCTCAGTGAGGACTCTGCTTCTCCCTCTCCCTCTGCCTCTCCTCCCTGCTTATGCTCTCTCTCTCTCTAATAAATGACTAAAATCTTTAAAAAATATATTACTGGGAAGAGAAACATATACAATTGTTACTGAATATTAACATCTTCGTGAGAACAAATTGTGAGCATCTTCCTTCTGTTCTGGCCAGTGTCCTTAGGGAACCAAGGGAATGGGCATTGGGTTGTAGCGGAAGGGCAAGAGGGAGAAGGATGAATGCCAAATTATGCCAAAGATATACAGAGCTGGGTGTTCTGGTGCTTTTGGAATTTTAATTTTCTCAACACTGTTCTTTTAATTTTACAGATTGGATCACTGAGGCACATAGACGTTGAATAGCTGGACTAAGATCACACTGCTGACAGTAGTAAAACTGGAATTCAAAACTAGATCTGCTTCCAAAGCTGCACTGCCTCTCTGCACCCACCTTTTGTAGTGTACAGCATATGGTCACATGGGGGTAGCGGTGATGGTGTGCGTGGTAGGAAGAAAAATGGCAAGGAAGTAGAGCATGGAGGCCAGAATTCACTCAGGTCACAGTCACACTTCGGGCTGACCCTGAGGATGGTGCTGTCCCTCTAGTCAAGAGTTGTCTCTTTGACCTTATTTATGTGCTGTCTATTAGAGCAGTGGAAGGAGTAGAAGCATTATCTGGACAGGCTGATAAGATTCTTGGCAAAATAAAATGTACCTGATAACCCTTTAAGGTGGCCTGTGGGCTTGCTTCCTCCAGTGAATCTGTGGCTTGGAGATAATCAGAAAACCTTTTTCATCAGATGTCGTGTCACAGATGAGAAAAGCAGTATGAGGGAAGGCAACACGTGAGTCCGGCAAACGGTGTTAGGTACAGGCTGGCTTAAACCCATGGTCTCTCATCCTTTGTGAGGCTGGTGTGATTCTCTGCCAAGTTCCCTTCTGCTCATCCCTTGACTGTTCGGGATCTGTCACCCGGAAATGAGGACCACAGTCCACAGGAAATTGGCCTCCTCCTGTATGTTACACACATGTATCCTCCAGAGATTAAAGGAGATTGTACGTGCAGCCAAACAAAGAAGCTATTGTGTAGTTTATGAGGAGGGGCAGCGCGCCCACACACACACACACACACACACACACACGTGTGCACCCCCCCCCCCCCCAGCAGCAGCATGCCCATCTCCTACTGCTTGTGTTGCATGCACGCCCGTGGGCTCTGGTGTGCCCTCTGCAGCGCCTCTAGGGAGTCCAGCCGCCAGCCAGGTGCTCCCAGTGTGCCACGAGCTGGGAGGTAGGACTCTGCATCGCGGGTCAGTGTCAGGTACAGTCCACTCCAGGATAGACCATTGTGTAACTTCTTCCTTTGAACTGGAAGCTGGGTGATGTTCGCCCTTTCCCTCCCCCAAGCAACAAGCATTTTGTTCAGTGACCATGACACGTACCTTGAACACATCAGGGCCGTAGATTCAGTGGTCAAGGAGATGGTGTTGGCTCCTGACACTGAACATAAATTCTCACGCTCAGCATCAGAATCTCCATATTCATTTCACACCAGCCACGTGAGCCTCAGTTCTGTTTCTCAAACATGCCTTGGGCCCTGGCCTGGGGCTCTCTTCCCTCCTCACCTTGCAGGCCACAGCTCAGGGGTTACCTCCTAAGAGAGGTCTTCCCTAATCGTTCAGACTGAAGTGAACAAACTCCCTCCCTGCCACCCCCAGGCTCTAGTCATTCTCTAGCCAGTATATCCACTTCTTTGGTTACAGTCTCAGTATTTATCACCACCCGATTGACCCTTATTATTTACCAGTTATTTGTTTCTTCTCTATTTTCTAACTCTAGAATGTTAACTACTTGCAAACAGGGACCTTGCCTGTTTACTGTACTCTTAGTCCTTAGAATATCTTAGACTTGTCTGGAGTAGTTGTTCAATAAGTATTAGTGAATGAATGAATGGCATGTTTCTGCATTTGTGCTTGTAGTCTAGAGAGGCGGTATTGCATCAGAATGTAGACCTGAGAGTCAGAAAAGCTAGCAGTTTGAATCCCAGCTGTGGGGTTGATGACCCAAGGTCTCCGAAGTTCAGATTCTTCGTCTGTGAAGAGGAGATAATAATAGCATGTACTTCAGAGCTGATGTGAGGATTAAATAAAAATAACTCATCTAAAGTGCTTGGCATTGGGTTTGCGACTTAGTGGCAACAAGGGCTGTGTTTTATTATTACTGGGAGTGACTCTAATGAGAATGCAATAAAATGTTAGGGATGAGGGGGAGGGGGAGGGCAGGCAGCCTCAATGACAGCTCAGGTGAGACCTATTTCAGAAGGTTTCATTAACGAACCATGTCCAGGCGATTATGCCCATGACCCAAATCAACAGACCAAGTTGAAGGAGAGGCATTAGTGAGGGTCCTCACTGGCATCATGGTACCAGAAGGGCGTTACCCAAGTTCTCCGTGCACCCAGGAGCTCTTGTCTAACTTCCCTGCAGCCCAAGAATCAGGTTCCTCCTTATAGGGGAGGCGACAGCCCTCTAGCAGCAAGCACACTGTGGTTAACGATGCCAGTGAGTGACTTTAATAATCTGAGGTGGTTGAGATCACTTTCACTCACTTAGAGCCTGGGTCATGTATTGGAAGAAACATACTAGCCCTTTATCTACTGTCGGTTCAGATTTCATGCTTCCTTCTGCGTGTGCTATCTAAATTAAATCTCCAGTCCACTAGGGAGCCCTCTGGCTTTTTAGCTCCTATTTTTGGAATAGTAGTTAAGACTTGGATCTCCAGAAAAGGAGGCTCTAGGGCTCCTGCTGTGGTCTGGGCTCCCCCAGGCTCTGTGGGTCTGAGGGTTAGTGTTTCTCTTTTTCCTGCCACTGGGATATTGTTCAGCCAGTGGCACCAGTGATAATGTTGAAGCTAAGCCCTCGCCCACCAGCAATTCCAGGACCTCCCTCCGCAGGCTGTGAAGCCAGAGTTCCAAGGACAGCGTTGAAGTTCTGCCTTTCATGCTTGTCTGGTTCTTTTTTTGCATGAGTAGATAGACTCTCAACAAAGACTGACATGTAATAAGTAGCAGCTAGAGATTTACAGGGGGAAGAAATGAGTGTGGGAGCTCAGATTTACGTACAGGATTGAGAATATTGCTGAGGGCCAGCTGTTAACAGGGCTGGGACCTGTTGCTATTTTCCGCAACACCTGTGGGTAGAGCTGCGGGTGGGGAGGATGCTCCTGTGGGCCAGGTATGTGGGGGTCTCTCTTACAGAGCTGAAGGGACTTGCCAGATGGGGACATGTGGTGGGACCACGGGATGTGACTTGGTTTTTCCTTGGAGCACTCATTCTAGGATGGCCACTGCCACCCCTGGGCCTGGCTCCCAGGGTGGAGGGATGAAGCTTGAAAACTTGAACCCATGAACAGATGCAAACCTCTTTCCTTGGTTCCCCTCAGCAGAGCTTGGACAAATTGGCATTTTCAAGAGGACTTTGCCAAACTCTAAGAGCAAATATCGAATATAAATGAAGCAGATATTAGAGGTATAAAGAGTTCAGCTCACACAGTCCAGGTCTCATGACACCTGGGTAGCCTGCAACATTCTGCTGGGCCCTCCCAAGTCCCTTAGTCCCAGCTCTGAGACTGCCTCCATGTGGAAGGCACCTTCTTTCTTCCCCAAGGCCTCATTCTGGTTTCCCAGACGTCAGCACCAGGTTTCCTTGACACTTTCAGTTCTTCAAGGACAAGGCCAAGGGAAAATGCAAGTGTTGCCTTTCTTGTAGGGACCTTTCCCCTGAGTTTTAGATTCTGATCTAAAGATGGGTGTTTCTCCAGCCACCTGAGAAGATGATGCATTTCAGGGGAGACCTTTTCTCTGCTTAGAAAAAGCAGTTTGTTCTTAACATGTCCAGGGGGGAAATGATCAATGCAAGCATTTGTTCAAGAACTACCCACGTACAGCTTCGTGGAGGAAGTCTCTGGTCAATGGTGCTTGACTGGGGGCAAATCTGAAGAGTGAAGGCCTGGAAGGACACAGTTGGGCAAACTGTCCCTCTTCCTCAATGCCTTCCTCAGAGTGTGTCTGTTCTGGTGTCATTCATCACAGCCACCCTTTTAGTGCATTTCTGGATTGTCACTAATTATGCCTAGGAGTTTCCATAGGCTTCTCAGCAGGTGGGTTGTCCACATTGTATGGAGTATCGCCTTTCACTAGGCAGGAAGAACCTTGTCTGGGGGTGCGGTGGGGGTGGTGGAAGCTATTTCCTCAGCTGTGAGATGAAGGGTGTGCTGGATGGGTGGGATGGTCTTAAAGGTGCCTGTTATATCTCAGGCTTGAGCCTTTCTTTTCCAGTCTTTTCTACCAAACCTTACTTTCTCACTTTTTCTTGATCCAGGATTGGTGAGACATTCATTTTTATGGCATAACGAGTGTTACCACTATGAGGTAGTATAATTCCAAAGCAAAGCAACTTGCATGTGTTTAACAACTGTGTGTGCCAGCGTGTGTGTGATTCCCGTCCCCCATGTTTTGAAATAGCAAAGTGTTCTTCTCAGAAGCTTTAAAGGGACACCGAGTGATGCGGTTGGAGGGAGAGTTGGTTGACGTGGACTGCGACTGGTTGGTCCAGGCTGGCGTAGCTGTGGGTGGTGGGATATGCACCCCAGAGTTATGTTTGACAAGTTTGGGGAGGCAGCAGGGGGGCAGGGTAAGGTGGTAGTGGGATCGCGAGGGGCCGTGTCCAGTTGTGGAAGCTAGAGTTGAAAACAAAAGGGGGCAGGTTGTGAACATGCTCAAGCACCACACCCAGGAGCCTGGACTGTGTTCTGGAGACAAAGGGGAACCTTTAGAGGAATTTGAGCTCTGAAGTAATCTGATGGCTCTGCCTTTAGGAAATTGGTCTGGCTGCAATGTGTAAGACGATTGTATTAATTTTAATTATGGAGCTGCAGCCAGCAGCGTATTGAACAAAGAAACCATAACATATAAATATTTTATTTGCAGAAGCGTAACTCTTATGTTGTAATGTACGGCGGGAGATTATTGTAAGATACTAAAGGATATTTTTCTCTCCTGGAATTCACTTCTCTTTCCCATTTAGGCAATGAGTTGGTCCTGAGCTCCATACCACAGGGAAGGGCATGTGGTAGAGATACAAAGGTGTGGGAATCTTCTCGAATGTGGTTTTCAAAAGTCTAAACCTCAAGCAACAGCGAGAAGTTTCTGAAGGATGGGTAAAAGTTTCTGGCCAGACACTGAAGGGGGGTGTGATTTCTCAAAGACCAGAAAAAGAAAACTCCCTGTGAGAGGGTGAGAGGTGATGGGAGCAGAGAGCCTGTGGCCTGCTCCCCGGGCAGAGCTCCGCAGGGTGGCCAGTCTCCTGGAGAGAGAGAGTTGCCAGAGCAACTCCCCAAAGGCCTGCACCTCCATGTCATTGCAGCATCAGGGCCATGGGACTTGAAGGGTTGCATAGGCGGCACCCTGTGTGAGCGGATGACATAGTCACCAGAGGGAGCCCTGGCCCACAGCAACCTGGTACTGGTGAGATTCCAGAGCTGTGGCTGAGCAGGAAGCCGCCACTTGCCCTCCTGTGTGGCTCCTTCACTCTCACACCACTTCGCACTCAGCGCTTCTGACACCAGGTGTGGACAGGTTTCCACACCGAGCAATTCTCTGATGTCAGCTGGGCGTCCTACGATTCAACTCAGTTCTGACACCTGCTACCTGGAGATAGTATCCTATCTCTCAGGTTAAGGGCTCAGTTGCACGAGACTGCCTACTGCAGATACGTCACAAGTAGAAGGTCTCCAGGTGACCCACAACTTCTGTCTGACTTGGCTACAAATCAAGAGGTTCCCATGACCTCCTCCTCCTTGGATTTGATTGTTTCCCAGAACAGCTCACAGAACTCAGGAAAGCACTTACTTACCTTTACCTGTTTATTGTTTATTTATAAATAAAGAACCCAGAGGAACAGCCAGGTGAAGAGGTATGTAGGCTGAGGTCTGAGAGGATCCTGAGCACAGAAACTTCTGTCTCAGTGCAGTCAGGGAGTATCACCCTCCTAGTATGTGATATGGATGTGTTCACCAACCCAGAAGCTCTCCTGATTTCATACTTTGGGGGCATAGGCATGCTCAATGATTAGCCCCATGTCCAGCCCCTCTCTCCTCTCTGGAGAATGGGAGGGAGTGGTGGTGGGGGAGGTAGGCTGCCAATTCCAAGCTTCTAATCACGGCTTGGTCTTGCTGGTGACCAGACTCACCCAGGAGCCATTCAGGAGCCCACCAAGAGTCACCTCATTAGAACAAAAAGACACTATGACTCAGAAAATTCAAGGAATTTAGGAACTCCATGTCAGGAACTGGGGTCAAAGACCAAACATTAGAACAAAAGTGCTTTTATCACTTCAGTGTCCACTTAGGAGCTCCGTGCCAAGAACAGGAACAGGAATCAATATATATTTTTTCTATTATCTCATAGTGCCACATCCCAGGGAGAGGGTCAGGAAGTAGTGCTTCCACTGTCCCAGGAGGGCGATTTTAAATAGAAACTAAGTTGAGTTGTAAAGAAAAAAAAAATTTTATTTCAGGGTGTGTGGATTGAGGTGCATACCTACCACAAAGTCCATGTCGCTATAGTGACAACTAGCAGTTGACATGGCTGTTTGAGTATCTGATGGTGGCAGTTTTCTATAATGATTTGCAAATCTGGGTAGGGATTTTAAACCCTTTTCCTCAGGGTGGTGGAAAGAGCCCTGGGCTTAGGTGAGAAGCCCTGTCTTACTGTCCAATAGTGCCTCGCATCAGTACCGTGACTTCGGGCTAAGGTTGCCATAGAAATTCAGGACATTCCGAAAAATGTGAATTTCAGATAATGAATCGTATTGGGGATGTGTTTTCACTAAAACATTATTTGTTATTATCCGAAATAAATTTAACTGGGGATCCTGTGTTTCTTCCCCTTATGTCTAGCAATCTTACTTTGGGCAAGCCATTTAAACTCTTGGAGCATCAATTTTCTCACCTGAAAGATAGACACAATACTACCCACTTTGGAGTGCTGTGCTTAGGATCAGATGGGGTCACTGCAGCGAGGGGAAAGTTTTTCTCCACCTTCTGAGGGTCCCTGGCTGGGTCCAAAAATTGAGCTAACAAAGATAGATTAGGAGGAGAAAATCATCCATATTTGTTTATTGTGAGTTTCATGTGACATGGGAGCCTTCCTAAGAAGTGAAGACCCAAAGAATCAGCTAGACCTGAGTATTTTTACGCCAGATTTGATGAGGAGTGAATAGTCATGGAGAGCCCTGATAGATGGAAGCATATGAAGTAAGTGTAGGAAGCTGGGGAAACCAGCAAGCCTTGTGTGCTAGGGTCCTTCTCCATGTCCCTTTGTCTGGAGAGATAAGGACACTCTTTTCCTTCACGTATAGGGAGGGCACATCTCACAGGAGGGTTTTATGATCTGTTTAGGGGAGAAAGATAGAGAGATCAAAGTGACCTTCTTGCTTCTTCTCTTTTCTCAAACCCCTTCAGCTTAAAATATTTGATATACCAAGGTGCCATATTTTAGGGTAGCGTATCCTGGACCCCCATCATTACAACAGCTAGAGTAATTTATAATCTATAGTCCTACAGACTCCTAGAATGGTTCTAAATGGTTAAGTCTGTACGAAGTAGGACAAATTTAGGTTTTAATTCTTCTACTTAATAGACGTGTGTTCTTGGATATCCATAATATGGAGTATTAGTGGTATCTACCTCAAGGTGTACTTACGAAGCATCAATGAGTTAATGAATGTCAAGTGCTTAGCTCTGAGCATGATACATTACAGATGCTCGATAAAGAATACTTAGTTACTACTGCAGATGTACAAATATGATGTAAAGTTCTCAAGGTAAATCATGAAGACTTAGGAAAGGAGTCACTGAAATGAGGACCCTATACGGAGTGCGCTCTCTGCGCTGAGCACTGATGGGCAATATCTTCTCCTTCCAGTTGGCAATCAGAAGGGGACAGAAATTGGCAAGCATAGCAGGGGAAGAAATTTCTATCTTTCCTTGAGTATGTTAAGACACAGAGAGAACACCTCTATGAGCATTTTTGAAGAGCTTAAAAAATTTTCCTGATTCTCGGTCCATTCAATAGACTCAGAAGGAATCAATAGCTGATGCCTACATTTTACCGCAGGCAAAAACATCCCTCATAAACAAACTGGGGTGCGCTGCAGCCTTAGATGTATCACTGGCCCCAGGCTGAAAGGCTGCCTGTTTATTAAACGAAACAGAGGCAACTTGGGTCACTGAGTTAGCAAATGGCGAGCTGGCCTTGCCCCGGTGCATCCGGATCCCTGAGCACAGACGGAGAAAAGGGAATTAATCAAACAGAGCTCATCGGGGGGGTTTCAAGGGAGGCTTGAATACCTTTTAATATAGGAAAACAGTAAGATGTAACCACATGGAAAGGCAGAAATAGGAGCTATAGGGTAGAGGCAACGGGATCAGTTTTAAACAGATCTTGAGCTTGTTTAAAAACTATGAGCATTTGTGTCGCTGCTTCTCCTCCTCCATCAGGGTTGGCTTTTCAGGGACCTCAGAGACTTCAGGAGAAGGGGACTGATCAGCAGGTGCCTAACGGTCAGAACCGGCAGCTGGCAGACAAACAGAAAACCACTTCCTCCCCAGCTCTTCCCTGACACCCGAGCCCACCCCGCCCACCGACACTGCCTGCAGGGCTCTTCAGTGGCTCTCCCTTCTCCCTATCTTTCTAGTGTCTTCTTACCAAGTTTTTCCATCCTGTAGCTCTCACAATCCCATCTCCACGTTGCTGCCTTGTGAGTCATTTTTACCATTGGGTAGCTGTTCACTCCTGAAATCATCATGCCTCTCCCTGAACTGAGGTGTGGGACCGAACAGTGGAATGAAGGATCTGTTTAGAGGGTGAAGAATACTTTTTACATCATTCAAGCTGCATAGTCTGAACTGACATATAAGATGCCCCTTGGGGGTGACTGCTTTTCTATTTTTTTTCCCAGCTGAAGTACCTGTCATTTCATTTCATATTTCTTTAGCTGCAATCAAGGCATGTTAGTGCAAATGCATGAGTCAAACATTTCTTTAAAGAACAACTGCTTGAAAACATTATAGCCTGTGGAAGTCAGATGTATTTTCTTATCTTATGATAAATATTTGCCAGTGTGGAAGCCTTGTTATGCAAACCCATCTGCATAGGCAATGGTAAACAATTTCTTGAAAGCATTGGTTGGGTTATGAAATAGTCTGACAGGTGGAAAAATAAATCATGCTTTCTGCTAAAAGTATATTTTCCCCCCTTTCTTACTTACGGTTCCTGTAGAGCAAAATCCAAGGGTCCTCTGGGAAGCCTCCTGCATTCATTAGTTTGGTTTCCTTGGTGATTCTCTTTAGATTACCTTGTCATTATCCCCAAGTCTCTTTTGGTTTGCTCTTTTCTCATTTTCTCTTTCTTTCTCCCAGAAAACTTCCACAGATAATCCATCATTAGTGAGCACGTATTGACTGTGTCCCTAGGCTCTATGGGGTCTGGAGTTTGAGGAGATGCAGATTAAACAGTGGGGGTGGCAGTCTGTGGTAGTGAGGTTGACCTGGTTGAGCAGGTGGATAGAACCAGATCAGTCACCCTTAACCCCTCCACTTCCATGCTCTACCCTCCCATCTCCTCCCACTACACCCAGTACTTTAGACAAAGGCACTAGAAAGAGCACAGATTTTGGAGTCACCCAGACCTGTTTTTACATCCTGCCACCTTGTAAGCCATGTGGCCTGGTAAGGCACTTGGTACCCCAGGTCAGCGTTTCTTTAGCTGAAACATGAGTAGGGTACCATATGCCCCGCTTTCCCCAGGGCCAATCTTGGTTTATGCCTTGTTCCCGGGCACACATATGCATAGCATCTCTTTTCAGTGTCTCTGTTGTCCCAAATAGATTATATGAAGATCCTACAAAAGGGGGATGACTCTTAAATCCTGTTGTGATGAGGGTGGCATTTCAAGTGTCTACTATAGCGTGTGGTACATAGATCCTTGAGATGGTACCTATTATTATTATTAATAATAATAATGATTTTAATGATGGCCCCACCCTATCTAAGTGGTTTACTCGATGTGGTGAGTCCATACGTGAACGTGGAATAGAAAAGACCATTTTGTTGTACACTCCGGAACCTATTTAGATTTTACGCTTTGCATTAGAAATAGAATTAACTCCCACCTTGGTTTTTTAGGACCCCCATTAAATGTAAGACTCACAAGAATGAATTCACCAAAGTCAGAAGCAGTAATGATGAGCTTGGGTTGGAAAGGAGAAGAGAGATTAGGCACATTTTATTTCATTTTTAATAGGAAAAAAGTGCTATTTATAAAACAAATAAAGCATTCCAGGGAAGGGTGGAATTAATTACAGGCATAGATTGCTTTTTCAAAATTAATTCTCCTCAATGAGCTCTTTGGGTAGAGGTGAGAGCTGAACATCCTGGTAACAAAGTCACGGTCGAGAAGACGGGTGAGGTGTATTAGCAGAGGGGAGGGAGTCCAGCTGATACTCAAGACAAAACATATGAGAAATTTTCTATAGTGGAAATGGCGAAGAATTTATGGGAAAAAGTTTGTCAGGGACAAAATTAAGAGTTGGCCCAGTTTGTTTTTTTTTCCTGGAGTCATGAACCAGCGGCCACATGTATGAACCTCACACAAGTGCCAGGCCCCAGACTAGACCCTGGTACTGTGGGGATGTGGCACAAGGTGTGCAGACTACAGAGATGGAGACAGACACCGGGCAATGGCAGGACTGTGTACTGTGGTAGTGGCATGCTGTGAAGGTTAGGATGGGCTAGTTGTTGTAACAAACAGGCCCATGACTCAGCTCGGTAGACATTTATTTCTCTCTTGTATTATAGACTCATGCAGGTGTTTGGAAGGCAGTCGTCACATGGCTCCAACAATCTCCATGGCCTTGGAGTTCTCTGATGGATCCTCAGCAGCTAGCCAACAGATGGAGGGAAGAGAAAACTGCACAGGAAGGTTTTCTGGGCTAGGTTTGAAAGTGGTGCCCACAAGCCATTTGTCAGAGCTTAGTCACATTGTTTCTGCATAATGCCATGGCTGGGCAGCCACTTTCTGGCCACCATTCTACACAATGGAAGGGGAGTATTAGTCCTTTGGTGAACAGTCAACTGTTTCTGGGACTTAAACACAGAGGAGGACTGTAATGGGAGCCCAGATGAGAGAGAAACCTAACTGTGTGTGTGTGTGGTGGGGGAGGGAAGAGATATTATAGCAATGGATGGCTTCCCAGAAGAATTGATATTCAGACTGCATTTGAAAAAAAAAAATTAAGTCAGGATGGCAGTGAGAAAAGACTTGATTAAAATAGTAGAAACAGCACATGCAAGGGCACTGGGGTATTCCTTCATCTGTCTATCCAACAAACCTTTACAAAAGTGCCTTTAAGTTGCCAGGAATATTTTCAAATGCTGGGAATGCTACTACACATAGATAGACAAATTTTCCATGCTCACTACCCTGTATTCTAGTGAAGGGAGACAAACCGTAAACAAACGAGCAAAAAAAGTACAGAACTTGTTATACGGGGGAGAACGGCATGTTTTTAAGTAGGACTGGAGCTAGGTTGTATGTTGAAAGTGGTGATGCTGGAAGTGAGAAATGATGAGATTGGGGGAGAGAGAAAAGGCCAGCTAGGAAAGGGCCTTTCATGCGGGAAGGGGCATTAGGAAGAGGAGATGGGCTCAGCTTTGAATTATGGAAAGGTCTTTTGTTTTTTAAAATGTATTTATACAACATCATAGAAAAAAGCAAAAAAAAAAAAATAGAATCCCTACTTTGCATTCTTTTATTAGACAGCAGTGGGCACAATTTATTGACTTAATGTTATTTGATTTACACATTTAGGTTAGTTGGCTTCACTATTTCCATATCTTACATCCTCCATCTGTCTTGGTTTGGGTTGGCCCTTGAAGTTGCCTGACCAGGGAGCTAGCACAGGACAGCGCAGGGAAACTCCTCAGAGCCTTTGGTTGGCCCCCACCACTGTCTCTGAGCCAGGCCAGAGCCAGAACCACTCCCTTGAGGTGCTCCTTTCTTTTGAGCTCTTCACATTTCACTTTCTTTCATCCCTCAAATGCAATGGCTCAACCTTCTTCACGACCAAGCTGGAATTCTAGCTAACATCTTTGATTTTGAACTAAAATTAAAAAAAAAAAATCAAATAGTAATGGATAACTTAGAACTGATTTACTATTCTTTTTTTTTTTTTTAAGATTTCATTTATTTATTCATGAGAGACAGAGAGAGGGACAGAGACATAGGCAGAGGGAGAAGCAGGCTCCCTATGAGGAACCCGATGCAGGACTTGATCCCAGGACCCCAGGATCACGACCTGAGCCAAAGGCAGATGCTTAACCACTGAGCCACCCAGGCAGCCCTGATTTGCTATTCTAATAGAAGTGTACAGATATATTTGGGGACTAGGAAAGAAAAAGAGTATTGAAGTTAACAACTGCAATTATTATTATACAGAACAGCTTTCTTGAAGACCAGAGCTTCAGTCTTCATATGTTTTTAAATTAACTTACAAATGATGTGACTAAACGTGCCTATTCCCTGATTACAGCTTTGTGTGCTGCTGTGGCTCCTGGCAGTTTTAGCATGTGATTTTGTAGTAATGCTTTGTAATAGGAACATGGCTGTCTTTTGAAAGATATTTAAAATATTCCTCAGAATAAGTATGACCATCAACTGGGAAGGAGACTGTTAGAAAGAGAGTTTGGTTTCCTAAGGTATATCATTAGTACTAGTGGTTTTATGTTCAAGACCTTCCCCCCTTAGGTAGAAAAACGGAAGCACAATAATCAAGGCAGAACATTATGCTTGTCATCTTCCAGATTCAAATGATTGGGCTCTAACCTGAGCATAATGAAATTTCAAAGATGAAGTGAGTTGCCAGAAGTGCAATTGCTTAGAGCATGGAGGAAGGAAGGAAAAGCGTCAGAGAGGCATCCCATGATAACTCAACTTACTCCAAATGTTCTGGAAATGTGACAGATGCTGCTGCTAAGGTAGGGTTCAGGTTGTGGAGCATTCCCTCTGGGCAGCACCGGGAGGTGTCACTGTGAAAGGAGCTGGGCTCTTACACCTACCTACCCACTGGCAAAGGAAAGGAAGCAGGAAGTTTGGAGACTGACTTGTTTCCATAGTGAAGCCAGACAAATTCAGGCAGAGATCAGAAGCCTGAAATAAACAGTCCTTCAAAGCTCAAGGTGTCCAAGAAAGAAAACTCACTTCCTTTCTGTTGTTTTTACTGAGAAACTATGTGCTAGATATGAGTATGAATTGAAAACCAGTGTTATCGATTGCTTATTTATTTATTCAAACTCACACTTACTGAGTATCTTCCATGTGCTAGAAATGGGGCCTTGACCCTAAAGGTCTGAAGATGAATAAGATGAATAGTGTTTTACCTTCCAAGGCTCAAAAATCCAGCAGGAAGTGGATTAATCTATTTGTTTAAATTTGTCATTTAAACAAATAGATTTAATTTGGTAAGATAAGTGCTAATAGAGGTATACACAAAATGCCAAGGGAAACCATTCTAAGACGAGCTCAGTGAAGTCGGAAAAGTTTTCATAGATGATACGATATTTGAGTAGATTAAACTTATCTTCCTTTATCTATCTAAATTCAAATGAAAATCAATAAACATGAACAGATTTGCTATTCAGCACTTCTTAACTACCCAAACCACAAAGGACAAGAAAATAGTTTCTAAACCTGGCACCCATCAGATTCACCTGTGGGGCCGAACAAAATTTCTATGACCTTCAAACATAGGAAAAGACTCGTGACTAAACTCACAATAAAATAAATGCAAATTATTTGTTAGAATGGTAAAAAATAAAACCCATTCTGTTTGTGAGACTTGTGGGGGAAACAGATCCTTTCATGTGTTGGTGGTGGGAATGCAAACCGATTCTAAGCAGGAGAATTTGACAATACATTATAGAATAATAAATTAAAGAAGCATTTATTCTTTGGCTCAGCAATTTCACTTCTAAAAATGTATCCTAAACATATACCTGTGTAAGTACAAAATAACACGCATGTGTAAAATTATTCGTCGTGGCTTGCATTTTCTCTTTCTTTCTTTTTCTTCTTTTTTCTTTCTTTCTTTCTTTCTTTCTTTCTTTCTTTCTTTCTTTCTTTCTTTCTTTTTTTTCTCTCTCTCATACTCTTTCTATAATTTGAAAGTATTGGATAACTGAAATGAGCATTAGTAGAGGGTTGCAGGATGAATCCTAATACAGCTACTTAATGGAGCACTATGCAGCCATGAAAGGAATGAGGAAGATCTCCATGTACTGATGTGAAATGCTACCCAGAATACTTTGTTAATTGTAAAAAAAAAACAAATAAATAAATAAAAAATAAATAAATAAATAAAACACCAAATGAAGAACAGTGTGTGCTATACTACTTTTACTCAAGAAGAGAGGACATAAGAATTCATGTATTTTTTTCTTTATTTTGCTCCTCACAAACCACTGGAAGTTTAAAATCAGAACTAATAAAAATGGTAACCTATCTAAAACTTAAAATCATCTCACAAGTTAAAGAAAATTGCAAGTCTGGTGCAAATAACTTTTTTTCAGAATGATTTAGAGTAAATTGCTGAAATGGTGCTTCCTTCACACCCCAAAAATTTAGCGCGTGTTTCCCTGAAACATGCTACGCTCACCACATCAGGACAGTAACATGGAAACATGGTAAGTGTGGAATCCCTAGGCCCCATCCAAGTTTCAGTCTCTGAGTGTCCTTTAGAATAAGAGAGTCCTTGCTGAGAATCACATGCTACATTTAGTGTCAGGTCTCATAAAGTCTGGAGCAGTTCCTCAGTCTTTATTCTATGACCTTCTGAAGATTTTGAATATTGCCAACCCATTATGTTGAAGAATATCTCTTGATTTGGATTGTCCGATATTTCTCATGATTAGATTCAAGGCTGTGCATTTGGGGATAAACATAACAAAAATGATGTGTGTTCTCGTTTCATAATTTCAAGTTGTCTGTTACCGATGATGTCGACTTTGATCACTAGATCAAGATGGTCCACAACAGTTACTCTTTTTCTGTTTGTGATTATTTAGTAAGTAGTTCATGGGAAGGGACTTTGAAAGTGTGTAAATATCCTGTTCCTCAACAAACTTTGGATTAATTAATTCATATCATGGTTTCCTATATTACTCATAGATTATGGTTTGTTATTATCATTATTTGGAGGCCAAACTGTGCCAAATTTGACTAGTAGGAGACCCTACAAGATGGCTTATGTGTCTTTTTGAGATGGTTTCATTATTCTTGGAGTACTTCCATGCTTTCTGGCACAAGGTGTTCTAATGTTGGACTTTCCCTGCCCCAGCCCTGGAATCAGCCACTTCTCCAAGGATACCTGGTTCCTTTTACTGGAGAATGATGTTTAGAAACTAAGATTTATGTGATAGCTGTGCTTATTATTTTTGTGGTGTCTGCTTTAAGGCCATATTAGTGGACAGATGAAGCTATATATATATATATATTTGCATGTGCATAAATTTACATCTATCTTTATTTCTGTGTCTGTGAGTATATTTTGGAAATTGAGGTCACCTTAATAGCTTCAGTTTCTATTTAATATCACAGGTTTCATTCTCGTTTTCTTCCTTTCTATTATTTGTTACATCTCTCTCTGACACTAATTTGGCTTCCATTTTCCTTATTTGCCTAATCCACCTTTTTGTAATCAATCTCCCGCCTTCCATCTGCTTAAAGTAGAAGCTCTGTATTGTTAAATTTGAATTGGAAATCTCTGCATAAACATATGATTTAAAAATACACGCATGCATATTTCCTCCTACCTTTATCCATTGAAGGGCCTAGAAGCATTGACAATCCAGTGGCAGTGAGTAACCCCTAGCACCCAGATTTTGCTACCATTTAGCAAAATTACTCTTTAGAGAAATGGCTGATTCTGGGTCTGGGTGAGGGAATGAGCCTGGGATACCTTGCTGGGCTAAGAAAGAGCCAATATGAAGGGCAAAGATGGAAAAATTAGAGCTTCAAAAAGAGTCACTACAATGGGATGAAACATGCTCACTATACAAATCTGTAAGTGTCTAAAATGATACTCAGGAAAGAGAAAACCAAAGACAAAACAAACAAAACACAATACCATTTGCCACCTACTCTTTACTCTGAAAAGTGAGAATTCAAGCTGAATAATTATTTACTCTGCCTTTCCAGGAGGAGCAGTTGATCAGATAAATTTCTCTCTTGCTCTCTCTCTGTCTCACAAAGATCATCAGCTAATAAATACAGAATGAATGATAGAAATAGAAAAAAATCACCATTTTCTCAACCCCTAATGAAGGAATTGATTGAGGCCAAAATCATCAGAGGATGATAAAGCCATCAGGTGATATACTGATGGAGAATTGGATAGTATAGTGCAGCTGAAGTATTACTCTACAAATGATCTGAAGGTTTAAAAAGAAAATGGAAATTTACTAGTGGAGGGTGGAAACCAGCTCTGGCTTACCAATAATGGCTCAGTTAGATGTGATGTGCCTCACGATGTGTTGCAACGTCATATAGCATAAATAATGATATCTTGCTTAAAATATTTACCTGGATGTAATCCAGCCTCTAGATCCAAACTCTAGTTTACAGGGAATGCATGCGTGAGTGGAATAAGTTACACGACACTACAAAACCAGAAAGTCAGCCATTCCAAGGGACACCTGGCCTGGTCTCTCCAAGTTAATGTCATGCCAAAGAATGGGGAAGGGGAGCATTGTTTTAGGCTATAAATGACTTAAGAGATATATCAACTGTACATAATGTGGATTGGATCTTGGTAGGGCTAAAATGGGAGTAACATACATTTTTGGAGAAACTGGCAAAATTTGAATATAGATTAGGTATTAGATAATAATAAGGAATTAATATGATTTTTCAAAGCTGCATAATGGTATTGATTTTAACAAGGGAAATATTCGTATTTTAGTGATGTTCATATAATTTATTAAAGATACTTTAGTAAAAAATTTGAGGTAAATATGATAAAAATGTGAACAACAGTTAACCTAGATAATAGGCATATGGGTGTCATTATACTCTATTTTTCTACATGTTTGAAAATATCATAATAAAAAGTTAAAAGTAATTCTGACTCCCAGTCCCCAACCCAGATCTACTGAATGAGCCTAACCCTTAGTTGTCATCTTATTTTGTCAAGTATGCTATCTCAGTGAGGGAATGGATGAACAAATGTCTTTTTCAAAGTGTAATCTTCTTCCACAAATATTGACCAGGTCCCTCTTGAGGGTCAAGTACTTTTCTAGGTCCTAAAGATTCAGCAGTGAACAAACAGATACAAGGGATCTGAAATCCTTGGAACTTAGTATCTTGCCTTCTCCATAGTAGGACTTTTTAAAAACAAACAAACAAATTTTTTTTAAAGATTATATTTATTTATTCATGAGAGACACACACAGAGAGGCAGAGACACAGGCAGAGGGAGAAGCAGGCTCCCTGTGGGAAGCCCGACTCGATCTCAGGACTCCGGGATCATGACCTGAGCCGAAGACAGACTCTCAACCGCTGAGCCACCCAGGTGTCCCAAACAAACAAACTTCAAAAAATTGTTAAATATAATAAAAAACACAGAAAACAGATGGACAGTTTTATGACCTGTTGGACAGTACCACCCCTGCCCCACACAGGACCCAGAGCCTTCTCAGTGAGCCAGGACCCTTCCATGCCCCCCCCACAACCCCCAAGACACAACCCTCTTCCTCCCCAGAAGAGTAGGTTTTAGAAGGCTATGGCAAGTTCAGAACCCTGCCCTTAGTATTCTTCTGAGTATTACTCTACCCCTCAGAAGTAAAGTTTTACATTTTTCCTTTGGTTCAAAAGATTTTCATCTCAAAGTTTTACAAAACAGTACAATTCAGACATGCCTTATTAGACATGCGATTTTCACTTTATCATATCAAGGAGATGGAGCAGCTCTGGGGCAGACTCATTCCTGATTCACAGCTAATTCCGAGAACATAATGTCATAAAGGATCTTCAGATGCAAACGCATAATTCTATCGTGGTGGAGTGAAGAAATTAAAATGTTATTTAAAGTAACCTCAATGCCAGCTTCAGTGAATAAAGTTAGGGTCTCAAGAGACTGTCTGCAGAGTCATTATGTTGTAACACTGTTAAAAGGTGACCCGAGGCATTGCTCATTACCTGGGCTGCCTGAATCAAATGAGAAATAAGCTTCTCTCCCTAAAACACACACACACACACACACACACACACAAATTGAGAAATTTAATCTTCTCCCTGTTTTATTTGATTTTTTTTCTCTTCTAATTTAAGTCATTCAGTTCCAGACCGGAAATATTATAAAAATGGGCAACGTGTTCCCTGTCCAGCTGTTCTCAGAATGCCCAGATCTTGGCAACCACAACAAGGATCGAAAAGTAGAGATACGTGCATTTCGTCTGGAAGTTTCAAAGCTCTCATCCCAGGTAATTTTACATGCACAATGACACACCATCTTCACCAGGCTGTGGTGTGCGCTGAATACAATAACAAGCACGTAGTGTGGGGTGGGGGCGTACCCCAGGAGAGTTTGTGGGTGGCTGAGGTGGTGGGGAGGGTCCCAGACTGGGTGGGAACTGGGCTCCCCTTCCAGCAACTCCATCTCCTACCTGGATGGCCATGGGCCCACCTCTGTGTGGTGAAGCCTCAGCCCCCTCCTGGGTGAGTGGAAGCAGATTCCTCACAGGGATGCTGTGAGGATTCATGAGGACACCTGCCACCACCTGGGGGCTACTGTGGGCCACCGTGCTCCTCCCACCTGCTATCTCCTGTGTTCTCGACGTTCCTACCTGTCCCTCCATTACTCAAGAATGACTAGAAAATGGAGGAAGCCTAAGCATTTCTGAAAAGGGCGCGCTTTGCCCTTTCCACTCCCGGGCCCCCAGAGAGGAGGCTGCTCGACTGCATCCTGAGTCCTCAACCAACAGTTTTAATCTCTTCCCAATTACTTAATCTCTCTACACCTGAATTTCCTCACGTACGAAATGGAGATGAAGAGAGTATTTCCCCACTGGGCTGTAGTGAGGATTAAATGAGACGACGAGTTCTTGCTTTTATGAATGCTGTTCCAGGAACGTTCCACAGAGTCTGGAGCCTGAGGCCCAGCGGCCAAGTGGCGGCCTTCACTGTGCTTCGAGGACCCCCATCTCACCCCTCCTGGTCTGAAGGAGGGGGGCACGATTTGGAGGCAGCTGGGGTTACAGGATGACAAATGTCGCTTGCAGGACGCAATGGGAGCTCCCACAGCAAGGCCTGGAAAACATTAGTGAGAGATGGGGAAGACACAATCGCATTACCCTTCTCTTTCTATCCATCACTGCCTTTCTCTAGTCAATAAATGTCTCCCAGCTATTGCCTCTCGGCCTCTTCCTTGGGGTTTAGAGCTTGACACGTTAGATTTTAATGAGGAAGAATAGCCACATTTGGCTTTTTTATCTTCTCTCCTTGAGCAAAGCCTTATATTTGGTTGCTTTCTGGAAGAAAAATAAAAGTGTATCATGTTGTTAGTCTTGGACTGGACATTAAATAAAAACAATCAAATGGAAACAAAATGTCAGCAATCGGCTCTGAGGTCTCAGGGGCGAGCTTCCTGGCCACCGAGGCGCTGGGAAGTGTGGCTCCTTACAGAAGGAGCATGGGCTGTTGCTTTCCCAAAGTCTTGGAGGGCCTACCGTCGCGCAAAGCTGGTAGGCTCTATTCTCAAGCTGTGTACTGTCTGCATTTTATTTCTCTTCTTGGTGCTCATTTGAATGCAGATGTGTGCCCAAGGGCTGGGGGGACTCAGGCTGCTCTGAGGACCCTCATTTCCCCTGAGTATCTATCTTCTTTGCTCACCGGCCTGAAGTTTGTCGCTAGCCATCACCTCCAGAAGGCCACTGGTGAGGCGCTACATAGGAGGTGTTCCTTGCCAATGGCAAAATCCAGAAGAGAGCTTACATGTTCTACGAGGTTCTTTCTCACCTTAGAATTTTAAGCAGTACCTGCAATTTCATCTGAAGGGATGGCGATAATCATGTTACTGCTTACACTTGCATGAGCACTTCATTCCTTATAGAACTAGAAAATCTCAGTCTTCGTGACCCCCCTATGCAGTAGTAGGGTGGCAAGGAGATGTCATTCCGATCTTATAAATGAGAAATAGATAGGGGGCCTGAGCAGCTTACTTAGGAACACATGGTAGTCCAGCGTGCCTCAGCAAAATCATCAGACCAAGAGTGTAAAGTAGTTCTTAAATTCACCCTGGTATTCAGAGGCTTTGGAAGCAAAATCTTTGCTTGGATGGAAGGAAACTAGTATTTATGGAGTGCTTACACCAAGGGTGAGTGGTTTTACCTGTATTCTTTCCCAGTGGGTAGCCACCTCCCTGTGTTGTTATGTGTGAATTATTCCCACTTCACAGATGAGAGAACTGAGGTTCAGGAAGTTTATGTGACTTGCCTACTGGGAGGTGGAGATAGACTTGAACCTGTCTCCTCTTGCTCCAAAGCCCAGAACTGCCGGGATCGTGGAATACAATTCCTGACTAGACTTTCCTAGCGGGAGCCATCACAACAGACCTTCCCTCAAGCAAAGGTGGTCTTGGCCTGGTGTGGCTGTGCAACCCAGGCCTGACTGTCCAAGTAGCCACAAACCTTCTGTGATGCACCCTGCACACTGGAGAGTCATGGAAATCCTGCGTTAACGTCACTGTTGACAACATATTTATGCTCCAGGCCATGTTTCTTCACGCAGTAGTCAAATAATTTAAAAAGGCATTTAAGCAGGCCTATTTATTAGTTATGCTCCATCTGACTGATAAACACAATCTGTTGGACTGGCTCGGACTAAAAATTAATTTATTATTAAAACATTGCTGAAATATAACCAATTTCTTGGGTTTACATGAAATCTCATGGTGTTGATATATTATCCACTCTACTATCAAATGTTTAGTTAGGCTCAGAATGAATCATTTCATCTCTTTTCATAACTCTTGCTTTGTCATGAAGTTTGTTTGGTTTAACGGCTGGTTAGATAGCCCCACAGCAAACTCTTTTATAACTCCATATTTTTTTTTCCCTAAAAGAAGACAGAAGTTATAGATATGCATGGAGCAGGAGGCTGTAGGAAAAAGCAACTTGCAGCTCTTGGTAACTTTGGGCAAGCCATACTCGGGATCAGAGAACAGAGAAAGGTTGTCTTGTGAGCAAATGAGTTTGGTTGTTTACTGGAAAATCAGCAGTAGAGGTAAAAGTCCAATGGATTTTTAAAAAAATTCCCACTGAATCCTTTTTCTTCAAAGTCTTGAACTGTTTGATTCATGGAGGAAATCTATTTAGGTAGGTGCAGCTGAATCAGGTTTCTACTTGGACTCTTATATAAAGTTTCTTTTGTCTTCAGGAATTCTGAGCTTAGGAAGAAATGCAGAAGGAATTTGCGTCCATCCTCTTGATAAAGCCCCCAAAGTTGAAGTGACTTGTCTAAGGACACACAGCTGGTTGGGGCAAAGGCGGAGTAGAGGGGGTCTCCTGCCTCTGACTGGGCTGTTGTTCAGCTCCAAGTGGGATGAGCTGGCCTGTGTAAGAAACAGGAAATTCGTGTGGGTTGATGGGAAGTTGGTCACATGAGTGGTAACTCACAAGTAGGTGACTTGATGCGACTGATAATGTACATTTCTGTAATGCTACATAGCTGTAAAAGCTTCAAACAATATGAGTAAGTATAATGTATATAAACACGAAAGCCCACCTCTTCCCCGGCCCCTTCTGCTCTCACTTCCCAGAGCTCGCTACCAATAATAGCCTGGCCTAAGGCCATCTGGATTTTTATATGGACATTTAAAACTCTTATCTCTTTCCCAAAACACCCAAAATTTACTTTTAAAAATGAAAATTGTTTATATATACCTAATCTTCTGTTAATTGCGTTTTCATGGCAAATTTTTAGAAAAGTTATTATGTTCTATTTTATAGTCTATTTCAAGAAAATAGATCATGGGCTTCTTTCCCTATCTCCTTCCTTGTGTGGTATTCCAGTAAGTAGAACGGGATTTATTTAACCAGTTTCCTATTGATATAAACCTTGCTGTATTCTCTTGCCAATTTTGAAAAATTACGAATCGTGACCATGGCATATTCTATTAGCAGAGCACGACACCATCCAGCCTGCCTTTTCCCTCCCCTTGTAGTTGTACGAGTTCCTTCTACCTGCCTCTGACCCCCATTCAGTCTTTTTGCTATTTCCAGTGAGGCATTGAAGTTCCTACCAGTGTATGCTGGGCACAAGGCAACACACAGCTCTAAAATTCAACATAATCTGTGCTCCTGTAGTGATTCAGGGTTTTGCAGAGCTGTAGGCTCATTATCAAGAATATGAGCAGCCGTTATTCTGTAGAAGCCAGGCAGTGCTGGTTACGAGAAGCTCGGAATGAGAAATGTCAAAATCAGTCATGAGCAATTGTACAGCTGAAAAATGCGGCTACTAATTCTTTTCCTAGGAGGGTAAAGGAAGTTAGTGTCTGAACTTAAGAAACTTTAAAAATTCTACATATTATCCCCCATGTCATTGATAATTCAACACTTATCTAGTGTGGACTCTAGGGCAGGTTCTGGATTAGGCCCGAGGCTTTGATGCACCTCACACCTGGCTTCCACCCCGAGGTGCTCCGGATGCTGATGTTTAAAAAAGACAGTGTGTTCTTCGGTGGCTATTGGATGCTTTGGTAACATTAAAAAAAAGGGAAAGAAAAAAAGAAAGAAAGACAAGATGAACATGGAGAAAGCAGAAGAGAGGAGTAAAGAGAAGAGAGGAGAGCTCCCTTCCGAACCCTGTATGCCCGGAGCAGTGGTTTCCATATTTCAGTGGGTATCAGAAAGCCTAGGGTGCTTGTATTCAAGCACCAAATTATTAAGAAGGAGAGAAAGAAAGAAAGAAAGAAAGAAAGAAAGAAAGAAAGAAAGAAAGAAAGAAAAGAAGGAAGGGAGGAAGGGAAAGAAAAAACAGGAAGGAAGAAGACAAAAACTCAGCTCTCAGCAATCTCTCCTTTGCTTCCCCTCCCCACCTCTGTGTCCGCTCTCCCCCCTCCAAGGGTTTTCCGGCTGCCCACCCCACCCACAGCTCTCGGGGGTGGGGGTGAGGGGCCACATCTGCAGGAATTCCGGCCCTCTGCTTCTCCTCACCTGCTTGGTTTATGGACTTCCCATGTAATATTGTATTTTATCGCATCTCACTGCTAAAAAGCAGAGCAACCACACCGAATTTGAAAGCCATTGGCCCGGAAGATGCACTTAAGACTGCCACCTGTCCTCTGGCCCAGCCTCTCCTTTCCAGTTCACCTCCAGCTGCTCTGCAGTGGGACCCTCCTCTCTTTGGATCTTCTTTGGGTCTTCCTTGCCATCCACCAACACCCTGCCATCTTGCTTTTTTCCCTTGTGACAAGCACATTGAGCACCTGGGCCCTCAGCTCCAGGCCTCCTCAGATTCTATCTCCACCCATCCTGGGGAGCCAGTGAGGGCCGTCTGCTAGGTTCCTGCTGGAGCCTTCTTCCTGTGACATCCTTTGTGTGGGTGTTAAAGCCAAAGCGAGGCCCTGTGGCCTGAGGACTAGGGGTTTGGACTCTGAATTCTGAACACCTGGGTCACTCCTCACTGTCTATGGCCTTGATGGGCAAGCTCATGAGCTTGGTGAGCCTTCCATTCCTCACCTGTAATCATTCCGATTTTATAGGGTTACTATGGGGACTAACTCCAGTGGCTTCCCACTGAATAAAAAAAGCTAAAGTAATAACAAAACCCCCTCCCTCCCGCCACTCCTCCCAAGGCCCTATACAGTGTGCCTCCCCCTACTCCACTCCCTGTGGCCTCATTATCTTTCCTGCTTCATCTACAGTTCTTCTTTGCTCATTCCTTGAGGTCTTCCTTAAACATGTCAAGCACACTCCTACTGCAGGACCTTTGCACTGGCGGTTGCCTCTTCCTGGAATGTTATTTCCCTCAATATCACAATGCTTTTTCTGATCTCCTTCCAGAATTTGCTCAAATATGGCCTTCTCATTGAAGACTTCTGGGGCCACATTATCTAAAATGACACCCTTCTCTCCCCCCCTTGGCACTCTCCCTCTTTTCAATTTTTCTCCTTCCCCGTACTATAGTGCTTATCATTGTCTAACTCTATAATTGACCTATTTATCTATTTTTTGTATGTCTGGATCTTTATCTCTTGTTCACTCCAGTACCCAGAACACTACCTGGCACACAGTGGGTACTCCATAAATATTTAAACAAATTAACGAATGATGAAATAGGTAAGGCAGGCAGATCCTTTTGAGGGATATGAGCTTTTGATGTTTTGATGCCTCAGTTTGCTGGCTACCCAGCTTAGTTGTATTTGTACACATGTGGAAAATCAGATTTGGAGGGAGTGACAAGAATTAAACTCAGCAGGTGTTGTTCTGTCCTGCTTAGTTGTTTACAGTGAGCCACACCGGGCCCCGGTCCAGCTCCTGCCTCTGGGGAGAGGAATCCTCTTGTGGTGTACACATCTGTGCAGGAGCCCAATGACTACTCAGGAGACTGCCTGATGCATGAGGAACCAGAGCAAAGAGAGCTGGTTATTCTCAAAAGACCCTCCTTATTTATGATTCATCTATATTTATGGTTATGTTGCATTAAAAGAATAAGGAAATGTCAGAAACTCCTTTCTTTGGAAGATCCTGAAGAACTGCTACAAATTTTACTCTCTGAGTCTGCTTTGCCTGTTCTGTGGGAACCATGGCCAGGCTTACGGCCAAGGGAGCTTCCTTCATTTCATCATTTTCCCCTTCTGAGTTACATGTCTTCAAGGTTACAGATCATCTTTAACTGGTTTTATTGTAGGTTGCTCTTCCCTAAGGGACCTGTTTATTTCCTTTTTTATTTTTTGTAAGTAGGTTCCATGCTGGGCACAGAGTCCAATGTGGGGCTTGAACTCATGACCGTGAGATCAAGACCTGAGATGAGATCAAGAGTCTGACGCTGAAAATGACAGAACCACCCATGCGCCCCAAGGGACCTATTTCTTAAGGTCTTTGGGAAAGTGATTCAAATGTAATAGACCCCATGCACCTTCCAGCTGAGATCCAGTAACACTTCTCATTTTTTAAATAAGATAGCAGATGAATACCTTTTGCCGCTGGAACCAGTCTGCAATTTTTCATATTGGTAAGCACTAATCCTTATCAACCTCATAACTTCAATAAACTCCATAGATGTCTTAGTTCATTCCAGCTATATAACAAAATACCACCACCTGCATGGCTTATACACAAGGGATATCTATTTCTCACAGTTTTGGATGCTGGAGTGTTTAAGATCAAGGTGCCAACATGGTTGTGTTCTGGAGTGGGCCCTCTTCCTGGTCCATAGCTGGTACTACACCCTGTGTCCTCACACGGTGGAAAGGGCTAGGGACTTCTGTGCAGATTTTTCCTTAAGGCTCTGATTCTACAATGCAGATACCTCATGACCTCATCATCTTCCAGGGACCTCATCTCCTAACACCATCACCTTCTGGGGTTAGGATTCAAAGTATGAATTTTGGGGGCACAAACATTCATTGCAATAGACACAGTTCCAGTTCCATCTGATTAGAACATGGGACCCCATGCTTAAAATGACAACCATTTTATGCACTGTAGGCATTTTGCCTGATTGTCATAGCTCTCATATCCTGCAGTTGTGGGTTTCCAGGCTGACATTTCGTATGAGGAGCAAATGAACTTTGCCTTGGCTTGTCCATTAATGGCTATTGTGCACCCTCCAACTTGCTTGAAACTTTTACTGACCTCTTCTCAATATGTGGCTATTTGACAGTAGCCAGCTATGGCCCAGGCTGAATGAGTTCAGCATGGATTCACGGTTGTTGATAACCAAGTCACGATTGTTACTGTGGTGACCCTTAGCACCTCTATCACATCACATAATTATCATTTCTTCTTTTGTGGTGGGAGACATTAAGATCTAGTCTCTTAACAAGTTTGATGTTCACAATACAGGACTGTTGTCTGTGGTCACCATACCATGCATTAAATCTCCAGGACTTATTTACCTACTGGTTGCAAGTTTGTACCATTGGACATCTCTCCCATTCTCCCACCTCCAGTTCTTGGTAACCATCATTCTACTCACTGTTTTTAAGACTTCTGCTTTTTTAGGTTGTACCTATAAGTGAGATAATATGTACTCATATTGTTTTTCTTTATCTGACTTATTTCATCTAGCATAATGTCCTCACAGTCTATCCAGATTGTCGCAAATAGCAAGATTCCTTTCTCATGGGTGAATAATATTATAAATACATTATTATACATATTATATATATATCACATCTTCTTTACCATTCATCTCTCGACAGACACTTAGGTTGTTTCTGGCTTCTTTTGATGAGTCAACTAACAGTATTCAGTAGCACAAAGCAAGGTTGTGTTCTGCAACCCCTTTTGTATTAATTCAATATTAATGATTTGAAACTGACTTTAGTAAATGTAAATGTCTGTTGGTTGGCCATAGAAAAAGATTGAGTGAGTTTCTTCCTGTACACTAATATTAATGTCACAGACTGGAAGTGGCCTGTGTGGGTGATGCATCCTGTGATCACACCACTAACTGTAAGACTAGTCTTTTTTTTTTTTTTCCACACCAGTCAGAAGTGTTTTATTAAAAAAAAGTTAATGAGACAGACAAAAAAAAAAAAAAACCTTTAAAGTTTTAAAGTCTGATTAAATTCAATATTAACTCAAGCTCTTGATGGGGAAACCCAACGGGGAAAGACAACAAGTATGTCAGGGAAAAGCAGACAGTGGTTGACAAGTCTTCAGTGGAAAAGTAAGTTGCAACCTTATACAAGCTGCCCTAATGATTATCAAGTCCAAGTTTTGCTTTTCAAAAATAGGTTGTAATATATATATACTAGTATATTTGGTATATATAGATATACCAAAGAAACCACACAGACACCCCCAAGAGTACAGTGATGTAACACAATGAAATCCAAGGGATATTGGAAAAGCCAAATATGATAATACATACTAATAATCTATAAAATAGAATAAGTCTTTCAATCCTGAAAAAAAAAGGGAAACCTCATGAATATAACACGTGAAAAGAGAACTAACCACACGTGGAACAACCCTAAACATTTTCCCAATGACTAAGTAACAAATGACAGCTTTGGACACCATTAACATGTAATTTTTACACCCAATATGTATGTATGTAAATTAATTTTTTCTACTCAATTACCATTTCTTCCTTTTGCTCTTTTTTTTTTTTTTAATAATTTTTATTTTATTTTATTTTATTTTATTTTTTTTTTATTTATTTTTTTTTATTGGTGTTCAATTTACTAACATACAGAATAACACCCAGTGCCCGTCACCCATTCACTCCCACCCCCCGCCCTCCTCCCCTTCTACCACCCCTAGTTCGTTTCCCAGAGTTAGCAGTCTTTACGTTCTGTCTCCCTTTCTGATATTTCCCACACATTTCTTCTCCCTTCCCTTATATTCCCTTTCACTATTATTTATATTCCCCAAATGAATGAGAACATATAATGTTTGTCCTTCGCCGACTGGCTTACTTCACTCAGCATAATACCCTCCAGTTCCATCCACGTTGAAGCAAATGGTGGGTATTTGTCATTTCTAATAGCTGAGTAATATTCCATTGTATACATAAACCACATCTTCTTTATCCATTCATCTTTCGTTGGACACCGAGGCTCCTTCCACAGTTTGGCTATGGTGGACATTGCTGCTAGAAACATCGGGATGCAGGTGTCCCGGCGTTTCATTGCATCTGAATCTTTAGGGTAAATCCCCAACAGTGCAATTGCTGGGTCGTAGGGCAGGTATATTTTTAACTGTTTGAGGAACCTCCACACAGTTTTCCAGAGTGGCTGCACCAGTTCACATTCCCACCAACAGTGTAAGAGGGTTCCCTTTTCTCCACATCCTCTCCAACATTTGTTGTTTCCTGCCTTGTTAATTTTCCCCATTCTCACTGGTGTGAGGTGGTATCTCATTGTAGTTTTGATTTGTATTTCCCTGATGGCAAGTGATGCAGAGCATTTTCTCATATGCATGTTGGCCATGTCTATGTCTTCCTCTGTGAGATTTCTGTTCATGTCTTTTGCCCATTTCATGATTGGATTGTTTGTTTCTTTGGTGTTGAGTTTAATAAGTTCTTTATAGATCTTGGAAACTAGCCCTTTATCTGATATGTCATTTGCAAATATCTTCTCCCATTCTGTAGGTTGTCTTTGAGTTTTGTTGACTGTATCCTTTGCTGTGCAAAAGCTTCTTATCTTGATGAAGTCCCAATAGTTCATTTTTGCTTTTGTTTCTTTTGCCTTCGTGGATGTATCTTGCAAGAAGTTACTATGGCCGAGTTCAAAAAGGGTGTTGCCTGTGTTCTTCTCTAGGATTTTGATGGAATCTTGTCTCACATTTAGATCTTTCATCCATTTTGAGTTTATCTTTGTGTATGGTGAAAGAGAGTGGTCTAGTTTCATTCTTCTGCATGTGGATGTCCAATTTTCCCAGCACCATTTATTGAAGAGACTGTCTTTCTTCCAATGGATAGTCTTTCCTCCTTTATCGAATATTAGTTGCCCATAAAGTTCAGGGTCCACTTCTGGATTCTCTATTCTGTTCCACTGATCTATGTGTGTGTTTTTGTGCCAGTACCACACTGTCTTGATGACCACAGCTTTGTAGTACAACCTGAAATCTGGCATTGTGATGCCCCCAGATATGGTTTTCTTTTTTAAAATTCCCCTGGCTATTCGGGGTCTTTTCTGATTCCACACAAATCTTAAAATAATTTGTTCTAACTCTCTGAAGAAAGTCCATGGTATTTTGATAGGGATTGCATTAAACGTGTATATTGCCCTGGGTAACATTGACATTTTCACAATATTAATTCTGCCAATCCATGAGCATGGAATATTTTTCCATCTCTTTGTGTCTTCCTCAATTTCTTTCAGAAGTGTTCTATAGTTTTGAGGGTATAGATCCTTTACATCTTTGGTGAGGTTTATTCCTAGGTATCTTATGCTTTTGGGTACAATTGTAAATGGGATTGACTCCTTAATTTCTCTTTCTTCAGTCTCATTGTTAGTGTATAGAAATGCCACTGACTTCTGGGCATTGATTTTGTATCCTGCCACTCCACCGAATTGCTGTATGAGTTCTAGCAATCTTGGGGTGGAGACTTTTGGGTTTTCTATGTAGAGTATCATGTCATCGGCGAAGAGGGAGAGTTTGACTTCTTCTTTGCCAATTTGAATGCCTTTAATGTCTTTTTGTTGTCTGATTGCTGAGGCTAGGACTTCCAGTACTAGGTTGAATAGCAGTGGTGAGAGTGGACATCCCTGTCTTGTTCCTGATCTTAGGGGAAAGGCTCCCAGTGCTTCCCCATTGAGAATGATATTTGCTGTGGGCTTTTCATAGATGGCTTTTAAGATGTCGAGGAATGTTCCCTCTATCCCTACACTCTGAAGAGTTTTGATCAGGAATGGATGCTGTATTTTGTCAAATGCTTTCTCTGCATCCAATGAGAGGATCATATGGTTCTTGGTTTTTCTCTTGCTGATATGATGAATCACATTGATTGTTTTACGGGTGTTGAACCAGCCTTGTGTCCCAGGGATAAATCCTACTTGGTCATGGTGAATAATTTTCTTAATGTACTGTTGGATCCTATTGGCCAGTATCTTGTTGAGAATTTTTGCATCCGTGTTCATCAGGGATATTGGTCTGTAATTCTCCTTTTTGGCGGGGTCTTTGTCTGGCTTTGGAATTAAGGTGATGCTGGCTTCATAGAACGAATTTGGAAGTACTCCATCTCTTTCTATCTTTCCAAACAGCTTTAGGAGAATAGGTATGATTTCTTCTTTAAACGTTTGATAAAATTCTCCTGGGAAGCCATCTGGCCCTGGACTCTTGTGTCTTGGGAGGTTTTTGATGACTGCTTCAATTTCCTCCCTGGTTATTGGCCTGTTCAGGTTTTCTATTTCTTCCTGTTCCAGTTTTGGTAGTTTGTGGCTTTCCAGGAATGCGTCCATTTCTTCTAGATTGCTTAATTTATTGGCGTATAGCTGTTCATAATATGTTTTTAAAATCGTTTGTATTTCCTTGGTGTTGGTAGTGATCTCTCCTTTCTCATTCATGATTTTATTAATTTGAGTCTTCTCTCTCTTCTTTTTAATAAGGTTGGCTAATGGTTTATCTATCTTATTAATTCTTTCAAAGAACCAACTCCTGGTTCTGTTGATCTGTTCCACAGTTCTTCTGGTCTCGATTTCGTTGAGTTCTGCTCGAATCTTTATTAACTCCCTTCTTCTCTTGGGTGTAGGATCTATTTGCTGTTTTTTCTCTAGCTCCTTTATGTGTAAGGTTAGCTTTTGTATTTGAGTTCTTTCCAGTTTTTGAATGGATGCTTGTATTGCGATGTATTTCCCCCTTAGGACTGCTTTTGCTGCATCCCAAAGATTTTGAACGGTTGTATCTTCATTCTCATTAGTTTCCATGAATCTTTTTAATTCTTCCTTAATTTCCTGGTTGACCCTTTTATCTTTTAGCAGGATGGTCCTTAACCTCCATGTGTTTGAGGTCCTTCCAAACTTCTTGTTGTGATTTAGTTCTAATTTCAAGGCATTATGGTCCGAGAATATGCAGGGGACAATCCCAATCTTTTGGTATCGGTTCAGACCCGATTTGTGACCCAATATGTGGTCTATTCTGGAGAAAGTTCCATGTGCGCTTGAGAAGAATGTGTATTCAGTTGAGTTTGGATGTAAAGTTCTGTAGATATCTGTGAAATCCATCTGGTCCAGTGTATCATTTAAAGCTCTCGTTTCTTTGGAGATGTTTTGCTTAGAAGACCTATCGAGTATGGAAAGAGCTAGATTGAAGTCACCAAGTATAAGTGTATTATTATCTAAGTATTTCTTCACTTTGGTTAATAATTGATTTATATATTTGGCAGCTCCCACATTCGGAGCATATATATTGAGGATTGTTAAGTCCTCTTGTTGAATAGATCCTTTAAGTATGATATAGTGTCCCTCTTCATCTCTCACTACAGTCTTTGGGGTAAATTTTAGTTTATCTGATATAAGGATGGCTACCCCTGCTTTCTTTTGAGGACCATTCGAATGGTAAATGGTTCTCCAACCTTTTATTTTCAGGCTGTAGGTGTCCTTCTGTCTAAAATGAGTCTCTTGTAGACAGCAAATAGATGGGTCCTGCTTTTTTATCCAGTCTGAAACCCTGCGCCTTTTGATGGGGTCATTAAGCCCGTTCACATTCATAGTTGCTATTGAGAGATATGAGTTTAGTGTCATCATTATATCTATTCAGTCTTTGTTTTTGTGGACTGTTCCACTGAACTTCTTCTTAAAGGGGAATTTTAAGAGGCCCCCTTAAAATTTCTTGCAGAGCTGGTTTGGAGGTCACATATTCTTTTAGTTGCTGCCTGTCTTGGAAGCTCTTTATCTCTCCTTCCATTTTGAATGAGAGCCTTGCTGGATAAAGTATTCTTGGTTGCATGTTCTTTTCATTTAGGACCCTGAATATATCCTGCCAGCCCTTTCTGGCCTGCCAGGTCTCTGTGGAGAGGTCTGCTGTTACCCTAATACTCCTCCCCATAAAAGTCAGGGATTTCTTGTCTCTTGCGGCTTTAAGGATCTTCTCCTTATCTTTGGAATTTGCAAGCTTCACAATTAAATGTCGAGGTGTTGAACGGTTTTTATTGATTTTAGGGGGGGATCTCTCTATTTCCTGGATCTGAATGCCTGTTTCCCTTCCCAGATTAGGAAAGTTTTCAGCTAGAATTTGTTCAAATACATATTCTGGCCCTCTGTCCCTTTCGGCGCCCTCGGGAACCCCAATTAAACGTAGGTTTTTCTTCCTCAGGCTGTCGTTTATTTCCCTTAATCTATCTTCATGGTCTTTTAATTGTTTGTCTCTTTTTCCTCAGTTTCCCTCTTTGCTATCAACTTGTCTTCTAGGTCACTCACTCGTTCTTCCACCTCGTTAACCCTTGTCGTTAGGACTTCTAGTTTGGATTGCATCTCATTCAATTGATTTTTAATTTCTGCCTGATTAGCTCTAAATTCTGCAGTCATGAAGTCTCTTGAGTCCTTTATACTTTTTTCTAGAGCCACCAGTAGCTGTATAATAGTGCTTCTGAATTGGCTTTCTGACATTGAATTGTAATCCAGATTTTGTAACTCTGTGGGAGAGAGGACTGTTTCTGATTCTTTCTTTTGAGGTGAGGTTTTCCTTCTAGTCATTTTGCTCAGTGCAGAGTGGCCAAAGCAAGTTGTATTGGGAAAAAGAGAAAAGAGAGGAGAGAAAGAAGGAAAGAAAAGAGAAAGAGAAAAAAAAAAAAGGGGAAGAAAAAGAAGGAAAAAAAAACGAAAAAAAAAAAAAGAGAGAAAGAAAAAGAAAGGAGAAAAAATGGGGGTGGGGGAAGGAAACAAATCAAAAAGCAAAACAAAACAAAAACAAAAACAAAAACAAACAAACAAAAAAAGAACCACCGGGGAGTATCTTCTGATTCTGTGTTCTTTAAGTCCCTTGGCTTCTCCTGGAAGTTGTCAGTCAGTCTAGCTGGTGTTCTGGGGGAGGGGCCTGTTGTGCTGATTTTCAGGTGTTAGCAGTTGGGGGAGCTGCTGTGCCCCTGCCTGGTGCAGGGCTCGGTGGGGGTTGTTTACCCCGTGAGGCCGCAGGAGGAACAGCCCCAGTGGCGGGGCAGCTCTGGAAACCTGGATTCAGCTCCGGCAGGAACTGCGTCTGCAGGGCCTGGAGGCTCCGGGGCGGGGCCGCTGATGTGCTCAGCTGGGGCAGGAGCGTCCTTGCTGTCCTGGGCCCTCCCGGCCTCTGCCTGTCCCGGGGGAGGCCGGATCCTGGGCTGTGTCCCGGCGCCCTGTGCTCCGGGTCCTGCGCTGGTGGATTCGCGCTCCCGGGCCGCGCAGCCCCCTCCGCGGAGCTGCCGCCCGAGCCCCTCCGAGCTGCTCCTGGAACCGCGCAGCCCCCTCCGCACGGAGCCTCTTCCTCTGCCCGAGCCCCTCCGAGCTGCTCCCGGGGCCGCGCAGCCCCCTCCGCGGAGCCGCCCCCGAGCCCCTCCGAGCTGCTCCCGGGGCCGCGCAGCCCCCTCCGCAGAGCCGCCGCCCGAGCCCCTCCGAGCTGCTCCGGGTCCCGCCGTGCGCGCTGCAGCCCTTAGGGAGCTCGGCGCACTCTCCTGGGCGCGCAGTTGCTGTTACTGTCCCGGGGAGCCCGAGGGCATCCCCGCCCTCCTGGGTCCTGCTCCAACTCCCCGCGAGCCCCTTTCCCCCGGGAAGGTCGGTGCAGCTCCTGCTCCTCCGGGACGGGGCTCTCCTGTCCTGGGGACACTCGCCCCGGCCTCAGCCCGGCTCCTCGCGGGGCCCCTCCCCCTTGGAGGCCTTTGTTTCTTTATTTCTTTTTTCCCGTCTTCCTACCTTGATAGAAGCGCGAACTCTTCTCACTGTAGTATTCCAGGTGTTCTCTCTTTAATTCTCAGGCCGAATTCATAGATTTTCAGGATAATTTGAAGGTTTTCTAGGTAGTTTGGTGGAGACAGGTGATTTGGAGACCCTACTCTTCCGCCATCTTCCCCACATCCCTTTTGCTCTTTTCCCTAATTTTCTCTAGCAACATTTTTCCTTTGGTTTGACCAGTTGAACTCATAACTTTTGGAACCTAAAATGAATATCAACTCTTATTGGAAAACCACCCAGGAAATGCAATCCTAGAAAAGGCAATTTTTTTTTAGATCAAAACTTTTTTTTGTTACAAAAACAAAAATAAATCCAAATGGGTAATGAAATAAACATTTTTTTAAGTACCCCATCCTGGGTTGTCTGTCCTAGAATTTAATAAACAGTTCAAGTTTAGGTTGCTTCAACACTTCTTCTGGATGCTATGATGCCTCCATCTTATAACCATGTTTCTCTAGTTCAGCTCATAACTGATTGAAGTCATCCTCTACATTGTCATCATCCCAATTATCCTCCCAGACATGCCCATCTTCATCTTCATCTAAACCAGTCCAGTCATCCTGGACATGAGGCTAGATGCCCAGGTTCCCATGGCTCCTCTCAATGAGGAAGCAGAAGGCATTCAGCCTCACTGGTGAGGCACCCCCCCACCCCCGTGACATTCCGAACCCCAAGCCTGTTTGCAAGTAGGGTCGCACAGGCTGAGCCTTGAGGGCCCTTCGCAGGGGTCCGGGCTTCCTGTGGGCGCCTCAGGGCCGAGCCCAAGAGCCCTCTCTGACTCCACCTTGGAGAGCAGAAAAGGCAAATTTTAACTGAAGTGGCTTGACAAAGTTAAGCATCTGTTCTCAATAGGACAATGTCCTCCATGTTAATTACTGGGTTAATGACTTCTCTTGGCTGGATCGCATGACCCAGCATGTTTTGCTTCTTAAGCTAGCTTGGAGGGATAATGGCGGTCTCTGTGGTGGGATACTGCAGAACTATGTGCACTAACACCCACCTGTTTAAGCTTTCAAGAAATACAAATCATTTTTTTTCAGTCTTTAAAAAAATTGTTATTTAGATTCAATCTGCCAACATATCACTCAGTGCTCATCACATCACATGCCCTACTTAGTGCCCATCACCCAGTTAGCCCATCCCTGCACCCACTTCCCCTTCCTCAACCCTTTGTTTGTTTCCCAGAGTCAGGAATCTCTCATGGTTTGTCTCCCTCTCTAATTTTCTCCATTCAGTTTCCACCCGCCCCACCCCCCTTTATGGTCCCTTTCACTATTTCTTTTTTTTTTTAATTTATTTTTATTTTTTATTTTATTTTTTGTTTCTTTTGTTTTTTGGCTTTCACTATTTCTTATATTCCTTATATGAGTGAAATCATATGATAATTTTCTGTCTCTGATTGACTTATTTCACTCAGCATAATACCCTCCAGTTCCATCATGTTGACATAAGTAGTAGGTATTTGTCCTTTCTGATGGCTGAGTAATATTCCATTGTGTATATATATAGACCACATCTTCTTTATCCATTCACCTGTCAAAGGACATCTTGGCCCCTTCCACAATTTGGCTATTGTGGATATTGGTGCTATGAACATTGGGGTTCAGTTGCCCCTTCATTTTTCTACATCTGTATCTTTGGGGTAAATACCCGGTACTGCAATTGCTGGGCCATAGAGTAGCTCTATTTTTAACTTCTTGAGGAACCTCCACACTGTTTTCCAGAGTGGCTGCACCAGCTTGCATTCCCACCAACAGTGCAAGAGGGTTCCCCTTTCTCCAAATCCTCGTCAACATTAATTGTGTCCTGTGTGGTTAATTTTAGCCATTCTCACTGGTGTGAGGTGGTATCTCCTTGTGGTTTTGATTTGAAATACAAACCATTTTAAACTATTTAAAACCATTTAAGTAAAATAAATAGAAAATATTGCATTTCTATTGGTCTGTTTTGCCTTTTGAACTAGCTTGGAGTGTGGTTCATGATGGAAAACACAATTAATTAGTTGCTATTCCAAGCTCCTTAGGTTTCAATAATTCTTACTCTTTAAGCCTCAGAACCATTTTTTTCTTTGTTTTTGGTTTTTTTTGTTGGTTTGTTTGTTTTTTGCAGTGATAATGGTATTCTTCATTAGCATTGCCACTATACTGGGACCAACACCCCCAGGACTGGAGTTATGTCACTGGCTTTCTTTCTGACTCCTTCAAAATCCACATCTCCAACTAACTAGCAGATATGGAATCTTGAAGTCTATTTATTTCCACACTGGTGACTGCTCCTCCCTCCTTGATCATATCTGCTGTGATTAGATTTGGACTGCCTGCAGCAGAGATCACAATATCTGCAAGAACGGTATTTTTCTTCAGGTCTTCTTTGGGAGGCATTGCCTTCAGGGCGTTCCTGCGCCCCATCTGTGTGTAGGATCATTGCAATGGGCATTCCAACATTTTTGACCTTCCAGCAGCAACCACATTCTTCCCTAGGGTTGGAATGCTAATTTGCTTAATTATTTCCCAGACCTCCCGTGGGATAGCTGGTAACATGGAATACTGATCCAAACACATTCGCCCTCCTTGAATGACATGAAAGCCATCAACATCCTTGTCTGGAGGATTATCGCATTATAGATACAGCATTACAGATCTCGCCCTCATCAGTGTGCTCTGGGAGACGCAGCTGAACAAGGAGGCCACTTGTATTATCCTTATTCGGTTTATTGATTAAATTCCACAGCTCTTCTTCTGAAACTAAAGCTAATTTCACAATGGTTTGGTGGTTCCCACATCTGCAGCCACCTGGTTTTGTTGAGGGTGTAGGAGTGACTTGGCAGGATTCTCACCAACCAGAACCACGCTCACAATCACTTTGGCCACTTGTTGCCCAGTGCCAGCCATTCATCCATCTCCTACCACACTTCCTGCTTGATCTGCTGGGCAAGTTTCCTTCCAGAAATGACACCAGCTTCATTTGGAACTGCCAAGTGGCGGAAGGAGCAATGGCGGAGGTGGCAGCTCTTCGAGGGCCAGGGCAGCCCGGTGGCTGATGTGGACACAATGGAAGCAGCGGTCATCACCTGTCCCAGTGTCCACACCAGGCGAGACTAGTCTTCAGTCGACTACTTTACAATGAAAATAATTATTATGTGGCTGTTCTCCAAATGTAGTGATTCTAAGTTTAATAATCTAATTTTTAAATTAAAGCAGCAGTATCCCAACTGTTTTAATTATATCCCTCATTAATGAAAAAAATGTATCAGCACACTCTCCCAATCCATATGGATTTATTTATAAATTATATACCCATGCCAGTATATCAATATGTTATCTATATTAGAAAGCATGCATAAAAGAGCAATTTAAAAGGGTGACATAGAGATAAAAGTCAGTGACTTTTTTTCTTATTTTATTCATTACTAGAACAATATCACTCAATTATGATGATGAATTAACATTCAAAGCTCATTCCTTTTAAAAACGCCTTGTTAATCCTGATGGCTTCATGTTCCCCCTTTGGCTAATAAAACAGGCGCCACACAAACTCAAGGCAAGGTTCATAATTAACAAGAGGGGAGGTAAATCCACATTTTAAGTAGTCTTTCTACTAAGTTTAAGTTTGGAGGTTGACTTTTGGTCAAATAGACCAGAACCTTGCTTTGCCTCATAATGTGGCTGATAAAAAGCTTGCATGTCCTAAGAATCAGAGATGTACACACTGTGCCATTTTCTTTTGTTTGGTTGTGCTTATTACTGGGGGGATTTGTGTTTACTCCTCTCCATTGTGTGAGAGGTAGTTTAGTTGGAACCAGATGCCACATGCCACACACCCACTGAGACACATCTGGACTCCAACATGTGGCCATTCAATGAAAGTGAACAACAACAACAAAAATGCATCAGCTCCTTGCTTAGGGAACTTCCACTTTCCCTCCCAGAGACCTAAAGAACCACAGGGGGATGCTTTGGGCTGACCAAGCAGGTGAGGTGCCTGCATCAATGAGAATGTTTAAATAGTAGGAAAATTGGACTCATTTTGTGTTGCTTCTTATAAATACAGATATAGATGCCCACTGTCTTACAGGGCCCCCAGAGTGCACAGACTCTAGTCAGAGACATATTTGCTACTACCTCGTCCTGTAAAGTTCACTGGGAACTTCCCAGTGCTGCTCATAAATGGATGTCCCAGAAAGCTGCTTCTCAGAGGTCAGGTGTTTACATAATAACTTCACAAGTTTGCCTTACCTATCTATTTTCTGTATTACTGTTTTTAAAAATATTTTATTTATTTATTCATGAGAGACACAGAGAGAGAGGCAGAGACACAGGCAGAGGGACAAGCAGGTTCCTTGCAGGGAGCCCCATGCGGGACTCGATCCCAGACCCCGGGATCACGACCTGAGTTGAAGGCAGATGCTCAACTGCTGAGCCACCGGGCATCGCGCATTTTCTATATTCTTAATATTGATATCTGTATTGACTTATAGGTTAAATTTATTTAAAAAGGAACCATTGTGTCACTGGCATGAATGGAAAAATCCGTCTCACTTCCCTTCAACTTGTTTGCCAAAGCCCTGTTCTTCTGACCGCAGTCTGCACCTCGCAGCTGAGAGCCCAGAGTGCCCCCGGCTCACCCCCCTGCCATGCCCAGCATTCAGTGCAGCCCAGGGACACCATGGACAGGAAAGTGCATCGCCCTCCACCTGCGACAGGCTTCTCAGCAACCAGCACACAGAGGGTGGGGAGGAGGAGGGTGCTGGCCCGCTGGCAGGCGCAGCCTTCACAGATCAACTTGCACACCATACTCGAGGAAACACATCTTTTTTTTTGTTGTTTACTTTGCTTCTAGGAAACACAGAACTAAATATAAGACTCAGCTATAGTCATGATATTGTCCTTAGGGCTTGTGTATTAGGGTTAGAGTCCCTTACCACTCCTCACCCTGGGTCTTGATTTGCTACTATCAGTTGTGGCCTTCTCAGTTCTTATTCATTGTTTGCGTTGATGGCACGCTGGTATTCTTGTGGATGCGTTCTTGTACAAGCCAGCGCAAAGCTTTGTGCAACACAGCAAACGTACATATCTCCTGTGACATTCCCTGACTCTAGATGTCATTACTGAGTTCATGTCTCATGAGGATAGAAGTCTGTGTATCCTATGGAGGACAGCACTAAGGACGTATTGGATGCCTTATTATATCTAAGATATTTCACAACTTACTTTGTAAATTCTACACAAAGATCCACTCGCTTATTCTCAAAACAAACTTGAGTAAAGGGCACATGAGAATGTGGTAGAGGGGATCCCTGGGTGGCTCAGCGGTTCAGCACCTGCCTTTGGCCTAGGGTCTGATCCTGGAGTCCCGGGATCAAGTCCCATGTCGGGCTCCTTGCATGCGGCCTGCCTTCTCCCTGTGTCTCTGCCTCTCCCCCTCTTTCTCTCTGTGTCGCTCATGAATAAATGAATAAAATCTTAAAAAAAGAAAAAAAGAGAATGTGGTAGAAGTGTTAGATGGCCAGTTCTCTCAAGAGACCATGTTCTCTCTCTGCCTCCCTCTTTCTTTCCCTCTCTCCCTCCCTTCCTTCCTCTCTTTCTCTTGTCCCCTCTCTTCCTTCCTCTCCCCTTCTCCCCTCCTCTCTTCCCCTGTTTCTCCCTTGTCCCCCACCATAAGACCAATTCTGATTTAGCCTGGTGGAAGCTGAGATGAACCTCCTGAAGCAGAACCAATGTGTCAGAGCTGAAGCCATGCTGCCCCCAGATGCTCTGCCAATGGACCCCAGCTGAGCTCAGCTGAGCCTCTCTCAGATCAGCAGAACCACCCAGCCATAGACTTGTGGGAAATCATAAGTGGTTGTTGTTTTGGCCATTAGGTTCTGGGTGGCTTGCTCTGTGGCGACAGCTAACTGATAGACTCGGAGTGAGGTTACATGACAGTTTGTTGGTGGCAGAGCTAGGAGTAGAATCCGGCTGCTTCTTATTCCTGGTCTAGGTGTTTGTCTATCATAGCATATTCCTGAATCTATCTACCTGCCTTCCCCTCAAGGAGCTGAGCTCTTGTCTTCTGAAGAGTGACCGCTGGTGCATCCTGTCCCCTCATGGAGTCAAAGGCAGCCACATGGATGCATGGATGACATCCTTAGGCAAAGAAGGTCCATTTGGATTTTGCAGAATGACTCTCTGTTTTAGAAGCCGTATCAAACAGTCTTCGGTTGTTCTGGGACTATCTGGCATAGCCATCTGTCTGTTTTTTTTTTTGTTTTTGTTTTTTTTTGCAGAAAAATGTCATAAACCAAATCACATTAGCTCTATTTGATTTTCCATCTTAACGTGCGGTGTTAAAATAAAATGCACATTGTCATCTAGAGGTCATGGAATAAACACATCAATTCCCCGTGTGGCTGTGACTCTGAGATGCCTTCAGGGAACGTGGTGAGGTGCCTTTCCCTCCCGTTGCACCTTGGCGTCCTGCTTTACTTCTGCCTGGGATATGAAATGTCAGCCTGTAGCTGATACTAGGCTTGATTTCTAAGACCAGCCTCATTCGCATGCTTTGTAAAATCTCCTATCAACATAGTAAGAAAGGTCACTTAACAATGGGGCAATCAATAGGTTTCCACCCCATGAATGAAGTTTGGTGTAAAAAGAAGCAAAAATAGTACCAGAAATAAATTATCAGCTTATCAACATGTTTATTAAGTGCATCATACTCGGAGCACCAGATGTGAGAAAGACAAAGGCTAAATGCCAGCAGCAGGGTTGCTAAGTAAATTATTTGGCTTGTCGCTGGTAATGAGAGGTTGTACTTGGTGGGAGTCGCCATGAAATTATATGTTTCTGCTGTGTTGTTCCTCAATGAACCGTGATCAACTCTAGGAATTGTTTGGATAAATTTTCCCTTTGGTGTTGACAGAAAAGAAAATCCTCTCTTAAGAGAAAACCTTTATAAGCTCCAAATGTTTTTTTTTTTTTTTTCCAAATCCACAATCTCCTTATTTCTTCATTTTTGGATTATTGGTTACACAGCAATCCACGAATCAAACTGGTTAATAGATGTATCGAATATAATTTATGATGACCTCTAATTCTCCCTTTTCTTTATACCATGTCAAAAAAATACTGTTGATTTGAGTTATGCTCAAGACTTATACTGTATGTTGGCAAATCGAACCTTAAAAAAAAAAAAAGGAGCAGTGACATTGTCCTATCCAGGTTCATTTAAATCTATATGAGCAAAATAGTCATTGCAAGATTATTACATCAGAATTCTCTAATGGAAGACTTAGAATGAGCAAGAAGAACTTAGAAAGATGATACTTTGGAGAGCATTTCCAAATCCTATTTCTGCTGGAGAAATGGGCAAATCTTACAATAAAGCTGCTGATTTGATTAGGAAGACTACTAATTACACGCTGTAGCAACACCCTCACGCACAATCTCCTATTCATAGGTCTGGCATTTTCCCCATTTCTTGTTGAGAAAAACATTTCCTGGCTCAGTTGAGAAGAACAAGTCATTAGAGGCTCCAGTAAACAGTTCCGTGTGGGGTGTCCCTTTGAGCAAGCAGCTGTCCTTTTGGAAATTGCCTTTATTGTTGGAGGCTCCCAATTTTGCAGTCAGGAGGTCGTATAAAATCAATTAAGTCAGAGGATCTCTGGGTAATCAGTTCCAAGAACTGTTGCCCCAGCTGTGATTATTTGCCGACTGTGGCAGCTGCCGCCCTATCCCTGTGTCACTGGTGCCCACGCGTTAGCCTTCACCTCCTGGCAGCAGTGTGGTCCCGCCCCCCTCACCCGCCCCCCCCATCCTGGAGCTTGTCTCCTTGCCATCCTTGCTGGTTGGGTGCAGGCTGCCATCTCTCGAGTCTCCCCGCTGGCTGCACCCGCCAGAGATGCCAGGAGAATGTCCCGCTGGGTTAACAGGTTGTGGCTTTCAGTTCCTCCTCCAGCAGGTAGGAAGCTGGAAGGAAGTACCACAGAGTGCTGCTGTTGCTATGGCAACCAGAGCTGCTCCTCCGAAAAGCTGTTGGAGAGAAAAAGCTTCTCTCCTGATTCTCCTTCTGTATCTTCCCCTGTATCTTCTCTCCTGATTAAGGCACCTCGTTTCTCCTAATACCTGCGTCCACCTTGCCCCTGAGGAGATCACGCCATACTGTGGCTTAAACAACTGAAAAGTGTTCATCTTTTCATTAAGGTACACATTCTTAAACCAAAAGAAGAAAAATCTCGTAAGATCTAATCTTATGGTTTTATGCAGCATGTAGCTGGGTGAAGAAGCATTTTGATGTGTAGAGACTTGATTCAATCATTCATTCATTCATTCGCCAAGCGGGTATTGAATACTTGCCAGTGAGCACCTGGAACAATGCTAAGCCCTAAGAGTTCAGAGATGAATAAGACGTTTCTGTCTCAGTCTGGTTGGAAAGGCAGATATGAAAATAAATAGTCACAATAAAGTAGTGCTGGTGTCTGCTAAAAGCCTGTCTGGCCCTGTGGGGCATACGGGATGGGTAAGTCGTTCTGCTGGGAGAGGCTGGGAGAGTCAGGAAAGGCTCACCATGCAGGTGAGTTGTGAGGCAGGCACAGGTGTGTAGTAAGCACCTCTTAAATGCTCTCCTCAGTTCATTATCTTGGCCTAATTTATCGGCTAGTGGGTTGAGAAGGCCCAGGGAGTCTTCGTGAGATAAAGTGTAAATATGATTCAAAGAAAGCTGGGGGTGTCTCACTTGTGAGTATTTGGAAGGTGGAGATGGTAGTGAGGGGAGCAGGGAGGGTGAAGGCTGGGAATGAGGGGAACCACTCGGGAGACCCTCACGGGGGAAAGTCCTGGCTAGGCTGTTCAACTGGACCTGGGGAGCAGGGTGGGGGCAAGTGGAGGCTAGTGTGGGAGATCGGTGGGGTCACTGGTGAGAAAACATCCATCTGTTAGTAAGTGCAGTGGTGTAGTGCCATGGTTAACAGCGGGGCTTTGGGAATCAACACATAGGAGTTTGTTTCCACTCTACTACCACTAACTGGACACTTGGAACAAATAGGAATCTTTCTGGGCCTATCTTCTCAGCTGTACAGTGGGGAATAGAGATCTGTTACCGGTCGCATTGTGTCCTCCTTCCAAATCCATATGTTGAAATCCTAACCCCCAGTATTGTTGGGAGATAGCGTCTCCGGAATGTGGCTATATTTGGAGACAGAGTACTTAAAGGGATGATTAAGTTTAAATGAGCTCAGTAGGGTGGGCCCTAGTACAATATGACTGGTGTCCTTATATGAAGAGGAAATTGGACACAGACACATACACAGGGAAGATGATGTGAAGACACTGGGAGAAGATGGGCATCTACAGCCAAGGAGAGAGGCCGGGAGCAGCTCCTCCCCTCCACAGCCCTCTGTAGGAACCAGCCCATGGACACTTGCTCTGGGACTTCTAGCCTCAAGAACTGTGAGAAAATAAATCTGTCTTGTTAAGACCACCCAGTCTGTGGGGCTTTGTTATGGCAGCCCTAGGAAACGAATACGTAGAGCTGTCGTGAGGATTACATAATTTATATAATATACCAAAGCATGTGATAATATTCAATATGTGGTAGCTATTGTTATCAATGACAATAAAATTGGCTCTACTTTAAACAAAAATAAATCCTAACTCACTTGCATTATTGGACTGATAAGGCTCTCAAGATTATTTGATTTCTCTGGTTAACTGAGTGCCAGAGGGTCCTTTGTTTCCACTCTGACGTTTAAGCCTTTTAATATGCCTCATCCATCCTTATACTGATTAAAATTAAACCTTTTTTTGATTTACAGACCCGAGTGCCTCCTCTTTAATTGCAAGAGATTGAAATTGAACGTGTACTGCTTGTAAAAAGAAGTTTTGTTTTGTTTTGTTTTTAATAAGTCAGTCGAGTTGTCAATGTTCTCTAATGACTTGCTTCTCTCTTTTTTTTTTTTTTCCACAATGGAGTGCTGAAAAATCCAGTTAACTTTAAGGTGCTAGGCAATTGAATAAATCCAATGTGTCAACATTCTTTGCTTTTCATGGGCGCATTCTGCAAAACACAAGTGTTACATAACTGCTCTACATTGTAAGGGCTCAAACTTGTGTCTGGAACTTTAATTATAATAAAAAAACATATGCAAATTACTATCATTGTCTCTATTTATTTTGGACCAGCTGCTTCTAAACAATTAACAAACAAATCATGTAAATGTAATTAGGAGAAATACCAGGCTCTGAAAAGAAAACAGAAAAAACTGAATTCTGTTTACAGTCTTCCAGATTATGCTTTTCCTTTGCATTTATAGGAGCTGGTATCAAACAGTACATTGCACTTCATCGTTGCCCTGATCTGACATTTCTACTTATCTTCGAAGAGTGAAATTTATTTAGTTTCTTTCTCTCCCTTGAGGAGAAGGTTATAAACCACAGAACAAATGATCTTTATTGGTTCTTATCTACCCAAGAAAATTCTGTGCCTGGAATTTCAAGGAAAGAAGAATGGGGAAGGAAGATTATGGGAAGATGTAACTCAGACTCTCAGTAGGAGGGAATACAGGACCTTTGATGGGTTTGGTGGATTAAATGCTATTCCTCCCAAGAGGAGGTGGAGCCTAGTACACCAGTCCTTGAATCTGGGCTATACTTTGCAACTAGCTTTGGCAAATAGAACAGTGTGATTTCCAAGCAAGGCATCAAGAGGACTTGCAACTTCTGCTCTCATTTTCTTGCATCATTGCCCTGACACTGCCGTGTAAAGAAGTTTGCTTGAGTCACCTGGAAAATGACAGATCACATGAAAAGAGACCCTGCTGACAGCCAGCACCAAATGTCAGACATCTGAGGGAGTCCATCTGAGACTATCCAGGCGAGACCAAGAGAAGAATAATCTAGCTGAGTCTGGCCCACATTGCTGACCTACTGAATCGAGAGTCAGTAAAACGAATGTTGTTTTAAGTCACTAAGTTTTCGGTTATTTGTTACACAGCAATAAATATGTGATACAAAAACACATAGGATATTGACAAAACATTTTACAAAACCCAACACTGTCATGATAAAAACACTCAACAAACTAGACATAAGAAGGAAATTTCCTTAACCTACTATGAAAAACCCTTGATAAACGTCACACTTATTTGTGAAAGACTGAATGTTTCCCCTCTAACGTCATAAACAAAACAAAGATGCCCACTCTTACCACTTCCATTCAACATTGTAGTGAAGATTCTAGCTAGAGTTAGGGAAGAAAAAAAAATAAAAGACATACAGATTGTAAAGGAAGAAATAAGATATTCTACTTATAGAGGATCTGATTTTCCATAAAGAAAATCCTAAGGAATCTACTAAAAAATCATTAGAACTAATAAATGAGTTTAGCAAGATGCCAGGTCAATGTACAAATATCAGTTGTGTTTCTATACACTTGCAATGGATAATCAGAAAATGAAATTAAGAAAACAATTCCATTGACAATTGCAACGACAAGAATAGAATACTTATATATTTAACATAAGAAATCTAAGACTTGTATAATTAAAAACGGTAAAACACTATTGAAAGAAAACGAAGATCTAAGTAAATGGAAAGACATCATGTTCATTAATGCGAAGACTTAACATTGTTGAGATGGCAATACCACCCAAACTGTTCTACAGATTCAACATAATCCTTAGAATCTTTATCAAATCACAGTGGACCTTTTTTGTAGAAATTGACAAGCAGATCATAAAATTATATGGAAATTCAGAAGACTCAGATTAGATCAAACCATCTTGAAATAGAAGAGCAACGTTAAAGGATTAATTTCCAGATTGAAGAAGGTACTACAAACCTATAGTAGTCAAGACAGTGTACGACGGGCGTAAGTATAGACATATAAGTAAGTGGGATACTTGAGGGTTCAGAAATAGACTCTCATATTTATGTTCAACTGATTTTTTTTATAATGCACCCGGACAATTACACAAAGAATGGTCTTTTCAAGAAATGGTACTGGGACAAATGGATATGCACATACAAAATAATGACTTTAGAGTCCTACCTCACCCCACACACACAGATTAATTCAAAATGGATGATAGAAGAGCTAACGCTATAAATCTCCTGGAAAAAATATGGGAACAAATCTTTATGACCTTCGATTAGGCAACTGTTTCTTCCCTTTTTTTAAAAAAAACTTATATAAAAAAAAACCTTATTTATTCATTTTAGAGAGAGAGAAAGAGAGTGAGAGCATGAGATGAGTGAGGGAAGGAGAAGCAGTGGAAGAGAGAGAGAATCCCAAGCTGACTCCAAGCTGAGTGCAGAGCCTGATGTAGGGCTTGATCCCAGGACTCTGAGATCATGACCTGAGTCGAAATCAAGAGTTGGCCCCTGATTGATTGAGCCATCCAGGTGCCCCCTGATAACTGTTTCATAGACAAAAAAATCAAAAGCACAAGTGACAAAAGAAAAATAAATAGGATTTCATCAAAATTATAAACATTTGTGCTTTAAAGGACACCATCAAGAAAGGAAAAGGAAAAACTGTAGAATGTGAGAAAATACTTGAAATCGTATTTCTGATAAGGGACTTTTATTCACCACATATAAAATAACTTCCAAGTCTAATAAAAATGGAAAAAAACTCAATATAAAAATGGACAAAGGCCTTAAAAAGACATTTCTCCAAAGAAAATTTACAAATAGCCAATAAGGACAAGGAAAGATGCTCCACATGACTAGTCATTATGGAAATTAAACCATAATGACGTAGCACTTCACATCTGCTAGCATGGCTATAACCAAAGACAGAAAACAAGTGTTTAGAAGGATGTATAGAAATTGGAATGCTCATACATGGCTCATACATGGTGGGAATGTGAAATAGCGTGGCCACTTTTGAAAACAGTTTAGGATTTCCTCAAAAGATTAAACACAGAGTTATCATATAACCCAGCAATTCCAGTCCTAGGTGTATACCCAAGAGAAATAAAAATGTGTGTCCAGACAAAAATTCGTACATCCCTGTTCAAAGCAGCATTATTCATAATAGCCAGAAAATAAAAACAACCCACCCAAATTTCTATCAGAATAAACAAAATGTGGTAGATCCATACAAGGACTATTATTCAGCCATAAAAAGAATGAAGTACTGATATGTGCTATGACATGGATGAACCTGGAACACATTACGCTAAGTGGAAGAAGTGGTCATAAAAGACCACACATTGCATGATCTCATTTACATGAAATGTTCAGAATTGGCAAATGTATAGAAACAGAAAGTACATTAGTATTTGCCAAGGCTTGGGGATAGGTGGAAGGTGGGGGAGAAGGCTGAGTGCTGGCTAATGGGTATAGGGTTTCGTTTGGAGGTGACGCAGATGTTCTAAAACCGGATTTCGGTGATAGTCGCACAACGTCAAATAAGCTAAAAGTCACTGAACTGTGCACTTTAAGTGGATGAATTTTAGAGCAGGTGAATAAATTTTAAAAGCTATTTTTAAAAAATGCATAGGAGCTCGCACGTCTATGCAGCATGTTTTTTTGCCATCAATGCCTCTGCCTCATTCCATTTTCAGGGTTCTGGAATGGTGTGTGATCTGGCTGTCACTCTATACGTAAAAGAGGTCCTCAGTGACGTAGCCTAAAGGCCCACTCAGAGATAATACCCAAATCTCATTTCAGATAGCTGGCTTACCCAAACAGGTCTGAGATGAAAGGCTTCACGGATGCAGCAGGCTTCGGTGGTGTGTCCTCCTGGCAGCCACCGTGCTGAGCTGGGACACAGGGCACACTGGACACAGTCCTTTCCCACATGGTGCTGCTGGCTGCCGGGAAATTCAGACCTGCAGCCAAAGACGGGGCTGAGTCCTAGGGACCATAGTCCTGAGTGGTAAGGGTGGCAAGTGCAGAGGGGGAGCGACGATTCTGTTTGGAGGAACCAAGTAAGAGTCACTAAGAGAGTGACCTTTGAGCTAGGGCTTGAGGAATGGATGGGGCTGGAGGGTCTCCAGTGCTGGGTGGGAGTGTGAGGATAGAGCATTGTTGGGGAGCTCTTTCTCCTCTCTTTTTCTGTGCTCACCACCCCTCTCCTCTTCACCCCTAGTTGTTTACTGTGTCAGCTCAGGGCTCTCTTCCCATGGGGTGGGGGTGCTATTGTAGGATTGCAGCTCCATGCAGTTCTTGGAGGGGGGGATTGCAGAGCTGGCCCCAGCGGGAAGCGAAGCTTGAGCCAGGTCCTGACTGTTGCTGCTGCTGTCTGCCTAGGAGTGTGGCCTAGTAACGGCTGGTGGCAGCTAACGGTTGGCATGGCCCTACCCCAGCCCCTGAGTTTTAAGCCGGCAAGTCCAGGCTCCAGGTCCCTCCCTTGAATGAGATACTGTTATAGTCTCTGATCCCATGGGACCTAAAGTGTCTGGCTGTTCAGATTGCTCTGGAAACAGAGCCCTGGCAGGTCTGTGATTGTCTTCCTGCATAGCACTTTGGCTTTTGGCTCCACTTCATGCCTTCAGAGGTGTTATTCTTGTTTTTGAATCTGACAATGTTCTTTTGGTTTTCTTTTTAAATTTTTAGGCCATTTCTAAGTGTTTGAACAAATAGGGTAGGGAGGCCAGGAAAACAAAGGGTGAATTTACAGTGATGCCTTGTGACTACACATCCCAGCTGGGGTTTGATGCACAGGCAAGGGAAGGTCAGTGATCTAGGACAGATTGGATACCTAGGTAGGTTACCAAGATAAGGTACAACAGAATCAGTGACCTAAAAGAAAGAGCATTAATTTTATGAGGTGCTCTGTGATAAAAGAATTCAAGAGTGAAAGAGCTTTGGGAAATGCTGCACAGGATATTCTCAGAGATTCAAAGTGAATATTAGCATATCGAGGACTCTGAAAAGTAAATAAACTTCTACGTCTTTCTTTAATCTGGTATTTCTCAAATTTTCTTGACCACGTAATAGTTTTCTCCCCCATAAAACCCATTAATGGCTCAAGAATACTTTGGCAAATACGGGTTCCGAAAATCCTCTCATTGTTAACATAGAATCACATTGCTTACAAAGCTAGTTTCTAGAAGATACAAGAAGAAGTAGATACTGTATGAATTAAAATGAAGTTTAGGGACTCCAAAGAGTCTAGGCCCATTTAAAGGCTTCTGTCTCTTCTCTTCGCTCTGAACAAATTTTCTAACAGTCTCTCAGAATTGGGACATGGTTTATTCTGGAACTGCTCCTTCTCTGGTTGGAAGTCTTCCTGGGGCACCTTTGGACGGCAACTCCGTCCTTCTTCAGTTGCCGTGTGCCTCAGCTTGCCAGACAGCTGGCCTGCTCTGCTCGTCCCTGTTGATGCCTGCTTTTCACAATGAGCAACTGTAGGGGACTCATCTCTCAGCTCCCAGGTGGATTCCAGAAGAAAGTGAGCTCTTCAGTAAGATGGGGGCTGTTTAAGGCCACCCATTCCTGAAATGCGCGTAGGCTGTTTGCCCAACCATGGACTCGGCAATACCCCACGCGAGATGGGAGCATGGGGTTCGCTTGCTGGCTCTCTGCTCCTGGTCTGCCCCTCCCGTTTCCATTCCTAACCCAAAGGATCTTTGAGAATCTTCTGGGAGCTGAAGGCAAGAGTAATGTACCTCAGCTCACCATGCTGTCAGAAAATGCTTTCTACTTCAATGTTTGTTTCCTCCGCTGGCCACTGTGTTTATAAGGACAGAAACTCCGTCTCCTTTCTCTTATTTCTTCTACAACAGGCACAGAGGATAATCCACAGTAGCTGCTAATAAATAAATGTAACCCGGATGAATGCTTTCCATAGGGGTTCACATCAGTTTTGAATAATTTCACTTTTGAAAAAGTTCCCGACAGGTGCCTGGATGCCTCAGTCAGTTAAGTGTCTGACTCCTGATTTCCACTCAGGTCATGATCTCAGGGTCGTGAGATTGAGCCCTGTGTCAGGCTGTGCACTCTGTGCAGCTTGGGATTCTATCCTTTTTCTGCCTCTCCCCCAGCTCACACTGTCTTTCTGAATAAATAAATAAATACATAAATAAAATCTTTAAAAAAAGTGCTTGACTTGGGCAGTGATCAGTATCAAAGATCTGAAATCGTAGTTTCTCCCCAAACAGGAAGATGACAGATTGATTCTTAACTTGGGGCCTCAGTCCCTTCTCTTCTCTTCTTTCCTCCGAACCTCCAGCTTTTTTTTTTTTTTGAAAAAATTGTGAACCACAGAAAAATCGAAAGAATGATATAGTAAATACCTAGAATTCTTTTACCCAGAGTTCCCAATCATTTGCTATTGAAAATTAACACTGATGCCTAACATTATTTGAGACACAGTCCATATTCTAATTTCCTTAATTGTCTCCCTCCCCCAACCCTTTATAACTTAATTTTTCTCCCCCCACTCAAGATTCCATCAGGGATTTCACGTTGCATTTCATGATGCAATGTGACCTGCCATAGGGAGCCACAGGGCAGGGAATAGCAGCTCCTCCGCAGTGGGCTGCACCAGCTGACTACTCCGGGTGCTATTTTATTATCCAGAGTACCTCACCAGGTCCCTCTCCCCAGCTTGTGCTGCCCACTGATACATAAATCACAGCCAGGTTTTTCTGTGTTCTCAATTTGTTAGAGATTTTAATGAGATAGCGTTTAAGATGCTGACATTCCTAAGATGAATAATTCCCACCCAAACAATAGTGACTTCAACATTCCTGATTTTATTTCCTTGTGTACAAGGAGTCTAAAAATAGCAAGTTTCCTATTAGCCCTCCTTCACCATCCCTAGGGTTTGGCGTTCGTTCTCATGGTAGAAAATGGCTGCCAGAACTTCAGCCATCACATCTGTGTTCCAGGCAGTGGGACCGAGAAAGGGAGAGAGAAAGTCTGGTCTTCTTTTTAGAGAGGAGACTCCTTGGAAACAGCACATAATGCTTGTTACATCTCATTGCCCAAAAAAAGTAGTCACATGACCACAGCTAGGGAGACCAAACAAAAACACAATGTAATCTTAGCTGGGTGGTAATGTGCTTAGCAAAAATTAGGGTTCTGTTATCAAAGAAGGATGAGATATTGGGTGACAACTAGCAGTCTTTGCCTGTCATATCTCCCTTATTGGGGGGCGATGCATAGGTCTTCAGCTTAAAAAAGATTACAAATTAAGTCCCCCTAGGACCCATATTGGCCTAGGTTGGTCCTTGTTCCTTGGGAAAGATGTGGTACTAAGTGTTGTGAGGCGGCTTACCTTTCCTATTTTATTTAACAATATTAGGTCTGGGGGAGTAAATATTTATTAATTTATTTAGAATTAAAATTATTCATTAAGGGGATCCCTGGGTGGCTCAGCGGTTTAGTGCCTGCCTTGGCCCAGGGCGCGATCCTGGAGTCCCGGGATCGAGTCCCACGTCAGGCTCCCAGCATGGAGCCTGCTTCTCCCTCCTCCTGTGTCTCTGCCTCTCTCTCTCTCTCTCTATGTCTATCATAAATAAATAAATAAATCTTAAAAAAAGTTATTCATTAAAACCATAATAATTTACTTGAGTGTGGTTGAAAAGGCATGAGTCTGAATCAGAGAACCCCGAGTTTGTCCCATGCCCACTGTGAGGGTCAGATGGACATGCGAACGGGTTCAAGAACTAGTCAACAAGTAGTAACAGCTTGCCTGCCTTCCTGTCTTCCTGACTTCTTCCTTCCATCAGAATTCTACATCCTGGCAGAGACTTCATTAAGACATGCTGCTTCTCAATTGGGTTTTTTGTTTTTTAATTAAAAATTTTCTTTTGGTATATTTTTTATTGGAGTTCGATTTGCCAACATAGAGTATAACATCCAGTGCTCATCCTGTCAAGTGCCCCCCAGTGCCCATGACCGGGTCAATTGTTTTTTAAAGCCAACTGTGTCTGGCTGCATTGAAAAGGATATTAAGCTTGTGGCCAGGACGCTGTCTGCTGACTCGTGCACATCTCTGGGTAAGGGTACCTAGGTCTCCAGCTTTAAGTAGGGCTCTTCTTAACGTGAGGGGGCAGTTTCAGTAACAGCTGACAATAAACATGCCCTCAATTTTTTTTGCTGGTCTTGTTTCCTTTTCTTTTCTTTTCTTTTCTTTTCTTTTCTTTTCTTTTCTTTTCTTTTCTTTTCTTTTTTTCTTTTCTTTTTTTTCTTTTCTTTTCTTTCTTTTCTTTTCTTTTCTTTTCTTTTCTTTTTTCTTTTCTTTCTTTTTTTTTTTTAATGTAGCAAGCTTTCAGCTATGGAGACTGTAGGAATAGGTTGAGTGAGTGATTTGGGCTTCCAGTGCCCCTGTCTTTACGTAAAGGGCATGCTGTTTCAGAGACAGACCCACGAAAGGCCCAGGAACATCTTCTTCAGCTCCGGACAATTCCCATCTCAGCTGTTTCTTTGGAAACCGAGGCCTGAATCATGTAAGCTGGGAGAACAAAGAGGAGAAGGGGAAGCTTTTTTTTTTTTGTAAAACATCTGTACAGCGTCCACTTCAAGTGGGGCTGGGGAGTGGTGGGGAAAATGAATGGTTGTTTTGACAGGCTGACTCTTTAAGCTGAAGCACTAAAAGTACGTTTCACATCGTTAAATACAACTTCCCTTCCTTACTCAAAGTTGAAATGTAGCAATGGTTGATTATTATGTACAGGCTACTTTATTTGACTCTTTCTCAGTAGTTCACATGGGAGGATGCTAATCACAGATGTCTTTTGAGGCTTGTATAGAATGATTTTTGTCTAAGAGGCTTGACATTAACCTGATCAAAGTATCTACTAACATGTCAACCCTGACACATGTGAGGGGTATTTATTATCTTTGGGAATCTCAGGGACTAAATATATGAGTCATGTTGGGGACTACTTCTTTATCTAGATGACTTTTAAATGGAGTGATGGATTCTTGATTCACTTGAGGAGTAAATGTGGCGAACCAGAGTGGCGAAGTGGATAGAGCTTCGGATTCAGAGTTAGACCACGTGGTTCAAGTCCCACCTTAGAAGTTGGAGTGAACTTTATAAGGGTCACTATGAAATTCATGATAAATACTTTGGGGTGGCAGGCATTGACCCTGGTGTTTCAGCTATGCTCTATTATTTAATCCTGACACTGATTCTAGGAAGTGCTTTTACTTTAATCTCAGAAAGATTTGGTTAATCTCACGGGTAGATGCACCCACCTGGCATGTTCCCCTGGGCTGCATGTCTTCAGGTGGGACACTTTATGCCATTTTGTAACCAGGAAGACTGAAACCACACACAAAAGATGGCCGAGTGGAAGGTATCTATGATGATACCATAGAACAGCTGTCCCAACCTTGGACCAAAAAACCCTGGACTTCTGGTAATGTGAGGAAAATTCATGTCTATGTGTTTAGTTTCTCTTGGTTGGGTTCCTGGTATTTGTGGCTAAATATTTTCAAACTGATGTTGCCCCTTCCCCATAAATTATGTATTGTGGAAGCTCAAAAGGGGGACAGATTAGGTGAACTTTCATGTAACACACGTCTAATATAAAGAAATGTGTTTTTCTCCCCCTCACTTCCTTTTCTAAAATGGGTCTTTGACATGTGTTTGTTAAGACAGAAGGACTTATATTCAGAAACCAGGGACTCTTTTTTCTTTGCTATAATGTTGATGATTTCTTCAATTTTCCAATTTCTTCCTGCTTCTTACAATTTGGTGAAAATTAAAGACGACATCTTCTTTTAGAGATCAGGACCTTTTGCTCCATTTATGACAAAAATCATTTAAAAATGAAAATTATTAAGTTATTTTATTTGACATAACTATGTTTGCCAAATAATTTGTGAACAAACCCACCTATAGCTTTTTCTGCTTCTAAATAAATAAGGTTACCTACAGCTTTAAAGGTTGTTGAATATTTTTTTTTAAATCACTAAAATTATCCTTAGAGATCTATAGATTTAAAGAGATGTTATGGAATTATCAACCTGTTCCAATTCATGGACCTTATTTGGATACTGACTTGAACAAACAATATGTTTTTAAAAAAATTTAATTTATTTATTCTTGAAAGACACACACACAGAGAGAGAGAGAGACAGAGAGAGAGAGAGAGAGAGAGAGAAACAGAGACACAGGCAGAGGCAGAAGCAGGCTTCATGCAGGGAGCCTGATGTGGGACTTGATCCCAGGCCTCCAGGATCATGCCCTGAGCCAAAGGCAGACACTCAACTGCCGGGCCACCCAAGCGTCCTGAACAAACAATATGTTAAAAAAACTTATGAAACATTGAGACAATAGTGAATGTTAGTGATTTTTATAGAATTACCATTAATTTTGAGGTGTGGTGATAATATTGTGATATTTTGGAGTCTATCAGAGATATGCACTGAACAATCTGTGGACAAAACATCTTAGATTTGTCCATGAATTCATAACATGGCCATGAGGCTTATTGTTGATTCTGGGCAATGAGGTTCATTGTTCTAGTCTCTCAGCTGTTGTGTAGTGTCGACGTTTCCTGTAGTAACAATAAGAAAACAAGCAAACAAAGGTGATTAGAGGATTGATGGCATTACACAGGAAAAATTAATTGGGGGTTTCACGCACTGTCCCAACAACAAAGCTGAACAGACTGAAAAATCAACAACTCTTCCAGGAACCACATGAGAAATGATGAAGCAGGGCATACAGCAGCTCTCAGGAGTGGAAAATAGGCAGTGAATACAGAGAATAACAACTTACCTAGGCAGAGACTCAGAAACCACCATGGGAGCTAGTGCCAAGTAGGCAAACTACAACTGTAATAGGCCAATTGCTGGAGGCTCCATGTGACAAGTATAAGTTAAATACTCCAGGGTCTTCAGCATTTTTCGTGAGATTTACCTCCAGGAGCTTGTTCAGGTTCTCACAGCAACTGTCAAGGGAAAATCCCCTCATGCTCTTAGCCAGGGAAAGGGAAAAAGAATCAATTTGAAATATACCAGAGCACTCCATCCCTAACAAGGTCTGTCCTCAGGAAAAACTAGTTAATGAGAACTTGACCTGTTGGGCTGTTATCAGAGCTTAACTGGCCTGGGGAAATCCTAGTCTACTCTAACCATCCTCTTCCCCACAGTGGGGGGAGAGAAAAAGTCTAAATACCTGTGATAGTCACAGTTCAGAGGCATTGGCTCACTAAAGATGAGCCTTAATCATAGGACTGTAGAATGCCTTCCCCTCTGTGCACATCTTACCACCACATTGCTAAAGGCCTACTTACAGCAGTTCCTTTTACTTGGTGCATCTTGTCTGGCTATCAAGAAAAATATTATAAAACATACTCAAAAGCAAAAAACTCCACAATTTGCAGAGACAGAGCAAGCATCAGAAGTAGACATAGCAGGAATCTGGGAATCATCAGATCCAAAATATAAAACAACCACGATTAATGTGCTAAGGGATCTAATGGATAAAGTAGATAGCATACAAGGATATATGGGTAATGTAAGTAGAGAGATGGAAATCCAAAAAGAAAAACAAAAAGGAAATACTAGCGATTAAAAAAAAAAAAAAAGAAACCATTAAAAGAAATGAAGAATGCTTTTGATGGTCTTACTAGTAGATTGCGCATGACTGAGGAAAGAATCTCTGACCTTGAGGATATCTCAATAGAAATTTCCAAAACTGAAAAGCAAAGATAACAAAGTCTGAAAAAGCAGAGCAGAATATCTAAGGATGGTGGAAAAACTGCAACTGTGTAACATGCATGTAATGGGACTGCTGGAGGAGAAGAGAGAAAGAAACAGAAGACCCATTTGTAATATAATGACTGATAATTTCCCTAAATTAATGTCAGACACCAAACCACAGGTCCAGGGAGCTCAGAGGACACCAAGCATGATAAATCTGCCCCAAACTACACCTCGGTATATCATTTTCAAACCACAGGAAATCAAAGTGCTGAAAAAAGCCAGAGGAAAAACCATCTTCACTATGGAGGAATGAAGATAAAAAATGACCACTGACTTCTCCTCAAAAACCATGCAAACAAGAAGGCAGTGGATGGCAATATTTAAAGTGTTGAGAGAAACAACTGCCAACATAGAATTCTGCATCCTTCAAAAGTGAAGGAGAAATAGACTTTTCAGACAAACAAAAATTGAGGAATTTGTTGCCACTAGACCTACCTTGCAAGAAATGTTAAAAGAAGTAGTTCTGTAGAGAGAAGGAACATAACATAGTTCAGAAACTGATATCTACTAAAGAAAGGAAGAGCATCAAAGAAAGATTAAGTCAGGGTAAAATAAAACTCTTATTTTTCTTATTCTTAATGGATCTCTCACATACTAGTTTGTTCAAAATAATAATACTAATAAATATATTTATATATACTTACATATAAGTGAAATGAATGACACTGGCACCAGGCCAGTGGTGGGAAAGAGGAATTAAAAGTACTTTTCTTATTATAAGAAATTATAATTATTTCTTATTATTTCACTCTACCTGTGAAATAATACAGCGTTATTTGAAAATGGACTTCTATGAGTTGTGAATGTATATTGCAAACTGGGAAAACACTCCTGTGTTTCTCCTTTGTGCTTGAATTGCTATCATACAATACTTCTAATACCAGTGGTGGAGGTTTTCCACATGTCAAACAAATTTGTCAAACACCAGCTGGGTGTCCTACAATTTGTTCTAATTCTGACACTAACATGAGTTAGTACAGACAATACAGGTTAAGGGCTCAGTCCCACAAGACTGCCTTCCACTTTAGGTGCAAACCATAAGTAGTAGGTCCCCAGGTTATCCACAACTTCTGCCTACTGGCTGCAAATTGGAGGTTTCCATGACCCCCTCCTTGAATTCAGTCATTTGTTAGAACAGCTCATAGAACTCAGGGAAGGACTTACTTATGTTTACCAGTTTAAGTTGTATAATAAATATATTTATCAATTTTTATTGTATAATAAAAGATATGATAAAGGATACAGATAAACAACCAGATGTAGTGATACATAGGGTGAGATCTAAAAGGGTCTTGACCACAGAAGCTTCTGTTTCTGTGGGGTTAGGCTGCACCCCCCTCCTGACATGTAAATATGTTCACCAACCTGAAAGCTCCCTGAATGCTGTACTTTTGACATTTTTATGGCGGTTTCATCATGTAAGTATTATAGATCATTCATTCAATCTCCAGCTGCTCTAACTCTTCCCAGAGGATGATAGTGGAGCTGAAAGTTCTGAACTTATAATAATGGCTTGATCTTTCTGGTGATCAACCCCCATCCACGAGCCCACCAACAGTCTCATTAGAACAAAAAAAAAATTCTTATATCCCAGGAAATTCTAAGAAATTTAAGAGCTTGGTGTCAGATATTTCTAGCATAAATAAATGGATACATTCCATGTTCATGGATAGGAAGACTCAATATTGTCAAAATGTCAGTTCTTCCCAACTTGTTCTATAAATTCGAAGAAATACCAATCAAAACTCTAGGAAGTTATATCATAAATAATAATGACAACTGATTTTAAAGTTTATATGAAGAGTTAAAAGATCCAGAAGAGCCAACACAATAATGAAGAAGAAAAATTAATTTGGAGAACTGACATTATATGCTTTCGAGACTTACTACAAAGTTATAGAAATCAAGATGATATGGTTTTAGTAAAAGAATAGATAGATAAATGGAACTGAACAGAGAGCTCAACAATAGACCCACATAAATATAGTTAACTGATCTTTGACAAAGAAGCCAAGGCAACACATGGAGCAAAGATAATCTCTTTGACAAATGGTGCCAAACAACTAGACCTCCACATGCAAATAAATGAATCTAAACATAGACCTTATACCTTTCACAAAAATCAACTCAAAATCAGTAATAAACCTAAATGTAAAAGGCAGAGCTATAAAACTCCAAAAAAGAAGACATAGGAGAAAATTCAGATAAACTTGGGTATGGTAATGACTTCTTAGATATGACCAAAGGCATTATCGATGAAAGAAATAACTGATAAGATGGACTTGATTAAAATAAAAAAAAGCTTCCGTCCTGTGATAGATAATGTCAAGAGAATCAGAAGATGAGCTATAGACTGGGAGAAAATATTTACAAACACACATCTCATAAAGGACTGATGGAAAGGGATGAGTAAGTAGAGCACAGAGGATTTTAAGGGCAGTGAAAATAGTTGGTACAATATTATAATGGATATATGTCACTAGGCCTTTGTCCAACCACAGAATGTATAATACCAAAGTGAACCCTAATATAAACTATGAATTTTGGGTGATGATGATGTGTCAGTATAAGTTCATCAGTTACAAGAAATATTTCACTCTGGTGAGTGATGTTGATAATGGGAGAAGCTCTGCATGTGTGAGGACGGGGGTATATGGGAAATCTCTGTACCTTCCTTTCAATTTTGCTGTGAACCTAAAACTGCTGTGAAAGACAGTTTTTAAAAAGTACTAAATAAATTGAAGTCAGAAATGTTACTCACCTACTAAAAAATTGGAAAAAAAAAACCTCCCCATGTTCTTCATTAGAATCTTGACCTTGCTAACACTGTCTTGAAAGACCTCTCATGTGAGGCTCCTTACATCAAAGCCGTTCCAGTCATTTTACAGTTTCTGGACTTTCATTTTAGTGATGCTTTCTATGGTTTATGTACTGTCCTGTGTTGTCAGTTACTGTTTAACACATAAGTATTTCATCTCAATTAGGTTAAACCTTCCAGAAGGTAGAGATTCTTCTATGTCTATGTCTATGTCTATGTCTATGTCTATGTCTATGTCTATGTCTATGTCTATCTCCATCTCCATCTCCAGGTCCAGGTCTAGGTCTTTGTCTATGTCTTTGTCTATGTCTATATTTGTATCTATATATCTATAATCTATATTTTAAACTCTCTCTCCATGGCTGTGGAAATTCTTATACAAGAGAGCTATTCAGAAATATATCCCTTTATTTGGTGGCCAGCTCTGATTGTTTTGTAGAGCTTACATGATTACTTACATCTTATTTGAAAATCTACTATGAGCTAAATGATTTTTAACACATTACCTCTAATTTTTAAAAACCACGATTAAGGGAGGTGTAACAATTGTTAAACAGATGAGTAAACTTAGGCTCAATGAGGTTAAAAATAACTCATACACAGACACACACGTGGAAGTCAGCATAAATGTGGTTCCAACCCAGCTTTGGCTAATTGCGGAGACCTAGCTTCTTGCGCAGAATGCAGAAGATACCAATATCCTGGGAACTCAGAAAGGCAAAGTGGGGATGAGGGGGATGGGCAGTCTCAAAGGAGAGTTGAAGGGAGCTGCCTATTAGAATGCATTTCCTTCCAAACTAGATGTGTATATATGCCCTGGAGGCCACAAGAAATGCTAGCTGGACGTGCAAAAATCCATCCCATGAAGTGAAGTGTGTCTCAGCACTTTTCACTCAGTGGTGTGGTCTCAGAGACTGAGCTCCTGGAGGGCTGCCATGGATCTGGGAGTGTTTTCTCTAAAATCCTTACCACTGCCACCAGACAAAGGCAGGTGCTTGAGTGCTTTTAAAGTGAAATATGTCTGTTCTTGAAAAAGAAAAACACCTCTCTGGTGGGTTCAGAGGAGGACGTTCCACAGCCATGGAGCACATGGCTCCACTGCCCCCAAATCGCATTTAGAGGTCTCTCCCTCTCCCACAATTCTCACAAAAGGTGTCCTCAAATGAATCCCCTTGCCTTGTCAGGTCCAAGCTGCACCATTCCCAATCCCTTTCCCCAAGCCACCCCACCCTTAGCCCTGCCCTCTGTCTAGGATGCTTGTTCCAAATAGTGTACATGCCAGGCTCAAACTCCTTAAAGGAGAAGAGAGAAAATGGTAAATAATATATTTATAGTTTAATATTTTTATTCTACTATAATTCAAGCAATACAGAGGTATCAGGTAAAATAAGAACATTTATTCCTGCCCTCTTCTCCTCCATCCCACTCACCAGATTCAAAAGATCACACATAAAAGATGGCCTTGGAGCCTTCTAAACTCTCCTCGGTCTACTCAAAGTTAATCATCCATTTCTAGATCTGTATATAGTTTTAGCAGAAACAGGAAAAACCGATCTTTCAGAGCTGTCAGATGTATGTGCCCCTTGTTCTAGGAAGAGATCATCCTTTTGTTTAGGGAAACAAAACCCTTTCAAGGGCTCTTTGAAAATGCAGAGCCAAGGTTAGAGCCCTGTCCATGGGCAGAGGTTGAGACTAGGAAGTACGAGGCTGCTTTGCATGATAAAATAAAAGGATGTCCTCAGTAAGTGAAGAATGGCATGATCTTGGACTCCTTAAGAAACTTTGAAAATATTGGGAGGCCACTAGAATTGGGAGGCTACTATCCTAGAGGATGAAGACCTGAATCATTCTCTGGATGTCACAGGAAAGGGAGGCCCCGGAAGGCTGGAGGATTGGGGGCCAGTCGGAGCAGCTGCTCAGGCTGTGCTGTGTATACTTTTTTGCATCTTGGGACTTCCCCTTAGCATTCCATCTGAGACATCTTCCCTGCCCCTGCTTAGTGAGCTCACCACAACTTCTCCATGATAGTGAGTGAAGTAGTCATCCAGAATACAAGAGGATAGCTCATTAGTAAATGAAAATAAATGGAGTAAATGGATATTACCGGGCAGGGAAGTAAATTAACTTTGCTTCAAATGTAAATGTTCCTGCAGGAGCTGGAAGTGCATTTTAATGACCTTCCTAGGGCCAAATATAAAACACATCAGCAGACCAGCGCCTGTCTTCTTTTCTAGACTTTAATTTCCTCCTTTGAACAAAGGGACAATGAGACAGCTGATTCGGAACAGAATGTGTTGCATGGTTGTTAAATTAAATGTGAAGGGGAAAAGATCGAGGCTTTAAAAATGTGTGCTCAATTTTTCCATCAACAGGAGGTCTCTGCAAAACCATCACCTGACTCAGCGAGGGCTCTATTGTTGGATGATCACACGCCCTGGGCCCTCGGGAAATTAAAGGACTTGAGGTTGCTTGCCATCTGTTCCTTGCTGGGCCCCACCCTGGTGCCCTTGGTTGCCCTCTGGACTGTCTCCTTGCCTCAGTACACACTCGGTCTTTTCCAGAACCAGTACCCGTGGGCTCTCCAGAAACATTCACCTGCTACCCTAATTCCTGAGGATCTACTTTGTCACGAACAGAAGGTTCATCTTGGAGTTTAAGACCTTGGGCTTGAGCCTTGTCTCTGCCTTTCAGACTGCTGTATCCTCTGATCTGTCCAGCTGGGAAATGAATTAATAGTAGGTCCTTACAACCTTAGGGTGGCGGTGGGTGATAATGTAGGTGGACACACTTGACAAGCTTTTAGAGAGTTTTAGAAGTGTGAGCGGTTGGCATGAACAAAAGCATGAGATGTACAACACCTGTCACAGCAGTGATGACTTCTTCAAATGCCCCCTCTGGGCTGTGGATGGCTGGTCCTTTGATGCACAGTCCTGGGCTCCTCCCTTGCTCCATGATGCGGGCTTCACACCTCGGCTGGTGGAGCCTTGGCGGAGGGAGAGGAACCCAAGCTGAGGCTCTTGAGAGGGTTTTTCTCTCAGGGAAACTCAAGTGCTGTCCTGGCCTCCCAGCACTTACAAAATGAGCTATTTTGAAGGTGTTTCACAGGAGAAGTGTTTGTTGGCACCAGGGAACAGAGTGTTGGCTGAAGCACCTGTCTCTCCCTTCCTATTAACAGGGGCTACGGTGATTAGCGATTAGCAAAGTGACAAAGGACTGGCCTAGGCAAAGCTGTGGAAGAGGACAAATTAGCCTTTGGGGCCTCACCCTGAATGTTTTGCTTTCTCTCTGGTTCTGGTGCCTTCTCTTCCTTTATCCATCCCTGACTCGGCTCAGTGTTGTGCTGGTAGCCTGAGACAGCTTTTGGGCAATTCTTATGGATTCAAACCTTTCCTGGCTCCCTTCCTTTGTCCAAACATTCAGCACCCCCTCACCCATTTCTCCAGGACTCTGCTGGGAAGATGGTGATCTGAACCTTTACTGAGAGATAAAACGAGAATAACGGCCTGATGTCTTTATGGTTCCACATGATAATTTTGTATATCTAGCTTTTGACTTTTATTCATTGTAAAGCAGTGTAATGGTAAAAAAAAATGGTAAAAAAAATGGTAAAAAAAATCCGTCCCCGTTCCATTCTTGAACATACCAACTGTTTTCATTCCTTAAGTTCCCTGCTGGTCTTTTTCCATATACTACATGCTTTACGGAGTAGTAACTCATAGCACATCGACAATTCGGCCTCTGCTTAAAGCATGTGATTATGTTAGCTTGCCGTGTGGTTACACGGATCTCAGAATCATCATGTTTAATGATCACATGCTATTTCATACCATGGCTATATTATGACTTATTTAGCCACTCTTCCCTTTTTTGGATATGTGGGTTATTTCTATCTTTCTCCATTATCAGCAACTTTGAAAAATTCTTTTCTCCTTTCGAATGACTTCCAAAGAATTGAATTGAATCAAAGGCTAAGGACAATTTTAGGGATGAGCAGTTCACTTAACAAACGTGTTCTGAGGATCTGCTGTGCTAGGTCTTGAGTTGTTAAACAGGAAAATCGTAGAGCCTGCACTCCATGAACTCAGCATCTATCGGCAAAAAATGACATCCGTTTTAATAATTACCCCCCACCCCCACTAAGGGTCTGTTTGATGCCAGGCACTATGGTGCCACCTGTTTACATATTTCATTTTAATCCCACAATATTGCTACGATATTGCATTCCTATTTGGCAGGTGAGAAAACTGAGGTTCAGAGAAGTTAGGTAACTTGCTTAAGGTCACACAGCCAGTGAGAGACTGATCTGGGGATTCAAACCAAGGTCTACCGGATTTCAAAGCTCATGGGCTCCTCATCAGGCTACCCAGTCCCTCTTCATACACAGATATTTGTTTAATTGTTGCCCCAGAAGAGTGTGCAATGTTGTAGTCATTAGTGTGAGTCTTTGTATTTCATTTCTGCTGACAGCATAAGGTATAATTATTTTCCCAACCAACGTTGTAGGTTTTTCAAATGTAAAAGTATTATTATGCTTCTAAAGAGAGGCTGTCAAGAGCTTAACGCAAAGGGTTGACTAATACAATGCCTCAGTGTGGAAAGGTCCTCAAATCCTGCTCTGGAAGCGGCTGCTTCGTCCTAGGGTTTAGCCTTGATGAGAGCAGAACTCACTCACAGGGTTTCTGGAGCTGGCCCAGATAATGTCATCATCTCTGCCATAAGGGGATTTGTGGGATGTACTCAATCATTATCCGATTTCAAAGGCTATGCAGCTCTTCAGCTTATTGGGATCTTTTAGGGCATGCGATCTGCATCATAATATTTTGTTTTAAATAGCTTTTATTACACAAGGGATTCATATTCATTGTAGACAAATCATGTGATCAAATAAACCAAAGGAGATAAAAAAAAGCGGCCATAATTCCACCTCTGAGCTATAGGACCACTGTATATATTTTGGACATAACTCTTCTATATATGATCTTTCCATACAAAGTTTCCTGTGAACTGGTTGCTGCATTCAAAATATTCCATGCACATCTCCCCAAGTCGATAGTGCTTCTCTAATGGCTTCTGTGGTGTTTTGTTCTGGCATAATGTACTCAATAAATTCTCTAATATTGGATATTGAGGCGGATTTCATTTTTTTGCCACAGCGCTGCAATAAAGTCTTATAGTTAAATCTCTTATCCACATGGTTAGCTGCTTTCTGGGGTTAAATTCCTATAAATGTAACTACTGAGTCAGAAGGCATGTGGTTTTTAAAAGGCTCTTATCAATATTGATAAGCTATCTGATACAAAGACTATCAATTTACACATCTCAGACTCTTGGACGCAACTACATACAGTACTTCATTTTGTTTCCACCACCTTAATAGGCCCATGCATGATCGCATTTTGAGTTTTAATTTGTATTTCTCTGGCTAAAGTGACGCTGAGTATTTTTTCATGCAATTTTTGGGCAATGTGTCCTTGTTTTAAATACATGTCTGGCCAAATGCCTGTTCCTAACTTACCACGTGTGGTTAGGCTGGCCTTGGTGCACCATGAAATCTGGAAGCTTCCATTCTAATGGATGACCAGTCTAGAGGTATTTAGGAACAGGGCCGCCATGATGAGCACCTTGGAGAGAAAAAAAGACGACAGAAAGAGATTTTTTCTGGAAGTATGATTTTAATGTGCTGCTGTGGCTGGAATCAAATTATTGTTGCGTGAAAAAATGGTGGGAGTCATACAGGGTCTTGTGTGTAACCTAAAAGAGTGTCAGCAGTTGTGAATTCTTAAGTGCAGTGTAGATATCAACTGTTACACCAGAGAGAGGAGGGTGCTGCTGACTTGTCCACATACCATTTCTATTTGTTGGTGCTTCACTCTGGCAATCTGTTGCCAAACGTTGCTTTCTTCACCTCTGGAGAATCACACATTTTAATTAGTCAAGGAGGGAGTGGGATGGTCTGTTGCCTGCCAGATGACAAGTCTTGGCTAAGAAAGGACATCAGTAAAAAAAACACTAAGGCTATTGAAATAGAGTTGCCTCTGTTTCCAGAAATGAAATCTCTCAAGGAAGTCTGAGCATGACAGGACTGTAATAAGGACTTTATATTTTACTTAGGCTATTTCAGGAAGCATCTTTAGAATTATGGACCAGACGCAGATAATGCTGGAGCTTACAATTACATACGACTGAATTGTATCAGCACAGTCAATGTATTTAATACACAAAACTGAAAAATAGTATCTAAGGCAATATTCACTATGAAAGTCAAAGTGATGGCTACGTGCTTACATCTTTTATCTCAACACCAGCTGACATTCAGCTTAAATACTAAACCTGTCACTTATTTATTTATTCATTCTAAAGACAGTTTTTAGAATCCATTTTATGTCAGAGATGATACTAAGCAGTGAAGATAGTGAGATCTGGTTTCAGCCCAACAGGAAATTATAGCTGGAGAGGATAGTCGGATAGACAAATGCCTGTAATATAAAGCACGGCCCGAATGCTGAGGAAGAGAAACAAAATATAAAGTTGGTCTAAAAGGGAAAACTATCACTGCATGCAAAAGTTAACTTTAAGCCTCATTTCCGGTATTATGAGTATATGAGATTCAAAAAACTTATTTTCTTTATTATTATTATTATTGTTATTTTTAAGAGTCAAACAACCTAAAGCACACAACTAAAATTGTGCTGTTAAAAGTGATTATCTCTGCAGAGTGGGTTGATAGGCAGAAGACAGGAGCCTTTCCTTGCTCTTTGCCTCTGAGCCAGTCCTGGCCCCAAACACCACTGTGCATCTACGGAAGTTTCTGAACCTTCTGGGTTCTGAAGGTTGGTGGGCCGGGCCAATATCAAGAGGGCTTGTTTCCAAGCTTAGCACCATCAGATCATAGGGAATGCTTCTGTTTCCTAGGTTTTGTATTGGGTTATACTCCAATCCATGACTACTGGGATTGAGAAAACCCAACCTTACAGGCTGTATTATTTAGTCCCTTATTTTGGCTTCAGAGGCATTAAAATATATGAGGACTGATCTGGACTCAGGAGACTTGTGAGCTGCAGAATGCCAGGAGGTGTGAGTTTTCCATGGTATCTCCTTGGCAGTTGTATACATGGCTTGTCTCACTAAAGGTCTGCTCTCAAAGCATTGCTGACCTCTGGTTCACAACTGTGATTGTTCTATGGATCAAGAAAATCTATTTTGTGTTTTATTTGCATTAAAGATTATCAGCATTGGGTATTATACATGTAGCTCGCATGTTGGCTAAATGAAGTCATTATGTTCTATTCCAGGGGTAATTATGTTTTCATTGTACCTACAGTGAAGAGAGTTTATAGCTTTCAGCAGGTCAGTGATCCCCAAAAGGTTGATGTGAATTTCAGGCCAGGTGGAGGTTTCTGGGCATAAGTAGGAGAGGGTTTTCTGACAGGCAGGGTGCTGCTCAGAAGCTCTGTAATCACACCAATGTGGCTTACACTGATTTTCCAGATAAGCTCTGTCTGCACTTCTGAAAAAATGCCATATACATTCTATGTTGCCACCTGTGAATTGTTGCTCTTATTTTCTTTCATTAGGTTGAACAATATGAAATCACTGCTATTGGACCATTTTTTTTTTACCTGCAAAAATCTGAATGCAAATGGCTCACCTGATATAGAAAACCAAGTACTTAGTTTGAGCCCTTTTGAGAAGGAAATTGGAAATTCCTCTTAAATGCATTTGTGACTTTGCCACTTTTTCTCAGGACTGTAATGCCAAACAAACATCTGAGTCACAGCAACAACCAACTCTCTGTAAGAAGTTCAGTAAGGACAAGACTTTAACCATGAGAAGATGATTTCTGTGTTCCAGGGCCAGCCAGAACAGATGCTAGGGTTAAGGGAAGAGGAGAGTAGGGAAGAGAATTACTTCATGTCAAAACCTTACCAGGTTGAACTATAGGAATGTAACATGCAAGAGCTGGGAAATGCTCTGTGTACTTTACTTGACATCAGTCTGGCCCTTATACAAGAACTTTGTGTAGTTTACAGCCCCAAGATTTGACAGGCGAGGGGAAACAGGAGTGAGGATCAGAGAAAATGCCACACCATTGATTAAAGGGCCAGAACATCATTCCTTTGAATAAAAGGACAAAGGGCCTGACATTCTTTCACCTGGAAGAGAGAAGGATTGGAAGTGATTTAGTAGCTGTCTTGTATTTCAGGCACTACTAGGACAACTGTCGTGGTTCTCTACCTCAACAGAGGCCTGACAAAGGAGGAATGGACTTCAACCACAGGCAGGGATGTCTTCTTGATCATTATGGCAACAAATACAGAAGGTGCTAGGTGACGCTTCAGATCCCCCTCTCCCCATCGACTGTGGAATCTTAGCACCATCCTTCTAAGAACATATCTGTTTCATCTTTATCTCCAGTAAAGCAGATAGGAACTGGAAATAGTTCCTCTCCAGTAGGAACAAGCATCTCAGAGTGAATTGTTAGGAATTAGGAACAGGGTGGAGGGAAAGAGTTTGGAGTAGGCCAGAGACCTGTGTGTTGTCTTAGACTGAATAATGCTTGAGCTAAGGTCAGTCCTGGATAAAATCACATAATCTCTCTGGATCTTTTCCCACCTGTCGATGGAAGGTGATCAGGAAAAAATGCCATCATCATATAACTTATTGAGATGAAATCCATATGACATGAACTTAATTATGTTAAAGTGAACAGTTTGGTGGGGTTTGTGCACTTGCAATGTTGTGCAAACACCACCTCTATCTAGTTTCAAAACTCTTCCATTAATCCAAAGTCAAAGCTCTTACTCACTCAGCAGTTTCTCCCCATTCTCTCCTACCCCCCACTCCTGGCAACCCCTGATCTGCAGTCTCTTTCTATAGATTTATCTGTTCTAGGTATTTCATATAAATGGAATCATGCAATATGTGGTCTTCTGTGTCTGGCTTTTTTAGTTACCATGATGTTTTTAAGCTTCACTGACACTGAAGCCTATAGCTGTACTTCATTCCTTTTTATGGCTGAATAATATTCTAGTGCATATTTTTACCACATTTTGCTTATCCACTCATCAATTGATGGGCATCTGGGTTATTCTACCTCTTTTTTTTTTTTAAGTAGGTTTCACACCACTGCCTGGAGCCCAGTGTGGGGCCTGAACTCATGACCCCAAGATCAAGACTTGAGCTGGGATCAAGAGTTGGACACTCAACTGACTGAGCCACCCAGGTACCCCGGGGTTATTTTTACCTTTTGGTTATTGTGAACAGTGCTGCTATAAACATGTATGTACATATACTTGTCTGAGCACCTGTTTTCAATTTTGGGGGTACACACCTAGGAGTTGAACTGTGGGGTCAAATTTTAATTCTATGTTTAACTTTTTGAGGAACTGCCAAAATATTCTCCTTGGTGGCCGAGCCATTCACATTCTCATCAGTACTGTACTAGGGCTCCAGTTTCTCTACATCCTTTTCATCACTTGTTATTATCTGACTTTTTGCTACCAGCCATCATAGTGGGTCCGAAGTAGTATCTTATGGTGGTTTTGATTTGCATCTGCTAACTGACTAATGAAGTTGATCATTTTATGTCTTTTTGTTAGCTTTTTTGCTATCTTCTTTGGAGAAATGACTATTCAAGTCCTTTGCCCATTTAAAAAATTGGGTTGTTTGTCTTTTTGTTTTTGAGACATCTAATTCTTTATGTATAGTAGTCTAATTCTCCTCCAGGATTTTTAGAGGATATTTTTTTTTCTTGGTCATGGATGAAAAATATAGCATGCATAAGAATCACCCTGAAAGTTTGTGTTAAAACCAATTCACAGCCCCTTCACTTCTCCTCTCCTAGATTCTGACTACAAAGGTCTGGGATGAGGCCAAGAATTTTCGTTTCCAACCAACTCCCAGGTGATGCTGATGGTGTTGACCCATGGACCACAATTTGAGTAATACTACTAAGATAGACAGCTTTTGTTTTGTTTTTTTTTAATTTTTATTTATTTATGATAGTCACACAGAGAGAGAGAGAGAGGCAGAGACACAGGCAGAGGGAGAAGCAGGCTCCATGCCGGGAGCCCGACGTGGGATTCGATCCCGGGTCTCCAGGATCACGCCCTGGGCCAAAGGCAGGCGCCAAACCGCTGCGCCACCATAGACAGCTTTTGAGTGGCTTCCCCATCCTTAGACTCCTATTCTGAGACCCTCCTCTTCTTCTTTTCAGAATAATAGGTTCCTGTGGCCATATGTGTACTCCATGACTGCTTCCTTCAGCCACAGGCTGTTAGATCATAAGAGAGTGCTTGACCCAAGCTGGACCAGTCGGATTTTCTCTATTGGGAATTTGTAATTGGGACTCAGAGATACTAGTCAGTTTTCTACTGGTTTCATGAATTGAATTGTGTAAGTGCTAAGCTGGGGTGTGACCATCCTCTGTCATGTGCTTATAGAAAAGTTGCAAGGATAATGCAGAGCGCCTGTATATGTTTCATCCAGTTTCTCATCATATTAGCATCTTAAATAACTGCAGTATATTCATCAAAACTAAGCAATTAATATTGGTACACTACTTTTAACTAAATTTCAGACTTCATTTGGATTTTACCAGTTTTTACACTAAATTATTACACACATGCAACCCCCTTTTTTTCCCCTCCAGGATCCAGTCGAGGATATCTCATTGGGTTTAGTCATCATGTCTCCTTACTGTCTTTGGGTTTCTGACAATATCCCAGATGTCCCTTGTTTGCCATGACCTTGACAGTTTTAAGGAGTAATGACCAGATATTTTATAGAATAAGCCCAATTTGAATTTGCCTGATTTTTTTTTATGGAGAAACTGAGGTTAGTAGTTTTTTTTTCTTTCTTTCTTTCTTTCTTTCTCTTCTTTCTTTCTTTCTTTCTTTCTTTCTTTCTTTCTTTCTTTCTTTCTTTCTTTCTTCTTCCTTCTTTCTTTCTTTCTCTTTCTTGCTTTCCTTTTTTTTTTTTTTTTTTTTTTTAGTTTAGTAGTTTCTGAGAAGAAGTCCATAGAGGTGAAGAGCCCTCCTTATCATTTCATATCAGGGGTGTTATGACATCTATATGACTTATTGGGGGGCTGTTAACCTTGATCATTTGGTTAAAGTACTGTCTGCCAGGTTGCTCCACTGTAAAGGATGATTTATCCCTTTCAATTCTCTATTCTGTGGAAGTGAGTTATTAAGTCCAGCCTACACTGGTGGAGAGGGGAAGTAAGCTGCTTTTTTTTTTTGAAGATTTTATTTATTTATTATTATTTATTCATAGAGACAGAGAGAGAGTCAGAGACACAAGCAGAGGGAGAAACAGGCTCCACGCAGGGTGCCCAGTGTGGGACTCTATCCCGGGTCTCCAGGATCATGCCCTGGCCCGAAGGAGGTACTAAACCGCTGAGCCAGCCAGGCTGCCCAGTAAGCTGCTTTGAGAGGAATTTTGTACATGCTGCTGGGTCAGATTTGATCTCACCATAGCTATCTCACCATAGCTCACGGAGTCATCTTAAAATCTGAAGACAGCAGAGTTACCATCATTTTACAGATGAAGCATCTAAAGTGCAATGAGCAGGGCACCTCAGTGGCTCAGTGATTGAGCATCTGCTTTGGGTCAGGTCATGATCCCAGGATCCTGGGATCGAGTCCCACATTGGACTCCTTGCAAAGAGCCTGCTTCTCCCTCTGTCTCTGCCTCTTTCTCTGTCTTTCATGAATAAATAAATAAAATCTTTTTTAAAAAGTGCAATGAATATCGATGGGTCAGAAATCAGCTGATACACCGACTGGCAGTCCAGGTCAATTTTTTTTTTCCAGTCCAGGTCAATTCTACAAGATTTCACCACCTACTGATGAGAGCTGGGCATATGAGGAAGGAGCTCAGGGTTTAGGTGAGCAGACAGTCCAGTGTGAGATAACATTGCACACCCAGTGCGGTGTGGCTCAATAGACAGAGCCGCTGTCTTTCCCAGGGGTGGCGGGAAAAGACTTCCCCAAGAAGGAGCTGTCAAAGCTCATGAAGAAGATGAGTCTTGGGATCCCTGGGTGGCTCAGTGGTTTGGCGCCTGCCTCTGGCCCAGGGCGTGGTCCTGGAGTCCCAGGATCGAGTCCCGTGTGGGGCTCCCTGCATGGAGCCTGCTTCTCCCTCTGCTTGTGTCTCTGCCTCTCTCTGTCTATCATAAATAAATAAATAAATAAATCTTAAAAAAAAAAAAAGATGAGTCTTACCAGGGACATCGTGGGGAGAGAGACAGAGAAGTGCAGGCAAAGGCCACTCAAGCACGGTGAGATGGTGGTGGCAGCAAGAGCTGTGAGTGAGTCTCGCTTCCTGTCACTTACAGAAGATGATGGGGAGACTTCCACTGAACGTTGGTATAGGGTTTATAGTTGACAACATGTACTCATTTACACTAAACAGGTGGCACCTCTGAAAAATCTTCAGCATTGGCAATCAGGAGGAGAGTTGACTTGGCCTTATTCTGCTTTGCTTCAGGAAATGCCATTAGCCGGGTAGACATTGCAGCTTTTTCAGAGGACCGTTGAAGGAACAGGCTGCTTTTATTTTATTTTATTTAAGATTTTAAAAATTTATTTATTTGTTTTTATTTATTTATTTATTTATTTATTTATTTATTTATTTATTTATTGAGGGGAGGGGCAGAGGGAGAGGGAGAGAGAATTCCAAGCAGACTTCCTGCCCAGCACAGAGCCCCACACCAGGGCTCCATCTCACCACCCTGAGATCACGACCTGAGCCAGAATCATAAGTCAGCTCGCTTAACCCACTGAACCACTCAGGTGTCCCATGGAAACTGGCTGCTTTTAGAAAGGATTTTTCCCTAAAAGATCACAGAAGTGTTTGGCAGCTTTGTAACTTGCAGGTTCCATAGCTTGTTTACACTTTAACTGGAAGATCATTTGAACCCCAGTCTTTAGCCTACTGTCTTACTGACTTACAAACTGCTGTCACTGAGGGACATAGTAGTTGGGTGAGAAGGAATTGGAGTACGTGTTCATTGTTGTTTTTAAAAGCAGATGGTTTATTGCACTTTTATGGCAGGTGGGAGAGAAAGTGTTAAAATGGTTTCTAATGAATTTAGATATTTAAATGATGAGTGACTAATGTGTTTTGTAGATACAAAATAAGCCAATAAGTGATCAATGATAAAAAGAAAAAGATTTATCCAGTTTCCTAATTCTGGACCTCCCGTCCCCTGTCATCTGTCACTGAAGTCACCTGTCTCAGTGAGGTGTAACAAGGGTTCTTGGGCCCTCACCGACCACACCTGTTACTGCACAGAGTGAGAGACTCACCAATCCTGTTCCACATGGCAGCTGATAAAATAAGGTTGCCCCTGTCACTCGCCCTCTCCCTGGCACATGTGTATGGCTTAGCGTGGAATGAATTGTGTGTGTTAGCATGAAAAAAGATCATAACAGAAAATGGTAGAAATAGTTGACATTTAAAAATTTATTATGTGGCAGATAATGTTCTAAGCACTTTGCCTTCATTAACTCAATTCTCAGAAACCATTGTAGAAGGTATATTAGTAACACCCCCAATTTACAGGTGAGGAAACCGAAGTGCAAAGGCTTTTGAAGTGTGGAATAGGCAAGAAGCACCAAACTCAACTGCTGTAACTCTTCTCCCAACATGATGAGAAATGTAATATAGTGAAGAAATCTCTACCTTGTCACAAATGGTTTGCGGATCCTTTATGGAGGTGCCTTCAATGGTTGAGAAGAGAGTGCCGTAAGCTTGCTTTGTGAAGAAGCTGGACCTCCCGAGCTTGGCAGAGGGTTGACTGCCTCTGTGTCTTCAGGGAAGAAGCGTGTGCATTGGGGGAAGGGGTGTGGTGGGTGTTGGGGAGGTAGCTGTTGGGTGGGAAACAGGAAGGAAGGGTGTTCACTCTAAAGAGGGCTGGGGAGGCCAAGATGGAGTGGGAATCCCAAGTGGCAGCACGAAAGGGAATGCTCTGGAGAGAAAAATGCAAGAGGCAACTTTTTAGAGTGAAATGACGTGTGCTCTGCAGCATGGTCCCCCTTGTGACTTCCCTGCGCCCGCTCTGCTGTCATGTTCATGAAAACTGGCAAACACTCATAGTCACTGAAGTGAGGTCAGGACAGTAGTGGCCAGCATGAACATGGGCGGTGGGAGGATGACACCTGGGCACAGAAGGAGGTAAGTAAGAGAAGCGTGCATCGAGTTTCCAGTGTTTTGTGACGCACACGTATGTGTTATGTATGTAATAATATACAGGTCGGTGACAAAGAAAAAGGCATGTGATGAGCATGAAGTCAGGAGATGGACAAAACGGAGCCTTTGCCCGGCCTTCACCTCACTGCACTCCTGCACGTGAGTATAAGGCCGTGGTCCCTTCCTGAGTCAGCTTCCACTGCCCTAGGATGTGCCACTTGGGTCATGAAGGTCAGAAACAAAGTCTGTTCCTCGGTGCCACCACCCTTCTCCTGCGTGACACCACGGGTCTCCCAAAGAGCCATTTCTCATCCCTAGAGACCCTCTCCCTGGCAGCCAGTGTCTGCAGCTTGTTGGTACTGGCTTGCTCTGCCTACCTTCACTCTTGGTGACAGGGCCATGGTTAAAATTGTAAGCTGGCCTGTGGTTTCTGGCCTCCTTGCCCGTGTGCTGTAATTATAAGGCAAGATCTCTTGGCTCCTCTCCCCGAGCTGGGAGCCCCACTCTTCTGTGCCCAGACTGGGCTGTCCACCCTGGGGAGCGTCGGCTGGATCCCTCTGCTCTTCACCGTATGGCAGAGAGTAGGTTTTGTCCTGCAGCAACCTCTGCCGTGGTGGGAAGCAGCATATTGCCCACTTCCCAGATCTCCCCAAACTGGGCTGTTCTTCTCTGAAGAGGAAGAGAGAAAATGCATTCAAATACTTCTAAAGGGATGTGTTTAAGATTCTGTGTATTTCTAGATCTGCACATTTATAATCTGATTAATAAGTTGAACAAGTGGAAAACAAACAATATACTGAAAACACAGTGTAATTACGAAAATAGGCTGTTCCTGAGAGAATCACCCACTCCCTGAGCCAGCAGCAAAACATAGGATACACAGGCTGTGCTAGGGGCACTCTCTATGGCCAGGCCCCACCAGCCTGCCCTGTGGTCCCCCCACCTCACCAGAAGTCTCCAGTCAAGTGGCCCCTTCAAAAAAAATCAGGCCCCTGGGAAGTGTGGGACCAGATATTCGCCTAGCCTCCTCCCCTGGGACCCTGAGTCCCTCCACTTTACTGGACTCTCCCTTGGTAGTGTCAGGAATTGTCATGACGGCGGTAAAAGATGAGATTTGATCTCAGCTAGTTCTTCCTGGACGAGGGAAGAGCAGAGCCTGTAGCAACACAGCCTTTTCAACATGGGCAAAGGAGAGACCTTTGAGAAAAATGTCCTGGCTTGAGTCAAATGTTCCACCATGAGGTGGACTTGGGAGTTGCTCTTGGGTGACTTGGCTCAGACTAGAAAACCTACCTTTTCCTCCCTTTTGCTTTCTCTACACCTTTGTCCTGCTTCCTCCAGGTTTTTTTTTTTATCCCATCTCCCCCTCCCCCGCCCCCATTTTTACTCTAGAAGCACAGGTGGTTCTTACAAGCATATCTCCCCCTGCAGGTAGCACTCCAAGCACATGAGCTGAAATGTTCTTACAAGGCAAGTGTGCACGGAGGAGACCCTGGAAGAACGAGAAAGGTGAAGAGTCATGGCCCTTGGGACAAAGAAAAGCAGTGAAGACGTCTAGTCAGTGCCCTAAAAGTGTTTGTAGAAAAACCCAAAGGCCAGACCTCAAAATGAATGAGGATCACCAGGGCAAATGCACTGGCAAAGGCTTTGGGCAGCTAACACGCAATTGTAAGGATTTTGATCAAGGTGACTTTGTACTAATTTGAGCTTCCAGTAAAGAAAGAAGTGGAGTGACTTCCTAAGCATGGTGGCTGGATATGCTGTGTCACTTCACCAACCTTGGGTTCCTTCTTCTGGCTTGTTGGAGGTGAATCCTTCTGTAGAGAATCCACACCCTTGGGACCTGAGCCATGGCGGAGCCAGGCCAAGTCTTCCGGCAAGGGCCTTCCACTTCACATTAGCACCAGAGAAAGTGTGGGCCACACATGGATTTTTCTGGCAGTCAAGGCACTGAGGATGGGAGGCTTTCTTGAATACGTAATGAGAGACAGTAGTCAGGTCAACAGCGTGTGCTGGTTAGGCTGCCCCGTTGCAAGGAGTGTAGACTCACTCATGCTACCTCAGGCAGTAATGAGGAATTTGAATTTAGGACTTTAGGGATCATTAGGGACTTAGCCACATGGCCAGTGCCCCTCAAGGGCCCTAAGGTATGATAAAACAACCAGTCTGCAGGAGGACCTGTGACCTCAGAATGCAGAGCCACCTTAGGATTTTCTGGTCTTCGCTTGAGTGTTCTCCAAGTCTCAGGACCCATTGCCTTGCTCTTCCTCTGCTCCTCTTTATCATTTTGTTTCTTCTTTCCCTGGCCCCAACCTGATTCTCTGCACAGCATGTAACTCCCTTTTCCCAGAGCCAGAGGTCCAACAGAGAGGGTACTCTGAAGACAGAAGTGATAGTTTTCTTATAACCCAGTCTTAGAAGTGGCATATCCTCTCCTTCCATGTCTTATTGGTCCCAAAGACTAACCTTGGTAAAGTGTGGTCGTGGTCTACACGTGTGGACACCAGGAGCCCGAGATCATTGAGAGCCAAATTGGAGGCTGGCTCCTATGTGACCTCTAGAAGCACTGGATATTTTCTGTGCAGTACGCTTGCCCTCTGGCACCTACGCTCACTCCTTGGACGCTTCCTCCTGGGAGGAACTACATTTCTCAGACTCCCTTCCCATCAGGGTTCTGGATATGATCTAGATTCGGTGAATGAGTTGATATTTGGGAAGCAGACAGAAGCAGAAGCCATTCATCCTGCAGTACATACGGGCTTCAGTGGATGAGTTTTCTAGTGTCTAGCCAGACTCTGCCTCCCTCTGCCATTTGGTGGCTTTGGTGTTGTGGGGCAACGCTGGTTTTGGCAGTGGCTCCTGAAGCTTTCTGGTCTCTTGTCGGCACCAACAGCATCCTAAATTCTGGGTCATAGCTTGTGGCCATATGACCAAAACAACTTTTTGGCATCCTCCTGGCTTTTCTCTTCCAGGTCTTCTAACTCTTTTGTGAGTGCATAATCACAAATAATAATTTGGAAGCACATAGTTGTAAGCACGTAACTCTGAATAGTTTTGTAACACATAATAGGACATAAAGAGCAGTACGTCTCTTTTTGCTTGTGTATCTAGAAAGGTTTCTGTTTCTCTGGTCTGGGAGAAATAATAGTAGTATAGCAGTGAAACACATGGTCAGACTACTTCTTCAAATTCTATCTCCACCACTTATTTGCTATGTGGCATTGAACAAATCACCTAACCTCATGAAGCTTTGGGTTCCTTATCTATAAAATTGGGATAATAATAGCATCTGTCTCATAGGGAGGTTATGAGGATTCATGTGCTGAGATAATGAGTAAAAACTATTTAGTTGGAGGTGAGCCAGAGAGAGCAGACAGCAGGCCCAGTGCTGGAGGATGACCCACTATAGCCGGCTATGTCTGAACCGCTAAACCACGTGCTCTTATGGTGCTAAAACCATGACAAATGAATCCAGCCTATCTACCATTGGCTGGAAAACCCAAGAAGGCATAGGCTAATAGGGCTTTTTATGAGTCAAAAGATTGTCCAACCCATGAAGCAGAGAGATATGAACAGGACCCACATCTCCTCTTTAGATCCAAGAACCAAGACAAACCACCTGAGCAATCAGTGGAGAAACAAGTCGAATTCTTTCTGTGGTTAAGATGGCCAGGGACCCTGCAGAGTTGACGGTGAAGCTAGGAACATCTTCATCTCACAAAGCACAAGGGGGACAAGTAGCCTGCCCAAGGTTGGCAGTTAACCCAAATCTCTCCACCCCTATTCTGGTACATTCTCTTCTTCTACATGGCAGCACAGAGGTGGCTGTACTGAGAAGCTAGTGGATATCTCAAGTTTGTTGGGCGTTTAGTTACTGGGTTATTTGGCGAAGGAACAAGAGGATGGCTACAACCTTTCCTTAACTTTTGAGATTTATGCTGTATAGAGCGTGAGGAAGTGAGAAAGATAATTAAAAACATTCAAATTTCTACCATTTGTGTTTTGTAGAGAGAGTTATCACGTTCCAGAGAGAGGAGATACAATTGCAATAATGAAAGGCAAAGGAAATTCTTCACCTGGGGTCCAAGTATCCCTAGAGGTTCTCTGCATGGCTCCGAAGTGATGTGAAATTTTGTGCTTATGGAAGAATAAAGGCTGACAGCTTTCAATATATTCACAAGAGAATCCATAACCCCCAAAAGTTTAAGAAGCTCTGCTATCGAATTCTACGTCCCTACAGCATTGGCTGGCTGGTTTACTCATTCATTAAACAGACATTTATTGAACCTACTTGACACCTGAGAGGCCATTTAAAGCTCAGCACATTTAAAACCTGAGTCAGGATCTTCCCACGCAAACCTCTGCTGATGTTCTCTTCTCTTGTGTTCTCTGTATCAATAAGTGGCACCAACACCCGGGAGTTCTGAAGGTCAGAAGCCAGGGGAGTCATCCTTGACACCTCTCGTATAACCCAGTCTTAGAAGTGGCATATCCTCTCCCGTTTCCAGTCCATCAGCAAACCCTGTCACTGCTCCGTCCTAACTCTCTCGTGTGTCACCATGTCTCATCAAATCAGATCAGGTTGGTAATAACAAATCAATGTCTCATATTTTAGTAAAAGTGGTAATGTTTTATGCAAATTTTTTATCAGGGAAAATTTTACCCAAACACTAAAATAGTACCCTTTCCCCTTGACACCCACATACCGGCTTTAACAATTATCAAATCATGGCTCGTCTTGTTTTGTCTACACCCCTTACCTTCCCCTCTCCTCAATGGATGATTCTGAAGCAAATTCCAGACATCAGATCACGTGATCAGTAAATATTTCAGCAGCTTTGAAAGTAACAAACTCTTGTTAAAAATCACAATCACAAAAAAAAAAATCAGAATCACAATAAGTAAAAGAATAAATAGAAATGATCCCACATCATCCAAAATACAGTCAGTTTTCAAATTACCCCAATTTTCTCAATATTTATTATAGTTTGTCATCATCAAAATGAGGCCCACGCACCGTAATTCATTGATGTGTCTCTTGAGCCATTTTCAACCTATGCCTTCCTAGTCTTCTTCACCCGACTGTCCTTTTTTTCAGTGTATTTCCTAAAGAAAATATTTTCCTGTAGTTTTCTGTAGAAAATAATTTCCCATAGTTGATGAAAAGTTTTAAAATTCTTCTTCAAATGGCATTACGTGATTAAGAAAATGAAAAGAAGGAATCAAAATATTCTATACATATTTTAATTAATTCTACTTTATTTTATTTTTCTTTATTTTATTTTAAAGCATGTTTTAAAACATCTTCAAACAATATACATTTTTATTGGAAGTATAGTTGACGCTCAATGTTATATTAGCTTCAGGTTTACAGCATAGTGAGTTGACAATTCTATGCAGTAACTTATGCAAACTACGGTAAGTATAGTTACCCTCTGTCACCATATGACACTATTATAATATTATTGACTATATTCTCTATTCCCATGACTTCTTTGTCTTATAACTGGAAGTTTGGTGCCTCTTGATCTCCTTCATCTACTTCAGCCATCCCTGCAACCACCTCCCCTCGTCAACCACTAGTTTGTTCTCTGTATTTATGATTCTTTTTAGTTTATTTATCTGCTTTATTTTTTTAGATTCCACATATAAGTGAAATCATGCAGTATTTTTCTTTCTTTGACTTATTTCACTTAGCATAATACCCTCCAGGTCTATCCACGTTGTCATAAATGCAAGATCTCGTTCTTTTCATGGCTGAGTAATATTCCACTGTATCTATATCTATATCTGTCTATAGCTATCATATCTTCTTTACTCATTCATCTACCGATAGATATCTAGTTTGCTACTATTCTAGTTTTCTAGTTTTTTTTCGTTCTAGGTTTTTTCTAGTTTGCTATTGTAAGTAACACTGCAATAAACATTGGGGCGCATATATCTTTTTGAATTAGTGTTTTCATTTTTCTTGGGTAAGTGCTTGGTAGTGGAATTACTATATCTTATAATATTTCTACTTTTAATTTTTTGAGGAAACTCCATACTATTTTTCGCAGTGATTGCACAATTTACGTTCCAACTAAAAGTGCACAAGTGTTCCCTTTTCTCCACATCCTTACCGAAATTTGTATTTTTATACTAATCATTCTGAATGGTGTAAGGTGATATCTCGTTGCAGTTTCAATTTGCATTTCCTGATGGTTAGTGAAGTTGAGCATCTTTTTATGTGTATGTTGGCCATCTATGTCTTTGGAAAAATATCGATTTTTAAATTGGATTATTTATTTTTTGATGTTGAGATGTATAAGTTCTTTATATACTTTGGATATTAACCTTTATTTGGATACATCATTTGCAAATACCTTCTCCCATTCTGTAGATTGCCTTTGTTTTGTTGGTTTCCTTTGTTATGTAAAAGCTTTTTATTTTGTTGTATTTCCCAATAGTTTATTTTTGCTTTTGTTTTTCTCGCCTGAGGAGAAATATTCAGAAAAGTGTTACTAAGGCTGATTTCCAAGAGATTATTGCCTATGATTTCTTTTAAAAGTTTTATGGTTTCGGGGCACCTGGGTGGCTAGTGATTGAGTGCCTTTGGTTCAGGTCGTGATCCCAGTGTTTTGGGATTGAGTCCTGCAGTGGGTTCCCCACAGGAAGCCTGCTTTTCCCTCTGCTTGTGTCTCTGCCTCTCTCTGTGTCTCTTTCATGAATAAATAAAATCTTTTTTTTAAGTAAATAAAATCTTAAAAAAAAGTTTTATGATTTCAAGTCTAACATTTATGTCTTTAATTCATTTATGAGTTTGTTTTAGTGTGTGGTGTGAGAAAGTTGTCTACTTTCATTCTTTTGCATGTAGCTGTCCAGTTTCCCCAGCACATTTATTGAAGAGATTGTCTTTTCCCATTTTATATTCTTGTCTCTTTTGTCATAAATTAATTAATCATATAAGCATAGGTTTATTTCTGGGCTCTATATCCTGCTCTATTGATCTATCCTGTGTCTATTTTTGTGTCAGTAACCATACCGTTTTGATTACCATTGTGTTTCTTGAAATCTAGGATTATGACACCTCTAGTTTTGTTCTTTCTTTTCAAGATTGATTTGGCTATTTGGGATCTTTGATGATTCCATACAAATTTTAGGATTATTTATTCTAGTTCTGTGAAAAATTCTATTGGTATTTTGGTAGAAATTTCATTGAATCTGTAGATTGTTTTGGGTAGTATGGACATTTTAATAATATAAACCTTCCAATTCATGAGCATATTCTCTCTTTCCGTTAGCTTGTATTGCTTTCAATTTCTTTCTTTCATCAGTCTTTTGTAGTTTTCAGAGTTCAAGTCTTTCACCTCTTTAGTTCAATTTATTCCTATATATTTTATTCTTTTTGGTGCAATTGTACATGGGATTGTTTTCCAAATTTCTCTTTCTGCTACTTTGTTATGAATGTATAGAAGTATAACAGATTTATGTATATTAATTTTGTATCCATCAGTTTAATTGAATTCATTTATTAGTTATAATAGTTTTTTGGTGGAATCTTTAGGATTTTCTATATATAGCATCATGTCATCTGCAAATAATGACAGTTTTCTTTCTTTCTTACTAATTTGGGTGACTTTTATTTCTTTTTGTTTCTAATTGCTGTGGCTGGGACTTCCGGTGTTATGTTGAATAAAAGTGTCAAGAGTGGATATCCTTGTCTTGTTGCTTTCAGCTTTCCTGCATTGAGTACGATGGCAGCCATGGGTCTGTCATATATGACCTGTCATATATGGTATGCCATATATATCAAATAATATAATGTTTGATTTGGAAAGGATGTTGGAGGCTGCCAACCTTCTTGTTTTACATGTATAGGAATTGAGTCTTTTAGTGCCAGACATGAGGCCATCAGAGCAAGCTGCAGATATAACCAGGGCTCTGCTCCTGTCTCTGGATTTAACTACTTTCTTTTTCACCACACTTACCATTTCTATTCAGCGTCCATCAAACAGGAATCACTATTAGTTAGTATTTTCATATTTTATCTGCAACAGGATAGTTGAGGTTTCCAGTGATGACTCAAGAGATCAACAGATAAAACTGTTCAATGTTTGATCATTCCATCATATCCTGAAAACTGAGCAATTCTTGTTATTGCACTTGGTAACACTTCCTAGCCACCAACCTCATTTCAGTCTCACTCTATACTTGAATGGTTCAGGAGGTATTTTAGGAGGATTCCTCACTCCTGCTTTGTTATTCCCTTTTTTTCTCAATGGAACTCAAAATATCTCTTCTTTTGGGTAGGCAGTCCTTTGGTTCCCCACATGGCAAGTCCTTAATTGGAATTTTTAGAAAGTTATTTAATTAGGCAGGGTGAATTAGGGTAAAGGTTGGACCTCACATAAACTTCAGAATCACACCTCAGGTTTTAAGAGTCCCTTAACTTTGTTCACAAAGTTTGAGCATCTTTTTATGTGTATGTTGGCTATCTATGTCTTCTTTGGAAAAATATCGATTTTTCGATAGGCTAGGCCACATTTCACTTTCTTGGCACCAGCTTACCCCCACCCCCCACCCCGATCCATCCAGCTTTCTTCAGTTCCCCTTAATGGAATTCTCCAAGGCAGTATCTGATATGTAAAATCTCTTAATGTGAAGCAAACAAAAAACCCGAAAAAGTTGAGAGGACAAACTAACTTTTTAGCTCCTTCATGACTCTTTTGTCTTCTTCTTTCTTAACTTCCAGATTACTGGCTCAGACCTGTCCATCCTGATCTCTTAGGGATCTTGCCTCTTTTAGGAAAAAAAAAATCAACTTATGCATATATATATATTTTTACCAGAATAGTTTAGAGACAATATTTTAATCAATCAATAACTATTACAAATGCAATTACTGTTTGCTTGGCACTGTGCTCAAAGCTGTGGGTTTATAAGCAAGTATGAAGTATGATTCCTGCTCCCATGTTACAGAAGGGCGCATAATTTAGGATCCAAGTTTAAAACCACTTACTATTTGACCTTGGGCTTGCTTCACCTCTTCAAGTCTTAGTTTTCTCGCCTGTGAATGAGGTTAATAATCCTTCTGTTTCATGGAATAGTAGTAAGGATTTAATGAAGGAGTGAACAAAAGAATTTAACATAGTGTTAGCTGCATACTTAGGGCTCAATACATTTAGATAAATTACTATTGTTATGTAGAGAAGTAGAAACATACATTTGGGGTAGATGATGAAAACTGCAATGAAGAATTTAGATTTAATGGGGTTTGGAATGTCAGGAAAGTCATTTAATGTTCCTGAATGGGTGATACTAAGGCATTGGTGTTTTAGAAATTTAGATGTATCTACCTGGGGATGAGAGAGGCAGAGAAGCCAGATAGCTGTGGGGCAAAAATGAGGGACCCAAGCTATGCCCAAGGGATGAAGAGGGCGCTCTGAGTAGCATTTCCTCAGAAAGAACAAAGGAACTTGTGCCCATTTTGATTCGGGGGAAGGAGAGAGAATTCGAAGAGAGCCAATACTACCTCCCATGCTGGCTAAGGTGGAATGAGGAGAAAGAACTGTCCATGGTATAGTTACCAGGTATTCAGGCAAACATGTCTTACTTGTGTAGGAAGTATAGTGAGTTTTTTGTTGTTGTTGCTGTTGAAGTTATGGAGTTTAAATTAAGGTTACCTATTTAAGTATCTGTTTGTCTTATTCACCTCTGCATCTTCAGCAACCAGCATAAAGCCAGGTGCATAGTTTTTGAATAGAACTGGATGGATTTTAAGTGATGGCTGGAAATTCAAGCGAAGCTATAGGCATCCGGGTATACAGCTTCCTTAGGAAGCATCTCTATAAAACTGGTATTAAAACCACAAAGCAGGATGATCATACTTGAGATGAAATGTAGAGAACGAATAAGACGACAAAAAAATGAGAAAACTTTAAGGTCAGTCCTAGTTTGAGACTAAAAGGAAGGAAAGGAACTGAATCAGTCAGTAGTAGTAAAAACAACTTCAGCACGTTAGTGGGGGAGCACACACATTTCTACCTTATTTACAACACATGTCCAGCACAGGTTGGGGGGCCACTCTGCTCAACCTGGTCGCTCAGACCTCTCTGGACACAAAGCTGCTACTTTCTCACATTATTCCTCTATGATTTTTTAGTTTTCCTTCCACTATCAACTACTAGCTCTCTCACTAGGGAGCCATATTCAAACTTTTGAAGAGAGGAAACTGAATTGATCCAGGAAGTCAAAACCCTTCCTATTGCACTGTAGGCTACTGTCCAGCCTACTGTTTCCCTTTTTGTCTAATTCTCTGTGGCCAAGAGGTCCCATTAAATTAAATGACAAGATATGTAGCTGAAGTCCTCAAATCTTCAGGCCTAGCTACATAAAATTGGTCCTGAAGAAGCGTCACTTAAATATGGCTGTTCCCAAAGGGACACCATGGGGCCAGCATTCGAGTGAGAATCCAGGGCTTTCTTTTGGGGGAACTTGATCTCTTTGTAATCAAAATCCCAACCACTTTGTACTTATAGACTTATTCTTAGTTTCCTCTTTTTCTTCAATTTCTAGTCATCTCAAGGTAAAAGTGTCAGTTTTGTGGTCCATAGGAGTGAAGGTAAAAGAGTTAAGAAAGCTTTAATGTGATACCTTTGATTTATTCGTAATATGAATGTAATTCAGGGAAAACACATAAATTGAGTTATCACTACTAGAAGAGACATAATGTCCACCATCGTATTTATGAATATAAAATGTCAAACAAACATATGCAATTGGAAGTCAGATCACAGGTGCTTTTCCACTGAAACTCAACATCTTGAGCTCAGAAACTTGGTAAACTATAGGGCTGACCAGGCCTCGTCCTACAGGCAGCCAGAGTACTTTGCTCCCTAAAGACAAATGCCTTTCATTTTGTGCAGCATTCGAGAGCTAAAAAATTGCTTTTCCCTTTTCCTTCACTGGTGTATCTCTAGTCTTTTTTTTTTTTTTTTTAAGATTTTATTTATTTATTCATGAGGGACAGAGGGAGAGAGAGAGAGGCAGAGACACAGGCAGAGGCAGAAGCAGGCTCCATGCAGGGAGCCTGACGTGGGACTTGATCCCAGGTCTCCAGGATCACGCCCTGGGCTGAAGGCGGCGCTAAACCGCTGGGCCATTGGGGCTGCCCTCTCTAGTCTTTTAAGGTAAGCAGGTTTCACTATCCTAATTTTCAGTAGAGGAAACTAAGGCCAGGAAAGTTGTAATTTAGCCAATATCTTGAAAGAAATGCAGACAGATACAAAGATTAGAATACAGGCCTTCTAATTCCAAGTGTTTTGGTTTTTGGGGTTGTAGGATGCTGCAGACCCCACCCTCTCCCTCTCTCACTTTCCCAGAGGCTGAAATGCCTCAAGGTGGCACAATTTAGAGCACAGATGGCTCTCAGCACCACCAGCTGTGTGACCTTGGACAAATAACTTGGCTCTCAACTCTTCATTTTCTTCCTGTATAAAATTGAGGTAATTATATCCTAACTCGAGGGCTTAATGTAATTTAGATAATGTCTTTAGCATACTCAGCATATGCTAACCACTTATTAAATAGTGGTTATTATTATTAAAATTATCCCTTTGGGTTAAGCTATTGCTGTTGTGTCCAAATGTAAATAGGTCTTTTAGCAGGTCAAGCACATTAACCTACAGCCACAATTAACTTATTAAAAAAGAACTGAAGCAGGCAGGATGGTTATGTTATGAGAGAGAAAAGTTGGTGTGTGACTGTGCCAGGAAGGCACCCAGGTGGGGCTCCTCAGGTAGGGACGGAGATGGCCAGCGCCGTGGGTATGGGCATATTGGGATATGGTGGATCAGAGCCCTGATGGGGCAGGTGGGGTTGCAGTAGAGCTAAACCCCAGTCTCATTGTTTTGCTGTGGGTTGGTGTTTGCTGAGAGGAATTCCTAGGACATCTTTAAGGGAGTAAGGCTAAGAATCTCTTCACCCACAGCTCAGGAGAAGCCATTCAGTTTTGAGGACCATTAAAGAAAAGTTCTTATTCAGATGAGGAGGGGACACAGTCTGAGAACCACCATAGACCAGTCTGCATCTCCACCCCCACCCCCAGCCCCGTTGCCAGATAACAGCCCTAAGGAGGTATGAAGTCAAGCTGGAGTGCAAACTTGTTTTAGGAGAAATAGAGATGACTAATAAACTGAAGAAACTATTCTCCCTGTCACTAGAAATGCAAGAAATGAGAATTATTAGAGCAATAACAAGATACTTTATTTTTGCAGGTTTTTTTTACTTTAATTAATTAACATACAGCATATTATTAGTTTCAGAGGTGGAGTTCAGTGATTCATTAGTCTTACATAACACCCGGTGCTCATCACATCATGTGTCCTCCTTAATGCCCATCACCCAGTACCCCCGTCCCCCCACCGCCCTCCCCTCCAGCAGCCCTCAGTTTGTTTCCTATGATTAAGAGTCTCTTATGATTTCACTGATTTCATCTTGTTTTATTTTTCCCTCCCCTCCCCATGTGCCTCTATTTTGTTTCTTAAATTCCACATGAGTGAGATCATATGCTGATTGTCTTTCTCTGATTGACTCATTTTGCTTAGCATAATACCCTCTAGTTTCATCTACATCATTGCAAATGACAAGACTTCATCTTTTGATGGTTGAGTAATATTCTATTGTGTGTGTAGACACACACACACACACACACACACACACCACATCTTCTTTATCCATTCATCTGTTAATGGACATCTGAGCTGTTTCCATACCTTGGCTATTGTGGACACTGCTGCTATAAACAGTGGGGTGCACGTGCCCCTTCAGATCACTACATTTGTAACTTTTGGGTAGATACTCAGTAGTGCAATTGCTACAGGTGCTTTTCCACTGACTGGAAAACTGGGTCGTAGGGTACCTCTATTTTCAACTTTTTGAGGAACTGCCATACTGTTTTCCAGAGCGGCTACACTTCAGAAGGGTTGTAACCAAGGGAGGATTGTGGTCAGAATTCTTTTATTTTTTTATTTTTTTATTTTTTATTGGTGTTCAATTTGCCAACATATAGAATAACACCCAGTGCTCATCCCATCAAGTGCCCCCCTCATGCCCGTCACCCAGTCACCCCCACCTCCCCATCCACCTCCCTTTCCATGTGGTCAGAATTCTAAAAAAATTTGCCTCCAACTCTCTGGGTACATCCGTGTGGAAATGGTTAAGATCCAAGATTTTTATTTTAAAAATAACAGAACAAACTTGTATTGCAGTCACTGTAGACATTATGCTCATTGCTTCTGTAATTCATTCAGGTGTGTATGCCTCCCTCTGAACCCATTCCCCCCTCTGAACCATTCCCCGCTCTGAACCTGTCCCCACCCATCCCATCGCTCCTCTCTGCTCATTGTATTTTCCTGCTCTGCTGCCAGGAACACCACCAGACTCCACTGTCTTTTTCCTCCCCTAATCCTTTTATGCCTCTTGTCTGTGTTGCACAGTTAGAGCATTTCATCCATTACATGTGTTTGAATGCTTTGCAAACAAAGGCAAAATCTCTGCACTCAAGTTGTCTACAGGCCACTGGAGTTGAATAGAACAAGGATCCATGCAAATGCAACACAAGAGAGAATGGGAAAAATGTCACATTTGGAAGATAAATACTGCAGTCTTTGGAAGAATGAGGAAGGTGGATGTAGCTGTGAATTTCTCTCTCTGTCCCCCATTTTACAGTTGGCAAAGTTGAGGCTTGCAGGGAAGAAGCAAGGATCTTTGCTACCAGGAGCTGGTTTGTGCATGTGAGCTCAGGCGCTTCATCTCTATCTGCCTTGGGTGGCAGGACTCTGAGTGGGCCAGGGTTCCAGCGAGCATTCTGAGGAGTTCTGGTCAAACAAGGTGCTCTGCTCTTGATGGTCAAGTGTTTGGGAAATGACCGCCTTCTTCTGGGAGGCTCAGAGTAGCCATTCACATATTAAAGTGTCCTAGAAATTCAACAGAAGAGAAAGCTTTCTTCAGGCTAGAGAGGCTGGAATCTCCCCCCAAACCTTCTGAGCCCTGCAGACCCAGCCCTCCAGTCGGAGAAACCACTCAACGCCCCTTGGAGAGCCCCCATCTTTGTCACTCGATGACCATTTTTCCCACCCTCTTAAGGTGGGAAACTAAGAGGAATGGAGGGAAAAGCCTCTGAAGATGAGTTTTTCCTCAGCATCTTCCTCTGGCAGCTTGCTTCTAAGGCACTTGTGTGTGTGTGTGTGTGTGTGTGTGTTTAAGGCACTTATTTGTGCTTTCATTATGAATAGTCTTTACCTAATTTCCGATTAAGGACACTTATCTCTGCTTGTTGGTTAGTGACAACATTCCGAATCATGTGTCTGAGCCCATTTGTCATTTCCTATGATATAATCCCTTCTCTGGGAACTTTGTACTTAATTCTTTTTCTCTTCTTCTTTCTTCGTCTTCTTTTCTTTTCTTTTCTTTTTATATTTTATTTATTTATTCATGAGAGACACACAGAGAGAGGCAGAGACACAAGTAGAGGGAGAAGCAGGCTCTCTGCTTGACCCCAGGACTCCGGGATCACGACCTGAGCCAAAGGCAGATGCTGAATCACTGAGCCACCCAGGCACCCTTAATCCTTTTATTCTACTTAAATTTTAAATACCAAAATAATGTATTAACTTTTATTTATTTTAATATTGTTTTAAAAATTGTTCATATCAGCCCATGATACAAAATTCAAAAGTCAATAGGATCTGAGGTGAAACTGTCCCCCGCAAACACTGTCCCCCAGTAGCCCAGTTTATATTGTGTGGGTGTGTGCGTGTGTACGTGTGTACTTTCCTTGCCTTTCTTCCCATACAAATGGCCATGTACACACATGGTTAGCATTTTGCCTTTTGCACATAAAACTGCATCTTGGTAATAGCACATTACAAGTACATAGAATGTTCTGATTTGTTTCTATAGCTGCATGATACTGTATGTGCTGAAATTTATTTAAACATAACATTTAGGTTATTTCCAGCATCTTGCTCCAGTCAGTGCCATAGTAAATAATTTGAAAAATTGAGGACACTGGTAAAATTAGTAGCAGCCTCCTGCCACTAGAACACATCCAGAAAGTTAGTTGATGATCTGTGAAAACCCTCTTTATAATGTGCAACCTAGCAAGGCAGCCTGTATAAATGAATTACTAATTAATTGGGGTAGGAAACATTCAGATGATTTATATGCACCGGTGAGATCACAGCATACAGGGAGCTAACAGCAAAGGCTCCAAGACCCACAAAGGGTCTGGTGGTTTTATTTCAATGTGAGAGAGAAGTGCCTCAGGGATAGTACCAAGTGCTCCCAAGGGCCTTACATAGCAATGAAGCCGGTCATGTAGCATTAATATTTACTGGAGTTCTCAAACTTAAAAACAAAGAATGTTAAATAATCTTTGCTTTTACTTTTAACAACAAGAAAATAATACTACACTTGACCCTTGAGCAATGCGCGGGTTAGGGGCGCCAATCCCCTGAGCTGTCAAAGTTCTGCATATAACTTTTGACTCCCCCCAAACCTAATTAGTAGCCTATTGTTGACCAGAAGCCTTACTGATAGCATAGTCGATTCACACATATTTTGTATGTGTGCACACTGCTGAATTGAATACAAAATTGTATTCTTTCCATAAAGTAAGCTAGAGAAAACACATTGAGAAAAATCAAAAGGAAGAGAAAATACATACTATAAAAAAATCTGCATATAAGTAGGCCCGCCCAGTTCAAATTAGTGTTGTTCAAGGGTCAACTGGAATTTTAAAAGTTAACATTTATTGAGTGCTTGCCATATTCAGACGCTATGCTAAGCACTTCAGAGATATTACCTTATTCAATCCATTCCCATCCCATGCGATGGGCGCTATTATAATCCACATTTTAGAGATGAGGAGATTGAGGCTCAAGGAGGTAGGTAGCTCAGCCAAGGTCACGTAGCCAGTGAGAAATGGAGCCAGGTTTCTGAATCCAGAGTTTCCCCCACTTGACCACTGCTACCCACATGGGTCTTCACTTTGAAGCCTTCTCTATTTTAACCAACAGCAAAAATAAAAAAGAGATTTGCAATTTTTATACTCCTGAAGGTGTCCTGGGGGTGTGTGGTCAGCTTGGAGGACTTTAAAAGCTGTCTGACTGGCCCATAATTCAAATACATGAGCCATCGATTGTCACGGGAACAATGTTTTCCTTGTCTCCTGTGTTGCTTTTCCTGCTTCATGGGCCTTGATTGTATTTTGATGCTTGTTGAAGCTGCTTGAAGCGCAACATGAAATCAACACTCTGCAAACGACTTTGGCATTTTCTAAGAGATAAATGTCCCTCATAGGGTGTGATATTGGGTTTATTCTTCCCACCATGTTATTTCAAAGGCTGAATTTATTTTTCAAATAAGCTTCCAGCTGCTTTCCAAGTACAGGTTATGGCGCAAATCCCCTCTTGTCAGGTCTGGTTGCATCACTGATTCAACAGGGAAGTACTGTGAAGTTTCCAAAGACATCAGAAAAGACAACAATAAAGGAACGGTTGATAAAAGACATTATAATGCTTCTCTGCAGATTCTTCCTGTCCCTTCTTGTATTCAAAATTTGGAAACCTCTTGTGTGTAGGGCAGGATTTGCTGCAATTTGCAAATCAAATTATTGGTGATTCACCCCCATTGAGATGGACGGAAGTAGTGTCATGTATGCAGAATGTAATAGGTGTTTATAAGTCACATGCCATCCCAATTCCAAAAAGTGTTTGAGGAGCTACCCAAGTGACCTAAGATCCATGAAGTAAAGATTTTAAGATCTTGCCTGTAACAACCATCAGATTCAAGTCTCAGGTCCCATGGCCTCTCCCACAGAATGCCAGCTTTGTTCTCTCGAACAGGAAGCAGGCTCAGCTTATTTACGTGTCTGCTTTTTCTTCCCTTTTAAGTAATCCCTTCCTTTGGGGTATTTGGAAAAGGGGAAGTTGGCAGATGCTCCTTTCCATCAGGGACACATGTGGGTGCCCACACTCTCTGTTCTCCGTGTGCTCCTCCTCCCTTTGCTGCCCACAGGGCCAGTGCCAGGAGGAGGCAGGTGGGGCAGCCAGGGAGCAAGATTTGAGGAGGCATTTTCTCTAGGGGTTGTGTGGGCTCAAGGGCTGCACACCACGGCCTAGAACTTACAGACTCCAGTCCTTTACTGGAGAGAATGCAGGTGGGGTCTGACCTGTATCAACTGGACAGCAGTATATACACCCCATTGTTGAAGGATATGAGATCTGGGGAATGGACATACTACTTAATGTCTCAGTACTTCAGGCCCTCATTTGTAAAATGGGTTGATGATGCTAAAAATATCAGCCTACCTTGTCAGGTGAGTGAAACCAAGCGAAGCTCAAAAAGCAGCCCCAGTACAGGGTAAATACACAGTAAAGCACACCGTTTCCTCTTACTGCTCTTCCGGGCTCCAGTCTCACATGCCTTCTTGGATTAAACTTTCTAAGAAGGTTGGAGGTAATTCAACAGAATTTTTTTTAATCTATTTTTATTATTTATTTATTTGTGTATATATTTTTATTGGGGTTCGATTTGCCAACATAGAGTATAACACCCGTGCTCAACAGAATTTTAAAAGAGAGTTTGAAATTATCAAATGAAACATGATTTCCTGGAGACTCCAGGGAAGAGGTCCCCAGCAGTGAAAGGCTAACAGGAAGTACTGCACCTCCTGACCTTCCTCCCTGTCTTAGGGCTTCTGTACTTTCTGGGGGCACCTCTACCTTCAGTTCTCTGTTTTCTGGATCTTCTGACACCACCTACTTTGCCATGACCTCGTTCTGTCCCCACAGAACTCTCATCCTGCAGATCCATCCCGTTTCCCCAATGAATCCTTCCCCAGGCTGAATTTTTCAGGCCAGAATAGCACCTGGAGTCATCAGTAGACAGTCTGGGGGCATGTGGGAGGGCACTGGTAGTTCCTGTTAAGTTTTCTGCAAAGTCTTCTGGGCAAAGGTGCTTCTCTAAGGGACATTTGTTGGTTGTCCTCCCCATCTGTCTGTCCTCCTCTCCCACCAACACTACCTTATTTTCTCTTGAGGGAGTCACTCCTTCAGTATAATCAGCCATGAGGTCAGGATAGGATTTTCCCCTCCTCAGTTCTGGGGGTGAACTAAAGCCAACAAGCGTATTCCGTCCCCCTGGCTCTGGTGACTGCTTTAGGATAGAGCTCAATAGAGCCAATCACAAACCATAAGACCAGAGGAGACATTTGCTGGGACTTCTGACAAAGTTGGCTTCTGCTGCTAGAGATTTCTGAAGAGGCTTATGATCCCCCATGATCTCTCTCCCTGACTGGGTAGGTAGGGGGAGAGATATAGCCTTGGAGCGTGCCAGCCACCTCGGAACAGGAGGGCAGAGCCAGCCTAAGGATGCTGTCAACACCAGGTACATGCACACGGAAAGTGAGGGGGGTGAAGGGAGGAAGAAGGGGGAAAGAGAGACAGAGAGGCAGGGTGAGGTAGAGAAAAGGAGGGAGGAGCATTGGGTTCTAGGTCAAGCTGAGCTTGAATTGCTTTGGACTATTCAGTTATGTGAGACAATAGATTGACTTTATTGTTTAAGCCCATTAGAGTTGTGTTTTTCATGACTCACAACATGGTGACTTAACTGATTTGGTGTCTTTGTTTTGTAAGAGTCCCACAGAGTGTGTAAGGGTCAAAATCAGCCTCTCTCTTTCTTTCTCTGCCTCAATCTCTCTTCCCCCTTCACCAAATCACACACTCCTTAGGGAAAACATTAATTCGTAGACTGATGAAGTCATTGCCATTCATAAGAAGGAGGAAAAACATTTTTCCTCATGCATTAGAGTCTGCAGGGCACTCTTGCCCAGAGAAATGTTAGTCTGTACATTACTGTGCACCACCGCTTTAGTACATGTTTCTCATCTGCGCCTCAAATCTCAATTTGTGCACTCGAGACTCACCTGGAGCAAGAAATGAAGCCATTACTGAGCTACATGCTTCCTCATGGCTGCTTCTTAAGCTCCATGGAAATGAAGTTAAAGCACTGAAATTCTAACTTCTAATGGCCCGATTAGTTTTCCCACAAGGCCATTTTCTTCCCTAGTTGAGGGGGCTGGATAGAAGGTGTGTGCTTTGGTTTTTGTTTTTTTAAATACTTTTAGGTACACTTATTCCAGAGGTTAAGATGAAATAAGAATTTCAATCACATCGTCTAAAAATTATGTGGCTGGTCGATCATATCTCTTTTCATCTACTAACCCACATTAACCAAAATTCTTGAATATTTTTAATACTCAGGACAATGAAAGATATTAAGAATTTTCCTTTGACGTAGACTCTGAAATCTTTGCCCCTTCCACAGTCTCTATATTTTGAATCGCTTGCCCTTCAGAATAGGAATGTTGTTCAAGGGCAACTTTCGTTTCCCTGTAGAGTCTTGGGAGCAAATTGGACATTTGAGATAAAAACAATCCTCAAAATGTCATATTTTCAACCTATTTTACATTCGTAATTTGGAGGGTCTGAGAAGGATGTGCCTATGTCGCTTCAACAAAAAGCTTCTACTTTAGGAAAAACTTTTGTCTGGATGTTGGGGAAGGTGTTATAAAAAGAGACACCTGGTGGCTCAGCAATTGAGTGTCTGCCTTTGGCTCAGAGCATGATTCTGGGGTGCTGGGATCAAGTTTCTCATTGGGCTCCCGGCAGGGAGCCTACTTCTCCCTCTGCCTTTGTTGTTGCCTCTCTCTGTGTGTCTCTCATGAATAAATAAATAAAATCTTTAAAAAGAGAGAGAGAGAATACATTTACAGCAAATCAATTTGTAATGTTGTTAGCTATTATCTGTAAGTAGAGTGATGATGTCACATGTTGTGCAAATCAAGCCACTTCTGAGGATGGAAGTGGGGAACTATTAAGAAGGACATCAAGACTTCCACTACTGGACAGATTTACCCTCTCACCTGGAACAATGAACAATCAAACAAAATATGTGAAACAACAGTTTTTAAGACATTGGACATCAGACAATGAAGGACAGGGATCCCTGAGATGTAGGAAATGAAGGATGTGAACCTGGTGATTGTCCCATATTACGCCTGGAGGGAGTTTCTGGTCTGGAACATAAGGAGGGGGGAACTGGGTGGAGCTAGGTGGTCTCCCTGAGTTGAGGAGACATTGTTGGGAGTATAATTATGCTGCTGGAGTCCATGGAGCAGAGTACTAAAAAGGAAATAACTACAGAGCGAAAGGAAAAGAGAGAGAGAGAGAGAATGCACTATGGAGGTCTGCAGAGGGTTCCTCCTTAAGTACTCAGCTGACAACTGATCAATGCACACAGTCGAAGAACCACCCGAGGTCAGGAAAACAACTAAATGAATGCATTAAATGGAATTTCTGGACCTCACATAAGGCAAGGGGTAGTTCCTGTTTTTATTAGCCAGAGTGGAAAAACCTCATAATTCCTGGTGTGTCAAGCAGAGTACTCAGAAGGTTTTTATCTCAATAGTGAGGCAAAATTAACATTGTGCTTTTTGGCCCCACTTAAGAGAGCTTAAAACCAAGATCCAAGATGCTCAAACTATTTCTAAGTCCCTTAATTCTGTTTCAAAGCAAGGTTCCTGAATTTTTAAAATACCAAATATCCAACACCCCAAAGATTAAATTCACAATGTTTAGCATCTAATTAAAACTTGCCAACATACCAAGAAGAAGGAAAACATAGCCCAGGAAGAGGAGAAAATCTCTTTACTGAAACCACCCTAAAACTTATATGGAGCTAACAAAGACAATACAGCAGTTGTTATTACTGTGTCCCACATGTTCAAGAAGCTTGTGGGAAAGATTTCATATGGTAACTAAAAGCAGAAAGAAAGTTCAAACTGAATTTCTGGAGATGAAAACTACAATATCTGAAAAGACAAATGTGCTGGGTGGGATTAATAAGATATTAGAGAATTGCAGAAGAAAAGATTAGTGACTTGACCACATAGAAACTATTCAAAATTATACACACAGAGAAAGAAGATTCAAAGGAAAGTGAACAGAATGTCACCTGAGCTGTGAAAAGACTCCAAATGGCCTAATATCCCACTAGGTAATTGGAGTCTTCAAACGAGGGGGCAGAAAAATGAGACAAAAAAAAAAAAAATCCCCCAATTCACTGAAAACCATAACCTACAAGCACAAGAAGCTCAACAAAACCCATGCATAAGAAATATCACACTGAGCTATGTCATAATTAGTTGGCTTATAAACAGTGATGAAGAGAAAATCTTAAAAGTGGCCAGAGATAAAAGACACATGAAGCACAAAAGAACAAAGATAAGAATGACAATAAAAGGAAGAAACAAGCTGTCAACCTACTTTCCCAATCCCCTTACCCCCAACAATTTTGAAAAATGAAGGAGACATACAAGAGCTGAGAGTATTCAAGCCACCAGAACCATGTCATAAGAAATGTTAAAGGAAGCTCTTCAGGCAGAAGAAAAGGATATCAGATGGAAATCTGCATCGACCAAAGGAATGAAGAGTACAGAAATGGTAACCACATGGATAAATAAAAAAAAACCTTTTTCTTGCTTTTAAAATCTCTTAAAAGATAATTTACATTTTTAAAGATTAACTTACTAGAGAGAGATAGAGTGGGGGGGAGGGCAGAGGTAATCTTCTGGATGTGGGGCTCCATCCATGACCCTGAGGTCATGACCTGAGCCAAAATCAAGAGTCAGACACTTAGCCAACTGAGCCACCCAGGCTGCCCAATGATAATTGACTTTCAATGCAAACTTAATAGCAGTGCATTGTGGGGGTTATAGCATATAAAGAACTAAGATGTGTGGCCACAATTGCACAAAGAATGGGAGGGGAGACATGGAAATATATTTAAGTGGTGTTATATTGCTAGAAGAGAGACTGTATTACATTAAAAATATGGACACTGCAAAGCAACCACCACTAAAAATAGCCACAAAAAGTTATAGCTAATATAGCAACAAAGTAGATAAAATGATATCATGAAAAATGCTCAATTAATCCCAAAGAGAGGAGAAAAGGGAAATGAAGCACCTATGCAACAAATAGAAAACAAACTGCAAGGTGATAGATTTAAGCCCAATTGTAGGGACAATTGGGTGGCTCAGCGGTTGAGCGTCTGCCTTTGGCCCAGGGCGTGATCCTGGGGTCCTGAGATGGAGTCCCACACAAGGCTCCCTGCATGGAGCCTGCTTCTCCCTCTGCCTGTGTCTCTGCCTCTCTCCCTGGGTCTCTCATGAATACATAAATAAAATCTAAAATACACCCCCCTCAATTATATTAATAGCACATGAAATGTAAATGGTACAAACAAATTAAAGACAGTGATTATCAGATTGGATAAAAAAAAGCAAGAGCTGACTGTGTGCTGCCTACAAGAACCATTCTTTTTTTTTTTTTTAAGAACCACTCTTAATAAGAAGAAAATAAATTAAAAGTAAAAGAATGGGGCTCACGATAGAGACTGGAGCCATGCCATCTTGGACATGTGAGATTTCTCCAGGGGAGGAAGGCCACCTGTTCTGCGGAATCATGGAGTCATGGAATGTGGCCAATTTCTCAGCCTAGAGAAAACTCATTAATGAGAATCAGGTGTCCAGTCAGCTTGGAGCAACTGCGTTGACTCAGTGTCTTTTAGAGGAAACTCGATGTGACAAATATGAGAATGATCCAAAATTAGAAAGAACTGAAAAGAGACAAGCTATTCCTGGACTGGCATAATAACCATGTGCAGAGATAAACTACCCGAGTATGAAGAAAATGTTCCTCTAGGAGCATTAGAGGATGTTATTAGGAAATAACAGATGAATTAGGGAAGCACTTGCACAAGGAAACAGAAGTTTCATCTTGTTTGAGACAAGGATTAAGATACTTTATGAAGAACATCTATACTTGGATGATGCAACTCGGTGGATTTGTGATGGAAGTGGATATTTGGATGTAAGGGATGAAGAGGACAAGCTGATTCAGGTTTGTATGGAGCAAGGCTCCCTGTATGGAGCCTTGACTTTCAATGCAAGGAGAAATAACACGTCCCAGAAGGACTAATCACCACCTCACCCTGGATGAACGGAGCTTTGCAAGAGCAAGGAAGCTGTTCATTGGAGAACCAGAATTGCTATATACAATCGATTGGCTGACCATTTTGATGTTCAAGAACAACACTTGAAATTTTGGGCACAAACAGCATTGTGGTGCTCTCTCGAAATCAACAAACTCCTCCAAGGTCCTAAATGTGATCATCAAGCAGAAATGTAATCATTTCCTCCTTGCTTTTATGTTGTAAACCTGAAGCTAGACTCTTTCTCCTTGGTTAGATTATTTGATCAGATTTTTTTTTAATGAAACAAAACTGGTTTTGCCATGAGATAAACTGTGATAATGTGGATACATTACATTTATGAAATTCCTGATGATTCATTTTCTCTAAATAAAAAAGAGGGGTTCAGTAGACCTGTTAGTATACACATCCAACTATATAACCTGCATGAAAGTTTGATCTCCCAAATTATGACAACTTAGCATATTTTATCTGAATATTATTCTTAGACTTTGAGCCAAACGTCAGTCGAGGCCATCACTGCCTTCTAGGGAATAATGAGTAGATAATATAAGTAACTGAATATAAGGCACTCCTGCCCACCACCTTTTTTTTCTCTTTAGGTTGAGGCACTGGGGAGAGAGCTGATCATTGGACACACTCTCAGTTACTTACACAAATTTCCTGTCCAAAATAAACCAACTGTCTTAATTTTATGCAATGAATGCCCACACCTTAAATTCAGGCACCATTAGTCCTTTTGTCTGGTTCCTGAAAATCACCCTTGTTGGGAGTCTTTGTTTCAGGTTCTGTGTGTGTCTGTGACAAACAGGTGGCTCCAGCTTGGAGTGCCTACATCTCACCATCGCAAGGCCATAGCCGCTCCGTGTTCCTTGTTGCTTATTTCCTAAAGAGATGGCTCCTGGACCCTTCAGGTTGTAAAGCTGGCAAAAAGCTTACCTAGCCTTTGCAAAAATTTACAGATCTGTCAAGGGGCAAGAGAAAGGATTCACAGACATCAGGCTTCTCACAGAACTCTTCTTACAAGAGAGGAGGGGACTGAACCTCTTCCCCTCTGGCATATGGAAAATTTGAAATGTTTGCACTTACCCCTATCGTACCCAGAAACCAGGTGGACAAGGGGACATCACCATGGAGAACGGAGGAGGCATGAGACTAAGAACCAGGACTAAGTCAAGTCCCCTTCTCCCAGTCATCACCAGGATATGGAAATCCCTTTCTTATACATCCAGGTGCTTATCTGGAAGAGGAGCCAGGAGGGAGAAGGAAATCTGAAGTCCTGAGCTTTTATCCTGAGAATAGCAAGTTTCCTTAAGAGGCTGCTGAAAGTATTGGATAGAATGGAGTTTATCAGACTGTGCTGTGTGATTCTTTTGCTATTCAATAGCGTTGGAGCTCATGAAAAAAAAACAGAGCAGTTCTGAAAACAAAGGGAGTGGCACCTGGGTGGCTTAGTTGATTAAGCGTCAGACTCATAATTTTGTTCAGGTCATGATCTCAGGGTCGTGAGCATGGAATCTGCTTAAGTTTCTCTCTCTTCAGAACTCCTGGGTGGTTGAGCATCTGCCTTCAGCTCAGGTCGTGATCCTGGGGTCCTGGGATTGAGTCCCGCATCGGGCTCTCTGTGTCTCTCATGAATAAATAAATAAAATCTTAAAAAAAAAAAAAGATTCTCCCTTTCCCTCTGCTCCTCCCCACCCCAGCTTGCTCGCCCTCTCTCAAAGACAAACAAAAAACAACAGCCATTATGAAAAACATGGAAGTTATGTTTTCTTTGCCACTTTGTATCTGATGCATAAATTTGTTTCTTCTGTACAGCTGTCCATAATTCACTTGCACCATTATTTTTAATTTGCGTAGTTGGCCTTGGCTTGGCACATTTATGGGAAAAATCAAACCAAGTCATAGCAAACCAAGCCAAAAAACCATTTAAGTATAGGATGAGTCACTAAAAGTCATATATGCATGACTGAAGTATGAAATAAATATACACGCCTAAGAGCTAATATCAAGTCTCAAAGACTGTGGACAGAGCTTAATATAAAAAAATTAGTATGGTTTGTTTGCTATTTTCCAGAACTCTCCTTCTCTCTGCATACAAATGAACAAAAATTAAAAATTATGTTATCCTCCACAACCTACCATATCAGAGGAGAAGAACATATATTACACTGAAATATTTGTTCAATATTTGGCTTGAAAAAAAATAAAAAAAAATAAAAAAAATATTTGGCTTGAACAGACCTCCAAACATCAAAGGTTCACTGCAAAAGGGGTAAATGTTGGTTAAATTAAACAGTGGAATGAGGAAAGATGAAGTGGAATTGCATTTAAGCAAAAGAAGACATTGTTTCAGAACTAGCTACATAGAATGATGCTCTCTCGGGTAATGCTTTTGGTGTAATTATTTTAAGTTTTTATTAAAAATGGTGCACTCTGGAGATTCAGTTTGCTTGTCTTATCCCAGCTGAGAGAAATGCACACTAATGGCCTTTTCAGCTTCCTATTTTGGATCCAAAACACATGATATGGATTGTAGCTGAACCTTTCCAAAGGACTGGGTTACCAAACCTATTTTCCTTTTAGAAGCAGTGAATCCAATTTCCTAGGAAGTCTAGAATAAACTGCACCAAAATAGCTGGGATTTTTACTTTAAAAGAGCAGTAATTGGATTCTATGCACACAGCTTCCTGGGATCATGTGACACCACACTATTCAGAGACGGTTTTGTTTAATTCACGCAAGCCATAGAGTCCCTTTGCTCAAGACATTGCAGTCAGTTGATTCCAGAAAGGAGACAGGTGCATTCTGTAGGCCTGTATGGAAGCTTGGAGCGACATGTCTCTTCCTAGGAGCTGGTCCTTGATGTGTGCTGATTTGTTTTGTTCAGAAACAGTAAGGCAATTTAAATGGATGCAAAAGCCTTTCCCATTCAAGAATTTTGAGAAGTCCTCAAAAAGGAATCACATTATTTTTAATAAGTTTTACAGGAAAAAAAAATCTGCTGCCAAACTCAACTCAAGAGGCTGATTTATTGAACTCTGTCTTGGTCCTTGGCCAAAGACGATTTTGTTATTTTTAAAAAGTGAACACTGCCCATCTGGAAATATCTCACAACTTTGAATATTAAAAATGTTTCTTTGCTTTAATACTTGATTTAGAAAGCATTTGCTGGTAAAACTTTTTTTTGTTGCTGTTGTTATACTCTATAACGAAGGGGACATACCCTTGTACTCAATAGCCTAAAGACTCAGAGAAGTTCACAAATTCATATTTGGCTCCCAAGTGTGTCTCCAGGGCAGTGAAAGAAATACTTGAGATAGAGAGAGAGAGAGAGAGAGAGAGCACATGCAAGGGAGCAATAAAGGTTTAGATAGTTCTGGCCAAATCAGAGATACATGGGTTTTAAAAATAGCTCTAGACAGTGCTCGGTACTCAGTGGAAAACTCAATATTGATTGACGGTAGATCACCTTTGCTGGAAGTAAAAGTAAAATATAAAATACTTTATAAAGTAAAAGCTACATGGTGGAGATTCCTGTGATTACTTTGCTTGAAGAAGATTTGTAATTTTTAAAAAAAATTTCATTCCAAATTCTGCCTGTAGGAGATTAGAAGTCCCTATTATTACTAATTAAAGCCCAACATTATGTTTGAAAATCGGAAAGGCCTTAAATTGTTTAAATGGGTAAGAGAGATTCCACACTTAATTTTTAATGGATACAGCTCCTGAGAAATTTTGGAGATGGGGAGAGGAGTAGTGAGAGGGATGACCGACAACGTGATTTGGCCTCTAGAGTCAATGGACTACAGAGTCCTTGAGTAAAGGGACTATGACTTTTGTGAACTGAACACAACTCTCTCCCCCAATATTAAACTGTACATAGTACATGAGCTTAGTGGATGCAACATGCTCATAAATTAACTGATTGTATCTCCCATCCTTATCCTAAGTATTATGCTGGTCTCTTCACTTGTAGTCAGAAATTAGAGATAAGGGTCTTAGTCTCTCTGTCACTTTTTATTTTCCATGCTATCTGCAACAAGGCGGCTTTAATTTTCCCTAAGGAGGATTAGGATTCAATAGTAGGGAAAAAAGGCAACATTATTTTGCAGTTCTTTCCATTAAGAAAGAACGTCTATTTCTCCCCTTAGAATTTTGGTTTGGCCATTGGATTTGTTTTGGCTGATGGGACATTAGCAAGCCTGGCATAAACAGAAGTTTGGCAAGTGTTTCTTCACTGGGACTTGTTCTCTGTCTTGTTGTTTTTGGAACTAAGCTGCCGCATGAAAAAGCCCAGAGTAGCCTTGAAGACACTGGAGATTTGTGACCCAGTTACCCCAGCCAAACTGAAGATGTACAAGTGAGCCATCCAGGACCGACCAGCCCCTGGCCAGTCTACCAGTTGACTGCAACGGCATGTGTGAGCCCACGTAGGACCAGCGGAGGAACTGCTTAGCTAAGGCCAACCCCAATGAATGGTCTATGGAATTACAAACTAATAAATAATCGTTTTAAGCCTCTAAGTTTGGGGATGTTTTGTTACACTGCAAAATCAAATTTTGCAATTTTGTATTACATACAAAATTTCATATACAACAAAATCAGGATATTAAAAAATATCCTTTTCCTGCATATTTGAAAAAGCCTACTGTACTCTTAAAAATATCCTTTTCCTGCATATTTGAAAAAGCCTCTTAAAAAGAGTGTGTGCAACTTCTATAGAGCATCTTGAGTAAGAATTAATTTATTATCCATGGCTGAGTCTAAGGAAAACCAACGAACAGATGAACAGATAGACAAACAAACAACAAAAAGAAACCCATCACTCAAAAATTAAATTAGATAAACTTCAAAATTTCTTCACAGAGTGGCAGGAACAACTTCTTTCCTCTCTTCCTAGAAGGCAAAATAGAGATAATGGCACTATAACATGGAAGAAAAGAACGGATTGCTGCTGATATGATTCTTTCTCCACAAATATTTCTTTTTGGTTGTTTAAATCCTTCAACAGACAACAATGTAAACAGAGCTACACGGTCCAGATACTAAGCCAAGAGCTCTTCACAGATGATTATTTGATCCTCCCTGTGATTCTATAAAAAGTGCATTGATCTCATGTCCACGCCACAGATGAAGACACTGGATTTCAAGGGTTCAAATAACTTGCTCAGGAGATTATTTAACTAGTGAAGTGGTGAAGCTCCAATTCGAATCCAGGCAGTCTAGATCCTTAACCAAGCATCCACACTCTTCATCAGGGTGCTCTACTGCCTCCCAAATAGAGCTGAAACAAACGCCTATAAGGCCTGCTTGGTATTTTACTGTTCTACTTTGGATAATGATAAGGGATAGCTTTGCTTTTTTTTTTTTTTTTAAAAACTATAATTTATAGGCCTAGAAGCTAAAAAGAAAAGGTGTAGTCATTAGGCTACTTTCATGTTGGATACTGTCATTTTACACTTTCTGCTATTTTAAATCATTTCCCTTTTTTCCCTGTCTCCAGCCACAGCAGGAAATGATGTCTCCTTACAATAATGAAGCTTTTGTAAATATCAGAATATCAGAGAAAACAACCCCTTCTGTTCCAGAAGAATTCTAGTAGGATCCAAAGCATAGGATTAAGGAGGTTTACAGATCCATGCAACGAACATGGGCTTTCACACTATAGAACTCACTTATAACTCAGTTTACTAAGTCAACAAAATGAATTCACATATTTAAAGCACTCTGAGTATTGTAAAGTGTTAAACAAACATTGTTTTTTTGCTAAATCAATTCTTCAGAAATGTGGACACAACAGGGAACAAAGATGGCAAAGCCATAAAGTTAACGGAGACGGTCCTCCGTTGTTGATTCTATTATGAGCTTCTGTTTTAGAGCAAAGCATTATGGGAATATCTTTAGGCGCCTTTGACTCCTTGATGCCAGCCTGACAACTCTATTCCATGACAAGCTGCATACTCGAGCCAGTCTGTAGAGCTCTATGTTGTGTCATGAAACAGAGAAGCATTTATGTATTCTTTTATCAATCATTTCAATTTTCTGAGCCTCAGCTTCCCCCTCTGTAAAATGGGCATCCTGAGATCGTCGTGAGATATGGATAAATGTACACGGGAAGGCTGCTATAGGAATCCCTGAATGTGAGAAATATGGACTAAGACATTAATCCCACGCTAAATTCAATACCTGAGACTCAAGCTGGTGGTCCCCAAAGGCCTCATTACTGTCTGTTTGCTTCCAAATTGGAAAGAAGTAAACACTCCAACCTCAACACATTCTCTCCATCCTTACAGTGTTTCCTTGTTCCTCTCTCCCTTTTCTCCATGCTATCTTTTCAAAGCCTCTTTAGCAGCTACGGTCGTATATCCAGCCATCATTAATATTTTATTACCACAAACAGTGCTCTCTCACCACCTCCCTCTGACCTTATTGTCTCTTGTTCACCGAAATGTACTGAGAGATGAGACAATCCCCGGCCTCATGGGTGAAAATATGATGGTTTTCTCAGAAATTGGAATAGAGAACAGTGCTTGGTTAAACCACTATTTATATTTAAGATCAGAATGCTCCTTTTAAAACTTGCAAAGAATGTGCCTTGCTATTAATAAACATTCCCTGAGTACTGATTAAAGAAAACTCTTCATAATGTTTAAAGTCTGACAACGTGCTACTGGTGAAAAAGATTCTCTAGGGAGGGCTGACTTAAAATAATCAAGTCCACCGCTACACAAATGAGAAGCTGCTGGGGAGTTGGGACCTGCTGGGCCAGTCCTTGGAAGAGACCCTCAGAAATCTCTCTATCTGTCCAGAGCAGAAATAACCTGAAGCATCAGTCATGACAATGATTTTACTGTGTTGGACTTGCTCTCGTGCAAACCCTCTCGTCTTCCTCAGTGCTCCCAGGGGGCATGATTTGTTTTCCATCACAGTCTACAGCTCCCTGGATCTGCAAGAGAGGAGTTGGGACTGAACCCAGCACTCTGACTTCAGAGCTCTGGGTTCCTCTGTGACATAATCTCCTGCAACTCCCCCTTCTCAGGAGGCTCCCTCTCAGCTGTTTTCCAGGGCTGATCTTGGCCATAACCGTGATGTCCTCTTCAGTATTCTCCTCCCTGCCCTTCTTCATTTCCCCTTCTCCTCTCCTTCCCCTTGCCTGTCCAGGCTTCACCAGCCAGTGTCCGTGCCCCCTGACCTGGGCCAACTGTCCTTTTACAGGGATGGGCTTGTACCTCCTGAATTCCACCAGGAGGAGGAGCAGTGCTTCTCGATTTGCCTTCCTCCGGATGAACTCCTCCAAGGCTTTAAAACTCAGGAAAGGTCAACAGCAGCTCAGTGTCTTTCTTCTTGGGAGATGTTTGGATTTTTCACTAGGAGGTAGAGTAACAGCAGAGTTAAGCAGTGAACCAGGGGGGTGTGCCTGGGACAGGGCGTTTGGGCCAAGGGATTGTTCTAGCACATGCTAGTTGGTTGCGGTGGCTGCTTTGACACGGGAAAGAGGGCCCCAATCAATCGGTGATGCCCTCTTTAGCCAAGGGTGCAGGCTAAGGATGGGCACGTGTATTGCTGACTCTGGCTGGAGCAGAGGCTTGAAAGATGCCAACCTCAAGGCATGTATGGTGGGTCGTGAACACTCAGTTTAGTCGAAGGGTTCCTACTTAAGGAGCATCTCGGTCATCATGGCCTCTGGTTTTTGCCCATATCCCTTTCTTGCTTCCACTTAGACACTTGGATGTGCACAGATCTGCAGCCCAGAGTGGGGGTCCCACGGGCCGGCCATTCCTGGGGTGCAGATGTAGAAGAACATTATAGGTAACAGATGCCCAGGTGGCCGTGAAGCCTGTGAGTATACAATGGATTAGAATGAATAATCACAGCCTTATTTGTTAGGGGTCAAGGAATCAGGGGTCCTGGAAAATTCTGTGGCCCTGGGGAGAAGGAGGACAGCAGGTTCACCACTCCAGAGGGTCAGCGAGCACTTCTCTGTGCTTGTAATGCTGTTTCCTGGTGGCTGACCTGTCACCCTCTATGACTCCCCGCTTTAAGGGGCAGAAGCCCAGAGATTTGTGGAACCTGTCCCCTGGAGATCCATGACCCTGGGATGATTCATGCCTGACTCTCCTGCTTCTGCTCATTTTCATATCAACCGGTCAGTTCAGTTTAACATGCTGCTTGCTACTTAAGGCATCATTTCCCAAAATAATGAGAAACAGAACCATTTCCCATCCCCTTGCCAGGATTATGCCTAAATTCGTGGGTTTATTTTATTCTGAAACTGAGTAGAGTTCCATTCTATCCTTGTCTTTTTCAAATATGTAAAAAACAGTGCTTTCTCTATGAATCAAGGTAGCTGTCTACAATGACAAAAGCAAGGAAATAAGTAAGTGGGATAAAAAAAAAATAATAGATGAATTATATCCTGGCCAGTAGGGTCTCCGTTTCTGGATCATCAGCAAAGATTTCACCTACGTCTAGATTAGAAACAAACTGGTCTATGGTTTTCATTCATTTTTTTTTTTTTAGAGAAAATATTTGGTAAGCTTTTAAAGTACACAATGTTTTGAAGACAGCTATAGAATATTTGAGGTATGGATATAAGCATGAGAGAAAACAACAAAACAATGATTCTTCTGCTGAAGCCTCTTGAGATATAGAAAATATTTTCTGCTTCCTCAAGACTGTTTCTCAGGGTAAATCCATTTGGAACACACCATGAGAGAATTATTCAGTGAACTGAGGCTAAGGAGAAAAATAGGCATTAAAAACTTCTGTCATTCTGTCTTCCTAAAATAGAATGCTAGATACACAATCTCTTATGGAATATGTTAACCATGATGTGGAGATGTAATTACATTACAGATGCAATGCATAAATCCCTTCACCTTGTGGGAATTAAAATGTTACAGACTAAATTATTTTTGCTTATCACCCAAATCATAATGTCCCTGGCACAAGAAAAGTTTTGTGTGTATTTTCGCATATTTTTACTTGCATTTGCAAACGTTTATTATTCATAGAATGTGTATATAATTGTTTTAGTGAGTATGCTTTATTAAAAAAATGCAAACTGTAACGTTCTGTTTGTGTAGTTCTGCAACTCCCTTTTTCCATCAACAATGTATTTCGAGATCTTTCCATGTTAATGCATGCAACTGTATCTCATATGATGCATACCCCATACTGCATAAATGTCAGTTAGTAGTATTTTTTAACTGATCCATACTAGACCATGGTGAATATGTGCTTAGGTTATTTGACCATTCTGCTACTGATGGACACATAGGGGATTTCCACTTTCACTCTTTCCTTTCTTTTTATTTTTTTAAGATTTTATTTATTTGAAAAAGAGAGAGAGAGAGAGAGAGCATGATCAAGGGGAACGTGGGAGAGGGAGAGGGAGAAGCAGACTCTCAGATGAACAGGGAGCCTGATGTGGGGCTCCATCCCAGGACTCTGGGATCATGATCTGAGCCAAAGGCAGATGCTTAACCGGCTGAGCCCCCCAGGCACCCTTAGTCTTACATATTTTGAACAGGCCTTCTTGGTCAAATGCACAAAGATTTATTTAGGGAAGATGCTAAAAAGTAGATTTACTGGGATATAAGATATGTGCCAATTAGAATTCTGTTAGTTGATGATCAGAATATATATTTGCCTCCCCTTTCTACCTGCATTAATATTATCAAACATTTAAATTTTCACCAACTGGATGGGTTAAAGATGGAGTATCATTATTTTAATTTTCATTTTCTTGATTTCTAATTGAAATGAGCATTATTTCTGAGATGTTTAATGCCCTGTTTGTATTTCCTTCCTATGAATTGCCTGCTTGTATGTTTTGGGATTTTTTGGGGGGGATCCATTTTTACACTGGGTAATTTGTACTGTCTCCCATTTTTAGGGATTTTTCGTTGTTTATTGCAGAAACTATTCTTTTACCTATCATATGTCAAAGTATCTTCTTCTAGTCTTTTTTTTTTTTAGTCTATCTTTTTTAAAAAAATCTTTTCCTTCATGATGTTATTTGTCATACAAAGGTTTTAATTTTGAAGTAGCTAACTTTACGAGTCTTTTCTCTTATGATTTTTTGTTTTTGTAACTTAAAAGGACCTACCTATCCAAGGTCATCCTTGTATTTTCACTTATTTGCTTTGAATACTTTTATGTATTTTGATCTTATCTTTAGGACTTAAATCTAGTTGTAATTTATTTTGTAACTAGCATGAAATAAAGATATACCTTATTTTTTCCCCCAGTGGACCTCCAGTTGACCTAATACTATTTATTAAATAACTTGCCCGCTGATTTGAATTGCTTTCTTTTGCATACACTAAATTTCCATATATTGGTGGGATTTCTGTTCTGGTTCAGAGATCCACTTTGTTCCTGTTCTAATACTATATTGCTGAAAAATGACGATAGCTTATGATAAAGTTTGAAATTAGAAATTACAAGTCCCAGAATTTGTTCTTCATTTCCAAAATTACCTTGATCATTGCTTTGCATTTACTATCTCATATGAATTTCAGTATGATCTTACCAAATTACATAAAAAGGTAATTTGGGGACTTTCATTAGGAGTGCTTTGAATTCACAGATTATTTTGTGGACAGGTGATTGTTTACAAATATTGGACCTTCTTGTTCACAATCACATATATTCTTCAGTAATATTTTAGAGTTTTCTCTGAAAGGGTTTTGCACATCTTGATAAATTTATTTAGATATTTTATAGCTTTGTTACCGTTATGACTGGTATGTTTTTCAATTGCTTTTTGCAGGTGTATAGGAAAGGGTAGTCCTTTTATTTTTTAATATTGATTAATTTATTTGAGAGAGAAAGTGCACAAGGAGGTGGGGGGCAGAGGAAGAGAATCCTAAGCAGACTCCTCGCTGAGGGCAGAGCCTGATGAGGGGCTGGATCTCACCACCGGGAGATCATGACCTTGGTCAAAACCACGAGTCAGATGCTTAACCAACTGCCACCCAGGTACCCCAAGGCTAATACCTTTTTTTTTTTTTTTAAGGCTAATACTTTTAAATTATTTTTTTCAAAAAAGAAGTTTCTTATGCAAGAAAGACTTCCTCTTTTCAATGCTGGGAAAATGTCTTTGAAGCTTTAAAATGTCTTTAAAGCTTTAAAAGAGTGAGCAGAAGTGCCTATAAGCATTTTTTTTAATCAAGAAGTCAGGTCTACCTTCACCAACCAATGTTTGCAGTAATGCTGGGAGTTACCTGTCATTCTAGTTGTTTTCTTTCTTTCTTTTCTTTTTTCTAGTTGTTTTCAGTGCAGATTCTGCTGCCCCTCTTATCTCCCTTATGAAGGAGTTCTGCTATGTAAATCAAATGAGGTCAAAGAGATATTCATCTTGAATATGTTACCTTAAGGAAAGGTAGATAGGGCATTTTTGTTTTATTTTTTATTTTTTATTTTTTGTTTGTTTGTTCTTAAGGATAAACCAGTAAATATGAATTGGAAACTTTTTGTGTGAGACATAGTTGCTGCAAAGCATGTAAAAATGTATCAAATGTTTCCCTTGCCCTCAAGGAGCTCACATTGTAATTAGCACTGGATGTGTTCTCAAGAAGCTCATTGGCCACAAATTCAGCAAATTTTAAGACCTCAGATCACTGAAAGAGCACTCTACCCCAGAAACACATAGTGCTTTATTTAATCCTTATAAAACCCCATTGGGGGACGTTTTTACTCTCCCCATTTTAGAGATTAATCTTCTGAGTATAGGAGTATGCAGTAAATAATCTGACTGGCCCTTGTTTCTCATCCTGGGGAGGGGACCTCTAAACCCTTGGAATTTCTGTGAGTAATGGAAGGGTCTTTGTTATTCACAGTGGGCCCTCAGATCACACTGATAGTTTATGCCAGTGAGGTGACTCATGAGGGCTCCTTGATAGTTTGTGCTCAGAAGATAAATTCAACATGGGGGCTGGCCAGCCAGAAGGTCCAACCACGTGATGAGGCGGTTGGGGCTCTGGCCCGTGATGTCGGCCTGACTTCCAAGAAGACAAGGGAGCTGGAGACTGAGTTCAGTCATCCTGCCAATGATTCACTCAACCGGGCCTACGTAATGAAACCCCAACAAAAACTCTAAACACTAATGATCCACTGAGCTTTCATGGTTGGCAATACTCTTTGAGTATTACCACAGATCATAGCCAGGAGGAGGCAGTGCTGCTCAGGACTCCATGGAGAGAGGATGATCGAAAGCTTCAAGTTTGGGACCCTCCCGGAACTCACCCTCCGTACCTCTCCCTTTGGCTGGCTCTGATGTGTATCCTTTTGCTATTATAAAATTATAATCCTGAGTATAGCCAGATGATTAGAAATGAGGGTGGTCCTGGGGACCAAGCTTGCTGGTGTCTGAAGTGAGGCACAGATGACTGTGCTCTCCACCTGTGAAGTTTGGTCTGACTCTGAGGAGGTGGTGTTACAGGTCATTGCAGGAAATCCACTGCTTGCTGAGACCTGCTGAAGGTTCCTTGTGCAAAATACATGACTCCCCTCGCCTAAGTTTTAGACTTTGTACATCTTTTACCTAGATGGAGGAGGGGCACATGCCCCCCACTGGTTTCCCTTCTCTGTGGCAGGTGTAGCCACACTACGGCCTTCATGTGTGTAGGCAGGTGCGACAAGGAAGGGGAAAAGCTTACTCTTTGCTCAATCCTGGTCTAAATGCTGTATTTTCTGTTTAGTATCAGAACGTGCTCAGAGAAAACCAGACATCAGGGCTGGTGGAGAGCTGGATAAGGACTCCTTAAAAGAAACCTTCCAGACAAGGATTCTGTGAGCCTCTCAAACAATATTCATCTTGCGCCTTAATTAATAGGCAGCTAAGCACAGAATGTGTAAAATGCAATTAAGATGCAGACGTGAGCAATTTTATAGCCACTGGCTTAGAAAACATGTGCTTTCCCATTTGAGAACTACAAGACTTTTTTTAATACCACATGGCAAGAATTATGCACATTCACATTTTTTTTAAACTGGTAGTTCCATGGAACAATGTTCTGTGCTCCATCTACACTGACTGAACCCCAATCTGCATGTGTGCCCGCAGCATGAACAGCAAGCAGTCCCACCTCCAGCACTGAACTGCCCTCCTGGGGCATCTTCTTACTCACAGAGTTCCAGGAATTCTAGTTTCTTTCAAATGTAGTTCTAGAAAAATAGCTCTGAAGAAATGTTCCTTTTCTAGGCAACATAAGTGTCTCCAAAGTGCCATTTAGCATGTGAGTTCTTGGGCAGGGTAGGAGTTCTTGTCCGTTTCGCAGGGTAGGTTTCGGAGCAAAGCCTCAGCAGCAATCAATGCACCGCCATTCCCTGTGGCTTGGACAGCAGAAGTGGTTTCTTCCAAAGCTGGAGGATCTCAGCTGGACTCTGCCTCATTCTTCATAGAAGATTGCTTTTTAGGACATCTCTGAGCTGTGGTGGCCATGCCTGTAGGAAGGAAGCAATGAGTAAAAGAAGATCTCTGTATTAGTTTTCCAGGGCTGCCATGATAAATTACTATAGGTTGGTGGCCTAAAAAGGAGGAATTTATTCTTTCACAGTTCTGGAAGGTAGACAAAATCAAGGTTTCACCAAGGCCATACTTTTGCCAAAGGCCATAGGCAAGAATTATTCCTTGCTCCTTCTAGTTTCTGATGGCTTCCGCCATTCCTTGGCTGGTAGCTCTATCACTCCAGATTCTGCCTCTGTCTTCACATGTCTTCTTCCCTGTGTCTCTGTGTGTCCAAATCTCCCTCTCGTGTCTCTCATAAAGACACCAGTCATTAGATTCAGAACCCATCCTAAATTTAGGATGATTTCATCTCAGGCCGCCTAACTGATTACATCTGCAAATATTTCCAATAAAGCCACATTCTGAGGTTCTAGGTATATATGAATTTGGGAGAGGGGCACTGTTCAACTCCCCACAGCATCCAAAGACGCAGGTTTGAGTGATGCATTTTCCAGATCCAAACGTTTTTCAGCCTCAAGTCTTTATTTGTAAACAGAGTCTGATAAGGACAGTTACGCCAACTACCATCAAGATTGTTAAGATCAAATGAGATAGTTGACGTGAGAATGCCTTCTAAACTATTACTGAAGTAAGGTGGGGGGACATACATGATGGCGTATTTTAACCCCTGGCAATAAGATGCACTGTTGTTGCTCAGGGAAATATTTTTATAGGACTGCCTGCTGGGATTGCAAGAGGCCCAGGATTCGGTGTGGGTGGAAACCCAGGTAACAAATGTGGGTGTCCAGACTACCTTGTACATGTCAAGAAGAGGAAGGCTGCATTTCATTTTATTATCTTATTTTATTTTATTTCCCTTGAGGAGAGTGTGAGTAGTGAGAACTTTGGACATTCTCTGGGTTTAAAGGCAGCACCTAAAAGCAGGGGAGCTGGGAATTCTTAAAAACAGAATTTGCTATTTTAGGCTTTTGCAAGTTATTTATTCCATGGTGTGTAGTGTGCCCCCTTCCCATGGTGCTCAGCAGATATGATTTGGGGGAAATTTGGGGAGAATTGTGTCAGGAAATCAGTTTCAGGCTTAGGTCAATGTTATTTCAGACAGAAATTGCATATGTATAAACTGAAAAGTTGATACAGAACACCGTGAGAATATCATCTTTCCCCACGTCTCTCCAGGAATTGGCAGGAAGTTGGTGGGGGCGCTTTGGTCTTAAGGCGTGATGTTAGGGTTGGGCAGCACGATAAAAAGCACATTGACAGTGGTACAGGTAGAGGCTGCTAAGGAGACAGGTGGGGCCTGGGTCAGACCCCTCAACCAAGGTTGTATTTGGGGTGGAGAGTTGTCATGATGGCTTCTTGGAGGCTGAGACTTTCTGACTGCCTCAAATAATGAGTAATAATTGACCAGGAAAAAGAAAGGGGGGAAGATCCTTCTAAAAATGCCTCCTGCCTGGCCTGCCAATCTATTTGTACCACCCTTTTCAGTAGGGATCTCAGGGGCCGAGCGAGAGACTTTTCGGAGAAGTCAGGGTCTGGTTGTAGCCCCTTTGGTCACATTTGACAGGCAGGGCCCCTCCTGCCTGTAGCCAATGACCAATTGTATTGCGACTGATTGATGATCACTTCACAGAAGCCAACACAAAATATGGCATGCACTTCCAATTATAGGTACAATAAAGCAAAAATAGTTATAAGGCAAAAGAGAAGTAAAAAGAGAAGTCATAAAAATATATTAATATTAGAGCAGGTTGTGAAAATCCATTAGGTAGCCAAAGAAATCATATAAGAGACAAATTACTGATATCCACTAATCACTTGCTTAATTATGAAGGAAATTACTTGTGATGTTTCAAAAGCCTTGTAGTGCCAATTTAGAAGTTCTTTTGAAATGTGCCTCATTACTTATTCAGCTTGGATTGCACCAGCTGAATTATTAGTTGGCAGTCTGGATCCTGTTGCCATCTTCTCCAGAGAATGAAGCTTCTACTTCTAAAGATATTTCATATATATATATATTTCATATATATATATATATATATATATATATATATATATATATATAAAAGCTGGTATTTTATAAAAAAGTATAAAAAGTATGTCATGTGTATAGTTAATCCCCATTATGTGCAAGTTCCTTATTTGAGAAATTGCCTGCTCACTAAAACGTTATTATAACCCCCACTCACTACTCTCAGCGCTCTCCTGGTAATTTTGCAGACATGAGCCGAGTGGTGACAAATGTGAGTTGCCTGAACAGGCATGCTCCTAGCTGCGGTGCAACCAGGCAAGAGTTGTGCCTTGTTTCGGCTCTCGTGTGGAGGTGACCAGATGACTGGGGCAGCGGTGTGGTGCAGGGTCGTGCAGCAGTTCTGGCTCTGCGGCCACATGGAGTTTGAATCCCAGCTCCAACACCTGTCAGGGTGGTGTCCTCGGGCAAGTCACTCAATGCTTTCTGAATCTCCTTTCCACTTTTGTCAAATAAAGAAAATACAATCTACTGGGATGAGTTGTTTTTAGGATTTGAGATTATGATCTGTATGATCTATAGTAGACAGAGACAAATATAATATATAGAAACATATGCTATAGCTACATAACATACGGATATTTCCTTTAGATACGGGGGTTTGGTTTTCTCAGTGACTTTATAGAACATAACAACTGAGAATAATGAGAATCAATGATATACGTTACACATACGCGTACGTGCACAGATACGTGCACACATACATTTGAAGGTTTGTAAATAAGGATAGACTGTGTTTATCCATATACTATATGTTCTCAACTACATACAGATATAATCAACAGGCTATATTGCTAATGGCTCTTATTTTTTCCATTTTCAGAAGTGAAGAAATTCTCTCTCAAAAGGACCTTCCTCCTTATGAAAAGGGAGCAAATTGCTCACTTTCTGTAGGTGCATTAAGTCTTTTGGGGAAAGCCTAGTTGAGCCTACTCAGTAGACTGCCTCTTTCAACACACTGAATGGTATCCCATTAGTCTTACCAAGTTAATGCAACTTCAAAGGGGAAATAATTTGCTTCTCTTTCAGAAGTATGAGGAGAACTGTAATGCCCATTATCCCCCACTATTTTTTCTATGTTTTCCTATTTATTGGCTAGGATTGCCAGATGTGACTTACATTATTATAGTAAGAGGATGGCTGGCCCATGACAGGTAAAAAATGATGCCACCTGCTTAACAATAGCATAGGAACTGTGAGAGATTTTTTTTTGCAAGCATTCTAATGGGTTCGTAATGTTCCATTACTGCTCTTTCTCTATGCTCTTGATGAACAAGGGAACAGGTTTGCCAGACAGCTGGAAGGTATCAGGGGATCCGTCCTGGGAACTGAGAAAACTAACTATGAGACACAAGACCTAGTCTTGACCTCTGTAACCCACAACATTAAGCTATAGAGCCGGTGGAAAAAAATACTCAGAAATGGAAGTACAGAGTTTAACTTCTTCCTGCTGAGTGTAAAGCCATGTCTTCCTTCCTTCTTTTCTTTTCTTTCCTTTTTTCTTTTCTTTTCTTTTCTTTTCTTTTCTTTTCTTTTCTTTTCTTTCTTTCCTTTTTTTCTTTCTTTTTCTTTCTTTCTTTCTTTCTTTCTCTCTCTCTTTCTTTCTTTCTTTCTTTCTTTCTTTCTTTCTTTCTTTCTTTCTTTCTTTCTTCTTTCAGATTTTATTTATTTATTCATGAGAGACACAGAGAGAGAGGCAGAGATATAGGCAGAGGGAGGAGGAGGCTCCCTATAGGGAGCCTGGTGCAGGACTTGATCACTGGACTCAGGATCAAGACCTGAGCCAAAGGCAATGCTCAACCACTGAGCCACCCAGGTGTGCTAAGCCATGTATTTCTATCCAAAGTAATAGAGTTCATTCTTACCAGAAGAAAACTAGAGTTATTTGCATTCTAAATATTGTATTAGTTGAAGTACATTAAGTTGAAGAATGAATAGACACCCCCCCCAAGTGAATGATGGCTCAAACACAAGATGAATGGACCTCTCAGTCACGTAAGAGTCCAAATGGTTGATCCTGAATGATACGCATATCCCCTCCATGCTGTGTCTCAGGGACCCAGCCACATTCTGTCTGTCTCAGTCACCTCCTAGGCCCTCCCTGCCATCTGTATCTAGCAGGCAGAAGGAGGAAGAGTGTGGGTTAGGCATAGTCACTTGTAAATGCTTTGGCTAAGAAGCTCTGGCCATGATACATGTGTTCCATTGGCTAGAACTCAGTCTATGGCCACACCACGCTGCCAGTGGTGCTGGGAATATCTATGTGCCCTGGAAGAAAAGATTATGGATTTGGGTGAACAGCCAGTCATCTCCGGCATGATGTTATTATGCTACTGAACCTGGGGGAGGGACATAAAACCCTTCACCGCAGGTAGAGGATGAGATCTCAGAAAAGAGGTGGACTATTTACCATAGAAGTTCCCTGGGGAGGAAGCTGGTTTCTATTTAGAAATAAGAACAGAGACAGAAAGGTCAACAATTGTTGTTTTTTTAAATCTTAGAATTGACTGTAAAAATAGTGGAGATGTTTAAAGAACAGTTCTTCACATGAATAGTGAGGAACCCAGGCAACATGTCTATGAAATTATGCCAGCGACTTGCAGCTAGATGCTTCTGTCTCCTTGTATGTGGAGAAGCAGTGCCATTTGTGGGAGCAGGTGGGCCTCCTCAGAGATTTTTTAATAACTTCTTCACATTTTTATAGTTCTCCCTCCATTCAGAACCCATCAAAGGTGATTATATTTTCCAACTTTCCTTGCCTCTGAGACGCAGATATGTACCTTTGATTCTTCCAAAGAAATACATGGGAGTGATTTGGAGACAAGCTGCCTAAGGGAACTAGCAGAGCACGGGGGCATCTGTGTCACGGGTAAGCATGGCCATGGAGGCAACCTCCTGGTCACAGATGCTGAGGAGTGGTCCCGGGGTTGGTGATGGCAGCTGCTCTCTTCCCTAGGATACTGGGGGTTGTCCCTGGAACCTTAGTCTAACACTGTTCCTCCAGATTTCCAGTGATTCTGGGAACTTTTTCATATCCGTTAATAAATTTCTAACAACAATTGTCTAGAATGAACTCTCGCCTGCCTGTGACTCATGCTAAAAACAAGCTAGCTCTAGTAGAACCAAACTCATTGCTTTGTATATTCCTTAGACTCATCCTTCACATTTACTTATTCTGCCCAGAATCAACACTGTGCTAAAAATGTGCATATAAAAGTTTTGTCTATGTTATGCCTGAATATTTAAGCTAGAATGGAACATACTTGGAAGACATTGTGGTTGTGGTAAGAGAACCCCAAGGCGGGAAGGTTCACTTCAGAAAACTGAGCCAGGGCCGCTTATTTGGCTGCCCCTCCACACCAGGGAATTCTTCTTCTTGAGTTAACCTGGAAGGTTCTGGGGTATGATTTATTAAAGGGGATAAATTTCTTCACAGACTACAAAAAAAAAAAAAATCAACTACTCTTTACCAACAGGTATCTCACATTTTATCCTGTTTGCTCTAGAAGGCAATGTTTACTTGGGCCTAAAGTGTGGAGAAGTTATTTCCTTTTTCAAAAATTTTATGCCCCAAATAATGTTTCTTATTTTTTTAAAAGATTTTATTTATTTATTCGTGAGCGACACACAGAGAGAGGCAGAGACACAGGCAGAGAGAGAAGCAGGCTCCACGCAGGAAGCCTGATGCGGGACTCGATCCTGGAACTCTGGGATCACACCCTGAGCCAAAGGCAGATGCTCAACCACTGAGCCCCCAGGGAGTCCCCCAAATAATGTTTCCAGGGTAATGTGGGCATAATGGAGACCTAACCAAGGGCATGTACTGGATATACAGAAGAAGTGGCTGTGTTTTGTGAGAGGAAACTTTTCACTTCCCAAAGTGGAAAGAGCGTTTGGGTTCTGTTACTTACTTGCTGTGTATAACCTTAGGCAAGTTACTTGACTTCTCTGAACCCCATTCCTCATCTGTAAGCCAGAGACAATAATCACAGGCCCTTACTCAACAGGATTCTCATTAGGCTTAATTAAAGGTGTGTTGTGATGCTTTCTTGCAAGCAATAGGAGCTAATTCTGGCTGACATCAGCAGAAAAGGAATAATCATTGGAGGCTGTTGAGCTGCTCACGGAATTGACAGGAAGGTGAAAGAACCGGGGTCTGAAAATGAGCAGGCATTAGGGGAAACTGGGCAAATAAAAGAGCCCAGGTCAACAGCAGCTGTGGTTGGGTGGGAGCCCAGCGCAGGCGCCTCTACCACTGACACACAGCACAGGACTGTCAGACGTTGAGGCCAGACTCTCCCGCCACCGTGTCTGGCGTCATCCTCTGTCACAGATGGACTCAACCTGAATTGAACCTGCTTATAAGAGGCAACTGTTACACATTCAGGAGTTTTCACAAATATTTGTAGTTTGAAACCAGCCACCTTAACCGACACCCCAGAAATTGGCAAATGATAAAAATCAGGGCTGCGTTTTGTTTCGTTTTCCCCAGATACCCAGTATCCTAGCACGCTGTTGCCTCAAAAACCAAATGCTGAAAAAAAAAAAAATAAAAATAAAACAAATGCTGGCTAATCGAACTCCAGTAAAAAAATGTATATAAAAAAAAAATCTTTTAAAAAATGTCATTTTTATTGAGATATCATAGAATGAGATATATATTAAAGCAGATATTCTCCATTTTTTGGTTTTGTCTGATTAACAAAAAACAAACAAACATACAAACAAACAAACAAAAAAACAAATGCTGGGCGTGGGCACCTAATCGGCTGAGTCTGGGACATGTGCAGCCGCACATCAGCTACAAGAGACCGGTCTTTAAGAGAGAGAACGGTGTGAAGTGGCTTCTCTCTTTCCAAGACTGAAACAGTTGGAGGATTTTCCCCAAAAGGCTGAGGATTTCCATGCTCAATCACCTCCCCAAATTTCAAATATTTCCGACAGTATAGAAAGGGCTCAACCTAAAGCTATGCCTTTACCCGTAACGAGTAACCAGTACGTGCTGGATCTCTTCTTCCTTCTTCCTCATATCCCCAGTTTGGCCACATGTATAACCCTTACTTTTCTGTTTGATGCGTGCTCTGAAATTCTGGCCATAACAAAAATAAAACCTTAACAAAGCCTTGCTCTAAGTTGTATCTAGTTAAGGAGTTAAGGCCAGCTCAAAGGTTCCAATATTAAACCAACAACTGGAACATTGTGTTGTCTGTTAAAGAAATGAGCATCTTTAGGTGGAACAGTTATTGTCTTTAAATCTGCACATCTAAAAAAATAAATAAAAAACATAAATCTGCACATCTATGGGTCACCTGGGTGGTTCAGCAGATGAGCATCTGCCTTCCCACTCAGAGATTGATCCCAGGGGTCCTAGGATGAGTCCTGCATCAGGCTCCCTGTGGGGAGCATGCATCTCCCTCTGCAGACTGTCTCTGCCTCTCTCTGTATCTCTCACGAATAAATAAATAAAATCTTTAAAAATAAATAAATAAATCTGCACGTCTAAGTATTTTTGAGATAAAAGTAACATATGCAAACACTTCAAAACAAGATCACTTTCTTGCTAAGATACTAAGGGTCTGAAGCACTTGGCTGGCTCAATTGGAAAAGCATGGGACTCTTCATCTAGGGGTCATGAGTTTGAGCCCCACATTGGGTGGGGTCTATTTATTAAGTTATACAAAATCCTATTGGGAGAATTTTTATTTAAAAACAAGAAGACGGGGATCCCTGGGTGGCGCAGCGGTTTGGCGCCTGCCTTTGGCCCAGGGCGCGATCCTGGAGACCCGGGATCGGCTCCCGGTGCATGGGGCCTGCTTCTCCCTCTGCCTGTGTCTCTGCCTCTCTCTCTCTCTCTCTCTCTGTGACTATCATAGATAAAAAAAAAAAAAAAAAAAAAAACAAGAAGACTGTTAAAGCAGAGAAACCTTCCAAGTGAGAATATAGGGCAGGCTGTTAATTTATCTTTCCTTCACATTAATAAATGTTGAGGTACCTGGTTAATCAGCCAGATGTTAGAAAAATAAATAAATAAATAAATAAAATCTTTTTCACTAAAATTTGCTTTTTTATAATATCAGCAACAAATGATTTATGTCCTAGGACTCGGATGAAGAGGAGGAAAAAATGCTTTTGTAAAAGAACTTGCATTGCAAGACATGTTTTTTCCATACGTATCTTGTTTAATTCATGTTGCATATTCATCACTGTGTATGTAGTTGGAGGGTGCCTGTGCTCCCATTCGAAATTAGGAAAATTTGCCCCTATTCAGAGTCAGCTTTAATTTTTCTAAATGGTTCAAGAGGGACTTTTTTCCCCCCTAGGTGGAATTATTCATTCTCAAGTAGGCATTTGGAAGTTCCCTTAACTTGCAGCTTTTCCTCAAGTGTCTGGAAGGGAGGGTGCCCAGGCACTGCTGGGGGTGAGGGCCACCCCAGTTCCCCTCGACTCAACCCCAGTGTGCTGTTAGTGACAGGAACTAGTCTCCTGGCCTCATTTAGGTTCCCCATCAGAAAAATAAGGGCCCATTCAGTTCATTTATATTTCCTTCCTCTTCAACATTTGCATCCCAATTACTGCTTCTAATCCTATCTCTCAATTGAAAAATATACTTCATTATTTGTAGCTCAGTTGGGCGTTAATGAAAACTTGGCAAACAGACAAGAAAGAAACCGAATTTTCAACTGGCTGGTGCCCCAGTTCACATCTGCATTTCAGAAATCCCCTCTTCTGGCCATTCCCAAGGAGCACACACTTATTTTTGGCAATGCTGGCCTGGGAATAGCATCTCTATAGAAACCCAGTGAATGCTTTCCTGGCGGTTGAGTGTCTTCCTAACATTTGCATGTCATCGTAATTGATAAAACAGGTAGATCTTCCACCATCTGCAAGTCCCTCTGTCAGCTTACAAGTCAAATCCTAAATTTCCTAAATTGGATGCCACACCTGAACGGGCTTGTGCGCTGAGATGAGGCCTCGGTGTTGTCATGACAACAGGGAAATGCCAGGTCTCCCCGCACATGCTAATTCAACTGTCAGTTTTTTATACACCAGTTTGTTATTATAGTTTCTACTGTGAGCAGAATGAAGTTAACATTTTGGGTTTTCCCTGAGGGATTCAAAGCCATTTGTGTTCTTACTGTTGTTCTGTTTCCTTCCTCTTCTATAACCCCAACTGGGTGTTTTCAGAATTGTGGCATCTTCTAGGACTCAGTTACCATGGGGCATCTCTAAAGGCTCACGAGCAACATTTGGGGGCTGGGACTGGAGGACTGAAGATCTGTGGCACCTACAGTTTCATACTATGGAGTCCAGGTTCTCAAACTGAACTCTGTAAACTAGCTTTCTAAGAGAATAAATAGAAATAAATAGAAGCCCCCCATGGGGACACATGGGTGGCTCAGTGGTTGAGCATCTGCCTTTGGCTCAGGGCATGATCCTGGAGTCCTGGGATCGAGTCTGACATCGGGCTCCCAGCATGGAGCCTGCTTCTCCCTCTGCCTATGCATCTGCCTCTCTCTGTGTGTGTCTCTCTTATAAATTAAATAAATTAAATAAATAAATAATAATAATAAATAAATAAATAAATAAATATTTTTTTAAAAAAGTCCCTCCTCCCCCATGCATCACTGGTTCTAGGGCTATTACAGCCAGGAGGAGCTCTCATTGGTACCCAAACTATAGGGATGAACTGTGTAACACACCTACAATTATTATTCCTTTTTCCCTCCTCCAGCCTGTAATGCATAGATAATTGCAAAAGTCCCAGAGTATTCTCTGTTTTCTGGAGAATGGTGGAATGATAAACTCTGGAAGGGAACATTTTCTGATGAGTCAACTACAATTGCAACCCTACCAAGCTCAATCTCCTTGCGTGTATCGCGTTTGAGGGAACCAAGAGGCTAAACCACCCTATGGTTTGGTGTGGAAATCCTAGCAGGGTTTGTGTCAAGGCATTGTGATAGGAAATATCTCATTATAGAGAAATTGATGTGCTGAAACTACTCCTAATTTGGAGCACTTTGTTTTGGAGAGGAGGGGCATCTCCATTCAGAGCTGTTCAAGACCTTCTGACCCGGGGCTGTGTCACAGGTAGCTTTAGTCTATTTTAGCAATGCCAGTTTGATTTCTCACCGTGGAATGCTCCTGGTGCTCTGACAAGAAGAGAAACATGTTTTGTTCTGAAGCATATGCTCTTTAAGAAGGCCTAAGATAAAGAGCCTAAATGGACGCACACTCTGTTTTTAATATTTTGTAGCAACGCCTGTCTCTACATTTACTCCAGTATGGCTTGGTTTTCCATTTCCTGTGTAGATTTATTCTCCCACTGGGAACAACTTCATTATCTACTCCCGCAGATTAATTCCTGAGTCATGCCCAGTTTCTCTTGAAAACAGATCACAAAATCTAGACTTTGAGAGCTGGAGTTTGACCATTTCTCAGTTTAAGTGTTCCAGGATAAGATGTTCCCTGAAGATCGACTGTGATAGAGCCACTTCTGATTTATTAGGTGGCCTGAGCATCTCAAACCAGGCAGAGAAAAGTAACAATAATAATCCGATAAGACTGCTACCATTTATTAATTATCTGCGAGAGTCCAGGCATTTTGTGTATCTTGACCTCATGTAATCTGTGTTTGTGCATCTGTGCATTTGATCTCATTTTCAGATGAAGGAACTTGTTCCAGAGATGAACTTTCCCAGGGCATGCAGCCTCAGGGCTAGAGCGAAGATGCAAGCCTGAGTGGGCCTGAGTCTTATGCCAGACAGTTAAATACTAAGTGATGCTGCATCACCAGGCAGTCAACTACAGGGCACGGTATATTTTTGCCTGTACCCGTAAGTTTAGTATTTTTAATGTGTATGTTCTGGAAGACTGTGGCTCTCCATTGCAGTTAAGGCTCTTAGGATATTTCATAATAATAGAGAAGCAAGCCCTCAAAGAAGAGAAATCGAATAGGGATAAATTGGAACAATATTATGTGGAAAGGAAAAAAGACATTTCTTACTAACTGGATGAGATTGTGGCCGGGTTATAAGAGCCCATCTTTCAGTATTTATTGGAATGCCAACATAAGCAGAGCCCTGTATTACAGTCCTTAGCAATACAGTATAAAATAACAACTATTGGGGGTTTCAGTTTTCATGAAGTACAAGTGGAAGGTAAATGTTCACTGTGCTCTGTCAGGTGGTATTTACCTTGTTTGAAAGATGAAATTTTAGGAAAACATTGGGGTATGAAATTTTACTTAAAAAATCTTTCCCTAGTTTTTTTTTTCTTTTCTTTTCTTTTCTTTTTTCTTTTTTTTTTTTTTTAAGCAAAGAGGATGAAGAGAAACTAGTAGGATGACTGCACTATCCAAGAGAAAGGGTGTTATTGGCATAGATTGCAATGGAAGTCGTGCTCACTTGGTTTATACAACAGGGTGGTCCTCACTGAGTTGGGGGAAAACTCTAAGAATCTTCTGTACTTAGACATACAGACTTTTTGCTTGTTTCTCTGAGCAGCTGGGTGGATGGTGGTACCATTTAGTGTGATGCAAAATACCAGGGAAGAATGAGCTTGCTTCGGGGGAAGCCAAGAACTCTTCTGCGGGAATGGGAAGTTGGAGAGGTTGACTATGCCACCGGACACCCAAGGCTGGAGTTGAAGGGAGGGGCTGGAGTTGGAATTTTGGGAGTTATCAGTGTATAGATAATTCCTAACGCTATGGAACTGAGTGAGATGTCCTAGAGAGGGAGGTGGAGAAGAGGAGAGGAGGCCCAGGACTGGGGCCATGGGTCTGCCAACATTTAGAGCTCAGGAAAAGGATGAGGAGCTGGCACAGGAGACCACAAAGGGAACAGTCAGTGAAATACAAGGAAAACTATGAGATTAGTGTCCGGGATGAAAAACGAGAGGAGTGCTTCGAGGAGAGACAGATACGTCCCTTGCTGCTCTCCGTGAAGCCCTGCAGATTCTTTCCGTATGTATTTCCCTATGTATTATGGCTCTTCCTCCCTCCCCATGCCCATGACTTCTTCCCTAAATACATAAATACAAAATAAGCTCATAAATACAACACAAGTAAGTTCATAAATACAACAGCCTCTCAAAGGGTCTCCTCGCCTCTTGCTTCAGCTTTACGTAGCCCATGCTTTGTGCTATCCTCAGAGTGGGTAATCTCTCTAAACTGTAACAGCATTATATCACATCCTGACTTAAAACTCCAACAGCTCTCCATTATCCACAAAATATAATCTTAGTTCTTACATATGTCCTAGGAGGCTCTCTACCTCCTGGAACTTGACTCCCCCCTTACCAGCTCCATTTCCTATACATCCTGTGCTCTACCCCCAGTGAATCACTTCTAATGTTCCCCGTTTTTCTTTTCAACTTCCATGCAATTCCTTCTGGCCTGTGCTGTTCCCTCTGGCTAAAATGCTTTTCCCCACCTTGTTCTCCTAACACCTTCCAGTGTATACATCTCAGTTCTATGGTTATCCGCTCTCTTAAGTCTTCCCTGACCTGCCCTAAACAGATTAGGTGCTGTCCATTCGACATCCCATAACTTGCCATATATTTCTTGATTAGAGCATCTCATTTGTATTATAGCTGGTTTTTATGAGTTAATATTATGACACTAGATGCTACCATTAAACCATGAATTGTTTCAGAGTAGAGACCATGCCTTCTCTTTTAATGTCCCCAGTGTCATGTACAGCATTTGATTCCTATGAGAAGCTCCACAAGTATCCATTGAATGAATAAGTTCTCAAGGGCTTCATAATAATCTACATTTTCATATTGACTATACTTCAGCAAAGCTTTATTTCGGAGGATTAGTCAGTTATTAAGAGTCATGGCTAATTACTCACCTGGCTCTTACCTGCATGTTCTGGGTGAATAGACTGCCCAAGAACGCCCAGGTTTGGTAACTGGTGATTGTTCTGTTTTGTGACTCATCGGGGTACATTACTGATCATTTCTCGCAGGGGCTCACAACTGTGAGTCATACAGTTGGTTCCTTACATTAGGAAAAATCCCCACTCATCCCATTTATTGAAAGCTCAAGGCTGTATTGCTTTTAATTAATACAATCCAGTATTTGTCAAAGTTCCTCCAGCTACGGAGAGTATACCTTGAGACATAAGAAAACTTGCTCTTTTAAGACTCCACGTTTTTATTAATATAATTTTAAAACAAAATACCTTATGTAACCTAGCCATAACCCCTCTAGAATAAGATATAGGGAGGGGAAAGGAGTACACTACATTAGCTTGGAGTTGAAATTGTTTATTGAGGAGATTTATGGAAGGCACAGCAAAATCAGATTCTGGCATTTAAGTACATTCCACTAGAAAATATTTTAATATTTCCCTGACACTAGATTATATAATATTGGGAATATGATCATCTTTGTCTTTGTTTATTTTCCCCTGTCTTGGCATCTTAAAAAAAGCGTAACTTCAAGATACATTTACTGCTAAAAGATTAAAAAGATAAAATTCAGGCTTCAAGTGTTATTAAAGCAGGCATCTTGACCTCTCAAAATTTGACCTTTTAGATATAAAGTATTCTAGCCCTTTCTTCTGTGTTTCATCAGGAGTAACTGAAATCATACCAGAAGAATGAGAATCTGTCCTATTTTTAGAGGCCTAGAAAAGAAATCTCCACCAGTAACTCACTTTAGGATATACTAACCCTCTGGAACTTCTTTTTTGTGTCTTCTCAAAGCATGTCCCTTGTACTTCCAAAGCCCTTTGCCTCCTCCAAACCTGAACACCACCCTGCATAAACCCACATCTTCTATGGGAATGCTTTTGGCTTCACCTAACAAAAACCTCAATTCAAATGGACTTAAACAATCAGCAAACTTATCACCTCTTGTAGGAGCAGATGAGAGGGCATGTGGGCTCTGGACCTCTTTGATTTGGTGGCTTGAGAATATCCTTGAAGGCACAGGTCTTTCCATGTTCCCTCGACCGTCTTCATGGCTTGTTTCCATCTCAAGCAGGTAGCAGGATGGCTGTTCTAGTTCAAAAGACAAAATTCAGAGGGGAAGAGTGGTTACTTCTTGCTATGTCTCCTTCTTAGGAGGGAGGAAGCCCTTTCTTGAAATCTTTCTGCACACTACCCCTGGTGTCATTGGTCAGAATAGGCCATTCTTGCACCAGGCATTGACAAGAGGATGACATTTCCACAAATGACCGGTCAACGCTGGAGTAAACCACAAAAGCCATTACGCTTGCCTGACACTCCTTTGGCATTCCTCTCTGGCCTCTGGACTTCTCCCTTACCCTGTGCCATTTCCTCCAATGATTGGGAAGAGAAAGACCAAGAAGAGAAGGACAAGAGAAGGCAGCTAGGAGAGAAAGGGTCATTCCAGATTCTAATAGGGATACAACTTAAAATGGAGAATAGAATTTACTGGAATAAATTCTTTTCCATACAGGGGATGTTTGGGTGGCTCAATGGTCAAGCATCTACCTTCACCTCAGGTAATGATCCTGGGGTCCTGGGATCAAGTCCCACATCAGGCTCCCCGCAGGGAGCCTGCTTGTCCCTCTGCCTGTGTCTCTGCCTCTCTCTCTCTGTCTCTCAGGAATAAATGAATAAAATCTTTAAGAAAAAAATCCTTTCCCATATTTATTAAAAGAGATCATGTGATTAGAGTCCCCATTTAACCCTAAAGTGCTTCTGATAGGAGCCTGGGCAGTGAAGTTAGACAAGTCTGTGTGCCTTGAGATCAATTAGTTTAATTGTACTGAGCCTCAGTTTCCTCTTTTGAAAAATAAGAGTAAAGATCATCTTGTGGGCTGTCGTGAACACTAGAAATATACAACTAGTGCTAGCACCACACCTGGCACTTCATATATAGGTAATTAATACATGACAGCTGTTGTTTATAATAATAAAGGGAAGGAATTAGAGATGCTAGGACAGCTGCCAGTGCAGTCAGCAGCAGGGACCCCAGGAAGGCCAAACACTTTCGATTGATTATCATGAAGTGGTAACTGCCAATATTGAATTATTCATTGTGCGGAACTGCATTATTTATGCTCTCCCATTTAACCCTTTATTGCTCTTTTCCTTTAGAGATGAGCATTCAGAAGATCATAGGACTGTCATGTGGAAGAGGCTGGTCTAAAATCTGGATTTACCTTGTGCCAGATCCTAAGGTCCTAACCTTAACACAACAATGGTTCCAAAAGGAAGTCCCTTATCTCAAGGTCGCCTGGGTTGTGCATTCTGAACAAACCACACCAGCCGGGTACTCTAACTTTTAGATTTCTTTGACTTGCTTTCTTTATCCAATTATTCTGTATCTTTTAAAATTGCGTGTATGTTGGTAATCTGTTATCACATACGATCTGTTTTTGCTCCTCAACACTGACGCAGAACACAAAACCTCTCCACACTCCCTACAAAGCAATCCCCTGGCACCAGTGATTAGTGAGCAGTGCAGATTTCACCAAAGACTTTATGGCAGGGACAGAGAGCAGGATTATATTACACACTTCACAGCAAGTATGGATGATTCTCAACTAACCCTTCTGCTCTCAATATTCTTTTTTCCCTACTGAATCATGCTCAGTGTGGTGGATTGTTCTGGTCACTTCCCCACAGCAAAGCCCCCCCGGGGTCTTAGCTCCTTTCACTTGGTCCCTCATCTCCAATCCAACGATCCCATCCCCTTTGTCTTTGCATAACATTTAGCACTTCTACACCTTCTTCTGCCTTGGATTAGACACCTCAGCCCATCTCTGGAATCACCTAAAAGTGTCTCCTCCTCATAGGAATAGAACCTCCTTAGAAAAAGGGGGAGGGAAGACAGAGAAATAATAATTCCTTGTCTTTTAAAGATATGAACTGCCTCAGATCATCTTGGGTTGAAGTGGAGCATACATAAATAAGTTACCTCGTCTTTCCTGGTCACACACGCTAACCAAGTTTGCTCTCCAGCATTCATGACCTCTGACTCTACTAAATTGCTTCTTCATTTGCATTCAGGATAGCCTGAGGGTTATGGGAAAATGTTTATGAGATTATGTGACTATTAAAAGAACAGTTATCCTCTTTATTTCCACAAGTATCTATATATCTTTAAAAAATATTTCCTCCAGGGGCACCTGGGTAGCTCAGTGGTTGAGCATCTACCTTTGGCTCCCAAGGTCCTGGGATCCAGTCCTGAACAGGCTCCCTGAAGGGAGCCTGCTTCTCCCTCTTCCTATGCCTCTGCCTCTCTCTATGTGTCTTTTATAAATAAATAAATAAATAAATAAATAAATAAATAAATAAATAAATAAAATCTTTTTAGAAAAATATTTCCTCTGACTCTCAAAGTAATAGTAATATTTCCTCTGACTCTCAAAGTAATAGATGCTCTAATAATAATAGTAATAGTATACATTATCTAGAAAATTCAGGAAAGTGTCATGGAAAACATAAAAATCACCTACAATTTGTACTGTCCATAGTGACCTTTTGTTAACATTTGGGTATATTTTCTTACAGCTTTTTTTTTTTTTTTTCTTTTCTAGTCTCTGTCTCTCTCTTTCTCTCTACCTTTAGACCTCTTAAAGATTTAAAGAAGTGTTCAAGAACAGAAAGCTCTCTTACCTTGGCTATGAAAGATGAAAGTAGAACAGATTTGACAAATGAGGTGGAAGCTGAGCATCAGAATGATTCTTCTCTCTCTGTGACGAGAAGGGAAGGCCACGCAAGATTAATGAGAAAACCTCCAAATGGCTGCCTGACTTCTATAATGATAGTCCCTAAATTCACGCCACTCAGGCAGTAAGTTGAAACACAAGAAATATGTTTATAGTTTTTACATTTTAAGAATATGAAAAGTAAATATGACAATCATCTTGAACCTGTGGTTTATTTTGAAAATGGGAAAAAGTAAGCATAATTTCAAGAAAGACATAAAAGTTTTGAGGGAATTTTCAACCTGTCATTTAACTCCTACTTGAGAAAAAAACCTACATTTTCCCCCTGAATCACTGTTAAAGGTATTGTTTGTCTTCTTATGTTGAATCAACTAGCCTCACTGGGTCTTTCACTCTAGTGTTAAAGTTAGATGGGATTAGGGGTAATATAGAACTTCATAGACTATGTTTATTGAGATAAAAAACTGTGCTCAAGACCATAGCTTTTTAAGAATCAAAAATAATAAATTAGCCATTGTCTCTTGAGCATGTACAGCATGCCAGATAGGAGGCCGAGTGTTTTTCTTTACATATAATCTCACTGAATTCATATAACACCCTTTGAAATGAGTCTTATTATCCTTTTGGAGTTTTGAAGAATCATGTTATACATTTACACAATGTAATTTATCTCATGATTGACAGTTTTGTCTGAATCTAGATTTAGTGTTCTTAACTAATAAATACCATTTCTGCATTGTCATGACAATTCAGACACTCTCAAGCAATGGGGTTTGATTGTGGTTATGCGCAGATGGGGCGGGCACCCATCCTTATTAGTTGAGGGGCAACATCCTCTTTGAATAAAGACATAAATGCTATCTTATGGACAGAGATATTGGGTTGGGATAGAGGCATTAAACCAATATTAACCATTGATATTTTATCTTGAACTGGCTTATTGATTGGCTCACTGACCATTTCACAGAATTCTGAGAGAATAAAGTTGTTGTGAAGATCTATTTCTCAGAGTTTGGTGTGGAAGAAGAGCCTCCGGAAAGCCATTGGAAAACATGGGGACAGAAGGAGGGAAGATTCAGTGCCAAACATAGTGGAATCAAAATCAGAGACGGTGCTTCATACATGGTTCTGTTCAGATTGAGAGTTGTGCCCCATTTGGCCAAGGTACTAAATGGCGTAGCCTATACAAAGGACCACACTTTTTAGATGAAAGACCCAGGAAGGACATTAAAATCTTGCATAGCTTATACTTTTATCATGAAGCACTTGAAGACCAGATCAAGAAATTTGGAAGTATCAGGACATTTTAAATCATATAGAATTGTGCCTTAATAACTGGCTACAAATTTGGTAAAAGAAAAAAACAAAACACAAAGTTGGGTTCCCGTCTCATGCCTGACCCCATGTAAATTTTAGATTAATTAAATTTTGAGATTAAAAAAACATAAAGCTATCAAAAGAAAATATAGGCAAGTATTTATTAAAAATTATGGGGGAAATCAGAATCAGATCAGGCTGTCCCCTAGAGGTTGGCATGGCATCCTATTCTCTTAAGAAAAGGCAGAAGAATAATACCCAGGAGGTGTCTATGGGTTAATGGTTATAGGCCATAGGCCAAAAAGTGGTAGACCATAGGCCAAGGCCAAGGGGCCTCCAGTTTAGAGAGTCAGTCCAGGCAAGTGCAAAGGCCTTTGCAGTGCCACTGACGAATAGAACGATAAACAGTATAAGGAAGCCCAGTTGAACACGGTTCTAAAGGCCAACTTCTTCGCATTTGGTTTTCTTTGAAGGCATTTTCCAGCAAAGAAATTATGCTAGAAAAAGTAAGCATTGACTCCAAACTGCAAATTTTACCTCTAGGACATGTCAACATTCAGGTGATCAAGAAAATTACAGCTTTGAATCAGCGACGGTTGCCTAAACCCAATAGGAATGATGCCAGTCTGATTGCTGGATTCATGACATTTCTCGTTTTTCTTTTGTCCTTGTACAAATGGCTCAAGGAAAGACCAAGATCTTAAATTTTGGTAATAAAAAGTAGTAATGATGGGTGCCTGGGTGACTCAGTTGGTTAAGCCTCTGCCTTCAACTCAAGCCATGATCTCAGGGGTCAGGATCTCAGGTCAGGATCCCAGGGTCCTGGGGTTGAGCCCCGCATGGGGGTGGGGGGGTGGGTCCCTGCTCAGCGGGGAGCCTGCTTCTCCCTCTCCCTCTGCCCTTCCCCCGACTCGTGCTCTCTCTCTCTCTCTCTCTCTCTCAAATAAATAAAATCTGTTTTTGAAAAGGTAATAATGAATTTCATAAAACCAATAAAATAAAATGAATCCAAAATGTTTTGTTTAGTCTCATAGAGGAAAATAATCTATTTTATTTCTTTACAGTAAACTCTAACTTCTCTTAATTTTAACTCCAATTTTTACTGTCTTCCATCCCTCTCTTCAGCCATATCAGTCTATTCCAGGTCTTTTATTCATATTTTCCATTTCTGATCATTCCTATCTTACGTCACCTTACCTGCCTTGCCTTTCTTTCTCCTCCGATATAATTCTGAGACTTCCTCTTAAGGTTTAAGTCAAATATCATCTCTTCCATAAAAATTTTACAGACTACCTCAGTTCTTATCATACACATACTCTAAGCTCAATAGCACCTTTGACCTAATTTCTCATCAGTCTATTAGGCAATCATTAAGCTATTATTTATTTGGGGTATGATTACTTAACATCCAATATGTATATACACTATTTCAAATGATTGTAAAATTTTTCAGACCAGGCCCTATAGTCCATCCTTCTTTGTCCTCTTAGCCTCGTGCTGCTCTTCAGTGGCTACCTCCTTGTCTGCCAGTAGGCAGTATGGCACCCTGTAAAAAGTGACTAATCAATTAGTACTTGATGGATTGATTTATTGACTAAAGTAACATTTCAGGAGACAAGACAATAGTCACCCTTTTGCAGCAATGTTTTACCATGGGTGAAGGAGGGCTGTGTCAAAGCCCACGTAAATCCTGTGAAGGGGTGGTGGTACATCCATGTTTTGAGACTGATGTGAAATCAGCAGACATTACGTCAGTCCAAGGAACCCTACAAGAACATGCTCATAGCAGTCCATTTCTATTGACATTTTTACAAAGTCAGACAGTTTTTCACTATTTCAAACTTCGAACTGTTCTTATGATTAAATGAATGCTAGTCAAGGGTAAAAACATCTAGAACTGGCTCTGGTGGACAATAGGCACTCAGAAATCTTTCCTTTTCTCCCAAATCTTTGGGTGGCAAATGGAAAATTATTAAATTATTATCCATTATTCTTTAATAATTATTAAATTGGAAGTTAGGGAGCCACAGAGACACCAGTTTTTGATGACCCTGGACAGCTGGCCTATATCTGCTGGGCTAGGCATCTAAGCCATGTTACAGATGCACATCTTTACCTTTGTGATAACAGAAAACCACAAAATGTTTGAGTGTGGGTTGAATTATAATCAGATATGCCTTAAAAACGAAACAAACAAAACAAAACCCAAATCACTTCTTACTGCTGAGCAGTGTTCCATGCTTTAGAAATACCACAGTACAGTACGTACAGAAGGACATTTTGATTATTCCAAGTTTTAGCTTTTACGAATAAAGCTTCTATGACAAAACATGTATAGGTTTTGGGTGGACATAAGTTTTCACTTCTTTGGGTTAAATGCCCAGATGTGCAATTGGTGGGTCATGAGATAGCTGCATGTTTATGTTTTTTAAAATCTGCCAAACTATTTTCCAGAGTAGTTGTAGCATTTTACAATCCCACCAGCAATGTGCGAGAGATTTTGTTTCTCTCCATTCTCACCAGCATTTGGTATTGTCACTACATTTGATATTAGCTGTTTTAATATGCTATCATAGTCTTAATTTGTATTTCATTAAAGCTTAGTGATGTTGAAAATTCTTTCATGTGCCCATTTGCCATTTCTATATCTTCTTCAGGGATATATCTCTTCGTGTCTTTTACCCATTTTCTAATTGTATCTTTTTTTCTAAATGTGAAGTTTTGAAGTTCTTCATATATTCTAGATATGAGTCTTTCGTTAGGTATGTGGCTTGACATTTTTGTCTCCCACTCTGTAGCTTGTCTTTTCATCAAGGGTTTTTATAGAACACAAGTTTTAAATCTTGATGGAGTCCAATTTATTAATATTTTCTTTTATGATGTCATGTCAAAGAACTCTTTACCGACCTCTAAGATTCTCTTCTGTATTATCTTTTAAAATTTTTATAGTTGTACATTTTACATTTAAACCTATGATCCATTTGGAGTTAATTTTTTATATGAGGTCATAAAAAAAGGTCATCCTTTTTATTTTTGTTTTTTGGCCTATAGATAGCAGCTTGCTCTAGCACATTTCTTAGCAATGCTATCCTTCTCCATCAAACTCCTTTTACACTTTTGCTAAAAATCAGGGAGCCACATTTATATGAAGTGATTTCTTGGTTCTCTCTTTACTCTACTGATCCATTGATCTGTGTGTCTATCCCTCTGCTGATACCATATATTCCTGACTACTGTAGCTATATAACAAGACTTAAACTCAGGTAGACCAATTGTTCTCACTTTTTTCTTCTTTTCCAGAATTATTTTAGCCACTCTAGTTCTTTTGCTTCTCCATGTAAACTTGATGATAATATTGCTGTACCTATAGAAACCTTGCTGAGATTTTGATAGGGATAGTGCTGAACTGTATAGTAACTTTGAAGAATGGACATCATCATTAGGTTGAGTCTCCCAATCCAGAAACACAGCATATCTCACCATTTATTTTGATATTCTTTGATTTCTTTCACCAGTGTTGTGTAGTTTTTAGCATACAAGTCGCTTACATGTATTTCACTTTTTTCAGCAGTTGTAAATGGTTTTGTATTTTTAATTTCAATTTCCAGATGCTCATTGTTAGTATATAGAAATAGCCTTGATTTTTGCATGTTGACTTTATATTTTGTGACCTTGCTGAACTTATAAGTTCTGGGAGGTTTGTATAGATTCCTTGGGATTTTCTATATAGACCATCATGGCATCCTCAAATACAAGCAATATTATTTCTTCCTTCCCATTCTATACGCACTTTCTTTCCCTTTCTTGCCTTATTGTACTGGACAGATCTTCTAACACTATGTTGAATAGCAGTGGTAAGAGTGAACATTTCTTGTCTTATTCTTTATGGCATGAAGAAAGCATTTACTCTTTTGCTGTTAACTATAATGTTAGATATAGATTTTTTTTTTTTTGTAGATGTTCTTTATTAAGTTGGGGAAGTTCCCCTCCTTTCCTAGTTTTCAGAAAGTTTTTACCATGAATGGCTGTTGAATTTTCTTAAGTGGTTTTTTTTTGGCATTTATTGATAAGATTATGTGACTTTTTCTCTTTTAGCCTGTTAATATAGTGAGTCATATTGATTTATATTTTAATATTTAACCAGTCTTGCATTCCTGGAATAAACCTCACTTGGGCATAGTGTATAATTCTTTTTATATATTGCTGAATTCTCCTTGCTAATATTTTATTAAAATTTTTTGCATCTATACCAATGAAGGCTAATTGGTCTGTAATTCTCTCTCTTCTCTCTCTCTCTCTCTCTCTCTCTCTCTTTCTTTCTCTCTCTCTCTCTCTCTTTTGGTTCTGCTTTTGTCTGGCTTTTTTAGGGTAATACTAACTTCATAAAGTGAATTGGGAAATTTTCATTTTATCTTTTATTTTCTGTATGAGATTTATAGAATTTGTGTTAATTGTTCTTTAAGTATTTGGTAGAGTTCTCCAATGAGATTATCTGGGCTAGAGCTTTCTTGGTAGGGGAGTTTTAAAATTACTGACTCAGTTTCCTTAATAGTCATAAGACTATTCAAATTATGTACTTCATAGTGGATAAGTTGTGGTAGTCCGTGGGTTTTTTTTTTTACATTTTTTAAAATTTAAATTCAATTTGCCAACATATAGTATAACACCCAATGCTCATCCCATCAAGTCCCTTCCTCCATGCCCATCATCCAGTTACCCCATCCCTGCACCCACCTCCCCTTTTGCAACCCTTTGCTTATTTCCCAGAGTTAGGAGTCTCTCATGGTTTGTCTCCTTTTCTAATTTTTCCCACTCAGTTCCCCTCCTTTCCCTTATAATCCCTTTCACTACTTCTTATATTCCATGTATGAGTGAAACCATATGATGATTGTCCTTCACCAACTGACCTATTTTACTCAGCATAATACACTCCAGTTCCATCCATGTCAAAGCAAATGTTGGGTATTCATCTTTTCTGGTGGCTGAGTAGTTTTCCATGGTATATATGTACCATATCTTCTTTATCCATTCATCTGTTGAAGGACACTGTGGATCCTTTCACGGTTTGGCTGTTGTGAACTGGAAAAAAGACAGTCTCTTCAATAAATGGTGCTGGGAAAATTGGACAGCCACATGCAGAAGAATGAAACTGGACCATTCTCTTACACCACACACAAAGATAAACTCGAAATGGTTGAAAGATCTAAATGTGAGACAAGAATCCACCAAAATCCTCGAGGAGAACACAGGCAGCAACACCTTTTTGAACTTGGCCACAGTGACTTCTTGCAAGATACATCTATGAAAGCAAGGGAAACAAAAGTAAAAATGAACTATTGGGACTTAATCAAGGAAGTCTGTTTTTGAGGAATTGATCCATCCTATTTAAGTAGTCATGTAGATTGGTTCACTGTATTCTTTTATTACCCTTTTGATGTCTACAAGTTCTGAGCGATGTTCCCTTTCACTCCTGACATTGGTACTTCTGTCTTTTCCCTTTTTCCTCTTTCTCAGTCTTGTTAGATGTTTATCAATTTTATTGATCTTTTCAAAGAACTAGCTTTTGTTTCACAAACTTCTCTATTGTTTTTCTGTTTCAACTTCACTCTGTTCTTTTTTTTTTTTTTTTTTTAATTGGTGTTCAATTTACTAACATACAGAATAATACCCAGTGCCCGTCACCCATTCACTCCCACCCCCCGCCCTCCTCCCCTTCTTCCACCCCTAGTTCGTTTCCCAGAGTTAGCAGTCTTTACGTTCTGTCTCCCTTTCTGATATTTCCCACACATTTCTTCTCCCTTCCCTTATTTTCCCTTTCACTATTATTTATATTCCCCAAATGAATGAGAACATATAATGTTTGTCCTTCTCCGACTGACTTACTTCACTCAGCATAATACCCTCCAGTTCCATCCACGTTGAAGCAAATGGTGGGTATTTGTCATTTCTAATAGCTGAGTAATATTCCATTGTATACATAAACCACATCTTCTTTATCCATTCATCTTTCGTTGGACACCGAGGCTCCTTCCACAGTTTGGCTATAGTGGCCATTGCTGCTAGAAACATCGGGGTGCAGGTGTCCCGGCGTTTCATTGCATTTGTATCTTTGGGGTAAATCCCCAACAGTGCAATTGCTGGGTCGTAGGGCAGGTATATTTTTAACTGTTTGAGGAACCTCCACACAGTTTTCCAGAGTGGCTGCACCAGTTCACATTCCCACCAACAGTGTAAGAGGGTTCCCTTTTCTCCGCATCCTCTCCAACATTTGTTGTTTCCTGCCTTGTTAATTTTCCCCATTCTCACTGGTAACTTCACTCTGTTCTTATCTTTATTTCTTCCTTCCTTCTTTCTTTGGGTTTATTTTGTTCTTGACTGCATGACATCACTCTAAGTCCGCACCTCAAAGGACAGGGACCACCTGACTTGTGATTGGGTAACTAGAAGACCAGGAAAACTGAAAAATATACACCTCAACCCACTTCCTTCCCCTCAGGCACAAACTGAGAAAGATAAAACCCTTTGGGTAAAAAACTAAGAACTTTTCTAGACAATAAACTCAAAACATTGGCAAATCTCTACATAAAAGGAATTATCTTTAAGAGTCATGTGGTTGACCTTAAGTCTATTTTTTATTCTCTGGGGCCATAAAAAAGCATAATTTGAAAACAAAGAATGAAGAAAAGAGATCAGCACAGCTCCATGTAATAACTTGACATTCATTTAATTGTTAAATGCTTACTGTTAGGCACTCTGCAAGCTGTATGTTTAGAGTCACCAGGACCGTAAGGTCAGAGGAAGAGTGTCAGCTCAGTCGACCAACTATTCTGAGCACCTTCTAGGAGTAGGACACTATGGCAAGGTTTTTTGTAGGGTACAAAAAAAGTTTTAAAAGTCCAGAGGAAGGGCACCTGGGTGGCTCAGGGGTTGAACATCTGCCTTCAGCCCAGGTTGTGATCCCGGGGTCCTAAGATGGAGTCCCTCATCAGGTTCCCTACAGGGAGCCTGCTTCTCCCTCTGCCTATGCCTCTGCCTCTCTCTGTGGGCCTCTCATGAATAAATAAATAATTTTTTAAATAAGTAAATAAATAAATAACTGTCCAGAGGAAACAGTATTTAGACTAAAAAGCTTATTTTTAGTGAGGTTTTGGTCTTAAGGCATTATAATACTAAACTCTAAAATGGTGAGTCCAGGGGCCTGGGTGGCTCAGTTGGTTGAGCCTCTGACTCTTGGTTGGCTCATGTCATGATCTCGGGGGTTGTGAAATCAAGCCCAGCATGGGGCTCCTAGTTCAGTGGAGTCTGCTTAGAAATTCTCCCCCTCTTTCTCTGCTCCTCCCCCCACTTGTTCTCTTTCTCTGTCTCTCTGGAATAAAAAAGTCTTTAAAAAATTAAAAAAAAAATGGTGAGTCCAGCTCCAAAATCATACTCCCATGCTCTCTAACCCACTGGTGTATAAAATACCCAAAGCCTGGCACATAACTGAAGCAGTCAGAAGACGTCAGTGCTTCTGAATCCTACAAGAAGTGGGCCCATGGACTACCTAATCAGGACTGTGAGAAACTGCTAGTGAATACCTGTCACCTTCTTGGGAAATGGTTGAGGATGAAGTGTGGCTGTCATTACATTTCTCTTGCTGTTATTGTTCAGAATGCTCTGACTGACCTAGCAAGGAGGAGGAATGGCACAGCATTGTGACAAAATTTGTTAATGCTCGTAGAACTAGTTGAAGCTCCCCATGGGACTTCCAGGTTCCTCACTATGCTCTCTTCCCAAATTACACTATGGCTGCCTCCCACAGCCCCCTTTCCCACTCTGGGATGTCATCTTTGAGGTGTCTGGGTCCCCCAGCTGGCTTGCAAACTCTCATGACATCCGGGGGCACATTTCATGGCCCTTCCTTTAGAAAACTCTAAAGCCAGTATACACACTAGAGAGCTGTCTTGCATTTTGCATTTATGCTGTCCTTATTCCACAAAAGTGAGACCTGAAAATGTCAACAGTTGAATAAAGAATGAGGCTTTTAAAAATAGATTTTAAAATGTATAATGGAAAATTTAATTTCAATATTAAGGAAGATCCAGTATTCTGTACTTAGTGGCAGTGAGATCTTCCAGATTCCTTATTTTGAAATACATTAGCTTGTAAGAAGTGTAAGAAAGATGTCCCCTGAGTCAGGAGTGTGAAAACATACATCTCTGGGGAATTTGCAGAAAACACTGAGGAGAGTGTTTGATGGCCTAGAGTCTGTGGGAAAGATAAGGTTTTGCATACTTTAGTAGTATCACAGAGCAAAAGAACCAGCTACTGCTGAGTACTTACCATGTACCATGATACTGGCATATAGAACACCCCAGTGCAATAGGTATTATTATCATCCCTATTCTCAAGATTATGAAGTCGAGAGCTGGAAAAGTTAGGTAACATACCTAGTATCAATTAGCTAGTGCATATTTAAGCTCAAATGAAGCCCCAATATATTTAATTCCAAACTTGTACTCTTGGTCACTGCATCTTCCACCTATTGCTTTATAGCCAAATGAATAAAAGAGAAAGGAATCCAATTACCAATTTATTCTATAAGTTGTTATGGGTGGTGCCATATATGTGCCACAGCCTTACATGAGAATATTAAATGTGGAATGTTCTTTCAGGCCAATGGTTGTAGAAATCTGCAACAAATCTTGTTTCTAAATACTCTACCTAATACAATCGAAACTTTTCCAAGCACAAAAGCATGTTTCAAAACATCTGTCAAATTAGGCTGGTTTCCTCTTTCTAAGAATCATCTATAGTAGCCCCCCTTTTGTGTGGTTTTGGTTGCCACGGTCAACTGTAGTGTGAAAGTCCATGATCCTGACATAGTTGGAAGTCAATAGTAGCCGAAGGCTGTCACAATGCCTGTGTCATTCACCTTGTTCATCTCATCACATAGGCATTTTATCCTTTCACATCATAACAAGAAGAAAAGTAAGTGCAGAATAATAGGATTGTTTTTTAGATATATTTTTTAAAGATCTTATTTATTTCTTTGAGAGAAAGCGAGAGTGAGAGAGCAAGAGAGAGTACGAGTGGTGGGGAGGGCCAGAGGGAGCGGAAGAAGCAGACTCCCTGGGAAGCTGTGAGCCCAACATGGGGCTCAATCCCAGGACCCAGATATTATGACCTGAGCTGAAGGCGGATGCTTAACTGAGTGGCTTGACTGAGCCAGCCAGGCACCCCAATAATAGGATATTTTGAGAGAAAGAGGGAGAGAAACCACATTCATATAACTTTTATTAGAGTATATTGTTATAACTGTTCTATTTTATTCTTTATTATTGTCATTAATCGCTTACTGTGCCTACTTTGTAAATTGAACTTTATTGTAGGAATGTATGTATAGGAAAAATTGTAGCACATATAGGGTTTAGCACTATCTGTGGTTTCAGGCATCCAGTGGGGGTCTTGGAACGTATCCCTCACAGGTAAGGGCGGGGGACCACTGTACTTAGAACTGAAATATTCATGTCTAGGACTACAACTTCAATTCTTAATGGAATGAGATCCAAAGAGATACTGGAGCCCAGTCACTCGGTTCTTTTGCTTTTTTCTAGTTAACAAGATGCCAGCCTCCGGGGCCCATGTTTACTGGAGGACATTCTCCTCATTGCCTCATGAGCTTGTTTTATGTCATTCATAAGAATTTTAGGGACTGTACTTGTACTGACTAACTTCTTTCATCACTGGCATGAATATTGATGGGAAAATGTGTAAATAGATCAGGACATACTCTAATTTAGAAGGTAGAATGGAGTCAAACAAGGTAAGTATAAAATTACCTATATTAATTAGTATCATAGTCTTTGAAGTGGATTGGGGGCATCTCCGGGGAGAGTGAATTAATAACCATCTCTCTTTATGGCAGTGCGCATTAAGAATAATTAAGAAAATGAATACGCTGCATGCAGTTCTTTTTGTTGTTGTTGTTGTGTGGACATACAACATTGGAGGATTCAGCTGCTCCTAGAACAGGATTCTTCACCTTGGGTCAATTATGGGCCTCCCTGATGACACTTTAATAGAACAAGTGGGCACAGAGTGACAGCAGATGATGGGAGGCTCAGGCACAGTGTAGAGTTACCATTGCCTGGAACTAAACAAAAATTATACTGTTTAAAAATTCAGAGTCCAAGAGGTAATGTGTTGCCCACAAAACAAAAGGCAGAAAGTTTCCACTAAGATGGGTAGGTTATAAATGCCAGGAAATCATAAAATGTCTATTTTTGATTGAGGCAAAAAGAGCCAATATACAAAGGGAAAGAGACTGAGGCCAGATGACTTCCTAAAAATCTCACATGTTGTACCACGGAGACAAATGTCGTTCTGGGCACTCATACCTGCATGTGGGCTAAGAGGCCTTTGAGAAAGAGACTTTGTCTTTCCAGACTTCAGCCTCCTCATCTTGACAGTGACATTCTTGGATGTCCGTAGCATTGAAGGAAGCTCCTTGGAGAAGCTCCTCTCCACAAAATCACCTATGCAAAAGTAAGCATTCTCAGGAAAATGGGGCTGCTTTACGCTTAAGTCTATCAAATGGCTTTAAAGTAAATCCAGAGAAAGATGGAAAGAGGAAATGCCCTGTGGCAGTAACATGTCTTCATGATGTTCTTTTCCTCTGAATTTACTCTAAGTGAAGGTAGAAACCAGGGCACAGAACTTTTGTCGCAGATGGAAAGAGAAAAAGGGAAGCCAGTCATTTTATTCTAATTCATGTGGATTAAAAAAAAAAAAAATCCTCCCTCATGGTTTCCATAGCTACCCCACCCCATTGGTTTTCATTTGCAACCAGCCTCACTGCAGAGGTCGGGGACTCATGGCAACACAGTTCTCTCACTCGCCCCATGGAGCCACACGCCCTGTGTGACACTGATCAACACCCCCAGATGTCACCGAGGAGGGCAAGGCAAATTCAAACAACTGGACAATTACCCTTTTCCCTTTTAGCTTTGAAATTCTTATTGAAAAAACAGCTCAACAATGCCCTTCAAGCAAAATGTCAACTAGAGCATTGAGGTAAATAATGATTATCTGTAATAAAGTAAAAACATAGATTTTTAAATATTTCCAACAATTGTGTTTCATATCCACGGTTGGAGACACAACATAAGATCATAATTAATGTTGAAACATAATGATGAAAAAATACTTCCAGATTGACGAGATCAATTTTTCTCTGGGGGTCCCCTCCCCAAGTGATTTCTAGGGTATAATGTCCCTTGACTCCATTCTGGTAGCTGCTGGTCCACATCACCAGGAATATATTCTCTGGTGTTCTCCTGGACTTCTCACACCTTCTCTGAAATTACTCCCCAAGGCTCTTTTCTGCTCCATTGTCATTTCAAGTCTCAATAGAGTCCCTAGTCTGCATGGTCCCAAGCAGAGTAGATCCAGACAAGGATGTTAACAACCTTTCCTGAATGCTGGGGGAATGTTCATTCACTCTTGCAGCCTCTGGGCCCTGAATAAAACTGTGCTAATTCCTAGCAGGCTCTTATGTGGCTCATCCTCCAATAGTGAGAAATGGGTGGAGAGATGGTCCTTAGTCTCTCTGCTCCTTGTTTCCAGTCCAAGGCAAGACAATCTACCTTTGCATGCTCACAGTTCCTGTGAGAAACTCCTTCTCTGTCCTCCACCCCCTGGAATATGCAAAAGCAGGTGATCTTGCATGACTCACACAAATCTAAATTCACATTTAGAAGTGTTCTGGTTGAAGATTCCTTTCCAATTAAAGACTGAACACACTTGTTTATCTACCTTCTGAGACTCCGCTGGAGAGATGAAAGGAAGATACACAAAGAGTTGCATCTCCAACGGCAAAAAGAATGGGAGGCAGGCTCAGTAGAAGAGCTATTTGAACAAATCCTGAAAGATGTGAAGTGAATGAAGGATGTGAAATGGATTGAGGAAGCCATAATTGGGATTGTTCATAAAGAAGCATTTAAACAGATTGCCACACAGAACCAGGAGAAAGTGTTGAATTGGAGACACTGGATATCGTGGAGGGCAGAAAGGAAGCTTGGAGCCCAAAATGAGGAGGCGGTTAGTTGAGTCTGGGTATGGAAGAGTCAAACCTGCTTTCTCCCTACTCAGCTGGTGTGGACAGCTAAGTATCTTCCCCAGGCTGGAGACTGTCATTTCTTCTGGAGGAAGTTGGATGGATTTTGGTAAAAGACTTTCAACATTCTAGCACTGGGGTCCCCCTAGATCAAGGAGGATTGCCCACCTGACAACCTAAAGCAAAGCAGCAATTCAAGGCCATTCCCTGCATCTACAGAGCTCCAAATCAGCTTTTCACTGCACCACTCTGATACCAACAGCCAAACAAGGACCCCCTGAACATTTGAAGACACCCTCCAACGTTGGTGAGGTGAAGTGTGTGGGCCCAAAGGAAAGAGTGAAAACACAGGGAAGAGAACAGAGCTTTAAAATTAAAAAGAGGGCAGCCCCACTGGCTCAGCGGTTTAGCGCTGCCTGCGGCCTGGGGTGTGATCCTGGAGACCCAGGACGAGTCCCACATTGGGCTCCCTGCATGGAGCCTGCTTCTCCCTCTGCCTGTGTCTCTGCCTCTCTCTCTCTCTGTGTCTCTATGAATAAATAAATAAAATCTTAAAAAAAATAAAATTAAAAAGAAACTATAGTTACTACTTCTGGTATATGGAAGGTCATCTGGAAGAGGGTGGGAGCAGGGGTTATGTGAGCCAGTCTTAAAGCTCTCCCTCCTACAAGTGCACAAAATAACTCGGTCTGACATTTAGTCGATTAACAAATATTGATTATCCATCTTTTATGAGTTAAGCTTATCCTGGGCATCAATGGTAATCAATTGTATGTTTAATGGCATGTGATCGATTGTATCCGTGGCACTAATCACTTTCGTCTGTCCCTTGCCTCCTTTACCTGAGTGCAGTCTGTCCAGTGGACGGTAAGAATGATGGGAACAGAAAATCTCCTTCTCTCTCACCGAGGTGAAATGATGGAAGACAGTAGAAATAATACCACCTGACATACTCTCTGATGCTTTATAGCTTGCAAAACACTCATTTATCTCAAATTGTTCTATAATCCTATAAACTAAAATATCTTTCTAGCAAACCTTTCACTCTAAGCTGGGCTTGAACCTTCTAGGAAATGTGAAGACCAACCAAGATGATTTGTGCAAAGAAAGAGCTCCACAAGCCTGCTCACAAGTGAGCAGGAAAAGGTGGCTGCAGTGGTGAGGATTAGGAGCCAGACAAATGGAAAAGTGAGGCAAAATTTGCCTTTTCTTGCCATTGCTCCCTGTCTCATGCTTGCCTGTCCCTCCCTCCCTCTGTACCCAAGTGTGTCTAGAATTTTACCCCTGGGTGCCCAGAGTCCCCTAGGTGACCACCCCCCAACCCCAGTCTTTAACCTCTGCTCCTACCTCCCATTCAAAATATGTCAGTCCTATGTCTTTTTCCTTCAGTCCCCCCTCACCCCAGAATGGTTTATGTTTGTATTCTTAGCTTTGCAATCCCCTTGTAAAGGCAGAGGCTAGATTTGACCGTCCCTACCAAAGCAGACTGAATCCTTTTTACACAATTTCCAATAAAATTTACCCCAGGGCTAATGGGATAGACACCCTTTCTAATGAATTGAAGGAAATGGAAGTGCAGAGAGAAGGGGATTCAAGTCAAGTGCCTCCTGTGAGACCCAGGTCTGTGATCTTGAACGTGATGTGACAGTGGTTGATTCTGGATTCCGAAGGTTTGTTTCAGAATCACCAAAGAATCTTCAATGGAGGAAATTTCTATCTTTTTGCAAATGAATGGTACAAAGATAAATCACAATTATTCGGATACTCAGGAAAGATCAAGGTCCCTCTTGGCATTGCCAGTTGTACCACATGGGCAGGTGGGTGCCTGTTTTGTTGTCCCAAAAAACTTACCGGGAGACGGGTCATACAGAGTTAACTCCACCACAGGATTAGCTGAATGGAAGGAAGGTTCAGACTCTCCCAACTTGTAGAAATATGAGTTGGGGGAAGGAAAGTGCTTTCCCTAGAGATTTAACCATTGACCTGTGGAATAAACTTCAACTTTCTTCAAATCAAGGAAACAGCTTTAAGCCTTTTCCGCAAGAAACTCCACCTCTTAGCCTGGCACCACATCAAATTTCCTTGACTGAATATATAATTTTTGGAACTACGTGGTAGAAAGCTTGGGTGCATATTTATTCAGTATAGATCTGATTCCTGTACAAAGACTGCTTGGTGTATAATGCAGGGTTGGTGGTGTTGCAGAGTGATCCTAAAGGCGGAGTGTGTGTGTGTGTTTGCTCGCACGCGTGCACATGCATTTATGTGCACCCATTTGAGATGGAAAGAAGAGTGAGACAGTGGAATATTTTCCTATAACATTTGGCTCTAACCACCCCCCCCATTTTGTTGTATATTATTACAACCATTTTCAGCCAAATAGTGCTTGTCTCACTTTGATTTTCCAGGAAATAAAGCCAGCATCCCGTAGTGGTCGGGGACTGTGGAGTGATACTGTGTGATAAGAATTAGCCATCTGCTGAGGAGCTAAGCAAGGATGGTTACTGCCCTGATTCTAAGACAGAGCTTCCTATGGGCTCAGATGATTTCAGAAGAATTTTTATGGTGGAGTTAACTCTGAATGGCCCATCTGCCAGCACTCCCTGGTCCAAATTCGAGCTGCCTCAGCCCCACTGATCAAATACCTCCTAGTAGAAGGGATCCTCATAAGGGTACTGGCACCAACTGGACGTGTACTCTGAGCGCTTCACAGTTTCTGTTTTTATCTCCAAGAGCTGTGGTCTGTCTGTGACCATATATAAAAGGAAGGGACAAAATGATCATGTTCAGATGATCTTTCTCTGAGAAAATCGAAAAGAATTAATTAAAAGGTTAGAACCTGGGGACAGCAAACACTCAAGTCAACACATAAAACTGTGAAGAGGAGAATGGTGCAGGTTGAAACCTAATGGGGGGACGCCATGAGGCATTGCCCAGAGACAGCCTGTTCTGGAAGCTCCCTGATAAACATGCTTCGGGGAAGAACTCATAAGCAGTTAAATTCTTTCCTTTGAGAACCCTCATCAGCCTGCTTCAGAACAGACTGTCCAGACGAACTCCTTTGCTAAACACCAGCTAATCAGTTTACCTAGAAAATATTCAAGCAAGTTCCCTCTCCCAGACCTTTTTTTCTCTCCTTTCTCCTATAAATTCTGACCTTTTTTGCCTTCCTTTCCTGACAACAGTCTATCAATCGTTCTTACTGTTATGAGTAAATTTGCAGGCTTCCAACAAACTACTGTGCCATATCAATAATCTCTTGTAAAACATCATTTTAAAAGAGGAATTATTATGGAAAAAGGAATCAATCACAATTTGAACCTGTTGTCAATTTTGACAAGGGAAGATATATATATATATATATTTTTTTTTTTAAATGTACATGGCTATGTTTTTATTGCTGTGTAACAAGCCACCCCAAAACTTGATGACTTAAAACAGCCACCATTTTGTTTGTTCATGATTATGTGGGTCAACTGGGACTTAGCCTGGTGACCCTTCTGCTGTCTCACTTGGAGTAGTTCATGCCATTGCAGTCAGGTGGTGCATAGGGCCAAAACATTCAAGATGGCTACACTCACATATCTGGAAACTTGGTGAGGACAGTTGGAAGGCTAGAATTTCTCTCTCTGTCTCTCTTTCTCTCCATGTGGCTTTCTCTGTGGGTTACCTTGGGCTTCTTTACACAATGGAAAGGCCTACCTGTGCAAGAGCTCACCAGTCCTCTTCTTGCATCATGTATGCTACTCTCTCAATGGATGACGTCAGTGTGGGTGGGGCCTATGCAAGAGTGTAAATATGGGAAGGGTGACCAAAGTGTAGGTCTACCGCAATGGCTCTCCATTGGTTTATGCCAGACTGGAAGTGCCAGTACCGCAATGGCTCTCCATGGTTTATTCCAGACTGGAAGTGCCATTGGTTATGGTGTTATTTAAATATCCTCAGAGCCTAGCAGAGTACCTGGTCAGTGCATAAGTACCCATTGGATGAATGAATGAAGGGATGAACATGTTGAGTAACATACTCCAATCTTTGCTGGGGGAACTAAAGATGAAACCATGAGGACCAGCGATTATCTTGATTTCTCTAATTTTTTACCCCACATCCTTCCTGTGCCCACTTTGAGGTGTCAAAACGTACAGAAAGAAGTGCCTTCCACTAAACTCTGTCTGCTTTTGTCACAGCTTTACAAATCTCCGGGTCATATCTCTCCTCACTGCTTTTAGGAAACAATGGAATCCTGCAAACTATGGAGTCTGGAGTAGTTTTGTCTAGCAATTTTTAATAAGATCAGTTGGAAAAAGAAGTCTTGCATTGGCCCTGAACTTCATGGATACATGAGAGGTCAGAAGAGGAAAGCACGGGGGGTGGTGGTTCAGCACAGAATGGGGGTGGCTGGGGCAAGCAGCCCCATGGCAATGAATGGGACATGACAGCTAGCAGAAGATGAAATGTTTCTTACAAGTTGGGATTGTACTTAGAAGAAGCCCTGTGAGCCTGGCCAGGAGAACTCTCTTTAAGTATATCAGTCTAACCTTTTGAAAGTTTGCTACTGTTTAGTTGAAAGGATGAACAGATACCAAGAGCCTAGGTTTGAGCGTCAGCTCTGAGATTTCCTTCTTTGCCCTTCTGATATGGGCTGGTGCTTTCCTTCTCATGGCCTATGAGATAAGAGGATTAGGCCATCTGGGTAGGAGTCACCTGGCGTTCCTGTCTGGGTACCAGGGAGATGCCCAGGTGGGTGAGGGGGCCGCCCTGACTTCAAGCAGGCCACCACTGCTCCCATCTCTCCTAGGGACCTCTCTTAGATGTCCTTTCTGCTTAATACTTTGTTTGAACAAAAGGTTCTGCTACTGAAAAACATGATTTTTTGAAAATTCCTTTCATCTCTGGAATTCTGTGACTCTTCTCAAAATCCACAGACTACTTTGAATAATCAATTATATAGTTTTAGGTTACTTTTCTGTTAGCGAAGAGAAAAAGTACATAAAGGAACCATGTTAGAAAAGCCGTCCCTGGCTTTTGATGTTGTTTTGTGTTTATTTTGACGTCTATAGCAATGGTTAGTTGGATGCTAATTCAGCTTCTGGTCTCAAGGACAGAGAAGTAGTTTGCACGCATGCCTTTAGAAGCTCTGTGATAGCTGCTTTCCAGATTATCTTCAGTTTCAGAGCCCTTGGAATCTGAAGACTTAATACATGCTTTGTGTCTATATTCTTACATAGCCCCCACTCCCCAGTGTTTTGGTTACCTGGGCTTATGGAATAGAAGATTTTTGGTGTCTGAGGGCAGTCTTTTGAAGAATATCTTCTTTGCTGATTGTCCGGATTCTCTCTTCCCTGGTGTGGGGACACACTTTCATTTCTTCACTTCACATTAACTGAGCACCTACTATGTGCCAGATACTGTTGTAGGCCCTGGGGGTACAGCTGTGAATGAGAGTTCCTGCCCTTGTGAAGTTTACAATCTGCATGCATGAGTAGGAGAGGGAGACAATAAACAAATAAGGAAGTAAATCAGATACTTTCAGCTATTAAAAAAAAAAAAAACACCAAAATAAGGGAAAGATTGGGTGCCTGGGTGGCTCAGTCAGTTAAATGTCTGACTTTGGGACTCGTTGCTGAGCAGGGAGCCCAATGCAGGGCTCGATCCCAGGAGTCTGCTTCTCCCTCTCCTTTTGCTGCTCCCCATGCTTGCACTTGCTCTCTCTTTCTCTCTCAAATAATTAAATAAAACCATTTTTAAAAAATAAGGGAAAGAGCATTGAATGATGTGATTGTAGAGTCATCAGGTATGATTGAAGAGGCGGTTTGGTTTTTTTGTTTGTTTTGTTTTTTGTTTTTGTTGTTTTGTTTTGTTTTTTAGCAGAAAGATGAAAATGAGTGAGCCATTTGTCAAAAAGCTGGGCATGGAAGGGGGCTTGGGGTGGAGAGAATGTTCCAGAAAGGAGAAGCAACAAGTGGAAAGCCTGGAGCAGAAATGGAGCTTTCTATTTTTGAAGGACAGAAAGAAGGCCAGATGGAGAAGAAGAAGATGATGATGATGATGATGATGATGATGATGATTTTTAAGAAAGGCAGAGTGCCACATGTAGAGCCTGATTTGGATGTGTCTGGAGTATGGAAGCTTGACAACCTTATGCTCTCCTACAAATGGGCCCTGAGAGCTTGTTTGGAGGTTCTAGCCGGAGCACAGCTACTCAAATACCCTTGACTGAAGAACAGTCCTCCTCTCCCCGGGAAGGTTGCCCTCTTCCACCGAGTGAGCAGCTTCAGGAGGAACGTGCCAGGAGCAGTGAAGGAGGAGGGGACACCTGTCTAACCAGCCAGGTCAGCCAAACCAACCCTGCTGATCAATGGGGTGACAGATGTTGCAGCCCAATCGCCCTCCCATCCACGACTGGAGGTTATGGAAGGAAGGACAGAACAGTAGGAGACAAAATTGGAGGGAGGCCAGACCCTGTAGGCTCTTGAAAGACATGGAGAGGAGTTTGGATGTTATTCCAAGCACAATATAATTGACAGGTCTGAAGCCAGAGTGTAAAATGAGCTGATAATCCATTTTTTAAAAACTCACTTTGGGGCCACCTGGATGGCTCAGCGGTTGAGCATCTGCCTTTGGCTCAGGTCATAATCCCGGGGTCCTGGGATCGAGTCCCACATCTGGCTCCCTGTGTGGAGCCTGCTTCTCCCTCAGCCTGTGTCTCTGCCTCTCTCTCTGTATATCTCATGAATAAAATTAAATAAATTTTAAAAACCTCACTTTGGCTGCTGAGGGATTCTATGTCATTGCCCTATTTAAAATGTTTTAATAGAATACATCAAAATCTGAAGTTATCTTACCTGTTTATGTATTTACTTGTTTATCATCTGTCTCCTATATCTGTCTTTAATAAAATGTAAACTCCTGCTGTCATTATTTTGCCTCTTTTGCTCATCCCTCTGCAGCCAAGTGTCTAAAATAGTGCCTGGCACATAGTAGGTGCTAAAACTTGCTTGTTGACCCAAAGAGTGAATGAACCTGTACACTGAGTTAAATTAAATCTGAGAGGGCCATTTATGGTATGTGGGTGGGTGACAAAGCAGGAAATCATGACATTTAGTGGCCCTAGGGATAATGATTCCTTGAACACCCCTCAGCACTCCTACATCATATACAGGTGCGATGCGATCACAGTGAACCCGAAGTCTATTCCTGGAGTGCAGGGACGGATGTGTGTGGCTTCTCCTACACTTGAAGTGTGGTGAAGCATAGGGAGAGCACACACTTGAAACAGGACAGATCTGGAACCAAATTTCATTTCTGGCTCTTGCCAAGCTGTATGATTCTGAGTCAATTGTTTAAAAATCACCACCACCCTGGCCCTCACGTCATTGTCACAGTGTTTTCTAGGAGGCAGTTACCTTGTTCTGTGCTTAGTAAATACGTGAACCAGAAACTTAGATAAATGCTGCTTCCCTCCCTTCCCAACAGGAGGAAGAAGGGACTTGGGTGGTGATGGGGAGGTTGTAAGCCGATTAGGGGTGAGGGGCAGCCACCGGGTGGTGCAGTGAGGTCAGCACCAGCTACGATTCCCAGCTCCGTCCCACCTGCTGCGCCTTCCAGCAGTACACCAGGTCCACCGGGGCATCCTAGAAAGGGTGACCCGGGCCACCGAACCTGTGGGTTCCTCTTCCTGAGTAACCAAAGGCAGGGATCATCAATCCTCCTGACCTTCCCTGAGGGCTTCCTGTGTGCCAGGTGCCCTTCTAAGCATTGCCCCTATCAACTAGCGTTGGTTCGTCCTCGCTTGAATCCCTCTCTACTGCACAGATGAGGGAACTCAGCTACAGGTGACTCACCCAATGGCACATGGCTGGTGAGTGACAGAGTTGGGATTTGAACCGGAGCACCTGGGCTCCAGAACCTTAATCTTACTCAACCGCCCTGTTCTCTTCGGACCCCAAGGCATGAGACATGGGAGGTGGTCTGAAAGCTGGGAAGATGAAGTCTGAGAGCCATGTCTGTGGTCTCAGGTGGTGCAGCAGACTGCCCCCAACCTTAACATCCCTAGGACTCCCTGCCTGGCCAGGCTTCTCGTTAGGCACACCAGAAGAGCTTATTTCTAGAAGATTCTCTATGTCCATGGTCCAATGGTTGCAAAATCCAGGTCCAGAAACCTGCCACACACTGCATTTGCATCCCTCTTCTAGGTGAGCGGAAAAGCACATGGTTTTCTAGGGCTGGTGTCTATGCGGGCCCTCTTCCTTCCTGCGTCTGGCACCTCCTCCACACAGCAGCAGGGGTGCTTTCCTGGGGACACCTGTGCGGCCCACGCAGACCAGCTTTGAGCCCGTGACTGCTTTCTTTCACCCCTCGTCTGGCTTGTGTTACTCTGCATACACAGCGTGCCTAGCACACAGTAGGTGCTCACGAAATAGAAAACAACAGAAGAAAGTAATTTCAGACAATGATGAGGAACCATCAGGGACCCGGAGCTCCTGCCTTCTGGAGTCCGGGAGCAGCGCCAGGTGAAGAGCCCACGTTGGGCCGTTGGCACAGGGAACCACTTGGAAGTGCAATGGCAAATTTAAACGTTAAAGCACGGGGACTATTTTTATTACTACACCTTGCCAAATGGCACCGAAGCAGATTTTGATATAAAAATTGACAGGAAGCAAGAGTGGAATGAATAAAAATAGAAAAGAAATTACCAAGCTTTGAAAGGAAGTACACAAGATGAAAATGGAATTAAATCTACCTTGACTGGAGGAGATTATATAAAAATGAAGAAACTGGCAGTAAATTAACCTGTAGCACATCCACGATCTGTCTTGAGGGGATAACAAAAGATATTTTTATTATCTCAATGCGGAATTTTGGCTGATTTTTTTTCCATTGGCTCCTGAAATGAGAGGTTTAGTTTTTAGTTTAGTTTTTTTTTTTTTTTTTTTTTTTTTTTGAGAGGTTTAGTTTTATATAGAACTAAGTGTTATGCTTTGCCCAACTGCTGGGGAGTCTGAGACGTGTTTCTGTTTAAACCTCCTTGGCTTTTCTTGGATGGAATTTTCTGTGAAGTCGACCGTGATTACCTAGGGGCTGGAGTGTGTATGTGTGTGTGGGGGGGGGGGGGTAGTGTGTTGTTTGGAGTGAGAGCTGGAACACTTCAGGGTTGGAACCCTTAGAAGTCCGATAGGGCAACTGCAAAACCTAATTAGGAAGCAGAAGACCCAGTCCCTTCTCTGAAGCTTATAATAGCTTCTCTTGGGCAAATCACCTCATCTCTGAGTCTTAGTTTCACTAATTATAAAATGGAGATGCTAATTGCTACTTTTCCTGTCTCCTTTATGAAGATCAAATGAAATAATGGACATGAAAATACTTTGAAGAGTCTCAATATGAGGCTAATGCAAGGAATTATTTTTGTAATTTCATCTAAGTAATAAAATTACTGTAAGTGCAATTCTAAGACTGCAAAGATTTATGTGGAAGAGGAGAGGAATAGTGACGCATAGGAACTGCTTATATTTATATATTATATTTTTATATATTATCTTATAATGTTAAAACTCCACAATCTGCAGTCACCTGTCAGATTCACCCAATAAGTCTGTGGGATAAGCTGCTCTTTGGACAGATGGAGAAAGGCAGAATTATTTGCACCAAGTGTCCCGGCTGTTAAGTGGCGGAAAAAGCCCCGGAGCCCACATAATCCCGCAGATGAGCCAACAGCTGCCGTCTTAAAGTTGCTGCCAACTTGGGGTCGGTTTGTGCATCTCAAGGTGCCTCACTCTGGACTGGACTCAGGAGGATTTTTTAGACTTTGGTGATGAGTACTGACAAGGACAAAGCACAACATTGGCCCCAGGTTTCTTTTATTTTTAATTTAATTTAATTTTTTGTAAAGATTTTATTTATTTATTCATGAGAGACACAGAGAGAGAAGCAGAGACATAGGCAGAGGGAGAAGCAGGCTCCATGCAGGGAGCCCGACGTGGGACTTTAACCCGGGACCCCAGGATCACACCCTGGGCCTAAGACAGGTGCTAAACCGCTGAGCCACCCAGGGATCCCCCCAGGTTTCTTTTAAATAGGAAACCAGACTAGCTGAAGAAGAGGGACGGTGGCAGACACCCAGCTGTAAGAATTGGAGCATCAGGGGAGTACTGGACTCAGGAAGATCATCAGCACAGGTGTTCAGAGTCAGGGAATTTGAAAATCCACATGAATCATGGGGCCATGGTGGAGGGCTGTGGTCTGGGCACAGGGAGATAGATGCTGGGCACCAATGGTCAGAACTGGGATGCAGAGAAAGAAAAAAAGAACTGGGATGCAGGGGATCCCTGGGTGGCTCAGTGGTTTAGTACCTGCCTTCAGCCCAGGGTGTGATCCTGGAGACCCGAGATTGAGTCCCATGTCAGGCTCCCTGCATGGAGCCCGCTTCTCCCTCTGCCTGTGTCTCTGCCTCTCTTTCTCTCTCTCTGTCTCCCTCTCTCTCTCTTTCTCTCTGTCCCTCATGAATAAGTAAATTAAAAATCTTAAAAAAAAAAAAAAAAAAAAAGAACTGGGATGCAAGGGCCTCTGTGGACAGCAGTGTCCACACTGACCCCAAACTGAGGCTACAGCACTTAATTACCCGGGCCTCCGGTTGGGGACGGATTAGGAACTCTAAATGCTCACTTTTCCTACCCCTACGTGGAATTCAAAATATGATAAGACTGAACCTTATCATAAGTGTGCGGAGGTCTGACAAAATCCTGATTTTCCCTCTGATGACCACATGCTTAAAAAAAAAAAAAACAATCAGCAAAGTTGTTTCTGAGCACTTTATACTTTCTAGTTCCCTCCTACTCCACTTTCTTCATCCTCTTTCTCATTATACTTCATCACTTCCCAATATACTGCATAATGTATTTATTTCTTTTGCTTATTGTCAGCCTCACACCATTAAAATTGAATGGCGTAAACTCACTGCAATGTTTGCAGTGCCTAGAACAGTGCCTGGGAAAGCAGTGCTCCGTGAATACGTAATGAGTGAATGAATCAAACATAAAACTCTCTCCCCGTTTTCCCCCCTCTGCTTTGCTGATGCTGTAAGAATTGTTAGGGTTACAAGTCGGGTAACTGGGCACTGCCTCAGGTCGCAGTGGGTCCTGAGCACTGGTGGCAGGGCCCCTCTGGGCCAGGAGTAGAAGATCTACTGAGTGCTGGTAGGGGATGGGGTGGAGAGGTGCCACAGAGGCCAGTAATACTAACGGTGGGATCTCAGTACCTGAGGCAGGCTGGTGGGGGGCTATTTACAGGGGCCCCGTCCCAGCCTTTTCAAATTGCACCATGCGGGCAACCGCTTAGCACACTTGCTGGCAGCAGGGCCAGAAAACCTGGTTCCATTTTGTCACTGGCAACCCAGCTGGCCTTTGAGCCTCGGGCAGGCTCCCACCTTTGGCAGAGCAGCCTAGGGATGTCAGCAGGGCTTGTCTGCGAGGAGGGCAGTGAACAGCTGGATAGGGTTTCTCTGGGTTCCCATTTTAGACAATCGGGGGTGGGGGGGAAAGGAGGACATATGGTAAGACTCAGTGGCTCTATGGGGTCTTTGAACAAAGAGGACCATCTGATTCAGCGGGAGTCTCCGGATAATTTTCACAGGCTCAGCAGAGCCCTGGCCTCTGTTACATGCGTCACCGTATCCACCCCAGACAGTCTCTACCCAAGTTTTTGTAACATTGCTCATATTTCAGATGTTCTTACAAGTCTCCGAAGCTTAGCAGTGATTGATTCCTAATTTTCTTTTAGTGGAATTAGAAATGGGAGTGATTTTGTTCTATGGGATTGGAAAGGTTCATTTGTTGTTGAAAGAGGGTGCGTTTTGTATCTCTTTGGGCACCAAGGGTTGAATCATATATTTTCAATATGCAGACCCTTTGATGTTTGGCAAACAGCCTCAGTCCAGAAATAATTGCCTAATCTTTCCCAGTGTCTAGATAACATTTTTGTTGAAGTTTTTTTCTTGAAGTAAACTTTTCATAGAAGCACAACATGCATTCAGAAATGAGCACATATACCAAGTGCTCGACGACTTTTCACAAAGTGAACACATTCGTGTGACAGTGTCCGGATCAAGAAACAAAACGACCAGCTTGCTGGTCATGCCCCCCGCCCCCCGCCCCCAACTACCATGATGGGCAACTCAGGGAACTTTATGGGAATAGAGGCATAGAGTATGCACTCTTTTGTGCCTGGACTTCTTTGCTCAACAATTTATTTGTAAAGACAAAGTTCTGGACCTGACACCGAGGGAGGTGGAGAGGAAGAAAGGGCAGACATTCTGGTCTAAAGGCTGGTTGCCCTGGGGTCAGGCAGATGGTGGCCTCAAGCAGAAACAAAGAATGGAAGAACCCAGATGCTAAGATTTGTACAGATGCTAAGCTCCCCATTCTATTCCTCTTATACCACTGACTCCCCTAGTGCCATTTTGATTATATTTGAAGGGACCCCTGAGAGGGCTCCCTGAAGGGGTGATTACAAGCCTGGAGAGGAAAAGGGAGGCATCGAGGTTGACCCTTTGGGTCTCACTTGAAAACTGGGCTGTTGCTAATTACGGAGTTGGGCAAGACTGGGGGAGACAGGATATTTGGGAGAGTGTTAATCAACTGTTTTGTTTTGGATAAGTTAGGTTTTGAGATGCTTCTTAGACACAATCCAAGGGGATCTGGAGCTGGTGGGTGTGGGGGGTTGGTGAGCAGAGCAGTCAAAGATTGAGTTACAGATTTGGGAATCATTAGAACGAGGATGGTTTTTCACTCTACGGCGTCGATGTCACCTGGTGAGAGAGTGAAGAATGAAGTGAACAGCAACACGGTGTCAGGACCCAATCCCGTTTCTGTTCTATCCCCTAAGCCCCCGCCTAAGCCTCCCCTGTGTGCTGCACTTGCCTTGCGAAGTGCATCCACTCACCCCCAGTCCCAAATCCTCCCTGGACCTCCTGCCCCTTCAGCTCCTCCCCCCTTCACCCCTTCCCTTGTTTCACAAAAGCCCAGATAATTGAGGAAGTGGACATTTTCCTGAGAAAGAAGGGTGGTGGAAGGGTAGGGAGGAGGGCAGTGAGTCTGGCTGTTGGAAAACTCTGGTTGACTAAAAGGAGGAAGAAAGCCTTAGGACGCACAGCAGTTCGTACTACTAGGCACACTCATACATTCTGGTCCACAATCCTCTTGTTACATATTCATATACATGAGTTGTCCCCAGAATTTTCTTGAAAGCAGGAAATTCTTCGCTGTGTTCCAAGAGAATTTGACTATAGTGTGAACCAAATAGTTGGGAAAAATATATTTGTTGGATAAATCTTCTCCTTGCCGAAGGGGCTGAATTGCTTATCTATATATTTATTCCAATATTTAACAATTCAACTGTAGTAGTCTAAATATTTACTGGGCCAATGTGCGTGCGCGCGCACGTTTGTGAAACCTAAGGAATCAGAAGTAGACTCCTACATTGTCTAAGCAACGGTATTTGGGAGTAGAAAAAGAATCATTTCAGATCAAACTCCCTCTTCGTCGCTTAAGTGTTGGCATCCTTTGCTGGCCAGTACTTATTTTTTCAACCAGGGAGTGGATACTGGAATGAGGCCCGGGCAATCCTTGGTGACTAAACCCAAGAACAAACATGTGCCTTCCCCCTCAGATATTTTTGGTGATTAATTCACTTACATGCCACCTCTAACAGATGTAGCACTTGGGGGAAAAAAAAAAAACAACATAACTCTTCCTTGATGCCTAGATTCCTCTTCTTCTCATAATTAAACCATAAAGAAAAGAAAAGACGGGATGAAATATGCATCAGCGCCTTAAGAAGAAACAGAAATGCAAGCCAATGGCACAGTGTACAGACCGACAGACACCCCAGGAGTGGGGGGGGGGCACACCTTGGCAGGCTGCCAGCTTACTGTTTTGCTTGCTTCCGAGCCCACCACCATCCTTTTTCTACCCCTCTCTCCCCGCCGTGCCCTGACTTGCATCCCTGCACTCTTTCCCATCTCTGCCCTGATGGTTATTTCCCTTTCTCCTGTGCCACTAAGTATTTTTCCATTTCTTCAGGATAGAATGAGAAATAAGATCACGTTAAAAAAAGAAATTCTGGGACGCCTGGGCAGCTCAGTGGTTGAGCGTCTGCCTTTGGCTCAGGGCATGATCCTGGGGTCTTGGGATCAAGTCCCGCATCAGGCTCCCTGCATGGAGCCTGCTTCTCCCTCTGCCTGTGTCTCGGCCTCTCTCTGTGTGTCTCTCATGAATCAATAAATAAAATCTCAAAAAAATTTTCTATTTTCTGCTGGCAAAATCACAAATTGATAAGTTGACGAGGGCCAAAGCAAGGTGATTCCTAAACATGAAGACAGGGACAGTTACCTTCCTTTCAGGGAACACACACTCATTGTTTTTGACCTTTGGGATTCATTAGGGACCCAGAGACATAGGATGGGTGGACATACGATAGGTTTTACTCACAGATGGGGACCAAGTGATGCTTCCTAGAACGAGTGATCTGATGAGTTCTAGGAAGTCACATGCCCTAAAACACGTCTCCTACCTGCTGTTTCAGTGGCTAAAATTTCTACTTGAGAACAGTATCAGTAATGCCAACATTTTACTGGTGTTGTGAATCCTGTTGTGGTTATATTGTGAGGCTTCACATTTGTACCCATCTGTCTGGCTCATTGCTGCTTGTGACGTACCTTGGGATACTTATGTGCCACTAGCTGAGCTAAAACATGATGTGTTTCCCATAACAACTGTGGAAAGGGGCCATGGTTTAACAGATGCCCATTTAACAGGTTAGGCAACTGAGTCTCAGTGGGAACTTGGCTTAAGTCAGGACTCTTCCAAGTGGTGGTTAGGAGCTCTGACTCCACATCTGGACCTTCCTTGCCCTCTAACTTGGTCGGAGGCTGACAATTTTAGCCACTTGTTGAGGATTCCTGCTAAAACCTAGATGTATGCCTGTCAGGGAGCTCTGGCTTGTTCATTAGACTAGTTTTATTAGAGAATCCAGTCTTAAGAAGGTGGCAACAGGCTGGGTGGGAAGTAGAAGGACAGACATGGCAGGCATGGAGGGAGGAGGAAGGGACGGTCAAACTCATACCCTCGGTCATCACAAAGCACCCAGCACCTCCCTCATACGGATGGGAGCGAGAGGGGAAAGAATAGGGTCATTTTGCTGGAAGCTGGCCTGAAAGAACAGTTATCCTTCTTTTCAGTCAAGGTGACAGACATGTGCAGGGCTCCTCATGAGACCTTGGGAAACCCACATCCCTTGAACCTTCTGTGGTTTCATTCCTCTGTGTGCCTAGAGCAGTGGCTGACCTCCTGCACTCTTGCTGAGGGGCACCCTCTGCCAGGGTGTGGTGTGTAAGTACCGTCTACAAGGGGTGACACATCAGCGAAGGCCCCCAGGAGGGGCCAGTTATGGATCAGCACCGGCCCCTGATCTCAGCAGAGCCTGCAGCTACCTCTCTGTCAGGGACCCTCAAATGTGAGAGGGGGTGGTCCAGCAGCCCCTCTCTCCATCCTTCTCTCTCCCTTGGGGCTCCGGTGTCCAGGATAAGGTCTCTGACGCTGGCCCCTGTGCATCTGCTAGGAGCATCTTTGGAGCAGAAAACAGAGAAGAGCTTTGACCTTTGTCCTGTTCGGAGGCATATTTTCTCCCTTTTGTTCTTCCTTTTTCGTTTTTCTTTTCTTCTCCTTTCTTTCTTCCTCCCTCCCTCCCTGCCTCTTTATTCTTTCTTTTCTTTTCTTTTCTTTTCTTTTCTTTTCTTTTCTTTCTTTTCTTTCTTTTTTTTCTTTCTTTTCTTTTTTTTCTTTCTTTTCTTTTTTTCTTTTCTTTTCTTTTTTCTTTCCTTTTCTTTTTTCTTTTCTTTTCTTTCCTTTCCTTTTCTTTTTCTTTCTTTCTTTCTTTCTTTCTTTCTTTCTTTCTTTCTTTCTTTCTTCTTCTTTCTTTCTTTCTCTTTTTCTTTTCTTTCTCTTTTTTTCCTTTCTTTCCCTGCTTGCCCACCTGCTGTGTAAGCTGTGTGGAAGACCCTTTGTTTTTTCACAAAGACCACCACTTTCATATACTCTGATATATAATAAAACTTGAATCTCCAAAAAGGGATTTCCCTTAACTGCTGTATTTCTAAAGGTTTGCCTTTGTTGTGGATTTCGCGGTATCTACTGCAACACGGGCTAGGGCGTGGTTTTGTCACCTGGGTCATGTGTAGATTCGTCTGTGCGATCAAAGGCCTCCTCACATTTACTGCATGTGTGTTCCAGCCTGCCCTATGGTTACTGGGGTTGCCACCCTCTTCACAGAAACAAACTATTGCTCCCCTGTCTAGTGTCTTATGTTGAGTAAGACATGGCTTGTGATTGACCATTTCTCCCATTCACACATTTAAATGGATTCTCTGTCTTGAGAGTTCTCTGATTTCTAATAAGGTTCTGTCTAAAGGGTTTTCCACGGTGATCCCATTTCAATGGCATCTCCCCAGTGTTTGTTTTCTTGATGTTGAGGAAGGACCGAGTTCTTATAAAAACTTGCCCACACTCGTCACACATACAGATAGGTATTCTCCATGCATTTTATGATGGGACTTTTCTTTTTTTTTTTTCTTTTTTTTAATAAAATAATTTTTATTGGTGTTCAATTTACCAACATACAGAATAACACCCAGTGCTCAACCCGTCAAGTGTCCCCCTCAGTGCCCGTCACCCACTCACCCCCACCCCCTGCCCTCCTCCCCTTCCACCACCCCTAGTTCGTTTCCCAGAGTTAGGAGTCTTTATGTTCTGTCTGATGGGACTTTTCTGGCATGATTTTCCACACTCACTACATGAATAAGATTTCTTCATTTTTTTCAAAATTTTGATATTTTCTAATAGTTGGGGATTTACATTCAAAAGTCTTATAGATGTGCACCCCTGTTCATAGCGGCATTATTCACAATATCCAAAAGGTGAAAGCAACCCTAATGTACATTGCTAGATGAATGGAGAAGCAAAATGTGGTGTGTATATCTGATGGAATATTATTCAGCCCTAGAAAGGAAGGGCATTCTGACATGGGCTGTAACACTGTTGAACCTTAAAGACATTATGTGAAGTCAAATAAGCCAGACACAAAAGGACAAATACTATAGGATCCCACTTACATGAGCTACCTACGATGGTCAAATTCATAGGGACAGTAAGTGGAAAGGTGGTTGCCAAGGGCTGGAAGGTGGGAGAAAAAGAGAGTTATCGTTTCAGGGGAAGAAGAAAACCTACTGGAGATGGTCAGTGGTGATGGTCACCTAACAGTGCCAATGTACTTCCTGCCACTGAACTGTGCACCTACAAATGGTAAAAGTGGCAAATTTTATTATATGTATTTCACCATAAAAAACAGTATAAAAAAGTTTTATAGAGGGGCACCTGGGTGGTTCAGCGATTGAACATCTGCCTTGGGTTCAGGGCGTGATCCCAGGGTTGTGAGATCGAGTTCCGTATCAGGCTCCCAGTGGGGACCCTGCTTCTCCCTCTGCCTGTATCTCTGCCTCTCTCTCTCTCTCTGTGTCTCTCATAAATAAACAAAATCTTTAAAAAAAGTTTTATAGAATCCTTCTTTCAAAATGTTGGCATTTTTCTCTAATATCATTTCTTATATACACTCTTCCTCTAGTGGGGTTTTCCCTGCTTGATCTCCATTTTGTTGCAAGTGATGAGTAGGGGCTTTTCCTTCTCTTCCCCCTCTTCTGTCTTTTAAAGTACTTCTATTGTCAAGGGCTCCTCCGAAGGGCTGTCCACATCTGCTGCTGTGCACACTCTGAAGCCAAGGTCCCACACAGCAGACAGAAAGTGCTCACCATGTCAAGGCTCCATCAGCTAGTTTCAGATCTCTCAGCCCTTTGGGAAAAAAAAAGGACTCAGGGTTCTTAACAATTGAGAAATCACAGCTTCCCCGAAAGTTGAAGATGCTGGGGAGACCCAGGTCTTGCTATTCTCCAGCATCTCCTGTCCAGAGAGGTCCTTCTGGGCAGGATTCAGACACAACCTTTCCTCTCACATCCTCAAACTTCAAGGATTCATGTCCACCGTGCAGTGGCCAGTTCCCAGAACAGGAGCCTGTTGCAGCCTGGCTGAGAGGACGGCTGCTATTGTTGCAAATCCTTGACTTTCCCAGAAGCTTGGGAGGATCAGGTGCAGCAAATCACCCGAGTCCTAAAATAACCCCGGGGTGCTGGGACTGGAGTGAGCCTGGGTGCCCTTCAAGGCCTCCTTCCGTGGTATTTGCATGTTAAGAAGGGATCAATTTCTAACCCAGGCACTTCAGGCTGGAACCAGCAGGTGGGGTTGTATTTCTTCTGGTAGCAGCGCCACTGGATTTTTACCTCTGCCCCCTCCCTGTGTGCTGGTGCCCGCTCCAAACACCACAGACGCTGAGCCAGAACCAGTCATCAGACCTGAGGCTGGGCCCCTGTTCTGTCTCTAACGATCAGTGAGGCTTTGGGGATGTCATTTAGCCTCATGGGTCTTCTGGGGCTAGGGTATGTCTGCCTGCCTCATGGGATTGCTGAGACCACCCATTTCAGGAAAAAATGGGGAATTCTATAGAGCTAAGTTTTGCAGGGGCAGATGTGCAGATCGGGTGCTTTTTGTAATACTGACTATATTGTATCTGAATCATTTAGCACTTTTATCTGGGCCACATGCTGCCTGGTAAGATTTATGGGAGAAGGTAGCCAGGCATGGCTGCAGATGGAAACTAGGATGGGACGGCTAGTGTATAGCGTGTCCTTTGGGTGAAGTTCATTGAGATAATTTTATAAGGTGTTTCGGTGACTCCCTAGGACAACCTTAAAACAACACAAATAGCTCTGCACCTTGTTTCCACGTGGATATACAGAGGCCAGGATGGGGGTTGGGGAAAATGGTCTCACAAAGGTCCAGGCACCGCTCTTCTGGTCTTCTACCTGTAGAAAAACAACATCCTTGGTGGGCAAACCCCTGGCTGTAGGACACTGTGTGAGAACAGGATGAAGAACCAACGAGAAGGGGAGGCAACAGCACCCCTTGATAGTTTCCTGTTGCTCTGTAACAAATTATAACAAATTTAGTGACTTCAAACAACATAAATTTGTTCTCCTACAGTTCTGGAGGTCAGAGGGCCTATGGTGGTTTCCCTGAGCTAAGGTCAAGGTATCCACAGCACTGGTTTCTTCTGGAGGCTCTGAGGGGAGAATCTGTTTCCTTGCCTGGTCCACTCCCTAGTGGCCACCTTGGCCTTGGCCTGTGGCCCCTTCCTCCATTTTCCAAATGCATGGCTCCGATCTCTGCTTCTGCCATTCCATTGGCTTCTCCTTGGACTCCGACCCTCCTGCCTCCTGCTTATGAGAACCATTGTGATGACATTGGGTCCCCCCAGATAATCCAGGATGGCCTCCCTACCTCAAGGTCCTGAATTTAATCACATCTGTAAACAAACACAGAATCTGTGAATGTTGCCCTTTTGACATGTAAGAACAACATCCACAGATTCTGGGGATTAGGATGGGGACATATTTGGGGTTATGTCCTATTAAGCTGCCTACCCGCCTCCCTAACCCCACCTTTAATCACTAATAGAAGAGCAAGAGCAAGAGCTGGCTGAGGACGAAGAGCAGACGGTGTCTCCAAGACATTTTATACTAAATTGATTTGAGATCATTTCACTGCATTTCACTTTCCCAGTGACCAATTTATCTAATTTTTACATTGTACTAACATTCCAAAGATTGTCTCTTTTAATGATTTGAATGTCATTTTTCTATTCTTCAGTCCTTCTTATTCTTTGCCAATTCCTCGAATAGTATGCGAATGTTAATTTTGAACTTGCAGCAATTAAAACTTAATTATGTTACGTTAAGTCAACTTAGATTAAAACTGTGAAGGCTTAAGATAAAGGGGGAAGTTTTAGCTGGGGATTTTCAGAAAGAAGCAGCAGATGTGGTTGTCGTTAAATTTACGTTTAAGATTTAAATTCAAGAGCAGCTGAAAAAAAAATCAGTGGTAGTCCAAACCACTCTCCAAAAAAATGATGGCATTTTAAATTTCTAACAAGAGCCAATTGCGATAAAGGTGAGCAAGGCAGCAGGAAGGAAGTGAGCTGCTCAGAAGATTGTGTTATAATGATTTCTGCGACCAATGCCTCAATGTTGAGGCATTTACTGACTGTAAATACAAAATCCTAAAATGCTAGAGAGACCGGTATCGTGAGAAATAACTAGAAGCTACAGGAATAATCATATCACACGGTAAATTTGAATGATTAAATTGTTAGAAAAGTTGCGTCGAGGATGTACTTGAGAAATTGGCAGAGCCATCACAAATCTGCTAAAATGCTGGTGAAACCAAAATGGCATGAAAGAAATCAGTAGAAACTGAAAAATTCTTGTAGGAAGCAAGCACCAATATTTTGGTTATGGAGCGATTTCTGAATTTTTAATATAGTCTAAAAACACCTCAAGTTTCTTTAACTGCCTCTCGGAAGAAAAAAATGAAACTGTTGTTAATAAAAACTATAGAAATCCTCCCAAACTACTGAAACTATTCCTTTGGAGACAATTTACTATGAAAGTTTATAAATAGGGCACGTGGGTGGCTCAGCAGTTGAGCGTCTGCCTTTGGCTCAGGTCATGAACCCGGGGTCCTGGGATCGAGTCCCCACATCAGGCCCCCTAGAAGAGCCTGCCTCTCCCTCTGCCTGTGTCTCTGCCTCTCTTTCTGTGTCTCACATGAATAAATAATAAATCAAATCTTTTTTAAAAAAGAAAGTTTGTAAATAAGTAAGAGAAGTAAGGTTTTGTTTTGTTTTTGTAAAATGGCAAGTGTGATGAATTGATGATTTTACAAATTATGTTTTGGCAGTCTGGGCTCTCGGTTATTTGAGCTTCAGTACCCTGCCCTGCTCCCCTTGGCGAGGGGGGTTTCCAATGGGGGTACCAGGCTGTGCAGTGGGCCGAGTAGGGGAGGCCAGGACGGCTCTGATTCTTTCTTCTCATTTCGTGGCTCCTGCTGCTGGTGCCTGTGAGTCGGCTGGGGGCTTTCCCACTGCAGAGGTTCTGGGCCTTTCCTGCCAGTAAATCACTCCCTCCATGATCCCCTGTCCATCACCAGCATGTTTCTAGCACATTTCTAACTCTTGATTGCTCTTGTACATGTCTGTGTCCTTCAACTATACCTTGAAACTCTTGGACAGTGCCAATGCTTCATCCAGGTTCTCCTCTCCGGCCCCTAACCTGGTGCCTCGCATACTGTAATGGCCTACACAGTGATTATTGAATGAATGGACAGATGTGGGGAAGATTTTTTTTTTTAATTTTAATAAATGTGTGATTTCTCCAAGGGTTAATCCCCAACACCTTCCGCTGAGTTCCGTGTCCCTGGTCTTCCCTCTGTTGTGGCAAACATAGTGGTGGTGTCCCTGTCCACCTCCTCCTCACTAAAGCAAGGCAACCCTTGTCAACTCTACTTTCAATAAATAAATAAGCTAACAAGCAAGCAAGCAAATAAAAGCAGGACAGCCTCTCCCTCATGTGCGCATCTCCAGACTCAGCAGCAGCAGATCCTCAATACATGATAGTCAAACTACTTATTTAATGATCTGAAGTGAGCCTCCAAAGATCAGAAGGAGATTCTCCGGGTGTGGTGTTTCCAATGTGACAATCCACACTCCTTTTAATGTACAGATCTTTAAAGGGGACTCCTTTCCATTCATCCTAACCCATTATTTATTATCTTTTGGCTGATAAGCAACCAATTTACTCAACAGCTACTTCTAAATCTGCTTTGTGCCACGGTTCTAAGCAATAGGAGACAATTGTGAATAAAACAGACATTCTATTTCATAAGTATTAGAGCCAGTAATTTCTTTTCTTCTAAATATTTTCTTTCTAAAAGCAACTTGATTGGGAATAGCTGTTCTATTTTTCACTCCCACTGTCTTCATAACACGAGTGGGATTTCCCAGATGATCTTTCATATCTCGTGCTGAAATGAACACACTACAAATGTTTAATTGCTTAGTTCATCCGTGAATATTGGAAATAATTCATCACCATCAAGTGAGATGTTTTCTCATTTCTCTCATCGCAGAAACAAATTATTAACATTCAGAAAAGTTCTCCGTCTTCCCTTTTGCATTTTCCATTTAATATTTTAAAACCCTCGTGGCGATAAAAGGGGCACGATGTTGTCATAATAGGGTTTTAAAAAGCTGATGACGGTGAACTCTGAGTTGCATTTGGGTGAGTCAAGATGATGACTTCAGGTTTCTATAAATATTTTCTGCATATTTTCCCAAAGGCCTTTTCCATAAATCTTTCTTCGTGCTCCCGTAAAGGGTTACGTATGCACAGTTTGTTATGGTGCCTCATGCCCGGCTCTTACTATTTACTTGTTTCCTTTCTTTGCCAGATTGCAAGGGTCTTACCCACATTTGCATCCCCAGTGCCTTGTGCACAGAAAGTGTTCCATCAGCATCGGGGCATGAAGGAATGAATTCACAGAGGCATTTCCATCTCTTTTTAAAATAATCATACCAACAGCTAATGGGTAGTGGCTACAGTTCTGGTGCCAGGCATTAAGCCCACCTCGCTTTATGCATTATTTCCTTCAATCCCTACTGCAGCTCTATCAGTAGTGCAGATATTCTTATTATCCCCCTCCTTTTACCAGGAAGGACATGGGTGGAGATTTGGAGAGGTTAATTAGCCTTCCCAAGGTTACAACAGTGACCCCGTGGGATGGAGCCCCCATCTGGCTCACTGGAAGCTCCTATTTTCACATTACTCTATGCTGCTAAGGAGTGTCAGTTAACCATAACTTGAAACTGTTTCAAAAGGCTTCCTCTACTAGTATTCTTCTTATATAGGACACAGATGGCTGCATCCCACGGGCATCTGACCGGTGGCCTCAAAATGAAAGCCCGTCCAAGGGGAAGAACATGTATAGGAAACCAGAGAAAAAGGAAGATAGGTGGCAAAATAAAGGGGTGTGTTTGGTGCTAGATGGGGCATGGAAGTGGAAGTTTTACTAATCCGGGTGATGTTTCCAAGTATCCACCCCTAAATGTCTAGTGATCGTATCCTGATGATAAATGTGAATTCCCATCTTCTCTCCAGGTGGATGTTGTTCTAATGATTCAGCCCAATCAAGGAGAAAGAGAAGAAGAGAAGGCAGGAAAGTCAAGTGGCCATTTAGGCAAGAGTGTCTCAAACTCAGCATTATGGACATTTTAGGCTGTATTGTGGGTTGACTTGTGAACCTCCCCAAATTCATATGTTGACGTTCTGACACTTGGTACCTCAGAAGGTCATGTTATTTAGAGATAGGGTCTTGATGGAGGTAAGGAGGTCATACAATTAGGTCATGAGGGCCGGCCAATCCAGTATGACTGGTGACTTACAAAAAGGGGAAATTTAAGCACAGAGGTACTCACAGGGAAGATAATGTGAAGAGACATGGAAAGATGGACATCTGCAAGCCCTGGAGAGAGGCCTGGAATAGATGCTTCCCACACAGCCCTTGGAAGGATCTAACACAGACACGAGAACTGTGAGACAACACAGTTTGGCTGTTGGAGGCACCCCCTCTATGGTACTTTGTTCTTGCAGCCCCAGCAACCCAACATTGATTGGATGAGGCTTGGTTGTGAGAGGCTGTCCCGTCCATAGTAGGATGTTTAGCAACACCCCTGGCCTCTACCCACTAGATGCAGTAGCACCTCTGCCTCCCAGTTGCGGCAACCCAACGCGTCTCTACACATTGCCAAATACCCCCATGGGGCAACCGGTCTAGACTTTCTCTGGTCTTGAGGCAGATGTTGCTCTCAGACACCAGAGGCACATCCACTGCTAATTCCACGGCATTCTACAGACCCTGGTGATTTCTCAAGCAGAACAATGTAGTTAATTTGGAATGTTTGACTTTGTCTGAGCAGGGACCACTGACGAATCATGCTGTATAATGGGGAAAATTTCTAATGAACTGGAGATTGAGATAAGATAGAGAAACCCTGAGTCATGCTCAAGGAAAACTTCAGGGATTTCATCTTCCTTAAATTTGGACGGCGCTTTGTCTGAAGACAAAGGAATCTGCAGAGGTTTCCCTTTGGTAAGGGTGTTAGTCTTGTCATCCTATAGGAGCAATTAAAGAAAGAAAACGAAGCTTCTGAAAGCACTACATGAAAACACTGACAATTCACTGCGTCACCATTAAAGTTGTGGGAGAGGGATTTCAAAAGATAGTGAAGAATTATGTTTTTGTTTTGTTTTTGTTTTTTTTTTTTTTAGTTTAAGGGTGGAATTTAGTGATTCATCAGTTGCATATAACACCCAGTACTCATGGGGCAGCCCGGGTGGCTCAGCGGTTTAGCGCTGCCTTCAGTCCTGGGCCTGATCCTGGAGACCCGGGGTCGAGTCCCACGTCAGGCTCCCTGCATGGAGCCTGCTTCCCCCTCTGCCTGTCTCTGTCTCTCATGAATAAATAAATAAAATCTTAAAAAAAAAAAAGAAAAAACACCCAGTGCTCATTACATCAAGTGGCCTCCTTAATGCCCATCACCCAGTTACCCCATCCTCCCACCCACCTCCCCTCTAGCCACCCTGTTTGTTTCCTAGAGTTGAGTCTCTCATGGTCTGTCTCCCTTTCTGTTTTCATTTTATTTTATTTTTCCTTCCCTTCCTCCGTGTTCATCTGTTTTGTTTCTTAAATTCCACACATGAGTGAGATCGTGTGGATCCACATATGAGTGAGATCATATGTATTTGTCTTTCTCTGAATGACTTATTTCGCTCAGCAGAATACCCTCTAGTTCCCGTGTTTTTTAATAAACTAGCACAAAGGCTTTGATTAGGTTGTTATTTATTTACATGTGAGAGGCTGGTTGTAGTGAATGGAGCCGAACAGAAAAAACCAGCAGCAGGCACGTTAGTGATGTGGCTAAGTCCTTTTGCATCCTATAATTCCAGAGGGATTCTAAAAGGTCACATCTCCAGAGCTACCATAATTATCCTTTTCTCTGCTTAATGGCTATGCTGCAAGCTCTATTCAGGTGATGAATTTTTTTTCCCAACAGGTCGATGCATCATTTTAAACAGAAAACTCTTTCTCTTTTGCTAAGAGTTTCAGCATGTTGACAAAGTCTAGGTTATAAATCTGTGAGAGATCCTTGAGAGTAGGGACGCCTACAAATTTAATTAACTCCAGGATTTTCTTGACAGAACTAGTCTGCAATTGATCAGGCGTTGTTGGTTTACCTTTTGTCTCACATTTTAAATGTCTGCTTCTTTCTCGTCTCATGCACACGTACGCATACGCTACTCTTTCTCTGCATCTACGTATGTTTTATCACGAGTAACTGAAAAGCCTGAGATATTCCGATCTACTCTATCTCTTTGACTTGGGAGCTCCCCGCTGTGACCCCAGCTCATCAGCCCATCACTTCTCCACGTGGTAAAGTGTAAGGGTGACAGGAGCAGGAGGCAGAAAACAATTGTTTTGGCTCTTGGACATGCTGGCTGTGTCTCTGAGCTCTTACTTCTTTATCTGAAGTAGATGCGCTGATCCCTATGTGCCCACCTCATAGGACCGTGAGGATCAGTGGGGCTGTGCGGATGAACGTGGTCTGTGCTGTCACCTACTTCAACACGGAAGATACCATTGTCACTTTATGTCCCAGTGAGCAGGGAGGTCGCAGGCCTGTGAAAGTGTAGAGCTGAGAATGACAGACCCGACTCTCCTAGGAGTCAGTCCAGTGCTGGGCAGAAACAGGGCACCTTAGGGTCATGTCTCTCGGGGCCACCAGGGTTGGATTTAGACTCCTGAAGTAGAAATTTATGACCCTCTCCTCAGAAAGAGGATCTTTCCAAAGCTTTGAAATTGCTGGTTAGACATTGTGTGACACTGAGATCATCCGATTTTCGTTACTCAGGTGGGAATGGCTTTACTTTACAGTGGGAAACAAAGCATGCCTGAATTCCCAGAGAGGTGCTCGGTAAGCGGGACACTTGCTTAAGGAGGTCTTGAGAAGGGAGAGACATCTCTCAGACAGAGGAAGTGAAAACAAGCTTCACAGAAAAACCAGACAACCAGACCGAAGACAAGAGGGAAGTGCCAACACTTGGAGGGCCAGGCTGGGGACCTCACTGGATGTGGATGGGGATAGTTGCTTCTGCAGGACCAGCTGTAGGATCGCCTTTCTATCCTCCCCAGGCCTCTCCAACCCTTCCCCAAAGCTCCAGTGAGGTCCAGTTCTCCCTGCACCATCTCCAGTCCTGCCACTAGGCCCTTTTACCACTTCTCTAGCATGATCCCTGGAGAGGAGCTTGGCAAGTGTTCTTCTCTGCCCCATTTTATAGCACAAGAGTGTGAAACTCAAGAAGTTAAGGCATGGAAAGCAGCGTCGCTGAGACGTATTTGTACACTCATGTTCACAGCAACATTATTCACAATAATTGAAGAATGGAAGTGACCTAAGTGACCATCAATGGATGAATGGATAAATAGCATGGGTGCATACATACGCTAGAATATTATCGAGCCTTACAGAAGGAAAGAAATTCGGACACATTCTACCGAGTGTGGAACAGATGAACCTTGAAGACATTATGCTAATGTCTTCACAAAAGGACAAATATTGGGTGATTCCATGTATGTGAAATGTCTAGAATAGTCCAATCAGAAAGCAGAAAGTAGACGGTGGTTGCCACTGGCTGGGGGTGTGGAGGGGTACATGGGGAGTCGTCATGTAACGGATACAGAGTTTCAATTTTGCAAGATGAAAATGTTCATCTTAACATATAACCAGCAATGTTGGTTGTGCAACAACATGAATATACCTAACATTACTAAGCCGTACGCTTAAAGTGGTCAAGAGTACATTTTATGTTATTTGTGTTTTACTGCAACCTAACGTAAAAATTTTAAAAAAGAAGTTAGGACACTAGTGCAAAGTCAAATAGCCAGAGTTAAAACTATTTGAACTCTGCTTCTGACTCAAAGTCTGCAAAGCTTCATTGCACTACAGGGAAGTGAAAAAGAAAAAACAAAACAAAAAAACCAACAAAAGGGGAGTGCAGTGACCCCACCCTCTCTTCTTCCTCTTCACTTTCAAAATAGTGGAGTTGAGTGTCTGGAGACCTCTAGAACAAAACCCCTTTCAGAGGAGTGGGATTAAATATACTTCTTTTCTTCTCTTTGTGTTAGTGCCTATTTTCTTAAGCTTCTATAATGATTATGGATTCCCTGTGTAAGCGGAGGGGAAGGGGCTGGTTCTCTTCCAGAACAAAACATGGCGCCCACATCTTTGATCTGCTTGGGTGATCACAGTTTAAAGATATTCTTCAGGGGTGAAGTAGCCTGTTGTTTCCTGTGTGTCACCAGCCAACCCCAGGAAGGATCTCACCTCATCACATGGCTGCTCTAGTTCTAGGAAGAAAAAGAGACCCAGAGAAGTCAAATGACTTTCTCCAAGCTCCAAACCAGTAGGCATCAAGTAGGGGCTTGAAGTCAGCTCTTGCAACCTCCACTCCAGTACCCTTTGCCCAGCATCACTATTGCTCTGAATCTGAGGTGCTTGGTGTCATTGAAGTCGTGTTGACATGTGGCTCTGTCTCATTTCCACCAGAGTTGCTGAGCCTTGGCACAGTGAATATTTGGGGCCAAATAATTCTTTAAAAAATTTATTTATTTAAATTCAATTTGCCAACTTATAGTATAACACCCAGTGTTCATCTCATCAAGTGCCCTCTTTAGTGCCCATCACTCAGTTACCCCATTTACCCTCCTCTTCTTTTGCAAAGTTTTGTTTGCTTCCCAGAGTCAGGAGTCTCTCATGGTTTGTCTTCCTCTCTAATTTTTTCCCACTCAGTTTCCCCCACTTCCCTTTCACTATTTCTTATATTCCACATATGAGTGAAGTCATATGAAGATTGTCTTTCACTGACTGACTTATTCCACTCAGCATAATACCCTCTAGTTCCCTCCACATCAAAGCAAATGGTAGGTATTCATCCTTTCTGATGGCTGAGTAATATTCCACTGTATATATAGACCACATCTTCTTTACGCATTCATCTGTCGAAGGACATTTTGGCTCCTTCCACAGTTTGGCTATTGTGGACATTGTCCATCGTCATTTCACTACATCTGTATCTTCGGGGTAAATATCCAGAAGTGCAATTGCTGGGTCATAGGGTAGCTCTATTTTTAATTTCTTGAAGAACCTCCACACAGTTTTTCAGAGTGGCTGCACCAGTTCACATTCCCACCAACAGTGCAAGAGGGTTCCCCTTTCTCCACATCCTCTCCAACACTTATTGTTTCCTGTCTTGTTAATTTTAGCCATTCTTACCAATGTTAAGTGGCATCTCATTGTGGTTTTGATTTGTATTTCCCTGATGGCAAGTGATGTGGAGCATTTTTTCATGTGCTTGTTGGCCATGTGTTGGTAGGTCTTCTTTGGAGAAATGTGTGTTCATCTCTTCAGTCCATTTCATGACTAGACTGTTTCTTGGATGTTGAGTTTGATAAGTGTTTTCTAGATCTTGGATACTAGCCCTTTATCTGATATGTCATTTACAAATATCTTCTCCCATTCCGTTGGTTGTCTTTTAGTTTTGTTGACTGTTTCTTTGGCTGTGCAGAAGCTTTTTATCTTGATTAAGCCCCAATAATTCATTTTTGCTTTTTTTCCCCTTGCCTTCATAGATGTATCTTGCAAGAAGCTGCTGTGGCCAAGTTCAAAAAGGGCGTTGCTCATGTTCTCCTCTAGGATTTTGAGGTATTCTTCTCTTACATGAAAATCTTGCATCCATTTTGAGTTTATCTTTGTGTATGGTGTAAGAAAATGGTCTAGTTTCATTCTTCTGCACGTGGCTGTCCAATTTTCCCAGCACCATTTATTGAAGAGACTGTCCTTTTTCCAGTGGATCGTCTTTCCTGCTTTGTCGAATATTAGTTGACCATAAAGTTCAGGGTCCACTTCTGGGTTCTCTATTCTGTTCCATTGATGTATGTGTCTGTTTTTGTGCCAGTACCACACTGTCTTGATGATCACAGCTTTGTAATACAGCTTGAAATCCAGCGTTGTGATGCCCACGACTCTGGTTTTCTTTTTTAGCATTCTTCTGGCTATTCAGGGTCTTTTCTGGTTCCATACAAATCTTAACATTATTTGTTGCAACTCTGTGAAAACAGTCCATGGTATTTTGATAGGGATTGCATTGAATATGTAAGTTGCTCTAGGTAGCATAGACATTTTCACAATATTTATTCTTCCAACCCATGATCATGGAATGTTTTTCCATCTCTTTTCTTCTTTCTCAATTTCTTTCAGAAGTGCTCTGTAGTCTTTAGGGTATAGATCCTTTACTCTTTGGTTAGGTTTATTCCTAGGTATCTTATGCTTTTGGGTGCAATTGTAAATGGGATTGACTCCTTAATTTCTCTTTCTTCAGTCTCATTGTTAGTGTAGAGAAATGCCACTGATTTCTGGGCATTGGTTTTGTAACTTGTCACACTGCCGAATTGCTGTATGAGTTCTAGCAATCTTGCGGTGGAGACTTTTGGGTTTTCTATGTACAGTGTCATGTCATCTGCAAAGAGGGAGAGTTTGACTGCTTCTTTGATAATATGAAATTTATCAATTTGTTGTCTGATTGCTGAGGCTAGGACTTCTAGTACTATGTTGAATAGCAATGGTGAGAGTGAACATCCCTGTTGTGTTCCTGATCTTAGGGGAAAGGCTCTCAGTTTTCTACATTGAGAATGGTGGGCCAGATAATCCTTTGTGGAAGGAGGCCACCCTCTGTATTATAGAATGGTTAGCAGCACACTTGGCCTCTCTCCACTATTTGCCAGTAGCACCCCTAGTCCCACTCATGTGACAACCAAAAATGTCTCCAGATTTTGCCAAATGTCACCCGGGGAGTGGGGGGGGCACAGTCATCCTCATTGATACCTAGTGATTTACTCTTGGTGAAAATTCATAATGACCACCAGACTTTTCTTTTAGATCTTCATCTCACCTGTTCATAGTTTACTGGAACCTGAGAAATTTATGCTAAATAAAGGAAATTCTGCACAAATCTCTGGCTTGTTCCTTGGTCCTCACTACAGCTCAACCTTGGTCCTGTTGGGTTGCTGCCAATGGGAGGAGCTGCAGTGGGGGGGTTGCTGATTTTGCTGCTACCCATCTCCAGTCTTATCCTTAGACAAGCTTCTGTGTGACCCACCTGCCTTCTCAAAGTCTGTGCCCTTCCTGCCTGGAGGCAGCCTTTGTCCATTACTACTACCCACCACCTACCCCGGCACAGGGGTCCTGTGTGGATGGCCCTGATACCTTGGATAGCCATGCTGGAGTATGGAGTGAGCACTGTGTTCACATTAAAATACCTGCTTTTGACTCTTGGCCCTCTGTTTCCTCATCTGCCATGTTCTATGTTGTAAGACTGTTATGAGCACAAAGTGAGATGCTAGATGTGAAGGGCTTAGTGCCATCTCTGGTGGAGCCACCCTTGCTGTAATCAATGCCACCATGATTTTGCACAAGCCACTTAACCTCTGAGGCCCTCAACATCCTTATCTGGAAAAGGAAGGGCTTGGGTTGGGTTCACTTCTAAGGTTTTCTTCGGTGTCAGCTTTCAAAGACTATTGGGTTGTTTCACCTGTAACATGGAGTATTTATAACTCCTGACAAGGTTGTGGTACAAGTGAAATACTAAGGGAACTGCTTTGCCAGCTATGATCATGTCCTCATGTGGTAGGTTCGACCCATCAGGTGGAAGGATCATGGGCAGGCAGGACAGACACGAGGTCATGGGGGCTGTTGAGCCTGAGGCCCACACTCGGGCTGCTCAGGCTGACTGTGAATGAAACCCCTCTCTGCCAGTTTCTTTGTGGGTCTGCATATGGTGGCAGCCTCCTGGAGCCTCTGTAGCAGTGGGAAGTCAAAATGAACTACCAAAGTGGAAAAGAACTGAGCAAACGTGTCATTCCTCCACAAAGACCTGAGTCTCCCGTTCTCAGAGGGCTCAGAGGGCCAGAGTGGAGGTGATAGTTCCTGGAGGTGATAAAGAGGTGGCCAAAAAAACTTTGAGAGGCCAAATTCTCAGCATGAGAATGAAGAGATTTAAGAAAAGCAAAGATGAATCCTAAAGGCTCTGACAAATCCTTAGAGAGAGTGTGCTGTACTGACTCATAAATTTCTGGGTCTAATGCCCCTCAACCAGGTGACACAGCAAAAAGTCCTTCAGTTTTTATGTAAATAGTTAATACTGTGATTACTTCTAATAGTCGTACCAGTAACGTAGTATTAGTGCTAGTAGTACTAGCGATGATGATGATGATCATCATCATCATGATGGGAGACTCCACCGGCTGCCTTTTTTTTTTTAAATAACTATTTTTTTATTTATGATAGTCACAGAGAGAGAGAGAGGCAGAGACACAGGCAGAGGGAGAAGCAGGCCCCATGCACCGGAAGCCCGATGTGGGATTCGATCCCGGGTCTCCAGGATCGCGCACTGGGCCAAAGGCAAGCGCCAAACCGCTGCGCCACCCAGGGATCCCCCACCGGCTGCCATTTTAAGCGCTTTCCAGACATTACCTTTGAATCCTGACAACAGTATTTAGGCATGTGGGTATTACCACTCCCAGTTTATAGAACACAATGCCAAAGCCCAAAGAGGTTGAAGAAAGGGCTTCAATTTTCCAGTAGAGACCAGTAGAGTTTCTCTTGAATTCCCAAGTGGGAGTTGGACAAGAAGTTACTGGCATCTCCCATGTGACACTGACCTTGTATGGAGCCGCTCCCTGTGCTGGGCAGGCCTATCTCCTCCAGTCTCCTTTTGGGACCCGTGCTTCCATCATTTATGACTACATCTATTTCCATTGCAATATTTTAGTAATATAAATATACCTCTCCCTTCTGGCACAGGTAGCGTATTTACCTATGATCAGTCCATTCTCATGAAATCTTCAGTCATGGAGAAGACTGCAAGAACCATTTGGACAGAGGCATCTGAACAGGCCTACTTCTCACTAATTTTGTCATCCAAGACCAGACAGTTCTCTCCTCCCCATCCTTGTTTCCTTATCTGTAAGTGGGAGTAAATGGTCTCTTCATAGGATTCTTATGAAGTACCCCTGATAGGATGGGCCTAAAAGTTCTTCACAAAGAGTAAATTCTCATAAAAAGACAAGGCATTCTTTGTTCTTGGAGAGAAGGGGAAATCTTTTTATTTTCTTATTACCAAATCAACACTAGTTCACATCATTTTTATTCACATGCGTAGGAAGAAAAATTGTAATTTCTTCATGCAGAACCAGCAGGTAACACTGCAGCGTAGCTCCTTCCAAATGGATCAAAAGGAAAGGTACCTTTGTCTTGTGATTGTAGCTCTGTAACAATAGGTGCTGATGAGGTGGAGAAGGGAGAGCGTGAGAGGGCCGACCTATGGGAGACGCATGGGAGTGGGGGTGAGCGGTGTCCCCCAGACCGGGCAATTGGTTGAAGCAGATAGGCAGGTAAGGTAGGGAGACAGTAAAAATGAAAACAATGTGACCGTTTTATTGAAGTAAAGCATATAAACGTACCTTCATGTAACAATATTTCGAAGGGACAAAGCCTCTTCTGTCAGGATGTGACAGCTGATTGAAGTTTTATAGAGACTTTTAAAAACTACAAGTTTCTAGTCCCAACAGCTTTAAAGCAGAGACAACTCAAAGACAGTCTGAGTTCAGAATCTTCTAGATTAAACAGAATTTCCCAATTATTTTACATTTGTCTCACCCACACCAGCAGTAAAGCTACTTTCCCCTCTACTATTTATTAAAAGCATTCGGTTTGGCTTTTATGATTCTTTTTCTCACTCATATTTCACTGGTTTACATAATAAGGAAAACAAGTACAAGTGGCAAAACCGGTCTGTGGACAAACATAGGTGTCTCTTGGTAACCCCACACTGTGGGAGCAGAAGGGCCTCCGTGACCCCGAATTCTGCTTCCCGGACACACACACTTGCTCTGCCATTAGGTCGCCTCTTGGAAGATTTCTAACATAGTCTAAAAACAGAGAAACAGTGTGTCCATGAAGATGCCTTTGCTGCAGATAACAGAAGCCCTGACATGAGCTGGTTTTTAAAGAATAAGGAGATTCATTATCTCAAATAACAGGAAGCTGAGAAGTAAGATGGGCTTCGAGGCTGGTTGATTTGGGGATCTAGCCATGCTATCGGGGCCCCAGGTTATTTCCATCCCCCCACATTGCCGTTCACAGCATCAGCTTCATCTTGCCACTGTGGCCAATCCTGGAGCACCAGGTTTCTTTTTCTGGTTAAGTGAGAGAGAGAAACAACAGGAGCTCACCCACAGGATGAGGTCTTCCCCTTCCATCTATTGGCCCAACTGGGGCCCCATGTCCCTCCCTGGAGTACTTAGTAACCATCATCAGAGACACAGTACCTACTGGTTGGTTTAGAATATCAGCATCCGTTCCTGGAGCTGGAGAAGAGCTCAGTCTTCCTAACCCTGTGAGTCTCAAAAGCTTGGGTTGAACCCTTGAGCAAAACTAGATTCTGTTGTAGAAAAGGAAGGGAGGACGGGATGCTGGGAAAGATGGAGTGACTCCTACAGTAGGTTTTCCCTTGTTCACAGCATGGCCGTGGGCCAGCTCTGTGGCCTCAGAGGCCTGGTCAAAAGTCCTTGCATGGCTTCGCCCACTCTTAGCCAGAGCAGCTAAAAGTGACAACATAGAAATATAGAAACTAGTCTCGCTTCAATTCAGGATCACAAATATGGATGGGCCCTCTCCAGAGTGCCAGGCCACACGCCCACACGTCCCCCGGGTGTTCACGGTCCCACTCTGCAGCGAAGCATCTCACAGCTTCTCTCCCCTTCAACTCCGACACCTGCTTTCTTCTCTCCTCACATCCTCTGGCTGAGATGCCTTTCTGTCACACTCCACTGAGCAAACAGAAGCTGCCAGATTGTTCTGTGATCACCTCTACCACGTGGCTGCCTCTGCTGCGTATGCCGCCCTCCGTGTGGGCCCAGTCCATGGCCCGGCTCTCCTGGCTGGGGCCAACCCTCACCCTCCACTTGCGCCTGGACCTCCCACCCCCAATTTGCCTCCACAGGACCTCGCTCTGGGAAATAGCCCCCCTCTCCAACTCTATCAGCATACAGAGCCTTGGGGAGCTGGCTCTTTTTTTTTTTTAAGATTGTATTTATATTCATGAGAGACACAGAGAGAGAGGCAGAGACATAGGCAGAGGGAGAAGCAGGCTCCCTGTGGAGGGCCTGAAGTGGGACTCAATCCCAGGACCCCAGGATCATGGCCTAAGCCAAAGACAGACTCTCAACCGTTGAACCACCCAGGTGCCCCAGGGAGCTGGCATCTTAAAAACAAAACTCTCCCTTGACCATCATTCCATCATTTCCTCAACCTCTCTCTTCTCTCAGCTTCTTAGCACATGCTCTCCTGGGAGGATTTTCTCCATGGGTTTCCTGCCTAAATCGCCGGCCATCTCTCACTGTCCTCTCTGAGCATCACCCCAAATTTGGCTTGAGGCCTTCTTCTCTCCTTCCTTCCTCTCCTCTCCTATCCCTTCCCCTTCCTCCCTACCTCTCCCCCCTGAACTCCCACACTCATTCACCCCTGTCTATCTGCTCTGCTCCCCTGTTTCAAGGTCATTCACTGGCAGGTGATGGGCAGATTCTGAGTTCCAACCCCAACTACCCACCAAGCTTCAGGCCTGTGCAGCCCACCGGCTGCTTCCATGACAGCATCTCCAACTTGCTGGGCCCCAAATGCAGCTTCTGGGTCCCCCCCACCCATGTCCCTCAAATCTGTTTTTCCTCCTATCTTCACCACCCCAGTTAATGACACCCTAATCTGTTCCCTGTGACTCCCTTTATACACTCGCCAGCAAGTCCTATCATTCCTTCCCCAAGAAGACCCTAAATCCCCTCGCTTTTCTCCATCCCCAGCTCCAAGCTGCAGCCACCTCCCCAAAACACTGTGATAAGCTGGTACTTCCTGTTCTTGCCCTCTGCATGGGTCGGGGCGGGGGCAGAGTGAGCTAAGAATATTAGATCAGATCATCTCACTCCCTAGCGTGAACCCTCCAGCGGCTTCCCGTTGTGGGCAGAGCAACCTCTAGACACCTGATCATCGCCTAAGAGGCACTACTGGATCCAGTCATGACCCCTCTCTGACCTTTTCTGGTGAAACAGGTCTGCAGGCACCCAGAGCCTCCTCTGAGCTGGTGCAAATGCAGACTCGTTCCCACCCAGGGCCTTTCAACTTGCTCTGCTCCCTGATTGCATGATTGGGTCTTTCCTGTCACTCAGGCCTCAGCTTAAAGTTTAAAAAAGCTCCACAGAGGGCTTCCTTGACCACAAAGTCTAAGTTAGCCCCTTGCTCCCAATCACTCTCTACCCTTAACCTTGTTCTACTTTTGTTCTCGAATGTACTGCTATTTATATGATCATTTCATTTATTTATTTTTTTTCCCTATCTCCTTCCCATTTGTGTTAGACCCCACCCATTAGGGAACAGGATCCTTGGTCTTACTTACTACGTAGCCTCAGCACCTAGAACAACAGCAGGAGCAAATAATAATAATAATAATAATAATAATAATAATAATAATGGTTTAGTGAACGAATAGCTCTGTTTGCCCCAAGTAGATCTGGCTTCCCTGGGAATGGTCAACAGAGGTTGCAGGACAAGTCGGTCACTCTTCCATCAGTTACCACTTAACTCAGGTAGCAAATATTCATCACTAGCTTGTGTGCACATCCCTAGAGGAATGCAGGCAACGAAGATCTAGAACTTGACTTCAAGCACTCACAAATGAGTGGGTGGTGGGCGATGGAGCATTAGAAAGTTCTAGAGCTGCAGTTGGACAAATACCGTGAAAACGGAAAGCACAGAGTGACACTGAAACTCAAGGAGCTCTGCCTAACACAGGAAGGTGAGGTCAAAGAAGTCTTCCTGGGGGAGGTGATGCCTAAGGTGAGTTTTAAGTATAGATGAGAACCAGCCAGGTGCAGCAGGGATGGAAGGTGGAAACGAACACTGTAGAAGAGGGAGCCTTGGGAAGCCATGGGGGACATACAGGGAGGTTAGGAGGACTAGAGACTGAGTTCAAGAAGGACAGGAAGGCAGCCTGGGTGGCTCAGCGGTTTAACACTGCCTTCAGCCCAGGGCGTGATCCTGGAGACCTGGGATCGAGTCCCACATCGGGCTCCCTGCACGGAGCTTGCTTCTTCCTCTGCCTGTGTCTCTGCCTCTATCTCTCTCTCTGTGTGTGTGTGTGTCTCATGAAAAAATAAATAAAATCTTAAAAAAAAAAAAAAGTACAGGAGGTGGGCATGGAAAGATACAAGACTGGACCAGTAAGAAAAGGCCGTATCATAAAAGGCCTTGTTACAACAGCCATAGCAGCTCACTTTTATTGAGAGCTCACTATATGTGAGGCACTGAGTTGCCTCACTTAATCACTATGACATGTGTCATCTCATCTAATCCCCTTGACAGCCTGAGAGATAGGTTCCATCACTATCCTCAATTTACTGGTGGGAAATGTTAAGTGACTTTCCTGAGGACACCCAGAGAGTAAGTCTGGAGTCAGCATTGAAGCCCATGGAAGCATATTTCAAATGCTTTGAAACTAGCCCCAGTTCTCTTGTGATATTTCTTAATTTCTCTCTCTTTTTTTTTTTTTTTTAGAAGTGGGGGAGAAGGGCAGGGAGAGTGGGAGAGAGAGAATCTTAAGCAGGCTCCACCCCCAGGGCAGAGGCCCATACAAGGCTCAGTCTTACAATCCTGAGATCATGACCTGAGCTGAAGTCAGAGTCTGATGCTCGGGGCACCTGGGTGGCTCAGTTGGTTAGGTATCGGACTTGCTTTTGGCTGGGGTCACAATCTCAGGGTTGTGAAATAGAGCCCCCACGATGGGCTCCGTACTCGTGGGGAGCTTGCTGGAGATTCTCTCTCTCTCTCTTTTCCCCCTGCCTCTCCTCCCCAAAGTAAATAAATAAATCTTAAAAAAAAATAATAAGTGAGCCACCGAGACACCTACAGATTTCTGGGAAAAAAGAAATGATAGTTATGGTTATGTTCAGCTACACTATCATTCTATATGAGGGTGTAGGTAAAGAGGTTGACTTGTTTTATCCATTCTCTCCCTCCCTCTCTCTCTTCTCCCCCCAATACATAAAATAAATAAAGTCTTTTTTAAAAAAAATCAAACAATACAAATTTCCCAGAAATTTGTGTGTGCATAAATATATGTGGTCCTTGGAGTTTCATTTATAAAAATACTGTATTCTGCTTACTTTTTCACTTAAAATAATTTAGTTCAGATATTTTTCACTTCAATATGGATAAATGTATTCCTTCTTCTGAACAACAGTGTAATATTCTATTTTATAAGCTATTATAGTTCATTTATTCCTGTCTCGGTGGAAATTTAAATTTTGTCTAATTTTTTACTTTTACAAACAATATTACCATGCAGTCCCTGTACAGTCTATATTTACCTCCTTATGCAAGTGTTTCTGTGGGAAAAATTCCTAGAGGGGAAATTGCTGAGTTAAAGAAAGTGTGCTTTAAAAATTTTAATAGCTATTGCCAAATTGCTTTTCAAAGACGATGTAGCAATTTACATTCCATTAACAATATGTGAGAGTTCATGTTTCCCATGCCCTTGAGAATGAGCAAAATTTAATTTTTGTGGATGTACTAAGTGAAAAATGGGATCTTGTTTTATCTTGCATTTCTTTGATTATTTAAAAAGTGGAATTTTTTTTTTCACGTGTTGATTGCCTATTTGCTTTTTTTGGCTGCAAACTGTCAACCATTTGCCTATCTTTTTCATTGAATTGTTCATTTTTTTTCTTGCTGATTTTTAGATCTGTTTGTGTATTAAAGAATTTATCTCTTCCTGTTATATAAATTGCAAACATTTTTTTTTTCTATCCTGTGGTTTGTCTCTTGACTTTGTGTATGGTATTGTCTGTCTTGCAGAAGTGCTGATTTTTGTGTAATTTTGTCAATCTACTATTATATGTCTCTTGGCCTTCTCCAGTTCAAAATTGAGGAAGAACTTACCAATGATTTTTCTAGTTTTGCTCTAGTTTTGTGTTTTATATCTAAGTTATTGATTAAGTTAGACATTATTTGAACATAAGAAGTGAGATACTTCAGCATTTTTCCCCCCAGTGGCTTGTCTGGCACATTTCTGAATTATTCATATTCTTCCATTGACTTAAAATATCATTTTATTTATATTTTAAATTCTCAAATGTATTTAGGTCTATTTCTGGGATCTCTATTCTCCACTAACATCTTTGTTATTTCCTGTACTTTCTCTGTAATGTCTTTCTGTGTTTCCTGTAATTTCTCTACCTATAAAATGTCTTAATGTTGGGTAAAATTAGTTCTCTCTTCCCTCATTATTCTGTTTATAGTTGTACTGGCTATTTCACTCCTTTATTATTCCAAGCGAGCTTTGTATCATTTTGTCATATTCTCAAAAAAAAAAAAAAATCCTGCTGCCATTTAGATTGGAATTACAATTGCTTCAGGGAAAGGGAGTTATGTTTTCCCGTTTACTCAGGTCTTCTTTTTTGTTCCCAAATAATCAGGGTAAGATGGACTATGCTGCGAGAATAATTAAATCTTTAAATCTCAGTAGATTAATTCGACAAAATTTTGTTTCTCAGCATACAAATTCCAATGCAGTTCAGTTTCTCTCCAGGATAGGGGTCCATTTTTGTAGCAACTGCATTGTCAAGGCTAATTTGATCCTATAGCTTTGCTTTCTCAACATGAGGCTTCCATGGACTGCGGAAGAGACATTCACTATTCACTGTTCAACAATTACCTATGTGCTCCCTCAAATTTCTACCCCTTAAGTAGTTAGGCGGGGCCAGGAGACAATGGGTTTTGAGCTGAAGTGATGTGTCTCACGTCTGGGTCAAAGTTTAGAAAAACAGATGTGAATTTTTCCTGTGATCTTTTCCCTTGTTGGTCAATTGCTGAGTTCCTCAGTTGAGATGATATGACCAAAGACAGATAGACCCCCTCCTCAATAACTGAATCACTTAATGGAAGACAACTGCCCTGGAGACTTACTTGGCTCATATCAAACCTAGTATGCATTTGAAATAACCTTTATTGTATTAAGGCCACTGAAATTCTTGCCATAATTTTCTATACATAAAATATGATATATATGTAAATATATATTATGTGTGTATACATATATATATGTATATATATATCCTATCCTGACCACTATAAAAATTAGTACCAAAAGTGATATGTTGCTGAAAAAAAAACCTTAAAATATTGGCTTCAATATCAGAGACTGGGAAGAAGGCAAAACATTTGGTGAAAGTGTTGCATCTTGTGATTATCTTGAAGGTGGTTCATTTAGCAAATTTATAGTTCAGAGGGGAAATATCAGGAAACAGAACTTTAGAACTGTATGTGGTTGCTACTGATTGTCTTTGGCAAAGTATTGAAAGAGAGAAACAGAATGAGTTGAAGAGGGTTGGGGCAGAAAAGCAAAGGAATAAAGATCATTTAAGAAGTCTGTCAAAGAGAACACTGAGTGTGGTTACTTGCTCGAGGAAATGGCTGGAAGCAGATAGACAAAGCCTACTGTGTTTTTTTGAGAGAGGTGTAAAGAAATGCCAAAGAAACAATGCACCTGTTCTTAAAAGTCCAAGGTCCCAACCTCAATTCCAGGCAGGAAATGGGCTAGGAAAGCTGTGTAGCCCTGTGGAGGGACAATACCCTCAATGCCCACTTCGGCTATGACCCAGGAAGTAAAAGGACTTCTCAGACGGTGGGGCCAAGGAGTTCTGAGAACTGCCCCACAGCCTGGGAATGGACCCGGGAAGTTGTGTTTGTACTGTGGTGTGTTGTTTGAAACACAGGGAGGGAGAGAGGTTGCCTTACATGGAACCTAATCAGATTCTATCAGAAACCTGAGACTGGAGCTGAGATGTTTCTGTTAATCTGAGAAGATTGCTTGTTCTGAAGTAAAAAGAACTAAGAGTATTGTGGGTGTTGGCCATCTCTCATCCACCAAATATGCTGAGAATTCTGTAGAGAAAGCGATCTTTTCTTTAGAGAAAAGAAAAAAAAATGCTTCTTGTGCAGAAGCAGAGATAAGAAACCATATTTACAAAGAGAGGAAGGAAACAGAGGGAAATATGATTCTGTCTGGGGTCTCTGGGGGCTTTCTATTCCTCCTGGCTACCTCTGGTTCAAGTCCCAAGCTGCATTCCTGTGGGTTCCAGGAGACACCCCTGTATCATTATAGTCCATCTCCTTTTCTTGTTTAAGTTTCATTGAGTTGGCTTCTGTCTCTTCAAATTAAAAGAACCTTAACGGAGGAAGTTCCCATACCTTATCACTGCAAAACATCTCCAGGAAGGGACCTCCCCTTCCTTCCTGTTGCATAGGTTGTGGTCACAGCCATGGCAATGAGATTTCTCAGCCTGGTGTGATTTCAAAATCAGTATGAGGGAAGCTGGAATACGGACTCACGCTTCCATCCCCACCTACACTGGCCAATTTTAAGGACGGCCTCTTAGTACCAACATTGAGAAAAGCAAGAATATCAAAATAAAACATAATGATTCCAATTTGCCTTGGAGAAAACTCCACTCTGTATTTCCCTTATCCATTTGCTCTCCTGAGCTCAGGTTATTTCCTATCATTTCCTTTTTTTCCCATACAGCAACGTCTCCCCTTCCTTCCTTTCTCACTCTCACTTGATGACCTTACTTCCTATTCCACTGAGAAAAAAAAAATAGCCAGAAGATAACTTTCTTATCCTTCCAGACCAAATCTGCTGAACTACCAGCAACTGTACCTGTTTTCTCTGCCCCCCCCCCCCCCGCCGAGTGCTTATCAGCACTGCCCAAGAGAGTTGTCCTTGATGATAGAGACGTCCCATATTGTCTCTGTTCAATACACCAGTCGCTTGCCACATGTGACCACTGAGCACTTGAAAAGGGGCTGGTGCAACTAAGGAACATAATTTTACATTTTATTTAATTTTAATTAACTTAAATTTAAGTGACCACATGTGGCTAGTGGGTGGCTGCTGTGTAGGACAGCACAGGTATAGAGAACTCTTTTGAGTTTTGCTATACGGGGAACAAAAAAATGGGGTGGACAGTCACAGAGAGATGGGGTCAGAGCTGCACTTTTTAGAAAGGTGGATAAATGATATTTTAGCACAGCAGATGGAAATGATCCAGTGGAGATAGAAAAATAGATGAAGCAGGAGAAAGCAGAGTCAACTGCAGAAACAAAGCAGGTCGTAGGTAGGAGCAGGCCATTGCATATGGCGGCACTGTCTCATATGGCAGCCACTAGCCACATGTGGCTATTTAAATACATGTTAGTTAGAACATCATGAAATGTTAAATTATTTCTCAATTACCTTAGTCACATTTCTTTTTATTTTTTATTTTTTATTTTTTATTTATGATAGTCACACAGAGAGAGAGAGATGCAGAGACATAGGCAGAGGGAGAAGCAGGCTCTATGCACCGGGAGCCCGACGTGGGATTCGATCCTGGGTCTCCAGGATCGCGCCCTGGGCCAAAGGCAGGGGCTAAACCGCTGCGCCACCCAAGGATCCCCCTAGTCAAATTTCAAGTACTTTCCATAGTGGATATAATTTCCATCATCAGAGAGAGTGCTGCTACACAGTGCTGTTCTACACTTTCTGTCTTCTTTTCATATTATCAATCTGTTTTTTGCATTTTTTAAAAAAGTTTTTAAGATATTCATGTGCATAGTTTTGACAGCCAGAAAGCCTTATATTTTCTTCTCTTTCTTTCCCCATTTTCTGCTCTCCAAGTAATCACATTCAATTCTTTTATCTTTTAAAAAAAATGTCCACATCTCTAATTTTAAATAATTTTCTTGTACTGATTCTCAATTGTTTTCCATGGTCTGGGCACTGCTATGATTTCTTTATGAAATGTCTGGATTGAGACACCTGGGTGGCTCAGCGGTTGAGCATCTACCTTTGTTTTTTTTTTTTTTTTTTTTTTTTTTAAATTTTTATTTATTTATGATAGTCACAGAGAGAGAGAGAGGCAGAGACACAGGCAGAGGGAGAAGCAGGCTCCATGCACCGGGAGCCTGACGTGGGATTCGATCCCGGGTCTCCAGGATCGCGCCCTGGGCCAAAGGCAGGCGCCAAACCGCTGCGCCACCCAGGGATCCCGAGCATCTACCTTTGGCTCAGGGCGTGATCCTGGAGTCCTGGGATCAAGTCCCGCATCAGGCTCCCTGCATGGAGCCTGCTTCTCCCTCTGCCTATGTCTCTGCCTCTCTCTCTCTCTCTCTCTCTCTGTGTTTCTCATGAATAAATAATAAAATATTTTTTAAAAGAAAAGAAATGTACGGAGTTATCCCGTCCAGACCCCTCCCCTATCTTACTGCACACACGTGAATATTTCCTGCCCCTATCTCTCAACAGAGTCAAACAATTTTTATGATCAAATCCATGTTTTGTGTTTTAACCCTCCAACAACTTTTAATCACACTATAAAATCCAAAATCCATACTGTGATGTGCAAGACCCTCCCTGATTTGTTTCTGGGCTGCCTATTTCACCCTTTATCACCATGCAGTGTCCACAGTACATCCCTGCAGTCCCTCCAAAGTGTTTCTATTTCCAGAGTCTTCCCATTCGCTGTTTCTGCTGCCTAGAATGATCTACTCATAAGGCTCTCTCCTCCAGTCATTGAACTGTCGCCTCCCCAGAGAGACTGTCTATGGACACCTTACTGGTTGGAGGAACCCGTGTCATTCTCTATCCTTTTGTTCTACTTAATTTTTTTAATGAGCCTGAACAATACCTGGCCTTATGTTGCTGTGCATCTGTTTCTTTATTCTCTGTGTTCTCCATTAATTTGTATGCTTCATAAGAGTAGAGTCTTAGACTTTTCATTCACTTCAGTATCCGCAGCACCTCGAACATTGTCTGGTAGTAGCTGGTGCTCTGCTGCTCAAAAGTTATTTGTCCAAATAAATGAATGAGTGAATGAAATGATGAATTTAACAGTTTCAAAGCTGAGCCAGTTTTGCATACATGTTGGTGGGAAGGGTGAGTTCTGTCTGGGCAAACCCACGGAAACAACTCAAATGCTGGTTCAAGTCCATTTTCCACAGGCCAGGAAAACATCCTGAGTAGCCAGAGGCAAGGTTCAGATGCATCATCCTCTTGACTCCTTTTGATGACCTCTGAGAAGAGCACAGAGGAACTTGTTTATTTGTTCTTTAAAATTAACCCTGTCTTAATTAGGAAGTAACATGGCAATTCCTTTTTCATCATGGATCATTGGTGCCTTGCTAACAGATCGCTTGCACAGCTCCTGTCTGTACTGGTTCCATTCTAAGCGTTATACATGGTGTCCACTTACTTGCTCTCTGCCGGGCAGGACTTGGTGTTATAATATTTCCTAACATTGAAGTTAGGACAAGAGCCCCGCAGTCCAGAAAGGTAACTCAACCCCATTGTTACAGTCTTCATAGTTGATAAAATCCCACAGATCCTATGGGTATATTTAATTTACAAATCTTCCTGGCTAAAAATATATCTAGGTCTTTGTTGACTACATAGTTCTAGTGATCAATCAGGATACATTCTAAAATCTAGGACAAAATCCCTTTTCAGGTAACTTCTAGTTCTTTTGCAAATGTAGTTTTATTTTTCTTACATGAGCAGTATGTTCTTATTGTAAAAATCTTAGGGAATACAGTTAAGCAAACGGAAGAAAACTGAAAACATCTATAAGTAATACTCTACTATTAACATTCATTTGTATAACTTCCAGATTCTTCTGAGAATACATTTTGATGTCTGTGTAACATTACTAAATAGATATGCCTCACATTCTTACCCCGAGAAGATCCCCTGGAAAATATACGAGTATGAGCAAAAACAAATGCTTTGGATTCGATATAAGGACAAGACACCTTTTATCAGCGTATCTTTGGCCATTCATATCAAACTTGCTATTACAAAAGCTCTGCCACTTGAATATTGCTTTAGCTGCTCTTTGTAAAATGACCTGAAAGAAAGGAAAGAAAGAAAGAAGAAAGAAGAAAGAAAGAAAGAAAGAAAGAAAGAAAGGAAGGAAGGAAGGAAGGAAGGAAGGAAGGAAGGAAGGAAGAAAGGAAGAAAGAAAGAAAGGAAGAAAGAAAGAGTGTGCCAAACTGCCCTGATGTCAGTAGCATCAGTCTACATGAAGTAATGACCCGAACTGAAACCCTAAACCCATATGGCTAGTAGAATATCTGTGGTTAATAATGTTTATGTAATCCAAATAAAGTTAATGGGTTTTAGGACGAATCCCAGGGATAGTTAAGGTCAAAGAGAATTAAATGGGATGTGAGGGGGATCTGGCTGGGACATCTGTTGCCCTGTTGATTGCCAGGGTTGATTTGGCCTATCAGGCTGACTAGGCGAGTGTCCCCACCCTCCCTCAGGGCTCTCTGTGTGTCTCTCCCCAAGCCGTGTGCTGGATGGAAGAGGACGACCTACCCTGCTCAAGGAGAACCATCCTTCCATCAAGGGCATAGGATGAGCTGGGTTCCCTCGTTAGAATCTCCAAACAAGCTCTCAAGGTCTATTATTAGAAGCTTTAAAAAAAGAGAAAGAGAGAGAATTAAATGAAAACCAGGATTCTCAGTATGGGAAAAGATTGCTATCGAAGACACATTATCCAGTCCCTCAATTATATGCATAGTTTGATGTCCTTTTTTCCCTTTTTAAAATTGAGCATTTAAGTAAATAAAACAAGGTATGAAAATTACAGCAAATTATAAGAGGCTGATTATTACAAACCAAAACTAAATATTGCCTTTTTTTTTTAACAGAATGGCAGCCAGAACAAATAGTTCTTTTTATTTATTAAAAAAAAAAAAAAAAAAAACTAAAAAAGTAGTGGACCAAAGGGAAACATTTCTTTTTTTTCTTTTTTTCTTTTTTCAAAGGGAAACATTTAAATATCATCTGGACTGAATCTAAATTAAACTTATAGTCTTTTTTTTTTTTTTAAAGATTTTATTTATTTATTCATGGAAGGCACTGAGAGAAAAAGAGAGACATAGGCATAGAGAGAAGCAGGCTCTCTGTGGGGAACCTGATGTGGGACTCAATCCCAAGCCTTGAGCCGAAGGAAGGTGCTCAAGCACTGAGCCACCCAAGTGCCCCAAACTTTTATTTTATTTATTTATTCACAGTCTTTTCATTTTGAATTTCTGCTCTGAGAATCAGTGGGACGGAAGCGATCTTTTCCACATATTTAGAGTAGAGGAGTGTTTCTGGGTCCTGCTGTGAGAATAACTGATCCTCAGATGAAGTGGTACAGTCTGTCTATAGGGCTATTGCACACAGAGTGATCACTACATGTACTTCACATCTGGTGTTACAAAGGCCTTAGGGATATGGGGTGAACAACACCGACGTGCTTTCCACCTTCATCGAGTTCATTGTCCAGGAGATGATGAACATTCAACAAACAAGAATTTAGTCCAAACGGAGAACAAATGACTTTAGTAGTGAATAACAGGAGAACCAATCTTTCTCTCCAGGCTTGACGTAGAGCCTCCCTGAAGGAGTCACCATTCCATGGGATCCTGAAGCTGAAGAGGAAGTTGGTCCCTACCCCACCCTTTCCACGGAACTTCCGGTGAGAGGCAAAAAACATGCAAGGGCTCAGAGGCAGGCATTCACGAAACCATAGGAAGACCCCTGTAGCTAAAGAGTAAGTGAGGGAGAGGGGAGTTCTTGGTTTATTCTACTGCTACCCATATAAGCACCATTATAAATAGGGATGGTGGATATTTGGGAAGAAAAGTATCAAACTATGGTGTTAAATCCACAGGATACAAAATTCACCCCCTTCCTTCTATAATTCTAATCAGTCCTGTTTAGTTTCCTTTCTTTGCTGCCATTTTGAAGGTTGATGGGCTCCATAGTTTTGTCCTTGCTCTTGGTCCTCATGTGTTCGTATGCTGCACACTCTTCTGGAAGATCTCGTGTTTCTTAAACAGGTCTGATAGGCTTCTACCCCCAGGGCGTTTGCCCCTCCATGTCCTTCCACAGAGGACACTCCTTTCTTCTGTCTTCTCATGGGTTACTCTCTCTTCCTTTAGGTTTCTGCTCAGATGTAACCCTTCTGAGAGGTCTTCTCTGATCCCTTAGCACTCTCTGTTCCCTTACTCTCCATTATTTTTCCTGAGAGTATTAATATTATCTGGCATTGTGTGATATTTTATTTTTTATTCTAGATCTTCTTTCCACTAGACTGTTCCTGATGCCAGAACTTTCTCCGTTTTTCTGCTGCATAAATGTTCAGCTACACATACAGAGTTACTGGTATAAAATAAACAATAGATATTAGTGTTATGTATGATTAATGAATACATGAATCAATGATAGAATGAATTTCATGCTGTCCATGGATTCAGCTACTACCTGCATGCTGTTGACCCTAAAATCTATGCTTCCAGCCTTCTCTCTCTTGAGAGCCAGATCCACTTACCCAAATTCCTGTGACATCTGTGTTTTCATGACCTAGAGGCACCCAAAGTAACATACCCCAGACAGAACTCATCAACCCCAACAACCTAAACTTGTATTCCTCTTGTGTTCCCTTCTTTGTGAATGACTCCGCCATTTGCCTGGTTGCCCAAGCCAGAAACCTGAGAATCATGCTCTGTTTGTTCCTCTTCCATATCTTCCACATTGAGTCACTAAATCCTGTTAATTCTATCCTCTTTGACTTGACCCTCATCCTGTGCAGCCCCACTGCCACCATCTTATTCACTTATGTTATCATTTTTGACTACTTGACCTACCACAAATCTTGTCTCCCACCAATTCACGCTTTACCATGTCACCAGGAAAATCTCTCTGCAGTAGAACTGCAATCATGCTTATGAGTCTTCAGTGGCTCCTCTGTGCTGTAAGTTAACAGCCAAGCTTCTTGGTATGGCATGCAAAGCCATTTAAAATTAAGTCTCCATCTATATTCTAGAGTACATCTCCTGCCATCTCTCCTTTTATCTCCATTTTGCTTTGCTACCACCATTCACACTAGTACAATAGTATTCAAGAAATACTTTCAATAAATATTTCTGGGTCACATTCTCAAAAAAGTGTGTTTTTCTTGGTTATTCAGGGCCCTCATATATCTGGATAAAGGGGAGGGTCCTTAGAGACAACGTAGCTTATGATGACCTCACTTGTAACTAAGACCTTTCTGAAAGTTTGTCTTTTTGTGGAAGGGGTAATGCTACGCCTTCTGAAAGAGCCTGTTCAGAGGTATGAAAGGAAGATTTGTTATGTTTCCAACTTCATCATTTCCAGGCAATAGGTAAGCCTTCAATTTGTAATCAGAGCATTCTCCTCCTCCTGACACTGAGAACTTCCCCATGTCACTCACCTACCTCCATGATGCTGGAATTGTTCCCATAAAGAAACATAATGGCTATCTCTACATTGGTTTACACAACGCTTTCAAGGAAACTGGGGAATCTAGTTACTCTTTATAAACCTAAATGGAATAACCAGCACCCATGAGTAGAAACCCTAATCATGCCTACTCATCCCTTGGGCTTAATAAAAGGGATACATTCTTGGAAATTCAAGCTGTCTAACAAATGAATGGGCTGCCTGACAAGGTACTCACTTCCCCATCATTGAGGATATTCAAACAGAACATAGATATCCACACCATGGTTATTAGATGTTTCAAAGGAATCATATCTCTGAACAGGTGCTGAATCAAATGAGCACAGATGTCCCTTCCTTACTCTGATATTCTTATTTGTCTCTGAGTCAAAGGATAATTACACAATCCTCCATTTTACTTTGGTTGTATAGATTTAGACTTTGGTTAACAGATGGGAAAACAGACTCTGAAACTAAAAGCCCAGGAATTATTGTGCTTATTTTTATCAGGTAGTTTTGTATAATCCTGAGATTTAAAAAAATACTCTGAAGAAATTTGTTTGTAGAATGAGTTTCATCATAGTGAGTATTGTCACAGTAAAATATTTCCATGGCCAGTATATTGTCAAACAGCAAACGATGAAGTGCTATGATGAACACTTCTTTCTTAATGCATTAAATAATTTGGACCTTTTTTGGAAGTTTATTAGAGTATCTCAAAAATACTTTTTCCCTTTACATTCTGTTGGTTTGATTCTGTGAAGTGAGCAGCTGGTTGTATCCAGACTTTTGAAGATCCAGGTTTCAAAATAAAGATCATAGAGCAGCTTTAAATTTGTTTAAGGATTCAAGCTCTGAAAAATTATATATAGTATTAGTCAGGATCCATTTGGGAAAACAGAAACCATTTAGATATTTCAAGCAGTGGGAACTTAATACAAAAATTCATTATAAGGATGGTAGAAAGCCTGGAGGAGCAAGAGAAAAAAAAATCAGGTTACTGAAAGAGAAACCACAGGAAACCAGTTCCTCCCTGAAGAGTGTTGCTATGACTCAGGAGTAGGAGTGGGTACTCTAGAGGAGGCCTTGCCGGTGCTGCCAGGCCACTGGCAGCCAGGACACTCCCCACCCCAATCCACTATATCTCCCCCACCCCCGGTGCAGCATTATTGGTTTAGAAGCTGCCCTATTACTGCTACAGCTCTCACCCCAAACTGACAGCTCAGATGGGAAGACAATCACTTCCTCCTCTTTTTAGCCTCCAGGGTCCCTCAGAGCCTGCATCCAATGTGAAGCCAGGGGACAAGGGCCCAGGAAATCACAGTTGGCAGGATCTCAGCCCCTAATCATCCAGAGCAATGCACAGAAGAGCAATTGAGCTAAACACATGTAAGCAAAGAACACCAAAGCCTAGAGACTGATGACTATTGTCCTAATTTCCTTTCCTTTTCTTTTCTTTCTTTTCTTTTCTTTTCTTTTCTTCTTTTCTTTTCTTTTCTTCTTTCTTTCTTTTCTTTTCTTTCTTTTCTTTTCTTTTCTTTTCTTTCTTTTCTTTTTTCTTTTCTTTTCTTTTCTTTCTTTTCTTTCTTTTTTTTTTTTTTTTAAGATTTTATTTATTTATTTGAGAGAGAGCATGAGTAGGGGAAGGGGAAGAGAGAGGGAGAAACAGACTCCTTGATGAGCAGGGAGCCTGATGTAAAGATTGATTCCAGGACCCCAAGATCTTGACTGAGCAGACGGTGGACACCTAACTGACTGAGCCATCCAGATACCCTGTCCTAATTTTCAGAGGACATAAAAGTGATTTCTGTAAAAAGTAAACCAATTAGAATGACACCAACCTCTAGCAAGATTCTAGAATAGGTGACTAAGGGACTGTTTCGGAGTCTTTACATAGGGAGAAGAGAGCCATGAGATTCCAACAGGGGACTACTAATTTATTGTGTTTGATACCTCTGGGAACCAGATAATTGCAAGGGCCAAATCTTAGCAATTCAGAAGATAGGAAATATAGGACATCTTAGGATATAAATGTCTAAGAAACTTGTCCCAAATCAGAAAGCAGACATTGTAGATTAGCATACAGTCACCTGTTCCATTAAAGTCTATGCATATGTGACATTTCACCAATGGAGCAGATTTTTTAGATCTGGAAAGACCACAGAGATCTGCTTTATTACTGGAGGTGGCTGGGATTCAGACCACTGAGTGCCTTGTCTGAGGTCACACAACTGACAGACACCGCGGAGTTGAAAGTGCAATTCAGATCTCAGCTTGCTGTGAGTGCTTTACTACACACGACTCCCCCACAAAGGATGGAGTATGATGCAGCTATGTAGCATACTTGCAAAGATGATTATTGTCCTTCCCTTCAGGATGGAAGATTTGCAGGGAATCATCTAAACGCTAGTTCTCTGGCCACGGTGTGGCCAATGGCAAGCATTGTTGAGGCATTGTAGGTGTGGGGAATAGGGTTAAGATGTGGCCTTGACACCAGGGACATGTGTGGGCATGTCTGAGCCTGCTGGGTTCCCTAGCTCCATGTCCTCTTCCTAGTTTGAGCTGGAAACTGTTTTGAAGCTACTGTTTGCAGGAAAGGTATCGTTTCCTAAATTTATTAAAGTTTACCCGAATGAATTTAAGCATCACTATGAAAAGTAGCATCTAGATCACCTGTAGGAAAATCGAATTAAATAAAAAAGAAATTTGAAAAGAAAAATGATTGTGTCCACCATCTTTGTCCATTTGGGCTGCCATAACAAAATACCACTCATTGGGCAAATTATAAACAAAATAATGTGTTTCTCACAGTTCTGGAGGCTGAAAAGTCTGAGATTAGTGTGCCAGTGTGGTCAGGTGAGGACCCTCTTCTGGGTCAATGTGTCCTTGCATGGTGGCAGGAACTACAGAACCCTGTAAGGTCTGTTTTCTAAGAACATTAATCCCATTCACAAGGGCTCCACCCTTAAGATCTGAGAACCCAGAAGGCCCCACCTCCCATAGCATCACATAAGATATTAGACTTTCAACATATGAATTTGGGGGAATAGAGGAGATACAAACATTCAGATGTATACAAGCGTAGCATCCACTTAACTCTCATTCACTGAATTACCCCTTGTAGACCAGCCCTGTGCCTGGCTCTGACTGTGTGTTTTACATGCATTCTTTAAAATCCTTATCACACTCCTGCATATGCATGATGTAGGGATTACCTCTACTTTAAGGATGAGAAACAAATTCAGAGGGTTGCCACATGCTAGGAGGAGGAGGAAAGTCTGACAGTTGAACAAATCCCTCTGACCTCAGAGGGCATGCTCTTCTCACTCTGATACATACTCCTTGTTTACTCAACATTTACCCAACAAATACATGTCAGTTTTTTTTTTTTTTCTGGAAAAGTCAGAAATTGTACCTCAGGTATAGTACTTGAACAAGCTATTAAAGAAATAGAAATCCATTTGTAAACACAGGCCAATGCCATGTTCTAATAAAATAAAATAGGCTTCTATATGCTTAAAGTGAACTATGACTCCTGAAATATTCATGTGGCTCCCAGAGAGAGGTTATTTAGCCATTGATGAGATTCTGGGGCTTCATTAACCTTAATAAAATTAGGTCTGATTCTTTAAATTAAGCAAGAATAATGCAAAACGAAGACAACCTCTGGCTTAGAGTAGAACATTGCCTATGGCTGGGTCGTATCACTGTAACGACACTAAGTATTTGGAAGGGCTAGTGAACATTTGCAATCTGCAGTTAACGGGAAACCAACCGTAATGCTAATATATTGCTACTATACTAGGGAACTATTTTATTGACGACAAATGATCTTTTTGGGTAGAAAGGAGAAAGAAAGGAGATTTACATTTTTGTCTTGCTACATTTATTCCAAAGGATCCCAACTAACAGCAGCAGAGGTGGGCTATTTTGGTAGACAGCCAGAGAGTAAACAGGTTAGGCTTTGCAGGTCACATGGACTCTTGCTGCCATTGTAGTGGGAAAGCATCTTCGATAATAGGGGAAAAAATGAGTGTGGCTGTGTTCCAATAACATGTTATTTATAAAATGAGAGGCCAGGGAGAGGACTAGAGTTTGCCCACCCCTGGACTACAGTGTTAGAAGGCATCAGATAATAAAGGTTGCTTCTGCTTCTCCTTATATGCCCAAGAGACTATCAAACCAAAGAAGCCTAGTGACATTTATTAATTTTTTATCTCACTGTAAATATTGGGACATTCAAAGCCAACACAGAATATGACATTTCTTTAATGAATGTTGCCATACTTATTTTAAAGGATTTGGATAGAATCTTGGGTGTTCATTTATCGGTTGTATTTCTTAGTGGCTCTGCATAAAAACAGAAAACAATCTAGAGGCAAGTGATGGAAAGAGGCCAGGATGAGCCTCCAGGTGTTCAGAGCCTTACAATTGATGGCAGTACTAGATCAGTATTTGATGAAGAGGTGGTGAGTATCTTTCCAATTTACAAAATCTGCCAAATCTAAGACTCTAGAACTGTGCGAGCTAAATTCACTTGAATAAATTATTAGAATTTTCTATGACCAAAGTATATCCTAAGTCTCTGAAAGTATTAATTGAGATGAAGCAATTTTTCATGATGTTTCTTGGTTTCGTATGTGTGTTTAACCACTAAATGGAAGTATCATCTTTTAGACAACCAATAATAACAGATTCAACAAGGCTTGGTGACTATAATAAATTAATTCAATTACAGTTCTTTTCCCTAGAGATTTTTTTGGGGTTATATTTCTTATAAAAAATGACATTCATTTTATATGTTTTCTGATGGAGAAGCTCTATGATAATATGAAAAATGCATTATATCATTCCTTAGAGTCTTGGTTATCAATCTCACCATGATGTTGTAGCAGTAGCAGGTTAGATGTTGGAGCTCAACTACAGATAAAGAGAAAACACTGACAATTTAAAAATAATTTAAAAATCAAAGCAGTTTTCTAACAGAATTTAGTAATAATAGTAGTACAGTAGTAAACGCTACTCTGGTGGTAGTTGACATTGACTGAATTGTGACTTGTACAAGGTACCACGCTAAACATTACATATCTTATCTCATTTAATCCCCCAACTAGCCTAATGATGGAAGTATCATTTTACAAATGAGGAAACTAAAGCCAAAAGAGGTTATGTAGCTAACCCAAAGTTAAAGGACTCGAATCCACATCAGTCTGATAGCAAAGTCACCGCTTTTAAGTAGCATGCCAGGGATTCTCAAAGTGTGGTCCCTAGACCAGTAACACTAGCATAGCCTGGGAACCTGTTAGGAATATGAATTCTCAACCTACACCCCCTACCTGCTGAACCAGAGACTCTATGGATGGGACCTAGTTGTAAGCTGTTTTTAACAAGTCCTCTCCTGGTGATACCAATGTTCGCTGACATTTAAAAACCCCTTACTATGCTAGATGGCATCTCAAACAAATGATTAACATCGAATAACATTAGTTGCTCAGTTAATTAGATGTGATAACAGGAGAGAACGACTCTAGCACATCATGGGGCTCCCAGTAAGCATTATGTTATAATAGTTTATTTTTATTTTTTAGTTTATTTTTATTATATTAATATTACTCATTTCTGCATATCCTGAGGTTAGATTATTAGACACTGTGCCTGAACTCCCAACAGTTAGAAACTCTGTTTTCCAAGTGGAGGAAACCCCAGAACAGTCTGTTTAGAAAGGAAAACAGAGGCAAATATGAATAAATGCTACTCACTGGCCAACCAAGGCCTCGAGAAATAGTGTTAAGCTAAAGCCAAATTCCATGTTTTGTATTTATCAGAATACCCATTGCTTTAAGGATTTCAAGGTAGCCAAAAATTCACCTATTTGAAAACATTCCTTTGATTGAAACTCAAAAGTCATACTGGTGGTGGTGGTCTAAGCAGTGAATGCATTGGTGACAGAGAATAATTGGTGACCAAAGAGATTTAGTGACTTTTTAAAATAACAAAATAATGGACCCCAGCAGTGATATGTTCAAAGGGATATTTTAATGGATGCCATCAGTGCTACAATTGAATAGGATTTTTTAGTGATATTTTTATGAATGTATAGATTCACAAGGTGTGAAATGTCTCCCTAGCCTCTTCTCTCCTTCGCAGTCTTTGCAAAATCCTACACGTGTGTGTGGCTCAAAATGCCAGGTGTAACAGGAAGTATCCATACAGGAGAGAAAGAAAATCTCACTGCTGTTTAATATACCTGCTAGAGACTCTTTTTAAAATTGTTCTGAAAGGGCCCCTACCCCTCAACTGGTAGCCCAGCATGTGGGCAGTGCCCCTATGGACACAGACTGTGCAGGTGTTGGGATGAGGGATGAGGGGCAGAGGGATGGCTGCAGTGAGAACTTAGAGCTGGAGAAGTAGGTGGCTGCCTGGCTCCCTCCTCAGAAGCACAGTGCTCTCCTCAAGACTTTGTTAAAGTCCCCTAAGGTTCCCAGCAATACCCCTGGCTGGGCTAGTCCCAAATCTGGCTGGATCCCTGTGAGCCTTCATCCTTATTTCTACTCCTCAGGTCACTCTCTGACTCATGACCCTGCATAGGGGTCACTGCCTGCCTAAGTTGCTCCAGGACTCGTGTTGAGGGGGTCATGGTCTCTGCTGGTGACCTGGCCTGCTTCCAGGAGGACTGGCTTGTGAGCCGATCATTTCCGCCAGCCAGCATAGTGTGGCTCTAAAGGTGTTGATGCTTTGGTTTGAGAAGACTCACTCACATTAGATACAGAAGATGTTCAGGATTCTGGAATACCAAGACAGAACCCCACCCAGCTTTGGGTTTGAGTTCATGGAATGGATTAGCTTTTGTCTGTTTCTATTCTGACTGTGGCCTCCTCTGCTCCACACCACCCAAGGGCAGTAGGCAGGCTGTTGGCGTCCTTCACCGTGTGCGCTCTCTGCTGCTGCAGGGCCTACTTCTCTCACTTCTCCCTGGGTTTCTCCCCCACTCCCCAATCAAGGCATCCTCAGAGGTGGCCAAGCCCATCTCCTCCAAAGGCTTTCCAGACCATGGCTTGAGAATTGAGAAGGCAGATGGACCCTTCTGATCAGTGTCTTGCTTTGCCTCCAGTGGGCATGGTGGCATCATGCTTTCCTGGAGTGGGGGACAAATATTTCCTCCAGAATGTGACAGCTTTACTCACTCTGCCCACAGGCCCCTTGCCTATCCTCCTGGCTGGTGGAGATGTGTGAAAGTCAAGAGTGCAGTCAAGAGGGACAGAGATCACTTTCTAAGCATCTGGTGATTTCAAGAGAAGACAGAGGTAATTGGAAGATATATTGTCCCACCTTTATGATATCAAGCTCCAAATGGTAAATTGTGTATGACCCCAAAATGGAATACTGTTCACATTTTCTGGCATTCCCTAAGTAAGACTTGCATTTGTGGTCATTATCATTGAAGCACAATAGTGAATTTTGGGAGAATCCTTGGAAACCCGCACACACGGGCCACACAATGCATGATTCAGAGCCATGCATTTAACAGGTATTAAAAAAATGCAGAGATAAGATCTGTATACGGTTTCAATATAAACGAGTTCTAAGGAGCCATAACATTGTGAGTAATAACAGCATTGCTACCCTATTTGGGGGGTGAAAAATAAAAAAATTATCCAGGAGTCGCACATTTGACAATAAAGAACATGAGTGATGATTCCTAGACTTTCACTGAAAAAGATGGTCCCTGGATGTTGGCCATGACCAGACAGTAAATACACACCAAAGTATCTCTTCCACTCCTTCCCATTATTCTGAATCTCTGTTGATAAATCCACATACTTTCCAGGGACCCACACATTTTGTTAAAAAAAAAAAAAAGTATTTAATCAAAATCTTTAGTTTGATAGGGCCTTGCAAGAAGTTTTCCCTGGGGCCATATACCCCACATAGGGGCAGTTCTGCTTGGCTGTGTCGATTTCTTTCACAGTTAAGTATTAATTGACTCGCCACAAAGTGCCATGTTCTGTGTCAATTGCTGTGAGGCCACAGCTCATCAAAACCTATACCATTTAAGCGCTGCCCTCCAGAGCCACGGTCTTGCTGGCCACACAAGTCTTAGACATATGACACAGATGAGGGGAAATTGAACACCAGACATTTTAGGTGGTGCTTACTACATCTTGAAACATGGCAGAAATGGTTAATGTCCCATATTAAGTATCTTAATTCTCACAATAACCTTGCAAAGAAGAAACTATTACGGTTACCATTTACATTGGGAAATTTAGCCACAGAGAGAGGAAGTAATTCCACAAAGATTGCCATATTTATTAAGTGTAAGAGCTGAGATTTAAACCCTGAGTAGTCTGGTTCCAAAATCTATTCCCTTAACAACCACATTAAACCATTTATCTAATAACGAGAGATATGACTTACCATAGTAAGGCCTACCATGTGTCTGGCACCAGACCAAAGGCCCAATTAACTCATTTAATCCTCACAATAGCCCTTAGAGGTATCTATGAGGCTGGTGCTGCTAGAACTGTAGTAAAATGATTTGCAGTAAGACTCCCTCATATAGGAAGGGAGATTAGATGGGCCTCTCCCTATTCCTCCCACCGAATCCAACCAAGCCCCTGAACAGTACATATAAAACAAACACAGGGAGACTCTGAGAGGTGAAAAGGAGAAGACACACCATCTAAAAACGTTGGAATCCCAGGAACACTATGTCGTGAGTTCCCTGGGTTTTCTGTTTTGCCTCATTTATCCCAGACCTGGGGCTGAAGAAGCTGGAAGCCTGAAAAGACCAATGAGTGTAGCCCAAAAAGCCCCAAGAGAAGCCTGCCCCTGCCCCTGAAAGCTAAAGGAGTGGCCGAGCAAGATAGAAACCCTTTAGGCCGCAACTGCTCTACTCCAGCCAAACACTCCAGAGAAATCCATGAGCCCATTCTCACCCCTCCTTGCGAGGCTTTAACAAGGAGCCCAAACATCTGTGCCAGGACTTTCGTCCCCCAGAGGCAATGAGCCCCTTCCATGTAGTAGTGTCAATGGAGATCAGTTGGGGACCTTGAACTCCCATCTCCATCTGGCAGTGCTGAGGTGCCCCTCCCCATCCCCCCTGGGATGGTGTCAGAGGAGGCCTAATGCAGAATCAAGACTCTCACCACTGCCCAGCAGGAGTGTGGTTCCCCCAAACATCCCCCGCATGATGTCAGAGGAGACCAAGTGAGGAGCAATAGTGAGGCACCCCTATGCTGCCCGTTTGGGGAAGTATCCGTGGAGGCTTAGTGGAGAGCCAAACTCCCACCCACACCCCGTGGTAAAGATGAGCCCCCAGCTTGGGCATCAGCAAAGGGCCCGTGGAAAGCCTGAATTTCTGCCCTCAGCTCGTGGCAATAAGGTTGTCCCCTCTTCTTTTTCTGCCCAAGTAGCGTCAGCGGAAGCCAGACAATAAGAGGGTTGGAATAAGATCCAGAGTCTCATAACATAATACCCCAAATGTCCAAGACAAAGGAATTGCTCATTATCCCAAGGGCAAGGAAGATCCCAGACTAAATGAAAAAAGACAAGCAATAGATACCAACACCAAGATGACAAAGATGTTGGGATTATCTGACAAAAATTGTAAAGCAGCCATCATAAAAATGCTTCTGTGGCTTACTTCAACTTAGCATAATGCCCTCTGGGGAGGCCTTTCTTAGAAAGGAGAGTGAAAAGAAGAAAATTAGGTCCACATGTGCTCATTTTCCCTTATTTTTCCTTCTAATATCTTGAAGAAATGTACGTACTTTGACAGTTTTCTGAAATACGGTGTTCAAACTGTTCCCTGAATGCATCCATCAGGATTTCTCTAAATCCATTAACTAAACTCTTCACAATTTGGAACGTGTGTTACCGAGGCACTGATTTAAAGGTATTTCTGTGTTTCTCATGTACTTGCTTTTTTCCCCCATCAACAATTCATTTTACACAATTTCCCTTTTTTATCTCCTCAAATTTCTTTTTCCGATTTTCTAAGCCAAAAAGTAGGATTTAACAGTGTGGTACCCCTGAGCTTTCCAGTCATGGCGTCATGCTGTTCATCCCTTGTGTTTTTTGTCTGTCACCTCTACTCACCTAGATGAATTAGTAAGAACTCTTGCTTCTTTTAAGAATCTTGGTGATCATTAACAATCTCCTGTTTTCCTTCCTGGTTTTGTGTCTGTTCTCCGCATCTTTCTCAAACTGGAATCTTGTTTTGTCTTCTTTTTATTCTTTATGTCCATCATCGGATTTTGCCGGTAGCCTTTTTCCTGTCACCACGCTGGAAACCTGTTATTATTTTTATTCCTTGCCCTTGAGAATAAAAAAAAGATAAATATATTTCGACACCACAGTATACTTCTTCCTTTTTCTAAATCACCTTAGAACTAGTGTTTCACATCAAATGCTTTATAGAACAAAAATCTCAAAATCAATTAAAAAGATTTTTTTTACTGAAGTGAGGAGTGCCAGAATGATTATATAGAACCTTCTTTCTTATTCTCAAGTACGTAGGAGAAGCTCCTTCTGAACAGAAATGGAATTCAGACGTATTTGGGATTAACTTAAGATCTCTGTGGAGTCATATATCATGGAGGTCTGCTGTGTCCTGAGATTCTTGTAATAGATGATTTCAATTGCCCAACCAGTGCCCAGCAACAGCACTGAAGTGTGTTGGGGCAATGCTGGTTGAAATTTAAGTGCTCTCATCCTTCATTTTTCTGACGAGGCAGCCTCAGCCTTAAAGCAGTCTTGAGTAACCACCATATCCGAGGCTGTGAGACTCTGAGGTATTTATTCATGAGATCTGAAGTTTTTCTCCCAGAGCTGGCCACTGATTCAGAGAGAAAATTCCACTCAACTCAGCCTCAGCATAAAGCACTTATTTTAAGCTCCAGACAGCTTCTGGGATCCTGGGGAAGTTGGGCATCTTCTGACAGGAAATGGGAACTAGAAAAGTTGAATCCAAGAAAGGACCTCTCTTTCAGATCTTTCTCGCTCCTTTCCTCTGTGTAGCCACGTGTGTATTCGCTCTCCCTCCCTCCCTCTCTCTCTCTCACTTTCTCATTCTCTTTCACTGTGGGCTTGTGGCTCGAAATGGCCCCAGCCCCAACATTTCATCATTGCCTTCCTGCCCAGCAGCTGACTCTATCTCCGGATGACTCTATCTCTCAGAGTTCTAATTCCAAATCTGGGGAAGAAATTGGGTCCCAACACACTCTTTTAGAGCCATGCCATAGGCTTCTGGAAAGCCTATAGATGGGATTTAACTAGTGACCCTCTGAGATCTAGAGCTTCTCATTCACCCATGACAGGAGCAGTGTACAGGATTAGGTTATATGAAAAAAGATGGGGCAATTGTTTTAAAATACTAGTGTGTTCTCTAAGGATTTGTTATTTGTTATATTTATTTGTTATATTTTGAAAATACTCTTCAATAAAGCTTAATATTTGCTGTGGAGGGAGAAGTTGCTTTCTTATAATATAGCCTGAGCCAGATGAGGAACATTTCTTCTCTCTTGCAGTAGAGTCTGAGGGAGCTGCTATGTAATTCAGAGGATTATGGTATTTGGGAGATTGGACTACTGGAAAGAACAATGGGCTGATGATTGAAAATCCAAAGATCTTGCCCAGATCCTGACATAATTTTAATTTACTCTGTGCCCTTGGGCAAATCGAATCATTTTCTGGGCATCTTTTTTTTTTTTTTTTTCATTTATAAAATGAGGGGACTGGTGTATCAGCGGTTCTCAGATTTTTAGAGTATGAAAATTGTTCTTAATTTCAAAAGTTATAGATACCACATGATAACGGTGTCAATTTTGTTGCCCAGTGAAAGGAAAAAAAAAATAACCCCACCACTCTCTAAGTATATATTAGTTCCAAGACTTACAATAACTCCAGAGTCTCTGGAAGTCCAAATGCCACAGCCTGGAACCACTAGTTTAGTTGCCTTCTGGCTCTAATATTCTGGGATTCAAGTCAGAAGAATATGGACTCTTTAGAAAACATTCATTTATTCAAGAGGAAAGCTGACAGATCTGAGAACAGCACTAGAAGTTTTTAAGAGAGATGAACTAAGGCAGATTTCAGGGTTTAAGTTTGGAGCAGAGAGAGAAGAGGGGAGGAAGAATCAATCCTAGCAGTGGCGGGAGGCTGTAGGGTGACATGATGATGAACAGGGTTATGTAATGTGGCTCATGCCAGGAGGAGGGTCATGATGGCACAATCACTAACCGGAGGAAGCAGAGGAGAAGGCAATCTCAACCTCCGGGCAAGGCAGGCTAACTCTTCTGGCCTTAAGTGAATGTATTATTTATCAACATATTAAATACAAAATAATATCTCAATACAATATGATAATATACCTAATAATATGTACTAATATGTGTTATATTAATTAATATTTACCCGTAAAAGCACGAGGACAGCGCATGGTACATAGTAGGCTGGCTTGCCCTCTCCTCCTTAATCACAGTAACAGGGGAAGTGTTATTTAAAGCCTTCCAGTTAGACTTCTCTTAAGATTAGTACCAACTGAATGGACATCAAGAAGCTATTGGCAATGTCTTAGGGTGATTTCCGCGATATATGTATAAGAGATACACTCACAGGAAAATACATTCTTGTAGCTTGTCCCAGCACTGTCCCTTTCATGTTTTCAATACTTTGTATGCTTCATATCAAAAAAGAGATTGATTCTGAAAGACATCCTGCCTCACAGCACTCTTTCCTGAATTTGAAAGGAGATCTGAACTTGACAGTATGTATTTCCCAGAGTTACATACAGATTTGGGCATTCGGTGAGGTTATAAGGTCAAATTTCTGCCCAAATAGTCATCTAACTGCAAGGAGAAGCAAGACAGGCAAATGGGGGAAATTCTTGAAAGTCTTTTAAGGCTAATAATTCTCAGGATTTTAAAAAGTCATCAAGATTTTAATTTCCATTTTGTAGCAAACATGCCCTTAGAAGAATAGAAACTCCCTCTATCCTCCAGGAACTGTGACAATAGAAACTAAAAAACGAAAACCTTCTAAGAAAGTGTTGGTTCAAATATGAATCAAATATTTTGAAATGTGGTAGTATTCTGAGCAGCTTGTGGAGTGTAATAAAAGTAGACCCTTGGGATACCTTGGTGGCTCAGTGATTGTCTGCCTTTGGCTCAGGACGTGATCCTGGGGTCCTGGGATTGAGTCCTGCATCGGGTTCCTCATACGGAGCCTGCTTCTCCCTCTGCCAATGTCTCTGCCTCTCTGTGTGTCTCTCATGAATAAATAAATAAAATCTTTAAGAAAAAAAGTAGATCCTTTGCATTCTCGAAGTTGCAGACATGTACTAACAGGAATTACATTTCCTGTTTTCGATGAATCAAACCATATTACTTGATTCTTCGTGAATAATGTTCATATATTCATGAATTATGAGTGTCGTGTTCTGTGTTCAGAGTCAACCTATAGACAAAGTATGTTTAAAGAACAGAATGTGTTTTAATCTGAACATTGAAAACTGTTAAGTCGATGATACAGCTAATAGAAACTGAAAGTGGAGACAGAAGGAAGGAAAAAAAAGGAGAGTTCCAGAGGAGGAAAGAGAGAACATAAAAAATAGTTGGGAAAGCTTATCAAAGAAACAGAAAATTTCCCAAAATAAAGGACATGTCTTGCGTGCCACAGAGCTACAACATTGTGAAATTTCAAAACTCCAGGGATAAAGAGAAGATCCCCCAAAACTTCCAGAGAGAGAAAGAGAAAATCAATGTACATACATAGCACTGGTTGTAAGAGTGACATTGTTTGTAGCCTTATAAATCTCGGTACTCACAGAGAGTTTTTCTTCCACTTGAGCTAAAATTGTGGTCCTAAAGGCTCGTCTTCTGAGGTTTTTTTTCTTTTTTCGTCTTCTGAGTTTTGTCTTGGATCACATCCCTCGCTGTCCTTCTTGTTCCTTATTCCCATTAAAAATATTGCTGCAAAGATTCTCAACGTAGGCTCTTCTGCCCTTGATCCAACACACTTCCAGATCCCACCCCTTGACAAACCAAGTATGAACTGGCCTGGCTCTCCTGTTGCTGGGAGAGCCATCTCTGGTCATCCTCTATACTGGGCAGTGGTGAGTGTGGATTTTCTTAGTCCAGGCCGGTTGACCTCAGACCACAGTATCTGTGGAGACTGGCCCCAACCTGCTCTTGTCACCCCAAGATGTTGACATGTCTTTCTCTTATGCTGGGAGTGGAGTCAAACTACAAACACCATCATGCCGTCGGGAGAATTCTCTGCCTATTCCCAAACCGTAGATCCATCAGGCAGAGAAGGTGAGGCAGCAAGAATGTGTTTACACTGACAGCCAGCACATGGGTGGGTGGGCCCTGTGCCCTAGAAGTTAGGATCAGTCTGGGATCCAGGCTTGAATTTATGTATTTGTACAAGATCAAAACCCCTGCCTTCCTTTGTTCAGTCTATGCTCTTTCTAAGTTCTCTTGTATCTCCTTCATGATGGTGGTGCAATACCACCTACCCCAGGGTCCACTTAGGCAACCAGCTCTACTTATTCCCATTAGCATTTCATTGTTCCATGGGTTTCTAGGTGTGCCCTTCCAGCCTGCAGACACCAGAAACTGTTCAAGTGGTCACTTCCACCATTTTGTGTTTGCTGCATAACAAATGACCACTTAGTGGCTTAAAATTGCAACCATTTTTTAGCCCTTGACTCTGCAGTTTGGCAGTTTGGATTGGTTTCATCAAGGCAGTTCCGGTTAGGTTGCCTGTGGATTGGCTGGTTGGGGGGGTCTCTCTGAAATGGCTCATCTCCACTTGACATGGCTTCTCATCTTTCAGCAGGCAATTCCAGCATGGTCACCTGGTGACTGCATTGTTCCAAGAACAAAATACAGAAAGTTGCAGGGGCTCTTTCCGCGCGCCCCCACCCCCAAGTTTTATTGAGAAATAATTGGCATACATCCCTGTATAAGTTTCAAGGTGTACAGTATGATCGTTTAATTTATATACCTCATGAAATGATGACCACAGAAGGTTTAATTAACATCCATCTCCCCATACAGATACAATAAAATGAAAAAAAAAAAAAAAACCTCCTATAATGAGAGCCCTTAGGATCTACTCTCTTAACAATTTTCCTGTATATCACGCAGCAGTGCCGCTGTAGCCATCCTGTTGTACATTCCATCCCTAGGACTTATTTATCTTATTACTGGAAGTTTGTACCTTTCACCACCAATTCCTCCCTGCCTTAGGTAAGCACAAGTCTTTTTCCAGATTTCTTTTCCTATGAATTTGGTTTTTTTAAAAATTTTTATTAGTGTCTACATATACATGAGATCATGCGGTATTTGTCTTTCTCTGACTTATTTCACTTAAAATAATTTCTTCAAGCTCCATCTATAGGCTGCAGATGATAGGATTTCCTTGGGGTTTTCTTTTAGGGCTGAATAATATTCCATTGTGTACATATACACACACACTGTGTCTTCTTTATCCATTCATGCAACAGGGGCACTTAGGTTACTTCCATGTCCTGGCGACAATAAATAATGCTTCTATGAACATGTGGATGGAGATATCTTTTCAAGTTAGTCCTTTCATTTCCTTTGGATATATTCCCAGAAGTGGAATCGCTGGATCATACAGTAGTTCTATTTTTAGTTTTTCAAGGAACATCCAAACTGTTTTTCAGAGTAGTTGCACCAATTTCTAATTCCACTAACAGTGTGTGAGGGTTCCTTTTCCTCCACATCCATGCCAGCATTTGTTCTCTATCATCTTTTTGATGATGGCCATTCTATCAGGCATCAGGTGCTATCTCACTGTGGTTTTAATTTGCATTTCCCTTCTGACTAGTGATATTGAGCGTTTTTTCAGATACTGGTTGGCCTTTTGTACTTTTTCTTTGGAAAAATGTCTATTCAGTTCCTTTGACCATGTTTTAGTTGGATTATTTGTATTTTTCGATATTGAGTTGCAGGAGTTCTTAATGTGTTTTGGATATCATCCCCTTATCAGATATGTGGTCTACAAATGTTTTTCCCATTCTGCAGGTTATTTTTTCACTTTGTTGGTGGTTTCTTCTACGTGCAGACGCTTTTGAGTTTGATGCAGACTCAGTTGTTTATTTTTTATTTTTTTCCTTGTGTTTTAGGTGTGGCTTCCAAAAAATCCCTACCAAGACCCATGTCAAGGAGTTTTGTTCCTGTTTTCTTCTAGGAGTTTCAAGGTATTCAGTCTTACATGGAAATCTTTAATTCGTTTTGACTTAATGTTTGTGAGCAGTGTAAGATAGGGGACTGGTTTCATTCTGTTACATGTGAATATCTAGTTTTCTCTGCACCATTTATTAAAAAGACTGTCTTTTCTCCAGTATTTTTTGTTCTCTTGTCAAATGATAATTAACTGCTTGGATTTATTTCTGAGCTCTCAGTTCTGTCCCATCAGTCTATTTGTCTGTTTTTATGCCAATACCATACTGTTTTAATTACTGCAGCTTTATAGTATGGCTTGGAATCAGGAAGTATAATGTCTCCTGTTTTGTTTTCGTTGTCAGGATTTCTTTAGTTATTTGGGGTCCTTTTGTTTCCGTATAAATTTTAGGAACATTTTTCCTATTTCTGTGAAAAAAGATGCCACTGGAATCTTCATAGGGACTTTTTTGAATCTACAGGCAGTTTTTGGTAGGGCTGACATTTTAACAATATTAATTCTTCCAACTCATGATCATAGGATACCTTTTCATTTATTTGTGTCTACTTACATTTCTTTCATCACTGTAAGTCTGGCCATTCCAGATTTAAGAGGACGCTATCACTCGTTTGGAAGAACTACACAGTATTATGATTATTTTTATAATGTACCATGATCCAGTGGGGTGAGGAGGAATGGAAAATAGGGAAGGAGAGGGATAGGCAAATTTTATTTTTCATTTTCTCCATTCTGATCTTTTTTTAAATTTTAAAAATCTTGTGTGTATACACATTACTTCTATAATAGTAATGATAAATAATAGTAAAATTGGATTCCAAATATTTTATGTATGACTTAAGTTACACACGAGGATAATATTCATGATTTTGAGTCAAAACACCTAATTCAAGATAGTCTTCAGATGTCCTTTAACTCTAAGACCAAGTAATGGCAGATTTCATGAAATCTTCAACATATAAATATGTTGCTCATATAAATAACATATAACATATATAATATATATAACATATAATAACATATAAATATATGCTCAGCATATAAATGTTTAACAAATGTTTGTTTAAATGTTTGTTCTCTGAATGAGAAGATGGGAGCAAAAATGATGTGTGAATCAGGGGAAAGTAGCCTTAAGATCTATCCTATTAATTCAGTGTTTATAATCTATTTTATCATGGAAACTTGGAATTTAAAGGGTAAGAAAAGAGATTTGATTTGACTGTCACGCATTTGCAGGCTGTTGGATGAAATAACATGTCCATTGTGGTATGTCATAGTAGTTGGGAATTATAACCTGGGGCAGAATCAAGAATGTCCTTAAACTTCAGTTTTATAAGCCACCAATTTGATTAAGAAATCATGTATCGTTACAAATGCCAACGATGTTCCTCAGCTATTTCAAGCTATTTCAAGACCTTGGAGAAGCACCCAAATGAGCTATTTTTTAAAGACTTCCTTTCTTTAGCAGCTGCAACACAAATTAGCAAGAGGCAGAAAGTGACCTCTTCATTTTGTTTAATAGACCCCATATTCAGTTTGGTCTGACGCTCTTACCAGTCCTTCTGTTTCTCCAAATTAAAAATTTATAAATAAAAACAATAAGAATACTTAAGAGAAATTCCTACAGATTCTTAGTCTAAATATATTTTCCTAAGTCCCACTTATAAGCAACTACAAGAGTAGTCTGGCTATTTACTTAAAGATCATTAGAAGCCATCCTGACCCTTCCCAGGAAGGTCAAAGAGCAGCCTGTTACTTGGATGCCTAATTTAATTGGACAAAGGAAATTGCTTTCATCATTTTTACTTTGCCCTTCCTAATTGGATTGAATGTCAACTTTCCACGCGATGTTCCCCAACACACACTCATGCTCCTAATGCAACCAGATTAGATCAATCTGCATCTGTCTTCATTGTACCCTGGGACTGCATAAACTTTGAATACATATTTATTTTGTGGATTTCATTTCCATGTTAATTAGAATTCAGGTTCCTGGAATTTCCATTCTAAGTATGATAATCTTCTTATAGTCAGCATGATAGAAACAGCTGCATTTGTTTACTTTGTAAAAGATGGTGTTTCTTGCTCAGATGATCATTAGGTATGTACTTTCTAGATCAAAGATTGTGCCTCCATTCCTTCTTGCAGATTTATCAGAATATATTCATTTATTGAGATCTTTCAAACTCATTTTTAATAGGTCACTGTGTTTTTTGGAAGGCATAAGGAACAACAAAATTATTGGGAAATCATATTTACTCATTTGCATCTCATTCCTTTTTTTTTTCTGTTGTAAGCTTTGTTCTCCTTCTTCAGGTGGACTTTTTAAAAAAGATCAACTATTTTCCTAATTATAAAAGTTATATATGTTGGGGTGCTTGTTTAAGCATCCAACTCTTGGTTTCGGTTCAGGTCTTGATCTCACAGGTTGTGATATTGAGCCTGGTTTCGGGTTCTGTGCTCAGCAGGGAGTCTGCTTGAAGAGTCTTTCCCTCTTCCCTTCCCCCCACTCTTTCTCTAAAAGTGTATATATGCATTTTCTTAAAAAGTTATGCATGTCAAGTGCAGAAAATCTGGAATATAGAGAATTCTACTATTGTTAACATTTTGATCGCTTTCTTTCCATAGACCTATAATAGATTCTTGTAAAATGTTACTACTCTAGTTAGATAAATATGATCTCAGTCCCAAAATGTTTTTTTCAACAACCATCCTTCTAACCTAATCAAGAATTTATTAGACAGGGATTCCCTGGGTGGCTCAGCGGTTTAGTGCCTTCCTTCAGGCCAGGGCACGATCCTGGAGACCCGGGATCGAGTCCCACGTCAGGCTCCCTGCATGGAGCCTACTTCTCCCTCTGCCTGTGTCTCTGTCTCTCTGTCTCTCTGTCTCTCTCTGTGTGTCTTTCATGAATAAATAAATAAAATTTAAAAAAAAAAGAATTTATTAGACAATCAGCATGCCTGGCTGGCTCAGTTAGTAGGGCAGACAACTCTTGATCTCAGGGTCATGAGTTCAAGCCCCACGTTGGGCATAGAGCTTACATTAAAAAAAGGTTTAAAAAATGAATTTATTAGACAATAAATAAAGCAGACTATTCAATCCAACAGCAAACATATGCTAAAGATTTGCTATATTACTATATGCCACCCACTTTCCTCTCTGATGGGTAAGCAGGGCACAAAAATAAGACACACCCTTGCTTTGAAAAAAGTTTGCAAACTACAGAAAAACCCCAGTCAAATTGTTATAAGGTACACTGTGATAATAATATTGACCATTTCCCGGGCATTAAGTATATACCAGGTACCTTCTATTCTTCATAACACCTCTGTGATGTGGGGGCCAAGACTCTCCTCATTTTACAGTTGAGGAAGCAGACCGAGAGATGTTAGATGTTGTGCCCCAAACCTCCCAGCTAGTCAGTGATAGGACTGGGATTTGAACCCAGCAATAGGGTTTCAGTCAGCCTTCCATCACTGTGCCCCACCATAGGAGAGCACTTCGATGATAATATGTCTTCCATGTATAAGAAGAGTCTTCTTGACATGAAATATGGATCCAAGTACGCCACAGGGTCTTGCTAGGGTAGCTCACTTTAATCTTCTTAAGAGAAGGGATGAGCAGAGAACATTCATCGTTGAGCCGCTAGGTCTAAAAATGAGATCCTATTGTTTCAGTAATGGAAAGGATAAGAAAGTCAAGTAGCCCGGTATTTTGCCACACTCTGGGTCTGAAATCATTTTTGTGAGATTATAGAGGTGAGCACAGTGCAGTTTTAGTGTAGGTCTGCTTCCAGGGCACACTCCACCCCACCCTCAGTTCACCCTGGCAAAGGAGATAGGGACTAGTGAGGACTGCTGTTATGCATCAGCTTCCAGGGATGATGTCTCTGATGAGGTAACACTTGACCAGAGACCTGAGGACAGAGAAAACGAACCACTCCACTCTCTGGGGAGGAGGATTCCAGCAAGCACAAAGCTTCTGAGGCCAGAATGTGGCCCGTGTGTTCAAGGAACAGCAAGAAACCAGTTGGCTGAAGCAGAAGAAGTGAAGGGGAGACAAGCACTTATGAGGTTAGAGAAGCAGCAAGTCCAGAGGTGGGGGAGGAACACATGACGGCTGGAGGCACGGAGCACCTGTTTCTATCACATTCCTTCATACCGAATGACATGAGCTTGTGGCCTGGTGAAATTACATTGGCTTTCCTGTTGGAAAACTTCGTTTGAATTAAATATTTCCCATTCAAGAGAACTCAGTTTTCCAGCCGAGAAATTGAGAATAATAAGGCCTATCTCGTGGGGCATTGTGCTTATGAAATTCAATGAGATAAGATTTGTGAAAGTGCTTTGTAATCTGTGAAGCACCGTGATGAAGACTAATCCTGTTTTTACTGTTAATTGAAGTTGGATGTAAGTGTTCAGAAGCAGGGGAGCGGAGACAGTGTAAACTGAGGGCTCCTGAGGTCCTCTCCCTTAATGCTCCATCCACTGCTTTCCCATGCCTTTCACACTCAGTCTTCCCTTCAACAGGAGGACTCGGTGAGCACGATCAGATAAGCACACTTCTCATCAGCGTGACAGGAGGTGCATAACCACCCACGGTGATAACGTTTAACCAAGCTAAACAGTATAAGATAACCTGCATTTGTAAATCTGACGAGCAAAATTACAGGGTTCAGTTCCGGGGTGGGGGGTGGCAATGAAGCTCGAGATCATTATTTCCACTTCTAACATTAGCTTCTGGAATACACAGATCTGTAAAATGACAATGTCAAAGATACCCATTCTGTGTGTGTGTGTGTATGACACCAACACCCACAACAAAACAGGAATCGCTTTAGAGAGTAGAAAGGAAGACATTGTTCTCCAAGTGGTCATATCGGATGGACATATCTGAGTGTTTGCCACATAGCTGACCAGGCCACCATGACATCATATGTTGAAATTACTGATAAAGGTCATCGGAAAATATCTGCTAACCTGAAGGAAAACATGAGCTGTCTTTCCATTCTCTTTCTCTTTCATAGGCCAGAAGAGAGTGTATTTTGCCTGAAGAAATACTTCCTTCTGTAAATCAAGCAGGGAAGTGGAGATGGAAAGGAATACATATAGAAGTAAGAATTTATCCCAGGAGGTCACAAACGACAGTTCCTTTACATTTCCTATTTATTTCTGCCTCCCAGGAATTTACTAGGGATCTTGGCTTCCAACAGACCTGGGTTTGAATCCTTGTGCACCAGGGACTTGGGAGGCCCGAGGCAAGCTACTGAACATTTCTAAGTTCTGTTTTTTTCATTCAGTAAGCCGAGGTAACAAGAGAGTGCAATCAGTAGGTCTGTGGTGAAGATTAAATGAGAAAATTTATGTCACGTACGGCATGGTGTTGGGAATATGGTATATAGTCAATAATGTTAGCCCTTTGTATTATAACTGAGAGAAAATTACTGAGAAAGGTTTATCACAGAGCATAAGAATGAGGGAAAATCATCAACCCTAAGAATCACTGTTAGTTTCCTAGGATCCATCACTATCTGTTATAATGCTTAGTCTATGTGAACTCTTTTTAAAAATGAGCTTATTCAAATATAGAGCGTTTCAGAAGACATTTGGTTTTAAATTTCATAATATATTAAGGCTCAGGATAATGTGAGTTATTATTTAAGAAAAGCATGGATCATAAAATTTAAATAACAATACTAATATTTTGTCAAGTGAACACTTCTTTTTATATTACCAATAGACATAATTTTTCTCACTACAACAGAATCTTATTTACGCGGAACCATGAGAAAATGAAGAGTACACATGCCACATAAGTAAAATTCCAAATTACTAAAACCCTTAAACATAAAAACTTTAAAAATATTTCTATGTTATTGTATCTATTACTTATGATGACACATGCATATATGTAATATTTTATTTAGTTGGCCTTTTGGACAATACTCCTTATTCTTACTATTTTCTCATTGTTTAGGTTCATTGATCTAGACATCAATTATTGCACAATGCTGAAGTAGGAATTGCCCTCAGGAGCTAGTAAAGCTCATATGACAGAAACTCACCAATCCAAATGACCTTGCACCAAAGAATTCTCAAAAACTACAATTCAAATTCCTTTTAAATACTTTCAGGAAAGGAAAGCTTTTCCTTAACCCTCTTAGGGTCCCTGGCTGTGCCTGAAAATTAAACCGACAGGGATGCCTGGGTGGCTCAGTGATGAGCATCTGCCTTTGACTCAGGATGAGATCCTGGAGTCCCGGGATCGAGTCCCACATCGGGCTTCCTGAATGGAGCCTGCTTCTCCCTCTGCCTGTGTCTCTGTCTCTCTCTCTCTCTGTGTCTCTCATGAATAAATAAGTAAAATCTTTAAAAAGATAAATAAATAAGCCTACAGATTAACAGGAGAAAAGCATACAAATGTTTTTAATGTAAGTTCTACATGACATGAGAAGCTTCATAAGGAAATGAAGACCCAAAGACAAGGTCAAGTCTGGACATTTTTAATACTAGATTTAGTGAAGAGGAGAGAGTTATGGAAAAAAATGAGAAGACAAAGAAGCATGAGTCAAGGGCAGTAAATGGGGAAATCAGCAAAGCCTGTTCATTTGGATTCCCTCCATCTTTGGAGATGAGGATGCTCCTTTTCTGCAAGTACAGAGATGGGAACTCTCCCAAGTGGGTCCTACCACCTGCTTCAGGGAAGAGAGGGAGGGGTCAGAGAGCTCTTCCTGTACCTGTTGTTTCTTAAATTTCTTCAGTTTAAAATATTCAATATACCAAGGTACCACATTTTGGAGTAGCATGTTCTGAACTGTGCCAACATCCCTTTTCTCTGGCCAAAAGAGGAGAAAAATAAACTCTTTTGAAAGACAAATGGGAAAAGTGAGCTGCACAGTGGCCTCCTCTGTGCTCCTTTAGGTTGTCACACTTCCATACCAGCATCTATGATCCAGAATTCAAGGATGATGATGTGCTTTCCAGAGCATCCCCAGTTCTCATTTCTGAGCTTCCTCCAACCCAACTATTTAGAGAGGCCATTTCCTGTGTATTAGATTCTCTAACATGGGATGCAGCTGGGGGAGGGAGGAGCCTGACTTTCTTTCTGAGTCTTACAGTTCTGCCAACGTGGAAATCTGAACTGATAATCATAGGCCAGCACGTATAATTTCCGTGACCACAAACTACTACTATCATTAGTAAAGTGACTGTGGGTTTTGAATGATGGCAACATAGCAGATAGTCGGTGTGTCTTAGTTGAATTGAGTTAGAGGATGATCTTTCTTTTCATAAAAAGGTCAATAAGAGAATACTGGGAATACTTTATTATTATATATTATTACATATAATATATAATATTTTCAACAATTGAAATAAAATGGATTAATTCCTTAAAGACTACAAACTACCAAAACTGTCAAGAAGAAATATATATTATCTTATAATTATTAAAGAAATTAAATTTACAGTTTAAGTACCTCTAGAAAAAAAAGTCTCCAGGCCTCAATGCTTTCACTGGATAATTTTACCAAACATTTAAAGAAGAAATAACACCATCCTATGTAATGTTTTCTAGCAAGTAAAAAAGAGACAAAATTTCTCAATTCATTTTTTGAGGCCCGTATCACTCCGAAACCAAAATCAGATGATGGTCGTACAACCAAAGAAAACAACAGACCAGTATCCCCTATAAACATAGATACAAAATCCTTAAAACAATGTTAACAAGTTAAATCCAGCATTATTTTAAAAGAATAACAATATACTATGACCAATTGGGATTTATTTCAGGAATGCAAAGTTGGTTCAATATTAAAAAATCAATCAACATAATTCATAGTATTATTTTTTCAGGCTATCACTGGGTTTTAAACACAGTACACAATGCAATATACAAACACTATCCATCAGCCTGAGTCATGGGTTTCAGATGGGAGTGTGTACAAGTATAAATATCCTGCGTATATCAAACAGAAGAAAAGAAGAGAAGTTTGGGGAATAAGGTGGAAATCATTGTGCCCAATTCAAACATAAAAATCTCAGCCTTGTCTTTATTTACAAGCCCTTAGAACAATTCCTACCCAAAAAGGAGAGAATATCAAGTGGAAAATTCTAAGTAATCAAATGTCCTCACATTGAACTAAACAGAATGAAAATTAATTTATGTGGCATCATAAATGAGGCTGTCACTCTGTGTCTCACTTCCTGGCTGTGAGATGTCCATGGTACAGAGCAGGCATTGGAGCATTTTCTGGACTCAGAACTCTTTGGGGTTCTTAAGAGAAAGTAGCTTTGATGATGTTGACCAATCAATTTTCCTTCATCGATTCTGTGATGGTTTTAGATTGATGGCAGAGGAATAGTTTGCGGTGGCAAAGAACTAACACTCTGAGCATATTGTAAATGTTTTAAAAAATCATTTTTCCCTCTGATACCCACCTGCCCTGTGACTTTGGACATAACTTATGAAAAATACATGGTCATATCAATTGACATAGAGAAAGCATTTGACAAACTTCAACAGCTATTCATGATAAATTATTATTATTATTATTATTATTATTATTTTTTTTTTTTTTAGCAAAGCAGGACTAGAAGGAGAAATTTCCTCAGTCTGATAAAGGGTGTCCATAAAAACCCATTGCTGACATCATAACTGAATGGGAAAGGGCTGAAAGTTTTTCTAAGATCACTAACAAGACAAATAATTTTTAAGGGTGTGTACTTAGGTGATGAAACTCTAAAGCAAAGCAAAGAATTATTCTTCAAGCCAGGCTAGTGGCTACCTCTGGGAAGGGAAGAAGAGAAGCAGTTACTACTGAGAGGGGACCTGCAGGGGTCTTCTGGGTGCTAGCAACAGTCTATTTCTTGACCCAATCGTGGCTTCATGGTTGTTTACATTACAACAATTTGTTAAGTTGTGTTTCTGTTTTACGTACTTTCTGTATTTGCATATATTTCCCAGTAAAATGTTATAGACGAAATGAATATTTTTAGAAAGTTTAAATGTTAGTTTCTTTAGAAATGAATGATTTAGCACCTTACTCCTCATAACTCCCGATGCTTTTAATATTAACACTAACAGTTAATAAATAGTTGAGATAAATTGTCCTCTGGATCCTTTATGGTAATCAAACTGAAATCATGGTTTTAACTACTCAGCCTGGAGCTTGTTTAACTCAGTTACAGTTTCCTCAGCTGCACAGTGAGGGGTGGGCTGGGGCAGCTCCCTGAGAGGTGCAGGCGATCCCCACCATGGGCAGAGCATGGGACCGTTAGCCTGCCATCTGCTCAGTCTGTTCTCAGTTTCAATCCAAACCCTTCTGATTGAAAAACAATGTCAAAAATTGGCCTTAATTACCTAAAAGCTTTTATATAAGATCCTTAGAAGATTATTTATAGCAAAGCCATTTAATATCATTAAGATAATTCCATGTGCATTAAAAAATTTTATTTTAAGTTCCAGGGGTGACTCAAAATGTCTTTCCTAATTTTTTAGGTTTCAATTGCTTAAAATAGTGCTGAAAATAAAAATGTAGAGCGAGGAGCTAATAGGATTCTGAAAAACAAGCATGGATACCCAATTAAAAATGGGTAAAAGTCCCATAACAAAAATCACATTTCTATCCGTACTATGGAGAAAACATAAAGCAATGTAGTCAGGCTCCAGCAAAAGCATATACAATAACTTCAAATCTTTGTCTCCAGAATTGGGAAAAGGTGAATTTAAACTTGAATTTTTATTATAAGCACTCATTTACTCTAAAATTTTAAAAGTTCTTACTTTGGGAGAGGCCTGAGGGTTTTCTAAAGTGTATGTGTCGTAGCCTATCTCTGTGTTTTGTTAAATGTGATTAACTTTTAAATGTGTGGGTAGTAAAAAAGGAGAACTCTCCTCTTTGTGATTCCTGTTTATCTTTTCTGTGCCTAGAAAGTTGTCTTTTATCTATTTCTAATTCACCCAATTCATCTCATGCATTTACTTAATAAATATTGAGCATCTAATATGTGAAACACTGTTTTAGGTATACATCAGAAAACAAAACAGACAGCATTTCCTGCTCTCGTGGAGCTTATCTGGAGTGGAAGAAGACAAAAAGCAAAGTTAATAAACAGGTTGTATGATGTCTCAGAAGATAGTAAGGGCCATGGGAGAAAACTAGAGCAGGCCATGAAGATCGGTAGTGTCAAGACAGGGCCTGGAAGGTGGGGACTCCTTGCAGTGATAAACAAGGTGATCAGAATAGAACTCATTTGAAGAAGATGCTTAATGGAAGTGAATGAGTAAGCCATGTAGATATTTGATGGAAGAACATTCCAGGTGAAGGGACCGGTGAGTGCACAGGCTCAGAGGCCAGCATGGCTGCAGTGTTAAAGGAACAGCATGGAGTCCACAATGGCTGGAGCAGAGGGAGTAAATGAGACAGTGGTCAGAGATGTAAAGGGGAACTTATGTGTCATTGGTAAGACTCTGACATCTACCCTGAATAAGATAGGGGCCATCGGGAGGTTCATGATCTACTTGGGTTTTGATAGGATCACTCTAGCTGCTCTATTTTAAATAGACTGTGGGACACAGGGTAGAGGCAGAATGACCTGTTAAGAGGCTATTACAATAATCTTGATGAGGTGGTGGTTGGACCACAGTGTCACAGTGGAAGTGGTAACAAGCAGTCAGATTTTGGATGTATGCTGAAGGCAGGATTCCCAATGGAAGGATGGAGTTGTTATCAACTGAGATGATGAAGAGTGTGGCTAGAGGAGGGATGGAGAAGATTAGTTTCCCACGTGTTGAATTAGATGTTTGTTTATTTATTTATTTTTGTTTAAATTCAGTTAATTAACCTATAGTGTGTTATTAGCCTCAGAGGTAGATTTTAGTGATTCATCAGTTGCATATACCACCCAGGGCTCGTGACAGCACATGCCCGCCCCTTAATGCCCATCACCCGGTTACCCCATCCCACTACTCACCTCTCCTCCAGCAACCCTAAGTTTGTTTCCTAGAGTTAAGAGTCTCTTATGGTTTGCCTCCCTCTCTGATTTCGTCTTATTTTATTTTCTCTCCCTTCCCCTATGTTCATCTGTTTTGTTTCTGAAATTCCACATGAGTGAAATCATATGATAATTGTCTTTCTCTGACTGACTTGTTTTGCTTAGCATAATACCCTCTAGTTCCATCCATGTTGTTGCAAATGGTAACATTTCATTTTTTTTTATGGCTGAGCAATAGCCCATTATCTATCCAGCTTGTCTATCCCTATATTCTTTATCCATTCATCAGTCAATGGACACATGGACACTTTCCACAGTTTGGCTATTGCTGCTATAAACACTGGGGGGCAGGTGCCCCCTCAGATCACTATGCTTATATCCTTTGGGTAAATACCTAGTAGTGCAATTGCTGAGTCATAAGGTAGCTCTATTTTTAGCTCTTTGAGGATCTTTCACACTGTTTTCCAGAGTGGCTGCCCCAGTTTGCATTCCCACTAACAATGTAGGAGGGTTCCCCTTTCTCCACATCCTCACCACCATCTGTTGTTTCCTGACTTGTTAATTTTAGCCATTCTCACTGGCGTGAGGTGGCGTCTCATTGTCGTTTTGATTTGTATTTCCAGAGACAACCCCAGATAGCCAAAGGAATGTTGAAAAAGAAAACCAAAACTCGTGGCATCACAATCCTAGACTTCAAGCTAGAGCTTGAATTTTGATCACAAAATTGTGATCATATCAAGACAATGTGGCACTGGAGCAAAAACAGACACATAGATCAATAGAACAGAATAGGGAACCCAGAAATGGACCCTCAACTCTATGCTCAACTAATCTCTGACAAAGCAGGAAAGAATATCCAGTGGAAAAAAGACAGTCTCTTTAGCAAATGGTGTTGGGAAAATTGGGCAGCCATTAGCAGAAGAATGAAACTGGACCATTTTATTATACCCTACACAAAAACAAGCTCAAAATGGATGAAAAACCTAGATGTGAGACAGGAATCCATCAAAATCCTAGAGGATAGGGACGCCTGGGTGGCTCAGCGGTTGAACGTCTGCCTTTGGCTCAGGTCATGATTCCAAGGTCCAGGATCAAGTCCCACATTGGGCTCCTTGCAGGGAACCTGTTTCTCTCTCTGCCTGTGTCTCTGCCTCTCTCTCTGTATCTCATGAATAAATAAATAAAATCTTATTGAAAAAAAATCCTAGAGGATAACACAGGAAGCCATATCTGACCTTGGTCACAGCAACCTCTTGCTAGATGTGCCTCTAAAGGTGAGAGAAACGAAAGCAAAAATGAACTACTGGGACTTCATCAAGATAAAAAGCTTTTGTACAGCAAAGAAAAGAGTCAACAAAATCAAAAGAAACCTAGAGTATGGGAGAAGGTATCCGCAAATGTCTCATCAGAGAAAGGGCTAGTAACCAAAATATAACGAACTTATTAAACTCAACACCCCAAAAAAACAAATAATCCAGTCTAGATGTTCATTTGACATTAATGACAATGTTGAGTAGTGTACTGGGTTGAGTAGTATTCCCCCCAAATCATGTTGACCCTGAACCTCCAAATGCAAACTTATCTGGAAATAGGATCTCCGCAGATGTAATTATTTAAATAAAAATGAGGTCACACTGGATTAGGGTGCACTTAAATCCACAGGCTGGTGTCCTTAAAAGAAGGCTATGTAAACACACAGAGACCCACAGCAGAGAACGCGATGTGGGACAGAGGCAGAGATTGGAGTGATGTGTCCACAATCCAAGTCACTTTAATGACGGCCTGCAACCGTGAGAAGCTGTGGGAGAGGCACAGAACAGTTTCTCCTTCAAAGCCTGTAGGAAGAACCAACCCCTTTGACACCTTGATTTTGGATTTTTGGCCTTCTGACCCATGAAGGAGGAAGTTTTGGTTTGTGGTAATATGCTATGGCAGCTCTAGGAAACTAATTCAAGGCAATCGAAGACATGAGAATGAGACTTCAGGAAAAAGTCAGATTGGAGGTGTGTATACAGTAGATCTAGAACCATACAGTAACCTTGAGAGCCATGAAATTAAATTCCAAGTTGATATAAATAGGCAAGAGAAGAGGACCAACTGCTGAGCCCAGAGCCCTCCACAGTAAGAGTCTCGGAGGATGAAGAGGAATCATGTAAGGGAGGGACCAAAGAGGTAGGGAGAAAAGCATAAATGTGATATACTACAAAGCAAATTAAGAAAATCTTGTGTATATACACATTTTGAAAAAGGAGCCATCATCCATTGATGGGGAAGAAATCTTAGTAGGTGGTGATGGGACAAAGAGTTTATTATTTGGGGAAAAATCTATTTTGATTCTTACCTTTATACTCTATACTGAAATAAATTCTACACAAATTAATTGGACTCAACTTAGTGGTGACCTTGCCTCCTCACTCAGTGAGAAAACCGAAGCCACTTCAGATACCCATCACCTCCTCTCCTTATCAACTAGCATTTCTGCCCTTACGCTCCGTTTTTCCTTTTATTCTTTTAGACAAACGATCCTTGCTTCTGTCTTCTATCATGTTTTTACTGGAGCCCTACGGGCACTCTGTCCAATAGAAATGTCATGTGAGCCCACCGGTAGAATTTAAAATGTTCTAGTAACCACATGAAAAGGTGAAAAGAAATAGATGAAAATAATTGTATTAATATCTTTTACTTAACTCAATATATTCCAGGTATCATTTCAACACAGAATCAACATAAAACTATTAACAAAATATTTTACATTCTTTTGCCCTTACTAAGCCAGTGGGATTTGGTGTGTATTTTGTGCTCACTGCACATCTCAGTTGGACTCGCCACCTTTCAAATGCTCATCAGCCACCGGTGGCTCCTCGTTCCCACACGGTGACATGGGCTCTGGATCTCATCCCTTCACCCCTGTGCAAGGACATGGCCCATTCCCTGACTCCCTTGCATGACTGATTTTCACCTCTCTCCTGGATCACTGCCGTTGTCAGAGAAGTACGCTCTAATCTTCCCCACTTTCAAATAACTCTCTCCTGACCCTACTTATTTTTCCAGAAACCCTTTTTGGGTTGCTCCTTTTCAAGCAAAATTGACACCTATCATCACTTCTACAATTCCTTCCCCCACATTCTCCCCTAAATCCACTCAATCAGGTTTTATCCCCAGCACTCCAAAATGCCTTTTCTCAAGTGACCGACCTATTAATCAATTCACTGCTGAATTCTGATTTTCCGTCTTGCTTGATGATGTAGCTCACCTTCCACCTGAAAAGACTGTCATTGCTTTTTAATTTTTTAATTTTAATTTGTCTTGGTCTTCACTTTTTAAAATTGAGTTTATTTTGATTCCAGTAGAGTTAACACACAGTGTTATATTAGTTTCATGTGTATGATACAGTGACTGAACATTTCCATACAGCACCTGGTGCTCATCACAAGCGCACTCCTCAATCCCCATCACCTATTTCACCCACCCTCCACCTCCCTCCTCTCTGGTAACCAGCAGTGTGTTCTCTATAGTCAAGAGTCTGTTTCTTGGATTCCCTCTCTCTCTCTCTTTTTCCTTTGCTTATTTGTTTCATTTCTTAAATTCCATATATGAGTGAAATCATGTGGTATTTGTCTTTCTCTGACTTATTTTGCTTAGCATAGTACACTCTAATCCCATCCACATTGTTGCAAATGGCAAGATTTCATTCCTTTTTATGGCTGAATATATTCCATTGTATTTATCTCTTCCTACGCCATTCATCTATTGATGGACATGGGCTGCTTCCATAATTTGGCTATCGGTAAATAATGCTTCTATAAACACAGAGGTGCAGGTGTCTCTGAATTTGAGAGGAACATTCTTATCACAGGAGACTAGAAGTCAACATCCAAATGGATCTGTACAAGCAAATCTTCAAAGGGACACTCATCTTCCATTAGTTTTCTCTGTAGTTTTTGAGTTAACGGCCCAAAACCTCTTTGTCTTGTCACTTCTCCACAAATATATTGCTTCTTTGTTTAAAAACTTTGTAAGTTCTCAGTCCTAAATGCTTCTTTGGGTCTTCATTTTCTGTGAGACTCCCATGTATATGTAAAAATAGCAAATAAAATGTGCGTGTTTATCTCCTGTGCATGTTCACCTGTCTTTTGGAAACTTAATTCTCAGACCCAGGTACAGAACCTAAGAGGGTAGAGGAAAGGTTTTCCTCTCCTACATTACATAATGTACTTTGTGGATTAAGACCATCCCTCGCCTCCCTTTCCTTTCACAAATGTTCTTCAGCATACTTGCTTGTTGTGACTTCAGATGAAATTTTAAGATATTATGCCAAGTTCCAAAAGTGGTAAACGAGGGATTTTGCCTGGAATAATTCTAAGTATATAAGTTCATATGGAAACTACAATATTCTGTTTGCCATTCGGTATCTTAACATAACTTTCCATTTACTGAAATAATTTTTCTCTCTCTGTAATTTTATAATTTCCCTCATGTAGGAGCCTCAGATTTCTTTTTCTTTCTTGGGATTTTTGCTTTGGGGCTTGTTATTGCTATTTCAAATGTGACCCCTTTTTTCCCCATTATAATTTCTAATTAGTAATTCTAGTGTGCTGGAAAGCTCTAGATTTTTGTATATGAGGCTTGCACTTATTCTCTGCCACTTGTCAAGGACCTACCATGTTCCAGGCCATGTGCAAGTACTAATCTTCACAACGACCTTGAGGAAACTGAGGCTAATGAATGTATTATTGCAATCGTTTTTCACTTGATTCTCTGACGCTTTCTCTGTGTAATTACATCATCTACACAAAATGATAACCATGTCTCTATCTTTTCAATAATTACACTTTTTATTTCCTTTCATTGCCATCTTTTAAGGCAAACTGAACATCACTTAAACCTCTTTTAATGACGCAGGAGCATCATTATGGAGACTGGCAGTTCCAACAAATTATGGGCTATTTCGTCCCTGCTTGAAACTGTGGCCATGGCTGGTGTTTTCACTCACATCTGGTTACTAGCCTGTAGCTGCTTTACTGTTAAACTTAATTTAACTGGTACACTTAATTTTAGATTAACTCCCAGGTTGTGTGATTGGAGGCTTCCATTAGAAAATGGTGTTCCTGGGGCGCCCGGGTGGCTCAGTCTGTTAAGCATCTGCCTTCAGCTCAGGTCATGATCTCAGGGTCCTGAGATCCAGCCCCGTCTCGGGCTCCCTGCTAATCAGGGGAGCCTGCTTCTTCATCTGCCTGCCGCTTCCCCTGCTTGTGCTCTTCCTCTGTCAAATAAATAAATAAAATCTTAAAAGAAAAAAAAAAAAAAAGGAAACCAATGTTCCTGACAGCTGTTCTGTGTTCTGACACTTCCCTGCTTACTGTGAACCAGTGGAGGTCATCACAAGCCTGCCTGACCCCTGGACAAGGGAATACTCTTGTACGACTAAGTTCTATTTTTAAAAAAATCACAAGCATGGAAGCTAGGAGATATGGAGTCCTGGTTTTATTAACTTGCAATATTTATCACTTCTGTCCTCTGGGTCTCATCTTTTAAAGGCTGGGAGTAGGACAACAATACTAATATTGTCGGTTTCTAGAAGTATCACACCACAGATTTCTAAACTTTTAACACCCGCTATTTCATTTGTTCATTCAAATAACGTTCGGAAGTGATAGGGCCAGGGACCATAATTCCCACTCTACAGATGGGAAAACAGGAGCCCAGGAGACTGAGTTGAACACACGAACAGAGGTCTCTAGAGTATGAGCCTGAGCTGGACTTGGTCTGGTGTCCTCAAGTTCACTGGTTTTCCTGAGATGGTGTGTGTGAGAGCTTTAGGGCCAATTGTAAAGGTAGGAGTGTGCAGTGCCAAAGACTATACTCACTTCTGATACCAACTGTAAGTTCGAGGGGTCCCCAAATCGCCATCCGGCTTGGTGTTTTCTAGAAAGACTCCCAGAACTCAGTGAAAACTGGTATATTCACAGTTATGCTTTATTACAGAGGAAAGACACAGGTTAAGGTCAACCAAAGGAAAAGACACACAGGGCAGAGTCCAGGAGCTCCAAATATAGAGCTTCTGTGGTCTTTCATTCAGGGAGGTGAGCCATGTATGACATCAAGGTGTGACAATTTGCACATCTGCCCATCAGGAAAGCTCACCTCACCCTCAGAGTTTGATCCTTTCCAGGGCTCCATTACACAGGCGTGATGGATTGACTCATTGCATGTTGTTGACCTCAGTCTCCAGGCCACTGATCCTGGGACACCCAAAGCCTCAGTCCCGAGTCATGTTGTTGGTCTTTCTGCGGTGGCTAACCGCCCAGTCAGAATCACGCTCTTGGGCTCTTCACTGGCCCAGGAGAACACACCAGAGATAACCCGCTAGCAGCCAGGAACAGAGGTCAGGCCTCTTTGGAGGGTGGTTAATTCTTCATCCCACAGTGCTGCTGACATGTCTTTGCTTCCTGTTTAGTTAGGAAGAGAGCTCAAGAGCTTCAGCTCAGGGGACCAGACTTTCTGAAGAGAGAGTTCACTTTGGCTGTGCCTGAAAGGTGCTGCTGCTTCAGTTCTCCAAGATGAGCCCACCCCTCATTGGGAAACAGCCCTTACCCAATCAGCTGCACAAACAGCGTACTCCAGGAGGCCTCAAATCTCTAATCAGCGACTTGAATCACGCTGAGAAAATTGCCCTTAATGTGTCATCCAAATTTTATGTAGCCCCAAATGTTTCATGAAATGTAAAACAAAGAAAACAGAGTGTATCCTAGTGAACTGTGCCCCTCTTCCAATCAGGCTGCTCCCTTCCTAGCACTCAAAATTCAAACCCCGCTGAGCAATTACCTGGCATCACCTTCCCAACTAACAAAACTCCTAGCAGAGAAAGCCAACTATTTTTGAAATCTTTCTTCAGAGCATTTCAAATACAATGTCCCTTAGTCAGTGACCAAGAACCTACTCGGTCCGAGACGGGCACTAGACTAGCTGTGGAGACTACAGAGGCGTACAGGGTGCATCCTGCCCTCTAGGATCTAACTGTCTGGAAGGGCAAGGATAGGCCCATGAGAATAACCCAAGGCAGGTGGGAGAAATGGGGCCACATGGACTTACAGGGAAAGGAAATGAGAAGTCTCTCCCCCAGAGCCTGGGACATAAGCCTACGTCTTGTCTCTTCCAAGACTGAAGCCTCTCTCTATGATCTAATCCTGGAACATCCATTTTACTTTGAAATTGGGTGTCTTTTTGGAAACTCCAGCTTAAAAGTCCAAGAGGGAGTGAGTCTACTCATCGAATGCATTTCTGCCAGGGGTCAGGTTTCCTTAGCCATCTAGAGGTCTGTTCCTCTAGACCTCTCAGTGTGTCCATATGACCTGTGGAGGAGGCCATGGGCAGAAAGGCAACAGGACAAGGGTTCAATGAAGCCCTGGAGCTCTTTCAGTGGAGCCACGTCATGGCCGTGAGCTTTGGAGTCTCGAGAGACAGAGGAGCTTGTGTTTCTGGGAAAACAAGACCAAGCACTGAGCAGTTAGCTGAGATGCTCCCTTCTCTGCTGGCTTCGTGGATGATAAAATTAAGTTCCCAGGTACAGAGTGAATTGTTTTATTTATTAAATTTCTCATAGGCAGGGCAGCTGGATGGCTCAGTGGTTGAGCGTCTGCCTTTGGCCCAGGGTGTGATCCTGGGGTCTGGCATCGAGTCCCACATCGGGCTCCCTGCATGGAGTCTGCTTCTCCCTCTGCCTCTGTCTCTGCTTCTCTCTGTGCTGTGTCTCTCATGAATAAATAAATAAAAATTTAAAAAAAATTTCTCATAGGCATTTCTATAATTAAATGACCTTTTCAAAAAGCCACGGAATGGTTTTATTTTTCTAGTACTATTACATGTGGTTAAGATGGGAGTGAGATGGGGCCAGGAGGAGCGACTGCTAATATTAAAAACAGGAGATTCAGAAGCCCTGTGTTAGGCCATATGCAAATTTTGAGAAGTCACTTAGTTACTACCTCAGTTTTCCTATCTGTGAAAAATAGCTCATAGCCCAGGCCACCCACCCCACACCCACGTGAACCATGTAGCAGGCCACATCGACTTTCCAGTACCACAATTTCCATTTGGACCAGTCTCAGTTCCTAAAGGGCCAACAGCAAGTTTCCCCTCTCCCATGGTCTTTAGGTTCCAAGCTGAGCCCTCCTACATGCTCAACCTCGTAAAATGACCAAGTCCTATCACCACCTGACCTCGTTCCCTTCCATGCCCCAGTGGAACACATTCTTACTTATGTCGGTGCCCTCCAGCAAAGACCACAGGAGCACCCCTGCACAAATCATGGGTGTTTCAGTGTGAGGTGTCAGAAGTTTGGGGAAGTGTTCACAGAAACAGGGCTGTGCTCTAGATTGGGTGCTATCAGAAGGCAGGCTAATTCTCTGGTATCTCGATAAAGGTTAGGTATAGGGAGGGGCAGACTAGAAGGAGACTAGTGGGGTGATTGATAAAGAAGCAATCTTCCCCCATATGAGCTGGGACAGGTGTTTGGTATTGTGACTTGGACAGGGTTCAAACTTTGTCTGTGTTCAGACGTGATGGTGAAGTGGTCTTATTTTTATCTTGATCCATCATGATCCCAGAGTGGCCTTGTCTCCTGTGAGATTCACTGAAATGGTTTTCCTCCAACAGAAGAGCACCAATGCCTAGCTAGCGGTGCCACGCCAGCTCAGAGCAACACCACGCCTGAGGTGTCAGCCCCAGACCTGCAGTTTCCCTTCTCAGCCAAGAGGTCTCCTTGCTCTCTGCTGATCATGTCAAATCATGCTCATCCTTAGCTCTGGCATGAAGGTGAGGCAGGAGAGGCAAGAAGTACACACAATTTAAGGAGACACCTGCTTTCAGGTACTGCCCATGCTCATGTATGACCCCGACAGGGAGTGGTTCCTTACATTTCATGCCTCACTCCCCTACATTGCCTTCTCTGTGAAGTCCTCTGCACCTTCCTTCTTTCAACCTAAATCCTACCCAGACCAGATGCAGACATACCAAGACCACAGATGGGGTTCAGGACTTATACCTCAAAATATGGTGCCCTACCATATAGGATATTTTAAGCTGAAGGGGTTTTGAGAAAATTGCAGAAGCAGAAAGGTCACTCTGACCTCCTCCTCATCTCAGCCTTCTTCCCCAAGACAGGTCATAAAATCCCCACGTGAGAGGTGGCCTTGCTACACTTGATACATGGAGGAAAGGAGCATGCTTATCTCCAAAGACAAAGGGATGCCAAGGAGAATCCTAACAAACAGAACTTGCTAGGTTTCCCCCAGTTTGTTCCACTTACAGGATACTCCTTGACCTATCAGACACCCCCACGACTGCTCACTCCCCATCAAACCTGGCATAAAAGCACACAGGTCTAACTGCTTCTTCCGGTCTTCATTTCCTTATGAAGGGTCCCGTGTCATATAAAACTTACACTGAATAAATGTGTATGCTTTTCTCCTGTGACATTGTCTTTGTCAGTTTAATTTTCAGATCCAGCCAGGGACCCTAAGAGGATTGGGGACAAGTTTTTTCCTCCCCCCTCCCAGATGTAGCTTTCACCTCCCTCATTATTAATGCCCTCCTGGTCATCACCCCCACTTGGTAGCCCTTCATTATTTGCTAATTGCTTCTTGTGAGTTTGTTTGTTTTCTTCAATTGTCCTGCGGATCTTAGCCTGTGTGGTTCTTTCCCATCATTCATGTCTCAACCTAAATGGGCCCCTGGGGGGAGGACCTCCCAGCCCACCCTGACTAAAATACACCCTCACCCTATTCCTCTCCCTTGGCTTGTGCTCTTCATTTCTTGATCACTATGTGAAATGATTTTAGTTTTAATGTTATTTTCTGACTCTGCCAATCTCTCCAGTATTAGTACTAGGAAGGCAAGTATTTGGTCTCTCTCTCTCTTTTTTATTTCCTGTATCTCCAAGAGCTTTGTCATGTTTATATTTCTCACAGTCAACATGCATTTACCGCAAGTCAGTGCATGGGATATGGTAGGTGCCCTGTGTGATATGTGTATAGGGGGGACAAGGGAGGAATGTTGGAATAGAAAAATAGAATCCTTGCCTTCCTGTGGCTTACAATCCAAGTGCATCGGTGCTTGAATGGTTTTAGATTGAACAAATAGGTGTTAGCAGATGTTCATCTATAAATACTGCTGACTGGTGCCCTGATTGCCAATCATAGAAAATAGCCTAATGATCCCAATTGGACTATTTAAGTTGCTACGTACAATTAGTAATTAAACTGCACTTTAGAAAAGGGAGGTTTGAAATTCAGACTTTTCTTTGCTAATTTTCCTAAATCCATAAAATTTTAAATCATAAATCAGTGAAGATTCCATGCAGGGTTAAATTCCTGAATCAACTCTCCCCTGAAGAGTTTTAGGTGATGTGGCTGGAATGGAAATAACAATAATTGCTGGGGGAGGGAGGGCAGCCAAATAAAATTTTCATTTGTTTGTTTAGGTCCTCACTTTCCTATTATTGTCTGGTGTGACTTATAGTTGTTTGGGTTGAGGGAACTTCCATTTTTATCAGCTGACCCTGACCTCTATACTAGTTCAATTCAGCTACTATTTATCAGGCAAATGTGTACAGAGTTCACAGCATCACAACATCACACTAATAACCATCAGAGATATAATTTTTTTAAATCCCATTTATAAATGCATCAAAAAGAATAAAATATGGAGAAATATACTTAATGAAGGAAATAAAAAATCTATACACTGAAAAGCATAAGACATGAATGAAAGAAACTGAAGATGACACAAATAAATGGAGATATTCCATGCTCGTGGATTAGAAGAATTAATATTGTTAAAATATCTATACTACCCAAAGCTATCTATAGATTCAGTAAAATCCTCATCAAAATGCCAACGGCATTTTTCACAGAAATAGAAAAAACAATCCTAAAATTTGTATGGAGTCACAAAAGGCCCCACAGAGCCAAAGCAATCTTAAGAAAGAACAAAACTGGAAGTTTCATGCTCCCTGATTTCAAACTATACTGCAAAGCTATAATAACCAAAAGAGTATAGAATTGGCCTCAAAACAGATGCATAGCTGGGCAGCCCCAGTGGCTCAGTGGCTTAGTGCCACCTTCAGCCCAGGGTATGATCCTGGAGACCTGGGATTGAGTCCCGTCAGGCTCCCTGCATGGAGCCTGCTTCTCCCTCTGCCTGTGTCTCTGCCTCTCTCTCTCTCTCTCTCTCTGAATAAATAAATAAATAAATAAATAAATAAATAAATAAATAAATAAATCTTTATTTAAAAAAAAACAGACACATAGCTCAATGAACATAACAGAGTCCAGAAATAAACTCATGCATTTATGATCAGTTAATTTATGACAGTGAAGCCAAGAATATACAATGGGAAGGACAATCTCTTCGTTAGATAAATGGTGTTGGGAAAACTGAACAGCCACATGCAAAAGAATGCAACTAGACCACTACTTTACAACATACACAAAAATTAACTCAAAATGGATTAGACTTGAATGTAAGACATGAAACAATGAAACTCCTAGAAGAAAACATTGGAACAAAGTTCTTTGACATCAGTGTTAGTGGTGATTTTTTTAATCTTACTCCAAAAGCAAGGGCAACAAAGAAAAAAAACATCAAATTAAAAAGCTTCTGCACAGCAAAGGAAGCAATCAACAAAATGAAAAGGCAACCTACTGAATGGAAGAAAGTATTAGCAAATCATATATCTAATAAGTAGTTAATACCCCAAGCACATAAAGGACTCCTACAACTCAATAGCATTGAACCAAAACCAAAACCAAACCGTAAACAATCCAACTAAAAATAGACACAGGATCTGAATAGATGTTTCTCCAAAGAAGACAGTCAGATGGCCAACAGACACATGAAAAGGTGTTGTTTAACGTCATCAGGGAAATGCAAATAAAAACCAGAATGAGATATCACCTCACACCTGTCAGAATGGCCAGTATAAAAAAAGACAAGTGCTGGTAAGGATGTGGAAACGAGGGAACCCTCATGTACTGTTGGTGGGAATGCAAATTGGTGCAGCCACTAAGGAAAACAGTATGAAGATTCCTCAAATAACTAAAAATAGTGCTACCAAATAATCCAGCAATGCCACATCTGAGTATTTATTCCAAGAAAACAAAAATGCTAACTTGAAAAGATACTTGCATACCCATGCTCACTGAAATATCCTTTACAATAGGCAAGATATGGAAATAGCCTAAGTGTCCATAGATGGATGAATGAATAAACAAGTTGTGGTATATACATACAATGGAATACTATTTGGCCATTACAAAAAATAGAAGAAGTCTTGCCATTTGTGACAAAATGGATGGAGCTGGAGGGCATTATGACAAGGGAAATAAGTCAGACAGAAAAAGATAGATACCTTATGGTCTCACTTATCTGTGGAATCTAAAAACAACAACAACAACAACAACAAACCAAGCTCGTCGATACCGAGAACAGACTGGTGATTGCCAGTGGTGAGTGGTGGGTATTGAGCGAACTGGGTGAAGAGGGTCAGACGACACAAACTTCCAGTTATGAAATAAATAAGTCATGGGGATATAATGTACAGTTTGGTGACCACAGTTGATAAAACTATATTGCATATTTGAAAGTTGCTGAGAGAGTAAATCTTAAAAGTCCTCAAGCACAAGAGAAAAAAACTGTAACCATGGATGATGATGGATTTTAACTAGACTGATTGTAGTGATCACTTCGTAATATATGTAAATGTCAAATCTTGGCTTACACCTGAAACAGACACAATGTTACCTGTCAATTATTTTTTAAAAACAACTTCAAAAAATAAATTTGAGAGCGAAAATACACAATGAATGTCATATTCTCAGATTCTATACCAAGGAAGTAAGGAGATCTCTGCTCTCGGTGAGATTGTACACATTTTCATGAAATTCACAACCGGAAGAAAAAAAGGAAGTGTTCCTAGAGGTCTCTCTGGTGATTTCTTTGTGAGAAGCTGGCTGTTCCCAGCGGATGTCTTATTGATGACTCCTGAGCTGTAGCTCATTTCCTAAGAACTTTCAATTCCCAGCTGGGTGTCTTTTCATCTCTTCCTAGTGCTGCATCTGGTCCCTCACCCCCTGCTCTGCTACCGTATTGTGTCACTGCATTTCACGATCTACCCCTTCCCCTGCTGGCCTGATATGGACGGGAGGTCAATTCTGACTGCTGCCAGGCACTGCCCTCATTTCAGGTACCCTGCCCACAAGTCCCTAGGCACTCCTGAGGAATGAGGTATTCCTGAGCAATCCTGGGGTGACTACACCCAGCTGGATCCCTAACTCAGGAGCAGTCAAAGCCTGTAGGCAGGTGACAGCCCATGAGATATTCTGACATGAAAAACCTTTCGAAACAAGGATAAACTGGCTCTAGCGGTCTCTCAGGAGTTAGGATACAGAACCGTGGAGGGAGTGGGGCAGTTTGCAGTGAGAGTTTGTACAAAATATGCAAAGGAAAGAAGGCTTGAGTAGAAAGGGGGCTGTGAGGAGCCGTGGGCAAGTTGAAGTTGAGAGGGAGCAGAATTAGTGGAAACTCAGATACTGTAAGAAAAGGTGGTGAGTAAAAGTGGGGAAACCAGCTGAAAGTCCAAGAGAATCAGAGAAGCTCAGAGAAGCAAACCTGCAGAGAATGAACAAGTCATGTTAGTGGTGGGGGGCCTCCCAGAAGACCAAGGAACTCCAACACCTGGGGTCCCACAGTGGTCTTGGCATCTGCACAACTCTCTCATTCCAGCCTCCTTGAGCCCAGTTCTGGTATCGTTCCTCCACTTCCTGAAACCCGATTCTTCTGCTTCTCCTGGGTTCCCTGGGACTTGGCCATGTGGCCAAGATCACTGTTTCCTCATTTCTAAAAAAAAAAAAAAAATACGTGCAGCACATTATTTGCTACCTTAGTAACCTGCATCTTATCCTTAAAAATCGAGAGAGCCTAACTCAAATGATCAGCTTGGCATGCAGGTGTCCCCTCGCCACAGAAGGATGGACACAGCCAAGCAGAATGGAGAAGGCATGGTCTTCCAAGCACACTGGTCTGAGCCGCAGTCCAGAATCTAGAACTGTGAGTTGTGAGACTTTGGGCAAGTCACTTTACTACTTCTGAGACCCATCCCTTCTGCCTTGAAATGCCGATGGCTCAGGGCTGCTCTGTGAACCAAGCATGGTTCCTGCAAGCAGCTGACATGGTGCCCACCAAGAGTTAGCACTTGATACAAGTCCATGCCCTTCCTTCTTCTCTCTGGATGCTTCCTGTCTTGCACAGTAAAGCCCAACCCACCCATCCCCCTTCGGTAACAGCGGCTATGGTTAAGATCGTCTGCTTCCTGCCTCCCTGGGTTGTACTGTTTAACTGTTTTGCGTTGACACTCTTAAAGAGTGACAGTCAATCTGATCACAGCTATAAACATGAATCTGGGGTGAGTATGAGCCCATGTCTTTGATATCCACTGAGAGTTCATTGGAAAAAATGGTAAGAAGCCCCATGAGGGTGCAGTCAAATGCAGGCGAGTGGGGGGTGTGTGTGCTACCTTTTGTATACCTACCCCCAGTCAGTCTGCCAGTCAACAAACACTTATTGAGCTGCTATTATGTACAAAGATACTGTCAAGGTAGAGGGTACCACAGCATTGAAAGGGGTGAAACTGCTATCCAGGAAGATGGAATCACACAGGAAGTTTATTTTGAGTTCGCTTATTTCGGAATCACAAATACATGCTGGGTCCTTGAACAATGTAATAAACACCATAAGGGAGGTGCCTGACTCTCTTTACAAGATCTAAACTAGGATCAACGAAGATTTAATATAAAAGTGTCCCTTGCGTAGTGCCAAAGTGTCTTGCTCCTAGATAGGGCTCATTAAGGATTTATGAATGAGTGACTCTAGCTGCTGCAGGAGTCAACAAACATCAGTAAGACTTGCTGAGCTAAAGTGAGCATTACTGTGTAGAAAAATACATGGTAATATTGTGATTATTGTGATATCAAATTATCCGAAAATCATGAATTCAAGAGGCATCCAAATGCACATTTTTCCTCAGAAACTAATCTGTCTCTTTTTCCTGCTTGGATCTCTTTCTACTGCAAGCCTACAGATTGCAATTTCTGAAAAGGGATATGTATAAATCTTTCTGAAACTGTATGATCTAAATTCCAGTAATCTCAGAGAAGTGGCTTTCTGTGCTCTGCTGGCTCCTTCTCTCAAAACAAAATAAAAGCAAAACAGCAACAAAAAACCCGTAGGCCAAAAAACTGAGCGTCCTCGATAATCAAATTAGTCAATGTAAAATATGGATATCCCACAAGCACTGTCAATTACTTTTTAGGCATAAAAGACTAATGCAAGCATAATTACTCTGCCAACTCAGAGATCTGTTTTGAAAAAATACAGACCGCAGCAGCAACAATTCTCTGAGGACAATGAAATGGGGACGAATCTTTAATGAAAATTCGGAGAAAAGTTGATAGATAATTCCCTCCTCCTACCACAAAAAATGTTCCTCCAAAATAGATATCTGAAGTCAGTATAAATCTCAGCTTGAGAAAAGAACAAAGTCTCATCAGCAAGAAGATCACTACCATTGCCAGTTAAGTAATGAAAAGTTAGACAAGGGAGGGATCTAGAACCTAAATTATATTTACCTTCTCTGGAAGCACTTGACATTTGTCATGTTATATACACATACGTTCTATGCCTTTGTCTATAAGTTGGGGGGAACCTGTTTAAATCAGCAGAAATGTGAACTTAAAAACTGAAATGACTGACTTTTCACGTTGAAGCTCTTCATAGGAGAAGTTCTGCTGCAAGGAACAGCCCAAAATAGCTTGCCTACGTGGCATCAAATGCCAGTACCCGAGGGGAGAAAACACCTCACCAAGAAAAGGTCAAATTAAACCAGGAGAATAAGATGTGGCATCTAATTACCATTTCCCAACTCGACACCTAGTCGTTAGGTAAGTACCATCAGACAAGATAATGGATGGAAAAGAGCATCTTAAGGGGAAGAAGCAAAATGACCATAATGGTTCCAAAAGGAGAATGACTAGGATCCCGCTTTCAGGATCCATACTGTGAGCCCAGTGTCGTCACAATGCTGTGTTCCATGAAATCCAGTTATATTTCATGATTCAACGATGTGGGATGGGGACTAAGACCCACCATTTCCTCCTACTTCACTCATTTTATTTTTAAGACACTTTGCCCCCCATTATCATCATCATCACCATCACCATCATAATCCCCATCATCATCATCATCATCATCATCAAATATTTAAGAGATTACTATGTGCCTCATAGGAAAAGGGGCCAGAGTATCTACCAGTTAGCGTAGCGAGGTTCCTCCCTGCCACTTCGGCTCCCATTGTTCTTCTTTTCTCTGTGTAAAGACCCTTTCTGGGGTTCCCTTTGGGAATCTGACCCATCCTGTTTTGGATGTGGCAGGTTTCTTGGGGCTCCATCATGCCTAAAGCACTTCTGGGCCTCCCGCACATGCTACCTGCTAACTCCTCCAGGTCAGCTCTGAGCATGTCATTGATTTCACTTCTCTCAGAATCTATTTTTTTTTAAGATTTTATTTATTTATTTGAGAGAGAGAGAGAGCATGAGCAGGGGTGAGGAGAGGGAGAAGCAGACTCCCAGCTGACACAGGGCTGGATCCCAGGACCCTGGGATCATGACCTGGGCTGAAGGCTGACTCTTAACAGACTGCGTCACCCAGGTGCCCCTGATGGCTCTTGAAAGCCAATCAAACACCTCAGTTACAAAGGTCTTTTGTCATGATTAGGGATGTTTTCCTTTCAGAATCCTCACTTTTCCTTCTCTGCACCCCAGGAATAGGAATGCCATCTCATCCATCAAGAAGTCATATAATGACTTTTACAGTTTTTTTTTTCAGACAAGTCATCTTGAGTCTTTCCCCAAAACGCCTATGTCTTCTTAGACTTTTTTTGTTTTATGTTCCTTGGGGTAACCTTACATACCTGAGCTCTGTGTGTGTGTGTGTGTGTGTGTGTGTGTGTGTGTGTGTGCCTGTTTACCCTGCTGTCTCTCTGGCTCCCACCTCTCGTCTCCTTGAAGTCCAACAGAAATAATCTTTCTACAGAAAGAAGCACTGCGTGGGGACAGATACGTGGCCTGGCACAACGAAGAGCTCTGTGCAAAGGCAGCCTTTATTCTTATTCAGTGAGATTAACCTGATTAATTGCGACACTGTCATTTGTAAGAACCGCACGTCAAGGATATGGGCAGAATGAGATAAGTAACACATATGGGCTCTTAGCGTGTTCACAACACTCCTGATTATCATCTTCGGAAAACTGAAGTTCAGAAAGCAGTTCCTTGCCTCCAAAATGCTGTGTTTTACTCCACGTTGGACCCCCTTAGAGAGTTCTCAGTGAGCCAGACCTCTTGATCATCTCTCTCTGCCTTGATGTGGTTTGTAATAACCAATTAGTTCAATGATTTGTTGATTGATTCATTCAATACCTGCTCCTGAAGCCTGCTACTCACTCCAGAAAGGATTTCTGTTGGATTGTCATCATTCATGGGGAAAAACAAAAGGACAGTCACGTTCCTCAGCATTTCTTCACAAAGCCCTTTGTCCCTTAGCTGGGCTTCTGCTCCTTGTCTCTCTCAGCCAAGACCCAAGGCCAGCTCTCAAGAGACCTGCCCCATCTCTCTCTTCTAGAGCAGCCACTCTGAAGACATGTGGTTTCTAAATGTCTCCTTTAAGCTTGGAATCCACATGCACAGAACCTCTGATTAAGAAAAAGACACTTCAGGGGCACCTGGGTGGCTCAGTGGTTGAGCGGCTGCCTTTGGCTCAGGGCGTGATCCTGGAGTTCCAGGATCGAGTCCCACATCAGGCTTCCTGCATGGAGCCTTCTTATCCCTCTGCCTATGTCTCTGCCTCTCTTTTTCTGTGTCTCTCATGAATAAATAAATAAAATCTTTAAAAAAAGAAAAAGATATTTCAGGCAGCTTCCCAGAAGTCTTCCCCTGAAATATTGTCCTCGTGGTGAAAACAAATCCAAATCATGACCAGATAGATGTATCGGGGGCTCCACTCATCAGACTTGGTTCACAGAAACTGAAACTGATAAATAGAAATTTGCCCAGACATCTTCCACATATGCTTGTTCCTTTCATGCGTGGTAGCTCTGGAACAACTGCTCTTACAGAAACAGGACGTGTTCTTCACTTGGTCCCCTCCCATCACCGCAGTGAGCCCAAGTTCCTCCTGCCCATGATCAAACAGGTTTTCCTGTCTTTCTGTCCACTTAGGAAAATGCCTCTCGCTTTCCTGGGGCTGGCTTTCCACTGGGAAGAATTTAAAGACACCAAAGAGCTCAGTTGATAAACGTGATCATCTTTCACTTCAAAATGGACATACTCTTTCCCATATGTTGGGAATTATGGAGAGATTCTTTATCATCCCATTATACTCAGCTGTTGTTTACTTTTGGTGACTCGCATGTTGACAATTATAGTTCGAGTGGTTTTTTTTTTTTTTTTTTAACAGCATATGCTGAACAAGATAAAATATTTAGAACAAGTTACTTTGGACTTAGTAATTATGCTACATTCTTTCAGCCCATTTATGACTAAATTAGAACATTTAGTAATGTTTGGTGACAACTCCCACACTTTGTAAGCACCAAGAGGAAAAATATAATTTATTTAATTGGTTTTCATTTGGAAGGGAAATAATCCCATTTCAAGCATCTCCGTGTTAGAAAAGACGCTATATTCTCCAGGAAAATACACAGATGCTCATACATTTGGGAAATTAACATATATCTTCCTTCAGGAAACTTCTGAAGGCTATTTCGTTACATTACAACCGCTCCTCTATCCATACATTTTTGGTAAGATCACTGCCTGTCACCTCCCATGCACCTCCCATATTCTTCACAGAAGCTGTGAACTTTAGACAAGAGATGAAGCTATTAAGCTATTGCTGCTTTTGGTGTCACCATAGACAGACTACATGGCATCATACAATCCGTAAGCACGTGAGGAATGCTTGTTCTATTAGGCTGGGACTGTGCTGGGCACTGAGATTCTGAGATGAGCCAGATGTGGTCCCCTCTTCCAAGACCTCATGACTTAAAGGTAGAGACAACGAGGAAAAGGCACAATTACAGCTCCGTAGAGCAGAGGAGACACAGAGTGACACCTAAATCAGCCAAAATGGGAAGGGAGCTGGCAGGAGGGCAGCTGAGAATAGTACAAAGAGCACAGCGGGCGATATTTGAGTGAGGGAGAGAGCACAGCAGGAAGCCCCCCACTCAAAATCCTGGAGGCAGGAGAGCACATCCCCAAGTCCGTAACAGCTATCAGGGGCCAGTCCGTGCTGAGCTGAGGGGAGAGGGGATTCAGACTGAAAAATTATGTTCAGAGTACATGGTGCTGGGCTTTGCACTTGAACTTGACTCTGAAGGCTCAAGGGTGTGGGGAACCCATGAAGCACTCTGCATTTTTTCCTGGTGTCTGAGAGGATGGAAGGAAGCCAGATAGAGGGCAGTCCGTGCTCCAGGAACCTGAAGAACCAAGACTGTGACAAAGGGGTGCAGAAGCGAGGACGGATTTGAGTGAGATTTCAGGGTGGGTCAAATATGTCTTAAATGTAGAAAATCTTGTTTGTAGGGAAGTGTGGGTAGAAAAACTGGAGAAGAGACAAAAGTGCTTCTTCTTCTTTCCATGCCACCCTTCTGGGCTGCCAGGGAGGGTCATCTTTGACTGCAATGATGGGTGATTACCCAGGAGTGACCACACCCGGGACTAGGCACTTCCCACCGACAGGGATCAGACTATGCCACCCCAAAATGGGCAACATCTCTGCCCCTAGACCAGGGAGGCAGGAATGACTCTAAATCTCTAGAAATGGAGAGTTGACATCAAAATGCTTTGGCATAAGCAGACCTTGCTAAAATAACCCTCATCTTCCTTTAGATCCCCCATATATTTCCTAGCTACCTTCCCATGGTTTATCACTGCTTGAAGCTCAAACCTCCTTTCCTTAGTTAAAATGGTATGTAAGCCCCTGAGTCTGTTTCTTGGACCTTCACTCCTTTCTGTGGACTCCCAAGCATTTAAATAGAAATAAGCACGGTGTGCCTCTTCTCTTGATAATCTATCTTTTGTTAGTTTAATTCTCAGGTGCCCAAAGACAAAACAGAAGAGTGTGGAGGGCAAGTTTTTCCTCCCTGACAACATATATCATCTCACTGAATCCTCATCCCTCTTAGTGGGGAAGGGACTGCTATTATTCCATTACATGGATGCTGGAACTCAACCAAGAGATGTTAAGGAGTTGGTCAAGTAGCTACTGGGTAGCAGATCTGGGATTTGGACCCCTGGATATGTCTACACAGCCTGATCATCTAACAACTATGCAGTAATCCCAGTAATCCTGTCTTTCCCAGATGGAAAGACAGCCTAACAGAGCCGGCAGGGACTGGATTAGGTGCCAGGAAATCCAGTCTAATCCTGGTCCTGCCACTACCGACGATAAAGTTAACCATGTAAATATCTGTGTTGTCCTCCATAGTTCAGATAATAAAATAATAATAATAATAATCTACTGCATGAGATGTGGTGTGACTTTGAGCAAATCATTATACTGGGCTGAATTACGTTCCTCCCCCACACTTCACGTTGAAGTCTGAACCCCTGCACCTCAGAATATGACCTTACTCCAAGATACGTTAGGTTGAACCCTGATCCAATCTGAATCGTGTCCCCATAAGAAGAGGATATCGGGGGCAGCCCGGGTGGCTCAGCGGTTTAGCACTGCCTTCGGCCCAGGGTATGATCCTGGAGACCCGGGATCGAGTCCCACGTCGGGCTCCCTGCATGGAGCCTGCTTCTCCCTCTGCCTGTGTCTCTGCCTCTCTCTCTGTGTCTCTCATGAATAAATAAATAAAATCTTTAAAAAAAAAAAAAAAAAAAAAAGAAGAGGACATCGGGACAGATTTAGAGGGAAGAACCTGTGAAAACATAGGGATAAGACAGCCATCTGCACAGCAAGGCCTCAGAAGAACAAAGGCCCCAGAAGAAACTAACCCTGGCCAGAAAAAAAAAAAAAAAAGTCTTGATCTCAGACTTCTAGCCTCCAGAATTGTGAGAAAGTAAATTTCTGTTGTTTTAGCCACCCAGGATGTGGTACTTTGTTATGGTAGCGCTAGCAAGCGAATGCGATGGCAGAATCTAGCTGTGTGTTACCGACACCGTTTTCAAATTCCTGTCATGTCCCAGGCGCTAATCTTTTTCATCCACCTTGAAATGGCAGCGATTACCACCCTCCAATGGTGATCCCATGAGCTATCACAGACATCTAAATTCCGTGGTTCCAAGAAAATGTAACCAGAAAGAGGTCCTTTCAGTTCTCTTACGTCTAAAGCAAATACCCAGGCAGCCCGGGTGGCTCAGCGGTTTAGCACCACCTTCGGCCCAGGGTGTGATCCTGGAGACCAGAGATCGAGTCCCACGTCGGGCTCCCTGCATGGAGCCTGCTTCTCCCTCTGCCTGTGTCTCTGCCTCTCTCTCTCCCCCTCTCTGTGTCTTTCATAACAGTGAATAAAAATCTTTATTTAAAAAAAAATAAAGCAAATACCCCTGTAGATGAGGCTGGGGGGCCTCAGGGGTTGTGCTTTGACTGAGGCCTTAACCAGGGTAACTAAGTGGTCAATTGCCCTAAATTGAAAGAGGAAAAGGAAGCAGCGGGGCTCCTGCTGAGGACCTGAGTTTGGGCAGGTGAGTACTCCGCCCTTCGCTGGGTAATTCGATTGCCTCGACTAAACTGTGATGAGCCGGTGGATCACATTAATACCCCTCACCCAGTCTCGAAGCCCTGAGGGTGGGCAAGAGAGCCTCCAAGGAGAGTCATCTTTGATAGGGAAGGTGAGTGGGGGCCAACTGAAGTCCCCGGGACTTTTGGACAAGGCTCTGGTGGAAAGGATTCAGAGGGAGGGGTGGGGGAGCAGAGGACAGCCAGGGGGAGAGAGAGAGAGCTCAGCAGAGAGGAGAGATGGGGAGAGACATGGCACCTGCTGCGGGAGAGAGATTTGAAGAAATAAAGAGAATTTGGAAAGGTTTTGTTGTGTGATAAGTATATGAGTTCCTCTTTAATTTGTTGACAGAAATGGACAGGAATAAAACTCTTCCTTGTAAAGGTGGTGCTGGCTGGTCGCCTGTTTGCTCTCAGATCCATTCCCTGCCTGCGCTCTGTCCGTCTGACTGTCCATCTGGCTGTCACAAGCTCTGCTTCTCGGGCTCTCTTGACCACCAGCTCTAGACGAGGTTTGCCAGCCAGAGACATTGTTGGAGACTGGAGTTTGGGTCAAGGTATTTCCCACCCTTTCCCTCTGCTTCCGGAGGCCTAGCCAGTGGCAGCCACAACACCTGTGTGGCTCCAGCTCTTGCCCAAATAGGCCCCTTTGATGCTAAGGATCTACAGAGTGGTAATACCACCTTCTTCATATGTCCCCCCTGCCCTAAAAGACATGTGTAGTGGCTTCCCAGTTGTTGGTCTTCAGGATGCTTCCTCCATCCAGAATATTCTTTCAACAATTCTAACACCTTTGTAACCAATCCCCTGTGTTTCATACCCTCTACTGAATAACCCTGGCATGGATTTTGCTTTCCTGGCAGGGTCCTGCTTGATAACAGGAAAGAGAGGTATCTTTCTCCTTTCCCGGTTTCTATGAGGATTTCCCTAAACACAGGTCTTGTCTCTCTTTACCCGTTTACTCATTCCACTCCTGGGGCACTGAAGTGAATAATCTGATCACAATTTTGGAAGAATTCCTGGACTTCTTGGTTCAGCCCTGCTTCTTCCTTTTTGGAGTGAACCTTCCAAGAGAATACAGTATCTCTCTGTACTATCTGTCTTGCCTGGGCCTGCCCTGGTCCAGCAAATGCCTGCCTATGGGCAAGTCTGCCTAATTTCAGCCCACTTGACCACCAGACCTAAAACCTACTCTTCCAGTCTGGTCTCTAAGGGTAGCAAAATTGATCCTCATATGCTCTACCTCTGCTTCATTTCCCCAATTTGCTCAGAACCCAGGTGGGGAGGATGAGTCTCCTCAAATGAGACTCCTTCAAAATCCTAATATTATTCACCAACTTTTTTGAGAACTGGATATATGGAGCTTTTCCACTTGTTTGTTTTGTTTGGTCTTTGGCTGCTAAAAGAGCTGAGAAAGGCTAAAGGCAGGGGCATCTTGGTGTAGCTGATTAGACAGTGTTCCCCTCCTCAGCAATTTCAGGAACCCTCCAGTCGGGCTCACATGTGTCCGTGGATCAGCCCTGCTTATTGCAGACTTCCTAATTTCTCAGTCCCTGGCCCGATAGGTCTATAGTGATGTCACTGAGCTAGAATATTGCCCCTAAATACCAAGTTGATGTGACTAAAATTAATGTCTGCCTCTGAGGTTAGAATCCCACCATATGTTTTTGCTGTTAGAGTCCTGCTATACTTGAGTTTCAGTAACACTGACTTCTAAGAAGTATAAGGTTCCTAGTGATTCCTAGAATCACCAGCGCCTGAGCTCCCAGGGCCAGAGAACTTCCTTCCTCATGGAGTGTTCTCCTCAGTGATCACCATCATTATCCCTGTAATCTGGCTGCTTCAGAACCACTGGAATGTTTTGAACACACACACACACACGCACACGCACACATGCACGCATGCATGTGTGTGTCCAGTCATCTAGGGTATACACGATTCAAGTCTTTTTCCGAGGAGGCTCCTCAGCTCCCATGTAAATCAAGGATTCACATATGTGTACCAAACTTTCTTCAGAGCATCTGAGCCTCTGCCAATGACCTTGTGCCAAAGTACACTTTAAAAGTTGAGCCGAAGGTGAAAGAGTCCTGCCTTCTAGAGAACTCCTGTACTGTCTCCCCATCCTCCATTCTCTTTGGTCAATTCACATGAACATAGTGGAAAACATCTGAGCTCCTGGAATGAGGTCCGATGAGAATATCTTACATAAGAGCATATTTCTTCACAATTCTCTTTGAATCCCATGGTGGGGCCAGGATTCCAGGACAAGAGGTAATTTAACTGAGACACAGATTAGAACTCTGCTGCAGAATTATTTATTTATTTATTTATTTATTTATTTATTTATTTATCTATCTATGATAGTCACACAGAGAGAGAGAGACAGAGAGGCAGAGACACAGGCAGAGGGAGAAGCAGGCTCCATGCACCGGGATCCCGATGCGGGACTCGATCCCGGGACTCTAGGATCGCGCCCTGGGCCAAAGGCAGGCGCCAAACCACTGCGCCACCCAGGGATCCCACTGCTGCAGAATTCTAATGCGCCTTGACCTCCAGCTGGATGGGTGAGGTCATCTGTGATTGTTGCACCGAGAAGCCCTTTGGGCTGGGTCAAAGCTTCTGGCACTTATAACAAAATTCCAGCGACAGAGAATGATTTGGAGTGTGGACTGTCACTTCCTTATGTACCTGTAAGCCCAGCACCAGTGTAGGGGACACCCGGTAGCCGAGCAATCCATGATGAATGAATGAGTGATGTTTTAAAGATCTGCAAATTCGAATGCTCTGGTAGAGAGGACAGCCACGCCTGGTGCAGCAACCCAGGAGCAGCTGCTCAAAATGCTGATTTAGCTTTTTTCTTTTACTTCTCAGACCCTGATTTGTCTTCTACCCTCTTCGATCTCTGTCCTCATTTTATTTCATTCTCCCTTTAGACTCTTCTATGGGCAGCAAACTCCTTGTTGTGTGATATGACTGGAGAAGAGAAAATTATCTTCTGATGAACAGATTTCAGAAAGAGTGGAGCAACCCTATCCGCCACCAAGTTGCTTAACCGGCCTGGGACTTAAAGTTCTCACCCCTAAGTGAGGGTAGTAAGAGCAGTTCTATGAGTCTCCTGGTGGAGTGTGAGTGGAAGATAAAATGACAATTGAAAATATTTTCTTGAGGGGGCGCCTAGGTGGCTCAGTCGGTTAAGCATCTAACTCTGGATCTCAGCTCAGGTCATGATCTCAGGATTGTGGGATTGAGTCCTGCACTGGGCTCCCCACTTAGCAGGGAGTCTGCTTAAGATCTTTTCTCTTTTTCTCCCTCTGCCTCTCCCCAGCTCGTACTCAATCTCTCTCTCTCTCTCTCTCTCTCTCTCTCTCTCAAATAAAATCTTTAAAGAAAAGAAATAACTTTCTCGAAAGTTTAAAAGTAAAGGCCCTATCGTATTTGCCCTGATCATTGCTTCCAGTGTAACCAAAAGGGCCAAGTGTGCACAACTGAGCACAGTGGGAGCCAGTTAAAGTAAAGCTTCTTTCTCAGAGGTCATGTGTGTATGCATTTGTCACCAACATCTCATCCTCTGAATGAGAGATGCAGAAAAACATATCCGTGAGAGAAACAGAGATGGGAAAAGGTGTGGTTTTAATGATGCAAAGTTCAGGAAGGGAATACCTTTTCTCCAATGTAAGTAGGGGTTACGTGGGAGCAGGGAACAAACATTCCTGTGTGGCTCCCATGAACTGGGCAGTGTTGTGTGATGTGGCCACATCCTTCTGCAGACAGAGGAGAAAAAAACCACTGAGCAAGGAAAAATCAAGGTATATGTATGTAAGGGTGGGAAGATTGATGGTGTGATGATGATGATGGCGATGGTGGCAACACTGTCATCAAGTGCCTTCCACATACCGGGTATTTTACTCAGCTTTGGGCCCTATTTACCTCATCTTCCCACAGCACTATGACTTAGGTTTTCTTATTCTCATTCTGTAGATCAAGACACAAGCTCAGAGAGGGTCTTTGCTCAGTCGTATGACTACCAAGTGGTGGAATCATGATTTGAGCCTAGATCTGTGGCTCAACTCTTAAGCCTGTGGGGTGTTTTTGGCTTTGTGCTTTTATTTTCTATTTGGCTAGACTAAAATTTCCAAGTTCCTGGAGAAGAGGGGAGCTATTGGTGTTTGAGAGGAAGAGAGGAGGAAAGGATGGTAAGCATACCAAGAGATGTTCAAAGGGTCTCTGTAGGGATCCCTGGGTGGCGCAGCGGTTTGGCGCCTGCCTTTGGCCCAGGGCGCGATCCTGGAGACCCGGGATCGAATCCCACGTCGGGCTCCCGGTGCATGGAGCCTGCTTTCCCTCTGCCTGTGTCTCTGCTTCTCTCTCTCTCTGTGTGACTATCATAAAAAAATTAAAAAAAAAAAAACAAAAACAAAACAAAGGGTCTCTGCATATTCACAGGGAAGGAACTGTGTCTGTCTTTCCACTGTTGTATCCTCACACCCATTCTCCACACAAAATAGGAGCCCACCAAACATTTTTGAATGAATGGATGAATGAGTAAATTAGTGAAAACATAAATAAAATAGCACAGAGGCTTTTCAACGGGTATAGAAGAGAAAATAAGGAACTTTTTATAAGAATTAAGTCTTGAGAGGAGATGTGAAAGACTATAAAAAGTAGGTAAGATGCAGAATGGCCGTTTAGGGAGTAGGAAAGAGAAGCCAATAAAAGGTCAAGTCCAGAATGGCTGAGCAGTGATGACAACCATCCAGAAGTGTGTATGAATTTGCCAATTATTTCTGAGTAGTACCCTCTTGGTCAGTGGGCTATAGAGAAGGATTTAGTGTTGTGCTCTAATCCCACATAATCTGATATTGCTATCATTAATTTAAAAAAAAAACCTCTCATTAAAAACCTGCCCCACACAAGGTAATTTAAAAAACGATGATGATGAGAATTATGATTTCAATTAAGTCTTTGAGAAAGTTAATAAAAGTGCCGATAGAGCCAGGAGTCAGATTGCTTTTACTTTAAATACACATCTTTACACGTGTATTTAAATTGTAATTACTGCTGTATATTTCCCATCGCACCCATAAATCTTTCAGTGTGTATCTATGGAATGGTGTGGTCTCTTTTTAAAAACATAACTACAATATAATTATCACACGAAAAAGAAATTAATAATTATTTAAGAGCATCAAATATCTAGTTCATGTTCAAATGTTCCCAGATTTTATTTTTTACAGGTATCTGATCAAATTGGGATCCAAACATGATACGTTCAAACATTACTATTAGTTTATATGAATCTTTTAATCCTTAGGTTCCATCTCTTTCTTTTTCTCTTTCTCAGCTTACACGTGAAGAAAATCAAGTGTTTTGTCTGTTGAGTTCCCCACGGTCTGGATTTTGCTGCTCATGCTGCCATGATGTCATGTAACATGTTCCACTGGTCTCTTATTTTATTCCAAATGGTATTTGGTTATAGAAACTTGAAGAGATTTGATTCTTCTAGCAAGAACATTACAGAAGAGGTGATGTGTACTTCTATAAGGAAGAACCTGGACACGTCTTTCTGAGAAATCTGCATCCATTGATGGTCATGGCTTAAATTCATTACTTTGTTGAGGACTGTAAAATAATGATATTCTAATTTTATTAACTCATTCATTTATTAGTCAAAAATTTCCTACAAAGAGAGATCATTAGCTATCCTAAGGTATAGTTTAGACACATAAGGGCAGAATAAATACCTGCTTCTATGTGTTTATTTGGCATTTTAAAAAATAGTGGGTTGGTTCTCTAGCATCCTCCAGAGGTTACCAGTGAGGCTTTTCCTTGTGTTTGCTTAATTTGTTTTGTTTTTGTTTTCTGAGTAGAGACTCTGAAACCAGACTGCCTGGATCAGAGCCTCAGCTTTGTCACGTGACTTTGAGCTGAGCAGTTAATCCTTGGGAGCCTCACCTTCCTTACTTATAAATCGGGGATACTTAATGATGTCTTCATCACAGAGTTGTTTTAGGATTAAATGGAAATATTTGTAGCCCTCGGGAAAATGTTTGGCACATTGTGAGCCTAGTATAAGTGTTTGCAATTATTGGTGTTCCTGTTGTCGTTTTTAAGTGGTCCTGAGTGGATTCCAGGCAGTGGTATTTTATTAAAAGTCCATGAGTGATTCTAATGCCAAGCCAATGTGGAGAACCACAGGATTGTGGGTTTTAAAGAGATGATGTTTGCAAAGCAGGGGAGTAAAATGACCACATTTGTGTTTTTTAAAAATTGCCCAAGGGGACATCTGGATGGCTCAGTGGTTGAACGTCTGCCTTCAGCTCAGGATGTGATCTTGGCGTCCTGGGATCGAGTCCCTCATCAGGCTCCCCATAGGGAGCCTGCTTCTCCCTCTGCCTGTGTCTGTGCCTCTCTCTGTGCGTCTGTCATGAATAAATAAATAAAATCTTTAAAATATGTTCTATACCAATGGCTGGAATAGAAAGAAATCTGTGCTCAGTGCAATGAACAGCTACATAATCTCACACTCCAGTAGTTCATGGTAGGACATGTTAACTGCAATGATGTTTTCAAAGGGAGAAACTTCAAATTGACTAAGCAAATAAATAAAGGCCACTAGAACAGCTCCGTGCCCAAGACCAGATGGATTTTCTGTTATCTCATTTGTGCTTCTTGCTTTGTCAGATATTTCTTCTGTCTTCCTGTTGTATGGCTTTAAGTCATTAGTTTTGGTTATCTACACACTCCAAATTTGGGGCATTTCGTTTGAGATGCCGTGTGCTTTAAAAAGAAGGTATTTTGTTTTTTAATACCCTAATTTGTCATCCACAAAGACAACAGAGAAGATAGTCTTTAAGAGACAGATGCTAAGGGATGAATTATTGATCAAATCATAAACAAGCTGGAAGATGAAATGCATTTGCCAAATCTATTTTTTCGAATCTTTTCCTAACTTCTCATCCTGCAAGCCTAGAGATGTGTCAACAATAGAAAAAGAATGCTCTCTACTATGGATGGAACCAACTGGAATGCTTGGAAGCCACGTTTTTTAGGGTAGTAGTTCCCAATATTTCCAATACTGGGATCCTCTTTTATGATTTCCTCTCCCTATGGGCTCCGTGTTTGGAAAAACTGAACAGACCAACCTGCATTTATCAATATTTAATTTATTTCCCCATGTTTTATTAATCAAAGTCATCTATAACCACCAACTGGAACATTCAATCAGTATGAGACAGCCTGGGTCATTATGCTGAATTGCTGTAATTCCAGCTAAAAGCAAGAAAATATTTGCTTTAAAAAAAAAACCATCTTTAATCTGAAAACAGACATTGCGTTTTCTACCCTAGTATGAAAAATGAGGATGACAATCCTGACACTCAGGGCCTTTGAATCTGTGGTTCCAGTTTATGGTAGGCAGAATAATTCCCCCTCCCCGCACCCACACAAAGATGTCCATGTCCTATTTCCCAGAACCTAGGAACATGTTAGATTTTGTGGCAAAGAGGAATTAAGGTTGCAGAAGCAATGAAGGTTGCTAATTGCTGATTTTGAGATGAGGAGATTATCCTGGATTATCTGGGTAGAGCCAGTGTCATCACAAGGATCCTTAAGTGTGGAAGCAGGAGGCAGGAGAGGCAGTGTCAGAGTAATGTGATTGGATATGAGGTGGGAAAGACCCAACCAGCCATTGCTGGCTTTGAAGACAGACGGGGTAAGGAGTCAATGAAGGGGAGCAGTTTTTAACTGGAAAAGACAAGAGAAAAATGGTTTCTCCTTTAGAGCCTCCAGAAAGGTTACAGTCTGGTGAAACTCTTTGGTTTGAGCCCAGTGAGACCCATTCTGGACTTCTTTCCTCCAGAATTGTGCAATGGTAGAGTTGTGTTATCTGCATCCACCAGTTTGTGGCAATTTGTTACAACAGCTGAGAAAACTACCACAGAACCCTTTCCCCCAAATTCTTGACCTCTCTTTCCCTTATAGGCCCTGTGCTCTGACCAAGAGTGACTTCCTCAATCCTCCCCCACCCCAGCATGCTTTCCTGCCTGTTTCTGGATCCCTGTTTATGGTTTCCCTCATTAGGATGACACTCGACCTCAATGTCAGTGGAGGTGACTCCTGTCATCCTTCAGGATGCTGCCAGGATGCCTCCCCTGCCACAGGCTTCCATGGCTCCTGCACCTGTTGGATGCATGGAATCTCTTCCCTTGAACTCCCATGGTGCGGTAGCTGTCTTTTCCAGCACTTACTGCATTTCTCCCAGCCTAGGGTTATTTGCACCTATGTCATACCTTCTCTACTGGATTTTAAGCTCCTTGATGAGAGGGCTGGTTTTTATGTATCTCTAAATCCCCTACAATCCCTAGCCCACCACATTTATGTCCTACCAACTTATATAATTGCAGTCCTTTTCATGTGCATAAATATACATACACATGCATGTGTATGCATATATATGTATATATACATATATGCAAATGGCATTATAGAACATCCGTACGCCTTCACAAGAATAAGAGGAAAAAGAACACTCAGGTTTTTTTGTTTTTTTGTTTTTTTGTTTTTACCAACTACCATACAAATGTTAATATTCCAGGCATGCCTATCTTTTAGAGCCAGAAGAGCTCTTGTCTACAAATTGGAGGTGGAGGCATGGGTGAGTATGGGGGAGTTTATTTCTCAATTGAGGAGATTGATAGTAAAAGTAGAGAGCTGTACCAGAGACATGCCTGTATTCATGCAGAGGATCTGAGCAAAAGAGGAATGGAGGCCCATGAGCAACTGTAGGAGGTTTGGGGCCAGCAGTGTAATTTTTCATCTTGTTTGGGATCCAGCTACCAGAAAAGAATGCAAAACATTTTTTTCCTGCCGAAGTTGAATATCTTTCTAGAAAGAAAGAAACTAAGAATGAAACTAAACAAGTTATGACATCAAATGGCCGATGACACGCTTGGCTTGTACATCTGTAAGACAGGGCATTCTTAAAAAAAGAAAAAGGAATGTTTGTCTCCAGGATAAGCAGGTATCTTTGTGATACCATAACTTCCAGTTCTGTGAAGACAGAAAAATTGTTCTTGTTAATATTTTGCCTGTTGGAGCAATTACTTTAGCTATTTTTAAGACTTTTGTTCTTCAGAAATAAACATCAGGCCCAAGAATACACTTCCCTCCAAAGACTATCCTAATCCCGGCCCATTTTCAGTCTTCTAAACCTTCTGGTCCATTTAATGTCTTCTCAGAGTTGGGAAACGATAGCTCACGGATGCCTTTTTAGTTCATTTGTATTCCTCGACTGTTTACTACATGCCAGACACCATGCTAAGTGCTTTATAGACACTTGTGCTATTTACAACCAACAATTCTGAGAGGTGGGTTTCATGTTACAGTTTGGGTAGCTGAGCCATAGCATGTTTAACTTCTTGCACAGGCTTTCATCGCCAACAAAGGGCACAGACTCAACTTACCTGGAGGTACGGGCATCCGCAAGCCTGTGTTCTTGACCTCAGTGACGTGCAGACCTCTCTGTGGGCTACTTGCTGGGCAGAGGAGGCAGTTGTATCCCTCCTGTACACAGGTGTCAGCTTCTGTCCTTAGATATTAGAATTATAAGGAAACTCCAGAGCTGGACTTCCCAGCTTTTTGGACAACAACCTAAAATGAGAATTATGTTTAACATCTAGTCACTGAACACACACCGTGAAATCATACCATTACCGCTGGATATGTATTCTGATGTCTTCCTCTTTTATTTCATTTTTTAAAAATTCTGGTCCGGATGCACTAGATTGTTTACATAATTCACTGATGGGTCATTACTTTAATTTGAAAAAAACACTGCACTAGAAATAGCTGGTTTATCTTACACAATTATCTTTTGAAGAAAGCTCTACCATCTTGGGCAAACCGTCTGATTTCTGAGTCCTGTGTTCACATCTGTAAGATGAGGTTGGACCAGATTTCTGATTCTTATTCCTGGCTGCACATTACAAATATTTTGAGAGCTTTTAAGTACACTTACGTCCAGGTTTTTGCCCCAGAATTTCTGATAATTATTTGTTCTGGAGTAGGGCCTGTGGATTATTCTGTTGGTTTGTTGGTTTAACTCCCCAGGTTACTATACCATGCCACTAGAGTCAGGAACTACTGGACTAGATGATTGTTACATTTTCTTCCAGCCAACAATTCTAGGCTATTCTGATAAGGTACACTGATTACATTTTTTAAATCATTTTTTAAGTTAGTATTTGTACGGAGAAAAGGGCATTAACCTTGAGCAGTATCCCTTGCAACAATGGTTGTCACATTCTTTTTTTTTTTTTTTTTAAGATTTTATGAGGCAGAAGCAGAGAGAGAGGCAGAGACATAGGCAGAGGGAGAACCAGGCCCCCTGCAGGGAGCCCAATGTGGGACTTGATCCCAGCACCCTGGGATCATGTCCTGAGCTGAAGGCAGACGCTCAATCACTGAGCCCCCCAGGCGGCCCTGGTTTTCACATTCTAGTTACATAAGGAATTGGTGTTTGTTTAAAAATCCTGATGCCCTCAGTGCAGCCCCATTGATTCTGAGTGTACACATCCAGGCTGGGGCCACGGACACTTTATTTTTAACGAACACCTTAGGTGATTCTAATGGAAGTGGTCTATGAAACACTGCATCACATCATCTCAACAGCTGTTGTCGCTCCCGTAGTCCTCAGTACCTGGGAACTCGGCCTGGGGCTGGTGCTCTGAAACGTTTGCTAAAAGCTATGCCACCAACCTGTCCGGACACCTCTACTCTCTGCCAGGCTCATGCCTTCCTGTCTGTTTCCCTCTGCTCTTTGATTCCTTTTGTAAGTGAGCCCAAATAAACGATCACATTCTGTATCTTCTCTTACCCCAACCGCAATGACAATCTTAAATATTAAAATCACACTCAGGATACCTGGGTGGCTCAGTGGTTGAGCATCTGCCTTTGGCTCAGGTCGTGATCCCAGGGTCCTGGGATGAAGTCCCACATCAGGCTCCCCATAGGGAGCCTGCTTCTCCCTCTGCCTATGTCACTGCCTCTTTCTGTATCTCCCGTGAATAAGTAAATACAATCTTAAAAAAAAAAAAAAATCACACTCAAACCGGGTTACTAACACTACATGAGGTATGGTGATAGGTAAAAAAAAAATAGGATGAATTTGGAAAACATCTTTAATTTTTTAAACAAACACTTTATGGTGCCAACTATGTGCCAATCACAGTTGCAAGGACTTTATAAATATTAACTGTAAGAATCCTATGAGATGGGTGCCTTCCTCCTGTTTTTATAGGTTAGGACCCTGAATCCCACTGAATTTCTGTAGTGCTGATTCTATTCAATGCTTTGAAGGGCATTTTTACTATTTTAAAATATAAAACGAATAATGATACCGTATGGAGTTGAACATAGAATTTCAGTTAATATATTTTTAAAGATTTTATTTATTTGAGAGAGAGAGACAGCACATACGAGCAGGGGGAAGGGCAGAGAGAGAGGAACAGGGACAAGCAGACTCCCCTCTAAGTGCAGAGTCAGACTTGGGGTTCGATCCCAGGACCCTGAACTGAAATCAGACACTTTACCGACTGAGCCCCCCAGGTGTCCTTCAGTTAATATTTTTTTTCCTTCAGTTAATATTTTAATAGGAGGTGTAAAATAAATTTGATCTTGGGGTCAGCTGCTACAGGCAGACCTTCTGTGAATAGAGGTTCAATCTCCTCCACCATTAGAGGTATTTCAGTGAGAAAATTTGAGACTTTGGTATTAAGGAATTAGTAAAGCCTTCTTAAGCTAATCCACCCAAGTAACAATTTTCTTGAATAATATTATATAATAACGGCTTTCTTATTTAAGTTTTATCTCTAACCATGAAAATTGAATGTTTACCCAATATGTTTTTTGAGTTAATATGTGTTTCTCAATAAACTAATAAAAGACTAGTCTCTCATTTGCCAATTGGCATAGATACATATATACCCTCACTCTGATATGCAATAATTTATTTATTGGTCAATTAGGAAAGATACAATCCCCAAATGAAGATGACTTACAGGCAAAGGGAATTTTCCGCTTTTAACATTCACTTTAACTAGCCTATGGGGTTGGTTTTCTATAGTCTTTCTAGAATTTTCCAGGAGACTTTACCTCCTTCTCATCTTTAAAACCAAGACCACTTCATCCTATCTGCAGTCATCCCCATCTGGTCTGTCTACTTGCTGCCAGTCCAGCTCTGAGCTTATTCCCCAATGTCAATATCGGGTTTCTTGTGTTGTTTCAAACACCCAGCTTCTCCTTAGAACCACACTTCAGATGATCAGTGTTATTTCTTTTCCTCTGTGTCTGGGTCCTTGCCAATAAAGCCCCAGCCGATTGGGAGGGGGAGTCTGAGAGTAGAATCCAGTTGTACCCATTGGCATGTCTTACAGTGGCCACGTTTTTCTGTAGGAAGTGTATCTCAGAGTCACCAAATAGTTCTGAATGATGAAAAAATTTCTCTTTTACAAAAGAACGTCGGGTAAGAATTATATAAGGAATGGCAAAACTAGAAAATCACTGCTTTTCCATCCCTAATGAGGTTACCATTTCAAGCAAGAACCATCAATGGTTGCTAACACCGTTAAGTGAAAGATTGATGAGGAACTGGAATACTGACGTGGTGCCAACATATCGCCCACAGGACACTTGCTGACTGCAAGTAGAAAAATAAAACTAAAAACGGAGGCTCAAGCTGTCACCTTTTATTTGGTGATCAATCTTGGTACTGAATACTAGGAACCCTGCTATGTGCTTCTTGTTGTGGTACAATGTGAAATATATTGCCTTGCCTGTGAAGTATTCTAACAAAAATGTTTAACTTGCATCTAAACAAAACTTTGAGGCTAACTTTCACTTTATAGGAAGTACAGGGGATAAAGTAAAAATTAAATTACATCAGACAAACTCAAAGTGGAGCATTCTATGGGACATCTCTTCAATGAGTCAATATCATGAGAAAAAAAAAATCACGTGGTTGGGTTCTCTTCTAGAATAAAGGAGATTCAGTGTGTGATTCTTTAGTGGCTCCCAGTTTGAATAGCCTTAGAAAACATTTTTGGGATTGAGCATCTGTTTTAGTTCAGGCTAGTGTAACAAAGTACTGTAGACTTTGATATATAAACCAATGGCTTATGAACAATAGAAATTTATTACAGCAATAAAATGAATGAAATTTATAAACAATGTATAGAGAGAACTTTAGAAATTGATTACGTTGATTAAATTAAAATTGATAAACAAATTTCTCTAGATGCTCGAGATCGAGGTGCCAGCATGGTTGGATTTTGGTGAGAACTCATTTTCCAACTTTCATTGTATTGTCAGGCGGAAGCAAGCTCTCTTGTCACTTTTATAAGGGCCCTAATCCCATCCATGAAGATTCCAACCTTATAACTTCATCTCATCCTAATTATCTCCCAAAGACCACCCCCCTCATCACAGTGGGGGATAGAATTTCAACATTTGAATTTGGGGAGAAGGGGACACAAACATACAGTCCATAACGGTATCGTCATTGTCAGTTTTGTTAGATTTAATACGTATGGTTATGTAGGAAAATGTCCTTCTCTCCCACATACAAAATATTTAGGGATGAAATATTATGAAGCAATTTCCTTTAAAATACTTCAGAAAAAAAGGTAAAGAAAGTATGGCAAAATGTTAACAATGGTTATAAATTTAGGTTATGGCTACAGAAGTGGGATTACATGCTTCTCTCTACACTTTTGTTCCTTTGGTGGTTTTTTTTTTAAGTGTGGAAGTTATTAGAAATGCAGATTCCAGGGACCTACTGATCAGAAACTCTGCTGGGGAGACGGCAACAGAAGTGTCTTCACAAGCCCTCCAAGATATTCTGACAGACTCCAAATAAAGTTTGAGATCCTTCTGGCATGGTGCGGTTAGGAAGGAGAGGATGGTAGGGAAAGGATCCATCTGGCAGTGCGACGGAATACTGAGATGAAATATAATATCAAAAATTAGTCCATGTGACGTAGACATGGGAGTGGGAAGGGAAGATAAGAAGCCAGGTACCTCCCAGGTCTGAGGCATCACTGCAGCATGATGGAGGGGACCTGTTTACAGCCTGGACTTGATGTCCCAGGCCACATGGCCTGGTGGGGTCTCTTCTTCATTGAGGGTGTCTGGCTCTGCCACAGCAGCTTCCGTGGGTGCTCTCATTCTTCCAAGACAGGCCCCTTCTTAGAGATTTGGGGCCTGCTCCCAATAGTCTTACGTGCTGACAGAAGGTGCTGTGTTGAATGAATGTCACCTCTCCTGCACACCTTACTCGTCCGACTGGACTGGCCCAGTCTTAGCCCCAGCCTCCCACCTCAGAGCAAGAAGAGGGCCATCATTCCTGGTCCATTTCATCCTACTTCAGTTAACTAACCAATCTCCGACTTGTCACAGGCTTACCTAACTGAGTATTAGCTCATATTTGGGCACAGATTATAATGCTCCATTGAAAAAGGGCTTCATATAGCACATGTCACTAACAAGCCTTCTTTTCACTTACACCAGCTATTTTCCTTGGCATTCTCTAGAATGATGTTTCCCCTAACATGTTCCTAAGAGCTAATACATATGAAAATGGTCTGCGGCTCAGTAAATCTGGAAAATACTAGGCTAACCATGTTTAATCAAGTGCATTTCATGCAGAACTTCTCAGAGCCTCTAATCCACTAAAAGCCACTGTAAATTTCCACACCGGGCAACTGTACAACAAACCCTTACAAGTATCCTTGCCTGTCGAATGCATGTACAGATTATGGCTCAGAGAGGCATGTTTTAGGAAATCTTTCTTTAAAGTTTAATGGGTAAACTCTTACGAAAAACTCTACGAATTAAGGAAACAGCGATAAGAGGCCTTTTTTTGACGTACTAGTAATGAGATATTGTTTCTAGAGTTTTAAAAACAATCATACAATAGTTTAAAATAATGGCAGATCCTTTCGATAAAGATCCAAGTTTTCAAAATAACTTAACTTTGCAGAATTCATGAACGTAAAGAGATGGAGCTGCCACCGTGAACAACTCAAGGAAATAACATGAATTTTGGGTCTAGGCATCATGCAGTGCAGAGGCCCTACAAACAAGAGCTCTGCAACTGACCAAGGGAGAGGGAGCTGACTCCCATCCTATGGCAGGATAGAAGATTCCATTTGTTTTCAAATGCTGGGCCTTGCTTAGTGCTTAGGGAAAAATAGTTACAGCTTTGAAGTTTTGGCCTCCGACAGAACGGTATACCTTATTCTAGAATAAGGTGAGAATCATATACTGCTTGGATAGTGTTAATTTAATCATTAATTTTACTTTTTTCTCTTCTTTATCCAAAGGATAAAAAGCTTTGAGCACTGTCATTTCTTGACACTGGAGAATAGGCCTAATGAACCCTGCATTGTAAGGCTTAACAATAAAGCAATTTCTCCCATAATTGTTGAATAATTTAGGGTCTTTTTTACCAGACAATAGCTTGATTGCCTTGCTAGGTTTCTTGACTTAAGGAGAAAGGTAGCAATAGCAAAAAATGGGTAAAGAAGAAAGCTTGAGGCTGGAAGATAAGGCCAGGATATGTATGCAATTAGCACTGAAGGTGCTATCAAGTTAATCCTCTGGGGGTGAAGAGACTCTGGAGGTGTCAGACACCCAGGATGACTTGCAGATCAAATTAGGAGAGAATTCTAGAGACATTTTATTTAAAAAGGCATCAAATACAGCTCAATTTTAATATAAATTATGTCTTTGTGAGTACACAATGTGAATTAATTACGTTCTTGAACATTTACCTGCAGTAGGTACATTTGGACACCTTCCTAGCCAGGCACTGTGCAATGAGACACGGTGAATTTAACAGTGAGCAAGACTTGGGGAGCTTACTTTCTAGTGTGGGGGGGGGTGGCTAACAAGCGAGCAACCACTGAAGCCACTAATGAGAGTGGTAAGCCATACAAGGAAAGAATGCATACAGTGATAGATTCTAGTACTTTCACATGAAATGACCCTATAAGGCCTTTGAGGAGAGGACTTGAAAAGTGTGAATGGAAGGATGAGAAGTGAGATATCCAAAGAAATACAGGGTAGGGGATGTGGAACATTCTAGGCAAAGGGAATAATAGGCAAGTGGAAAGACCCACGTTATGAAAGAGCTTGGCAGGTTGCATATGAACGGAAAGAAGTCCAGTGTGGTCGAAAGTATAAGGATCAACGAAGAGAGTTCCAGAAGATGACTTTGCAGGGGCAGACAGAATCCTGATCCTGTAGGACACAAGGGAACCCTGCACAGATTTTGCTGGGGGTGGTGATAGTGGATTTTGGACTTTTGAGCTCCAGAACCGCTAAGAAAATCAGTATCTGTTGTTTTAGGTCACCAGGATTGTGGTAATCATTACAGCAGCCCTAGGAAATTAATACACTTCGGCAGGAAAAGATTTTCCCTGTCCTGTGCGCGTCTACCCGCACCCCTACCCACCTGAGAGAAACAGGACCATTAGGTGATTAGTACAATCAACTGAATCTATAATATAATATAGTGGATTCCTCATCGATTCAGTGTATGGTCCTCAGTCCTAGATCTTGAAGAACTTTCTCCTAGCCTTATCGGGCATGATCAGATTAAGGAGGAATAATACACTCGTAAGAGTGTATAAACCACACCGCTGATTAGTTGGTTTATTCATGAAAATATAAATACTAAATGACTCTGCTTACTCAGATGGGCCCCTAATGCACTGCTCTGTCTGGTCTGGGAAATGCAAAGTCAGAATGAGGCAATGAGTTTATCTCGATGGCTGATGTTACCAAATCTCACAGCCTGGTGCATTCACCTCCTCTTTGGGATTAGAACATTTACATTAGACAGGTGCTCTCTCTCTCCTGACTTCGCTGGGAGGTTCTGGCAAATTCTGTCTTACAGATACCATCTTTCTAGAGTCCTTGAATGCTGTTTCAGCAATGTTCCTTTAGATGTGCTACAACGATTCAATGTCCATATATAGTGCCTCCTCCGAGACTTGGGTCAGTGTCCCCGGGAACGCTCGTACATCACCTCTTCATTGACTCATGGATTCATTCACAAAACGCTATTCAGTACTAAGTGCTAGACACTGCACTAGGATTTGAGACACAAAAGTAAGATGAAGGTCTTATTCTTCATGAATTTTATGGTTTCTTAGTAGATTAAATGCTTCTGTGTATTTCTTCTCAAGAGAACTGATCTCATCTATTTGTTGTGATTTCATGAATTTCGTTTTTTGCAGGATAACATTTCCTGACACTGTCAACTTTAGGAAGGGTTCAACTGAGGACTTACAAACCAATCAAATCAATCCAATAAAATAATCTATAATTCAATGTTAGTTATGTCCTGTTTTGACTATTTTATACAAGTAATAACATTTCACTAGTCTCGGGTGATAAAAGCCCTAGCACATGAAGTCTTCATGATGTTAACATTTCTACAAAACGGTGAAGAGATGGTTGTGGCTGTCTGTCAGAGTTGTGCCCTGGGTGGTCCCTTCTGAAGGGTAGTTTTTATTCTCTAAGGGTGATAGACATTGTCATTGAATGCAACTTACTTTTTCCTAATTTTTCTCAAATCCAAACCTCAAGACTATTCAAGCAAATCGCAAAGTCCCAAGCATGCCATCCACTCTAGTCTGCATACCTTGTACATCTAACCAGTGAACTTCTGGAGTTATGGAGCCATAGCGGTTTTCGCCAACATTTTCACAGAAAGACCCTGTCTGGTAAACTGTACTTCTTGGTTTGATATTATACGTCAGTCCCTATGGTTTAAAAGTCAATGTCGATCAGAAATGAGTATAAACTAGGAAAGACTAGTGGAAGAGGGATTTTGTGTGACCTAGAACAGGTTATATACGTCTGTTACCTTGTTTCTCCCTTTTAGTTAAATACTATATAGTTTTCCCAGTTTTAAAATTGAACGATTCTTCGAGAATCTCTGGAAAATATGATCACAAAAAGCGAAAAGTTCTTCTATTTGTAAGGAACCAGGTCCATCTTACGGAAACCTTCAGAACAACTTCAGACAAATTCTACTTTGAGTGGTTTATCAAGCAGATGAACAGCAGACAGTATCCTCGCTTTTTAAGAAGCTAACTCTTAATGGAAGGGAGAGACACCACTAAATATAGACACACCCAACACCCACGGCTACTTTTAGTGAAACAACTTCTTTATTTCAAAGTTCTGTTTACAAAAAGACAAAAGAGGACAGGGAGTGGGGAGGCGGGAATAATGCTTGGTCACCCCCCAGAGAGTAGGGGAAGAGGGGGGTAGTCAACAAACCTGGGTGTGAGACTGCCTGCCCTTCCCTGCAGTTATCAGCGACCGCAAAGACCAGAAAGAAGTCCAGGCACGGACTGTGGGCTTGAGTTAACCGGATCAGTCTGTTTTCGGGGTGGCGGGGGGATGTGTCCAGTCCACGGACACCAGGGGGAGAAAGGCCGCGGGCAGGTTACTGAGGCCTTGGCTGTGGGCGGGAATGGGCCCGCCTCCTGGAAGGTCTGGGCCGCCCACCCCAGGGCCCGTAGGGGCCACGCGGTGCATAGCGGGGGACACCCCTGTGGACCACAGGGGCTCGCTGCAGGTAGGGTAAGGGGAAAGGGGGCCCAGGAGGCCCAGGAGGCCCAGGAGGCCCAGGGGGCCGGGCATCCATCATAAAGTCATCCTCAAAGGAAAAGCCCATCTGGGCAGGGAAGGGGACATCTGAATGGAAGTAGTTGGAGGAAAACTCATCCGACTGGAAAGACGGGCCGGAGGAAAAGTAAGCATCCTGGGGACCGCACAGGTACGGCGGCCTGGGCTGGGGGAGAGGAAAGGGCCGGGGCGGCGGGGGCGTGGGCAGCAGGGGGTAGCACCTGGCGCGGGGGGGCGCGCGTCCCCGCACAGGGAACCCGGGGCGGGCCCTGACACACGTGCTCACGTGGTCGCGCCGGGGCAGCTCCACCCCCCAGGCGTCGGCCAAGTGCGCCAGCAGCAGCTGCGACAGGTGGCGGTGCGCGCGCTCGTCCCAGTGCACCCCGTCGCGCTGCAGGTGCTGGCCCGCGTGGCGGAAGTGGAAGTGCAAGTCCAGCACGTCGAAGCCGTGCCTCTTGGCCTCGGCGGAGCTGTAGAAGTTGGCTTCGATGACGCGCTCGATGAGGGAGCCGTCGCCGGGCTGGTGGTCGGGCGGCAGGAAGCCCGCAGTGATCTGCTTGCCCACGGGCATGGCCGTGTTCCAGACCAGGAGGCACGACTCGGGCAGGACCTGGCCCAGGCGCCGGAACAGGCTCGCCAGGTTCTCCCGGTAGCTCCGCCAGGAGTCCGGGCCATACCTGGAGAGGTCCCAGAGGCAGGAGTTCATGATGACCACGTCCGGGGGGCCGTGCTCGCTGCCCTGCAGCTCTTGCAGGACGGTCTCAAGGTAGCTGGAGTACACGCGCGTGAGGAAGTAGAAGCGCACCAGGTGGTGGGCGTCGCAGAACTGGCGGACCTCCCGGTACTGGACGCCGTTGTGCATGGGGCCCATCTGGCCTCCGTCCACCAGCTCGTCCTTCTCGAACGTCTCTTCCCCCTTGGCCTTGAGCTGGTTGGTCGTGAGCAGGCAGTCCTTCTGCAGCAGGAGCACCAGGTCCTTGTACACGGCCCTCTGGACGGAGTCGCCCAGGATGACCACGAACTTGTTATGGAGCAGCTGCTGCACTTCGGAGGCCTGCAGGTGGACCATGACGCCCCGGGCGCGCGGCCTAGGTCTGTCCTTGACACGCGGCGGGTCTGCAGACTGCTGGGACACAAGAGAGAGCGGCTGGGAGGGCCCCACCCGCACCCTGGGCAGGCCGTCCGCAAGCCCAGGCCTCGGGGAAGGGGATGGAGGGTGGGCCTGGGGAGTCCAAGAGCAAGAAGGGAGCCGGAGCCCCGAGCCCTGCTTGGCCTGCTCTGCCGGGCCTCCCCTTGAACCTGCAGACTCCTGCCCCGAGGCTGGTGGAGGCCCGGCTTCCCCCAGGCCCTCCCCTGGCTGGAGGCGGAACTGCCCCTGGGAAGGCAGCTCGGGTGCAGAGAAGTGGAGAAGGGCGAGGCCGGCTCTGCAGCTGCTCAATAACCGGACTGTGAGTGAGCAAGAAAGCACAGAGTGTTGTGATACGTTAAGCTGAAGAAGTTGCATGCCCCATGGGTGCCCTGTGCGGCTGAAACTATAGAAGAATAAGTAACATTGGAAGAAAATATCCCAGAACATAGTTTTTCATAGAAAACGAGGATTACGGAGGACTTGCCTTCCCTCCTTTTTTTTGCAAATGTATTTTATAGAATCGTACATTTCTTTTAATAACTTACAAAGAATTCAATGAAATGCAACAAACAACAGAAAGGAAAAGTATGGGGCGGGTGAGTAGCTCAGTGGGTTAAGCGTCTGCCTTCAGCTTGGGTCTTGGCATGGATCCCCTTGCAAATAAACAAAAATCTTTTTAAAAAAACAAGTACGTGTGCCAGGTCAGAAAACACAGAAACAGATTTAACAAGGAAGCAGCTGGTTTTTGCCAACAGGACTTGTAAAAAAGGGCAATAACACTGGAAATTGTTCACATGTTGCAGCTGTAATATTCTTTGCTTCCCACAGGAAGATCAGAATCTGCCATCCCCAAATATGCCATTTTGGCATAAGGATTATTTTGAGCTCAAGGCAACTAAGAATCAAAAGACACAGGAAGAGTTCTCAGCACTTCCCATCTCTGCCCAAAAGCGGTGTATAAATTTCCCTTTGAGGCAGGTGCGCCTTCCCCCACCAGGAAGAGTAGAGTCAAGGAAGAAGACGGGGAGCTGTCGACACCAAGATGAGTTTGCATTAACAGATTTTACTAAAATAGCCCCCATCTCCCATTAGTTCCCTCATAGATTTCCCAGTTCTTCCCCACAATTCTTCATCCCGTGAAACCCAAACCCCTTTTCCTTTGTTAAAATGATAAGCCCCTGAATCTGCTTCTTTGAATTTCCATTCTGTGAACTCTTGTGCACACAAATATTAATAACAACTGTGTACTTTTTTTTTTTTTTTCCTTTGAACCCATCTTTGTTTAATTCACAGGGCCCTGGGTATTGAACCTAAGAGAGTAGAAAGTTTTTCCTCCTCAGCACATTGCATAAGATGTTAAGAGTTGTGAAAGCCATCTTCAAAACTTCGGTTTATTTTAAAGCTGCCATTTGTAACCATATCCATTAATGAATAAAAGGTAAAAGTACACTTCGATATCACCAACAAATCTCAGAAGGGGAGGACCACGGCATTCACTTGATACACTTACACAGAAGCCAATAAAATCCATTGTGCCTTGATATTTGTAGGCATTTATGCATCAGTAAGCATTTTAATAGGGCCGGGTGGATAGCTATGATGAAATTACACATTCAGTTTTTAAAAGCTATATTGTGTGTGTTTAAATGGGTACAAGTACAAAAATGAAACCATGAAAATGGGTAGCATATAAGAGCTGCCCTAAGAGAATAGTCGAAAATATTAGCTTATTTTTTTCCCAAAAGAATCTCCATTCAAATGTTTTTGCTATCAAAAAAAAAAAAAAAAGGCTTAAAAAGAGGATATATAGCTTATTGTGGTGCAATAAAATAAAACCTTAAGCAAACTCCAAATCCCTTTGGGGCTCTGGGATGTTCCTTTGTTGACAGTCATTTGTCACATTTGTTAGGTGTCTACCAATTGCTCCACGCCGTCGGGGATATAAAAATGAGTAAAACCTGGTCACCCGCCAGGAGCAGATCAGAAATATTGACTGGTGGCTAACACAGAGTGCCAAGTACCTGAACGTAGAAGGAAATAGGTGCTTTGGACTTTCAGGGTCTCTGAACAAACAGCACTTCCCTGCTCTAGGTCCCAGTCTCCAAAGTGCTAAGTGAAGGGGGAAAACCTCCTCCTGGGGTTTCTTGGGTCCTCACGGGGCGCCCGACCTGCGTGCCCTCTCTGGGCTGGCACTCTGGTCACCGTGTGCCTAGTGCCCTAGGATACCAAACACCGTCCCCTGCCATTAGAGTTCTCTCCCTGCGGCGGGCAGCTCTGATGACCTGGTGGCTCTCCATTAGGGTACTTTGTTTCCTGGGCCTAATGCATCCCTCCTCTGGGTGTGAAGCGCTCTAGACTGGGACTCACAGGAGGGAGTCCGATCCACTACTTAAAAGCTGTGGGAAAGAGAGGCACTGAAGTGCAGTGGTGAAGAGCACTGCTTTCGGAGCAACACAACTTGATGTGAGGACTAAGTGTAAAACGGTTAGAACAACGCTTGACAAGTAGTAGGCACGGATAAGGGTTAGTTATTATATGACTGAGCAAGTTTCAAAACACCAGGTTAATGATCTATAAAAGGGGGAGGAGGGCTTACAGTGTTTGTCCTGTGCGTCTAGCAGGGTTCTGTGAAGAGCAGAGATGATCCAAGGGAAAGGATAGAGCAAAATTAATGTTTGTTGAATGGCTATGGGATGCCAGTTGCTTCATGAATGAAATCCTATTTATGAGATGACTTTTATGATTTCTGTTTTATAGGGAAGGATATTGATGGGATGGAGCTAAAATTTAAAACCACAGACGCTGAAGTCTGTCTCTGTAGGGAGACGTCCTTTACAGCAGATGCCCTGCGGGCTGGGTCTGAATCCAAATGCTTGGCTCCAGTAGGGGAGATATCGGAGACAAGATAGAAGGGGAGTGCCTCAATGTGTCTCTCCCCACAGGCGGGCAACCATTTCCTCTGCCTGCCCAGAAGAGGTGGTTTATGTGTATTTAGCAGGCTGGGGTGTGTGTGTGTGTGTGTGTGTGTGTGTGTATGTGTGTGCTTTGAGTGACAGTATACATATTTCATCCCATACCTTGATCTCAACCAAGACACATACAAAAATTAAGTGACCTGGATTTTATTTTATTTTATTTTATTTTTTTTTTTTTTTTTTTTTTTGTGACCTGGATTTTAAAATAACCAAAACACAACTCTGCAGACTCCCAGGCCCCTCAGGGTTTGAGAAATCCTGGCTGCCCTGTATCCCCACCAGTGCACTTAACCTACCCAGATGCTGCTCCAAGAGCTCAGAGTCCACACTAGGCAAGAACGTCTCCCTGGGAATCTCTCATTGTTCTTCTGGGATGGAACAGGAGAGCGGATCAGACTGTGGAAAAGAAGGGAGGAGGAAATGACTGGAAAGAGCCCTCTAGTTAGAAGTTAAACTGAAAGGAAATTCATGAAATTCTTGATAAAGAGCACCGGAGACTGTAACAGGATTAACAAATCAGACACCCACCCCCAGGACTATCGCCCTGAGAATCATTTAGACTAAGATACCATGCGCTAAAATCAAAACCTAACAAAAACGAAGTGACTTTTTTGCAGGGGTGGGGTGGTGAATGAAGACTAATTGAGAGCTAGAGCTGCTTAAAAAAAAAAAAAGGTTGGTAAGTTCCATTTTCAAAGCTTTTTATTTCCCAAAAAATGAAACAAAAAAGGGCTTTGAAAAACAGATTACTGGTCTTTTAAGCCTAGGCTTCTTTCTTCAAATTTGCTTAACTCACTTATTAGTTTTCATAAATATTTTAGAGGTAAGAGTGACTCATTCATTCATTCATTCAACATCATTGCAAACCTGACACTATGCCACATGGAGAGCCTAGCATAAAAAGGTAGTCTCTTCTTTCAAGAGCAGCAAGGAAAAGGACGAGTAAAAGGCAAATACAGAAGAAGGTGCTAGCAGCTACAAAGGATGTATGCAAATCAAGTGCCAAAGCCAGCGGGAGGAGGAAAGAGGGAAGGAGGAGGTATGTATACGCGTGATCCTGGCAGTCTTGTGATTTCAACCTCAAATTAAAACCCCTTCCCCTTAAAAAAAAAAAAAAAAAGGATTGCATGATGATTCCTAAAATCCTAAGTTAGTTCCATGCTTTCTATTTGGACTTTGACAGAAATGTGCATTAATAATGGCTACTGCTATAATAAATGACTTTCGAGCACTTTGCTTACATTTCTTTGTTGGGGGTAATTAATTTTTCAAGAGCTTCATAAGCCATGACCTATAAATCACAGACTATTGCTGTGTGACTATCACAAACCAAACACGTAACATTTGTTCTTCATTAACCAATGTGTTGTAGAAATTAGGTTTTTTTTTTTTTCTTTTCTTACTGATCTTTAGTTACAGGAAGACGGACACAGAAATAGGTCGGTTGCTCTAGAGACCCTGCAGTGAAATCTTAAATCAGAGGTAATGGCTAACGATTAGGATGTTGTTTTGATTAGTTGTAGGAAGTACTTGTAACTAGTTTAAAAGTTTCTTGCATAAGACTAACCATCTGAATGCAACATTATACTGGGAATACAAACAGTTCATTTCCTTCTAACTGCATTTTTGATAATCAAAGCAATGTTTTGAACTTTCCAGGATCCCCCTAGGTTTTAACAGAAAAGATGATACAAAATAAAATTATTTTCCATGAATTCACCTCAATGTCTTGGCATTTGCTTAGTTTTCGAAGTGGGCTTTAAACCTGTCACAAATTAAATCGCGCGTCCTATAAAATTTTCAAAGAAGAAAAACAATTCAAACTTCTCCTTTGGGAAAGCTTTACGAATGGCCTGAGGTTTGCGGATTCTCAAGAGATTCATCTTTTTGCTCTGGGCCAACTCAGGTAACACACACTCTCCTATATAACACAGAAAAGGGGAAAATAATGCAGGCCTACTATTTTAAAAAGTGCTTTTAGGGGTAAATTTACAAAAACACAGAAAAGTACTGTGAGATGCTATGGTAAATAATGCAAACTATTTGCAAATATCAGCTACTAGAAAGTCCCATTCTAATCCCCCACTCCAAGTAACCTGGCCTCTAAAAAAGGCCTCAGCTCTGAGAGCCATTTGGCCCATTAAGTCAGTAAAAATTTAGAGAACACACCTGTGTCTACCTGGCACTGTGACAGTTGTCATTCTGCAAATGTGACCCATGCCCGCCCCACAACCACTGTCAGGGTTCCTCTACCCCGTTCCTGGGTCACCCAACCCTACCATATGGCCCACATTTCTAACTTGGCTCTTCAGTGGGTCCTCACACACCACATCTAACATCTCAAACACACGTGATGTAAATGGAAAACTGAAACTAGAATCATAATCTTCAAAGTGGGCTTCACGTAACCACAAGTCTTCCCGGTGGAGGCAGGAATCACTGCAGGCCTAGGCAATTTGCATTATCTCCATCCCTCCGGGGCCACACACTCTTAAATCTGTGATTCTTTGGCAAATAAAAGATCCACGGGAGAATTTCACGCATTTTCAGGGTCTGAAAATTACCAAGTTTAAAAATCTGCAAGGCGGCATCATTTTCCCCTAGTGATAATCTAACCAAAAGTTCTTCCTGGGGACTTTAGAAAAAAATGCAGGTGACATCCCTTACAAATGAAGGGGGGAGGGTTCATAATACCTGATAAGTGGGTCACTACCATAAAAACGAGGGACGCCTGGGTGGCACAGTGGTTAAGCATCTGCCTTCGGCTCAGGACGTGACCCTGGAGTCCCAGGATCGAGTCCCCCCATCAGGCTCCCTGCACGGAGCCTGCTTCTCCCTCTGCCTCTCTGTGACTCTCATGAATAAATAAATAAAATAAAACTCTTAAAAATGAAAGCCTTTATCCAAATAGCCCCCATTTAAAAAAACAAAACAAAACAAGCCCACACAACGCTTGTTGGATCTCCTAAAGTAAAAACAAATCAAAGCAATTCACATGAAGCAAAATAGGATTTCAAATCCTGTACAGCCTCTGACGAACTTCCACATTCTGGTCTCAGACCATTATTTAAACTACATCCGCTAACTTGCTACCCGTTACTGCTCTAAGACTGAGAGATAACGGGGAGGCAGCGGGCCGGTCCCCCTGCCGGGAGGCGGGGAAGTCACACGTGGACTCTGACCCCACACAACTGTGTGCTCCTGGGCCCAGGGCCCACTGCCAGGCCACCGTTCCCTCCGCTGTCACACGGGGGGGGGGGGGGGATCACCTACCTCCCTGGACAGCAGTGAGGATGCAAAGAGATCACCACTACGTCCTGCCAGAGCCTAGTACGGAGCCTGGCCCAGGTCAGGGACCTTTAAACCTGGGGCCCGGCGCCCCCTCCCCGCTGGAGCCTGCAGACGGCACCTCTCTCCCGTTGCCCCCGTGGAACCTTCCAGCCCACGCCCCCCCCACCCTGCTCCTCCCTCCCTGGGGGGCAGCCCGGTACCTCCTCAGGTGTAAAGGTAATTCCTCAGCCCAGGTGGCTCGCCCTTCCACCTCCTCAGGAACTTTGCTCCAGAATGTCCCCTGGAGAGGGGATAATTATGCATTCTGCTTTTTCTTCACCCTCCTTGGGCTGGTTCCTTCCTTTTAGCACTAGACACACTCTAGTTTCTTGCTTTAAAAAAAGAAAGGAAACTTCTTTGACTCCACCTCCAGGACAGTCCTATCTTTTGCTTCCCCTTCAAGGCCACTTTCAAGGAGTAGTTTGCACGGCCTGTGGCCGGGTCCTCACCTCCCACTCACTCCTCCTTGGACTTTTATTCGGCTTCCAGCTCCACCAAAGCGGGGAGACGTCGGGCAGTAAATCAGCAGCGATTTCCCGGCCGCTCCTGTCCAGGGCCACCTCGTGGTCCTTACCCCGGGCAGCAGCATCCCCAGGTCCTCGGGCCGGGGCGCCCGGGGTCACCTCCTTCCGAGAACTGACACCCTTGGCCCCTGGCTCACCTGCCCCGCGATCCTGGGTGAGTTTCTCGTTCTCGGGCAATCCCCCAATTGTTGGGCTTTCTCAGGAACCCCACGAATGGGCTCCTTCCTTCTTTTCTTCAACCTTCTTCCCTCGGGTAAATCCCTCCAGCTCTTGGCTCCAAGACGGCGATCCTGCTTCTCAGTCTGCCCCCAAACAGTCCGGGCTTACCCCCTGTTTTCCCAGAGCAGTAATTAAGGGCACCCCTCCCCCCCATCACCTAAAGCAAGCCCCCCCTCCTTTGGGATGAAAACAAATTATTCGGTCTCCTTATCAATCACCATTTGTATGCAGATGCCTCCTGAATTGAGGCCCGGCCCAGGGGCCCCTAGGGGGGCCTGGAGGCAGCCCCCTGGGTTTATATCCGGTTCCACCGCTGGCTAGCCCCTGTGGCCCCTTCCAGTTTCAGCGCATTTGGGGGTTTTTTGCACTTGAGAAGCCTCATCAACAAATTGAGAACAATACTATGAATTTCGTAACCGAGCATTTTTTAAGTGCTCAATAAACGTAGCCAGCCCAAGCTTGTCCCTCGAGCTCCAGGCGACATTCAGGTGCGCAGGCCGGTGCTCCCAGGGGCCGGGGAGGGGTGGGGGCCCAACCGCCTGGGTGGGCCTCTTATCACTTTCAAATTCTCCAGAGGCCCATTTATCCTGCCATCAACCTGGGACTGAATTCCTAAGATAATTCTCCTGTGACCTTTGGATCATCCTCCTAGAGGTAAAAAATGGATCATCTGTTGGAAGGACGGCCGCAGGTCCTTGCTGGGCGTTTTCTGAGAGCTGCTAGAGAATGTTCTCCGGCAACGTCGGTCGGGATAACCTGGTGCAAGTAACCTCTGCTTCTCAAATGCTTGGATCAAGTCATTGTTTACGGTTCGTGACCGGTGGCTGTTGCCACTGTATGCCCCAAAACCTCAAAAATCCTTGAATGATAGCCCAGATGGAGAACAGTTCAACTGCTTCTTGGCATTAAAAATAATCATCATCATCATAATAAGGTGTAATTCTCAGGGTTATGCTTTAGGGAGGAGGATGTGGCAGTGTGTTTTGAGCGCAGTTGACCAATGTCACCTCTGTTGTGGATTTTATGATGAACTTTTTTACTTGCCCTCAATTATTTTTAATTCTTGAGGAAGTACGTCTTCACTTTGAAAGCCTTCCAGAATGGTATGGTTTCTATGTTGGGTTTTCTTCATCTCAAACGCGGTCATCTAGGGTTTTGAATGTTGTGACTTCACTTTGATTTGATAATGCTAGCCTAGCTCCAACATTCTGTATTAGGAAACTTAGGTTTTTTTACCCTAGGATAGGATCCTGCCTCGTGTGCAGCTCCCCAACACCCGAGGATGGATTTTTTTTTAGAGCCCGTGTATACCCGGTGAGCCTTTTCTCACCTCTTCGTGTTTACCCTGTGACTCAGCATCAGTGTCCCCCCAACCCTTCCAATACTGAATTCTGTTTCTGCCTTAAGATCCAGTTTCAAACGCACAGCTGTCTGAAGACCTCCCCCTCTGCCCCCTCAACAGAAAAGTCTCGTTCTTCTGATTTTAGTCCTTGATTCTATTTTGTACTATGATTAACCCCTCATGTGATCCCACCCCTGTATATCCTAGTCCTGGACGGCAGAAGTAGGTCTCACCCATCCTTCTAGAGCCTTCGCAGCCCACTGCCTTCTGCATAATGGTTAGTGTTCACTGAGCAGTTACTATGTGCCAGGCCTGCTGCTCTCTGCCCCCAGCCTGCTGAGGGAGAAACAATTATTGTCTCCATTTTATGGATAAGGAAACTGAGGCCTGGGGAGGTTATGGACCTCCCCCAAGGCTGTCCAAGCTAGCAAAGAGCAGAACTGGTCTGTCATTGCCACTGAATCTTCTGATTGATTAGATCAGCTTAAGATACTGTTTTGTTGTTGTTGTTTTTTTTTGGGAGGAAATAAGGCTCCAGCGCCTGAGCTTTTCAACAACCCAGCTATAAATATTAGTTGAGGTTGAGAGGAAAAAAATAGTCTTATCTAGAAAAAAATATATTTGCATATCATTTTCCTTCTCATTCTCTGTTGAAAACCCAAATGAAGCCATGTTTTGTACACAGCTTTAAGGGTTTTTTTGTTTTTTGTTTTTTCCCCCTGGAAGAAACCGAGCAGAGATGAAGTTCACTTGGTTCGGCCTGCATCCCTGATGGTTAACTGTTCCCCCTCGTGGGTCAGTGGAAAAGCCAGTGCTGTGCTAAAGCTCTATTTGTGCTTCAGAGTTTTTTTATATTTATTTATGCTGACTACTCCAGATCCTAACCAGTGGCTGAATCACAAGTTCCCATGGTTGCAAAAGAGCCAATAATGACTAAGTGGCTTTCGACCGATGGACAGGTTGGGTTCAGAAAATTCTATCTCCGGGAACGACCACAAAAGGCAGTTTCACCTGTGATGTGAACATTCGGCTGAGTCAGCAGGTTGGGGTTTCGCCACCCCCAGAGCTCACTTCATCTCTGTGTCTTCAGCATTTCACCAGGAGAGGTGGCCTCCAATGCTCTTCCAAGGAGATTGCATGGAAGAGCTTTTAAAATGGAAATTCTTTTATGATCGTTGTTATTATTATTATTAACAGTGTAGTGTCTGAATGCCAAGTACAATAGTGTTTCTATGGGGGAGAAAAAGGTTTTGAATTTAAGAATGGGATGCTAAGAGTCGGTCCCTGTCTGCCTCCTCCTCCCTGCCCATGCAGTGTTGTAGAAGGATCTGGAAGGCCTATGTGGCTACTGCTCAGTGTGCTGGCAGCAGGACTGAGGATTTCTCCAGTGTGAGACCCTGTGGCTTGGAATCAGAAGAGAGGCAAGGTCCAAGAGGTGAGGAGCTCTGCGGGAGAAAGGAACGTGGGGACTCACTCTGACACTGGCTTTTCCCCAGTCCCGTTGTCTCCCTTTTGAACCCATGAGCCTGTCTTCCTCCAGCTGGGTTCAGCAGGCCTTTCAGCTCCTCCCCTACCCCTCGGTAACAAAAATACGTCAGCAGCTCTCAAGCTGCCTACCTTAGGGTTAATTGTGGAAATCAGATGAATGCTCTGTAAACTTTACAAATGTTAATTATTGTTCTTCTGAGCCGCCTCAGCACATTCGAGGGATGGGCTTTACTAGTTCAGAGAGCTTTCCAGTTGAATGAAGGACTTAATTTATCATTTAGAAACCCTGATTTAACTTGTTATTCAGTGACATTTAGTATCCACTCCATCAGCGCGGTAAGTGTCTTACCTATCCATTCCTCTTAAGAACCCTGTGACATTGGTAGTTTCTTTTTCTCCATTTTACACATTCGAAAAAAGTTTGGAAGATTGAGTCATCCGCCCAAGGTCATCTATTTCAGAAAAAGCAGAGCTGGGAGTCAAAACTGATGCCAAGCCTTTGTGGTCAACCACAACATACACGATTGCACAGAAAACAGATGCTTCTCGTCCTTTCTCCTGTTCACTACTGTCTGTCACACTTCTGTACGTTTTGAGAGAGAGAGAAAGAGAGAGAGAGAGAGAGCAGAGTTCATCCAGCACGAATCCTTCGTATGACAAAGTAACAGTTGTCCCTTGCGGGCTGTCCAGTTAGGTGGGGGGTGCAAGGGGTTAGGGTGCTGACTGCTCTAGGCCCAAGAAAGGAGGATCCTAAGAAAGGCTGGTCAGAGATGGGAAACTGTCACTTAAAATAAAGTGGAAAAAACTGGAAAGTACTTACTCATTAAAATACCTGGTGATTAAAACGTGTACCTCTCGGTGGACTCTAGGTCTCTTCCCCAGACAGGGTCCTTTCTCGGCCGGAGATCAGAGAGGCCGGGGTGGAGAGCCCAGGGCCCCGCGCTGCTCGGCAGATAAGCTCAGGTCTGGGTGCTGCTGGGTTTGTGAGCCAGCGGCTGGGGTGAAGATGCCATTTCCGGTGGTATCTGAGGCAAATGACATGAGTCAGCATTTACTTCTCTGCATTAGGAAGCGGAAGACTAATGACCAGAGCTTTAAGGCCTGACAAATGTGAAAGCGCAAAGTGGCAAGGAAATCCCGCGTGTAGCATCTTCCTGGAATTGGGCGCTGAGCTGGTTTGCAGTTGGCATTTCTCAGTAATCGGGGTGGAGGCCCCATGGACTCTTCAACTTGGTCCTGTTTGCACAATTCAGACCCCGGGGTCTTAACTGTCTTGGAGCTTGGGTGCGCGGAGTGGGGAAGGGGAGAAGGACAGGCGGGGAGGGGAGGTGAAGGGGAAGTGAGAAAGAGAAATAAGGAAATGATAAGAGGACTGCTCCCTTTTCTAATTAATTTTTCAGAGTCGTGATCCTGCATTTTGGTGTGCAGCATCAGCTTGCCTTAGTGCTTTCGAATCCTTTCCCTTGACCTTCCCGCGGCCCTGTGGGTGGAGGAGCAGCCACGGAGAACCAGGGGCCTAGGTGAGCCCAGCAAGTGGCAGACCCATGAGGACCCCCCCCCATGCGGCCTCTGCTGTTCCCCACGAACCAGGCAGGGAACTGGGGGCCAGAGGGCGGGGTCTTTGGACTGGTTAGGTGTGTGCAGTGCTCCCTTTTCTTGGGTTTGGAAGGATGTGACTTGGAGGCCCAGGAGTACCCTTCCCTACAGATGCCAAGATCAACGAGGAGGAGGAAATGAATGAGAAAAAAAAAAAAAACAGGAAAAATGAGGAAATGATGCTCCAAAACAGTTTTCCCTAAACTGTGAACCTTTTATAGGTGTCTTCAATGCATTAAGTAGGGCATTTCTCCATCCCGTCTAATGGCATAAAATAACAAGAGTTATTTTATTTATTTTACAAGAGTAAAAGGCTCCAGAACAGTCCGGAAATACATGCCCTGTGCACTTAATTTTTGTTCTTTTTTTTTTTCTTTAATACTATGCTATTTAGGTAAATTGGCCTATAAGGAAACCCAACTACCTTTTCTTAAGAAATGTCATTTGATGTTACTTCATTGACTACTCAGTTTGTGGCTCAAAGATTCCACTCATTACATATTGCTTTTATTCTCATATAAGTATCCATAAGTCAAGTTATTTTGCATTTTTCCCCATGATTTTTCAGATTATCATTATGTTCCCAAGGCAAGGGTGCATCTAGAACCGAACTGATAACTTCAATATTTTAAAATTCAGAGTAGTATATTACACAACGGAGAATTTGCCTTTATTTGATTCTAGGAATGAGTTTCATATCTCTCCAGTTCTCTAGGTTCCAGCTAGTCTGTGCATTGTGAAGGTAAAAGGCCTTGCCAGGTCTGAGGAAGCATGAACAAAATTGGCATAATTCCAAGACCAGACACTAGAGGAGCTGGAATCATGCAGATGATAATCTTGGTTATACTCTTTGAATTTAAAATAAAATTGTTTAAGACCAAACAACAGATTTTCTACCCATTTTCTTACGTCTAAGAACTTATAATGGTATATGGAGACAGTTACTGCTGTTCTTCTGGCCTCGTTTTGTGTTCCATAGCTTAGTGAGCTGGCTTTCTTTCTTATCCACCAAACTTTTCCTAAATGATAATGAACACTGATGCATGTATAAGGTTTTATACTCAGAGTCTCACAATAGAACCCGCTCATAAGGTCAGGCCAGCTCTAATCATTATTTTCACATTGCAGTTGGTAAAACTGAGGCTGGGAATGACCTCGAATGCCTGTGACCTTGATGGAGTACCCAGGGCTTGGGCACACGTAGACAGCAGTGTGTCCTCTTTTCTGCCCTCTCAGTGGGAGGCCAGGCAGGGCACACAGCCATTATTATTTTGCTTATTTTTGGAAGGTATTTAATACTAGGGCACAGAACTTCCAAATTTACAAGTAAGAGTGAGGGGTCCCTCTCCCTTTTTTGTTTCCTAATTCTTCATTTGTTCTTACAGAAGTGGTACGGTCATGGGCTTCTCATCTATTCCATCAGAAATATTCTATGCAGATAACCTATATCTCTCTGAAATATTTTATTCTCCTTCTTCCTTCTTAAGAGTCAACTTCCCTTTTTATTTAAGGCAGATGTCTGGAAAGAAGAATACAAATACCACTTAGAAGAGATGTTCAACTGCAGAAAGTCTTCGGTAAACTGACCATCCAGATTGTTCTGAATATTCAGTTGTTTGAAATGGATCAGAGAACTCATGACTCATGACAGCCACTAAAAGGAGTTAGGTGAATAAATAAATAAATAAATAAATAATATAAAAGGAGTTAGGTGAAGCTGTCCCTATGGTGCGGTACTATAATTGACCCAGACCCTCGTACTCTGGAGACCACTTAAACCTTGATATGGATTTGAGGTATGGTGACTGCATGACTACTGATGGTGTGAATTGAAACCAGACCTATGATGCTGTGAATCAAGTAGCTTTGGGGCCACACAGACTTGAGTTTGATCACGAATTATGTCATTTATGGCTGCATGACGTTGGTCGTCACTGAACTCCTTGTGGCTTGATTTTTCTCATCTGCAAAATAATGACAATAACAATCACTACATAGAGGCAAGGGTTAGATGAGAAAATCGACTTCGAGCACCAGGTATATACTAGTGTATTATAAAATATATCCACATCATTAACTGAGGCCATTAGTTCTTTCATTCATTCAATAAATAATGTGGCAGACACTGTTCGAGGTATAAGAGATACAGCTGTGAATGACACATTAAGAAAAAAATAAACAAAAAAACCTTTCCCTTATAGAGTTGATATTTGGGTTGGGGGAGTCAGACAACTAAAAAAATAAAAAAATAAAAAAAATAAAACCTGATAAGTAAAATAATATGTTAGGTAGAAGAGGAACATGATTGTTGGATGAAGAAGATGCAGGGGCTGTGGGTTGGAATTTTAAATGGTGTAGTGACGGGGTTTGAGACCCATTACCCCAGAATATGGCACCTCAGCATGCTGAATATTTTAAGACCAAGGGACTTGAGAAACAGCAGGTGCTAGAGTGACTCTGACCTCCCCTGAAGCAGGTCACAAGGCCCTCTTGTGAAAGGTGCCCTCCCCTTACCTGGAACAAAGTAGCATCCTTATCTCTGAAGACACCAGGACTCAGAGAGGAATCCAAACAAACAAGTTTTGTTAAATTCCCCCAGTTTATCAGCCTTAGCTGGTACCCTGTGTTCTACCAGAGTGAAAAACACTTAGGCTTAACCTTGCTTTGTGTCTTCCGTTTTTTTTTTTGTTTGTTTGTTTGTTTTTTTAAGATTTATTTATTTGAGGGAAGAGAGCAAGCAAGTGGGGGCAGGAGGAGAGAGAGAGAGAATCTCAAGGAACTCCCCACTAAGTGTGGAGCCTAATGTGGGGCTTGATCTCATGACCAGGTGATCCTGACCTGAGCTGAAATCAAGAGTCAGGCACTTAACCCACTGAGCCACCCAAGTGCCCCTCTGCTTATAGGCTAATTTGCATGCTTTTCTCTTGTTGATCTGTCTTTTGTTAGAGACCCAGCTGGGAACCTAGAAAGGTTAGAAGGAACCAATAGTGGTCTGGAGAAGGCCTCCCAGAGAGGATGACATTTGAGCAGAATCCAGAGGGAGGTGATGGAAACACTGTGTAGAAATCGGAGGGGGGAGGAAGCTCCAGGCAAAGTGAACAATAAAGAGGTGAGTCTGACTAGCTTGAAGTGAACTAAGAGAGGCAGACACAGGAGATGGAGTCAGAGGAGAAAGGGCGGTAGGTTGTGGACCACTGAAAGAACTTGGGCTTTTATTCTGGGAGCCACTGTGAGGGGCCTGAGCAGAAAATTTCCACCACCTTACTACAGACTGTGTGGAGCAGGAGTGGAAGCAAGGAGACTACCTCAGAAGTTATTGAGTAATTCAAGAGTTGAACCAGAGTCACATTAGCTGAGGAGTGAGGAGTGGTCAGCTTTTGGGCCATTCTCGCCCATGGAGAACAAGGAGGGAAGGCAAGCCTAGCTCTGTGGTTTTCTGGCCTGAACAACAGAAAGGATGGAGTTGCCATTTACTGAGATGGAGAAAATTTAGGAGAAACAGATTTGGGGGGGGGGAGTCAAGAGTCTGATATGGGGCTTGTTATATTTGAGATTCCTTATAGATATCTAAATTGAGTTGTTGAATGGAGATTTGAATATATAGGTCTGGAGCTGGGGGGAGAGGGCCAGGCCTGAGGTTTCAGTTTGGCTTGGATGCTCTCACCACAGGAATAGGTGAAGCTAGAGAGGAAAAGAGGTCTGAGAATTGAACCATGGGGCACTACAGGTAGAGGAAGCCAGGAAGTCGAGAAGGAAGTCCTACAGGAAGGACTCTTAGTCCTTCTCAAGGAAGAAAACTAGGAGAGTGGGAGGTCCTAGAAGCCGAGGGGAAAGAGTTTCAAGGGAGGACTCAAGAGACGTTGTCTGTCTCAGAGATAGTTGATAAGTCAAGTGGGATATTTGGCCATTGGCTTTGCAGGACATTGGTGACCTTGACTGAGTGGTAGAGACAAAGGCTGCTTAGAGTGGTAAGAAAGAATAAGAAGGGGCAGCCCGGGTGGCTCAGCGGTTTAGCGCCACCTTCAGCCCAGGGCAGGATCCTGGAGACCCGGGATCGAGTCCCACGTCGGGCTCCCTGCATGGAGCCTGCTTCTCCCACTGCCTGTGTCTCTGCCTCTGTGTGTGTGTGTGTGTGTGTGTGTGTGTGTGTGTCTCATGAATAAATAAATAAAATCTTAAAAAAAAAAAAAAAGAATAAGAGGAGAATGGGAAATGGTACCACCCTGGAGGAGTTTTACTATGAATAAAGCTGGAAAGTGGAGGAGAAGTCAGCTGGAAAGTGGGGGAGCCCAGGGTAGGATGCCCCCAATGGCATAATGATTATTTTTAATTAACATTATTTAGGAAACAGCCAGTATAACAAAAACACTCTGACCCTCTTAGGTCTCTAGAAAGCAGATCATAAATCTCCCCTGTGAAAGGTCCCCTCCCTACAACCAGGAGGAAGAGAGGCATTCTTATCATCAGAGACAGGGAATCCGGGGCTGAAGAAGCCACATAAACAAACCTTGTTAATTTTGCTAATTCACCACCCCAGCCCAAATTCTGCTTAGATTCCTTACTAATTGACGGTCCCAAACATAAAGTATTCTTTGTCCTGTCAGTTCCTCATAAACCTGTGTCCCTTTGTCTAGAAAGTATAAAAACTGCTGCCTTGGTCACTTCTGAGGTCCCATATCTATGAGACCTCTGTGTGTATGAATTAATTTTTTTGCCCCGTTAATCTGTTTCATGTTAATTTAATTCTTATACCACCCAGAAGAATCTTGAAGGGCAGAGGAAAATTTTTCTTCCTCCACAAGGGGGAAGGGAGGCCAAGAGAATTTTATTTTCTTTTAAAATAGGAACGGGGTTGGGATAGGGGGCAGCCCAGGTGGCTCAGCAATTTAGCGCCGCCTTCAGCCCAGGGCCTGATCCTGGAGACCCGGGATCGAGTCCCGCATCAGGCTCCCTGCATGGAGCCTGCTTCTCCCTCTGCCCGTGTCTCTGCCTCTCTCTGTGTCTCTCATGAATAAATAAACAAAATCTTAAAAAAATAAAAAATAAAAATAAAATAGGAACGGGGGCTTCTGGGTGGCTCAGTGGTTGAGCATCTGCCTTCGCCTCAGGTCATGATCCCGGAGTCCTGGGATCAAGTCCCACATCAGGCTCCCTCTGCCTGTCTCTGCTTCTCTCTCTGTGTCTCTCATGAATAAATAAATAAAATCTTTAAATGAATGAATGAAAGAGATGGGAACAATAATAGTATGTTTGTATACTTACAGGAATAAGTCAGTGAGTGGGGAAAACCAGGTGATGCAGGAGGAATGCCGGTGAAAGGGTTGGGATCTATGCCTAAGTGGAGGGGTTGACCTTGGACAGGAGGACACACAGGTAAAGGCTGGGTACTGGGGCCTGAGGCTGGTGTATGGCTAGGTGTGGGGGCGCCAGCTTGTGGAGTTTTTGCTGACTGCTATGTTCTCAGTGAAATAGGCAGCAAAGGCAAGGTCACCAGTTGAGAGTGATCCTGCCTCAGGCCCTATTAGAGGTTTGGGGATGGAGGAGAAGGTATGAAATTGTCCTCTGGGAGATGAAGGGGGCTGTCATTACTGAGCAGCTTGGAGGCCCACTTCAGGCTGGGAGCCCCTGGTCAAACTGGGAGTGTTCAGCATGGATGCTTGATTTTCTCTAGTCTATCTTTTGTTGTTGTTGTTGTTTTTAAGATTTTATTGATTTATTCATGAGAGACAGAGAGAGAGAGAGAGAGAGGGGCAGAGACACAGGCCGAGGGGGAAGCAGGCTCAGTCCTCATATGGGACTCAATCCCAGGACTCCAGGACTCCAGGATCATGCCCTGAGCCGAAGGCAGGCGCTCAACCACTGAGCCACAAAGGTGTCCCTTCTCTAGTCTGTTTTAACCACATGGAAGGCAGATAGGAGATTAGGCAAAAATTGTATTTAGTTAGGACTTTTGGTCTCTACTGATGTATGTTAAATGTCATTACAAATTCATAATGTGTTTTACACTCTGATTTATTTAGAAGCAAACCCATAAAAGCCAAATATTTTAGACAGTGAAAAATATTATGAGTATCGGGACAAAAAAATGATGTTCCTTTAACATTAACAACTCTTTTAGTAGTTTCAGCCACAGATTAGTTTAAGTTGATCTTTATATGAGCTAATATCATTTTATTCACATTTCCTGTTTCCAAGAACACTTATTTTTCTTATCTTCTTGGAACGGAGTGCTTCAAGCAGGCCAGAAATCAACCTATGACATATGTACTTATAATATACTTATTTCAGCAAGCTGCTGTGTGTTTATGTGCAAATCTGTGAGTGGCTACCTTAAAAAAAAGGATCAAGTTTGGCAAATCACAAAACACTATGTGTTTTCTTTGCTTGTATGACTTGAAACAGTCTGCATGTTCTCGATAATTTCTCTTCAAAGCACTTGCATTTTGAACTTTTAAGCACATGTGAGTAATTTGTTTCTACTGAGGCACAAAGTCTTCTCTGATAGTATACTAAGAATTTTGAGACTGGATTAAAACTTATCATGCGTTCAGTGTAGTGATTGAATTAAGTTCTGCACAAAGCCAATCCCTGCAAACTTCTGTGTTGTCGAGGAGGGAGGCTAGAGTTGGAGTTTGGGAGGTTATAGGTTGAGAAGAGCCAAATTGGTGGTTTCACCAGGATGCATGGAGTGAGAGGTGAATTTATAGAAGACCTCATTCTGTCAGGACTTCTTAAAATTTTCTACGAACTTTCTTAGAATTCTGATGTTTTATGCAAATTTTCTGTCCAGGTCCAGTATTGCTTAGGGGTTCAGAGCATGGCCTTTGCAGGCAGAAAAGTTGAGTTCAGGTCTGAATCCTCCAAGCTGGCTGATTTGAGGAAAGTTCCTTAACTTCCCTGGCCCAAATCCAGCAGTGGAGATTGAATATGCCAAGCGCTAAGCAGAGCAGTTGGCACTTAGTAAATGCTCAATTTGTTCTAGAAATTAGTATACATATATCCATGCTTTAGTAATATAAAAATAGGCTTTAAATGACTACCACTGAATAAAATGTAAACACTGACAAGTACCCCGTTCGGTGGCACAGCTCTGGACTGGTGTGCCCTGATCCATGCAGGAACAGACTTGACAAGTGGGTAAGATGATGGCACCTTAGGCCAAGCTGAGATTCTAAGAAGGTCAAGCAACTGCCTGAATCACAGCCAGGCTAGCTGCTGAGCTTGGACTAAGGACCAGGCCTCCTGAGTCTCAGTCTCAGTTCCAGAGCCACAGTTCATAAATTCCAGAGTGGCAAAAAACAAACAAAACAAAACACAAAAAGATGGTTAACCTTTTCATAAAGAATAATTTAACATCCTAGGAGAATTGGGCCTTGAATTATTTAGCAAAGTCCCTTACCTCTAAATAATATTAAATTTTTTTTAGAGGACTCCTAACTACTGACTTAGTCTTCTGATTCCAATTGTCTCTCTCTTTTGTCTTGTTTTTTTTTTTTTTTTTTTTTTTTTACCAACTAAACCATGTGTAAGTGTGCCGTTTGGTAGTGTTGAGTGTATTCACAATACGACAGTATCATGCAGCACACCTCGTGAAGATTTTCATGTCATAAATCTGAAACCCTATATCCACTAAGCCACCACTCTACTTTGCTGATCTCCAAAGCCTCCAGCAACCACCCGTTCCATCCTCTGTTTCTCTGAACGTGATTGCTTTAGAGACTCCACCCAAGTGGAATCACATGATATTTATTTATTTATTTATTTATATATATATATTTTTAAATTTTTTTTGTATTTGCCTTTTCTGACCGGTTTAGCTCACTTAACACCATGTCATTGAGGTTCATCCATGTTGTATGTGACAAGATTTCCTTTTTAAAGGCTGAATAATTTTCCACTGCCAAGTTCACTACAGTTTCCTGGGATACCATCTGCATAAGAACATAGCTATGTCAAATCCCAGGCCAGAAGCTTTCAGATCCTCTACTTGGGCTGTTTTATGTTACAGGTCAGTTGATTTAGCTATTTATGAGCTACAACAACACTTCCTGTCCTTGATCCATGTTCGCATAAACTATGCAAAACAAGAAGCTCCAACCTAGACTCAAAAAATGCTGGGAGCATCATCCCTCTCCCAATCAAAGAGGCTGGCAAACAATCTTTCTTCACCTTTCACATTTATGATCTGCATTTTTTTAAAGATTTATTTATTTATTTACTTAGTCATGAGAGACACAAAGAGAGAGGCAGAGACATAGGCAGAGGGAGAAGCATCTCCATGCAGGGAGCTCGTTGTGGGACTCGATCCCAAGGCCCTGGGATCATGACCTGAGCCAAAGTCAGGTGCTCAACCGCTGAGCCACCCAGGTGTCCCCGTGATTTGCATTTTTAAAAAGGTTATTTTTAAACTGTCTTTTCCTTCAAGTCGTCATATTGGAAGAGGCTATCCACAACACTGTGAATTTTTTAAAAACCTGGATATTTCAAAAAAATGCATGCTGGTAAGTGCATTTTAAATTAATTCTAACAGGGCTAATATTATTTTTTCCTGAATCAAAATGCTATATATATATAAAACTCTTCCTCTTCCTATATTTACATGATGGGATGTGGATGCGGGAATTTTATTTTCAGAGCTATCTGAAACTTGGCCAAACTACATTTATAAAGAAAAAGTTCCAATATTTTCAGAGATATTAACTGCTAACTTGCTGAACATGAGGTTTCTTTGTTTCTTTGTCCAGGAAGGTAGACATTGCTTAGTATTTTTGACGCATGCTAATTTCCCTTTTCTCCTTCACTGGATAAACTCTGGCTGGGGGGCTCTGGGGCCAGGCACAGTGCTTGGCCCCCCGCTAGAAGGTTGACTAAGGCATGGTCTCTGTGTTCAGAGAGGAAAAAAAACAGAGAAGTTGATGATTATAATTCATTGTTGGAAATGCAGTTATGGCCTTATGTGAGAGTATCACTTCTATTATTGAAAAGGGTTTTTAAAAATTTTACTAAATATATGAAAATAGCACTGGGAAAAGTGGTCTCTGGTCAGACTCTTTACACATGGATGTTTTTGCTTTGTAATTATGATTGACCCAAACTGCATTATATATATTGTTTTATATATCAACTGTGTGTCACTATTCCATTCTATCAATAAACAGTAGGCTTTTAAATATTTTTCCAAATTACAATTTACAAAACTAATGTCACTGTGTATGTTTTTTACTTTCCCCTCTTTCTCCTTTAGGATATTCTTTTTCTTAAAATTTTGTTGTTGAATCTCTGAAATATTCGAATCAATGAAAATGGAGAATAAAAGGGCAGCTGGGTGGTTCAGTCGGTTAAGCATCCGACTCTTGATTTTGGCTCAGGTCATGATCTCAGGGTCATGGGATCGAGCCCTATGTCTGGCTCTGGCTCAGCACAGAGCCTGCTCGAGATTCTCCATCTCCCTCTCCCCCTCCCTCTCCCCCTGCCCCTCCCACCACTCATGCTCTCTTGCTCTCGCGCTCTTTTCTCTAAAATAAATAAATCTTTAAAAAATGGAGAACTATAAATTACTTTCACTTCTCTGACTCTGATGTTTACCAGTTTCACTGACCTCTGCCTATAAATCTTTGAGTCATATGTCAATATCCCATTTTCTTAGTCATGATTTCTAGGTGTTGCTTAACTGTCGACTCAGTCACCTTATATATTTGTGTGAGAACAAAAGACTGTTTATTTTCTAGATAGGCATTTACTCTTGGTGATGCATGCTAGTTAAATCATGGGGCAGTGTTAAAATGCATGACAAAAATAGCTAAGAAGAAAGAAATGTCTCCTTGTTCCCGGTTGAATAGACTCTGTGATGGTGTAAGGATCCAATTTAAAGTAAATTCTAAACTAATTATGTTACTCCCCAAGCTTGTTCCTCCTCTCAGTAAGTGAAGTCAATATTTACCTAATTGCTCCATGACAGAAATTGCAGGATCATCTGGAATTCCTTCCTTGCCTTCATCCACCAGGAGTAGAGTAGATGCTCCTTTCTAGACCATTCTGTGGTCAGTCCACTTCTCTCCCTTAGAGCCTCTACCTTCGTTCAAATCTGAAATCCGGCTGTGGCTTCCTAATTTATCTTCCCACGTGTGTTCTTTTCTTCCCCTACCCCATTCTCTAACCTGCAGCCTTTGCTCTTTCTGGATGTGCATCTTCTCATTTCATTTCCCTTTCAGAGGCTGAATACAACCTGCTAAATCATGTCAAGATTTCTCTGAAAACACCCAGCCTTTTGCCTTTTCTTAATCAGGCGTATTAGTCAAATACCTCCAGAGCATTACCTTAGTGTGAGGTCCGAAGATCCCAAACTGACAAGGCATCTTAGATCATGATAATAAATTACAAATATATCCCGAGTATATCCTTCTGAACACACACTGAGTATATCATGGACTGAATGTTAATAATTTATATTAACTCATTTTACAGAGTCTGCAACAATAATTACTCCGGCCATTTACTGGGCGTCTCCTTTACATTCCAGGCATAACATGTTCATTAGCCGTTACTTTTTAAACCACCCTACAGAGTGCCAGCCCAGGCCAGTTCCCTAGGAAGTAGCAACTTTGCAGTTCCAGCCTGCCTCAGCCTCCCCCTACACCCCTCCCTTCCCCTAATCGGGCACTGCACACCTCCTGTTCTGAGGCTGCTTCCATGCCTACAGGGTGCCCCATAGAGAACGGTGACATGCAGGATTAAAATATTGTGGCCAAAAATAAATAAAATAAATAAAATAAAATAAAATAAAATATTGTGGCAAAGATGAGCAGACTGCTTAATTATTTCCTGTGGGGGCAGAGAGGCTGGCCCTGAGCGGACAGCAGCACCTAGTTTACCACCTAATCTGTCACAGCTCTGGTTTCAGGCATGCATGTTTGGTGACAGCAGGTTCACAAGTCCTTGACACTGGGTGGAGTTGCAGATGCAAGACCCTGGGAGAATTTCTTGTTCCTCACTTTTACAGTTTTGTTATTCTGATTGCTGATGCTCCTCGGGGAAAAATCAAAGAACCAAATGTGGAGTATTATTCATTAGCCCACAGTCTGAAGGAGGAACTGTCTTACAGAGCTTACCCAACCACAAACTTAAATTTTAGGAGGAAATAGGCAAAGAAAAAAATCTGAGACCTTGCCCATCATATGCTTAGTTCGTTAAAGGAAACTAGAGAGGGAGCTTATTATTTCTTCAAATGGGAAAGCCCCAAGCAGGGGAAAAATACTAAAATGTTTCATCTGGGTAGGTTCTCAGTGGACCTCTTAAGAAAACACAACCTGTGGGCCAGGACCCAGCTCCCAAGGCTGATGCAAATTCTTTACATTGTGGTTGTGTCTGATGAGGGACCCATACTTACCTGCTTATGCAAGGAAGGTTTCCTTACTGTCCTGTCCTTTTATCACTTGGTCCAGAGGAGGAAGGAAAAGGGGGGGGGGCATGCCACACTGTCACCTGTGCAGCAAAAGGCAGTCGGGAGCTCCCCTTGGCCACTTGCCACTGTGCCTGGTCATGGTTGTCCTATGAGGAGAGAAACAGCACTCCTGTCAGCAGGCTTGGGGGGAGGCAGCAGCATCAGCCGGCTGGAGGGCATGCCCCCCCCAACCTGACCTCCCTGGGGAGGTGGCTCAGGGCTTCCTCTTTGATGGCACTAATTACAGCTACTTTGGACTCCTCTGTGGTAGCGGATGAGCCCAGCTGCCAGGTCCAGCTTCATCGTGACCAGACCAGCGCACTTACTCAAACCAGCACGGACTATCCTAATCATTTCTTTTACATTCTGGAGACAAAGACTTAAACCCTCAGTCTGGCCACTTTAGGCTAAGGCCTCTTTACTTCCTTGGTGCTTTGACCACGGGAGGCCACCTAGAACCTGAAAAGATGTACCCTGGGAGGCCTTCAGTCGGAGCCCACACCAGGGTAACCTCGGTCTACACCTTCTCCTGATGAGATTTTGCTGTATCTTGTCGTTTGCTAACATCCTCTGAGTGCATGCGGATCTGTTCCTCGCTTTCCTTTCCAAAATACAAGGTCCTTAAAAACTGGGATTTTTTTTTTTTTCAAGTGCCAACTCATTAAAGAGAGAGTGCAGAAAACAGAAGTGAACTTTTGCCTTGTCTCCTGGAAGCTGAAGGAATTACCAAGGGGAGAGGAAATTGAGCACAACCCCCTAGGCCTGATGCCAACTAATGATAATATAACGGTTTGCTGAACAATTTGTGTTCTGTTTCCTTTCTTCTCCCTCCTTCCTAACTTTTCTTTTTTTATAAACAAACAAACAAACAAACAAACATAACCAAAACAACAACAACAAAAAACTATTGGCTAAATTCCTTGGTGGTTATAGTATAATCTACACACAACCACAGTTATAAGATTAAATGAGTAGGGAGGTAAGTGAGCTAGGATATCCAGATTCTTTTATACTAAGAATCATGGATTATCTACCATTTATCACTAAATTAGAAGGAAATGTTATGGCCCATCTGCAGAAATCAGCTTATATGTAGACGATGAGGAGAAGCAATTGGAGGCACCCAGAACCTTTACTATTAGATGTATGATTTGTCTCTCCTGGTCTGTAGGCAGGGGCAAGTTAAGGAAACGAGGCAGCAAGTTAGGATTGGGAATAAATCCAGAACATAGTAACCACTCCAAGAAAATCCAGATGTCTAAGAACTAGACCAGGAGTCATAAACTCCAATGGCTGTAGGCATAGACATGAGATATAAGAGAATACATGGGCAAGGTCTGTTCTTTGTGTGTATACTCATTTTTCATATTAAATATTTAGAAGTAGTCTTTATTTCCTCCAAGAATTTTCCTCCTTGAAATTCTTAAAACCTCTCATATCTTGTTCCTCCACTTCTTCTAAAAACGTGGGAAGAGAGAAACCCCTCTACCACAAAGAAAAAACAAAAGTGAAAGTAGAGTGGTAAACGACAACTTATTCTCAGCCTCATTGTAGGGGACAGTAGGGAGTCGCGGGGATTGTGGCAAACTGGAAAACGCACGTCATTCAAGTAGCCATTAGCCATTCTGTCCTAGCAGATTGCTCCATAAGAGAATATGGTTTCAGTTATTGACAGATATTCCAATGTTTCAAAAAGAAGAAAGCCATAAAAGTTTTTAAGAGATATATCCTGATTTTTAAACATTGGTCCAAATAAATAAATGAAAGTACTGTGCAGGCAAAACCAAACAACTTTGCAGCCATTAGGTTTTTACTTCTGTCTAGATAGTGAGAGAGTCCAATTCAAGGGAACATCTGGGAATCACGGACCACACAGAATCAAGTCAAATGGGATCTGGGATAGAAAACAGGTAAGCAGGGAAAACCGCAGAAACTACAAAAGGGCCGGAGACAGAATTCTGATGCCATTCCTGCCTCAGGAACAGACATTTTCCCTTTTAGCTGTAGCAGAAACCAGTAATGGTTTCCTAGGCAACATCCAGTCTGGCTCTAGCCTGGAAACCCACGTGCTTCTGCAATGCAGCGACATTTCTTGATAGGCAAATTTGGGCACAGTTTTGGAGTCTTACAAGCCGAAGGAAGGAAGCTGAGATGTGCTATTGAGTAGCAAGTCCCTGTCATGGCAAATTTTAACCTTTCCATTAAGTATAGAGTTTTTCAGGAATACTCATTTGTCTTTGCAGTTCATTGAAATCAGATTCTCAAAGCCTGAATCCATCATAAGCATCTTTTAGGTTTTGTTTTTATTTAATTTGTGGTGCTAACAATGAAGATAGATAATGAGATATTTGTAACACCAATATATTGATAGTGTAGTTGATCCAAATGGCTTTTAATATTTCTTCACAATCGGGCAGAGCTCAATGGCCTGTTTTCAGATAGAAGCTCAGGTTTACTCAAAGACAAACTGAAAAATACTTGTTTTCTTTGCTAGGGAATAATAATAATAATAATAATAATAATAATAATAATAATATTGTTAGGGCAATATTGATAACCATACTATGGAGAACTTTAAAAAGCCTTCTAAATAACTTCCAGCAATTCTCTATTCTGTTTGTAAAACACTGGGGAAGTAGAATTTATTTATTTATTTATTTTAATTTTTTAAGATTTTATTTATTTATTCATGAGAGACACAGAGAAAGAGCAAGAGAGGCAGAGACACAATGAGAGAGAGAAGCAGGCTCCATGCAAGGAGCCCGACGTGGGACTCGATCCTGGGACTCCAGGATCATGCCCCGGCTAAAGGCAGGCGCTAAACCGCTGAGCCACTCAGGTATCCTGGGAAGTAAAATTTAAATGAGCAACTGTGCCTTTTAATCCACATCTCATGCATCCCTTACTGTTTAACTGCCATCATTATTTTTCCGCCTATTCTGACAAGCTGGACTGAGATCAGAGTTATTTATCTGACATACCAGGAGAATGCTATAGGCACATTGTGTCCTGATCAAGGCCTTTGGAAACCCCTGTTATTAAGACCTTATAAATAAGAAGGAGAAATATGTCTGTGCTACATGATGACGCACTTTAGTGCGTTCAATATTCGACTATCATTCAACAAACATTGAGTTAGCAAATATTTATTGGGTATCTGCTATGCACTAAGTAGTGCAGTAGGTTCTACAAGCATAGGAGTCAATAAGGATTTTTTTGTAGAGGGCACTGAGAAGCAAATAGAAATTTTAAAGTAGGTACACACAGGGGCGCCTGGGTGGCTCAGTTGGTTGAGCATCTGACTCTTGGTTTTGGTTCAGGTCATGACCTCATGAGTTGTGATATTGAGCCCTGCCTAGGGGCTCCAGGCTCAGCGTGGAGTCTGCTTGTTTCTCTCTCCCTCTTGCTCTGCCCCTCCCCCCACTCTTGTGTGCACTCTTTCACATAAATAAATAAAATCTTAAAATAATAAAGTAAATACATACACACAATTATATATATAAATACATAAGTGTAAATGTATACTGTATTTGAGTGGAGAGTAAATTTCATCCTAACAGTAATATTCATCCTCACTATTGTAATATAAAAATAATTTTAAAATGTCATAAGTAAAACATGTTATATCATTATATATAATGATGTATAAAATATATATTAATCGACTATTTTTAGAGTAGTTTTATGTTTATAGAAAAATTGAGGGCAGCCCCGGTGGTGCAGCGGTTTAGCGCCGCCTGCAGTCTGGGGCGTGATCCTGGAGACCCTGGATCGAGTCCCACTTCAGGCTCTCTGTGTGGAGCCTGCTTCTCCCTCTGCCTTTGTCTCTGCCTCTCTCTCTCTTTCTCTCTCTCTCTCTGCATCTCTATGAATAAATAAATAAAATCTTAAAAAAAATAAAGAAAGAAAAATTGAGTAGGAAGTACAGATTCCCATATACACTCTCCTCACCCCGACCCCCAAAGTTTCCCCTATTAAATTTTACATTAGGGTATATTTGTTACACAAATATTGTGTATGATGAACCAATCTTGATATCTCATTTTAACTAAAGTTCTCTGTTTACATCAGGGTTCACTCTGTTGTACATTCTGTGAGTTTGGACAAATGTATGTTTGTATCCACCCTGTTTCCTGGTGTCACAAGTCATCATGTATCACCATATCATGTATCCACTATTAGAGTATCATACGGAATAATTTTATTACCCTAAAAATCCTGCCTGCTTCACCTACTCATCCTCCTTTCCCCCAGGAACCTTGGCAACCACTGATTTTTCTATTGTCTCTATAGTTTGCCTTTTCCAGAGTGTCATATAGTTGGAGTCGTATAGTAGGTAGCCTTTTCTTACTGGCTTCTTTCACTTAGCAGCATGCATTTAAAGTTCAAAAACCAAAAAAAAAAATTAGAGACTTGGTAGAAATCTTAGCTTTGTAAGAAACTTTGAAGAGGCTGTGCTATTTTGCATTCTCACCAGCACTGATGAGCTCCCGTTGCTCCCCATCTTCGTCAGCATTTGGTGTTGTCATTGTTTTGGACGTTGGCCATTCTAAGAGGTGTGCCATTTTTGTTTTGTTTGTAATTCCCCAATGACATATGATATTGAACATCTTTTCACATGCTTATTTCTCATTTATATCTTCTTTGGTAGCGTTCACATCTTTTGCCTACTTTAAAAATTAGGTGGTTTTCTTACTATTGAGTTTTGAGAGTTCTTTGTACATTTTGTATATAAGAATTTAATCAATTATACGGTTTATAAACAATTTTTCCTAGGGGCGTCTGACTGTTGCTTTCAGCTCAGGTCATAATCTCAGTGTCATGAGATCCAGCTCCAGGATGGCCTCTGCACACAATGGGGAGTCTGCTTGAGATTCTCTGTCCCTCTCCCTTCCCCTCTGTACCTCCCCACCCTTTCTCTCTCTCAAATAAATAAATAAATAAATAAATAAATAAATAAATAAAATCTTTTTTAAAAGATATTTTCTCCTAGTCTGTGGATTGTTTTTTTCCTTCTCTTAATGATGTCTTTTGTAGAGCAGAAATTTTTAAATTTTAATGAGGCCCCACTTACCAATTTTTCTTTCATGGATTATGCTTTTGATGTTGAATCTAAAAACGTATTGCCAAATACAAAGTCACCTAGATTTTCTCCTATTTTATCTTCTAAGAGTTTTATAGTTTTGTATTTTGCATTTAGGTCTGCAATCCATTTTCAGTGAATTTTTGTGAAAGGCGTAAGTTCTATATCAATTCTTTCTTTTTCTTTTTGCCTGTGGATGTAACTTTCTTCCTGAAATATTTATTGAGAATACTATCCTTACTTCACTGAATTGCCTTTGCTCCTCTGTGAAAGATAAGTTGATATGGGTCTATTTCTGGGCTCCTTATTTTGTGCCATTGATCTGTATTTTTTCTCCAATACCACATCACTACAGCTTTATAGAAAAATTTAAAGATAGTGTCAGTTCTCTGAATTTGTTCTTTTTTTAAAAATATTAAGTTGGCTATTCTGGGTGTTTTTCCCTTTCCATATAAACTTTAGAATAAATTTATCAATAGCCAAAAAATAACTTGCTAGGATTTTTGTTAGGACAGAGTTGATCTGCTGATCAAATTGGAAAGAAGTGGTATCTTGACAATATTGAGTCTTCTTATCCATGAATACCTCTCCATTTATTTAAATCTTTGATATCTTTCATCAGAGTTTTATAGTTTTCATCATATAGATCTTTTTTACATCTCTAATTAAGGATTTTTTGGTGTTAACATAAATGATGTTTGGTTTTAAATGTCAAACTCCAATTGTTCATTGCTTCTATATAGAAAAGCCATTACTTAAGTGTATTAACTTGTATCTTGTGACCTTGCTATCATCACTTGCTATAGTCACAGGGTTGTGTTGTCATTGTTGTTGATTCTTTGGGATTTTTCTACACGAAGTGTCATGCTGTTTGTAAGCAAAGACAGCTTATTTCTTCCTTCTTAGTCTGTATACCATTTACTTCCTTTATAAAAAATTATAACTGCATAACTTAGGACTTCCAGTACAGTATTGAAAAGAAGTGATGAGAGGACATACTCTTGCCTTATTTCTAATTTTAGGGAGAAAGCATCTAGTTTCCATTATGTAGGATGTTAGATGCAGATATTTTGTAGTTAGTATTTATTTATTTATTTATTTATTTATTTATTTATTTATTTATTTAAATTCCAGTATAATGATTATACAGTATTATATTAGTTTCAGATGTCCAATGTAGTGATTCAATAGTCGCATGCATTACTCAGTGCTCATCGTGTACTCTTAATCCCTTTCACCTATTTCCCCTATCCTCCTTTCCACCTCCCATCTGGTAACTATGTTTGTCCTTTATAGTTAAGAATCTGTTTTTTGTTTATGTCTTTTTTCTTTGTTCATTTGTTTTGTTTCTTAAATTTACATATGAGTGAAATCATATGCTCTTTGTCTTTCTCTGACTGATTTCTTTCACTGAGCATTATACCCTCTCGATCTATCTATGTTGTTACAAATGGCAAGATTTCATTCTTTTTTATGGCCGAGTAATATTCCATTATATATATATATATATTATATATATATATATATATATATATTTACCACATCTTCTTTATCCATTCATCTGTCAATTGACACTTGGGCTGCATCCATAATTTGGTTATTGTAAATAATGCTGCAATAAACATAGGGGTGCATGTATCTTTTTGAATTAGTGCTTTCCTTTTGTTTGGGTAAATATTCAGTAGTGGAATTACTGGATCATATGGCAGTTCTGTTTTTAACTTTTTTTAAAAGATTTTATTTATTTATTTATTTATTTATTTATTTATTTATTTATTTATTTGACAGGGTGGAGGGAGGGAGAGCACAAGCAAGGGTAGCAGCAGGCAGAGGAAGGGGGAGAAGCAGGCTCACAGGGGAACAGGGAGCCCGATGTGGGGTTTGATCCCAGGATCCTGGAATCATGACCTGAGCCAAAGGCAGACACTTAACTGACTGAACCACCCAGGCGCCTCTATTTTCAACTTTTTGAGGAATCTCTATACAGTTTTCCAGAGTGGCCAAACCAGTTTGCATTTCCACCAACAGTGCACGGGGATTCCTTTTTCTCTACATCCTCGCCAACACTTGTTGTGGTGTTTGATTTGTTTTGATTCTGACAAGTGTGAGGTGATATCTCATTGTAGATTTGATTTGCATTTCCCTAATTATGAGTAATGAGGTTGAGCATCTTTTTGTGTGTCTTGCATATATTCTTTATCAAGTTGAGGAAGTTCTCTATTTCCCTCTATTCCTAGTTTGGTAAGGTGTTTTTTGTTTGTTTGTTTGTTTGTATCATGAATTGGTGTTGGATTTTTTTCAAATGATTTTATGCATTTATTGATATTATATAATTTCTTTTTATTGGTTGTTGATGTGATGAGTTACATTAATTGCTTTCAAACGTTGAAGCAGCCTCACATACCTGGAATAAAACCCATCTTGTCATGGTGTGTAATTCATTTTATATATTGTTAAATTTGATTTGCTAATATTCTGTTGAGGCATTTTACATCTACGTTTATGAGATACATTGGTCTGTAGTTTTCTTTCTTTAATATTTTTGTCTGGTTTTGCTACTAGGTAACAGTGAATTCATAGAATGAGTTAGGAGGTATTTCCTCAGCTTCTATTTCTGGAAGAGACTGTAAAGAATTGATATCATTTCTTCCTTAAATGTCTACTAGAATTCACCATTGAACCCATCCAGGCCTGGTACTTTCTGTTTTGAAAGATTATTAATTACTGATTCAATTTCTTTAATGGATATGGGCCTAGTAAGACTGTCTATTTCTCCTTGGTATGTTTTCATAGATTGTGTCTTTCAAAGAAATAGTCTATTTCACCTGAATTATATTTGTGGGCACAGAGTTATTCATAATTTTCATTTGTTATTCTTTTAAAGTCCATGAGATCCATAGCAATGGCCCTTATTTCATTTCTGATATTAGTAATTTTTTCTCTCATTTTTTGTATGTGATTACATTTTAATATGTAATTCTATTACAAGTGAGGGCAGATATATTTCCATATAGCCAGTTTTATTTCTTTAATAAACTACCAAGGCATGTACCTTTGCTTGTTTTTCTACTTTATCTAAGGCCTATGATATATTAAATGTTAACCTTTTGAGTGCCTGGGTGGCTCAGGTGGTTAAGTGTATGCCTTCAGCAGAGCCAGGATTTGAAAACAGATGCTCTAATGCCAGAAACTTAATCCCTGAGCTCTACTGGGCCCTGAACCCAGGATCCTGGGATCAAATGCTGCATTGGCTCCCTGCTCCGAGGAGACTCTGCTTCTCCCTCTCCCTCTGCCTGCCATTCCCCCTGCTTGTGCACTCTCTCTCTCACTCTGTCAAGTAAATAAGTAAAATCTAAAAAAAAAATAAAAAAAAAAATAAAAAATACTAATGAAATAAATACAATTTAACCTTTTGTTCTGTCATACAAGCTGTAAATTTTTTTTTTTTAAGACTTTAGTTATTCATGAGAGATAGAGAGACAGGCAGGGAGAAGAAGGCTCCCTGCAGGGAGCCTGATGTGGGACTCAATCCCGACATGCCAGTATCAGGACCTGAGCCGAAGGCAGATGCTCAACCACTGAGCCACCCAGGTGCCCCACTGTAAATATATATTTTTAAATATATTTAAACTGGTGCCCCGGCTTATTATCTTCCATTTAATTGAGTGTTCATATTTTTTCTTACATAAGGTTTACATAAAATCTTTTATTTTTGACTATTTCTTCCTGTGTTATTATGCTAAACAATACCTCACATTTTCTGACAATTTACTATGTGTCAAGCATCTTATAAAGTGATTTACAAGTATTATTGAAGTTCAACTTCAAGCAGTCCTGATGGTAGGTACTATTATTTCCATTTTATGGATGAGAAAACTGAGAAAACAGGGACACCTGGGTAGCTCAGCAGTTAAGTGTCTGCCTTCAGCTCAGGACATGATCCTGGGGTCCGGGGATCGAGTCCCACACCAGGCTCCCTGCATAGAGCCTGCTTCTCCCTCTGCCTGTGTCTCTACCTCTCTCTCTGTGTCTCTCATGAATAAATAAATTTAAAAATAAAAAAAAAGAAAGAAAGAAAGAAAGAAGAAAGAAAGAAAGAAAGAAAGAAAGAAAGAAAGAAAGAAAGAAAGAAAGAAAGAAAGAAAACTGAGGAGCAAATAGGTCAGCATCTTGTTTTAGGTGAGCAGAGCCAGGATTTGAAGACAGGTGCTCTAATGCCAGAAACTTAATCCCTGAACTCTACTGACTCCTAGTAAAGTGCTCCCACTGAAAGATGATATGGTTTACCTATATTTTTTATGGTTTGCCTATTTTTTTAAAAGGACACTCATAAATATTCTATTTCAAAAATGGCAATATTTTCAAATTTCATAACAGAACTATATGTCATAGCCTTCATAAATCTAAAATAATTCATTTTATTTTTAATATTAATTTATTTATTTGAGAGAGAGAGAGAGTGCATGGTAGAGACAGGGGAGGAGCAGAGGGAGAGAGTCTCAAGCATAGAGCCTCCTGTGGGGCTCAATCTCAAACCCTGAGATCGCAGCCTTGAGCTGAAACCAGGAATCAGATGCTTAACTGACTGAGCCACCCAGGCACCCCTAAAATAATTTATTAATTTGGAATCAGAATTGACACATTTCCTAGTTTGACAGATCTTGTGGAAAACTGGTCTAATAGAATCTTGGAAGGTGTGGGAAGAATTGTAATGGAGACAAAGAAAACAGCAATATTTTTTAATGGCAATTATTACTTACAGGAAAAAAGAAAATGGTAAGAAAATTTAATAATCACTGTGCACTCAATATTAAGTTATGAATGCTATTTGCATGGGCATAATAGAGTGAAAAAATAAATATTTAACTACACACACAAAAAAAAAATAGAATGGAAGGTGAGGAAGTGGAGAATAGAAAAAGTAGAGGAGATATCTCTGATGGACTCAGGTAAGATTTTCTTAGATCTTCCTGACTTGCCTCGTGTCTGTTATGAAACTGGACTGGGCTGCTCTGAGCCACCTTGTTTTTGACTCTCCCTGCACCATGTTACTTATGGCAACTACACCTTCTAGAGAATAATGCTCACCCCTCCTCCATCTACCACCATGTAGTCTTTTGGGATTTGCTGCTTCTAAATGAATTTGGACAATCAGAGGAGGAAGAAGGGTAGGTAGAGGGAGAAGGAATAGCTTTACAGTCATCAATTATTAGATGGAATTGAAATGTAATAAGGGCACCTGGGTGGATCAGTGGTTAAGCATCTGCCTTTGGCTCAGGGTGTTATCCCAAGTTAGGGACTGAGTCCCTCATGGGGCTCCCTGTGCGAGGTGTGCTTCTCCCTCTGCCTATCTCTCCCTCTCCCTCTCTCTCTCTCTCTCTCTCTCTCTCTCTCTCTCTCTCAGGAATAAATAAATAAAATCTTAAGAAAAAAAAGAAATGTAAACATAATGAATATGGAGAGAGATCGTGTCCTCTCCTCATGACCCTCATTTACTCCCTTGAGACAGCTCCAACTTTTAGAAATATTCCTAAACACTAATTCCAAAAGACGAAAGCAGGCTTCTTTTCCTTTCACATAAGAACAAATTTCTTCATTTAACAAGTGAAATACATAAGGCTAATAAATAATTCACAGTACTCAAAATGAAGACAATAAGTTGAAATGGAATTACAAAACAGAATAAATGGCCAGTGTTATTTTTGAAGAGCACAGTTTCATTCACTATCTCATATTGCCACATCACACCTTTCCCTGCCTCATTAAAACCCTGGCCATCTATTCCTGCTCCCCCATCTAAGGAACATCTGTTCTTTAAATAGCGTATGGAACTCCTACCAGTGTGACCTTCCTTCCTGGCAGGTCATCTGAGAATATTAACTAGACTACTTTGTTCCACGGTTCCCAGAAGAGCAGGAGACCATAATATTCGGAGAAGCTTCATTGTTGCAACAGTCTGAGCAGTCTGCCAAGAATGACCAACTCCTTTTGCTCTGAAGAAGTTTCTCTTGTGTTTGCAATAAGTAGATATCAATGGGACATTTACGGATCTGAACTTGTTCTCATGCTTGGAAGGGGACCCACCTCTGAGATGAGGCAGGCAGCGGGGAGACAGATCTGTTTCAGGGCCATGTGAGAAGGTTACCTGAGGGATGATGGCAGCAAAGGGCAAGCTGTCAGCACTGCAGGGACGTCTCAGGGCAGCGTGACCAAGTGTCCCCCTTCTGGGTGGCAAAGCACAGGCAAAGCACCTCCTTGTGGCATTTATTCAATGGTAGGCAGGCAGGACACCAGGAATTCCACCTGTGGAGCAATACAAGGCTCCAGCCTTGTAGGAACTCAAGCAATGAAATGGGTTAAAAGCAACCACAACTCCAGAAAACAAGTGCAGTTATCACAATTAGGTCCTAAATGGCAATGACATAAACTGGTGAAATGCGATGGGCAAACGAGATTAGAATCCTGGAGACTATCCGGCTGCCTCCTATGATTTATAGGACTAGAGCAGTGTGCTGATCCTCATACCAAAATTTATGTCAGTGGGTGAAAATACAACTCTAACTTCCCAGTAAATCATGATTTAAGCGATTCAGGACCGAGGGTGTGGAAGTGTCTTTGTCTCTAAGAGAGACAATAAGAAATGCTTAGAGTTTATCAAAGTCATTCCCAATTCTTTATATCTTTTTGTTTTGGAGGTCAGCCAGTCTTCTCCTCCAAGCTGTCATGGTAATCTGGGTAAGTGGAGGCAGGAATCTGAATTACAGTGGGGGGGGGGACAAAATGATGAACCACACGGTGAATGGAGTAGAGAAGAGCCCAAGAATCACAGCCGAGGAAGAATTGCAGAGGACATTTCCCTGGTGTTAAAAGATAAACTGAAGCATCCAAAATGTTAAGAGTTTATTTGAGCAAAACTCAGTTCTCATGGGGTGGTGTCAAATCAGAAGTGGTTAAGGGGACTCTGCCAACAGGAGTTCCCATAGAGATTTAACTTATAGTAAAAAGGTAGAAGCCAAGGGAACATGTCACTGATGGGCTCTGGCTTAAAGCCCAGCTGGCCCATTGTGATCAACTATCCTTAATTTCAATTTTGTAATCTGGGCTTAGGTTATGGTTTGCTTACCTAGGCTGCCATGGCATCAGAGCTGTTTCAATCGAATGGCCTCCTAGTTTGGCTCATTTAACAGGGGTATCTGGATTGGCTTGGACAACTGAATGGATGGTGATGCCAGTACAGAATAGGGACCTTCTAACCCCTGGATACAACACCTGACTCTGCTTTTTTATTTTCTATGCCAAGTTGAGCCATTACTTAGCCTCTCAGAGCCTTTATCTGTAAAAGCAAGAATAGTTCCACGTACAGATATGTTGTGAGGACTAAAGAGTTTATACCGCTAAATTGGCGCATTTATTGTCTCTAATTGCCAAGCCAGGCGTTCAAAGCACTCTCAGGGTGCTGGGGGTACAATCCACACACACCAAAGGGAAGAAGCACTGAAATATCAGTGCACGTGAAGTGTTCGAGGAGTGCAGAATCATGCACTCTGCTGCACATGTGAGGAAAAAGGGCATTTGAGCTCGGGTTGACTGAATATGGTTTCACCAAAATGCATTTCCCCATGATTCTGAACAAATTAATCTCTGTGAGCTTCAGTTTCCTCAATTGGGGATAATGATAGTACCTATCTCTAGGAGCGGTTGTGAGGACTAAGTGAAATAATGCATGAAAAATGCTCAGCACAGGACCTGGTACGCTGCAAGTACTCCATCGGGGTTAGCTATTTTTATTAACATTATTACTGTAGAGACTCTGGGAGTCTGTGAGCTCTGATGGCCTCAATGACATATCAAGGTCACAGCTAGTTCATAGCAGGGCCTAGACTAGGATACAGGCTACCAATTTTATGCCCCAACATGAACGTAGACCTGTGGCCTCATCCAATTCAAATTCTTCTACTGGAGATTCTAAAGAGAGTGTTGGAGCCTTTTGGGTAAGGTGGGGACTCCAGCAACTTGTCCCAAAGGGAAGTTTTGAATGAGATCATTTAACATTTCGGTGAGTTCATAGCTAGAAGAATTACCCCCTTGAACAGGTCATCATTCTGCGGTATTTATAGATTCACTTTTGCTTACTGGACATCTTCAGGTTTTTTCCAGGCTACATACTTCTCTTATTTCAGCCTCTAAACACCCTGTTCTCTGCAGTCTATTTAATCGACTTTCATTACAAAGGGAAATGAAAGCAAAAAGAATAGGTTTTCTTAAAATCAGCATCCATTTACTGTCCGTGGTGGTTTAGAAGCTATTTGCGGAACCACGGAAAGAGGCAAAGAAGAAAAAGTATAGCCTACGTCTTCGAGATAGTTACCAGTTCGTTTAAGTAGAGCAAATCTATATGCAATGAGAAAACAGTAGTTCTAGAACAACGTGTGGATATTCCACGGTGATTTGGGGATAGATTGGAGAGAGTCACACAGAGGAGACAACATAAATTGATGATGTTCTGTTGGTCGGGAGGTAATGAGGAGGTATGGAGAAGGAACAGCCATCTCTTTGGCCAGGGCTAGGTGGTCCAAGTAGCCTCTGGATGGTTCTGAGTCAGCTGTAGAAAACGGTAATGAATATGGCTTAATAAAAAGAAGGGCAAGTAGGGGTTCTCATCACAATCACCTGGAACTAGTGAAAACCAGCTACCCCCAGGACCCACCTAGAGAGATCCCGCAGCAGTTACCCTGAGTCTGAGAGCCCAAGCATCCAAGCTTTAGGGGAGCTCCCTATGATTAGAACATGCATCCAGGGCTGAAAACCTGTGGCTTAGGGCAAAGATTAGCTGATGAATATTTCCAAGTCTTGTGTGGAGAGCTGCAGGCCTGGGGTGAATGTTTCTTCTTTTGGGTTGTAATGAAAATGTGCTTTCCTCCACTTTGCCTGGGGTGAGAGTAAAGGGAATGCCTTGGGCTGTGAGCAATGCTGGTTTGTCTGGGGAAGCTCAAGCTGAGGATTTGGGGGCAGCGACCCTCTGAGATCTGGTAGGTTGTTGAATGGTTAATGCTGGGCTACGGAATTTGGGAGAAACCTGGGGAATTTAAGCAAAAACTGTGCGTCTCTGAAGATGGATTTAGTGAAATATACGGAATTGTGAAGCTGTCAGAAGATAGAGAGGTGAAACAAGCCTGAAAACAGACAGCACATGGCTGTGAGGCCAGCTAGGTCTTTTTGATAAAAGTGGCATAAATTTAGCCTAGCTTCCTCACTTGTTACTCTTAGTAGCACCCTTCCGTGTTTGTTGTGAGATCAAATGGGAGCACAGAGTGCCATGCCTGGCCTACAGACAGGAATAAGCATTAGTTAATATTACTGTTGTTTCCAAAAGATAAAGATTCTGTGTGAATGACTCATGCGTCCCAGACTCAGGATTTAGGTGGCTGCGGGTAAAGAAGGTTTCCCTTGGAAACTGGCATCGATCTAAAGGTTTCTAGTACAAAGGGAATTGAGAGGAAGCAGTGCACCCTCAGCCTGTGAGGAGGGTGGGAGTCAGAGGGAAGGTGCAGAGGTCACAGGTGTGAGTTCCAGGCCCAGAAGAAGTGGGTCAGAACAGACAAACCGGGGTGAGACCTGCACCCATTTTGGAGACTGAAATGAGGCCACATGGGGCGGGGCTGTCACTTGTGCCTTTTATGAACCAACCTGAGCCATAGAAAAGGGCGGACTGGGGGGGATCCCTGGGTTGCTCAGTGGTTTAGCACCTGCCTTCGGCCCAGGGCATGATCCTGGAGTCCCAGGATCAAGTTCCGCATCAGGCTTCCTGCATGGAGCCTGCTTCTCCCTCTGCCTGTGACTCTGCCTCTCTCTCTCTGTGTCTCTCATGAATAAATAAATAAGATCTTTAAAAAAAAAAAAAAAAGGTGGGCTGGGACTGACAGCTTGAAAGAAAGTAGTCTGAGTTTATGCATTTCTGCTTTTTTTGGATGATAATTCCAGCTCCCGACCACTTCAACTAATGCATAGGAAAATATTTTCCAAAGGACAAAATACTATGTGAATAAAGCCTTATCATGTTTTTTTCCGTGCGGAGTCTATACCTGGAGAGTCTCTCAAATGGTACTGAACTAGTCTGTGCACTTCAAGCGGGTTTCCGAGCACATGGTCATGAAGCGGGCATGTGGGCGGGGAGCAGGGTGCCCAGTGGCCACGACAAGTGCCAGGTGGGGCTGGAGGAGCCAACCCAAGGGCTCTCTTCTGTGGCTCCCAGGCCTGGAGCAGCGGCAAAGCTATGCCAAGGGCTTGCCAAACACCTCAGGAGCTTTCTGGTTGGAAATTTCAAGGACGCTCACTTCGTCATAAGGCTAGTTGAAGCGAAAATGCCAAGCTGGAGAGACACAAGAGAACACGGATTAAAATGTCTGGCTCATCATCTCCGCCCATCAATTGTCTGCTGAGATGAAGACAATATGCGTGATGGCAATATAGCACCGAGAAGAGACGGCTTAGCAACTAAGTCCATGGTGCTTGCACTTGATGTTAGGGCTGCAGAAAGCCACCGTGCAGCCTTGAGTTAATGTTTAAGGACCTGTACGTTCCGAAAGCTTGAAGAAATAAATGTGTGTTCAAGGCCACTCATCCGCCGAATGGCCTTTGAAGAATATTTTCATTATGAGAAAAAACGGTCACTGTCACCATTTATTTAAGCAAGATTACGGACTCTTCTGAGCAGGACTGTGCCTTCCGGTTGGGCAGGTTGTTCATGGCACCAGAGTGCACACTGGAGTGGGTCCTGAGATCACTCTGCCCCCTGCTCACTAAGCCTGTACCCTGGTGCGGGGCTGCATCTGCCCAGAAGGAATGTCTTTCTCCGGTTCACAAAAGGCCCCCCACGGGGCCACGGCAGTCCTCTCAAGGTCTGAAAACACAACGCATCTCTTCTGCAGAGGGGGCTTCTTCGGGTCACTTCCAGGTAGGAAACCAATGATGTGAACAATAAAGTGGAAGAAAATAAACATGATCAGAACATAAGGTACAAGAAATGAAGAAGTAGCACAGCCAGGTGAATCAGGAGAAATGGTAGGTGGTCTCAACACAGGTGGAGGAGCCCCCCCTGCACACTTGGGGTGTGAGGAAACGTGGACAGGAAGTTCATGGTGACCTCACAAATGGCAGAAAGGAAAACAGGGCAAAATGCCACGCAGGGGCACTTCGAGGTAAGAAGCAACAGGACTCTGGGACTCCTGAGTCCAGCAATTGTGTAAATCGGGCTGGAAATAGTTCATGTACCAGCAGCAAGTCTGGTTTTAGGGGGAACACAGAAAATGAGCATGTTTCCAACAGTCTCTGGACTTCTCTTCACTTGCAGCCAGAGCCCTTGGGTCCTCTGGCCACTGTGTCACCACAGCAGAGCCCTGTGGCCACAGGCCCCCTGTGTGGCATCTCTACTTGGATGACCTGAGCTTCCACGCCACGCTCATGGCTGCAAGGCTCTGCCCTCCCGGCCTTCTGACTGCTAGTGTTCACATGGGCGTTCAAAAAAGGAAGTGCTTAGCCCTGAGAAGTAGTGTGGCCTTGAAACATCCTAAGACACCGCTCAGGTTCCTTTCAATTTCTCAGGAGAGCAGAAGTCGCACCTTAGAAACAGATCACAACCTCTCAGCATTGACTTTTGCAGAAATAAGTCAGACCACTTCCAAGGATGCTGGGCCCATGGCTCCCGGTAGGTCTCGTGCTTTTCCACGGTGTGGCCCACACCCTTCCTGGACTCTTTCCCTTGTCTGGCTTCTGTACACCTGAGGTTATGGCTGCAGAAAGCCAATGTGCTTTAGCTGAGGAATGGATGAGGTGATCCGCCTCCCTTGGGGTTGGCCTTCAATTATTTATTCATCCAATATTTAATAGGCCCTCAACTGTGTCAGATGCTGGGAATATAAAGGTAAGGAAGGCATGGCTGCGGCCTCCAAAGTCCTTAGTAACGTGAGACAGACAGGTAATAAATGCCACAGTGGGCCTCGGGGCTATGACAGATGTATGTCTGGGGAGCAGAGGGGACCCCAAGGAAGAGGAGGTGCTCCTGGGCTGAGCAAACTGAGAATAAAGCACCCACGGTCAAAGAACTGGTGCAGTCAGGAAAAGGCAGTTAGATCACTGGGCCAGTAAAAACCCTACTCTCGGAGCCGGTGGGATAAAGGATAGGTCCCAGTAGAGGATGCAGCAGAACGGGCTTTGACTGGCACATCTAGGAAGATTCCAGTGCAAGTTAACAGTCTTTACAAGACTTGGCCTCCAGACAATGTAGTGCCCAGATAGGCATTCGATGACTTTATAATGTTGGAGAGGAATTCCAGAATGTGCAGAGCCGGAGTTGCCTAGCAGATGGGATGCTTGGGCAGCTACTCGCCTTGTCACCTCTGGTCTTTAGAGCTAAATCCTTGAGCATGTTTAGTCTCTGTCTTAGCTATTAAAAAAAATAGGTTGAACAACACTGATACATTTACTATTTGGTGCCAGGTTCAACTATTTAGGCCTGTAACTGAGTGAAGATTCAAAATGCATGTCTTACTATGTGTTGCTGCCTATAGTTAAACTAGGGTGACAATTCCCTTGGAGTAAGGATGGAGGATTTTCCTTCTTTCTTTTTTTTTTTTTTTTTTTTACTTTTTTTAGGATGGAGGATTTTCATCAGCACTAGATCGTTTCACCGATTTCCAGTTTTCTGACACTACATTTCCTCTAAATTTGCCATCTCTCTCTTGGTTTTCTCTCTCTCTCTCTCTCTCTCACACTTTCTTTTTTGAGTGATGTCTCCGTGCCTCAGTCTTCTCATCTGTGCAATGGGGAGAACGATAGTGCCTACTGCAAAGACTTGTGAAAACTAAAAGAAAAAGAAATCCAAGTAACGTTCTTAGCACGTGTTCATTTAATAACTGTTCGCTATCATCGTCATTATTGTCCATGCTCATTGTAGAAAATTTGAAAAAGAAAAATCAAAGGGAAACCTCTAAGCCATCAAAAAAAAATCTCACTACCTGCGGGTAATCACTATTAACATTTTGCTGTTTTCTTCCCTGGATTTTTAGCTAAGGAACGCTGGATCATACTGAATGGATATTTGACATCCTCCCACCTCCATTTTTGCAAGTAGTCTTGCAAAGGTTGTTACTTCATCTGAAATGATACTTTAGCTATTATTAGCTAAGTAAAACTTCTTTAAATTAAGTTTTTAATTTTAATTCCAGTTAGTTAATGTACAGTGTAATATTAGTTTCAGGCATACAATTTGGTGATTCAGCACTTCCATACATTGCCCTGTGCTCATCACAAGTGCCCTCCTTAATTCCCATCACCTATTTCCCCCATCTCCCCACCCATCTCCCCTCTGGTAACCACCAGTTTGTCCTCTATAGTTGAGTCTGTTTCTTGATTTCTCTCTCTCTCTCTCTCTCTCTCTCTTCCCCCATCATGATCATTTATTTTGTTTCTTAAATTCCACATATGAATGCAGTCATATAGTGTTTGTCTTTCTCTGACTGGCTTATTTCACTTAGCATTATATTCCAGCTCCATCCATGTCATTGCAAATGGCAAGATTTCCTTCCTTTTTATGGCTAGATAATATTCCATTGTACACACATACCATCTCTATCCATTCATCTATCAACAGGCACTGGCTGCTTCCATGACTTCTCTCCTGGTTTTAGATGAGATCACGTGGTCTCTTCCTGTGAATACTATCTCTCAGATACCCTCATTTTTCTAAATTCTTACACGGGAACCACCAACCTGGATCTTCACCTAAATCTCTGAGTCCTTCTGGAGAATGTGAAGATCTGTTCTGGGGTGAATCTCAAGCACTGTTCTATCAGGCAGCATTTTTAACGTGTTGCCCAGAAAGCAGCAAAAACAATCTATCTTCATGAATAACAGTCACTGGCCATTGCCTCCTCGAGGCCATTTCCCCTTCTTCCAGTGTGTTCAGATGGTGGGGAGAGATCCCTGGATCACGGAGAGTATGCCCTACCCAGGCTCAAGGATGAATCAGGACAGGTCATGGAAATGTCCTCTTCTTGGCCCTTAATTTTTCTAAGTTTGGGTATCTGACCCAGTTCTCACCAATGGGCTCTACAGGGAAATCTGGGTACTTCCCAAGAATAGGCTTTTCACTGGAGAGGCTCGTGTTAGTTTCCATAACGTACCACAAACTGGGGCCCCTGAAACAACATAAATTATTCCCTCACAGTTCTGAGGTTAACGTCTGACATCAAGGTGTTGTTCCCTCTGAAAGCTCTAAGGAAGAATCCTTTGCCTCTTCTTTCCCTCTGATGGTTGCCAGCAGTCCTCGATGTTGCTCGGCTGGCCAGCTGTATCGCTCCAATTTCAGCCTCCGTCTTCATGTGGCCATTTTCCCTCTGTGTCTCCTCTGTGCCTTCTCAAGGGGTCCTACCCTCTGTGTCTGTTTTCTCTTCTTCAAAGGATACCAGTCCAGAGCCTGCCCTGATGCAGTATGACCTCATATTAACCAATTATATTTGCAAAGACTATTTCCAAAATAGGGTCACATTTATAGGTACCTCAACATACCTTTTTGGGGGGACAAAATTCAACCTCCAACAAGGCCTTGTGCACTTTTCCTTTTGCCTTCCTGGAAGTACAGAAGCCATCTAATGACTATGAGGTTACAAGCATGAGAAAACAGAAGTAGGCTGAAGATGATGGGAAGAGGAGCAGGAGTGAGGGAAGGTATCTGACAGTATCACAGCGCAGTTGAATTACTGCCAGCAACTACTAACCATTAGACCTCTTGATACGCAAGAGAATGACCTGAGGTATTTAAGCCACTGCCAGTTTTTTTTTTTTTTTTGTCACTTGTAGCCAAAAATATTCTAATGGACATCCCCAAATTCCACTAGTTTATAATAACAAAATTAGAAAAATAAGGTAATAAAATTTCCATAGATCTAGATTCATTAAATTTAAAGGGCTATTCTTTATTCCAAAATTATGTTGCTTTCACTCTGTTATTAAAACATCCTTTCTTGTATGAAATGATGAATGTCTTGTATGACAAGGACTTTTTTAGTCCTTGTGAAAGAAGGGAAGGAAGGAGAGAGGGGGATAAGGGGGAGGAAGCGGTTTTAGTTTATTCTTCCTTGAATTTTCAAAATTTTTTATTTTTGCTTGTGAAATCCAAAAGTCTATGTCAAGAAGAATGTTGGCTGGAAGATCTAAAACTTGCCTTGAAGATCTAAAACCGATGATGTGCTAGAGTCTCTGGTACTGGCTTGTGGAAGCAGATGGTTAAATTTCTAGGAGGTGGCTTGATGTCACCTTGGTAGCTTGAAATCCGACATGGTGGGAGTAATTCCATCCTGGGAATCTGAAAATAATAAATCAAACCTCCTTCCCCTCAGTTGTTTACTGGCACACACCTGCTTCTTGTCCAGGAGGTCGGGGATTTCTTTGGAAAGCTAGCAGGCCCTATTTTCTAGGATAAGTAAGGTATCAAAAGCTAGACTGGAGGACTGTAATTGGTGTGTGTTCAGTTCCCTTGACAAGTATTTCCCGTAAATGCAGGCTGACTTATGTTTAGATCTGTGACATGAGCTGGGCACTAGGGTGGCCTCCATTTTGTGGGTCCCCAACATACAAATTAACTTTATCACAGGAAACACAAGCACATATCATCATCTTAGATGTCAAAAAGATTTATGCCAATTTCTTTAAGGCTCTTTTCTCTAAGGCATTAAGGTAAAATATATTTGGGAATTCCACCCTCAGACATAGCAGAGATAGTTCCAAAATTTTCTACGTGCTTTCTGCCTACCTCTTTACCCATACAGAATCACCCAGACTAGAACACTTACCTGACATTATAATGTTAAAGTACCTGAATTGTAGGTACTCCAGTTTTCCCTAATTGACAAAAGTTCACTCTCTAATTAGGTATTTAACATTCCCGGGATATCAGTTACGTTATTTAATCAAAGTGTTAATTTTCCTCCTGTCACCTGTGTTCTCCAAATGGTATAATAAGTAAAAATCATCTTTCAATAATTACCAGAAAAAAAAGAGACCCCTGCTAAGCCATTTTAGTTATTTCCCTTTTAGCTTTCAGGCAGACCTGAACCCCATCCATCTCAATAAGACATTCTATTCCATTTACAATCTTTGGGGTGATGAGTTTTGAATTCTTGTTTGTTTATATGTCCTCATTTATTTATATCTTATGGACAGCTGGCTATTTCTGCTCTTAAGGCTATATATATGGTGTAGCAATTAAGATCTGAGGACTCTGGAGTCAGCTTGGGTTCACAGCCCAGTTCTTCCATTATTAGCTATGGGCCTTGTGCAAGTTAGGAAAACCTCAGTTTTCCTCAACTGTGCAGTGGGAATAATAGCAATAATCTCTGCCTTCTGAATTATTGGACGGCTTCAAAAGGATAATGCACATCAAGCACTCAATGCACTATTATTATAAGTTTAGCTCTCTCAGCATTTCGGTCTATTGCTTGCATTGCCTCGCTGCCACGCATCTTCGAATTCCTCTAGATGCACTCCATTACCCGGCCAGCTCAGAACAATATTTTTGATTCTAGCATCTCCTCACCAGGAGCGCCTCCCAAGCTATCGGCCATTTCAGCTGCTCTTTTATGAGCTAGCTTCAGGCTTCACTGGCTCTTTTCAGTTTTCAGATTTCTGAGCTCAGCCCTCTGCAAAATGATGGCTTGGAGACGCAGAACCATTTGTGACTTTATTTATTTATTTTTTTTCCATTTGTGACTTTAAAGTTACATCAAACTGTTCTTTGAAAAGGTTTGTGAAGACCTCAGCCTTTCTGTTATCAGTGGGAGTGGACTATTATTAGCTCCCCAGTTCTGCACTGATCTTGGATTCAGTTCTGATTTTGAAGGGGGGAGTGGGGAATTACAGGATGTTCCTTGACAGGACTAAGATTGCAGAAGGGTTGTGATTGGTTGGTAATGATGTTCCGTCCTCTGTTCAGCACTGGAAAAAATGGAGCTGCTTTACTTAAAACATTTTTTTTTCCTGTAGAGGAGATAGCTTAGACTGAAGAGGTGAAAATAGTTCTAGATTTAAAAGGATTTAAAGATTCAGTGTTCTTTCTACTATACATGGTTTTTCTCTCTTATTGCCCATAATTAAGAGAAATACAATGGAAAATACCTTCACTAGCCAGGACCCAACTCCCTGAAACTATATGTAAAATAAATTGGAAATATATATTTCAGGAGAAAGCATCATATAACATCAAGCTAGTTGACTTCCATGATTAATCAATAACCAAGTATAAGGGCATGCCCGAGTATAACCTAAGTCAGTCCAGCTTATTATTTCTTATACATAGAACATTATACTAGAAGTTAATCTCCATGGAAGCAATTTTTGCCTGTTTCATTCTCTGTTATACCCTTAGCCTCTAGAAGAGCACTTGGCACATAGTAGGCACTCAGTAATATTTGTCAAAATGATGAATGAATGAATGAATGAATGATACTGAAAAAATGAGACGTGAGAGTTCCGAATTACGAAGCAGAGGCATTATAATGTTTGTAATCATCGACACGGTATCAGTTATATGGAAAGGAACTGGACCTCTTAAAGCAGAACAGTTGACTTATAAAGTATTTAGAAAGATGCTGACAAAGTACTGAGCTTTTTTTAAAAAAAAAAGGGTTGATGAACCAGAAATATTATTTCATCAGAATGGTCCACCAATTTCCATTAATTGAGGCCTCAAGTTTAAGAATAAAAGTGCTGACTCGGAGGTTATGAATTATTTTAATTGGTACAAACTTTGATTTGATAATAAAACCTTATGGAAATTTCTCCCTCAGCTAGCATCGCCAGATGTTCTGATGAACTTTGATAGTCCCTTATTTCATCTTTGAGAAGAGGTCACCCCAATTTAAACTCCGTATTAATTTTCTTGCTCTTAATTGAGACTAACATTGGCACAGAAGGTCCTGTGTGACCTTTCGGAGATGTAGAGGATCAGAAGCACAGAGGGGAAGATGGGAGATTAGTTGTGGTTGTGGCTGTATGGTTAGTAAGTGGGCACCTCTTAAAACAAATTATGGCCGTGCTTCCGTTTGTGATTTGTATCAGCTAGATACAAATTTGGATCATTAATCCTGCTTTACTTTTCAAAACTAAAAATGGTTAGCTATTGCTTTTGTGAGCTTTTGTAAACACTTTATAAAAAAAATGTAATGCATTTTTATATCATTCAGCATGAAGAGATTCACTCTTATACCAAATTCACTCTTATACCAAATTCATTCAGATTTGAGGTGCCTTCCTCTTTTCTATTTTTTTCTTCTTTTTATTTTTTGAGATGATGGCAAGAGCTATATGGGATATGTGACGATTGCCTTTCCAATATTTGGACCCATAAACCCAGTGTTACCTGGCCTCACCAGCCTATGAGATTTCCTGTGGCAACACTCTGTTTCCTCAAATAGTAACTCAGTATCTCTCCCCACCCCACCACCAACTGGCTCCTATTTGTTTTGGGGACTCCCCAAAGAGATGCTTCACATTTGCTCACAGACCTGTCAGATGGTTACCACATGGCATCCACCATGTCTTTCTGCTGGCTGCCATTTGACTTACCTACCACTGCCAACCGCCATGGTCTGAGCTAAGGATGTCAGTGTTCATGCCAAGGGTGCCATGTTCCTGGGTGTGAGTGTGGTACTGGGTTTAGTGCAGAGAAGAGAAGAAAGGCCCTTTCTCTAATTCCCTGCTACGCTGGCTTACGTGGGTCCTTGTGCAGATCTGACGATATCCAGGGTACTTTGTACTCCTCCAGCTTCTGTACTGTACCCTCACTCATAATCTTCCCAGTTGTCTCATGGAAATACTTCTGTCAGGATCTGGCACTCGTTCCTTGGCCAGAGTCTCAAACATTCTTTTGGAAACATTCCCTAACTTTCCAGTTGCCACCCCAACCTCCTGAGGCTGGGCTGAGGCATCATTTGGAGCACAGACACCCTCACCTTTGGCACTCCCACTCCAACCAGACTCAGTCATGGAGCAGAAGCTCCTCATGCACGTGAGAATTTAACGTGAGGGTGATGGGAACACAGTGAGGAGACGGGGTGAGTGGGTCCATGAGCAATCAGTTGGCTGCTTGCTCTCCTACAGAAGGAAATCTTTTTCTCGCATTTCCGCAGGTAGGCGAAAAATCTAACAACATTGGGCTGTGCACACAACATAATTTCCTCCGCACATCATTTAGGTGGGCACTGCCAGTGTGTAGGGGTCAGACATCCCCTTGTTGAATATTAAGAGTCTCTGTGGAAATTTTTCCTAGGGACACAGAGTTTCCTCACGCCCCCCCCCCCCCCAGATGCGTATTTGTGTTTGTTAGGTGTCTTGTACCTAGTAGCATCCCTTTTCCTCTTCCCCAGAGCCCCGAAGAGCATGCAGGCTAAGCCTCTCACCCCTGCTCAGAGGCTTCTCTGAGTTCATAGCTGATGCTCCATCTGGGACTGCTCAGTCTGCTCCCAGGGGATGGTCTCCTATTTGTCTTCTCTCCTCCACTCCCTTCTGTACTCAGCATCAACTGTATCTTCTTGCTATCCCAGCGTGGATGGCTTTGACTTCTCTTCCTCAACTGTATCTTCTTGCTATCCCAACATGGATGACTTTGACTTCTCCTCCTCAAGTTTTCCTGATTTTAGCCAGTTTGAAACCTAGATGCTTTTTAAGAAGAAAAAGTGCTCAGCAATAACATTATTATTATAAGAACCATCAGCCAGGACACACCAATATTAAAAGGAGCAAACCGGTTTTGAAATTCCCAAATGGGATTTCTATACATAAGAAATGTCTGGCCTGACATCCAAAAACTATTACGATGTTCTAGATAATGACCAAATAAAATTAATTATGAGGTTTGGCTCCTTTGGAAAAAAAAAAAAGGCTTGAACTAATTTAATTCATGGATGTGAGGATATTGTGCAAGTTAATATTGATTTACCAACTCAAGTAATACGAGAGCCCCAGAGTGAGTAAATACTTTTACATTGAACTTAGTTTTGTTGCCCAGATATTATGGGCACTTGGCCACTTTGCTTCGAGGATAATGTAATGCTATAAATAAATAAATAAATAAATAAATAAATAAGAAAGAAAAGGAAAATTAAATTTCTAAGACCAGTTTTCTAAGATAAAGCCAATACCATATGTTAACTGCAAATATTCTATTCAACTAGCAATTCAATTTCTCATCATTTATGATTCAATATCCTCTACTAAACACGAAAAATACAGAATAGGAGAAATTTGAGCAGAGATGGTAAAGGGATATTTTAAAAGACTTATAAGTCTTATAGTATCTAGTTATACTAATTTTGTATATAAGGTATAAACAGGTATATATTTAGAAGTGTTACAAGTAACAATAAATGTCACTTAGGCTTACTATGTACCATACTTTACCAGAACTTTACTTACAGTATCTCATTTAATCTATGCATTAGATAGTTATAATTCCCATTTTACAGACAAGGAAACGAATGCTCAGCAATATTGAGTAACTTGCCCAAGTTAATACAGTCTATTAGTGGCGGGCCCAGGATTTGAACCTGTGCATGTCTGACCTCAGAGATTATGCACTTAACCAATATGCTACGAGACAGGCAGGCCAGGAAGCCACTTAAAAAAGATTAATGCTCAGGTGTGCAAAGTATATATATGAATTACTTTTCTTTCTCCTTATAAAATTGTTACAATCGTACAAATTAGATAAAGCTCTGAAAAAGCAAATGCAGGAAAAGAGGATGAGCTGAGAGCAAATGGGGCTGATGGATGGCAAACCCGGTGGGTGGAGTATGCCATTGAGCAACCTACCAGAACAGAGGAGGTGGAAGTCTGAAGGAGTCAGGAGTCCGTGCAAGAGGGGGAAGAGGGCAGAGATGCTTCTACAGGACGAGCACACACAAGATCCGGGGAGAGCAGGGTTTCAAGAGACAAGAGGGCACAAGGAGCATCCAAAGCAGAAGCACGAGCCAAGGAAGGCTGATTGCGGCTCTCCTGTCCCTGCATCCCTGGTTTCTAAGAGTTCCCCACGTCAGTAGCCAGTCCCAGCAGAATCAGTCTAGGCTGCTGGCATTGGAGTGGGAACAGGCAGTGTGAGGCACGAAACTGAGGCAGAAGGAGGAGCCTCATCATCTGTGCAGGAGAAAATCCTGGGGAAAGCCTGTGATTAGAGGGCACCAGGTAGATGAAGTACCAGGAAGCCGGATGTTCAGGATGCTTTGCTCCCCGAGTCTCCGATAGTCCCTGCACTTAGCAGAGCTCTACTAGATTATTGCCCACATGCCTCCCTCCCAAGGGCAAAAATCGGTTCACAGAGACAGTTCAGTCCAAGCCCATACAGAAAACCTTTTCCTAGCTACGTTGTAAATCTCCCTCTCACTCCCTGAACTCAGTGATTCACAAATGATTCAGAGCCCTGTGCCTGCCACAGGTTAACCGTCATCTGTTCCCATCTTGCAGAACATGCCCGATCTGCCAACTGTCCCCTTAGAAAGTAGTGCTGGAAACTCATGTTTCATCCTACCTGAAGCTTCAGCAGCAGAATATAGTGCGTGTGCTACTTCCCTGAGCCACATCTCAAGCTTTTGGCACCTGTCATTTAAATTGTCTTAGCATTTCAGGCTGCCACCATCACACCTGCCCCGAGTGTGGGCCACTGAAAACTGCTGGATCTTTTGCACTTAAACAGCGCCTAGCAAACCAGATATCCATCCTAGACGTAGGAAAACCCAGTTACGAATAAATTTTACATGGGTCTTTGCCTGTATTCCTATTAATTTCTTTGTGGCTTTAGCGACCTAACATTCCAAATGTCAACCCGGCTGACGTCAGGTTGAATTCCAGCCAGCTGATCATGTCATTGACACCAACAGTGCCAAACTCTTCAAGCTCTGTAATACCCACAACATAAGATAAACTGCCTTCTATGTCTTCAGTAAATTAAACAATTTTCAACCAAAGTCAACACATATTTATGGAACACATATTGAATTAGTTACTCTCCTAAATGCAAGGATGATTGAGAGATAGTCATGAAGTGTGGATAAACTAGACAAGGGTCTGGTGGCCCAGTGGGGGAAATGGGTGTGAAAATGGCCAAGTAGGACACCATATGAATCAAGTCTTATGAAAGCCTAGAAAATGCAGCACCTTACTGAATTGCTTTAGCAGTCGTTTAAGTTTCTTATATATGTGATCTTCACTAAACTTCTCTGTTTCAAATTTCCAGCTGGTTGGCATGGTATCAGTTCAACCTGAAGCTAGGTCTGCCTAGAGCAACTAGACCAACTGGTTGACTGAGGACTTCGTACCACATGTGCAAATCGCAACAGAATGTGTGAATTCGATTTGATTAAGAATGTTGATGGCCAGGACCAGTATGTTAGATATATACAAATATCTCATCCTGGGACACCTGGGTGGCTCAGCGGTTGAGTGTCTGCCTTTGGCTCAGGGCATGATCCTGGAGTCCCGAGATCGAGTTCTGCATCAGGTTTCTTGCATGGACCCTGCTTGTGTCTCTGCCTCTCTCTCTATTTGTGTCTCTCATGAATAAATAAACAAAATCTTAAAAAAACAAACAAAAAACCCCCCAAATATCTCATCCTACTAGCACTTTCTGTGACTTTAACTGTAAGACAACAACAATGTGAAAGACAATCTATAAAGTGGAGTCATCTCACATGCTGTCCTTCCAGAATTCAAAGATAACTAGGAAGCAATAGGGAACAAAGGGACCTCCATCTGCAAGGATGAGTATAATAATGGCAGGGTGTCCATTAACTATTTTACAGTCTCAATAATAGTTCAGATGTGCCACATCTCTGCATTTTGTAGGCAGCCACTCTGACCACACAAGTTTTGGGAGCTGAAGCCCAAATAATTATTTGGGTGGTTGACTAATTGTTCCTTCATGTTGCCTTCCTGCTAGAGGGAGGAGGAGGGAGAGGAGGAGGAAACCTTCCTGCCCAGGGTTTTTACTAGGCTGCCAGATTGACATCCGTGTGCCTGATTCACATTTATTAATTTGAATCTTAGCAAGAACAAAAGATTACCTACTCAGGTGTGGGGGTTCTTGGCATTTCACACTGAAAACAATGACTCAAACCTGGATATAACTAGGTAAAACTGAAATGATTCTTTCATAGCCTCTAGCTCCCATTCAGAGCATACTTTTCTCTCTTGACACCCTTTATCCTTGGAGCACTTTAGGCAGTGGGGGTTGTCCAAGGGCCCTGGTTCTGAGACAGGCACCCGATTACAACTTCTCCAGGCAGGACGGCAGGCTCTCTCATTCAGGCACACCACGACTGACAGCCCAAATATTTTCAATGGACATTCTGTTTGTTTTGCTCTTTACTTCCTTCCCTCCCTCTCATTCTTCCTTCCTGAATCATTCAAATGTTTTATTACTAAAGCTCAAAACTCAGTCCTTAGCCAAAGTGAATATGAAATAAGATTCTAGAAAGATATAATAAACATGAAATAAATGTTAAGAGAATCAAGGGAGCCAATGGACTCAGGAAGTGAATAAAAGGTGTTGGACATTCATATGCAAAAAAGAAAGAGAGAGAGAACACATCAACTGTACCTTGAACCATATGTAAAAACGAACTCAAAAAGTCCATAGACCTGAATATATAATGTAAAACTGTAAAAGTTCTAGAATAAAACATAGGAAAAATTCCTTGTGACCTTGGGTTAGTCAAAGATTTCTTAGATATGGCACAAAAGCACAAACCATAAAACAGAAAATAATCAATTAGACATTACCACAACTGAAAGCTTCTCTTTGAAAGACAGTGTTAAGAAAATGAAGACTAGCTACAGATGGAGAGAAAACGATTGCAGGGCAATGCATATCTAATAAAATACCTGTAGCTAGAGTATATGAAGAACTTGCAAAGCTCCACAATAAGGAAACAAACAACCCAGGAAAAAAAAAGTAGAAAAAAGATTTAAAGACCCTTCACCGTAGGTGATATATAGATGGTAAATGATCACATGCAAAGAAGCGCAAGATTGTTAGTGATTAAGGGATTGCAAATTAAAGCCATAATGATATAAAAAAAAAGCCATAATGATAATGGCTAACAGTTAATGAAACTGCTAATACCAAGAACTAGGTTACAAAGAAACCAAACCAAAATAAAATAAAATAAAATAAAATAAAATAAAATAAAATAAAAAATAAAAAGAAACCAAAACTCACACATTTTTGGTGGGATGGTACTTTGAAAAGCAGCTTTTTATGATATTAAACACACACTCGGTTTATAACTTGGGGTTCCTCTATTTAACAGATAGTTGAAAATCATATTCACACAAAAACTCATTTCCAATTATTATATTCTGGCTCTATCCAAAATTGCCAGAAAGTGAAAACAACCCAGGTGTCCCTATGGGGGAGTGGATAGACAAACCGTGGTCCTACCATACAATGGAATACTACTCAGCAATGAAAAGAAATGAATTACGGATCCAGGCAATGACTTGGATGAACCTCAAATGCATTCTGTGTGAAGAAAGCCAGACTCAAAAGGGCACGTATTCTATGAGTCTATTTATATAACATTTTGGAAAAGGCAAAACTATAGTGCCTGACAACGAATTAGTGATTACCGAGTCTTGGGGGACAGGAAAGGAAATTGACTGCAAGGAGGCACAGGGGAGGGGTGACAGAAATCTTTATATCTTTATTGGGATAGTGGTTGCATGAGTATATACCTACATAAAAATTCACCAAGCTGAACATTGAAATTTGTGCGTTTAACTGAAGGTAAACTGTTTCTTGATTAAAGTGCTTAAAAAATGAGGGTGAAAGAGAAACATTTTCAGATCAAGGGAAATTAAGAGAATTCACTGCCAGATGACCTTAGCTAAGAAATGTTACCACATGGGAACCTGGATGTACAAGAAGGAAGCAAGTGCACTGGAGACGATAAATATAACTATGTGTTTATTCAGTTTTCCCTTCATATATGTGCAGGTGGAGGCAAACAGGATATAAAACACCTACATTATGGAGGGGGAAGGTGGTGGGAGGGGATTTGTTAAGAAACAAAGAGAAAGTCACCAAATCAATTAGGGATTACTAACTCCTAAAAATTTAGTTCTGGCTTGGTGCCATGGTGCAGAGTAAATTCAGACGGGGTCTTCACAACGTTAAACATCCTGATGAATAAAACAAATATGAGCCAGTTATTCCCAAACATTGCATGTTGGGCATCTGACATCCACAACCTGCTCTTAGCGGTCATTTAAAAAATATTTGTTAGCTAATTGTTAACCTGAACCTCTGATTGTAGTTATCTAAGAATTATTCTATCAAAGCTGGAATTAATAAATGGAGGCCCATCATGGGTAGGAAATGCCAAAGTCATGGGCCAAGATTTAAACTGAGATCCATCTGATTTCAAATTCTGCTGGTCTACCCACCCAGCGCTGGTTTTACCCCAGACTGTGTTCTCCCATATGCAAAATGAAGTTGAAATAATCATACTTATCTCATAGGGTTGTTATGAGAATTAAGTAAGAGAATGTCTGCAAGTATGTGGGAAGTAATGAGAATTCAATGAATGAGAATGCGTCCACACACACAAAAAAATCTCTAATTAATACATCTGATAGCCACCCAAGATTTAAGAGGGAAGGAATGTATGTGTAGAACCCCCTCTTCTGTGGATCACTGCACTCTTCTATGACCAGAAATAGCACCTTAATCCCAACAGCCTTCTGGTCAACTGTGCCGTTAGGTAATCAATGGACTTTTGAAAACCTCAACAGAAATGTTCTCCTTGTAACCCACTATATTAAATATTGAAAAATGGAGTGAATTTCAAATAATCCTCAACCTGTCTCTGGGAACTTTCAATAGCCATGGTTACCTTTGAGGCTTACTCCAGCCACATTTTTGGACCCAAATCTGTTCTACAGCAAAGGTCTGTCTGACAGTATTTTGGATTGAATTTGGATTAAAGGATTTAATTGGATTCCCCTAACATTAATTGAGTTTGTATTGTTTGCTGGACATCATGCTAGACACTTTTCACACATCTATTTATTTTAATTTGTCCTAATAAGAATATTCTTTAATGCATCTGCCACATTTCCTGCAGATGGTTTCCTCAGTGTTTCAAAACATGCGAAAAACCTGAGAAGTATCTGTGAGGTTCTTATGATCATGTTTCTAAGATCTGAAATCTTTTAGATGAATAATAGTTAAACAACTGATAAAAAATAGTGTCTCTTATTTGGGCATTGTATTTTTCTTCCAGTATCTTAGAGATTAATCACATTCATCCTAAAATTAGTAATTGTGTATCTTCTTTGGCAGGATGCCTCAAATGCCATCATAAATATCACAGACATTATATGTCTCTCCTTCCTCCACCCCATGTTCAAGGGGGAAAAAAATCTATGTGTTTGTGTACAAAGCTAAAAAAATAATATATAATTCTGAACTCCCCAAAGGGTACTGTAAGTTATGTATTAGCTTTGGGGGAACTCTATTCACAACTCTTCTGATGGCTAGTTTCTTTTTTCTATGACTTGTCATAGTTTAAATCATCCAATTCAATGCTTTGATGTGTCTTCTATGTGTCTGACCCAGAGTCAGACATGCAGAGGAAATCTTAGTCTTCTTACTTCACTCTCCTAGTTCCTCTTCCTCTTCTATTGTCTTGTCTTCTCCACCAGCTCTTTCAACAACTTGTCTCCCAGAAAACTGCCCCCACAAACACACAGGTACGGTTTGGTACCTTCCCAGCCTTGTCTGTTTCAAACTGATATCCTCTTGCCATTTCCTCAACCTCATTCCCCCAGTGACATTTCTGTTTCCTCTGGGGTCTCAGGAGACCGTATCCTCCTTCCTTAAAACCACCAGAAGAGGAAAAAGAGTTCACGATATCCCAGTCCTTCTCTTTTACAGCCATGATCTCCTAGCAAGAGCTCTGAGAAAGTATTGCTATCCCCACGAGGGTCAGAGAATTTAAGCAATTTGCCCAAGTTCACAAAGTCAGCATTTGAAGAACAGAGATTTATACCCAGGTCTTCCTGACCACAAAGTTCATGCTGTTTCACTATGTCATCTTGTTCTCTACCACTTCCAGGACCAAACTCCATCTAGCACTCATAGATTTCCTTGATCAAGTTCTGATTTTATCCAATCAGTTTTATATTAGCCCCAAACTTCATCCAAGCTACCTACCATATGGCTTTCCTGGTTTTATGTCTTAAGGTAGGATGTACCTTCTGACCTGGAATAACCTTCTCCTCCTCCTGTCCTAACTTTACACCTTCTTCAAGGCTGACTATGTTCGTCTTCCAGAGGATCTACTTCTTCCAGCTTCAGCTTTTCTCCTCTTAAACATTTGATGAGTTTGGAAGTTGATGCCCCTTGTCTTTTCTCCACCACACCAATCCATCTGCTTCTCCCCCGGAGAGGACTGGGTCCTGCAGCTAGCAGGCAAGCTGAAGCTTGAGGGTGGAAGCATGGCCTTGGCCTGAGCTGGGTTAGATAGAGAAGGACTTCTACCCTCTAGACTGAATCAGAGCCTGGAGACCTGCTGCAAAGAGCCCTGGAACTAGTATCGATCAACCCAACTAATCCAAATTCAACTAGCCCTGGGACTAGTATCAATCAACCCAAAGAGAAGAGAGATAGTACTAGCTCATGGAGGTGCTCCTGAGATGTGTACTAGTGTCCCTGGCCTTTCAGGAGAGCTGAATAAAGGGGCCAAGTCTGTTCTATCCTGAGGCTGAAAGGCTAGTGGCCAAGGGCACCATCAGGATGAAGATGGCTTCCTTTTGGTGCTCTGCTTAAAAGTCTTATTATTTGAAAAAAAAAAAAAAATCACCAGGACCAGATGGATTCAGAACTAAGTTCTAGCTAATCTTTAAAAATAAACAGATAAATCAGGTGATCCAAATGTAACATACTTTTGCAGAAAAAAGAAAAAGAAATCTTTAGTATCCTCTCACATAACTCTCTTCATTATCTTTCCTCTCTTTAATGTTCAGCTCCCCTTCAAGCTCACCCAGAGCTGTCTTATCCTCCAACCCCAATACACATACACATTTAGCTGCCTTTACAGACTTGCTGGATTCAAAATTATTTCTCCTTGCCCCCTCCCTCATCAAAAAGTCTGTGTCCCCAGGGCAGGTGGTCAGGCTGAGTTTTAGGGTACCCACTTTCCCTGCTCAGATCAAACAGACAATATTGCCCCTGGGGGGCTTGTTGGAGCTGGAAGGCCCCTCCTTCTTCCTGGGAGAGCACTGCCTCCCTCTTGTGGGCTCTGCTACTGTTGGTGGAGAGAAAACCTTATAAAACACTGTGCGGATTCCTGTCTCAAGTAAGATGTCTATGGCTTCAAGTAACAGAATACCAACCCCAAATGTCATAAACAATAAGTGCGTTCTCTTAGATAACTTTACGTCGAGGCAGCCTGTAAGGGTGGTTGATTCAGGGGCTGAACAATATCATCTGGAATCCAGCTTCTTTCTATTTCTGCCCTCTATGGCACTAACTTCATCCTTGTTCATGTGCAGGATGCAAAGACAACGGGCTCTTTCCCCAGACAACTCCAGCAAACCTCACCTAACATCTCAGCCCAATCACAGGTAAGTGGCATGGTTGGCTTTTGATGAATCATCTGTGACTTAGAAAGGCAGCCACAATGCCCGTTTGAGTTCCACCTCCTATCCCCAGTTGGTTGGTGAGGGAATTCAGCATGAACATCCCAGGAATGCCCACTGGAAATAAGAGTCATCACCGACAGAAAAATTAACCCTTGGGATAAGGGTGATGTTCTTAAGTTTGACTATAGTTCATCCTCACTACTTGTTTGTCAAGACTTCCCTCTTGGATTCTTTCATTTTATGGGAGGGATGATTGAGATGAGCAGAACATTATTTCAAATGCTCTTCCTAGAATGGATTGCAAGTCACCTGTTGTCATGACTCTGGCCAGTTGCCATTCTACTAGAGTTAATCCATAGACTACTGCTATTGACATGTTTTTGAGGTGAACTAAAAGTATCTAACAGGCTTAGTTGGAGGGTTTTTTTTCAGTGGAATGTGTTAAAAAAAAAAAAAAAAAGCTGGACACTAGTTAAAGCCAGTAACAACTTAAGACTTTCTTGAGTAACTACTGCTTTGGAGAAAAAGAGCTTGAATGTAGGACTGAGCTCAATGCTGTCCTGCGCAGAGGTGTGGAGACCCAGTGGGAGCCAGAAAAGTGGAATCACAAAGAGCAGTTGTGTATTTGGGGTGGGGGGTGGCGGCGGGGGGAGGGGGTGTTGGTCAACATGATTAGGCCTTCAGGATTTGTTAACCGCCTGTTATGGAAGTGGGGTTTCTGCTGCCCCCTAGAGACTGGGGAATAGGGTTCCTGACTTTAGGCATTCACTGGAACAAATAGTAAATTATTTTGTCAACCTTGAGTTTTCCCAGCTAGTTGCTCAACCATAGATGCGGCTTTGACCTGTAAGAAGCCATATTAGTGTGTAAGATCTATGTGTGTGCATGTGTGTGGGAGGGAAGGGTTGCAAGAAATTGCTGGTGATGAGAGTAAAGGACAGTTTTCAGATATAACCTAAAGAAGTTATGCTATGGGCAGCCTAGGTGGCTCAGTAGTTTAGCGCTGCCTGCAGCCCAGGGCGTGATCCTGGAGACCCAGGATTAAGTCCCATGTCAGGCTCCCTGCATGGAGCCTGCTTCTTCCTCTGCCTGTGTCTCTGCCTCTCTCCCTCTCTCTCTCTCTTTCTCTCTTTCTCTCTCTCTCTGTGTCTCTCATCAATAAATAAATAAAATATTTAAAAAAAAAGAAGTTACGCTATGATAATGATCTTAATGTGTACAGCTGTTACCATAGGATTTCCCTTTGTCACTGAATTTATAATTTTGTTTACTAACACAAAATCAAATTAATACTCTACATTGAACTTTTTTTACTTTTTAAAAAGGTTTTATTTATTTATTCATAAGAGACACACAGAGAGAGGCAAAGGCACAGGCAGAGGGAGAAGCAGGCTCCCTATGGGGAGCCTGATGCAGGACTTGATCCTAGGACCCCAGGATCATGACTTGAACCAAAGGCAGATGCTCAACCACTGAGCCACCAGGTGCCCAACCACACTGAACTTTTTAATTGAGTAGAGGACCAATCAAATATTATGCCTCAGTAGCCCCTGAAGATATTGCTGAGTAGCAGCATAATACATATGTCCATAACCAGCTCTAAAGGAGAGCCCTGAGTCAGCTATCTGGAACAACTGTTAGTTTTTGTTTTTTTTTTTTAAGAAGCAAGGTTTTGTGGGGACATAAGTCAAACAAGTCAGCTTTTGCCTACCAGTTTTAAGTGGTGCTAGAAAATCAAGGAGTTAGTCATACAGGATGGAAGTTTTTAACCTCATGAATCCTTTCATTGTAGAAAAATTATTGAAACAACTGGCAATAAAGGATCTATGTTCTCTCTTAGAGTTGCGAAAAGGATACATGTCAGATTAGTTATCAGAACATTTTCCCAAAGCACAGACACTCTTTGGAAATATGTATGTGAAAATGTGAACACCTTCGTGAAGCTGACAAAGATGAAACACAATTCTAGAAAAATTGGCCATCATTCATTATCGGTTGTAAAATTGTTTCATCTTTGCAATCACAAGAACATTATATGGGATAATATGTTATAGGGAAATGGAATACATGTTTCACTAAATCAGATATTCCCCTGGTGAGATTGGTTCTATGCTATAGGCTGAAGGTCCTACAGGAAAAAAAAAAAAGTCATCTTATTGCTGATCACATTTGGCCTTAGGTGATGCCAGTAGATCCGGGTGAAAATTGAACAAAACAATTCTGTTTACGAATTTGCAAACCAATAGTCCAATATGCAGTGCCCGGCACCCTGTGGACATCAGGAAATATATGTTAGGTAAAGTTTTCAAAATGTGTATTTTGGCCACATGTAAATAAAATATCTTAGATTTTGAGTAATATTTACGTCTCAGCCAGTTGGATCACTGCTGTATAAGCATCTTTTTCAAAGAGAGGATAAAAAGGCAAGAAGCTCCGATTGTTCAGTTACAAAGAAACCACATTATTATCACCCTTCTCACTATTTCTATTACACAGAAGCATTTGATTGGAATATCCTGGGACCAAATCTCCCCGGTAAGAAACAGCTGAGACCAAAGAAAGACGCAAGAATGTTCTCTGAAGAGCCAGCTGACACTCCTGTAGTCAGAGCCAACAGGTTTAGAGTCCTTAAAGAAGCACCCAGAAGCACCCAGAGCCCCAAATCAAGTTTACCTAATCTCATTTAGCACAGGATTTAAATACTTTTATGTAGTTTCTATGCCAAAGGTTAGAAGGGTTTTTACTCAGTGCTAGTTTCCTGAGGGTAGCATTTGAAAGCATGTTTCAAGAAATGCTGGATCCTACCTTGGAATCTTGTTGCCTTTTGTCCTTAGTCCTAATTTTAGGACTCTTTGTCTCTCTCCAGTTGACTCCATTGTATAGTTGTTTACAACTCCATTTCCTCTTTTGGGGTAGGTACTTAATATGTTCTATTGCTATTTATATTCCCTTCTCCTTCAAAGTCTTTCCAAAAACCTCCTGCACTGTCAGCGTCCAATGAATGCTTGTTAAACACAATGAATCAAAAATAGAGAATTAGAAGTGTTGATGTTCTGTTGGAAGCAGCAAGAAGTCACATATGGTGGTTACGGTGTAGGAAGAAACTAAAATCGCAGAAGAAAAGCCCAGCCATCTGGGGCCATTCAATGTAGGGACAAAGAGCTTCACACACCTCATTAGCCCCTAGGAATTGCAAGGAGATTCCGAGGGATGAGCACTTGATGCTGGAAATGACCACGCTGAGTCATCAGATCTAAATGAGGAGCTGTGTGATCAATTTATAGAAGGGGTGGGGGGAATGAGATATTTTTCCTCTATGGATTTGGCAAGGATATTTTTAAGATAGAGCCAGTGCCATAAGGGCACAAGATCTGGATATGCTTATACACTGCTGGAAGGCACAAACAGTTCAAGAAAAACATTTTAAGGACAGTGCTGTATGTTTGCAAAGACATATGACACAGGGCTGTTCCCTGCAGGATCGGCGCTATGAAAAATTGTCCATCAATAAAGAACCAGTCAACAAATATTTTGAAAATTAAATTAGAATATTTCAATGTAATATAAACGTATACACGCTCATTAAAGAGAAGGACGTACGCTAACATATTAACAGTGGATGGTAGGATCGCAGATGGTTTTTATTTTGTTTTTTTACGATGCCGTGTTTTCCAAAATTTTCACCAATCTACGCGAATTAATTTAATAAGGAACAAGAAAAGATTTTCTTTGTGCGTGTTCAGGGGTAAGCTGTAGCTATTTGAAACATTCATTTACGTAGAGAAACTCACGCCTTGACCATTCTGTGTTCGACTTTTAGGAAGCGCCTACGATGTCAGGTCCTGAATATTCAAAAATTAAAGACATGGCCCCTGCCCTGGTGGAGTTTTGGTGGAGGAGACGAGTTTCTACTCTATCGTTTACTCAACTTCCCCTTGTGCTAGGCATTTTGTTTAGATTATCTCGTTTAACCCCCACAACTGTTCTGGGAAGTAAACACTACTATTATCCTCCTTTCACATAGGGGGAGGCTGAGGCTTAGAGAGGTCCAGTGACTTGGCCAAGATCACAACTTTCAAGTAGTGAAGGAGAACTTCAAACACGGCCACACCCAGTCTAGATGCCCTTCACCAGGAGTGTCTCAAATAATTATACTCAAGGTGAAGTGTGCTGAGGTGGAGGTAAATACAGAGCGTTATTAGAGCACTTGGGACGCGTCTCTAACCCAGAGTGAGCGGAGGAAAGGATGGGAAGGCTACCTGGAGGAGGTGCTACTTCACTCAATAGAATATAAATAGGAGTTGGGGGCTAGGACAGGTGCAAAGGGGTGTTCCAGGCAGAGGAAGCCACATGTGTCTATGCTCGGAGGCCCCAGAGGTGGCCGCCCACGAGGCTGGAGCAACTCCAGGGGGAGAGGGGGCAGGATGACCCGGGCAGCGGGGCCGAGGCTTCATTACAAGGGGACATATTTGCTTCATCTGCCAGTACTGCATGAAATGAGTCTTTCTTTCAGTGTTGCACTAATGGGTAAGAAAAAGGGTTAAGCAGGCTTTACAAAATCCCATCCCTGCTTGACTGATTAGTGCCATGGCAACCCAGCAGCAGCCAACACTTGTCAAGGCCTCTTCTTTGGCTACAATCATAAACAGTGATAAAACATTACCTCAAGGCTTTATATTTTTGCCATCAGTTAAAATTCTGTGTGGTGAAGGCTTCTTCAAATCCCAGCTGAAAGAGGAGGGGGTGGGGGAGAGAAAGGTATATTTTAAAGAATGTGCTAGAAATGCTTTATGCATATGCTTGAAGAATTCAAACGCTTTAACCTCCCAGCCCCTTGAAAAGGCCAGAAGCCTTACTTATCAAGGCAGAGTCCTGAAAGGGCTTTCTCCTTAGGAATAAAGACTTGACAGGAGGTAAACAATGACGCTGCACTCTGCAGCTTCCAGAAGCATCAGCCCCATTGTGTCTCTAGTAATGGTTGCTCTGGGGCGCGCGCCACCCCCTCCTTGCACTTTTAACTGGAGCTTCAAGAGAGCCCGGCAGTCTCACAATGACTGCTGTGTGACAGCTGTGTGGCGGGTGGGACTTGTTTCTAAAACAAATCCACAAATATTTAGATTTGGTACCCTTCTCGAAGGCACTCTCAAGTCATGCAGCTTCTTCAAAGTGACAGCTCCTCAGAGGAACTGCAAGCTTCTCCGTGTGGATCGGAGACTAGGCTGGGACTGAATCTGGAATCCCTTCCCTCCCTCCCCCCCCCAGCAGCTTCCCCTCCACACCTCACCTAACCTCACTAGCTCAGTTTCCTGCTCTGTCAAATGGGATCCACCCCCTCCAGTGTAGCCCAGAGGACCAGAAGGTAAATGGGACAGGCACATGCTGGTATTCAGAAATTCCTAGCTGTCATTATTTATTCAGGGACACAAAGTCACATGCTAAGTCAAACAATAAAGCCCTGAAGTGGCCTAGGCAAACAGTCTGCACCCCTGTCACCATAGGTCATTCATCCTTAGCCACACACTGCTTTCATGCTGTTGTTGTTTTAAGATTTGTATTAACTTATTCATGAGAGACAGAGAGAGAGAGAGAGAGGCAGAGACACAGGCAGAGGGAGAAGCAGGCTCCATGCAGGGAGCCCGATGTGGGATTCGATCCCAGGAACCCGGGATCACACCCTGAGCCAAAGGCAGCCGCTCAACCACTGAGCCATCCAGGCATCCCTGCTTTTCAGGTTTTAACATCTCTGAAACTGGAATGTGTCTTATCCTAGGCCCTGTGTCACGGCTACCTGGCAATGGTTTTTCTTTTTTACTGGATCATAAAATACTGGAGCATCTTACAGTGGGCGACACCTTACAACAAACGAAATAGGGTAGTCTCTCCTGGCACAGGGAGCGCTTTTAGTTTGGTCACCAGCCAACAGATAAAAGGAAGAGCCCTAGCCTGCTCCTCTTCGGTAGATCTCAGACAGAAAAGATAAGATCCGTGGCCAAGGCCTCATCTGGTCTTTCTGAGCCTCCGCAACCTGGCCACACATCTGCTCCTAAGAACACACACGTCCGAGGCCTCCCTGTACTCAGCCTCCCTACGTGCTCCATACCATCTGGCGCCGCCTTTCCCGGTCTCCTCGACTGTCCTCCCAGCCGCACGTGCTACCCCCAAACGGAACACAACAGACGGGGAGATTTTCAGAGCAGTTTCTAAAATGGAACCAGGAATGTAATGAATGGAATTTTCTGGGCCTGTGGAAACATGTTGATCACAGATGTCAGGCCTACTGCGAGGGGGGGAAAGTGGGAAGGTGCTCGTGCAAACACACACACACATACACACACACGACAGATGCACTTGCTCTTGTGAGAAGCAGAACCAGATTATGAAGCAGCTTAGGTGGCCCTTGCTTGGGGACCCAATGGGTAAGGGGGCTAAAATGTCATTGCCATGGATTGGAACCACGGTAACCAGCGAAGTCAGGTTTCTGAAAGTCACTTCTCCACCTGGGGGCCGGCTGGAAGACACACAGGTTGGTGCTGCTCCCCTAAATGACACACTGACCTCCAGGAGAAATAGTTAAAAGCACATAGATAAGCAAATAAACCAAAACTTCCTATAGGTGCTAAACTTCCTGTTTCAAGTTGAGTGTTTGTGTGGTGCTTATTGGCAAGTCATATAGCGCAGTTACCGGATTGACCACCAGTCTTAAACTCTCACGCCTGAAATTAGTACCTGTGGTTGGCAAGTTAAAACAACTGTCCCAAACTGTCAAGGATGTGGGGGTTCGCTCTCCTTGTCTGCTGATAAGTTTTTCTGCCACTGTTTCATTGGATGCTGGGAGGTGACGTGGGTGTCGGGGTCAGATAGGAAAACATGAGTTTCCAGGTCTCTTTGGAACAAAGAGAGTTAGCACCTTGCTTACGAGATGTGTGGAGGGGCCAGAGACCCCGGAGGATTGTCTCCCAACCAGGACCTAGTAATGTGACCTCGTGGAGTACCCTAGTATGCCTGTCCCGCTAAATAAACTTACTGAACAGTATATGGAAACACACAATATCGAAACATATATCAAAAGAATATTAATGTGAAGAGGGGATTATTAGACTGAGTAGGAAGCTCACATGGTCCAGCTCTTGCCTAGAGCCATGCAGAGTTCATTTACGTATGGAAATGAACTTGGATAAAAAGATCGACTCATAGAGAAGGAAACAGGACAACGGAAACAAAGAATAGTTATTTTTCCTCCTTTTTCAGAGACGTACATATCATGCATTTCATAATTCAGAGGAAAGGGTAAAACTGGGTGCTCTACAGCAGTTGGAAAAATTTTAGTCTCAAGGTGATCCGAGTTCAGAGTTCAATTATGGAGGGTTAATTTTTGTTCCTCTTTCTGCATAGATGACTGTTCCTTTCTTTGGGTTGGATCTAACGGCTCCTTGTCCTCAGACTTCAAGGATTTGAATGGGGAGAGAGAGTTGCCAGACTGGAGATGAATGGAACTTGAACCGTTTTGAATTTCTACATCAAACTGATTGGAACATTTCACATAATCTCAACACGTGTAATTCTGCTGTAATTCCGATTTTTAAATTCTAAGCGTTTTTTCCTTTTCCTAAAATGAATACATTTGATTAGTGTCTTCCAAATGTCTTCCATTTTTTTTTTTAAAGATTTTATTTATTTATTCATGAGAGACAGAGACAGAGGCAGAGACACAGGCAGAGGGAGAAGCAGAGACACAGGCAGAGACACCGGCATGGAGCCTGCGTGGAACTCAATCCCAGGACTCCAGGATCATACCCTGGGCCAAAGGCAGGGGCTAAACCGCTGAGCCATGGGCAGCCCTGGTGGCCCAGTGGCTTAGTGCTGCCTTCAGCCTGGGGTGTGATCCTGGAGGCCAGGGATCAAGTCCCGCATCGGGCTCCCTGCATAGAGCCTTCCAATTAGTGTCTTCCAATTAGTGTCTTCTACTAGAAGCCCTAGTAGCCTAGCCCTGGTAGCCTAGGGCTATTTTGGAAGATAACACCTCTATACTACTCATAACTCATCTGCAGACCTTACTCAATTTTTGTTCTTTCTGGTCCAACATTCACTCCAGGTCCCACATTATAAGTAGTTTTCAAGTTTTTAAAATCTCCCCCAGTCTGAGACAATTCTTTATTTTCCATGCCTTGATCTTTTCAAGGGCCCTTCAGTTTGAACCGGCTTGAGGCTTTTTCACAATTGTGCAGAGGTTACACATTTTTTGGCAAGAAGATTAAAGCGGTGATATGGTGCCCCTTTCGCGGCGGCCTATCAGGAGGAGAAATCAGTGTGTCTCCTCTTTGGTGATGCTGAATTTGATCGTTCAGTTAAGATGGTGTCTGCCAGGACTCTCTTCACTGTCAAGTTATGGTTTTTTTTCTCATTGTAACTCATAAGTCTTTTGTGGAGAGACACTCTGTGACTACGCAAATATTCTATTTCTCATCACATTTTGTCCACTGGTTCTGGCAGTCTTGCTAGCCTGTGACTATTATTACCGTGATGTTTACCAAAGAATAATTTTTATCATTCCTTTGGCATTCATTAATTGGAATTCTACTGAGTCCAGGCTTATCCCTGGACTTTCCCTTGCCAGGCCTGGAATCAGCCATTTCTCCAAGGAGCCCTGATTCCTTTGATTGAAGAATGATGTTCAGAAACAAAGAAATGGTGGGTACCAGGGGTACTCATCATTACTGGGGTGTCACCACTTCCAGCCCTTTTCAATGAAAGATCTAGAAAACATCTGTATGCCCATGCACATGTGCACGTACACACATATACACATCTCTGTTTAAAACCATGATTCAGGGCAGCACTGGTGGTTCAGTGGTTTAGCACCTGCCTTCAGCCCAGGCGGGATCCTGGAGACCTGGGATCGAGTCCCACATCGGGCTCCTTGCATGAAGCCTGCTTCTCCCTCTGCCTGTGTCTCTGCCTCTCCCTCTCTCTCTGTCTCTCATGAATAAATAAATAAAATCATAAAATCATAAATAAATAAATAAATAAATAAATAAATAAATAAATAAATAAATAAACCATGATTCACATTCATTTCTCTGATTCCAATCCAACACCACAAGGTTGCTTGCAGTCTCCCCTTTTCCTTCTTTACGTCTTCTTTCTCTTTTATTAAGATACTTGGTTCTCATTATCCACAATCTATTTACTTATTTGCACAATCCTATAATGCACATAGAGTCGTTTCAGAATTGTTAAACATACCTCTGTGAAAAACAAATGCTCCAATTCAAATCAAATATTTCTTTAAGTTCTTTTTGTTTTAAGCCTTACATTATATCACATTACATGTATGTAATGATTAATTTTATGTTTCAACTTGACTGAGCCATGGGACGCCCAGATATTTAGATGACCATTATTTCTAGGTGGGTCTATGAGGGTGTGTCTGAATGAGATTGACATTTTTTTTTAAAGATTTTATTTATTTATTCATGAGAGACAGAGACAGAGGCAGAGACACAGGCACAGGGAGAAGCAGAGACACAGGCAGAGACACCGGCATGGAGCCTGCGTGGAACTCAATCCCAGGACTCCAGGATCATACCCTGGGCCAAAGGCAGGGGCTAAACCGCTGTGCCATGGGCAGCCCTGGTGGCCCAGTGGCTTAGCGCTGCCTTCAGCCTGGGGTGTGATCCTGGAGACCCGGGGATCAAGTCCCGCATCGGGCTCCCTGCATAGAGCCTGCTTCCCCCTCTGCCTGTGTCTCTGCCTCTCTCTCTCTCTCTCTGTCTGTCATGAATAAATAAATAAAATCTTAAAAATAAATAAATAAATAAACCGCTGAGCCACCCAGGGATCCCTGAGATTGACATTTGAATCAGTAAACTGAGTAAAGCAGATGGTCAGCACCACCCTCCCACCCCATGTGGAGACCAAACACAGTCTCTTGAAGGGCTGAATAGAATAAAAGGCTGGTAGGGCATAATTATTTTCTCTCTGCTTATCTTCCAGCAGGGGCATTGGTTTTCTTCTGACTTTTGGAGACTCAAGCTAGAACTTATACCATCAGCGCTCCTAATTCTTAGGCCTCTGGACTCATATTGGAACCATTGGCTCTCTTGCATCTCCAATTTGTGAACTGCAGATCCTGGGGCTTCTCAGAACTGTGTGAGCCTGTTTCTTAATATATCATAGGGAGGGATGCCTGGGTGGCTCAGCGGTTGAGTGTCTGCCTTCAGCTCAGTGTGATCCTGGAGTCCCCATATCGAGTCCTGCATCGGGCTCGCTGCTCTCCGCCTATGTCTCTGCCTCTCTCTCTGTGTCTCTCATGAATAAATGAATAAAATCTTTAAAAAAAATAAATCATAGGGAGAGGTAATACAGATCACAGGGTATCCATCTATCTTTCCATCATCTATTAATCTCAACCTGTAGTTATATCTATATCTGTATCTATCTCCTACTGGTTCTGTTTCTCTGGAGAACCTGGACTACTTATATACAATATATAATTAAAATATTATTTTCTGAAATTACCCAGGTTAGCACTTTTCTTTGGTATTCTCTTCACCGTGGTCATGTTGTTCATCTGTAATTGTCCATTTGGTACCATTTAAATTCTTTTAAAAAATTAAGTCAGGGGATCCCTGGGTGTCGCAGCGGTTTGGCGCCTGCCTTTGGCCCAGGGCGCAATCCTGGAGACCCGGGATCGAGTCCCACGTCGGGCTCCCGGTGCATGGAGCCTGCTTCTCCCTCTGCCTATGTCTCTGCCTCTCTCTCTGTGTGTGACTATCATAAATAAATAAAAATTAAAAAAAAATTAAGTCAGATCTTATCTGCACAAAACCCTCCAGACTTGCCATCTTACTCTAAGTCAAATTAGAAGTATTTCCATGTTCTAAGCCTTGCATGATCCAGCCTCCTTAGGCCCCTCTGACCTCATCTCCTCGCCACATAACCCCTTGCCTACACTGGTCTAGTCACACTGGCCTCCTTGCTCTCCCTTCAGCATCCCACATGTGCTTCTGCATTAGTGCTTTTGCACTCGCCCTCTCCCAGTTGTCGACACAGGTAGGCCCTCACTTCCCTCAGGCTTCTGTGCAAGAGGCACTTTATTATATATTTTCTTCTTTATCTGTCTTAGTTATAAAAATGTAAGTTGCACGAGTGCTTTGTTCTGCTCGCTGCCACACTCCCTGACCTAGGATGGTACCTGGAACTTAGTGGGAACTTAAATATATTTGTTGTTGAGTGTTATTGAATTAACCTGCTTCATCTTTCTTTAAGGAAATATCTTAGATGTTTCAGATGTCGATGATTAGTGTTAATTTGATAACAGATTGCCAGCATAAGGACTGACGATCTGTATTTCTAACTCGAATGCATATTACAGTAACTGCACAAGTATCGTATGTGACTCAGTCTTATTCATTAGAATGTTTGCCTGCAATATAGTCCTCCCAGTCTCTTTGATAGCTGTCTGTCCATATAAAGGAAATATTTTTTTCTCCTAAATTCTCTACAATGAACGTGTATTATTTTTAAAATTTTTTTTACAGTTTCATTTATTCATTAGAGAGAGGGGCTGAGCTCAAGCAGACAGAGTGACACGCAGAGGGATAGGGAGAAGCAGGATCCCTGCAGAGCAGAGAGCCTGACATGGGGCATGATCCCAGGGATGACCTGAGCCAAAGTCAGACACTTAACCACTGAGTCACCCAGGGGCCCCTAACATGTATTACTTTTACAATCAGAAAAAAAAAAAAAAAAAAGCAAATGCTATGCAAATAAGCTCATATGTTAAAGTGTGAGTCCCCATCAAAGGATTCTTTTTTTTTTTTTTTTCCCATCAAAGGATTCTTGTGATACCATCCCTCACTCCTCATTCTCTTGGACAATCTTTCATGTTGAGAGGCTCCAGAATCAACCTTTAAGGCAACTGTCTGAAAAAGGACCATGAAGCATATTTGCACCCCTCCAGATAGGCCATCTACTATTGGGTAAACCAGCCTATAAAAAGACAGTTATCCCGAATCATTTAATGGGAGGGCCAGAATAAGGGGACAATAACAGATCACAAAAGTGCGAGGCAATTATTGAGCTGGTTCGAAGGGAACTTGACAAAGGGAGACAGAAGTGAGAAGAAAAAGGAATTGAGCTCTAATGGAGGGTCAGGATATTGCTGTCTCCTCTTGCATTTAAACACAATAGGGAGGGTGGGTGGATAGGGGAAGCACTTAAGATGAGTGCAGTGCATTATCAGCACTAGGAGACAGTGTTTGGAAGCCAGATACAAAACACCAAATTATGAAAGCAATTGAATGGTTTTTCAACTGAGAAATAATAGCTGGAAAGTTCTTTCCACCAGTTGAGAGCACAGATTTATTTCTGTAAATTGAAAAGACTGGGACTAGCTAGCCAAAGGGATTGTTAGATTAATGGAATCCTACACCGAATTTCACTGGGGAGGGTTCTCAGCCATCCCATTTCCTGACGGAACGTTACCAAGCCTGAGGGTATGTGGATGATGGAAAATAAAATGGGCAAGGGGAAGAGAAAAAGAGGATAGAGAGTCTTAATTTTGTAAGATCTCATGGGATGAGGGAAAGACTCTGAAGGCTGACAGATGTGAAAATCTCTGTGGTCCCTCTGGTGTTGGAGATCTGTCCGAGATTTAAGGGACTCTAGTCAGAAACGCCAGCACTGGGGCCAATGGGGTGGGAGCATCTGAATTAATAATGAAGACACTGGTGAGATAAAGGGTGTGCTTCCTTCCTAAAGTCAAGGACTCTCCTTTGCAGAGAACATCTGGCAAAAAGCAGGAAGATAAAGCTTATATGAGCACAAAACATGGCTTCTTTAGGCCTTTGGCCTTTTTTCCTAGGCATCATTTAAATTCAAGAAACTGAGGCATCTTGAATGACCCTTGAGATTTCCCCCATGAAGACTGGTGGTTTTGGAAGCTGTGGAGTCCCCTCTGCTGTTCTGAACAACCTGGCAGTATGCTGCAGGAGACAACTTTGGTTGCCTATCCAATAGCAATCCCCAACTCACTCTCTTCCAACAGAACCTGATTTTTTTTTTTTTTCCTAGTATCCATACTTTTCCAAGGAACCATGTGCTTTAGGGAATGCTGGTCCCCTTCCCAGTCCCAGATGTGGAAGCTTGATTACACTAAGCCAATGGAGAAAATTTAAATCCCTGACAGCAATTGGCTTAGGAAGAAGCTGTTTTGGCCAGGGGTATGTCTAGAAAGCCAGTGGCAGAGGCTTTTGGGAAAGGGTTTTTTTTTTTTTTTTTGGGGGGGGGGGATCTGGAAAAGGTTTTATAGCTCTTTAAAAGAGACACAAGAACATGAAAGACTCCTAACTCTGGGAAGCAAACTAGGGGTGGTGGAAGGGGAGGTGGGCGGGGGGTGGGGATGACTGGGTGGCGGGCACTGGGTGGAGGGCACATTTGATGGGATGAGCATTGGGTGTTATTCTGTATGTTGACAAATTGAACACCAATAAAAAATAAATTTATTTTTAAGAAAATAAAATAAAAATAAAACCCCCAGATAATTAGGTAATTATATTTAGTATAATGTCTGTATCACTGTCATAATTAAAAAAACTTTTATTCCTCAAAAAAAAAAAAAGAAACACAAGGAAAAGTCTCATTTTTGTGTTTGAATAATGGACTGCAAAGATGTGCTACCTGGACCTCGACAGCCATATTTTTAGGCATGAGGAAGCTAACCAACATGATGGGACTGAAAGAGCAGAAGGAAGAACTTGGGTTCTTGATGATGTTGTCATGGTGCTGGGTTGAACAATCCTGAAGCTGTAATATCCCTTGTTATGTGAGCTCATAAATCCCTTAGCTGTTTCAGCCATTCTGAGTTGAATTCTCTGTTGCCCAAGTTGTTCCATTTTCTTTTTCTTGCTCTTATAATGAAACTTTGTGCCTGCAATAAAGCCCTTACCTCAGGACCGGTCATGGAGTAACAGTAAGGCCTCTCTCCCTCTCACTATGTGGGAGGTCTCCCAGAGTGCAGAGAGTGGGGATGCTCCCAGCATGCCAATGGGCCCACGGTTGAGACAGGGACTCCCATCACAGCTAGATTCTAAGGCAGCTTTTCCAGGTGCTGGTAGCCCACCGTAATAGCTGAAAATGCCCATAGGCCTGGAGGATTGATGTATGGACCAAACTTAGAAATGGTTCTTAGGGGGATCCCTGGGTGGCGCAGCGGTTTGGCGCCTGCCTTTGGCCCAGGGCGCGATCCTGGAGACCCGGGATCGAATCCCACATCAGGCTCCCGGTGCATGGAGCCTGCTTCTCCCTCTGCCTGTGTCTCTGCCTCTCTCTCTCTCTCTGTGACTATCATAAATAAATAAAAAATAAAAAATAGAAAAAAAAAGAAATGGTTCTTAGGCTCACCTTTGGGCTGGACCACTTCTGCGTTACCTCCTGCTGTCCTCTGGTATCCTCAGGATGCCCAGACACTATCTCTCTGCCATGTGATCCTTTACAGGATTAGCACAGCAGACTTGGAGTGCTCAAACCATGCACATTCTAAAGGCAGGACTGGCCTTAACTCAATTCTGGCAGATAAACTCTAGGCCCTTGGAATATCCTTCCTGATGAGAGTGTCTTTATATAATTGATTCTTTGGTCTAAGCCAGATAATTTATGCTAACAAAATGATTTATGGTGAACATGTGTTCCATCTGCCTGGGGCGCTGGGCCCCACCATATTTGTTTGACCCATGGAGACCTGGAGAACTGAGTAGTTAAGGTCAGCCACTCAGGTGCTCCATGCCTTTGTGTCTGACCCCCAACAATAACCCTGGACATGAAGGCTCAGGCGGGTGCCCTGGTGGGCAATAACACTTAGTGTGTGTCATCACACAGTGTTGCTGGAAGGATTAAGCACAGCCTGTACAATTCCTTTGGGAGCAGACAGCTGGAAGGTTACACCTGGTTTCTCCTGCTCTGTGCATCTTTGCCTTTACTGACTTTAATCTGTACTATTTGCTATAAAAACCATCACCATATGTTTACTAGCTTTTCTGAGTTCTGTGAGTCCTTCTAGTGAATCCTTGAGCCTGCAGGTGGTCTTGGGGTTCCCCAACACCCCCATTACACAGAAACCTAGAACTTCTGTTGAAATCTCTTATATTCTTTCTAGAGTCGCATATCAACTCAGTGTTTAGCTGGGTCAACTGATCCCCTGGAAAGAGCACTGGGACCTGGAAGACTTGGATTCACATCCCGGTTCCATGACATGGCACTGGCAGGGGCCTTGGGGGAGTCACAGATCTCTAATCTGTGCTTTTTTGCCAAGTGGGACAAGATCTGCTCTACTACAGTAGGTTGTTGTGTGGACCACATAAGATAATGCTTGTGACAACGCTTTGAAGACTGTATGGATTTTTAACGATTAGATGTTGCATATACTTTTAATACTTGACACAGAAGTGGAATATTTAGTAGCTAACACCGAGTGTTGAATTTGTGCCAGGGACTTGAACATGTACTGGCTCATTGAATCCCTATTCTAGAATTAGCCTCATGTTATATCTTAAATAGAAACTTTGCGAGGAGGAAATTAAACAAACTTCCCAGGGTTCTATAACTAGTAACGAGCAAAGCTAAAACTCAAACCACAGCCATGTGATTGAAGAGTTCAAGCGATCAACCATTTTACAATGCGATTCTATCAAGTACCCCCAGTGAATTCAGTCTCTTAAATATAAAACACCTTAGAGATGTGTAGTCTGTCATCTGAAAGCACCAATAATGATCTAGAAGCTCTCCCTAGACCAAGGCCACTAGAGGAAATATACCAGTCTTACCTAAGATGGTTGTCTTTGGTTCTGGGTCAGGATATTCAACAAGTAAACGTATCTTGGGACGTGTAGAGACACACCAGTCAACACCACCAACAAGAGGAGGGGGATTCACTGCCCTAGCTCCCTTTTCCTGTTTGCCCAGTGTATTTTGAATAGATTTTCCTTTTGGCATACAACTGTCACAGTCATGACTAGGGGAGAATTCTATTATATCATCTGTCAAATGTATGAAGCATTTTTCACTGTTTTCTGAGATAACTGAAAGCTTGGTGGTGAAGCACATCTTTACTACTTCAGTCCTGGTTGTGTTTTCTATGTGGGTCAAGATGGAGACAGTATATCATTTCATTTCGCTGATTAAATGAGGAGAGAGGTTTTGGGTACAGATATTAATACATAAAACAGAGTTGAAAGTGACAACATATTTTGCTGTCCCTGACACTTTGATACACATTTCCTGGCAGCCCAAGATGCCAGGGGCATAAGACACTAGATAATATAGGTCAAGAATCCTTGGGCTTCCAAACTCACATTTGAAACAGAATTATAAACAAAAGAATCTTAAGACTCTGTACTTTCTTGAGGTGTTTTATGGATTTGTTTTGGAATATGTGCTTTGCTACATTACGCATTTACACTGTCATGAGGGATTCGACTTCAATGATCGTGATGATGTAGCAGAAGCAAAACACTGTTCTTTCTCAGCAAACATCAATGAATTATTGAAAATCTGGATTATCTGATAAGCAAGATTCCTTATTAATATGCAGTAACATATGCAAGGTGGTCTTTTAACCTGTGAGCTTGTTCAGAAGGAAAGAATCAGAAATGAAATATTTCTCTTCTTTTCAAGCTGAGGTTTTGAAACAGGCCAAGTAGTGTGTCTGACAAGCGTTTGTTGTTAACTATGATACTAACTTCAATACACACATACACCACCACCTACACACATGCCACCCCACAACTCTCCCCTCTCACACCAAACACACCCACACACACTACACACAATACATACACCGCACCGTTACACACACACTACACACCTGTACCATACACAGTGTATCATACACACATATTTCCCTTTCCACCAAGTGCAAATCCACTACTCATGCTCGCCACACTGTGCCACACACCATAGTGCACACACACACACACACATACACTTCTCACATCAACCAGACATGCATATACACGCATCACACCACACCACACATATATGCATACCACACACACTCATCCTGCAAACAGGAGACTTTACCACACACATGCCACACACACTATACCACATGCACATGTCCTCTCACACCAAACACAATATAGCCCCCTCCCTACCTAACCCTAACATGATCTGGCCATTGGCTACCTCCTCACCTAACTTTCAACCCTCTCTTCCTTGTTTGTTATACTTTAGATACACCTGCTTCCCAACCCATTTCTTGAACACTCCAAGCACTCCCGTCTTTGCATCTGCAGTCCCCGCTACTGAATTTCTCCCCTCCTGCCCATGCACATGACTTGGGCTTTCTTCAGAAAGCCTTTCCCTGACTCCCCCTGCCCAGGGAAACACACAGATCACTCCCAGCCTGTGTGTCTGCCCCTTCCCATCCATTCTCCAAACTGGCTTTAGTTATTTGTATGCTCAATCCCAACCATGAGTTCTGAGTGGTCCTTGGAAATCATCTAATCTAGTCTGAGAGTCTCATTTTTTGTAGAGAACGACTTGGAAACCGCAAAAGAAGTGACTTGTCCGAGGTTACACAAATCATTTGTCCATCCTTTCATCAAACATTTAGTCAGCTCCAGTGTGCCGGTTGCTAGCTTGGTATTGGGTATCGGAGGGGTATCCAAAGGGCAAGAAAACTCACATTCTCTTCAGGGAGACAGGTAATAAACAGGGAAGTGTATAGTGGATGTGAGGGAGTGATTAATGCTTAAAAATAAAACTAAACAAAACAAGAAGCAGGAAGGAAAAAAATAAAACCAGAAGTAATAGCCAGGAATAGTTGAGAAACATTATCCCAAAGGCACATGGAGATGGAGTGTGTTGGAAGTTCTCCAGATGTTAAAACATCTGTTCTTTCAAGACAGTAGCCAGGTGGCAGGCTAAGGTATGAGTGCGGAAGATTTAGCAAGGGCTTCCTTTGGACTTGAAAAGAAGGCACAGTTTCCGACTCTAGGTTCAAGGTACCTGGGGCGTAAAACACCCTTAGATGGTGTATTGGCTTTCTCTGTAGCAATAATTGCAGTTAAGATAATGGTGAAATCTGGACTGGATCCATTCAAAACACGGTACATAAAGAACCCTCACAGAGTTTAGATATTGTAGTTTTAAAGTCAGTTGCCGCTAGTAGCTAGAGCCGACTTGAACACCAAGAATCTTCTGAGAAAATCATCAGCCGTCTGAAAGCAGAAGCCAGGCTGCTGAAAACTGGGAATTCAACCGTGGTCACACCCAAGGCCACAGCCAAATCGGACCACTCATCCAGGAATGGCCCAGTCTACACCCATTTTTGGATCCGTAACAGCCTACTGGTGCCATCATGAGAGGAGACCAAGTAACACAGGGGTAAGGAAGACCAGATCTGAACAAAGCGAGAGATCACAAAACAATGGCTCCTGAGAAAATGACCTACCTGGAGCTCAGAGACTCCTTTTATCTTCTCCCCATGCTTGAGGTTCTATCTAGGAGACAGGCTCCAAATGGGAGCATCTGACTGTGTCTGTGTGTGTGTGCCGCGCGCATGTGTGTGTGTGGTGAAAGAGAAGGCATATTTGGGAAGAGTCCCTACATGTTCGTGAAATGTCCTATCTGCCTGTCTGGCACAATTAACTCAACTCATCATCATTTTATGGAAAGAATTCTCTCGTGAATGGTAGCCTGGGCTTTTATGCTGCTGGGACTTCCAGAATGAGGGCTGCTTCTCAGATCATCACAACTGTTCCCTGGCAATTTCCACAAACTAGACCATTTGCACTGAAATAATAAGTCCCTCTTTGATGACAAGGTTGAGTGTTTCTGAATAAAGTTTCAAATCTCTAAAGTGGCTCAAACCTCTCAGCTTCAGTATGAACATCTCTAGGTACAATGTAGGACTACATAATCCTCATAATTTTAAGCATTAAAAAGATGCCTTTTTTTGAAAAACAAAAGAGCTTTTCCTCCCTAAATACTTATATTTAGAAATTAGAATAGAAACATTTTAGAAATACTTCTTATATAGAAATCTTTCTAATAGTTTTCTTGCAAGACTTACTTTATACACCTTAAATATTTTATTTCCTATAACAGATAAGTCATCTTTGCAAAGGAATGCTTTGGATTTGTTGATGATTCTGATTCTAATCATTCTTTAATTTGAAGACATATATTAAACATGATAAAATAAGAAGCCATAATATACATATTTAATCAAAAATATATCATTGTTTAAATATGAAGAAAATAAAATTAAATTAAGCCTCTGTTTATATCTACATTATGGGAAAATTTTATATTAGTTTTTGTGATCAGTACCACAATCTTTCACGAGCTGGAGAACAATCAGGAGGCCAATGAGACGTTGCTGAATGTGATTTATAGATATGTAACTTTCCAACAATTAAAGTAATTGGGAGTGCTATATGGCTTGCAAAAATGTTTTACTTTAAGTTTTTTTAATAAAGATTTTATTTATTTATTCACGAGAGACACACAGAGAGAAGCAGAGACATAGGCAGAGGGAGAAGCAGGCTCCCAGTGGGAAGCCTGATGTGGGACTCGATCCCAGGACCCCGGGATCATGACCTGAGCTGAAGGCAGATGCTCAACCACTGAGTCACCCAGGTGCCCCACCATGAGATCTTTTAATTTGCAGAACAACTATTTGATAGGTAGGAAAGTTATTATTTTAATTTTATAGATGAGAAAATTGGGACACAGAGAACCAGAGGGAGTTACCTAAGGTTATATGACAAGAAAGTGACAGAGACAAGTCCCCCAACCCTAATCATAATGGCCATTCTACAGCATAGTTCTCTTGCTGTACTATGCCCTTAGAGTATAAGTTGATATCATTTTAATTGAAAGATTTTTGTAACATTATTTTGCAGTGATACCAAGGTATTCAGAATAGAGCTTAACATTTGTCAGTGGTATCACTTAAAATTAGAAAGATTCAGGATTCTGGAAGGTATTGAGGAACCACATGAAAGAGTCAGCTTTTTGAAGTTCTGGTGTGCAAGTTTTATGCAGATTATAAAGGCATGAATATTTGGTTGCTTTCCCAATTCTTATTGATCAAATTTCCCTTGAGTACATCATGCTGTCTTCTTACTGTTCACTTATCTTTTAAAGTGATAGTTTGGCTTTTGTCATCTCCAATATCTCATTTTTAAATGGGATCCGGCTGAAACTCTTTTTATAAGCGGGCTTAATAATTCCATCTGCTAAGATGAAGGAAGATAATTTATTTTTACCATTAGAAGCTTTTGACAGATGGACAGGCTAGTTTTCTTGATTTACAAAGAGATCATTCAAATAAATTAAAAGGTGAGCAAGCCAAGAGAAAAAAATGGGTATAAGATATGATCATGAACCTTTTAGTACAAAAATAAATATGGCCAATAAATACATGAAAGATGTTTATAATAAAAGAAATGAATAGCAAAACAACGAAAGACCTATTGCATGGGATGGGGGGAAGTTGGGTGGTACTTACTCCTGGTGAAGGTTTGGAGGAATAAAGGCTCTTGTATCCTACTGATGGAAATGTAAATTTGAATACCCTTCTGGAGGGCAATTTGTTATTATCTATAAAAATTTTAATTGCGGGCAGCCCCAGTGGTGCAGTGGTTTAGCGCTGCCTGCAGCCCAGGGTATGACCCTGGAGACCCGGGATCACATCGGGCTCCTTGCGTGGAGTCTGCTTCTCCCTCTGCCGGTGTCTCTGCCTCTCTCTCTCTCTCTCTGTGTCCCTCATGAATAATAAATAAAATCTTTAAAAAAAATTTTTAATTGCATATATCCTTGAAAGAAATAATCCCATTGCATGGATCTTACTATATAGATATATTGATGGAAGTTCACCTAGATCTATGGACATCAAATTTCATTAATTACAGCATTATCTGTAATTGCAAAAAATTATAAACAACCAATTCCTATCAGTAGGAAATTAGCAAAATAAAAGAAAGTTAAGTCCATAGATACAAATACTGGTACATGAAAGATAATATAGATCTGTATATGGGAAGTTTTTCAATATTTAGTAATGAGTTAAAAAACAAGGAGACATATAGACTCAATGGATTAAAAAAGAAGAAAAATAAATAGAAAAATACACACGAACATATGCACATGCATATATGCATATACAAGTCCTTTTGTGTCATGAGTGAATCACAAAAACATTATTAAGTAGCAGTTACCTCTGATGTGAAATTCTGGACAGGAAGGAGTCAATTCAGGAGAGGGGACATGGCTTGTCATTTCATTCTGTTTGTTTTTGCCTTGTTTGAATTTTCTATTTTCTAACCAGCTACGTGTATTATTTTCTGTTAAGTGTTAATAAGGCATGTCTTTTCTCTATATTAAAATGGAAAAAAGGCTAAAAGGGAAGAAAAGGACCAAGAAAGGGGTTTTGTGTTGATAAGGAACATAAACACGTAAACAGTCCTATCTACAAAGTAAATTCGTGGTCATCTCCTGTCCTAATCTAATAAAGGCCTTGTGTTTTCTAAATCCCCTTCTATTCTTCCCTGGGGCAGAAAATGCCATCTTGCTCTGGATTCCGTCCTTGAGCATCCGCAGACGCTCTCACATCTCAACTGACAATTCACATCAGGAAGCAATCAGGGATCTTGGTCACTGGAAATTGTATCTTAGAAGTCACCAGTAGGGCTTCCTTTCTTTGTCTTGCCCTGGCTGCTGTGAGGCCTCTTATACTTGTATCATGATTTCGGTCTGCAAGGAGTGGGGATGTGTGTAATATGCAGCAGGATCATATTAGTGCAAAGTCTGAGCCATGACAAAGGCTTTCTCCTTGACCAAGCTGTACTCTGGCTTCTCTGAACCCTCTTGTCAGCTAATCTGAACTTCAGCCTATAAAAACTACAGACCCTCAGCACAAATGACTTCATCCATTCCCATTTGGCTGGAATTTGATTCTAGCACAGTGTCTGACGGCTCAAGGCTGCTCTCCTAGGTTTAATCCAGCTCCTCTTAAAGGACCTGACTGAAAAAGCTCAGTGCTCCCCAGAGAATTTACTGTCTGTTCCAAGCCAACACCCGGTGATCGACAGATCTGCCTCTGAACCCCATCTTCAAGCAGATTCTTTAGAAAGCTTACAAGTAATTTTTTCTCTGCCCTTTTAGATATAATGCTACCACCCAAACTGTTTTCTCGGGGACCTGAGTGACTCTGCTACAGACTCAGTCGGAGGGTGTCTTGCTTTAGCCTCTACCGCTGCCTCCTGTTGGTCATTAGGATAGGAGATGTGTGTTTCTCTTCCAGGTAAGCACTAGTTAACAAAACCAGATGATCTAGTCACATGGACCAACCCCCCTCAACCCCCTCCAGGGCTTTTTCCGTAGCACATCCCAGCCTTTACAAAGGCTTCTGCCTTTTGGCAGAACTGAGTTCAGTTCAGGCTGGATTCTCTCTCCTATTGCAATAGTTTGTGACTGAATAAAATCTCTCCCCACATCTTTACTCCTTCGCTTTGTTTATCTTTAACAACAGGTCTCAGGGGCACCTGGATGGCTCAGTAGTTGAGCCTTTGGCTCAGGTCTTGCATTGGGCTCCCTGCAGGGAGCCTACTTCTCCCTCTGCCTATGTCTCTGCCTCTCTCTCTCTCTCTCTCTCTCTGTTTCTCTCATGAATAAATAAATAAAATCTTAAACAAACAAATAAACCAGGTCGCAATGAATATCAGATGATCTTGTCTGGACCCCAGAAACTCCACAATGATCTTCCAAACCTCAGTGGCATGAGGTACCTCACCCCAACCAGTCCACTCCCATAATTCAATCTAAGCCATTATTATCAAATTGGAAATTACCTAACTGCTTTTGGTCCAGTTATTTACCCATCTCGTTTCTGTTCTTTCAGGGCTCCATACGAGGGGCATCCATCAGGGCAAATCCTTTTAGGACAAGGATAGAGTCTTTCCTCTTTTTTCTCTTAGTACCACTTCTGCGACAGATATCATGGTATTGGAAAATATGTTTGCTGCTGTCATGTTGCCTTGTTTGGCTTGGCTTTTCAAGGACTAAATTCTAAAACCTGTGCAGATTTATAAATGTGGGAAAACAGTCAGCAAATAATGTTTGTGTCTCAAGTGATTTAAATTAACTTTGTATTATTTTATGGGACAATGCACAAAGAAAATATTCTCCAGAGTCTCCTTTATAAGAAAGAGGGTGGAATTACTTTTTAATCTGTATTTTTAAGCTCCAAATATGAAATATTTTAAACACATATAAAAGTAGAATAGTGTACTATACCATTCTCTACCCATTAGTGTTACAGATTACCATAGTATCATATTTCTTTTATTATTTCTCCCTGAATGTACTATACTCCTAATGATAATCTTTATGAAAGAGCTAATTTTTGTGCATTTTTATTGAAATTCTAGTTAGTTTACAGACAGTGTTAGTTTCAGGTGTACAATATAGAGATTCAACACATCAGTATATTACCCGCAGCTCATCACCACAAGTGCACTCCTTAATCCCCATCACCTATTTATTTATTTATTTTTATTATCTTAAGTTTTTATTTAAATTCTAGTTTGTTAGTGTATAGTGTAATATTGGTTTCAGGAGTAGAATTCAGTGCTTCATCACTTACATATAATACTTAGTGCTCATCACACAAGTGCCCTCCATAATCTCTATCACTCATCTAGTCATCCCCTACCCATCTCCCTCCATCAACCTTTGATTTGTTTTCCATAGTTAAGAGTCTCCTATGATTTGCCTCCCTCTCTCAAAAAGAACTAACTTTTAAATTCCACAGATGTTGATTGTGTACCAGCTGGGTGTTGGTTCTCCTTTGTTCGTGATGGCTGTTATTCAGTGTTAAGAGGATATTACTTGCCAGCCTCAGAAGGCCGTGATTTGGGGTTTATTCCAGCAAGAGTGATGCATGTGGGCTGAGTTGTGTGTTGTGTCCCCTTCAGTCTTTCTCCTAACTGACAGCAGTTTCTTAGGTCTGGGATAGGGTTGAGCGTAGTTAGGACCATCTGAAAATTAACTTACAAAGTGCAATGGCTAACATGGCTTCAAAAGCCTGCCCCTTAGCCACAGGATTTCACACAGGCCATACTGGGTGTGATGTACTGTTTCCTTGATAATATAAAGATGTTATTCAAATTCAAACTATAAATCCAACAGCCATTTAATTTCTCCATAGCATTAGGGCATTTATACAGGAACATTTATTTAGAAGAAAAAGTCTTACTAAAATTATATGAGGGCCTCGTTTTTATTTTGAATGGACTGTATCAAAGCTCCAGACTACAGGATTCAGTACACACAGGAATAAAAATTAATCAGTGCAATGTGTTTATGGCATGGTTATTTTTTGCCCCATAACTATGTTTATGCATAGCCACTTAAATAAATCAAGGCTCCAGCTTAACTGACTTGTTTAGAAGAAGTTCATTTGCAAATAAGAGAGTTCACCAAAAGGGAAGGGGCGATTTACTATTTTTTTTTTAATTTTTATTTATTTATGATAGGCACACAGTGAGAGAGAGAGAGGCAGAGACACAGGCAGAGGGAGAAGCAGGCTCCATGCACCGGGAGCCTGACGTGGGATTCGATCCCGGATCTCCAGGATCGCGCCCTGGGCCAAAGGCAGGCACCAAACCGCTGCGCCACCCAGGGATCCCCGATTTACTATTTATTAACATGAGTACTGGCAGCCAATTATTGTTTTATTAAAAGACCAAAGGCATTGGAAAAAATTGCAATGTTTCCATCGTTATTATTTGTCTTTGATGCAAATGACTTTCCTTTTTGTTTTTACTTTGTTTTTTGTTTGTTTGTTTTGTTTTGTTTGCAAATGGCTTTCCATGTAATGCCCAAGACAGCTGCTCTCATCCCAACCTCCTCATTTTTTAATGTAAACATGAAGTAAAACCTGACAATGGAATCAGCACAATCAGGATGTTGGATAAAAGTGGAAATGGTCCATGCCCCTGTTGCTCCCTCCAACCTCCCTTCTCTTTCCCTTCTGTTCTCAGCAGAACCAACAGTGAGAATCTGCCCCTATAATCCCAGCCAGGCCTGAGAATGTATGGAACAACAAAGTGTACCTCTGAGTGTTCTGTTGGATGAAGAGCGCAACTTTTTACATGTTCACTCTAACAAGTGTCTAGGAAATATGACTGGTTGAAAAATTTTCTGCTGAAATCAGACACCAGGAGTCTGAGAGGAAGCAAAGGAAGGCTGTTGTCTTGTGTGTATTAAAGAGGGTATTTGGGGAGCATTCTAAAGGAAAGGATCAATCCGGGGTATTTTTGCTCAACCTAAGGAGTGGAATGCTTAGACGAGAGTTTCAGATAGTTTTATTTGCCACTTCAATAAGTCAGTGGCTCGACGGTTTTACTGGATGAGTTATCTTTTTAAAATACATGATAGGTATTGGGATGTCCCAGTCATAGAGTGAGAATGTGATTCCTCAATTAGAAAAGTAATTCATAAAATTATTCACCTTGACCAAGTAGGATTTATCCCCGGGATGCAAGGCTGGCTCAACACCCCTAAAACAATCAATGTGATTCATCATATCAGCAAGAGAAAAACCAAGAACCATATGATCCTCTCATTAGATGCAGAGAAAGCATTTGACAAAATACAGCATCCATTTCTGATCAAAACTCTTCAGAGTGTAGGGATAGAGGGAACATTCCTCAACATCTTAAAAGTCATCTACGAAAAGCCCACAGCAAATATCATTCTCAATGGGGAAGCACTGGGAGCCTTTCCCCTAAGATCAGGAACAAGACAGGGATGTCCACTCTCACCACTGCTATTCAACATAGTACTGGAAGTCCTAGCCTCAGCAATCAGACAACAAAAAGACATTAAAGGCATTCAAATTGGCAAAGAAGAAGTCAAACTCTCCCTCTTCGCCGATGACATGATACTCTACATAGAAAACCCAAAAGTCTCCACCCCAAGATTGCTAGACCTCATACAGCAATTTGGTAGCGTGGCAGGATACAAAATCAATGCCCAGAAATCAGTGGCATTTCTATACACTAACAATGAGACTGAAGAAAGAGAAATTAAGGAGTCAATCCCATTTACAATTGCACCCAAAAGCATAAGATACCTAGGAATAAACCTAACCAAAGATGTAAAGGATCTATACCCTAAAAACTATAGAACACTTCTGAAAGAAATTGAGGAAGACACAAAGAGATGGAAAAATATTCCATGCTCATGGATTGGCAGAATTAATATTGTGAAAATGTCAATGTTACCCAGGGCAATTTAATGCAATCCCTATCAAAATACCATGGACTTTCTTCAGAGAGTTAGAACAAATTATTTTAAGATTTGTGTGGAATCAGAAAAGACCCCGAATAGCCAGGGGAATTTTAAAAAAGAAAACCATATCTGGGGGCATCACAAAGCCAGATTTCAGGTTGTACTACAAAGCTGTGGTCATCAAGACAGTGTGGTACTGGCACAAAAACAGGCACATAGATCAATGGAACAGAATAGAGAACCCAGAAGTGGACCCTGAACTTTATGGTCAACTAATATTCGATAAAGGAGGAAAGACTATCCATTGGAAGAAAGACAGTCTCTTCAATAAATGGTGTTGGGAAAATAGGACATCCACATGCAGAAGAATGAAACTAGACCACTCTCTTTCACCATACACAAAGATAAACTCAAAATGGATGAAAGATCTAAATGTGAGACAAGATTCCATCAAAATCCTAGAGAAGAACACAGGCAACACCCTTTTTGAACTCGGCCACAGTAACTTCTTGCAAGATACATCCACGAAGGCAAAAGAAACAAAAGCAAAAATGAACTATTGGGACTTCATCAAGATAAGAAGCTTTTGCACAGCAAAGGATACAGTCAACAAAACTCAAAGACAACCTACAGAATGGGAGAAGATATTTGCAAATGACATATCAGATAAAGGGCTAGTTTCCAAGATCTATAAAGAACTTATTAAACTCAACACCAAAGAAACAAACAATCCAATCATGAAATGGGCAAAAGACATGAAGAGAAATCTCACAGAGGAAGACATAGACATGGCCAACATGCATATGAGAAAATGCTCTGCATCACTTGCCATCAGGGAAATACAAATCAAAACGACAATGAGATCCCACCTCACACCAGTGAGAATGGGGAAAATTAACAAGGCAGGAAACAACAAATGTTGGAGAGGATGCGGGGAAAAGGGAACCCTCTTATACTGTTGGTGGGAATGTGAACTGGTGCGGCCACTCTGGAAAACTGTGTGGAGGTTCCTCAAAGAGTTAAAAATAGACCTGCCCTACGACCCAGAAATTGCACTGTTGGGGATTTACCCCAAAGATACAGATGCAATGAAACGCAGGGACACCTGTACCCCGATGTTTATAGCAGCAATGGCCACAATAGCCAAACTGTGGAAGGAGCCTCGGTGTCCATCGAAAGATGAGTGGGTAAAGAAGATGTGGTTTATGTATACAATAGAATATTACTCAGCTATTAGAAATGACAAATACCCACCATTTGCTTCAACGTGAATGGAACTGGAGTGTATTATGCTGAGTGAAGTAAGTCAATCGGAGAAGGACAAACATTATATGTTCTCATTCATGTGGGGAATATAAATAATAGTGAAAGGGAATATAAGGGAAGGGAGAAGAAATGTGTGGGAAATATCAGAAAGGGAGACAGAATGTAAAGACTCCTAACTCTGGGAAACGAACTAGGGGTGGTAGAAGGAGAGGAGGGCGGGGGGTAGGAGTGAATGGGTGACGGGCACTGGGGGTTATTCTGTATGTTAGTAAATTGAACACCAATAAAAATAAATTAAAAAAAAAGAAAAGTAATTCATATTTATAAATACCATCAGGATGCCTTCAGGCTTTAAAAAATGTTCTTAGCAGATGATCATTCTATGCTTAAGACTGAGCATAACAAATACGATTGTTATAACAAAATATATGTCTTGACCTAACATATAAGTAATGTGTATGATCGCTGTATTGTATCCCAGTTCATCAGAAATAGTTAACTGTTAATGCAACTAGCAATTAATATAAACTTTTACCCTGATGTGGCAATTCTGTATCTGTAAACCAAATAAGACAAAATAGTTGTAATAATATGTTATTTTAACTTGTTGAGTGAGCAATCTGTTCATGGTCATCAAAAATTTTATCCTACTCATCAAATATATATTTACACAGTTATGATTAAGCAATTCTCACGATAACACTCAAAACACAGAAACAGAAACAATTGGGCTAAGAAATATAATGTTAAATAAACTTCTTCTATTTTCTTGTTTACCCTTCCCAAAAGCATTTTACAGAAAACTAAGTAAAACACATTAAGTGATTCTTGTATTTCAGCGTATTCCTTACTAACTTTATGCTTTGATAAGGAAAGTTACAGTACTTGAAAAAATTACCCAAACAAAAGTTTTTCTGCTCTTAGAGCTTGGCAGCTCTCAATTCATTATTTGTTGGTAGTAGGATCTTATCTTCAAATGAAGTTTTATTTAAAATCCTAATACGTAAGAGTGAATTGTATGAAACTGCTCTAGGTTGAAAATGGGCATAGGGAGCTCAGAGTCCTACCCACTGTCTCCTGTGGCCAGAACTCAAGACTTCCTGCCCAGCGCAGCCTGAAAAGCACTGCTGTAGCCCATCATAAGGAAACGTGTTCTTCATCTGGTACCAAGCAGAGGAGAAGTGTACACTATCCTGTTGGGAGTTGGCTGTCATGGCTGGATCCTGTTCCCTGCCAGCCTGGTATGTTGCCCTCTGCTGAGGTCCTTCAGGGTTCCTGCCAGACACATGGTACATCCTTTGTACTTTGTGATTCTGCAACCTTAGCCACAGATGATTGGACGAGGGATGGGCACCTGATGTAAGGACAGCTATCTATAGGTTTCCCAGTGACATTTAAGTAACCTGGCACAAAAATTCTGCTCAAACGGGCACTGCATTCTGGAGGATCACTCATTAACCTATCACTGTCTATGGGAAATTTGAACTTGGGATGTACCAAGAGGAAGGTAATAGGGAGATATACAGAAAAAAGGCAGAAAGCAGAAGACTTGAGACAACATGAGTTGGAGTTAGTTATAGCAGGAGAAGTGAAAGAAGAGAAGAGAGCCGGGAGGTCCTAATGACCCAGAACACTGGAGAAGGAAGCAGCCGTCCCCACTTTAGTTCCCTTGCCAGATGATTGGGACCACTGGCCTGCCATGAAGGAAACTCTGGGATAGTTTCCCACTTTCCTGTGTATCTTTATAGAAATCTTTATCCTGCAAGGTGACCTATGCACACTCTGAGATTTCAATTTGAAAAAAATCTCACTGACCCCCACTGGGTCATTTTCCTGCTTTAACAAACATATCATTCAATTCAAGAGATCACATGTACCACCAGGTTTAGACCCCTGTATCTCAGGACCCAGAACATCAAATGTGAAGCATGTGTCCTTCTGAAGTTCTACACCTACACCCTGGGCGTACATCAGTAATCGAACATGACCCTTTATTTTACTGTTGAGACAGGAATCAATTTCAGAAACTTTCAAGTAGTTCACTAGGCAGTTTATCAATCCATATTATTGATGCAAGAGTTGAAATCTATTTACCTTGCTTCGGTAGGTGTTTTGAGTGGAATTCTTTTTCTTTTCTTATTTAGCAGAATATTTGGATAGATCTATGGTTTGCAATACTTCCTTTAGTATCTGGAAGCTCCAGCTGGGGTATCTCAGGGGTTGCCTCTGGGGGAAGGAGAGGAAGGCTCAGAGCGATGCTGAGTAATTGAAGTCTACATAAAATCTGAAGAGGTCCACTTCTGTTGGAAGTGATATATGTATTGAAGTTCCAGGTAAAATTTTATATGAGAAAAAAACCTCTGCAACTAAACATTTTTTTTATATCACTAAATTATTATATCATCAGCAATTGGGCCACAGTGTGTTTACCACCATAACATTTTTCATGGGTTGATCTGACTGGAACCATCCACAGGTATAATCAGCCAACTATTTGAACTTTTCATTTTAAGATAAAAATTGGCAGAACAACATTTCTAAGTTCTGCTTTCAGGTCTTTGATTAATGTAATACTCTTTCACACATCAATGACTTGGACATCACGACCAACCCATTTGACCTAATGGTTAACTTACAGAACACCTCACTCATATTTCTTTTCAGGTACTCACGAAACATTTACCAAGACAAACAATATTCTGAGCCATAAAAAATGATTAAATAAATTTGAAAGGATTTAAGCCATGCAAAGTACATTCGTTTACCACAGTGGAATTAAATTAGAAATCAATAACAAAGATAAGAAAGCTGTCAAATATCTGGAAACTAACACACTTCTAAAAAAAAAACCCTGAGTAATAAAGTAAATTAAAGGGAAATTAGAAAATATTTTGCACTTAATGCAAATGCAATCAAAACATATCAAAATTTGTGGTATACATTGAGATTCAGCTGACACAGTTATTAAAAGGGTAGTTTCTAGCATAAAAACGCCTATATTCGAAAAGAAGTTTCTGAAATCATTGGCTTCAGCTTTCACTTTAAGTATAAGAAAATTAAGAGCAAATAAAATCCAGAGTAAACAGATTGAAATAATTAATATCAGAGTGAGAATCAGTGAAAGAGAAAACAGAAAAGCAACATAAAATGAATGAAACAGCAAACCAGTTCTTTGAGGAAATCAATAAAATTAATTAAAAAAAAAAAACGCTGAGTGAAGTAAGTCAGTAGGAGAAGGACAAACATTATATGTTCTCATTCATGTGGGGAATATAAATAATAGTGAAAGGGAATATAAGGGAAGGGAGAAGAAATGTGTGGGAAATATCAGAAAGGGAGACAGAACGTAAAGACTGCTAACTCTGGGAAACGAACTAGGGGTGGTAGAAGGGGAGGAGGGTGGGGGGTGGGAGTGAATGGGTGACGGGCACTGGGGGTTATTCTGTATGTTGGTAAATTGAACGCCAATAAAAAATAAATTAAAAAACAAAACAAAAACAAAAACAAAAAAAACAAAAAAAACCCCACAAAATTCCAGCCAGACTGATCAGGGAAAAAAGAGAGAGAGAGAAGAAGAAGAAACAAGTCACACTATAAACAACATCAGGAATGAGAGAGGTAATAACACTATAGACTCAACAGATAATAAAAGGATAACAAGGGAGTATTACTTTAAAAAATGTTATGCCAATAAGTTTGGCAACTTAGACGAAATTCTCTGAAAGACATAAACTATGAAAGCCCATTTTACAAAAAATAAATAACCTAAATAATCCTGTATCTATTAAAGAAATTGAATTTGAAATTAAAACTTTCCCCCAAAGAAAACTTCAGGCTCAGATGACTTCTTTAGTGGTTCTTATCAGATATTTAAGAAAGAAATACTACCAGCTTTACAAAAATTCTTCAAGAGAATTGAAGAGAAACAAATATTTCCCAACTCAGTCTAGCAAGCCAGCATTATCCCAATACTAAAAGAAATTATAAGACAAGAAATCTATACACTAATATCCTTCATGAAACTTAGTGCAAAAATTCTCTCTTTTTAAAAGATTTTATTTATTTATTTGAGAGACAGAGAGAGGAGAGAGAAAGAGAGAGCAAGAGAGAGAGAGAGAAAGAGCAGGGACAGGGGCAGAGGCAGAGGGAGAGGGAGAGGGAGAGAATGTCAAGCAGACTCCATGTTGAACACAGAGCCTGACATGAGATTTGATCTTATCACCCCGAGATCATGACCCAAGCCAAAACCAAGTCAGAGTTTAACTGACTGAGCTACCCAGGAGCCTCCTTACCGCAAAAATTCTTAATAAAAGTTTAGTGAATTAAATCCAACATTACATAAATAGAATAATATATCATGGTGAATAAGATTTGTCCCAGGAATGCAAGGTTGCTTTAACATTAGAAAAGCAATAATTATAATCCACCATATTAACAGATTAAAATGAAAAATTGAACATCTCAGTAGATATGTTTGGCAAAATCCATTTGTATTTGGCATTTTGCCAAACCCAACATGTATTCCTCATAAGAACTCACAGTAAGTTAGGATTAGAAAGGAAAATTCTCAACCTAAAAAATGACTTTTACAAAAAAAGCTTATAGCTAACATTATACTTAATGATGGAAGACTGACTGAATGTTTTCTTTCTATTATTGAAACCAAGACAAGGATGTCCACTTTCACTCATCATTGAACTAGATATTCAACCAATCCAATAAGAAAAAAAGGAAAAACACTGCTGAGAAAAATTAGAGACCTAAATAAATGGAGAGATATACTATATTTATGGATTGGAAGACTCAATATTAGGAAGATGTAAATTATCCTCAAATTCATCTATAGATTTAACATAATCTCAATCCAAATCCAAGCAGGATTTTTTTTTGGTCAAAATTGGCAGGTTGACTCTAAACTTCATAAAGAAATGCAAAGGACTCAGAAGAGCTGAAACAACTTAGAAAAGGAATAGGAGGAGGGCTATATCCCTAAATAGAGGGCTTAGGTTTAACTGTAAGCGAAGGCCAATACTATCTGATATTAAGACATATTATAAAGCTACAGTAATCAAAACAGCATGATGTTCTCATCAAAATAAACAATTAGATCAATAGAACAGAATAGCAAGTACAGAAAGTCCAGAGGTCTACACACATATGGGCAATTGGTTTTTGACAAAAGTACAAAGTGCAATTTACTAGAGGAAGGGAAGTCTTTTCAACAAATGGAAATAGAACAATTTACAATCCGTATACAAAGAAAAAGAACAAAACCCCCCTCTTCATTCCATACATCGCACAGTGTACGAAAATTAACACAAAATGGATCATTGATCCAAGTATAAAAATCTAAAATTATAAAACTTGGATAACAGAAGAAATTCTTTGTGACCTTGAGTTAGGCAAAGACTTCTCAAGTGCAATATCAAACATAAGATCTATACAATAAAACCTGAGTGAGACTTTACTAAAATCAAGAGTACCTACTATTTAAAAGTAGTTTTTGTTTTGTTTTCTTTTGTTTGATTGAGAAGTCATACCATAGACTAGGAGAAAAATGTTTACAAGTGATCCATCGGATAAAGGATCTGTATCCAGAATATATAACGAACTCTCAAACTTAATAATAAGAGAACAAATAATACAATAAGAAATGGAAATATCTGGACAGGCACATCACTGAAGATGTTACGCAGATAGCAAATAAGGATGTAAAAAATGGCTTACCATCATTAACCATTAGCAAAATGCAAATTAAAATTACAATGTAATATCACCATACCCTATTAAAATATCTATTAGAATATCTAGATATTTTATATATCCCACTCTATTCGAATATCTAAAATGAAAGACTTACTATAAGAATCAGTGAGATTGGAACAACTGGAAATGCCATCACATCTTGTTATTGAAATTCTGAAAAACGTAAATACATGCTTACCACGTGACCCGGCCATTCCGCTTCCAGTTTCCTACCCAACGGAAATAAAAGCATACTCCTACACAAAGATGTGTATATAAATGTTTATAGGAGCTCTATTGGTAATAACCAAAAATTGGAAACAACCCAACAGTTCATAAATAGATGAGTGGAAAAACACATTGTGATATTTCCATACAATGGAACAGTACTCAGCAATAAAAGAAATGAACTCTTAAAACATAAAACAACATGCATCAATCTCAAAATAATTATGTGGAGCGAAAAAATCCAGACAAAAAAAGTATGTGCTTTATCTTTCCCTTTTACCCAATTCTAGAAAATACCAGATAATATATAGCGGCAGAAAGCAAATTGATGATTTTCTGAGGATGGGGGCAAAGTCCAAAGAAAGATTAAAGAACATGAGAAAACTTATTGATTGTAGTGATAGCTTTATGGGTGTATACACATGTGAAAACTTACCAAGTTCTACATTTTACATACAGTTTATTGTATGTCAATTATAATCAGTATTATTAAAAATATATGCATAAAGATGTTCATTGCACTATTATTTATAGTAACTCAAAATGGAGACAACAAAGTGTCTAACAGTAGAGAAATGGCTAAATAAATAATGATGCATACATGAAATATAATTATCATGCAGTCACTAAAATATTTTCAGAGGATATTTAATAACATGGGGAAAAGGTCACATCACAATGCAAATATTAATAAAGAGAATTCAAATTCTAGATTAGAATGATTTGATTTTGTAAATTAAAATAAAATAGAGACAAAGCAGAAAAAAAAATGTGACTTTAACATCTGTGATGCGCTGGCTGTTAAAATGCCGTTTTAAGAACAGGCATTTTAACATCTATCTTCAACTTTTGTTCTTGGTTTCTTAGATCCACCTATCTGTCACTTGAATATATAGTATATTAAGGAAGGGGAAAAGAAACTGTTAATAAAACTTTTATATCCTGGTAAACTTAATAGAATTTTGGTACATCGTTTTGTTGATTTTAATGAAAGTGTATATCTGAACCATAGATCAAATAGGATCTTTAAAAGGCAATTTTTTGCAATCTCTGTTCTTCGCAGATAACTAATGTCGTGAAAAATTAATCACTTTTTCCTGACCTCTGCTTGGGCAGACTTGGATATATATGAGGCTGTGTTTATACACCGTTTAGAAGGGGCCATTCTAGAACCCAAGTAATGCTGTTATACCTTGCACAAAAATTTTAGTGTTCAGAAACATGAAAGCATCTTTTTTACCTAATAGAAGTTGTAGCAAAGTTTTTTTGCCCATCAATTGTCCCCGAACATGGATCTCTTTAATGTGATTGCTATCAAAGGGAACACCTGATTTTGTGAAAAACCAACAAACCCCGTATTTGGCCGAACAATCTAGGCTATGACATAACTGTCAATTATCCTGGAAAGTGGGATTTCTCAATCAGCAGATATTAAGTCCTTCATTCAAATGTAATAAACTTACTTTCTGCATTCTGCCTCCCATATTACGGCATGCTTCCCATGAAGCTCAGGCATTCCCCACTCTAATGAGAAAATAGCGAAAGAAAACGGGCATATGCTATTTGGTTTTGATTTAGGGAGTTCTAATCTCCAGGAGGTCACTAATTCCTTTGTGACTTCTCAAAAATGCACAGGACATCCCATTGCCCTTAATAAATCTTTAATCATCAAACAGCTTTTGACAAGACTTGCACTGTACAGCCAAGTTCTACAAATGAAAGCAAGATAAACTTGTAAATCACCTGTCACCCAAGTACCAAGGATTGTGCCCCCATCTCCAATTCTTCATTTTCCAGATTCAAGGGACCGAACTACAGCCTACAGAGAAGCTGCTTGGTGCCTTGGGGGAAGTGTTCATTTTCTAAAGAATGGTAGCCGTTGAGAGCAAAGGTTGGAAGGGGAGAGGCCTCATCAATCTAGTTTTCCATACTATATATCTTGACAAAAAGATTCCAGCAGCTGTAAGATGTATAAGAACTTTCTATTACTGAGGACATAAGGAAAGCACTTGTTTTTTGCACTTAACAAAATGTGGTTTGAGCAATTACGATGTTAAGTCGCACCCTGACAAAGTGAAATACCAAGTTCTGGATCCAAGTGTGTGTGACTGGCGTCCTGCCCATCTTCAGGGAAACATCGTGTTGGCTCCAATTACAAATGAAGCACATTTTCTGGTATAAACACTGAAGTCAGTGGCAAATCTGCCATGATGCTTGAAAGGAAAATATAAGGGCCAGAATGAATCACTAGGTTCTATACATTCCTCCGATAAAATACTTATTAGGCCAAGGGATGAATGCCTAACTGATAATAATAACGATAAAAAGCCTTCAGGGTGATTACTATATATAAAATGTATCCATTTTATTATTCCAATTGATTTGCTTATGACTTTCTGGAGAAACTAGAATTATACCCATTTTGCAGCTCAAGAAAGAGAGACTGACAACTCCTTTTTACCGTGGCTTTGACAGAGCCAGGACAGAAGCCTAAGTCCATGGTGCTTTTAAGCTCTTCTCTACTATCCCATCCCTTCCTCAGACAGGTGAGCCTACCCATCCAAAATATTCTCTTTGGCCATTTAATTAGATTAAATTACCATTTTATTATAAGTGTATTAGCACATCTCCAACAGGCATTCTTATTCTTACATATTGGGGAAAAATTACACAGGAAATTTTCCTTTAAAAAAAACCCCACCTCGGGGATCCCTGGGTGGCTCAGCGGTTTGGTGCCTGCCTTTGGCTCAGGGTGCAATCCTGGAGTCCCGGGATGGAGTCCCACGTCAGGCTCCTGGCAGGGAGCCTGCTTCTCCCTCTGCCTGTGTCTCTGCCTCTCTTTCTCTCTGTGTCTCTCATGAATAAATAAATAAAACCTTTAAAAAAAACCCACCTCTGATATTTTTTAGTAATTAAAAAACCCAGTTCACTATGGATTTCAACATACTTTACATTTTATAAAATCTGGAAATGGTTTTGTTCCTAAAGAGTCAGTGGTTTTAGAGCAGGTTTCATCTTACAGGGCAAAGAGCACCCATTAGTGACATAAATTTGTAGCCAGTTAAGGAACCTGGGAAAGCCACATAGACGCCTCTGCCTTTTGTGGAAGCCTCGTCTATAAACCATCCCCCACAGTGTACCAGCACAATGGTTTCTTTTCCAATGTGTAAGGAATACGATTTTCATTCACTTTTGCCATAGCTTTATTGATATGTAATTCACACAACATACATCTCATCCCATTAAAATGTACGATTCGGTGGCTTTATTTTTTTATTTTTATTTAAAAAAAAATTTTTTTTTTCGATTCAGTGGCTTTAGTATACTCACATGTCACTGTCTTAGAACAGTGCATTACCTCAAAAAGAGACCTTGTATTCTTTAGCTTCAGAAAGAAACCACGTTCCCATTTTCTCCAGCCCTAAGCCACCATTAATCCACTTTATGTCTTTATAGGTTTTCCCAATAGGAACATTTCTGGTCAATGAAATCATATGTTGTCTTTCACGTGGCATGTTTTTAAGATTCACCCATACTTTATTCCTTCTTTATAACTGCATAACAATCCACTGTAGGTCTATATACCACTTTTTGTTTGTCCATTCATCAGTTGATAAGCATTTGGGATGTTTCCACCTTTTGACTATGTGAATGATGCTGCTAGAAACATTCATATGCAAGCTTTTGTGTAGACATATGTTTTCATTCTTCTTGGGTGTACACTCAGGAGTAAAATTACTGGACCATTTGGTAACTCTATGTTTAAATGCTTAAGGAACCTCCAGACTGTTTTAGAAGGTTGCTGGACCATTACAAATTGCCATTAGAAGTGTGTGAGGGTTCTGATTTCTCCACATCCTTGCTCACACTTATTTTCTGACACATTCACTTTAGCCATTCTAGTGATGTCAAGTAGTATCTCACTGAGGTTTTGATTTGCATTTCCATCAGGATTAACTAATAATGTTGAGCATCTCTTCATGTGCTTATCGGCCATTTGTCTATCTTCACTGGAGAAATGTGTTTTCAGATCCTTTGCCCATTTTATAGTTGAGCTGTCTTTTTTATTAGTGAGTTGTAAGAGTTCTTTATAAATTCTGGACACAAGTCGCTTGTTAGATATGTGATTTGCAAATATTTTCTCCCATTCTGTGGGTTGTCTTTTCACTTTCTTGATGGTGTCCTTTGATACACAAAAGTTTTTAGTTTCAATGAAATCCAATTTATCTATTTTTTTTTCTTTTTTTGCTTTTGCTTTTGTTGTTCTAAGAATCCATTGCCAAATGTGAGGTCATGAAAATTTAACCCTAAGTTTTCTTCTGGGCGCTTTATAGTTTAAGCTATTTAATTTAGGTCTTTGATTCATCTTGAATTAATTTTTGTATATGGTGTGAGGTAAGGGCCCAACTTGATTCTTTTTCATGTAGCTATCCAACTGTCCTAGTACCATTTGTTAAAAAGATTGTTCTTTTTCCTTGAATGGTCTTGGCACCCTTTTCAAAAAAACCCAAAAAAGTTGACCATAGACATATTGATTTTTCTAGACTCTCAATTCTATTTATCTATATTCTATATGTCTATCCTTATTCCCATGCCAGTGCCATTGTTTTGCACAGGATAAGATTTTACAAACATCCATGGTTGACACAATCCAGGACTTCGCAATTCCAATAATGATTAACCAGCATTTAGTTTGGCAGATAATTTGGCTCAAATGATCCAACCACTTTTTGGAACCTTATACTAAACCAGTAATAAACTGCCATAAAGTTGCATGCTATCTACCACGTTTAGGATAAAATTTGCATGACAAAAATGTCACATTTCCTTATTGATTGCGCTTTTTGAAAATCAAAATCTCAAAATAAAATAAATTATACAATACTGGAAGAGGAAAAACAACTTAGACATTATCTAGGGCAATCTATTTTGTTGTATGGTTTTTACAGATTAAAAATCAGACCCTGACTGTTGAGTTAAGCCTAGCCTAGGGTTGGGGCATGATTAGTTTTGAGGCACTCTAGATGGGTAGAGAATGAAAAGATATTGTGAGTGAAAGTTTGCAAAGACTTGCCAGTCCACACTCAGTTCTTGGAAGCTATGTTTGGCCTAGCTGGATCTCGAGTCTTGGACATTGAGCAAGTGAGCAAAGTCATACTCGAACTAAAGGTTCTGGAACCCTTGGGCTTCACGGAGGTCATGATTTATGACTCTTACTTGTACAAGCTCTGGGCCAGGTGGATGGTCCAGTCCTTGGCTGAGTGGCATCACCAGCAACAGGAACAAGGAATACTCAAACTTGAGGATACCATGAAAGCCCTATAGCTAAGTGCTTGGATGAAGCAACCAAGGTACCTGGAATCAGGATTTGAGGAGTAGACTATGTCTTCAGAGTTGGACTGGATCTGGTCTGGTTGAAATTATGCTCCAGCCTGACAAGGAAAAACCAGCTGATTTTGGGTCTCCACCTTTGTCTATGAGTCCTAATGCGGCTTTTCCCCACAAGCTTACTAATTAAAGAATAAACTTCTAAATAAATTTAAAAAAAATCAAACCTTGACTGTTTTCATAATAAAGGTGCCATCTTCTTCCAAAGTGTGACCCAAAAAGCATTTGCTCCATTAAATTTATTTGCAGACTAGAAATAATTCAGGTATTTTGACAGACTGAATCTCTCTAAAGGGAACAACAGTTATTGGTGTGGACAGTTTATCAACATCTTTTTTGTAGCCAAGACTCATCACACAGAGGGTGTGTCAGCAAATATTTAGATGACAGACTTTTGTACTTGTCTTCTGGATACTTGGCCCCATGTGGACCCCAGAAAAATCTCATTAGTAAAGATAATTTTAAAATAGAGACATAATGAGAAAATACCTGTCATATTTTGAAGCAAAACACTAACAAAATAAACTAATAGAAATCATAGAACGAGTGATTTGGGAATATTTTCTTATTCTGTATACTTTGTGTATTTGAATTTTTCATTAGTCTGATTAATATAGATTTTTAGTGTGTTCATTTAAAAGAATATGGTTTTATTGATATTGAACAAAAGCTCCAGTGCTCTGCTATGAACTGAATTGTGTCTCCCTCAAATTCGTATTTTGTAGCCCTGACCCCCAATGGGACTATATTTGGAGACAGGGCCTGTGAAGAGGTGATAAAGGTGAAATGAAGTCATCAGGGTGGAGCCCTGATCCCATAGGGCTGGGGTTCTTGTAAGAGGAATAAAGATGAGAACTCACTCTCTGTCTGTCTGTCTGTGTGTGTCTCTCTCTCTGTCTACCATGTAAGGACACAGCAAGGAGGTAGCTGTCAACAAGCCTGGAAGGGAATTCCCACCAGAAATTGAACTTATCAGCAATGAGATATAGACTTCCTAGCCTCTGGAACTGTGAGAAGTAAATTTCTGTTGTTCAAGCCACACAGTCTATGGTATTTTTATTACGGTAATCCAAGCTGACTGGTAAAGGCTCTTTGATGTCAAAAACCAATCTAGACAATTGTTCAGGATCAGAGTCTATCCAGCAGTTCAAATTATTGTATGTAATTATTTTTCATTGTAGTTACACATGAAAGGATTATATGAAGATGTAAGAGGTATAAGCCAGAAAGGGTGCCTCCAATCTGTTATAATCATCCCATCACTTAGAGAATAGATGGTTGCACATTCCATGAATATGAAACTTGATATGTAAGATGAATAAGGACATGCAACTCATACCACATCTTAAAAAAATTATTTCAGAGAGAGAGGGCATGAGCGGAGGGAGGAACAGAGGGAGAAGATCTCAAGCAGATCCTGCACTGAGCACAGAGCCCGATGTGGGGCTCAATCCCAGGACCCTGAGATCACAACCTGCTGAAATCAAGAGTCGGATCCTTAACCGACTGAGCCACTCAGGTGCTCCCCCATACCACAGTTTTTTTTTTTTTTTTTTAAGATTTTATTTAGTTATTTGATATAGAGAACACAAGCAAGGAGAGAGGCAGGAAGTGGGAGAGGGAGAGGCAGTCTCCTGGGGGAGCAGGGAGCCCAATGCGGGGCTCGATCCCAGGACCCTAGGATCATCTGAGGCAAAGACAGACACTCAACAAACTGAGCCACCCAGGCAACCCCATACCGCATTTTTTTTTCTTTTTTCGCATTTTTTAATAGCAGAAAAATAGAGTATTTTTTAGTTGAAAACATTTCTAGAAGAAGGAGGCAAAGAGGAAAAAACGGAGGAAGAGGGAAAGAAGATTTTTTTTTAAGAGAGAAAACAGATAAAGAAAATAACTTTTTCTTCGTGTTTGCTTGTCTGTAGGCATCAGACGGCCCTGCCTTTGAAAAAGTTTAAAAGCACACTACACTATTTAAGTACCAATACAGGAAAGCTGCTTCAATTATAGAACTGCTACGCATACATTTAGGCTGAGAACTTAAATGTTCCACATGAACTCATGTATGGTTGAAACGAAAGAACCCCAAGCTTGAATATTTTTAAAGAAATCTAATCAAGGCTAAGGAAAAGAATTTTAATCTTAAAAACATAAGCTATTTCTGGAACTACAACAATGTACTTGAACTAATGCAAACCAAGGAAAAATCTTAATAATCAAAACTCTAGGACCTAGAAAGTCATTGAAAAATTCTTTAAGATATTAAAGATTTAAAATTCTCAGTCAAGATTTTCTTTTTCTTTTTTCTTTTTTTCCCCAGCCAAGATTTTCAAAGGAGGTGCAATACTGCAGGCGAGGTGAAGAAGGCCATGCTATGCACCTTACTGAACTGCTTAACTCATTCGCCTGTTAATCCACCCATTTATCAATCATTTTTAGAGACTCTTGGTCCAATTCCCCTTTGTATGCCCGACTCTGCTAACACAGATGACCCAATGAGTGATTATTTTAACAAATGGGACCACTGTAATTGCACTGAAATTCCACTAACTCATTTCCAGAGGACATTACCACTGACGGGGACAGAAAGAACTTGTGATGTCTTTCAAATTCTTACGAAAACTCTCTCAGTGTCCAAGAAAGGGATCTGCTCGTGGAGTCCATCGCCAATGAGGTCAGATGTTTCTGCCCAAGAAAAGGTCATTCGGCATTTGCGACACCTGCCTTTTTAAAAACAGTTTCCAGTTTTACCTCGTGACTGTGGCTATAGTTTTAAGACTAACCTCCCATGTTTGTCTCCTGAAAAGTGCAAAATGGGAAGCCCAGATCGTCACAGACATTGGAAGAGAAAAGAACCCACCAGCAGAGGCCAGAACTGGGGACAGATCGCCCTTGCAGGTGGTTCACCAAATGAGTTTGGCAGAGACTGAGGAGCATTGCTAGAAGATTCTAACTCCTCTCTTACTCTTGCACCTGAAATTTCCTCCACCGTTATTATAAAAATTCTGAATTAGGCCTAATGCAGAGAAGGCCGTCACCCTCAGTTTTGGCAAGGCCCTAAACCCACCACCCATTCATTCACCCAAATATTTATTGATAACCTCTGTGACAGGCTCTGATATATAAACCCCTTTATATACCTAGATAAACTGCTAACTGCACGTTACATTCAGACCACAGTGAGTTGGACTAGAATTGATTTAATTTGCTCTATGTTTTCTTTATTGTTTTGAGAAAGACATCAGCTTTGGAGTACTTTAGGGGATCCCTGGGTGGCTCAGTGGTTTAGTGCCTGCCTTCGGCCCAGGGCGTGATCCTTGAGTCCCAGGATCGAGTCCCACATCAGGATCCCTGCATGGAGCCTGCTTCTCCCTCTGCCTGTGTCTCTGCCTCTCTTTCTCTCTCTGTCTCTAATGAATAAATAAATAAAATCTTAAAAAAAAAACAACTTTGGAGTACTTTAGACAAAAGTTACAGTCTCCATGTGCACACAGTCTAACTTGCCAAACCTCTTCCCACCTGAATCTCCAAACCATGTTGTTAGAGCTGGCTTGAGGGATGGCAGGAAACATGACAGTGAAACGTCTTCAAAACCTGCTGTGCCCTGGAGTAGGATGGTGGCTACAGAAAGCCAGATGCTGGCATCCTCTTGTTCTTAAAGGCTTACCCTGAGGCCTGTCCCTTGCTGACAGTCCCTGGTGATAGTGGCCTTCATTCCCTAGCTGGAGAGCTTAATGGCAGCAACCTTAAGGCTTCTGAGATAGGGATATTTTCTTTTTCTTTTCTTTTTTTTCTTTTTTTGAGTGGGGGAAAGCTTTGCAGGTCAAGCAGCAAGAGGAGTATCGGGGAGGCAGCCTCCACTAACCCAGGGCAACCTAATTTTGAGCTAGAATCAAAGCGTGTGTGTATGTGCTAGGAGCCAGCCAGCCAGAGATCTGGTCCCAGGGGCGGTGTCTTCTGTCTCTTGTCCAGTGTGCTAAGGAGACAAAGCAGAGTGGGGAAGAGAGCTGTATTTCCAGCTTTGATAGGCCAGATTATAATTAGCTAAAAAGCCTCTCTGCCCTGATCTCCAACATATTTGTTTTGTAAGTTATGAGCTGTCCTTGGGGGACCAGGACCTGAGTCTGACTATACACACTCTCACTTACTAGCTATCTGGGCCTCATTTCCTCATTAGCATCCAACTCCCAGGTTTGCTAGGAAGATACAATGTAAAGGATAAGCCCCTAACCTCTGGTGCATAGTGGGCACCCCAGAAGATGTGCCGAGCCTGAATTTCCATAGTTGCTCTCTCTATGTGTGTGTCCCTTTGTTTACTTTGGCTTTGTGTCTCTTCCTACTCTCAGTAGATCTTTAGTGAGTTGCCCAAGTCCCAAACTGAGTTTTTCCCCTTCTGAATGTTAGGAGAATGATCCTAACATACAAGGAGCTTTACCAGTATGCTTTTTTTTTAAATAAAACATATGACTAAAAAAACAAAAAACAAAAAACAAAAAAACAAAACAAAACAAAAAAAACACATGACTCTCAAAACCATGTTCTTCTTCTTCTTTTTTTTTTTAAGATTTTATTTATTTGTTTGAGAGAGGGAGAGAGAGCATGAGAGGGAGGAGGGTCTGAGGGAGAAGCAGACTCCCCATTGAGAGGGGTGTCTGATATAGGGCTCGATCCCGGGACCCCAGGATCATGAGCTAAGCTGAAGGCAGCGGCTTAACTGACTGAGCCACCCAGGCATCCCTCAAAACCATGTTCTTAAAAAAAAAAAAATCACATTTTTGGTCACCCTTTGGGCACATGTGTTTTTCTGCATACACGTCCCACAACTTTCTTTTGCAAACTAGGAAGCAGTTCAAATCTAGGAAAAGCTGCTTTTCTGAAGTCTCCTCCCCATCTTTCCCTCCTTTTTTTTAGGGGTGAGAATCAGGATGGATGAGGGACAGGAAGCAGGAAGTTACCAGCATGAACTAGTGCAGTATAAAGCGTAAAAGCTAAGCAAACAATCACACTTGGACAGACCTCGGTGTCCTCATTTCTCAACTGGGGGGAAAATGCCTAATTACATCAAGGTTGTGAGGACTGAAATAGATAATGCAGGTAAGCTGCCCAACACATTGCCTGGTATATAGTATGTGTTCAAGAAAAGTTGGTTATTTTCACCTCTTGTCTGTGACTTCTAAAGTCACAGATTCACTCATTTTCTGAATTCCCATAGCCTCCTCTTCTATCATGCTTTGTGACTAACTTGTATTACAGTAAAGGAGTGTAACTCCTCTCCCTTCTCTTCAGGACACGGACTCTGCTTCATCCTAGTACATCCCAGACACCTAGCCCCGTACCCAGCATTCATTTATGGAATGGATAAGGCAGCCAATGTAATTGGGAGGGGACTGTGTGTGATTTTAAAGAAAGCAAGTTCTAAATAAATAAGTAAATAAGCAAGCAAGCTCTAGTAGGCAGTAGACTCTAAAGACAAACCTTCCAGGAGTGGGGGAATATTAATTAAGAGGAAGGGAAAGGAATTTCCATTTGGCTTTGCACCCAGCAAGGCATTAGGATGTGCTGGGGGCAGATCAATGGCAAGCTCTTGCATGCTCGGGATGCCGGCTGCAAACTGAGGTTCTTTACTGTGGAAATGGAATGTTAGTGTCCAGGTTGAAAGAAGGAGGCACTTGAATACCCCAACACTCCCCGGAGCCCAGGGCAGAATGGGCGAGTCTTTCAAAGGGCATAAGAGAAAGGCAAGTAGTATGTCTGTTGTGCGTATTTACAAACAATGTGACTTTAAAAAGTTTTTGTTAAAAATGTACAGCATCAGAAGGCATTCTGGTAAAATAATGTATCTTGGAAGTGGCTTTCCTATGAAGAAAACACAAATTCCTATTTGCTGAGGTCAAACACATAGATTGTGATTAAAATCACAAATCTTCAGCTGAAATCACTGTTTTGTTAAATAGAAACAGTGAGGGGTAGAGTGGGTGGAAACGCTTGCTTCATTTTCTGCCCTAACTTCACAGAATATGGAGGGATCTATTTTTCTCCAAGACAGAAACCTAATGAAATATGGTGAAATTTGCCTAGAGACTCTCGTTGGAATGGCACTTACTTAAAAAAAAAAAATTCTATAGCACAGCTTTTAGAGTTTAAACAATCAAGATACCATATTTGAAAGGCATTAGGAAACGAGGCTACTTTTCACTGGCCTGGAGAAATCAATCCCCCAAAGCAAATTTGGCAAAATTGTCCCTTGTGTAATAGAGAGGGGGCTGCATGGAATAATTCCAGGTTTATGCTGTGCTTGGTGCAGTGTTGGCTATATAACGGGGGTTAAATAAAATAATACCAACATGTGACAATGGAGCCTCTCATTCTTGCTGCTAAACCCACATACCAGATGGTTATACGCACGCGTAATCAAGCTCAGAGCCGTGTGGCCCGGGGGTTGGCGAGGTAGTTCTGAGTCAGGCCTTCTCCCTTCCTCTTGTGGAAGAGCTCCCCTACCTCCACAAACAGTTATTAAAAGCCATGCTGGTGGTTGTGAGAGCTCAGAGAGCCTTGGATCAGTCCAGACAATTCATGAATGACACTGATTTCCCTCAACTCTGGGCAAAATGTCTCTTGACCACCTTCAGAAGGGACTTTCTCGTGAGATCTGTAAATAAATTGGGCCACCTCCACTAGAACAGTTGAGGCTGGCTGTTTAGGAGATGTCTGAAAGTAATAGCTCCTTAAAAAAAAGTCTTCCTGGAGAACACTGGGCTGAGTGAAATAAGCCAGTTATGAGAGAGCAAATCTTGGATGATTTCACATACAGGAGGTCTTTAGGATGGTCCAATGCATAAGAGACAGGAAGCAGAATGGTGATTGGCAGGGGGTAGGGAAGGGGGAAAGGGGAGTCTTTGTTTAATGGGTACAGTCTCAGTTTTGCATGGTGAAGATGGATGGTAGTGATGGTTGTGCAAAAATGTGAATGTCCGTAATGCCGCTAGGCTGCACACTTAAAAAATGGTGAAGGTGGTGAATTTTATACACTGTGCATTTTACCGCAAGTTAAAAATACATAAAATAAACATATAAATAAAAATCTAGTAAGTGGTTATTTTCTCCTGAGGGTCAGTGAAAACCATGGAGATGTTCTTCTTATCGTAAAATGAGAGCAATGCATTTTGGAATATTTTAAAGGTGGTTTTCCAGAAGACTCTTTCATGTCAGTGTTGGCTCCTCCTAGAGAATGAGCTCTTCTGGGGCAGGGCGATGCCATCTTCATCTTTGTGTCCTTATGGCTCAGAAGACGAGGTCCACAGTGTCCCCAGGCTGCTTAAGACAGTCCAAATGTCAAATGGGTTCTTCCATTTTACCAAAAATTAATTTAAAGAAATCAGATCGCTTTTAAAGCAACTGAATTCAGTGGGAGGAGAAATGTATTTCTCTCTGAAATTTGAAGTTACGTAAGTCAAACTTCAAAGAACACCAGCACATTCTTTCATGCCGCATATGGTTTTTGAATTGAAGAGCTCAAACCTTTGGTGCTCTGACCTCATGTTTCCTCATATCTGCAGCCTGGGAAACTGAACTTCATATGGGACCGAACTGCGTTATGTGTCAGTTATTGACTCAGCAGAGAAGGGCCTGATCAATAATTACCTGAAAGAAAATGCTAGTTTGAATTGAAAAATGAAGCTCATGTTTTTATGATCAAAGCACCTTCTCAGAGAAGCTCATACCCTTTCATTGATTATGCCCCCACTTGGTGGCACAGAGGGCTCCCAAAACATTTCTCACTTGAAGTTCAAGGTAAGGCTGCTTCTCTTGTACTTGTGGTCTGTGCCATGCGATTTAAAGAAAGGGAGTATCTTCGTGTCTTAGGGTTTTGTCTCCCCAGTAATATTTTAGTTGTCATTTTTATATCTGAATTGCGATGAGTCCAAAAGATGAAAAAAATTCTACCTCTTATCAGAAATCTGATGAAGGAAGACAAACATCATCTGTGTGTGCCTTGAAATATTACACACTTCTAAAATCAATAGGTTAATCAGGACCATAAAGAAGAGAAGAAAACAGAAATGAAATAACAGAATTGATTCTAAAGATGATTCCATTCTGCTGTAGAAGTCAAATAATGGAAACCCAAGAGGAAGTGCAAATGGCCAATAAACATGTGAAAAGATGCTCAGTCTCACTGTCAGGAAAATGGAACTTAAACCATTTTTTTTTAAATCAGATTAGGAAAAAGCAAAAAAAAAAAATTTTTTTTTTGATAACATCCAGACTGGGTAAAGATGAGGAGAAAAGGGCAATCCAATGCACGTTTGGGAAATGTGCTCCTTCCAGACAGAGCCTGAATGACAGGAATGTGCAGAGTACATAAGGTCCTAGTAGAGGAAGTCATTGGGAAGGATCATTGTTCTTCACCAAGCTCATTATTTTATCTTCCACTGAGATTGTTGACCTGCCCCATCAGACACCCTAATCTTTGCTTAGTGTGTCTGAGCTGCTGCAGAATCAACTTCTGAGGAGCTCAGCAGTGTTTGGGCTACTCTCTTTCCCGCTTGCCTCTTGATCTCACTCCTAGCCCACTCCAGCAGCGAATCTTGGTGTTCTCAATGGGAAAAAGCAATGCCCACTCACCCTACTACATTTTGAATGCCCCGTCATTGTGCAAGTCGGCAGGTCCTATACCCCTGGGTAGGGAGCTTCTCACCAGCTCAGCGCTGGATGTGTACCTCCCTACCATCCCGACCATTTACTGAATGCTTGCTGTTATCAGGCAAAGCACTGCATTTTGTCATCTGTCATTTTTGTCCTCCAACAGTCCTATAACATAATTATTATTTTTATTCATATTTACAGATGAGAAAACAGAGATTTAGAAAGTTTAAATATCTTTTGTGAGGACACCCAGCTTGTAATTGGCAGCAAAATCCCTATTTTTCTGGTTCGGCAGTGTCACCTGGATGTAAAATTTGAGGGGTATGAAAACACACTTTTCTACCATTTCTTCTCCTGGATGATACTGCCTCTGACCAAATCCTTGCAGAAATGGCTAACCTCTGGGGTGCTAACCACAGGCTGGTGACTCCAATGCCTAAGCCTTAAACCCTAGGCTCTGCTTCCTTTCCTCCCTGAGGCACTGGGCATCCACTGCAGAGACTGGCTCCCACCCTGCCATGGTCACTGCCAGTCCTGTGGGCATGTCAATCCCTGTGCCCCTCCACTGCACATTCATTGGATAAAGAGGCCACTGTTCTCACTGCTGCCACTGGTAGAACCTGGTCTCTGCCCAAGCTGACGTCAGGGGCCTCCCCATGGCCCTCCATAGTGCTCTAACTTTGATCTGTTGCACTCCTTGCTTCTTCTGGGAAAACGGCCAAAACTTCAATGAGTTTGCCTCAATTTTCCCTCTTAAATTTGAGCCGTGAGGGCTGCCACCTTTGTGTGCCACCCCCCCCCGCCCCGTGTCCCATTGGGAAGTAGAGAGAACAGCCTCCTTCTTTCTATGGCAGAGTATATGCTGTTTTGTCCCATAGACCTGTCTGGAAAAGCAAGATAATGGTCCATGGATGTGGGCAAGACTCTGTCCCTATCAAGATCTCCAGCCTCTTCATACCGAGGCAGCATGGTGACTCCTTTGACTTGCGACACTTGGCACAGGTATTCACCAATCAGAACTTTAGAAATCTTTTCTGAGTATGAATCAACACTGAGGAATATCAAGACACCATCCCGCTCATCCCACTGACTTTGAGCAAAGAATTAGGATACTTGGTATAAAAAAAATTTGCTTCAAGGAGACGAAGCAAGAAAATTAGAACTTTAGTGGACTCATCTGAAGATATGCCCAGACAGCCCAGCCACATGTAAAAACCCATCCTAAGAAGTATTCACAACATTAAATGCTTGCTTTCTGTATTAATATGGACTTATCATGAGTGACAGTCATTGACTCAAACTCACTTGAGCTGGAGAGAGGAGTTTAAAGTCTCCTGTATCTGAACCATGGAAAAAGTCATAGAAGACTGGACTTTGGTATGTCTGAAGCTAGGAACTCCCACTGCTCTGGGGTTCTCTTTGTCTCTGATCTCTGCCTGTCTCTGCATATTGGAGTCCCTGTAAATTCAGGGTTACCATGGAAGAGTTTGAGTGGAGAGGAGGTTGGGCACAGACCACAGCCCCCCAAGCTCACATCTCCTCCACCCCACTGCCAACAAGGGAAAAACCTTTCCAGCAGCTCCACTTAAAAAAATCCCAAAGAAAGTTTCAAATAGTCCTCTTTTGGATCATGTGGCCATCGCTGATAACTGGAATGGGCTTTATTATCATGAGAAAGAGAAAAGAGTGCTGGGCAGAAATGGAAAGTGACCATTACAGTTCTATGCAATGAAACAGTGTTTGTAAAACACACATTTATTTTATTTAACTCCCATCATCCTCTTGCTTTTTAAATAGTTGAAATAGGTATCTACAGAGAGGATTCCAATTGATAAGATCGCAATCATTGGAAATTAGATCTTAACGTATTATCCATATTTTTCCCTTATGCCAAATCGCAATTTTAATTATTTGCTTATCCTATGATCATTTGATTATTGTTTGTCTGCTCAGCTGGAGTGTGAACTCCATGAGGGCAGGGATCACAAGTTCTTTTATTCACCACTATTTCCCCAGCACCTAAAACATTCCTGGCACGATTGAATCAATCACCCGCCTTGAAAGATCAAACGAAGAATCCGCTCAACCTTGATGCTAGATTCCTTTTTTTTTTTTTTTTTTTTTTGATGCTAGATTCAATCTAAGGCCAGCCCTGGATGATTCCAAAGTTAAAGAACCATGAATTAAGAAACGCTGACAGAAAGCAAGAGAAAATGAGATGAATGCCTAGAACTAGAAGATCCAACCAGCTTCACTTGACAGGGAATCCAGAGAACAGAGACACCGACATACGAAAAAAATAGTGTCTGAGGAGCTAAATGTCAAAACCTTAAAATGGCTAAAAAGAAAGAGGTTCGAGAAAGAAAAAAGAAGGTTCAAAGCTTCAGCCAGTTCTGAAAATTTTAAAGTTTACTCAACAAGTTGACATTTATATTACATGAGGACAGACCTGAGCTTAAGAAACTTACCACCTGTCACCATATTTCTATTTGACCCAATTTTATAAGGGAAGTATCATCAAGCTGGGCATCCAGATAGAAGTCTCCATTAGTCTAGGTTTAATGGAATAACAGCCTAATGAAAACACACTACCTGAGTACTTCCCTGGGTTGTGCGAAAAAATCATGGCCTTTCAGAGACTCTCGGTGGCACGTGTGTACACTTGCCCTGTGTGCACTTTAATAAAATACAACTGTTTGAGTTTCTGTTCATTAGGCCTGCAGCTTCCTGCAACCAGGACTTCCTGTGCCTGCGCCTGGGCCAAGTCACTGAGACATTGGTAGAAAGAGTCAGCTGCAGTTACCTGTGGAGGTTACCCAGACACCCCCCCTTCTTAATCTGCCAAGAGAGACCAGTGGAGGGAGGTAAGTTCCCTGGAGGGGGCTGCAGGCCCCAGAGGCAGAGGAACCAAGGTCCTGCTGCGGGTTCACCTCCCTGCGGTGGAGAAATGCGATTTCAGCTGAGAGCCAGGGCCTGAGCATAAAGGAAATGGTTGGAGGATAAAGAAAAGCAGTATGGACTGACAGACTGAATTTAGTTTTCCTTTAAACTTTTTCTAGGAAAAGCAGAGAACAGGGGACTGAGGCTGATGGGAGCCCTGTGAGGTCAGGGAGGGGAGGCCCCATGATGTAAAATAAGAAAGATAGAAGGGCACCTGGGTGGCTCAGTCGGTTAAGCCTCTGCCTTTGGCTCAGGTCATGATCTTGGGGTCCTGGGATCAAGCTCCACATTGGGCTCCTTGCTCCCTGGGGAGCCTGCTTCTCCCTCTCCCTCTGCAGCTCTCCCTGCTTGTGCTTTCTCCCTCTGTCAAATAAGTAAATAAAATCTTGAAAAAAAAAAAGAAAAGAAAGATATATTGGATGTTCATCCCCAGTCCCTGATACTGGGCTCCTAAAACCCTTGTTGATTCTTAAGCGATGAGAGCACCGGGGCAACTCTGGATGGGCTGGATGGCGGGGGTGGGGGGTGGGGGTGAGGGGGCCGGTCACCAGAAAGACCAAGCCATCATTAGAAGCTTGGGATTTTCAGCCCCACCCCTACTTTTCTAGAGCAGCAAGAAGGACTGGAAATGGAGTTAATCATTGATCATTTATGGACAGGAAACGTCCATAAAATCCCAATAGCAGGGGGTACGGAGAGCTTCCAGGTGGGTGAGCACACAGATTCAGGGAGAGCAGCGTGCTCCGAGTGAGCGTGGAAGCTCTGTGCCCTTTCCCCATACCTTGCCCTATGCGTCTCTTCCATCTGGCCATTTCTGAGTTATGCCGTTTTATAATAAACTGATAATCTAGGAAGTAAAAATGCTTCTCAGAGTTTTGTGACCTGCTCTAGCAAATTAATCAACTCAAAGAGAGGGTGGTTGGAACCTCTAATCTGCAACCCTGGGTCAGAAGTCCAGGCAGGTAGTGTCACAATGGAGTTGAATGGTAGGACACGGAGCCGGTGTTAGAATTGCTTTGTGGTGTCCCTCGAGTTGGAAGTGGTACTAGAATCATCGTAGGCCCTCTCTGAGAACAAAGAGCCTTGCACAGAGGGGAGGAGGCTGGAGTGACTCCTGTGACTCCCTGGCAGGAGGTGCCACCTCTTAGGGGCCTGGGCTGACAGTGCGGGCACATGGGGGTTCGGAGCCAGGGGTGTGCTGATGCTTTGTGAATTTGCCCTACCTTGAATACCAGTTGAGCGGGCTGGCCAGAGTACTTTCCCATATATACCCACTTTCCTTCCTTCTATAACCGCTTGTCCCCTGGGGTAAACCTACCTTCATCCCACAACGTACCTCGGAGTTAATTATTTAATTCCATAAACAGGAAAAATTATGCAGTTTGGAGTAGTGTGAGAAATTCATGCAATTAAATGCTTCCTGACTTTATTTATTTATTTTTTCGCTTCTTGACTTTAGAAAGAAAATGGGAAGTACCAACCAACACGTCTATGTCAGCAATCAAATGACCCTCGGGGATTGTCAAGGCCAAACAGAAAGAGCCCTAGACCAAGAGTCCAAGCCGTTACCTCCTAGCAATGGGTCTGGCTGGCTGGGAGGCCCTCAGGGGGTTGTTTACTCTCTTGTCCCGTTTCCCCTTCCATAAAAGGATGCAAGGTATCTCTCTTCCAGATTTAATTATCTGAATTTCCATATAAATGTTTCAATTAAAAATGATAAAACGTATTGAAAAAGTCTTAAAAATGATCAAACTTGCTGATTGCATCATTATTAGGCTCTTTTTCTCCTCTCGATAGGAAGATAAAGAAAGTATTTCCCAATAGTAACGAGGGAGTGATATTGTACTTGTCACAGGAGTCATCAACTCACAGTGTGTCCTTTCCCAAGACAGGAGTGCTTTGTCATTCTCACTCATTCCAGCTCCGCCCACTTTCCTGGTGACTTTGATTCTTCCAGAAGCGGTTTTAAGCTGCTTTAGACTGGACTTTTTTTAAAGGGGCAAAATATTTTCTCTACGAAAATCCAATCAGGATTTATGGGCGTTCTTCATTTCATTGCACTTCACTTTATTGAGCTTCCCAGATAATTGTGTTTTTCACAGATTAAAGGTCTGCGGCAGCCCCGTGTCAAGCAAGTTGACAGGTGCTGTTTTTCCAACAGCGTTTGCTCACTTTGGGTCTCTGGGTCACGTTTTGGCAATTCTTGCAATATTGCAAACTTTTTCATTATTAGGATCTGTGTTGTGGTGTTCCTTGAGCAATGAAATGCTTTGAATTAAGGTGAATACAGTAGGTTTTTTTTTTTTTTTTAAGACATAATGCCGTCCTACACTTACCTGACTACGGTACAGCTAGTGTACGCACCACTTTTCTGTGCACTAGGAAACCAGAGAATTCCCTTGGTTTGCTTCACTGTAGTGGTCTAGAGCAGAACCCACAACATCTTTGAGGGAGGCTTGTACTGAATGACAGTATGGGGTAAAGCATTGATGAAAATAAATTTTTTAAGGCTCAGTTGTGAGCAATGGTCTCCACCCCCCTTTGCATATAATCAGCCCACGAAAGCAAGCACCTAAGCAGCCCAGTGTACTATGCATGGTCCTTGTCCATTACCAGGTCCCCAGGACCACAGGCCCTAGACCCTGCTCGCCCACCCTATTCCCACTGATTGCACATGCACAGCACTGCACACTTTCTTCCCCCTGAAATGCTGCTTCCGCCCTCCAAAGTTTATATTGGTTGCAGGATAGTCTAAGGCCTTAACACAACCTTTAGACTGCCGCCCCCCCCCCCCCCCCCCCCCCCCCCCCCCGCCCAGCTGGTCCGGGTGGATCTGAGCAGCCCAGCTACCATTACTCCCTTCCACAGTCTACGTATGGTCACTGGGAAGATTCCCTGTTCTGGGCACATCTCGGATCCTTCCCACTTTGCCCCTTCTCCTCACTGACTTGGAACATCTTCTCTCCTTCTCTTTTGTAGTCGGAGTCCTACTGATCTTTTAAAAACTAGCCGAGGGGCACCTGGGTGGCTCAGTGGTTGAGGGTCTCTGCTCAGGTCGCGATGCCAGGATCCCAGAATTGAGTCCTGCATCAGGGTCCCCACAAGGAGCCTGCTTCTCCCTCTGCCTGTGTCTCTGCCTCTCTCTCTGTGTGTCTCTCATGAATAAATAAATAAAATCTTAAAAAAAAAAAAAAAACAGCTGAGATTACCTTTCCTCTATAGAGCTTTCCCAGAACTCTGCCTCTTGAAGGGTGCCAGCCCGACTTTGTGAAGTCCACTGCCTGGCACAGCAAAAGACAAGACCACATTAGACTGGGTGGTTTTCTCCCCTGTTACTAGGATTTCCTTAGCATGACTAAGGCTAAACTTTCACCCAGCACAAGCTTAAGGTCTCCCTACAGCACAGTCAGGTGGGACAAGACTCAAAGTACTGAGGTGGGCCTCCGAATAGATTCAGCAGAACAGGACCGGGAGGCTTAGGGTAGGCCGGCTTCATGACAAACGGAGACTCCCAGGAAGGGCCAGGGACACCTTCCCTCCCCAGGAGTGGTCTTCTGGATCCCATCTATTGTGTCCTTTCACTTTCTACCATCTCCAACCTTCAAAAAATCTTTTTAGAGTGATTAGAGAAGAATGGGGAAAGGTTGAGCCCCCTTAGGTCCCAGAGGCATGGCTACCTGGGTGTTTCTCCAAGGCCTACCATAATTGAACTTTGATCTTGGTCCCAGTGGGTCCAAGTGAGTGACCTTGAGCCAGTCGTGAGCAAGGGCACTGCAAGTGGATGAACACCAGGCTGGAGCCTGACACCCACAGCGTTCAGAAGAGGACTTGTCCAGGGTGATAATGAAAGTGATCATGTGATTGATTAGCACTTATTGAGGCCTTCCTGTGTGGCCTTGCTCTTGCAAGTACTCCTCATTCATGCGTGCATTCGATGCTTACAGCAATCCTCTAAATTGGTTATTGTTATGTCCATTTTACAGTTGAGAAAAATCTTTCCTGTGAAAATGCTAGCTGCCTTTCCCCCAGCCACACAGCCAGTGCGCCCCAAAGCCGAGCCAGCAAGTGTTTTCCCAATTGTTTTGTTTTGCTCGAACTTAGGGAAAGAGCCTTAGCTGAGCCTTCTTTACCATGAGACCAGAAGAGAGACTCCCATGTTCGCAGGAGGTCCTGACTTATCACATGGTATCTCTGGGATCTGAGGGCCTCTCATCCCCTGAAATATGAAAATGGCGTAAGTTTAATTATTCATTTTCCATCACCCTTAATGAGGGGATTAACTGCCATGTGAAACAAAAGGAAATGGTTTGACCTTCAGGCTGTCAGGTAGTGATCATTAACCAGAACCTGGACTCAGTTTAAATGGATGAAGGCAAGTGTTTTACTGATCTTGATGCAAATGAACGATCAGGGTCACTGACTCAGTCACAGGAGGGAGCACCGCCAATGAGAAGATAAACATGTGCTAAGAATAAACATGTTTCCTCCATTATGTTCTCAGGTGCTCTTCAGGAGTCTCTAAAGCTCCTTCGGCCTGAGTCTTAGGGTTGTGAGCGGGGATGGAGAGAGGGTTGCAGGGCGGTGGCTGGCAGGCAGGTGGGGAGGGGAGGCTGTGGGCCCAGGGTAGGGGCTGGGGGGCAGGGGGCAGGAGTCCAGCTCAGATGGGGAAGAGCATGAGGAAGGTAGAGACCAAGCAGAGACCCGCTCATCACAGCTTCAGGACCAACTGGTTGGTTTCTCATCACTTGGATGATCAGTTTGACCACCAGTTACTGTGGGAGTGATTCCTGGAACCATTCTGAACTCGGCATGTAAACACAGCCTTCCAATCTAGAGCCTCGCTATTCAAATGGTCATAAATAGCTGCGAATTACTACAGTTGTGCAACTTATGACTTCATCGTTGGCTTCTGGCGGAGCAGATGGGAGCTGCTCAGCCCCCCAGCCCTGCGCTCTCCCTCCGCCACTAACGAGCACAGCGTGCAAGGGGGTGCTCCCGTGCCAGCGTGGCATCCTCCTTGCCCTGCTCCAGTCCGGAGTAACACGTTTTCCAAAGGGCCATCGAGCCCCAAAAGCCTCGCCCAGGCCGCATAAGATATAAATATATAACTGCCAAAAATATGGCAAAATGAGTCACTATTAATAACTCAAAGAGTCATGGGGATCCAGGCAGTCCAATTCCTCTGCCAAAAGTTCAGACTGTTTGCTTAGTGCTTTGATGTGTTTTGTTTTGTTTTGTTTTGTTTTTTGAAACTCTGTTCTTGATTTGCTTCAGTACATTTCCTATTTTGATACTCCACCGAGTGTGTGTCAAACTGCATCTGTAACCTTACTAGGACATACCAGAGCGTCCAGGACAGGAACGGAAGGCCTTTAAAGCTAATGGGACTTGAAACATGAGGCTCGCCTCACAAACATGTTCCATTTCTCTTTGCCATGGCGACTGTCACCTTTGTCACACATGCAGAAGTTGCTAAAGGGAAAGGGAAGAAATGCCCTTAATTACTTACATTGATAATACTGTTGCATTATCAACTATTTTTCAAACATTTACTGTTGTCAAGCACAGTGCTTCTATAGTCGCTGCTGAGCCTCACATCAACCATCCAAAGTAGGTGCTATTTCCATTTTGCAAGCCAGGGGTCTGAAGTTAATGACTGCTCTGAGCTGACATGCATGTGACCCTTGGGGCTGGAATTCAACCTTAAGGCTCTCAAGTATGGCATTGCCAGTGGTCCATCATTTTTGACCGATAATGCCAATTTTATGGTTCAAGCTACTACTATAATGCATTGGCCCTAAAAGGAAACCTAGAATCTCCTCTTGATATCCCAAAGACTCTTCACAGACAGGCAGTGTGTTGATTGGAAAAGTGTCTGATGCAGTACTGGGGGTGGCGGGGGGTAATATATAACTTATTATCCTGGCACAATTATTATTGCAAGTAAAGATATAATGTGAAACTGCACCAAAAATGATAAAGAATATCAAAACTCATTAATCTTTGTGTATTCTCTGAGACATTCTATCTGAAAATCTCCACATGTAATCATGCTCACCAGACTTTTCCAAGCATTGAAATGATTTCTAGTACTTATAATTTAATGATGTTAAGTCGGTAAAAGACAAATACGATATGATTTCACTCATATGTGGAATTTAAGAAATAAAACACATGAGCAAAGGGGAGAAAAGAGAGAGGGGAACCAAGAAACAGACTCTGAGCTATATTGAATGAAAGGATGGTTACCAGAGAGGAGGAGGGCAGGGGGATGGGTAAAATAGGTGATGGAGATTAAAGAGTGCACTTGTGATGAGCACTGGTGCTACATGGAAGTGTTGAATAACTACTTTGTACACCTGAAACTAGTATGTTAACTATACTGGAATTAAAATTAAAACTTTAAAAATTTTTCAAAAATTAAAGAAAATTTAATGATGTTTATTTTATTTTATTTTATTTTATTTTATTTTTTATTTTATTTTATTTTATTTTTAAGCTGTGAGTTTATAACAGAGATATAGTAAAAGGATAATTTGGTAAGAACAATTTGGTTTCTTGAGACTTGCCTGAGAGCCGATAGCATAATGGGTCAGATAGAAGCTATGACAATATTATTTCTATGACAAATTATTTCTTTGAGTTCCCTTCTAGTAATAATGCATAGTATGCCCAAATCTTCTTTTTAATTCACAGATTTCTCCATTGGCGTAGTTAGAATGCGAAGTATTAAGGTGGCTACCAATAATTATTGCAGTTAATAAATGATGGCTACTGAACAGTGGGTTGATAAATGCATGATCATTAGGAAGATGTAGCAACACAAGTTTCAAAAGATAAATAATAAGGAAAGGGTCAGTGAGTCTTAGAATATTTCAGCTGGAGGAAGAATCTCATTTTACTAAAGGGGTAACTGAGTTATAAACAAGCCAAATAAATGACAGAGGCCTTCAAATAACTGGTAATGTCATTGTGACTAGCATTCAGTTCTTTCGATTCCTCGGTCAATGTTTTCTCCTCTAAAATCATAGTTCAATTCCCAGTAATATTTTGTTTCTTTCTACCTACATTTTTTTTCCTTGAGGCTATCTGGAGCATATAATAAAAGATGCGCCCACCAAACTAATATATTAAAATGAACTCTATCCTATATGTCTATGTTTAAGATGGGATAAACTAGATTCTTCAGATTTGTTGAAGCAAGATGATTGAATAAATTTTTAAGTCAACTCATACGGATTTATCACCAGAATCCAAAGTCTGAGTGGCCTTTCTTGGGGCCAGAAAAGGTTTCTTTTCTATCCTATCCTTTCTGGACTCTGTTGACCTCCTCCATGGAAGGCATCAAATCTGAGATACTGGAAGATTGTGTGTCACTTGATTTCTGACTCAATATTATAAACAGGAATCTGAACCAACACAAAGTTAATGACAGCTCTATTGTAATATTTGTGAGTCAAACAAAACGATCAAAGGAGAAGACTTTAAATGAAAAAGTTAATATCTTTTTTCATATGATGATAAACATATAGAAGAAGAAAAACAAGTATATTGATGGATGGATGGATGGATGATTCAACTGGTTTCTGTACTAACAATGACCTTCCATAAAAGTTCATATTTAGGAAATGAGTTACACTATTGTACCACAAAAGACAAGGATATGATATGTTAGATAACCAAACATGTTCAAAGCATAATTTTCTTTTATTTTTGTATATGACTTTAAAAAAAAATTTTTAATAATAAATTTATTTTTCATTGGTGTTCAATTTGCCAACATACAGAATAACACCCAGTGCTCATCCCGTCAAGTGTACCCTGTCAGTGCCCGCCACCCAGTCACCCCCACCTGCCCTCCTCCCCTTCCACCACCCCTAGTTCGTTTCCCAGATTTAGGAGTCTTCCATGTTCTGTCTCCCTTTGTGCTATTTCCTACCCATTTCTTCTCCCTTCCCCTCTATTCCCTTTCACTATTATTTATATTGCCCAAATGAATGAGACCATATAATGTTTGTCCTTCTCCGATTGACTTATTTCACTCAGCATAATACTCTCCAGTTCCATCCACGTGTAAGATGGATATGCCGAAAAGACAAAGAAGTGCAGATCATGGGGAGAAAGGAAATCGCCTGCATTTATGCACCTTACATTGAACTTGAGTCCCCTGGTACCTAGCTCAGTCCTCCATCTGTAGCAATTAAAAATATCAGAAATAAGTCACATGTTTATAAAGATAGAAAATACATAGATGTGTAATGATCAGTGGTTCTTTCGGGGAGAGTAAGTGATAGATACTGAGGTAATAGATGATATTCTGCAAAGACTCCTCCCATAATATACTCCAACCAATGCCAAAAATGGTATCGTGAGTTGTTATTCCTTAGTATCTAATGTTGCCTTCTCAGGGCAGTGCTTTTCTAAAATGTTACTGGAAAAGGCAGCAAACTAAGCATTGGATAGCATGGAAGTTGTTCACATCACTTTCCTTCCTTAGGGGAGAGAGAAGAGCCACACCAAAGCCCTGGGTGCTGGGGGAGAAGGGAAACTCGTTAGTCCAGAGATTGTCGGTTGCTAGGCATCAACTCTAATTCAGATGAACTCAAATTAAAAAGAGGAGTTACTGTAAAGATAAAGCCAGCAAATCTTACAGACACACAGAAGCAGGAAACAAAGTCCAGCTGGACTTCACAGCGACCAAAGCTGAAACTCAATTCAGTGCATCTCTCGTCTCTGACTCTGATTCCTTTTTTCTCTCGTTGTTTATTGGCTCTTTCTCCTTTGACTTTTCTTGCTTTTAAATGCCCATCTGATATCTTCTCTGTTTATTTATAGTTTTTGCTCTTGAGTCACTTTGGTTGTCCTCAACTTTGGTGAGCACTGATACCAACCTCAGCCCTGCTGTTTGTGAGCTTTCAGAGAAAGTTCACAACCATTGAGTGAAGTTTCTGTGATTTGGTTCAACTTCTTGAAAGAATCTGATCATTGTTGTCTCTGAGTCTGTTCCTGGTCTATTCAGAATGGGGTGAGGTGGCCATGGTTTGGGGTCAGGGCCACTTAGGCTTGCCCTTCACAGCAGAGATGGAACTGCAGGAATTCTGAGATGGGACCTGGGGAGATAGCACAGATGTCCCAACACATGTCAACTACTTCGCCAAACCCAATGTTTTCTCCTGACACTGTGACGGTGGGCAGGAGTTGGTTATGGCACAAAACCAAGTCGGATAATGTTTGAAGCATGGATAAAAATTTGATTTCTGATTCTTTATCCTTTTTCTCCCTCTACTACAAATTTAACAGAAAGTTAACTGCTCCTCCAAGGGTGACACAGCCATCACTGTGAACAGGGTTAAGAGAATCTCTGGGTAAACTGAAAGCTAGGTACTCATGTACTTTTAATTCATTTATTCATTCATTCAATTAATTAACCTTAGCAAGCACCTAATCTGCCTAGGATAGATGAGCAGAAGAGTCCTAGATACTCTGAAAGTTTATTTTATTAATGGCTCTTTGGGATATGTGTTTGTTGGTCTTTCCAGAGAATACAATCTAGATAGGTTTCTCCAGTGAGAAGTTCCAAAATACTCTTGGAACCAATTTACCTAAAAATTTCCAAAATCAGAATATTAATAAATTTAGATACACAAACAATAGTCATTTCTGGCTCTGAAAACTAAGTTCAGTCCAGTGCCTGGAAAGAAAGCCTAAGCAGAGAGACTAAAACAAACATAATATTATCAGCCTCACTTTCCCTTTCCCATAAATGTATGGCATTAATGTGAGCTTCCAGTTATAAAGAAACTATGTTTAATATAGGCAGATATTAATGTGTGTTTTGATGTTTTAAAATATACTGACAAGGAACTATAAAGGAAAGACTAAGAGAGAAAGAGGAGGGTGATCATTTAAGAAGTTGTAATTAAACTGTGTATTCTGAGAAATGTATTTTCTATACATCTATGTATTTTCTATCTTTATAGACATGTGACTTATTTCTGATATTTTTAATTGCTATAGATGGAGGACTGAGCTAGGTACCAGGGGACTCAAGTTCAATGTAAGGTGCATAAACGCAGGCGATTTCCTTTCTCCCCATGATCTGCACTTCTTTGTCTTTTTGGCATATCCATCTTTCTAGTGGGATCAACTGAGAACTGAGAATGTTAATGCTCTTTGAAAACTGCAAAATCCTACTCAGTAAGTGTTTGAATTTGACTAAATTCATTGGTTTATTGAAAAATCAATATTATTGCCCACCTCAATAGTGAAGTTGTCTTACACAAACTTACAATCTATTTTTGGTGACTTTTTAATCAAAACTTCATCTCAAATATATTTAAACTAGCGTACTTAACATATAGTTGTTGTGCTGCAAGTCTATTTTCTAAAAAAGTGCAGGAAGGAATAAAAAACATTGGAAAAGGTAAGTGTATGGATACTTATAAATGATTATTGACTGTACAAAACAATAATTAAAATTTCCTTCGTAGTATAAAATCTATGCAGAACTAAAACAGAAAGGAAAAAGAACACAGAAGTCAGGAGAGGTAAATAGTTTAAAATGTTTAAGGCTCTAATATAGGAATCCTAAAAATAACAACTTGTATAATTATTGAATAAATAAAGATATATGTCATAAGCTCCAGGATAACTATTATCAGAATAAAAAACTAAGTTTTTAGAATGAGGACATTAAGTAATAAGAGTTTTTACAATAATTTAAAAGAGGCAAAAGAGAAAGAAACAAGGAACATAAAACGAAAGAAAAAAGGCAATATAAAAGAGAAGAGACTAATAGAAAATTTAAAATAAGACAGTGGCTGGAAACCCAGTTGGGTCAGTGATTACACTGCAAATAGGTGAAATAAATTTGAGGTAAAAGACTCTGATCATTAGACTAGATAAACAACAAACCCAACTATATGCTTTAAACAAAATGTTCAAGAAATGTTTAATGTATATGGAAAGACAATACACCATGCAAATACTAATCACAGTTAGGATAGCTCTACCAATATCAGGCAATGTGAATTTTAAGGCAAGAAATATTGTCAGAGGTAAAGAGAGGTGGTTTGTAATTATAAATGGATCAATTCAATAGGAAGATTGAATTAAAAAAAAAGATTTTATTTACTTATTCATGAGAGACACACAGAGAGAGAGGCAGGGACACAGGCAGAGAGAGGCAGACCCCATGCAGGGAGCCTGATGTGGGACTTGATCCCAGGACTCCAGGACCACACCCTGGGCTGAAGGGAGGTGCTCAACCAGACGAAATTACAATCTTAAATTTCTATATACCCAATAGCATTGCTTTGAAATAATTTAAATAAAAAACAGACAGAAAATGAACTATACATAAATCAATAATCACAGTGAAAGGCACTAATATATCTTTCTCAATAGCTGGTAGAACAAGCCAAAAGTAAAAAATCAGTAAGAATACAGAAGATATTAACAGCACAAGTTCTCAAACCTGATCTAATTGCCACACAAGATTGCACCTACTAATGACCAACTCATATTTATTTCAAGTGCACATGAAACATTTATTAAAATCAATATAGTGTAATATAAAGTCTCAACAATTTCAAATTATTAGAATCTTTCAGAATATCTTCTCGAGGTAGGAGGAGCTAAGATGGTGGAGTAATAGGAGGACACTAGCCTTGTCTTGACCCCTGAACACAGCTAGATAAATATAAAATCATTCTGAATATCCAAGAAATCGACCTGAGGACTATTAGAACAAACTGCACAACTAAAGGGAGAGAAGAGGTCACATCATGGAAAGTAGGAGGTACAGAAACATGACTTGGGGGAGAAATGGATCACAGGTACTGCAGAGGGGAGGGAGCCCTGGTGAGAGAGAGAGAGACAGAGAGAGACAGAGAGAGACAGAGAGAAGAGCACACAGGGGATTGCACAAGGAAAACACTTCCCCAAAACCACTGACTGGGAAAATGAGAAGGGCTGACTTTTGTGAGATTCTATAACCAGCAGGGCTTAAAGAGGTCTGTGGCATGTGGAACCCTAAGGTCACTGTAGTGCTCTTGCAGAGAAGGAAAAGAGATTGTCCAGAAGCAGATGGCACAATCACCCTGGAATGAAGTGGGAGAGACGATTCCCCCTTCTTGGAGCGTATCTGGGAGAGGTGGCATTGCCTCTCTGGGGACAAGGGTCAGCAGGTGCCATTATGCTTCCCTACCCTTGACATAGGTGTAGAGACACTTGCTGAGAGTGGCTAACCTAGACACCGGCTTCTTGTTATGCCTTACTCTAAACACTATGCCATTGTGCTTTGGTGCAACTACCCTCTGGGACAAACCTGCATCAGTCCCAGTGTGGCAAGACCCTCCCCCACAGCCTGGGGTAGAACACAGTACACTGCACTGCTGGGTGCACAGATGGCCTGGATACAGACAGAGTGAAGGCAGGGATCTGAAGGACATCTGGGACACATGAGGGAAGATTACTCCCTCTTCTGGAAAAGTTTCTTGGACAGCAGTGGGAGCAAAGTCTGCTCTTTGGGGACAAGGGAGGTAGTTGCTACCATTCCTTTCCCCCACCCCTCAGCAGGAACTAACTTTAGTAAGCAGCACAGTGCCGACAGTGGAGGCCTAAACTGCTTACAAGGCCCAACTCCCTGCGCTCTGCAGGTGCTGCTTTTCTCAGGCAAGTGGGCACTGGGTCCTTCCCCAGAAGAGTAGCACTAATGTCCCTGCATGTACCGCCACTACCGACCACAGTGTTCTGTAAAGCCTCAGTTCTAGGGGAAGTAGCAGCAAGTCTCTTTTAACAAGCAGAGCAAAACACACTTAGTTAACATTCTCCACACTCTGGCTAATGGTCAAACACTCCCCATTGCAGAGAACCTCTCTAGACAACTGACTTAAGGGAAAAGCAGCCAAAACAAAGCAGCAGAGTGTATGTAGCACACACCAGAGACACTTCCTGAAGTGTCAGGCCCTGAACACTATATGACTTCTTTATAAAGCCATTACTTTCAGGAGCAAGAAACATAACAGGCTTTCCTAATACAGAGAAGAAGACTGAGACATAGACAAAATGCCAAGACAGAGGAATTCATCCCAAAAGGAAGAACAAAAAAAGGTTACAAACAGGGATCTAGTTGAAACAGATAGAAGTAATATGACTGATCCAGAATTTAAAGCAACAATCATAAGGATATTAGTTTGGCCTAAGAAAAGCATAGAAGACACCAAGGAATCCCTTACCATAAGATAAAAGACCTAAAAACTAGTCAGGCCAAAATTTAAAAAATGCTATAACCAAGATTTAAAACTGATTGGATGTAATGACCACAAGAGTGGAAGAAGCAGAGGAATGAATAAATGACAAAATGACATAGAAGGTAAAATTATGGAAAAGAATGAAGCTGAAAAGAGGAAGCAAAGAAAAATACCAGATCACGAATGCAGACTTAGGGAACTCAATGACTCCAAAAGCATAATAACATTGATATCATTGGAGTCCCAGATGAAGAAAAGAGAGAAAAGGGGTCAGAAGATTTATTTGAGTAATTTATCACTGAAAACTTCCTTCATCTGGGGAAGGGAACATACATCCAAATCGAAGAGGCAGAGAGGACTCCCATCAAAATCAATAAAAGCAGGCCAACACCAAGACATATCATAGTTAAATTTGCAAAATATAGATATAAAGCAAAAAAATTCCAAAAGAAGCAAGAAAAACTTACAAGGGAAGACAAATAAGGTTAACAGATCTCTCCACAGAAACTTGGCAGGCCAGAAGAAAGTGGCAGGATATATTCAATGTGCTAAATGGGAAAAATAAGCAGCCAAGAATATTCTATTGAGCAAGTCTGTCATTCAGAATAGGAGAGATAAAGAGTTGTCCACACAAACGAAAACTAAAGGAGATCATGAACACTAAACCAGCCCTGCAAGAAAGATTAAAAGGTCCTCTCTGAGTGGGAAAGAAAGACCAAAAGTGATAGACCAGAAAGCAACTGAGAAAATCTCCAGAAATAATGACAAAATAAGTAATAAAATGGCACTAAAATCATATTTATCAATAATTATTCTAAAAGTAAGTGGACTAAATGCTCCAATCAAAAGACATAGTTTATCAAAATGGATTAAAAAACCAAGACCCATCTATATACTGCCTACAAGAGACTAATTTCAGACCTAAGGACTGAAAGCGAGGGGATGGAGAACCATCTATCATGCAAATGGACATCAAAAGAAAGCCAGAGTAGCCATACTTATATCAGACAAACTAGATTTTAAACCAAAGACTATAACATGAGATTAAGAAGGACACTATCTCATAATAAAGGGGACTATTCAACAAGATCTAACAATTGTAAATATTTATGCTTCCAACTTGTAAGCACCCAAATATATAAAACAATTCATAACAAACATATTATCATTGATAATAACACAATAATAGTAGGGGAATTTAACACCCCTTACGATAATGAACAGATCACCTAAGCAGAAAATCAACGAGGAAACAATGCCTTTGAATGATACACTGGACCAGATGAACTTAACAGATATATTCAGAACATTTCATCCTAAAGCAGCAGAATACACATTCTTTTCAAGGGCACATAGAACATTCTCCAGAATAGATCACTTACTAGGTCACAAATCAGGCCTTAACAAGTACAAAAAGATTGAGATCATACCATGCATATTTTCCAGTCATAACACTATGAAACTTGAAGTCAACCACAGGAAAACGTTTGGAAAGACCACAAATACATGGAAGTTAAAGAACATCTTACTAAAGAATGAATGGGTCAACCAGGAAATTAAGAAAGAAATAAAAGAATACATGGAAACAAATGATAATGAAAACACAGTAGTCCAACATTTGGGATGCAGCAAAAGCAGTCATAAGAGAGAAATATAAAGCAACACAGGCCTGCCTCAAGAAGCAAGAAAAATCTCAAATAGGCAACCTAACCTTACACCTAAATGGAAAAAAGAACGACAAATGAAGCCTAAAGCCAGAAGAAAAAAGGGAAATAATAAAGATTAGAGCAGAAATAGAAGATATAGAAGCAACAACAACAACATGGTAGAACTGATCAATGAAGCCAGGAGCTGGTGCTTTGAAAGAGTTAATAAAATTGATAAACTCCTAGCCAGATTTATCAAAAACAAAAAAGACTCAAATACATACAATCATAAATGAGAGATCACAACCAAGACCACAGAGATATAAATAAATATAAGAGAATATTATGAAAAATTATATGCCAACAAATTGGGCAATCTGGAAGAAAGAGATGCATTCCTAGAGACGTATGAACTACCAAAACTGAAACAGGAAGAAACAGAAAATTTAACAAACCAATAACCAGCAAAGAAATGAATCAGTAATCAAAAATCTCCCGATAAACAGAAGTCCAGGACCAGATGGCTTCCCAGGGGAATTCTACCAAACATTTAAAGAAGAATGAATAAATACCTACTCTTCCCAAACTGCTCCAAAAAAATAGAAATGTAAGGAAAACTTCCAAACTCATTCTATGAAGCTAGTATTACCTTGATTCTGAAACAAAAGACCCCTACAAAGGAGAATAACAGGCCAATATCCCTGATGAATAGGGATGAAAAAAATTTCAACAATATACTAGCAAATTGACTCCAACAGTACACTAAAAGAACCATTCACCATGATCAAGGGGATTTATTCCAAGGCTGCATGTGTAGTTTCAGTATTCACAAATCAATCAACATAATATACCACATTAATAAAAGGGTAAGAACCATATGATCCTCTCAATAAATGCAGAAAACACATTTGACAGAGTACAGCATCCATTCTTGATAAAAACAAAAACCCTCAACAAAGTAGAGGTCGAGAGAACATACCCCAACCTCATAAAAACCATGGATGAATGACCCACAGCTAATAATCATTCTCAATGAGGAAAAACGCTTAGTTTTTCCTCTGTAGTCAGTAACAAAGCAGGGATATCCTCTCTCATCATTGTTATTTAACATAGTACTGGAAGTCCTACCTCAGCAATAGACAACAAAAAGAAATCAAAGGCATCCAAATTGGCAAGGAAGAAATGAAACTTTCACTACTCACAGATGACATGATACTCTATATAGGAAACCTGAAAGACCCCCACCAAGAAATTTGCTAGAACTGATAAACAAATTTAGTAAAATCACAGGATGCAAAATCAATGTACAGAAATCTGTTGCATTTCCATACACCAATAATGAAGTAGCAAAAAGAGAAATCAAGAAATCAATCCTGTTTACAATTAGATCACAAAAATCCATATGATACCTAGGAATATACTTAAAGAAGTGACAGATCTGTACTCTGAAAACTGTAGAACACTCATGAAAGAAACTGAAGAGGACAAAAAGAAATGGAAAAACATTCCATGCTCATGAACTGGAAAAACAAATATTGTTAAAATGTACTACCCAAAGCAATCCACTCATTCAATACAGTCCCTATCAAAATACTACCTGCATTTTTCAGAGCTAAAACAAACAATCCTGAAACTTGTATGGAACCACAAAAGACCCTAAATAGCCAAATCTTGAAAAAGAAAAGCAGAGCTTGAGGCATCACAATTCTAGACTTCAAGCTATATTTCAAAGCTGCAATCATCAAGACAGTATGGTTCTGGTGCAAAAACAGGCACATAGATCAATAGAATGGAATGATCAATGGAATGGAAAACCCTGAAATGTACGCACAACTATATGGTTAACTAATCTTTGACAAGACAGGAAAGAATATCCAATGGAAAAGACAGTCTCTTCAACAAATAGTGTTGGAGAAAACTGGACGGCCACATGCAGAAGAATGAATCTGGGCCATTTTCTTGCACCATACACAAAAATAAATTCAAAATGGATGAAAGACCTAAATGTGAGACAGGAAAATCAAAATCCTAGAGAAGAACATAGGCAGCAAACTCTTCAACATCTCCCTGAGCAACTTCTTACTAGATACGTCTCCAGAGGCAAGCGAAACAAAAGCAAAAATGAACTATTGGGACTTCATTAATATAAAAATCTTCTCCACAGCCAAGGAAACAATCAACAAAACTAAAAGGCAACTATTGGAATGGGAGAAGATATTTGCTAATGACATATCTGATAAAGGGTTAGTTTCCAAAATCTATAAAAGATTTATCAAACTCAGTATCCCCAAAACAAATAATACAGTTAAGAAATGGTCAGAAGACATGAATATTCCTGTGTATTTCCAAAGAAGACATCCTGATGGCTCATAGACACATGAAAAGATGCTCAATATCACTCATCATCAGGGAAATACAAAGCAAACCTGCAACGAGATATCACTTCATACCTGTCAGAATGGCTAAAATTAATAACATAGGAAACAACAGATGTTCATAAGGATGTAGAGAAAGGGGAACCCTCTTGCAAATTGGTGCAGCCACTGTGGAAAACAGTATGGAGGTTCCTCAAAAAGTTAAAAATAAGTGCACCTGGGTGGCTCAGTTAGTTAAGCATCTGTCTTCAGCTCAGGTCATGAGATCAAACCCCACACTGGGCTCTCTGCTCAACAGGGAGCCTACTTCTTCCTCTCTTTCTGCATGCTGCTCTGCCTGCTTGTGCTCTTTCCCTATCAAATAAATAAAATATTTTTTAAAAAGTGAAAAATAGAACCACCCTATACTCCAGCAATTGTACTGCTAGGTATTTACCCAAAGGATATGAAAATATGAAAATACTGATTCAAGGTGATACATGCACCCTGGTGTTTATAGCAGCATTATCAACAAGAGCCAAATTATGGAAAGAGCCCAAATGTCCATCAACTGATGAATGGATATATATATATATATATATATATATATATATATATATATATAATGGAATATTACTCAGCCACAAAAATTGAAATCCTGTCATTTGCAACAACATGGTTGGAGCTAGAGTGTATTATGCTAAGCAAAATGAGTCAATCAGAGAAGGGCAAATACCATATGATTTCATTCATATGTGGAACTTAAAAAACAAATCTGATGAACATAGGGGAAAGAAAAAAGAGACAAACCATAAAGAGACTCTTAGCTATAGGGAACAAACTGAGGGTTGATGGAGCAAGGTGGGCAGGGGATGGGCTAGATGGGTTATGGGTATTAAGGAGGGCACTTGTGATAAGCACTGGGTATTATATATGTGATGAATCACTAAATCCTACTCCTGAAACTAATATTCCACTGTATGTCAGCTGTTTGGAATTTATTTTATTTTTAAAGATTCATTTATTTATTTGATAGAGTGTGTCAATGAGGGGGGATGGGCAGAGGGAGAGAGAGAATCTCAAGCAGACTCCCTGCTGAGTGTGGTGCATGATGCAGAGCTTGATTGCAGGACCCTGAGATCATGACTGAGCCGAAATCAAAAGTTGGATGCTTAACCTAAACTGAGCCACCCTGTCCCCCCAAATAACTATAATTTACATAAAAATTTGAAACTAACAAGAAGAAGAAGAAGAAAAATATCTTCTCTGACCACCATGGAATCAAACTAGAGGTCAAAAATAAAAATAGAAAAAAAAAAAACCAGCTGCCTAAAAATTAAATAATACACTTGAAATAATCAATAAGACAAAGGAAAAATGAAATTAGAAAATATTTTAAACTGAATAATTAAAAAAGTACATTTCAAAACTTATGGGAAAAGCTAAAATGATGCTTAAAAGGAAATATATAGTTTTAAATGCATATATAAAGGTCTAAAAAAATCAACAATTGAAGTATTAATCTCAAAAAGCTAGAACAAAGAGCAGCAACCAAACTTAAGGAAATAAATGATAAAAGCTGAAACCAAGGGAATAAAAATCAAACATATAATTGAGAAAATCAACAAACTCAAAAGTTGGTTCTTCCAAAAGATTAGCAAAATTGACAAAACCCTAACAAGACTGATATTTAAAAAGTAGATAAAATGCAAATTAGCAACAACAGCAGTGAGAAAGAGGATATCACATAGATCGCACAATAAAGGTATTCTGAAGACGACTCTGCAGATAAATTTGATAATTTAGATGAAATGGACAAATTATTTGAAAAACACAACTTACCAAAGCTGATAGAAGAAGAAATAGAAAATATAAACAATCTTTTATGTATGAAAAATTTGAAACTATAATTTAGAAACCTTTCCCAAAGAAAATCCCAGGCCTAGAGGGTTTATCGATGAATTCTTCCAAAAACCAGGGACGCCTGGGTGACTCAGGGGTTGAGTGTCTGCCTAGGGCTCAGGGTGTAATCCGGGGTCTGGGGATCGAGTACCTTATTGGGTTCCCTGCAGGGGCCTGCTTCTCCTGCTACCTGTGTCTCTGCTTCTCTCTCTGTGTCTCTCATGAGTAGATAAATAAAATCTTAAAAACAAAAAAACAACTTAAGAAAAGGAACACTTGTCTTATATAATTCTTCAAGACGGTGGAAATAGTGTCAAAGTTTCCCAGACTTCTCAAAAAATGAAAACAGCAGAGACTTGACCTTGAAATTCTAACATTCTAAGGAAAAAAAAATGCAAACCTTTCTTGTAAACATTATTTTAATATTCTTAACAAAATATTCGGAAATCAAATCCAGGGATACAGTAAATTAAGTGCAGTTCAGTCTAGGTGTGTAAGTGTGGTTTAACATTCAAAGATCATAAACTTAGCTTACCACATTCACAGAAAAAGGAATGAGATCACATGATCATTTCGAATGCAGGACGAATATTTGATAAATTCAATATTCATTTGTGATAAAAACTTTTAGCCAACTAAGAATAAAACTTCCTTAATATGATAAAGAGGATCTACTCAATACCCACAGCAAACATCATTTTCAATGGTAGAGTATTTTTTTTTCTTTTTTTTTAATTTTTTATTTTATTTTATTTATGATAGGCACACAGTGAGAGAGAGAGGCAGAGACATAGGCAGAGGGAGAAGCAGGCCCCATGCACCGGGAGCCCGACGTGGGATTCGATCCCGGGTCTCCAGGATCGCGCCCTGGGCCAAAGGCAGGCGCTAAACCGCTGCGCCACCCAGGGATCCCAATGGTAGAGTATTGAAAACTTTCCTCAAATATTGGGACTGAGTCTAGAATAGCCACTGTGACCACTTCTATTCTACACTGTAACTGGAGGTCTTGTCTGTGCAAAAGACAAGAGAAAGAAAACTCATGGAGATTGAAAAGGAAGAAATAAACGGTCATTTCCAAACAATAAGATCATGCACATGGAAAATTTCTAAAGAATCTATAGACAAACTCAGAATTAATAAAAGAATATAGAAAGGACACTGGATATAGCCAAAATACTAAAATTAATTTGCTATGGATTGAATGTTTGTTTTCCCTCCAAAATTTCTATTTTCAAATCCTAACCCCCAAAGTGATGTTATTAAGAGATGAGGTATTTGGGAGATGATTAGATCATGAGAACAGAGCTTTCATGAACAGGATTAGTGTTCTTATAAAAGAGCCTCCAGAGAGAGCCCTCATCCCTTCCTTTCATCATGTTGAACGTGGCCAAAAGCCACTATCTATGAATAAAAAGGTCCTCTCCGGACACCAAACCTGCCAGCACCTTGATCTGATCTGATCCCAGCCTCCAGAACTGTGATATATAAATGTCGTCTATAATCCATTCAGTTTGTGGTATTTTGTTATAGCAGCCCAAGCTGACTACGGCATGAGTCATATTTGTATATAGCAGCAATAAGCAAATAGAACATAAAACATATTTACAATAGCATCCAGAAACTCAAACACTGAGAAATAAATCTATTAAAAATATACAAGACCTCTAACTGAAAATTACAAAATATTATTGAGAAAAAATAAGGGAGAGCCAAATGAATGGATGTATGTATATTGTTATGGAATGGGTGATTCAATACCGTAAAATGTGAGTTCTTTCTAAATTAATACATATTTCTATGCCCTCGCACTCAAAATCCAAGCTGGGGGTTTCTTTTCCCAAGAATTTATAAGTCAATTTAAAAATTTACAGGGAGTATCCAACTCTTGATTTTGGCTCAGGTCATGATGTCAGGGTTGTGAGATCGCCTTGGACTCCCTGTTGGGTATGGAGACTGCTTAAGATCCTCTCTGTCACTCTGCCCCTCTACCCACTTTGCTCTCTAAAAAAATAATAAAATAAAATTCTTATGGAAATACAAAAGGCCAAGAAGAGCAAATATTAAGTACTAACATTATGAGATATCAGAAACTCTTATAAGGCCATGGTAATTGGGGCACCTGGCTGGCTCTGCTGGAGAAGCGTGAGACTTTGAGTTCCACATCAGGTGTTGAGATTACTTCAATAAGTAAATAACATTAACAAAATAATATTAAAGCTATGGTAATCAAAATTGTGTGGTACTGGTACAAGAACAGATAACTGTCCAATGGAACAGACCCACACATACATACATGATCACATGATTTATGACAAAAGTGATCATGCAGGACAGTCGGGAAAAGGATGGTCTTTTCAATCATTCATGACGGGGTAATTGAATATCCATATGGGAAAAAATGTATATTGACTTCTCCCTCACATGACACACAAGAATCAACTCCAGGTGTGTCTTTGTTTAGGCTGCTACAATAAAAATACAATAAACTCTGGTGTCTGGTGAGGGTCTGCTTTCTCATTCATAGATGGCATCTTTTTGATGTCTTCCCATGGCAGGAGGTGATGAGGGATCTCTCTGTAGCCTAATTCCATTCATGAGGCCTCTGCTCTTGGGAACTAATCATGCTCCAAATGCCCCACCTTCTAAACCCATCACCTTAGGGGTTAGGATTTCAACATATGAATTTGGGGCAGGGGGGGCAGGGAAAGCTCAGATCATAGCAAGATAGATCGGAGAAATAAACTGAAAGCTAAAATAATAAAGCTTTTAGAGGAAAACATCTTCCTGATCTTGGAGTAGGCAATGCTTTCCTAAATAGAAAATAAAAAAGAAGAAACATGAAAGAAAAAATCATGATAAACTTGGTTATATTAAAACTAAGAACTGGGCAGCCCCAGTGGTTTAGCAGTTTAGCACTGCCTTCAGCCTAGGGCATGATCCTGGAGACCCAGGATCAAGTCCCACGTCAGGCTCCCTGCATGGAGTCTGCTTCTCCCTCTGCCTGTGTCTCTGCCTCTCTCTCTCTGTGTGTGTGTGTGTGTCTCTCATGAGTAAATAAATAAATAAATCTTTAAAAAAAAAAACACAAAAAACTAAGAATTTCTATTCAACAAAGTGAACAAAATGGCAACCCATGGGGGGCATAAAATATTAAATATGTATATTTATGGACACTTACCAAATATATATGATAAATAACCACAAATCCAGAATATGTAAAGAATCAATAAGAAAAAGACAGCTCCATAGCAGAATGGGCCAAAGTCTCGTATAGGGGGATACGTAAATGGATGATAACCATATGAAAAATTGCCAAGTTCATTAGTTGTCAGGTAAATGCACACTAAAAGGTCAATGGAGAGGCACCTGGGTGGCTCTGTCTGTTGAGCTTCTGCCTTCGGCTCAGGTCATAATCCCTGGGTCCTGGGATTGAGGCCTGTGTTAGGCTTCCTGCTCAGCAGGGAGCCTGCTTCTCCCTCTCCCTCTGCCCGTCCCCTCTTCTTGTGTGTTCTCTCTCTCTCTCAAATAAATAAATAAATAAATAAATAAATAAATAAATTCTTTTTTTCTTTTTTAAAAAGGTTCAATGGAATGCCACTACCTACCCCCCAAAATGGTCACAATGAAAAAGATGGAAAGTAAAGAGTGTTGATGAGAATGTGGAGGAATAGGAATTCTCTCATACGAGTGGTAGAAATAATTTGCACATCCACCCTGGAAAACTGGCAGTTAACTACTCAATATACTTGCTGCCGAAGCGAGCATGACAGTTAACTACTCAAGTTGAATATGGGTACAACAACCTGTGACCAAGCAAATACATATTGAAGTAGACGCCCAATAGAAATATGTCTGTTATGCTCATCAAAAGACGTGTATTAGAATGTTCATGGCAATAGTACGTGAAATAGAAAACACTGAAAATTACTCAGATGTCCATCAATAATAAAATGGCTCAATCAATTGTGATAGAGTCCATAGTGGAATACTATACAGCTACGAAAATGATCTAGGACGACATGCAAAAATAAGGATGGGTCTCTCAAATGCAAGTTGAACAATCAGAGCCAGACACAAAGAGTATATATTCCATCTCTACAAAGCATAAAAACAAACAGAACTAATCCATGTTGGTGGAAGTCAGGAGAGTGGTTACCCCTGGGGAGTTAGTGCCTACAAGGGCACATGGGACCTTTAGAGTGCTGGTAAATGTTCCTTTCCTTGATTTGGGTGACATTGCCCTAATTTGGCTTATTCTCTTCCAGGCATGCTCCATGATTCTTGTCTCATGACTGCCTTTACGGGAACTTGTCATTTTTCTCATCAGAATGGTTGGACGGAACTCAATTCCTGTTTATGGAATTATTCATTTTACTTTCAATGTACGTATTTATCATTGATGTTTTATTGAAGTTCTGCAAAATGCCTGCTTCTCAGGACTTAGCTCTGGAGACCTGCTTTTCCTCTCCAGGTAACTCTGCTACTTTCTGATACCTTTTTTCTTTCTTTTTCTAAAAATTCTTTTTAACAGATTTATTTATTTGAGAGAGAGTGCAGGGGGGAGAGGCAGAGAGAGTCTTAAGCAGACTCTGAGCTGAGCACAAAGCCCGATGCCAGGCTCGATCTCATGACCCTGAGCTGAAACCAAGAGTCGGTTGCTCAGCCGACTACACCACCCAGACGCCCCCTGATATCTTTCCGATAAAGAGTTGCGATCTTTGTTCAACTGCCTGTCTTCTGTGTGACCACCATTCAGCCTTATTTATGATGCTCTGCCTTTGTATGTTGTTACTGTAGTGATGAAAAAAGAGAGAGAGATTGTCATAAAAGGAGTAATTTTCTTATTAGGGCATAATCATGATGCCATTATTTTTCCTGTGTAACTTAAAAGTTGATTGATTAACTGCTTGGCATCTTCTGCACAGAGATGACGGTGCCACATTCAAGCAATCTGTACATGTGGTCTTCTTGGCAGACATACATACCTCTTTTGAGGCAATGGATTTATCATGCCATAATAGTTTGATACCACTAAACATTAACGTCATCAAACGGGGGATCCCTGGGTGGCTCAGTGGTTGAATGTCTGCCTTTGGCTCAGGGCGTGATCCCGGAGTCCTGGGACTGAGTCCCACATCCAGCTCCCTGCATGGAGCCTGCTTCTCCCTCTGCCTGTGTCTCTGCCTCTCTCATAAATAAATACATAAAATCTTTAAGAAAATATAAAATAAATTCATCAAACAACCTACTCTTCTCCATCATTTCATACTCGTCAAACATACCTATGAATATAAACTTGACTCCCCAAAGCTTTCTTACAGGCAGAGAGTATGATAAAGCCCATTATCAAGGTCTGATCCACTTGATTTCTACTTTAAATCCATAGGTAGGTATTCTTTTGGTTTACATTATAAATCATTCACATTCTCCACAATTAACTCTGGGACATCCAAAATATCAAGTTTCAGGGGCACCTGGCTGGCTCCATCAGGTAAGCGTCTACCTTCTGCTGGAGTCCTGATCCTGGGGTCCTGGGATCAAGTGCCGCATCGGGCTCTATGCTCTGCGGAGAGTCTGTTTCTTCCTCTGCCTCTGCCCCTCTCTTTCTCTCTCTCTCTCTCTCTGCCTCTCATGAATAAATAAATAAAATCTTAAAAAAAATATATCAGGTTTCTGAACCTGTCAATCTACATTGAGGTTATGAAATGGTCCCATCTGGAGAGTCCACCATCCAGCTTTCTCCCACACATACCAAACAAGCAAACACACTTTGATACTTAATGGCTAAACCCATATTCTGTTTGTACAAATGGACCTCAGGTCCTCAGGGCCTTCCCAGCAAAGGGGATTTGGAAGAGAGGAATTCAGATGTCCAATTGTTTCAAAAACTATAACTGAGTAAATGAAAAAATTCTACTTTTAGATAAATGTGGACAACTGCCACAATAGCATGTTTCCCATCATCCTGCTGTTTCTATAAAGCAGGAAATGTCAATGAGCAGACTCATCCTCCAGCACCTTGTTCAGACTTGCCCCTGACCTCGTCTATACAACAGCTTCCAAGGAAACCTTCTCTGGTTTCCTACCATGTGTTTCTTTCACAATGCAAGTGACAGCATGTTAAAACTGCTCTCTGGAGAGAGTGATTATTATTATTATTGTTTTTTTTTTTTTAATTTTGTTCTTCCCTCTGGTTCAAAACTCCTTTGAGTACTCTCCAGTATGTCTTGAGATCGCCAATCATCACCCCTAGCTTTTAAAGGTCTCCTCCCAGGATATGTCCCCCCCACAGCAAGCCAGCTTCAAGTCCCAAGGGGCTTTGAGAAGCCCAGGCCTGCAGACTGGCAGCTCATTCCACTCTGCAGCAGAGTGCCACTGAGAATACAGCAGGGCTGAGCCAACAGCAGGTCCTCATTTGGAGGACCCGCTGTACTCTGGTACAGCCAGGCTCAGGGGAGTCACATAATTAGTACAAACATCATCGTGGCCAGGCACCTCTCCAGCTCTGTTTATTTTGTACATAAACCTAGCTTTGGTTCCATTAGGTCCGACAGACATTTGTCAAACATCTGTGCTGGGTCAGATCATGTCCAAGGCGCAAGGGCAACAAGGATGAATAGCACATGATTGGGGTTCATCATGAGACTCTTCCAGCGTTATCATTTCCAAAGGAACTTTCCAGGTCTCATCTCAGTCAACCTTGTGAAATGGTGCATATGCTAGTCCTATATGTCCATTTTACAAATGAGGAAGTTGAGTCTGAAAGATCAGGTCACTGACCTAAGACATATACAGTTAAGAAATGGAATTTCTGCCACCACAACCCAGAAAGTTGATTTGTCACTCAATGCTCTGTTTTACCCCCCCCCCCCCCCACTTTTTCTCTTTATCACATTGCCATTTGGCATGTGATTAGGGGATGTTTCAGACTCTTCATCTGTGCCAGGAGAGATACTTTTTTCCTTGCTTATAATTCTCCAGTATGAATGCCATGGATAAAATGAGCCACATTATTGTTGCTTAATTCTAAGAGATAATTGTCATCCCTGACCATTCAAGTGGTTTCTACCAAATTATATTTTTATTTGCATACAATTCTCTTTATTGACTCGGTTATTTGGGCAATAAGACATGAGGAAGATCTAAAAATCTGCTTGTGTTGGAATTTTCGATGCCCCAAAATACCTATTCCATTGCAAATATTTTGGCTCTTTGCTATATCCAATTCGAAATTGAATTATCTACTGTCTTATATCTTATAATTATTTCGAATAACACTACAAATTCCTAGAGGAGAACAACCATATGATGGCTCTGGGAATGTGGCCAGGACGAACAATATTTGCTGAATGGAATTTAAATTAGGGCTGACCCCTCTACTCCCTAATGGGAAGCATTAGAGCTAATGGTAGAGCATGAGATCAGAGCGAGACAGCGGGGTGAGAGACCTGGTTCTACCACTAATCTTGGGCAAGTTACATAAACCAACTCGGCCCTACTGCCCTCATTAGACAATGGGGATGTTAATGACCATCTCTTAGGGCCCTTGTAAGAACTAAATGAGAAGTCTGGTGTATTGAAGTAAAAATGCAATAAATGTTGGGTCTTGTTATCAAGCCCACTTTCTTGGATCTTTCCAGAGGTCCTCTGCCTTCCCCTATATGAATGCACTATTGCTTTTCACTCTCACGAACTGAAAGGTCAGAGTTCCAGAGCAAATTATGCACAGAGCATCCACCACAGAGAGCCTTGTATTTGCCAAAAATAATTGAATGAATATTTGCAATAGTGTTGGCTGTCTGGTAGCGTTTATTATTTTTTCTCTCAATTCCACTTTACTTTATTTAGTGTTAACTTTGTCTAGCAAATAAGTATTGCTCCAAATTAGGTATTTCTTCGAATAATCAGATACTACCTTTATAAAAAGTGACCAATTAATTACTGCTACAGGAGATCATGTTTTTTTAAAAAACATAAAATAGTCTGAACACTTCATATAATTCTTCAAACTGGGTTTGTTAAACATTATCCATGCTTATCAGAGAGATATAATTAGCCCCAGTTTTGAGGGATGTAATAGCACTTAGGAATTCAATTAGGTGATTCCCTTCAGGCTAATAATGAGCAAAATGGACATTAGAGCACCTACCATTTATGACCAAAATTGGAAGAGGTAACCATAATGCTAGGAGCCTGGCTTTGACACACTGAATTTTATAAAGTGAATTTTCATCTGCTTACTTCATTTCTAAGGCTGAGAATTTCAGAGCATCAAAGAAAAAAAGTCTGTTTATTTCCTTTCTCTTTACATAATTATGACAAACCATCCTTTTGCAACATGTCAGGTTCCTCACTACAATGGATTTATTCTTTGAGCAGAAAGGTAATTTACCAGTAAGATTATGAATGGCACTCTCTGAGTCCTTACATCTTTTCTGTATTTCCCATTTTTCTGCAATGAGCATGTAGTACTTTTAGGAGCAAGCAAAAAGGGCTTTAGTTGTCCTTTTCGTTTTTCATTCTCATGGAAAAACACATGGTGGTGCGGGGCAGAGGTTCAGGCCACCCTCACAAAGGCTGGTCTAAGAATGTGCTGAAAGAGAAAGATTCACAGCTGTTTGGAGGTGATCCCAACCAGGGATGTTGAGCCTCAAATCTGGGAGTGTGAATACTGGTCAACAAGAAATACATGAATAACTAGTATAGCCTCTCATTCTAGCTGGGCTTGCCTGGCTCTGGCAGCATTTACATATGGGTATAATTCTCAGACTAAACGATGGTGCCTGGCACATCGTAGATGCTCAGTAAATATTTGCCAAATAAAGGATTGTAGTGCTAACGCAGATCAGCAATTACTGTATCTCAAATCAGGGGAAACTAGAATCACTTCCTACCCGAGGAATCAGAGGGAAGATTTTGCTCTCGGAAACTAGAGACCCTGAATATTAAATAGGAATCACAATAAAACAGAAACATTGATGCACAGGACTTTGGTAACTTGAAACAACTGCAAGGACTCATTGTGCTTTTTCTTATCACAAAAACATTGTAAAAAAAAAAAAAAACCCGGAAAATGCAGATAAGGAAAAATGAAACCTTTAAAAACCTACTGTTATGACATAAGTGTGTACTGTTTCAGATGATCTTCAAAATGGTGAATTTTGTGTATGTGAATTTCATGTCAACTAAACTAAAAAACAAAACCTATGCAGCCTATGTCCTTGAAGACAGAAAGAGCAGATGAGTGAGTGACAATTGATTAAAGAGTTGCCCCATTCTGGGCTCTCTGCAGAGAGGGCACTTGGGTACTGACTAGCCCACATTATTAGCCAAGGAGGCTTCCAGAGAACGGAGCCACCAGTTGACACATGTCCCCTGGAGTTCAGAGAGCAGGAGGCTGGAGCCCAAATCTCTGTACAGGGAGTGACACAGTAATGGGTGAGAGATCTGGTTCTATGACAAGCTCTGGGCAATTTACAAAACCAATTGGATGAGGCCAAAAGGCAAACAGGCTCTTATAGGGGCTGAGCACACTTCTAGAGCCGGTGGGCAAAGGTGTGTGTGCCGAGGCTCCAAGTCACACTGTAAAAACCCTCTGCACAGTGCTGCCCTCAAAGTGAGGAGGCCTCAGCAGAAAGCTCCTGTGTACAGTCAGGCTCCTGCAAGCTAGAGACTCCAGGGGGTCCCTGTCCCTGAAGAATAGGGATGCATCCCCAGGTTAAAAAAGGAGGCAAAGTTAGATACCTGCTGGTGGCCCAACCACACCAGGATGAGTGCTAGAATCAAAGGAGACACAGAATGGGCAAGCCCTTCAGAGGACATAAAGTGCCACTGAAGTGTTCATTCTTAGTAAAAATGACTCTGAGACTCATAAACTAGCGCTGTAACAACTTGTTTCAGATCTCCCAGTTCCTAAATCTTTGATTACAACAGGAGAAAGCCTTGAGAGTCTAACTATATCCCTGCCCCCAGGTAGGGATTTCCTACCTGGAGTTCCTTCCAGACCCTGCCAGACACTCACATGTTCACCCCTGCCTCAGCACACTAGACCCAGAATCAGTCCACCCTCTACTACCCATTGGACTCACTGAATGGTCAAAAATACCAAAAGATTGTGCCATGTGGAAAAGACCAGAAGAATATCTATCTGTCCTATTTTAAACTCCTGAGAAGGCAACTCAACCATCTGTCTTGGCAACCATTCCAGGCTGGAGCCACCCCGTCAGAAACATCTCTTTTCGGTTTAATCTAAATCCTTCAAAAGGAGCCTCGAGCTAATTTCATCCCATTCCATTTTCAAATAATTTGGAACACAGTTGTTTACCATCCGGATTATAGGATTATATAATGTTGCAGCGTTGTGGTGAGCAGTAAATGAAATAATTCATGTAAAACACAGAGCTCAGTATCTAGCACATAATAATAGCCCAAGACATGCTTATTATTACCATCATTACATGCACCAGGACTCTTTCAGTCACAAGGACATGGACACAACTCAAAATAACTTAAGAAAAAAAAAAAAGAGGGGGATGGAGAATGTAATTAGGAAGTAAAAGTGTGCAGTGGCCTTCAGGTACTACTGGATCTAGGACTCACGTCGTATTCGCAGGGCTCCTCTTTCCCTCTCTTCTCTTCTTTCTGAAAAGCTTTTTGAAGCATGGAGAGCAGAATATCAAGCAGCAGACTCAGCTCAAATAACCCTAGAATATGTTCCCCATCCCTCAGTTTATTTATCAAGAATTTGCTGAATGCCAAGCAAGTGTCAAGCAGAGTTCTAGAAGCTAAGAATAGAGCAGCGTCCAAGACATAACATTTTTGCCCTTGTGGGATGGAAAGAAGGATCTGGTAGGAGAGGTGAAAGGATGTAGAAAAAGTTTCCTCCAAAACATGAGGTCACACCTTATGCCTATAATTAAGGTAAACGCTTAGCTTTTTCTTCTCAAAGCCAAGTAAAGCCGCCCCTTTCAAAACTCCTTTTTCAAAACAGCCATTCTTGCCAAATGGGCTGAATCTCAACAATCAGGACTTCAAATAGACAAATATGTGTGGATTTTGAGCGCATTTGGTTTATTTATGCTGCGCAATCTTTGCACAGTGTTTCTATGATGCATCTGGAGCTACACTGACATAATCTGCTTCCATGTTTGAGTCTCTTTTCTTTTCACACTTTTCATTCTCCGATGAAGTTTAGGGCTTTCCTCCACTTTCAGGGTTTCCTTTCAATAGGATGTTAGTTCCTTAGTAAAACATTGCAAAAACCTGGTCAGTTGTGAGTCATTTAGAAAGGGTTCCTCTAAGTGATTTCAATTCCATTTCTCTGTGTTAACCATCGGAACCGTAAAAAATGAAGACCTGGAGACCCAGGTTTTGGGAGAACCCCAGGAAGTGTGGCCTACCTCTGGAAACTTTCAACCTCAGCCTCTCCAGGAAGCTCACAGTGAAGAATGTTTCCTATAGCATTTCAAGCTTTCACCTGAAAAAAAAAAGTCCTGATTTACCAGAGCTATTCCAGATTTATTCTACAAACAGGCTGCCTAAATTAACAGCGCACACAGACCTATTTTAATTTGGCACTGGCCTAACAGATCCGTGCCACCACACGAATCCATTCACGAACAATGTAGGGACCAACTCCCACTAAATTCAAGGTGGCTCAAGTGTGTGTGCCAGGGCTGGGGGTGGGGGGGTGTTGGTTGTCTTAACATCAGTTTTATTTTTTAAGTAACATTATAAGTTATGTGCCCTGCTCCTGTTTTCTCAATTTGGTCTGCTTTTCAGTCTCCCTATCCCTCCCGCTTTAGTGATCTCTTGTCAGGGCAGTAATTTATTTTCTTTAATCCACATATAATGGACGAATGGGCCATCTGGCTCAGTCCAATCTCATCGTTAAAACTGATCTTAGAATTAAACAAAAATGGATTTTTTTTTTAAATCGAAAAGCTCATCAGCCCCAAGCCCTCCACCTCATATTTGTCCACCTGTGCTTTTTTTTTTTTTTTTTTTTCCGGGGAGGGGGTGGTGTACTCGGGGTTGCACCTGCTAGATCAAAGCACGCTGGAGTTGGGTCCAGGCCCTGCCTCTTGGGAGGTATGAAGGACCCCTGTGCAGGCAGGCACCCCTTCTGGGATCAGACCCTATCCTGCATGAACACATTTGCCCCCGCCCCCATCCCCATTCCAGCCCCCTACCCAGCCACCCAAAAGGAAAAAAAAAAAAAGTCTGGATCCAGATTTTTTTTTTTTTAAACTTAATACCCTATCTTTGCAAGCCAGGTCGGGCCCAAACCTCCTTTCCTGGGTCTCTCCCTTGCGGATGGGGCCCTGTCCCTGATGCTGCCTTCAGAGTTAGGAAAGGCACAGAACTTTCCCAGCAGGGACGTGCTGCGCCGTCCGGGTCGCACCGCAGGGCAGGGGCCCCTCTCCCTCCTCCTCGAGTGGGGGCGGTGGTTCTTTAGTAAACAGGCCTCCCGCGGCCCCGCGGGACCCCCGGGCCCTGGCCCAGATCGAGCTACCGGAGGCCGGTCGGGGAGCCGGGCGGACAAGCGGGGTCTACGGGAGGGAGACGCCTGTGCCTCCCCGGAGGGGCCTGCCCCCGCGCCCCACGCGACCCCCGGGACTCCCGTGCCCCCCGCGCCCCAGGGACCCCCGCGCCCCCCGCGCCCCTTGCGCCCCCCTGGACCCCCGCGCCCCCAGCGCCGCCGGGACCCCCGTGCCCCCCTGGACCCCCGCGCCCCCAGCGCCGCCGGGACCCCCGTGCCCCCCTGGACCCCCGCGCCCCCCGCGCCCCTTGCGCCCCCCTGGACCCCCGCGCCCCCAGCGCCGCCGGGACCCCCGTGCCCCCCTGGACCCCCGCGCTCCCAGCGCCCCCGGGATCCCCGTGCCCCCAGCGCCCCCTGGATCCCCGCGCCCCCAGCGCCCCCGGGACCCCCGCGCCCCCCGCGCTCCCCGGGACCCCCGCCCCGCAGCGCCCCCGGCTCGGGGCTGCACACCCGGCCACGGCGGGCGGGAACGGGCGAGCTTGGGGCGTGCACCCCGCTCTGCCGCGCGTCCCGCGGCCCCGGCGGCGGGAGGCGGGAGGCGGGGTGCGGGCGGGGGGGCGGCGGGGCCGCCGGCCGCCGCTCCGATTGGCTGCGCCGCCCGCCCCGCGCCCGCCCCGCGCCCCCCGCGCCGCCCCCCGCGCCGCCCGCCGCCCGCCGCCCGCAGCCCGCAGCCCGAGGCAGGACGCGCAGGGGCGGGACCCCGCGCGCGGGGATAAAAGCGGGCGGCGGCGCGCGGGGAGCCGGGGTCCTGCAGGCTCCGGAGCGCGGGGAGGGGGCCCGGGAGCGACCCGCCGCCGCGCCCCCGCCCCGCCCCGCCCCGCCGCGCCCCCGCCCCTCGGCCCGGGCTCCGGGAGTGCGGCGCCCCGCGCGGACACGCGACGGCCGGGGCGCCGCGGCGGCACCTGTCGCCGAGCCGGCGAGGACCCACGGAGCCGCCCGAGAGGTCCCTGCGCCCCGGGGGCGCCGCCGCCGCCGCCGCCGCCAACTCCCCAAAGTTGAGAGCCAGCGAGAGGCTGCCGCCCGCCGGGAGCCGGAGGGAAAGGAGCTCGGGAGATGCGGGAGTGACGGGCAGACGCGGACAGACGCCGGACCCTCGGAGGACACCCCCGTCTCGGCCTCTCCCCGAGGCTTCTCAGCCCCGTGAGTTCTCTGCATGGGTGGCCTCCTGTGCGTTCCCGTTGAATTGTCTGTAGGATGCGTTTGCATATTTTTGTGTCTGTTGGAGGGAGTTTAAAAAAAAAAAAAAGAAAGAAAAAGAAACGACGCAGCCTGCCCGGTAAAAAAAAAATAATAAAAATCACTGAATTGCTTACGGTGAGTCGGTTATATTGGTAGGTTGTGGGCGTAGATGTCTGTAAGCGGGAGTATCCCCCGGAAAAAAAAAAAAAAAAAGAAATCGCATTGAACAGTAAAAACAAAACAAACAAACCCTCCCCCCACCCCTAAAAATAAATAAATAAATAAATGCATCAACCATCCTGGGTTCCCCAGCGTGCAACAGAACCTGCATTTCAAAAGTTACCGGAGAGCAAGCAAGGTGCGGCGCGGAAAGGTGAACTGGTGCTAACTTTGCTTTTTGCACCCCCTCCCTCCCCCCCTCCCCCCTCCTCCTTTTCAAATATCCGTTGTTTACCAGGTTCCCTGGTGGGAGGCTGAGCTGGTGGAGAGGCGCCGGGAAGAGCCTCGGAGGCGACCATAATGTCTTTGCGTCTACACACGCGGCCCACCCCGCCTGGAGTTGTCACCCCGGGCTGCAGGGAGCTGCTGTGTTTGTTGGTGATCACGGCGACCGTGAGCCGCGGCGCCTCCGGGGTGTGCCCCACCGCTTGCATCTGTGCCACGGACATCGTGAGCTGCACCAACAGAAACCTGTCCAAGGTACCCGGGAACCTTTTCAGACTGATCAAGAGACTGGATCTGAGCTACAACCGGATCGGGCTTCTGGATTCGGAGTGGATCCCGGTGTCGTTGGCCAAGCTGAACACCCTCATTATTCGTCATAACAACATCACCAGCATTTCCGCGGGCAGTTTTTCCACGACTCCAAATTTGAAGTGTCTTGACTTATCCTCCAATAAGCTGAAGACGGTGAAAAGCGCCGTGTTCCAAGAGCTGAAGGTCCTGGAAGTGCTCCTGCTGTACAACAACCACATTTCCTATCTGGATCCCTCAGCGTTTGGAGGACTCTCCCAGTTGCAAAAACTCTACTTAAGTGGAAACTTTCTTACGCAGTTTCCCATGGATTTGTATGTTGGGAGGTTCAAGCTGGCAGAACTGATGTTTCTAGATGTTTCCTATAACCGGATCCTCTCCCTGCCCATGCACCACATTAATCTAGTGCCGGGGAAACAGCTGAGGGGCATCTACCTTCATGGAAACCCGTTTGTCTGTGACTGTTCCCTTTCTTCATTGCTGATCTTTTGGTACCGAAGGCACTTTAGCCCGGTGATGGATTTTAAGAACGATTATACCTGTCGCCTGTGGTCCGACCCCAGGCACTCCCATCAGGTGCCTCTGCTCCAGGATGGCTTTCTGAATTGCTCGGACAGTGTCATCAATGGCTCCTTCCGGGCCCTCGGCTTTATTCATGAGGCTCAAGTCGGGGAAAGGCTGATTGTCCCCTGTGACAGCAAGACTGGTGATGGAAATACCGATTTCGTCTGGGTGGGTCCAGACAACCGACTGCTGGAACCCGAGAAAGAGCTGGAGAACTTCCACGTGTTTCGCAACGGAAGCCTGGTTATAGAAAACCCTCGTTTTGAGGACGCCGGAGTGTATTCCTGCATCGCGATGAACAGGCAGCGCCTGCTAAACGAGACCGTGGATGTCACAATCAACGTGAGCAATTTCACCGTGAACAGGTCCCACGCCCACGAGGCCTTTAACACAGCCTTTACCACCCTTGCGGCCTGCGTGGCCAGCATCGTCTTGGTCCTTTTGTACCTCTATCTGACGCCGTGTCCCTGCAAGTGTAAAACCAAGAGACAGAAAAACATTCTCCACCAAAGCGACGCCCATTCATCTATTCTCAACCCCGGCCCGGCCAGCGATGCCCCCGCTGACGACCGGAAGGCAGGGGCCGGTAAAAGGGTGGTGTTTTTGGAACCCCTGAAGGATACCGCAGCGGGGCAGAATGGGAAAGTCAGGCTCTTTCCCAGTGAGCCGGTCATAGCTGAGGGCATCCTCAAGTCCACCCGGGTGAAATCCGACTCCGATTCGGTCAATTCCGTCTTCTCGGACACACCCTTCGTGGCCACCACTTAAGCCTGTGCCTGTCACCTGCGTGGCCTAGTAGTTTCATCACTCCATGCTTCACTTTCTGTGCCGCCTGCAAAACCAACAGCAGGACACACATGGCGTGGCTTTGTTTCTGGAAATGCAACCAAGTGGCCTCTTTGGCTGGTTAATAGGCAATGTGGTAAGGGGCACTTTGGTTCCTCACCAGGCGAACGCCGGACGGAGGACGATGGGCTTGTCTTCCAGAGTTTCAGTTCTAGGCCACAGTATCTTAGTCTTTAGCACCACTGATCATTTCGAAGCTGGCCTGGAGGGGACATTGTCCTTGGTATTCAGGATTCTTGAAAGAAAACATGAGCTTTATGTATTGGTCTTCCTTAAAAAGAGACCTTACTAACTTCTTAGGTCCAAAGTTCTCTTCAAGAAAAGCGTTAGGGTCCTATTTCGTTTTTAAAAGACGTAAAAGGAAAAAAATAAAAAGATAAAAAAATAAAATAAAAAAATAAAAGACGTAGAAGGAAGAACCAAGCAGCACTTCTAAAGCACAAAGTAAGGTTAGATTTGGGAATAATTTGGCTAATTTCATCACTTGAGACCACAGTAAACAGACTACACTGAGAAAATTTGCCGGGTAATGCCACTTCCCATATGGTGTTAGATAAATAGTGCAATAAAGGTACATTTGTTTGTCTTCGTTCTGTACATTTCTTATCCTGGTACAAAAGATCTTACTGAAAGTCACCATTATTTGTTGCCATAAATACGTAGATGTCAATACCAAAATGTCTGAGTAACTTCTTAAACCTTCGTTCTAGCTAATATTTGTTCATATGCTCGTGTATATGTAAATCAAGTGATATGAACTATTGAATAGATCCTACTGTATTGTGCTTTGGACATTTGAATTAATGGAAATATATGTATTCTGTGACTTGATGTTCTGTTTTATTTGGCTATTTGAAAACATAAATCTAAGATGTTTTATGTGGTCAGATTGTTCTACTTTGTCTGAAGTACCTTCTCCAACAAATCTCTCCCCAGATTTTTTGGAGTTACAATATAGAGTTTCATTTTGTCAAAGGGGGGAAAGGCTCTGAAGCGTTCTCCCGAATTTATACCTTCTATACCTTCTATATTCACTCAGATATCATTATGCACTTGAGCCAGGTGTGGAAGGCACTTAACGCCCTGATTCTGCAGCGCACGGAGGGCACAGGCGACCTCCTCCTTGTTCCCTTCTCTGCTGCCAGGTGATCGAGTACTCTTTCTGGGCCTAGATCTCCTCAGCCATAAAAAGAAGATTTCAGCAGGTGATGTTTTAGGTTCCTTCCCATACTGGAAGTGATGATTTCTGGGTGGCCTTGACTCCACCTGGACTTGTATGGGCTCCTGGAAACTCCCCCACATCCCGAGGGGATACGGGAGAGTGGGATTAGGATAGACTAGCATTTCGACCATCAAGTCCAGCTCCTTCTCTTTCTCAGGGACAAATGAAGCCCAGAAAAGACCGTGGGTTATCTAAGACCACACAGTGAATTAGTGACCAGGACGGAAGAAGAACTCAGGTACAGGATTCTTCCTGGCAAAGACCAGGGAGTCAAAAAAGAATGGTTATTTTTAATGGTGGGCACGGAGAAAGAGCCAAAGAATGAGACCAAAGAGTGGTCAGGAAGTGGCAAAGGAGAATCAGGGCTGCATGGCCCTTGGGGCTGAGAGAAGAGAACTTGCGAAAGATGGAAATGGGGGACAGTGACAAAAACACAGAGAAGGAGATGAGGAGGCAAGACCGACCAACAATGGTGGCTTTGGGGAAACAGACATTTGGGGACAGCTCTGTAAGTGCCAAGCCAGGCTCCTGGTGGCGGGGACACTGGTCAGGAGGGGGTTGAGGAGTGAGTGGCCAGGATTTGTACCCCCTGGAATAGGATGCAGAGCCACTACTCAGTAGCCCTGAAAATTCTGTTGCATGGTTTGAAAAAATTGCCGCTTCTCCTTGAAAACCTAAATGTCACCAGTTAGATAAGATCCTTGAGACCCAAAGCTGTTACAGGCAAACATTTTATTCCCGTTCCTGCCACTCAATTAATTAGGAAGAATGCTGTGATTTGTATGACCTTTGAGGTCCTCACTCTTCTCACTCTTCTATTTGGAGAAACTCACTCAAAGATGCTGTGATTTGTTCAGCTTCACACAGCTCGTCTGGACACAAGGAAAAACTCTTGAACCACTGACGCTCTCCAGCAATGGGCAGGGCTGCTCCAGGGGCCGTGTTACCCTGACTTTGAGTGTCCCAAGGAGCAGGGCCATACACTGGCAGGGAAGTTACAGAGAGGAGCTCTGAATTGCACCTTTTCTGGACAGGGTCCCCAGGGTCCTTCAGCCCTTAAAACCCATGATCCTAGGAAACGTGTGGTGCATTTAGCAGAATAACACGGGCAGTGCCTGCAGCAGGGAGTCTGGAGCCCGATCGTGGCTGGTCCTAGTACCACGCTTCAGGTAAGTGACAGACTGAGCTGAGATCCAAACCAACATACACAAAATCACAATGAAAACAGGGTCGCCTTGATGGCTCAGGGATTGAGCATTCATCTCTGGCTCCGACTGTGATCCCAGGGTCCTGGGATCGAGTCCCGCATCGGGCTCCCTGCAGGGAGCCTGCTTCTCCCTCTGCCTGTGTCTCTGCCTCTCTCTCTGTGTCTCTCATGAATAAATAAATAAATAAAATCTTTTAAAAAGAGAGAAAAAGAAAACAAAATCCTGAATACCGAGAAACAAAGCTGTATTTTGAACAAAAGTAGGATGACATGGTGGTGAAAAAGCATGGAGCTGCATGTTACGATGTCGAATTCTAAGTTCTTAGGTATATCTTTTATCTTTTTTTTTTTTTTTTTTGGTAGCAGTCTGATCACATGTATTTTAAATATAGGAACAGAACCAATTTGTGTCTTAAATTTGTCCCACTCGAAAATTTTATATAATTTTCCTTCCCAGTAATAATCTGGATTATGTAACTAGGCTATTCTTTAAGATACTTAGGTATTTTTTATTACAGAGTTGTGACAGAGTGGATGCACATGGGAGAAATCAAGCAAAGATCAAAGACGTGAAATTTTCCTGGGCTTAGAGTATTTTTTCACTACATTAGACTATGCTAGTTTTCTGGCAATGGAGTCTATAGGTAATCATGAGTTAAATTTCTTAACTAGAGTTTTTCTTAAGATTTATAATCTGAGGGGCTCCTGACTGGCTGGGTTGGTCAGTTAAGCATCTGCTTTCCACTCAGGTCATGACCCCAGGGTCCTGGGATTGAGCCCCAGGAGGTTGTGGTGGTGGGGCAGTCCCTGCTCAGCAGGGAGTCTGCTTCTCCCTCTCCTTTTGCCCCTCCCTCCACCTCCTGCTCTCCTGCTGTCTGCATGCTCTCTCTCTCAAATAAATAAATAAAATGTTTCTTAAAAAGATTTATAATATGAAAGAATGACCTAAGTAAGTTTTTTTTTAAAGATTTTTATTTACTTATTTATTCATGACAGACACAGAGAGAGAGAGACAGGCAGAGACACAGGCAGAGGGAGAAGCAGGCTTCCAGGAGGGACCGCGACGAGGGACTCCATCCCGGGACTCCAGGTTCACGCCTTGGGCCAAAGGTAGGCGCTAAACTGCTGAGCCACCCAGGCTGCCCCCTAAGTCAGTTTCTTATTTAGAATCAGCTCTGCATTCATCCTCACTGTTTGGCCTAAAAAGGTGTAAATATACTTATTTTTGGTTTTAATTGCATGAATTATGTGCCCAGAAAAAAAAAATGTGTTTTTTTTCTTAAATTTTTCCAAATAAACGTTTTTCTCAATGTTTGTCACAAAGGATGTAGGTGAAACTTATGGGAGTGGAAACAAGAGAAAGGAAGATCCCTTGTCAGTCCAAATTTTAAAAATACATCCTATTTGGGATTATCCTGCTAAGCACTGTTAAAACAGGATACAGCCCAAACATCCTCTAACACCATTGGCTTTTCCTTTGCCATAACTGCTGCTTGATTTTTGTCCCCTTTGGGGTATCATCGAGTGTTTACCAAGTGATCTAGTGATAGGTCTGACACGAGGCTTCTCGATCGAATTGCAGGGGAAAGGTTGATAAACAAAGGTTTCTAGCAGCTACCCTCTGCACACTCCCCAACCAGAGATCCTGACTGAGGAGGTTTGGGGGTAAGGCCCGCCCATCATATTTTAAACATTTTTTTCTCATAATTCTGATTCTTCCTATTTTCACAAAATATATCCTAAGCTTGGTCCCAGCAAATGTGGTGGTTAGGGCTACGTCAAAATACATTATTATTCCTTGCTAATGGGTTTATTCATAAAAAGAAGAATTTTAACTCTCTTTAAAAAAATTCTAATGTATTGGAGAAATAAAGGAGTTGATTCCCTGATACTAAATGAGCTCTAGAGTGAATTATTGGCTGTAATTCATGATTTATATTTTTCCAAATTATAAATATGGAATAATTACTTTGAGATGACTAAATCTCAGATCCTCTCATCTTTAAAACTATTTTTGGTTTGAAAGCAGAGCTACAACAGATCTGATCTGTAACAAAAGGCTTTGGAGCTTTCAGATTTGATTATATCACACTAAAGTGAGGGCATGTTTGAGTATAGAGTTCATCTACAGAAAACCCAACTCCTTTGTTTTTTTTCAGTATAATAGAACAATAGTTTTTAAAGAGAACGTTAAGATTCCTTTCATGGTTCTCTCAAGTCTCCCTGCCCAAAAGCCAACCCCCAAAGCCCTATTTTTATATTTTATAATAAGATCGTTAGTGTGGAAAGATGATGATTAGTTTGCCCTTGCAAGCATTATTGCATGGTAATATATTAAGGAGAAGAACTAAAAACTCATGTAAAAACATCCTGAATAATTTCAAGGAGACTGTAAAGGACCATTGTTGCTTATGGATAGATTCCAGGGAAGAGAGAGCCCTTCTATAGTGAGGATGAGGGCAGAGCATGGACACACAGCGCTTTGTAAATTATAAAATGTGGTACGCATATAAATGGTAAATATACCGGGTTTAATTTTTTAAGTACCTGCTAAGTGCCAGGCACACTGTGAGAGGTGGTGATACTGTCACTCTTTCTCATAGAAGCTCTCAAAGATGGGAGATATTCCATCCTGTTACAGATAGGAAAAGGAGGCTCAAAAGGGGTAAATAATTTCCCCAGCTAACTCGGCTAATCAGCTGTTTTTGCCATGAGAGTCATTTGAAGGACACCTCTGCACAATGGTCTTACAGGTGTTCTACCGATAGAATGACTTTGGAAAGCCTGGATCATAAGTAAATTTTCCAAAAAAAAAAAAAAAATTTCCATAAATGTAAAAGTGAATGGATTAGTGTGCACAACAAACCTGGGAGAAGAGGACTAGAACGTCAGGCGGGATCGTTAAGTCATTCAGACATAAGAAAGGCAGGAATTTCTTTTTTGGTCCCCGTAAAACACGATGTGTCACATTTCACACAAACTGGAAATCTCTAGGTTTACCAGACAAGGCCTCCTCCAGTCTGCTGCCGCTTTTTGGTCTGGCTGCCCGTCACACCTGAAATTTCTTAATATGCAAAAAAAAAAAAAAAAAAGAAAAGAAAAATATCTGGTTATCATTATCAGTGACATTCAATTTATTTAAATGAATAAATGATTCAACTAAAAAAATTTTATTAAAAATGATCCAAATTTACAGAGTAAATAGTTCTGTTGGAGAGAATATCTGAGAGTTTGTTTTCTTTCTTTCTTTCTTTCTTTCTTTCTTTCTTTCTAAGATTTTATTTATTTATTCATGGGAGGTACAGAGAGAGAGAAGCAGACACAGGGAGGGGGAGAAACAGGCTCCCTGTGGGGACCCCAGTGCAGGACTTGATCCCAGGACCCCGGCATCACGACCTGAGCCAAAGGTGGAGGCTCAACCACCGAGCCACCCAGGTGCCCCTGAGAGTTTGTTTCAAATTTCTAGCAGAAAAAATAAATTAATTAAAAATAAATAAAAAAAAAATTTCTAGGAGAGTGGGACAATTCAGAGCCAGGAGTACTTTTTCAACTAATTTTTAAATTAGATTTCTCAAAATAATTTTACAGTTATTTCACAAGGCTGCCTCAGTAGCTTATCTGATGAAACATCTCTATGAGGTAATATGTCAGCAGAGCATCAAATATAGTCTCAGAGAATTTTGCAGTGTCCATAGAATCAAATATAATGGGATCAAGGAACAAATCCTTGGTGACGAATGGCCGGTTACCGCCAAGAGGTGACTGAGCATTGCTAGATACTGTGGAGGCCATAAATGATGTAAGATTAACTACCCTCTCCCCTTCAAGAAGATGATGGTACGCCTGGCCGAGGAATCACTATTAAACAAACCCAAGAGTAAAAAAGTTGATTTGTCTGTTCACGACTATTCTGGCAAATAGGACGTGAGAGAAGGAAGATGATTGGCAGAGAGCTTGCTCTGACCAACTGGACTAATGCAGCACAGGTGTGAGCACTAGGCAGCCGTCCCATGGATGCCCTGAACCCTATGCTGCAGGGACCCTTGTCTTCCAAAAGCCTGCATAGTGAGGAGGTGCAGCTAGCTGGCTCATAGAGCTCTGTAAGGAATGTCGGGGATTCTAGTTAAGATTCTAATGCCAATCTATTATGATTTTTCATCAGATTTAGAGGAGAAAGAGACCTAGGCATTTCACACTGGTCCTCTCTCTGCACTCACAACTCCAAACCTCACCCCCATGGCAGTTAGGGTGAATGTATCCTAGCTACTACAGGAGGAATGAAAACAGTAACAGTGACAATGATAAGAGCAACGACAGTAACATTTTTTTTAAATAAAAGATTATTTATTCACCAGAGACACACAGAGAGAGGTAGAGACATGAGCAGAGGGAGAAGCAGGCTGTTGCACGACTTGATCCCAAGACCTGAGCCCAGGCAGACGCTCAACCACTGAGCCACCCAGGCATCCCCAACAGTGACATTTTTATGTGTAAGCTCCATGCCGAGGGCTTTGCACATTTTTTCTCGCTCCTATGGGGAAGTTACTATTTTCACGTCCATTCTACAGATGGGAGAACTGAGACTTAGGCACATTAAGTGATTTGCTTTCAGAACATACAGTAAAGAAGTCAGGATTTGAATTCAGTTTTGTCTGGGTCCATCCAGAGCCCAGTCTCTTAATATCTACACTGTACTACATGCCTACCTTGCTACACTGCAATACTTTTCAGCTGTGAGGCAGGGCCTGGCTCATCAAGCCCCTTTTGCCCTCCTGTGTCCTTATTATCTGGCTTCAGGAGGCCTTTCCTTTAATGATATGGCTTTGCTTTCAGGATTCTGCTCTGGACCCTTGTCCTCTAGTGACCCCCTCCCACCACAACCCTGGCAGCTCACTGCGTTGGCCCTTCACCAATGCTGGCTTTCACTTTCTGCCTCTCTTTATGCTCCCTGTGTCCCTGACCAGATCCTCAGCTACTGGAGGATGTGTCTCCTGTCTCTTTATCCAGCACCTAGCACATAGTAGGTGTTTGCATGTCTCAGCTTTTCGATTACATTCATTCATTCAATGCACAATATAGAAGAGCTAATATGTGCCAGTCCCTGAGCTCCACCTGGAGATCAACTATAATCAGCTGCTTCCAGGTTGTTGCTGTTTTAAAGATTTATTTATTTATTCATGAGAGACACAAAGAGAGAGAGGCAGAGACACAGGCAGGGGGAGAAGCAGGTGCCCTGCAGGGAGCCCGATGTGGGACTCCATCCAGGGACCCCAGGATCAGGCCCTGACCCAAAGGCAGACTCTCAACCATGGAGCCACCCCGGAATCCCAAGCTGCTCCCAAGTTTCGAAGAGAGGCAGAAGTATAGTTTTGTCGTCAGGCAAACATGCTGATCTAGAAACACCCAAAGACAGGGAGGTCAGGGCGAGTTTCCCAGGAGAAATAATGCCTGAGCGGAGGCTTCAAAGATATTTGTATGTTTAGAGAAGTCTAGTGTGTTGGACATGTGGACATGGAGGAAGGACATGTGAGCGTACCCTGGTCCCTGGGGATCCGACTAAATTGGCTGTCGGAAACAAGGACACCAGTGCCCTCCGAGCTGCCTTATGATGGGGCCCCCAGCGCCTTGATCCCAAGGCCTTCAGGACGGGGTCCAGCACGAACCTTCCTCATTTCCCCTTCCAGTCTGCGCTGAAAATGTAGCTGCAAGTTAGTCCTTTCTCCTAGCTCTTCAAGGAGAAAACTCACTAAATTGGCCCCGTTGTAAATGCTGATAGCATATTTTGCGAGGCCAAAGAGTTAGAAATATTAGCTTCTTTTGTGTAACAATGTAGGCTTAACACGGTAATGATGAAATAATCCTACTTAATTCAGTTATCACTCTATAGACCAAGGAATGTCTTAGAGCTAATGTTTATCCAAGCTTTGCTGTAATTAAATTTACACTGCTAGCCTGGATATTGATTTGACTAAGCTGGTTTTATAAAAGTGAATGATTTGGGTGGGAAGAGACAGGGGAAAAGAAAGAAAAAAAAAAAACACATCAGACTGACCTGCAGAATTAAATTACAACAATTCAGGCTTCTTGTTGAGCATTCATGTGCATTTTTGCCCAGCCCTGCCTGGTTAAATTCTTCTTGAACGCCTTCATGCTTGAGCGAATCTTTCTCGAAGTCTAGACTTGTAGAGCCACTGTGCCGTTGTCTTGTTTTTTTTTTTTGTTTGTTTGTTTTGCTTTGTTTTGTTTAATTTCTTTTTTCAACTATATTCCTTTTGCAAAGAAAAGCATCTTGCCTGAGGTGGAAACACAATGAAAGACCTGTGATGTGAAAGCTTAAAAGAAGTTGCTTGCTTTTTTATTGGTTCTCAGTTTTAAAAAAATATTCATACTTAATTACAACCCGAGGGCAACCTTCAGCTCTTGATATGACCTACTTCAAATCGGTGGAGAAATAACAAATATCTCCCCTAAGCGACCATTTATAATAACTTTGACTTTTTCCTAAAACCCAGAGGAAATGTAGTTCTTGGTTCCAGGCCAAGTTTGTCAGGAGCTATTTATATTAATAAATCTTATTCACAGAAGGATTCCATTGAAAATCACATCACTAATTATTATATCTAATTTGAAATAAGGACCAGAACAGCGACCTTCATGAGCTATATAGGATATAGTGATTTGACTGACAAATATGTTATTACATTTTGGGGAGTCTTATTTAGTTGGTCAACATTAAGCATCTTAGGAATCTGGCAGGGGATTTGAAAACAAAATCCTAAGCAGCCTTGTATGGGATCTGAGATTTTTCCCGAAGAAGTAGACTCAGACATTGCTCTTTCGGGACTTTTCTCTGTCTAATGATGAGACGGCTGGCTAACTCCCCTGCTATCTGTCACTCAGGTATTCTCGAGGTCTGCTTCAGTTTTAAGTGCAGCACACTCGGGGAGACAGAGGAGAGTCATCTACCAGTGGCACACATCCCATACATCTCTCGAATCCTGGCCGTTGCCAGGATTCCTGCCAGGCAGCGAAGCCTCTTCCCACAGCGTCTAAAGATTTAGAGGAGATGGAGGCAGAGGCATTTAGAGGAGGTGTCTCCTGACTATGTCTTCATCTCCTCTATTTATTTCTGGAAAATGCTTGGAACATGTGCTTATTATTTGCTCTGAACCACCTTAAAGCCATGCAGCTCTATCCACTGGCCCTCTAGCCCCACTCCACACTCCCTCTCTTGAAGGCGTTGTTGACCATGGGTAAGAGCCAGGCACTGAGCGCTTTACTATCTATGGGCATTCCCATGCAACGTGTTTATATTTGATCTAGAAATGCCTGTGGGGTTGTTGCATAAACATGATCCCTCTCATGGTCTTTCTCATTTCCATCAAATGGTAACCCCATCCTTCCAATTGCTCAGGCCCAAAACATTGGTGTCCTCTCTGACTCTTCTTCTGCTCTCACCCTGTATCTGATCTGTGGGAAAATTCTCTTGGCTCTACCTTCAAAATACATCTGGAGTCTGACCTCTTCTCCTCACCTCCATCCCATCCCCATCTAAGCCACCAGTATTCTCTGGATTTTTGCAGTCGGGCTGGCTGCTCCCCTTGTTCCACCTTTGCCCTCCTAGGGTCTGTTCTTAGAACTGTAGCCACCATGACCCTTCCGAAAAGAAGGCTAGTTCATGGCCTTTCTGCTCAGAACCTTAGGATTCACTGTCTCTCAACCCCCGATTATTCCCTAGAGGCACACGTGAGATACCAAAAACTTTCCCAGGCCTGGCTCCCTCTCCAGAGACTTTGATTCACTTGATTTTCACAGTCCACAGGTAATTCTAAAGTGTAACCATGGCTGAGTCCTTCCGTGGGGTCTGTAGGCCCTTACCACCCCCTCAGTTCTCTGGCCTCATTCCCCACTTCCCATGCTCTGCTCTGGCCCCATTGGCCTCTGTATGCATCAGTCACACTCCTGCGTCCTACTGCCCCTCTGCCTGGAATTCTCTTCCCAATTCCTGCCTGACTGGCTTTGCCTTTGCCTCTTTCAGGTCTTTGCTCAAATGTCCCCCCCCCCCTTTTTAAAGATTTTATTTTTATTTATTCACAAGAGACACAGAGAGGCAGAGACATAGGCAGAGGGAGCCCAATGTGGAACTCCATCCCAGGACCCCAGGATCATGACCTGAGCCAAAGGCAGCTGCTCAACCACTGAGCCCCCCAGACACCCTCAAATGTCTCTGTAATGAGGTCTCTCACAGAGGGGCGGTGTTATTTACTGCTAAATTCCCCCACCCCACCCACCCCACCCCAATCCAGCCTCCCTCGTCCCATTCCTGTTTTATTTTTCTCCATGGCCTTCCTCAGCATCTGACGGCCTATATTTTACTTACTATGTGAGTTCCACGAGGGCAGGAATTTTTATGAGTTTTGTTGGGTGGTGTGTTCCCCACGCCAAAAACAGAACAAATAAATATTTGCAAATACATATTCAGCTAGTGAACAAACCAGGCCTAGGAAAGGAGCAGCAGGGCTGCCCCTGTGATGAACTCAAGGATGGTCACCATAGTCACTACCGTTGACAACATGATTGTTTCCATGTGGTACATTTTCTACTCTGTCCCAGTTTGTGATGCTCTTCTTCACCCCCTAAAAGAGCACGAGGGGGGTTTTGCCATATGCAGTGATGAGTAAACTGTCTAAATACAGCTTAATACCCATTTTGCACATATTTCCCACTTTTTTAAGGCACCCCATTTGGTATTTATGAGAAGATATCATGCTGAGTACACAGATCCTCTCAGGATCTGCTCATCGGAGTAACGCTGATTAACATAGGGCAAGGGCCTGAAAGGAATCAGATTGGGCTTGAAGGCACCAGGCAGTGGGCCTGACACAAATTTAATAAGCTGTCTCCTACCTTTAGAGCAGGATTTTTTGGAATCCATTTCTGCCAAGAGGAATTCTGACTCCTTTAGTGACTGAACAGCAGAGATGCTGTGTTTGCTCGGTGATGTTGAAAGTAGTCAAAGATGACTTCTATGGAGGTCATGTGGTCTGACAGCCCAATGAACTGTCCTCCTTGTCAATACGTGGGGACTCCCAGCAACTTCCGTGGTAATGTATTTTCTGAATTAGTTTCTGGTGTTAGGAAAAAGCTACATTACCACAGAGAAAGCCAGGCAAAAAAAGAAACCTGAAGAAGGTGGGGCGCGTAACATGAGTGTTGGCCACTCAAAATATCCACCTATTCTAAATGAGAGTCAAGTATGTGATAGCGGATGTGGAGTGCTTTGTGAACTATGAAATGCAAGATGATAATGATTATCAAAGATGGCAGCGAGTCCAGTTTCAGTAGCTCATAGGGGGATTACCACTGCTGAGTGGCCCTCTCTCCTCCACCAGTGTTTTCTAGAACAGCTATTATTCTTCTCCACCTGGGCCTTCTTTCTGTTCCATTGCGAGTCCGTGTATTACTAAACCCAAGAGAACAGGGGTCCATGTACTGCTTTCGGTAGGTCACTCCTCTTGCCATATTATGTTCTATATTGTAAACACACTCGTGTGTATAGACAGTGGTCTATACCATTGTCATCTCATCAACATAGATGACCCTTCTGGCTTTTACAATAACATCAACAAATAAGAAGTGACAATGAAAAATGAATAGCTAACATTTATTGAGCACTTGCCATGTGTCAGCCACTGCTTTAAGTGCTTTCCATGAGCTAAACCATATAATGCCTGTAACAGCCTCTGAATTAGGCATTATTGTGAAAGCCACCTGACCTGTGAGTAAACTGAAGCACAGAGACATTTAGAAATTTGCCCAAGGTCATTCAGCTGGTCGATGACAGAGCCAGCATTGATACACATTGCATTTAATGTGGACACCATGTTGAAGTATGGCTACTCCAGTTTACGTAGGAGGAAACGGCAAGAAATTACTCACCTAAGGCCATGTGGTTATTAAGTAGTAGGAAGATCAGAACCCAAGTTTATCTGCTGTCAAAGCCCTGCCTGTGCTTTAATTGGCTTTTTTGGAGAGCCCACTCTTTTTGATTAGTTTTAATATTCTAAATTTGGTATTACCATAAACCTTGCTGGAAGCAAAGCTATAATTTCTAGCTTCATTTTTTTAAACAACCAATCATCAAAATCTGAGCAGCAGCATATTAGAGTGGCAGAAAGTTACTGCTGGGGCGCCTCAGGTGTGATCTGTGTTCTCGGTTCTGGCTTACATAATTGCAAAGAGGTATGTCATCCCTTTGAGGTAGGCATCAATAGATCCATTTTTAAATGGGAAAACTTGCCTGAGGTTACATACCACAGCTAGTAGGTAGCTGAGATGGGATGTGATCCCATGTCCCTTGACTCCAAAGCCTGTGCTTGGCCCACAGTCCTCTGCCGGTAGTCAGCGCAAAGGTCACGTGCTTCCAGGTACCTGAAGACTTAGTCACATTATTTCCCCTCCTTTGTAATAGAAAAATGCAAAAGGTGTGGGGTGCCTGGGTGGCTCAACTAGTTAAGCATCTGACTCTTGATTTTGGCTCAGGTCATGATCTCAGGGTTCTGAGATGGAGCCCCACACCCACCTCTATCCTGAGTGTGGAGCCTGCTTGAGATTCTGTATCTTCCTCTCCCTCTGCCCCCCCCCCCCCCCCCGGCCCAGGAAACCCCACTCAGGCTTGGGTGCATGCTCTCTCAGTCAATCAATCAATCAATATGCTTGTCATTGCATTGGGAAATTTTTGAGTTTGTGATCAAGGGCCAGATCCCTACCTGAGCTGGTCTGAATCCATTTATCATAAGCAGCAGACTGGCTCTCTAGTGCCAGCCAGCGATCTCAGGAAGAGATGCTAGTACTGGCCACTAGGAAGACCATTTAAGATTGAAGATATTCATCATAAACATAACGTTTCTGTTGGAAAAATAATTCTGAGAGGATAGCTTACACATGGTCCAGCAGCATCTTGATAGCTATGCCAAAAACTAGACATCAAAGCCATTTGGCCCACATGCTCTTCCTTATGCTCATAAATGTATTATGATTATTTGTTCATCATTTTAAATGTTCACATTCAATTCATTTTCTGGCAACTTTCAGAAAGTATTTACTGACAGCTGGATAAAATTAACTGAATGTGTCCAGCAAAAACATTTCTGAAAATAGGAATGGCATTATCATTTTGACAGCAAGTGTAGAATTTGTGTTCATACGTATTATTCATGTTTCTAGTCTTACGTTTGGTTTTGTCTCATGGGAAAAGAAAACCCACTGACTTGGGCACCAATTGACTTGAAGTCAATTCTTTTTAATTTTGTCTTTTCCTTTGTCATTTTGGCCTTTCTTCCTTTCTTCCTCTCTCTCCCCCCACCTCTCTGTTTTTTCTCTTTCTTTTTTATTAAATCACTACTCATTTCACAATAATTTTAGTTCTAGGAAAGATTTTGTACTACCCTCCTAGACTATTACATTCTTTAGACTCCCACAGTTGGGAGTCTGTTAATATATGGCTATTTATATTCTGAAAACACATTATGCTTTATCATTCAGCACAATTTCTGGCATTAAATTTAAATCATTGCTATCAGCAGTCTTTCTTAAATGGTATGTAACTAGTAGAGATTACCTTTCTGCGTTACACCTAAGATTGCTGCCATTTCAGTAAATGTCATTCTAATGGAGGAGAGAACAGAGATAATCACACTCAATTCACTGGACCTCCATTTTACCTGTGTTCCTTTAGGTGCCGTAAAATATCCCATATCGCCAGAACTCACATTCAGAATCATGATAGTTAATATTTAATATTTTCCTGAGAAATAATGATATGACCTTAATCTAGGTTTGCAAACTTTGCAGATCATCAGTGTATTGCTACTCAACTATTATTATTATTATTGTTGTTGTTGTTGTTGTTGTTGTTGTTGTTTTGCAAGACATTTGTTGACTGATTGACAGAATGTAGCAGCATGGAGTTCTTCAATCATTGTAGGTCTGGGAATTTAATCCAGGTGTTCCCATTTTCAGTCGATTGTTTAAAAAAGCCTTGAAAAACTATAACAGAAACTACATTAATTCAACCTGTCTCAGTCTTAACGTAGTTTAAAAAATTAAAGATCACTGGCTTAATTTTTATCGAGTCAAAGATAATTCACTTCATTAAGGAGAACCTATAGAGAACTATTTATTTTGTGGCACACAGAATAGGAGTCTTTCCCTTAAGTATTTGAATTTGATAAATACATTTTTACATAACAGATCATCATCTTAAACAGTCTATCACTTTCTCTGGAGACAAATTTTTGTAGACCTTTGTTTTTTCTTTTTAAATAATGGTACTCTTTTCCCTAATTTCTTTCATATCCTTAATGGTTAAGTCATTTTTTAAAGAATAAGATGATCTTAGATATCTTAGATGGATATACATTCTAAAATTAAACATTTAAACAGGGACAGGCTTTAGTAAAATATTATAGTGCTAATGGTTTCCCTTCTAAAATATTTTTTCCACATCAATCTATATCTCAGTGATTTTCATATCAGGATATTCAAATTGCAGCCTTTAAGTGATTTCTGTCTGCCCTTTCAGCTCTTTCCCTCTCAGCATCTCTCCTGGCTTCTCTTCAGGCATTGCTATGACATTTCAGCCATCTGGGATCTTGCGTATGACCTGTCACCTAATAACAATAATTAAAATTATTCCTTCCACTTCACATTTAACTTCACTAAACTGTGTTAGTCTGAAGTAGGGAAATTAGAAGCAGAACTCAATTTTTGTCTTGCATAAAACACATTTAATGGTGCAACTCTTTAGTACTGCATTTAAAATTCTCCTTAGATTGGCTCCAGGCAATTTTTCAAGTGCTCACCCCCCAGAATTCTTCTATCTGAACAATGCATTCTAATGTGGCCTGCTTATGGTCCTTAAAGAGGCACCTAGAATCTACTCCCTAGCATGTTCCACTGATTAATAGTCTAGTGGTCCTAAAAGACCTGGCAAAAATCCCACTTCTATAAAGCCATCTTTGACCTCATTGATTTATTCATAGATGAAAGTACTACTTTCTGGGACGCCTGGGTGGCTCAGTGGTTGAGCATCTGCCTTGGGCTCAGGTCGGGATCCCGGGGTCCCAGAATCGAGTCCCACATCGGGCTCCCCACAGGGAGCCTGCTTCTCCCTCTGCCTGTGTCTCTGCCCTCTCTGTGTGTCTCTCATGAATAAATAAATAAAATCTTAAAAAAAAAAAAAGAAAGTACTATTTTCTGAATCAGTTCTGATTTCAGCCTTCCTTAAAATACCCCTTTGGAGTAGGGAAAGGATATTCAATTTGCATCTAAAAAGAAACCCCCCCAAAAAACAAAAAAAAACAACCTTTTGGTAGTGATGTTGAGATTGGCAGGGTATAGAGAAGGCAGGGATGGAAGGAGGGAAACCAAATGGAGTCCTTTGCAGTGGCCCAGGAGCAAGAGTAGGAGAGGTTTGTAGAGAGATTAAAGATGTACAATTTTTTGGACTTCATTGATTGAAAGTAGACAAATCATTTCAGGCTCACATAAAGGTAATAATGAAGATATACACAAAGCATTATAGAAGAACGAAGAAGGGTGGTGGAACTAAGTGTCCAGAAAAGCTTTTCTAAGTTTAGAATACCCAAAGACAAGCCTTGAAGAATGAGTTTGTACATGAAGTGGAAAGGGAGGCAGGAGATCCTATCCGTTTGGAGGGAGTAGCATGGGTAAAGGCTGAGAGACAAGAGAGAATGTGATGCATCCAGTGAGTTGCAAGTACAGTGGTTTGGTTTTGCCAGAACTCCAGTTAGGAATGGGTAGAAGTAGGAACTCTACAGAAGGGAAGGTGAGAAGGTAGGGGGAAGTGAAATTATGAAGGGTCCTGTGTACCACTCCAAGTCATTTCGCTGTTATTCCGAAAGCTAGGAAGGAGGTCAGCCTGTGAATGAATTTAGTAGCTATAGTGATAGATTTGTAATTGAAGGGTAGCAACATATGCCATCCCAAAATGCCACTTTGGCATAAGAATTATTTTGAGCTGAAGGCAATTAAGGAGACACAGATATGAGGAAAATTCTATGCCTTCTTATTTGCCTAAATACAGGACATACATTCATAAAGATGGCTGCCTTCCTCTCTCTACCAAGAAGGACAAAAGTTAATTAACAAGAGACAACTCTAGAGTCTTATCAGCCTAGAGATGGTACTAGCAAACTTTAACTTTACCTAACAAATTTCACTAACCAGCCTTTACCTTCCATTAGTTCTCCCATACATTTACCTTCCCACCATTTGCTGCCCTACAAACTCAGCCTTTTTCCTTAATCTTGTTACTTCTCTAAAAATTATTGTTCTGTGAAGATGCTACATTAGCTCAAGTTCTAATTACTCCTTTGAGTTAGTCATCACCGAGCACTCCCCAGGGTATGCACAATGCACTTGTTAATACACTTTCGTTTTTCTCTCGTTCATCTGTCTTTTGTCACTTTAATTTGCAGGATCTCAGGAATGAACCTAAGATACATAGAAAGAAAGTAATTTTTCTTCCCCGACTTAATTAGAAAGAAACTTTTGACTGCAGTGAGGAGGGAGTGACAGAGGAGTTAGGGTACTGTAAGAGTAATCCAGAAAGAGATGATGAAGGCATGAATTGAGATATAGTAATGAAGCTGGTGAAAGAGATGCAGTTGGGAGATGTTAGGATGCTGGGATTGGCAAGACTGGTGCCTGGTTCGACGGGGGGTGGGTTGGAAGAGAGAACATCAAGACTTACTTTTTGGCATATAGCTTGGGTGGTGCAGTTAAGGGTGGTATCATTCTCCATGATGGGGGAATACGTTGGAGTAGAAGAAAATGAGTTTTATTTTGGACGTATTGAGTTTGAGTAGCTTGTGGGGCATCGTAGAAGAAATGTTCAATTCAAAGACCGATGAAGATGACTGGAGCTCAGAAGGAAGAGCTGAGCCAGAGATTTACATTTTTGTGGTCAGTCTGCATTTAGTCGGTAGTTCAAACCATGGAAGCAGACAGAACAAATCAGAGACTATGTAGCAAGAGAAGAGGTGAGGATGGAACAGTGGAGACAGCAACATTTCAGTAGTTGGAAAAACGGGAACCAAGAGAAGAGCCAAGGTAAAGAAAGGAGGATAGAATCACTGAAGCCAAACGAGAAGGAAGAGATGGTCCTTCTATGGTCCAGCAGGGCCAAACACATCATAGAGATCTAGGAAGAGAAAGCCTGGAAATGTTCACTGGATTTAGAAACAGGTGACCTTGGCATGAGTAGCTAAGTGGAAAAGGAGACATATGGCAGTGGGTTGAGGAATACATAAGAAATGAGTAAGTGCAGACATCTCTTTCAAGAAGTATAGATATGAGGGAAGGAAAACAAAAGATAGAGGCTGAACTATGGAGGGGGAGTACAGAATTAAGACAGGGCTGTTGAAATTCAGAAGGTGTGGGAGTTTTTAAATGTTGGTATGGAAAAGTTGGTAGAGGAGAGTAAGAAGATCCAGCTAAGACAGGGCATAAGGGATGAAACAAAGGCATGAGATGGAGGGAAGGAAGGAAGGAAGGAAGGAAGGAAGGAAGGAAGGAAGGAAGGAAGGCAGGCAAAGAGTGCATGGGGGGAGACGGAGAAAAGGGAAGAAGGACATGGGTGTGAACAGAAACAGGATTTGTAGGACTGGGTAGGAAGTTGAAGGACTCTTCGCCTGAGGATCTCAAGTTCTCTGTAAATAGAAGAGGTCATTTGATGAGATTGAGAGGAAACAATCTAGTAGGGAGTGACTTAAAGACATTGAAAATTTGAAATAATTGTCCTGGGTGTCAGGGAGGAAAATCTTTTCCTCTGTCCTCTTAGGTTCTGACTATTGGGTCCTGAAGATTAAACTGACAGACAACAGATATGCAGGAAAAAAAAAAAAAAAAGATTTTAACGCAACTACACACACTAGTACCTCTTATTCAAAGTTTTGCTTTCCAAGGTTTTGGTTCCCCATAGTCAACCACAGTCCAGAAGCAGATAATCCTCCTTCTGACATATCGTCAGAAGGCCAATAGCAGCCTAACGCTGCATCACAGCACCAATGTCATTCCCCTCACTTCAGGTTGGCATTTAGGCATTTTATTGCCTCACATCACAAGAAGGATGAGTGTGGTACAATAAGGTTTTAAGAGAAAGATCAGGGCACCCCGGGTGGCTCAGCGGTTCAGTGTCATCTTTGGCCCCAGGCCTGATCCTGGAGACCCAGGATCGAGTCCCATGTCGGGCTCCCTACATGGAGCCTGCTTGTGTCTCTGCCTCTCTCTCTCTCTCTCTCTCTCTCTCTCTAATGAATAAACAAATAAAATCTTTAAAAAAAAATAAGAGAAAGATCACATTCCCATGACCTTTACTGTAGCATAATTGTCTGTTTTGCTATTGTTGTTGTGAATCACTTACTGTGGCTAATTTATAAGATAACTTTAGCATAAGTATGTCTGTAGGGGAAGAACGTAGCGTCTATAGTATTTGGCACTATCATGGTTTCAGGCACCTAATGGAGGTCTTGGAATGTGTCTCCTATAGAAAAGAGGGTCTTCTGTACGCAGAAGTTTACAGAAAATGTGACTTAAGGAGATGGCTAGAATTTGGGGCTTAATAGGGGAAGAAAAGTGGGAGAAGGGCACTTGGGAAAACAAATGACATGTAAGAAAGATAAATGGGCCCCCAGGAGAACAGATGGAAGAGATGATAGTTTTGTGACAATGTTTGTTTAGGTGATCTGTTACCCTGGTGCTGACTTCTTATCTTCAGTGATAGGAGTCCATCCTGCCCCCAGGAAGAGGATTTATGACAGCTGAGTTCTTCTGGGAGGCTCTGCTTTCAGGCAGAGAGGAGACTTCAGGAAAAAACCCCTTCTCCTGGTATCTGGTGATTCTTGAATGCCTTCAGCTCAAAATAATTTTATGCCACAGTGGTACATTCTGGATCCCTTCACAGGAAACAAGAGACAGAAATGATTAAGGAAATGTAAAGGGTTTTCAAGTTGAAGACAATGACATATGTATATATTTGTGCAATTTTTTTTCCCCAGCAGTACCCAGGAGGGTAGGTGTAGGAGTAGACAAAGTGGACCCTAGGATTGATTCATGTTTAGTTTCTTCAAACTCGTGTGATGGAAAGACAGTGGTCAAGGAGTCAGGGAACTAGCAAACGACTGAGCATAGGGATCATTGAGAACAAGATGGTGTTATGGACTGAATGTTTGTGTGTCCCTAAAATCCATATGTTGAAGCCCTAGCCCTGTATTTGGAGATGGGGCTTCTAAGGAAGCAAGTGAGGTGTAATGAGATCATAAGAGTGGGGCCGCTATCTAATAGGATTAGTGTCCTTCTAGGAAAAGACACCAGAAAGCTCTCTCTCTCTCTCTCTCTTTCTCCAGGCACACACACTAAGGAAAGGCCATATGAGGACATAGTGGGAAGGTAACTGTCCACAAGCCAATATGAGAGCTCTCCCCAGCAACTGAATCAGCCAGAACCTTGATCTTGGACTTCTAGCCCCTAAAATGTGAGACATAAACTTCTGTTGTCTAAGCCCATGGTATTTTGTTATGGCAGCTTAGGCTTAGGTCCATGGTATTTTGTTATGGCAGCTTAGGCTGACTAATGCAGATGAACAGGGAAGGGAGTACAGTTGGATAGAGTATAAGAGAAAGGTGGTAAGAGATTGCGATCATGTTAAAGAACAAGGAAGTGGCTGCACTGCAGCGGAAGAAAGCTGTGGGCCAGAGTGACTGTTGGAATTTGTGATTGCCAAAGAATAGATGCGCTAGGGGATGACAAGCTCTAGGATTGTCATTGTCACTAAAGGGAACACAGTTATGAAGGGTAATGGGCTTAAGGGGAACTGTGTGGCTAAGGCTTTTGAAGGGTCATCCACGTGGACATAGGAGTCATCTAAGGTGAGGATCTGAGATGAGAAGGATGTATGAGTCAGGAAAAGCAATGCTGGCTGCTGTAACAAGAAATCCCCTACCCACCCCCCATCCCCAATTTTTGTGGCTTACCAAAATAAAATTTTCTTTCTCTCTCACGTCACGGTCTATTTGTCCAGGCAGTTGTCCTGGGAGCTATCTTCCAAGTAGTTACTTAGGGATTGGGACTATTATGTGTGGCTCTGCCATCTTGGGTTATTCATTTCCAACCAGTATAACGCTAATACGAAACATAAAAATGATAGCATGAGAAAGGACTACTACCATCTCATTTATGAATATGGATACAAAATTTTCAAATAAAATGCCAGCAGTAATAAAAGAAATATACAGCATGACCCAGTAGAGTTTATTTTAGGAATGAAAGAGAGAGGTTATGTCTATGTGGGCCTGGCTGAACTGGGTGGAATGGAAACATTTGCTTTGCTCAACCTTCTGCAGCTCATCCAAACATTCGTATATCATAAAGTCAGAAATACTGGTCCTCCACTTCAGCAATCAACAGTGAGATAAATCTGTGAAGACACTCTGTAAATTGAAATGCACTCTGTAGGAGTGAGGAATTTTTTGAGCACATAGGGCCCCAGGCTGGGTGCTGTTTAGGACAGGAGGTTTAAGGCATGATTTTTCTTCTCCTGGATCTTACCAACCGATTGGGAAAGATAAGCCATGAAAAGATGCACACAAATCACATGATAAAAGCCTAAAAGATGGACAGACTATGTTTAGAGTTGAGGAGATAAGATAATCTCCAGGCATTGTCCGTTGCAGAGAAACCAAATCATTTCATTTTTCTCCTAGGCCCAGGAAAAATGCCTTTCCTAGCACGGCCTGTTTCTAAGAAGAGTCAGGTAACAGTTTTGGCTCCTAGAATATGGGTAGAAGTAATGGATGCCACCATTAGTCTTGGCCTTGAATATCTTACTGGTTTCCATTCTCTCTGTTTCCTTATTCATGAAAAGAATAAGCAGAAGAATCAGTTTTATAATCTCCTGTTTTTAAAATCTATTCATTCATTTAAACAATATTTATTATGCACCCATTTATATGCAAAGCATTGAGTCCTCGTGGAGCTTTCTACATTCTAGTTGATTGGTGAACTATAGGAATTTTTCCTTTTTTAAAGAATTTACAGTATGGTATTCAGATTCGTCAGTTCAAACCCTTCTTATTCAACCATACATTATTAAAAATTTTAATTCCAGCATAATTAGCATACAGTTACATTAGTTTCAGGTGTACAATATAGTGATTCAACAATTCTATCCATTTCTCAGCGCTCATCACCATAAATATACCCCCTTTTTTAAAAAAAAGATTTTATTTATTTATTCATGAGAGACACAGAGAGAAAGAGAGGCAGAGACACAGGCAGAGGGAGAAGAAGGCTCCATGCAGGGAGCCCGACCTGGGACTCGATCCTGGGACTCCAGGATCATGCCCTGGGCTGAAGGCAGCGCTAAACCGCTGAGCCACCTGAGCTGCCCCATAAATGTACTCTTAATCCCTTTCAACTATTTCACCCATCCTCCACCTGTCCTCTTATAACCACCAGTTTTTTATATATATGTTCTATATATATATATATTTTAAAATATTTATTTATTCATGAGAGACAGAGATAGAGGCAGAGACATAGGCAGAGGGAGAAGCAAGCTCCATGCAGGAAGCCCAGTGTGGGACTTGATCCAGGGACCCTGGGATCACACCCTGAGCCAAAGGCAGACGCTCAACCACTGAGCCACCCAGGCGGCCCTGTTTTGTTTCTTAAATTCCACATATGAGTGAAATAATATGGCATTTGTCTTCTCTGACTTATTTCACTTAATATTATACTTTCACTTCACCTTATACTTTCTAGCTTCATCCATGTCTTGCACATGGCAAGATTTCATTCCTTTTTTTTTTTTAGATAATTGCTTTTTTTAGTCCTTTCATTTAGCACTTGTTTATTTATTTATTTTTTAAATTTATTTATTTATTTATGATAGACATAGAGAGAGAGGGGGGCAGAGACAGGAGGAGGGAGAAGCAGGCTCCATGCTGGGAGCCCGACGTGGGACTTGATCCCAGGACTCCAGGATCACACCCTGGACCAAAGGGAGGTGCCAAACCGCTGAGCCATCCAGGGATCCCCGATTTCATTCCTTTTTATGGTAACATGGCAATTCTGTTTTTAATTTTTTGAGGAGCCTCCATATTATTTTCCACATTGCCCGTACCAGTTTGTATTTCCACCAATAATGCATGAGGGTTCCTTTTTCCTACATCCTCACCAAACTTATTGTTTCTTGTGTTATTGATTTTAGCCATTCTGACAGGTGTGAGGTGATATCTCATTGTGGTTTTGATTTGCATTTCCCTGATGATGAGTGATGTTGAGCACCTTTTCGTGTGTCTGTCAGCCATCTTAGGTCTTCTTTGGAGATATGGTATTCATGCCTTCTCATTTTTTAATTGGGATTATTTGCTTTTTTTGGTGTTGAGTTATAGAAATTCTTTATATATTTTAGATACTAACCCCTTATTGGATATGCCATTTGCAAATATCCTCTCCCATTCAGTAGGTTATCTTTTTGTTTTGTTGACTGTTTCCTTTGCTGTGCAGAAGACTTCTGTTTTGATGTAGTTCCAGCAGTTTATGTTTGCTTTTATTTCCCTTGCTTCATGGGATATAGCTGGAAAAAGTTTGCTTGGCTAATGTCAGAGAGATTATTGCCTTTCCTCTCTCCTAGGATTTTTTATGATTTACTGTCTTGCATTTAGGTCTTTTATCATTTTGAGTTTATTTTTGTGTATGGTATAAAAAAAGAGGTCCTGTTCCATTCTTTTGCATATTGCTGTCCGGTCTGCCCAACACAATCTGTTGAAGAGATTATCTTTTTCCCATTGCATAGTCTTGCCTCCTTTGTCAAAGATTAACTGACCGTATAATCATGGGTTTATTTCTAAGTTATCTTTTCTGTTCTATTGATCTATGTGTCTATTTTTGTTCCAGTACCATACTGTTTTTGATTACCATAGTTTTGTAGCATATCTTGAAATCTGACAGTGTAGGGCCTCCAGTTTTTTAACTCTTTTTCAGGATTGCTTTGGCTACTTGGAGTCTTTTGTGGTTCCATACAAATTTTAGGATTATTTGTTCTAGTTCCATGAAAAATGCTGTGGGTATTTTGGTAGGGATTGCTTTGGGCAGTAAGAACATTTTAATCATATTTGTCCTCCCAATCCATGAGCATGGATCGTTTTGTTTTATTATTTCAAAAGTACCTGTTAGATTTATTAATTTAACCAATTTTCTGTTTTTGAATTCATTACTATCTCTCTTTAGTCTTGCTGTTTTCTTGTTCTTCTTTTAAAGTTTGTCTAAAAGACAACCTACAGAATGGAAGAAGATATTTGCAAATGACATATCAGATAAAGGGCTAGTATCCAAGATCTAGAAAGAACTTACCAAACTCAACACCCAAGAAAAAATCCAATCATGAAATGGGCAAGGCGTGAACAGAAATTTCACCAAAGAAGACACACACATGGCCAACAAGCACATGAGAAAATGTTCTGCATCATTTGCCATCAGAGAAATACTAATGAAAACCACAATGAGATACCACCTCACACCAGTGGGAATGGTGAAAATTAACAAGACTGGAAACAACAAATGTTGGAGAGGATGTGGAGAAAGGGGAACCCTCTTACACTGTTGGTGGGAATGCAAATTGGTGCAGCCACTCTGGAAAACAGTGTGGAGGTTCCTCAAAAAGTTAAAAATAGAGCTACTCTATGACCCAGCAATTGCACTACCAGGTATTTACCCCAAAGATACAGATGCAGTGAAACTCCAGGACACTTGCACCCCAATGTTCATGGCAGCAATGTCCACAATGGCCAAACTGCGGAAGGAGCCATGATGTCCCTCGATGGATGAATGGATAAAGAAGATGTGGTCTATATATGCAATGGAATATTACTCAGCCATCAGAAAAAACGAATACCCACCATTTGCTTCGACATGGATGGAGCTGGAGGGTATTATGCTGGTGAAGTAAGTCAATTGGAGCAGGACAATCATCATATGGTCTCACACACACAGGGAATATAAGAAATAGTGAAAAGGATTGTAAGGGAAAGGAGGGGAACTGAGTGGGAAAATATTACAGCGGGAGACAAACCATGAGAGACTCCTAACCCTGGGAAATGGAAAAAAAAAAAAAAAAAAGGTTGTGGAAGGGGAGGTGGGAGGGGGATTGGGGTAACTGAGTGATGGGCACTGAGGAGGGTACTGATGGGCTGAGCAGTGAGTCTAATACTGTATGTTGGCAAATCGAACTTCAATAAAAACAAATGAAAAAAAAGTTTGTCACTTTTTAAAATTCCATACATTGGCTTATTTCCCATTTTCTCTTGTTTAATGATGAACATATTTAAAGATACAATAAATTTATGCCATACATACACTTAAAGTTTGTTAACTTAAATATTCTTTTTTTTTTAATTTTTTTAAATTTATTTATGATAGTCACAGAGAGAGAGAGAGAGGCAGAGACACAGGCAGAAGGAGAAGCAGGCTCCATGCACTGGGAGCCCGATGTGGGATTCGATCCCGGGTCTCCAGGATCGCGCCCTGGGCCAAAGGCAGGCTCCAAACCTGGGCCAAAGGCAGGCTCCAAACCACTGCGCCACCCAGGGATCCCAACTTAAATATTCTTAAGTGGGCATTCCTCAATACTACCAGACTCATGACTTACATAGTGGATGCAGTCAAGTCAGAAAACCATCTTCAGAAAAAAAACAAAAACAAAAACAAACAAACAAAAAACAAACAAAACAAAACAAAAAAAAAAAAAAAAAAAAAAAGAAAACCATCTTCAGGAGTTCCAGAACCCAAAGATAGAACACGTGAGTGATTTTAAAGGTCTCTCAGCCATTGACAAAGGCAGGAAATTAATGATTTGCTTCAAAAAGTCAGTATGATCAGTATACTCTCTGGGCAATTATAGGTATTTTTAAGACATATTTTCACTATATGTGATTTTCACTTTACGAGCTTATTTTAGAGCCAATCTATGTTATTTATTTGCTTATAGCTATTATTGTCTCTTGTGTGCTTGCAGGTATAACATTTTGTTTATCATTAGCCTAAATATCATTTAGTACGGTTTTGATTTCTTTGAATTTATGAGTTGATATGAAATGTCACTTCACTTGATACTTTGTTTCAGGAAAATTGCACATTCTAGGAAGTGTTAAGGACTCCTCTAGTTTCTAAAAATACATAATTGATTATACACAGGCAGGACTTTACAAATTGTCACACTTACACTTTACTAGTCTGCTCTAGGCATGATAAAATATGAGTCACTGACTTATGCATCTTTATCCACTCAGATTGCTAATATAAATGTCCAGCAGGAAAGCATGATAATCAGAATGTTTATCTGTTCCCTGTCGGACCCATGCTTATAGCCATCCAATCCTCATTTCCCTCTCAATCAAAGCTATTTGACTCCCCCCAAAAAGGTTAGGAATAAGAATGGGCTTGCTTGTGATGAGGCTTAACTAAGAGCCAAAATGCTGAGGCCACTGGGAAATCAGGGCAGTGCTTGGCACATAGTAGGCAATTAGTACATTTTTGGTAAATTACGCAACAAGTGAACTCTGACTTCAAATCACGTGTTCTTCCTACCTCATACTCTTGCAGCGTTGTGAGGCTCAAATGAGAAACATGTGAAAGAGTTTTGCACACTGCCATGCTAGTCATCATTCCCAGTGCTATGCAGTGGTTATGCCCCATGTGACCCTAGGGCATCATTGCTGAGGAACCATGAGAGGTAGGAGCCCCACTCTGCTCTCCTGAAAAACCTCTTGGTGGATATGTCTTAGGTGGGAAAGAAGGGCTCCTGCTGAATCTCTCAATCCATCTAAAGCTCTTTAAAAGGTTTTGTTCTTGGTACGCTGTCAGATTCCTCAGATTTAACCTTGCTATTACTTTTGTAAAGTCGCTGAGAAGGTGGAAAAGGAAGAGGTCAGATTTGGGTAGGATCAGGGTCTCACTCATCTTCCTGCCAATCTCCTCACCCCCAGCTACACATGGGGCTGCAGAAAGTGCTTATTTCTTCCTCCCCTTATGTGAATCAGGTTTTGAGAAAGCAATAGCCTACCGTAGTAGGGTTATTGATTTGAACCCTTGTTTCTCTAAGCATTTTAGGACTAATATCTCCTGTGACATGATCTCATGAAAACAACCGACGCTGGCTCGGCATTTCCGTTTACCAAGCCCTGTTGTTATTGCTTTATGTGAGGTAGGTAAGTATCTCATTCTTTCGAAGAAAGAAAAAATATTTTCTTCTGTGCATAAGTGTACATGAAATATTTTCTTGTTTGGAAGTGAAATGGAGGAGGATGGGCCAGTGATAACCCAATTTCTTAGCTGCAGCATGAACAGCATGTATTTTTATATACAGTATGGCACTGGTGTTTTTTTTTTTTTTTTTTAGGATTTTCAAACACATTTATATTACACAGTTTTGAAACTACTGACTCTTTGAAACTGTAGAATTGATAGAGGATAGTTTGGAGACTTATAAGGCAATTTTACACGTGATATTTATGTGTGGAGAGAAGACTTAATTGTACATAACTATCCTGTCTTAACAGACATGACTTAATAGTAGAGTCAGTATTCTGTTTAAAGGCTGGCATGTATATTCTAAATTTTAAGAACATGTCCAGATAAATATATAAATTTTACCTAGAATACCTTTTCTGATGATGCACATTTACTTATATTTAATAGCTAACAATTTAAGACTATTAAAAGTGCCAAAATGTGCAAATAACCCCCATTGTAAAGCTTGTTTATGTTGGTACAATTTTTCTTTATGATAAAAGATACTATCATAAGTAATGTAAATGGTTTTATGACTAGAATTGTTGCCATGTATGCCACAATTTCTTTTCTCTTTCCTAGTTATGAGTAATACCAGATACCATTTGTCATGTTCCTAATATTTAGATACTTTGCATATTTTATCTCATTTGAATTTTAATTGAGGTATATGAATGAACAGAGACACACACAGCTACAGATAGAGGAGCCAGGATTCAGATTCACCTGCTCGGAAAGCAGTTATATCTCTGTAATATTACTCTGCGTTACTATTAGCTAGGCCACCGCTTGGCCTGGGGTATGGATTTCCAAGGAGACCTTGAAGCAGTGCCCTCCCTGTTGCTAAGTCACTTGCCGTGGTCCCCTTCACTTGGGCATGTTGGCATTCTCAGCCGTGCTCGCTTCTCCACAACTCAGGAATATCATGGACTCTTAGAGGTGGAAGGGATCCCAAGAGTCTCCGTTCTGTAGCATCCCCAATGGATGCCCGTCTGTTTTCTGCTTCAGTGCTTCCTTTATTGGAAGCACTTATAATCAGAAATTCTACAAATTTCACCCTATTTTGTCACTTTGTATTTTGAACACATTGTTCTAAGTCTGCTCTTCAGTCTACTTCCTCTTCTAGAATGACCTCTGATGAATTTCAAGAAACATGTTTCCAGAGAAGCATTAATAATCTAAGAGGCAATAATCTAGGAGGGCGATAATCTAGAAGGCTTATTTAGTTATAGCTTTAAATACATTGTTAAATATTAGGATATAGTCACTTATTTCTCAAGCACTGATTAAGGCTAAATCACGCCAATAAATCACTCTAAATCATTTGCCACTGGAAGGACTTGGAGACAACTTAATGAAATGCTTATTGGTGCTAATCCATTTTCTATTATGCATCTCACAAAGTTAAAGTTAGTAGTTTCAGCAGAAACTCAATATTGAACAAATGTTAGATAAGCATTTTAAAATACTTCATGGAGACACTGCTGTTCTTATTTTCATTTATGCATTAAACTATCTTGCAGGCTTGATAGATAATCTGGTAAGTGATTGTTCTCCCCTCAAGACACCCTCAATAGCTGTTAACATTCTTTCTTTTTGTGGCCTTTAGCCTCTGACCCATATCTACTCTTTCCAACTCAGTGTTTTTTTAAGGCAATTCCACCTAAAATATGCTTCATTTCCTCAGATCCAGGACAAAGTATTAAGACATTTAAAAGTCTCATTTAGGAAAACTGTTTTTTTCTTTTCTGCTTCAGAATTATATCAGGTATTTTTGTTGTTTTGGTTTAGTATTTCAGGCAGTTGAAGTGGATTGAATAGTGTCCCCTAAAAATTCACGTTCACCCAGAATCTCAGGATGTGAACTTTTGGGAAATTTGTAGATGTAATTAGTTAAGGATCTCAAAATGAAATCACCCTGAATCCTGTGACTGGTATTTTTATAAAGAGAAGAGACGACACAGGGAGACAGAGAAAAGGACATGTGAAGACAGAGGCAGAGATTGGAGATAATGTGTCTACAACCAAAGAAACATCAAGGATTGCCAGCAATCACCAGAAACTAGTAGAGAAGCACGGAATAATTTTTCCCTCAACAACAACCTTGCTGACACCTCAATTTCAGACTTCTAGCCTCCAGAACTATGAAAGAATAAATATCTATTATTTTAAACCACCAAGTGTGTAGTACTTTGCTACAGCAGTCTTAGGAAACTGAGACAACACTAGAACGACAGTTTAATACTGAAAAGGCGTGTTTATTGGTAAGTGGTGTGCTAATCAAATGAGATACATTAAGAAAAGTAAAAAAGATTGGATGTAAGATGTTACAAATCTGGAAATATGCTGCTGCTAGTATTGCCTTAATTTTAAAACACTATTCTTCATAAGGAGCCTGTGAAGACAAAGGGACTGCTCGGCTTGTTCTCGGTTATCCGTCACAGCTCTGATCACATGATATTGAAGTGATTTGTCTTTCTCAAGGATCCTTTTTTTTTTCTTTAAGGTTTTATTTATTTATTTGACAGAGAGAAAGAGAGAGAGAGAGCAAGTGAGCACAAGCAGGGGGAGCAGCAGGCAGAGGAAGAAGGAGAAGCACACTCTCCCCTTGAGTAGGGAGCCTGACATGGGGCTTGATCCCTGGGATCAAGACCTAAGCGGAAGGCAGATGCTTAACTGACTGAGCCACCCAGGTGCCCTCAAGGATCCTTTCTTATTCTCAGCTGAGGCTCTGTGGCCTAGCAGAACCACTGGTACATGATAAGTCGCAGTAAGTGCTTAACAGACAGTCAATCCTGGATACATGGTCACTCTCGCACAGTCTTTGTGTGCTCCTGTTTTTCTTGCACAATTATTAGTAGTGTCCTCTATTTTCAGAAGTGTCCCATTTGGACAAAAAGCTACATGGTCATCCTATCAATAGATGCTTATTACGTATATGGAGCAGATAATTTTAAAAATTCTGTTATCAGTCTATTCGACAAAATAGCAGAGCTAATTTTTTCCTTATCTTTACTGGTTTTTATTGTAAAATTCATGTTTGTAATGTACGCATCCATAGTGATCATATTAAAGCAAGTCAGATCATGTGTTTCCACTGCTCAAAATCCTTTCATGCCTCCCCATCTTACTCAGAATAAGAGCCAGATGGTCTGACCCATTTCCTCCCTGATCCATTGCCTGAGGTCTAGTCCAACTGTCCTCCTTGTGGATACAAAAACACATGCATATGTTTCTGAATTAGGGGATTTGCAATCGTTGCTGATAAACATGTCAAAATTTGTGGAATATAACTAAGGCAGTATTAGGGCAAGAATACACCCAAAAATATCTATAATAGAAATAAGAAGATAGAAAATTACTGACCTAAGATTAAAATTCAGCAGGAATAAAACCCCAAATCATCCCAAAGACAGTAAAATAAAGGAAATAACAATAAATTAATAAATTAATAAATTAATGAAATAAATCCTATAAAGATCAACACAATAGTAGTTATTTGAGAAGACTAAAAATTCTGGCAATTTTGATCAAGAAAAAAGACAGATGGTATAAGTAAATAATATTAGGCATGAAGAAGAGTAAGCTGTACTAGGGATTTTTTTGAGAGATTTTATTTTTAAGTAATCTCTACACCCAATGTGGGACTTGAACTCACAACCCTGAGATCAAGAGCTGCATGCTTCACCGACTCAGCCAACCAGGAATCCCAGGGATTTTTAGTTTATAGAGAATAAAATAAGTAAGTCATGACGATAATTTTTGAAAACATGGATGAAATAGTATTTAAGAAAAATCTAAATAACCAATATATAACTCAAGAAAAGTATTTTTTTTAGAAAGATGTTTTTTAAATGCAAAAATACTAGCAGTTATTAATGATAGGTTAGTGCTCCAACCTTTCCTTCCCCCCAAAGTATCGGATCCAGAAGGCTTTATAAGTGAATTATACCAAAAGTTTAAGAACAAACCATCTCTATTCTATATAAACTTTTATAGAAAAAGAGAGAAAATAACTTCTGTTATACACGTATAAGAGTAAAACATACTTGATAAAAACATAAGAGAAATTCAAGATAAAAATTATAGGCCAATTCTACTTACGAAAATTATTTTATACAAATGTTTGCAAATCAAATCTAGCAACATACAAAACCAAAAAAATATTAAATATTTAACATCAGAAGCCTGGACACCTGGGTAGCTCAGTGGTTGAACGTCTGCCTTTGGCCCAAGGCGTGATCCGGGGTCTGGGGATCGAGTCCCACACCAGGCTCCCTGTGAGGAGCCTGCTTCTCCCTTTGCCTATGTCTCTGCCTCTCCCTCTGTCTCTCATGAATAAATAAATAAAATCTTTTTAAAAAAGATAGAAGTCTATCATTACAGTTTACAACATTCACATCATAGAGAAAAATTATATGTTAATAGATGTAAGAAAAAAGCATTAATTAAAATTCAACACTTGTTAGCTTAAAAAAATCTTCACACATGCTACCAAATATTTATCAAATAATAATTTCAATTTTATAAATACTCTTCTTGAATCTACAAAAAGAGGGAATGTCCTCCAATTCATTTTATGATGTTAGCATATTCTTTTTTTTAATAATAAATTTATTTTTTATTGGTGTTCAATTTGCCAACATACAGAATACCCAGTGCTCATCCCATCAAGTGCCCCCCTAAGTGCCCGCCACCCAGTCACCCCCACCCCTGGCCCCCCTCCCCTTCCACCACCATTTCTCAGAGTTAGGAGTCTTCCATGTTCTGTCTCCCTTTCTGACACTTCCCACCCATTTCTTCTCCCTTCCCCTCTATTCCCCTCTATTCCCCTTCACTATTGTTTATATTCCCCAAATGAATGAGACCATATAATGTTTGTCCTTCTCTGATTGACTTATTTCACTCAGCATAATACCCTCCAGTTCTATCCACGTCGAAGCAAATGGTGAGTATTTGTCATTTCTAATGATGTTAGCATATTCTTGATACCAAAACTAGACAAGAATAGTAAAGGGCAGCAGAATATGCCACCCCAAAATATGTTACTTTGCCTCAAGGATTTTTCTGAGCTAAAGACACTTAAAAACAGTAAATGCAAAAGGATACTCTGACCTTTCTTTTTCTTCCTAAAAGCAAGAGATAAAAATTCCCGTGTGAAAGGTGCTCTCACGGATCCAAGAGGAAGAAGGATTTCTATCATCAGAGATGAAGAGTCAAGGCAGAGAGAAAGCTGCACATTGTTAAGTAACTTTTATCTTTCTTTAGTCTCTTGGCAATTTTAGTTACTTTTGCACAATGGCTGCTCTTTTTTCAACCAAGTATCTGAACACTTGGGCCTAGTCACTTCTTTGGGTTTTCATTTTCCCGGGGGGTTAACTGGTGTGTGCTTTTTCATCTGTTTCATGTCAATTTAATTCTCACCCCAGCCTCAGACCCTAAGAGGGTAAAGTTCTGCATCCCCAATAGCAACAATAAATAGAAAATTTACAGTGTAATCTCATTCGTAAACATAGGCATAAACATTCTAAACAATCTTATAAAACCAAATCCCATAATCTATAAAAAAATCAAATAATTTATGATCAGATTAAATTCATTCTAGGAATACAAAGCTGATTTAAGGTTAGAAGGTAAAATTATGGGGCACCTGGATGGCTCAGTCAGTTAAGTGCCCAACTCTTGGTTTCAGCTCAGGTCGTGATCTCAGGGTCGTGAGATGGAGCCCCGAGTCAGGCTCCATGCTAAGTGCAGTCTGTTTGAGATTCTCTCTCTGTCTCCCTCTGCCCCTCCTGCCCATTCTCTCTCTCTCTCTCTCTCAAATAAATAAACAAATCTTAGAAAAAAAGAAGGTAAAATTATATTATTCGCTTCATATGTAGTAAAGATTTTACACTTACCTCAAAAGAGGTCTGGCCTTTGTCCTTGGCTTCTGGGAAAAGGCTTCTCAGCCTTTGCACATCATGCCTGATAAGAATGTCTTTGCTAGCCCTGGAGCTTTGGATAACTGGATAGTCTAACAGTATGATTTAGGGTGGTGGCTGGCTACATCAGAAAGAACAACAATATGATTTAGAGTGGGTCATTCTTGGAAGAATTGATGGTTAGAGATTAAAATCATCCACATAGGCAATCCATCACGCCTGTGTAATGGAGCCTCTGTAAAAACTCTGGATGCCAGGCTCAGGTGAGCTTCCTTGGTTGACAATTACTTTGTCCATGTTGTCACACATTGAAACTAGAAGAGAAACACATCCTTGGTTCCATGGGAAGTGAATAACAGAAGCTCCATGTGTTTGGTATCTCCTGAACTTTGCTCTGTGCACTTCTCTCCCTGACTAATTTTAACCTATCCTAAAATCATCAGCTCAATCAAATAATTTTAGTTCTTCTGAAATCCCAACAGTATAACAAGCTCATTTTAAAATTTAGATAGAATAGTGAAGGACCAAGAATAACCAAGACACTTATGAAGAAGATGGGGTCTTGTATAACCAAATATCAAGATTTATCATAAAGCTGTAACAGTTAAAACATTGTGCTATAGCACAGGGATAGATCAACGGAATAGACTAGAGTCCAGCAACAATAGATCTACATAGATGTAGATAACAGTCAGTGTTAAGGAGAGAAGATCCAAGGATGAGAGAGAGAAACGATGGGGAAATGGTTGAAGGACCATTGGAGAAATAATGATCTCTATATACCTCTTAACAAAGCCAAAACTATTTTCTTTAATATTTAAGGGACAGGGGACATCAAGTGTGGTCTGAGTCACAATTCAGTTTTCACACCAAAGAAGAGGATCAGTTACATAATATGGGGGGCCCACTACAAAATGAAATTGCAGGTCATTTGTCAAAAAATTATTAATAATTTCAAGAAAGTGTCCAGAATATTAAACCAAGTGCAAGGCCCTTCTAGGCTTGGGCTCTCGTGCGACTGCACATGTCACATGCCCAGGAAGTCCAGGTCTCTCTGTAGTACAAGTTCTGGATGATGGGGTATTCCGAACCACATATATGTTGCTATCAACTTTTTGGGTGTCAACTAATGTGAAGGAAAATGGTATCATGTCAGAGTTTTCACTTACAGCTATACACATTACTCTCTGGAATTAGTGGCAAAGAGTTTTCTACGTGTTCTCCAGTTACGTTAACTCAAACACGCTTATAACTCAGTATCTCTCCTAAACTTTTTACTCAAAGACAGTTGCAGAGGAATAGCCTAGTTCTGAGCATTTAGGAAAGTACTTTAAATTTTCTTCCATTATCCTAATAAACTTGCTATTGTTTGTGACATTTTCCTGTGGCATTCATTTTCAAACTTGAAAGATTGCTAGAACATTTCACCGAGGCATTGCTGATTTTATTTTAGGTTGCTCTATTTTTTACTGTCATATAAAATGAATAAATCAGTGTCTAAAGTTATGGAGATGGTGATATATTAATATGAATAATTGGTAATGCATAAAAATTGATTTTCTAGAATGGAATATAGTTGAACCATACTCAAAATTAGTCTTTATAAGTAAAAAAAAAATCTGATCTACTTTTAGAAAATATTTTAAAATATCTATATAAATGTATAGAAATTCACTACATTATTTAAATCTTCCAAAGATTGGTTGCATTTGTATTTAATATAATGCTTCCACTTTATCAATAGGCTCTCTATATAATGCTATAGTTGGAGTGAAAATATTTGTACGTGTGTGGTAGTTTGTTATGACCAGATAGTGCTTCTGGGGACATCTGGGGTAAAATCTACTGCGCAGTAAAATTTCATCTCAAATGAAAAATTGAGCTCACTTTCAGAGTAGTGATTAAATTAATAATTCTCATTGCTTTCTTTTTACACAGTTCTTAAAAGGCTACAGATTTCACCATTAAATCCTTTGATTTCAGGTCAAATCTTATTGCAAGTTTTTCTCACTGGAGATGTATCTGGAGCCACAAGCAAATGTTTTTAAGGCGTTAAGAGTGTGTGAGGTCATCTGTGATGGCCCCTGTTGTGAGTGATTTTGTTTGACAGCATCATAACCGATTATCTGAAAATGCGAGCCAATAGCTGTCCCTTCAAGAAAAATTCAATTTGCAATTTACATTTCCTATACTCCCTTTCTGCCAGCTAACAAATCAACTGTAGATCTCAGTTCAGCCTCCAAAGACACTTCTAATGAAAAAAGAAACAGCCTTAAGCCTCCCTCAGGATGATCACAGTTAGCACCCAACGGAGAAAAATAGGGTTCTATGACTGAGGGCAGAGTTGGTGTAAGGGAATAGGGAAAAACTTACTGAAAATCCAAAGACCCACAGAAAACTGATAAGCTTTCCAACGACAGAGGCTGGCCCCAAGAATCCCAGTTAAAAATGATGTTGCTTTATTGACTTTTAGCAAGTCTTTATTTAGCTAAGGGTTCACATACCTTGCTCCCTTCCCTCCACACTCCCTACCTGCCAATCGGCCACGTGACCTCCACCTTTCTGTAGTTGTTTACCTTTCACTTTTTGGCTGTTTCTTCAGGAATTTTAATGTCATAGAAGAGTTTACTGGCCATTAGAATAGCCTCTTCTGTGATTTGCTCTTATTCATTTTTGTATTGGATTATCTATTTTTCTTATTAATTTATAGACATTATTTACGTACTTGTGATGACCTGTGAGCTGTTGTTTGGGTTGTAAATATTTTCTTCTGTTCTAGGCTTCCCTTTTCACTCTTAAAGGTGTCTTTTGGTGAATAGAAGTTACTCATTTTAATGTAATAAAATATGTGATTTGTGTTTTTACGATTTCTTTGTGGTTCGCATTTTTTTTATGTCCTATTTTAAAAGCCTTTCCCTACTCTAAAATCGTGGAAATATTCTCCTATCATATCTTTTTGAAGTTTTTTCTTTTCTTCACATTTTTGACTAAAAACAAATTTGGAATTAATATCTGTTTATGGTGTAAGGTAAGAATTAAGTTTCTTTTTTCTGTGAATATTTAATTGTTCTAATATTACTTGTAGAGATTCTCCTTTCCCCCACAATTCTATAATACTACTTTTATCATAAATCAAGTGTCCACATGTGGTGTCTTTTTTGACTCTTCCTAGCCCATTGTTCTATTTTTCTCTCCTACACCATTCTCCTAACTTGTGCCAATGTCATATAGGTATAGCTTCATAGTTTTGCTCATCAGAAAACCAGCTTTTCTTTTCTTTAAAAAAAGTTGTCTTGACTATTCTTGGTCCTTGAATTTCTAACTAAATTTAAAATCAGCTTGTCAAGTTTCATTTAAAAAGCCAGTTGGAAGGAGTTTGCATTGAGTATATTGATCCATCTGGGAAGAATTATTCTTATAACTTTGATTCCTCTAATCCATGAATATGGTATTTCTCATCAATTATTTAGCTATCATTTCATTTTTATCTTATTTATTTTTATTAATAATGTGTTATAGCTTTTGCATTGAGCTCTTACATATCTTTCATTTGTTAGATATATTTTGTGATATTTAATATTTTTGAAATTAATTTTATTTTTTGAAGTAATTTTAAATGATATCACTTTATTTTCTGGCTTGTATACAGAAGTTTAAATGGATTTTAAAATATGGTTTCTAGTAACTTTACTTAACTCACTCATTTTTTATTTTAATTGTAGGCTCTTTTCATGTTCCACTTACATAAGCATATCATCTGTGAATAATGATGTTTTATTTCTTCATTTCCAATAATTAAGCAATTTAAAACTTTTTCTTTTCAAAATGCACTGGCTAGGGCCTTCAGGTGCTTCAATGGTATATGGTGAATAAAAGTGGTAATAAAATCCTTGTCTTGTTATGAATCTCAGAAAGAAAACTTTCAACATTCTATCATTAAGTATGACATTCATCAGAGGTTGTTTTGCAAATACCCTGTATTAGGTTAAGAAAGGTCCTTTGTAGTCCTTGTAGTGTTTGTTTTTTAAAGTTATGAATGGATATGAATTTTCCAAATGTTTTTTTCTGCAACTATTAAGATGACATGTGATTTTTCTCTTTCATTCTGTTAATGTGGTGAATTATATTGATTGATTTTTTTTCCATGTAAGACCAAAATTCAAAATTGCATTTTTGGAATCAACCCACTTTAGTCATTAACTGTTATTTTTAAAATATTACTGAATTCTATCTTTAACACTAGAATATAAGCTCCATGAACACAGATAAGTTTTATCCACTGCTGTGTTCCCATGGCATATTTGTTGAATGAATGAATGAATCCCTTAGAATTCTGATACTCTTTAGTCTGCCTGTTAATAGAGAACTGTAAGCCCCTGGTTACCTGAACTGGGGCCATTTCTCCTGGCTGCATAAGGGCCACACTCCCCAGGACTGGGCACCATATTCGCCCCACTTTTTTAAAGAGCTGATACCAAACAACTCATATCTCCTTCTCTCTTGGTTTCTCACAAAGGTAACTCCTCCTTATCCATCTCCTCACTACACCTGTGTAGTATTGGGATTCCTTACATTCTAAATTTAGGATATAGCAGATCTATGAATCACTGCTCACTGGCCTCCAACTCAACACTCACAATTGACACAGACATCTCAGGGCCAGACAAAGGACAAGGAGAAGAGGTGAAGAGAATGTGCCCAATCTTGGCTATCTCCCTGATAAGCTGATAACAAGCTAATGCTGAAAATCCTATACTCTGGGAAGAACTCTAATCTATTTTGTGAAACTCGTCCTTGAAAGTGGCCTCTGAATACATTGGAAGAGCTGAAGCATATGTTTTTCATCAGGAATCATAAAACAAGAAGAACCAAAATCAGAACGTGTTGTCAGATAACACAAATACATAGATACCTGTTTCCTTCATCAAAAGCATAAGAAATGTTTTCAAATGTTAAGCAGTTCATTTCCAAACATCTTAAACTTAATGAGAAAAAAAATCTCATATTTAAAAGATCACTATACCATGAAGTCAACAAGCTGATTTGGAACAAAAATGATATGAGCTGTATTATGGTTTCTTTACTGGTGACATTGTGATTCTAATTGTAAAAAACTAACTCCAAAAATAAAACACTTGATCTTAAGTTGGTTTAGAAGGTTATAGAGCTCTTCATGACTCGATATCTGCCCACTCCGGTCTTCCCTTTGTACTTTTGCCCTGGGGGTTTTGTGATTCATTCCAATTTTCCAATAAATCAGGTTTCTGTGACTCTAGATGTACACCAACACACACACACACACACACACACACACACACACACACACACATGCACCCTCTACCTGGAACACTCTTTCTCATCAAGTTCTTTGCCTGGCTAACTTTAATCCAGAGAGGTAAAGTATCACTTCCTCCTAGAAGTGACAGCTCACCTTCCTCCTAGAAGTGACAGCTCCCCTCCTCCATTCCCAAAATAGGAACCATGCCCATAATGTACTTTTATAGCACCTTGAATTTATCCTATCATATCACTCATCAAATTTCATTTATTTGCTTGTCTTCCCTAGAGACTGTAAACTCTTAGAGGAAGAACCATGTTATCTTGCTCATGGTTGAATCCTCAGCCCAGGAATAGTACCTAGCGTATATCCAGGGTTCAGTAGATTGAATAAAGGAATGAACAATTGCAATCTTAAGCTTTCTTACATTATTGAATTACTAGTGCTAACTATGGGTCTTTCTAAGGTGACTTAGAGCTGGTTACAAGGTCCTAGTGTCTGTAGTCTGAAGAGTTCCTAAGAACATAATTTTCCCTAAGGCATAATATAGACTAAAAATTCAATATAGATGAAGAGAGGTGCCCTGGTGCCTGCTGCAAAGCAGACTGCTTGGGTTTGAATTCCCACTCTACTACTCACTATCCTTGTGACCTTGGAAAAGTGACTTAATTTTTGTGTACCTTAATACTTCTCATAAGGTGGTGGTTGAAGGATTAAAGGAACTTAATACAGTGCCTGGTCACAATGAATGCCTAATGAATGCCATTCCCATATTTGACAGTAGGTTAGGGGATATTTGGAGTGCCTGGCATTCCCAGGAAGCTGGGAAAGAGGATCCCTTTGGGAGGGAACATTCAGTTCTCTTGTAAAGAGATGGTGGGGATACCAGTGAAAGGATGAAGTTTCAGTCACCTCAACTGAAAATGGAGTTGGGGCGGCTGAGTCCTCTGTAGTCTAAAGATACTGAGCTCCAAAGGGGGGAAGGGTAAACCTAGTAGGGAGACACATGACTTTTCTTTAAATTAGCAGTTCAGCCCTGACTGACTAAATGTAAAGAAGACATTCTCAAAAAGGTGAGCTTCTTTGTCCATCATCTTATTCCAGGGGAATGTTTTGGAAAAGCAATAACCATAAGCATATTTGGGGATCATCAGCTAATCCCCTACCAATGTTCAGATTAACAAGAAAAGAGTGGTTGCTTGAGTGGGTGAGAAAAAACAATGGAGAGTTTTCAAAGGCATTAGTGTGTTCCATACCATGGGTTGCCTAGCCTAATTCCTATCCCAAGCTCCGTTCTCATCAGCCACCTTCCAGCAAAGGGTGGACCTGTGGTATAGCTCTGATGGATGAGATATAAGAGAATGTTTATGTGCTGGGGCCTCTGGAAAAGTTTTTGTTTTGTTTTTTGTTTTTGCTTTTGTAGGGACCAGGGACAGGCCACTGCAAAATGTGCCACTTTGGCATATTGATTATTTTGAATTGAAAGTTACTTAAGAAACAGCCAATGCAAGAACATTCTGATCCCATCCTCACCTCTGTCACCAGAAAGCAGGACATAAATCTCCCATTTGAAAGGTACCCTCCCTGTACCATGAGATAAAGAGACATCCTTACCACCTGAGATAGGAAGTTCAGAGCCAAGAAGGCTATATAAACAAGCCTTGTCCTTTTACAAATTAACCACCACAGTCTAAAATCTGTTTAGAATTCCAGACTAACTGAGGGCTCCCCCAAATGAGTTTTTGCTGTCCTGTCAATTCCTCACAGATTTATTGTGTCTTCCCTAAAATGTACCAAAATATGCCTGCCTTGGTCATTTCTTCAAGTCTCAATTTCATTATTAGGCTTCCCTGTATATGTAATCAAAACTTTATTTTTATTCTTGTTAACCTGTCTGGCAGTTTGATTCTTAGACCAGCTAGAAGAGCCTTGAAGGGTAAAATAGAATTTTTCCTCCTCAACACTTTCCTGATAAAAGGGACAGAGTGGACTAGCATGCCTCGTTTTGCCCTTTGTTCTTCCCCCTTCTCTTTTCCTTGAAGGCAATTGCCTCCAAGCTAAGGATGGTAGAGGGAAAGACAGAAGAGGCTGGGTCCCTGATGGGATCCTGGACTCTTGTTCCTGCCCCGGACTGCCTACCTCTGACCTCATTATCCGAGACAAATAAACTCCTTTCTGTTCAGGTGAGTGTTGAGTGGGTTTCCTTACCTTTGAATGTACCCCTAACTAATAAATTACCTGCAGCCCAAAGCTTTAGACCATGAGAACCTCCATTTCAATACTTACTCACAGTATCTTACGATCACTAGTTCTCTTTCACTTCGACTAGACCTGAGTTCCTTGAGGGCAGGGATCTGAGCTTATTTATTTCTTTATCTGCAGACTCAGTAGATGTTTAATGAGTGAATTAATTTCATTTGCTGTATTATAATTAGTGAGCTTGCTAATCAGGCACTGGTGCTGTGGAAGGATTTCCCCAGGTTTCTGGTCCAGCCGGGAACCGAGTGGCGCTTGTATAAAGAAACCAAGGGTCCCTTGAGACGATAGAAGGCTCATGAGCCATCAAAACAAAAACCAAAAACTTCTGCAGTTTCCTTCATTTCTGGATGCATTATGACAAAAACAAATAAAGTATGCTAATAAATAGAAAAATTCAGACATTTCTTCCCAGATAATGAAAACATGCTCTTCTCAGATGCAGAATTAACCTTAGCGGGAGAAGGAGTGACAGGGATAACCAAACAGAGAAAAGGGCAAAATAATTTATCTCCCCCTATTAATGTGGCTGCTTACTCATGAAACTAACCTTTATTTTGTCAGGAAAAAATCTAAGCATTTGTGTTTTAAAGACTCTAGAGCCATGACTGATGAAAGACATGCCCACTGTTGACCTTATCGACCTGTTTCAGGGACCATCCAGCGGCTGCCTCACCACCACCCAGATGTGCTCCCCGAAAGGTTATTTTCGGGGCTCTACCTTTTTCCTTCTGTCTTCTCCTTTGCTTGAGGCTGATCTCACTTCCTTCAGCATCGTGAAGCTCCCAGAGCCAATTTCCCCAGAACCTTTCCATCGTTTGTATTTTGGGTGCCCACTTCTCAGTGTAGTTTCTATTTTCGGATGCTTGTGTAACAGCTTTGGGTCTGCTGGGGTCTTCTGATTCTTGAAGATTTTAATCAGATGAGCTTGAATGCCCATGGCAGGCCCTGTGGAAAATCTGCTCTCTTCTCCAAGACTTCTCCTCCTTCCCTGGAGGCTCCTGGCCGGCCTCCCTGCCAGCTTGGGCTCCCCCTTTCTGGCCCTGAGGAATGGGTGCCTCCCACCCTGCACTGGTGCTAATCCCTTATCCCTACATTGGCGTCCACACATAGTGGGAGTGGGGATGTTCACTTAATTTGTATTTCTGTTTTGAATAAGCCAACACATTTATAGCACCAAATGTGACTTCTTCTTTCTAACTAACACATAGAACTCCTTCAGCGACTCTATATTAAGTACCTATTCTATGCCTGGCACTGTCATACCAGGGACACCTGAGTGACAGACTGATTAAAGTAGGTCATTGAGAGGTATGGGGACCAAGAGCCACAGGCCCCACCCCTGGCCCTGCCGAGTGGCCGACAGGCCAGCAGGAATAGCAATAATGGGCGCAGAGTAGTATATATGGGACAGGAGAGCCGGGAACACTCTGTGTACACCGTGCAGACACTTTGTAAAACATCCTGTCTAGTGCTGTTTCTTATCTCTTGTGTTGATCCACTGAGTTGCAGTCTCACTTATATTTACTATTTCTTATACATTGAATTGCTTTGCTATAAAACTCCTCTTTAGAAGTTCTAAAAATCAGGCCAACACTGGAAAATAAGCCCTTCATATACTAGTACCTGTGAAAACTGCTTACTCTGAAGACAAGTTGTTTATTATGAAATGGACCTACATGTTACCAGGAAGAAAGAATGCTACTCTGCTAAAGAAATAAAACTTGGTTCTCTTGGGACCCCTGGGTGGCTCAGTGATTGAGCGTCTGCCTTCGGTTCAGGTCGTGGTCCCAGGGTCCTGGGATTGAATCTCGCATCAGGTTCCCCGCGGGGAGCTTGCTTTCTCCCTCTCCGATGTCTCTGCCTCTCTCTGTGTCTCTCATGAATAAATAAATAAAATCTTAAAAAAAAAAAAAAAGCAACTTGATTCTCTTGATTAGTTAACACAGGGCACATCTTATGCTTTTGTATGAATTATTATCTTTTCCCCCATGAGCAAATAACTCGTTTTTTTTTCTTCTTCTTCTGTTTCTTGCCAGCTTATATATAATTGTGTGTGTTGATCACTTCCTTGGAACCAGACATCTTGTGGATTTAAGGTGGGCTTTAGGGCCCTCTAGTGGCATCTTGAATATTAAATCCTAAACATTACTGTTAAACTGAAAAAGAGAAAGAAAATCTTCCCTTTAAGTTTATTCCATATTAGCTCTTAGAAGCTTTAAAGACAGATATTGGAAAACCTGCGGTAGCTCATGCATATCCTTTTTCTTCTCCCAAAATGAACTATGTCATTATATCCTCATTCCTGTGATAGCCACATATGAAACTCATCCCTCGTTTAAAAGTTACAGTGTCGGGGATTCCTGGGTGGCGCAGCGGTTTAGCGCCTGCCTTTGGCCCAGGGCGCGATCCTGGAGACTCGGGATCGAATCCCACATCGGGCTCCCGGTCCCTGGAGCCTGCTTCTCCCTCTGCCTATGTCTCTGCCTCTCTCTCTCTCTCTCTGTGACTATCATAAATAAATAAAAATTAAAAAAAAAAAAAAAGTTACAGTGTCAAGACTTAACAGGTCTATATTTATTTATTTTTATTTTTTTAACGTGTTTATATTTAGAATTAGCATGCTTCACTAGGGCAACAGCATTTTGTAAGACCTATCTTACCTTTTTAATTGGCTCATTCAAATAATCTGGACACGGTGATGACCCATGTGAGTTCTTGGATTTTCGAGGAATGACAAAATTGTGGCCTCCTGAGGACCGGTTACTGGGTTTTAATCTATCTTGACAACTAAAATAATTTGCTGGCACCAACCTCTATGCTTTTCTATAATACCCATTTGGAAAGAAATCAGCCTCGGGCCATCCTCACATTTAAATGGTGTTGATGATTTCATAGTGTTGCTACTGACTCCTCTCTGCAAAATTCCTGAGTTGTGAAAAGCTGGATTCCCAAATATCACCAGCACACACTGGTGATAAGACCCATTTGAGTTTATCACTTACTCTAGTTAGGATGAACACCACCTTGCAAAACTGATGTTTTGGAGTGGGGGAAGGCTAGGACAGAATTTATTAAGACTTGGAAGTGCAATTTAAGGCAAGTCTTTCAAAATGGGGCTCAGAACTAGGTATAGATCATGATACAACAGTATAGGATTGGTGGAGATATCAAGGCAAGGGGTTCAAAGAATCTGTTGATATTTTTTATTGAAGAGATGACGGGTTTCTTGGAAGTTCCTGTGATAAACAATCAAGTCATTTGAGCAAAACTCTCCCAGAAAAATAAAGTCATGCTGATGAAGAGAGGGGAATAGCAAAGTTATGCTGATGTAGATTTTGATTCCTGGTGTCCAGGCTGAGTATGAGAGTAGAGGGTTCCAGTTTTTAGCAGCTTTCCACAATTAAGAAGTCTTTATGGTGTCAAGGCAATATTTCCTGTTAAACATGCAAATACAGAGAAGAAGAATATGTAAATTCAGAGTGTTTCACTCTAGAATGACTATATTTTAGGATGTTGAGGGAAAGCAAAATATGCTACCCTAAAATACACCACTTTGGCATATTGATTATTCTAGTTTTTATTCTGTTTTGGTTTTGTTGAGGTATCATGAACATATAACATGTCATCGCGTGGACATGTTATATGAAACTAATATGAAACTGGTATGTTTCAGGCATAGAACCTAATGATTAGATATTTGTATGTATTGTGGGATGATCCCCACAATAGGTCTAGTTACCATCTGTCACCATGCATACATAGCTGAATATTGAGTAGTCTGAAGTAAAGTTACTTGACAAAAAAAAAAAAAAAAAAAAAAAAAAAGACTGACCTTCCTCTGCCTCGCTGAAAGCAAGAGATCAATCTTCCCTGTGAAAGTTACCCTCCCTGCACCCAGAGCGTAGAAGGCATCCTTATCACCAGAAACGGAATTTAGGGCAAAGAAAGCTGTATAAACGAAGTTCCTCCTTCACTAATTTACTACCCTGAACCCAAACCCCTTTGTCTTGTCAATTCTTTACAAATTTATTGTTTCCTTGCCTAACAGGTATAAACGCTTCCTGCCTTTGTCACTTCTTTAAACCTCATATTTTTTAAGGGGCTCTCATACATATGAAATTTGTTTTTCTCCTGTTAATCTGTTTTATGTCAATTTAACTATTAGACCAGCCAAAGAACCTAGAAGGGAAAAGAGGAAAATTTTTCCTCCCCTACCATTGTTTTCTATCAGCACATTTAAATGGAAACAGTTCTCTGAAGGAGCAGACACAGTTCTGATAAACTTTGACTGTGGTGTCAGCTAGAAAGAAAATCTTAAACAGAAAATTGGCAGGTAGGTGGATGCCACAGTTAAGGATTACGGGGTTGCCGTGCAGACAAATGGATTCCCAACCCTGATATTTTGTGCATAGTCAACAATATTAAGAAAGGGGCAGTAAAGCAGAAGACAAAATATTGACTCCAGTGTTGCTGAGGGTTTATCCTCACCCTCTCACCAATTCAGAGTCCAGTGTCCACTCTCAAGTCCATGGCGGTGGAAGTGGAAGGACTCTCCACTGACTCTACCATGATGACTTCATTCTGGTCTATCAACCCCATTTCTGAGGTTAGCATGCCTTTTCTAATCTTAAGTAGGCCACGGTTTTAAAAGAGAAAAAAAGAAAGGTGTCAAAGAGAAATTGCATCAGCACTTGTTAAAACTGGCGAGAGATTTATTCAAGCCACTGCAGTAGAGGAGACAGACTAGAGTATATACTAAGCCCAATTCCAGAGACAGCAAGGATTGCTGGGGATTTATAGCCCAGGAGCTGGGAGAGGAGCTCGTGGGTGGCAAATTAATGAGACTTGATTAGACATCAAAGGTGGAGGAAGAGGAACATGATTAGATATCACAAATTGGGGGATTGTCTTCATAAATATTTGCATTTCTGGGATCCTGTAGTAGGGGAAGGCCTGTGGTCAAACTGGCCTAGTAGATCAAGGATGAGGCCAGTTAAGAAGAGTGATCAGAAGTGCCTGATTACAATTTGGTCAAGGTGATGGTCCTTGTCAAAGATGGGAATATTTGAAGATAACACTGGGACAAGTGGATGGCTGTAGGGAGTCTAGTTGTGATGAACCTCTTAATCTCAGAAAGGCCTTTTGTGGATGATTTCTAGAAGACTTTGTTCATCAATCATGGATTTTCAAAGAATCTGAGTAATAGTCAATTACCTACCCCTCCCTACAACTCTCTCCCCAACCCATCAATGAACAAACTAACCATGTGCTAAACTGGAAAGAGTTTGACCTGAAGACTTAAAGCCATCATCATAAAGATGGCATTTAAAGCCGTATGGCCAGATGAGATCACTTAAGGAATGAGTATAGGTACAGGCAGGAGTTCAAGGAGTGGGCCTTCAATATTCAGAGGTCTGGAAAAGGAGAACTCAACAGAGATGATGAAGATGAGAAGGAGAGAACTAATAATGATCATAAGAAACACAATGTCATTAATTCCAGGTTAATCTCTTACTTCTCATTTATTTATTGATTAATCTTATTTCAGCACTGCCAACCCATGAAATGCACTTGCCTCTTCTACATTAGCCAACCTCCTCTTCCTACTTCTTCTCCAGGGCCAAAGATCAATAAAACTTATAAAGTCGAGCAATAGGTAGTGGCTTAATTCATTTCAAAAATAAAATGTCTTTTGAGATTTCCTTTTTAAATCATTTTTGTATCTTCAGCCTTTTTAGGAAATTCAAGGAAGAACACCAAGAGATAAATAAACCAAAAGCCACAATTGCCAAGGGAAATAAAGGCATAAAATTAATTCTGTTGAAAAAAACTTTAGAGTTCTCCTCCCAGTAGACTTGCTTGGCAAATGAGGAGAGGTACACAGGTGCACCTAGGGACATGTGTCATGTGAAGAAGACTCCTTGACTAGTCAAGTACTGTTCACATTTAAAGCATGACAATCCAAAGGAGGGTATTTTTCTTTGTGAATACCATAAGACTGTGCATTGTGGGATATTAAGTGTTGTGATTTAAGAACAGAAATGGCCTATTATTTGGTTTAGTTGAGCACCTCCTAAACTGACTTGGAGCTCCTTGGACAGCTGCCCTGGGGGCCATGCCCAGGATACTGTGATAGAGAAATGCTCTCTTACCAGAGATGGGAAGGACTAGTAGAAATTAGCCACAGGGAAAAAAGAGAATCAGCACATTCCAGGCAGAAAGCAAAGTATGCTCAAAAGCAAAGAGTTGCTTAGCTGGCTGGATAGAGAATGCACGAAGGAGTGGGGAAAAGATCAGAGACAGGGGAATCAGGAGGTTGTTACAGTGAATCTAGGCAGGAACTGCTGATGAAATAAACTAACATTAAGTTAGTAGGTATGTCAAAGAAGGGAAAAAATGCCTTTGGGAGGTAAATAAGCAGGAGAATCTTTTCTAACTCTATCAACACTGGAGAGGGTGGCAGTAATGATGGTAGGCACTGAAGATTGACTGCCAGGGTTCACATTCTCCAGGTTCTGCTACTACGGCAGGACTTTGGCAAGTGGCTTAACTTCTCTGAATTTGCTACTCTGCAAAGTGAGGATGGTAACTTTCCAACCTGGAATATCGTGGGGCTTTAATAAAATAATACTGAAGCACACTTAGCCCCATAACTTTTTCACTCCTTTCACTCTTCTAGAACTGGAGACTCTATGACCAAGAGTGTTGAGTGTTAAGGATGGGTGTATCCCCCCCCTTGAACCACGAGGAGACATAACAAAACACTGGTCTGTATAGTGACTTCAGAATCTCAATCTCTATGTAAGATTTGTAGGCTTGATGTTACCATCATGTAAGAGTTGGGAATTTTGCTAACTTTTTTTTGTTAACGATTTTTAATTATTTATTCATGAGAGACACACAGAGAGAGGCAGAGACACAGGCAGAGGGAGGAGCAGGCTCCATGTAGGGAACCCGATGTGGGACTCGATCCTGGGACTCTGGGATCACTCCCTGAGCCAAAGGCAGGTGCTCAACCACTGAGCCACCCAGGCATCCCTTGCTAACTTTTTGAAAGAGAATGTACATGATTATACTTTGAATTACACATTATGTCAAAAGACAGAAAATCAAAGGTTGTTCCTGTTTATAAACAGCATTTAAGCAGAAGAAAAAGAGACACTTAATATGTGAAAGGCAATTTGGAGAAAGACACCTGACAGGCCCATGGATCCACAGCCTTCCTGGAATAGGCACCACACCCAATGGCTCCTCTTTCTCAAGGTCATCAGCACAACAAATGGTTTCAGACATTAGAATCCTAAGTCATGGCTACAAACAACAGGAAAGATGGATGGGTTTTAGAAGTTGTTTGGTGTAACATTCTTGAACCTGATGATGCTCATGAGACACGGAAATCCACGGGGAGACACCATGGATTCTCTGTTACCTCCCCTTCTCCTTTCCTTACACCCCTTTGCTTCTTCAGTCTTTAAATCTCTCCCCATCTGGGATCCCTGGGTGGCTCAGTTGTTGAGCATCTGCCTTTGGCTCAGGGCGTGATCCTGGAGACCTGGAATCGAGTCCCGCATCGGGTTCCCAGTATGGAGCCTGCTTCTCCCTCTGCCTGTGTCTCTCATGAATAAATGAATAAAATCTTTAAATAATAAATAAATAAGTCTCTCTCCATACTTCAGGGCCTTGGTCAGATCCCTTCTCTACAGACTTCTCAGCCACAAACCGTGTTCATTCTGCTATCCTCTAATTTATTACCTTTCTTCTTTTATAAGTATGTCTGATCATATCAATTGGTATCAGATGTTTTTCTAAAGAAAACAAGTCATTTGATTTACAGCACGAATATGTTTAGCTTTAACATAAAAGTAAACATATTAAAAAACAAAACAAAACAAAACACTTTCAGGACTGGAAGGCATTTTGGTTTCTGCCCAGATAGAATATTCCACCTGCAACATCTGAAGGGCCATGCGAGTTAACTAAGAGGGGCCCTTTGTGGCATCATTTTTCTGTTTCATGTGCCCACACAGGAACAAAGCTTCTGTTTCCTTCATCCCTCAAAGGTGGGCTTCTTGCAGAAAGCCAAGGTAATAAAATAATTCTGTATGCAGTTCTGGAGATAGTTTCTCAGTCTAGGACAAAGACACGCATAACAAAGAATTCAGAGACTTTCCATTTGATACTGGTGGTCTGTTCGAGCACCATAGGTTGTAATTGGACTTAAACTGGGAAAAATTTTAATCATTGCTTGGATAGGTTACCTGAAACCAACGAAAAAGTCAATGTTTGAAAACCAGATGATTATTTGGCATTTCACAGCTAGAGCAGATGAGTTTTATTGTAGCTTTATAAAGGTCACTGCCCCAAATGGAAGCCAAATGCTTCATCTTCTTTCACAGCAACAAAAATACTGCTGTTTAAAAAAGGTGAATAACAAAATGGGAGATGTCTTGTTTCACTTTCTTACCTATTCTTTTAGACACAACTAATAGACTTAGGCAATAGAAACAGTACTTGGTAAGAAAAAAAAATGAGTTAATTAAGCATTATTTGATGTTTTCCTGGTGGCTCCTGTCTTCTTTGGCTACATATTTTCTTTATTCTTTCTCACAAGATATAAATGAATCAAAGGGTAAAGACATTTATTTCCACTGTCCAATTTTCCCAAGTCGTAATTATATCCTCTTCCTCATACTTTTGTCTCAATCCTACAAAGAAAAACGACAATAGGAATGATCAATCTCTTCCTAACAACATTAGCATAGTCCTTTGCACACTATAGTGGAGATCTGGAGCCAGGGTGGAGGGGAGGTGGTGCTGGCACTGACTGGGGTCCAGCTCCCGGGAGATGATTGTGTGTATCTCTTTCCTCGTTCATGGATCTCAAGTTGGTAAGACTGTGGAGGGAGCGTTTACATCACAGAAATCAGTAAATGCTACACATCCGGGCTTTTCTCCCTCCATCCCTCAGCAAACTAGTTCGCCAGAAAACCACAGGTTAAATGCCAGAGATCTTGAAAAAAAGATGTACTTTCAGCTGGTAGGAGAGAAGAAAAGGAGAGGTTCTGACTACTGAAGTGAAATGATCTTGAATTCTACGTCAATGTATAATATTGATTGAACCTTATGAAACATTTGATCTTCAACAATTTTTAAACTACAAAAACGAAATTGCATATGCCTCAACCAAATACATAGGCTGCAGGTAACAGAAAGCCCAATAAATGGTAACTTAAAAAAATAAAATTTCTCTGGTGTAACAAAAAGTCTACAGCAGCCCTGGGATGATATGACTGTTTAATGATGCTGTCAGAGACCAAGGGTCTTGCTATATTTCTGCTCTAATCCCCTTATAAAATGGATTTTTGTTCTCATGCTAGTCATCTCATGGTCACACACATCTGCTGTGCTTCCAGGCATCATATCTGCATCCAGGGCAGAAGAATGGGGAAGGTGAACGGCTATGTTCGTCAAGGTTATTGGAGTTAATCAGGAAGACAAAAGATTTCCCTGGTGCTCCATTCAAAAATTTCCATTTCCATCTCATTGACCAAAATCTGTCACATTGGTCACTTCCAGACAGAGAAGAATGAGATTACTAAAACAGATTTAGACTAGCCATGATTCATCTGTGGCATTGGGGTAGGAGCCTACTCTCTTGGAGGGGAAGAGCTCTCAGCCACCCCCTGAGCATGCTGTGGTGCCATTGGATGGGAAAAGTAGAGAAGGGTTAGGGGTGAATATAGGGAGAACAACAAATGGTAGCCCTACAATTTCCTTTTGGTTATTAATCCAGACATCTTCAGGTTTTTAAAGAAACTCTGCAAGATTTTCCATTTCTGGGTGTAAATGTGTAAAATACTATGAGTTATATATAATTTTTTACACTGGTTGCTTAGCACTGTGTCTACTTAACATGCAGCTCAAAAAAAACCTGTGCAGTAATACAAATCAATTTTACAAGGTTTGTATGATTATAATATTACAATCCATGCTCAAAAGCTCAGCCTTCATACTTTGGTGTATATGGGACACAGTGGTCTGTTTACAGCTTTAAACTGCAAGCTTTAAATTAATAGGGACCCTGACTGACTTCAGGTGAAATCAGTGACCTGGCACCTTGACCAAACAGAGAGTTGGAAGAAGATAATGATAGAAGATAATATATGTTATATTATATATTTTTTTCTGAATAAAAAGCCTAATGCTGATCATTTTGAGGAAGCCAGAAAAAAAGAGTTGTTTTTTTTTCCCTCCACATTCCTCCATGGTGAAGAGTGTATCCTTTAAAAAATATGATATGGCATTCACCTACTTTGGTATTTAACAATCATGTTACTCAAATGTTGGCCGGCGGGCCACCTAATAACCCCTAGTAATAGACTAGTCTGGGTTAACTACTGTTTATGCTTTGCTGTCCCATTGATTTGTTTATGGTGACTAAGAGAATGCACGGCTGCTTTGCACTTGGCTGAGCTTTGTTGAGAAGTATGGACACTGTAGGCTTTCAGAACATGGTTATAAAACACTTTGGGTGACATTTATGAGTACAAGACCTAGAGTCAGACACACTCTAACCAGAGGGAGTTCTAACCAGAGGAGGCCCTTTATTGGCAATGTGACTCTGAACAGGTCCCTAAATGGCTCAGCTCCAAATTCTTCCTCTGTAAAATGGTACTTTGTCAAGTCACTGTAGACATTAAATGATACAAGTAAATAAAGCATTTAGCATACAGTAAGCCCTTAATACGCAGAAGTTACTATTGATGTTTACTCGTGTCTCTGATTCAAAGAAAGTTCTTTTGAAATGATGTCATTTGTGATATCTGTCCCTTTAATTGTAACAAATATAGCACGTGTTTTATTGTAATAACTGCAGTTTCCCAGGGCCTACGTGTCATGACTAATTATTTTCATATTTCCTTCCAATTATACTTCTTTCCAATTTTATCTGTGTATGTTTAGAGAATAAGATTTCGCTTTTGTCCTTTTATCTTCAATAGCAAAACCACTCATTCTTCCATCAGTTATAATTCTCATAACTTTAAAAATATATGTAGCAATGAAAGGAATCTCTTCTGTCACTTTGAGATGCTTGAAAAATTAGGCATTTGAAGGCATTTCTATAATTAAGACATGAAAATCATTATCATTATCTCTCAATCTTTATTTAATACTCATTAGGAATAGAGCAATATATAAGATCATGTGGTTGTACTTTTACAAAAGATCAATTAAGATGGATTTGCCACCAGCCACTCTATATCCATAGGTTTGGTCCTTTATAAATAGGGAATCATCTTTAACTTTAAATCCAAGAAAACAGAAAGCTCATATATATACTTTTTGATATTCAAAGTATAGGCTTATAGGGCACTAAAGAATAATCTGAATAACAAAAGAAATTAAAGCTAATTTAAGTTTAGGGTCAAGTTCATTTTATTGCATTCTGATTGTTGGAATATTGCCAATGGTTCGTGTATCGTGATATAATTTGTTAACAAATATATTCAGTGTTCTGAAAGCTTCATTTCCTTTTTTAATTGTGGTATCATTGACATATTAGTGTTAGGTGTACAATATAACGATTTAATGTTTGTATATAGTGCAAAACAATCACAATAAGTCTAGTTAACACCCACCATCATGCAGTTATAAATTTTTTTTCATTTCTTAATTATATTGGCTAAGTAAGAAATAGCACAGGATCTCCTATAATTTGTGGATGACTCAACATTTTGCCATTGGCTATTTTATATCACAGTCTTATCCTTCCATTGTACCAAAGAAAAGAATCTCATTGGACCTTTCCATAAATCATATATCAAGTGTCTTCAACATCAACAAAGAATAGAAGATATCACAACATGAACCACAAGATGGCAGACTAATAGCAGTAATACTCTAGGATAAGACCGAAAACAAAACAGTTTTTAAAATCTACAAAGTTAAAACAGATTATATGGATATACAGTATATCATTGGGTAAATGCAAACATCAAAAAGTTGACTGTAAATATGAATTATGTATACAATAAATTTTCTTTTCCCACTGACTTCTATTATAAAGTCAAAGATGTGTTTCCCTAGATAATGTGTTTCTTTAGATAAAAGTCGATGTGTGTGATATAAAAAATTATCATGTCGGAAAGCAATATCTTTTATGTTGACATATTTAAAGGAAAATTCTATTTAAAAATTTATTTTATTTATTATTTTTTTAGAGAGAGAGGGAGAGAGCAGGGCGGAAGGGCAGAAGCAGAGGGAGAGAATCTTAACCAGGCTCCACACCCAGCACCAAGGCCGACACGGGCTCCATCTCATGTCCCTGAGATCATAACCTGAGCTGAAATCAAGAGTCAGATGCTAAACTGACTGAGCCATCCAGGCGTCCCAGAAAATTCTGCGTTAATACTTTAAATAGAATGTTAAAGATTTAATAAAGGTATTAAATAGTCCAAATGCAAATATTGTATAGTTAAGAGTAATTTCATATTTGATATAGCATCATACAAGTCTAGAAAAATAAACTGCACTAGATACATGGGGCTAAAAATCACCCAGACATAAACCCTTTGAGTTGCTCTGAAGCGGTTCCCAATAGTTGCTGAATGCTGATAGGTTTTAGAAATAAATAGTGTGGACAAAAATAAAGGGGAAGAACCAAACACAGCAGAGGCAGCAATGAAAGCAGAACAGCATATGAACCAACAGAGCAGTAGATCCTGCAAGTCCACAGAAGTTGTCGAGGCGATGGGAAAGTGCATTGATTGAATGGCATAGTTGGAGGGGATGTGGAAATCTGTAAAAGGGTCCTTAGTGATTCAGTGATTCATTTTGAAGATATGCCTTAATGAAAACCACATATATGTTAAAATAAAATAAATGTGCTTCTGAAGCGACAGTATTTTATTTAAACATCATTGTTTACCAAATAACTCTTCTTCATGGTGTGATTTATTACTGTCTCTAAAGTCAAAATAAAACTCACAATGATGGGGTCATAGGTGCCCCACCATGTGGCTCTCTGCCCTTACCTAACTATTCTTATTGGCCATGAAGCCCCAACTCATAGTTCAGCCAGCAAGCCTGCCCACTGTTATGAGTATTGTTCTATCTCCCTTACCCCCTGTGCTTTGCTGTGGCAAAGATGGCAAATGCCCCATCCATAGTGTTGGCCTGTTGCTGGGAAACCCTGACCAGCCCCCAGGCTTCCTTCCATCCAGGTGGGACTATGTGACTAGTTCTTGCCAGTGGAATATGAGCCATAATCATGCGTGTCACTTCTTGGCCAAGATGGTTAAGAAGTGGTAGTGCCTTCTCTGTGCTTTCCCTCTCCCTATCTACCATGTGGATATTAGCACATAGGATGATGCTGGAAGCCACATATGGAGGGTGATACTCTATCAGCTTAAGGGGACAAATGATGGTGTGTAGCAAAGCCTTTCTCCACTCCTACACCCCACCATGCCTTCTACACCTGCTACCGAACCAGGAACATCTGTTTTGGATTTTATACAGGTAAGAAATAAGTTGTTGTTATGCTAAGTCATGAAGCTTCTTCTTTTTCTTGAATACAGCCAGTAACCTTAACTAACTTATTTGCAAGGCTATTTTACTATTTGAAACACCTTTTCCATTATAAGGGGAGACAGAGACTGTTTATTAGGTGCCTTTATGTTAGGGACATCACAATTGTGACATCTTCACAATGATTTATACATGGTATCATTTTTCAAATCTTCCTAACCCCAAGAGCTAGTCATTATCATGCTATTGTCCTTGACTTATACTACTGGGTAATTCTGTTTGAGTGTTGGCAGTCTCTGACTGGTAAGCATTTTATATTAGAAGGTCCAGCTGAAGACTTAATTCACCGCTAGGGATGGGGTTGAGAAAGCCAAAGATTGTTGGAGAAAATATGGAGGGTGGTCACGTGGCATTCTAAAGTATTTACATCTGGCTGTACCCTAGATACAAGGTTTGGGCTACACAAAGAGATAATAGAGAAAATTGAAATTGAAAGACAGTAGGCTCCAGATCAAGAATGCTATCAAATGATGACAATCCTTAACATTACTGTATGGTATATATGAATATTGTTAAGAGTAGATCCTAAACACTCTCATCACGAGGAAAAATATTTTTCCTTCTCTCTCTCTCTCTCTCTCTCTCTCTCTCTTTTTTTTTTTTTGGTATCAAATGGAATGATAGATGTTAACTAAACCTACCATGGTAATCATTTCATGATATATAAAAGTCAAATCATTATGCTGCATACTTTAAACTTATATAGTGCTGTATATCAATGATATTTCAATAAAACTGGGGGGAAAAGAATGGTATTGAATTCCAAGACAAGAAATTTGGACTTTGGTTTATTGGCAACTGGAGGGAGGGGTGTTATTAAGTCTTTTGTGCAGTCAAGTGACATGAACCAATCTCTGCTTTCTGAAGGTTTATTTGCCAATAATACTATACATAGGCAACTTACAAATTAACTTTTAGAGAAGAGGTTTTGTTGTTGTTGTTGTTGTTGTTGTTATATGGGTTATTCTTTGCATTGTAGGATATTTAGCAGCTGCCTTGGTTACTACCAGCTAAAAAACAGTAGCAACTCCCACTGTCTTCAAATTGTGTTAACCAAACATATCTCCAAACTTAGCGAAGTATCCTATGGGGAGCAAAATCAGCACTGGTTGAGATCCACTGTTTTAGAGAAACAAATAGTTCACCAAGTGAGATTTGTCTTTGTTTTTATTTGGAGAGCCTCATCCTCTTGTCCTTGGTCCCCTGGTTCTCATCTCCTATCCCTTTCGTCAGAAGGCCCAGGTGAAAGCAGCCATACCCCTCCTATAATGCAAGGAATGTAGCCACCTATAGCCCATGTCCTCCCTCACTTCTACCATATTCTGGGCATCATGACCCTGGAATTCTTTGCCTAACTAGCCCCATCTTTCAAGTGATAGTGCTTGGGGGTGGCTATAGATTGAGTTTGGAAGTATATGCCGGGATATCCACATGCCTGTGCCTAAGGTATCTATGGTAGTAGACAACCCAGTGTGAGAGAAGGGGAGGGGCTCTTCAAAATTCCTGTGTGGAACCTCAAGAAGCTTGATAACTCTATATTTGAGTCTGACTTACCACCCTTGGGCCCTTTTGAGAAAGTTAGAAAGGCAATACCAGAGGTAGTAGGGATGAACAGGGGTAGCTTGTGGCCAGAGTTTGTTGTGCTAGTTGGACGAAGTGAGCTCAGGAGAAACTGAGCTGTAGGGGATACAACTTCTATTTTCCCTTTGCCTCAGAGTCAGAACATGGATTCCACAACCCAATGAAGGTAACATGGTGGGAGGATGATCTTGGGACCCTGTATGAAGAATGCTTAAGCATTTGGGGATTGTGTAGGGAATGGGAAGACCCAGTGTGCTTGGGAGAAGAGCAGAGGTGCATCTGAAGGACCGAGCACAAGAACCCTGCAGGCCACTCAAAAGATCTGAGCAGTACAGAACTTTGGGGGTTGTTAAGCAGAGCAGAGAATCTGGCTTCGCTCTGGATAAAAATGAAGAGAAAGTAGAGGCTGGGAGATCTGAAAGTCATTGCAAAAACTCTGACAATAGATGCTGTGCTGAACAAAGACTGGGGATGGGAGAGAAGAAGAGAGAATGTAGAGATTTTGTGAGGGCTGCATTGCTCATAAGAATGGTAGATATTAATATAACCCTGGGCATACAGAAATACAGAAATATGCTTTGGTTTTTAAGATTTTTGGCATAAAAGGTTTCTGGTTTACATGGGACCAAACCAAATAAAAGTTTTAAATAAGATTTAAAAATTTTACTTTCTTTTTCTTTTTCAGTACTACTCTGTACCCCTATAACTTTTTAAAGTTTTGCATTTCACTCCTGTATGTATATATCTATATGTGTGTGCAGACTTATTTTTAAACTGGTGTATAAAATTTATTTTCCCACAAATATGATCAAAAATTAGAAATTTCAGGCTGTGGAAAGACCAAAAGAGATTGTATTTGGAAGTGACAGGGATCTGGGTGTCCCTGAGATCACTCAGCCTTTGGACCTCCCAGTGCTGCCAACATGGACACCTCTCCATGTCAGTGTCCCTCAAAGGCATTAACTTCTCATGCATGGAACCCATACACGGAAATGAGAATCAAGGAGGTATAATATTCTAGTTTAAATCAAGAGAGCAGGCTCTTTGGGCTTCTTTTTAGCAAAGATCATCTAAATTAAACATGAATTTGAGCCTGTGTGCAATTGCCTTAAGCTGCCTTCAAGAAAAGGTAGCTTGTCTACAGTTGGAAAATTTTGACAGGCAATTACATTCACATTAACCTTTTGTTGGAACATCTACAGGAGTGAGATGTCTCTGAATCATTAGCATTCTTCTCCACAACTGGAAAATTCCATCACTTCCAACAAGTTTTCAGACTGGCTCCTTTGGGTCCAGTGACTGTAAAGTGCCAGTTAGAAAATTGCAAACAATGGGCTCACAAGGCCTGGAGGAATTCCAAATCATTTTAGTGGGCTTATCAAGCCTTCTTCTGGACAATGGAAAAAATGTGGGAAATGCAGCAGCTACTTTAAAGAACATTATTGTTCGACACTGAGACGCCTCTGTGCCCTGTGTTTTGATGCACTCTAAAGTTCATAGAATCAGGGCATCTCAAGTCAGAGGAGACTTTAAAGACCTTGCAAGGTCATTTAAGTCTTTCATTCTTTTCCCCATTTTACATAGGCAGGTATATTTATATCAACAGTTTCTTAAAAAAAAAAAAATGTTAACCCTGTGCAAAGTGCAAGTATTGGTAAATAAAGCCCCCAATATGAGTCAGTGAAAACAACCAGCTGCTGGAGCCATAAGGGAAGGTGCCATGGAGATGTGTCAATACTGGAGTGTAACAGAAACCTCCCAAGGAGACTGACAAGTTCTTTGAGTGCAGCTGAAGCAGCAGTAGTGATTCCCCCTATGGATATTATCAAGCAGCACCAAGGAAACACGACCCTGATCCCCAGTCCTGCTAAGCATCGCTATATGCTCTTGAGCCCTGGACCAATTCATAGCAGGGTTGTGCTTGACAGACCTCCATCTCTTCAAGAAGACCATGAAATCTCAGTTTATCTTTGGCTCTTGTGTCCTGAAGTTTGGACATACAGTGGATCTTCTATTTTAACATGGGTCTAATTTATTTGCAGTTTCATTTTCCATGAAATTTCAGCTGATTTAAAAGCTCTTATCTCATATTGTGTATCAAAATACAATTTTGAACAATTACTTGTCTTCATGATTGGTACCCTTTTTAGCTCTACTTAATGGAAGTGAATGGTTGAACTTTCAGTATAGATTTGTGAGAGCTTAAATTACACATCTATGAAATGAAATCATCTTGAATAACATAAAAAAAAGTGGAGTGGTCAGCAAAGCCTTTTTCAGAAAAGGTGGGAGGTAAAGTCAGAAGTGCAGTTTAGAGGAGATCTGTGGGGCTGGACTGCAAGAGCATGTGAAGTAGACAGAATGAGATGCAGAAATGTGTGGAGGTAGGAAGAAAAAAAACCAGCCAGCAGAATATCAGTGCACCAATTGACCTGATGGAAAGTTCACACAAAGAGAAGGAGCCAAGGCCAGGTAGGCCTTTGTAACCATGAATTCTTCAGACTGTTCTGAAAGCCATGATGAATATCAAAACTTTTAAAACAAGGGATGAATAATAAGCCCACCTGTTGATCAAGGAATTTACTCATGGAAAAAGTGAAAAGGAAAAACAAAAATTACTGAAGGAAAAAAAATGGCTTCTGATTTAAGAGAAACTATGGATCTGATATTCCCATTAAAGAAATCTATAATAATGACTTCGGTTTACACTTGATGAGCTGGGCTTTTTACAAATTCATCTCTAGGATACCAGCTCTATTACCTGCCACTTATCCCTTTACTGCTGTCATCTATTAGAATAAGAAGTAGCAAGCCCGGGGAATGAACATTCATCAAAACTCTGAGGTCATATCCTTTCAGGATAGTGCTAAAAAAGGATGTAGGCTAAAAGGGAGGTCGTATTAGTCTGCTTTGGCTACTATAACAGAAAACCACTGACTGGGTGGGTTAAACAACAGCTCTGGAGCTGGGAAGTCCAAGATCAGAGTGCTATGGCCAATTCAGTTTCTGGTGATATCTCTCCTCCTAGCTTGTAGATAGCTGCCTGGTTGATGTGTCTTCACATGCCAGAGAGAGAGAGAGAGAGACAGGAAGCAAGAGAGCTCTCTTCCTCTTCTAAGGCTAGTCTTACTAGATTAGGACCCCACCATAATGACTTCAACATTAATTATCTCCTAAAGACCATATCTCGAGATATAGTCACATCGGGATTTAGGACTTCAACATATGGTTTTTTGCTGTCATTGGCGGGGGGTGGCGGGAGGTGCGGGTAGGGGCAGTTTAGACCACAGCAGGGAGTTAGGTGCAACCACTGAATCAATGGAATATTGAAGATTTTTCATTTGCCCAGGATTTGAGAAACAATGTGGTAATTGCCAAACCATCACTATGGCAGGTAAGAATATAATATTTTCTATCAAATTGTCTCACTATTTTGTAGAACTTCCCCATAATACTAAAACTGATAAAGACTATTCTTTTATATATTAAATCGGTGTAAATCATGATACATGATTAATGAGTTATTTTCAGATAATGTATTATAACTGTGTGGAATAAAGTAAGCTGTCCAATCTATCTTTCAATAATAATAGTTTTCATTTAATCGAGCACTGGGCATGTGTTGGGGTTTTACATGTTATCTCATTGATCCTCAAAATAGTGTTCTGATGTAAAGATCTCTACTCCACTGGTGAGAAAATTAAAGTTTGGAGAGTTTAGGTAATAGGACAAGACAGAGCTGGATTTCAAACTCAGGCTTGGATGATTCCTAAGCCCAGACTTTCCTCTGCACCATCTCAGTATTCTTGATATTACATTGCCTTCCACTGCATTGATGACATAATAGATAAAAATGACATTTTCAAAAATCAAGATATTGAAAGGATTGGGGCATGACAACTGTCAAAATTACCCAGAGAGTTTTCATTTTTTGTTTACCCCTGATAAAGTTCTCATCTCTTACCACAGAACACAAACGTGCACACAAACCCAGGTTGATGGAATCAGAATCGCTAAGGATGGAGCCTAGGGATCTATATTTTATAAAATCACCTAGGTAATTCTAGTGATTGGTCCAGATTTGGGAAGTAGTGGGTTGATATGTCTGTGTTAATTCCCAGAATCTGTGAATGTGAACTCTTTTGGAAAGGATCTTTGCAGATTCAATTAAGTTAAGGATTTTTAGATGAGATCATCCTGGATTATTTAGGTGGGCCCTAAATTCAAAGCCAAGTATCCTTCTAAGACACACAGAGACAGGAAGGCCACACAAAGGACAGAAGCAGAGATTAGAATCATGCAACCACATCACAGAACACCTGGAGCCACCAGAAGCTGGAGGAAGCAAGGAAGATTCTCTCCTTGAGCCTTCATAATAAGTGCAGCCCTGCCAACACCTTGATTTCTGGCCTCTAGGTTAAGGAGAGATTCAATTTTTGTTGTTTAAGCCACCAGATGTGTGGTAATTTGTTACAGCCTTCCTAGGAAGCTAATACAAGGACCTATAGATTTAGGTGACATGAAGTAGCAAAAGTAATTAAGGCAGGATTGAATATGGGAGACAGAAAATAATTGGAAGTAATATAGGACATCTTTTTGCCACTTGGGAATGCTCACAATTTTAATAGGCTATTTTGATTTTGGTTTTGCACCATTCAAAACTCCATCTTAAAAAAATAAAAAAAAAAAAACAAACTCCATCTTGACATCATTAACCATTTCAAAAATATTGAGCAGACGTTTAAATTTCTATTTACATTAACTGGGAAAGGTCATTCAAGTCAATGTAGTTAAACCCATTGTGCGCATAGGCTTTATGAGTCCTAGAGCTTTAGGAAAGCATTATAATTCAATGAGTTGTGGTGAAGCTAGGCAGTTAGTGGTGAGGTTAATAAAAACAGAGCAAATAGATAATAATTACCCAGGGAATATGAATCCACTAAGAGGGTGGGAGATGAAAGGGGGAGAGGTACCTCTTTTACTTCGTGCCTCTGGAGGTACAAATGCCATTTACCTCTCTTCTTTAGCAAGAAGAGTTCCCAGTAGTGAAAGCCTTCCCATGCCTTTGGGAGACAGTGCAAAACAGACAATAATACTTCCATAGTTAACCTGATTAAAAATGAGAAGACAATTGTCTACGGTCTTCTTGAGTATTGGGCCAGTAATCTTTTACCCTCTCTATTCATTTTAAAGTAGTATGTCATTTCTTCAAGGACTTGGAGCTGAATACCAATTATCTGCATGTCAATTAAAAACAAAGAAAGATACTGTGTATTAAATTCTATTTTATTGCCACTTAAGAAAATAACAAGTGTTATGTTGGGCCAACCTAACACGATAGTATTTTCTCTGTGTTCTTGACTATAGAAGGACCTCTTGGGATTATACTAGTACATTGTGTTAGAAATGCATTAGTTGATTTCCCCAAATTTATGTTTCTAGCACTAACATCTTCCCTAAACTCCAGATTGGACACTCCTTTTTTTTTTTTTTTGATTGGACACTTCTAAACTTACATGACATCTCCACTTGGATGAGTAGCTGAGAAAGAACTTCTGCTTTCCTCCCCCAATCTTATTTCTTCCTCAAGTTCCCTGTCTCACCGTCATTCACCCAGATGCTCAAAACAGAAACTATGGAGTCACTCTCTCCTCTTCTCTTCCAGCAGCCACTTCACCTCCCATCTATATCAGCTAATGTTGTTTCCGTATTCCAAAAACATCCTGAATCCCACCACTTCCCTCAGCCTGCTCCATCTCCAGTTACCTAGATCACTGCAACAGCCTTTAATCGGTCTCCCTGCTTTGACTCTGGCCCCCACAGTTTGCTCTACACCTAGCAACCAGAGTTTTAAAATATAAATCAGATTATAATTATGTCTTCCCTACTTTAAACCTTTTAAAGACTCTGGATTATTTAGCATATAGGCAACTGTTGAGACTGAGATGCTCAATAACTGTAGCTTTAACAAGACCAAAGGGCTGGGACCCTGGCAACCCATATTTTCTTGTTCTACTGTACATAAGGAGTCCTCCTCATCCATGTGATTTCAAATGGTTCAGTGTTACTGCATCTGCTCTCAGGGCAGTAGGAAGTGGAAAAGAGGCAGGCACATTCTTTTCTATAAGGCTATAACCTTGAAGATATGCGTGTTATTTTCATTCACATCCTATTACCCAGAAATTAATTGTGTTACCACATTTACCCACAAGAGAGGCTTAGAAATATCTTTGTTTCATGTAGTTATATACTGAGCTGGAAAGTATGGGTTCTCTCAAAATAGCACAAAAAAAAGGGGGGGGGGCGAGAATGGATGTTCAGGGGTATTATGGTAGACTAGGTTGTGGTAAGAAGAAGACCCAAATATATTATGGCTCAACAAAATGAAAGTCCTTTAAAAAAAAAAAATAAGAGTTTTGGGAGAGTGAACTGGTTGTTGGCCAGACATTTCTCATTGTGGTCATTAGGGTTCCAGGTGATGGTGGTTCTGTCATTTTTAACTTATGGATTTAAAGGTCATCATCAGCATTTCCATGAAATGGCACAGAGATGTGTGTGTGGATGGCTTTTATTGGCCAGTCCTGGGAGTAGTGTGCAGTCCTTCCACTCATGTTCCATTGGCTGGTCCTCATTCATAGGACACCCCTGAATGCAATATATACAGTGACATTTGGTCTGGCTCTGTGCCCAGGAGGAAGAGGAGGACAGAGAATTGGATGAACAACTTTACCATCTCACATAGAATAAACTCCAAACTTTCTTCAGGTTTCCTCCTACTAATTTAGGTCCAGCCTCACTGGCCCTCTTTCTGGTCCTCGAACTTGCAAAGTCTGCTTTCACCCCAGGGGCTCTGTAACTGCTCTTTGTTCTGTCTGGAATCCTTTTCCCCACATTTCACATGTCTCACCTCCCCTCACTTCACTGAGTTTTCAGTTTAAAAGCGATCTTCTCAGAGAAACCATCCACAGCCACCATTTCTGCACCCTCCGTATTCCTGACCATGTTTCATCACCATCAGATCTCTTAACATGTTTCATTTTATTCATAGAAACTACATTTTTTTCATTGCTTATTTACAGACTGTGCCTACGCATAACTCGTATTTGCTGTGATAGTATTATTTGTTTTGTTCATTGCTATATCCCTAATTGCCTAGGAAATTGTCATAGTGGATACACAATAAATATTTGTTGATTTTATTAAGGGTAGGAGCTCTCTTGATCATACATAACATTTAATTTACCAGGGGATCCCTGGGTGGCTCAGCAGTTTAGAGCCTGCCTTCGGCCTAAAGCGTGATCCTGGAGTCCCCAGATCAAGTCCCACATCTGGCTCCCTGCGTGGAGCCTGCTTCTCCCTCTGCCTGTGTCTCTGCCTCTCTCTCTCTCTCTCTGTCCCTTGTGAATAAATAAATAAAATCTTTAAAAAAAAGATTTAATTTACCCTATCATTTATGAGCCAATACTTTTGTACTCTTACAGATTTTCTTTCTCAAAGAACATTCTCTAGGGTGCTTGATATTTGCATCCATTATGTATAGAATAGGGATTATCACATACATATCTCTTAGAGTGTTCATCAAGATTATATAATAAAATATATGGCAAAAGCTGAGTACAGTGTAAGGCCACATGGTCAAATGAGCAGTGTGTGTTCATCCAGGACTAGCTATGACCAAAGCGAGATTCCTGGATTCTACAGCGAAAGCATTCTAAAGTACAGAAAGGAGGAAGTCTCTTAATCATTCACATTCCTAAAATTACGTTATCTAAATTTAGGGGGTAAAATAAAGGATCTAGAATATAGTTATCTGCTGTCTCTTTTAAAGTTAAAAGTAGGCAGGTTCTGAATTGCCTTTTATTGAATCAAACAGTTATTTTAAAATAAACCATCTAGACTCTGAACCTCTCTAGCACCAGTTTGGTTGCAATAATATAACAGTTTAGACTATTACAGTCATTCTTTCAACATGACCTGTTGAAGGGAAATCAGAACCAAAGCCTTCTGGTAACATTCTGCACTGCATCTAAATGCATTATTGAACTTGTCAGGGATTTCCATTTGGCTTTTACTTTCAAATTAAGAATACGTTCAATCATAGAGCGGACCAATTACATCTGCTACATTTCAATTGACAGAACCATCAAGGGTGAAATGGTTGTGCTAGTAAATCCAGTCTCCTGGATAATTCTTTCAAAAAGCTATGGTCAAAACAACTCATGTGGGCAGGTTCACCAAGAAATGGCTCCCAAACACTAAAAGAGCCTGAGAATATTTAGCTAGTAAAAAACACTGAAGTCTTTGTTTTAAAATAAAGGATTACTCTGTTTTTCTAGCAACCATTTTTAAAAGTATGTTCTCCCTTGACTCTTTAGAATAAATTGCCTTCCCCTGCTGTTCCTAAATAATTTCATAGATGTCAGTATTGGGTTACTAGCAGGCAAGGTGAGTGAGCTGGTCTTCGTCTCCCTTATTGCTCCCCGTGTAACTGGCAGTTTCTCCTTCCCCCATCTAGCCAAAGAGGGGTAAAGGTCCCATATATAATATCTTATCGGCACAGCATACATCCGCTGGGAGGAGCTGGGATTTCTGACAGTGATTGAAGTGTGATTCCTATGAGAATGTCCATGAAAGGCAGCATTCCTACTCTTGCCCAACACTCACATACACAGTTGTCAGTATAATTCTTGGTATTATCACCCTGTTACTCAACCTCCTCTACTTCAAGCTAGCTGCACACTGGGAGATGTAGTTTCTGCGTGGATATCGAAATAGAATCGCTGATTGAGAAGAAAGAGAGTTATGACTTTGGCTCACTCAGATGACAACCCTACTTTTTCTGGCCGGTGCACTCCCTTGTCCTGGAGTTAAGGGTAGGCATTGGGGGAGAGTCAAAGTCTTCCTCTTGTTTTGGGGTTGTTCTTGCTGTTCTGGTTCAAAGGGTAGTGTTTGTGCCATCCAAGAAAGTGTTTCTCAATCCCTCCCCATTAATGATGCAGTTAGTGGAAAGTCCCTCTGAACTTTGACATATCTCCTCTTATTTTTAGTTTACAAAACTGGTGCCAGATTTTTATCTTTTTGCATATTTTCATAAGAAATTGAGAGGTATTGCTGTTAGGTATTGCTGAAACTTAACCTGAAATTTTTTCTGAGTTATTTGGCTTTGTTTATAATTAAGAAAGATTGAGCAGAATAATTGGATCTGAAGGTTGAATGGGATCATAATGACCCTCTAAGGATCAATCTCAAATACTCAATGTTTCTGACTCTTGGAGATAGAAGGGAAATGGAACATCATTTACTCTAAACTTTCACTTTATCTTAGGAATCTGATGGCTGGAGAGGATCAATGACTTGCCTAAGGACACAGCTCTTCAGGGATAGAGAACTAAGCACATACTCCATATAATACTCCATGGCTAATATATTCGAGATCTCCATTTGTTATAATTTGGATGGAAGCAAGGAGAGGGAAAGGGATAGGAGAAATATCAAATGCTTGTTGTGTGTCAGGCCTGTGGCAGGAGTCTCACATATATTCTCTATTTTGATCTCCCTCACAACCTACTGGAAGTATGTATTGTTATCTGCATAAAGCCAGTGAAAGACTTTTAATAAAAATAAAATAAGAAATTTTTAAATTTAAATTTTTTGCCAAGCAACTGCTCAAAACACTGAGTACATTTATCATAAAAAGTAAAAACAAACAAACAAAAAAAACAAGAAATCTTTCTTTCTAATGACCAGACTGTGTCTCTATCCAGTGAATCTCCTATTAATACTGAGGAAGCTGGGAACTTGAGTCAGTAAGCAAGAAGTCACTGTCAATACTCTAATGAATGAAAAAAGACTATGGATGAATTGGAGAAGTGATTCACTGGGAGATGAGGCTTTGTGCACTACCCCTACCTTACCAGAGCACACACATTTAAATAGCTAGATTTGCAGTCAGCCAGACATCTCATAGGATGTAGCTCAACAAACATCATCATTTTGTGATGCTTGGGCTTTTCTTTGTTATGCTTTACATTAGACACCCCCTTTGGTTCACATGGTCTTTATTCAGACAGGGTAAAGTAAACTTGACTAGATTTTCCCTTATTTTATTATAGTCCTTCTGCTCTGAGCTTACACTATGCCCTTGAGTTCTTGTTGCTGTCTAAACTCTTCAAGCAAACATTTACAGCCTCTAGGTTTACCACCACGATGACTAATCTCATTTATTATATATAGACCACTTTCCCTTCTAGAGGACAACCTTACTTCTTTTCTTTCCAAAATACAGCAGGTGCTTGTATTATCTTTCCCATGTACTTAGCACCTAGATTAGTGTGACACGTAATCAAATTGTGAAATGAATTGAAGTCATTTCCTATGTATTAATCATGGAGCCGTAGCTCCAGAAGAGACCTTACAATACCATCTTACCCAAAGCTCTTCCTAGTTACGTGAATACCTTATTTCAGGCGCATTGTGAGCTCACCTCCTCTTAATTACACCCAGAAATGACATAGAACTATTTCTTGGAAAATTCTCTTTGGCTGACGTTTTTAAAAAGCAATGACTATTCCTTGTGTATAAACACAATCTCCCTAATTTTATTTCTTCTTTAGTAGTACCCCCTCCCAAGAAGAGATGAGTAGAACAGTATTCCAGGTTTGTGGAATGACTACCTGGGCAACACGGCAGAAGCTAGGCAGATAAATGAAAGGTGATCCCACAATGTTTTGGCTGGATTTGGAGTGATGAAATGAGGAACAGGGAGTGGCCTTGACATTCAGGGAAGTTTGGGCCTGAATTTTCTACACACAGTATATAAATTTTCCATCTCACTTTAGTGGTCATTTAGCACAGGAAACCAGTTGGTCACTAAATCCAGGAAAGAATCAGAAATGATAGGGAAGACCTCGATGTAGGGCTCACTAGAAAAGGAAACTGTCCAGAGACCAGCTAAGCTGCCTTTATCGGTCCATAAAGCAACCATAAAACACCTTTCACAACCTCTCACATATCCCAGAAGAATCTATTCCAGGGGTAGAGCTTGAGAAGGAGAAAGTAGATATGCTAACGCTCGACACCAGGAGGCTCTAGAACTACCTCTGTGACTAAGGCTATTTCTTTTTTTAAAATTTTATTTAAATTCAATTTGCCAACACATAGCATAATACCCATCATGTGCCCTCCTTAGTGCCCATCACCCAATTACCCCATCCCCCACCCACCACTAAGGCTATTTCTATAACCAAGCTGTGAATAGTAAGTAGTCCCTGCCTCCAAAGACCATTATGAAGATTTTTTTTTTAGCCAATTCTTATTAACTTAAAAATAGCTGAGTGCTTGCTTGGTTGGGACAATACTCTTCTGGTACCAAACCAAAAATTTACCTTGACAGTCTTTTGAGGTGGTGAAGGGAAAGGAGAAAAGTGAGTGTTATCAGGTGTGAAGAAAGCATTGCTCTTTTCCATCTCACTCTGACCTCTGACCACATTAGCCACACAGACCAAGGTTTTCAGTCAGTAGCTTATCAAACCAGGGTACGTGGCATGCTCACTAGGACATCCAGTTCACCAACAGCAGTGGGAACTTCCTTCTATCTGCTCCCTGTTTATTCAACTGTCACATGTATAGTCTCACTGATAAATGTGTTTTCACTCCAGGATAGATTCTCTAAAACCTGACATTTCATTGATTCTACAAGCAAAAGGACACAAGAAACAAGAAACCAGCCTTGAACTTAGCCTGCCTGCCACTTCTATGCGGATGGCTTTTAGAATCTCTATTCAAGAGCCTTTTTTTTTTTTCTCACTCAAAAGAGTCAAAACTAGACTGGATTGAGTTTAATTTTTAAAAGTTGGAGACAGCTTTGTGACAGAAAACAATTCTAAGTGTATATCTCAAGGTGTACATCTCCCAGGTGAACCAAGATGAAAATTATGCTTAATATATAAATTATGCTTAATATATAATTTTCCATGGGCTTAAATTGCCAAAGGAGGGCACATTCTCTTCAAATAGAGATCTGCTCAAGTTTATATACACCACTGAATGCTTCTGGGCTTAAGGCAGTTCAAAAATAATTTTATTTCTGTGTATATGAGTAATAAACACTCACTACAAAAGCTTTGTAAAATATAGACATCTATGCAAGAGACAATGGAATCCTCAAGTCATGCTTTACTCATGAAAACCACTGTTAACATTTTAGTATTTCCTGCTAGTCCTTTTTTCAACCATTTTTAATACACAGGTAAGATTAGACCATGTATAATATAATAGAAGATAACATTTTACAAATATTGAACCACCCTTCTGCTGATCCTAGGGTGGATTTTTTTTCCCCCCTTGGGTGGATTTTTAACTAAAACTTCAATCTCTTTATTAGATCTAGAGCTCTTCAGATTAGCAAATTCTTAAGAGAGCTTGGATAGTTTGTGTCTTTGTCTGTTTTGTCTAAGTTATCAAATTTATTGACAAAGTGCTTTGTAATATTTTTGTGGGTAGTGTCTGTATGTGTAGCATCCATAACGATGTAATGTCTACAGTAATATCACCCCTCTCTTTCTTTTTTTTTAATTAAAAAAATTTTTTTCACCCCTCTCTTTTTTAATATAGGTAACTTATAGCTCAACTTTTGTTTTCCTGATTAGTCTAGAAGTTTATCAGTTTTGTTGATCTTTGTGAACTGAATTTTGGTTTTATTCATGTTTTCTTGCCCTTTTCTATTTCACTGGCTTTCACTCTGATCTTTATTATTTTGTCTGCTTGCTCTTGGTTTGTACTTGTTTTTCTTTTTTTTTTTTAAGGTGGAAACTGAAGGCATTTGTCTGAGATCTCTCTTCTTTTCTCTCACAAGTATTTAAGGCTATAGAGTTCTTTTTTGGCACTAGGTTAGCCACCTCCCACAAATTTAAAATGCTGTGCTTTCATTTTCATTCAGTTCAGAATGCTTTCTAATTTTCCTTTTGACTTTTTTTATTTAACCCATGGTTATTTATAAGTGTTACTTAGCTTCTAAATATTTGAAGATTTCCTCAGATACGTGTCAGCTATTTATTTATAATTTAATTCTACTGCGGAGAACATACATTATGTAATTTGAATGACTTAAAATGTATAGAGGATTGATTTATGGTCCAAAATATGTCATATCCTGGTAAATATTCTGCATAGATATCCCGCATCTATAAAGAATGTCTACTCTGCTGATCATGGCTGCATTGTTATACAAAGGTCAAACAAGTTAAGTTGGTGTTTGGTATTGTTGAAATTTTTACTGTAACTGTGGATTACTCTTTGGTACTCTCATTGTGTGTGTCATGTATTTTGAAGCTCTGGTATTTGTACATAAGTATTTAGGATTATTATTTCCTTTTAATAAGTTGACTCCTTTATCATTATTAAATCACCTGCTTTATCTCAGATAATATAATTTGTCTGGTATTAACAGAGCCACTCTAGCTCTCTTTTGCCTTTTTTAGCATGATATATCTTTGCCCAACCTTTTCTGTTAACCCATTTGTGTGTCTATATTTAAAGTGTTTTCCCTGTAGGCAGTGTATAATAGGATTTTTTTTTTTTTAATACAATCTAACAGGGCAGTCCAGGTGGCTCAGCAGTTTAGCGCTGCCTGCAGCCCAGGGCATGATCCTGGAGACCTGGGATCCAGTCCCACGTCGTCGGGCTCCCTGCATGGAGCCTGCTTCTCCCTCTGCCTGTGTCTCTGCCTCTCTCTCTCTGTGTCTCTCATGAATAAATAAATAAAATCTTAAAAAAATACAATCTAACAATCTCTGCCTTTTATTTGTAATGTATATACCATTTAAATTTAATAAGTTGTCGATGTGGTAGTGTCTAAATCTATCATCTTACTTTTACTATTTATTCCATACACTCTTGTTTTTCTTTCATCTCTGTCTTCTTTTGGCTGATTTTTTTTACTAGTGATTCCATGTTCTCCTTTGTTAGCTTATTAGCTATAACTCCTTATTGTTCTATTAGTGGCTGCTTTAGGGTCTGTCATATACAACTTTAACTCATCAGAGGCTACCTTACAGTGATTATACCATTTCATGTAAAGCACAAGAACAATGTATCTATGTAGTCCCATTTTCCCCTCATTTTCCTTATGCTGTTGTTACTATATATTTTATTTCTACATATTTTATACTCCTAAAATATATTATTATTTTTCTTTTCATAGTTCACTTATTTTTCAATGAGATGTAATTAATAAGAAAATTATTATTATTCACATATCTATTATTTCTAGAACTCTCTATTCTTTTGTGTAGATTCAGACTTTCATTTGGTATAATTTTTCATTTGCCTGGAGAACCTCTCTCAATATTTTTGTAGTGCAGCTCTCTTGGTGATAAATTATTTCAGCCCTTATATGTCTGAGAATGTATTTTGCCTTCATTTTTGAAAGATATTTTCACTAGATATAGAGTTATACTCAGATAGTCCCCCCTTCCATTCTTTGAAAGATTTGCTCCACACTGCTTGCTTGCTGCCCCCCCCCAGTGTGTTTAGATTTGTCCCTTTATCATTGTTTTTTTGAAAATTTCATGCCTTATGTGGTTTTATCCATGTTTCTGATGCTTGTGATTTGTTGAATATCCTAAATCCGTGTGTTTACAGTTTCATCAAATTTGGTTAGGAAAAATCTGCCATTATTTCTTCAAGAATTTGCCACATTTCCCTTTCTTTTTTTTTTTTTTTAATTTATTTATGATAGTCATACAGAGAGAGAGGGAGAGAGAGGCAGAGACATAGGCAGAGGGAGAAGCAGGCTCCATGCACCGGGAGCCTGACGTGGGATTCGATCCTGGGTCTCCAGGATCGCGACCTGGGCCAAAGGCAGGCGCCAAACCGCTGTGCCACCCAGGGATCCCCACATTTCCCTTTCTTATTCGGGGACTCCAATTGTACATAGGTTAGGTCATTGTGGTTGCCCACACTTCACTGATGCTTCCTCTTCCATGAGACCTACATTTGGGTCACACACTGCCATGTAACTCATTACATTGATTTCTTTAATGTCAGGTTAGACAGTCAGCTTCATGAGGCAAAAAAATGGCATATGTCAGGGGCACCTGGGTGGTTCAGTGGTTGAGCATCTGCCTTTGGCTCAGGGCGTGATCCTGGGGTCCTGGGATTGAGCCCTGCACCAGTCTCCCCACAAGGAGCTTGCTTCTCCCTCTGCCTGTGTCTCTGCCTCTCTTTGCATCTCTCATGAATAAATAAAAATGACATATGTCATATACACAGCTTCAATTCTAGCATCTGGTCCTGTGCCCTCCTGTAAAAGATTCTTGGTAAATACTGAATACATTTACGGACTAATTTGTGTTTCAATTTTGGTGGTTTCACTGTCTTCTTGCCTTTGATTTATTAAAAATAATAGATCTAAAACCTAATAATAGGTTTTGATTTATTAAAAATAATAGACCTAAAACCTAAATAGACCTAAAACCTACAATTTATGTTAAATTGTGTTTGTTGCAGACAAATGAGATAAGTGGTCCCCATAGTGCAGGGTAGTGGTTGTTTTAGTGTGAGAATCTCTGCATGTTGTTCACTGCAGTAGGAATATTACATCCATGACTTCATCACAGATATTTCGTTAATTGACTCAGTTTTAACACTTCAAATCAACAGTTAGACTGATATTGTTGTAAGTTGATCAAAGTAATGATCAAGTTGGTCATTTCCTTAGATTGCTTTAGATCACTAGCATTCCAGGGAAATTATGAATCAGTAATTTAATAATTATTAATCTATTAATTATTAATAATTTAATAAGTATTATTTTTGCTTTTATATCTCATTTGTTTTCTCAGACTTTATGCATTATTTTAATAAGGTTGGGGTTTATTTTTTTAAACTTCATCAAAAGTTTAGAGATTACTGAATAGACTGTGATATGGTCAAAAAGTATCCAAATATCATGACTCTTAAGTCCTTATTCTACCCTTCAACAGGTCATCCTCTATTGATATTCTTCATTCTTGATCCTGAGACTACTGCCATCTTGCAAGGATCTTTGCCCGTGTCAAATCCAGGCTCAACTGGTCATGGTCCCAGAGACCACTCCCCCAGTCTTAGGCCTATTTCCTCTCCTAGTCCAGGATGATTCCCAGTAGGAGCACCGATTTGTTTAGGAGCATGGTCACCTTCCACTGCAGCATGTGGTCTGCCTACTTCACCTCCCTCCTCCATTGCTGAGATAAGACATTCTCAATAATTGACTATACCATTTCTCAGGCTTAACACGATGTGTGAGGAACAGAAATCAAATAGTCTAGTACTTCTAAACCAGCCTCAGTGTATTTCCTCTCCATAAACTTTCCTCTGGTAAAAGGTGGAGGTAAGATTAGATTCCTAGGTCCTCGACATGGCTTGGTGGTAGGTATAATGTCTCAAGAATCCCTAGCCTCTCTGGCACTTCTGTAAAAATTATTAAAAAGTGTCCTTTCTGAAACACCTGAATTGGTATCACTTTATTGGTTTGGGGATTTTGGTGGGATTATCCCCAAATAATGAAGAGTTTTATAGATCTACAACCAAACTGGCTCATAGAAGTGGTTTCCCATAGAACAAAAGGAAGGTCTGTCCCAGGATATATTGCAGGCCTCACCCTAGAACACAAAAAATATCTTTTTTTTTTTTTTAATATTTTATTTATTTGTGACAGATACAGAGAGAGAGAGAGGCAGAGACACAGGCAGAGGGAGAAGCAGGCTCCATGCACCGGGAGCCCGATGTGGGATTCGATCCTGGGTCTCCAGGATCACGCCCTGGGGCAAAGGCAGGCGCCAAACCGCTGCGCCACCCAGGGATCCCAAAAATATCTTGAAGACAGATCCCAACTCCAGCAAAAAGCTCTTTTCATTGGAAAAGACTTTTTATTTATTTTTTTAAAGATTTTATTTATTTATTCATGAGAGACACAGAGAGAGAGAGAGAGAGAGAGAGAGAGAGAGAGAGGCAGAGACACAGGCAGAGGGAGAAGCAGGCCCCATGCAGGGAGCCTGATGTGAGACTCGATCCCAGGACTTCAGGATCATGCCCTGGGCTGAAGGCAGGCACTAAACCACTGAGCTACCCAGGGATCCTGGAAAAGACTTTTTAAAGGAATTTTTGAAAATAGCTTTTAATTTGAAAAGGTTTTAAAAAAGCAAATCCTATGAGGCCACCCTGCTTTCCTGACTTATGGTCTTGCAGTGGAATTTTCTTAACTTGGTCCATTTTGAGAGTTTTTCAGGATGTAAATCTCATTTTTCTTTTCTTTTTTTTTTTTTTTAAAGATTTTATTTATTTATTCATGAGAGACACAGAGAGGCAGAGACACAGGCAGAGGGAGAAGCAGGCTCCATGCAGAGAGCCCGACATGGGACTCGATCCCAGGTCTCCAGGATCACACCCTGGGCTAAAGGCAGCGCTAAACTGCTGAGCCACCAGGGCTGCCATAAATGTACCTAAATGTAAAGAAAATCAAGGAGCATTTTACTTTTTCAGTTATCTGATTTGAGGGAAACATACCAATAACCAACTCCGACAACTAGGCTTATGCATGGCTCTCCCTCCTCAAGACATCAGGGACTATGAACCCTGTGTCTGGCAAAGTGAGGGGTTGAGGAAGCCTTCTTGGGGCAGGCAATACCTCAAGTAAGCCCCAAGGGAAGGGAAGACCCCTAGGCCAGACCCTCACTATCTCTTCGAAATCTCTGGCAGTACATGTGTAAGCCCATTTTACAGAGCAGACGGTGAGATCCAGGGCTTTCAGATCCCCCTCAGCCTCCCTTCCTACCAGTTTGTCTATTCAACAAACGTTAGTTTGAGCATTCTATGTGCTTCCAGTCACAACTGAGGTGGAGGAGCAGGTGGTGGGAGGGCGTCAAACCTCTGATCATAGAGAAGGTGAGGCTTCAGTCAGTTCCTCAGGCATCTGTGTTGGGTTCTCCCTGCCTCCCCTGCCAGCTGCCCACACACTCTCTTCCAGCATCCTCTGCCTCTACTGGGGGAGGCATATGTCCTCTCCATTTCACAGTCATGCAGTAGCACAGAGCAGCTCTGCCAGAGGAAGGTGTTAGGGAGGGCTCCCCGGAGGAGGCAGCCAAGCCCTGGAAGACAGGGACACCAGCCAGACATAGCTTAGGCACTGCTCCCAGACTGTGCCAGGACTTGGAGTGCCAGAAATGGGGATGTGGGTGGGGATTAGTGGGCCGGTGGGGGAGCTGGAAGTGTGGGAGGAGAGGGAGTGGTGGGAATGGGGCAGCTCCAAATGCCACCATGGGATGAGACCCCATGTGGAGCTTCCAGGCACTGCTCTATCCATGATAGAGCGTGTTACAGTCTCTTGCTTGACTCTGGAGGGAGTCATAACCTCTCCACAAAATCCTTAATTTTTTTTTTCTCCATCTTGGTGCTTGCCCCGGTCTTCAAATATATGGGTTGTAAGTTTTTCTACCAGAGAGAAGTAATAACTACATATTAAGTAATTAATTACAAAAGAAGAAGCAAGCTTTGCCAACACTTCAGTGTTTATATGTGTTCATGTGTTCATGTCCCTATTTGCCTGTTTCGAAGAGCAAAGCACTTCTAAGACACAGCTTTTAAAAGCAGGAAATATGGTGCTTCTCATTCAGTCTCATTTGCATTCTTTCATTCTCTGTGAATGTATTCTAACGCCAGTGAAATTTCACTGGTTATACATGGGTAAGTTTCCAAAAAAGCCCCAGTAACAGGAATTATCCATACTAGAGGATGCCGGTCAGATTTTAGTTCCAAGCAAAGGCTTTTTTTTTTTTTTTTTTTTATTAAATCCATGAAACAATATATTTATCTAAGGTTAAAAAAATGAGTTATTGAGTACCCCGTGGTGATATAATCTTATCAGCTATTATTTAGCCACCTTAGGGAGGGTGTTAGAGATGAAGTTGCTCTGGTGTTCTTTTTAAAGAAAACAACAATAGCGTCATACATCATCTGCCTGGTTACTGAAGGTATTGGAGACACCATTATATGAGGCCATCTATTTGGCTTGGGTTCATTTTGTTACTGTCTTCTTTATAAAACTGTTAAATTGGATATTGACTAATAGTGTCCTTGGATATCCATTTAAGTAGACGGAAGAGTTGTACAAACATGGAAATATAAATGTGTTCCTATCATGGGGATTAAAATAATTGCCCCCATCCAGTGATGCATGTGACAGAATGAGCAATCTACCTCCTTTCTCCCTTCTTCCCTAGACTCCTCCCAGAGATTGGGCTCATTCAAGGGTAACCAGAGGGCCATAAATCTGTGGTGAGAGAATGAGTACGCATGTGTGTGTCTGTGTGTGTGTGATCTTGGTCACAGTAGGATTTGTGAATACTTTTGTAGTGTGGAAGATTACAGTAGCTCCTTCTCCACCACCACCACTGTGTTCCTACAGTAAACCAAGCCCTTAAGAAAGATGAATAACAAGAAATTCTGAGCTTGAGAATCTAAAAAAAAAGGAGGTACTGGCCTATAATTGAGACTACATTGGCTCTGTGAGAGATGGATGCCGAGACACCTTGAACCTGAAAGTGTGTCTATGAATGGAAGCAGGAGAAACCTTGTCTAAATGGGCATCAGGTTGGCGTGTGGGGCAGCAATGGAGTGTGGGGCCTCAGCTGCTAGAACAGACCAGCCATCCCTTCTCTCCTGGTTTGTCAGACCCTTACTGACTTTCCTTGTTTCCCTCTCTCACTTGGTTCTAGGATCCAACCACTTGCCAATATCCTCAAGGATCTTTCCCCTGTCTTCACTGCAGATTCATGGCCTCCAAACTCAGCTAAACACTGCCCATCCTTTTACACATGCCCAGTCAATTCTCACCTCCACTTCCTACTGCTAAAAAAGGTAACAAATCACGCAGCACTATTTTGCACTAGTTTTTGTGCCTATCCTTGCTAATTTATTATGCAAACATACATGTATAAATATACATTTTATAAATGTGTATTTATAGAATGGAATCATACTATATCGACTTTTTTTGTTACCTGGGATTCTCACTTTACAGTAGAGATCTTTCCATATCAACAAATATAAATCAGATCATCATTAGTAATAGCTGTGTAGTATTCTATTAATTAGATGAGGTAAGATATACTTAGCACAAATCTTGCTTTTTATAAATCTTGCCATTTATTTATTGCTAATTTATTTAGAACACTTATAAGTTATTCTATTAAAACATTATTGCAGACAGATCCTGTGCTTCTTGAACTTGTTTGATTAATATTGAGGATAAATTCCTGGAAGGTGAATTATTGAATCAAAAAAACCATATTGCTGAATTTTTCTCTAGAAAGTTTATACCAATTTAGTCCCCATGGTAGTTGGAATAATAATCCTCACCCTCAAAGATGTCCATATCACAATCCCCAAGAACCAGTGAATGTGTTATCTTACTGGTAAAGAGACTTTGTGATGTGATTAAATTAAGGATTTTGAGGTAGGGAGATTATTCTATAATATCTGGGTGGGCTCAATGTAATCACGAGTGTCCTTATAAGAGGGAGGCCAGCAGGTCCCAGTCAGGGAAAGGGGAGTCATAAAGGAAGCAGAGGCTGCAGTGAACATGCACCAGCAGCCAAGAATCAGAGCTGACCCCAGAAGCTGGACAAGGCATGGAAACAGATTCTCCCCTGCAGCTTCCAGAAGGAGCTCTGCTGACCCATTTCAGACTTCTGACCTTCAGAACCATAAGATAATAAATAAAATAGGCCACTAAGTTTGGGGTAAATTGTTTTAGCAGTAACAGAAAATGAATATAGTCCCCAAAAGACTACACGACAGCTCTTGTTTGTCCACATTCAACACCAACGTGGCATTATCGTTCTTTTCCCCCTGTTTTTTAGTCTGATGAGTTAAAGCTCATAGCTTTAATTTTCATTTGAAAGAATGTTGCTCACCTTGAAACTGTTCATAGGTTTATTTGCCTTTCACATTTCTTCTTTGGTCAGTTGCCTAGTTATATCCTTTATCTGTGTTTCTATTTGAATGTGCATCATTTTCTGTATTGATTTCATTTCCATATTACGATTAATCTTTAAAAACATACCCACTTGTCAAGTTTTGTTATAGTATCAGAGATGAATACCAACAATTATCTTGGAAGGCTATTAAAATCCTCCTCCCTTCCCAGCTACATAGCTGTGTGATCATGGTTTATTTTTATACTTCGGCTGTTAGTGGAAACTACTGCACTGTGCTTCCAGCCTGCCTCCTTTCACTATTGTTTTCCTATCTACCCACATTTGTGGGCCTCTGGTTGCCTTCCTACTTTATGATCTTACTTCTTGGTTATAATTGATTAGATTAGAAGAGCAATTATACTGACTCTCCTGGAAATTTGTAACATGGTGGAACATGTTTAGGTTGTCATGGGTAACTAGGACCTATATTCTGGGAAACTGTGGATTGGCCATAGTCCACACCAGTTCATGGAGAGAATGAAGCATGTGTGCAAAGATTCACAAAGACAAGGGACAGCAACGTGGGTCCAGCTCCTGGCCCAGACCCCTTTCCACAGTCAGGATGCATCTCTCCTGCCAGTTTCCACACAACAGCCATGGAGTCCTATAGTAAATTATCTTTTGCATAAATGATTGCAAGTCAGTTCTGATATTACTAAACAGATGCGTGTAATACAAAATTCTAGTTTGTCATGGTGTAAAGCTCTCAACAGCTCTCATAAGTACTTGCCAATGTTTTCAACTCTCGAGCCTTACATGCTCCCTTCTCCTGGTCTCCTCTGCACTGTCACTCCATTCCTTATGTCCCCCCCTGGACTGCCTCTGTCTGTCTACTGGCTCTTTCTTGTCTGCATTTGCAATGGCTTTAATCACTTCTATTTTGGGGAGAAAATCTATTTTAATCCAAATTCCCTTCAAACTCTCTGCTTCTTGAAAAAGAAGTCTACAATAATTGTCTTCATTTCCTTATTAAGACTCATCCAAAACTCTCTGGCTCCCTCCTAAAACATGGTACTCAAGTTCTCCTAGCCAAGGACCTGTTACAGCACCCTTGAAATTCACTTCATAGTGTCTGTGAATAACAGGGCTGATACATAGCAGCTTTGCTTGCTAACCTAAGCCAGTTTTGCTCTCAGAAAGTTACTGGATAGGGATGTCTGGGTGGCTCAGCGGTTGAGCATCTGGCCTTTGGGTCAGGGCATGATCCTGGAGTCCTGGGATTGAGTCCCATGTTGGGCTCCCTGCATGGAGCCTGCTTCTCCCTCTGCCTGTGTCTCTACCTCTCTCTCTCTCTCTCTCTCTTTCTATGTGTGTCCTTCATGAATAAATAAATAAAATCTTAAAGAAAAAAAAAGAAAATTACTGGATAGTCCAGTAGTCCATGATGCAGTTAGCCTTGCTTTCTCTTTAGATTTTTAGTTTCGAACATCTCAAACATACACAAAAATGGGGTGAATGATATAATAAGCACCTATATAACCAATAATCAGCATCAACATTTATCTACTCAGATTCCATTTTCTTTCTTCTGCACTCCTAGCTACTTCTGCCACTTTCCTAGGATCATTTCAAAGCAGATTACAGATTCATATTATTTCATCTGTAACTATTTCAATGGGTATGTCCAAATGACAAGGATCTACTTTATAAACAAAATCACATTATCATCATCATAATCTTGCATTAACAATTTGTTGGTATCAGTTACCTCATTGGTGTTTGTATTTCCTCAGTTTTCTTTTTTTTTTTTAAGATTTTATTTATTTATTCATGAGAGACACACAGAGAGAGGCAGAGACATAGGCAGAGGGAGAAGCAGGCTCCCTGTGGGAAGCCCGATGTGGGACTTGATCCTGAGATCCCAGGATCATGACCTGAGCCAAAGGCAAAAGCTCAACCACTGAGTCACCCAGGTGTCCCTCCCCAATTTTCCTATAATATTCTTTTTTATTCTTAATTGATAGTTTATTGAAACTGGGTCCAAATAAGAATCCACAGGTTTTAGGATTAAAGACGTAAATGCGAGACATGAAACCATCAAAATCCTAGAGGAGAACACAGGGAGCCACCTCTTTGACCTCGGCCACAGCAACTTCTTTCTAGACATGTCTCTGGAAGCAAGGGAAACAAAAGCAAAAATGAACAATTGGGACTTCATCAGGATTAAAACTTTTGCACAGTGGAAGAAACACTCAACAAAACCAAAAGGATAATGGGTTAGTATCCAAAATCTAGAAAGAACTTATCAAACTCAAAACTCCCCCAAAATAATCCAGTTAAGAAATGAACAGAAGACATGAACAGACGTTTTTCCAAAGGAGACATCCAGATGGCTAACAAATACATGAAAAGATGCTCAACATCACTCATCATCAGGGAAATACAAATCAAAACCATGATGGGAGTGTCTTTCTTCCAATGGATAGTCTTTCCTCCTTTATCGAATATTAGTTGCCCATAAAGTTCAGGGTCCACTTCTGGATTCTCTATTCTGTTCCACTGATCTATGTGTCTGTTTTTGTGCCAGTACCACACTGTCTTGATGACCACAGCTTTGTAGTACAACCTGAAATCTGGCATTGTGATGCCCCCAGATATGGTTTTCTTTTTTAAAATTCCCCTGGCTATTCGGGGTCTTTTCTGATTCCACACAAATCTTAAAATAATTTGTTCTAACTCTCTGAAGAAAGTCCATGGTATTTTGATAGGGATTGCATTAAACGTGTATATTGCCCTGGGTAACATTGACATTTTCACAATATTAATTCTGCCAATCCATGAGCATGGAATATTTTTCCATCTCTTTGTGTCTTCCTCAATTTCTTTCAGAAGTGTTCTATAGTTTTGAGGGTATAGATCCTTTACATCTTTGGTTAGGTTTATTCCTAGGTATCTTATGCTTTTGGGTGCAATTGTAAATGGGATTGACTCCTTAATTTCTCTTTCTTCAGTCTCATTGTTAGTGTATAGAAATGCCACTGACTTCTGGGTATTGATTTTGTATCCTGCCACGCTACCGAATTGCTGTATGAGTTCTAGCAATCTTGGGGTGGAGACTTTTGGGTTTTCTATGTAGAGTATCATGTCATCAGCGAAGAGGGAGAGTTTGACTTCTTCTTTGCCAATTTGAATGCCTTTAATGTCTTTTTGTTGTCTGATTGCTGAGGCTAGGACTTCCAGTACTATGTTGAACAGCAGTGGTGAGAGTGGACATCCCTGTCTTGTTCCTGATCTTAGGGGAAAGGCTCCCAGTGCTTCCCCATTGAGAATGATATTTGCTTTGGGCTTTTCAATAAATGGTGCTGGGAAAATTGGACATGCACATGCAGAAGAATGAAACTAGACCACTCTCTTTCACCATACACAAAGATAAACTCAAAATGGATGAAAGATCTAAATGTGAGACAAGATTCCATCAAAATCCTAGAGAAGAACACAGGCAACACCCTTTTTGAACTTGGCCACAGTAACTTCTTGCAAGATACATCCACGAAGGCAAAAGAAACAAAAGCAAAAATGAACTATTGGGACTTCATCAAGATAAGAAGCTTTTGCACAGCAAAGGATACAGTCAACAAAACTCAAAGACAACCTACAGAATGGGAGAAGATATTTGCAAATGACATATCAGATAAAGGGCTAGTTTCCAAGATCTATAAAGAACTTATCAAACTCAACACCAAAGAAACAAACAATCCAATCATGAAATGGGCAAAAGACATGAACAGAAATCTCACAGAGGAAGACATAGACATGGCCAACATGCACATGAGAAAATGCTCTGCATCACTTGCCATCAGGGAAATACAAATCAAAACCACAATGAGATACCACCTCACACCAGTGAGAATGGGGAAAATTAACAAGGCAGGAAACAACAAATGTTGGAGAGGATGCGGAGAAAAGGGAACCCTCTTACACTGTTGGTGGGAATGTGAACTGGTGCAGCCACTCTGGAAAACTGTGTGGAGGTTCCTCAAACAGTTAAAAATAGACCTGCCCTACGACCCAGCAATTGCACTGTTGGGGATTTACCCCAAAGATACAAATGCAATGAAACGCCGGGACACCTGCACCCCGATGTTTATAGCAGCAATGGCCACGATAGCCAAACTGTGGAAGGAGCCTCGGTGTCCAACGAAAGATGAATGGATAAAGAAGATGTGGTTTATGTATACAATGGAATATTACTCAGCTATTAGAAATGACAAATACCCACCATTTGCTTCAACGTGGATGGAACTGGAGGGTATTATGCTGAGTGAAGTAAGCCAGTCGGAGAAGGACAAACATTATATGTTCTCATTCATTTGGGGAATATAAATAATAGTGAAAGGGAATATAAGGGAAGGGGGAAGAAATGTGTGGGAAATATCAGAAAGGGAGACAGAACGTAAAGACTGCTAACTCTGGGAAACGAACTAGGGGTGGTAGAAGGGGAGGAGGGCGGGGGGTGGGAGTGAATGGGTGACGGGCACTGGGGGTTATTCTGTATGTTAGTAAACTGAACACCAATAAAAAATAAAAAAAAAAAGGAATCAAAAAAAAAAACAAAAAACAAAAAAAACAAAACAAAACCATGATGGGATACCACCTCACACCTGTCAGAATGGCTAAAATTAACAACACAGGAAACAACAGGTGCTGGCGAGGATGCAAAGAAGGGGAACCCTCTTACACTGCTAGTGGGAATGCAAACTGGTGTAGCCTCTCTGGAAAAAAAAGTGTGGACATTCCTCAAAAAGCTAAAAATAGGACAACCTACCATCTAGCAATTGCAGTAGCAGGTATTCGCCCAAAGGATACAAAAATACAGATTCAAAGGGATACATGCACCCCAGTGTTTATAGCAGCATTATCAACAATGGCCAAACTGTGGAGAGAGCCCACATGTCCATCGACTGATGAATGAATAAAGAAGATGTGGTATAAATATACAATGGAATATGACTCAGCCATTAAAAAGGAATCTTGCCATTTGACATGACATGGATGGAACTCGAGTGTATTATGCTAAGTGAAGTAAATCAGTTGGAGAAAGACAAATACCATATGATTCCACTCACATGTGGAATTTAGGAAACAAAACAAAGATATGGGAAGGGGAAAAAGGATAGAGAGAGGAAAGCAAACCATAAGAAACCCTTAATGATAGAGAACAAACTGAGGGTTGATGGAGGGAGGTGGGTGGGGTATGGGCAAGACGAGTGACGGAGATTAAGGAGAGCACTTGTAATGATGAGCACTGGCTGTTGTATGAAGGTGATGAATCACTAAATTCTACTCCTGAAACCAATCTTGCACTATATGTTAACTAACTAGAATTTAAAGAAAAATTTGAAGGAAAAAAATAATAATAAAGTGCTTTCAAAAAAAAAAAAAGAATCCACACATTTTAATTGTTAAGAGATCTCTTTAATCTATAGATGCCCTATCTTTGTCTTCCTTGTAGTTTATGTTGTTGTTGAAGAAACAGAGCGTATTGTCCTGTAGAGTTTCCCACGACCTGGATTTTGTTGATTGCATTCCTGGGGTAGCCTTAACTCACTCCTTTGTCTCCCACATTTCCTGTAATTTGATGAGGGCTTGATCAAATTCATGTTAAATTTTTTTTTTGCAAGACTGCCCCCAAGGTGGTGTTGCGTTCATGCAACGGGGAACATAGATTCTGGTCTCCTTTCTTGGCAGCCTGTGGATTGATCTATCACAGCCTTATCATACTCGATTACAGTTTTCTGTTTACGTGGTACTCTCCCTCTCAAGATGTAAAATCCGTAAGGACGGCACCAGTGTCCTTAGCACCTAGCTTAATGCCTGGCTCAGTAGCAAAAGAACTCTTTCCATGAGAACCTCCTATGAGGTTTGTAATGTCACGTAGCAGGAAGAAATTAGTTGTAAAATGTTTCCTTAAAAAAAAAAGATTAAAGAAGATAAACTGTTATTTACTTGTAGGAAACCCAGTTACGATTTTGGAGACCTTCTCTTACAAAAAGGACAGTTGGGGCTTAAAGGGGTTGCTCATGATGTATTCAATGCAGCCAGATAGCAAAAACATCTCAGTGGCAAAACCACTTCTAGTTTGGGACAATAACCAGTAAAACTCATCTTCCTATCTTCCACAGCTAGGGACGACTTCCACAAAGGAGGAAACTGAATTTTAGAGAAGTTAAACCACTTGCCCGAAGGCACATACTTAACCCTTGGCAGAGCGAGGGGCTTAAAGGCAGGTCTTTGGACTCTAGTTGCAAAGCCTTTTCCAGCATGTTCTACAGAACTGGTCTACCGAGTGGCTCCCACGTTAGGTGGGCTTTGACAAGTGATAAAACGCAAATACTAGTTTCCTTTCAACTCTGAAGTAAAAAAATCATCAAATCCACCTGCAGGGCCAGATCATCCTCAGCAAAGAGAAGCCCCAGATAAAAAAGAACCAGGTGACAGGAGCTCCTCAAGGCTTAGCAATGAGTAAAACGGCCCTCAATTTTGTGCATTGTTCTGAGAGAAAAATAGGTGGTTCAAAATCCTGCCATTGTGAAAAGCCTTGAAATCACACCCTGCCCGGTGCCCTTGGCTGTGGAACAGCCTGGGCTATCTGGTGGAATCCCTCCTGCGGTAGCTGGGCTTGTGTTGGAGCACCTGCCAGCACGCACTTCACATGTGTAAGTATAACTCACTGCATTGCCACCCTGGACGCTTGACCGGGGCCATGTGTCCTCGCCCAAAGTAGAAACTACTAAGTCAGGATCCTTCCCTTGGCTGCACCAGTGGGAGCTCTGCAAAGATCACCTCAATGGCTCCTGGGGCCTTCCAGATTCGACTGCCAAGGCTTATCCTGAATAGCTTCAATAGCTTGCAGTCGGGACAAGCCAAGCCATCTCAAGAGTAAAGGCCAACGGAGACAGCTCTCTGATTTATTCCGCCACAGGTTCTGAGCAATGTTTCAGCCATTTACAAAGCTAGTGGTGTCCTCATATTTGGGCCAAACCATTGCATGACCTGAGTACATTATATCGGAAGGCAAATACACTGTAAGTTAAAAGCCAAAACCCAAAATCAAACTTGACGGAAAGGTTGTCAAGACAATTCAGTGTAGCACTAAAGCAGGAAGGATCACAGTGTGACGAGCAGAAACCTCTTCCTTTTGACTCTCCTCTCCTTTGCAGCTGTGAGCTGTTATACAACCAAGGACAGGCTTTAAGCGCCATCATTTTGTTGTGCGCACGTTGAGTCATTGGAGTTGGTTAATGTTCTTTTCATGGCCCCACCCTCAGAATGTCTACTGTGGAACAATAATCTATGTTGAACCACTCTGCTCCTCTGAGAAGCTTTCCTGAGCTCCTAGGTTTCAGGCATTTCCTTCTTTGTGTTCCCCTAGCAACTGGTTCATCCTCATCACACATGTAGTTTATGTCGCACAAGAGTTACCCACTGCAGTGGCATTGGTTAGGGCTTACCCAACATCCTCTGAGAAGCAGGATCCTTGCACCCTCCTTTGTTGACCTTCAACTAGAACAATGCCTGGCACTTTATAGATTCATGTTGTTATCTCAACAAAATATTTTATACACAAAACTTCTTTTACCATTCCTGCTTACATGAATCAGATTACTCCCAGGAAAAAAAGAGAACCTCCTAAAGTTGTGAGTATTACCAGTCACAAAGAATCACTCTTTTTTTAAAATTTCACTGCAACAAAAATTATGGGCTCTACTATAGCACGGTCTAAAATGGGACAATGAAATCTGAATAAATCAAAACCACCATGAGATACCACCTCACACCAGTGAGAATGGGGAAAATTAACAAGGCAGGAAACCACAAATGTTGGAGAGGATGTGGAGAAAGGGGAACCCTCCTGCACTGTTGGTGGGAATGTGAACTGGTGCAGCCACTCTGGAAAACTGTGTGGAGGTTCCTCAAAGAGTTAAAAATAGATCTGCCCTATGACTCATCAATCGCACTTCTGGGGATTTACCCCAAAGATACAGATGCAATGAAATGCTGGGACACCTGCACCCCGATGTTTCTAGCAGCAATGTCCACAATAGCCAAACTGTGGAAGGAGCCTCGGTGTCCATCGAAAGATGAATGGATAAGGAAGATGTGGTCTATGTATACAATGGAATATTCCTCAGCCATTAGAAACGACAAATACCCACCATTTGCTTCAACGTGGATGGAACTGGAGGGTATTACGCTGAGTGAAATAAGTCAATCAGAGAAGGACAAACATTATATGGTCTCATTCATTTGGGGAATATAAAAAATAGTGAAAGGGAGTAAAGGGGAAAGGAGAAAAAATGAGTGGGAAATATCAGAAAGAGAGAACATGAGAGACTCCTAACTCTGGGAAATGAACGAGGGGTGGTGGAAGGGGAGGTGGGCGGGGCGTGGGGGTGACTGGGTGACGGGCACTGAGGTGGACACTTGATGGGATGAGCACTGGGTGTTATTCGATATGTTGGCAAATTGGACACCAATAAAAAATAAATTTATTTTTAAAAAAAGGTAACATCGGCATTTTTCTTCTCTGGAAGTAAATCCAGACTTGGCATGGTTAATACTATGTAAGATGAGCCCAGGACAGTTGTCATTGCTTATTCTGACACTTCCTGAAAGCCTGGATGTGTTGCTGGACCATTCAGAGGTTTGGTCTTCTCTCCAGGGCAAGCCAGGGGTCACCTAAGGAGTCCTGTCCTAAATACAGCTTTCTTAGGATAAGCCCTCTGGGGCAGCTCTGAACTGGAGCTCCCCAGCCTAGGCAAATAGGTTGCATGTCATGTCCTAATGCCAACAGAATTCCTGGAATGTTGGATTGACAAAGCTCTGTGGCTGGGTTTAGCAAGAACTTCATGATGGGTGAGTGGTAGCTACCATGGGTGCAGGACATCAGGAGCACGAGGGCTGGGTATCTCCATCCTTTCACCACGTCCCGATCTAGAACAAAGGTGCTATAGGTGGGCTTTCATCATTTCGGCCTTGAAGAATACAGCGATGAGGAGTTCACAGCGGATGCCCCATATTCATACTTCCCTTTCAAAAACAACCCCTGCACGTTTCATAGAGAGAGGTCTGGGAGGTCAGGACAATAAAATGTCCCAGTGCAGATCCCTCTCAATGTGCCCTTGGCAGGTTTGGCTGAGCATAATCCCCACAGGAGCCTTTGCTGTAGATCCGGAGCCAGTTCCTAAAAGCCAATTGCTGCCTATTTGATTGATTTGTTGATTGCACAGCCGCTGACCTGCATATGGCCATGGGGGGAGGGCGGTGGCTCCTTGGCACTCAAGGGGAATAATAAGAGGAAAACCAGCCAGGACGAGGCATCTGGCAGAACTTTTTGAAACCTTTTCTATTTCCAGAACTTGGAATACACATGGACCTCAATGGCACCAGAGAGCCACTCTGGCTTGTCCCTAGTGCCCTTAAGAGGAATTGTTTGCAATCCTTGACCCTACGTGACTTATCCAGGTATTACACTGGAGCAAATTTCAAATGCTTCGTTTCCACGAGTGGAGAGCCCATCTGCTCCCCACCATCACCACAGCCACACTTCATTTTATATAAGTATGTGGGAGAAGGGTGGGTTGAAATCCCCCAGATAAAAGTGGAACACTGACAAAGTCATTTTCAATGACTTTAAGTATCAGGTCACATGAGTGGAAGGAGTGCTGACATACTTTTTCAGCTGCTACACATGAGCCATGACTTAAAAATATCCTTAGGTAGCCTTAACAGTCCTCTGATTCTTTCATCACACTACAGGCCCTTTACTCTAAACATAAGTGATTAGTTCTCCACCAGATATTTCTTTTTTTTTCTTTTCTTTTTTCTTTTTTTTTTTTTTTTAAGATTTCTATCTATTTATTCATGAGAGACACAGAGAGAGAGAGAGAGAGAGAGAGAGAGAGAGGCAGAGACACAGGCAGAGGGAGAAGCAGGCTCCATGCAGGGAGCCCGATGTGGGACTCGATCCTGGGTCTCCAGGATCACACCCTGAGCCAAAGGCAGCGCTAAACTGCTGGGCCAGCGGGGTTGGCCTCCACCAGATATTTCTTTCTGATATCAAATCCTGTCTCTAGAGTAGCACTCTTTCTTAACAGCTCTAACCAGCACACATAAAGGGCCTCTAAGAAGACACACATAAAGGACCACAGGGAAGAAGGAAGAGAGAGTTATTTTTGCTAATTACTCATGAGAATGGAGGCAACATCTTTTATCAACTTGGATGCATCTAAAGAAGGAATGCTGCAAAGAAGTCAAATGCACGGAGGGAAAATCTTAAAAATCTGATAACAGTTGAATGCAAGAATTTTTATGAGGCCCATCAATAAACACATAGCAGGCACTGGCTACGCGATCGTTGAATTAAACTAACACTTGTTTTAATTTCTTGAACTCTCTGAGTTCTTTAGAATCTGCACAAAGATTGCTGGTGATTTCTTCCTTTTATCCCTACCTCCCCGACAAAAACTTGTCCAGAGGCATCAATAGAGGAAGCCAATGCAATTTTTGAGGATAAATCCTAGCAGATGCTCATGAATTCACATATAAGAGTTAGTCTACGCAGGGAGCCAAGGACTCTGTTGCACATTTGTCCTCAAGTTCAAAGGGAACTGACACACTATAATATCCAGTTTGGCTCACCCAAGAACCAGTCTCAGCACAAGGCTTGGACTTAGGGGTCATTCTCTTGAAGTTCACCAAGTAGCAAAATGTAATGGGCAAATACATGCAGCCTCAGAATTCATATAAGTGAATAAGTGATAGTCTGATTTTTCTTTTTTTCTTATTTCCTGAAGACAAATGCTTCTTTTAATTATGTTTCTAACCCATGTAGACTTGACTATATTAAGTAAGTGTCTGTAAAATATAACATGAAGAGTACAGCAATCATCTCCAATGTTATTGGAATATAACTGGTTTTAATTATTTAATGTTTCTGCTTTACTTCCCAGAGGAATAGGAGAGAACAAATCTTTTCAAAGAGAATGAGTAGAGAAATGGGCAATGTAGATAAAATTAGAGGAGCAGATAGAGGAAGTTGGTGGAGAGTTTTCGGTAATTTCCCTGGATTGTGGGAATCTACCAAATATTCAATAAGGGAGTCAGCTCTACCTGTATAGTTGCCCTGGTGTCTGCTTTCTTTTTTACACTGCCCCCAAGTAAGTCCCCATCACCTTGCTAGACTGTTGCAATAGTCACCTAACCAGACTCCCTGTCTCCTTTCTCTCCTCTTCAATCCATCTGGAATCAATCACTTAGACAAGAAATATGGAACAAGCATCTACTATGTGCTAGGTATATTTTTACAACTTTTAAAAATGTTATTATAGAGATCTTTAGAGAGAAAAAGCTTTTAAAAATAGCAGTTGAGGGGCACCTGGGTGGCTCAGTTGGTTAAGCATCTGCCTTTGGCTTGGGTCATGATCCCAGGGGCCTGGGACTGAGCCCCGCAATGGGCTCCCTGCTCAGTGGGATCCTGCTTCTCCCTCTGCCCTTCCCCCTGCTTGTGCTTTCTCTCAGTTTCTCTCTCTCTCTTTCTCTCTTCTCTCAAATAAATAAATAAAATCTTTTAAAAAATAGCAATTGAATTAACTTTGAAAGAGAATGACTTGAAGAGGTAGTTTGTCTACCATTTCATCTCATAGGATCTATGAGTAGGAGGATGGTTTGTGTGTCTGTCCTCCAGATTAAAACCTGACATTAGTTTGCTTTCTTCTCTAAAGAAGACAAAATTATTTTTCAATCAATTAGAAGACTGTTCCCCCCCCAAAAGCCTATGATACACAGAGCAAAGCTCTGGCCCTGGCTGATGTCCTAAGGTGTAAGAAGATTGAGCGTCACCGTGATATAATTATCATCAGATTTCTCTGGTCATTTAACTTCAGTGTAATTTCAAAAGATCTAACCATCTCTTCCTGCCTAGAATCTCTGGTCTTTTCCAGTTTCATTTAACTAATATTCCAATGACCTTCTGGTGCCAAAAGCAACTTTGAGAATGTTCTCAAAATCAGATATACATTATTTTGAGAATTCTTAAGTTATTCTAGGATGAATCTTTATTTCCCATTAAATCTGTAAATCTGAACATTTTTTTAATGCTCTACAAATAATAATGCAGTTTTAAGAAAAAAAATGGGGAACCCTAAGAGGTCTCATCAATTAAGATGCCTGTTAGCTTTAGAAAAAAATTTTATATTTCAAGGTTACACATTGCCCTATTTCTGTTTGTTGAGAAATGAGTGCTATTTACTTGGGATTTGTCAAGTGATAATATGGAAATGTCTTGGGGTGTGGAGAAGACTTGGATGTAAAGCCAGTCCCTATTTCTTGCTGTGTTCTCCTAGAAGATGCATTTCTGATCTTGGTGTCTTTGTTTCTTCCTCTGTAAAATCTCACAGGATGGTATGATGTATGTGAAACTGCTTTGTGAAACTTGGAGCACTCTGTTAGTGGTGCACTGGCTGTGAGAAGAGATGCCTTGAGGGAGTGGGGCCTGTCCCTGATAGTAAAGAAGTTGGGGCAAGTTCCCCTATCCTACTTCTTCTTACACAGCAGAGATGGTCTCTTCTCAAACTTCAAAAGTATATATTACAACAATAATTTAATAATACAAATATTAAAAAGCACATCACTCACTGACCAATTAATTATGGAAGCTAGTCATTGAGTCTGAAGAGACTTTGGCATAAATATGCAAACTTTTTTAGCCACCATTGGTGGAAATAAATATTCCACTTTTATGTGGCTCATTTTTCCAAATATTGGTTTAATTTCTGTCCCTCTGCCTCTTGCACTTTTTGGCTGGGTAGTAATACACAGTGGGTATCCACGCACCAGCCATAGGTATACGTGATTATATGTACTCAATTGAGTAAAAAATAACTAGTGGTATTCAACAAAACTGACTCCTTTTAATTTCTTTTTTTTTTCCTTTTAATTTCTTAAAGCCACAATTTTCTGGCCTTCAAGTCAAATGGGTATTAAATGGATGGAAGATAACAATTATCACACAAGAACTGGGATTAAATCTACCAGCTAGACAGAAACCCTGACAGAAAAGAAAATCTTTTTTCTGGCTTTAGAACAGAATCCATATATTGGTCCAATTGCAGATCTCTGAAACTTCTGTGGGGTTCCATACATTGACTCAACTGAAGACTCTTGTAAACTCCTGTAGGGTTTATTGTTAAAAAAATTAAATTCTGGTAATAGTGAGAATTTTTGAGGACAACTTATCCTACTTTCATCATCATGTTACTTTTCATGTTTAAAACTCATTAAATTAATTATTCTATTTATGTTCCAATAAATGCAGGTCAACATAATCTTTTATAATATAATGTTGGCAGAAATTATTTTCGTTCAAAGTCCACTGGTGCATTTCTCTGTTCACCCATTTATTTCTATCCCATTTCTTCAGTGAGGTGATATGTTATCTGGGGACATTTTGGTTACCATCAATTCTCTTTCCTTATTATTATCATGCCTGCCCGCTTGAGTTTCATGAGCAGCTGACTCAGACCACTACCTATCTTCCTTGAAGTCCAGGCTTTGCCAACAGCCCAGTGTGGTTATTTTTATAAGCTGCATCAACTGGTTGTTTGAACTGGTCAGCCCAACAAGTCATGGGAGTGGACCTAGTCACTCCATGGACACAAGAAGAGAGGGGAGGTGGGTAGCACCAGGTTGAGCTACGGATTAGGACTTCCAAGAAGTTAAAAATCCCTGATTACTCAGTCACTCTTGAGGAAAAAATAGGAAAAGACTCCAGTTCCTGAAGACTTATTTCTAGCATCTGTTTTGTGGGAGCAAATGGGAACACCATAGTTGGCAGTCTCTATATATCCCTTTCATCTCCTATGTCTCTATTTATTCATACCAATCATTGTGCTGAAAGCTAATGGAAAGTCGAGGTAGAGGGGAGCTGACAATGGAAGAAATAGAGATGAATTCAAGTCCTACTGCCCAGGACACTCACCATCTCTGGAGGAAAAAAATATACAAACACGTGAACTGCAATGATCGACAGACTACCACTTACAGCCAGCAGTGCCCCCACTGTCCCATCTCTTTTATGAGTCTTTTGTGTAAAATGCTTGATGCCCTTCCATATAGCACACAATGCCAGACATACAGCAGATAATCTGAAATGCTGCTTGAGTTCTACTGGTTTAGTAACTCTCTTCTTTTGTTCTCTTATATTCAATAAATTTGCATAGATTTTGTTGGTTATGAGATACTATAGCTTAAGATGTTATAAAGTAGCTTTACTTAAAATTTTTAAGTTTTCCCTACCCACCACCCCACCCCCAAATTAATCATTTCAATAGTCAGGGACAATCTGTTATATAACACAGTCTTCTTAGTAGCTAAAAAAACAACAGTTAATGATTGATAGATCAGGAGAGGCTCTGAAATTTTGAAATCCGAGAGTGTGATCCACAAGGGAACTATGCTCCAGGTGACATACTCACCTAGGGTTCTGCTTTTTTAAAAAAATATTTTTAAACCGTAAACAAACATACTGCTATCATATGTTATTATTAAGGAAACATTAACACATTAACACAAGTTACCAGTGACGTGAAACTTACTTTGACTTCACATTTGAATGTTTGGCACCAGTTTGAGCATTCATATTTACATACACTTTCTGGTCACATACAAAAAATTACATTTGTCTGACAAATGAAATAAAACAATTCACAAGGGTCCCTGTTACTATTTTTTCTTGAGGAAAAAGGCACAGCAGAGTTGAGTTTCTTGGCTCTAAATAAGTATTTGGTGTGACAGCTGTGGAACTGGATGAGCCAAAAAAGCCCAAGGGTTAAATAAGAAATCTTGAGGTTGATGAGTTCTTTGGAATAAAACTTTCTATTAGAGCCTACTTATTATCTATGCACATAAAACTTCCAGGAAAAAGCATAACAGTTACTTAGTTCTATCTATCACCAGAGCCATTGATTGTTGTCCATTAAGTTGACTGGTTATTTTTCCTCTCTCTCTGACTTAGGTATAGTTATAGCCCCTATTCTGTTGTAGTGTAGGGCTATCATCCATCATGGAGTTGGGCACCACAGGCCTTACTAATGAAAAGAACATGGTAGCAAGGGCATCTAACCAGAGACTGATTGAGAGGCAGTGAAGCAGGTGTACACAGGAGACAGGTGGGCATTGCCTGGAGAGGGCTGGCTAGCTGCCTAGATGGGTCTTCACAAGGAGACTATCTCAGAGAGTGAATCCACCACTTTCCAGAGAATGATGTCAGACTCGTGGGCTCTGAAACTCATCAGTAATCTAGAATTTTTTTGGATTTAGAGATGTACATTGTTCTAACAAAACTAAAAACACAGAAACACAGAATGCCAATCTATTAAATTTTAAAGATAAATCTGACAAGACCTCACATTTAAGTCAGTCTGACCAGTGCAAAATACATAAGAAGTTTACTTTGGGAAAAAGGAAACAAGAGAAATTAGTTTTGTGAACAGGATATGCAGCCAGCATTGGCTTTGACAGCCTGCCATGTCTGTCTCCATAATATGAATACACTGGCCAGATAGATTTAATGTATCCACTTTTTGCCATTGTTTAGACATGCACAACTCAGACTTGCTCATAACTTTAATAAGACTTTATGTATCTCTCTTAACTCCAAATTAAGATGGATTCATTTCTTAGTTTACTTTTCAGGGATACCTTGGTGGCTCAGTGGTTGGGCCCAGGGCATGATCCCAGAGTCCCAGGATCGAGTCCCACGTTGGGCTCCCTGCATGGAGCCTGTTTCTCTCTCTGTCTGTGTCTCTGCCTCCCTCTCTCTATGTGTGTCTCTCATGAATAAATAAATAAAATTATTTAAAATAAAAAAATTTTAATTTTCAAATAACAATCTTACTTCCTTTATTTCCAGGTTGTTTCTTATTTCAAGAGATCTATTCCTCTGCTTTCCCCATGAACTGTCTGCGAGATCTATGACTGAAAGATAGACCAGTTCTGGAACAGAGCAGCAGTGAAATATATCTGTCGTACCCACACAGTCAAAAGGCACCAGACTCTAAAGAGATCAGAAGTGACCACAGACCAGCATGTGGGACAGCATACATTCTTGATCTCAGACCAATGGCCACTCCTGGCATGCCTAACATTGAGAAAAATCCCCCAAGGATGTAGTCATCTTTCAAACCATTTTTCCACATTCCTCCCTGTGATCCACAGTGAAAATTTCTGTCAGCTATTGACTCACCTGTTGACATTTACAGCCATAATTAAACACAGAATTCTTTGCACCCCTACCCTTTTTTTTCTCTTTGTTCCTTTCTTCCCTCTTTTACTCAGTAGGGTGCGGTTGGGGAGGATAACCGAAGCTAGGGTGGAGATCTATTCCCATGCCACAGTAATTAGATACAATTCAAAAAAGTACTTTAAATGGTCAAGATTCTGTTTCCAGCCTAAAAAACTATAATGGGTACTTGGCAAAGTTTCTAAAGCACAAAAAATCATTTAAGATATATATCATATCACCTCACACCAAGCTGGAAGACTTTTGATTACACAGGTAAAATTTGCTCAGAAGACATGTCATATTCAACAAAGATTAAACCAAAGCAGGGAATTTTTTTTTTTTTTTTTTTTTTTTTTTTTTAGTTTTGACCCTCAACACCTTATCACTTTTTTGTTAATCAACACCGTTGTGTTTCCTTGAAGCTCATTTCAGTTTCTGTGATTATCTTTGTGTGAGGCAATAGGATTCTGATCAAGCCAGTAAACATAACTAAAACTCAGCTAGCGTGTTACGAAATAGCAACACTTTTTTTGCATGTGTTTGGAAATATTAAGTTCTCATCTCTAGATCATCTAAATTTGTAATTTTGGATCAATTGAATTAAGCAATTACACTCTAGTAAATCCTGTTTTGCAGAAAATAGAGCAGTACAGAGTATTTTCTTTTCTTTTCTTTTTTTGTATGTTTTAATATTGCAATTTATGCTTTTTTGTGTGTTTTACTTACAAAGTAGCAATCTAAGCAATGCCATCTATACATCTGCTACTAAGGACAACGCAATATCACCTCGTTCTTGGGACTTCCCCTTTATCTTAAAACAATTTAATCCACAACATCTATTCTGAAGAGAACTTAGAGAATTTCAGCTATCTCTTGACTATCTGCCTGGAATGCTGAAAGTGTGAGCACTTGCTTGTCTCTGACCATTCAATTACTGTCTTCCTGTCAGCAGGGAAATCTGCAGAGTCTTTTTCTCTTTGGGGCTTCTCAGGACTACAAAACATGACCTTAACAAAACATGCTGTAAAATCTTTTTTAAAGTATGTTATACTCATGTATAAATGGTTAATGTCCTAAAATATTATTCCAACCTGTATATTTTTAAATGTTTATCAGGAGGAAAGACACAACCTGAAGTGACAGAGTGGGGAAACAAAACAAAACATTGGCCCAGACTCAAAACCAGAGGGGACCAGAGTTCCAGCCCTGTAATTGCTAATAATGAGATCTCAGGCAACTCATGTCAGCATTCTGATCCTGTTTCCTTCTCTTCTAGGTAAGGGCAAAGGGGTGAGAAACCGTCTTAGATTCCCTGGCTGGGTCTAAAAATTAAACTGACAAAGACAGATTAGCAGGAAAGAAGCATGCACATTTATTTAATATAAGTTTTATGTGATACGGAAATGAAGACTGGAAGAAATAGTTAGACCTGAATATTTTTATGCTAGTTTTGATGAAGAGTGGGAAGTCACGGAGAGATCTTACAGGTCATAAGAGTACGAGGGAACTGTTGCAAACTTGGGAAAAACTTTGCAAGGTCTGTTTGTTAGGATTCTTCTAAGGGTATGTTGGTCTGTAGAGATAAAGATGCTCCTTTCCTCCAGGTATAGAGAAGGCACCTCTCACATGAGGGCTTTGTGACCTGTTTCAGGGAGGAAGATGGAGGGAAGATCAAAGTGACTTTCCTGCTTCTTCTGGTTTCTCAAACTCTTACAGCTTAAAATATTTCATATGCCAAGGTGCCATATTTTGGGGTAGCGTGTCCTGAACCCCATCAAGAGGGTTTGACTGGAGCTTTGAGAGGTCAGCAAGTTCACAAAGTCTAATAGACATTCCAGGTGGAAGGGAGGTTAGAGGACTCCAGGAGCTTAAAGAATTGGTGTACAAGTAAGTAGGAATAAGGAAGGCAAAATAGAAAGGAATAGGAATAAGGAAAGCCTGGAAGGCTGAGAGTTGTGTCCAAGCATGAGATATTAGAATTTAAGATTCAACACTGAAAGGGTTGTTAGAGGTAAGGCCAAGGGAGTGAGAGGCTAAAGTGGGGTGAAACAAAAGCCATCGAAGTGGGTGTTGGATGATGCTGTAGCTAGGATTCAGTGGATGGCCTACACAATATCAAAATCCCCCAGAAAATGAGAAAGATTGTGCTGAAGAGGAAGACCGAGTGAGAGGTCAAAAATCTTCTGTAAGTATAGAATGACCAAGAGGTGGTATGGAGAGCATAGTGCAGGTACACCTGCTTTGTATCATCCAGACTTTAATTCAAATCACAGCTCCACCACTGACCACTTTCCATCTTTGGGCACTTTGCTTACCATGTCAAATTATAGTCTACTCGATCATAAAATGGGGGAAATAATGTCTACCCCACAGGGCCATTCTGTGTGGCAGATGGTAATAACTACGCAACCAATAGCCATTCACACTGGTTCCTCACTAACAGAACGCAGTCCTCCATGAACACTGTGAACAAGTTGGCTCTACCCCACTGGGTAGATCTTAATTCATCTCAGCGAATGATGGTAATTCCTTCTGCTCTCCCAGTAACTGACTTAGGAACAACTCAATATTGGACAATGAGATGTACGATAAGCCTGCTAAAGTGACTTCTAGGAAGTGTTTCTTATCTCTTCATATTGGCTTGTGAGAATGTGATGCCAAGAACTCTGCAGCTATCTTGCTGCTGTGAGGAAAACTAACAGATGAGCTGAGAGCAGCAGTGCGGAAAAATGGAAGGAGTCTCCAGTTATTTAGCAAAAGCAGTATTTGGAAGTCTAATAGCACAAGTTGTGAAAATCAGTTGGGAACTTGAGAGTTTAGATTGAAATGCAATCTAAAAATCGCTCTGTTTTAATCCTATAGACATTGCATTTTTAACTTTAAAAGGAGGATAGAGAGGGGGCGCTTTGAATAAAAAGCTAACATCTTTTAAAATCAGCAATGACTGGAAACTTATGAATAAATTATTATATGCTCTATACTTCTTTCCCCGAAGTTGTCAGGTGTCTTAAGAGGTAAATTAATGTTGGTTCAGGAAGCATAAAGTGAGTCATAGGAAGAGAACCTGGTTCAATGATCTTGAAATGTATTCAATGTCAAAGATGATCATTTAAACTCTTTTTTTTTAGGGTTTTTTTTTTCTTTTTTTTGGTAGGGCATGGGTAACCCATTATCTAAACACTTTTAAGAAGAAAAGCTGGCTATTGATGTAGAATGATTCAGACAACAGGAATTTGCTCACAGAACTTATGGCTATCGACATATGGAGAGCAATCCAGAACATGAACACTGCCATCCTCTCCTCATTTCTTTGCCTTTCCACTCCTCAGCAGGGCGAGACTTCTTGATTCATTTGCTGAAAGCCTGATAGATTCCTTAAATAATTTACCAGCTTTGAGTCTGTACTTCAAACTTAAATTGAACCAAACAGACAACCTACACACATAACAAATGAGAAGATTGTGCACATATTTGGATGCATGCAGGATGCATATATATCCAAGATATTTAATAACCATTATGACGTGAAAAGTGACTATCAGAATGAATTCCATCTGTCCCTGGAGCAGGGTTATGAAAGGCCCATTTTTTTTTTCAACCATTGATCTTGCTGTTTTTACATCTTGAAGAGATGAGAGGATCCCAAGGGAGGGTCTGGGATGGCTAAGAACGGGTGCCATTTACCAACTGATTTGGGACTAGTTCAATAATTTAATAAATCATGTGGTCACATTGGAGCACACCAAGTAAATATCAGCCCTGAATACAGAGACTCAGCTAAGTTATCTATGAACTGCCAGAAAAACAGACTCAGAACATAATTGACTTGTCCAACATCTTATCTAGTTGTTAGTTTCATAGCTGGGCTATATCCTAGGTATTTGACTCCTAATCCTCTACTCTTTTCATCATACTGGACATTCTAGGAAGAAAATTGAACAAAAAAATTCCATTCTTTGACCATCAGATCAAAAGAAAGATCCAAGGCTAAAAAGACAATAGCCATTTTGAGCCCTTTGTGGAGGCTATCAATGCACTGATAACTTCACTGATAACACAGATTTTTCTCTGATTAGTTAAGCTAAATGCTAACTCTAACTTTGGAGGTTTTATTTGAAATTTTTTATTTTTGACTATTTATTCTTTATTTCCACTATGGAAAGAAATCTCATTACTGGCTTAGAGTAGAAATGATTTGGTAGTTAAAAAAAAAAAAAAAAAATAGAATAATTTGGAGACAATTGAGCCAGGACTGAGTGTTCTGTTGCTTATTAATTATGTGAAATTGACCACAAATCTTTTCTTCCCTGAGTGTCAGTTTTACAATCAAGAAAGTAGAGATTAATAGTTAGGTGGAGTAAATAGGACCAGCCTGTCATCTGGATTGGTGAAAAATGGCTAGAGAGAAGGCAAGCTTCTTCAATGACACAAATGATCTATGATTCTTATTGTCCATCACAGTAGCCACGAGTCATGTATGGCTATTGAGCACTTGTAATGTGGCTGGTGCAACTGAGGAACTGAATTCTCAACATTAATTTTAATTAATTGACATTTACATTTCAATAATTATATGTGCTTAGTGGCTCCCGTTTTAGACAGTGCAGGTACATGGAAAGCCAGAGAACTCTAAGTGAAGAGAAAAGTATAGATGCCGTGAAGTACTGGAAGAGAAGAGTCTCCCTTTTCTGAGAGAGCCCATATATAAAAAGTCATTCTTCTTAGACTTGTTCCTGCTTTGGAAATTTACATAATATTTTAATAATGATTTCATTTGCAAAAGCATCTTTCCAGGGAGTAGTCTAGCCTATCACTATAATTTCTTTGGAAATTAGCATTAGACATTTTCAATTGTGTTAGACATGTTCTATCTGGTTTATTACAAGGAACATTTTAAACTCTTCATCGCTTCAGCATCATGCCCATCCTTCCCCGGTAATGGCTGACTCCTTGCTGCACCAGGGTTATATGTACTGATTTCCATGTCTTTGAGTAGACCTCAAGGCAGCTTTGCTGATGTGTAGTGAGTCAAAAGCCAACGCTTCTATTAGCACAATACTATTAGCAGCACTGCACGCCAAAGATATTATCTTCTAGAAAGACTTAAAAGTCCAACAGACAGGCCACAAAGGGTTAGCTAACATGGTTGCTTTGGGACTAGGAGCGGTGAAAAGCTCAGACAGTTCATGGGCAGTACACACTCTTTCATCTTGACTCTGGGGCTGTAGGACACACCTCGAACTAAAAAAGAAAGAAAGGAAAACAGAAACAAGCAAATGAATTACCTTCATATCCTTTTTCTCTCCAGCCCCTCCTTCTATAATTAGGGGATGCTAAATCATTGTTATCACTATCATCATCATTAGAAACAGTACATATTCAAAATATGTTATCATGTTTCAGGGAAGCCACTCATAGAAAATGGGAAGAAAAGGTTTATTTTTTCCTAAGTTTGACTGAAGAAATAACCACTAATGAACTCATAGCTTTATAGTGATATAGAAAACATGAACTCTGAAGGCCTTTCAATGTCTATTTCTCATTAAAATATATTTCAAAACTCATCCTATTGTTCTTTGGGTGCTAATGAATTCATATTTAAGGCATGCATACAGAAGCGTCTCCCATGCTTCCCAGACAATGCAAAAATGCACCAGTTGTCAGTTTGCCTAAATGGAGCACAATTATCACCAAGTTGCACAGCCTTTTTATCTGTACTGTCACTGCAGGAAATCTCACTGTGTATGTGACCTGAATACATACAATCCAATGGAAAATTCCGTAAATGCAGAGTAGCCTAAGAGCACCTAACAGCTGCCTTGCTTTTTTATTTTTTTTTTTTTAAACCAAACTCAAGGGATTGCCAGAGAATAGCTTCCCAAGCCACTGGACCTTTTTAAAATTCTCTGTCATTTCCATCTATCCATATTAATTCTTAAACAGCATCCACTCAGATTGCTATGCTGCAACCCTGAGAAATGTAAATACTGTGGTAATTATAAGCTATATTTTCCAGTGGCACATATTTAAATGATTATTTGAAAGTCAAATGTTAATGTCACAAAATAGAGAAGTAAAACATAGTTAATGTATTTTGCCCATAGTTAATAGGCTAAAATAGAGCAGGCAATCTAATACTGCAAGGAAATTTAAATGTGGAGACTAGAAGTGCTTTTTCATTATTTAAATATAACAGAATAATAGATATATTTTATTTCCATTAGCTTTCCAGAGGACTGGAGGGACGGAGGGTATGAGGCAAAAGGATGAGAAGAAAATGTGTGGCGACCGGGCTGTCTGACAAAGTGTGTATGTCCAGCTGGGTAGGGGTTGTGAAATGACAGAGCAACTTGGTACCCAGTCCTCATCTTAAATCTGTTAGGATCTCAAGGGCAGCAAGAAAATTCTTTGTTATGTAGAAATCAGCCATATGCGCTGTGGGGGTCCTCCTCTGGGTTCCATTTCTATAACCTGCCTCTCTCCCTCCCCTCCATACTCCATCCCCTCCTTTAAACCCATTTGAACAGACATCGAGTGTAATGTTAGTAACGTCCCTAATTACATTCATTATGGAACTATGCTTTTGGGGAATTCCATAGAATCACCAAATTTGATCGTTATTTTGCATCCTCAAAAGGATATGTTGGAATCCTAACCCCCAGGACCTCAGAAATATTTGGAAACAGGGCAGTTGTAGCTGTACCAAGTCAAGGTGAGGCTACACTGGGGTAGGATGGGATGCCAACCCACCATAATGGGTATCCATATAACAAGACGGTGGCCAGGTGATGACTCAGACATGCACAGGGAGTATGCATCATGAAGATGGAAGCAGAGATTGGAATGATGCATCCACAAGCCAAGGTATGCCAAGAACTGTCACTAGAATGTGGGAGAGAAGCATGGAACAGATTCTCCCTCAGAGCCCTCTGAAAGACCAAGCTCTGCCAGCACCTTGGTTTTAGACTTCTAGCTTCCAGCACAATGTTCATAAATTTCTCTTACTTATGACCCAGCTTGCAATGTATAGCCCTAGGGAGCTGTCACTCATCTTTGGAAGAAACCTCAAAGTTTCTCTCTCCGGATGACAATTCTACACATAACCCAATAATAAGAATGACTGCCAACGTTGACTGCTTGTTGAATATATGCCGGACACCATCAAGGTTTCTTCCACAGAGCCTGTCTGATCCCCTCCAGAAGCCAGGAGCCCTCACCACTACGAAGGGATCCCCCTTTTGGCCATGGATGTTTGACCCACTCAGTAGTCACAATTCGGAGTCCCCAGTATGCAATTCTCAGAAGCTCCAAGCATTTCCTTGTAGACACCAGTCCATGCACATGTTTTCTCCTTAAAGAGAGACAATACTGGGAAGTGAAATAATCAGTTGAACTTCAGTTGAGCAGCATGAAGTCAGAGCCAGGTGTGTTCATCAGATTAACAGACTACTTAAGAGCACCATGAAGATAGGTTTGGGGGCTGGAATGTTGCCACTCCCCTGTGGTCAGAGGAGCACGAGCTAAGATGTTCAGCTTTGCTTTGGCATCCTTCGGGGAGCTCCCTAAGCTGACCAACCTCTTTCTGAGACTAACTTTTTTTCCCTCAGTGTATTAATATAGTAGTTAATTATGTTACACTTTAGCTTGTATGTTGGTCCAGGACGCAGATGTTAAGATGGGATTAAATACACATGGATTTTACTGGGGAGAAAGCCAGGGAAGTCTGGGTCATTGGAGCATGATGCAAACCTACCCTGAGTGAAAGAAAAAGGGAGAAAATGACGAAAGTGTCCTAGACTGCCACTGGGGGGCAGGGGTGAGGCAGGAGGAGGTGGCTGCTGGAAAAGTGAGCTGTAGGGGGAGTCCCCCACTGCCCCCAGTCATTGGCTGGGAGCAGCCCATGGGAAGTTGGGCCCCATTGCTGACCTGGTGAAGGATTTCAGGGCAAGGAAGGCAGATTTCTGGTTAGTTTCCTACACTGTAGTTCTCGTGGCCCCCACACCAAAGCCTGGGAGCCATTCTTCTTAGTTGCCGATGGCACATCTTGATAATGCGTTGACCTAAAATTTAACTGCCAGAGGTCATATTACTTCTTGCAAAAAACTTCACTATGGCATGACTTTCAAGTATCATAATACTTATCTGGTTTTACTTTACACATTTATTTTATATATGTATATATATATAAAATATATATGAACACGCACACACACATCTAAAATATACTACCATATTTAAAAAAGGGAAAGAAGGCCTTGAGCTGAACACTTTCTCAGAAATCTAATTTTCCGAAACCCATAGTGAAATAGCTTTAAATCGAAGGATCCTGTTTTAGTGCACTGTACTATATCCATTAGACATTACACAAATGCACATTCGTAATAGCATCTCAAGGTGAATAAATGAACACCATAAAGGAGTGTTCGCATAGATCACATTTAATGAAACGCCTAGCTGGGTCTTGAGAACACTTTACCTCTCTTTAATGAGAACAGATGTTGTCCTCAGAAATAGTAATTTCCACAACCCTCAGTACCGAGAACAGGTGAAAAAAAACAACAGTGCACACCATTTTTATAGCACCGTCTAAATAGCATTTGAAAAATATGCTGAGCACGGCTCTGCTTCATCAGTGAACGTTACACGCAGAAGACATGTGAGGACACATGTGGCACTGACATGACTATATGTCCAGACCCTCTGGGAATGGACTGCTTTCAAAATGATGTGAAATGCAAAGTACCCACGGGGCAAGGGAAGCAACAAAAAACACCATCTGCATTGTAAGAATCTTGGATTGTCTTCTGGTATATTGTCTAACTCTAGATAAATTACTTAACTTCTTCTTGACCCATTCCTCTTTTGTTCATTATTGTTTTCTTTTAACCCATATTAGTTTGTGTAGCACAGTTTAAGTCATACAAAATCAGTTTGGCCCTAATGATTTATCTTATAAATTAATGGGAAAATGCCATTTTAACGATGAGATTTCCTCTATATTCTTCCCCCTTTATAACTTGTTCAGAGTATTTTTCAATGATCTGATGCAATGTGAAGCAATCTGACCTGCAAAAAGCAAAAACAGCTTGAGCCTCTCTCTAACCTGAGAATTAGTCACTCTTTTAGTTCCAGAAAATCCTTACACTTCAAGTTTACCTCAAGTTCATGGACAGGGCAGGAAGTCTAGAATAATAAAACCCAAATAATTGGAAACTTCAACCATCAGATCTTTTTCATAGCTGGCCCTCTAGTTCCATGGGGAAAAAATACAGGTAAACAATCATAACTTCTAAGGTGATTTTAATATTCTTGGACATCTTCGGTTGCCTACAGTTGGAAATTGTGTCATTGAACTTTGACGTACTTTGCTCTATGTGCTAAGGCGAGGCATAAAATGACATATGTTGTAAATAATTTCAACAAGAGGAGACACAAAAATGATTGTGGCATTTAGAGAATTAGTTCTTAGCACATCAGAAGGTGCACTGACCAGATTCTCTGCTATACTTCTCATTACATGGAAAATAGATGGCTTCTTATGGGATGTTGCAGTCTGACATCCCAAGTCAGTGGGCAGTCAGTCAGTTCCCAGGAGGCCAGACAGCATCACCAGCCTGCTTCCTTCCTATGCTCACCTTTTTGCTCCCATGGTTATCCTGTGTATAGTGGATCAGAGAAATAATTCTAGGTGCTGTGGTCTATTTGAGGAGGTAGGAGCCAAAGAAAGAGAGCTGGCAAGGAAAAAAAGCACAGGACTGCCTTGCTTCCCCAGCTATCAAGGTGTAGAGACCTAGAAAGAAAGGAAAGCTACATTTTGCTGGTGCCTCTCCCTCTATTACACACGCACACACACATTCACATACTCTCCCTCTATTACATACATACACACACACACACACACATCCCTCACATTGATGGTGCACCTTTGCCATTCTTTTCTCACTGCTGCCCTTCATGGTCAGTCAAACGAGACTTTGAACTCAGAATGTTCATAAGCTAAAGAGGACACATATAGAATGGATAGTCTTGAGTCATATCTTTGTCTAGGAAATCATCTTTGGGCCACATGATTTGTTACGCAGATGCTCAATAAATGTTTGTTGAATAAATGAATGTATGCATGCCACCTGCTGACATGAAGCTTAATTTTAATTATTTGTTAGATGATTTATTCCCCCCCTTTTTTTTCTGAATCATCTCCTTTGCATATTTCAGGGATCCAATGCTGCTAGGAATTGATGCTTTGGGAATTAAACAAGATGATCGTGAATTCTAAAAATTCTGGAAAACATCTATAGAAGCTTAGGTTTTTTTCATTCTCTATCTTGGGCTCATTCCAATTTTGTAAATGAGTTTCAGCTATTCTCTTAATTGTCCATCTGCAGCTAAAGCTCTATTGGTGCCTTTAAGTTAATTTCCTGTATAGATGAACATGCAATGTGTGTACCAAAATCTAGCAGAAATGGAAATTCTGTGGTGACAAAATAAATCACCAGGGAGTTGGAGGCGGTTGGGGTTTTTTTTGTCAGTTTTAGATTAAAAAGAGTGTGCTTATTGTTTAATGCTCTCTATATAAAGGATTTGCTTAAAGTATAATAGTGTATAGTAGGGTTTCACATTTTTATTTACGTGTTTAACATTTACATGGCTGACTTGAATCCAGATCTTTGGGGTTCTGATCCCTCTGTTCCAAGAAAGGGGCAGAACAGGAGACACTTACTGATGTCTGCAGTTGGAGACTGTAATGACCCTTCAGCAATCTGCCACATTTATACTTCCTTCACATTCCAGAGTTTGTTTTTCTTTTCTACATATGCTCAGAGCCAATGGAGCCTCTTTAAGCATCATGCTCTCTGGAGGAAGCTGTCCCCTGTGTCATAGTATTTGAGGACCACACCATTGCAGGTTCAAGTGTTGTTATGGGTCGAAGAACTGAGTACCAGAATGTGCTCGGTGTGAATTACACAGAACCATTAGACATTGGCGAGTAAAGTTCTAGCAATAGGAAAATATTTTGCAAAACAGGAACCCACCTAGGTAGATTTGTTCAATAAAATTAAGCCTATTGTAATAAGGTTATGCTGCTGTTTTATAGACCTAAATCCTCTGAATGACTTTCATGTACATTTCTTTCATATCTCACATAGTTTCTATAACACCTTGAACGCTTCTCATAGCAGAAGCCCTGAAATGATATCTATCGGTGGTCCTCACAAGATGAACTGTGACTTTCTTTTTTTAGAAGTCTTCAAAAACTATATGATCACTACTCAGTTATTGTCAAAGAAACATAAGTTAAGAAACAAAAGAAAATATAAATTCTTATGGAGTGCCTGGTGGCACAGTCGGTTAAGTATCCTTCTCTGGATATTGGCTCAGGTCTTGGTCTCATGGTCAGGAGTTTGAGCCCCACGTTGGGCTCCACACTGGGCATGGAGCCTACTTGAAATATATATATATATTTCTTATAATTTTACCACCCAAGAATTAACCACTGTTGGCATTCTATCTAAAAAACTTTTCATACTTTTTGCTGTGCATATGTGTATATATTTTTTTCAAACATGGGAACATATTATACACACTCCATACAGATACCTTTAACCCAGTTCTTGCACTTAATATTTTCCCATGTCAATAAATATTCTTCTACAATATCATTTTTAATGGTGGCATAGAATTTTATTCGTTTAAGGTATCATGAACATTTAATCATTATTCTGCATTCACCAATTAGACTATTTTCAATAAAGCACTGTTATAAATGGCATTGCCTTAACGTCTTGAGCTAGGTGTTTGTTTTCATAGGATTAATGATTTCCTTACAATAAATAACTAATGCAAAAATGCTGGTTTAAAGGCTGCATGTGTTTTTAAGGCCTTTGATATTTAGAGTGGCAGCAGTTTCTGAAAGAATCCCTGGCTATTGGTGACATCTAACTTGGGCTTTTGGAATAATTTGAGAGGAAAATTTGACCAAGAGAATGTTTCAAGCTATCTTATTTTGGACGGCCAATGAAATAGTGGGATCTCTTGGTTTCCAAATGAGTACTAAGTTTCAAATTGAGTATGCCTTAGTTTTCTTTAAAACTAAGAAAAAAATTGGGCCCATTAATAACTGGAAAAAATAACACCGGAAACACAGAGGGCGCTTTAGTGCAGTGGATATTTGCTAGAGGTTTTTCTGAGCCACCCAAGCCAGTAAGAGTCCCACCGGCAACATGGCCCCATGAGCGTCAACAGTGACATGAACGCCCCTTCCCAGTTCATCTTACCATGTTCTTTTTACATCATTGAAGGGCATAAAGCTAACTAAAGTGTGTGGGTACCTGATCAAGCTTGCACAAACCACCATCAGCTGAGTCAATTCAGTTGGGATTGTTTACCACACAAAGGCCACATGTGACTCCGTGTGCCCCCCCAAAAATCCAGTGGATGGATGGAGCTTTGGTTAAGAAGGCAAGAAGGAAAGGAGAAAATAATGTGTAGTAGACCAAGTGGAAGTCTCAGAAAAGATAAGGGCAGGTAGTGGCCTAGGCAGAGAAGTAGAGAAGAATTTTATTCCTGTTATCAGTAATGACAAATATTAGCAGTACAAAGAATGGCTAATAACTGGGTGGGGGTGGGGGTTGCATACATGGGTTTTCCTAAATTTCTTCTAGAGTTAGTAAATATTATCAAGACTTTAAAGAAGAAAAGAAGCTGGATGAATACATTTAAATGCCTCTTAAACAGGGCACACAGAAAATATAGGCACTCGTCCTGGGTCCCAGGTAGACACCAGGTTGAGAACGCAACTCACAGAGGCCGTGGGGTTGGGAAAAATAGGGCCAAGGGGTTCACACGTATTCAATCTGATGCCAATTGACATCACTTCTTTTCCCTTCCCTGTTCCTCACCAGGAAAGGGATGACTGCTGATGTCCAAGCAGTTCCAGGCTCTTTTCTGCACACGGCCCCACTGTGATCTCTTCATGGTAAGGCCTACAGGGAGCCCCGCTTAAAATCCTGGCTGTCAGGGGCCCCAGCCCAAGCCACTCAAAATAGGAGGTGGATGCCTGGAAACAACCTTAAATGACAAGAACATGGGAGCACAGAACAGGCTGAAATGCTAGAGGAAAGCAAGAAGGAACAAAACCCCCAATCAAACAGAATTGAGACAACAAAGTTTTAAAAAATTACTTTTTTCGCGAAAGCAAATTTTGTTAAAAATCTTCCCCGTAGAAAATTAGAAGGAATACTAGTATCCTCTAAATAGGAAGAATCTATCAGCCAATCAAATATTTTCTAAACCTGATACTCCCTGATTTACAACATTTAAATGGGAAAGACAAGCCAATGATTTGGGGTGTTGCTTTTATAATGCGATAGGAGGGATCCCTGGGTGGCACAGCAGATTGGCGCCTGCCTTTGGCCCAGGGCGCGATCCTGGAAACCCGGGATCGAATCCCACATCAGGCTCCCGGTGCATGGAGCCTGCTTCTCCCTCTGCCTGTGTCTCTGCCTCTCTCTCTCTCTCTGTGACTATCATAAAAAAAAAAAAAAAAAAAAAAAAGTCTATAATGCGATAGGATACGACCAGTAACTTACTCGTTAAATTTAATAATGATGATATAAGTTCTCATTTAATATAAGCGGAGTGCCAGAAACACCATTAAGTATTTTGCACCCATATTAACTTTATTGCCCCATTTTACCGAGGAGGAAATAGTCACAGAGCATGAAGTTGCCCAGAGTCTCATACAGTGCATGGTTGGTAGAGCAGAGCTTTGAATCCAGATCCGTGTTTTTAAGGGCTATCCTGCCCTATTACAATGCGCAATGACATCGTGGGACTGAATGGCCAACAGCTGATCAACAGCCAAGCATATTTCTTCTGTCATGTTTCATCAAGTTTTTTATTTCAATGAACACAACTTGATTTTCTTTTCTTCTTTTCTTTTTTTTTTGCAACTTGATTTTCTATGAGATGGATTTTTACAAAGTGTCCTAGCATCTCGTGAGTTCCAAAATGCCTACCACATAAGAGAAGTTGTACAGAGAGTGCTTTGATTATATCTGCGTGAATAGAAGAAGTATTTTTATGATTTTACTCAAAAGAACACAAATCCTTTAAACTTATTTAGATCGTCTAGGAAGAATGTTGGCAACTACCAACAATCTTTCTTAAAATGATTCCTATTTGAAATGCTCAAATAACTCACTGTAAAAATAGAAAAGCTAAAAAAATAAATAAATAAATAAAAAATCTGTGACAGTTAAATTAGCCTATTTGAGTTGTCTTGAAAACAAGGAAGAGGGCAAAAATATAGACGATTTCTTTATGTTCTCCACGTGGGGGCACAGTTAGTCCTTCACAGATCTTAGAACCCAGGCTCTTGTTCTTAGGGAATGCACGTCTATCTGCTAAGAGAAGCACTGTTCCCAGGAACACAAACGCACAGCAAGAGCAGAAGAACCCATGGAGCCATCAGCTGTATGTTCAGGGGTTCGAGGATGGTCATTGACAGCTCCTGAGGCCTCCTGCCCAAGCTCGCAGGCCTGGGCCACCTGCCCCGGGGTTGAGGTTGGAGACTGGCATTGCCATTCTTGAGTTTTACAGAAGCCCTTGCCTAGCAAGCATTGCAACACACGGCTGTTTTCTTTTGCACAGAACCAGGAAGAGTGTGTGTTTTCCTTTGACCAGAAGAGTGTACACTCTGGGCCTTTTTCCCCCAGTCTAGGTTCCGACTCCAGGAGATACAGAGGAAACCAAGCTGAGGTGATGGAGTGAGTGTGAGCCCTCACACAATGCACACCTTTGATTTTTTTATTTTTATTTTTTTTAAAGATTTTATTTATTCGTGAGAGACACAGAGAGAGGCAGAAGCAGAGGCAGAGGGAGAAGAAGGCTCCCTGCAGGGAGCCCAGTTGGGGACTCAATCCCAGGACCCTAGGATCAGGGCCTGAGCGAAAAATAGATGCTCAACCACTGAACCACCCAGGCGCCCCCAACGCACAGCCTTTTAAAACTGGGAATGTGACTAACTCCACAGCTATTTCCCAGGTTGGGGTGGGAAATATTTCCAAAGCCAGAGACAGATAACTGAAAGGAAGGTAGGTAGCTGACTTACCATCTAGAGCAAAGGCCCAGGGCAGGAGAAGGACCAAGGTCAGAGAAGCTTCCCAGTGTCCTTTTCTTTCCCTCCCCCTGCTCTCCAGGGAGAACTGTGAGACCCCAGGGGCCACATGCACCTGCTCTTTAAAGCACCAGGGAGCAGAACATCACAGGAGAAACAAAGCAGGAGGTTTGTTAAAGACGCCAGAGCCTCAGGAAGGCTCCGGGATGAGAATGTATCTTCTGCCTCCAGAATCTTCGACATGCTCATCTCAAGGAGTGCTGAGTCATTCCCTTGCTGCCCTTTTCTGGGTCGTGTAGCTCTGGGTGATGCTGTCCCACAGTCACTCAGGCCCCTGCAGGGGGCACAGCTGCAGCCGCAGCCAGAAGGGCCTGCGTGAGCAGAATTCACGCTCCGGCTCTAACAGTAGGTGTCAGCACCAGCCTTGCTCATATAATTTCAGCATCTGATGTGCCGTCCACGCAGTTCAGGTTGTTTTCTGTTCTATGGCAACATCTTAAGGACAGGAAATATCTAAAAGGTTATTTGTCAAGAAAATGGATAATCAGATATTTACCTTTTATTTGTCTTTTTAAAGATTTTATTTATTTATTCATGAGAGACACACAGAGAGAGAGGCAGAGACACAGGCAGAGGGACAAACAGGCTCAATGCAGGGAGCCCCATGTGGGACTTGATCCAGTGACTCCAGGGACTCCAGGATCACGCCCTGGGCCGAAGGTAGACAGATGCTCAACCGCTGAGCCATCCAGGGATCCCAGATGTTTACTTAAAAAAAAAAAAAGTCCAGTTTTTCCTCTCAAGAGAAAAGAGGTTGGAGAATTTGCCCACGTTCATGGAGAGAGACATGGGAAACGCAAACGGAAGCCTTGCCTGCTTCAGAGAGCTTTTCTTGCTTATCAAACTCTCAGATACATCTACTTGTTATGATATTCCTGAAGGAAGCAACAGACGAGATTGAAGTGAAAAAGAAAATAGTTCAGCTTTATTATATAAAATTTGTATCTCAGGGTCTGACAGTTTTAATTATGCTTTTGTTAAAAAAATGTCAACTTTATCTTCTAGATCAGTTTCAGGTTCATGGAAAAATTAATTAGCAGGTACAGAGATTTTGACTGTACCCCCTGCTGACTCACGGCACAGCCCCCTGCACGTGAGTGGTACATTTGTTATAATGGATGAACTTCTATCATTATCACCCAAGGTGCATAGAGTCCACTCTTGGTGTTGTACATTTTATGGGTTTCGACAAATACATAAGGACATGTACCCCCTGTTATAATATTGTACAGAGTAGTCTCACTGCCCTAAAAATCCCTCATATTCCACTTATTCATCCCTTTTTCCCCTAACCCCCGGCAACCACTAACCCACAGTTTTGCCTTTTTCAGATTGTCATATAGTTAGAAGTCAGAGTCGATAACCTTCGCAGATTGACTTCTTTCACTTAGCAATATGCATGTGCGTCCTCGCTAGGTCTTTTCATGATTTGAGAGCTCTTTTCTTTTTAGCTCTGAATAACATTCCATTGTCTGGAAGTACCACAGTTTTGTCTATTCACCTATTAAAGGACATCTTGACTGCTTCCAAGTTGGGGCAATTGTGAATAAAGTTGCTATCGACATTTGTGAGTGGGTTTCTATGCGGACATATGTTTGCAGCTTATTGGGGAGCATGGCAAGGAGCATAACTGCTTGGTTATGTACATGGTAAGAATGGGTTTAGTTTCGTAAGAAAACTAAACTGCTAAAAGTTTAGTGTTCCAGACTGTCTTCCAAAGCGACTGTACCATTTGCGTTCCTACCATCAGTGACGGAGAATTTCTGTTGCTCCACATCCTGCTGTTGACAGTGTTTTGGATTTTGGCCATTCTAATAGGCGTGCGACAACATCTCATTCTTGTTTGAGTTTGCCATTCCCTCATGGTATATGATGTTGAGCATCTTCTCACATGCTTATGCATGTGGGGTTTTGTTCCAGTGAGTTGTGATTCTCTGTTTCTGCCCATGCAGCAGTTTGCCCTATGATCTCACTTCTCTGACGGATCTAAGCAGAGTTGTTGGTTTTGGGTTTGTTCGGCCTTTGAGTTGTTAGGATGCAGTGATGACTTCCAAGTCCTTAACCTGCTGGACCAGAAACCAGAAGTCCTCATTATGCTAGTCAATCATCATCCACTTTTCCCTTATTTGGGGTCTAGGTTGTTAAGAATTATTTACTCTGAGAGGCATTTTCACAAATACCAAGTTCTTCAGTTTCCTTTACATCTTCGAGCTTAGTAAACAGTGATTATAGACTAACAGGTTATTCATGATGGAAGTCATCTTAGAAACCATCTAGTCCGACCCTTATTTTTTAGGTGAAGAAATGAGTGAGATCTAGAAAAATTAAGTTATTTGATGAAGAGCATTCCACTGGTTAATGTAGAGCCAAATTTCTTGATCAGTCTCTTGCTTTTTTCACTACATTCCACATCTCTTAACTTTGAAATTCCTTAATTTGCCAGTCTATTTGGATCGAGTTTTCACACAGTCCACTGTCTTATGTAGAAGTCTGACTTAATCTCAGAGAAATGTCTGATTAAGAACAGTTGCTGTTTCAGACTCTGCTGCTTGATTACTTCATGCTCATTTCCTACCTCCACCCCACATTTACCGGGTATGCATCCTGCCTCCCTTCTGTCTCAGGGGATGGATGGTGACCCCATCCTCAAGGCACATACTCTTTAGTCCAAGCCCAACCTGGAAATCCCATTTTCGGGGCACCTGGGTGGCTCAGTTGGTGAAACATCTAACTCTTGATTTTGGCTCTGGTCATGATATCAGGGCTGTGAGATCGAGCTCCGCATCAGGTTCCTTGCTGGGTGTGGAGCCTGCTTAAGACTCTCTCTCTCACACACACACCCCTTTTAAAAAAAGAAAAGAAAAAGAAATCCCATTTCCTTTCCAATGCTCAGTTTAGGAATAAACATGCAACTCTTAGGACATTGGGACATAAGGGAAGTCTACTTAAGGGTTTCTGGAAAAGATTTATTTGTTTCTAGGAGGTAAAAGCAAGAGATAATTGTTTCTTGGATATTGCCACATCTGAATGTGAGGCCTAGAATATCTGCTGCCCTCTGGGGAGTGTTAAAGAAGCTGGCTGGAAGGCAAACATATGACCCACTGGAAAAGGTGGAACAGGGAGATGGGAGGCAATCAGATCCTTGAAGACATTAAGCTGCAAGACTTCCTGTTATATTAGATGTTAAACCTTATTGTTTAAATCTGGTTAAGCTGAGGTTTTATGTCACCTGCAGCCAAAGTTAGCCTAATAGAAACAGTTAAATGCAAATTCTCTTATTTCCAAATTATCTTAAATATATACTTTGCTTAAATTTAACGAAAACCTAATGCTTCAACGGTGTCCGATCCACAGCAGGACTGTACTCTGAAGAACCTAAGTACTGCTAAATTTCTATGCCTACAAACTGTCACCATAATTCCCTGTTCTTTCAGGCCTGTACGTTACAATATGATGAGACATTGTCCCAAAAGAAGCTTGCCTATTTTGGATTGTTCAGGAGAATATTTTTAAAATCTGAGTTACATGACTTAATCCAGACATGTTCTCACCATTGCATTATCTTGGGTCCTGCTGCTTTAACACATTTATATTACTTGCTGAGCTCTTGATGGATCTATATTTAGGGCCCTGTAAATTGCTCTTCTTGCTTTTATTATTACTATTATTACTATTGTTCTCTAACCCCAATGTTCTTCACTCTAACAAGCTCCATAAATGATGGGTAGATTAGAGATTCTGTATGTCTAGACACCAAGGTCTGTGTAGGCCAGCGGATCTCAACACTGGCTGCATCGAGAATCAACTGGAGAGAATTTCAGTTGAAATTCTGCTGCCCAGGCCACACCCTGAATGAATAGAATGTCTGGAAGTGAGACCCAGGCATCAATGCTCTTTTCCTTTTTAATTTTAAAATACCTTTTAAAATTTTGAAATAAAATAAAACTTACCAGAAATTTGCAGAAATAGCATAAGGAATTCCTGTTTACCATTAATCCAGATTCTCCACAGTACTTTCATTGTTCCCTTCCTCCCCCTCTCTCTCCTCTTTCTGAATCTCTCTCTCTAAATATATATACTTCCCTCTACTTATGCTTTTTTTTTTCTGAAGCATTTGAAAGTTGAAGACATGACACCCCTCTCCTTCAAAATACTTTAGTGTGTATTTCTTAAGAACAAGGGAATTCTCTTACATAATCACAGTACAATGATCAAAATAAGTAAGTCCACAATGATTCAATTATATTGCTTAATCGATAAGCCTCATTCTGACTTCTCCAAATGCCCCATCCATGTCATTTTTCTGGTCTAGTTTCTAGTCTAGGATTCAAGTCAAGGTCATTAATGCATTTAGCTCCCACATCTCTTTGGTCTCCTTTAAAATGGGATTGTTCCTCATAGTTTTCATGAACTGAAAAAATTTTTAACTGACACCCTAGTTATTTTGTAGAATGTCACTCAACTTGTTTTTTTGAGGTGTTTCCTTATGATTAAAATCAGGTTCTGCATCCATGGCAGGAATACCCCAGGGGGATGCTCTACCCTCAGTGCATCATTACCAGGAGACAAATGACAGCCATCTGTATTTTTCAGATTCCCCCATGTTATGCCAGCATGTGCCCAAGGTTGAGATCTACTCATTTTGGCCATAATGAGAGAGAGAGAGAGAGAGAGAGAGAAAGACTCTTACTTTACAAGCTGAAAATACTTTTCACAGGTGGGACCACGAAGTCACCAGAACAGAATCCTTCAACTCTACAAGGGGCACATCAAACAAATAAGTCAAATGTTGATGTCGCTATGTCAGGAAGGTTGGTGATAAGGCTGCAGGAAAGACAAAGGATGAAGGAGCAATGAGCTGTCTTCACACTCTATCCACTTTAAGTGTGTTTCTTAAGCTTCTACTGAATGTGGTACCTGCTTCAAGTGGACTAAAGTACAGGTGGGTCCTTCCATCAGTCATCTAATCCTTCCCTGCTGACAACTGCCCTTCTCTCCTCTGTGTCCCCACTGGACTGTGTTCATTTCAGGTTGTACTTATCATACCTTCCCTTGTATTCCATACATTTGCTGCTTCCTCCACTCGACTGCATGTTTCCTGCAAGCAAAACTTTCTTCCTACTAAAATTTTATCCCCCTTACACCATACAGATGATTGTATATGATTAAGCATCCAATGAGTGCTTGCTAAGATAAATTGCTAGCTTCCACTTTCTTTTTCATTTTTAACAAGAAGTTTGCCTAAATAACAACACACTTGGCATGAAGGGAAAACTATCCAGGATCCATTTCTTTTCACACAATTTATTCCCATTTAAATACAGATTACTCTACATGGAATAACTATGTATGAAAAAGTTATGAAATTGTCCTTGATTTGGGACGCCTGGGTGGCTCAGTCAGTTAAGTGTCTGACTCTTGATTTTGGTTTAGGTCATGATCTCAGGGTTCTGAGATCAAGCCTCGAGTCAGGCTCTGTGCTCAGCGAGAAGTCTACCTGAGACTTTCTCCCTCTATCCCTCCCTGCCTCAGGTTCTCTCTCTCTCTCTCTCTCTCTCTCTAAAATAAATAAATCTTCAAAAAGTTTGTCTGTGATTTTACAATGACAAATGAAAAACATTAAAATCCTTTAATAGAGCAAGGTATGCAAGGATTTTTATGTTTTGGGATTTGTTGTGGTGGTTGTAGTTGGTTGCTGTTAAACTCTGAGCACAGGGATCCCTGGGTGGCGCAGCGGTTTAGCGCCTGCCTTTGGCCCAGGGCGCACGGAGCCTGTTTCTCCCTCTGCCTATGTCTCTGCCTCTCTCTCTCTCTGTGTGTGACTATCATAAATAAATAAATAAATAAATAAATAAATAAATAAATAAATAAATTTAATCTCTGAGCACAAAATAACTTACTGGAATAGAAAATTGAGAGCTGAATGAACATGCCGCTGATGGATAAAGGAGGTACTTTCACAGAACTTGCACTTTTCCCATCCCATCTCCATTTGATATCGATCAAGACATAACATTGGCCATTTAAAAAAAAGAAAAAACAGCAAGAAGCTTGTACTTATTTTATGGCAGTAAAAGAATGGAAGGGAGAAAATGAGACACAACAGAAAACCATTCTGTGGTCACGGGGATGTAGTAGAACCAAATTGCAGTTTCTCATCGAGAATGTCTCCTTGGTCTGTAAACACAGAGTTGTGGAGTAAAGAAATCCCTTTTTAGGAGATGCCTCCTGTCTGCTGCTGCAACAAATCAATTGTATCTTCGGCTCCCAGTTCCACTTGCATCGGTGTCTCTGTTTCATCGACTGGCTACCGCCAATTCAGAATCTGATCTGTCTCGTCAACAAACTCTGTTATTCACAATAGGTTTTCATTAGTTTATTCCATTTACTAAGTGGTGTTTACCCCTTAACCCTAAACCATACCACGGAACCATCCTGCCCCATCAACCTTCCAGTTACTACAAAGACAATTGAGCTTCCTTCCCCTTGCCTGGTTCACGGCAAGAAGCCAGGACTATAAATAGTGTATATAACAGGCGGGGGAACAAGGGGAAATGAGATCTTTCTCTTCCAGTGATTGTTTCTTATCTATACCTTACCACTGAGATGACAGTTATTCTTGTCCTCATGGTCCATACAGGTTCGATGGCTTTCTGCGGCTTCCTTGTCACAGGATTTGACTGTTAAACAAATTATGTCTCTATATTATCCCCCGAGCCCAGAAGATGCAATTTTGGCCACAAATATTTTGATGGCAACTAAAGCTTTTCCAAAACAGGAATAACAAAAAACAAACAACAACAAGAAAAAAACCCAAAGGACTATTTTGCATACTTTTAGCCTGGTCAAGTGCTCTCTAGTTAACCACACCTTACTGCTAATGCGATGCTTCACAATTGGCACAATCTTGATGATCCTGAAGACATTTGACATCATCTTGAAGACATTTCCAGCCCTTGCTCTTAGGCTTCACCCCTGTCAACAGTCCTGCTAATTCTCTGGGAGGCACCTCCACGAATCAGATCTTGGTCTCCTCTACTGGCAAGTGTGGACCTCTCTGTCTTCTACAACTTGGGAAACCTTCTTATTCTCAAGGAAGCTACCTTCTCCTAGCAGCTTAGTTTCTTCCTACATTCCATCCTCATTCTTGCACCTTACCTTGCAGACCACCATCATCGACCACCTCTGCATTTCTGCACACTATCTTCTCCTCCTGTCTTCCATCCTGTCACACTCACTTTCCAAGGAAGTGGGATTTAATGCTGCCTTTCTCTTTGAATGAGAGGAAAAGAAAACAGTCCTAAAGACCAGGAGAAAAAAACTAATATTCCAAAATCTGATTCCACTCTACCCGCATACAGTTATTCCAGGTTCCTATACCAAACAGTAACAATAAAATAATTATTTTTGCTTCCTGGTTGAACTTGTCTACCAGATTATATCTAATAGGTTAAATGGACAAGCAGTTTAAAAAGGTATAATACCTTGAAAATACACTTAAAATTCAGCCTGCTTTTCCTATTTGCACACATCCATTTCTTTTTAACTTTCAGTAGATAAGACTCAAATTCTGCAAGCCATAAATTTAAAGGAGTGAACTTGGTTTAAGATAGCTCAGTTAAAACTCTCATAAGTCTCTCTACCTTCCCATCACCCCAAGTTTCCCCAAATGCCTAACCAATATTTTGTTTCCTAAATCACAGACTTCCCTTCCAAAGAAAAGCGCCGTATCATTTTCAACTCCCCAAACCATGTTCCTACCTCTGTAGATCATGTTAGTTTGGATGTTTTGGGGGGACTTACCCTCAACCATTTAAAGAAGTTGTAAATTACACCTTTGACATTCTTCCCAATGAGCTTTCTTCTGATTAATTAGAAGATTAGTAACTATTCCCATCCTGATCTTAGTCCACTGGAAGGTACTGCTCCCCCAGGTTGGAACATCCTTTAATGATGTTCTGTTTTATCGTTAAGATTTCTTTGCATTCTCTGTAACTCCATCCACCACAGCACTGTGTTTCAGAAAGTGGAGGAGGGAACCTACACATGTTTAGTTTGCTATGGTCCCAGGAACCGGGATAGGCAGATGTAAGCTTAGCAAAGCTTTCACATCTTGGCTACCCACTGTCTCCAGCACTAAGATGGCCTGGTTTTAAATCATGTTTGGGGCAGCCTGGGTGGCTCAGCGGTTTAGCGCCGACTTCAGCCCAGGGTCTGATCCTGAGGACCCAGGATCGAGTCCCACATCAGGCTCCCTGCGTGGAGCCTGCTTCTCCCTCTGCCTGTGTCTCTGCCTCTCTCTCTCTCTCTCTCTCTCTCTCTCTCTGTGTCTCTCATGAATAAATAAATAAAATCTTAACAAAAGTTAAAAAGTATAAATCATGTTTGGGTTTTTGACAATGAATACATCTTCACAATAGTTGGGAAATCTTCATGGTTCCAGAGAGGGTAAGAAAACGCATGAAAAGTTACATATGCAGATAAGATTAATTTGAAGAAAGTTGACCAGTTTTACCATAACACACACCTTCATACAAAGCTCAGTCCCTCACTTCCTCTTTGCTTTAAGTAATATCTCTGCCTTCTTGGTCTCCATTGCCAGGTTTAAACTGTTTGCACTTTGGTCGGCTCCGCTAAAGCTTGTTTCTCTAGTTTGTCTCATAAGCAGGTGTGGCTAATTTGCTTTTAGCTGCTTCTAAATTCTTAAGAGTCTATCTTGACAAGAAAATTCCTTTGCCATCACTCATTTTATAGCTAATTGGGAGCCTTTCATTTATGGCCAATTATAACAGTTAATTAAGCTTCAGTAAATTGATTTTTTAAAATCTTTTTCATAGCATGAAAAAGGATTTTATTTAGTAAAGGACACAACTTTCTTCCTTTTTCTGAGGTTGCAATTTTATTTTATTTTATTTTTATCTAAATTCCACTTAGTTAATGTATAGTGTATTATTAGTTTCAGATCTAACAATATAGTGATTCAATACTTCTATGCAGATGGCCAACAGACACATGAAAAGATGTTCAATAGCCCTCATAATCAAGGAAACATAAATCAAAACTACAATAAACTATCATCTCATACCTGTCCAAATGGCTAAACTCAACAACACAAGAAACAACAGATATTGGTGAAGATGTGGAGAAGAGGAACTCTCCTGCACTGTTGGTGGGAATGCAAACTGGTACAGCCACTCTGGAAAAGAGTATGACATTTCCTCAAAAAGTCAAAAATAGGATTACCCTATGAGCCAACTGAATTGCACTGCTAGGTATTTAACCCAAAGAATACAAAAAATACTAATTCAATCAGGATGCATCAGGATACATGCATCCCGATGTTTATAGCAGCATTATATACAATAATCAAACTGTGAAAACAACCCAAATGTCCATTCACCAATGAATGGATAAAGAAGATGTGGTGTGTGTATACAATGGAATATAACTCAGCCATAAAAAAGAATGGAATCTTGCCATTTGCAACTATGTGGATGGAGCTAGAGAGGACGATGCTAAGCGAAACCAGTCGATCAGAGAAAGACAAATACAACAAGTGATTTCACTCATATGTGGAATTTAAGGAACAAAACAAGCAAATGGAAAAAGAGAGAGAACAAGCTGATGGTTACCAGAGGGGAGGTGGTTGGAGGGATGGGTTAAATAGGTGTTAGGGATTTTGGAAGTCTTTCCTTCTTGTTCTCAATAGTTTTATTTTAGAAGTTGCTGTGAAATAGCAAAGATACCTATTTTCTTATTTTTTGAAATTGCAAAGAGCCATACTTCAAGTGATTCCATTTGGATCCTTATCAGATTATTCATTTAAATTCCACAAATGTTCATTGAAACCTATCATGGAACCCTACCAAATATATAAGATGCAGGTCCTAAACTCAATAGTTGCTAATTTTGTAGGGTGGAAGATCATGATAAAGGTAGAATCTATTAAAGAGTAGGAAAACAAAGAACACATACCACAGAGGTTGGACGCTGAGGAAAAGGTTCAGCTAGGGAGGGGTTGGTAGGTTAGGGAAGACTTAGAGACAGAAGTGGAAGGAAGGGCAGATCTTGTAAGGATGAAATAGGGATGGGTAGAGAAGACATTGCAGGCGTACAGAACAGAGTAGGCAAAGGATTGAAGGTGGGTGAGTAGACCTGCTCAGGGAGAGCTTGGGGGAGCTGAATATTGGAAGAAGAGCCATGGGCCTTGGTCATGGATGGTGCGGTGCTCCCGTCAGCCAGTTGCTGCTTCGCTGCATAGGCTGTAAGGAGCCAGTGGGAGCCAGTGGGAGTTTTTGAAAAGAAATATGATCAGATTAGCTCAATTTGATGTTATGACTCACAAAGCAAGAGTTTTAGTGGGGTTGGGCAAACTATAGCCCATGGGCTAATTCCAGCCCATCATGTGTAGGGATGCCTTTTACATTTTTAAGTGGTTGAAAGAAAAAAAACAAAAAAAAATTTTTTTGTGGCACATGGAAATTATATGAAATTCAGATTTCAGTCTCCATAAGTAAAGTTTTAGCAGAACCCAGCAATGCACTCATTTATGTATTATCCAGGAGGCATTATGCTTATCATGGCAGAGTTGAATAGTTCAACACAGATCATCTGGTTCACAGAGCCTAAAAAATTTGCTGTTTGGTCTCTTACAGAAAAAGTTTTCTTAGTCCCTCATGTAGAACTCTGGGTTAAAGAAATCAGACTTTGGACAACTAAATATTGCAGGAGGAAAAAAAGGTAAAACATACAGAACTAACACTAGTTTAGGTTTGCTACCTGAAATTTGCTCACATTAAGGTAGGACAAAGTATTCTTTATCCTTCCTTCATTCATTTATTGACTCACCCCATACTAGCCAACTAATTACAAGTTTACGCTTGCAACTCCAAACTCCAAAGTGGGAAAGAAACAAATGAAAAATACATGGTTAGCTCGAATAGACATAGGCAAAAGAAAGCTCTGAAATTATCAGAAATTTCAGAAATTTCCTTTGCAAGGCAGGGCTAAGTTACAACTCTAGAACCAACTATGTCCCCTTGGGAAAGCCACAGGACTTCTCTTGGTTCATTGCTCATCTCTAAATTGGGTTAATTTAATCTCCCCTTCCTGCCTCACAGAGAATGAGATAATAGGAGGATAGTATTCTATAAGTTTCATTCAACAGATATGGATCACCTACTATGTGCCAGGTGGTATTCCAGGCTCTGAGGCATGTGTGTAACAAAGATGTCTGCCCCATGGGGCCTGTCTTCAGTCTTACGAAGATGTCAGTCTTTCCATCCTTTCTTCCATCTCTTCCTGTCCCTCACCACTGGCAATTCCAATGCTATGGAAGGTTGTTATAATTGGGCACCGGGGTGGCTCAGTGGTTGAGTGTCTGCCTTTGGCTCAGGTCATGATCCTGGGGTCCTGGGATTGAGTCCCCCACTGGGCTTCCCACAGGGCACCTACTTCTCTCTCTGCCTATGTCTCTGCCTCACTCTCTCTGTGTCTCCCGTGAATGAATAAATAAAATCTTTTTAAAATTTTTAAAAAAGAAAATTGTTATAATTATACTTCATTGTAATGATCTTCTATTGAAGTTGGTATATGCTAAATCTAATGGGGCCTTCTCTGACACGATAGCTTTTTCTCAGTTACCAGCTCTGAGCAGGAATTGCTATAAATCACTGTTGACATTCAGAGAGAGAACTAGGCAGTCTTCTTATCCCTGGTAAGGATCAATCTAATTTGTCCAGAGTAGTCCAAAGATTCCAGTCACGGTGAATATAAAGATTCTTTCCTAAATGCAGAAAATTTTAATTTTTCTCTGCCAATATCAATAGCAATGGAATGCTTTATAAAAACTGAGATAGACTCTCTGGGAATGATCCCGAAAGACATTTTCTAAGAATACAGTGCGAAATAAGTTACCTAAATGGTCCATCAAAAGCAATTTAATGAAATTTACACACAAAAGATCACTTCTACCAAAGTCTATCTTTAGATGTACTCCAAATTCTTAATTTGAAGACTACATTTATTTTATTTACTTTCTCAACTTATTTACATACGAAAGTTTATCTTTTCTTTTTTGAAATGAACTTAAATCATCCCAGGTAGAAATTCATCCAGAAAATATTGTCTATCTTTCTCTAATAAAGACCTAGGGTAAAAAAAAAATAAAATAAAATAAAATAAAATAAAGACCTAGGGTAGCACAGTCCAATAGAATCTTCTGTGATGATAAAAATAATCTAAATCTGTGCCAGGAGCCCCACAGATCTAATAAGCACCTAAAATGTGTCTAGCATGATACAAAACCTGAATTTTAAATTCTATTTAATGTTAATGAATTTAGATGTAAAGTTAGATAACCACCTGTGGTTTGTGCCTGCTGTTTTAGACACTGGATTTAGGGCTTCTAGACCCTAAGAGTCATGGATTCTAATTCTCCCAGCTTAAATGTTAAGTAAGAGTCCAACTTGCTACCACAGGGTTTATTACCTACGGAGAAAAGTACAACCATCAAAAGACATGCAGAGGAATCTTCATCATCATTTCTGCACAGGGCAGGGGTTGGGTAGAGAGACAGAAATTCTGTGTTTATATTTAACTTTATGAGGCTAAAGGGAAAAAGTGTTAAATAGCCACACACCACCGTCTTCCCATGAATCCTAATATATATTGTATTAAATAGAGAATTAAAAGAAAGTACCTTTCTTTCTGATGTGATAGAGATGTAAACAGTTTCTCAGATGGGACAATTTCCTCCTAAATCCTTTTCTTACTCCAAGCTGGAGTCATTCAGACATCATTTAAGCACATGGACTGTGCTTCTGGACAGTTAATCAAGGTATTAAATGCTGCATTCATCTATGCAAAGCTAATATGTTTATTGCATTAGCCAGTAGTGCATAGAGACTATTCCCCCTCCCCCCACCAAGGGCCCTTCCAACACTTTCCTGCAGGTTTTTCCTGCCCCCGGTACAAATACTGAGCAGATTCCGCAGCTTTTCTGGTCTCTTGCAGTCACAAGAGAAATTGCATTCAGTAGTTTTGAAAAGTACCTTCCAGTTTAAGCTCAAAATGTCCATATTTTATCCAATTTAAAGCCTCTGCCTCTCCCATTTAATCCTCCCTGTCTGCGGCTGGGAAATGTAGGGGTTAGGAGACCCGGGTGGGCTTCTCCCTTACTCCTTCTAGTCCTATAACTCCTCATTCACTGACTAGCTGCTGCTTTGGACAGGGTTGGAACATATGGAAAAAGAGAGAAGTAATAGTGGGAATCTATTCCAACTGTACTAGTACCATCATAATCTGGTATTAGTGCCCTGTGGGTATGTCAGATGTATAATTGGGGACCCTCGTGATGCAACTTTGCCTTTACCCAACACCCCAACATCATCACCCCGAGGGGTCTCTCACCTACAGTTCTTTGCCTTGGATAAAGATGCCTCCTGGGCTGGCCACTGCCATTGCCCCATGGCCTGCTAGGCAGCCCATGTCTATGTTGGGTCACCTAGGCCCCCCAGCCCATCCTCTTACCCAGAATCCTTCTCAAGACGATCCAGTAAGCCTCCTTCAGAAGGATTCATTCAGGCCCACAGAAAATACTTCTGCACCTTTGCCCCTGCAAAACAACTATCCTTTTGTTTCTCAGCAATTTCAGCCACAATCTCTTCCCTCAGAACTTTCACATGAGAGTCTCTATGTCCTTCAAACTATATGCGACTCACATCAAGTTCTCCAAGTGGTTCTCTTAGAACCTCTCCTTGGACCTGAGGTAGGAGAGTAACACGTTGCCCCCCTCCCAATGGGTGTGTCCTATACCCACAACCCCTCCGAGAAAATGCAAACTTCCAGATTTCCAACCTTCCAATCACTTCCTAACATTCTATTATAAACTATAGATAGAGATCTTGTGGCAACTGGGTTAAAGCCACATGGCATTGATTGATACTCTTCCAAATGAATTATTAAGTGACAAACAATGACCGGCAGTTTTTGATTCAACATGTGTATCAGTAAAGATGCTTTTGGCTGTAACCAGTGATGTGCTGGAAAATGTTTAACTACCACATTTCCAGGGACAGAGGGAATAACACTAATTTGCAGCAGTTGTCAATTTCTGAGTTGTAAATAGTCCCATCATGGCCAGTTCAAGCTAACCACATGCTGTTACCGACTACAGGGTTAGGAAGAGATGCACACCATCAGCTCTACTGAGCTCACATGAACTGGCCCTCGTACTAACTGTTATTCCAGTAGGTAACAAATCAAATGGGCTCACACTATAAGGGAATCTATTGGCTTACATTATAGGAAATCTAAAGGTTGTGTAAGCATTAGGGCTTGCTTATCTATTGTTTCATGGAACTCATAAAAGACCTAGATTCTTTCTGGCTCTCTGAAGCCTTGCTCCTGACTCTAGTAGAGTCAACTCACTCTGAATCTTTTCTTGGTCTGAGCTTTAGAACTTTAACTTGGCATCAAAGACCTTCTTTTTTTTTTATTTTTATTTATTTATGATAGTCACAGAGGGAGAGAGAGAGAGAAGCAGAGACACAGTCAGAGGGAGAAGCAGTCTCCATGCACCGGGAGCCCGACATGGGATTCCATCCCGGGTCTCCAGGATCGCGCCCTGGGCCAAAGGCAGGAGCTAAACCGCTGCGCCACCTAGGGATCCCAAAAGACCTTCTAAGTAGATGGCTTTTCTTTAGAATTTGATTTCTCTCTTCCTCTTCTAGTCTCAATAATTTTTTCAGGGGAAATAAAAAGTTGTTCCAGATCATCTGTAAGGTCCCATCAGCTTTTAGAGAGTTACAGCCTGCCCTTACAACTTGTTTCCATTTATCCTGTTTCTATGTACTCTCCCCCATGATGATCTCATCTTTTCACATGGTTTCAGTGAATGTCCTCTGCATGGTAGATAACTCTCAAATATGGTGCTCTCACTCTGAAATCTCTTCATAACTCCAGCACCTACATTTACAAATGCCCAATCAACTTTTTCCATGGGTATCCCAATGACTTCCAATTCTACCTATCTAGTCTAGGTAAATCTTTTCTTTTCTTTTCTTTTTTTTTTTTTTTTTTTTTTTTTTTTTTTTTTTTTTTTTTGGCTTTTTCCAAGGAGACAAACAAAATAACCCAAACTTCTCCTAAAAGTGCCAGTCACTCTTAAGGACACCACCATTCTCCCAAGTGCACAAATTGACTCATTTTTTGAGAATCAAGGATGATGCCCAGGTCAAAATCTGATTTAAGAAACTAGATGGCTGGTATTTTAATTCACTGGGAGAGGGAAGAGTGGAGGATAAAATAAGTCGTGATGGTAAGTGCAGATGGAAAAGGAGTGGAGCACATGATGAGTTTAGTTTGGGATATACTAAATTTAAAGTGTGATTGTGATGTTCAAGAGAGGGTGTCTGGGAGACAATTATACTCGTTGGTCTAGTACTGAGAAGAGAGATCTGGGCTGGAGAGAGATTAATTTAGTGACATTCATCTTTCTCCTGAGCTCGAACACACCCAAGGGAGCAAGCAGAGTGAGAGAAGAAAAGCTAGGCTGAACCCTTGAGGGTGGCACTGAAGGGAAGGCAGGGAGAAAAAAAAATCCTGAAAAGCCGACTGAAAAGAAGCAGAGAATTCTGAAGAAAGCCAGGAAGATGGAGTTAAGTTACTGAACTCAAGAGAAGAGAATGCTCAAGGAAAAGTTGTGGTCTAGAGAGTCAGATCCCGCTGAAATCTGACACAGTGTAAGGACTGAGAAGCATTCTCTGGATTAGCAATAAAGAGCTTGTAGGAGAGCTTCTACTCAGCAGCTTCAGGGGGTGCACTGGTGCAGCAGCCAGAGCATGGTGAGTGGGAAGTGAGGATGTGGAAGACTATTCGAGAAATGGCGTCAAAAAAAGTGACAACCTTTTGGGAGGAAGAAGCAACAAATGCTCACTAAATATCTATTACATGGCCAGACTGTGAAATAGAAACAAACAAGAAATAAATTCAAGTGTTTGCCCACAGGGAACATGTGAGGGAAGGATGCATTTGCAATGCAGCCTGAAGTTCCCTGGTATTCTCAGGGGTACGCATGTAAAGGGAGTATCTAAAAGACCAAGGAGGACACATGAGTAGTGGCATAAACACAGCAGGTTAGGATATGTATGAAGAGCTGGAGGAGATACCCAGCGTGCTTTGAGCTGGATTTTAGAAAAATTAGCTGAGATTAACCATGGCAAAGTAAAGAGAGGGAAAGCTGGAGATAGGAATGGTGGTTTGGAAGGTCCCTTCCACTGGCCCTTGCCATTGCATCATCTTTAAGCCTTTCCTGTTTGAAAAGTAATCACCACCACCACCATCACCACTGTTCCCATAAAAACCCCTGTCTGCAACTGCACATTTTTCTCTAGCCCTATCCTTTTCTTCACAAGAAAACATTTTCAAATGCTTTCTGCCCATGCACGCAGATCTCCTTAGAGTCCCTTTGAGTCAGAATTTCAAGGTCCTATTATTTACCCCAAGCTATCTTTTCAGTTTTGTCTCCAAGTTCTTTTTCATGGAGGAAAGGAGAGAAGAAGGGGTGGATGTGGGTGCAAGGCAGGCCTCTGTGTTGCTAGCAAGCAGCATATTTCTCCTTACTCTCCTTGGTTTCTGCCCCACTCTTCACAGCCTTCCTCCACCTAGTTTATGTCTCACTGGCCTTCCATCTTCTGTCAATCTTCCAGATATATTTTGGAACTTTTTGTTCGATGCTTGTCTACTTCTTGTTCTCTTTGCTGTTATAAATTTATTCCTTTACTATGGGGTCTTGGGAGGACTTTATTTTACTCTTGAAAATAGTCTACAAGAAGAGATAAAATGAAGAAAAATAAATTGTCCTGCCAGATGCCTATTGGCTCAGCTTAAAATGAATTTAATTCCAAAGAGAAAATTCATCAAATTATGGTTACAGCGTGCTAAGCTGTGCCCTTCCTAAGACCTCTTCCTCATCCTTTTCTCTAATTGAATGTTCGGACCTTCCCTTGCCCTGTTCCTTCTTCCCATTCAGGACTCTGCTCAGAGGTCACATCCTCAGAGGGCCCTTCCTTAATGTCCAGCCTACGCCTGCCCAGTCACCTCTCACGACCTGTATTTGTTGTCTTCAAGGCAGTTACCACTGGGTGAAATAATTTTGGAGGGATCTTGCCTCTCTAGGTCATGGTGAAATCCCAGGAGCCTTAGAGCAGTGCCTGACCCATAGGAAATGTGTAAGAAATATTATCTCTGTAATTTACTGATTGATGAGGTATATTCACAATGGTTGTAGCTTTTATATCTGAAACAAACAATATCCTTTCTCCCCCTTTCTGAAAAATTAGCAGAAAATGTCATTTAAATGGTTAATTTTAGGTCCTTATTATGGTATTTGAGTCTTTGAAAGCTTCTATCATGATGCTGTACTTCAATCCAAGGAATATTTAGTAAACACCTGCTAAGGATATGTGTGGTAGGAAATACAGAGAGGTAAGTGACAGTCACAGAGTCCTGCTGGACCATCTAACATGGTCCCATGTGCCATATAGCATCTGAGTGAAATGTTCTATTTGCCTCCAAGATCCTCCACCCTTCCTCTCTGTAACTTGACCACATAGCACTCTTCTTCAGTCAAGCTCAGAAGTTAACCATTTCTTTGCCTCCATTGCTTCCATTACAGAATATTCCCTTTCTCCACAATCACATCCTGGCTGTCTTTCAAGCCCCAACTCAAAATTCCTTTCTCCATGTGCCTTTCCCCAAATTCCACATCTCCATTGTTATCCATCACCTTTGAACATTCAGAGTATACAGTCTGTCACAGAGCTTTAGCTTTATGTTGTTCATTCTTCCCTGTTGTAAATCCTGACTCCCCCACTGGATTATAAACTCCAGGAGGAGTTTATAGCGTGTGTTCTCTGAACACTGATGATCTGAGCACCACCTAAGTGCCATGGAGCAGATTTGAAGTTCAGAATCATGTTCATGCAATAGAATGGAAAGAGATCTTGAGAACATTTCTAGAAAATCCAAAGCTAAACAAACACTCTCTGCCATAGTCATAAACATCTCTCACACTCCTAGAGACAGACATGTTACATTTGGGATGACCTGGTGGCTCTCTATATTCCCCAACTCTCTCCTCTTCCCAACCTCCAACATCCTGAGTCTGTAACACCAAGATGATAGAATCTTTAGGAGGATTAAAAAGTAACAAGGTGGAGGAAGGGTGAAGAGAAAATGGGATGGATGGATATTTTTTAAAATTTAAATTCAATTAATTAACATATAGCATATTATTAGCTTCAGAGGCTGAGGTCAGTGATTCATCAGTCTTATACAACACTGAGTGCTCATTACATCATGTGCCCTCCTTAAAGTCCATCACCCAGTTACCTCACCCCCCACCCCCCCTCCCCTCTAGCAACGCTCAGTTTGTTTCCTATGATTAAGAGTCTCTTATGGTTTGTCTCCTTCTCTGATTTCATCTTGTTTTATTTTTCCCTCTCTTCCTCTATGATCCTCTGTTTTGTTTTTTAAATTCCACACATGAGTGAGATCATATGATACTTGTCTTTCTCTGATTGACTTAGCTTAGCATAATACCATCTAGTTTGGATGGACATATTTTTATTTAGAGAAATGTGGAAGTGTATTAATTTATCCACTCTGTGCCTAACTTCTGAAAAAGATTTCAGTGGGAAAAGAAATGGGATTGCAATACCTCCTGACTTTCACACTTCAAGCACTGAACTGTGTGTGTGTGTGTCTCTGTGTGTGTCTGTGTATGTGTGTGTTTAGTGGTGGAAAAGAAAGGATTCCAAAGCCATTGGTGTCATGATGCCAAAATATCCAGATGAAGAATTCAATCAATTGTGCAGATGTTACAAATACATAATGCCAAATATCCCAATCTGTGGAAACATCAAGGTTTTTTTTTTTTCATTAAAAAAAATATTTTGGCAGGGTACAGTTGCAGACTGATTTGCTAAGCTTAAGAGCCAAAATCACAACATTTTCTATCCAAAGTTACCAGGTTGATATACTCTGTAAAGGGTTTTTAGTGTCCCAAAGATTTATCTTTTCTTCTTTTCGGTTACTCTTCAAGCAGGAATTATTTTTCAGACTTTTATTACTTATTTAATTTAATCAGAAGGGGAGCATAAAAAGATAGACAAAATAGACAAATCCTCAGATATTGCTACAGAAATAAACATTGTATTTTTTAAGTAGTAACGTCAGGACACATTTTTTTTTTAAGATTTTATTTATTTATTTGAGAGAGAGAGAGAGCAAGCATGAATAGGGAGAGGGGCAAAGGGAGAAAGACAAGCAGACTTCCTCCTGAGTTTGATTCTGGGGTTTCTGGAATCATGACTGGAGCAGAAGACAGTTTTTTAACCAACTGAGTCACCCAGGCACCCAGGACAAAAATTTTTAAGAGATTTTAAATAGTCTTAAGGAAAAAAAAATGTACAGGACATCGTGAATTAAGGTTTCTTAATCAACACATTAAGTCTTCATAACATAACCTCTGAAACCCTGTCTGTTGCTGGAATGCTCTAATCTGGCCCCACCTATCCAAGTCCTTAAATGTCTGACTCCCTGATTCCATAGTCTACTCTTGCTCTCCTACCAGTGACCTGACACCAGAGTTCCATTGGGAATTTTGTATCTTGTTAATCCCACCCAGCTCCACACCCTTGCCGTGTTGAATCACTGCCCACACTGCAAAACTTATGGTCATCTATCTTCTTCCTTACTCCACCCCAAACTGCTCTTGGTTTTCTCTCTCCCTACCCAACCTCCCCACAGTCTCCTCCTACCTGAATCTTTGATTATTTGGGAAGAGGGGAGGCAAAGAACAAAGGTCCTCCACTTTCACTTCTGAAAGAGATAAGGTCCTCTTCAATCATGCTACCGTCTATATTTATTTTTTTAAATATGTCACTATGATTAAATAGACAATCAAGTGTTATTGCTAAGTCACCCATTACTATCTTTACCCATTACCAATTTACTGTGACATTTTAAAAAAATTTTGTCTTCCAGGTCATTTCCGGGTGGTGCGGGACGGAGTGGCCAATGGCCTGCAGAGTAACATGCCTAAGTTTTATTGTGACTACTGCGACACATACCTCACCCATGACTCTCCATCTGTGAGAAAGACACACTGCAGTGGTAGGAAACACAAGGAGAATGTGAAAGACTACTATCAGAAATGGATGGAAGAGTAGGCTCAGAGCCTGATCAACAAAACAACCGCTGCATTTCAACAAGGAAAGATACCTCCTACTCCATTTTCTGCTCCTCCTTCTGCAGGGGCAATGATCCCACCTCCCCCCAGTCTCCCGGGTCCTCCTCACCCTGGTATGATGCCAGCCCCCCATATGGGGGGGCCCTCCCATGATGCCAATGATGGGCCCTCCTCCTCCTGGGATGATGCCAGTGGGACCTGCTCCTGGAATGAGGCCACCTATGGGAGGCCATATGCCAATGATGCTTGGGCCCCCAATGATGAGACCTCCTGCTTGTCCCATGATGGTGCCCACTCGGCCAGGAATGACTCGACCAGACAGATAAGGAGAGACAGGAACCTCTTTATATTCATTTTATATTACTTGTTCTACTTCACCAGGAGATCATGGTGCTGTGACTCTGGGTGTTTTCTAACAGCATGACAAGGAAGATTTGCTTCCCCTTCCTATCGAGAATAGTTTTTGCAGGGGAGTAGTGAGACAAAAAAAAAAAAAAAAGGCAATTTTCATTTGTATTGTGAAATGTGAAAATAAAATTGTCAAGTGTTTTAGTTAAAAAAAATTTTGTCTTCCAAAAATTTAATCCTAGATATTAAAACTCAAAATTCTCAAGCTATTTTTCATAACTAAAACCACCTTTGAGATCACTCAGATGGCCCCTGAAAAATTACAAATATTGGTTCTTTCACCTTATAGAAAGAGACGTGCTAGAAATAATTAGGTCTGTTTGATGAGTTGCATGGGAAGAGTTGTCAAATCAGGAGAGACACTCATTTCCATGTTAACTTGGTATAGGGAAAATTTTATTAATATAAATTTATGAGAAATTGTATACTTATGGGAAATCCATGGTGATTTTTCAGTATCTTCACTGTCCATGAGACATTTCAACCTCCAGGGGAAACATTGGTCAAAACTCTAAGAAATAGTTGTGTTGTGTTTTCATGTATTTATCAGTCTGAATATTGCTCTTCCTCATGACCTGATGATGCTAGGCAACCACAGTGTTATCAGTCATAATTCCAGCTATTGTCTCAAATTTTACTTGGCCATAATCTTATTCCCTTAATTTGAATGTAGCACCTTCTACATCAGTGGCTCTGAGCTGGGGATCTGCATCAGACTCAGGTGTGGAATTTTATATCAATACAGCTGTCTACATCTTACTTCAGACTGATTGAATCTCTTCACTTGTATCCTTGGCCCATTATGAGTCAGGATTATCATATATTATATCTTGAGATTTTCCCCCCTCTATAAAAATTATGTTCATTTGTATGAATTGATGTGACATTTAGTGACTTCTTTGAAAATGGGGTTAGTTATTATATTCAAATATTTCGTGTGACAAAAAATGTTAATAACTTGATTACCTTTGCCATGTGATGTAACCTAATCCCAGAAGGGAGCCATCCTTCTCACAGATCCTGGCTACACTCAGGGGGAGGAGACTGTAGAGGGAGTGTACACAAGAGCAGGAATCATAGGGGTCAACTTGGAATTCTGATTCTATCTCTCAACGCATCCTCATCAACATTTAAAAATAGCAGAAATTCTTCTTTTTTCATCTTTACAGTATACCTGGGAGTTTCCATTATTTATTTCTTTCCATAACTTCTCATATTTGGAAGTTGGGAGAGCAATAAAAGTGATGTCAGTCTTGCCTCCTTTGTCTCCTAGAGTATAGACACTCTCCTCTCTCTACTGCTTCATCTCAGGCTCCTTCCCTGGCTCTGCTTTCCATCCCTTAAAGTGGATGTTCTCTGGGGTTCCATCTCTACTCTCTTCTCCTTGGATTTACTTTAACAGAATGATTTCACCTATTTCCATTGCTTCCACTCCCATCCATGTGCTAACACTGCTTATAATTTATATCTCTAGCCCAGTTATTTTGCCTGTTTTAAACATAATTATTCTCATTTTCCTTAATTTAAACCAAATTGGTTACCAAGTGTGTATGTCAGAGATACGAACCTTTACTCTTCATGACATTTATAAATCTTGATTTATTTTAAAACCTGTTTTATGTTACTATGGATTTTATTAATGAAACTTGACAAAGTTTCAACGTGTGTTAACTCAGGAACTGACAAGTGGGATAATTATCATCTGAAAGCCGTATTGCAACTTCAAGGAGATCTTACCATATTTACGAGTATTTAGAAGTGACAGGAAAGTCCTAATGGTTAGGATAGCTAAGTGACATTTGCATAGCAAACATTTTATTCCTGGGAGTCTTTGCAACCGTCTCACTATGGCATGGCAGGTGTTACCTATCGTTAATCAAAAAGTCTGAAATAAAAGGTATTTTACAGCAATTTACTATCAATATCATCATTATAACAACATTGTACACAGGTGCGATATATAAGAAAATATTTCTTCTGTCTTGAGAGAGGAGACAGGTGGGGGAAGAGAGGAGGAGAGGCAAGAATGGCTGTAAAGAAGCAGAGAGGCAAGTGAAAGTACCAAACTTGAGAGCGTCCAAGGTCGCAAGGTGAAGGGGACACGGTTCCCGCTGCAACCCTTTTCCTCACCCCTTAGGCCCACCAGCACCCCATCAGTACTCAACTGGCCGGAGGTGTTGCAATTCAGAAGGGGCTTTAGTAGGCAGCTATAAAATGCAGTGTTAGTAGGACTAGAATTTTCAAACTATTTGGAAAGAATTAGCAAATTGAGGTGGTGGGGGAAAATATGAAGGGGGGCTTAGGAAGAGACACAGAGAGGCAGAGACAGAAATAAAGCCAGAGGGAGACACACTCAGAAAAAGGATCAGAGAAAACTTTCCAGGCAAAGCCTCTAAGGGAGTTACACGAGACAGGAATCTGGTTCAACGTTAGGATTCCTGGAATTAGAAAGCCACAGGCTAATCAGGCCCTGTCAGAATGAGTCAGTACAAAATGAACCGGGGGCGGGGGGGTGGTGGTGGCGGAAATCTGCCCTAAGTGCAAGAATTTTGTCACCACATTTTGTTCAACGTACTGAAAAAAATGAAATAACCACGTTTAATAAAAAGCTTCAGATGCTACAAACGTTTCTGCCACATGCAAAACCAATCCAAGTGGACAGACGAGACCGCGACGAGGTGCCACTTCCAGAGGCCAGGGCATCCTTCAGCCTCTAAGACCACCTTCACCAATGGAAGCTTCCACAAAGTTCACTCTATGCAAATCTCTCTAAGCTCATCAGTAGTCGTGAAAATAGGCTTGCTAGATCTCATGTGAACTGCTGCGTCAGCAACCTAGGAAATGAGTTCTAATTCGCACAAGTCGATTTTTGAGTGCTGTTTTTAAGAAACCTTGAATTATTCTACTGGAACTGGTTTTGGAAGTTCTGTTTTTCGCCCTTAGAATATATACCAGTCGCTAAGCTCAGCAGCACTGACGTTCTCTCCCCAGGATAAGGACAATAATGATAACAGGCATCATGTACCGAGCACTTCCTTTGTGGCAGGTGTTGTTCGGAGCGTTCCATGTGTACGATGCATCGAAATCTCACAGAAGCCCACGTGTTTGGTGTCCTTCTCATCCTGGTTTTTACAGGCGTGGAAAGCAGGAGACAGGGAGGCTAAATGATTTGCCTGGAGTTAACACAGCTACTGGTGAGTGGCTGAGCATTTGCTCATGCTGCGACATGTGCCTGCGATGCTGTACGCCAGCATTTCTGCCCATCGGCCTCCCACTTGGTTTCAAGGTCTGCTTCAAAACCCAGGATCCTCCACAGAGCTTCTCCTGCCACCCCACCCTTCCTCCCACACCCAGGAGAATGAGTCAGCTCCTCTCCTGCGACCTTCTGGCACTTGTTCATCCCTGTGGCACAACTGTCTTTATGCTCTTGGTTTCCTCTAGTACAGCACCTAGCGCTGCACACAGCAGATGCTGCCCAAATGCTGCGTCAAATTTCTCAATCCACTCTGTACCTTGGACTGGCTAGGCTTTGTTTCTCCTCAAAGCACCCCAACATTTAGCGTGGCTTTTCTACAGCTCACTTTGACTCTCTTTCTACCATTTTTACTCTCTCATCTTGAGATGTCTCCACAGTTCATAAAGTCCTTCATGTTAGGGACCTTATTTGATTGACAATACACTAAATCTGCGGACAAGGACTGCACTGGGAAAACATCTGATGAAGTAAATGCCTGGGAACTACATGAACTCTTGTCGGAGCATCCACAACCCCCCAAGACCGATTCTTTACAGCCCTGTGCTCTGGCTTAGCTGGATAATTAAATGAATGCTCTAATTCGGCCCCTATCCCCGTTAGACAAGAGCCACACAATCGGGTTCTATGGACATAAAGGTTTCGACTTCTATTATTTTGCAGTAAGCAGGACATCTCAAAGAGGGAAACTGGGAGCCCCAGAAAGTATAAAATGAGAACCTGGTCTGAGCAGCCCACTCTTCTGATAATAAGAGGTTAATACATACATGAGACTAAGAACGTAGGAAGCCCTGAGAATGACAAGATAGGACCCTGACAGGGGTAGGTAGATAGGGGGCCTTAAGAGAGTGTGGCATCCAGGGGACTAAGGGTCAAGAACATCTCCATCTTCCCTCCTAGTTTGGAGCTGTGGAAAACCCCACACCTGGCACTTTGGCCAAGGCAGGTCTTCAAATTCTAGACCTGTGGAACTGGCCAACAGGGCTTTCCAGAACCAGGTAAGCATGTTAGCTCCCACGAACACCTGTGCTCTGCTGAGCTGGATGTGGTTTGTTCCCAGGGAATTCCTTACGCTGTAGCAGAACTGACTGTACCCTGTCCACAGGCTGGGATTTAGGATGAAAGCAGAGGTCAAAAGGATAGAATATGATTATTAATCTCGGGTGATCTCAAAGATTTGGTTCAGAGAGGAGAATTCTATTGTTCTGTGGCTCATGGCCTTGCAAGGTTCAGAGCAGACGAATGAGGCCAGCCTCTGTCCCGAGGCCTTGGTATCTTTAACACAGCCCCTGGCGACACCCCTGAGTCGATTCCCCAGAACAGCTGGGAAATACTCTCACTCTCTCTTGCTAACCTTTCCACCTGGCAGCTCCAGGCTTTGAGATTAGCACAGGAACATTGGCCTTTCTTATTTCTTGGCTCCTTTCCAAATACACGGCTGTTTATGGGAAAACATTTCCTGGTTGTAAAACATATTTGGAGAAACAGCATTGGTACAATTTTTATTTCTCGTGGGATACCTTTCTTGCAAGGTAGAACTACTGTCCTTGGATGCTAAAGACCTCTGTGAAAGGTTTAGATATCCTGTGAGTAAGGAGCACTTCCAAGGTAGTTCAGGGTGAAAACTTAAACTATGGCAGTTTGGCTTTCAGTTTGATGGTGGTCTTTGAAAGAAAAGAACATGTCTTTTCTCTCCTCTAAAATTTCTCACAGCCTGTGTCTACACCTCACATTGCTTTCTCAGTGCTGTCATTAAAAAATGAATTAAAAATAGTTTATTCTAATAAATATATGCACATGGCCAAGCAGCGTCAAAACATCTCTAGTCAAAATCAGCAGTTGGTTACCCCACCTCTCTTCATAACCCCCCTCCTGCAGTAACGTTCAATTTAACTGCTTCTTCTGTGTTTTCCTGTTGTGTTTTAAAACCATAATTTCTCTTGTTTTTTTTTTTTTTTTTCAACTTTGGCCAATATTTACTGTTGAGATTACTTAAACATTTTGCAAGTCTCATCCCTCTTAGCCACTCCCTACTGTTTCTATTACCATATATCACACTCTCTAGAATTAAAAAGATCAGTTCATGATTGCACCACCATAGCTGTGTAAACATTGACCACTGCTGAGTCAAACACTGTTGTTTGATACATTCTTCCTTGTACAAATAGTTCTTTAGTTTTCCTTCCTTTTTTTGTAGTTTCTTATGAATCTATCCAACTGCTCCACGAGAGCTGTAAAATACTTAATGAATTAGCCAAATGCCTACAATACCTCTTCATTCATTTCATCCCTCCCCTCACCCTCAGGTCTCCATCCCTGAGTCTTTTTCCCTTCTGATCCAGTTGACATGAGTTACTTTCTAGTCCTGAGTGGAGCTCTCACCCTTCCCTTTGCTGTGTTCCTGTGCTGGGTCCCCAGGTCCCTGGGTCACATAACTTCTTTTTTCTTGGTTTATTTCTTCATTTTCCATAGCATATTCTCTAGTACATTCCTAAGAAAGGGTGCATGGGTGGTGATTTTTCTTAGTCCGAGTGTACATGAAAATGTCTTGCTGACATACTTGATTGATAGTTGGGCTGAGTATAGAACTTTTGAGCTAAAGTCTTTTTCTCCTCCTCAGATATTAAAGACATTAATTCATGCATATGTTCAGGGTATTTAAACCTTCTTTAAGAATTTTATAGATATATGTATATACACACATATATACCCTGGAATCCTTAAATTTCAAGATGCCTCGAAATAAATATTTTAAAAATCCATTATTCAGAGTGCTCTGTGAAGTTTTTTTTTTTTTTTAATCTGGAAGCTCATGTCCTTTAGCCATAGGAATTTTTCTTGCTATCCATATCCTCTTTTTTTTTTCTAGCAATCTTATTGTTGATATTGCTGGATTGCTTTCTAATTTTGTCATCTCTAACAGTTTACAACTCTATCTTTTGTCTTACTTTCTGAAATAGTTTCTTTGATTTGGTTGTAATCCTATTTGTACTTCCAGGGAATCTTTCTTTATTTCCCCATAGCAGTTTGGTCTGCTATGAAAATAATGGGACGCAATGGGGGTGCCTGGGTAGCTAGATCAATTGAGCGTCTGACTCTTGATTTTGACTCAGGTCATGATCTCAGGGTCCTGGAATCAAGACCCACATCAGGCTCTGCTCTCAGCATGGAGTCTGCCTGAGATTCTCTCTGTGTTTTTCCCTCTGCCCCTTCTCCCACTCACTCTCTATCTTAAAATAAATAAAATCTTTTTTAAAAATGGGATGTAGTATTTTCTCTTATCTCTCTGAGGATGCTAATAAAAATATTTTATTTTACCTTTTCTTCCATTTCTTATATTGTGTCCTTTCCCTCCAAGTTCATAGTTTGTTTGTTTCATAAGTGTCTCTCATGCTGGAGGCTTTCCACAAATGTTTGGTAATCTGTGGCTGTCCATTTACATTATTGTAATGGCTTTACTAGGATATACTTTATATACCACACAATTCACCCATTTAAAGTGAACAAAGCAGTGGTTTTCAGTATGTTCAGAGTTTTGCAATCATTGCCACATTAAACTTGAGAACATTTTCATGACACCAAAAAGAAACCCTACCCATTAGTAGTCATTTCCTGTTTCCCCTGAATCAATTTTCTCTCCCCTACTTCTCCTAACCTGGCTCTAGGAAACTACACGTTTACTTTCCCCTTCTGTATATTTGCCCATTCTGGCCATTTCATATAAATGGAACTATACAATATGTGGTCTTTTGTGACTGATCTCCTTCACTTATTATGTTTTCAAGATTCATCCATGTTTTAGCGTGTATAGTTTTTCATTTTTTTAATTGCCAAATAATATTCCAATGTATGAATATACCATGTTTTATTTCTCCTTTCATCCATTTGTGGACATTTGGATTGTTTCCACTTGTTTGACTCTTATGAATAAGGCTTGTGTGAACATTCACGTACAAGTTTTGCTACAGACATATGTTTTCATTTTTCTTGGGTTTGCAATTAGGAATGGAACTGCTGGATCATATGATAACTCTAGCTTTATTGAAAGAGAAAGAGGGAGAGACAGCATACAAGCAGAGGGAAGGACAAAGAGACAGGGAGAGTCTCGAGCAGACCCTGTGCTCAGATGCAGGGCTGAGTATCACTACCCTGAGATCATGACCTCAGCTGAAATCAAGAGCCAACACTTAACCGACTGAGCTACCCATGTGCCCCTTTAAGTGTAACTTTTTAAGAAACTGCCCAAAATATTTCCAAAGTGCTGCATTTACATTTTACATTATTACCAGCAATGTGTATGGGTTTAAGTTTCCCTATATTCTCACCAATAGTTGTTATTATCTGTCCTTTTGATTATAGCTATCCTAGTGGGTATGAAGTAGTATCTCATGGTTTTGATTTGCATTTCTTTCATAACTGATGATATGGAGCATCTGTTCATGTACTTATTGGCCATGTGTATATTTTCTTTGAAGAAATGTCTCCTCAGATCCTTTATCCATTTTTAATTGGGTAATTTGCCTTTTTATTGTTGAGTTGTACAATTATTTTTTATGTATCCCAGATGCAAGTCCCTTATCAGATATATGACTTGCAAGTTTTTCTCTCCCATTGTGTGGGTTATCTTTGCATTTTCTTGAGCATAAAAGTTTTAAATTTTTAAAAAAGATTTTATTTATTTATTCATGAGAGACACACAGAGAGAGGAAGAGACATAGGCAGAGAGAGAAGCAGGCTCCCTGTAGGAAGCCTGATGTGGGACTCGATCCTGGGGCCAGGATCACACTCTGAGCCAAAGGCAGATGCTCAACCACTGAGCCACCCAGGCATCCCAAAAAGTTTTTAATTTTAATTGAGTCTGATGTATCTATTTTTTTTTCTTTTGTACCTTGTGCTTTTGGTATCATATCTCAGCAAGCTTTGCCTAACCCATGGTCACAAAGATGTAATCCTATATTTTCTTCTGTGACTTTGACAGTTTTAGTTCTTGTATTTAGGTCTATGATGCATTTTGAGTTATTTTTGTATATGGCATTTAGAAGAAGCCCAATTTCATTCTCTTGCATGTGAGCATTTAATTGTCCCAACACCATTTCCTGAAAAGAGTTGTTTATCCATCTTTATGAGTGAAATACTGAAAGACTAATTGGAAGTGCTGAGCATGAGAGGAGCTAGTCAGTAGAAAGCTTTCCTCTAGGGTTACTGGGCAGTGAGCTGGGCTTTTCCTGGAGTTTCCTCCAGAGTTAGTATTCAAAGCCTCTGTTCTCAACCCTATACCTTCCCCCATTGCTGCTTTCAGCTCCAGAACACCTCTTGCTTAATTTCTACAAATTTAGCATATGGTCACTTGGAAAGAGGTGATAGGTGGGTGGGTAGGAGAAGGTTGACACTTACCCGATGTGAGTTAGAGAAGATCTGTGGGTTTCAACCACATCACATGCAGATTTCCAACTTATTCCCTGGATTTTAATCTTTTGCTACACCTTGGTGCCTTCAAGTCTTGAGACACTTTATGAGTTTCAGGGGAGCAAATTGACTCATTCCTCATCAGTGGCCCTTTCAGGAGGCATGTGAGTTTTAGCTTCTTCCACTCTAAGTCACTTACCATGCCTCTTTTTAATTGCACCATCTGAAAATCTATTGAAAGACTTTGTCTGCTGATGACTCATCTCCATTTCTTGTTTTGGTCATTTATCATTTTAATGGTGTTCAGGAGCAAAAGAAGATAACCATGTGATAACTATGCCATGTTTAACAGGAAATTTCTCTTCAGTTCAGACTGTGCACAGCTTTCTAAAGAACTTCATTTCAAATCAGAATATAGCTAATTTCAATAGGAGAATCTGATTTTGTTAATGGAAATTTACAGTTAGAGAGAGAGAGAGAATAATCTTTCTAAATTAGAGTCTATCATCCATATTAGATGCCATTCCATTGACAAATTTAACCTCCCTTGATGGCAGGCACCTTGTCTCTGTTTCCCTCTTAAGTTCTCAGAGGCGAGGCCATTGTTTAATACATAGAAAGCTCTCAATAAATGTTTTGTAAATGAATGGAAGGATTAATGAGAAGCCATAGGACAGTGATCAAAGTTCCCAATTACCATGAGTAGCCTCCTGATATATGGTAATTTTTTTCTGCACTTACAACACCGATTTTCACCAATTTTTATATCCTGACTTGGGGGGTGGATAGATGAAGTATGTTATTTTCTCAACTATTGCTCCAAAGCTAAGCTGTATTTTACTCATATGCAAGTCAACACAGACTGATGAAGTATAAGAATTTACAACTAGTTCAAAGAAATCTGACTTCAAAGCAAGTTAAACGTACTCTTAAATGAATCTTCCCACATTCTTCCTCCCACCAACTCAGAAGACAAAGTGTCATTGTTCACCAATATGACTCAAATTGAATGAATACATTCAATCTATTTTGGTGGTTATAAAAGATAATCAAACTTATAATAGGATATTAGTAGATTACCCTGCTGCTTTGAAATTATGTATCTTTTTAAACCCATTGAGATATATGAGATGAAATGACTGTTTCTTTGGGGCGAACTTTGATTTCATCTTATTGTGAAAATCCTAAGATATTTAGATTCGTACCACCTAGAAGTGTTTGTTCTGAGTATATTTTTCTTGTATGAGGTTACCAAAAAAAGTAAGTTATTTCAAGTTGAGGAGGCAAAAGCAAAATAGACAGAACACTATAATACTGTATGATTATAAATTTATATGACTTTGTTCATCATATTTTACTACACTTTAATTTAATCTATTAGTAAACTCTGGAAATGGAAAACGCCAAGTAGGAGGTGTTGGTGATTTGACTTCTCAAAGTGCTTAGCTTGTGGAGAAAGTTCCAGATAACTCTAGATACAGCACATCGAAATTGTTAAGCTGGTGTCAGCCCATTGCCTATGTCTCAGGTTGCTGCCTAGCAATTTCTCTAGGATTTCGGGAAGATGTTGTTGCTTGCCCTTTCAAGAATCAGTTGAGACATGATTAGGAAAAGAATATGTTCCCATTATTCTGAAAAAAAAAAAAAATGTAGAAGCGAAGTGTTTTCCTCTCCAAAGTGGGGGAAAGTTGTTTGATCTCAATTAAGTTCTCTTTGATACTATCTGTTTTATTCTTGGAGTTTTTTATTTGTTTGTTTTGGCTTAAATCTCTTCATAACCGTGACACTTACTGGTTTTCTTCATTATTCATTAGATATTTAAAAATTACATGAATGTAATTTTCAAAAATCTCAAATAATTTGAAATGCCATTTATATTACTTATACTAGGGCTATGTAAATATTTTGCTGGTGGAATGAGATATGGAGCTTGGAGTTACAAAGAAGTAAAATATAGTACTGTCATTTACAGTTTTCTAACGAGAATCTTTCACAAGCTCCAGACTAAGGAGTTTGCTTTTAATTTTGTTCTGGAGCCTTTCATTTCTGCATTCACATTCAACCGCTGATGTTTCTTGTATCTCAAGTCCATTTCTTAGAGCCATCTTTGCTGTAAATTGAATGTTCATATCCTCCCCAATTCATATGTTGAAACCTAAGCCCGAGTGTGATGGTATTTGGATTTGGGGCCTTTGGGAGGTGATTTGGTCATGAGGGTGAAGCCCTCAGGCATGGGATTAGTGCCCTAATAAAGGAACTTCAGAGAGCCCCCTCACCTCTTCACCACAAGAGGTTGTTGAAAGAAGCTTCTAAGAACCAGGAAGCCTGTTCTCACCAGACACTGGATCCACCCGCACCTTGATCTTGGACTTCTCAGCCTATAGAGCCATGAGAAATAAGTGTCTGTTATTTATAAGCCACCCAGTCTATGGAATTCTGTGACAGCAGCCCAAACTGACTAAGATGCATTTTATATTTTCTTGGTTTCTCTGTTTGAATTGCAATGAATGCTAGACTTTCTTAATTTTTATATATCCAATAATGTGTTTATTTTGCCTGCCCACTTAACTAATATTAGTCTGGGTGCAAATTCTAAATCCAAAACTTCAGAATTTAAAAACCTATTATTCCATTGCTATATATGGAACATCTGATGTTAACCTGGTGCAAGTAATCTGTAGCTAAGTATTTTTTTTTTTTCTCTGAAGGCTTTTAAGTTTTTCCCTTTGTCCTCGAGTTTTAAAATTTCACAAGTATGTATCTAAATATATTAATTTTTTAGTCATTATTCTTGACACTAACTAGGGTCTTTCTTCAGCTCAGTACATTTTTTACTCTTGTTTCTCAATTATTTCCTTCCTTTTACTCATCCTGTTTTGTCCTTTTGGAATTCCAATTAGGTGGCTATTGGGCTTCATAAATACATCTTCCATGTTTCTTAATTTCTCCCCTATTTTTGAAATAAGCAATGGAGAATATTAGTTTAAGGACAAGGTCTCTGGGGTTAGAGTCCTTGGATTTTAATTTCTGCTCTGCTGCCCCAGTAGCTGTGTGATTTTGGGCATGTTACTTAACTTCTCTGTAAATAATAATAGTTCTCAGCTCAGAGAGTTGTTAATGAAAATTAAATATGTAACAACTATGGCACTTAGAACAATCTGGCCCATATTAACTACTACTATTATTTCCCACTTTGTTGGCTCTTTACTCATATATTCTAAGAGTTCCTTGAATTTACCTACTGTATCATCAACTTTTCTAGGTGTCCAATTCATTATTCAGACCATTTATTTTTTCATTCAAGCAACTGTATTTTTATTTAATTTTTAATTTCAATATTATCTTTCCCATTTTCTGATCGTTCCATATGAATTGCAGCCTGTTCTCATTTTTGGTGGCAAAAACTATTTTGTTTTAAAGTTTTTATTTACATTCCAGTTAGTTAACAGAGAGTGTAATATTGTTTTCAGGAGTACAATATAGTGATTCAACACTTCCATATAACACCCGGTGCTTATTATAGCAAGGACCCTCCTTAATCCCCATCATCCACCCCACCCCGCCCCCCCGCCCCGCACCCTCCACTTCCCCTAATATATTTTTTTTTTAAGTGTAAGCTCTTGTTTGTTCACCAAGCCATCTCCTCTTCTCTAGGGTTAGTGTTTCTTTGTTCATCTTGGTTTTTCTCTTTCATGGTGTTGATTTTCTTTAAATGCTCAGTAACTATTGTTTTCCTTTTTATGTTTATGAAGATTGGGAAGTACACATACTGAGCTTGGGTTTCCTTTGTAGTTAGCTGTGTTCAATCTGGCGCCACATTGGTCAGAGTCCAAACAGGAAAACAAAAAACCACACTAACTATTTTAAACATTAATATAGATCAAATTTAATACAGAGATTCTTTGCAAGATTGTTGGAAATTCTGAAGGAGCAAAAGATGGTAGAATCAAGTTACTTGAAGATTAATAACTATAGGAAACTGTGACCATCTCTGAGGCAAAACCTTACCCAAAGGCTAGGTCAGATGTGCTGCTAAGGCTCCTGCTGTTGCCTGAGCAGGAACCCAGTTATTTGAGTGAAAGGGATTATAAGGGAAAGGAGGGGAACTGAGTGGGAAAAAATTAGAGAGGGAAACAAACCATGAGAGACTCCTAACTCTGGGAAAAGAACAGCGTTGCAGAAGGGGAGGTGGGTGGGGGGTTGGGGTAACTGGGTGATGGGCACTTGATGGGATGAGCACTAGGTGTTATACTATATGTTGGCAAATCGAACTTCAATAAAAACAAATAAAAAAATAAAATAAATAATTGGGACTGGGGTCTGCAAACTTAAATGCCTACAGGGGCATGGCAAGCCCTGTAATGTATGAAGCCACTGGGCTGGTGAGCATGGAACAGCAAGGGTGGTGGGAACCATGGCTAGCTGGAGAATGCATACCCAACCAAAAGGCATCTGCATTAATTTTACAAAATATAATACTATTTAATAAGACAGATTTTCAGCTAGATTCTACGTCTATTGGTTTTTCACTCCCCCAAATATTTTAAATATTCACTTTAAAGGAAAACATATTTTCAGATTTACCAGAGGCCTGATGCATGCCTTATTGTTGTAAGTTTACTATTATCTGTGGAGCTGAAAATTAGCCACTTGTATTTTACTACATCATCTTGTTAGAATCGTATATCAGAGCATGATTTGGGTAATACTGGGGAAAGCATTCAGTTGTTTTTCTGTTCAGCTCTTTTGAGGGTATAGGAAAACAATTCTGTTCCTTTTAATATTTTATAGTCTGCTTTTCTGTAGCCCTGCCTGACAAACATGAGCTGGAGTATCATTATGTTTTGGATGCCTTCCAGATATGAATATCACTTTTCAGACCGTAAAAGGAGTGACAGGATCCTTGGCAAATGGACTAGAGCTGACCAAACCTCGGAAGGACTGATCTTATGCTGACCGAAACAGTGGAGAAAAGAAAACAAGGAAAAGAAAAATGAATCTGTCATACTGTCATTTGAGTTTTTCCATAGATTATTAAGTTTATGGGGGAAAGGCTCACACCAAGACCAAGCAATTAGCTCCAACATTAGGAGGAAAGAGCATTATGTCAAAGGCATGCTGTGCTCTGTACATTGTCATTTGCTTTTCTCAAATCAACCACACAAGAAAGGCATTTTAGCCCCTGTTACAGATGGAGACTTGAGGCTTAGAGAATTTAAGCACTTGACCAAACAGCTATTAAGTGACGGTGCTGCTATTTAAATATAAATCTGTTTTATTTCAACACTCGGTTCTTTCCTCTACACCATATAATCTCTTTATAAAGTCAGATGTTAGAAATTTCAGAAGATGGTCGGGAAGTTCTCAACAAAGAAGCATTTTTGAGAGCTGTCAATTTTCTGCTAACAACGTACTGAAAAAGTGTTTTAGACATTTTACTGGTTAATTTGCAAGCAGAGCAATAAATGAGTAAACTTATTCCAAATTAATATCTACTTAGAGAGCTGCTGAGCCAAGTCAGGCATTGACCATGACCCGGCAATCTTTGCCTCGTTCCACAAATAGAGCAGTGATGACTCATGAGCACAGAGTTGGTAATAAACCCACTGGCTCACACATGTACCCTGAGCTGTGGTCCCTAGTGACTTAACGGGTCTCTGAATGTTGACAGCCAGCCACATCTAAAATCACAGCTAGGAATAGAAGAGGACTGAGAAATCAGATACTGCTCTCTACTTCCAGAACCCTCCCAGCACATAATGGAAAAACCAGAGTAGGCCTTCAATAGGTGGCTTTAAGTTTAAGTTTGGGGATGGTGGAATTAACCAACCTGAAATGTATTGTTCAAGGGGCAATTGATCCTGTGACTCACAGTAAATAAGATGCCCTTGAAAGCCTGGCAGCTCACGAACACTGTCTGCTTGTATTCCCTTTTAAGATCAACCTGTTGATACGTTTATGAGCATATAATGGGCACTGCCTAATACCACTAATTGCCACTTAATGTCAATCTTAGACTTATTCTTTCTGTGTGCTTTATGATCCCTTAATTGGTTAATTAGACCAGCATTGGCTGAGTGAGTGAAGGCAGTAAGTTAGTGTTGCCTTCTGTGTCTGCTCTTAAGAGACTAGAAGTCAATAACCGCTGCCCTACAGAGACCACACCTTGCTTTTCCTTTGCCACATCGTGTTTTGGAATTAGATACACCTGGAAAGCCTTTCGTGCTTGTTAATATTAACTCAAAAGGACCTAAATAGCTTCCCAGCATCCTCGCTTGCCTCTGTCTAATCCAAGGTTTCTCCAACTTTGGCATGCGTCAGAATCACCTGCTGGGCTTGTTAAAACACAGACTGCAGGGCTGCACCCTGGCAGCTTCCTAGTCACTAAATCTGAGGGGGAAACCCCAAATTGTGCATTTCTAGTAAGTCCCCAAGTGATTCTAATGCTACCAGCCTGGGGGCCATCCTTTGAGCTCTCCTGCTCCAAAGCTGCCCTAGAACCCAAGGACCTAGCAGAAGGCTATCACGAGACCCGAGCCTGATCAACACTGGAGGTAAAGCCAAACTGTTTTTTCCCCTTAAGTGGGGGTAAGCCACAATGACCCTCTAGTTCAGTGATTCTCAAAGTGCAGTTCCTCAACCGGAAGTATCAGTATCACCTGGGAACTTGTTAAGACCACCTGTCTCAGAAATTCTGGAGGCGAAGCCCAGCAATTTGTTCTACAAGCTCCTCGGAGACACTGAAGTGGGACAACCTCTGCTTTAAATCCATTCTCTACAAGGCAGTCAGAGCGAATTTTTTAAATTGAATTTTTTGTTGTGATAACTGTAGATGCACATGCAATTGTAAGGAATGCTATGGGGAGATTTCTTGTCCATTTTGCCCAGCTCCCTCAACAGTAACATTTTGCAAAACTATAGGATAATGTCATAATCAGGATTTTAACATTGAGAGAATGCACCTATTTTATTCAGATTTCAGCAGTTTTACTTATAGTAGTGCGTGTGGTGGGCAGGCACGCATGTGCATATTAAGCCCTATGCAGTTTTATTACTTATGTGTATTCATGCATCAACCACCAAAGACAAGTTCCAACACCATAAAGACCCTTCAGTTTATCCCTTCTAACTGTACCTGCTCTCCTCTAGCACAGCCTGCACCTGGCTTGTTCCTCACCCTTGGCAAACTCTAATCTGTTCCCCATTCCTAAACCTCTCTCACTTCAAAACTGTTAGATAACCGAAATCATACAGTTCGTAACCTTTTGGGATTGGCTTTCTTCACTCAACACCATTAGCTGGGGATGCATCCAAGTCGTGTGTATCAATAGTTTTGTTTCTTTTTATTGCTGGATAGTTTCTAGGGTAAGTATGTACCACAGTCTGTGTAATCATTCCTGTTGAAGGACATCTAGATTGATGCCAGTTTTTTGGCTATGACAAACAAAGTGGCTATGAACATTCATGGAGAGGTTTCTGTGTAAGGATGAGTTTTCATTTCTCTTGGGGTAAAGACTCAAAAATATAATTGCTAGGTGGTACATAGTTGCATGTTTGGTTTTGTGAAAAACTCCCAAACTATTTTTTGGAGTGGTTGTACCAATTACATTCCCCATAGCAAAATGTGAACGATCCAGTTTCTCCGCATCCTTACCAGAATTTGGTATTCTCATTATCTTTTGTTTTAGCTATTCTGTTAGGTATGTAGTAATAGCTCACTGGCATTTTAATATATATTTCCCTAATGGCTAATGATATTGAGGCTTTTTCTGTGTGCTTATTTGCTATCTGTATCTCCCCAGTAAAATGACTACTCGTGTCTTTTGTCTATTTTTTAATCACATTATTTTTTGTTGTTGCTATTTTTACTGTCAAGTTTGAAGAATTCTTTATATATTCTAGATGTGAATCCTGTGTTGGATGTGTAGTTTGCAGATATTTTCCTCCAGTCTTTTCATTCTTTTAGCAGAGGCTTTCACAGAATAAAGTTTTTAATTTTGATAATGTCCAATTTTTTCTTTTATGGAAAAATTGTCCATAGTGAGCTTTAAAATTATTTTAAGACTTTTTAAAAAGTACTCTCTACACCCAACATGGGGCCTGAACTCATAACCGCGAGATCAAGAGTTATATATGATCCACCGACTGAGCCAGCCAGGTGCCCCATGAGGGTATTTTTGTATTGTGGTAAAATATAGGTAACATAGTGACCTTTCAGAACACTTTTCTAGAATGACCTTTCAAAACACAGATCAGATTATGTTGCTTCCCTGTTTAATACCTTTTAATGGTTACCTATTGCCCTTAGGATAAAGCTTAAAATCTCTAATGTGGAGTAAAGCCCTCACTACCCCACTGTGAGGCTACTCTTCTCTGCTCTTTGGCCAGACAGAACTACTTTTAGTTCCTCTAAGATCTCTGTTTTTCTCTCTCTTCTCTCCTCTGGGACCATACTCTCCTATCTTCTTCTCCCCTTTATAAATTCTTTCAGGTTTTAGCTGTTCTACTCTGGTTCCCCTTCTATTTCACAGCATTAGGATCTGTGCTCTCAAAGCACTTATCACATGGACTTAGAAGTGCATGTTTCTCTGTGTTCCCCATTTGCTAAGCTCCTTGAAGGCAACAACTATTATTCATTGCTGTCTGTCCTTTGCTTGTTGAAATGCCTGCCACATTGTATGGCTGGCTAGACCAAAGTCACTAATCCTGGGGACCTGCAGCACTCCTCACAGGACCACCCCTAGGAAAAGAAAAATAAAATCTAAACAAAACCTTAACTCCAAAGTGAATATCACCCACATCATCTCTGATCAACTTTCAGAACATCCTGAAGTAAAAAAAAAAAAAAAAAAAAAAAAAAAAAGAACATCCTGAAGTTACAAAGCAGCCTTTATTATTGAGCACTTGTGTGTAGCATGGTATTTTGGCAAAGTGTTTTATAATTAACTCCATTGTTTCTCAAAACCCCGAAGGAGAAATGTTCACCTCCTGTCAGAGATCAGGGAACTGAGCCCAAATAGATCAGAAAACTGCATCTCAAATCACATGGCAAATCATCAGCCCTCACCACAAGTGGTTTTGTCTACTTGGCTTTGACCCTGATGTGTATTGGGGAAATCCATGAAACCCAGGGAACACCCAGAAGGGGTTATCCAATACAACTTTCTTTTTTGGACCATTAACAAAAATCGAATGATGATTATTTTAAATGTGTGTTGAATGTATGAATTGAACAAATAGAAGCCAGCGTTTTAAATGTGGAACTAGTATTCCTTTTTAAAGAGGTAGGCTTATTATGAGTCTTGCTCATCACTGGCTTACTGAATGTTTCATGGTTTATAGATTAGGTTCCACAGATTAGTATAACCCTTCCTATAGCTTCCATAATACTGAAAGTGGAGAAAAATCTTCACGAATGACAGGAATTAATTCTCTTTATTTTGTACAAATTAATCTGGATATTTTCTTTACCTATTTAGTGGATTTAAAGACAGTCATTGTAACCCACCCACATTGTCAGGTGGACTTGAGCCCTCAATATCAGGTCTTCACAAAGGGAAGAAGGGCCTATTCAAAGGGAATAGTAATTAATTAAAAAAATTCAGGAAGAAGGCTGACTAGCCCATCCCCCATACAGCCTTCTCTATGAGGTGGAAGGTAATGTATTTTGAGAGTCTACTTAGTCTCCCTTGGGGTAGTTGTATTTGGACTGAATAAGGTATTAGACCTCCTTGTCAGACCAAGGCTTGCTTGCTGCTGGATCTCCATCCTTGCATCCCTGCCAGAAGGACAAGACAGAACAGGCCTGTCTCAAAGTATCAGCCAACCAGTGAGCTAGGTATAACGCAGCCCCAGTCTGCCATGGGCTCAGGTCTTAGCCCCCATCTATATATCCAAGCAGGGCCTGCGCCTCTCTGGGGTGCAGATTCACCCCAGGACTATTGCATGAGGAGCAGAAATTGACCTCTGATAGACATCTTTTCTCCTAAATCCACTCAGTAATATTATAGGCTCAATTTATTTTATCTCGATTATGAAGATAACATTAACTGATGATGAGATTCAAAACATTTTTGTAGTCTGGCTTACTGACCAATACAAAACTCTTGTTCAAGTATTTATTCAACATATACTTACTGAGTACTTCCTCTGTGCCAGGCATTGTGTGTAGCCCTGAGGATAGAGTAGCATAAGCAGGGCCTCTGCCCTCTCGAAGCTTATAATCTAGCAGGGGAAGAGCCTAATATTAAACAGTCATACGAGAGCATACATACATCCTTTAAAGCCAGCCTATGCATGCAGCATCTATTTGTTGTAACACCATTTATATCTGAAACATTTTCCTTCAAAGATACATACACACAGAGCACATTATGTATAAAACACTCTAAAGCAGTGCATTGTGGCTGTGTGTGTTTCCCCCATGCTCAAGGAGAGCCAGTGCAGCCATTGGAGCATCGCCCACCATGCTGCAGAGATCCCCAGCCTGAATGTGTTTCTGAGCAGAAACACTAGGCTGCCTACAACCACATGGAGCTGAATTCCACCAACAACTTGAATGAGCTTGAAAGTGGATTCCTCCCCAGAGTTTCCAGACACCTTTGACTTTGTAGTTCCCAGATCAGAAAACCAACCAGCCGAATCTATCAGATTGCTATGAACTGCAAGACAATAATTAGTGTTGTTTTAAGATGCTGAGTTTGTGATAATTTGTTACAGCAATAGAAAATTAATGAAGGAGTAAGGGCATGGACACTAATCAAGAAATTATTGCAGAATAGTAACTACATGTTGGTGGCATGAACCACACGACAGTGTGAAAGTGATAAGAAACGGTCAGTTTCTACGTATTTTGAAAGTAGAGCCTGAATGATTTGCTGATATGGTGTATCCTTGGGAGCAGCCGAGGGTAACTATGGGGATTTTTGTCTGAGCAATTGGAAGGCTGAGGTTTCCACTTAGAGTCAACTGTGAATGGAGCAGTTTGCAAAAGTGAATTTAGAGAGGTGGGTAGGAGCTACACTATACAGAGCTTTCTGAGTTATGTTAAGAATTTTGAAAGAGAGTAAGATCCGAAACTTCTCATCACAAGGGAAAAAATTTTTTGTAACTGTATGAGTTGATGGATGTTAACTAAACTTACTGTAGTAATCATTTTGCTATATATATATATTGCATATACATATATGTCAAGTCATTATGTGGTGTATTTATACTTATAAATAAGTGTTGAATGTTAATTATATGTCAATAAAACTAAAAAAGAATTTTTAACATTATCTTAAAAATAAAGTTATTGAATACTTTTAAGTAGACAAAGGCTAAATAATATCTGCATTTAAAAAAGAGCACTCAGGAGCCCTCAGAGTGGGGAAAGATGTAGTCAGGCACATGTACCCAAATGCAAGTAGGTAACGTACACATTTTAAGAACATCAGCAAAGCCAGAGTCTTCCATAGTGAGACAAAGGAGAGTCTCCTATTCATCAGAACAGAATTTCTCTGATGTAAGTAATAAAATAAGAGACTATTTCAGACAGGAAGCCAGGATTGCTTTAAACTAATTTAATTACAATTTTACTAAAATATGTAATAAAATTAAGCATAAACAATGTATAATCGTAGTTCTTATAACACTATGAAAGCAAATAAATTTACAAATTAAACACAGAGAAAAACAGAACTCAGATTTAGAACATTAGTACACTGTTGCAGAAAATACTGTTTTGCAGAACCTAAATTGCCACGGCTTGACTTAATAGTTGAAAGATGCAGTGTCCTTTTTCTCTAAACATCAACAATACAAATGCAAATGCCTGCTCTCTAACATGTTGTAAAAAATGTTATTAACATCGAAGTTTTGCTTGCTAGTTCAAGATTATCAGATGTTATGGTAGTCAACATTTTGCCAATGAACAGTCTTCAAATGGCATTTTTAATGAGGCATAATTTGATATTTCTGTAAAGTTTACATACTGGCATCAAGATGAGATAGCATTGTAATATCTGTAGCATCTTAGAAGTTTTCATTAACATTTAATAGTTTTGTTGAACAGTCACCATTATATGTTTACCTCTCCACTTACTAACAATGAACTATTGTAAATAAATACATATAAAGGTAGAATTTGTGTAACACAGCTGCTTACAACACCACACAGTTCCTTCAAATTTAGCTTGCCTAAATGCAAAGAAGACAAGAAGAAACTAAAACTGCAAAGCTTAGAGAAGAAGAAACAATGCAAATGCAAATGATGTGATTTTGTGCATATACTCAGCAAAAGATGCTTCAGAAAATTGCTAAATAAACTCTCTTATTATTTCTATTAAACTTGCTGGAAATAAAATTTGGCACGTATTTCACATGTTAGCAGTAGTTGAAAAATAAAATTAAAACATACTATTTAAATTAATATAAAAAGCATATAATAATAAAAATGACAAGATAGGCAAGAACTTTCTGGATAAGTGTATAAAACTTAACTGAATGATGTTTAAGGAGGTCTAAGTAAATGGGAAGATAGACCATGTTCACTGATTGGAAAACACAATATTTAAGAAAGGTCAACTCTCTCTAAACTGATTCAGAGAAATACTAATCTTAACCCAACAGGTTTTTCTTTTTTGAAAATTAATAGCTGGGGCAGCCCGGGTGGTGCAGCGGTTTAGCGCCGCCTGCAGCCCGGGATGTGATCCTGGAGACCCGGGATCGAGTCCCACGTCGGGCCCCCTGCATGGAGCCTGCTTCTCTCTTTGCCTGTGTCTCTGCCTCTCTTTCGCTCTCTCTGAATAAATAAATAAATAAATCTTAAAAAAAAAAAAAAAGAAAATTAATAAGCTGATGTAAATTTTGCATAATGCAAAGAGCCAAAGATCACTAAGACACTTTTGAAAAAAAAAAAAGAAAAAAGAAAAACAGGTGAGGTGACAAGTAGACATCATTTACATAAGGCATTATCAAGCTAAAATAATTAAGACCATAAGGTGTTTGTAGAGGCAGAGAAAAACATAGACCAGTAGAACAAAGTAGACTTCCCAAACAGATGCATTAATAAGTGGGCTATTGAAATAAGATTGAGGTAGTATTGCAGGTCAATAGGGAAATGATGATCTTTTCAATAAGTCATCCTGGGAAATTGACTATCCTTCCAGACAAAAACAAAGTCAGGTGCCTCCCTCACACCATGCATAGAAAATTCTCAGGTAGACTAAACATCTAAATGTGAAAGCCCAAAATCATTAAACTTTATGAAGATAATAAAATAGACTATCTTTAGGACTTCAAGATCAGAAATTATGGATATTAGTCCTAAGTAAATAAAGGTCAACTGTAAATTGTAAACAGAAGTCATGTTGTAAATATTATATAAAGTGCATAAACCATAAAAGATTGATGTACTTAATTAAAGTTGAGAGCTTGGGTTCATCAGAAGATACTCAAAGAGTGAAATGACAATCCACACATGGGAGAGGATATTGATGACACATCAATAAGATGGGAGAGACTAGAGTTTCCTCTTGAGAAGAACCTACATAAAAAGAGATGTGACTGTTAGTAGCTCAAGGTCTTTGGGATGGCAAGATGTGCGCACTCAAGGAGTGCTGTTTTGGATAACCATGGCAAAACTTGTCCGTAACACCTCTGTTAATACAGAAAGGACTCTGGCAAGCACAAAAAGAAACAGCCCCCGGGTGAAAAGGCTGCAGGGGATATGCCACCTGGGGGTTATTTTAATGACGACAAGGAAGTGGAGCAAATGTCCAGGAAAGAAGTCAAAGGTAAGGAAGATTAATGATTATGGTGCAGGAATTCTAGAGGTCACAGGGGTTGGGTAGGAGAGTGAGGAGAGGCTCAGGGTTCAGTTAACAGGCAGGACGTAGAAAACTGTATGGGAAGGAGCCCTCAGGAGATGGTAGGTGACCAGAGATGCCTGCCTACATTGCATGTGACCCTCATAAACTCAACTAGGAGGCATAAAGGAGGAGGTGAGCACCAAGATTTAGTAGGATTGGGCTTTGTCCTTGAAGTAAGCCCAGTGACTATACTGGGAGCCAGGTGAGCCTTCACTGGTGATGGCAGCTACTGTGACCACAGAATGGTCGGAAAAGATGCACAGCAAGTGTGAAGCTGTAGTCTCTCAGTGGGAAAGGGAGTGGGGTCACAGGTGACCCAGGTTATTCTTCCCAGGAATGGGCTTGCATTGTGTATACTTTAAGGGTCCCCTATCTACAAGCTGATAACTACGGTCTTTTCCTTTTCCTCCTTCCCAGGGTGACATAAACTTAATTTTTAAAATATCTCATTTACGTATTGGCGGTTGAGCCACTTAATGTTGAATATGTACATTTAAAAGTATATAAGTAAGGGACGCCTGGGTGGCTCAGTGGTTGAGCTTCTGCCTTTGGCTTAGGGCATGATCTTGGGGTCCTGGGATCAAGTCCCACATCAGGCTCCCTGCATGGAGCCTGCTTCTCGCTCTGCCTGTGTCTCTGCCTCTCTCTTTCTCTCTCTCTCTGTCTCTCATGAATAAATAAATAAAATCTTAAAAAAAATTAAAGTATAAGTAAGCTAATGATTTTCTCTGGGTTAGTAGACCGAGGCTAAACAAGTAGAAACATGTGCTAGTTCTGTTGTTTTGGGGTGGGTGGGAGGACATAATAGGCCCTGTGGTAATGCCCCATAATACAAGAGTACATCTTCATAAAAGACTTCTATATTTTCAGAGGCGCATAATACCATGAAAAGGCTTATGGATGTAACTGGACACGTGTGGCAGCCTTATTGTACCACCAGGGGTTGGTAGCTGTTAAGCAATGAGGCAAACTTTGGTGGCTTTTGACAGAACAGAAACTTAGGGAAAGGAGGGCTGATAGCTCTGGAGCCACGGACAGGATGACTGGCAGGAACGTGCACCTGCCAGATGGGGGCAGATTCTTCTTCGGCACAAAAGGGCCTCCCACAAGCTCTAGGGTAGGGTAATAGATCTCCAAAATGCCCCACTTCCCCCAGGGGGCTGGTCTAAGCCATCAGGACCACCTCCTTGAGCAGGGCAGCCCAGGGGGGGACCAGGCGAGCACAGGCTCTGTCCACACCACCGGCTGTCCTGCAGCTGCTGCGGGAGTTAGGGTCCCCCCACGCAGTCTCCCTGCCCCAGCATTGGGGGGACTCCTGATTTACCCCAAAGGAGGTGAGGAAAGCCAGTCGCTGATATACTCAACTCTAATAATAAGCAGTGTCTGAGCTGCCCAACCAACCCTCAAAGGTGGGGAGTTCTGCAAACGCAGGAAGGGGGGGTGACACGGGGCAAGGGGAACACCGCAGCACGCACTCATAGTTACTGTTTCCTGTCCTTGCTGTTTTCTTTGAACCTTTTATTTGGGCTTCACCCTGGCATTCTAGAACACAGGGGCCATGGTGCCTATCCTGGAGATCTGTGCAAAGTTGAAGGGGGAAGTAGTTTGCAGGAATTGTACCTGCTTCCAGCTACCGATGGGCCTTCTGTTCACACGTGGGGCTGGGAAAGGGGGGGTTGTGTGGCATGGGGAGCCATGGGAACTGGTATGTTAGTTTAAAATGAAAGAGATGCGATGAAGTTTAACTCGATTTCTTATTTATTAACGTCTGACCCTGTCATGTTATCCTAGCTCCACACACGCATGTGGACACTGCTGCATATACACACTTACACACATACAAATGGAAAATACAAATAAGGCATAAAGGTACCGATCTCCATCTTTGCAGCTGTGCTCCGTTCACTTTGCTTCTGTGTCCTCACTTTTAGATTTTTGCCTTCTTCCTTTCTCTTCCCCACCTCACCCCCACTCCATCCCAGTACTGTTGATTCAACGGTGTACCATAGCAACGTGCTTTTCAACCATAAGCCACACGTCCTTGATCCTGGTTCAATTTAATTCAATTTAATAAACATTTATTTGCCTATTATGTGAAACATATGCAGATTTTTTTTTTTTTAAAAACTCAGCAACAAATCTTGTCTCTCCTTGTCTCCCTCCTCACAGCTCGTAACAGATCGAGCTGCCCCAGATAGACATCTCCTGTAAAAACAAACAAAATGAATGGAGGGATTTAGGCAAGATGTGCACAGAATGAGTGAATCCGTTATCTAGAACATATTCGTGAAATACTTCTCTTTGTCACAACCTCTTGTTTTGCTCTTTCATATCTGAAAACGCCCTGATTTAGTACAGCATTCAAGAGGAAACTCCACATACATTTGAAAATTCACTGCACAGAAGGTAGACCCTGTAGATCAATGAAATAAAGCACTGCTTTCTGCAAGAGAAACATGTGAGGAGATGCCTGTCTTGTTTTTAATTCTCTTTTCCAATATCCAGAAAATATACGCTTGTAGGTTAGTGAATGATGTTAAGAAATGTGCACGTAAGATTAAGGGAAAAAAAGTTCCAAGGCACTTATAATTTATAAGACTGTGATTAAAGGGTTGTTGTTTAACAATAGATACCACTGGAGTCACTTTATTGGTAATATATTTGGGGCTTCATCAGGGCTATGGTGCCAATGTCCTGGGAAGGCAATGGTTCTGAGCTTGCCAAAGCCCAGGGGACGAGGGCGGAGTGACTCTTAAGAGTAGGGCCTTAAAGTCTAATTAAGAACCTAATAAGGCCACAGTCATATTGCTTTTATTTATTTATTTATTTATTTATTTATTTATTTATTTATTTATTTTTATCATATTGCTTTTAATCTAAAGGTCTATCCTGTCACTTAACAGTCCTGAAGATAAGGATTGGCTATTACCAGTATGATCACTGTGAATTGAAGATACTTCTGCAAAAGGAGATCCCTGCTGGCAATGCTAAAAGGAGAATGGTGACTAACAGAGTCGAAAGAAAAGGAATTTGCTACACATGTGACATGGATGGCCAGCTTAAAATCAGGCTCTGGGACTTGAGCTTGGAGACATTCAAGCAAAAGGTCTGCGCAGTTCTGTTCCTGTTTCCATGTCCCCCCCCCCCTTTCCTGCAACCCTTTTCCCTAACCTTCCTCGTAGCTTTCAAGCCCCCTACCCAGCTCCAGTCCCTTTCCAAGCAAATGACCTTGCCTCCTACCTTTCAGGGAAAGCAGAAGCGCTCAGGGTCGAACTCTCCCAGAGTCCCAACTTCTGCACTGACGCAAGCAAGTGTGTAATTATTTGCTTAATGTCTGCTCATCAATCCTGCTTAGTGGAAAGCTCCCTGAGATCGGGGATGGAGACTGTTCACCAGTGTCCCCAGCACCTAGCAGGTGGTCTACCTGGGGCTCTGGAAGTATCTCTGAATGAATGAATGAATGAACACACTTCTTTCTCCTCATTTATCAGTTTTTGTTTTAAAAACAAAAGCTTTGTTTTTCACATAGTATATTGTCATGGCTAAAAAAACAAAACAAAACAGAATAGTACAGAATCAGATTAAAGGGAACAGTCAAGTCGCCCTTCCTGGGAAATTCCACTGGTTCCTTGTCTCTCCTCCTTGCCAGCCTTTGGCCAAGCTCACTTTCCCTCTGCACTCAGACTTCATCCTCTTGCTGTGAGCTCCTCCTGGAAGCACTTCTCCTCCACGTGGACAAGTCTGGGAGGGGGGCTTGGCAGGGCCTTTACCCAGGGTGGCCAAGAGTTGCAACAGCTAAGGGTGAAGGCAGTAGTGCAGCCAAGGCGAATGGTGGCTGTGTGCCAGACAAGCTAAATCCGTCATCAGATCTTAAGGGTGAGAGCAGGCTAAAGAAAATAAGAGGCAAAGTAAAAGGTCAGGGGAATCCAGCAGGAGGTCAAGAATGCAAATACAAGCCCAGACTAAGAGAGAGGGTCCAGGGCCTTATGGATGAATGGAGAGGGGATATCGAGAATGCATTTTAAAAAAAATTTTGGGGTGTCCTGGGGGCTGATGAGGGCTGGACAAGCACCCTGACGCCTCTTCAGAACTTCAACGAATTAATTGTCCTCTCAAAAAAAAAAATTAATTATCCTCTCTCCCCAGAACACTAATTCCAATTCCTTTCTCAGACTATAAATATGCTAAGCATCTTCACCTAAAAACAAAACAAACAAAAAAGCCTCTCTCTCAACCCTGTCTCCACTTCGCACTACCCCACCCAGTCTCTCCTCTGCCAATTCCAGACAAATTTCTTGAAAGAAGAATGCAAGCTCTCTGTCTGTGTACCTCACCTCCTGCTCCTGGCCCGGCTCAGTTGATTCTGCCTTTAGCCCCACCACTTAGCTGAAAATCGTCATTGCCAAAGTCATCCTTGACTCTTGTATTGCTATCATTAGGTACGGAGGACATGGTTTTGTTCCCACCTGAACTGACTCTTTGGAGTTCTGACAGTTGCCTTTTGGTCTCAGAGGTGACCTCAGAGGTCACCCACCCCTCTGCTGGTTCTACCCCTCTGTCTGTGGCTCATCCCTTCCTTTCTTTTGTGAGGCCCTATTTCTCCATTCCTTTTTATCTACAGCTGCCTGTGGACATCAGGTAACAGTAGACAACAGGCTGTCGGAGTCTTCCTATTCTTGAGTGGTTAACATAGCCAAGCTGCCCAGGCACCATACCTGGACCCCAAACCTGCTCTGGATTATTGTCCAGGATTGCTCTCCACTGAGTTTCAATCTTTCATTACCACACCAGCTCACTGCTTCCTTTTACTTACAAGAAAGCATTCTTTCCTGTCATTTTATAATATTGTTATGGTTACAATTCATTGAGCATTTGTTATTTGGGTATTTCGCTTTCGCTAATTTATGCATTCAGTTGTTTCTCTAGTCTGCAAATATTTACCGACTCTTACTATGGTACGGGTGCTGTGGATGTATAATTTTTAGTTATTACAACTCACTTAGAAGGAGCATATTGTTACTTTAGAGGCTGAAACTGAGGCTAGCCGTTGTCCCTCCTGGCTGACACTTAAGAACAGTTAAGGAATTTGGATTCATTGCTCTTTACATTTTACTAAGATACCAAAATATAAGTCTATCTTTCATCAAGCATCTTATGTCAGGAGCTTTCCCTCCTTCACCTTACTATAAAATGGTATTATTTGCTTATGGCCTAATGTTATTTTTGAAACAGTGGAGGGAGAGACCATGACAATGGAAACCCAGAATGCCATAAGTTTGTTTATCGGCACTACCACACTTGTTTCCACTTGATCCAGGCAGGGCGAGACTACCTATAAATTGTGTAGCTTGAGATTCACTTATTTATTCATGTTCTCTTAGATCTTACAATATATTCCTAGGGGATAGGGAGATGGGAAGATCAATTTTAATCAAATAAACAAAAGAGTTTATTATTATATCTGAGAAAAGTCCCAGGATGAAAAGAATATAGTGGAATACAAACTAATATCAAAGAAACTTGACCCAGATTGTGGAGGGTCAGGGAAGCTCCCCTAAGGAAATAATATTGAGATCTAAGTAATGAATAGAACTTAACTCCATAAGTGAGTGAATACATCATAAGGAGGGAACAGCACATGCGAAGGCTCTGGGTAGAAGAAGAGGCATATTGCTTTCAAAACCTAGCAACTGGGACATAGAATGAGGGTAACAGAAGAGGCAAAGAGGAACAGTCTGGGCAGCAGACTATGCTGACCATGCACAACTCTTTTTTAGCTTAAGAATCAGAGTCGAGCAGGATGGGGTCTTATCAGATTTGTGTTCTGAAAATCTACTACCATGTGGAGAACCTGCTGGAGGGCCCTAGGAAGGATAGAGAAGAATCAGGAACCTATTGCTATCATGGAAGCAGATGATACTTTGGACTAGGCTGGTGGTCACAGAAGAAGATAGAAGTCAGTTTGATACCTATTTGAGGAGCTAGAATTAGGAGGACATGCTGATGCATTTAGAGAAGTGCTCTGTAGAATAAAGCATCAAGGTGTCTCAGGGGTTGGAAATGCTTAACTGAGCGAATGATGATGCAATTTGCAAAGAAAGGGAAAAGCAGTTAGAGGAAATCATGGGTCTCGTGGATTATGTTAAGATGGAAGGGCTTGTGGCACAACAAGGTGATCTCTGGCTGTACCACTCTGGTATTCCAAAGAGAGACCTAAGTTAAAGATAGGAACTAAGGAGTCATCAGAGTAGTAATCAAAACACGGGCATTAATGGGACAAGTCGAGAAGAACTGCAGAATGAGAAAAAAGGTTGGGATAGAGACATCCAGAAAGCCATCATTGAGAAGACTCACTTTCCAGTCATTTAAAAGAAAAACACTTTCAGAAGAAGTTTAGTACCTTCTTGAAATAAAATTTCTCTTGACCGAATTTTAAAATATTACCATCAATAAGAAGATTAAAAAAAAAAAAAAACCAAAAAGCCTACACCTCCTTGGCCCTAAATGAATCTGTAATGTTTTATTTGTTTTTAAAAAAAATTCCAAAGCATGCAAGCTATTGACATTTGGTGAAGTCTAGGGGTGCATACACAGGTGCTTGTTATATGTCTCTGTAATTTTTGTATGAATGACATGTTTCATAATTAAACAAACAGTAACAATAAAATATTCCAGGAACTAAAGACTAAATCAGGCCAAAACATTAAATGCCAGAATCAGTTAAGGGAAAAATAAAGGATTAGAGATATGGCCAAGGTGTCACTTGGCTCCAGTAGGAAAGGTTTAGGCCCTACCTAAAAAGATGTGCTCTAAAAGACTTTGCTGACATATTTTGTAAGAATTTCCAACATTATAGAAACCATAACGAATAAAATCTTGGCTTTATTTATATTTCAGGATAATGAGAAGCAAGAAGTTGGTCAATATTATTTGTGTTGGCTGCACATAAAAGTCATTAGTCTGGTTTAATGAATTGACGGTACCTTTGTGAGCCCTCTATACACAAGAATATACTCAAAATTTGGAAACGAACTATGTCTGAAACAAGACTAGTGATCTTGTTGGTGTCTAATCAGAAATGACTTTGGTATTATAACAGGACAATGAATCCACTGCCTGCCTCCCCAGTACTACCTATTACCACAACCACCACCAACCCTTCCTCTCCACTACCCCCAAGAATGGGTGAGGAAAGAATATAGAAGAATATCACCTTTAAAAACATACTCTGGCCCTTATATTAAGGGATACATGCCCCAATGATGGACCTTTTCTCGCAAGTACCTAGAAGAATACAAACTCTATTGTTTTGAGAAACTATTCTTGAGAGATGTGGGGACAATTAGAAAAAGAAAGGGGCATAGCTGTAACTCACAAGAGTGGTATATGGAGTGCTACACCCAGTCCTGATTTTTCTACTGTACTGCAGGTTTGCCAACCCCACCTTGGACCATCCTGTTGGACTCATCCTTATGGTGTTCCTCTAGTAGTAAATAACTTCGACTTAGGGAAATGGTTAATAATGACTGGGTCCCCTGAACTACCTGTTGGGGAAAGGGAAGGGCTCTAGGGTAAGGGCAATCCCTGGAGTACTGAAGGGACAGCTGTACCATGAGGGTTTGAAGAAGGAAGCCCTTCTCCATGGTTCATGGGCCTGAGATAGAAGGTCTGTTATTCATGGAGTGATGACTATGAAAGGCTTAATTACTTAAGGAATGTTTTATTAGGTTCCAAAAAATCATAATTAGCATATAGTTGCTTTTCCCTTATATGCTATAGTTCCTTTATATTTTCATCAAACTTCCAGCAAAATCTGATGAACCCACATAACTGTGTGTAATGAATTGTAGAGAGTAAAAAAGAACAGGCTCAATAGGGAAGGATTCCTTCACTTTTTATAGTGGGTTGAATAGTGTCCTCCAATAATTCATGCCACCCTGAAACTTCAGAATGTGATCATTTGGAATAAACCTTTGTAGATATAACTAAGGCAAAGATCTCTAGTTTAGATTATCCTGGATAGGGTGTGCCCTAAATCCAGTGACTAGTGTCCTTTATAAGAGACAGAAAGGAAGAAAACATAGAGATGAAAAAAAAAAAAAAGACCATGTGAAGACAGAGACAGAGATTAGGGATACCCATTAGCCAAAGAATGTAAAGGACTGCCTGCAGTCGTCAGAAGCTAGGAGAGGAGCATGGAATTCGTTTCAGAAGGAACGAGCCCTGCCAAAACCTTGACGTCAGACCTCTAGCCTCCTGAACTGTGAAAGAATAAATTCTTTGTTTTAAGCTGCCTGGTATGAGACAGGTTGTCACAACAGCCCTAGCAAACTAGCTCATCTCCACAAATGCCCCTGTGAGGGTGGCAACATTTCTTTGACAGGGACTGGAATCCTTCAATTTGGAGCTGTAAAGAGCAGTAAAGTAGACAGTGGCCTGTGACCAAGAGCTCAGAAACAGAGTGGAATATGAGAAGTCAAGTAGACTGCTTAGAAATTGACATAAGTCATGGCGCCTGGGTAGCTTAGTCGATCGAGCATCTGACTCTTGATTTTGGCTCAAGTGATGGTCTCAGGGTTGTCAGGTTGAGCCCCACTGAGCTCTATGCTCACCAGGGAGTCTGCTTGGGATTCTCTCTCTCTTGTTCCCTCTGCACCACCCCCATCCCATGTCTGTTCTCTCTCTGAATAAATAAAATCAGAGAAGAAAGAAAGAAAGAAAGAAAGAAAGAAAGAAAGAAAGAAAGAAAGAAAGAAAGAAAGAAAAAGAGAAATTGACCTAAGTTAAGTCCTCCCACTTCCCCAACAATGCTACTAGAAGGAAGTAATCCAAAGGGAGAGGGAAAACTGATGCTTGAGTTTCAATAGAATTCCCTTTCAGGTACAGGAGTGTCCCTGTTGTCCTCTTCTCTTCCTGTCTTCATCTAATGGCCTTCAGACTTCATGGCAGCAGAGTCATACATCTCACCTGTGTCCACATTCATATTGTGTTGAAGATTATACATAACTTGGGATAAAGCAAGCTTAAATTTCACTTGAGGTCATACAAAACTTCTCGGGTACTGGCAGAAAATGAGCTATCAGGTAAAGTGCTGTTCTTCTGACTTATAACAATAAAACAGCTTTATTGAGATATAATTCTCATACCATGCAATTCACTTCAAGTGTACAATTTAATGGTGTATACTCACATACTTGTACAGCAGTTACCGCAATCCACTTGAGAACATTTTCATCATCCCCAAAAGACACCTCATACCCATTAGCAGTGACTCACATTTTCTCTGCACATTCTTAACCCCGACCCCCATCCACAACTGTTCCCTCACTCACTTTCTCTCCTTTCTGGATGTGGATGTCAAAGCACATAGCCCTGAGAGTAATTGGCAGCCACCCTTAAGAAGGCGGCTTTAGTATAAAGCTCCTACTGCAGGATGCAACACAGAGACATAGAAAGAAAACCATGATCTCACTAAGCTGCTGAATCACACCAGCCCTGAACTCGACCCTACCTTCTAGATTTAAAAATCATAGAGCAAATAGGGGCCTTTATTATTTAAGCCAACCTGTAAAGTTGCATTTTCTGTTACTTGTAGCTAAAAGCATCTTTGCTGATACAATGACTCATGATGGAAAGGGACAAAGCATAGTAAAAAAAAAAAAAAGACCTAGGATTTGGATTTTGGTTTCTTGTTTGGCAACTATTTCTGATTGTCTGCCAAGGGCCAGACGCTTCCACATGCATACTCTGGCCACTTACTGTCAGTGTGACAGTAGGCGAAATTACCCCTTTGTACCTCTGCTTCTTCATCTCTAAAGGAAGGGATAATGGGAATAGAGGGGACAGACTTAGTTATTTCTATGAGCCTCTTCCTGCTCTGATGTGTAGACTTTATTTTAAAAATGAGTAAGATCCCTCTAACATTAATTCACTCATCCATTCATTAACTGAAAATAATTGGAAATCTGCAATGGACTGAGATCAAAAGGATAAATAAGGCATGCTCCCTGATGCTAATGAGCCCAGAGTTATTAGGGAGCTAGATATATAAGCAACTTACTATAATGAGTGCCATGAGCGATGCTGAAGATGTAGGTCACAAAGCGTAGCGGTGACTCCAAAGGGAGTGTGGGTCAGGAAGGGTTTCAAAGAGGAAAATCCAACTGGAGCTGAGTCCTGCCAATGCCTAACAAGTTTAGAGGCAGGTGGTGGGAAAGAGAGCAAATTATCTTTATTTGTGTAAATAATAATAATAATATTTAATATGAATATATTATGTGAACATATCTAATAAGAATACAGGAAAGAGAATAGATTTATAGAGTATTAGCTGCAAATGCAAATGTGAGAAAGTAATGGTAATCAATGACAGCAATCAGAACAATAATATTAAAATCTAATGTTTACTGAGTATTTACTACATCAGGCACGATTTTGTTCCATTTTAGGTTTTTGTCTTTCCACCCTCACACAACCCCATGAGGTACACCATTATGATCTCAATTTTTTTTTTTTTTTTTTTTTTTACTATCTCAATTTTATCAAGGAAGCACAGGGCAGTAAAAATGGCTTGCTAGGGTAGTAAATGGTGGAACCAAGCTACGCCCCAGATGGGTTACCCAGAGCCACTGCAGGAGACAGCTGCTCAGAATCCAGTGAGACACTGGATTGGAAGATTCTTTTCAGACTCATAAGGTGTATTTGATCTAACAACCAGTGAAGGGAGAGTAGGTATGTCAAGTATTTAAAAATAGTTGAGATGTGATGGGGTACATAATGTTAAAAGGATGATATCAAAGACGTAGTCATGGGATGAAAGAGGCAGTGATGGGTTCCCCTGGTGGAGTCTGCTGTGTGGACCTTGTAATATGGGACAGTAGAGCTCTTATCTCACAGGGCAGCATCAGGACAAGGTGAACAGCATGGAAAATGTTTGTCCTGGTGCCCAACTCATAGTAAACAGCCAATAAACAAATGTAAATATACATAAGTTCTTGTCTGGGGATGCTATTCAGTGAAATCAGCAGATTTAACTAAAGAAGGTACAGGAAAAGCATTTGGGGAAGGACACAGTGCTCCCCAGAGACAGTTTCATTACTACTACAACTGATTAAGCAGCATTTACAAACTAGGAAACTTATTTTCCACAGGTGTTCTTTCACCTTATTTATCAACAGAACCAAGTCTCTCTCTTTTTAAGATTGTATTGTATTGTATTTTTAAGAGAGAGAGCGAGAGAGTGGGGAGGGACAGAGGGAAAGGGAGAAAGAATCCCATTGAAGGATGAGGGGCTCCATCCCATGACCCTGAGCCCATGACCTGAGTCCAAACCAAGAGTCACACACTAACTGACTAAGTCATCCAGGCTCTCCGCAAGTCTCTTTTTTTTTGCCGTCATATTGTCTTTCTCATTCTAACTTGGCAATCACTAAGCGTAGTGACAAGGTTTTCTCAGATGTAGTTCCATTGCCAACTCACTAAGAAGTCAACAAACTGTATCTGAACTATTTTAAATAAATCTGTTTGATGAAGACACATTCCAGTAAGTGCCCCCTCAAGAAGCAAGAAAAATTATCCCTCTGAACTATAACTGAAACTCTATGTTCTACAGAGAAATATTTGTTCTGTAGAACCGTAGGCTAATGGAAGAGCTTCCTCTAGATTCTCTGTCAACCTTCATCGGTCAGCAAGACCATGCTGCCTTTAATCCCCATCTTTCATGATCCTTCGAGACTCAGGTGTTACTGACTGACTGTGTCTCCCCAAAAGTCATGTGTTGAAATCCTAACCCACAATGTGAAGATAATTACCTCTGGGAGGTGATCAGGTCATGATAGCGGAGACCTCACAAATGGGATTAATGTCCTTATAAAAGGGATCCGAGAGAGGTCACAGGCCCTCTTTCTGCCATAACATATCCCACAGAGAAGTTGGCAGTCTGCAACCAGAAGAGGGGTCTCCCCAGAACCCAACCATGCTAGTACCTTGACCTCAGACTATAGATCTCAGAAATAAATTCCTGTTGTTAACGGGCCACCCAGTCTGTGGCATTTTAGTATAGAAGCCCTCATTAAGGCATCAGGTAAGGACATCTCCTCTCTCTCCCTCCAGCCTCAGGTGAAGTTCCATGTCTGGCTCTGGGTGGCCACATTATACTTAACACATGTCTGTCCCTGCACTAACCCACCCCCCCACCTCCCCCATTAAATTGTGAGCTCCTTCCTCATGCTGATACTCTGGTCATGGTAGAGAGAAGACAGATGTTTGAGAAATAGTCACTGAATGCATAAAAACTTCAACTTTGCACTAAAAAATGAAGTAAATGGGAGCTATCTCATTGAGTTGCTCAGACTCTTCCTTCCCCCCACCCCACACATATTAGTGTATCATTAATACCTCCATGAGCACCGTCACGCAGAAATTTGAGGTGACTACTTGGAACTGCCATCTCCACATTGTTGAGGCATCGTTCACCACAAGGGCCAGGCACTCAGGTAAAGACGTTCCTGATAGAGCTGATCTCCAGATTTCTTGTCAGAGACCGCATGAGAGGAACAGAGAGAGGGGGAGAAATCCTACAGACCGTGAATTCTGGTGTGTTTTGTAAGGAGAGCCCACAGAGTGTTGGGTTGGGTTTTTTTTAAATTTTTAAAAAAGATTTTATTTATTTATTCATGAGAGACACAGAGAGAGAGGGAAAGACACAGGCAGAGGGAGAAGAGGGCTCTCTGTGGGGAGCCTGATGTGGGACTTGATCCCAGGGCCCCAGGATCACGCTCTGAGCCTAAGGTAGACGCTCAACCACTGAGCCACCCAGGCGTCCCGAGTGCTCTGTTTTTTGTGGCTCCAGTGGCCATGAGTCTTGTCGTTTTGTTCACTGCAGGGCACAGCTGTGCCTACCCTTTAGTGCAGGAGGATAGGGCCTGGGTGTGGACAACAGTGAACATTCAGGGAGATGCCTTAGGGGAGGGTCTGCCCCTGATGGGCACAGAGAGCCAGAAAGTGAGATCTCAGGTACTAGGGGGCCAAGGAGACCCCAAGGACATCCAATGTGAGACCAGGACAGTGGAACTGGCTCTTCCCGCCCTCCTTCTTCAATCTGAGGCACCCCTGGTTCTGCTTTTAACACTAGGGTCCCAGAGAGGAAGGGAGGGCAACTCTCTCTCCCAGACTTGAGATTTGGTGGACTCAGTTTCCTAATGGGAAGACCTTTCTCTCTCAATTTTAGACAGATCACAGCCCCACAAGTGTCCCAATTACGGTGTCAGTTAAGTTGCTAGTTACCATACTTGTGTGTCAGGTGGTAATAGGCAGGCATGGGACCCATTCCGTATGACTTTAAATTAAATTTTAATATCAGATCTTTGTATGTGTTTCCCACAGCAGGAAAAACAGATGATTTGCTAGAAGGACAAAAGTTAGTTAACAAATCATTAGCATCATAAGCACTTCTAATATTCTTCCTTCTTTCCCTACCTCACACAGAGGTAAAAATAACACTTGCCTATAAGCAATTTTTGCCTCAAAGATCATAGGAATGAGAGACAATACTCTTGTTGACATGACAATACAGTGTCATAGGGACACTGAAACACAATGAATTCAATCCTTGGTAGTTGTCCTAAAAGCTTATTAAAAACATGATTATTTTCTCCTGTGCTAGAGCAAATCCCAAGTGTGGGTTTAGCAATTGATAAAGTCACACTTTGGGCTTGGTTGCTATCAATCTAGAAACTTCCAGGTCCCAGCTCCTTCTCCCACCCTACCCCACTAATCATTTCCTGCCAGTAACATATGTGGGCATGGCTTTTATGGCTGGCGGGCAAGAGGCTGAGCTAAAGGAGGAGGAAGAGGATGCTGGGGCTGGTGTGGCCTCTGCTTCCTGCCAGGGCCCAAGGAATAGAGAAGTCCCTTCTTTCCACCACCACCCAACCCATCCGGGCCGTGACAGACACATGGGCATTCTGGAGACCACACTATGAGTGTGGGCCAGGATGTCCTCTGAGCTTTTCCAAGTGGTTCCTTGGACAGCTGTAGTGGAATGGGTGCCGCAGGAGGAAACGAGGAACAGGGTGTTGACTGCGACAGACTACAGTGATTGGTGTGTGGAAATGTGTGAGGTGTCCCCTTTGGACATACTTGGAGGTAACTGGGGCACTTTGAGAGGAAAGGAACCAGCTCCTTCTGTTACTTTGATAGGAGATATATATATGTATACATATGTATATATTGTATATGTGCATTTATGCATACAGTGCATAATACATGTATAAATGTGTATGTGTATATATGTGACATATCATGTAAATAATATAATGTTATGTAACACATGTTATAAAATAGTATATATTATAGTACATATCATACATTATGTATCATATAGTATTATTTAACCTCTACTAAATTTACGCTTATATGGTGTAGATATGATACTATGTCTTAGGATAGATAGGCAATAAATATCTATGAATGAAAAATATCATTTGGGGGATGCTAAAATCTGTCCAATGTTTTTATACATTAGACATGCAGAAGAGACAATGGATGAGTTTATCCTTTTGCTTAATTTCACATTTACTTTCATTATTTTTAAAAGATTTTATTTATTTATTCATGAGAGACACAGAGAGAGAGGCAAAGACACAGGCAGAGGGCGAAGCAGGCTCCATGCAGGGAGCCCGACTTGGGACTGGATCCTGGGACTCGATCCGGGACTCTGGGATCATGCCCTGAGCTAAAGGCAGACGCTCAACCGCTAAGTCACGCAGGCGTCCCTTAATTTCACATTTTAAAAACTCATTATTTAGTCTAATTCCCATAACATAAATTACTGACAAAATTATTTTTTAAAAAGCACCCCCAGAATGGCATTGTTCTAATGTCTCCTTGTATACTTGTATACTTAGTTATGTACTGTCCTTCACATTCTTTTTTCATTCCTTTTTGTTATTGAAATGGGCAAAAGTTTTGTAAATTAATTTTATTGGCTGTATAAAGCAGCTGCTCTTTATAAGTGAAAGTAGAAATGACAGCTTTTTTTTTTTTTTTTTGTAACTCCTCAGGGTTCTGTTTTCTTATAATCATTTTCTCATAGGACTGAAACATGAAAAGGTGGCATTCTAGAATGTTTACCCCAGAGTTCAGGGCCATGACTTTCTCGCAGCAGTTAGGGTGCTGTGGCCACCTCCTCTGTACCTTGGCTTTACCAGCACAGCAGGGCCCTCGAGTGCTACCCCTCTTTGGCCTTACGCCTCCCCTTACTCACAGTGGCCCTTTGACTTCCACCTGCAGAAGCCATTTCAGCTCAGTTCAGAGGAACCTTCTATTCAGAGACTCCACCTCGAATCACTGCTGTTCCCAGAGTTCATAGCAAGTTGCTATATTTTTTTCTTCCATCTAAATTCTTCTTTGGGAATCGGCCTTGGACCCTGGCCTCCTTGGAGAGACTGGTGTCCCCCCCAATTCCAGGGTCCTTCTGCTGAGAGAATCCATGACCAAAGTATTTCCTGAATCCCCCAAATCAGGTCTCTCTCCACCCTCCCCATGGCACCGCTTAGAATTTCCTCCTCAGCTACTCCCCTTCCATGGACCCCTTGTTCTTCCACACTATGGTGAGTTGTCCCCAGACCCTTTAGATACTGTATTTGGTCAGCTGGACCTGTCACCTTCCCAACAGAGCCCTCAAATCTGTCTCCTCGGTGGTGAGCCTGGTCTATAACCTCAGTAGCAGCACGAGCCACTTGAGGGATATCTTAAATATGGACTGAACTTGTTAAAATTAGATTCCTGCCCATTCCTGAGATTCTGATTCAACAGACCTGGGGTAGGATTAGGACATTTTTCACAAGTATCCTGTAGAACTCCTACTCAGGTGGCCATGCAAACTATTGATCTGGTCCCAGGCCCCATGCCAGATGGCCCCATCCTGCTGAAGTTCACGGGCCAGTATTCTGGAGCAAGCAGCATCCATGAAATTCATATGGACACTGAAACACAATGAATTCAATCTGTTTGGAGCCTAAGTCACTCTCTGACACTAAGCTATGGTCCCAGGAAAGGGAGAGAGCTGGCCTTCCAAATAGACATGCCCCAACCTGGTATAATTTCAGGCATTTCAGGAGATAGTACAACTGTCAAACTTGGCCACACCTTAACACGACCTGAGGTATGTGGTTAAAATATAGAAGCAAAGGCCACAGCCCAACATTACTGAATCAACTTCTCCAGAATGGAGTCTGAGAGTTTCTATTTTACTCTGTGCTCTAGATAAATCTGGTACAAACCTCTGCACAGACCTGTCAGCGATCTGGGACCATAGGGACACAGAACGTTCCTTTCTGGTATCTGAAATTCAAATTTAGAGGTCCTAGGCCCTTTGGCCTAAAGATTGTTTTATTATTCTGTTAATATTAAACATCATTAAGAAAGAAGCCTACTTCAAGTGCCAGAGAAAAGGAATAATAACATTAAACACTACCATGCTGCTTTTGGGAAGGTATGGAGATATGTTCCTACCATGTCCGAACCAGAACCACGAGGCTGCTTAGTTCTGCATTTCCCCCATACATGTTCCTCATGGGGAGGAACTTTCCACCCCACACCAACGGTTACTCCCATTTATATGAATTATTTTTATATGTATGACCCCCTCCACTAGATTGCACATTTTCAAAAACAGAGAATGTCTAATTTGTTTGTCTCTTAGACCTTACCCAGCATAGAAGTGTTCAGTAAATCGTTGCTTAATAAACAGAAGAGAGTACTTTAAATTCTCACATCTCAAAGCCAGCAGGTTTATCAGGCCTGTCCTCTGAGCAGGCTTTGATATGGAGAAGGATGAGAAGGTGAGAGCCCTGCCTCACCACCCCACCACCCCCACCACACACACACCAGCACACACATACCTTTCATGGGGCAAGAGAAAGTGGAAGATATATGAGACAGATGCCAAACATTCATCTTTTGAGCCAAGGTCAGCTCCAGAAAGGATGATGCCTCTGAAGGCTGCCATAACAGCTCTTTTCAGGGTTTGCTTTGCAAGGAAGCAGCTCTGTGGGTTTTGCTTAGGTGGTACCTAAAGGCCCTAAACATTCAGTTGCAGATATTTAAATAAGAACAAGCTTCTGATAAATGAGAGAAGGGGCAGTAAGTTTTGATGGGCTGTCCCGAGATTAAGACACTACACCAAGAAGCAAAGTAAGGAGTTTAACTTCCTTTTTGGGCAGAATATACTTTCTTGCCACTTAAGAGATAGGAAATAGGACAGTGGACTGACATAAAGGGACCAGGGGGCAGTCAAAGGAGAATTTGAACAGTGTGCCAAAGTCACATTCTATCCAATTCACTCTTCTTCTTCTAAGACCGATCTGAAGAGGGGTGTGCTTTGGTAAAGAATAGGGACCCTATGTAGTGGGATAATTTTAAAGTGAGAACAAGGGTACAAATAGGCTTCTGAGCAGAAGACTTGGTTTGATGAGGAGACTTGGAATTTATATTTGGAAACCAAATGTCATGATCACAATGACGAACTTACATATTAGCACATGGGTACATTTATTAGGTAGGATTTTCCCTTTATGTTATAAGTTAAGTTGCTAGCATAAAAATTGGTTACATTAAAAAACACAGAACTCTTATGAATCCAGGAGTCGGTCACAAGAAAAATCCTGGAAGACCATAAATACATGGAGGTTAAATAGCATGCTACTAAACAACGAATGGGTCAAGCAGGAAATAAAAGAAGAAATAAAAGAAAATACGTGGAAACAAATGAAAATGAAAACATAATGGTCTAAAACTTTTGGGATGCAGTAAAAGCAATTCTAGGAGGAAAGATTCCAGCAATGTAGGCCTACCTCAAGAAGCAAGAAAAACCTCAAATAAACAACCTAACCTTGCACCTAAAGGAGCTAGAAAAAAAAAAAAACAACAAATAAAATGTAAAACCAGCAGAAGGAAGGAAATGATAAAGATTAGAGCAGAAATAAATGATACAAGAACTAAAAAAAAAAAACAATAGACCAACAATAGAACAGATCAATGAAATCAGGAGGTGATTCTTTGAAAACAAAATCAATAAAATTGATAAACCTATAGCCAGGCTTATCAAGAAAAAAAAAGAGGGAAGACTCAAATAAAGCTCAAATGAAGAGGAGAAATGACAACACCATGGAAATACAGTCATAACGGAATATTATGAAAACTTACATGCCATCAAACTGGACATCCAAGGAGAAATGGATAAATTTCTAGAAACAAATAAACTACCAAAACGGCAACAGGAAGAAATAGAAAATTTGAACGGACTGATAACCAGCAAATAAATTGAGTCAGTAATCAAAAAACGCCTCCAAAAAACAAAAGTCCACAGCCAGGTGGCTTCACAGATAAATTCTACCAAATATTTAAAGAGTGAATACCTATTCTTCTAAAACTATTCAAAAAATACAAGAAAATGTATTTTTCTTAGAAAATACATTGAGAAAATATTTTCTCAAGAAAATACAAGAAAGAAAATTTCCAAATTCATTCTATGAGGACAGCATTACTCTGATACCAAAATCAGATAAAGGCACCACTAAAAAAAGAGAACTATAGATCAATATTCCTGATAAACATAGATGAAAAAATTCTCAACAAAACACTACCAAACTGAAATCACCAGTACATTTAAAAAAAAAAAAAATCATTCACCACGATCCAGTGGAATTTAATTCCCAGGATGCAAGTGTGGTTCAATATTCACAAATCAATCAATGTGATACATTACATCAAGAAGAGAAAGGATAAGAACCATATGATCATGTCCATAGATGCAGAAACAGCACTTGAAAAAGTACAACATATCTGATAAAGGGTTAGTATCCAAAATCTATAAAGAAGTTATAAAACTCAACACCCAATAAAACCAAATACTCCAATTAAAAAATGGGCAGAAGACAAAAATAGACATTTTCCTAAAGAAGACAGCCAGATGGCCAACAGACACATGAAAAGATGCTCAACATCACTCATCAGCAGGGAAGTACAAATCAAAACCACAATGAGGGGTGCCTGGGCGGCTCAGTCAGTTAAGCCTCTGCCTTTGGCTCAGGTCACAATCCCAGGGTTGTGGGATTGAACTCCTGCTCCCTGGTCAGCGGGGAGTCGGCTACTCCCTCTGCCCCTCCCTGCCTCCCCCTGCTCATGCTCTCTCTCATTCTATCAAAATTAATTAATTCATTATTTAAAAACCCACAATGAACTACCATCTCACTCCAATCAGAATAGCTACAATCAACACAGAAACAGCAGGTGTTGGAGAGGATGCAGAGAAAGGGGAGCCCTCTTACACTGTTGGTGGGAATGCGAACTGGTGCAGCCCCTCTGGACAACAGTATGGAGGTTCCTCAAAAAGTTAAAAATAAAACTAACCTACAATCCAGTAATTGCACTACTGGGTATTTACTCAAAGAATATAAGAACATTAATTCAAAGGGATACATGCACCCCTATGTTTATAATAGCATTGTTTACGATAGCCAAGGTATGGAAGCAGCCCCAGTGTCCATCATCTGGAGAATGGATAAAGAAGAAGTGGTGTGTGTGTGTGTGTGTGTGTGTAATGGAATATTATTCATCCAAAAAAAGAATGAAATCTTGCCATTTGCAATAATATGGGTGGAGCTAGGGAGCATAATGCTACACAAAATGAGCCAGAGAAAGACAAATACCCACATGACCTCACTAATATGTGGGATTTAAGAAACAAAACAAATAAGCAAAGGGGAAAAATAAGAGTCGGACACTTCGAGAAAGACTCAATTACAGAGACCAAACTGATGGTTATCCGAGGGAAGGTAAGTGGGAGGATGAGTTAAACAGGTGGTGGGGATTAAGGAGTAAAGCAAAACAAAACGAAACAAAACCCCCAAAACTCAGAACCTGGGATTGAGGTGTGACTTTGTCCTTTACACATTAAATATTGCAGAATATTGCAACACATCTTTCCTAACGTACTACATGCTGCAATATGTCAACATAAGTTTAAGAAGAAATGCAGGGACTGACTGTAAATCTCACTTCCAAACTGACTTTACCATTTTTGTTTGTTTAAGGTTCAAAGGAACCTGTGTTTCATGTACCAAATCTTTCTCTAAATGGAGGTCCTCAGTGTCCCATGCTTGAGGCTGATTCCTTATTACCACCCCACTCCCCCATTTTACAGTCAGGCTTTTCACAAGAACCAGAACTTTTTTTGCTCCTGAACTCATCAAAAAGATTCCATCAACCTGGATCTTTCCTTCCGGACAGCAAAGGGAGTAGCCACTGACAACAAACATTCCATGATGTTTACTGCGGTGTGGCTGGCCTGAAGCAGGACAGAAAAATAATCAAAAGCACCGTAATGGGTGGGATGAGAAGCTCTATTATTCTTAAAGAATCAAGCAAAAGGAAAAGTAACTCTGGTTATGTCTAGGTGAATAAAGCACGTCTCTGTGAGATGTGTGGATTCACAGAGGACCAAGTAATAGGCCAGCCAGTCCTTGGCTCTTGCTGGCAGGGAGACCAGAACCAGAATCAGAATCCCACATTTACCTTATTTGGGAGATCAGAGCATGTCTGCCTTGGAGAGAAGTCCTTCTTGCTATTTGAGATGGCTCTGCCCCTCCACCGTCTCAGGAGCACCAGCTCAAACACTGGCATGGCCTTCCCATGGGCATGAAAATGCTAAAGTCACTACTGTCTTAAGAAACAAAAACTTAAAAAAAAAAAAAAAAAAAGAAACAAAAACTTTCCTCAAACTCATCCTCAAGAGTCATTTCCTCAGGCAAGTCTTTCTGTGGGCCCAGTGCATCCTTCCTTCATTGTAGTCTTTGTCATTTTACGTATATTTGTATCACACTTTGATTAAAATAGCTTCTCTCCCCAAATTATACACTCCATGAGGATAGGGATCATGTTTGTTCTGTTTCTGGCACCCAGCTTTAAGGGGGAACCCAATAAGTGTAATTAAATCAGAAGATGAGTAGCTACGGACAGGACTGGGTTTTCTGAGGGAGGAGATGGGGTCACCAGACTTGAATGGAGGGCTACCTGTGGGTAAGCAGAGTCCAGAGGGGAGGAATATTGCAAGTGAAGGTAGCGTTCAGGAGGCTCTGCGTCAGAGCCTTCCTCTCTACAGTCGAATTAGTCATGATTTCAACCTTCAAACTTCCACTTTGGAATCACCTTCTGAGATGTGCCTCACTCTTCAGAATTTAACGTACCTACGTAGTCCTGGGGAGGGGTGTGCTGTTGAGGGCTGACCAGGTAGTATTGCCACAAAAGAGAAGGGCCCAGACCTGCTTTGCTGAGAGGCTCATCAGAGAAGGAACTGGAAAAGCACTGCCCTGGGAAGAATAGAAAACAGAATTACCCCTTGCATGGAGTGAGACAGACGATGATCTCAGTAAGACTCCACTTCTCCAATGTCCCATATAGGTTAGGAATAACTCCTTCCAGAATGAAGTCACATAGCCCCCCAGTAACACCAGGTTACAGTTTTAAGACCAGAGAGTTCCAAAGTCATCTTCACAGTAGTATTTTAACCTGAAATTCTCCGTTTGGTAAAAGTCCATTCTTCAAATTATTACTCAACTTTTCAACCTCTTGAAAAACAGGGAAACACCAGTTGATTTACCCATCCGTTCATTTATTTATTCAGCAAATACATCTTGACAAAACAGCCACAGAATTTACAGTCTCAAGAGGAACCAGGCAAACAAGCGATTATACAATGAGAAAGAATGAAGCAAAAATGCAGCATTGGGACAGCCAGATGCTAGAGGACAGTGCACAAGGGAGCGTACAATTCTGACCTCTTCCACACCTCTCTCTCCTACATTTGAAGACGGGAAGCGAAGGGCTTCCATGGAACTTTGCAAGTTTTATTTTGTCTTATTTTGGATTTAGTCTTCTGAAAATTAAGAAGTAGATTCATAATTGTTTCCTGTCCTCCATCTCTTCAGAGGTCAAATAGGAAACTGAGGTTTTGTAGTGGCAGCAAGGGAATAAAAGAACACCCAGAAGCTAGTCATTTGTAGAATGTAGATCACACAGGACGCAAGGATCAAATAGTCTGCCCTCTTGTACTAGGGATGAGGAAACAGGCCCAGGGGAACAGGGTTCTGGGGTAATTATAAGAATTATTCACTAACAAATGATGTGACTACTATCAGCATTTTCCATTTGAAAAGGATATGTGGCCTAAGTGACTTAATTAAGCTTTTTTTTTTTAAAGCTTAATATATTTTATATATTTATTCATGAGAGACAGAGAGAGAGAGAGAGAGAGAGGGAGAGAGACAGAGAGACAGAGACACAGACAGAGGGAGAGGCAGGCTCCATGCAGGGACCCCCACGTGGGACTGGATCCCGAGTCTCCAGGATCACACCCTGGGCTGAAGGCAGCGCTTAACCACTGAGCCCCTCAGGCTGCCCTGGGGCAGCTTTAAGCTTTTTTAAACAACTCTATGACTAGGTACAACTGTTATCCTCGAATAACAGATGAGGAAACTGAGGAATAGGGAGGCTAATAATTTGCCTAATTATTATGTAAGTAGTTTTTAGCTAGTAAGTGTCAGAGCTGGAATTCAAACCTAGGATATCTGGTTCTAGAAATCAGAAACCAAGTGTTTAACTTCAAATGGCTGTCTCCTGTACATCTGACATTTGTACAAGTATGTACAATACATTTTTGCACCTATATTTGTACATATAAATGTATTTAACGTGGTAACTGCTATTAAACATGTCTGGCTTTGGGTGATAAGTCTTTTCATTTGGTTTATCCAGACAAAGAAAATATGAAGTTAAGATTGACATGAATAAGTTTCTAACTCTCGGAGGAATGTCACAAAGGGTAAAATCTGCTTTTAGAGTAACTTGGTATCATTTTCTGAAAAGCTGTCATGCTACTGTGTTACCTGGCGATGGCAAATTAATGTCAGTCTCTGTTCAAACACCAGTTGTGCAAAGCACGTCAGAGTAGCAGGTAGCCTGGGAGATTTCATCATTGTCTCTCTGGGCACCAAAACTGGAGCTGGCACCTAATCATGATGCCTCTTGACTTAGGAGGAAAACACTAGGGAAAAGATACAGATTATCCTTAGGGATAAATCACAGGTAATTTTATTTAATGACTCAGGAATAGATAGTGTTTGGTACAATTGGCAAATCGTAGGGCATTCTTCACCCACTCACTCACTCACTCACTCACCCACTGGATATAGACGTGCTGAGTACCTAGGGGTCAGGTGCTATAGCGAATGCCAGGAACACAGATAAGAATAATAGAGACTGGCTGCTGAGGGGCCTAAAGTCTAATGTATTATGATATATTTCCGGAACCCAAATGAGGGCAAGTTTACTCATGGGACAGAATGAGGAGAGCTTTGGGATCTCCTACATCTGAGTCCTAATTCTAATACTGCCTCTTGCAAGCTGCTTAACTCAGTCTCTGTTTTCTCATCTGAAAAGTGGGGATAAAGCATCCACCTCACAAGGTGGTTGTAAGTACTAAATTCCATGTCCAGAACATGCTGGTTTTCTTTTCCCATCCTTCTTTGAACTCCCCTTCCCCCACACCATGTCCCCAGCCTGCCAAGGAAAAAGGTAACTGGAGTCAAGAAGGGTTTCATTCACTGAAGTGGTGACATTGAGCCGGGGCTTGAAAGATGAATAAAAAGTGAGGATGACAGGCAGAGTCAGTGGCAAGGGCTTCTAGAAGGTGGGCGTGATGCATTCAAAAGCACTAAGGCGTGGAAGACCATGGTGTTGGGGAGTTAGGGGGAAGTGAGTAGTTTAGAATGTGAGCTGTATAGATGGGTATAGTTGATTGCTTCCTTGAGTGGCAAGTTGGAAAAGGAGTGTGATGTCTTGGTGAATATGGCTGGTCAGATGCCTGCATATAATGCCATTTCCAGACCAGACCAACAGAAGTTGACTTCCCTGGGGCTGGTGTTGAATGTTGACCACACAGTGCACTTTCTCTTCCCTGAGCTATCCGTGTGTGACACGTGGGCTCAGCTCTCTCTTTTCGCCTCCTGGATGGGACCCACAGTCTGGCTCCTGACTCCCCATATTGGACACTAGACTTGGGTCTTCTAAGATCCTAGATCTAGTTTGATATTTTGTTTTGAGATCCAGTTGCTAGTTGTTTCATCATGTGTGAAACTGAAACGGTGAGTGATCTACTCAGGTATCTTTTTCCTAGTACTAGTGAGAAATAGTAGCCCATTTAGAGAACGTAACACTAAAACTCATACCATAAATACAATCCTGGGATTACTCAGTTTCTCACATAAATCAAATTCAAATTCATATAAAATAAAGTCATTATACTGACATTAGAATTTATAGAGCCTCATGCAATTATGATAGATAATTGCTTTTATAATAATTATTTTAAAAAATCATAATTTTATGGCTGAGCGTGCCATTCAGGGTTGGTTACACTGAAGGTAGGAAAGCAGTTCTCAGTCTTGGAAAAGAAAAAGCTCAGGAGTAAAGGGAGGTGAGCTGTGAGAGAGAATGAATTTGAAACCAGTGGTTCATGCTGAGTCTGTCAATTTATTTGTTCTGTGTCTTTGGGACAAACTACCTAAAGTCTCTGAGTTTCTTTTCTCATTGAATGGGGAAAATAATAATTTTATGGCTGGCTTATTTTAGTATCAAGGGCCATAATATATATTAAGGTGCTTTGTAACCTACAGCCATTTTACTAGTTAAAATAATTATTAAATGGAGAAATAATCCATGTCAAAAGTCTGCTATCAAAGGAAAAAATTTATACAAATTCTACTAAAATCACTGCTATCAAACTACTCAACAATAGTCTGTAAACCAAGGAACTATATACACTGTCATGCAGTGTTAAGTAATAATTGTGTTCCATTTCCTTCATCAGGCATTCATTCATGCTAAAATTTGGTAATGGATATACTCTGGATCATCAGCCCTGAGAGATGTTTCTCCAAAAAGGGCTCACGGTCATGGAGAAATGCTGCAAGCTCCATCCCAGCTTAGAGAGACTGGTTAAAACCTCTGAGGAATCCCACAATAACTTTCAACACAACGTTTTCCAAACCCCATTGGAGCACAGAAGTCTGTTTTCAAATATTAGCTTTGGTTCAAAAGAATATATTTGGGGAATATTTTTTCATATAGACTTTTCTTAAAAACAACAGTATTCATGACAAAACTAATAACCATTCTAGGTTGATGTGATTTTAGAGCCGAGAGCTTTGATGTGTTAATGTGATTTTGTATTAATATCTGTGCTAATGTGTTCATGTAATTTTAGAGCAGAGAGTTTCAGTCAAGCCAGCTTTGTCAAAATGGTAGTAAATGTTATCTGCCCTGTAAGCTTTTTTCTCAATTGCAAACATTTCATTTTCCTCCATCACTAGGCGAGTTTTTAGTACTGTCTGAAAATAGGAAACCAATGTATCAAGAAATGTTCTCCATTTTTCAGAAGGAGAAAATGATTCACGAAGAACTTAGTGATTTGTCCAAGGTCACATAGCTCTTGGATGGTGGCTCTGACATTCAAACTTGAGCTAACTGCTCCGGAGCCAGTGAATGATCTGATGATAAACCAGAATGTGTTTTACACCGTGGTCTTGTAGGTGTATTCACGTTGCTGGTTGGGGCTAATTCTCATTGTTTCAAAGACTGGTTTAGAACAGACGTTTGAAGATTGTTGGGAAGATTCAACAGAGACGTCATTGGCTCAAGGTTTGGGTGGTAGCAGGGAAGATAAAGGGGGGTCAGTTGCCTCATACTATCGAGACATGGTTTGGAGCTCTGCTTAAACTCTGCTGGGTGTTAGCTACAAAAGATAATACACTTGAACTTTGTTCAGCGCTTCACTGATTCACAGATGAGTGCAACTCATTTTACCTCAACCCACACCTGACGTTAACAGTTTATATAGATGAGTAACCTATTGGACTCCAGCAAATCAGGCAATGAAACGCCGTTTTATATCTTTTCTGGACTAAGATATAGATGCCAAGGACTGATTAAATAAGCAGTTCATTAAAAAGTTGAGCAGTTGCACAGTTAACTAGTATCTGTCGTAGAATTGCATGACGCCATCCTCATTTGGTTTTCTCTGGAAATGGCTTTTCACTTTAGAAATCTGAGTTTTTACTCAGCCATTAGAAATGACAAATACCCACCATTTGCTTCGACGTGGATGGAACTGGAGGGTATTATGCTGAGTGAAGTAAGTCAATTGGAGAAGGACAAACATATATGGTCTCATTCATTTGGGGAATATTAAAAATAGTGAAAGGGAATAAAGGGGAAAGGAGAAAAAAATAAGTGGGAACTATCAGAAAGGGAGACAGAACATGAGAGACTCCTAACTCTGGGAAACGAACAAGGGGTGGTGGAAGGGGAGGTGGGCCGGGGGGTGGCGGTGACTAGGTGAGGGGCACTGAGGGGGGCACTTTACGGGATGAGCACTGGGTGTTATTCTATATGTTGGCAAATTGAACACCAATAAAAAAAAAGAAATCTGAATTTTGTCTTTAATATATGTTAGGTTAGGCACAGAGAAATGTACATCTGTCCTGCTCTGTCTACTAATCCTTTCTCAATCCTACCAATTTTGACTTTAGTAGCTTTTTAAAATACCCTCATGTTTATTAAGTAACAATCAATGGAAAGCGTGATAGTGTAAAAATAACCTAATTTCAGCAAGTTTAAAGGGACTTGAAAATTATTCTGACATATTCTAATTTCTTAGAATGGAAACTTCTTATTACGACAAATGAAAGAGGTATGTCATTATTGGTCAGGCAGCGGATAATCAGCTTTCATAAAACAAGTATTTTTTTATTTTTTATGTTTTTTTAAGGATTTATTTATTTTAGAGGGAGAGAGAGAGAGAGCACAGAGTAAAGGGTGGGGGAAAGGGAGTGAGAATCCTCAAGCGGACTCCCCGCTGAGGAGGGAGCCCTCTGTGGGGCTCATCCGGGGATCCTGAGATTGTGACCTGAGCCAAAACCAAGAAGCAGCTGCTCAACTGACTCAGCCACCCAGGTGCCCCAAAACAAGTATTTTTTAGATACTGAGTTTTATATATGTTTAGGCTCCAAAGTGGTCATTTATTGCATCATCTTTCTGTTGAATTTGCATTGTTGGATGGTTTGAGTACAATCTGGTGTGTGCGTATGTACATACGCATGCATGTGAGCTGATAATTTTTTAAGTGTTCCTGGTCATTACGCATTATCTGGGTAATTCTTGTCCTTATCCTGTTTTTGTTTTTGTTTTCTTTTAATGTGCTAAGGTGCCGCTGGTGTTTTTAGTCAATGGGAACCCTGAGTAAGATAAGATGGTTCTAGGCTTTCATGGTATGATTAAACAGTGAGACTTACCATCCTGAATACAGCGATATTGGACATGTCAGAGTTCAGAAAGCAATTCGTATTGTCTGGTGAGTTTGCTGAACTGTGGGGTCAGTTCTCCATTGGAGAATATTTTTTCCCCAAAGAAAGACAAATGAGTACTAAAATAAACAGAGGGTTGTGAACATATTTGTTACACAGGCCTTCTCTGAAACAAAAATTTTGCCTAGCATCAGAAAATAGTTTTACTATTTTACTGTAAACAGTGTCCCTTAAAATGGTAGGCTAATGCCTTTAATAAACAGAATTAAAATTACAGTGCTATTTATTATATCCTAATTCCTTTTCCATAAATACTGAGGGTTGTGTTAAAATTGAAGTCCCTTAAAAAAAATTCCCACCAAGATCCCCACTCATGGTTAAATGCTACCAAGTTATCCTCAACTTCACGGAACATAAAGTGACTTTAACTGTGAACGACACGTTTTTCATTTGTACCCCCTTCCTCAATATTTTTTTTGCCCCTTTATGTCAAGCTCGGGTTTGACATCCATAAACCTGGAGGCAGTTTAGAGTCAACCTACCTGAAAGGCTTTTTTTTTTTTTTTTTTTTTTTTACAGACTTCAAAGTGAAGATCAACAGGTAGTCCTGCATAGAGGGCAGATTCGACAAATGCAACCTTGACTAATGAAGACACTTCATCACAAAAACAACAACCAACCAAACAACAACGAAAACCCCAACTCACACCAAGATCTTCTCTGTTTCAGGGACCCAGAAAAGAGGGAGCAGGGGCTGGCGGCTCCCAGGCTTCACTCTGGCAGGACAGCTGGACAAGTCAGCCCACCTGGGAGGATGCTTTTGTTTACATCTCAGGTTGCCGCCTGACGATTGGTGGCTGGGCTGGAAGGGAGGGTCCGCAGGAAACGCGACACTGGGGATGCTGCCCCCTATCACATGATGGAAATTTCCACTCTTTGGAAAGGCGAAAAGAAAAGAAAGGAGGGTCTCTCAATCCACCCTTTTCCGATACTTCCCTTGGGTCCCAATCGGCAGAGGTGGAAAAAGACGCAGGTGAGTGAAACTTTTCTGTTTTCTGCTAGGCTTAGAGACCTGTCAGTGTGCAAACTTGTGGCTGGATCCCAGCCCGGATTGGTGTTTGTGCGTGTGTGTGTGTGTGTGTGTGTGTGCGTGAGCGCATAGGGACACGCACACGTGTGCAGTCCGGCCTCTCAACCGTCTGGGGCTTAGGTTAGGTATTGAGGCTCTTTGTCACTTGTTTGTTGATTGACCCCAATTCTTATGATTTTCCAAAGGATCGCGCTTTGGATGGGTTACTGCAGGCTGATGACCGGATTGGCTAGAAATGAAGTCAACCGGGGCAGAGTTAGGGGGACCGATTGGGAAGGCTCACGTGTGACTTTGCAAGAGAGGTGGCAGGGTAGCCACCTACCCAAGAGGTTGGCCAGGTAGCCCAATCCCAGGAGGGGGGGGGGTGGGGGAGGGCGGGCTGGGGGTTGGCCCCCTCCACCCCCACCCCCCACCCCAGGCCCCAAGCCCCGGGTTCCCTCCCCTTGGATTTCCAGTTGGGTGTCCCGGGACCACCGTCCGCAGCCGTGGCCCCGCCACCAGCCTAACTCGGGTCGGCTTGGGGATCAGTGCTGGCAAGTGCTACCCAAGTTGCGGGCCCGTGTCCTCAGGGCGGGGACATTGGGTGCTGGACCTAAAATAGACCCGCTGTCCCTGACAGCTGGGCTGCCTGGGCCGGGCCAGCCGGTCCCTCGGGTGGGGGGCTGCGGCCCCGGGAGTCCCCGGAGAGGCTCCTTCGGGGGAGGAAGGAGGCGGGAGCTGTGCTGGGTCGGGGCCTGCAGGGGGGCGCGGGGACCGAGACCGCAGCGCCGGGACGGGGACGCCTGGGGCGCTGGACCCAGGGCAGGGCGAGCAGAGGCGCGGAGCGGGAGAGGCAAGTGGGGTCGAGCGCACGGGGTGGGGGGGGGGGTAGAGAGCGCGAGGCTGGGGGGGAAACGGGGAGAGGAGAATGAATGAAGGGGGGGAGGGAGCCCGACGCCGGGAGCCCCGGGGCGGGGGGAGCACGTGGAGCGCGAGAGCGGGGCGCGCGGGGAGCAGCGCAGGGAGCGGGGTGCGCCCCAGCGAGAGGAGGCGCCCCCGGAGAGGCACACTCGGTTACGGGGAGAGGATGGACTAAACTGGGGAGGCTCGGTCCCGGGTGCGCCCGGGGGTACCTGCCGGGGAGGGGGCAGGAGCTGGGACCTGGGGCGGCTTGGAGAGGCCCCGGGCACCCCGAGCCACGCTTCCAAGCACGGTGTTCAGATACCCGGGCCTGGTGTCACCGCAGGATGGGGTGGCCGTTGACGTCCTTCTCTCAGGGCGAAAGTGCATCTCCGCCCGTCTCGGGGGCATCTTAGATTCCGAGAAAAGAGGCGTCAGGGCAGCGGCGGCCGTGCAGGTGCTGCAGGTGCGCGCGTACCTGTCCGCCCGGCGCTGCTCCGCGCCCCTGCACGACCCGCTTTCTTTGTTAAGCACTTGGAGCGCTGGGACCTCGGCTCCTCCGGGGAGGAGGGAGCCCCGACGGCCAGTCCCCCAATTTCCTGGCTTCTCCTAGTCCTTTATTAGACTTAGTTGCTATGAGTGAATTGCCTCATGTTGTAAAAAGCACTTGCTACACCGGGATCACGATTTCCAGGGCCCGGTTCGCTAGGGCTCTCTGGTCTGGGTCTGTTCGGTTATTGCCTTTTTAGGGACACTGACTTCTGGGAGCGGGAGGGTGGGAGGAATTAGCCCCACTGCAGACTAGTCCCCCAAGAGGCACAGAGATGGGTGGACTCTCTCACATGGAGCACAAGAAGTGTGTGCGCACACACACCTGTGTAATAGAGCTTCTGAAGGGCTAAGAGAATCTATAGAAAAATCTATGATCTGGGTAGAAGCTTGTAAGGACAGAGAAACTGAGGAGAATATATATGAACTTTCCAAAGTATTGAATACCACGTGTTCGGAGACAGAAAGCTTTTAGTGGGCTGATTCTGTCACAAAACATTAAAAAGCAGGGAGATGGGTGAAAGGGGACAGATAGTTTTCAAGCCTGCGGCGGTAGATGAGCTCTTCCGTCAGAGTATGTAGTGCTAGGTGCTCCGAGGAGGCTGGTCCCCACTCGATTAATGGTAACAATCACACATATATATCAATTATTACATTTCTTTTATGTTAAATCCTCATAACAACCTCATGGGACAGATTCTATTATTATACTCATTTTACAGAGCAGGACAGAGACATAGACAGTATGAGGAACACAGACGGTCTTTGGAAGCCCTACGTGGTCATTAGTTATTCTTAAATCTAAATGAACAATTCTCTTTCACTTTGTATTTCATCAGAGGCAGAACTGGACAGGTGACTTTTAGGGAGCCAAAGCTGACCGTTTGGCCTGTGACAGACTAATCCTATGCTAAGAAAGCCAACACATGGTCATTTAGCTATAGACTGAATCCCCACAGCCCCAGAACTAGATTTTTTCAATAAGTGACATTTGGGAAATGCATAGTATGCCTATGGTTACCCATCGGTTTATCGAATCCTCAGGCCAAGCATAATAAATAGATCAGATGCAGACTTCTTGGTTAAATGTTTTTCTTCTTTCATGTCATTGCCCTTGTTTGTTTCCTCAGTGTTTTTCAGGAGTCTTTTCCTTTCTCTTCCTCCTTCTCCTTTGTACTGACTTACTGATAATTTCCAAGTATTTTTTTAAAAACAATTTAAGCCTTTTTTTTTCTTTTTTAATTTTAACATACCTGAAGCATTGATTTAAAAAAAAAAAAAAAAGCCCACAAAGGTTTAATGGGGTTTATGGCCACTTAGGTATTTTTAGATGTATCAAAATAATATGGTCTTTTAAAATGTACTTCATATATCACCTGAAGTCATCTTGCATGCCCCTGCTGCCCTGGTGACATCTTGTAGGAAGGGTATGAGGTGGGAGTAGGGGAGAGACAAAGAAAGGAAAGAACTCTCTACGAGCCAGACTTTACGCTAAGCCCTTTACAAATGTGAAATCTATTTAATGTTCACACACTCCTCCTTGTTATAGGTGTTTGTTATCTCCATTTTACAGAGGAGGAAATTGAAGCACATAGGAACTAAGGAAAGAGACAAGGGTCACCCAGCTAGTAAATGACAGCGCTGGCATCAGAGCTTTAAGCCCCTTCTATGCCAGAGCTCCTGCTTCCAATAGAGCTGGCAGAATGAAAGTTAACTAGGAAAACAAAAACTTAAGGAGGAAAGAGGCTTACGGAGATGTTACACAACACGGTAGGATGTGCCCAATGGGAGGAATGGAACTGCCAAATGTCTTCCCTGTGACTGCTCATCTTCCTCTGGTCTTCCCTCTATTTTTGTAATGACCTAATTCCATTCGTTCATTCCCCAAACAATCACTCAGTATCATTATCTTCCAGGAACCCTGTTAGGGAGTGTCTTTTATCCCTGTTTCCCTAATACCTACCGAAGTCCTGGGCAAATACTAGGTGCCCAAGAAACATTTGTTGAATAAATGAATCAGTCTAGAGGAGGAAAGAATAAGCAAGCAAATGGTTGTACTAACAGCATGTTGAGGGCCAGGAAAAATTCAGATTTGAGCCCCTGAAGCTGGCTTGGGAAGGGGTCAGAGAACATTTCGAGACTTGGTAATGAAGCAGAAATAAAAGTCAGCCAGGCAAAGAAGTGAACAAACTGGGAGAGAATTCAACAGAGACCTGGAGAAAGGAGGAAGGAGAAAGTGGGAGCCACTCTGGGAATTTAGGAGTTCAGAAGTGGGAAGTGGAACTCCCATGAGAGGAGGTTGGGAGGGAGGTGTGGTCTGGGAGGCTCCCAAAGCTCTGGCCCACCCTTGAATTTTCAGAAGTGACCTGTGCTAAGGAGGAACACAATGACTGAATACAGAAATTAGCACCTTTTATTATTTCATCTTTCTATTATACACTCCTCTATTAGAGAACGTTAGTGTTTCAGACTCTTTAACACGTTAGGATTTTAAACTCTGCACTCAAATGGAAATAGTAGACTTGGCTGTCCTCTGTTTGGGGAAATCAAATTATTTTTCTCATTCTCAAGGGGGATATTCTATTTTAACAAAGATACAATTGACACAATCACAAAAAAATATTCCCAAACAAATGCTTTTCTGTGTTTTTCTGGTTAGGGAGGGGTAGCTGGGGAGAATTTCTCTCCTTATTTTAGTTTTTAGTGGCTTTGTTTATTTTAGTGTGTTACAGAAGAGTCTGGAAGGAAAAAAGCATTTTAAAAAAATGAAGTGAGATCGGGCATGGAGTGACAGTAATGATGTCAACCTCTTAGCTCCAAAGTAGATGTTTATGCCAGTTAAGATTCTGGCTTTTGATAACAGACTTGGAAAATGCAATTCCCAGAGTCTCTTGTTTTTTTTTTTTTTTTTTTTAGAGATCTTTTATACCAGTTTTCCATCCCAGGCTCAGAAGTCTGCATGCCTCTTCACTATTTCCACACTTGTAAAATACTCTCGTAGTTAAACTGTTATTTGGAAGGGAATTCGAACGGTAAATGAAATCCACAAATAATCCAAAACCTAATTTCAGTTAATACACTAAATCCTCCACTTTTTAGCGTTATATCCTTGGGCAAGTTTTTAAATCTTTTTTGAGCTTCATTGTCTTCAGCTATAAAATTGAGATCATACTGGCTCCTGTCTCATGGGATTATTATGAGGATTAAATGAGTTAACACATGTAAAATGCTCAGACTAATGCCTGATTCATAGTGAGCACTCAATGTGGGACAGCCATTACTGTTAATGTCATCACTTGGACACCCAAAGCATTATTTGAAATGTTAACGAATGTCTATAATAGAGGTTCTTTGGTGTTTTCCTCTGTCAAAACAAAAATGAAGGAAACAGAAGAGAGGAAATGAAAAAAGAGATAAATAATACTCACAAAGGACAGTCCAGCCCAGAATAACGTCATTCCCTGTATAAGAAGATTGAAATGTTCCCTTCCTGTTGGCTATTTGCCCCTATTTCTTTTGATCAGTCTAGTGTGTATCCATCATTAAAATGCACACCATCTCCAGTTCCCTTGCTTTCTCTCCTTTTTCCCTCCTTGGTCACTCCCGTCTCCATGGTGCCACACACAGTGCCTGGTGCAAACAGATACTCACGCATGTTTGCTGAGTGAATGAAGGAAGGAGCACCTATTGTGTTCTTTATAATAGTGTTTATTCTTCAGTTAAGCGTGTTTTCACTGCAATATTAAAGGCCTTGGCAAAGTGAATTTATGCACTACCGGCAGTCAATACAAATATTTTTCAATTAAATTGTTTATCCAGTGTGCATTATTGCACACAATTAAGCATGCGGGCTGGGGAATCCGGGTGTATGGATACCAATCCCTGTGCCACACAGTTGGGCTTCCTGGATTCCGATCTTGGCTCTCTCACTGGGTGGGACTTCCAGGCTTCCAATTTGGGTCTCCCGCTTTCTACCTGAGCGATCCAGATTGAGCTAGTTACTTAACCTGAGTGCTTCATTCTCTTCAGCTATAAAATGAGGGACACATTTCCTACTTCATGAACATTTTTTTGAGGATAAAATGGAATTATATATGGCTCATGGAGAGCATTAGGAGTGTTTTTTAAACAGTTAAAAGAGTCTTGTTTTCCAATTAGGTGCAATACAAATGCCTACCTTATAAAATTGGTGTGATACCAATGGAACGTAATAAACTCTCAAAAATGTTCCTATTCCTATTGCTTTTATTGCATATCCTTATTTATATTTTTCACAAAGGAGTTAAGGCCGTGATTCGGCTTTTCCATTTTTTTTCTTTCCTTCCTTCTCCGCCTTCCCTTCCCTTCCTTCCTTCCTTCCCTTCCCTTCCTTCCCTTCCCTTCCCTTCCTCTCCTTCCTTTCCTCCCTTCCCTTCTTCCCCTTCCCTTCCTTCCTTCCCTTCCCTTTTTCCCTTCCTTCCTTTCTTTCCCTTCCCTTCCTTCCTTCCCTCCTTCCTTTCCTCCTTCCTTCCCTTCCTTCCTTCTTCCTTTCCTTCCCTTCCTCCGTTCTTCCCTTCCTTTCCTCCTTCCTTCCTTCCCTCCCTTCCCTCCTTCCTTCCTTCCCTTCCTTCCTTCTGTCCCTCCTTTTCCTCCTTCCTCTCCTTCCTTTCCTCCCTTCCCTTCTTCCCCTTCCCTTCCTTTCTTTCCCTTCCCTTCCTTCCTTCCCTCCTTCCTTTCCTCCTTCCCTCCCTTCTTTCTTCCGTTCCTTTCCTTCCTTCCTTCCTCCCTTCCCTCCCTTCCTTCCTTCTGTCCCTCCTTTTCCTCCTTCCTTCCCTTCCTTCCTTCCTTCCTTCCTTCCTTCCTTCCTTCCTTCCTTCCTTCCTTCTGTCCTTCCTTTCCTTCTTTCCTTCCTTCCCTCCTTCCTTTCTTTCCCTCCTCCCCATCCTTCCTTCCCTTTCTTTCCTTCCTTCCTCCCCTTCCTTCCTTCTCTATCCATCGAAAGTCGTATTGATCCTACCTGACGCTTCAGGGTCACTTTTCCTCCCCACCCACCCTGGTGTTTGTCCTGTCATTTTGCCTTGCGTCATCCGCGCCTTTTACACCGCATACTCCTCAGGACAAGGACTTTGCTCTTTGTTTTGGCATAATTCTATAACCCCGGGTACACTCCTGGCGCTATAAAAATGTTAAAGAAGAAAAAGAAAAAAAGAGGGGAAAAAAAAAAAAAAGGAGGCAATCCCCCAGGAGGCCAGCCCGGCGGGCGGCGGGTGCTGTCCAGCAGCATCTCCATCTCCGGCCGCGCCTGGCGGCTCGGGGCCCGCGTCCTGCTCTGCGGCCGTGCGCGGGGACCTGCGGGGACCTGCGGGGACCCCCGGGGACAGCCCGCGCGCTCCGAGGCTGGCGGCTTCTGCTGGGACTTCGCCAGAGGAACCAGTGAGTGAGTGAGACGTGGCAAGGACCTGGAGGAGGAGGAGGGGTGAGGCAGGGCAGCCGCGGGGCTCTAAGAGGGGTTTCCTGCGTGCGCCTGTGGCCCCCGGGCCGTGGCCTCGGGCTCTGGATCGTCCCCAAAGGGCAGGCGCGTGGGCACGCGGGCGGGATGCGCCTGAGGCCCTATGCGCCAGCCGATCTGGACCTACTAACCGGAGAGCATTTGTGTTTCCAGCCTGGCTTTGGGAGCGTCTGCAAAGCCATCAAATGGGTTGCAGCCCTGCAGACCTGGAGCGATTTTATCATAGGCCCGAGAACACATCATCCCTGTGTTATTCCTTTTTTGGGTTCTTGAGGCAATGGTGTAGAAACAGCACACTTAAAAATATGACGCTTTGTTGGCATGTGTCACGGTGATTTTAATTATACTTGCAGTACAGAGGAGTCCGTGCTATCCGTGGTGGACTTACATATATTTAAAGTTTTTATTTTGAAGTGATTGTACAGTCACCAGAAGTTGTAAAGGTGGCACAGAGAGGGCCCCCCCCCCTCTGTCTTTCACCCAGTTTCCTCCAGTGGTTACATTGGGCATGATTTTCATATAAGATCAAAACTCAGACTTTGATGTTGGTACTATATGTGTGTACAAAACGTATGTATCGTTTCCACGTCATTCGATCACACGCGAAGGTTTGTGCAGCCACCAGCACAACCAAGGTACGGAACTTGCATCACTTGAAAGATCCCCCTGCTGGGATTCCTTTACAGCCACACTTGCCTCCTTCCCCCTTCCCCTGACAACAGATGTTTCCCTGCTCTATATTTTAATTGTTTTTGCAAATGTTATGTAAGCAGAATCACACTGTGATCTCTTTGAGACTGGTTTTTGTCTCTTTTTGACTGGTTATGCCGAATGCATAACATTCTAGAGGTCTAGAGATACGTTGCTGTATCCAAAGTTGGGTCCTTTTTATCACTGAATAGTATTCCAGTTGCTTCACCACATTTAGTGGTAGCGTTTTTCTTCTTCCCCTTCCCCTTCCCCTTCTTCTTCCCCTTCCCCTTCTCCTTCTTCTCTTCTTTCTTCTTTCTTCTTTCTTCTTTCTTCTTTCTTCTTCTTCTTCTTCTTCTTCTTCTTCTTCTTCTTCTTCTTCTTTCTTCTTCTTCTTCTTCTTCTTCTTCTTCTTCTTCTTCTTCCTCTTCCTCTTCCTCTTCCTCTTCTTCTCAATTGATATATTTGTCTAGAACTTCAGTTGGATACTGACGGTACTCAGTAAGAGTGTGAGAACAAAATTTGAATGTGTTTTCAACTTCAAAATGACCTTTGTGTGTGATAGGGCCAAAGGATATATAAGCTACGTTTTAATTTAAAGCAGAGACCACCAGAGGAGTGCAGAGGAGAAAAGGAATGTGGCAGAGAAAAGGATGTATTTAGACAGTTAAGATCCAAAACCTGGCACTTTTTAAGATTTCCACACCAATAGGACAATCTATTCTGTGATTCTTATCTTTGGTTAGGGCAACTCAGATTTCTTGAAGCTGATTTTAAAAATGCTTCTGCAACAGGGAATCCCTTGCCAGTCTGTGCAGTCAACATAGCTGATAACTCAAGGACACGGCTGGAAATGACCATGAGTGACTCTAGTTTGAGGAGGGTCACCAGAGTCAAAATAACATCTTTAGCCCCAGGACAACTGTGGAGGGTCCTGAGACTCTCCTTGGCCACTCACCCCACCCACCAGTGGGAGGAGCATCACCCAGAGTTCACTTAAGTCAGATTTTAAAAGGAGGCTGTGACTCTTCACCCGAACACCCACAAGTGACTTGAACCTGCACTCTCCAAAGGCTGTAACTAGCTAAGGGAAATGCAGCCCTTCTGAATAGTACCTAGAAGAATTAGGCTCAATCCCTGGCTTCAGCCAGTACCTACTGGAGAGTTCTCTCCCCCACTTTGTCCTCCCTGGAGGAGAGAACAAAATATCCACTACTATCTGAAAGTATACTTTGTGTTTTTAGAATTTCACACCTTGGGCTTTCAAAGACATGCTATCAATTCACAAAATAACTATCAGTCTCCAGCCCTGCCTAGATCCAAGTCTAAGTGAAGACATTGGGCTAAGTCACCGTTTTCATGATTTCTGTTACCAGAAAAATATTCCTTATTCCAATCCCTGCCAGGGGATGGAGGGTAGGTAGCAGATGCTTGTTCAAAGCCTACACATATATAGAACTGCCATAAGCAAAATAATGTATAACTCCTTTCATGGGCAAATCAGCTTTCCTGAATCTTTCCAAATGAAACAGCATCTTCGTACTGGGTAATTTATTTTATTTTGTGTAAATGATGGGAGCCATGCCAAGGTTGTGATATGAAGTGCAGACAGAGGCCACTATTCTCAACATTACAGGTTTTGTTTTTTTTTAAGGGGTGATGGGGCGGGGGTGGTATTTGTCTCTCAAACTTTTTCTTTAAAAAGAAAAAAATAGAGCTTTTCTGAAAGAAAAATAAAATAGAAATGCTTCATGTACTATATCAATGTAGGCAAAACCCAAAAGCTGTACAAGTATTTTCAAAAACTTTTGTAATACTATAGCAATGTCCACACTGAAAAATGACACCAAATATAATGCTTTGCATTATTCTTTATACCAGAATTCCATAAAGTTCAAACTCCTTAACTTGGCAGTCAAGGTCAACATCAGCTGGACTGTACACAAATATCCTACGTGAGCTAAAGTAGACAATAGTTGTTTTGGTATTACTGGAGCCAAACTTCTGATCCCATTTCTTTCTTTCTTTCTTTTTTAAATCAATTAATTAGCATATTGTGTATTATTAGTTTCAGAGGGAGAGTTCAGTAATTTATCAGTTGCATATAACACCCAGTGCTCATCACATCACATGCCCTCCTTAATGTCCATCAGCCAGTTACCCTACCCTCATCAGTCCCTCCAGCAACCCTCAGTTTGTTTCCTATGATTCAAAGTGTCTTATGGTTTGTCTCCCTCTCTGATTTCATCTTCTTTTATTTTTCCCTCCCTTCCCCTATACTCCTCTGTTTTGTTTCTTAAATTCCGCATATGAGTGAAATCAGGTGATAATTGGCTTTCTTTGATTGACTTATTTCACTTAGCATTATACCCTCCAGTTCCACCTATGTCACTGCAAATGGCAAAATTTTATTTTCTGGTGGCTGAGTAATATTCCATTGTGTATATATTTACCTATTCTAGTGTACATGAAAATCTGGGCTCTTTTCCATAATTTTGGCTATTGTGGACATTGCTGCTCTAAGTATTGGGGTGCAGGTGCCCCTTCCATCTGATCCCATTTCTCTAGCCTGGAACCACCCTCTTCTCTCTGAAGTCATATCATTCTTCCTTCATGAAACCTGTTCTCCTTGCCCCAGCTCCCATGCTGAGCTCTCTAGCTGTCTTGAAGACAGGGATCCTGTTATGAATAGTGTCCAATGAAGAGTAGGTACCCAGTGGTGATGGAATGTTGTTAGGAGCTGGGTTCTGCAGTTAGATGTGGGGCTGTGAGTCCTGGCCCACTCACTTGTTCACCAGCTTTGGTCTTTGGGTAAATTACTTAATCTTCTTGAGCATCAGCTGCATCACTTATAAAATGGGGATGATAATATTACCTACCCAAAAGGTGAGCGTATTACTGATACGATACATGTGATATGCTTAGCATAAGGCTGGCTGTAGTGAATATGATTATTACTAATGAGAACATTAAAAATGAGATTTCAGACTTTATAAAATTAACAGGTCTGAATGGAGGATGTAGACTAGAAAACTTGGTTGTTAAAGCTTCTCTGTGTCTCTTGATCATAACTGCTGTCATAAGAAGGGACAGGGTCCCTCTATGCCTATCAACCAGGGAGCCAGTATCTAATCCATACCTACTAAGATGGAGCACAGACTGAAGCAGAGAGAGTACTTTCTTTTTAGATCTAACAAAAATGTGTGTGGCTTGGCGCAGATTTTATTTTTGGTAAGAAGTAATCAAATGATGAATAAACTTCTATGAAGCAGGGAACAAATACTAGATATTGGCTTCAAAGAGTAATTAAAATAGTCTCATGATGAGTCATCTATCCTTGAAGCTATTACAAATACAATCTGTAGCTTTAGAAAAGTGAAAAGTTCAATAAATTAACTGGTTGTTTGATCTGCATAAAACCAAATTAGTAGGTTTTCTGATATTCTCCTACAAATGGTTTCACTGAAGCGAAGCTTCAATCCAATCAAGGGCATAACCATTAGTGCTCTCTTGTTTACAATGATGTCTAAACAAACTCTTTTTGTGTTCTGAATTACAGATCTAAAATGATGTGTTCAGACTATAGCATGCGATTACAAACAGAATAGTAATGCTTTAAATAAATAGCAAAGTAGGTTAGATTTGGGTTGAAAGAGGGGGGTCACATATAGATTCTGATTTTATCTTGTTCCTGGGGCCATTTCTTAAATAATTACTCTTTGTCAAGTGATTGGACTCTATGTGTATAAGTATTTCAAAATAACAGTCCCTCAACCTCAAAGATATCCTCAAAAATTTGCTGAAGCACATATGTATGCATGGCTATTCATAAATGTCAGAGACACAGAACAGAAAATTTCTGCTCAAAAGTCTCATTTGTTTAGCTAAGGATGTAGAAAAACTCTGTTACACAATTAGAGAGTCCAGTGTTCTGGTTAGGAGGAAATTATACCTGCCATGGCTTGTCAATTTTCAAAGAACTAGAATAAAGCAAGATCCATTTTAAAATCAGAATTTTATTGAATATGATTTAATGTTTTAGCATGCCTTAGGCTTACTAACTATCGTTAACTTCATGTATCAGGGTAAAACTAAAAAATGCTAGGCAATAGAAGTTTCTGGTTGGTTGAAAGAATCTATAGGTCTTTCTTCTGCTTTTAAACTTTGGGGAGGACTATCAAGAAAAATGTATGTTGAAGTTCTAAACGAGGGAATTTAAACTTTTTTAATATGGAAAATTTCTAATGTATTCCAAATTCTAGTGTAGTACAATGACACTCTGTCTGCACAAAACTTCAACAATTATCAATACTTGTCTGTTATATTTCAACCCTTCCCATGCCTTTCCTCCCTGCTACCCTTACCACAACTATTACAAAATTATTTTGAAGCAAATCCAAGTCATCATATAATTTGATCTGTACATGAGCCATATGTATCTCAGAAAGATAAGTCTTCAAGAATAACCAAATTATCACACCTTAAATAAACCATTTTGTTAATATTATCAAATATCCCAGCAGTGTTCAAATATATCTGATGGTCTCTTTATTTTACCTCTAGCTTGTTTGAATCAGAATCCAAACAGGGCTCATACATTCACTAGCTGATATGGATTCAAAGAGACTTTAAGCCTCATCTCTTTTTTCTTCTCTTGCAATTTATTGGATGGTGAAAACAAGCCATTTGTCCTCTGGAATTTCCCATATTCTGGACTTTGTTGAGTTCCAAGACTTTTAAAATGTCATTGCCAAGCATCAATAGTCTGCCTTCTTAAAATCTAACCCTTATGAAGTTGCTTCTCTTTCAAAGAAAAATTATACCTTGTCATTCCTTTGCCTGGTTCCTTGAGGAACTTCCAGCCTATATCTTTCTCAATTTTGTCCAATATTTTTCCTTTTAATACCTATGATTTACCTAATGCTTCTTCTTGAGAACTTGGCCAATCTGGAATGCCCTTCAGTCAGGTTTTAAAATGTGTACTGTCCTCCCCCAAGTGCTTACTCAGCTTTCTCTAATTTATCTCAAGACATCACCAGTAAACACTAGGTTGTTTTGATTTTAAAAATTGTGCCACAAGACTACTTTTTAAAAACTAATTTTTGATTACGGACATACACAAATATATTCTCTAGGAAATTATACACTTGGGATTTGCTTTAACATAATGCGGGAGGGAGAGTGGTGGTTTGGATGTAATAAGATTGGCCATGGTTGATAACTGTTCAAGCTAGATAATGCATCTGTGAGGTTTCACTTTATTATTCTATCTACATTTGTATAAATTTGAAATTTTCCATAATAAGAAATAGAAATGAGAGGTGTCCGGGTGGCTCAGTCGGTTAAGCTCAGGTCATGATCCCAGAGTCTGCTTCTCCCTCTCATTCTGTGTGCGCACTTGTTCTATCTCTTTCTCGCTCACAAATAAACACATAAAATCTTAAAAAAAAAAGAAATAGAAATTATATACATTATATTACCTAAGCTAAATAATGAAACATTTCATTTAGGGGCCTATGTTGTTAATACCTTTGCTACATCATCAGAAAATCATGCCTAAGGAACAATCTACTTGCTTTCCCATTCCATAAGTCTGGCTTGCCTAAAAACAAGACTTTTAAAGTAAAATAAAATCATCATGTAAGTAATATTTAAATAAAAGGGGGACATGGCTTGGAATGACTGAAAAAAGGAATCACAGTTGTGTGATTTGTCTAAGTTGCCTTTCTTAAGACTCTATTGTGGCAGAGCTCGTGGACATGCCCTTGTAGTCTACTAACTGCTGACAAAAGACTCCCAGGAGAGGAGTGATTCAAACTATTTGATTATCCCATAAGAAAAAGATTCTAGAATAGATTAGGAAGGTCACACTTACTAGCTCTCCCTGCTACTCTACCAGAAGAACAACATGCAGGTCCTGTTTTCCAAGGTGAAACAGACCTTTTTAGAAACTTATCAGCATTTAACTTTAGTCTGATTGCTCTTTGCTTTGTTCAACTGTTGAAAAGATAAGAAAATTTAACACCTTATGCTTACATTAGCCATACATACTAGGAAATGCTTTTTAAAGAACGTACAGCCTATATTAATAATTTTCTATTGTTTCATTAGCATCATATTTAAATAATACAGTTAAAACTGTGATCAGCCATGCAACTGCAAAATTCATCACATGTATGGACCTGACTTATCGCATCTTCTCTAAAGTCGGGTGAATTTAGCACCATACAGTACATACAAGTTTCCAGTCAGCCCAGTTGAGGATAATTAAGGGGAAAAGAGTAAGAACTGAGGCTGAAAATGGAAAAGGAAAGAAAAATAGATGCACAGTAAGAAGAAATGCTTTTGTGTGAAGCCTTGGAACACATCAGTGGAACTTAGGGTTCAGGGGAAGGCCTGTTGGGTTCTTGCTTTGACAGGAGGGACCTGCAAACGGTGCACAGAAAGGCTGGCAGCTTGTGCCTTATGATGTAGTTTTCATGTCCCAGATTAGAAATACCTGCTTTGAGAGACAGATGAATAGGCTTGAGAAATATCTACTCATCTAGGCCTAGTAGGTTAATGAAGGCTTCCAGAAGTTTCTCCATCTTAAGCATCTATGTTAATCCTGTATCACACTGGGAGATAACAAGCAGGAGACAATGCCTCTAATTCATAAGATGAAAAAGGCATTAGACCTTATTGGAATAAGGTCATACACTAGAAATGTGCTCTGGTAGATGTGTATTTCTGTACAACAAAGCAGTATGAGCTTGCAATTGTTGGAACTCTGGGAGAGGCTCTGAAGACATTTTAGTGAGCAAAAGGTGAGAAACCTAAATTTAATTGTCTTTGTTAATACCAATTTAAAATATGTAATAACATCATTGGTAATATTTTTTACTTTCTTTTTTTTTTAATATTTTTTACTTTCATGAGTGCAAAAATGTTGTACAGATTCACACAGTCTTGGCCCCAACCCCATAAACTATATATTCTCCGTAAGCTCTGTAAGCTATTGAGTTACCCAACCTGGAATTCTCCTGTCATAGACTTTAAGAATTTGATCCTCTTGTCTGGTGAGAGGTTATTCTATACTCAGATCCCCCAATGCCTCTGAGCTGTTACTTCCTATATAGTCATTTTTTAAAAATTTTAATCAGAATTGAAATAAAAAGCCAATTGGTGCCCCTTTGTAATTCTTTCAGTAAAGTTATTATATATATATTATATATTTATATTATATATTTTTATATATTTATATATTTGTTATTATATTATATATTATATATATATTTCTGAGTTTATTGATTTGTAAACATTTTAAATTTTGCAAAAAATGTTGAAAAACTATTCAAAAGCCCAAGTGAGTACATTTTTTATTATTCTTTTATGCTCCACCAAAATTAATTGAGAAAAATAAATTTAGGGTAGTACACTTTTGAATAGGAAAAGTGAAAAAATAGTCAGGCGTGATGGGATTTGGGTCACCAAATACACTAATTGAGGCCAAAGAAGCCCCAGTCATCTGCCCATCTGACATACAAAGTATAAATAATATTCTCACAATAAGAAAAGAAGAAATGTTTTACATTTGCTCCTCAGAAATTAGTATAGAGTGTCTGGGTTCTTTTTGTATTCTTTTTAACAAGTAAGCTTCAAACATATATAGAAAATATCAGACAAAATAAAACTAAGGCATATTTACATATCATGTTTTTAGTAAAATGATAGTCATTCGCCCCAATTCTTACATTGCTATGATTATGTCTTCTTTGCCAAAGTCACTATTATGTACATCTAACATATTTTTGAATGTTCCTTTAATAAAAAAAGTTCTCCTTATCTTAGAAACACATATATGCTTTGTGTTGCAGTGGTTGCCATGGCAAGTCTGTATATTTTATTAAATACCAGACCAGAGTAAACAGATATTGCAGCAGACAGAGGTAGTGCTGGAGGCATCAAGACTTTGTCAGCATTTCTGATATAAATATATTTTCTTCAGGGTTTCCTACCTGAAATGTTAACTCTATAACAAGTTAACACAAGACAACGAATGCTAATGCCCAAGTGACTGAATGTTTCAAGGGGCCCTAAAACAGGAAATAAAAAGAAACCATTTCTTCTGGAGATCTGTGACTATTATAAATAACAGAAGTTTGAGACCATTCCTGAAATGTTTATCAGTAGGCCTAAGAATTAAACTTGCCATTTGGTTTGTAGCCAAGAATACTGACTAAAATTTTTGAATTGTGGTTTGGTTGATATAGGAGATAATTCTTCTTCTAAATCAAAAATAGTCTACTGCTCAAGAGTAGGTTCTCATAAAAATTGTAAGTGCATAGGCTATTTTATGTGGCTCATGGTTTTAAAAATATACAACCAACAACAACAATAAATAATATTTATCTAGCTCTTGTTATATCCCAGGTCCTGTTCTAAGCCCTTTACATGTTATTATCGGATTTGCAGAAAAGTAAATAAAGAATACACATACCTTCTTTAATAAGTTATCGTTCTGTGCAAAAATAAGGAAGGTAGGGACCAAAAAATAAAAAGAGGTATTAATTTACTCATCTACTTAAGATGTAAAATGAGGGTCATCTCCATAGGATTCACAGAGCAGTAGAGAGTGAGATAACCACTCTAACCACTAAGAAGTCTTGAACAATTATTTTTGGCCCAAATCTGGCCAATACAGGCATACTTTCTTATGTATCAGTTGTGCCAATTATTCTCAAATGATTTCAGTGACCACAGCATAGAATAACTAATTGTGATTAGGTGAGTTAATGAGATGCTTTAAAAGAAAATCATATCTTAAACATTTTAGGCGAAAATTCAGGTGCCACAAAACCTCATCTATCTCTGCATACTAAAAATGAATCTATTTATACACCTGAATATTCCTCTTGGGTATATCTAAACATCTGTGATAATGTCTATAATAAAAATTGAATGCTTTCATTTGCTGAAATTCCAGGAAAACAAATCAACAGAGCTCCCAGTTTTTCACTCCAGCTGGAATGATTTAGTTTACTGAAGTCATCATAAGGAGAGTTCTCTAAGACATCTGAAAATGTTTTTCATCTTTTGGCCACATATTTCTCAATCCTTATATTAGTGTAATAAAAATAAGCTGTATTGGATATTTAAGAAATATTTAAATAATGTTTCTTGTAATCCATGTTTTGGACCAGAACATACTGAGTAAAATCCTAGAGAGTCTTCCAACAACTCACTGCCGCCTCATTTTCTCTCCTCTTTCATATTGTAGTTCTTGCTGCTATTGTTTCTTTTCTTAATCTTGCTTTGATTGTTACAATGGGGCACAGAAGTGATAAAAAAAAACACCGTTTACTTAACAAATGCCACAGGAAAACCAGTCTATACATTGGACAGAGACTAATTCAGCAGACTAGCTATTGTTATCCTACCACCAAATAGCAGGACTGATTTTTTTTTAACTAAATTTACCTAAAACAATTTAAAGTGGGTTGTTGAGACCATGAATCTTAGTAGTTTGGGCTGGTACCTAAAGACATCTATATTTACGTAATAAATATACTTTGGTATTATTCTGTTTTGGAAGACAACGGGGACTTGTTCACATCAGTATATTCACACTCGTGTGAGAAGAGCTCAATATGTCAACAACTGGAAGACCAACTATTTAAGAGGGGAAGAGGTGGAAAGAAAATAAATACCAGAGCACACATCACCAGCTGCCATCAGCGGCACACTCATTCACATTTATACCCATTCCACCTAATGGGTTAAAAAAAAAACTGGCTTGTTTCCCAAACAGCGTAAGAATATTTTATAAGAATGTTAAAGATTTTAATCAAGGTTATTTTTAATTTCTGTAAAGAGTTCTGTTTGAAAATATTTGCATGTATGTTTCCTCACGTCTAAATCACAAAGAATGAATTGAACTGGAATTTTTTTTTTAATTTTTATTTATTTATGATAGTCACAGAGAGAGAGAGAGAGAGAGGCAGAGACTCAGGCAGAGGGAGAAGCAGGCTCCATGCACCGGGAGCCCGATGTGGAATTCGATCCCGGGTCTCCAGGATCGCGCCCTGGGCCAAAGGCAGGCGCCAAACCACTGCGCCACCCAGGGATCCCTGAACTGGAATTAATAAAGGATTTGACAGCACAGTCTTTTAGACTTCAATTCAAATTCCAAGCGGTTGCATCCAGGTTAACCTTCCAGTTAGTGAGAAGTAGCATCTATGCATGCTTGTAACACTTTTGTGTATGTAAAAGATGGAAGTTATGGGGTCCTGTTGGAACCAAGAAGCTACCTCAGAGAGCCAGTCATCCATTCGTGTTGCACTCTTATCCATGCACTAATTGATGATGGTGAAAAGGGTCTTGCAACTGAATTAAGGGACAATGATTAAACCAAAACTAGGACTGGCCAAGTTGGGAATTAGTACTAAAATGTCCAGCAATCTCAAATCCTAGAGTGGAAGCAAAATGTAGGCCACTTACTTTGGCATTTGAAAAATGTGTTCTTGGTATATCTTTGGGTCTTCACGTGTTGTCAGTCTCACCAAAAGGAAAAATAACCCAAAGCAAAGCCAAACCAGCCCCCTTCCCACCAAAATCTACAAGTATATTTACATGTTTAAACACTGGCTCTGGGGACAGGTTCAGGGATAAATATGTACCGTGGTACTTTTCAGCTTCACAAGTTGGTTAATGTTAAACAAACACATATTGCAAATCGTGTCTTCTTACGAGGTTGTTTTCTGAGATTCCATGGGTCAGGGTCAAAACCTCCCGTTTTCTAGCTTTTCTACAGTGCTAAATCAATAGTTTAACAAATGGAATAACGGTCTAATTAAACAGTGACAATACCCTTCCAAAGCAACAGTGCTGAAACTATTTCATCATCGGTTTTGCTGTCATATTGCCCTTATAAAACAACAGCAAAAACAAACCAAAACCAAAAAAAAATCCAAACACATATGCCTTTTCTGTTTATAATGATTAAATATCCATGATCACAGTTACACCTCACAGTAACCTGGCATAATGGTTTTTGTTAGACCAGTTTTATTTTTTTTTAAGATTTATTTATTTTATTCATGAGAGACAGAGACAGAGAGAGAGAGAGAGAGAGAGAGAGAGAATGGGAGAGACAGGCAGAGAGAAGCAGGCTCCCTATGGGAAGCCCATGTAGGACTTAATCTTGGGACCCCAGGATCATGCTCTAAGCCAAAGACAAATGCTCAACTGCTGAGCCACTCAGGCATCCTTGTTAGACCAGTTTTAAAGAAAAAATCGAGTTCCAGAATATTTACATGACTTCCCTTATTCAACAAAACTATATTAAGTAGGTACCATGCTAGGTTTTAAAGTTAAGAGACAATTATTTAAATACACGAATACTTACATAATGTTTACTATGTGCCACTCTTCTAAGGCCTTATAAATATTGAACTCGTAATTCCTCACAACAGCAGCGTGAGGTGGGTACTATTATTACCTCCTCTCTACAGTTGAGGAAGCTGAAGGCACAGAAATGGCAAACTGCTTGCCCCAAGTCAGACAGCTAACAAAGGACAGGAATTGGATTTAAGTAGGCAGTCAAGCCCCACAGTCTATATTAGCTGACCCTGTGCTATGCAGAATAAGGCACAGCATCTGCTCCCAAGGACTTCAAAGTCTAACAGTGTAGACAAATGGGCCAGTACAGCTCATAGGAAGCAGAGAGCACAGAGGAGGGAGGATTAAGTCTAACCTGTCTAAAGGCTCTCAGCTGGCAGGGAGCAGAATGGGAGTCAAACGTGAATCTGTGAACTTGGACTCCAGAGTCAACGTGTTATCCATGACACAGGGCAGGCCCATATTTGATAAGAGTTTGGAATGACAGTGAGAAAACAATGCACTTATAGGAAACGGCCTATGAGCCAAAAGATAAAGGCTGGGCTTCTTTGGGGACAGAAAAAGCACTGTGGTTCCTAACAGATATAAATGTAGACAAGGTACAGGTGAGCAGATCTCCCTCTTACCTTCGTCACAGGGAACGCATACCTGCGTAATACAGGTTAAATACATTTAACACGTAACTTAATATATATGTAGTTACCAGCAGAACTCTTCTGTATGGCAAATTAACTGAAAAGCTTCACAGTCATTCTAAGGCTTGTGGTCAATCAGAAGGAAACAGAGTCAGATGTTCCGCTCACAAGTAGGAGGAAAGCCCAGAGACATGGAGACAGTGATGAGCATCATTCAGGGCATATAATAGATACTCAGTGATTACTGCCTCATTGACTTACTGAAAACAGGAGCCAGACAAAAAAGACTAGAGACGATGCATTCTCTGTTGCTCACTTTTTAACTTGGCTGAAAATTTTGATGGGGGGAATGAGTTCAACTGAAACATTTAGAATCAGGATTTTATGTCAATATATCAGTTTTAGGTCCAACAGGTCTCTCCTGGGCAACCATTTTGATATTTCTTTGACCACTATATAAGTCCGACTACCAACTACTTATATTTCTAAGTTTTATAGTCCAAGCAGAGGCAAAAGGAGCTACACAGGAAGCAATAAATAACTGTTTGGCCAGTTTGAACTATAGTTGTGTTTGTAAGTGTGTTCCATGGCACATAGTAGGTCCCCAGTAAGTGAATGGGTGAATTTCATTTGGTCCTTCCAGTGGTCCTTGTTATTTTTTTAATAATAAATTTATTTTTTATTGGTGTTCAATTTACCAACATACAGAATAACACCCAGTGCTCATCCCGTCAAGTGCCCCCCTCAGTGCCCGTCACCCATTCACCCCCACCCCCCGCCCTCCTCCCCTTCCACCACCCCTAGTTCGTCTCCCAGTTTTAGGAGTCTTTATGTGCTGTCTCCCTTTCTGATATTTCTTACCCATTTCTTCTCCCTTCCCCTCTATTCCCTTTCACTATTATTTATATTCCCCAAATGAATGAGACCATATAATGTTTGTCCTTCTCTGATTGACTTACTTCACTCAGCATAATACCCTCCAGTTCCATCCACGTTGAAGCAAATGGTGGGTATTTGTCGTTTCTAATGGCTGAGTAATATTCAGGATTTTATACTTTTTATAAATGAAAAAATGAGGACCCAGAGAGTTTACTTGTTGATAGTGCCCATAGCTATAGTGAAGGAGTTAGAACTTGAACCCAGATCTCCTGAATGGTACCCCAGTCAAGTGTTAGCATGACAAAGGAACAAGAACTTGTTCAGCCATCAGATCCTTTGGGTGTCAGAAGACTTCTGGTGTGGATTGAAAGAGATGAAGGGGGACAGTTACAAGACAAAAGAAGGGAAGCTCCTTTTAGGCCTCCTTTGAAAAAACTAAAGTCTTATGCAAGATTCAAAGGAAATGCCATCAGCCTTTTAAACTCAAGAGCATAAGCAAAATTATTTGAGTTACTGTGGTTGTCTTACACACATGTCAATATCAGATCCCCCCAAATTAAAAAGTATCAGTCTTCAAGTTTTCACTTATCACGTTACACTAGACACTATAGAAAAGGAAGTTGACTATAGATGCTTACAAATTAAAGTATTAATATTACTGGATAAATTACTCATAATTTACTTAAGCATTGATCTTTACTTGGGTGTATTTTAAAATAATTAAATTTAAATATATTGAACTTTAGATTCTAACTTTAAAGATAATCTTCAAATACCTAGGAAAGAATAGAAAGAGTAAAGATTTCTATACCTGAAAATTCAATTCCTGTAAAAGTTGTAATTAGCTCCTTTCTCATGTATTTTACACTATTTGAAGCAAAATACCTCATAAGCCTAAACTTTTCTGTTCTTAGCCAAATTATGCTACTACAATCCTTATGGTCCAATCACAAAGCAGAGGCCCCAACCCACCTGAACACTCTCTCCAAGAATGTAATGCAGGCAAGAATTGCTCCGGGCCACTCTGGTGGTTTTGGGTTTTTTTTTTTTCCTGTTTGCAGTAAATCTTTATTATCACAATTTCTAACACATTTTCCTGAGATATCTCAAGTTTTGATACTGCTTGACTGCTGTTTTTTATGAGCTCATTTGCAACAGAACGACTTTAAAAGATATGGTACCCCAAACCCTGTAATCCCCTCCGAACTCCCCACCCCTCTTCTCCCCCCTTCCCATCACCTGCCTCAAAATCCAGGAATTTGGGCAGCCTGGGAGCTGCCTCTTGCCTCCTTTGTCTTTGCTCCTGCTGTTCCCCTGCTGGTGGTCTCCTCCTCATCCCTCTGCTCCTGGCCAGCTCCTGTTTATTCTTTTAGTTTGAGCTCAGCTGTCACCTCCAGGAAGTCTTGTTCATCCCTTTCAAACAGAGTCGGGAGCCACACTTTTCCTACCCCTCACTTCCTACAGGCATCTCACCCACTACCTTATGGTGTCATAAACAATGGATTCCCTTGGGAGACCAGGGCTTTTGAGAGTGGGTCTTCTTTTCTTACTGTCTCTATTGCCTTAGCTCCTACCACAAAGTACATAGATGTTCAATAATATTTATCGAGTGAATAAATGAAGATGACTTCTTATGCTGTAATAGAAATTGAGTATCTCATAGCATTACGAAAAAAATATTGATGTCTGTTTTTTTCAACAACATTTTGAGATCTATTAGTGTATGTACCTCCTGCTGGTGGGGGAGAAAAATAATCCTTCCTTTCAGAACAAACTGGACATGTATAATTTTGTCTGGACTCTAAATAACTCATAAGTGCCCTTTCAGAATCAAAGATTTTTTTAAGAGAGTTGATTGTTGCTGGTCAAGCACCCAAAATATTCTCACTAAAAATAGACATTTAGCTAGTGGCTAATATCCAGGATTGATTAACATTTGTTGCAGAACCGAGGAGAGAACTATTTGGTTTTGTTGCTTTTGTTTTTAATAAACGTTTACGGTTTCTCTCAGAGGGAAAGTAATCCATAATTTTTAAAGGTTAGTTGCAAATATTGATGGGAGGGGAAAAAAAGATTACCTACATTTTAATAATCAGGAAATAACCACTTATTCATTATTTTGGTAGATGTACTTTCAGGCACTTTTTTCTTTGGATACATATGTTTATGTTATATATTCATAATTTTAAAAACATAGGAATCGTATTACTATTAGATTTTATATCTTGCTTTTAAAACTTATAATTTTCCTGTGCCCTTATTATGCCTTGAATATTCTCTGAACACATGATTGGTAATTATTGCTTTACATTTTTGCAAAGGAACTTAATGCTTCCTTCTGAGCAGAAGGAACTAGTGCAGGATCCATCAAATGAAATAATTATTATAATGTTTCTTGTTGTAACCTCATATATAAGTTCCAATGAGAGGTTTCGGATGCACATATCGAATTAGCGTCCTTAACAGAGATTTTCATTAATTCAACATTTACACAGTACCTATTAAAACCCAGGCATAGGCTAAAATTAATCAAGGTAAACAAGCAAAAGAGATTGTTTACAACTAATCTACATTGCCTGTCTGGACATACTTGAATATATCCCCAAACCTCCTAAACCATCTGACCAAATGTCTCCAATCTGCTGCTAAGTAAGGTCAAGACATTTACTTTAACTGAGTCAATTTTGCTATATTTATTATTAAAGATTTATTATTTATTTATTTATTTATGAGAGACACACAGAGAGACAGAGAAATAGGCAGGGGGAGAAGCAGGCACCTTGTGGGGAGCCTGATACTGGACTTGATCCCAGGACCCTGAGATCACGACCTGAGCCAAAGGCAGACTCCCAGCCACTGAGTCACCCAGGTGCCCAATTTTCCTATATTAAAAGAAAGATTGATGCTACCAACTTTACACTCAGCCCTCCAGGATTTATAAATTCTCACTCAAGTGACCCATAAAGTACAAAAAGCTCAAGTTGTCTTGTTGCACTGGGCACTGCTAACCCCTGTATTCATCAAAGGATGAATACATCAGCGTACAAGTGCCTTATGAAGAGCTCTGAGGTCCACTGCCCTGTGGTGGAGTTGCTCACAGTTGCTTACAGGAGAGATGAGCATTCCTGGCAGAAACCTGTCCCTCTCTTTTTCTGCTCAGACCTGACTCGGGAAATCCTCTGCATTCCCTAAGAGCAGTCCATTAAGAGTTGTCCCTGAGTCACAGCTCGAGATACTTTGGGGAGTCCAAATTCAAGCAAGAGGGCACCTGGTTTACAATCTCCAATCACTGATGATATTACAAAATCAAAATATGTAGAATTTGTTCTGGTAGAGAATTTGCTTTTATAGGAAAGGGATTGATGGAATATGAAAGAGAGCAATGGAAGTTAATGTGTCGTGCGCCACCCAAAGAATATAATTTTTAAGCCATCCATTGCTATTCATTAGACAGGCAATCAACTCACGCTACCATTGTGTTAATACTGCATTCTGTACAAAGAACTGGAATTAGCAAGGTGATTTCGCTGGAAGTGTTGTTATTATACATCTCCTTCCCAGGGCTGTTTCCTCAAGTAGGCATCATAAAGGGTTGGGATCTTTCTTTAAAGTAAACTTTTAAAAGCTCTAATTTAACATTTAGAATTTTGATATATTATTTAAGTTGTAATCAGGCATAAATAAGCCTCACAGACCTTGTCATTCTTCTTTACCCAGATAGATCTGCATAGGCAGAAACTTGGCATGAACTTTTGATATGTTTTTCTCTGCATCATATCAATGTGGAATCAAGACATAAAATTGAGTTGCTTCAAAGGCAAATGGCAGAGAAAAAATATCAAGACATGAGCTGTCTCCTAACTAAAATTGTGTTTTTTTTGTTTTTTTGTTTTTTTTTTTTTTGTCAGCTGAGGCTCAAAGGAATTTTCTATTTAGGTCTGTAGCAAAGCCAGTAAATTTGTCAACCTGAACCAAACTTGTTTGCTAATTTTGCAACATAGTATTTGACTATTCAAACATTTCCAAAATGCTCCATTGTATAACTGTAAAGGTGCTTTTGGCTGGGTTGACGAGAGGGGCATGCCATCAACTAAGCAATTTCCTCACAATGCATGGGTCATTGCATTTTTCTTGGCCAGGAGGTTTTTAGAGCAGAAAAGCAAGGCCTCCCCCAGGGACACGGGCTGGGAAGCCCTTTGGGGCCTCATATTTGGGAATGTCCTGAATTTAGACTTTTTAAAAGTATCCTCACACTAGGCTAGTGAAAGTCATTTGTATTATATGTGCATTTAGGTGTTAATTTTAAGTAGACATGTTGACAATGTACTACAATTTAGTAGCCCTGTTTTGGATTTAAGTACATTTTCTAATATATTTGGAGCCTCAAAAAAAAAAAAAATCGAAGTGGCCTAAGATTCCACAGATATCTGAGAGGCTGTGCTGAAGGAGAATTAGAAAAGCATTAATCTTTACTTTGGTGTCTACAATTAACTTGGCATGTGCCTCTTTGGGGTAATATTCAATTTTACCTTTTTTATTCCATATTTTTTATTCTGTAAGCTGAGGTTAGTAATTATATGACTGTGAAAAGAAGTACCTATAGCAACCCCTAAGTTTTCATCACTCTGCAAATGATACAGAGACTACAATGGCACAAGTATGTAAGTACTCAACTCACCTTCAGAATAACATGAAATTCAGTTATTTGAATAATTTGGGAAGAGTTCTGTACCATTTCCATATGGAATTTTCTTTTTCTGCATGTATCCATTTTAAAAGAGATAAAGTGAAGAATTTGGAATGCCAAAGCATGATATCAAAAAAAGATCAATTTCTTTTCAACACTGTAAGCCTGAAAATCAAAATCCAAAGCATAAATCCTATGTCAAAAAGAAGTAATCAAGATCTTGTTTCTAACTGCAGTGGTGCTAAGTATCTTCCATTTTGGGGAATGACTTGGTAGATCAAGTCTACCAAGTCTGATTTACCTACAATACAATAAGAAAATAGTTGGATCAACGTAAGTATCCATATTTGGAAGCACTAGCATTGACTGTAGAATGACAGACATATCATCTTGGAACTTAATCTACTTCCTTAGATTTTGCATTTATGAAGCTAAAGGCTGAAAATGATTAAAAAAAAAAAAAAGTAACTCTTCTTGAGGTGCCTGGGTGGCTCAGTCAGTTAAGCGTCCTACTTTTGTTTTCAGCTGTTGTCGTGATCTCAGGGTTGTGAGACTGAGCCCTCTGTTGGGCTCCATGCCGGGCAGGGAGTCTGCTTGAGATTCTCTCTCTCTCCCTCCATCTGCCCCTGCCATAAACAATGTGTGCGTGCTCTCTGTCTCTGTCTCTCTCAAATAAATAAATAAATCTTTTTTTTTTAAAGTAACTTTCTTGGAAAATAAGTCATCACAAAAAGAATGTAATATAGAAAAGTTAAAGAAACAGAGAAGAAAAGAGATAGAGGACCTAAAGAGAAGTTGAAGTAGGAGCAAAGAAAAGGAAGTGAATGCAGATACAGACACAATATGAAAGTACTAAACATTAGGTAATTTGGTTTCTTAGTCATTACTGTTCTTACCCATCTTCTTCCAATTTGGCTGTATCTAGATCCTATTTCTAAGTACTATTTTGTCCCATAACTAATGTTAGAAATTTTGGTGCAGTCCCGATGAGAACAAGAGGTTATCTTTCCCAGTGTCATTGCAAAATGCCATGATGGTCTGGCTAAGGCATTTTTTTTTTTAATTGTTGACTCATGTTGACTTGATCCAGATGGAACTTTGTCTTTGAGGACATCATTAAAGGTAGAAATTTTAAACAAGACGATCAATGATTTTAAAGATGAGCAAGAAAAATTTTAATTCAGTGCACAGGTGTGATCTGAATTTATTTTGAGCCAACAATTACGTACTTTCAAAAGATAACATTTTGGGATATACACTCTTATGAACTTCTCTGTACTATTCAAAAATTATAACCACAGATGGATGGAAGGGTGCTGAAATGGATGAGTTATCACCATACAGTCTCTTTTAGTATATAAAGGAAAATACTTTATTGCAAGTTTCTTATTTTTCATAGAATAGTCACATGGAATTCATGGACTGTATTGTGAGCCAGTGAAAGTGATAAATAGAAGTAATACTACAAGAAAGAATCAAACTACCACGAACTACTATTTAAATCCTTTTGATCTGCCTTTTCATTTGCCTGAGAATAGAGGACCTAAAGAGAAGTTGAAGTAGGAGCAAAGAAAAGGAAGTGAATGCAGATACAGACACAATATGAAATTATTAAACATTACGTAATTTGGTTTCTTAGTCATTACTTTAGGTCCTCTATCTATTTCATTTCATTTTCATTTCTACCTCTATTCATTTAATTTGTCTGAGAATAACAGCAAAAGTCACCAGAGCCAAGCTACCATTCAGTCTCCTCACCATCCTCCAAGTCCCTACCTCCATCTCCATCCCATCTTCCTACCTACATCTCTTCTTTCTCTGCTGATTTCATGATTGTTTTTTTCAGAAGCTTTCAAGAGATCCTTATCACTAAAATTCTGTGCTTCCTAGACTTTTTGGCTTTCACAGTCTGGACTATTCCATTTTATTCTACTTTTTCCCTGAAAGTGTCTGCTGCAGCCAGACTGGTTCTCACTGTTGCCAGAATATGCGTTAGCTCATCTACAGTTTTTCCCCCAGGATGCCCTTCCCATTTCTCTCTACCTGTTGGGATCTCATGTAGACTTTTAAGGCCTTCCTCAAGGTCTATGGACTTCCTCATGCTTTCTTGGATTGCCTCAGCCTCAGGAGACTCTTTATCTCCTGGAGTCCTGGGGAATACTGTGCAATTCTGCTGACATTAACTGTGCTATAGTCTGGGAAGTAAGACATATCTTACCCTTTGCCCCCGCCACCCCCTCCAAGGACCAAGCCTCATATACTTGCTCCTAGTGGCACTTATATGAATTTCTTATATGAAGGATCAGTTAAAGTGTTTGTCATTTTCTTGCTCAGATTTGCTTCATTATTCACTACCTGCATATTTTTCATTTTATTCATTTTTTTAAGTTGGTACATATTCTGGTTCATTACTTCTTTCTATAGTGGTACTGGAACCAAATCAGAACTAAATAAATATGTTGCATTTGCCATGCTTTAAAAATCAAAAGAGCACAGACCCATTACCAAATGAAGAAATATGCAGAACATTAAACTATAGTGTTTTCTGTGTTTTCCTTATGAATGGAAAGTTACAAGAGTTTTGTCAAGACCAGACCATACATTTTTTATCAATCAACATATCTAAACGTATCAAAAATTAAGGGAAGAAAATAGTCAACAAACAAGTTCCTAAGTTATATTAATTCAGCTGACATTTGTCAAATTAATTTTCATAGGTCTATATTTGATTTTTAAGTGTGTATTAGGAAAGTTTGTGATAAGAATTTTGCAATTAGAATAGGCTCAAGAGAAATATAAGACTTTGTAGAAGTCTTTTAAGTGTACATTTTATTTTAATCTAATATTGCTAGTTTATAATTTAGTATACTTGAAGATCTAAATTATGAAGAAATCTAAACAACATTTTAAGAGAGGTAAAAGTATTTAGACATTTATCTCTATCCTTTTTTATATGGAGATCATAGTATGAAATTCACATATTAGAACCCTTTTCTTCTCAGTTGACCAACTATGAAACAGAATTTTATTAGAATACCGCTATTTAATCTTCTAACAATTAGTGCAGGTTTTTGCTTGCTTCATCTGTTAACTTTGCAAAAAGGAAAAAAAATCTTAAATTGGAAACATCACAATAATGGAAGTTGAAAAGGAATATTCTTTAAATTTTTCTGAAATGAAGATTAACATATTTGTTACAATTTTTTTCCTAGGCCATAATACATTTCATCCAATAAAAGACAAATCTACAGAGTAATTTTGAAAAATAAAGAACAAACTAAGAGACAAATACAAGCAAATACACCATATAAAAGTTAATAAACCAAATGGGCACATTTGAAAAGGAAATAAGAAATGGATAACTGGACATTTTACTTAATATTTAATGCCTTGCATTAGCTTAAGAATTTCTTACTCAAAAGAACAATGTTTAGTTGTGTTTTTATGGAAATTGGGAGTTGACTCACCTGTTGTAATCTAGAATTTCTTCTGATTGGTCATCAGCTTGTTCACTCGTGTCATAAATATTTAAAAGGCAAAGAATGTTTAATTCTGGATTGATTTTTAATCTTTTTCTCACCTAACTTTGATAAATATAACTGATATATTTTCACAATAGCATAAATTATATGCCAATACATTTTAACTCTTTCTCTGATGTTTGAAAAGCCAAGTAGATTTCTTTGAAAAGGACAAATTGTTCATTTAGAAATTCTTTAAAAACTCCAAATAGCGTTTTGCTTACTCAGCACAGTGCCTTTGGAATGGTAGCAGTGGCGGATAGAGCCGATGATTTTCAATCTTGCGGTTCCTTGAGGAGTTGGTGCCATTTGTAAGTGTCTGTCATTCCCATAAAATTTCCTCTGAATAAGCCAGCAATCCAAAGAAAAACAACTCTTCTCTTCTATAATTACTATTTTCTATGCATTCTGATTGTAATGTTTCATTAAACAATCTGACTCCATAACTATTGTTATTGTATTATTATAACTTTGCCTTCAGTTCATAAATCTAGAAATGTTAATTTTCCAAAAGCTTTATCAACCAACCTATAGCATCTTGATACAGAAGGATACCAATCAAGAGAAAACTTTCAGTAAGTATTTTGCTGTATAAAAGCCAAAATTCTAAAAACAAATAGAAATTGGTGTAACCGATGTTTAATCCAAATGTACAACAGTAAACTGAGTTAGCTTCTCTCTATTTTTTTTTTAAGAGCTGACGCAAGTTGGACAGAGGGAGGTGTTGGGGCAAGGTGGTGGTGGTGTGATTGGCTTGTCTCATTCACGCCCACTGGTCTTTAAATCATTGTCTAGGTCCCCAAAGGTTCATATAAGTCAACACTGTTACAGGGGTCTGCCATTCCAAACAATTCCAGAAAGATTGCACAGGACTGGATAAATAATTAAGGTAAAGCTCTTTTTACACGAATAGTTGTAGAGTTAAAATAATGCTTCCTTCCTTCTTTTTATGGTGTAGAATGTTTATTTATTATAATTTAAATATTTGAAAATACTACTTACATTTTTTCTCATTAAAAAAAATGAATTCAGTATAATGTCAGACATTGAAATTATTTACCTAGGTCTTGACTGCAGCTTTCTTTTGCAGATAATTTTAGGTTTGAGTATAAAATCAGGACAGGGGATAATAGAAAAGAGAGACATTTAGTAAAAAAAAAAAAAAAAAGGAAGGTAACAAGTATTTAGTTATTGACATCTCCTGGTTAATCACTGAGTAAAGGGTGGACACAATTTGTCTTAGAGAAAAATATAAGGTTTTAGAAGTACATTCTCAATGCTGTAACATTAAAGATTGTCTTTATCGTGAAAACAAAAATACTCACAAAAACTAATGAAAGGAGGAACATCCCATTACTGCAGCAGATATGAATAAGCTAAGTGTATGGGCTGCACCATTGTCAAATGAAAAAGAAAAGACTTGTGTCCCCTTGTCTTCTTATGTGTCCATTTTAATGAAGGAGTATTTTTAGAGCAGATTTGCTGGAAGAAACTGGGAAGTTGAATAGAATATAAACATAGTGTTAGATTTGGAAGGACTAGAATCAATTAGAGCTGTACTCCTCAAATTTATCAGTCAGATGGGGGGTGGAAATTCTCAGTGGATTTTAGTATCGCCATCTCTTGGGTACCTTACAGAGCATATCGTGATGATTTTAACTAAACACCTAGCTGACAGCAAAGAGTGTTTCCTAACTCAGTAAGAAAAATATTTAAACTGATGATATATATCACATTCATGGATAGTTGGCTGAAAGTCTGATTTTTGACATACTAAAGATATTTAGGGGTGTTTTCTAGAAAAGAGTACTATTTGTTCTGTAGTCCAAGATCCTCCAACTGTTCAGATTTATATGTAGATGATGTTTAAAGGTTTTTTTGAAAGTCTTTATTTTTTAATCCTTAAATCAGTAAGGTTTTGAGGACCAAACTCTCGAGTTTTCTATAATTACGTTATACAGGATGCTTTGTGGATTACTAAAGTTCTTGTTTTTAATACATGAGTTACTTTAGAGAAAGTAAAATAATTTATTTAAAAAAAAATAATATTACCTCTGAAGGTGGTCCCGTATCTATTATACAGGATGTAGACATTTTAGAAATTGACTGTATCCACAATTTAGGTTCTTAAATATCATGTTTTAATACATGAAGCATGAAGAGTTCACTATGATAATATCCTATGTGGTACATATCTTTCTACATTTCTGGAAACTACTGCTGGGGAAAATAGGAACTGAAATTTATGTGTGAATTTAAGATGTTTAAGATGACTAGAGAATCTAGGTTGCCTTCTAAGAACAGAGCTAGAAATGTTATTTTGCTTATATTTTATATTTACATTTATTTTTTGTTTATATTTATATTTTGTATGTAAAATATAAACAAAATAACATTTTAACATATTCAGATTTAACCTTTATACCTCATCATATGGCTGCTGTAACTCATATGAGCAAGCATTTAATATTCTTAGCAAAAGGAAAAGACCTCAATATAGGGTTATTTCTTTTAACTTTTCTGTTCTCCCTAGATATTATTTCTAATATATTAGAAATATATTATTTCTAAGCTATATCTGAATAAAGGAAATTCTAGAATATTAACACCAGCAATAAGACGTGGTCAGGTAAATACAGTTTTGCTGTCATTGGCAGTATCTTTTCTAAGATGTACCTCAGGCTGAATGATACTGAACGTTTTTACAGAAGCTAATTTCTGTGAAAAATCATGCCACAGACTAACAAACCATCTGACTCTCTGTGTGCAACTAGAATGGCACCATTGGGGAAATTGTTTAAAAGAATTTAATATAAAGTTGATATAAGATTGACTTCGTCTTTAAAGCTGTGTTTGTTTACCTAAGGCACATTTGGGATGTGGATTTAAGTCAGTTCCTAGGATGCAAAGATCATTTGGCTTTTAGAAGTTGTATGACCAGCTACTTCCCACTTACTCAACCAAAAGGTAAATGACATGGGAGGAGATCTACTATCTGAGCCCAGATTTCAGAGTAGATTCATCAGAAATAGGTTGGCATGAAAGAAAGACAGACTAGGATAGTGGGAAGTGCTCTGCCAATGTCCGCTTCCTTTTCACATTCACTTATCAGTAAAATAAATGTTTGCAGTCACTAGGGAAGGTCATAACTTTTGCCTCTTGACTCAAGGACGGTTTTGCTTTCCAGATTTGAGGTTTTTCTTTGGAGTTGAACCACCTAAGTAAGTTCTGAGATTTCTGAGATTTCTGAGAATCTCCTATCCTACATTTCTTGGGTACGTCTTCAAAGAATAAGACATCATGTTTAAGAACTAGAATTTGGATATAAATTAGGACATTTAGATAGCTCTTAACGAATATGAAGAAACAAAGCCTTCTAACAATGATAGTATTCTAAATACCTTTGTTTCAAGTTCTGATTTATCTTCATGCATAAGTGAATCAAAGCAACAGTGCAGATGACCAGTGCATTGAAGGTCTCTTCATATCACAAAGAAACTTCGCTTCATCGAAGAGCAAAGCTAGACTATACAAAGTTCTGTCAAACCAAATTTGCTTTTTCTTTTAGAATAATTTTGGACAATCCTTGTGGAACAAAGCTGTTCTTCCTCCTGGTGGCCAGAGGGAAATATTTCCATTTCACTTAGAAATACTAACCTATAATGGTAATACAAGAATGCATACTTGTATCTATGAAGGGGAGCATATAGAGTGGCCATGGTCGTAGTCGACTATCACACCAGGCACTGTGCCACGTGCTGGGAATCATGTAACGTTTACAAACCTAGCACTCTTCCCACCTTCGTGAAGCTCTCTACCTAGTGGAAGAGATGGTCATTTATCAAATAATTACACAACTTAAAACCTAAGTACAACGTGTGATAAACATATGAAGGAGAGGAGAACATGGTACGAGAGCATATAACGGATGATCGAGTTTATATGATGGTGGTAGCTGGCCCCCTGGCATTTAAAGATTTTCGGGTTCCTTTTACCTTGGGAGACACCTAGGTTTAAGAATATGGAGAAGATTTTAAAAATATAATAAAATTCTTTTTTAAAAAAAGAATGTGGAGAAGAACATTCCAGGCAGAGAGAACAGTATGTTAATGGGTCCCAAAGTGGCAAGGAAAATTTTAAAAAGCCTAGTTTATCCAGTGAGAAAGGGGAGGTGTGGTTCAATATGGACCTAAAAAGGTGTGTGTGGGTTAGAGTATGTGGACCCTGAAAGCATATTAGGAAATTTGACTTTATTCTAAAAAGTGATGAAAAAAATCATTTTAGGGCCTTCAGCAGATAGTCATTTGGAGTTATTGGTCATGGAGACAGAAGTGAATGAGTTGTTTTTTTTTAAAGATTTTATTTACCTATTCATGAGAGACACAAGAGAGAGGCAGAGATGTAGGCAGAGGGAGAAGCAGGCTCCTCACAAGAAGCCCGATGTGGGACTCGATTCTGGGACTGGGAACACGCCCTGAGCCGAAGGCAGACGCTCAACCGCTAAGCCACCCAGGTGGCCCATTTTTAAATGTTGAAAGGATTGATTGGACTTGGTGATAGACTGGACATAGGTAGGGAGATTCAGGATGGAGAGTGAGAAGTGTCGATACCTATAGCCAGATTCCTCCCACCAGCAATTCGGTTAATGAAGGTGATGGATAGCCATAGAAGAATCTCCGCCTATGAACATTTAATTCTATTATAATGTTACATTTAATATATCATATATATTACATGTAATATATTATTATATTTTTCAATCGAAGTGTATGCCAACATCATTCTTTTCTAGCCTACCCATGCAAAGATTCATCAATTTTTCATTAAGTAGTTGTTTAGAGAAAAAAATGTAAATTATGTTATAATAGAATAGTTCATTCAAAATCTGTTTTTCTCTACCAAACAGTTCATTGGGTGCAGGGATTCTATCTTTTTGTCTTTTTAAAAATATTTTATTTATTTATTTATTTATTTATTTATTTATTTATTTATTTATTTATTCAGAGAGAGAGAGTGCGAGTGCGGGGAGGGGCAGAGGGACAGAGAGAGAGAATCTCAAGGAAACTTCATGCTGAGCGCCAAGGCTGATGTGGGCCTTGATCTGATAATCCTGAGATCATGACCTGAACCAAAACCAAGAGTCAGTTGCTGAACTGACTGAGCCACCCAGGTGCCCCGTGGGATTGTCTTAGTCATGCTCCATATTTTATAATTTTTGCCTCCTATTTCATTTTCAGTATTTGTTGAATGAATAAATACCAGTATAAAATATTCCCACGCTTAAGTATAATCGTGCTAATAAATTTTAATAGTTATGATACAGTCTGAATGTCTCAAGGTATGTATGTACTTTGTGCTGTAGGCAAATGGTACAGAATATCTAGTTTCTCATAATATTCTAATTCCTCTTAAATTTTGCTTATGGCTATTGTTTCCTTAAAATAGGTCAATAATGGAATCTTCAGAGCTAAAGATATAAGCTATGAAATGTGTTCCAACTTTTACGCGAAGATGCCCCTTGGCCAGGGCCAACATTAGGATTTGGGGCTGAAATCTTAAACACTGTTTTATACTTCATGGGCTATATCATGTCATCTTCCAAAGAGAATGTAATGTTTTATATCTGGCATAAACAGCATAAGATTAGGTCCCAATTTCCTTATTTGAGAAGTGTACCCACCTTGCTTACATTTTTTGTGAGTTTTGAGAATTGTAAAGTCCTCTTTTATAAAAGTTGTATATATGCATATAAAATACTATATGGCTTGCATGCAGATAAAGACAGCAATTAAATTCTAATTATTAAAAGAAAGAAGGGGGGGTGTCTGGGTGGCTCAGTCTGTTAAGTGTCTGCCTTTGCCTCAGGCCATTATCCCAGAGTCCTGGGATCAAGCCCCTAGTTGGGTTCTGCACTCAGCAGGGAGTCTGCTTCTCCTTCTCCCTCTCCCTCTGCCCCTCCCTAACCTCTCTATGCTCTTTTGCTCTCTCTCAAGTAAATAAATAAAATCTTTAAAAATAAATAAATAAAAATTTTAAAAAGAAGAGGAATTTAAATTTACTACTACATACCAAACTATGAAATGCATAATATCATTTAAATCCCTGGGAGCCTGGGGTGGCTCAGTCAGTTAAGCATCTGACTGTGGCTCAGGTCATGATCTCAGGGTCCAGGGCTCGAACCCCACATTGGGCTTTATGCTCCGTGGAGAATCTGCTTGTCCTTCTCTTTCTTCCTCTGCCCCTACTTCCCCACCCCACTTGTGTGTTCTCTGTCTCTCTCTCTTGCAAATAAATGAAATGGTTTTTAAAAATATATCATTTAAATCCTTGAATGCTGCCTTGTAGTAAATGGTATTACCCTCATTTTACATATGGTAAGACAAAAAAGTCAGATTTATACCCAGTTATATTTATCACCAGAGCCAGAGTTTCTGTTCCCTGTAGGCTTTAGTTCTCTGTGGTGGAGACAGCAGAACAGAGGTGGCATAGCAGAGAGGCCAATTTACCTCTCTGTGCCTCCATGACTTCATCTGTAAAATGGGAATAGAACCAAAATAGTACCTATCTCAGAGGACTGCTGTGAGGATTAAATGAGTTAATAGATGTGAAGCTCTGTAACAGTATCTGGCAGGTAGGTACGTAGTGAGCACCACCATATTGGCTATATTTTTCAATACCAGGTTAGCCTGCCTTAATATGAATGAGATCAGTGAGGCTCCTTTGAATAAGTATGAAGTGAAATGGTATTTAACTGAAGCCCCCAGGCCTACTGCCATGTATATTCCTGTAACCCTCTAGAGGGGTTAATAAACTAAAGCATGGAATGCAGAGCATTCCAGGCACCATGGCTCAGGTGTGCAAATGGCCTGAGGCAGTAGAACCTGGAGAGTTCCTGAAATTACAAGAGAGCTAATATAGCTAGAACATTGAGGTAGAGTGGAGAGGAGACCAGAAAAGAGGGTGAGCCATGCAGAACTGCATGGACATGTTGAGAACTTAGACTTTCTCCTAAAAACAAGGGAAAGACATGAAAGGGTCTAAGCAAATAAATATGATCTAAATTTTGTTTTCAAAGGATCATTCTGAAAAATAAAATAAAATTTAAAAGGATCATTCTGGCTGTTGTGTGAAGAGTGAATTGTGGGGGACAGGAGGCAACAGTTGACAGGGCAAGAAAAATGATGGTAGCTTGGACAAGAGTGCTGGTGGCAGAAATGGAAGATAGTAGATTAACGAGAATATACTTTGATTACTCATAAAATTCAACCTGACTTTGTAAAGGACTGGATATGGGGGTAAGAAAAGAAAATTTATAATAGAAGATTCATGCTTCTCAGATGGTAACAATATTGTTTGGATAGGAAACATTGGAAGAAGAAGAAACTGTTACAAATTGGATTTTGGACATGTTAAATTTAAGATATGCAAGCATATACATCAGTTAGGACACTGGACATATGCAGCTGAGGCTCAGAGAAGCCTGGGCCAAAGATGGAACTTGTGATATAAAGCCTTGGGAGTAGATGGGAAGAATGGGGGATTGGGACCTAGTGTTGAGGAATTCAAGCAATGAAGCATTAAACAAAATAGTACTTTTTAAAAAATATTTTATTTATTTGGACATTGCAGTCTGTTTGGGCTGCCATCTTTGCTCAGAGGATAAGGCTGTGACTTAGTCTGTAAAGAAAGCCCAACTTTACAAAAGGCATTAGGGCCTCCACAGCAGACAAAGAGGGGATTACAAGCAGGAACAGAAGCTCCACCCAAGAGGAAAATCCGTGACAGCATTTTGCTCCTATAGAAACCTCTCTGAAAGTGCCAGCTGCCATCTGGGAGTTGGGTTCTCCAGGATGCTCCACACATAGACATCTTCAGAGAAGCCACTTACAGAACCTACAAGGGAGCAACCCATTAATGAAGTGGGCCTGCAAGATTTAAGAGAATCCCCAAGTACTACCTAAGTTAACCAACATACTCTTCATTCATAAAGATGAACAGAAAACCTAGAATCCCTAAGAACTTAAGGAAAACCAGGAAGCATGAGAAGCACCAAGATGAACAAACAGAATTAACTCCAGAAAAAAAAAAAAAAAACTAATTTACAGAACAAAAGGAGCTTTTGAAAACTTCTAGTCAATGTCCTTGGGAAGAGTTGAGAAAATATTGCATCTGTAAAATAGAAAGGTTAAGATGAAAAAAGAGGAAGATTAAAACCAAGTTATTACAAATTAAAAACATGATGGTGAAAAGCAATTAGTAGACACATTGAAAAATAAAATAGATCTAGCTTAAAAGTAAACCATGCTATACATGGACTATGACTCAGCCATAAAAAAAATGAAATTGGGATGCCCAGGTGGCTCAGTGATTGGGCAGCTGCCTTCAGCTCAGGGCATGATCCTGGAGTCTTGGGATTGAGTCCCACATCAGGTTCCCCACAGGGAGCCTGCTTCTCCCTCTGCCTGTGTCTCTGCCTCTCTCTCTCTCTCTGTCATAAATAAATAAATAAATAAATAAATAAATAAATAAATAAATAAATAAAATTGTGCCATTTGCAACGACATGGATGAAGCTAGATAATATATTCTGCTAAATGAAATACATGAAATACATCAGTTAGAGAAAGACATATATCATGTCATTTTACTCGTGTGGAATTTAAGAAACAAAACAAATGAGCAAAGGGGGAGAAAAGAGAAAGAAGCAAAACAAGAAACAGACTCTTAATGATAGAGAACAAACTGGTGGTTTCCAAAGGGAAGGTGGAAGGGGTCTGGGGGAAACAGGTGATGGCGATGAAGGAGGGCTTGTCATGATGAGCACCAGCTGATGTACGCAAGCGCTGAATCACTATACTGTACACCTGAAGCTAGTATTTTACTATATGTTAACACCCTGGCACTTAAATAAAAATAAAAAAAACAAAGTAAACTATGTTTTTCTACTCTACTCAATACTTTTTCAAAGTTTGAGGGCAAAGTAAATTTTTTTTTTCCAACATGAAATAACTCAGAAATTCTGTTTACAAACATGGACACATTGTATGAAAGGAGTCATTCAAGGTGGATTCCAGCACAATGCAAAATGAATTGAAGGAAAGTAGATGCAATGATGTTCAGAAGACATTGGCAGCTGAGTGAGACCCAGAGCGTGGAGGAGAAAACCATTTAGAAAGTAAAAATATGGAAAATTCCCTTGCAAAGTTTTCCTAACAGAGGACTTCTCTATCATTTATTATGTAGTCAAATATACCACGTGACTTTTGGAGCATATCATTTACACAATCGTAACATTGTAAATGTTGATAGTTGTCTTTAAGCGTTCAAAAACAATTGATAGAAAATTATGAGAGATGTCATTGTTTTACAGAATAGTATGAAAGTATCATGCATGTTAACATTGTAGAAGTATTTCATTAACTAAAACGATTAGGAGCTGTGAGAAGGACAGTTGGGACTTATGCTAATTTCCTCATACAGATCTAGAATTGATAAACCATGTCAGAGAAGTTTTAGTGAATAGTTTAAATTTAGAAAAACTAACTTTAGGGATGCCTAGGTGGCTCTGTGGTTGAGTGTCTGCCTTTGACTTAGGGCCTGATCTTAGGATCCAGGATCGAGTCCCACATCGGGCTCCTTGCATGGAGCCTGCTTCTCCCTCTGCCTGTGTCTCTGCCTCTCTCTGTGTGTCTCTCATGAATAAATAAATAAATCTTTAAAAAACAAAAACAAAAATAAAAGGAAAGAAAGAAAGAAAAACTAACTTTAAATAAAGAACTACAAATAGAAACAGTAATTGATAGTTCCTGCTCTTAGGTGAAACTGGTCTGTGTGATGGTAAGAGAAATGTTACTCATTTAATACAAGTTTTTATTTTTTTCTTTAACCATATGCTTATTTTCTATCCTCTCTGTTGGCTTTTATAATTTTTCTCTTTATCTTTGATGTTATATATATAGTACCTCGTACCAATGAATTTATTCCTCGTATTAATGGAGTACTATGTGCTTTTTTTTTTTTTTTTTTTAATCCTGAGAGCTACTATCTTTTTTTGGTTCTGGACAATTCTCTGCCATTATTTCTTTCTATTTTGCTTCTCCCTGGCCTCGTACTTTCTTCATATTAGGAGGCCTAGTAGAGTATGCTAAGCTTCTTATTCTTGCTCTCCCCATTCCCACATCTCTTAACTTCATATTTGTCTTTCTTTACCTATTTGTGATATAATTTGAGTGATTTCCATAGATCTTTCAGTTTCATGACTCTCCCTTCAGCTGAGTACTCTTTATTTCAATGACTACTTTTTTTTAGTATTTAGAATTCCTTTTTTGACTCTTTTTCAAACCAGCCCGATCTTCTTTTACACTCTTCTTATTTTATGGATGTTATTTCTTATATCAAATTTCCTATTAGTTTTTATTATATAGTTTTAAAGTCACTATTAGTTTGCTTTGGTTCTTGTTACTCAGGTATGCATCTTATTTCTTACGCTTACTGACACTCACCCTGAGTTTCCATGTGTGTTTTGTGTCTTTTGTAATTCGGGGCTGTGACCTCATCAAGTGTGAGTTGCCTTCTGCAGATTTGCTGTCAGGGCACCGGATTGGGTAGGCATTCCCACGTGGTTGTTTTAGATTTGCCAGAGGATTTGTGGATTTCATTTCTAGAGCAATTTTCATGTCGGTTTCTGTGCTCAGGATTTTCTTACCAAATGGGTAGTGCATATTCCAGAACCACACCTTCCAAGAGTGATAGTATTACTCCCACTATAACACTTCAACAAGAATTGACCAATTCTGGTAGTAAAATTTGAGAAGAAATTGTATCAACCACCCATTATGGAGTCATAGCTTTTTTTTTTTTTTTTTTTTAATCACAATGTCAGTCCACCCCTTTCCATGTTACAGTTGAGGAAAATGAGTTAAAAAAAAAAAGAAAAGTTAACTTGTATTGGGATCCAATGAATTAAAAGCCTAACAGAACCTAAAAATTGAGCCTCTTTGTTGTTAAAATGAATTTTAATTTTATATGGATGGTGACAGATGCTGGTTCAAAGATAAACCTGGACTACCTTTTGTTATATTCTTAACTTTGGTTTCATGATCCAAGTGCCTGGAAAGCAGTTCCCCTAGCAAGAGCCTCCCCTGTGTTGCATGTTATCAGGTATTCTGGTGATGTGAAATCTTTCATACCCAATTAGCAAATTCAAGCAGTAATTGTTACTTCTAGTAGAGATACTGTTAGATTCTGCTTTGCCAGGTCTTTGTCAACAGTTTTACTTTCATCTTCCCTTCTTTTAAAATCAGGCAATTTGCTTACAAATAGGAAACCTTTTTGCAAATCACTTCTAGGTCTTTTTCTTTCTTTTTCTTCCCACAATGCCTAGCAAAGCACCTGCCATGTTCAGATACATAGGCACTTTATAAATATCTGCTGATTCAGCAATTTGTTAGTGACTTTCTTTCTCTTTGATTTTTCATTTTTGTATTGGGTAAAGGAAACATGCCAGACATAAATTTTTATAGGACATTTTCAGGAGCTTACTTTTTTTCCATGTTTCTATAGAGACCATATGCAAAGTATGTGATTCATATTCATTTATCTAATTTAAAGAAAATTATGATTTATTTCATATTCTGCTTCCAGAAAAGAGTGTTCTGAACATCACCCTGACGTCGAAGAACCTGAAGCTGAAGGAGCTTGTGTGTGGACAAGAGGCCCTGGCAGCTCAAATGGATCCTATGGAGCTGAGAAATGTCAACATCGAACCAGATGAGGAGGAGAGTGTCAGTGGAGAAAGTGCTCAAGATAGCTACACCGGGATGGGAAACTTAGAAAAGGCAGCAATGAGCAGGTATGGGATTAAAAATGACCAGGTTCCATGGAAAAATGTCAGGTTTATGGATGTGTAAAACAAGGGTTTTGTCAGGAAGAATTGGATTCATTACTTACTTGCGAGATAACAATGGCATCGATGCTCACACATCAACTCTCTGATCCTAAAGTTCATTATTATATCATTACTATATGTCAGTCTGATTTAGATTGTGTGTGACTAATTTAGAATTGAGGTTACAATGTTCTTGTCCCCATTAATACAGAACATTTTAAGTTATATTAGCTAATCATTTCTTTTACCTTTTGGACTATATTCCCTCCGACTCCTCTTCCTTTGACTGCCCTGTAAATGTTGCTGCATCTCCAGAATTCTGTAGGGATTCCTTGGTCACTAAAAGTGACCAGTGACCAAGCTCATTCACAACTATCAGGGTTTCACTCACTGAACGTGTGCCACATCTTCAGCCTGTTAGACTTCTCAACTTCGTTTCAGAGCACTAAATCCAACTGTCAACTGCACATCTTTACAGGGTGACTCATGTGTCTGAATTGCCTTATTTATAAAGTCAAACTTGTGGTGTCTAATATTGAACTCTGATATTTCTCTTCAAAATCTACTCCTCCTCCAGTACTTGCCACCATGGTGGAAGTCACCACTATCCTGTAGCAAGTCAGTGAAAAGACCCTGACTGTCAATCTTGAATCATCCCTTCCCCCAACTACACATCCAGTGTTCGATTATATCTAGTTGGTTCTACCTCTTTAATGTTAAAAATCCACCCTCTTCTCTGTACCCATTCTACTGCCATCTTTCTTTAGGAGCATATCATCTGTCACCTATCTATTAAAACAGCCCTTCCTGTCCTTGGTCTCCCTATCTTACATTTTGCTCTCCTCCAACTAGCTCTTCCCATCCCTGAAAAAGTAATCATTTACAATTGCAAAGTGACTCGGATTCTCCTTTGGTAAAAGGTGGTTCCCTATTAGCTGTAAGACAAAAATGGGGCTATACATTGCTTGGCATATAAGGCCTTTCATGATCTGTCCCTGACCTGGCTCTCCTGTCCATCTCTTGCTCTGCTCCCTTTTTGTAGGAAAGCCTTGTTGAGCCACTCCCAGCTCCCTGTACCTTCACTCATTCAGCTCCATCTGCCTAGAATGCCCTCTTCTTGTGTCACCCACTCACCTTCCCCTTTCTCTATTGATACCATTCATCCTCCAAAACACGGATCAAAATCAGAACTCCCATGAAGCCCTCCCTTGAGTAGAAATGACCATTTCCTTCTTTGTGTGTCCTCTCTCAATCTTTACTCCACTACCAACAGGGTAATGGCATCTGTGGCCCCAGCACGTATCACACTGCCTGGAACATAGTAGGTGCACATAGTCATTTGATAAAGTAAATTAATTTCTCATGAAATGGCATAGAACACAGATGATGGCATAAAACATAGAACACATAAGACACTGAGATGGAATTTTTTTACTAAAGCTAGACCTGAAGTAGAGAATATTACCCTCAGACAAGGACATCTCATTTCATTTCACATCATCCAGGAAAGATCATCAGGAGGAGCACTATTCTTCCTCCACGGAGCCAGTGCAGTTGACTTCCGTGCTGTTGGACTAGAGAGACAATGGAGATGTAGATCGTGGTATTTTCTAGGTTGAGCAACTCTCGAGAGGGCACAGTGAGGCAGAACACAGGGCTTTGGAATCTACAGAGTGGTTGCCTGAGTTTGGAGAAGATACTTATCTTCTGTGAGCCTCGGTGAAAAATGTGGAATGACAAACTAGCACCTACTTTTCTGAGGATTACATGAATGCCTGAAAGAGAGCTGATACCCAGTAAACTCTGGTTCTTTTACCTCCACTTTGTTACTGGGGTAAAATGACCAACTCTGAGGGCTCTTGTTTCCGAGAAGGCTGCACACAGATATGAACTCCTGCAGAGGTGGCCAGGCTGAAGGGGACGCCATCTCGAGAACAGTCCTACAGGGTCATTCAACTTGGTCCTCTTAAAGCCGCAACAGAAAGATAGGAATGCTTTTGTTAAGATTCGTACAATGTGTTCTGGACGGCTTACAGTGATTGAGCTTTTAACTCCTGACTCAAACACAGGTCATCTTTTTGCAATCTTATAATCACTTTTAAAAGATGGGTTTTGCTTATGTTTGGTTTGGATTGATGCCTTAAGTATAAATTTCTAGGAAATTGAACATAATTCACTCATTTGGAGTCATTATACTTATATTTTCAATACATGCTGGGTTTGGTATCAAAACATTTAAGACATTCAAAACATGTCTCATACATTTTATCCAGTCTTCTCATGTTGTAGAATTCATCTCATGCCAAAATAGAAACATGTGAATGCCTCGAGAGAGAATTTATTTACTTTCACATTTTAAATTTTAAAAACTACTCATGGACTAAAGGATTCTAATTTATTGATTGAGATTTTTAAAAAAAAAATAGACTGTTGGCCTTCCAGAGTTTAAAATCCAGATGACACTTTTGTTTTATAGTCCTTAGGCCTGTTTTAGGCTCCATTTCATCTCTTTGTCTATTTCCAACTATGAACATTATGTACCAGTCTCCACACAGCAAGTATATTAACTACAGACCATTAAAATAAAGCACAGAAAGGGAGCAGAGGGTGATAGGGGTTAGTACAGGAATGGAAGAAAGCATCAGAGGGCATTATGCTTCCTAGGAGGAAGAGGGGAACGCCAGGAAATGTTCCCAACTTGTACACAGTGAACATCTAGAAAAGCAAATAAAGCCTAGTAATTTTGTCTGCTGGTTCTACCTACACTTTAAAAATTGTTCTGTACTCTCCCAAAGTAACCTTGTTATCCCTCTTTCTCACAAGATATTTTCAGGATTAGCTGCTGTTATAAAGGATAATTTGTACAGATCTCCTATAATTACTAGTCAAGCATTTTAGAAATGTGGTTCTACTAGATCCATATCCTCAAAACCCCTGGCTTATAACCACAGGACCCATGTATTGTATGACGCTGTGCAGTGTCCAGCCTCTGCCCAAGTAGGCGACAGTCACAATGTTTGCAGATAGTGACGGTGTAATGTCCTGTTTCCTTCCCAGCTCCTCTACCAATTCATAGGTTTCTTTAATGTTTTTCTTAGTTTCTCATTATCTAAACAACCCAAGTATATTTTCAGAGTAGTTAAAATCTACACACTCACAAAAACAACCAAACACAACACAGAGCTGCCATTGAACTACATTCCAGCAAGGGATATGTGATTAAGCAAGTAGTGTCAAGAAAAGAAGAAAACATGAGCTATGGGGTCTTGCCTGGGACTGCACGGTGCCATGGAAGACCCTAGACTTGGGCATGCTACTTCGTCCTTCTGAGCCCGGGTCACCTCATCTTTAGAGTAGGGGCATGAACATTCCTCTCCTCGGGATATTTGAGCATCAAATGAGATGGGGATCACATGCCTAGGCACTTAGTATTTATTGATTAATACAATCATCTGATCATGGTGCAGTAGTATTGAGAAACCTCAATCGCCACTTTGTACCTTTTCTTTTGGAGGGCCCAAGATGAAAACAGAATTAGCTGTAATTATTCTCGTTTTTGCATAGTTCATGAGGGAAAGAAGAAATGTGGCTTAAAAAAATGTTTTCTTCCTTCACAACTTTTTTTCTCCTTCCCAAAGGATATTCATAAATGGAGCTCAATTGTTGGTCTGGAAGGAGCACTGGTGTGAAGGAAGAGAAGAAAGGAAAAAAAAAAACAGTTTCAAATGCCTTGATTTTCCTCCTTGATTCGGTTACGTGGATCACCTGAAACATAAATATAATTCAGAGCATTTACTTCGATGTTTTTGCTTTATTTTCTTTTTTGTATGTGCATCCAGTCAATTTACTAATGAAGATGCTGAAAGTCAGAAATTCCTGACAAATGGATTTTTAGGGGAAAAGAAGCTGGCAGATTATGATGATGAACATGTAAGTGAATCTCTGCTTTCGGGTAGTAAACAGGACTTGAGGGTGCTTGATCTACCTAGTCTCTGTGGGAAAACAATGTGACTGAAATTTTCCAAGCCTTGATCAGCACATTCTCTGTTTATTCAGGCCCTTACTGGAATAAGGACTTGTTTTTCCTGTTCGCCATATGGCTACATAAATCATTTATGAAATTCATTTGTTTTTTGGAGAAATCATTCTAACCCAAATGTAATCTGCAATCAGACATGCTTTCCCTTCTTTACGTTATTCAACCTGTCTTTTCTATTTTTTTCCTGAGACCCCTTGCTGAAACCAAGCATTCCTTTGAAAATTATATACTTTTATTGAACTAACAGCTTTTATTCGTTGTGATTTTATCTTATTCTTTGATTTTGAGCTGTAACCTCCTCCAGTAAAGATAATAGTAGAATAAGAATAATTTGGAAAAGGTTCATCCTTTGGCAAATATTTGCTTAAAATGTGCCCTTTTTTTTCTTTAAGCACCCTGGAACCACCTCCTTTGGAATGTCTTCATTCAACCTGAGTAATGCCATCATGGGCAGTGGAATCTTGGGCCTGTCCTATGCCATGGCCAACACGGGGATCATACTTTTTATGTAAGCATATCTGCTTCAACGCCCATGCACACCTGGTGTTCTTTCAATTAACCATCTCTATTAACAATCTCAAGTTTGATCTTTGTGAACAAGAATGATCTGAGAAAGTATTAGCATATTCTCTGGCTTATAGACAGCAATCCGAGGACTAATCAGTAGACTAATCCTGGTGCTTGTTCAACCAACTGTCCCCACCAAATGGCAGAAAGGATATGTGGTCAACCACCCAAAGTACTGGAGCAGCCCTACCAGTTCACAGAAATCATTTTACAGGGTGATTCACCGTAAAAAGATCTTTCCCAGAAGCAGATACAACTGTTTCACACTGTGAAGAAAAGGATCCCATCCCAAGTCAAGCATACAGAGTCCTGTGTGCTCTGGTTCCATCTTGGGCCCCATCCCCTACACCCTCTAGATGCTTGATACAATGGGCACACTGGCCTTCTCTCCATCACAGAAGGTGCCTTATTCCCTGCTCATCACAGAGCCTTTACACGTGGTCCTAGAATTCTTTTTCCTTTCTTCTTCATCTAGTTAGTTAACTCCTCATAGCACAGCTTATCATCACCTAAGTTATGCCTTCGCTGACCTCCATGACTGGCACAAACACCTCATTAGACACTCCCCACAATTCTAATATTTTAGGGTAGTTGTCCAGTTTGGTTAGTATGCATCTCCCTTGCTAGACTGTAATCTCCAGAGGACTGAGCCCATGTCTGTTTTGACTCACTGTATGTCTGTATCCCCAAGACCTAGTATAGTGCTTGGCACAGAAATATTTGCAGAGTGGCCAATGTTTATTCCTAAACCTAGGTACTTGGTCAAATGTTGCCTAAGGGCAGCAGCATCCCATAGCTGACCTGGAGGGTAGATGTCATCGTCTATGACAGACAGCCACAGATGTTTGTGTGCATTATGTACAGCCTGGTATTTTCCAAGACACAGTTGGCAGTAGTGGAATTCTTCACAGGAATACAGTCTAATATTAGTCAGGCATCAGTGTGAATGCAGATTGCCATCCCTAATGCAATGCTGGTGCATTAAATAACTGTCTAAGAATGCAATGCTTATGTTATAAATATATGCTATTTATGTTTTGAACATCATTTATGATTAGATAATCACACAGCTATTTGAGGGATAAGAATCAGGCAGGACTATAAATATTTATATCGTGTTAGTGCTCTGATCTGTTGTAGGTATAATATTTTTTAGCAGAATGGATTTTTATATCAACCACTTTTTTAGGTCATGTTTGAAATAAGGTAGTTTTTTCATTCTTTGATTCTTAATGGCTTAGAGATATATTCATACACACAGTTGTGTACTTTTGTAATATGCACTAAGACAGACTGTCTTCTCCTTATTAATTATACAAACCATTACAATTAGGGTAATACCATCGATCACTGATGAATAGAAGTAAGAGGCTCTTACCCCCATCCTAGGGCCACAAGATTATTTTCATGGGAGGAAAATATTCCACTTTTAAAACCGAGGGCCTCATTTCAGGCCTAAACATTTAAGGGATTAAACTGTCCAGAGCAATTAAACTGTTAGACATCACAGGGCGTGCTCTGTGTATCCAAGGAGCAAGACTGAATTCGGCCATTTCCCTTAATTCACAGTGAATGACACAGGATTTCATTGGTTTTACTTTTAGTATTTCGCCCAAAGCAAGTATGTGGTTAGAATACAGGGGAGGCTCATTATTTTTCCAGGAAACAAAATTATGTAATCTGAATTACATCTTTAAAAACAGGTAAGTTCATGAGGCGTATGGAAACATATATGAGTAAGTCATTAGTTAGACAGTTTTGATAAATGTATTTTGTAGAAATACAAGAGCACAAAATAGCTAGAGTATATATAAACATTTGGAACTTGTGGCCCAAATGTACATTTGCAACATTGACTTCATCAGGAATTACCAAAGAATTAGATCAATTGTGGGGAAAATGCTTAATGTGTTCTGAGGGTGTAAAATAAAGAATAAGTGTTTTTTGTTTTTGGGGTTTTTTTAGATTTCAAATGAAGTTTAGTATTGTTCCTTTATTCATTATAGAGATGCTTTTATCTACACTCTTAATTTTGCTTTCCAATTCTTTTGTTTGGAGAAACACCAATCACTATATATACATAAAGAATCTGTACATGCCTGAGGACATGCCAGAAATGATTCTTTCTGAACACATACCAAAAAAGTCATTTTACTGTACCCTACACTTCCCTTCTCTCTTCTCTCTAGTATACAGGCAACTACCTGACCCTCTGGCTCACAAAGTATCTTGTCATTTAATGTGCAGGATCAGTAGTAATACAGTTAGACTCTTCATGCTTTGGCTTCTCTATTTCTAGATTTTACCTTAAGGCTTAGCCAAGCTGTCAAATAGTCTTGCGATTATAAATGTTGCTGAGAATAGCACATAAATATGATGGACATATAGCCATATGCTGAATAAGTAGATACAGTACTTGCTAATTTTGTTATACATTTAACATCTAAGTTATGGACCAGATTCTACTAGTGGGTAACATTTAAAAAAAAAAAAAAAAAAAAAGAACATTAAGAACTTCCGGTGGTATGTTTCAGCACATAAAATATAGCAAATTCCAGTTCTGTGACAGTAAAGGGTGTGTGTGGGGTTCAGAAAAGAATTTCTCAGCTTCCCAAAAATCCACATACTTTTAGAAAGTTAATGATTGAAAGGACCAATGCAATAATTTATTATGACTTCTAACATGAATATGCCTTATTTATTATAGAAATTTATTTTCTACTCTCTATTCCCTTCCCAGAATCATGCTGCTTGCTGTAGCAATATTATCACTCTACTCAGTTCACCTTTTATTAAAGACCGCCAAGGAAGGAGGTATGCTACACCCTAAGTCCAAAATGTTCTATCTTGATTCTTGTTGAAGTATAGTTCAGTCTATAGGTCTATAACTAGAGGAGGATTTTAGTCAATTTCACATTTCATTTTCTTCTGACCCCAATGACATGGCCTCTCAATGTTTTTAGTAATTTGGGCATCTAAGAGAAGTGAAAGGCAACTGGCTCAGATTCAAGCCAAATAGGAAAAAGGACTCTTGATGGATGACAGAAATAACAGTTCTGACTTGCTGTGCAGAGCGAAGATGAATGAAGCCATTGCTTCTTGTCTGGAGAACATTTAACATATTTTGTATTGGCTTTTGAGATTGCATCTTTGGGGTTTATGATTCCTATGTGGTGTTTATGTACATATTTGAGACTCCAGTGTACAATTATAGAAATATTTTAGTCATTAAAACAATCCTTTTAAAGCGTTTTTTGTTTTGTTTTATTTGTTTTTTTTGTTTTTTATTTTTTATTATAGGGTCTTTAATTTATGAAAAACTAGGGGAAAAGGCATTTGGATGGCCCGGGAAAATCGGAGCTTTTGTTTCCATTACGATGCAGAACATTGGAGGTAAGGGCATATAGTTTTACTACTACTTAAACTTTCTAAAAAATGCTCAATAAATCAGAAAACTCTTACAGTAATGAACAAGCACTTTACATGCAGAAAAACAGCTGGTTTGTATTCAGAAATTTTAAAAATAAGGATTCTTAAGTAGATTTGCTGTCCTTCTTTGAAAATAACAACATCTAAGAAAATACTAAGTAAAATATAGAATAAAAGCTTTTTTTATTTCAAATGCTACTATGGCTTTAATTTAAATGTAAAAAAATTAAGGCGTTAGTGCTTATTCCTGTCATTGACAGAACAGTTGATGTTTCATATGTATGACTGAGTTTATTTCATAAACCTGAAAATAAAGTATGTGAAAGGCAGAGCCAAATATGGGGGATCCTTGAGACAGCCTATATAGAGCCAGCCCACTGGAGTATCTCCTAAGAAGCTAGGTAGGCACCACAAGTCTGATAATAAAACCACAAATTCCTTGTTTCTATAAATTTTTAGGATTCCTACTAAATATAATTTTCAGAATAGAACCTATAAATTCACATGTTTAATAGTGTTTCAGGTGATATGTTTCCCCATCAGCTTCACTGGTCCTAATGGAGTCTTTGACCCTCAGAAGGCATCCACATCCACAATTTCTGTGTCCTACTGCCTATGTCCTCTTGCCTGGCCTGGAATCTATCATCACACAGGGGTGTTTACTTCATCTCCTCCTCTCCAGTCCCCAAACTTGTCATTCTACTCTTCTCTTCTTTCTTCTCTCAATGAACAAGCAGCATCCAGTTTCTTCGGCCAGAAATTGTGGGTGTAATGTACTATATGTTGGCTAATTGAATTTAAATTAAAAAAAATTTTTTCAAACCCTTAAGTAGAGAATAGACTTTTGGAATCTGATGCACCTAAATTTGAGTGTTTCTTTCACTGTCTGTGACTTAACTCCTCTAAGTCTATTTTTTCCATCTATTGAAAATGAAATATTCCATTTCACAAGGTCATTGTAAAGATGAAATCAGATAACATATGGCACATAATAAGGGTTCAGTACATCCTTTCCACCCCAGTTCTCGGATTCAATGTCTCTAGAGCCCTACTGATTATTTTTTAAATGGACATTTTTATAATTATAAGGCAAATATATGCTAATTGTGAAAACCTAAAGCATTACATAAATACATATATTATAAAGAAATGTTTATGTAAGTCACCATTAGAAATAACTACTCCAAGGTTTTCCTCTATGCAAAATTTAATAAGTATATTGTTACTGATAAAATTGGATCATTTTATAATACCGATTTGCAGCTTCCTTTTTTTTTTTTTGACAATATGCCTTGAATGAATTTGCATATTATTCTTTTAAATAGCTTTTGGATTTTCCGTTGTACAAATGTACCATAATGGGTTTACTGAATCCCTATTGATGTTGGAGTGTTTCCAGTTTTTCACTATTACTAACAATTGCTGCAATAAATAAATTTATACAGAGATCTTGCAAAGAGGTAACCCTTCTTAAATAAAATCACTGGAGCTATCTAGGATTGCTGGAATGCGGCAATTCTTTTAATAACCTTATCCAACCATACCTGTTCCTGCTAATGGTTGGTTGGTAAGCAGATAAATACAAATCATTAAGATATGCCTGGATTTTATTAATTTATTTCCACGTTTGTATATATTAAGACTATAGGCCCGCGTAGAATTTGGCAGTAATACAGGATTGCTTCATACATTTTACTGGTTTGGGGCCACAAGCTTATAAGCTCTCCATCCCCCATCAAATAGACTGCTTTACATTTGGTTCAAATCTTCAGTCTTTTCAAGACTTAAAAATGTCAGGCATTTAATAGGATCACCTCATAGCTGATCTAATTTATTTGTTTGGGTACCTGAAATAACTGGACATACACAGAGTTAGCCCTAGACCCAGTGAGCTGAAGGGCAACAGCACCGTCTGTTGCTCACAGTGCAGCTTCCATTATGCTTCTAAAAAATGGAGTGAACTATAATATGGTCTCTCAGTCAAGATGCACACACATGAAGGAAATACGGCTGTAAGGGAATAAAACAAAATTTCATATACCATTCCTAAAACTGTTCTCACTTTGGTTATTCTATGTGATTAGTAGCTATATTAGCCTAAGAGAAATCACTTGTATTTCTGTATTTAGCAACTCCACATTTAGAACGTTTAATTTTCTCAATCCCCTGAAAAATTAACATTTACCACAGATGTTTCAACATTAGCAGAATAATGTTGACATTACCCAGACAGGCCCGGATCATTCTAAATTTTCGAAGACCAAACACATTAACAGTGGTGACATCACTGAAAGTCAGCAATTAATAGCTCTAAAATTGAATGGTACCTCACTGAGCCAGTTAATCAGAAATATCTCCTCTGTTTGCGCTCTGTAAGATTTAGCTTTAGCCAAGGTCTTTGTAAAGATTAACCAAATAATATTTACAGAAGACACATCAGGTATTGTAAAAATCATTTCACTTCACAATAGAGAGGAAACACTGGCCTTATATTTTGGATGTGGTCTGTTGTTTTCAATCTGTGAGATCTTGGACATGTCATGTAAGCTTTCAAACCTTTATATCCTCAGCTGTGGAATGAAAATAACCTACATCTTGCTGTTTTACGTGGCTTTTCAGCTGATCAAATGGACTAGTCTGCACGACTAAACAATCTAGGGAATTGTCATCACTCTTATTACTATTGTTGGAGGTTAAAGAAATACTTCGAAACTATTAATAGTACAATTTGCAACTTAGCTGCTTTCCATGCCTATGAGCAAAAATTCACTAGACGCATATAGCACGCACTTAAACATTGCAATACAAAACTTGTCAGTTGTATTTTTAATTTAAATTAATAAAATGAATTTTATTTTTAACTCACTGGACCATGTGTCAAATTTGCATTATACTTCGCAGCATGGATAAACTTGGGAAAGAGGTGTTGCATAAATCCCTACAACTTCAGGCAACATTCATTATATGTTATGAATATGCATACATACACATTTTCCCAGGGAGAGGGTTTTATAGATTATATCAGCAGATTTTTCAGAAGAGTACATGATCACACATATATCACTTATGTGGATGCTCAAGAACTTTTGCCATGTTGTATAATTTCTTATCTGGTCAAAGGGAGACTGGGATATAGAGAAAACAAATTCACTGACCAAGGTGGGAGAAGATGGCATCTCTCACATTCTTTTATCAACCTACTCAGCCTCCAGTTTAGATGATCAGTGCTCTGAGGCTTTGCATGCCCCTCAGGGAGGGTAAACACAGAGGACTAGACTAGCGCCCTCCTGGGGAAGCCAGAGTGGCACACAGTCTACAGGGCACTGGCCTGCAGTTCCGGCCTCTCTCCTCTGGCCCAAGCCTTTTGTTGCCAGGCCTCTGCCCAAGTGATGGATCCTAAAACAGGCGCTCAGTACAGGCCATGATGACTTATAACTAATTAGGGGGGAACTTTGAAAGAGCAACTTCACTGAAAACCTCAGAGCTGGATTAAAAACAGAATCAGCATTACTGTTAGCAGAGGTCCATGTGCAAGAGGGCCAAATATCTATTTTTGAAAAGAACTTGGAAGCAGTACAAAATACACTGGTGGCTTTTCTTTCCGTTTGGGGGATTAGATGCTCATCTTACCAGAAGACTGAATGTCCCAAATGCCGGGACTTCTCACAACTTGCCTGTGACTTTAGTGCTATTTACACCACTAAGCTATCACGTTTTCCATTTTAGCAATGTCGAGCTACCTCTTTATCATTAAATATGAACTACCTGAAGTAATCAGAGCATTCATGGGACTTGAAGAAAATACTGGGTATGTCTTATGTCCTCTCTGTAACATCTGTTAACTCATTCTACTTGGTCTTTTCTGATCCTGATTTTTTTTTTTTTTGAGAATGAGGGGTGGGGTGTGCACAGCAGAGGGAAAGGGAGAGAATCTAAAGCAGGTTCCACACCCACTGTGGAGCCCAAAGCAGGGCTTGGTCTCACAACCCTGAGATCATGAATCAAATGTCTTACACTTAACCGACTAAGCCACCCAGGCACACCCTAATATCCTTGCCACTCTTTCTCCTTCAGAGAATGGTACCTCAATGGCAACTACCTCGTCATATTTGTGTCTCTTGGAATCATTCTTCCACTTTCTCTCCTTAAAAATTTAGGTAAAGTCATTTTTAATTTTTATTTTAATTTCATATTCTAAAAGGTAAGCTAATTGTAGATACCGTATTCACCTTCCAGAATTTCTCTGCTAACTTTTAGGTTACCTTGGTTATACCAGTGGATTTTCTCTTACCTGCATGGTGTTTTTTGTCAGTGTGGTAAGTGATTTATTGACACAATCCCTGTAGGTTGGTGAGCACGAGACACTTAGTCCCTGAATTAGTGTCCTCATTTTTATTCAAGCACTTCACTAGCATGAAATATTTCTTGCATCACAAGCCATTTTCTTATATTCTAATTTGGAATGAGGAAAGGACAGTCATGAGTTTAAAAATAGTTGAGTTAGAATGTCAAGGCCATAGCTAATAGCATGTTCTGAGCACACTGGATGTATATTTGGACAAAAGGAATCCTTCAAGCAGTAATGTCACAACGACTTAACATTTAGAAAGGTGGAGGAGGAAGTGAAGAGTCCCAGAAGAGAAATGAGTAGGCTATAGAATTATCCATATCTACATCAATCTGCCATTTTCTCCTGCACATTCCACCCATGAAAAGAGAGTGACCCCAGTGGAATTAAAGGAGAAATCCTTCTCCCCACAGCCCCCACTCTCTACCAAAAGGGAGTTTTCTTTTTTGTAATATCATGGATGCCAAAACATATACAGCATTTCCCCAAAAAGGCAAAAGAAGAGAGGAGAATTTTTGATAACCCACATTATATTAGTTTGAAAAACTAAAAGATATGACATGTAAGGAAATGATCATCTTTCTCAGAAGAATATGAACGATGCTTAGGATGGGTTCATGCAAAATACTGCTCTGTTGACTCTCAGGAGCAACCATTGTTCCAAGTCTTTCCTTAGAGCAGAGGCTAGTCCATTTTCCCTTAGTCTAAAGGAATCCTCAGCAGAGGCCCCTCACCTCTAACACATAAATCACATATATGGATTTTTGTTTCATTGTTTTCCTTAAAAGGCTGATGATTTCTTTCTTTCTTTCTTTCTTTCTTTTTTTTTATTTTTTTTTTTTTATGACTGGGCCTAGGTGATTTACAAGAAATTCCAAATACCCTGCCCTCTGCCCGTTCTGGATCACAATGTTGGAAATCTGACATTCAACAATACCCTTCCAGTGCACATGGTAATGTTACCTAACAACTCTGAGAGTAGTGGTGTGAACTTCATGATGGATTACACCCACCAGAATCCTGCAGGGCTAGATGAGAACCAGGCCAAGGGCTCTCTTCATGGCAGTGGAGTAGAGTATGAAGCCCACAGTGACGACAAGTGCCAACCCAAATACTTTGTATTCAACTCCCGGGTGAGTGATGAGCCTAATATATAGCTGAATCTTTATTTTATAAGTTGAGATGGTTTGTGATTGTCATCTGTGTCAGATGCTACACAGGTGTTGTTACCTTTGTTTTTCAGACGGCCTACGCAATCCCTATCCTAGCATTTGCTTTTGTGTGCCACCCCGAGGTCCTACCCATCTACAGTGAACTTAAAGAGTAAGGCAACCATCATCTTAGCATTTTAATTTGTTTTGCAAATATGCTCATGTGTTCAAAGGTGCTTTATACAGAAGCACGGTTAATGGTTTTCTCTTCATTGGACGTTTGTGGTACATATCACTCATCAGTAATGTACTTTAACCAAAAAGTGTGAGTCACCCCCTTCATTGCACTACCTTATCTGCTTCCTTCACTCCTAGTTCTCCATCCTAATGGTCCACAAGAGGGGTTTCGGGCAGGAGGAAGAAGAGCCAATGGCTAGAAGAATTTTGGCTGGCATGAGGAATTTGAATTTGAATTTCGCTGGGAATGATGTCACCTCAACAGGAAATGACCACACCCATGAAGACTAAAAATTATGGTTAAGGTGGCCTTGCTAAGCCATTGATGTCACTTGTGGTCAGTCCCTAACCTTGTCTAGAAGACATTCACCACGGGGATGTGCCAAAATCTGGCCTTCATTGTCTTATCTGTACAATGGAAACACTGGCTAGACAATCTTGTTTCTTTTAGCTGAAATTCTATGATTCATTAAGTCTTTTCCCTTTGAGGCTGTTGACATCTTACTTAGGTATGAAGTACGCCTGAGCCCATTACCACAGTTTTTCCCTTTACATTTAGAGAAGGGTGTCCTATAATAATTCCCAATTTATTTAGCCCAGAAATCAATGACCCCACTCTTTATTATCCATAAATAGTGGTAACTTGCTTCATAAATTCTGATTTACCTTATAAGAAATTTTTGGAATACTTTCAATTATTTTGATGTCTTTGGTTTACTTGGAAAATCACATGTAGCAGTTACTCTATGCTTGGTTTTAGCCAAAGATCAAGAAGTGATAGCAGCCATTTCTGGGGCCTGATAATTGACTTTAAGCATCTGGGTGCCCTCCAGAATGGTTTCCAGAAGCTGTCCAGGCTTCCTGGTAGTCTGGACTCATGAAAGCTGTTTTGCTGATTCTAGTAGGTTTGTATCCTCAGTAAACCCATCTTACTATGAAATATGAAAGCTTTCTACAGTGAGAGTCAGTTTGATCTTTATCTTAATTACATTCTTGAATATCAGTAGACAAGTATATTTATGAACACAAAATAAACTAGTCTTCTAGGAAAATGATTGTCTCTAAGACTGAAGGAATAGTGTTTAAGAAATATGGAAATGGGGTGCCTGAGTGCCTTAGTTGGTTAAGCATCCAACTCTTGATTTTAGCTCAGGTCATGATCTCAGGGTCATGAGATTGACCCCTGCATCAGGCTCTACACTCAGCATGGGACTCTGCTTGAGATTCTCTCTTGCCCACTCCCTCTGCTCCTTCCTCAGCTTGTGTTCTTTCTCTCTCTCTCAAATAAATACATAAAAAAAAAAAAAGGAAAAATGGAAACAAATCCTCCACAGCTCTCTCATACAAATCTAAATAAGCTATGTTTCTGTACCAGAAATATGAGTTTATAATAGCAACACAGGCATACATTCTTTCACTATTTTTTTTAATTTAATTATAAAAAGTGATGCTTTCACAAGTTAAAAAAAAAAAAAAAAGACATAAAGCTTGGTGTTTTCTTTTCAGTCGGTCCCGGAGGAAGATGCAAACAGTGTCAAATATTTCCATCACGGGGATGCTCATCATGTACCTGCTTGCTGCCCTCTTTGGTTACCTAACCTTCTATGGTAGGTCACTCTGTCGGTCATTTTCTTTGTGCAAATCCTAGTAGGACTGATCATTAACCCAAGTAGGTATAATTCTTTTAATTGCCCTCTATAAGCAGCATGATCTATAATATAATCAATTAACATGCTATTTTAGTCTTGTCACTGTGATCTATGGAAATGGAACCTAAACTAGACTGGCTAACAAGTTACAACAATTTGTGAATTCACGCATATTTATAAAAATCAGCCTATTATTTTCCCTAAAGGATAGATTATATTTCTTTCACTTGACTCCCTAGGCCATCTCAAGCTAGAAGCAATGACAATGAGTCCAATCGTGTACTGTGAAACTCTTGATAGAATAACTAGCTACCAAGCAAGTGGTAGGAAAAGTACAAAGTCTTGGAGTTGGAACCTGCTTTTGTTGACAGTCCAGTGGAATCGGGGGGCTTGGAGCACTAGGCGATTTTTATGGCTTATCCCATTCTATTCTGTGACAGTGAATGGTTTCCTGGAAAAGAAGACAATGCAGAATGCCTTTCAATCTGGGAATGTACTAGCAAAAACAAAGGAAGGTGACTATGGACACTTTAGATTATGCCTAAGACAATTTCTCTGTGGCATCTTAATGGATACTCACAAGAAATAGGATTGTTACTGCCTTTCATGAAGCATGGCCCTATAGATATATTTCAGGGACTCTAACATTGACCTGTTGCTGCTAATTGATGTTAGCAACATAGATAGATCTTTCATATAATGCTCTCTAACTTTTTAGTTTAGTTTTTTTTTTTCCCCTGATGCAGTAAATTTAATTGATTGCATGACAAATTGTGGAGGAAAAGACTGGGGAGGAGTCACCATTTACTTGGGTTTTTCTCTGTTTGGCTAATACTTGGCTATTAACCAACACTCACTTTAGATTGGGCATTAAACTTTGTTGGATTGTGAATTATAAAAGTCAGATCAGTACCAGTGAAGGTATTTTTACCCCCCTTTGTCTGCTCTGGAGGGGAGTAAAAAGAAAAAAAAATCAAACTACATCTGGTTCTATAAGCATCTCCATGTCATCTGTGTCTAGAATTCTGAATGAATAAGATTTCTAGGTGGGTGGCATCTTAATCTTAGATCAATAGTCATTGGGAGACCCTGTAAAAATCATGCTAATTCATCTTTACATGTTACTTATGCCGACTCTAATAGGTTTCATAAGTCAAACAAAAGTTTGAAAAAAAATCCCAAAAGGGGCATTTGGGTGGCTCAGATGGTTAAGGGTTTGCCTTTGGCTCATGTCATGATCCAGGTCTTAGAATCAAGCCCCACATTGGGCTACCAGCTCAGCAGGGAGTCTGCTTCTCCCTCTCCCTCTCCCCCTGCTTTTGCTCCCTTTGTCTTTCTCTATCAAACGAATAAATAAAAACTCTTTTTAAAAATATCCCCAGAAGTATGTGTATCAGTGTCATGATAGAGTCATAATTGTTGAACTTGAAAAAATGTTAGAGTTCATTTGTCCTAAGGTTTCTATACGAGGTTCAGAGAAGCTAGGTCAAGACTCACTTGGCAGGTGGGAATGGAAGGGGGTTGGCAGGATGTGAGGTACAGGCTGGTGGGGCTTGGGCCTTTCATCCCCTTCAACCAGAGCACCTCAGCCTGTCACTTCTTTTGTGAGGCTTCCAAATAGCTGGGATGGACTTCTCACGAAGCAAATGAGCTAGAGTCACCTTCATAATTTTATTCTAGTTTCTGCAACTTTATAAGCTTCAGGGTTCCTTTGTTCATTTGAAGAGAGGTCACACAACTAACTATTAAGCTCAGAGACAGGATTAAAACAGATGTCTAGATTCCCACACCTGGGTTTTTATTTTTTTATCCCATTGTACTATGTTCCTTTTCTAAAATGTTGCTGTTGTTATTGACTTGACAATAGCAAGTGAACCCAGTCTCTTTTTCCTCTTTGTAGGAGAAGTTGAAGATGAATTACTGCATGCTTACAGCAAAGTATACACATTTGACACCCCTCTCCTCATGGTACGCCTGGCGGTCCTTGTGGCAGTGACATTAACAGTGCCCATTGTCCTGTTTCCAGTAAGTACCTGAAGTTTTGATGAAATAATCCTGCTTAACCTCTTAAATTAGTACATATGTTCTGATTTGATGTGGATTTAATTATAATGTGACTTTGCAATTGCAGTACGTGAAGATGTTATTTTTGTATAGCACTGTGGAGCCATTTAAAATGGATAATTTAATATGTAGCTACAACAAATACTTTTAGATGTTAAACACTTTTAAAATATAGGGGGCAAAAAGTCACAAAGTATATTTCTATATTTTCCAGCTTTATTGAGATGAAAATTCATTGTTAAGCTCAAATTCGAAAAGTGGATCCTGGGTTTCTATCTTGTGGGTTTGTAGAAATGAGTAGGATTTCACAGAGCTACTGAAACATGAAAGCAAAACTACATTACTTTTCAATTCATTGCATTTTCACCAGTTTTGAAGGTATTTAATTCCCCCCACCTTTGGTTTGTTGAGTTGCAGTGACACTCGAAAGTCACTTAATCTGATTCCTTGAAGACCAATGAGAAGGGGAATCCTCTTAAGGAAATTACATGCTAGAGCTAAATTTCTTGAAAAACAGTTATATTATCCATCATATATCTTTTTTACGATCCCTAAAACTGATATACGCTCTACCAGACTCATACTGGGATCTCCCCTTCCTGGCATTTGCCTTTGGCGTCACTTGTTCTGAGATCACAGAGCAGGGCTGGTTGAAGAGATTTGGGCCGCGTGAGTTAAAACCACCACCTATGGATAAACACAGGTCTACCTTCTCCTGCCAACTCTTCTCCTTTCATAAACACTGAATTTACTCATTCATTTTAGGGGGAAAAATAAGCGACATGGTAACCAGCACCATCCTGTACAGAATGTTCCATACAGGGCCCAGCATGTGAGGACTACTCCTATAATGACACTGTGGTCACTTTAAATGCAGCTTGTGTGCCAAAATATTTTTTGACACATTCCTTTTTCATGAGTGCATGAAATCGGATCCTTATTACCAGGAGGGCTAATATTTTACTCTTAAATAATATCTTGCCTCTCATATGTCTCCAAGTATTTCAAATGACATGCACACAGCTTTAGCCTAAAATCAGCTCCATCATGGGTACAAGGCACAAGACAGCTGTAGACAGAAAGTGTACCAGAGGGTAAAATTTCCAAGCAAACAGTGTCTCTGAGGAAAGAATGTTGAAAGCCCTTTTTTTCTGTGTAAAGATATCACTCATTAATTTTTGGCGCACAATATGCACTCACATCATTATTGAATCAAAGTAATTTATAAAAGAAATCTGTTACGTGCTTCTGTATTGTTTTATTCATAAACCCTAAATATAGCGCTTTCATGTTGTGATCTCAGATTAATGGACTTGGCCTTGGTCTTGTAGTTAGTCAGTCACAGTTGACTCATGCAGTGCTCACAGCAGGACACGGATGGCTGGGGTCAAGATAATGGGAAGTGGAAGTTAGCCTTTCATTTACTGATGGTAATTTCACTTCAACATTTAAAACCTAGATCTCCCCATAGAAGTTCTTTCTCTAAAAAAAATAAAATAAAATAAAACAATAAATTAAAAAAAAAGAAGTTCTTTCTCTCATGACAATTAAGACACTGGTATAACTCTGACTATCAGGAAACATCTCCCATTTGATGGCCCTTAGTATCAAAACTGACTATGAGAACCAAATTTCAGAAAAACTGTTTGTTATCCTTAACAGTTTTTTCACCCAACATTAGCATTTATGAAACATTTGCACATAATTCTGTCTTTGACCTTACAATGTTACATTGAGATGAACTATGTAAGGGTCCACCTTGTCCCCTGGATTAAAAGTCCTGGAGGTTAGGGATGTGCATGGTGACTGGCTCAGGAGATCAACAATGGTTGCCAAGAGAAATGGTCTCCGAATGAATCTTGCCTATTCTTAGGAGGACAAACTGCCTTTTCTGGCAAAAGCACAGGCTGTTCCCCTTGAACATTTGCCATGAACTTCAGTTTGGGTGAGGATCTGGGCTAAATGAACCAAGCCGCCATGGGTATGATGGAGGACATAAAAGTGAACATGGAGGAGAAAAAAGCCTCCTTGCCCCAGTCAAAACCACAAGGCTGCCTTCAAACACTTTCCCCCTAAGGTGAGAGAAGTTGTTAGTGGCGTGTTTGTTCCTTATGATTTACAGCCACATTTTCAACATGCCCAACACTGAGTCACACACAGCAGGGTTCTCCCGGTGGTTTCTTTGAATTAAGAAACTCTTGACCAATAAGAAGTTTATTTACTTTGCTTTGACATCCCCACATACCAATAATAAAAAAAATAAAAATAAAACCTAATCTATTAGGATTAAAACCTCTCAAGTTTAGGAATAATTTTATATTCTACTTCTTTCAACAAATGTCAAGTGTCTCTTTTTCTTAGAAGTCCAAGAAGAGACGACAAGGGTGTTGCTGTTCTTGGGTGGTTGGATGGATTTTTCTTTGATGATTCCATTTATTTTCTTTATTTTCTCCAGTTAGGTCAGTGTTTCCCTTCTTAATAAAAGACACATATTGAGTGCAAAAATGATTATCGAACAAATGAATAAATGAAGTGAATTACTTTTTCACTCGTATCCCAACATTTCTGTTTCCATCGTTGGGGTGGGGTGGTACGGGCAGGGCTGTCCATTACGGTGCTGTACCTCCTTCCCAAAGACTATTAATACCATTTTCAGCTTGTACTTCCCTTTATGCAGTAAAGTTCACACATCACCATGAAAAACAGAAAACCAGATAATCCTGATGAGTTTATCAAGAACACAGACTCACATTCCATTTGCCACATCTTAAAAAAAAAACCAAAGATCACATCTCAGATTCTCTAGCTGCTTCTATTTTATCTTCTGATAGTGAAATCATTCTTTACATTTATGCTGCCTTCAGACCCCCTCTTAGATATAGACATAGAAATATGGCAGATGTTGCCATGGACTGGAATAGAGTAGCGATCCTCCAGTGATCCGCAGATATTTCCAACACTCTTGTCCTAAGCAATCTTAGAAAGTGAAGCTGTGATTCACTTCTAAACAATAGGATTGATTTTTTTTTTAAGAGTTCAGACCTAAAGTTCCCACTTTCTACTCTGCCCCTCATTGGGTCCCCAGAGTAGAACATAGCCCCCTCCCCAACCCCCCAACAGATTCCTATTCCAAACACTCTCTCTGGAAATAACAGATGTTTTTTTCTAGAGCTGCCCAGGACCTTTCCAGAATCATACTGGGTCAGAGGCCATGGCTGTTGCTATGGACTTCCTCCCCCCCTCCATGCACAGCATCTGACCCACATTTCCAGGTTCTTATCAGTTTGTGTCAGTAGAGAAAAGGCACTTAGATAAGTGGAACAGGAGGCAGTGCTTTGTGGGTAACAGGGTGACATAGGGTAAACAGAACTGCTGAGGACCTATTGATCCAGGCTCACCTCCCAAGGTGGCATTTTAACATAGAATGACCAGCAGTTTTCTTCTACTCCTTTCCACCACCGCCTCCCACCAGCAGCAGCCTGCTATCTCCCTGTGGGCCCTCTTATCCTTCCTAGGAATGCACTGGCAATTCCGTATGCCTTCAGTTCGGTTTGGGATTTTGCTATTCTTTATTTGCTGTGAGGAGCAAGTTTTCACCACTCGTTCTGACCTCGATTCCTGTAAACCTTCTGTACTCTTACATCATCAGGCCAAACCTCGGTCTTTCTGGGAGCCATGAGACCTTAGCAAACTGCATTCACTCTCAGGGACCCTGTACGAATAGGTTTACCTCTAACTCAACCTATTGAATAAAGGAGTATTATTTTAACAAAAGGCAAAATCCCATACGTATCACCTCTGCCTGTTAATAACCTGCATCCTACTTGTTCGCTCTATAAATTTAGCACTTTCAGACAAATAGATCCTTAAGCCATGTGGATGTGCCAGAGAAAGCTCATATTTGAGCCTAATAAGACCAGTTTGGACGATACTGAGGAAGCACGAACTGTGGATCATTATGTAGAATGTATGGGCAGCTGGGGGAAATGTAATCAAACCATTTGCTTCCTTCAAGCCTACTTTTCAGAGCGAGTTTCGTAATTTTCACTAATCCAATTTTTAAAATCCTTTACAAAGTCACCCTTAAACCATTTCCAGAGACTATCTGGTTTGCCATTCTGGAAATGAAATTGCTTTTGAAACCTAAACAGATGGCTTTAATTTCGGGGGGAGTGGTATGAAAGGAATGTCACATTAGACACTGTAAGCAATCCGGCTCGAAGTTTTTGTCGTTCCTACATGTGTTTCTAACTGTATTTTACATTTTCTGTCTTAAATGAGTTCCCATCTCTCCACCAGAGTCTTCAGAAGTAAAATTTTAAGTGAAAAATCAATCCCGGCATTTCTAAGAATGTGAAGTCCTAGCCTACCTAAAGTGCTCACTTATTGAAAAGCCAAGAGACTAATTCCACTAAGTCAAAAAGTATCCTCTAAAAGATTCCAAAGATAAGAGTATTTTCTACTTTGTTAAGCTGTTCAAACATGCAGGGCATTCCCTCTGCCCACAAGGATCTTTTGATCCGGTTACAGCACAGTAACTTGAAAGGCTGCTACAGATGGAGCCTCTCTTGACTCTTCACCTACTTATTGTAGCTGCTGAAATAGGGCTGAAGTCTATAAGGCTCCTGAAGGGAGGGAAGGGGTTTGTTCCGTTCAGTTTGATTCAACATTTATTGAGTGCCTGCTGCGTGCAAGACACCGAATGGAAACTTTAAAGAATGTTAAAACTATTAGGTCCTACTCTTTGCTTCTTGTACATTTATAATCTAGAATTGGGAAGGGGGGAGGGAAAAGGGAAAAAAAAAAAGAGAGGAGTAAATACCAAGAATACCATCTTTTAAAAAAACATTATGTGGCAAAAATGCTAAATACAATGAATGCCAAGTTTAAAAAAAAAAACAGATTTGTAAAAATTCTGTTCATGAGCAGTATATAAATCAACGCAATGCTTGCCCTTAATACTTAATCCAGTCTAAAAGATGTGTTTAGGAATCAACAAGGATTTTACCCTGAATTCTGTGTCTTATCTGTTATTTTATATCTTTCTGAGACAATTTTGAAGAAAAAAATCTGAAAGCTGAGGTGAGCACAAGGAAAATACCCTCTCAAACAAATGTCAGAATCAAGGGTGCACAATAATATTAATGTACTTAATAACCAACGTGTACCCTTAAAAATGGGTAAGATGGTAAATGTTCTGCATTTTTTGCCACGGTACTGAAAGTTTGAAAGCTAAATCAGCGCCGAGATATTTTCTGAGAGGAAAAGGAAAAAACACAGAAGATGCTTTAGAGTGACAAGGATATCTGAAATTGTAGTTAAAATCAACTTTGAACTTTCTTGTTGCAGATTCGTACATCAGTGACCACACTCTTATTTCCCAAAAGACCCTTCAGTTGGATAAGACATTTCTTAATTGCAGCCATACTTCTTGCACTCAATAATGTTCTGGTCATCCTTGTGCCAACTATAAAATACATCTTTGGATTCATAGGTAAGTTTGAGAAAAGCTTTTATTTAGTCAACTCAAGCTGATACCTCCTTAAATGGCAGACAGGGAGCTGGTGGATGGGAGGGCAGGGATCCCTGGTCCATCTTAGGCTCATGGGATTCTTATTAGCCCAACAGGACTCCAGCTGGCCACCTCCCCTCCCTTGCGGGTGACTCGGGAAGTTATTCATAGGATCAGAAAAAAACCTTAGAGGTCATCTAGTCCAGCTGCCTTTTCTGACAGATGAGGAAATTGAGCCCACAGAAGTCATCTACAGCTTCTCCACCATCCCCCATCCAAAAGTCGAACATTCCTATGAGACCTTTTGTAAGCCTAAAAGGCATAAACCAAAGCAATTTACCATCCATTTATATGGGAAAATATTTGAGCATCCCAGACATAAAAAAATAAACTCCTTGGGCTTTCCTGATACCTTAGGATACGTATTGGTAACAAATGCAGAAAATACATGGAGATAAAACACAGATATTCAGACATCGTTCAAAAGCTATGACAGCTTACTGCTGAGTTGGAGGGCAGCTCCCAGGCAAAGAATCTGGTGACTCAGTCTCACAGCTCAGGGTGGGCTCCCCTCTATTCATGCTTACTGTGCAGCAAATTCTGAATGCTATTTTCACTTGTTGCCCTTTTTTTTTTTTTGAAAGGCAAAAATCCTCCTCAGATTCCAATTAGCAAAAATAGGTACTAATCTAGGTCTTCCCCAAAGCAAACTGGCATAACATGAACTTTCAAAATTGGAGAATATCAGTGACTTGGAATAGATCTGTGACTTAGATTTAGGTCTTAAATCTGAATCAAAAAGTGAGGAAGATAGATTTTACCCTCAGGATGCTTCCTCAAGTCTGTCAGGATCTGCTGAGCATTGACGGCCACCTTTGGAGGTGAAGGAGATTGGTCTCATAAAGCATATCCTCCTGACTGTGTAGCCTAATAATTTAGTATTCATCTCCTGATTTGAGGGATTGCTCAAATATTAAATATACTATAAAATTTTTTAAAGATTAGGTGTAAGCAACTTGGAAAGTTTAAAGTGGATAAGAAGGGTGTGTGATGAGTTCAGCTTCCTTAATGGGTGTTATATTTTCAATTTCCTATGAATTGTTAATAGGCTGCCTTTTTGTTATTTATTGTGTGCTATGTGCACGTGCTATACAACTGTGATGTTAGGGATATTTTAATTTTCTCATAAACATATCATCTTTGCATAAGCAACAAAGATGAGTGAATATATATTAGTTTTTAGTGCAAAGATTAGAGGAATGATAGATTTAGTTTCTTTTTGTTTTTTTAAGATTTTATTTACTTATTTATGAGAGATTCAGAGAGAAAGGCAGAGACATAGACAGAGAGAGAAGCAGCCTCCCTGTAGAGAGCCTGACCCGGAACTCGATCCCAGGGACTCCAGAATCATGACCTGAGTCAAAGGCAGATGCTCAACCACTGAGCCACCCAGGTGCCCTGGATTTGGTTCTTTAAAGTGCAAGACCTTGAGTCTCTGCCTTGCTGAATAAGACATTGACCTGTGCTTCTCTCCTCAGGGGCTTCTTCTGCCACTATGCTGATCTTCATTCTTCCAGCAGTGTTTTATCTTAAACTTGTCAAGAAAGAACCTTTCAGGTCACCACAGAAGGTTGGGGTAAGTAAGGTTTGCAATTCCCCCCATTATAAGTTGCTCTTCGGCTACTTACAGTAAAGCAGAAAATACATGTGATTCAAAAAATTGATGAACAAGAACCAAACATCAGAGATGAGCTGGAACTGTAATGGAGAGAAACAGGGGTGGATTTCGGGTACGGTGAGGATTCCTGGATTTCTTCCTTCCATATTGTCAAAGATCTCGTGTTGAGTTCTTTCTATTTGCCCAACACTAATGGAGTTTTCCGCAGGCATGCATGTATACCAGTTTCCACCACCAAGACCATAGCACTGTCTACGGGAAATTTTGTGGGAAGGTATTAGGCTCCCTAGCAGTGTTAAGAAATAATTTAAACACTTTAGTCATATCCGTTAGGTGTGTAAGGCCAAAAGAAAAGATGCTGCTTTGTTTCCCCCTCCATAATACCCTGGTGTGGACGGAGATCCAGGACAGAACCACTCCTTTTCCAGTTGACCTCTCTAGATACAAAATATAATCTGATTAAACTAGAGCATAGTTATTTTCCAAAATGATTCTATGGAAACATATGCCAGAAATAATTGTTTTTCTGATAATTAAATATTATCAATGACTTTTTAATAAAGTCTGACACTTAATGCTTAAAAACAATGCCTCTTGCCGAGTTACACTGAATTTTTCTGGAGAGTCATTCACCCCTCAAGGCTGTTCAGGGACTTCAGGAACTTGGTATCAAAAGCTCCTCCCATCATCTCACCCCCGAATTCCTACCCTCTTTGGTCCATCTTGCTTGGACTTTCACAGCAGTGTGACCTTGGCAGATTACTAGTCCTGTTTGTGACCCATTCTGAGTTTGACCAGACATAAAAATGAGTACAATTCTCTCCTAGATCCTTTCTAGTGAAAAAAAATTTTTTAGCTGTTGTTGCTCCCTCATAAATAGAATGAGGAGGTTGGGCTAAGTGGTAATATATAAGGCCTCTTCTAGTGTGTGTACACACACACACACACACACACACACGCTTTTTAAAAGAAATGTACAACATAGATTAGGCTCTTGTTCTTATTTGTTTGCTTTATAAAATTTAATCCTATTAAATATACTATGATATGCCCTTTTAGGACCGGTCCTTTTTCACCTAAAACATTGCGAGTACACTCAATATCATTAGATCTTTTCTGTCACTTGATTTTTACAGGATTACAGGATATTCCATTATTTCAATGTATCAAATCAACCATTTCTTGGGTTCTAAATTCACTGAACTGCTAGGAACAGACATCTGAGCTAAAAGCATAATACAATTCAATATGCCAATCAGATCGCTGCCCAGTTGTTATAAGTAAACAACTTATAAGAGCAAACCGTGCTAAACATGGTTTCTGTGTCCCCTAACAAGTTCTCTCTGACTTACAGGCTTTAATTTTCCTTGTGGTTGGAATCATCTTCATGATTGGAAGCATGGCTCTCATTATAATTGACTGGATTTACAATCCCCCAAATTCCAAGCATCACTAACCCAAGGAAAAATACTTTTTCTATTGGAAATGGTTGCAAATCATGCTGCAAGAGACGTTTGAGTTCTATTGATTGGAATGTTATTCATAGGAAATAACAGGAAGATTCCAAAGATGTTTATAGTAACATCACCAGGCACCTGCAGAAGAGGAAAGGCATCATTTTTGTCAAGAATGGCTGTTTATATGTTTAAAATCTGTGGTGCGCATTTCTACCCAGGTTTTCCTAGAGCAGTGTGAGAGGATGTATTTTTGCTGTTGTACAAGCAGAATAAGGGTAGCTGCATGTAATGGTCATCAGATAATACCCTTCCTCCCCTCGTCAAAGTACCAAATACTTGTATTCTGAGAACATCAAACAAAAATGCCCTGGTGGCAAAGCTATCACTGCTTAATGCGTTCCCCCAATCCAGCACCAAATTCTCTGGGTTTATTTAATAACAGAGGCAAAAGGCAGGTCTTCTGAACTGTCCATGAATAATCAGACGGCAGGCTAGAACATCTTATTCTCAACAGTAAAGGAATATTTTGCCCATTTTGTTTGTGACGTGGAAATAGTGACTTCTTCCTTCAATAGATTTTTGGTAAATGTTAAAACAGCTTACTAAACACAGGCATACCTCGTTTTATTGCGCTTTGCTTTATTGTGCTCAGCAGATACTGAAGTTTTGTTTTTGTTTTTGTTTTTCTACAAATTGGTTTGCAGCCACCTTGCCTTAAGCACCATTTTTTCCCACAATGTCTGCCCTTTGTGTCTCTGTGTCACATTTTGGTAATTCTCACAGGACTTTGGACTTTTTCATTATTATATTTGTTATGGTGATCTGTGATCAGTGATTAAGACTTGCTGAAAGCTCAGATATGGTTAGCATTTTTTAGCAATAAAGTATTTCAATTAAGGTATGTACATTTTTTTAGACATAATAGTATTACACACTTAGTAGACTATGGTGTAGCCATAACTTGTATATGCACCGGGAAACCAAAAAAAAAAATCTATTTGACTTGCTTTATTGTAATGTCTGCTTTATTGTGGTGGTCTGGAACCGTACCTGCGATCTCCGGGGTATGCCTGCATGTCTTATGAACTGTCCCTGTAAGGTACATACATGAATGAACAGACACCAGGCTAGAACACCTTAGTGTCAACAGTAAAGGAATGTTTTGCCCATTCTGTTTGTGACATTGAATGAATGCCTTCTTCGTTCAATATTTTTTTTGATAAACGTTAAAACATCTTACTAAACAGAGAGAGGGGCTTTATTTAAATTATAGAGCAACAACAAAAATAATGCTTATTGCTAAACTGCCTGTTCTGGAAGCATCTGCTTTTCAATATTATTCCTAGTCCTCTTGTCATGCTTTTGTCATTGAACAATGCTCTCCCTCTCGTCTTCCATTGTCATTCAGAATTTTTAGATAGACCACGATTCGTGTGGAGCTACATTACCCAGTATTGTTTGATACATTTTTATTTGATAAACATTCAGTGCAGGAAACTGTGATTGCTTATATGTTTATGTATATAATCTTATTCTGTAGTCATCAGAATTTTAACGTATGGTACATTTGATTTTTATTTTTTACATGTGTAGTTTTCTCTCTTCACAGTCAAAACGTTTATATTATTGAGGGTGGGGCAGGGAATTAAGTTGATGGGCTCAAAAATCCATTTGTATGGATCTGTCTATTAGGAATATTTTAAATTTGAAACCTAAGTTATATATAGTTCAGTAATGCTCTTCAATGTTTACAATGATAACACAATCATCTACAAGAAAATAAGTTCCTTATTTGCAAATAATTATCAATACTGAGGTTATTCTTTTAACTTAGCATGTCTAAGATAGGATTTAGTTCATTTTGGCTTGCACGGGAGTATGCTGACATTCATTTGCCATTTAACACTATGTTAAATGGTTCTCCACAAAACCGGAAGTGCTAACACTACAGAGAGAAGCAAACTATTATTCTTGCTCACTTCTACAACACGCTTACATGAAATGGATTTAAAAACCAGCACTCACTGCCCAGAATTTCTGGAATGTGCCACCTTTTTTTACCCCCAAATCAGTAGCAAGAACATTTATTGCATATTTTTATATTTTAGTATAAAGCCAAGTATGAAATACAACTATCATTTAAGTATAATATTAAATCGTATTTCAATAGTTGCTTTAAAATGTGCCTTAAGAAAATACACATTTGTTTTATGTAGTGTTTTCTGGAGGTATAATACTGTTAAATGGTGCACTTTGTTATGGAAATTGAGCATTACTAGAAACTATCATAACTTTTGAGTCATTATTATTGGAAAATATTTGCCAGATAGCATCTTCAAGATACGTTTCCATTTACATTCACCTAAAGAGTGTACCAAAATAGAAAGTGGAAAAAGGCACCTTCTATGTGTTTAAAAAAAAAGTTTAATCTGAATGTATTTAAATGTAAATATCAAAGATTAATTTTAAAAATTGGGAAAGCATAAAATCTGTATATATTTTGAATGTTTTACACCTTTGAAATAACTAACTTGAAAATATCAACCTCTGTAATTATACAGATATTCAAGAGCAATACTACAGTGCCAAATAATGAAGCACCATTTTTTTTCTCATGGCCATTTTCAGGATTAGAGCTCATATAGACTGCAGGGCAGACTTACATATCGTATCTTGTACTGGTTAATTTAACCCCATTTATGAACAGATGAAAATTTTATTTTCTTATTTCATTTATAAGATGGTTCAATGTACTGGGAGGCTTTTTTTATTACAGAAAGTGTATATTGGTATATAATAAATGAACTTTTCAAATGATTATGATTTGAATTTCTTTCTATTCTTGAAGGCTATAAATTATTTGCATGTGAAAAACATTTTAAGTCTAAATATTGTCTTTTGTCTATTGGTATATGTTCCATTTTCATTGTTACTCTTGACACGTAACTAACATTTATAGCTGTCAAAAAAAAATAGTTGCCATCTTATTTTGGCAAAATACACAGCTAATCTAAGTCATTTTCATTTATATCATCACATATATACCTCCTAGAATGGATGTGGGAAAATGTGTTCTTTATGGCTAATTAGGGAGAATTCGCTTGGGATGGAAAAAAGAATAGAAGAAATATGAAAATAGTAAAATAAAGACATGGAAGATCTGAAAGAAAGAAAGCAACATGGGAGTGCAGAGGATTGGGTAGAAATCAACAGTTGGTGGGAGAGACAAGACCTGTGCTAAGTGGTGTGTTTGACTTTCTAAGAAACTTCCAGGTAGTTCTCTGAAGTGTTTCTACCATTTTCATTTCACTCAGAATATATACGAGCTCCAGTTGTTCCAAAGCTTTGCCAACCCCAGGCATTGTACTTTATAGCCTTTCAAGTGGGTGGGAAATGGTATTTCTTTGGGATTTTCATTTCCATTTTCATTTTCCTGGTGATGAGTATTGAAAATTCTCCATGTGTTTAATGGCCATTCAGGTTTCCTTTTATGAAGTGTGCATTCAAATCCTTCACCCATTTTAAGAATTAGGTTGTCTGTCTTTTTATTGTGGATTTGTCAGTTCTTTATACATTCTAGACACACGTCCTTTGTCAGATGGCAAACACCTTTTTCGATCTATGACATGCCTACTCATTTGCCTAAAGGTATCTTAATTCTATCTTTCTGGGGCCTGTCTTTATAGCTTGAGGCTCTGCAATTCCTGTCTTATGGAGATAAAATTAATTAGGATGGTATTGTTATAATTAACGCTAAGATTTTCAAATGTGGAGAGTAAGTTTTCTTTTTCTCTTTTTTGGGGGGGTGAAGGTGGGTAGTATGTTTTCTTGTCTTGTAGTGAGCTTTATTGAATATAGTTCTTGTTTTGTTATAGGTAATTGACTAAGAATAACCTTTGCCTAGTCACTTTGACTCTTGGTTAGGAGACCTAGTACTACTTAGATAGTCCCAGGACATCAAAAACCCTTTCTGGCTGCTTGTAATCAACTTCATTAGTTTTTTCAGCCCTTTCTTATAGGCACGTACAGATGAAACAGGAGAAATCACTTCATGTAGTTCTTATTAACCAGCTTGGAAGTCATGCCATTTCCTCTAGATTCTGTGTTTCCATTCACGTGCAGAAGCAGTTTTGCAGAGCCTATGCTTCTATGGCATGTACTCTTGTGACTGTCTTTTCCCAGAAAATATTGGGTACTAATTATTCAGTAGACCATATTGAAGAAACTGCCTGGAAAATAAAATCAGTTTAGAGCCTTTCTTCACACCACACACCAAAGTGGACAAACGCAATAAGGCAATATAGAAGCAATGGCATTTTAGGAAGAACAACGTGACAGCTGCCTGGGGAAGTAAGACGCAGTGGAGGAAATTACAAGGGCAATGATGGACCGTTGATCATATAGCAGTGCATGAAAGAGCAATTAACAAAACACCAACTCCTATAAAATATAGACCAATACATCCTTAATGTATGAATGAATGGATAATAAAAACCAATAAGGGAACTACTAAGAAACTAATAGAAGAATGGGCAATGGACATGAGATCACAGAAGGAAAAAATACATAGTTTGACCTCACTAGGAGTCAAAGACCTGCAAGTAAAAACACAAGTACAGGGACGCCTGGGTGGCTGAACCATTGAGTGTCTGCCTTCAGCTCAGGGCATGATCCCAAAGTCCCGAGATGGAGTCCCGCATTGGGTTTCCTATGGTGAGCCTGCTTCTCCCTCTGCCTGTGTCTCTGCCTTTCTCTCTCTCTGTGTCTCTCATGAATAAATAAAGTCTTAAAAAAAAGAACTACACAAGTACAATTGTTTTGTCTGTCATATTACTAAGAAAGAAAAGGTAATCATTTGTGCTGGTGAGGGTAGGGAGCTGAACATTCATTCAACGTTGGTGGCAGAAATCTTGACTCAGCTTCCCTGGAAACCATGCTGGCAACACTTAAAGATACCTAAGGATGTGTGTAGCCGGCAGAAGAGCTCCCCACAAAGATCTAATCAGATGAGCGCTTAAAATCAGAGAACTTTCTTCACCTGAAGTCAGAAAGAGTCAAAGCATGAAAAGGACTCAAACTGCCGCTGGTGGCTTAAAGATAGAAGAGACCATGTGGAAACAGAAGGAAAGGAGTTTTGCCAACTTAAATGAGCCAAGAAAATGGTTCTCCTCCTGAGTCTCCAGCTAGGAGCCCAGAGCACCAACACTTCAATCTGAAGCTCAAGAGACCTTAAGCAAAGTACTCTGCTGAGCCAGCCAGACTTCTGACCTCCAGATCTGTAAGTAATAAAGGAGCATTGTTGTAAGCTGCTAAGTTTGTGAAATTTGTTACAGCAATAGAAAACTAGGAAACGCAACGTTCATGTCTTTTGATCCACTAACCTTTTTTTTAAAGACTTTATCTATTTAACACAGAGGGAGAGTGAGAGGGAGAAACAGATTCCCCACTGAGCAGGGATCCTGATGCAGGGCTTGATCCCAGGACCCTGAGATCATGAACTGAGCTGAAGGCAGATGTTTAACTGACGGAGTCACCCAAGTGCCCCACAATAATTCTTTTCTAAGAATCTATTCCGAGGAAGAAATCAGAGAAGTAAATTCACTTCTGTCTATAATGTAGACATATATGTATGCTCATATAATGAGCTACATTTTTTAAGCATTCCAAATGTCCAAAACTGTGGAATGATTGAATAAATTCTAGGACCTTCATAGGCTGGAATAGGACATAGTGATTAAAAATGTTTTTGAATAATCACCAAAAAAATGAAAAACTATGGTATGACATTAAAGTGGAAAAAAAACAAAATAAATGCTTTATTATACCAATTTTACATATTAAAAATGCATAGAATAGAAAGATAGGAAATAGGAAGAAAAGGAAATAAACATATATGATAAAAGATATCATAGGTAGCAAGGTAATAACTGATGTTAGTCTTCATCTCCTAATATTTGTAATTTTCTAAATTTCCTACAGAGGTTATGTATTTTTTATAGTTGTATTTTTTATAGTTGTAAAAAAAGAACTTAGAGAAACATTTTTCTATCACTTTATATTTTCTGGGAAAAAATAAAACGTGCTGCCAATTTCTATACATTTTTGTATTTTCAGCTGACTCTAAAGGCAGAATTGGATGAGAGTACAATTCACAATTGGGGAATAGTTATTGGTGACTGAAGCAGAAGTTGGAAGGATGGGGCAGACCTTTGCCAGAGGTGGAACATGAAAAGGACTTAAACAAGATGATATAGCATAGCCAGTAGACCAGGATTTCAAATCCATGGTTTGGGCAAGTCATTTAACTTTATTGAGCTTCAGTTTTTTCATTTCCGTTGGTATAATTTCTGTGTAATGCAATCGCCAAGATGATTTAGATTGTGATCACTGGAAATCAGAAAGTCCTTATAGCACAGTCATATCTCTACAACAAATGCTTGACAGTCAATAAATCAGAGGTCATTGGGGAGCTCCAAAGCATATCTTGCAACAATGATTTCTGCAGCGTGATCCTGAAAATGAGTTAGATTCAGTCAAATGTTTCTGGGGACTACTCCACCTTGCCACTCAGGTTGAATAAATTAACGGATAAACATTTATTCAGTGAAGACCATGCATCAGATACTGTCCTAAGCACAAAAATACAAATTAGTCTTTGTCTATTAAGGAGCTTACAGTATAGAGGAAGGGGCACATGTATACAAATAGTTATAATATAAAATGGAAAATGCTCTACTATATACCATATATATCCATATGCCATGGAGCCTCTAAGGGGAATGCCCAGGTCAAGCTTGGGGAGAGTAGTCAGATTTCTAGCAGCAGATGCCCGTTGCATTGAATTCTAAAGGAGACATTGAAGTTGTCAGGAAAAAAGATGAAGAAGCACAGCAGCATACACAAAAAAAATGATTCCTCCATTGGCTTTGCACTCCACACATACACACCCATATGTATGCATACACTTTTCACATAATCTGTATTAGATTCCTTTTGCTCCTATAACAAATTACCACACACTTAGTAATTTAAAACACATTTCATTATCTTATGAGAAGCTCCAACAGGAATCGGTACAAGCCCCAACAAAATCATAAAGCAAGTAGACCAAATAAAACAACAAAGATTCTTAAAATTAAACTGATTAGTACTACAGCCACAAAGTAGGCCAAGATCTATGTGCCAAATCTAAAGAGTGACCACTTGCTACAATGAGATTTTAATAGAAAATTTCATACACAATTGAAAATCACCCACCATACCGAGAACCAAGAAAATTACAACCTGAACAAGATAATCAACTGACATGAACACGGAGAGGAATTAGATGTTCAAATACCTAGCAAGAATTTTAAAGTAGCCATCTTGAAAATGCTTCAACTATAAATTGTCTTGAACCAAATGAAAAAATAGAACATTCCAGCAAAGAAACTAAAGTTTATAAAAAGAACCAACTGGAAGTTATAAGCTGAAAAATGTAATAAGAGAAATTTAAAGAAAAATTCATTGGATGTGCTCAGTAGAATGGAAATGGAGAATAGAATCAACATACCTAAGTATTAATAGAATCCATCCAATTTGAACAAAAAATAGGAAAGAGACTAGAAAAGGAAAGAATAGAACAGAACTGGGCTCTAGACCCATGGGACAAAAACAAAGTCAACATTTGTATTATCAGAGTCCCAGAAGGAAAAGAGATGAATTAAAGCTAAAAGACAATTTGAAGAAATAATGGCTGAGAACTTCCCAAATTTGTTGAGAGATACCAAGCTACATACTTAAAAAGCTCAGTGAATTCTCAAAAAGAAAACCCAAAGAATCCATGCAAATAATCATCAAAATTTCTGAAAACTAAAGATAAGGAAAAAATCTTGAAAGCATCCTGCAAGAAACACAGTACCTATAGGGGAACTCTCACTTGAGTGTCTGAGGATTTCTTATCAAAACACATGGAGTTACAAAGAACCAGCACATTTTTTTAAGTGCTGAGAGAAAAGTTTCAACAGTAAATTCTATATCCAGCAGAACTATCCTTCAAGAATAAAGCAGAAACAACAATGTTCTCAGAAAAAGGAAAACCAGGTGAATGGTTCCAGGCCTACCCATAATGATGCACTAAAGAACGTTTTTCAAACAGAAAATGACAAAAAAAAAATTAGAAAATCAGGAAAGAACAAAGGAAAGACCAGAAATATGGGTACATACAATAGACTATCCTTTTCTTCATGAGCTTCATAAATACATTTTATGATTAAAACAAACATTATCATCTAATACTCAACGCAATGATTTTTTTAAGTGGAAAAGTAAAAGGCACTTATGGAAATGAGGTTTTCACAATTTGCTCCGGATGGTAATATGTCAATACCAGTAGACTGTGTGATAAGTCATATATGTATCCTACAATACTCAGAGCAACTGCTACAAAAACTATACAAAGAGATACACTGAGAAATGCTATAACTAAACATGAATTTCTCAAAAATGTTTAAACAACCCACTGGAAGCCTAAGAAAGAGAAACAGGAATGAGAACCAGGAAAAACAAAGAGACAATAATAAAATGGCAGACTTAAGCAATAACATCAATAATTACCTTAAATGTAAATGGTCTAAGTAGACCAATAAAAATAGATTAAAAGAATAAATAAAAATCATGACCCAACTAACTATACATTGATAAGACACTCACTTCAAATTCACTGACACAGGTAGTTTGGAAGTAAGCAAAGGGGTATAAAAAGACATACATGCAAAAAATAAAAAATAAAAAGGTAGATGTGGCTATATTCACATTGGATAAAGTAGACTTCTGCGAAAAGATAATTATTAGAGATATAAAGGTGTTCCTTTGGTCCTTTTATTATGTACCTGCCAGGGGCAATCCACCAGGAAGACATACTAACCCTAAATTTACACACACACCAAAAAGCAGAGCCTCAAAAGACATGAAATGAAAACTGACCAGAGAAAGATAAATCTGCAATTTAGTTGCAGACTTCCACACCCAATTCTCAGAAACTGATAGAACTACTAGACAGAAAATCAACAAAGATAAAGAACATATGAGGAATACAATCAACCAAAAGATTCTAATTGATACATATAGAATGCTCCACCCCAGTGGCACAGTTTCCCCCACCCCCATCCCCACAAGCAGGCAGGGAACACTTACCAAGGTAGATCATACCCTGGGTGATAAAACCACCTTTGCACCGGCCTTTCTAGTCTCTAAGTCCTAAGTCTGGCTCAGGCAGTGTGTAGCTCTAGCAATAAGGCGACTACACAGCCATCTTTACCCTTAGTTGGACATTCAGGATAAGTGTCCCTAAGCTGAAGTTTTTCTACCAGCCCTGGGAAGTACAGGGAGCAGGACAGAAACCCAGTTCTTCCCTGTCCATCATGGCTCAGCTTCCCTGGCACTGGATCACAGAGCATTTTATCAGGATCACTTGTGAATAAGCTACTCAAGAATGATTATTTTATGCTCTGGTTGCTGGTATTCTCAAAGGAAAATTTGTGCTCCAGAAAGTGATAGGCATATTTATTTTATTACTGCCAGCTTTAGAACTTAAAATTTTGGAAAGTCATCCAGTTTTACTAGGTAAGAGATTGTCTAAACCTGGTCTGCAGCCCAAAACTCTGTTCCCAGATGGGTAATCAGCATTTCCTTCAACCTGTGCAAACTCAGCAATTTGAGGAGAACTAAAACCAGTTGCCATTTTGCATTTAGCTCTTTTCCTAAAAGTATACATCTTGGCCAGCTGCTGAAGTCCAGCCATTGCTGGAGGAGTATAGCTGCTGCTAAGATGGCAATAATCTCGCTGTGTAGGAAAATGAAAAGAAAATGGACTATTTTGTCAAATAATTTACCTGTGAAGGATGTTCATCACATGGTTCATTTTCAATATAATTCCTGCTGTGAGATGAAGTGCTGTTTAGTAGAGCTTTATGAAAGTATTTGGGCTACTTGTTTAGATCCACTGGGGTAGTCCAGTTGGCTTGTGCTGGCTTGCTAGGGCTGCAACTCTCTTAATAACTCCATTCAGTGAGATCATGTTGGCAGCATGAAACTGATGGGGCATCTTTACACCATGAGAATTGGCAAATCGGGCAAATCAGGGGGTTTCCTTTTAGTTTTGTTTTGTTTTATTGGTAAAGCCAGTTGTTTTTTTTTTTTTTTTTTTTTTTTTTTATTTATTTATGATAGTCACAGAGAGAGAGAGAGAGAGAGAGAGGCAGAGACATAGGCAGAGGGAGAAGCAGGCTCCATGCACTGGGAGCCCGACGTGGGATTCGATCCCGGGTCTCCAGGATCGCGCCCTGGGCCAAAGGCAGGCGCTAAACCGCTGCGCCACCCAGGGATCCCGGTAAAGCCAGTTGTTAAAGACTTAGCAGCAGTCTAGTTTTTTAGACCCCTCTGTAGGTTCCTGTAATAACCTCCCTCTATCGTACTTAATGCATATTATACTTGCTGGTTCCTTGTCTATATATAGTCCAGCAGACTACAGGTTCTATAAGCGCAGACTCAGCCCATCTCATTCACTACTGGTGCATCCAGCATCTTGTGTAGTATCTGGCTACATGGTCCTCACCACGTATTTTTGAATGGATAGTTTCCTCTTGTCCCCCTCTGCCTACCTGATATCTGACATGGCCACCAACTATGGCCCAGACAAAACATGGTTAAAGACACCTCTGTTCCAGGCAATGAACACCTCTTCAGAGGCTCAAAGCCAAGCTCTGGGCAGCATCTGTGAATGGAGAGCTCAGGCCCTCCAGGGTGACATTCCCTTTTTATCCCCAGCCAGTTTTTAAGAGGGTGGAAGAGGTGAAGCACTTAGAAAACTATGAAGTGTGACTCAAAAGCAAGGCTCTGAAAAACACTTCACCCACTTATTAATGCCTGAACTTGCCCTAAGAGATAAATTATTTCTTGCCACGATCAGAGAGAGAGATAAAATATAAATGTCCTGTTAGAATGGTCTATCTGTTTTAAATTCTCAATTAAAGTAAAAAAATCCTATAAAATCTTCCCTTAAAAGCAAGCTTTGATATAGGAGTGGGCAAAAGAACCAAGAGCCGGAGGATATTAATTGCCTGAAATAAGGGAAGGAAAATGGTATTCAGTCTACAAAGATGGTTGCTGTCAATCCCACCAGCACCAGCTCTGCCCATATGCTTGCCACTTGTCCCATCAAGAGATGAAGTGCCCTTGAATTTGGCTGGTCTTGAGACTTGATCTGACCAAAAACATGTAGATGAAATGATCCTATGCCAGTTCTTTAAGAGGCCTGGGAGTTTCTACTTCCACACTCTCAGGGTGAGTTGGTATTAAGAGTTTGCTACATATCTTTGCAGACCTTTGTCATAGACAAAACTATAAAACTGTTTTGTATCATTTTTAAACATAAATTTATATACTATATTTATTCTATAACTTTTTAAGAGTATAATTTTTTGAAATTTTCATTGATTCACGTAGATTGGGTTTATTGCCTTAACTAAGATAACCCCACTGTTTAATATAGCATACTTAACTATTCCTCAAGTCATAGTCATTTATTGTTTGCAATTCTTTCATTATTACAAAAATTCTGCAGATCATAATTCACATCTACCTATATACATTAGCAGGTGTTTCTCTAGCTGGGCCAAATAGCACATACAACTTTAATAGAAGCTGTCAAATTATTCTCCAAAATAACTATCAATTTATTCTTCTACTGGTAGTATAAGACAATATTCATCTCCTTATAATTTGATAACTCCTTAATATTGTCATTATTTATTAGTCGCCTTTATGATGGGAAAATACAGTATTTTGTTTTAATTAATCTGAAGTTTATACATATTCAGAAATATGTTTGTAACCACTGTTTCATCACTGGAAAGTTGCTTGTTTATATCCTTTACAATTTTTTTAGAATTGTTTTTCTATTAATCTATATTAACAGTTTCTTACACACACTCTGCTAATGTGAGTTTAAAATAACTTGAACATAATCTACCAGAATTGAGACAGGAATAGAAAATTTGAACCAACTAATTACCAGCAATGAAATTAAATCAGTAATCAAAAAACTACCCTCACCAAAAAAAAGTCTAGGACCAGAGGGCTTCAAGGTGAATTCTACCAAACATTCAGAGAGTTAATCCCTATTCTCAAACTATTCAAAAAATACAAGAGGAAAGAAAACTTCGAAATTCACTCTATGTAGCCAGTATCACCCTGATTCCAAAACCAGATAAAGACATCACAATAAAGGAGAACTACAAGACAATCTCTCTGATGAACATAGATGCAAAAATCCTCAACAAAATGTTAGCAAACCAAGTCCAACCATACATTAAACGTCAGACACATGATCAAGTGAGATTTATTTTTGGGATACAAGGGTGGTTTGATATTTGCAAAACAATCGACATAATAGGTCACATCCATATGAGAAAGGATAAAAATCATATGATCATTTCAATAGATGTAGAAAAAGAATTTGACAGACTACAACACCCATTCATGATAAAACACCCTCTGTAAGTAGGTGTAGAAGGAACATATCTCAACATAATAAAAGCCTTATATGAAAAACCCACAGCCAACATCATATCCAATGGGGAAAAACAGAGCTTTTTCCCTAAGGTCAGGGGAAGATGCCTTCCTCTCACCACTCCTATTTATTTTTTTATTTTTTTAAAGATTTTATTTATTTATTCATGAGAGGCACAGAGGGAGAGGCAGAGACACAGGCAGAGGGAGAAGCAGGCTCCATGCAGGGGGCCTGACATGGGACTCGATCCTGGGTCTCCAGGATCATGTCCTGGACTGAAGGCAGCGCTAAACTGCTGAGCCACCCAGGGATCCCCTCACCACTCCTATTTAATATAGTACTGGAAGTGCTAGTGACAGAAATTAGACAAAATAAAGAAATAAAAGGCATCCAAATTGGTAAGAAGTAAAACTCTCAGTATTTGCAGGTGACATGATACTATATACAGAAGACCCAAAAGACTCCACTAAAAAACTACTAGAACTGATCAATGAATTCAGGAAAGTCACAGGATACAAAATGAATGTACAAAAGTCTGTTACATTTCTATACATTAATAATGAAGCAGCAGAAAGTGAAATTAAGAAAATAATCCGATTTACAAACGCACCAAAACAATAAAAAATCTAGGAATAAATTTAGCCAAAGAAGTGAAAGAAATGTATTCTGAAAACTATAAAATAAAGGTGAAAGAAGTTGAAGACAACATAAAGAAATGGACAGACATTCCATGCTCACAGTTTGGAAGAGCAAGTATTGTTAAAATATCCATACTACCCAAAGCAATCTACAGATTTAGTGCAATCCCTATCAAAATACCAATACAGAACTAGAACAAACAATCCTAAAATGTTTACAGAATCACAAAAGACCTCAAATAGCCAAAGTAAGCTTGAAAAAAAAAAAAATGGAGGTGTCACAATTCCAGATTTCAAGTTTATTACGAAGTGATAGTAATTAAAATAGTGTGGCATAAAAATAAACACATAGATCAATGGAATAAACAGAAAACCCAGAAATAAACTCACAATTAGATGGTCAGTTAAATCTTTGACAAAGGAGGAATGAACGTATGATGGGAAAAAAGACTGTCTCTTCAAAAAATGGTGCTGGGAAAAATGAATAGCCACAGATAAAAGAATGAGACTGGACCACTTTCTTTCACCATACACAGAAATAAGCTCAAAATGGATTAAAGACCTAAATGTGAGGCCTGAAATGTTAAAAATCCTTAAAGAGAGCACAGGCAGTAATCTGACATCTGCTTTAGCAACATTTTTCTGGATGTGTCTGAGGCAAGAGAAATAAAATCAAAAATAAACTATTGGGACTGTATTAAACTAAAAAGCTTCTGCCCAGCAAAAGGAACAGTCAACAAAGCTAAAGGTAACCTACTGAATGGGAGAAGGCATTTGCAAATGACAGATCTGATAAAGGGTTGGTATCCAAAATATATAATGAGCTGAATCATTTCAATACCCAAAAAACTAATAATCCAAGTAAAAACTGGACAAAAGACATGAACAGATACTTCTCCAAAGAAGACATACAGATGAGCAATAGACACGTACACACATACATGTACACACGTACACACACGTACATGTATACGCACACACATACACATACACATGTACACGTACATATGTACAGGTATACACGTACATGTAATGCGTACACATGAGACATTAACTCAACCAACCCCCCGTTTCCCCCATAAACTTATAATGTTTACAATATACCTATTCGTGTCCCACCAAACCCCCAAAACAGGACTAAGTAAATGTAACGTACATAAGGTATTTCAACTTCACATGGTCATCCTGTCACTCAAGTTAATCTAACAAAACAACCTCAATGCTTAAATCTGCAATCTATCTATAGGTAGGACTTCCTTGACTTCACCCCTCCCTTCAATACACAATAAATTCACACTTCTATTCCCACAACATAATACACACTATCATAAGACTATCAGTTAACGTAGCTTAATTAATAAAGCAAGGCACTGAAAGTGCCCAGGTGAGCCATAAGACTCCATAAACACAAGGGTGTGGTCCTAGGCCTCCTGTGAGTCCTTAGTAAGATTACACGTGCAAGTCTCCACACCCCAGTGAGAACACCCCCAGCATCACTAGCAGTTCAAGGAGCGGGGGGTCAAGCACACTTTATTATTTTATTTTTTAAGATTGTATTTTATTTATTCATGAGAGACACAGTGAGAGAGCAAGAGAGGTAGAGACACAGGCAGAGGGAGAAGCAGGCTCCACGCAGGGAGCTCGTGGTGGGACTCGATCCCGGGTCTCCGGGGTCTCGCCCTGGGCCGAAGGCAGGTGCTACATGGTGGGCCACCCATGTAGCACCCTCAAGCCCACTCTAAAGTAGCTCCTGACACCTTGCTAAACCACAGCCCCACTAAGCTCTACTAAAGAGGGTTGGTGAATTTCGTGCCAGCACCGCGGTCATACGATTGACCCAAACTAATAGGCCCACGGCGTAAAGCGTGTTTAAGATGATATTATACTACAGTTAAAAGTTAACTAAGTCATAAAAAGCTACAGTTACCATAAAATAAACTAAGAAAGTGACTTTAAAACTTCTGACTACACGATAGCTAAGATCCAAACTGGGATTAGATACCCTACTATGCTCAGCCCTAAACGTAAATCATTCCATTAACAAAATAATTCGCCAGAAAACTACTAGCAACAGCTTAAAACTCAAAGGCCTTGGCGGTGCTTTATACCCCTCCAGAGGAGCCTGTTCTATAATCGATAAACCCCAATAAACCTCCCCATCCCTGGCTAATACAGTCTACACACTGCCATCTTCGGCAAACCCTCCAAAGGAAGAGTAGTACACACAATCGTGTCGCATAAAAATGTTAGGTCAAGGTGTAACTCATGAGATGGGAAGAAATGGGCTACATTTCCTATTTTAAGAACAACTTTACGAAAGTTTCTATGAAATGAAAAACTGAAGGAGCATTTAGTAGTCCAGAAGAGAGAGCTTAATTGAATAGGGCCATGAAGCATGCACACACCGCCCGTCACCCCCCTCAAGTAAAAACTCCATGCATATTAACGACAGTAAAACACAAGAGGAGATAAGTCGTAACAAGGTAAGCATACCAGAAGGTGTGCTTGGATCAACCAAAGTGTAGCTTAACTAAAGCATCTGGCTTACACCCAGATTTCATGCACTATGACCGCTTTGAACAAAAGCTAGCCCAACAAACTTCAAACTAAAGTACATTAGTTTGAAGCACATTAGTTTATTATTAAACTAATTAATAGTGTAATAAATCACTGTATTATTAAAGTACATTAGTTTATCACTCTGAAACAAAACATTTAGTTAAATCACAAAGGTATAGGAGGTAGAAATTTTAATTGGAGCTATGAGATAGTACCATAAGGGAATGATGAAAAACATTTTAAAAGTACAAAACAGCAAGGATTACCCGTTTTACCTTTTGTATAATTAATTAGCTAGAAATAGCTTAACAAAAAGAACTTAAACTAAGCCCCCCAGAAACCAGACGAGCTACCTATGAACAATCTACAGGATCAACTTATCTATGTCGCAAAATAGTGAGAAGATTTATAGGTAGCGGTGAAAAGCCTAACAAGCCTGGTGATAGATAGCTGGTTACCCGAAAACAGAATTTTAGTTCAACTTTAAATTTACCTAAAAAAACCCTATAATTTTAATGTAAATTTAAAATATAATCTAAAAAGGTACAGCTTTTTAGAAAAGGGATACAACCTTAGAGAGTAAATATCAATATTACCATAGTTGGCCTAAAAGCAGCCATCAATTGAGAAAGCGTTCAAGCTCAACAATCAATCTCACTTGATTCCAACAATATTCAATCAACTCCTAATTTTATACTGGGTTAATCTATTTAAATATAGAAACAACAATGCTAATATGAGTAACAAAAATTATTTCTCCCTGCATAAGCTTATATTAGAAACAGATAATCCACTGATAGTTAACAAGATAAGTATTTTATTTTTGGATTAATTTTATCAATTCCATTGTTAACCCAACACAGGGATGCATCCACAGAAAGATTGAAAGAAGTAAAAGGAACTCGGCAAACACAAACCCCGCCTGTTTACCAAAAACATCACCTCCAGCATCTCCAGTATTGGAGGCACTGCCTGCCTAGTGACATCTGTTCAACGGCCATGGTATCCTGACCGTGCAAAGGTAGCATAATCATTTGTTCTCTAAATAAGGACTTGTATGAATGGCTACACGAGGGTTTAACTGTCTCTTACTTCCAATCAGTGAAATTGACCTTCTGGTGAAGAGGTGGGAATAAAACAATAAGAGGAGAAGACCCTATGGAGCCTTAATTAATTAACCCAAATACATGGATATAACTAAGCTACTAGGCATAATGTATCACCATTTTTATGGGTTAACAATTTAGGTTGGGGTGATCTCGGAAAATAAAAAAACTCCCGAGTGATAAAAATCTAGACTGACCTGTCAAAATACTATATAATTTATTGATCCAATAATTTTTGATCAATGGAATAAGTTACCCTAGGGATAACAGCGCAATCCTATTCAAGAGTCCATATCGATAATAGGGTTTATGACCTTGATGTTGGATCAGGACATCCTAATGGTGCATTAGCTATTAAGGGTTTGTTCAACGATTAAAGTCCTACGTGATCTGAGTTCAGACCGGAGTAATCCAGGTCAGTTTCTATCTATTTAATAATTTCTCCCAGTACGAACGGACAAGAGAAATAAGGCCCACTTTACAAAAGTGCCTTAAAACTAATAGATGGAATAATCTCAGTCTAACCAGTTTATTTCCCCATTAGCCCAAGAGTCTTGAAAAGCTGCTCAACATCACTCAAAGAAATGCAAATCAAAACTACAATGAAATATCGCCTCATACCTGTCAGAACGGGTAAGATAAAAACTGCAAGAAACAATGAGCGTTGATGAGAATGTAGAGAAAAAGGAACCCTCTTGCACTGTTGATGGAAAAGTAAACTGGTGTAGCGACTCTGGACAACAGTATGGAGGCTCCTCAAAACAAAAACAAAAACAAAAACAAAAACAAAACAAAAAAACAAAAATAGAACTACTCTATAGTTCAGTATTCACACTACTGGGTACTCAAAGAATACAAAAACACTGGGGGCCTGGGGGGCTCAGTGATTGAGCATCTGCCTTTGGCTCAGGTCATGATCCCAGGTCCTGGGATCAAGTCCCACATCAGGCTCCCTGCGAAGAGCCTGCTTCTCCCTCTGTCTGTGTCTGTCTCTGTCCCTTATGAATAAACAAATAAAATCTTTTTTAAAAATACAAAAACACTAATCCAAAGGGCTACATGCACCCCTATGTTTATAGCAGCATTATCTACAATAACCAAACTATGGAAACAGCCCCAATGTCCAACAACCAACATATATATATACAATGGAATATTATTCATCCATAAAAAAATGAAATCTTGCCATTTGCTATGACATAGGTGGAGCTAGACAGTATAATGCTAAGTGAAATAAGTCAGAGAAAGACAAATACCATATGACCTCACTCCTATGAACAGCAGCATGAAGAGTTGTCCTGCAATAGGGAGGACAATTAAGTCTAAGTTTAGCTTTTAGCAAGTTAGGCAAATGGTTATATAAAAAAGAAAAGCAGGTCAAAAAAGCAGGAATTTAAGGAACCAAACAAGCAAAGGGAAAGAGACAAACCAAGAAACAGACCCTTTATTTTTTTTGTTTTTACTTGAGAGAGAGAGAGCACGCATAAGTGGGGTGGGGGCAGGGGCAGAGGGAAAAGGAGAAGCAGACTCTTGCTGAGTAGGGAGCCCTGCTCAGGGCTCAGTCCCAGGATCCTGGGATCATGACCAGAGCCAAAGGCAGATGCTTAATTGACCTAGCCAGCCAAGCACCCTAAAAGACTGACTCTTAACTGATGGTTACCAGAAGGGAGGTGGGTCAGGGGACAGGTGAAATGGAGGATGGGGGGGTTGGAGAGGAAGACCTGCATACAAACATTTCTTGAAGCCCAGAGCAATGAATCTGTATTACAATGTACGGTCTAGGATTTTGTGGATTTAAAAATGCTTCATCAAGTCTACCTGTATTTTCATGGTTGTAACTAAAATATTTTGACAATTAAAAGTGACCTGAACAAAGGCTTCTGATCTCGCATATCTTAGTATAGGTAGTAATTTAGCCACCTGATATGATTACAAGGGATAATATATTTGTGAAAAAAAGTATTAATAATGAGAAGATAGGAGGATAGAAAACTATGTAAGCAACACCCTTCTAAAATAAAAGGTTACTTTTCTTTTTAAAAAGGCTACTTTTAAAATAGTTTTCTGGAGGTTTTAAAAACCATTGTGTAAGGAAAATCTCCCATTCCAAATAAAGTTACAGCTTAAAAATTCTTAAATTCTTAAATTCTTTTAAAAAAAATCTGTTTTTTGTTTTCATGATTTTCCATCAAATGATCACATTAGTATCTCCTAATTTTCATACATTAGTTAGTTCCTTGGAACTTGGATATTTTATGACTTCTCCTTAATGTTTAGTGTGGTGTTATTACCATGAAATGGGAACCGTGCACTGAGAACAGCAGCATGAAGAGTTGTCCTGCAATAGGGAGGACAATTAAGTCTAAGTTTAGCTTTTAGCAAGTTAGGCAAATGGTTATATAAAAAAGAAAAGCAGGTCAAAACAATTTCTTCTTTTTTCTGATTTCAGTGTTTATGAAGCACAGAATCAAAAAAAATTTTTGTATGATCCAAGTTCTCCAAGATAAAATGTCTAAGTCAAGATAGCAGGGTCAAAATAGAGGTGTAAAAATAGCAAGACCAAATCATCTGCTCATTTTTATTATTTTTAAGTTTTTATTTTAATTCCAGTTAGTTAATACATAGTATTGTATTAGCTTCAGGTGTATGGTATAATGATTCAGCCCTTCCATACATTACCCATACGGTGCTCGTCACAAGTGCCCTCCTTCATCCCCATCACTTATTCCCCCCATCTCCCCTTCCCTCTCTAGTAACCATCACTTTGTTCTCAGTAGTTAAGAGTCTGTTTCTTGTTCTGTCTCTCTCTCTTTTCCTTTGCTCATTTATTTCTTAAATTCTTATTTCATACGAGTGAAATGATATGTCTTTCTCCGACTTATTTCACTTAGTATTATTCTCTCTAGCTCCATCCACGTTGTTGCAAATGGCAAGATTTTACTCTTTCTTATGGCTGAATATTCAATTGTGTTTATTTATATACATCGCCTCTTTATTATCCATTCATCAATTGATAAACACTTGGGCTGTTTCCATAATTTGACTATCGTAAATAATGCTGCTATAAACATAGAGGTGCACGTATCCTGTTGAATTAGTGTTTTGTAACTTTTGTGTTAATATCCAGTAGTGCCATTGCTGGATCATAGGTTAGTTCTATTTTTAATTTTTTTGAGGAACCTCCATACTGTTTTCCACAGTAGCTGCACCAGCTTGCATTCCCACCAACAGTGCATGAGCATTCCTTTTTCTCTACACCCTCACCAACATCTATTCAAAACAACTTCTTGTTGCTGATTTCATTATGATTAATACCTACCTTGTGTATTTTTAGCTTTTCACAGCACATTCACATATACAACATAACCTTCAAAACACGCTCATAACTTCATGAACTACACATAGGTTTCCACAAGAAATTTATCTCCCAAGCATTATTTGACTCCCCAAAAGTTTTGTAGGAATGTGATCTACCGATGAAACTTGCATTGCTGAATCTCTAATTGTTCCCCACTCACCTTCAGAACATGGACTTTACTGTGTAACAGTTGGCATTTGTCTGACCTGTTGACATCTCATGTGTGCACCCTGCCCTTTCAAAAGCCCCAAAGAAGAAAAAAAAAAGCCCCAGAGATTCAAGCTCTCTACTATCCTTGCTGCTGTGAAACAGCTGTTAGACTAGGGTCTGATACCAGGCACTTACAGCTACAGCCAAATTTCAGCCAATTGTTTCCTTCTTCCTGGAGTAGTTCAGTAGTTCTATGTAATGCTTCTCTCAAATTGATTTAAAGCTCTGTTTATTATTATTATTATTATTATTATTATTATTATTATTAAAAACATATAAAGTTTACCATCTTAACCATTTTTTTAAAATTATAGCCTTAACTATAAGCAACTTGCTATAAAATAGATCTGTAGAATTTCATCTTATAAAACTAAACCTCTATATCCATTAAACAACTCTTTCCCCCTTCACACAATCCCTGGCTACTGCCACTCTACTTTGCTTTTAAGGTTTCCATACTTTAGATGCTACTTTAAATATAAGAGGAATTATGCAGCATGTCTCTTTTTATGACTGGCCTATTTCACTTATTATAATGTCCTCAAGTGTCATCCATGTTGTGGGATATGACAGGATTTCCTTCAATAGGAATTAGAATTTAGAAAAATCATAAGATCGGAGACACCATTAGAAAGGATAAACAGAAGCTTTACAGTCACTTTTACCAACTATAAAGTCCATACAGTTCAGAATGGGCAAACCCTCCATGGGATTAAAATAGTTGAATTGGTATTACTTAAAGCTCAAAATGGATGGACTACTTATTTCTCTCTCCAAAATATCAGAACAACATCAACAAAACCCCATAGAACCACTGAAAAACCAAAAGCTAGGTCATCAGCAGACCAAAATATTAAGGAATTTCTGAATGAATAATATGAAGCAAATGGACTTGAATATTGGCAAAACCTGACAGAGTGTGGAAATCCACTTTCCAGCCATTGCCAATAGCATTTACTCCCAGTCTACCGTTCAAAGAATACCTCTCAGAATAATGGAGTTTACTTTCAGAGAATGCCCAGCATGAGCCCTGGAGGTAGAGAGAGGAGAAAGGTAAGGCCCCAGATTATTTCCACCCTCACTGTGGACATAGAGCCCTCTACCCCAAAGATGGGCTTCTCTGGCATTCAGAAGAAGCCCACCCATCACACAAACCTACCCAATAGAGAGCCAGGCCCCAATATTTGAGGGGGAAAAGCCAATAAATAGAATAAGTAGAAGGACTGTCTTCAAGGGAAGCATAATTAATGCAAGAAAACTAAAATCTTAAAAATAAAACCTTTAAGGTCTGAAAATTCAAGAAAATCATAGCCATTAAATGAGAAAGGGATAGAATGGAATTTAAGCATGGGAATACTAAATAACTCCTGGAAGGCTTGCTGAAATAAACACTCAGTAGAAGAATTGAATAGAAGGTGAGAGAGGACAAGAGACATTCTGAGCAACCCAGAAGTTGAGCGAAGGACTTTTCCAAGAACAGTTCAAAAAAGAAATGAAACTATGAAGGAGTTAATAAACATGGAGCTACATCCAGAGATCTAGTATTTACCCACTAAGGTGAGTGGGTAAATAAAATCAAATAATGGAAGAAATTTCCATATGCTGAAGAAGGACATGCGTATGTTTTATGCAAATATTAAGAAACAACACCTTTGTGATTTTTATGAATTCCAAGGATAAAAAAAGTGTTACAAACTTTCAAAAACAGAGAAAGGGGGTGAAAGGAAAGGAAAAATTACAAAGGAGTTAGAGCGAATCTGGCGCCAGACTTCAGACTAGCAAATGGAAAAGCCAGAAAGTCATAAAGGAATAGCGAAAATACTCTGAGGAGAAAGGATCTGGAAACTTTTTCCAGCCAAATTAGCATTCAACTATGAAGGCAAAATGAAGAGGATTTTGAGCATGCAAGCAATTTAGAAATTTTGCCACCCACATAACCTTCTGAAAATACTACTCAAAATAAAAATGCAATCCAAGAAAGAAAGGACACAAGGAATAGAACAAGACTAGAAGAAATGAACAAGTAACCAGTACAGCATATAATTAAGAGAAATAATTTCTTATAGGACAACTGTAATATGCATTGAAATTGTTCAGCAAAGTGTCTCAACACAGAAAATATAATGTAGAGGTACCTGGGGGGCTCACCCGGTTGAGCATCTGCCTTTGGCGCAGGTCATGATCCTGGGGTCCTGGGATCAAGCTTCTCCCTCTCCCTCTACTCTTCCCCCTGCTTGTGCTCTCTGGCTCTCTCTCTCTCTCTCTCTCTCTGTCTCTCTCTCTCTGTCAAATAAATAAATTAAATATTTTTTAAAAAGAAAATGTAATTTAAAAACAATCTGGAACAACAGTTGCAGCAGCTAGGAGATGGAGAGGAAGGTGGGGGGAGGGTGGGTAAAGAGGAGCTAATGAATGCCAATTCTCTTGTACAGTTTTAAGGGAAGGCCAGAGGGAGGACACAGCAATCAGAAAGGTATGGATCAGTGGGAAGGAGGGGCCCCCATTGTCACTGAAGTTTCCATTAAGGTCCCAATTCAACTAGCATGAATCCCCACAATTTATCAGGACTCCAGAAACTCTACAGAGCATGAGCAGATGCTGTGTATCCTGCGTAACTTTTTCCTGACCTCTTGTTTAAAAATAAACTCTATCATCCATAAAATTTATCATCCAAACCTAGACATGCTTGAGATTGAATGGGACAATTAACTGGATTAATGTACAACAATATGCATAACCCAGGACTGTCCTGGAAAATGGAGATATGTGGACATCCTACCCACAAGGTAGTCATCGGTCAGTTACACTGACTATGCTGGATGAAATACACTCGAGTTGGAGAAAACAGCTGGATCCTTGCTTGGCTGCAAGTCATTTATGGGTATCAACATTGTTGAAGAACTTACACTCTGAAGTATATACCTCCCTGTAAGGGGCCAGGTTTGCAAACATCAGGACGTATCCTTGAATCAAGCTCTTTTAATGGCTCTTCTTGTTGAGAGTCTCCCACTCTGCCATCCTGTTTACTCGTAAGGTACATCTAACAAAGCAGGTGCCAAATTTGAGGTCTGTTGCAATGCTTGTTTAAAATAGTCATTTCCTCACATTCAAACGCTGAGGGGCAGAGATTGTAAAACACTCCTTTGAAGGGACTTAAGAGATAGTACTGCGCTGAGTGAAATAAGTCAATCAGAGAAAGACAACTATCATATGGTTTCACTCATATTTGAAATATAAGAAAGTGCAGAGGATCACAGGGTAAGGGAGGGAAAACTGAGTGGGAGGTCATCAGAGAGGGAGAAAAACTATGAGAGACTCTTAACTATAGGAAACAAACTGAGGGTTGCTGGAGAGGAGGGGGGTCGGGGGATGGGGTAACTGGATGATGGGCATTAAGGAGGGCATGTGATGTGATGAGCACGAGGTGCTACATGCAACTAATAAATTATTGAACACTACATCTGAAACTAAGTATGTACTATATGTTGACTAATTGAATTTAAATTAAAAAAGAGAAATAATATTGCTATCTCAGAGGTGGAGAGCTCTGCACACAGTGTCCATCTGGGCTGGTCACAGCTAAGGAAAACATAAGCAAGCACGTGCGGACAAAAAGACCATCAAACAGCCTTTTTAAATCCAACTGTGCTTGAAGTGCAGGAAAACAAAGCAGATAACAGCTGTAAGAACCCCAGGTGAGCCAGAATTTCCCACTGACAACCCCCTGCCTCTTCATCCCACAAGTCTTAAATGACATCTCTACCTGCAAGGTTTTCCCAGATAGGCTTCCCAGGATGTGGGCTCTGAATGCAGGTTCTAGAACATCTTTCAGACTTGAAAGTGTTTATTCTGTCAGTGTATCCCTATTTTCTTACTGCTTTCAAGGCCTTTAAAAAAACCATTTGGGATATAATTAAAATTGTCCCAAATAAACTTGTGTGATGAATAGGGGTATATTTCCTTTTCAGTCATTCCTGGGTTCTTCTGGAAAACTCATATCCAATTTTGTTAAGCAGAAGTACAAGTAAGCATGAAACCAGGTGTAAAAAGAAATGCAAAATTGAGCATCTACAGCAACTGGGTTGTTTTTATTTATAGTATTTAGATTTAATGACATGCAGTGAGACCTGATGTTCAGCATCAGAATATTCTCGACATTTATGGAGTGATAGGATCTTTGCTGTACTAACACTGAATCATCCTCTAGTGTTCCTCTCTCAAGAGCAAGATTTAGTTTAAATTGACCCATCTTGCATCACAGCCAAAGTGGTTTAATTCCTGAAGTTTTAAAAGAACATCACTATAAAGCATGGTGGGCCCTGGAGTATGCCTAAGATAGGTCCATTTTTAATTAGTGAATTAAGTTAGTAAATAAAAGTGAATATTTCAAACAATGCTTTCTGTATGCCTGGAATTGTTTTTAAATGCTTTACAAATATTAACTCATCATAGTGAAGTCAAAGACTCTAAAAAAAAAAAAAAAAAGAATACCAAGTATTTCTAATAATGTAAAAACCTTATTTTTAAAGGCAAGAAAGGGAGACAAAGAAGGAAGAGAAAAGCAAGAAAGGAAACCAGGAAATTGAGAAACAAAGATGAGGACAGAAAGTGGAATTGTTTTCAGTGGGAAATTGAAATAATTGCTGAAGGGAGGTCATGATGAGAGAGACCCTCTGAAAAGTTGCTCGTTGAAAACTAATCCCCTTCCAGCATTGGTAACTTGGGAAAACTTTTTGTAAGAGCATAACACTGGTGGCACAAAAAATAAAAATAAAATAGATATATATAAAGGTATGTTTCTACTCTGGCCTGATTCTTCAGATTGCCCCTACCCTGGAGCTTGCCTTTCACCTCTGGGGAGCAATGCCAGGCCAGCAACAATAAAAACAGCATGGGCACATCTGGGTGGCTCAGTCAGTTAAGTGTTTGCCTTTGGCTCAGGTCATGATCTCAGGGTCCTGGGATGGAGCCCCATGTTGGGCTCTCTGCTCAGTGGGAAGTCTGCTTCTCCCTCTCCCTCTGCCTTTCCCCTCCTCTGCCCATGTTCTCTATAATAAATAAGTAAAATCTTTAAAAAAAAAAAAAAAAGCATTCATTGAGCATTACCCATGTTACCAGCAAATGCACAAAGCATATCATGTGCATTTTAGTCCTGTGTCACAATCAACAGATAAGCCCACTCATCTCTCTGCCCTTCCAGATGATGTTGATGTCATCAGACAACAGATCTGCTCTGCATAGTCAGGAAATAGAGGATGAAAAGTGAAAAACTGTATTTCCCAGACTCCTTTATAGTTCAGCCAGTTACATAGCTTAGGCTAAGAGGATACACCTGCATGAAATTTGGAAGATTCAAATTCTAGTCTATGTAGAAAAATAGAAGCTGTACTCTATTGCTTCTGGGAAACAGTGCCATAGGGTATTTCTGTGTGAGACACAGAAGAAGCTTGTTCTCTGGACCATCCTTAGCTTTATGGGTGTTGAGAGAGAAGGAGCAGAAGATCTATTTACCTGGTCCACATCATGGCAGAGATCAGGGGTGGGAGGGTTTCTGGAACCAGCAATTGTGGAGGAGCTTCCTACATCCCCAGCTTCCTAGTACTGGCAGAGGCACAAGCTCACTCACTTTGCAAACGAGTTCTGCAGTACGGTTTTGGGAGTCATTCCTAGAAACTCAGCCTAGACACTGCTGTGTCACCTCTCAAAGTTTTACAAGCATCTAATTCCCTAACTAAATCTCTCCTTAAACTGGCTTGAATGGATTCTGCTACCTAACACTGAGCTTACACTGAGGTACCTTGACTGACTGAGACTGGTTATCGGAATTGGATGCGTGGCTAGATAGTGAAGATCCATTTGCTCTTAAATAATGGAATACTTATGATTCACAACTAGCAGTGGCAAAGTAGCTACTTAAACTATCATTTTCAGCCTTATGGAGAACGTGCTTGTTGAGGAAATGATTTTGGCATATGAGGGCTACTTCCATAACACAATATGAAATACGAGTGCTGAGTGGTAAAGGCTTTTAACTACACTTCAGAACTTAAAGAAAATTTCAGGCTTAGTGTCCTAAGTGTTTAGATAAAGACATAGAGAACCAGGGAGTTTCTCAGGGTTACCCTGAAAAAAAATCAGAGTAAAAATTTTTTAGGTAACCCTTAAAAAATCTCTTAAGAATGATATAGCTAGTAGATAAAACATATTGATTAATAAAACAGATAAATTGATATATAGATAAAAATCAGATGCAGAGTGTCATCATGGGGGCTGAAGAATTAAGTCAACAATGTATTTCACGTGAAACAGCACTGACTGAGAAAGAGTGGAACCATGAGAATTAGAATGGTAACATTTGGGAGGAATAAGGATTCTGAATTCCCCAAACTCTAGTAATCATCCTTTGAGAGCAGAATCAGCCTGCCTGACACTGTTCTTGTTCCAAGTCTCTTCAGGCTCCACCTATACCACCTCTCATTGCCTTTAGAGTTTTAATTATAACCCAGCATCCCCCAGGAGACCAATTAGAAAGTCAAATCCAGGAGGAGAATGCTCACATGCCAAAAAAGTAACAAAACTTTGCTAATTAATTTTCCATATTGCTACATAACATACCAACCCAAAACTTAGCAGCTTAAAGCAACAGCAGTTTTATCTAGCTCATGAGTCCAGTTATCAACTTGGGCTGAGAAGGCCTGGGTGGTCCTTCTGGTCTGGGTCAGGTTCAGTTATTCATGTCTGAGTTCACTCACATGTCTGGGATCTTAAGTGGATGGCGGCAGACTATTTGTACAATCTCAAATTCGCCAACAGGCTGGCTTGGGTTCATTCATGAGCTAGTGGAATGGTTCCCACTGTCAAAGCAGAAGCTACAAAGCCTCTTGGAGCCTAAATTCAGGACTTGAGCAACATGGCTTTCTCCATGTTCTATTGGTTAAAGCTGGTCAGAAGCCTCTCATTTTCAAGAAGTGGAGAAATAGACTCTACTTTTTAATGGAATGGGGCAAGTCATTTGCAGCCCTTTTTTCAACCTACCACATATGGGTAGTGATGACAATAAAGCTAAGCTGGCAGAAAAAATAAGAAAATGGATTCTGATGGTACCAGAGCAGACCAAGGTGGGGTGGGGGTGGGGATATCATTATGTCAGCTGAATGTAAGGATATTAGTGCACTTAGAAATTTAAGGATATATTAGCTAGAGTAGCTAGAAATGATTTTAATTCTTTGCTTGGTTGATTATCTCAAAATGTGAATTACTGGCTATACTTTGAGATGTGAAAATGAATCAGTGTAACATAGAAGAAGCACAAAATAACGAAAAAGGGTTGAAAACCAGATCAATAATTACAATCCAGGGGCCAGGAATAGAATTGCAATTAAAACTACCATTCGATTAAGTTTATGATACTCCGCTGTCACTCTCCAACATCTAGGGCTTCATAGTCACACAGATGAGTTCAATAGCAGGAAATATGGGCTCATTTTTACTATTTGCTCTGGACAAAGAGCTCCAGGAGATTCTACTTAACCCTCCCTACCATAAAGCTAGGTCTGGAAATTACATGAGAGGCTAGGACTTTCTGTTGAAGTGACTAAATTAAGCCTCAGCTCTCAAGATTTAAAATTCTTTGTTATACAATGATGTATTTCCAATGGAGGACAGTTTTGGGAAGGGAAATGGGCACTGGAAATAAATGCATATATACACACTATCAATAGGTTGGCTTATATTGGTATACATGTACAAGAGTTCTATTCAAAAACTCTTTAAAAAGGAATTCTGCCTTAAGAATATACCTTGGTACATCAGAACAAAACTTGAAAGAAATTGCCTAAACATTAAAAATGAATACAAGCAGGTTGTTGAAAAGAAAACAAGCGAAGTGGAATTGAAAGCTTTAAGATTTCTTTTGAAAATGTTGCAGAACTATCTAAGAGGAGAGACTTGAAGACCAAGATATCATGGAGAAGACAACATCATTGACGTGAGCCCAGTAGGTCTACGCTTTTTCCTGTGGAGCATTTGTCTCACATAGCAGCATGAACTGAGAAGAAAGTATCAGATGATAGTCTGAGAAGAGAAGCAGAGCTTTCAGAAGTTCTATTCGCTGGAAAAAAAAAAAAAAAACAGAATTCAGAACCCATCGAAGTAAGAGGTACCTCTTACAAACTTCATGTTTCTAGGTAGGACTCCTACAGAGCTGAACACAGGAGCAAGGGTGAGCCAGAAATAAACAGGTTTCTACAATGCTGAAATCCACCTTCAAGGCATATCTATGCTTAACTGCAGAGAGGCAATCTACCCTATCCTCTCTGCCAGAAGAAAATTAAATGGTCTTGGGAGGAAAAAGACCTCATCCCAATCTTCATGGTTTTTCATATTGTCCAACATTCAATTTAAAAAATTAGCAAGCATGTTAGTAGAAAGGAACAAGAAAAAAAAAAAACCCAGAAACAAACGCACAGATATTATGGTTATCAAGTTCAATTTTAACAAGATGAAGAGTTTCTTCAAATAAGTGAAATCTATTATAAAAAAAAAGGAAATAGAACTATGAATGACTTAAAAACTCAATAATTCCTTGACCACAGCCAGTCATAGCATTAGACGGGATTAGTAAACTGCAAGATAGATTAAGAGGAAAAATTACTAACTGTAGGGTAGTATTGCAGGTCAGATTCCTTAGGAAGCAGACTCTTAGAGAATAGAATTCAGGAATTTTGGGGGGGGGAGAGAAGAGCTCTTCAGTTAAATATCTGGAGGGAAGTAAAGAAAGTGAAGAGAATAGAATTGGGCAGGGGGAATAATCAGGTCTCAATACAGTCAGCCAACACCACAGGAAACACTCAAGCTGAAATAGCCCTTTATAATTTTACCAAGGGCGGGGAGCAACAGGGCTCATCTTTTATACCTCTGCATTGATCAGTCATTTGAGGCAGGCCATTCCCAGGAAGAGGTCTTGAACTTCAGGGAGGTGGCTAGCTTCAGCTGAATTAAATTTTTGGAAAGGACAAACACTTGAGAGTTGTCAGCACCAACATACCCAGCAGCTGGGAAACTAAGCCTCTCAATCCTAACTGGGGAATATGAGTGATGCAGTACAGCATCTAAAACATAAAGAGAGAGAAACATTTAAACAAACAGAAATACACATATAATTCTAATTATATGTATTCCACTATATATATATTCCAATTATATATATAATTACCTCCCAAAAAATTATATATATACCTCCCAAAATTATATATATATATATATATATAATGATAGAAGGGCCTACCATACATATAATCGGAACCCAGAAAAAGAATGAGGCAGATGAAATATTTGAGAATTTTCTAAACTGTCCAAAGATATCAAATCACATATTTTAAAATTCTATGAATCCAGGATAAATACAAAGAAACCACACTTAGGCACAACATAATCAAATCACTGAAAAGAAACAAACAAAAAAATGTAAATTCAGCCAGGATAAAAGAGACATTACTTTCAAAAGAAAAACAATAATTCTGAGAGCTGACTTATCAATAGAAATAATAAAATCCAGAAGACAAAGATATAACATTTTCAAAGTGTTGATAATAAGTGACTGCCACACAACCTAAAGAAAATGAAAAGTGAAACAAAGACATTTTTAGTAGGGATGGGGAGACTCTGTTGCCAGTAGACCCTTTATGAAAAGAAAGATTAAGGCACTTTTATTTTATTTTATTTTATTTTTTTAGATTAAGGCACTTTTAAGCAGTAGAAAAATTATCCAAGATGGAAGCATAGAAATGAAGAATGAAGAGAATGAGGAGCAAATCTAAGTGAATGTTATTTCTACAAAACACTGATAGGAATGTATATAGTTAGCATATATGTAGAATTAGAATACAAGAATAACATAAAGGGTAGAAAGGGTGAATAAAGTGTTCTCTGGGTTTTGCATTATCCAAAAAGTAGTAACAGTGACAATTTATTTTTTTATTTATTTATTTATTTTTTATTTTTTTTTTATTGGTGTTCAATTTACTAACATACAGAATAACACCCAGTGCCCGTCACCCATTCACTCCCACCCCCCGCCCTCCTCCCCTTCTACCACCCCTAGTTCGTTTCCCAGAGTTAGCAGTCTTTACGTTCTGTCTCCCTTTCTGATATTTCCCACACATTTCTTCTCCCTTCCCTTATTTTCCCTTTCACTATTATTTATATTAGTCTGCAATAGTCAAGAATGCATGGTATAATCTACAAGGCAAGTGAAATAATAGTATTAGAGTATGTAAGGGGAAGAAGAAGGAGGAGGAGGAAAAATAGACCAAGAAGACTGAAAATGAAGTGGGAGAAGAAGAAATGCAAATGTTATTTAGGATGCCCTCAGCCACCACAACTGGTCCTGCAGACGGGCATGCACATCGACACGACTGCTTAGGCAAACTGTCTAGCAGCATCTTTTTAAGCTAAATCTACGTACACCATGTACATAATTCCAGTAATTCCACTCATAAGACTGTACCCAACAGAAAAGCATACATATATTTATCAAAATAATTATACAAGAATACACTTGTATCATTTACAGCACTATTCCCAAAAGCCCCTAACTGAAAATATCACGAATGTCCATCAACGGAGGAATAGATTTTTTTAAATTGTGAAAAAAAAAAAATTGTGGCATACTTGTAGAATGGAAAAATATAGCAATGAGAATAAACAACCTACCCCTATAGACAAAAACCACGGAGGAACCTCACAAATTGAATACTGAGCATAAGAAGCCAGACACAAAAGAAGGCATCAATAGAATTCAAGAAACAAAATTAATCCACGGTTATTTTAGAAGCCAGGCTAGTGTTGCCTTGAGAGGGGTAGGCAGGCACTGGAGGAGGGCTTCTGGGGTCCTGGGTGTGCTCTGTTTCTTGATCTGATTGCTGATTCCAGTTTATGAAAATTCAGTAAACTCTATACGTATTATTCTGCTCTTTTACAAATCTATGTTTTTCATAAATAAAATGAAAAACTGTGTTTCCTTGTAAAAATATATATAATTAATTTTCTACATATTCACAAACTTTAATACGTTTCTTAACATTACCTATCTTCAACATTATGTCTATCTTTTGTAGGATTTACCTTCTTAAATATGTTTTTTTAAAAAAGTTAATTCCCATAATTTTCTCAAATTTACATTTTATGATTACTAGGTCTTAAATTGGTGATGTTTTTAAATAATCCTGTCTTGTAGATTTTGTCTACCTGAGTAGATCTCTCTCTGTTGAAGTACCCGTTAAGCTCTGAGCAAATGTGCCTAAACTGGGGCCACTGTTAAATTCAATAGTTCTAGACTGAAGTGTGCAAATATGGAAGCCCAGCTATTTTCTCAGAAAATATCCTTTTGTCTGCCTTCAGGATATATTTCTTTGATAAATATGTTTATAGGACAGAACTTATCAATTAAGTTGATGATTCTTTTGAACGTTTTGCCAAATTTAGATACTGAAAACTAATTTTTAAAACATGATTAGTGAATCCCAGATCATTTTTGCTCTCCTGGGTTCTGTCACTGGGGATTGTCCCCTCCCCTCCTTCTCCCTGAGACAGCATCTAAGTGGGGTTCATGCACCATCATGGCACCAGGGGAGAAAGCGAGGACTTAGTCATCTGTCCACAGCCATCTGTCCAGTCATAACCATGGCCATTGTCCCACCTCCCCTTGCTGGCAGCTCCCAAGCAGTCACATTCTTAGTGACTCTTTAGACGTACCGTCCTTTGATGCCGTTTGATCTTACAACTGATACAACTGATATAACGACCTCAGATCTGTCAGTTTTGCTCACAGCTATTTTTTGTGCTTTCTTGGGGTATGGAAAAGTTCTGCTTTCCTTCCAATTCCTTTATCGTATAAAATGGGTTGCAGGAAACCTGCTGGGGCTGCCTCAGACCCCTCCAGCCCTGCTCCCCGTGTTTCTGTCTCTAAGTCTCTGGTCATGGGCTGCTGCTGCTGCTGCTGAATGAAAACTTCCCAGGGTTCTAGAGAGGAAGCAGAGAACCTGTCCCCTCTACTCAAGGCTTCTTACATTTTGAGAATTGTTCTAGGATCCATCCCCTCCCCCACATTGGAGCTAACCACAAGGCAGGGGAGCAGGGCACAGCTCACTTGTTTAAAGATCCTCTAGCGAAAGGGACTATAAGGGAAAGGAGGGAAACTGAGTGGGCTAAAAATCAGAATGGAAGACAAACCATGAGAGACTCCCAACTCTAGGGGAAAAACAAAGAGTTGCAGAAGGGGAGGAGAGTGGGGGGATGCAGTGACTGGGTGAAGGGCACTAAGGAGGGCATTTGATGGGATGAGCACTAGGTGTTATACTATATGTTGGCAAATTGAATTTACATTTTAAAAAGTTAAAAATAAATAAATCAAAATGAATAAAGATCCTCACCATCATCTTGCTCTCGGCTTCTGCTCGAAGTTTTCCCCTAACTCTGTCTAAGACTCCACCCCTGCTGAAGAGCTAATGAACAGACTTGGCCATTTCAATAGGATAGACTTTTTTTGGACACCTAAAAGCCAAGGATTTAAGGTATTTATCCTCTGGTTCTGCTGGGCTGGGACAACAGAAGCTTCTGGTCTAGCCCCAAGAGGGGCAGGTCACAAGATAAACAAATAACCTAAATAACAACAACCACATGCGAGAATACGATCCTGCCAGAGTAGGCAGCCATTCTCTTCACAGTACTTGTTAGGGGACAGCGAAGTCCTCTTAGCTCAACACTTGGTGTAAACTTTGCCTGTGCAGACGCAAAACCTGAAATCTTTCCTCCCAGCAGTAAGAGCCCTGTTACAAGGAAATGCTGGCTTTGGGACAAGAATAGCAGAGTGCACACAGGAAAGATGTTTTAAAATTTTTTTAAAAAAAGAAAGAAAAACAGAATTGGATGATGAACAGGCCATCGGAAGTAGCAGAATTTTTAAGACTTGATTCCTTGATATGGAATAGTGTTTCTCAGCTAGGGTCCCTAGACTCATGGGGGTCTGTAAGTACATTTCCAATGGCCTACATGTTCCCTACAGGAACACTTTAAGTCTATGTATTCTTTTTAATGATGATCTTTAAGAGTATCATCAACATATCAGGAATCATCTGGACAGCCACTTTACCATCCATAGTACCATCATGCAATTTTAACTGCATTTGTAGTAGCCCAGAGGAGTCACTTCAAGTGTCCACATTTAAGGCATCGGAAGCATGTTTGCCTGATGGTAGATCAGCAGCCAGACCTTAGGGGTCCTAATATCAAAACAGAAATGACTTTCCCTTATTCTCAATTACACTCCAGTTGAATTATATTACCAGCTATAAACGTGCAAGTTCTCTTTTGAATGATAGTTTTCAATTAAAAGATTTTCCCACAGCACACAATTTCGATTTCACATATTAGTTAATAAATGAGATTGATTTGACAACTTGAAACAACCTTCTGCCACCAAGTAATATAATGGACTATTCTAATGATTAAGACTAGTGTAAAAACCAGCGGTTGAGGATTTAATGCATAGATGAGGCATTTCAGCTACATGAAGGCCAAATGATGTCACTGTGCACCTTATGAGAAAAGTTTCTCATACTTCAGATGAAGAAAAGGGATGAGACGGTTGAGTCATCCCTTGGCACATTAGGTACAGCAAACTCAGAAGACCCAAACAACATTGCGTCTACATTTCAAAATGCAACTTAGCCAAAGAAAACAACTATCCATCACACTGAAATAATATGGTTACTATTGATTATAATGGTTTTTTACAGCTTTGTTGATTTTTAGCATACAAATTTTGTTCTTACATTTGTATAGGAATTATGGGCCATATGGAGTTTATAACTAGTTTTTTTCATGTGGGGAAACATGAAAATAAAAACAATCTGAGTTCCCATCAATAAGACTTCACATACACACACACACACAAACACACACACATACACAAACACAATCCAGATCCAATGCTCCCACCTGTAAACTCATCCAAGCATTAAAGAAGAAATAACAGTACTTTTACACAAACTCTTCCAGAGAAGAGAAAAAGAGCATGCGTCCCAACTCATTTTCTGAGGCCAGCAGAATCTTGACAACAAACACTGTCCCAAATATTATATTAAAAAAACTACAGATCAGTCTCCCTCATGAACAAAGGTGGAAAACTTTTCCACAAAATATTAGTAAATTGAATAGAAGGATACTTTTTACTGGAGTTTGTGAATCATTGATATGATTAGGCATTGATAATAGTAGGTAGCAATTATTATGAACATAAGTACTTTTAATGAAAAAATTTATTTCAAAAGCCAACAGCAGCACTTTCCCAGTGAACATATCTTTTTTTTTATTTATTTGACAAAACATCCTGAAAGGATGTGGTTCTGGAAGGTGGAGTGTGACCCAAAGGGAAAGCTAATTGCTGTGAACAATAAAGAAAAATAGATGGGCTTCCTCTGGCAGCACAGGAAAGAGAACATGAGGAGACCAGACTAAAAAGGAAGGGACATGAAGAAGGTGAAGCTGAAAGGGAGGAAGGGCCCAGGAACTGGACATGGGAGCAGGGACACGTTCCTGGCGATGGGAATGTCCAGTGGACTTCTGAAAGCAGAGGTGTGTGATGGCCCATATGGCAAGCTGCAGTGCTGTGCTACAAGCTGCCACTCTACTACCCTCAGAGCCTCAGAGAAAATTCTTCTAACTTACTTTGCGATGGAGATACACCAGGGGAATCCAGGACAAGAGGCCGTATTCTACCTTTGGACCAATAGGTAGAAAAAAAGGCACCTGGCGTAGGGGGTGAGGAGAAAGGTGAAAGTTTAGTGAGCAAGAGCTTCTGGAATCTATAGGAATGCACACAAATGGGGAAGCGGGGGCACTGGAGATAGGATCTTTGGCTATGCTCATTTTAACATCAAGAACAAGATGACTCTGGGATGATGGCATTTGGGTTAAGTGGATATGAGAATAATACCAACATTTATTGAGTTCTTAATGTGGATGGGGCAGTTTTTCTGAGCCCTTCACGTGTATTAACCTATTTAATTCTTACAATAACCATATAACTGAAGTGAGATCCATATTGCCACTTTGCAGATGACGATTAGGTAGCTTGTCAAAGACCACACAAGTCTTCCATGTAGAGTTGGGATTTGAACCCAGGGGCTTGATTTAACAGAGCCTGTGCTTTTACCTGCCAAATCATACTATCTCTCAAACATAACACCCCTGTATTTTCTTCCTCTTTTAATACAGACAAACAATTGGGCAAACAAAGAGACTACTTGTGGGGTTTTGGGCTAGCTTTTGTTCAAAGAAAGAAATCCACCTTTCTGTTGGCTTTATAAGGCCCTCAACTAATAACGTCTTAAACCAGAACCTTCTTGTTTCCACAGACCGCTTCCTGGTTGGTCTCCTGTCCTCCTTCCTTAGCTCCTTCGAATCTTTCTCACACTGATGATTCAAAGTATATTTCTTCACACAGCGATTTGTTTAAAACAAAAATTCTGGAGATCAGTATCTGGCCTGAACAGATACCACCTAACTCATCCAAGACTTCGGCAATCCGAGGATGCAAGACCAGAGTATGTCTTTCAGAATGTCACCTTTTTGAAGCTCGTTTCTTGGTCCACTGGTGCCACATTTTGCTCTTTCTCTTCCAACAGCTGGGCAGTCGACACTGCTAGAGAAACTCATACTACTCTGTCCATCTGTGTCCTCCAGGCTCTGCTGAGTCCTTACTTTTGCCCTTTGCTCTTTTTCCCCCACTTTGGTCAACGTCTTCCCTATATTCAGTTACCGCTGTAAATCTTCACCATTCTCAAGGCCCCAACACACTCCTACTCCTTCCGGTATTAGCCGGTGGCAGTGCTACCTACTTCACCCACAACCCTGGAGCAAGCAGGCTTAAGCTGCTACAACCTCTACATCATCTTCTCTTCATACCCCCTGCTGCTCCTACATTCTGCATTTCAGGTGATCACAAACTATCCACCCAGCTGGTCTGCAGAAAGGGGATCATCTTTGCTCCCTCAACCAACCCTCAACCAATAAATTACCCATCCTTTCCCAATACATCCCCAATACTTCTCAGATTTGTTATTCCCTCATCATTCCTTCCAACACTTTCCCAGGGTGTCCTTATTATCTTTTAAAAAATGATTGCAATAGTTTTCTCTTGGTCTCACTGCACCCATTCCTCTTTCCCCCTTGAAACTGATCCCTCCCCCATACAGCCTTTTTAATCGATCTCAAATCCAACCTCTACACATCATACTGCCTTAACTTCCCTGTGTTCTTATGTATTGGATGAAATGGAAGTTAACCTCTTTCTTTTCTTCCTCCAATATTTAATTCGCAATTGTAGCATCAGGTTTATGCCTTTTAGAGTCACTCCAGGTTTCAGCCATCTGGCGTCAGGACAAGATAAAGAGGGCTGGCAGCTTGAAGCTCTTTTGCAGCCCCTGAATGGCAACATCATCATTATGGCTCTCAGCCCTCTGCTTCAGAATGAGAGAGGAAAAGGCCACAGGAATTGAAAAGTATTTTTTGGAGATCAGGATCCAGTTATGGTGGAATAGACATGGTGCCTTGGGCTCCTTATCTAATTACTTACACAGCTGGCACACAACAAACACAGGCTAATTAGACACACTTAAGTAAAAACATGGCATATGATAAAAGAAAATTAACAAATTATTTTCTTTTGCAGACACCATGGAATATCCAACTTAAAATTGCTTTTGTGGTGTTTTCATGTATTATGGCACCTCTGGGGTTAGGATGGCTCTTTGTTCCCGAGCTGGTTTGCACATGCCTGCGTAGTCTCAGGTTGTGCTAGATGCACGCTATTGGAGTTAACACCACATATTTTGGGAATTCGTCATGTCTGAAAGCAAGAGCTTCCTCTTTCTGGTGGACTGAGGCAGGTACTTGCTTGTTTCAGCTCACTTCTTCCTTCCCAAAAGGCTTAGCCACTCAAGGAAACTGACAGCTCGTTATTTCAGAACTTGGAAGAAGTGTTGGGGTTGGCAAGCACGAGCCTGTCATCCCCATGAAGACTGCCTCCCTGATCTTTAATCCAATGTCATTCAACGACACAAACATTCATTAATTGATTTCAGTACAAAGGACCAGGCTGGGCACCCCAAGGAGGAAAAGCAGCATGACACAATTTCTGCTATCAGAAGTCTTAGTGTAGGGATAGTACCCAAATACCTGTACGAGTAGGGATGGCAAAGTGTCCTGAGGGATGCACAAAGTGCTCTGTGGGAGGGACAGGAAAAGAGAGGGCACCCTTGTGCCCATGATGCTGCTCTGCCCTTTACAGGCTGAGCAGGGAACTCGACTCAAAGCTCTTCTCATTATCCTATATCAGAAAAGTCAGAGTGAGGACTAAACATATTCTACGTGAATTTCCTTAGTACAGTACCCAAAAGATAGTAGGAACTTTAGTGAATGGTGGTTTCTTCTGCTTTGATGGTATCTCTGGGAGGGTCATTCTCCCCTAAATGGGCGTGAGATTGGGGCACGGGGACAGGCATTTTAGGCACAGAAAAGATCATGAAAAAAAAAAAAAGAAAGAAAAGATCATGAGAAGACACAAGGGGTTGGGGAATGACCATTGTAAAGAAAAGGGTGAATGCTCTCCAGTTTTTACTAGTGGGAAGGAAAGACGTGGAAAGGTAAGTTGAGGCCATACTGAAGGAGTGATAAGATCTGGAGGGCCAGGGTGGTGTGCTGGTCTGGCCTGGGCTGGGAAGCCAGATTGTTCTGGCTGTACCATACCTATTCACTCCACGTGCCCCGGAGTAGGCTACCAGCAATCTGTGCCTCTATTCCTTCATCTATAAAATAGAGTTAATTCGAGTGCCTTTGCCATATTTCTGTCCTGTGGATTAAAAGGGTTAAAATGTGTGAAATATTATGTACCTGGCACATAGTTAATACCAAATAAGCACTAACTAGCTCTTATTATTAGTAAGCTGAAATATGCATCATGAAGTGTCATAGCCAGAAGGCATGCTACAAGTGCTAACCATGCGGAGGAAATCTAATCTGTTTTTACAAGATAAATGGGCCTTTCTGATCTGCGAAATGGCTCTGCCTTTTTACCTGATTGAGATGATATGGAGGTTTCTTAACAGATGATAAAGAACGGGAATGAACTGTGCCCTGGACTTCCTATTCGTTAGCTGACACCTGTAGGTCCCTTAACCCCATGAGATTCCTGAATTCTGTCTCAGTAGGGAGATGGACAGCTGCCACCCTGCAACCTCCTGCCAGGAGAACACATTGCCTCTCCTTGTTTGCTGGTGATGGAGGGTCAATCATATTGTGTCCAATGGAAAGATGGACTAAGTGGCCACAGGCCAGCTTGAATAATAATCAGCCAGGTTTGAGGGAACTAGAAGCCTCACCTTCACAGAGAAACTATAGGGAACCCTGGGTTCAGAGATTAGAGACCAGCCTGGACAAACACCAGCTCCTAGTCCCTGTGTGGCTGTGTTCCAGACACTGAATGGAGGAGCCACCCAGAGAGGGATGTTCTGGAGGCCTGGGAGGCCCCTGAACCTCCTTCTCCCAGACCTTATCTTAAGCTGGCAGGCATATTGGTGGGGTAACATTGTGTGCTTTGGGCTAAGAACACGTATTGCCTCTTGAGTAAGAGACAGGTGGTTGGAATTAATACTTTTGCTTTCAGAAAACCCATTAAGTGAACAATTCAATCCACATGGCTTTGAGAAAAGAAATTATATCCAAAAACCAGGACCTAATCCCTCAGCAAAGGGAAGAAATTAGGGGAGTCACACGTGCACGCCTATGTGTGTGTGTTTGTACACTATAACCCATGGGAAGTGGAGGAGAATGAATTCTAAAAGTTCATTAGAGACATAAAGTACAAGAGTCACTGAGAAATGGGTAATCCAAGGAAGTTTGGAGACCTCTGGTCTCTTTATAGCGCAAGCTTGAAAGTGGACCTATGAGTGAGGGGAGCAAACACTTTTGGGCCCTGGTGCTGAGCCAGCAAGTGCTTGCTGATCAGGGAAGCACTGAAAAATGCTAGCTGCCCAGGACCTGGAAATCTTGAGGGTCCATGGGAATTGGAAAAGAAGCTACTAGTCCAGAGGCCACCATGCCCTTCCCAAGTTGGGTTCAGGCACAACCCTGGCCTGAAATTTGGGTATAATCTCTCTTCTTACAGCCATGTGGATTGAATCTTTCACTTAATGGGTTTTCTGGAAACCAGGAGCCTTTAGTCCCAGCCAATCTAGCATTAACAATCCACAGAGAGTTCCTGGGCCATTGCACAAGCCCCATCCCTAGAGCCCACACACTGGGGAACCTCAAGTTTTTATCAGGAAGAGAGAATCTGAATCATGCTTTCAGCAATGGGAGGGGAGATTGAGGAGGAGAAGCCATGGGCTGTCACGGCAGCATTCAGACAGTCACAAAAGCTGCACTCACTTTGCTCTGGATATTCAAGATGGCGAAGAGTCCAAAAACCACTTCCTTATATCCTCAGAAAACAGTTAAATATACTTTAGAATGTTTGGCTGAGAGGGACTAAACTCAAGTTTAATGGTCACACAGAAGAAAAAGTGGATTTATTTAATGTAATCTTAGATAAGAGACCTGATAATAATGAGTAAATTTGACCTCACAGAGAAGCAAATGAAAACATAATGAGAGCTGCCTGGCAGTGGATGAAGCTGTAGCCTTCAGAAAAGGGAACTACCTAGCACTGGAGGTACTGAAGCTGAGGCTGGGGGCCATCTGTCAGCTATCATGTAGGTGGAAATCTCTGCACTGGGAGATGATTATTAAAGTAAGCAAAAGAGGCTCATGCTTGACCAATGCTCACTAAACCTGTTTTTATTCTTTCAATGACCCAAACTCTTACTTTCCTCTAATTTTGCTTCATAGAAACCCAGAGTAAAAGAGTTTTGCTTTGGTTATTCAAGTTCTACCAAGATATGAATCAACTCTCATTTTACTGTGGGAGAACTTGAAGTGCAATTGCTAGGTGGCATCTAAGGTTACACATTGGTAAGTGGTAGAGTGGGATCCGAACCTATGACCGGGAGTACGACAGTGGTTTCCTAACTGGTCTCCTTCCATCTATTCTCTCCCCTATACTACTTATCCTACACATATCCAGATTGATATTTCTTTTTTTTTTTAAGATTTATTTATTTATTTATTTATTTATTTATTTATTTATGATAGAGAGAGAGGCAGAGACACAGGCAGAGGGAAAAGCAGGCTCCATGCAGGGAGCCCGACGTGGGACTCGATCCTGGAACTCCAGGATCGTGCCCTGGGCCAAAGGCAGGTGCCAAACCGCTGAGCCACCCAGGGATTCCCCCCAGATTGATATTGCTAAAACACAGCTCTGATTATGTCATTGCTATATTAAACCTCTTCAAAAGCTCCTGTGCTCTTTAAAAATATACTTAGAATTCTTTATCATGGCATTTTAAGATTCAGCCTTCTTGGTTTCATCTCCAATCCCAATCCTTCAACCTAGTTCTTTGTATATACTAAGATGTTAAATGTATATGGATGGCTACTCCATAGCGACCATTTCATCATACATAGAAATGTTGAATTACTATGCTGTTATGTCTGAAACTAGTATAACATTGCATGTCAACTACACTTCAGTTAAAAATAAAAATAAATAAAAATAAAATATTTAAAGACAGCAGCTAGGTTAACTAAACTTTTTAAAACACAACTTTCCTATCTTCAGTTAGCATAGCTTCTGAGACAACTGATTGGCAAAGCGAATAGACTAAACAACTTTTAGACGTATCATTTACCTCTGGGATTTTATAGCCATTTCTAAGTTAGAGGTAGTAGACAGTAACAGGGTTCAGAACATGCTATCCCAAAATATGGCACTCTGGCACACTGAATATTTTTAAGGTGAAGGAGTTTGAGTAAAAGGTAGAAACTGGAAAGTGTCCCTGACCTTCCCCCTACCCCACTTCCTTGAAGCAGGTCATAAGATCTTCATGTGAGAGGTGCCCTCCCTAAAACCAAAGGAAAGGAACATCCTTATGTCCAAGGCAGGGAAGCTAAGAAGAATCCAAACAAATAGGCTTTGCTAAGCTTCCCCCAGTTTACTACCCTCAGCTCAACTCTTTGGCTTATCATATCTTTCCATTCTTCATCAAACCTAGATTTTTTTTTTAAACAGTGTATACTGAATATAATTAGCTTTGGGAAAAACAGTTTTATTTCTCAGACTATTTCTTGCCATATGCCTCTTTTGTAGAGTTTACTCATCATCTGATAGTTGACCAGCATGTAATAAAACTCAGAATTTTTTTAAACATGCTGTTTTTCAGGACAATTAGCACAAGATACCATGGAGCTTGTTTTGGCCAATGTTGCACTAAGGGAGCTTCACATGAAAGCCTGTAAAATGTGGCAGGAAAAAAAAAAACCTAGTCACAGCCCATTTCCAAGAATTTCTTAATAATTCCTCTTTCACCATAAAAATAAATCAAGCTTTTAAAATGTGCCTTCCAGATACCAGTTTCTCAGAATTCATTCTGCAGTTATGTGAGAGTATGTGCCTTCACAAGATCAACACCAGCATCTTTAGTATTTTAAAAGAAAAGATCAAGCCCCCTGGATGCATTTAAAAGCCAAGTAGAAAAAACTCCTCCAGAAATATTTAAGACATCTGTAATTCTGGACTTTAATAAGAATGACACAATAAAATGTATTGAATCACAAATTAATCTGAATTCGTGACCATGATAACTTTGACTCTCAAGCACTTTTACAAGGCAGTGTTTCCATTAATGACTGACAGTCTATAGTCTCTCCATCTTCCATGAGCCAGGGTCCTACTCCTTTGAGAATGAAAACCAGAATGATTTGTGATAGATCTGTTATTTACCAAAGCATGAAAGTTACCTTTTGCTGCTTAATGACTTACTTCCCAAACTTCATGACTTAAAAACATCTACTAGGTTGTCAAAGGATGATAAACCATCACTCAATCAATATCTCAAACAAATAAAAAGACAAAGCTGAATTTTCTGCTGGCTAATCAAGTACAGTCACTGTAAGCAGACTGCTGATCTTATACAGGGGACAGAGGATACATGGAGAAAAAAAGATGGGTGGATTTTCAGGGTCATAAGTGAGTTGACATCATTTGTTGAATCATGGTCACTTGAGCAAGACTTCTGTTGATTGGCTGACACACTCACATGTGTGCTTATTTGAGGGAATTCATTCCTGACTGATCGATCTACACAAGTAAGAGGCTCATACTGATTGGTTGGGCTTACAAAAGTATGTTCAGTGAGGCGAGTTGTAGTTGATCTAGTAAATGGATTTAAAAATTAGTATGGTGGCTATTTGTTTCCATGGTTAGAGAAAAACTGGTCTTTTTATGAGTATGTGAAGTAGGAAACCTCCAAGATGACTTCCAATGATCCCAGCCTCCTGCTATCATGCCTTGTGTAATTCCCTCTTCTGGAATGTGGGCTGACTTTAATAACTCACTTCAAACAAATAGAATGTGGTAGAAGTAATACAATGTCACTATGAAGATTAGGTTATAAAAAGTTGGTATCTTCTGCCTTAGGGGTCTTCTTTCACTTGCTTTCACTCAGATCTTTCACTCTGGGAGAAATAGGCTGCCATCTTGTGAGTGGCTCTGTTGAGAGGCCCTTGTGACAAGAAACTGCTATCTCCTGTTAACAGCCCATGAGGACTTGAGGTTTGCCAAAATGCTTGTGAGTAAGCTTGGAAGTGGATTCTTCCCTCACAGAGCTTTGGGCTGACTGCAGTCTCACCAACACCTTAACCTCAGTCTCAACTCAGAGGCACCCAGATAAGCTGTGCCTGGACTCCTGACCAATGGAAACCCGTGAGATAATAGATGTTTATTGTTTTAAGCTGCTAAATTGGGGGATGGTTCATTACATAGCAATAGAAAAGTCATACAGAAAAAAAAAAAAAAAGAAAAAGAAAAGTCATACAGTGTGGGAACTTTTTTTTTTTTTTTAATTTTTATTTATTTATGATAGTCTCACAGAGAGAGAGGCAGAGACACAGGTAGAGGGAGAAGCAGGCTCCATGCACCGGGAGCCCGACGTGGGATTCAATCCCGGGTCTCCAGGATCGCGCCCTGGGCCAAAGGCAGGCGCCAAACCGCTGCGCCACCCAGGGATCCCCGGAGCTTTTTTTAATCTTCACTATTAAGTCTATACTCTGTGAGTCAGCTGGATAGTTCTTTTGAACTGAGCAAGTTCACCTGACCTTTACTGGGCTTTCTCATGTATCTGGGATAAGCTGGTACATTTAATGGTGACTGGATCATCTTGGAGGGCCTCACTCACATCTGATGGTCAGCAGGCCACTGTGTAGGACTCTTTGGTTCTCTTCCATCTTCTAGCAGGTTAGCTCTGATTTTTCAGAGGGTCTGTCTCAGGGTTCTAAACTGAGCAAGGAAAAAAATTTTTTTAAATAAATAAATAAATAAATAAACAAACAAACTGAGCAAAGAGGCAAGCCCTTCCATGCAAGTAGTTTTCAAGTCTATGTTTGCATTGGGTTTGCTAATATTCCATTGGCCAAAGCAAGTCACATGACTAACCTATAGTTAAAGGTGAGAATAGACACTAGCCCTTTAAAGGGAGGATCTGTAATGTCACATTACAAGGATGTGGCTGCAGAGAAGGGAAAAATGTGTGGCCATTTGAATTAAAAACATGACCAAAATAACAATAAATGGCATTCCTCCTTTTTCTTCTATTTCTCAAAGAAGAAAAGAGGTGGACAGCCCAAGCATTACTAAATACTTATAAATAAACTGGAAAGAGTTCACAGAAGAGAAAGGTAAAGAATTATAGGGCTGCTCTAAAAAGGAAGACTACATGAGCAAAAATATGTCATTTGGATAAGAAACAATAAATCGAGTTCCTGTAAGGGTCTAAACATACAGTGTTCACAAAAATAAGAAAGCATATACAAACATGATCCTGAAATCACAAAGGTAAATATCACTTGAACATCAAGAAACCCATCTTCCAAACAAATTTGTCCCAATTATTACAGAAGTAAAATGATAGAAAGGATTCCAGTATATCACCCTTTAGGATATTTAATCTTGATGATTGGATGTCAGGACAATTAGCACAAGATACCATGTTGATCACATAATTTTAGTGACACTGTAATCTCACAAAGAACTCTGCCCAGGGATCCAGATGCAGAGGCCCATTGTAAATCATAATCTGAGTCATATCCATTTTCTCATTTCTCACTGAGGCTGTCACATGTTTTAGAGGCTTATCTGTTTTTGTTTTCTAGGTTCTTGTCCAATACTGGTTCTTAACAAAACATGTCAACCATGTGCATTTGACCACACCAGCTTCTACTCTAACACAATGGCTTTTTAACATATATTGTATTCATCATTGCAGAGAAAATTGATTCCAACCCCTTCAAAGTCCAACAACTGATCATGAAATTTACTGTAAGAAAAAAGAACAAAATATACAACATTGGATCCACTGCTCCTATTTGATAAAGGCAGTTCTCTACCTTCATGTTTGTTGTACTGGAAAGTTCTTCAAAATTAAAAATGTCATATGGTTTACTATGAGGCTGAATTATTAAATGTAGTTTTATATAACTGATTATTGTAATGCCTCCTTCACAATATTTTCTAAAGAAATATCAATTGACCACTGCGTAGCGTAAAGAAATGTAGTTGATAAGCAAAAATGGAGTCTATGGTTTATTCTATAAAAAGCTGGATGACCAATTTCTTTTCAGAAAAATAACTAAGTCCAGTCCTAGTTCTGTGGGACAACAATCAGATTAAAATGCTTCTGTGAAAATATTTTCTAGAATATAGCATATTGAGGTATGAATGATGACACTTTATAACTTTTAAGTCAGTGTTTATTTTGTCTGAGGATATAGAGAATGTCTTAAATATAGAGAAGGAAGAGGTACAGTGACTATTACTTGGGAATTTTACAGGTTTTTAAGTACTCCCTTTTATTATCTGTGTTACAGTGGAATCATTCCTAAAGGATACCCACTTTATAAGATCAGGAATATAAAAAAACAGATTTATATAAAGTCTACAATGGACTTTATATAAATTATATATTATGGAGCTGAATTTCACATAATAGTTAAATTTTCTATACAGTATATTATATATTTTATGCACTTATGGTGTATTATATTTTCATGTGCTTTTTAATGCTAACAAGGGCCAAATAAGGTAGTACAGGCTTGTGTGATCAGAATTTTCTGGTGGTTTTTTGCTCATCAATTCAGCATACTTGAGGGGCTTTATCAAAGCCTTCAAATACCTTATCAAAGCCATAAAACTAATATTACTAGAGCAAGTTAGAATTACAAAGGATTATCTCATTTTTTTATTCATAATAGCTACACAATGTTTTATCAAAAAGCCCATTTTATTGAGGAAACATCTGATTTTCAGAGGGTTATTGCTTGCCCACAATCACCCAGCCAGTGACTGGAATCATTAGAACCACACTCCAGCCTTCGGGCTCCAAACATATTCTTTCCATTTTGTCACATATCTGTATCATATCTTTACCCTTCAATCTTCCACAAGCATTCTATTTCCCATGCACAAATTCTATAAAAACAGCAAAAACACAACCTCTATGAGTGCTTTCTGTCCCTCAGCAATTATAGAACCCAGTGGGCCTTCACAATTTAATTACTTGTTAATTAATTATACAAGTAGGCATTTTGAGTATGGGAAATCATAGATACTTACAAAATACGTCATATTAATTAAACACAAGCTCAAACAATAATCAGGGAATCCCCTTGGTGTGAGAGAAAGAAATTTTGCACACTTTTCTGTCTTAAATTCAGTATAAACACGTGCATACATCTGTTGTTTATATCGTCTTGAATATTCTTAGTAAAATCTCATGTTTTAAAGAATCTTATAATGAAATGAAGGTACTTTTGCATTTGTGTCGTGTCTTATAGTTTGTAAAGCAGCGCATTATTTCATCTTTCCACCAAACTGTGAGGTAAGCAGATGGCAATTGTCCCCATTTTACAGACATAAAACCGAAATTCAGAGAGGATAAGATTTCCGTGAGTTAGAAAACTCTTAAGTGCAGGAGGCAGCTTACCTCAGAACATTAGAGCCTGAAGGGCCTTCCTTAGATACTATATAGGGCAGTATTTCCCAGTATGTGTTCTGTGCCATCTCACTGATCTTGTGAGATGTTCTATAAAAAGTAGCTCAATGCTCCAATAAATTTAAGAAACACTGCATATTATATTCCCTACTTGAGAATCACAATATATTTTGGCATACAAAGCCTCTAGGAAGGATTGCAGTGGTTTTTTTAAGGTTAATTTTGTTCAACTCAGAGTTTCCCAAATTGATTTAATCAAGGAACCTTGTTGGAAAATGTTGACTAGGGTTGATCCCGTTATATGGAGATAAGAGAGCTGATATTCAAAACATAAAATATGTATTTAAGATTACATGATTACTTATATGAGAGTTATGGAAGGAACTCCAAATCCCGATTCAATGTTCTTACTAATTTCCCACATAGAATAAAGGGAAAGGAGAGAAAATGAGTGAAAATATCAGTGAGGGTGACAAAACATGGGAGACACCTAACTCTGGGAAATGAACAAGGGGTAGGGGAAGGGGAGGTGGGCAGGGGGTTGGGGTGACTGGGTGATGGGCACTGAGGGGGGCACTTGGCGGTATGAGCACTGGGTGTTATGCTACATGTTGGCAAATTGAACTCCAATAAAAAAAATTAAAATAATAATAATAATAATTTCCCATATAACTTTTTTATACTTGAATGCTTACTTCTCTATTTTAAGAAAAATAATTTGAATGGTCTTTATAGTCAAAATTAGATACAGATTTTGAATAAAAATCTTGAAAAAAAAGAGACAGAGACCATTCTTGGTGCTTAATTCACCTTTGTGCTCTCAAAATAATCTTGCTAATGATATAGCTGTCATTCTTGGGTTCCAAGATTATGAATAATTTTTAAAACTTTTAATAGACTTGCAAGTTAAATATTTTTACAGATTAAGACACTGAGACTCATAGAAATAAAATAATTTGAGGGAGATTATCCATTTATTAAAAGTCTGAGCCATGATTTAAAGTCCAGTCTGTTGAACTTTAAACTTCTTGAAAAATAATATCCCAAGGGTCTCATTCTTTCAGAAGAGATCCTTGAAGCCTCACCACACTCCTTCTCATATAATATTACTACTACAAGGAATGCTAAAGGGGAGGCAAATTATACAGGCAGAAGAAAAACATTAAAACCTAGACATAGGGATCCCTGGGTGGCACAGCGGTTTAGCGCCTGCCTTTGGCCCGGGGCGCGATCCTGGAGACCCGGGATTGAATCCCACGTCGGGCTCCCAGTGCATGGAGCCTGCTTCTCCCTCTGCCTGTGTCCCTGCCTCTCTTTCTCTCTCTCTGTGTGTGACTATCATAAATAAATAAAAATTTAAAAAAAAAAATAAAACCTAGACATAAAGGAACCAGGCTAGGAATAAGCAGTGTCTGAGAAAGAAAAAACTAAGTGGTTATAATTGTGGCAGACACCATGCATTCTCTTTTTAATGCCTCCAATTCTGCAATAAGTATTTTTAAATGTAAGACAAAAATCCAGAAGCAACGACTGGCACATTAGTGAGACTTGTCAGAGGATTAGAATTTCAGATCTAATAGGGCCTTAAACATCTTGGACATTTAATCAGGACTTCTACCCACAGGAATTCTATCTACAACATCCCAACAGCCTCTGCTTGAACACCTCAGTGATTGGAGGACATCTTTCCTCCTTTAGAGGGAGGCCATGTATTTGGCAACTCCAACTGTAGGAAGTTCTCTGACTGTGTATGCTAAGGGCAGGGTGCATTTCTTATCTAGTATCTAGCAAGAGGGAATTCATCATTAAGGTGTGTTTTGTTTCTGTCTTTTTGGAATGATTTAATAGTACTGACATGAACTATTCCTTCTTACAATGTTTACCTTGTTATTCTCTTTTCTCCAGGCAAAAGTGAAATGATTTTCCCAGAAGGTTTATGGGAAGGCAAGGCACTTAGGAAATAAAACAAAATCTAGGTACTTCTTTAAAAAATTGATATGTGATCCAAATGCCATAAATTTACCCTTTTAAAGTGTACAATTCACTAGTTTTGAGCATATTCACAAAGTTGTGAAACCACTACTATTATCTAACTTCAGCATATATTTATCACCTCCCCCCAAACCTCATACTCATTACCAGTTACTCCTCATTCCCTCTTCTTTCTCAAACCCTGGCAACCATTTTCTGTCCTAGGAGTTTGCCTATTTTGGAAATTCCATATAAAAGGAATCATATAATTTGTGGCCTTTTGTGTCTGACTTCTTAGCATATTTTTAAGGCGCATCCGCAAATTGGCATGTATCAATAATTCACTCCCATTTATGGTAAAAATTTCATCACATGGATATACCACATTTTGTTTATCCATTCATCAGTTAATGAGCATTAAGTTTGTTTCTGCTTTTTGGCTATTATGAGTAATGCTAATCTGAACATTCATGTACAAATTTTGTGTGGACATGTTTTCAATTTTCTTGAGAAGGTAATTAGTACTGGACTTGTATGGATATATGGTAACACAATGTTGAACATTTTGAGGGACTGTCCAACTATTTAACAAAGCAGCTGCATCATTTTATGATCCCACCAGCAATGTATAAGGATTCAAATTTCTCCAAATCCTCATCAACATTTGTTGCTTCCCATTCTGGTCTGTTTGGGTTTGTTTTTTGGTTTTTGTTTTGTTTTGTTTTTTGTTTTTGTTTTTGTTTTTTTTTTTTTCAAAAAATATTATAGCCACACCAGTGGGTATAAAGCAGTATCTTATAGGATTTAGATATGCATTTCTCTAGAGAGTGATGATGTTGAACATGTTTTCATGTACTTATTGATGAATTGTATATCTTCTTTGGGGAAATGTTCATTCAAACTCTTTACCTATTGTTAAAAATTGGCTTGTCTTTTTTTCAAGTTGTAAAAGTTCTTTACATATTCTAGACACAAGTCCCCTATGAGATATGTAATTTGCAATTCTATGACTAGTTTTTTTTTTTATTTTCTTGATTATATTCTTTGAAACATAAATGTTTTTAATTTTAATGACGTCCAGTTTATCAAATTTTCTCCCATCCCTCATGCTTTGGATATCATATGTAAGAAACCATTGCCTGATCAAAGCCATGAAAATTCACTCTTATGTGTTTTTTTTCATAATTTTATAATTTTATGCCTTAAATTTCGGTGTATGACCCATTTTGAGTTAAGTTTTATATATGGTATGAGGTAGGGGTTCAACTTCAATCCTTTGCATGTGTGTATTCAATTGTCCCAGCACCATTTGTTAAAATTACCACTTTCCCCACTGAATTTAAAATTCACAGCTTTCAAAACTTTGTTCTTTTTCAAGATTGTTTTGACTCTTCTCGGTCCCTTGCATTTCCATATTAGTTTTACAAGCAAATTGTCAATTTCTACAAAATAAAACAAAAACATGGCTGAGATTTGATGGAAATTGCATTGAATCTGTAGATCAGTTTGAGGAATATTGTTATCTTAAGTATTCTGATTCATGAAGATGGAATGTCTTTCCATTTATTTAGGTCTTCCTTAATCTTTTTCAACACTGTTTTGAGGTTTTCAGTTTGTAAGTCTTATACTTCTTTTGTTAAATTTTAAATATTTTATTCTTTTTGATACTATTGTAAATAGAATTGTTTTACTTCCAGATTGCTTATTGTCACTGTATAGAAAATACAACTGATTTTTTTACATTGATTTGTATTCTGTAAACTTACTGACATTGTTTATTAGCTTTAATAGTTTTCTTGTGGATATACTAGCACTTTATATATACAAGAAAATGTCATCTGTAAATAGAAATAGCTTTATTTCTTCCTTTCTACCTGGATGCCTTTATTTCTTTTTCTTGAATAATTTCCCTCACTAGAACATTTAGCACAATGCTGAATAGGAGTGAGACCAGACATCTTCTCTTGTTCCTGATCTTATGGGAAAGGCTTTTAGTCTTTCCTTAAGTATGTTAGCTGTGGGGATTTTGAACATACCCTTTATCATGTTAAGAAAGTTCTTTTCTCTCCTGGGTGACTCAGTGGTTGAGTGTCTGCCTTTGGCTCAGGGTGTGATCCAGGGTTCCAGGAATGTGGAGCCTGCTTCTCCCTCTTCCTATTTCTCTGCCTCTCTCTGTGTGTCTCTCATGAATAAATAAATAAAATCTTTTTAAAAAAGAAGAAAGGAAGAAGTTCCTTTCTGATGACATCCAGGTGGCCAACAGACCAATGAAAAGAGGCTCAACATTACTGATCATCAGGGAAGTGCAAATCAGAACTACAATGAGATATCACCTCACACCTCTCAGAATGGCTAAAATCAACAACACAAGAAGCAACAGGTGCTGGTGAAGATGTGGAAAAAATGGAACTCTTGCACTGTTGGTGGGAATGTAAACTGCAGCAGCCACTGTGGAAAACAATATGGAGTTTCATTAAAAAGTGAAAATAGAACTAACCTACGATCCAGCAATTGTACTATTAGGTATTTACTCAACAGTATATAGAATACAAAATACTAATTCAAAGGGACATATACATTCCAATGTTTATGGCAGCATTATCTACAATTGACAAGTTATGGAAATGGACCAAGTGTCCATGAACTGACAGAACATGTGGTATTATATATATATAATATATATACATATATATAATAGAATATTAATCAGCCATTAAAAAGAATGAAATCTTGCCATTTGCAACAACATGGATGGATCTAGAGGGTATTATGCTAAGTAAAATGAGTTAGCCAGAGAAAGACAAATACTGTATGATCTCACTCAAATGTGGAATTTAAGAAACAAACAAAAAAAAAGAGCAAAGGGGAAAAAAAAGAGAGGGAGGCAAACCAAGAAACAGACTCTTTAACTACAGAGAACAAACTGATGGTTACCAAAATGGAAATGGGTAGGGGGATGAGTTAAATAAGTTATAGAGATTAAGGAGTGCACTTACAATGATCACCGAGTGTTGCATGGAAGTGTTGAATAACTATATTACGTGACTGAAACTAATATTACACTGTGTGTTAACTAACTGGAATTTAAATGTAAACTTTAAAAAAAAGAAACAACAAAAAAGAAAGTTCCTTTCTATTTCTGGTTTGTTGACTGTTTTTATCATGACTCTTGTATTAGATTTTGTTGAATGCTTTTTCTGCACTTTTTAAGATGATCATGTGTTGTCTTTCCTGTTTTCTATAATATGGTGTATTACATTGATCAATTTTCATATGTTGCACCATTCCTCCTTGCTGGGATCAATTTCACTGGGCCGTAGTGTATAATCCATTTTATACATTTGATTTGCTAGTGTTTTGCTGAGAATTTTAGTGCTGACATTCAAAAGAAATATTGGTCTATTGTTTTCTTTTCTTGGGATATCTTTGTCAAGTTTTGGCATGAGAATAATACTGGCCTCATAGAATGAGTCGAGTTTTCCCTCCTTGTCTAGTTTTTGAAAAATTTGTGGAAGTTTGCTATTAATTTTCTATAGACATTTGGTAGAATTTACTGGGCTTAAGTGTTTCTTTGTGGGAAGGCTTTTACTTACTAATTCACTCTCTTTAATTAATAAAGATCTATTCAGATTTTCTATTTCACTTGAATCAGTTTATGTTTTAGAATTTGTCAGTTTCATCTGTTAACTAATGTATAGGCATATATTTACTCCCTTATAATCATTTTTATCTCCATAAGGTTTGTACGTTCCTGTTTTGATACTGGTTTAAAAGAGTCTTATCTCTTTTTATCTTGGTAAGTTTAGCCAAAGGTTTGTCCATTTGGTTCATCTTTTCAAAAAAGCAACTTTTGGGTTTGTTCAATTTGTTGCCTTTCTCTATTGTTTTTCTATTTCATTTATTTCTGCTCTAAACTTTATTTCTTTCCTTCTGTGGGTTGTGGGTTTAGTTTTCTCTTTTTAGTTTCTTACAGTCTCAGGTTAAGGTATTAGTTTTTTTTTTTTTCTTTTATAATATGGCATCTACAGTTAGACTTTTCCCTCTTCTCACTGTTTTAGCTATACCTCATAAGTTTTAGTACACTGTTTTAATTTTCACTCATCTCAAAGTATGTTCTAATTTTTCTTTTTTTAAAGATTTATTTATTTATTCATGAGAGACACAGAGAGAGAGGCAAAGACATAGGCAGAGGGAGATACAGGCTTCCTGCAGAGAGACTGATGCGGGACTAATTCCCGAGACCCAGGGATCATGCCCTGAGCAAAAGGCAGACCCTCGACAGCTGAGCTACCCAGGCATTCCATGTTCTAATTTTTCTTGTAATATCTTCTCTGACTCATTAGCTGTTTAGTGGTGTGTTATCTAACTTACACATTATTTGTGAATTTCCTAAATTTATTTTTGTTATTAATTTCTAATTTCATTACACTATGGTCAGAGAACATGCTTTGTATAATTTTATTTTATTTGAATTTATTCAGGCTTATTTCCCTTCAGTGAACACCATTCTATTGGATATTACAATATCTTTTTTTTTTTTTTAATATTACAGTAATGTCTTATGTTAAACTCCATATCGGGCAGCCCAGGTGGCTCAGCGGTTTAGCGCCACCTTCAGCCCAGGGTGTGATCCTGGAGACCTGGGATCGAGTCCCATATCGGGCTCCCTGCATGGAGCCTGCTTCTCCCTCTGCCTGTGTCTCTGCCTCTCTCTCTCTTATGAATAAATAAAATCTTTTTAAAAAAGAAAAAAAATAAACTTCCTAGCAGTATAAATGTTTGTTGAAGTCCATAGTTAATAAAATTGTCCCCAGATATCAGGTCTAACATAGTATCTTATATAAATATGGCAACCAAAAAATATCTTGAAAGGTATGAAGACCTATACTATATACTCATGTTATTCAAACTAAACTCATAATCAGAATCTTCTGGGGAATATTTTTGAACTTGTGATCATGCTGGTTAGACCACTAAATCCATTAAATATTAATGGATTCCCCTTTGTGTGACTCTACACACAGACTTGTAGAATTAGAGCTCACTTCTACATATGCCACCAACACAGCAAGCAACTGCCCATTTCCAATAAGAACACATTTTCCTTTTCATAAATATTGTCCTTAAAAGATCTGGAGTTATTTTTATTTCTAAATTGCACCAAATGATTTATTTGTTAAAGGCATAAAACCTATAGAATGTGATTCAAATGTGTCAGTGACACATGCTGGAGGTAGAATTTTCTGGGTTAAAACATATCATTGTAACATTTAAGAAATATTTATGTAGACTTTCAGAAAGTTTTAAACAAATACATAAAATTGTTTCTTCACAACTGAAAAGTAAATGTGTCACCACTGCCTTTTACCATGTTAGTAAACAGAGAAATAATGATGGGAATATGCTGAAGGAACATGAATTCTGTTTGGGACATATTTTTTAAATAAAGTAAACAGAGCACAAATTCGCTAGGCAAATCCTTATTTCAAATATTCTTCCCATTGTCTCCCCATACCTTTGAAATGCCCTCAAGTTCCCAACATTTTAAAGTTTGGCTACATCTCCTAGGCTGTGTGTTAATCAATGGGTTGTCAGGGAATCTCCCCTGCTCCTCTACTTAGAAAACAATGACCACTTTATTCAGACAACCTATTTTCCACCTTGAGAGAAAACATAGATTCTGCTTTCTTTCACTTTTACCCTATATTTCAGAAAAGCCTTAAAATATGTAAATACAATAAAGGAAATAACAGAATATAAAAGAAAACCGCTTAGAGTCACTAGAAACAATTTTGTTTCCTCCACTCCTAGCTCTAAGGTGATAGATATGAAATTATTCCAGAAAAAGAAATATGATGGAAGGCTTATCAATATTGTGAAAAAGCCATCCTCAAGATTTTTCTGTCCTCAACTCTTCATCTATGAGACACTTTCATGAGCATAGATACTGGTGTAATTGCTTCTGAGTCACGTCTGAACACTATGCATAATTCTTCATCACTTGCAGACATCACACTACTGTTAACGTATTTATGTGTCCTAATCCAGTTGAGAACTTCTGCAAAAGAAAGGAAAGGCTGCTAGGATTTACTACAAGCCTAATATGTGGTAGGCTCTTCCACATGTTACTCTAATTAAATTCGAACTTCTATAACCTACAATCACCATTAACCGTAAACGAGCTAAATTAATTTTCATGCTACATTACATCCAGGATAATGTAACATATTTATCCACAATAAGAATAGATGAATGAAGCATGAGTTTTACTTAACAGCTGAGTTCTAAGTTTCACCAAGGGATTCCCTCCTGGTACTATCCTTATAATTTTGTCATGTTTTTGTTGTTTTTACTTTTTAATTTTGAAATAACAGAACTTACAGAAAATCTCACAGAACTATGACAAAGAATTCTTTGATACCCATCACCAAATTTAAGTGTGACTATTTGTCTCACTTGTTTCATCACTCTCTCCTCTTTGCCCCTAAATACTTCAGAGTATATTTTCTAAAATCATGAGAATATTTAACACAATACAATGCTGTTTTCTAAGTTTTAGTCCTAACTCATATTTCTCCAATTGTCCTAATAATTTCCTCTATAGCATTTTTTCTTGGTCCAGGATCTACTTCAGGATCCACTCTGCACTTTTTTTTCATAACCCCTTAGCATCTTTTAATGTGCAATGAATCCTTAACCTACCTAAGGATTCACAACGTTCACAGTTTTCTTTTCTTTTTTTTTTTTTTTTGAAGAGACAAGGAAGATGAAAATGTTTAGTTCTCCTCATTAACTTTTTAACATTGATTGATTCAACTTCTTTATTAAGTGCTTTATATTCCTAAGACCTCTTATCTACAGTAGAAGACAATACTAAGCAAAACAAACATTTAAAAACTGGTTATACTGATCAATTTTTTTAAAGTCCAGTAGTTTTAAGAATCCGATTTACAAAAAGTTCTGCCTAAGACTACATTGATTAATGTTTTCTTTGTTGCCTGGAGACTAAACATATTGATCCAGTTTTCATTGTTTTATAATTAATGCAGAACAGAGATGAAACTGAGTAGGAAACAAAATATTACAAGAACACAAAGTAACCAGATTTCAAGTTCATTTGTTACTACATACTGATTGGAAAGAAAAGTCGTAGGACTAAGAAGAACCAGAAAAAGAATCATCCTGCCTTATAAAAAAAACTTTAAAGAAGCCAAAAGAAGGTCAAAACATTGAGCTAACTTCTCAGTCTAATAGCACAAGCTCAATATAAATATTTATTGGATGGCTGAAAGAATAGTGAAAACTACTCAGAGAACAACAAGGCTAAGTGCTTTTAAATAAGACAAACAGAAATCTTGTACCTGTGGCAGACACTGTCAGTGTCCCACCCAGTATCCTTGTCCTGGAGGTCACAAGTATCTTTGGGGAACAATTTCTCTACACACTGGTGACTTCCTCCTGAAGACTCTGTGTCTCACTGGGTGAAAGTCTTCTCTGCTTGCATGCAGGGCAAGCCAGAAAAGCAGGGAAGTCAACACCCCTAGGAGCAAGCCCGCGCTAATGGGGGATGGAAGTTGGTGGATAAATATGCCAGCTCCCTTGCTTGCAGTGGGACAATTACAAGGTGCCTTCAACAGAGTCTCTCAGAGTCCTCAGTGGGATCAGCCTCAGTCACCCAGTGATAAGCTCCTCATTAATGCACCTTTTACTGATTTTCCTCCTGTCCCTCTCTCCCTTGTCAAGCTTGGAACCATTCTTCAAATAAACTCTAGCAACCAAATCCTTGTCTCAGGGTCAAAAGTGGTCTGTGGCAGCAGGGGCTAAGATCGGGTTTAAGAACTGCATCATGTGACTACCCACTGGTGAACAATATCCCATTCACATTATGTATTGAGTTCTACAGAGAAAGAGAACCAATAGGAAATATATAAGAGGAGATTTATTGCAGAAATTGGCTCACACAGTTATGGAGCCAAGAAGTCCCATGATCTGTCCTCTGCAAGCAGCAGAGCCAGAAAAGCCAGTACCATAATTTGTCCCAGTTAGAGGGCCTGAGGACCTGGAGAGCAGATGGTATAACTCTGTCCAATACTGAAAGCCTAGGAGGGCGGGTAGGGGACCCAGTATAAGTTCCAGAATCTGTAGGCCAGAAAACCAGGAGTTTTACATGTCCAAAGGCAAGAGAAGATAGATGTCTTAAGAAGAGAGAGAAAGAATTAATCCTTTCTCCACCTTTTTGTTCTATTCCAGCTCAGTAGATTGGATGATGTCCACCCACCTCCACATTAGTGATGGCAGATCTTTACTTAATCTACACATTCAAATACCAATCTCTTCCAGAAACCCTCACAGACATTCCCCAAAACAGTGTTTTACCAACTATCTAGGTATCCTTCAGCCCAGTCAGGTTGACTCACAGAATTAATAATCACAACACAGTTGTGAGTCTCGTGTAGACCCTGGCACAAGGTGATGGATCAGCTGCTAAAAGTTTCATTGAGGGTGACTTGGGGAGAAAGCTTTCACTAGTTCAATAATTATACATTTTCATCATTTGAAAAGTATGTAGAAAATAAAATGTATAAGACAATGAGATTGGCTGGTTACACCAGGATCCATTGATCCTCTATAGGAGCAAAAGGGTAATCATGTGTGTGTGTGTGTGTGTGTGTGTGTGTGTGTGTGGTAGGAAAGCAAACACAGCCTAGGCTCAAACTCTGGATCTACGAGTTAATGTTGCAGAGCTTCAAAGATTGTTCAGCCAAGACATGTCTGTTATACTAATGTTATGGCCCTGGTTGAGAAAACCTGGAACCCTAAACATATAATAAGATATTTGATTGAATATCCCTGCAGATAAAGAAAAGACCTACACTGGCTCTTTAAAGTCTCCTAAACCCTCAGAGTCTGCAGAGG